>NC_064618.1:404331442-406831442 GCF_023898315.1 Schistocerca nitens
GCTTACTTGTCTGACTACATTTTGCCAGTATTCTGCCAGTGAATTGAAGAGTCTCAGCTCCCTTATCGACGACTGAGCCTACGTAATTATTCCGTTTCACACTCACACAAAGTGTTGCACCCATGCGTCTGTAAGAGTTGGGTTGTTGATATTGTAGACTTAGAATTCCACACTAGCACTTTACCCTTCGGCACATCTTTGCATCACTTGAAATTTTGTCAAGATTGACAGCTTTTGAACAACGTTTTTAAGATGCCATTTTGTTATACATAGCTGCATAGCCTGCAGAAAATTTCAAGCTACTTGCAATATTGTCTGACAGATCATTCATACACGATATGAACAACGAGGTCCTAGTACACTTAGCTGGGGCTCGCTGGAAATTACATGTACATCTGTCGATGACTCTGTATGCAAGTAGGCACTCTGTGTCCTCTCCATGGAACCCTCAGAACGGCCACATATTTTGTGTGGTATACCGCATATGACGGTACTTCTGTTGAGAAGCGTTTCGTGTGGTACTGATTCAAATTCTTCTTTTAAGACAATAAATATTGTACACTACTGGCCATTAAAACTGCTACACCAAGAAGAAATGCAGATGATAAACGGGTATTCATTGTACAAATGTATTATACTAGAACTGACATGTGATTACATTTTCACGCAGTTTGGGTGCATAGATCCTGAGAAATCAGTACGCAAACAACCACCTCTGGCCGTAATAACGGCTGGCCGGGATGGCCGAGCGGTTCTAGGCGCTACAGTCTGGAACCACGCGACCACTACGGTCGCAGGTTCGAATCCTGCCTCGGGAATGGATGTGTGTGACGTCCTTAGGTTAGTTAGGTTTAGGTGGTTCTAAGTTCTAGGGGGTTGATGAACTCAGAAGTTGAGTCCCATAGTGCTCAGAGCCATTTTTGAGCCGTAATAACGGACTTGATACGACTGGGCATTGAGTCAAACACAGCCTGGATATACAGGTACAGCTGCCCATGCAGCTTCGACACGATACCACAGTTCATCAAGAGTAGTGACTGGCGTATTGTGACGAGCCAGTTGCTCGGCCACCATTGAGCAGACGTTTTCAATTGGTGAGAGATCTGGAGAATGTGCTGGCCAGGACACGTCAGTGCGAACAAGAGGTGACCGAGACGTGTAACCAATGGCACCCCATACCATCAAGATACACGCTTCCAATGTGCGTTCACCGCGATGTCGCCAAACACGGATACGACCATCATGATGCTGTAAACAGAACCTGTATTCATCCGAAAAAATGACGTTTTGCCATTCGTGCACCCACGTTCGTCGCTGAGTACACCATCGCAGGCGCTCCTGTCTGTGATGCAGCGTCAAGGGTAACCGCAGCCATGGTCTCCGAGCTGATAGTCCATGCTGCAGTAAACGTCGTCGAACTGTTCGTGCAGATGGTTGTTGTCTTGTAAAAGTCCCCATCTATTGACTCAGGAATCGAGACGTGGTTGCAAGATCCGTTACAGCAATGCAGATAAGATGCCTGTCATCTCGACTGCTAGTGATACGAGGCCGTTGGGATCCAGCACAGGGTTTCGTATTACCCTCCTGAACCCACCGATTCCATATTCTGCTAACACTCATTGGATCTCGACCAACGCGAGCAGCAAAGTCGCAATACGATAAACCGCAATCGCGATAGGCTACAATCCGACCTTTATCAAAGACGGAAACGTGATGGTACCCATTTCTCCTCCTTACGCGAGGCATCACAACAACGTTTTACCAGGCAACGCCGGTCAACTGCTCTTTGAGTATGAGAAATCGGTTGGAAACTTTCCTCATGTCAGCACGTTGTAGGTGTCGCCACCGGAGCCAACTTTGTTTGAATGCTCTGAAAAGCTAATCATTTGCATATCACAGCATCTTCTTCCTGTCGGTTCGTGGTGTAACAGTTTTAATGGCCAGTAGTGTATCTGCCTGACTACCTGGACCTATGACTTCCACGATGTTATTCGAGACAAGAGTCAGTTGGAGATTCACAATCAGCTGAGATTTCATAGGCATAAAGAAAAAAATAACTTCAGGTCGCATAAAAGCTGTAGCGAAACTAGTGAAGAACACGATTTTTTTTTTTTTTTTGAGTCATCTGACTGGTTTGATACGACCCGCTACGAATTCCTCTCCTGTGGCAACCTCTTCAACTCGGAGTAGCACTTGCAACCTAGGTCCTTAGTTATTGGCTGCCTGTATTCCAGTCTCTGTCTCCCTCTACAGTTTTTACCATCCACAGCTCCCCCCAGTAACATGGAAGTTATTCTGTGGTGTGATAACAGATGTGTTTTCATCCTGTCCCTTCTTCATGCCAGCGTTTTCAGTGTATTCCTTTCCTCGCTGACTCACCGAAGAACGTCCTCATTCTTTATCTTATCAATCAAAAATGGTTCAAATGGCTCTAAGAACTATGGGACTTAACATCAGAGGTCATCAGTCCCCTAGACATAGAACCACCTAAACCTAACTAACCTAAGGACATCACACACATCCATGCCCGAGGCAGGATTAGAACCTGCGACTGTAGCGGCAGCGCGGTTCCGGAATGAAGCGCCTAGAGCCGCTCGGCCACAGCGGCCGGCTTCTTATCAATCGACCTAGTTTTCAACATTTTCTTCTTTTCCATTTTTCCCACAGTCATACTTCAATACCATACAACGCTGTGCTCCAAACGTACATGCACCGAAACTTCACCCTTAAATTAGGGCCTATGTTTGATTCTGCTAGACTTCTCTTGGCAGGAATTCACTTCTTGATAGTGCTTTTGTGTCCTCCTTGCTCCATCTGTTATGGATTATTTTGCTGCATAGGTAGCAGAATTCATTAACATTGTCTACTTAGTGATCGCCAATTCTGATGTTAAGTTCCTCGCTGTTCTCATTTGTGCAGCTTCTCATGACTTTCACCTTTCTTCGATTTACTCTCAATCCATATTCTGTACTTATTAGACTGTTTATCTCATTCAGCAGATTGTGAATTACTCTTTACTTTTACTGAGGAAAGCAAAGTCATGAGCGAATATTATCTTTGATATCCTTCCATCTTGAATTTTAATTCCACTTCTGAACTTTTTTTAAATTTCAGTTAGTGCTTATTCGATGTATTGATTAAACAGTAGGGCCGAACGACTACATCCCAGTCCTGCACTATTTTTAATACGAGCAATTCATGTATTGTCTAACACTCCATTGATGCAATTTCGGGTTGCGAAACCCGTGACGTGCGTGCGTGTGTGTGTGTGTGTGTGTGTGTGTGTGTGTGTGTGTGTGTGTGTGTGTAGTTAATCGTAGCTAAAGTAATCGCTACTCAAACACAAAGATCCAGTAGCTGCTGGTAAACGTTTCGGGATGTGAGGTCGTGGTCCAAGAAACTCTTCTGTTCCTGACATTTCGTCCAGCACTGCACTGGACATCCTCAGAGGCGCTCCTCCGCTGAATCTTGTCGACTGACCGGTCGAACGTTCGGGAGCTACATAAATACTGTAGGAAAGGGGGCTTTGTCAAATTAACAACTGATGAGCAGAGATAATCCTTGTCAGAGATAAAACTTAACTACCGATTTTCGTCTTGTCAAAGATAAAACTGTCTAGCAATTCTGTAGAGCTACTGTCCATATGTCGCTAAGTTTTATTGCCTCTTCTTTCCTATTAAAATTATCCTGATGCTTATAAATTTCAGTAGCTTCTCTACATAGTTGGGGATAATAATTTGAAGTTGTAGAAAAAATTTCTGTTTCAGAATATTTCACTTCGTGGTTTCCTGACTAAAGAGCATGCTCAGCTACAGCTGATTTCTCTATTTTTCCTAGTGGGCAAAGACTTTTGTGCTCTTTCAGCCGTGTATTTATCTCCTCTTGGTAGTTCCAATATAAACTTCACTACACGTACACGGAATTTTGTATACACCACATGTCGACAGAGCAGGGCGTTTATCCTTCACGGCTCGGAGTACCTGACATTTTTTGTTGGTCTAAAGACCGGTCTGATGTCATGTTTCTGGAAAGTCTTACCTATCTGATCGGTTACATTATTAATAAAAGGGAGAGAAACTGTATTTTTCGGTCGTTGTGGTTCATCCTTGTCCTTCGATCTTCTGTTCCTTGGCAAAATTCTCTTTACCTCTTTCCCTGAATAGCCATTTTTCTCGAAAGCCTTCTTCAGATGTATTATTGCAGCGTCAGGTGTTCGGATGTGCATATCCGTTCGACTCTATCGACAAAACTTTTAATGACACCTCTCTTTTGTTGTGGATGATGATTGGAGCGTTTATGCAAATATCTGTCCGGATGTGCTACTTACTTTGTTCCAAACTTCCATCGGACCGTCTCATAACTAAACACATTCTGTTATCATTTTCCATTTCGATGATGAACTGGATTTTTGGATTAATTTTATTTAGATTATCAAAGAATTCGTCCAAGGACTTTCTACCATGGATCCAAACCACAAATATCTACAAATCGGTGCCACCGAGATGGTTTCTTATTTAGTTTGTCCAGAGCCGATTGTTCGAATTTTTCCACATAGAAATTAGCGACCGCAGGACCTAATGCCGGCCGCGGTGGCCGAGCGGTTCTAGGCGCTTCAGTCCGGAACCGCGCGACTGCTGCGGTCGCAGGTTCGAATTCTGCCTCGGGCATGGATGTGTGTGATGTCCTTAGGTTGGTTAGGTTTAAGTAGTTCTACGTTCTAGGGGACTGATGACCTCAGATGTTAAGTCCCATAGTGGTCAGAGCCATTTGAACCATTTTTGAACCTAATGGGTTACCCATTGCTACACCATCAAGTTGCTCATAAAATTCCCACTGGAAATGACTTGAAGTAAGCAATGTTTAAAAAGAGCAGTCAAATCTCCTGGAAAAATATCCGTTATAAAAATGGAAACTTCGTTAACTGTAATCATAGTGAATACGGTCACTATGTCAAAACTTAAAAGAATATCTTCAGGGGCCGGAATTATCCCTTCAAGTTTCTCAATGAAAGGCCGCGAGTCTGTTATTATATGAGTCAGTTTTCCCAATATATGGTTGTAAACGAGTCTTGTTATATGTCGGAGAATTGATGGCACTAACTATGGGCCTCAAACGAAAATCTATTTTATGAATTTTGGGTACACCACACAGTGTAGGCCACATAGCTTCAATCTACCTGCTTCTATATTCGCGGTAATATACTCAAATGGTACTCTCATAGGTGTCATAGCGTATTTTCCTCATTTTGGAAGGACGGAAATCTCGTCTTGAAATAACACCCTCTCCGACTTGTTAATAACAGTATCAGAAATCACCGTATGTCTTATAGTTGCTACATTTGTTTGTAACTTTCCGAACTTTTTCTTATGTCTACTAGTAGTCGTTTCCACAGATCTGTCTGTACTTTACTCGCAAGGAACAAATGCAGTTTCAGTACCTTACGGTCAACAGGATCCATTTCTCGTCTTGTATAATGTATCCTTTTTCGGAGTAGTGCTCTTTTTGAACAATCATAAGTTTGATGCACCCGAGCTGTCCAGAACTCCCTTTTCAGCTTTATAAAGTTCGGTATGGAAGACGAGTCTCTACAACGTAACAAGAAGGTAAAATACAAATTATATGTGCTCTCTTCTTACGTAAAAATTCCAGACGTCTGTCTGATTTTGAGAAATCCTCCCCGTAGAGTCTTTCTTGGGCCACGACCTCACATCCCGAAAGGTTTACCAGCAGTTATATCATCCTGTCATGAAAGCCTTTATTCTATGACAAAGACCCAGTGCTGGAATAAATGTACACAATGGAATGATTAAATTATGAAAGATCGTTGCTATGGCTGAGAAAGAGCAAGCATCTGGATAAGTAATGAAACTAGCAAAAACAGTGCCGTCTGTCAACAGGTAATTAGTGCTTCAATATTCTCTACGTGCAGACGTGTACACCAAAGAGGAGAAGTTAGAGAAGCTACTTGTGTATGGCGAATGTCAAAGGAATGCTGTCGAAACGGTACTGCGGTATATGGCTGTCTATCTGTCTATCGTGACAGTCGCCCTTCGTCGCGCCTGACATTTGCACGGATAATTATGTCTCAGTAAGTTTGAATTTATTTAATAGCAGTAAGAGGAGGTATTCTGTCTCAGGATTCAAGACCGTTTGATATCATTCTGCACTACAGTTATCTGAAGTATATACGGCTGAAATGGAAGATCTTTCTGTATTTTCTTTTTCTCTTCTACTCTGCATTACAGGTGACAAATACGTCAAACCTAAATTAGATATAAAAACGATGAAAATTTTGCAAATATAATCTAATTTACTCTGTTTTTTTTTTCAAACATTTCCGAGAAATATTCTGAAATTTAAAGGCAGGGTGGATGCAATCGTGCTGTCTCAAGACGTCGACATCTAGCACAACAAGTCTGATCAGCTTGATCGTGTACACCACGGGTGGTTAAACTTTCTTACCTGCAGCCTACTTTTGCGTCTCTGTTAACACTAAAATTCCGTAACTCCCCACCGATTCTACAGTAATGATGGTTTTTAAAGGAGGGAAGTAACCTTACTTCACAAAATTTATAAACAGTTTAAAGCACGCAATAATAATTACTTAGCATGACCTTTATGCCAAACTTTTATGAAAACCTACTGACAATGTTTTAAGAACGTTACCGCCTACCGCCTACCATGAAAGCTGGAACGCCCACTACCGGGCGGTAGGGGAGAGGTTGACTGCAGCTGATGTTCACTATCTGTTCAAAAGTATCCGGACTCCACTTCGAGGACATTAATATGGCGTGTGTCCGTCCTTTGCCTTTATGACGTGCTGAACTCTGCAGGGGACACTTCCAGCGAAGTATCAGAATGTGTGTGTGATGAATGACAGCCCATCCTTCCTCAAGGGCCGAAGCCAGAGATGTTAATGATTCTGGGCGCTGGAGTCTGGAGTTGAAGTCAATGTACTGACTCATCCGGAGGGTTTTTCTTTGTGTACAGGTCAGAACTCTGGTGAGGCCAGTTAGAATGACCCTAATGCAGTTGGTCATCGAGACTAACTGAGCATCGGCCTCCCCCAATTCTGTGCCACATGTATCATAACAGTGATTAGCAAATGGTGATGAGCCACTGCCCGCATCTCGTGGTCCTGCGGTAGCGTTCTCGCTTCCCACGCCCGGGTTCCCGGGTTCGATTCCCGGCGGGGTCAGGGATTTTCTCTGCCTCGTGATGGCTGGGTGTTGTGTGCTGTCCTTAGGTTAGTTAGGTTTCAGTAGTTCTAAGTTCTAGGGGACTGATGACCATAGATGTTAAGTCCCATAGTGCTCAGAGCCATTTGAACCATTTGATGAGCCACTCAGACTGCAACTGATCACCATATGTTTTCAGTGGGCGAGAGGTTCGGAGAACTTGTTGGCCTGGGAAATAGTCGAATATCTTCTGTTTCGATTTAGGTCAGGACACAAGGAACATTTGATCTTGCGTTATTTTGTTCAAAGCAACATGATGAATAGCTCAAAGACGGCACGTGGCTCCTGGCCTCTACATGTCAGAAATACGGGGCGCAAAGGGCATACGTTCAGATCTTTTTAACTGGTGAACTGAGAGCAGTGTACTGAACAACATTACATCAGTATTTGCTTCGTTTGCAGATTAATAATTATACACTCCTGGAAATTGAAATAAGAACACCGTGAATTCATTGTCCCAGGAAGGGGAAACTTTATTGACACATTCCTGGGGTCAGATACATCACATGATCACAATGACAGAACCACAGGCACATAGACACAGGCAACAGAGCATGCACAATGTCGGCACTAGTACAGTGTATATCCACCTTTCGCAGCAATGCAGGCGGCTATTCTCCCATGGAGACGATCGTAGAGATGCTGGATGTAGTCCTGTGGAACGGCTTGCCATGCCATTTCCACCTGGCGCCTCAGTTGGACCAGCGTTCGTGCTGGACGTGCAGACCGCGTGAGACGACGCTTCATCCAGTCCCAAACATGCTCAATGGGGGACAGATCCGGAGATCTTGCTGGCCAGGGTAGTTGACTTACACCTTCTAGAGCACGTTGGGTGGCACGGGATACATGCGGACGTGCATTGTCCTGTTGGAACAGCAAGTTCCCTTGCCGGTCTAGGAATGGTAGAATGATGGGTTCGATGACGGTTTGGATGTACCGTGCACTATTCAGTGTCCCCTCGACGATCACCAGTGGTGTACGGCCAGTGTAGGAGATCGCTCCCCACACCATGATGCCGGGTGTTGGCCCTGTGTGCCTCGGTCGTATGCAGTCCTGATTGTGGCGCTCACCTGCACGGCGCCAAACACGCATACGACCATCATTGGCACCAAGGCAGAAGCGACTCTCATCGCTGAAGACGACACGTCTCCATTCGTCCCTCCATTCACGCCTGTCGCGACACCACTGGAGGCGGGCTGCACGATGTTGGGGCGTGAGCGGAAGACGGCCTAACGGTGTGCGGGATCGTAGCCCAGCTTCATGGAGACGGTTGCGAATGGTCCTCGCCGATACCCCAGGAGCAACAGTGTCCCTAATTTGCTGGGAAGTGGCGGTGCGGTCCCCTACGGCACTGCGTAGGATCCTACGGTCTTGGCGTGCATCCGTGCGTCGCTGCGGTCCGGTCCCAGGTCGACGGGCACGTGCACCTTCCGCCGACCACTGGCGACAACATCGATGTACTGTGGAGACCTCACGCCCCACGTGTTGAGCAATTCGGCGGTACGTCCACCCGGCCTCCCGCATGCCCACTATACGCCCTCGCTCAAAGTCCGTCAACTGCACATACGGTTCACGTCCACGCTGTCGCGGCATGCTACCAGTGTTAAAGACTGCGATGGAGCTCCGTATGCCACGGCAAACTGGCTGACACTGACGGGGGCGGTGCACAAATGCTGCGCAGCTAGCGCCATTCGACGGCCAACACCGCGGTTACTGGTGTGTCCGCTGTGCCGTGCGTGTGATCATTGCTTGTACAGCCCTCTCGCAGTGTCCGGACCAAGTATGGTGGGTCTGACACACCGGTGTCAATGTGTTCTTTTTTCCATTTCCAGGAGTGTAGCTATTAGGAGGTGGCAACAGCAAGCCATTAATGCTTATTTTCCCCTGGATAGGAGGTGAGGTGTTGAAATGTGGACACAAAACTGTTAACCTGTAGTGACTGGCATAGTCCACTTACTGGTGCACTTACGACCGTGCAGCAAACATCATATCGTGAAGTGTGCGAAGTATTTGTCAGAAGACTGTTTGGCACAGAGAAAAAACAACCAATATACTGAGATGTGCACCACTTATAGTAATATCTGCACTTATATCCGTTAAACCCCATGCAATGCCTGCTGCCCAGATTACCAGCTATGCATACCTGAGGTAATCTTACTCTATAACCCACGGCACTCCGTGCCATCATGCCAGGTGGTGGGTCGTTGAGATCCAGCATGGCATTGAGTATGCCCCTCCTGGACCCATCGAATAAGCTCACGACATCTCAACCAACGTGAGCAGTAATATGGTGGAACGGAACACACTGCAGTCTCGAAACGTTATAATCCTGCTACTATCGAACTCTGACACATTCTGGTAGACGTTTCTCCTTCTTACACGAGGCGTAAAGACATCTCAAAACGACTAACGTTAAACTGCGGATTCTGAATGATTATGTGTGCGTAGTCGCTGGAACAGCATCGTAGCAGGTTCTCTTTCTACTTCTGCCACAATAATCATTTTTTTGTGCCTGAAACCCATTTTGCAAGTTCATTGGGACTCTTTCGGGACTGCATTGCACATCATGTGTTATTCCCTTTCCTTCGACGCCCACTGAAAACATATGGTGATCAGTTGCGGTCCTCAAGGTCGAACCTGATTCTGTGGTAATGCAACTTTTACCTGGCGTGGCGCTGTTACCTTGGTTGCACACGCACATTCTTCAACACAGCAGTCATATTTACATCTTTCACGATGCCAGATGCAGTGACTTAGCTGATATGATGATACTGTGCGCGACGGGAGGGCCTTTGAAATTTTCACATCCTGGCGGATTTATCTTTTTCATGCTGGAAAATCTTGTTAGCGACATTATCTACAAACTTCCATAATTTGAAATTTTTCACAAATTCATAGGCTGGTTCGTTCCCTAATTCTGTTGCTGACATCGTATCTGATGATGATATGGTTGCATGTCCTGATTATCACATCGACAGATGTCATTATCTTTCCCATTGAATCAGTACAGTTAAAAATATAACGATGATGATAAATCGTCCCAAATTAACTTTTTATCGGCTACGTCAGTGTTGTCAGCAACATAGGCATCATCAAAACATTTGGTGACACCAACTAACGCACCATTTAATTAATTACAAACGCTGCAACACATTTGGTTTAGCTTTCATAGCCTACGTCAAAATTAGACCCAAAATGACCATATAAAAAATAAAAATGTTTACTTATAAGTTTAAGCAGGTCTGCCACAAAAATTGTTTAGAAAAGTTCACGCTGTTCATTTTACTTTCAAGCAGATTCTTAAAACTCAGCGAATTTACTAGCATGTTCATGACAGGGAAATGTCTTTGTATCGTAGTTTCTTAAAACAGTAGTTATCTGACATGCAGAGTTAGCTACTTACGAATTGTTATTCGATGTGTAGGAACAGTTGATAAGAGAGGCTGACTGGTGCTATTCCTTGACATTCACTACAATTAAAGTGAAAGCTGATGCACACACTTATTTCTGTTTCAGCGTTGGTAGCTTCGGTGCTACTCACAAGCGGCTACAGCTTGCCAGTGGACCATTATGTAGCGGAAGGCTTGCGTCCAGGCTACGGCGTAGACTGGGTCGATGTTCCGCACAAAGGTCTGGAAGGTAAGGGCTGGGGGACAGACTACGGTAGAAAGATTGGCGACTGGGATTCAAAACGGGTGTGGGAAAAAGAGCCGGAAAAAATCTGGCGCGGAGAGGCTCTCTCAGAGGCTAAAGGATTCCTGTCAGACTACGGGACAAAGGGAGGAGACTGGGCTCATAAAGGCTGGGATCGAAAAGACTGGAACCGAAAAGATTGGGATCGCAAAGACTGGGATAGAAAAGACTGGGACAGAAAAGATTGGGATCGAAAAGACTGGGATCGAAAGGACTGGGATAGAAAAGACTGGGATCGAAAGGACTGGGATAGAAAAGACTCGTGGAGCAAGTCACCACTGGACAGCTGGCATAAGGATGGTGTCGTGAAAGATGGATGGAACAACCCAGGATTTGACGTGTGGGATGAGGTAAGTCAACAGACCTAAAGCATTAAAAGACAACATGTAAAATGCCATTTAAATTTAATCATACGAAATGCCCCAATATCAGAAAATTTACTGGTCTCGTACAGATATGATTTTATGTGTACAGACTGAGGCGGTGAATGAAAATTTTCGACCAAGGGCGGGAATCGAACCTGTCTCTCCTGCTTACTACGAAAATTCGCTAGCGGACCACTCTGGCATGCCCCCCTTCTCAGTTCTGATGCAGCTCTCCATGCTACTCTATCCTGTGCAAGCTTCTTCATCTCCCAGTACTTACTGCAACCTACATCCTTCTGAATCTGCTTAGTGTATTCATCTCTTGGTCTCCCTCTACGATTTTTACCCTCCATGTTGCCCTCCAATGCTAAATTTGTGATCCCCTCATGCCTCAGAACATGTCCTACCAACCGGTCCCTTCTTCTTGTCAAGTTGTGCCACAATCTCCTCTTCTCCCCAATTCTGTTCAATACCTCCTCATTAGTCATGTGATCTACCCATCTAATCTTCAGCATTTTTCTGTAGCAAATCTCT
Organism: Schistocerca nitens; assembly: GCF_023898315.1. Taxonomy (NCBI): domain Eukaryota; kingdom Metazoa; phylum Arthropoda; class Insecta; order Orthoptera; family Acrididae; genus Schistocerca; species Schistocerca nitens. Next base: position 404,343,273 of record NC_064618.1, read on the forward strand.
GTGCAGTTGTGCGGACTGCTCTGCCAAGGTGGATTGGTGGCTACAGCACATGCCTAGCAAACAGGAGACCCGGGTACGATTCTCGGCCTTGGTACAAAATTTCACTCTCCGCTTCAGTCCATAAACAAAGAAATTTACTATTCGTCATAAATTAAAATTGCGGGTTGTCGCGTGATGTGCCTTTTGTAGGATGTACTGGCACTGATGTACTGGCAGTAGCACATTAACTGCGCACATAGTGTGGCCCACAGGTTCCAGTAGTAGAGAACGTTTTTAACTCCTCACAAATGACCAGTTCAACGTGTATTCTGCCAGGAGTGAAAAAGTATTACCTTCCAGTTATTTAATGCTTACATCAACGTAGTTACACGAGTTTGTTCACTGTTTTATAATTTGTTGACTTTCAGGTCGTACCCACACAATCATCTGAAACGTGGAATGTCAGTTGTAACGATACAAACTTAAGGACAACTCAACACCCACTCACCAAGCGGAGAAAATATCAGAACTAACTGGGAATCGAAATAGGCCCCATTGATTAACAGTACACCACGCTGAACGCGCAACTTCCGACGCGGACGAGTTGTTTCATTAACTGACCAAAGTGTCATTGTGGTACCTTAAGCTGATAATCACTTACTCGCTTCTACAGATACGCTTCTACAGATGGACAGAGTTCATACAGAATGAACCCCCGAACTACACCGACAAAATTTTAAAGATTGTTCACAGATATTTTATGAGTAAATATAAAAGGTAATCCTGGTCACCAGTGACTCGTTACGAAGTAATAATATAACTGTGATTTATTCGGTTTATCAATGCAGTTACCTTCGTTTACGTGAAAATACTTAAGTCAGTAGTGGAAAAGACCAAAATAAGAAATCAGCAAGACATATGACAAAAAATACATAGTAAAGCAACGACCGTCGTACTCTGATGTGGGAACAGCTCAACATACCATTGTTTCACCGCTCTTTCATTGCGATCGGTGAAGCTAACTCTTCAACAGTAAACCGATCCAGAGTACTGCTGTGTATCACTGTTAACGTATAAGTAACATTGCTCGAAATACAAGTGAGAGACAGACAGAACATTATTGAACGCAATCTTGAGGGCTAAGAGTAAAGTGGCTGTTACTGTTGTCAGTAGCGAGTGCTGTGACTGAATGGAGTACGTTTCTAAAAATGTGCGGTACCTGACAAGTCAGAAAGAACACACAAAATTCAAGATACCACAGCCTTATACAGGGTGTATCATAATTAATGGCGTAAGCTCATACAGTTGAAAGTACACGATACTAGAAGCAAAAACGTCTCAGTAAACATAGGGTCGATAATGCATACCTTACGACGTACGAGCAATTTTTCATCTTCGATACTGTGAAGTAAATCTCTTCTACTGCAAGCTCTTTGCTTTCCATATTTTGGGAAATGGTAATGTGGACCAAAACAAGAACAAAATGTCCAGCAAACATGTGCTCTAAAATGCATACTTGAAGAGTTATGAGCACGTGCTCATCTTCGTTACTTGGAAACTCAACTCTTCTAATGAACAATTGCTCATAACTTTTAAGGCACGCATTTTAGAGCAAATGTTTACTCGACATTTTTTTCTTGTTTTGGTCCACACTATTACTTCCCAAAATGTGGAAAGCAAAGAGGTTGCATTAGAAGACATTTGCTTCACGGTATAGAAGATGAAAATTTGCTCGTAGCTCTTAAGGTATGAATTTTCGACCCTATGTTTACTGAGACTTTTTTGCTTCTAGTATCGTGTACTTTCAACTGCATGAGTTTACGGCATTAATTATGATGCACCCCGGATATACATAACGAAGGGAAAATTCCAATATCAGCTTCAGTCGGTCATTGAAATAAATCCAGTTGCGACAAGTGCCGTACAAGGACTTAAACCTAGATTTCTCGATTATCGCGAGCGGACGCCTTAAGCTTTTGCACAGGTGTAGAAGAGAAACGCAGTGAGGAGTTGGTGCTGAAATGCAGTTCCATGTGTCGCCAATATTTCGGCACAAGTCTCCCAGACATAGAGACATACAAGGTGAGCCAGCTACCACCGCCGCTTTCGTTTTGTGCAGCCTGCAATGTAATATCTGGCCTTCAAAAACCACGAACGACATTTTCATATTCTCTCGCTCGCTACACGCAAACTACTAGTCCTACAGAAGACAATTAACAGGAGCTTTTTGTAGGAAATTTAATCTAGTTAAATGTTGTACTGGGTTACTTTTTCGCTGGAGGCTGCTGTTTTCGAATTATTCACGAACAAAAGTGACCTTCAAATGCACCTCCACCCCCACTTCAGTCAGGTTTTCTAGTATGTTGTTTCTGACACTCCGTCCTACCACTGTACAAAATCTTCGGACTGCTCAAACTATTTCCGACATTCGACCTTTCTTTGGTCACTGTTGACTGGGTTATTACGCCACTAACATAGTCGGCTACTTCGTTAACATTACTAATTAGAACCTTCTGGTGAGGGTAATACGCGAAAAACGACTTAACGTTACGCTAAAACAAATTACGCTGACATCTCGATCCATACTTAATCCTTAGAAACACAGTAGTTTCGTAGCCAGAAAGTCTGACGAATACAGCGATGTAATTGTTTATTTTATGCGGTTAAAATTCACTAAATTGTTCGGAAAAATTTACACAAATGTCTGTTTTACAATTTATAGTTGCTCGACGAAGCCGTTGGCGAAATAAAGTCAGTCAGTGACGACCAAAAAAGGTCGAATGTGGGAAGTAATTCGTGCAGTCGCATATATTTGTACAGTAGTTGCAGGGAGTGCCGTGAACAACAAACTAGAAATCCTGGCCGTTGCGTGTTGAGTGTGGGAGTGGCGGTGCGTTTGAAGTTCAGTTTTGTGCCTTTTTTCTTGAAAATCTATGAAACGACTGGCTCTAGCAAAAAAAAAAGTATCACAACACACCATTTAACTAGATTAAATTCCCTACAAAAAGGTCTTGTTAATTTTTTTCTCGTGTAGCGAGCAAGAGAATATGAATATCAAGTTTATGAAGGACGGCTATAACGTTGCGAGTTGCACAAAACGATGGCGATAGGGGCAGCTGAATCACCCTCTATTTGCGCGTGCAGCATGTGGAAATAAGTTGAGTTTCCGGTGGGAGCTATGTCATTCTGCCATGTCGGTGACTTAGTATTTGAACTGCTTACAATTGACAGGTTCCCGTGTTGTATTATCAACTATACCCTCAGGTTCCACAGCGTTCGTGAGTCACTGATGGTGAGTGATTATGAAATCAACTGCCCAAATTCACGGAGCACGAACAGTGTTCACTCGACACCCTTAACCCCACAACAGAAATACGTGACCAGTGAAAACACGGTTGCCGGGGAGTATCCAGTTTATGTTACACCCTGTGTCTAAGCCCCATGTTGCCGCAATACGAATTGTGGTGCGTATCCAAACCGTTTCTACGGACATACAACCCACAAACGCTGTCCAAACACTAAGCCACTCTCAGCTTTTAAGGTTTTCACACTCGCCTCGTGATGCTTCCAGTCGATAGGCCGCTGGGATACCAGCACGCCACTTACCTTGTTGGCGACGACGGGAACAGAGGGTGTGCGTCTGAACAACGATTAATCAACAATACAATTTGCTGGACTACTTCACGAAAATGAGCACATATGCGTAACACTGCATTTTTATAGTAGTACTGATTGCTCTTACCCGTCTCATTATTGACGCAACAGTTTACAGTCACCACAAAATTGCACGTATGCGATTCCAAATGAATGATCGGTCATTGGAATCACTGCCTACTGTCAAGTTGGAAATGAGTGATCTATCATCAGAACCATCGCCTACAGTAATTTGCGATATCACAAGATGTAATAATGCTGTCTTTACGTAAAACAGGCGCATAAAATGCCAGTAGAGTGCACTTTAGTAAACGTACAATTACTGACTACGAAAACACGCACTGCATTATGAAATTGTCCACTAACGTAGGCTGAATAGAGGACCAAACAGTGTTCAAATTTAATGTGATAGTAAAATACTTGATGTGGTGGCAAGGCTTATCTTTTCACTGTCTAGAATTTATACTTCGTCGTAAATTCTGCAACTGATAATCGTAATAAAGTCGATATTTACGCTATCTTATTCTTCTGAGATGTATCACTAGCAATGAGCTTCTAGACAAAATATGGGACCATTGCTTTTCACAATATATATAAATGACGTAGTAGATAGTGTCGGAAGTTCCATGCGGCTTTTCGCGGATGATGCTGTACTATACAGAGAAGTTGCAGCATTAGAAAATTGTAGCGAAATGCAGGAAGATCTGCAGCGGATAGGCACTTGGTGCAGGGAGTGGCAACTGACCCTTAACATAGACAGATGTAATGTATTGCGAATGCATAGAAAGAAGGATCCTTTATTGTATGATTATATGATAGCGAAACAAACACTGGTAGCAGTTACTTCTGTAAAATATCTGGGAGTATGCGTGCGGAAAGATCTGAAGTGGATTGATCATATAAAATTAATTGTTGGTAAGGCGGTTACCACGTTGAGATTCATTGGGAGAGTCCTTAGAAAATGTAGTCCATCAACAAAGGAGGTGGCTTACAAAACACTCGTTCGACCTATACTTGAGCATTGCTCATCAGTGTGGGATCCGTACCAGATCGGGTTGACGGAGGAGATAGAGAAGATCCAAAGAAGAGCGGCGCGTTTCGTCACAGGGTTATTTGGTAACCGTGATAGCGTTACGGAGATGTTTAGTAAACTCAAGTGGCAGACTGTGCAAGAGAGGTGCTCTGCATCGCGGTATAGATTGCTGTCCAGGTTTCGAGAGGGTACGTTTCTGGATGAGGTATCGAATATATTGCTTCCCCCTACTTATACCTCCCGAGTAGATCACGAATGTAAAATTAGAGAGATTCGAGCGCGCACGGAGGCTTTCAGACAGTCGATCTTCCCGCGAACTATACGCGACTGGAACAGAAAAGGGAGGTAATGACAGTGGCACGTAAAGTGCCCTCCGCCACACACCGTTGGGTGGCTTGCGGAGTATAAATGTAGATGTAGATGACTAATGGAAATTTGTCTGTAATGACACCATACATCATTCGTAAACGACGGATGTTCTACCATTTGATCTGCATAAGATTGATGAGTTTCACATAAAATTATTTTAAATTCTTACTTTTACGTGATTATATTCCTTGCATGCATACTCCAAAAATTTGTTTCCTATTTTTGTGACATTTTTGAATCACAGTAATGACTAAGATGGATCACTGTGTCTGTTTCAGCATGGCTATGCGGAGCACTATTAGTTCATGGAACCGATAAAAGATGGCAATCTTTCCCTGGAATGCTGATGTCCAGGCAACAGCCTTACAACTTGTAATTATCCAAACAGGACAGCAGCCTAATAAAAAAAATTAATGCAAATACGTTTTATTCTCCAGCCCTACAGCTCCGTGTAATTCTGTCTCTCCAAACATAAGAAAGGAATAAACAGTAACTACCAAAGCCCATTGTGCACTCATTTTGGCAAAAAATGTGTCCTTTCCTCATCTTCCTCTACCTACATTTCACCAAAAATTGTGGTCAACATGCTGTTTGAAAGAAGTCCTAGAAGATAGCTATTAAAATGTTTATTGATCTATTTCTCTCAAATTACTTTATAAATTATAGTATTGTGGAGCGTAGAATTCTACAACAGAATAATTGTTGGTGTTTACTGTTCCTTTTTTGCACAGGTAAGGTAGCCCGCTCAAAAAATACCTAAGGAGTAATTATGTCGAGGTGATATTTTCGCTAAGCTATGGAAGATAATATGGCGAGGTATACAAGTAATTTTTGACGTTTATAGCTGCCGAATTATGACATCGAATTTTATATACCTTCTTAAGTGGCACTAGAAAGAGTGTTCGTAGAAGACTTCAGTGACATAACATGTCTAAATCTTAATCAAATAGCAACAAGACACAGCAAACTAGATAAAGAGGCTGTACTGTCCTGCCTAAATGAGGAACTGGAAGCAACAGCTCTGGGCAGGAGTATGTAGACTGCGGATAAAATACAGAATAAATAATTGACTAAGTACAGCATGCATATGTCCCTAGCAGTACAGTTAGTTATGAGAGGAACCCTCCATGATAGACAGTGTATATAGAAGAACCTGTAAAGTAACAGCGACTAAAGCGCAGTAAGAGTACGGCAAAAGTATAGAGCTTGAAACGTCCCCTTAGAAAAATTACTGAATTACTGTGCTGATAAACCTCTTACAATATTTGATTTTCAAACAGCTGAGCATAACTGAACATACTCAGACATTTCGCTCTTTACCTATTCTGATCAACACTAAACTGACACACAATATTTTTTAGCGCAACGCAATCTGACTTTCAATAATCCCTACAAAAGAATGGCCCTGACTAACATTAACCTATACCTTTCACAAATCACTTACCTCACAAAAATCTTCGTTACTCGAACTACTGCAATACAGCGAGCGCCACTACTGCCAGCTAAATAAAAAATTCAATCACTGAAGGCACTAACCACTGACTGGCAATATATATATATATATATATATATATATATATATATATATATATATATATATATATATATATATATCAGTTCATGACATCCAGTCTTACAAATTTACTGTCTCTGATGGACACACGTCCAGATCATCCGCTCTCAAAACTCCGCCATTTCTCTCCCCACATCCACCACTGCTGGCGGCTCACCTCCAACTGCGCAACGCTACGCGCTGTTAGCAACCAGCTGCCCACGACTACAATGGCGAACAACAATGCAACCAACCACAGACTGCACACAGCACAGTCAGTGATTTTCATATAGAGCGCTACATGCCGTTACCAACATAAAAACCTAAACAGCCAACTTACAAGCTGTAGGCAGATAAACGCTAAAAGAAATGCGTTTGGCCGTCAAATGGCAACTTGGGAAGCTTTCAATGACTGCCCAAGAAGAATCATATCAAAAGACCTCTCACAAAACCAGAAGAGATTCTGGGCATATGTAAATTACTTTATATAAATGTTGTCAGTGGCACCAAAGTTAGTGCCAAGAAAGTCACGTACGAGACGGGAACTGAATTTGGGGGTAGCAAACGTAAAGCTAAAATGCTGAACTATGTTTTCCAATGTTCCCTTACTAACGAAATTCGACTAATGCAGCAGTGTAATCGGCGAAGCACTGAAACTGCGTTGAGAAGCTGCTGAAATACCTAAAAATTAACAAATCTCTATGTCCTGATGGAATCTCTATTAGATTCTATGCCGAATATTAAGCTGAAGTGGCGCCTCTTTTAATCATAAAATGTCGTAGACCCCTCGAACGTAAACTGTTATCTGAATTTAGTGAAAAGTGCAAGCCATAGCCGTCTACAACAAAGGGTGGAAAAGTGATCCACAAAACTACCGTCTAATACCAGTGGCATCAATCTGTCGTAGAATCTTAGTACCTATTCTCTGCTTGCACGTAATAAGATACCACAAACAAGAAAGAACTTCCCAAAGCCAATGAGGATTAAGTGAAAACCAATCACGATCAAGTAAAAAGCTGGAAATATACCACTTATCGCACTCATACGGACTACGAAAAAGCGCGCAAAGAATCATTAAAGCGATCATTATTTCCGGTGTCCATTCACGGATGGAACGGGTAGGATCTCCTTTAAGTATTAAAAAGGGAGGTACCCACTGGTGAACGTAGAGCTAAATGCATACAACAGCCCCACAAACAACTGTCCCTCTGGCAATAGAAGGTATTCTCTAGACACCTACCCAACCCCAATGTACAAATCATAAGCAGACAAGTAACTGAAGTATAGTTCGTGAGTTTACCTGTGCACTTGAATCCCATACGATTATGTTCTGCTCTTCTAGTGATTGCTCCACTTAGAGCCCTCATGATCAGTCTTTGGGAACACTACACAAAAATTTCAAGAGAATGGAGGCGTGAAGAATGAAATACAGCAAGGACGAAGAACAGCAGATGATGAGAGAAACACAATCAGCATTATAGTTGCTTTAATAAACGTCACATGCCACTATGAGGCACCTTCACTGTCTTGATCGGATGAGTCATCGGATTATTCAGCGAATAGAGATGCAGAGGCTTGCACAGGATAGGCTGGCAAGGAGAGGTGCATCAAATCAGTCTTCGGACTGACGATCACAACAAAAGACAGACAATTAAATTTGATTGAGAGAGACTAATTGTGAAACAAAGTAGCTTTCACAATGTGGCTACTGGAGTTCATGTGCACATGCAGAAGTGGTGTTCATAGTTCGTTTGAAAACTACAGTTACACTATGTGAACAAAAGAATCCGGACATCCCCAAAAATATATGTTTTTCATATTAGGTGCATTGTGCTGCCACCCACAGTCAAGTATACCATATCACCGACCTCAGTAGTCAGTACGTGATGACTGGGTGTTGTGTGCTGTCCCTAGGTTAGTTAGGTTTAAGTAGTTCTAAGTTCTAGGGGACTGATGACCACAGATGTTAAGTCCCACAGTGCTCGGAACCATTTGAACCATTTGAAGTAGTCAGTAGACATCGTGAGACAGCAGAATGGGGAGCTCTGCGGAACTCATGGACTTAGAACGTCGTCAGGAAATTGGGTGTCACTTGTGTCATACATCTGTGCGCGAGATTTCCACGCTCCTAAGCATCCCTAGGTCCACTGTTTCCGGTGTGATAGTGAAGAGGAAACGTGAAGGGACACGAACAGCACAAAAGCGTACAGGCCGACCTCGTCTGTTGACTGACAGAGACCGCCGACAGTTGGAGAAGGTCGTAATCTGTAATAGGTAGACATCTATCCAGACCAACACATAGGAATTCCAAACTGCATCAGGATCCACTGCAAGAACTATGACAGTTAGGTGGGAGGAGAGAAAACTTTGATTTCATGGTCGAGCGGCTGTTCATAATCACATCACGCCGATAAATGCCAAACGACGCCTCGCTTGGTGTAAGTAGAGTAAACATGGGACGATTAAACTGTGGAGAAACGTGCGGAGTTACGAATCACGGTACACAATGTGGCGATCCGATGACAGGGTGTGGGTATGGCGAATGACCGGTGAACGCCATCTGCCAGTGCGTGTAGTGCCAACAGTAAAATTCGGAGGCGGTGGTGTTATGGTGTGGTCGTGTTTTTCATGGGCGGGGCTTTTATACGTTGTTGTTTTGCGAGACACTATCATAGCACAGACGTACATTGATGTTTTAAGCACTTTCTTGCTTCCCATGTTGATGTGCAATTCGGGGATGGCGATCGAGTCGAGCACCTATTCATAATGCAAGGCCTGTGGCGGAGTGGTTACACGACTATAACAACCCTGCAATGGACTAGCCTGATCAGAATCCTGACCTACAGAATACCTTTGGGATGTTTTGGAACACCGACTTCGTGCCAGACCTCACCGACCGACATCGATACCTCTCCTCAGTGCAGCACTCAGTGAAGAATGGGCTGCCATTCCCCAAGAAACGTTCCAACACCTGATTGACGTATGCCTGCGAGAGCGGAAGCTGTCATCAAGGATGAGGGTGGGCCAACACCATATCGAATTCCAACATTACCGAAGGAGGACGTCACGAACTTATAAGTCATTTTCAGCCACGTTTCCAGATACTTTTGATCACGTAATTTATTTTCTTGCATGTGGAATCACTATGCCTTGATTGTGATAGAACCTCAGTTTTAATGAATTCATGTTGCTGTTCTCCAGTTTATCACAAAATTGTGTTCTGTTTCAACTTTTGTCCACTAAATGTTGCAGGCTTAACAGACAAGCGTGTACAGATATGATTCGGATATCTCAAATGCTGTAAGTGAGAAAGGATTTGTCACAGTACCTAAATAACGAGCTGGATGGCTGTTAAAAAGGAACTCAGTTTAAAACGAAGCGTAGCGACTCCATTAAGCAACTTGCTGCTTGAAATCAGTTCCACTAATGCAGTTATGTATGCCAATAAAGCAGAGAATTCTAAATCGACCATGACAATGGATTGGCAAGGAGGCAGTTTTCTGCACATGCTTTTTCAACACTACTAAGGTGACATAAATTCCTGTACCTTCTTAAACGATTTACAGACCAAATGTGCTGTAGACAATGAAGTGTTTATCTGTTACTCAAGGTCTTCTCATTGGCTGCACATAACAATTTTCTGCAACTAGTTGAAAGCAATAAACATCGTTTCTCGCAAAAGAAAGCTCAAACTTCAAGCACTTATTTTCTGACGATACTAACAGCGATCACTCGGCGATTATCGATCGGAAGTTGTCATCAAGACGACTCAAACACTAAGCATTAGCTTGTTGAAGGGTTACCTGTTAGCTGCACAGGTCGTGCTGCATAGCTGTGAATACCTTTATGTCATCAAGGTGAGGGACCTTTACGTCGACAGCAACTTTTATCCCGCCCTCGTCGTGAAGCCATGTACCAGAGAGCCGTATAGTTATTTTCTCGCCTCACAATAATTTTTCCGCTAGTAGTATTTTAATTATTTAACCTGATGGTGTATAGGGCCTTTCGGAACTCTCAAATGTCGGACGAGAGTTTTACATGTTTACTTGTACTGAAAAATGATAATATGCTCTCTCTCTTCTCTCTCTCTCTCTCTCTCTAATGTCCAGGAACTCCTCTCAAAGCAATGGATCGATTTCAGGGGAGAGGTGAGGAGGAGGTGGTGGAGGTGGGTAAGCAAAGGAGGGAAGCAGGAGATGGACAGAGGGACAGAGAGATGGGGAAGGAAAGAAAGGGGGAGGAGGCTGGGAGTGAGGACGAGGAAATGGACACAGGGGGGGGGGGGGAGACGGACTGAGGGGGGAGGAAGGACAGATGCAGGAGGCAGGTGCAAGGTGCAGAGGGGTAGTGGGTTGGGGGAAAAGGCAAAGAGGAAGGAGATGGACAGAGAGAGGGGTTGAGTGTGGACAGAGGGAGAGACCAGAACAGATGGTAAAAGAGAGAGGGAGGAAGAGATGGAGAGACAAAGAGAATGGGGAGGAGGAAATGGCCAGATAGTAGTGGGAGTAAGCGGTGGCCAGAGAGACAGGGACTACAAATTTTATCTGGAAAAACAAAATTAGTGACTGATTTGAAATAGACACTAGGGAAGGTCAAAACTGTCAATAACAAAATGTTCTGTCTTAAAGAACTTCAATATTTACGTGAAAGGTTTACTGAAAAGAAGACCGGGGAAACCCAACTCCTGGAAATACAAACTGCGTTTCAGTTAACAAAAAGATGTTTATAACAAAAAATGCCTTTCCTGGGTCTGCAGAATCCAACATTACACAACATTAGTCAAATCAAAAGCCATCTTTGCATCAGACAATTACTCTTGAACTCAAACAAATCAAAGCAACAATTATAAGTAACTGAACGTCAAATTCTGAGAAAAATTTAAGACCAAAAATAAAATATGGAATATAACTCGTGAAGTACACTTGGGGTGAAGGGAAACTTCTGTGCAGTGTTGGGTTGTGGCAGTGGATCGTGATGAGGATGCGTGCCGATGGGAGTTCAAACAAAGGCCATCAAAAGACCAACAATTTATGAGGACTTATTCAAAAAGATTTAGGGCTTGCAGCCGGTCGTCGTTAACTTCCATCCACGATATTTCGACTGGACAGCTACCAGCCATCCTCAGGTGAGCCATCGAAGACTGACGAAGACGCCTTCCGTTCCGCAATATATAGCGTGCAGCAGTTTTCCTCGCATGCGTCAAAATCATTTTGACAGACGAACCACACGGCCTGCCAGCAGCGCCCTCGCTGATGGAACTGCAGAACTCAGCTGTCTTCGCCGTTGTCAATTGCCGCGGCCATCGGAGTACTCTGACGTCTTCGTCTGGAGCAGATCTTTTGATGACGGGGTTCCACGCATTATCTAGCTGCTAGCCATTGTCACGGTTCATAAAATCGTCTGTCATGCGAATTTCCACTGATTCTTTTATGACGAAATCCCAAAAGAATGTTGCTATGGCCAAAATTATTGTTTTGTCATACTCCATTGAGTGTCCAGTGGAAATGCAATGCTCAGCAATTGCACACTTGCTAGGTTGCAAAAGGCGAGTACAGCGATGATGTTCAGTGCAACGTTCTTCTACTGTTCGCAATGTTTGTCGTATATATGACATGCCACACTGACAAGGTATTTTATAAATTCCCGCCTTCCGCAATACCAGATCGTCTTTCACTGATCCCAACAGGTCGGAAATCTTCGATGGTGGACGGAAAATCACTTTCACTTCGAAACCGTGGAGGATTGTTGCAATTTTGAAGGAAATGTTGCCAATAAAATGGAAGAAAAGGTAAAGATTTAGTAGGCGTGCTCTCTTCTTTCTCCACTCACCTTTGGTTTAATTGCAAGTGCCTTGCTAATTTGCCGGGTAGAATATCCATTCTCTTTGAAAACCCTCTTCAGGTGGGCAAGCTCTTCACGCAAACTATCTGCATCTGACACTACATGAGCACTGTGTACAAGTGTTTTAAGTACACTCATTGTTTGCGATGGGTGATGGCAGCTGGAGGAAATTTAAATACAAATCAGTATGTGTGGGCTCTCAATAAACTGAATGCCCCAGAGAGCCATCACTCTTCCGCCACTTGAATTAATATCACTGCAGCATTTTTGCGAGGTGGCCATGCACCCTTTCAGCACATGTCGAGGCCGGCGTGTGGTACACTGGTGGTCAGCTGCTGGCTGCGTTCTAACACCCAGGAACGCTGACCAATGGGTTCCCCAGTTAAAGTGCCGTGTAATTACAACATGAAGAAGGATCGTGACTGGTTTCACTGTAGATACCTGAAAATAATGCAAATACCTGGAAAAAATGTGTGTGTATGTGTCAGTGTGGGTGTGTGGGTGTGTGAAAAATGTAAACTGTGCATTGTAACTGTAAATGATGTGCTCTCACACAATCCTTTCTTGTTGACTAGATTAAAATCGTAATCGCGTGGAAAATATGTTCTCCTATCTTGACTGAATCTGATTTCGTGTATGATGTATGCTTTTCTGTAGAAATTTACGCCTTAGCTTATTTATGTACAATATACGTCCATCACAACTGGTCAGATAGTGAATTTAAAAATATTTCATGTAAAAATACTGTATGAAAATGTAATAACGTTGAATGCAAAATCTCCGAATGAAAAACGCAAAGAAACTTGATACTTAGAGCATTTTCGTTTGAGTATTTTCTACTCCAATTCCCTCTGTAAAATATTGTTCGTGTTTCATGCAAGAGAGCAGCTGGTTGGTTGTGTTGTCAGACACCTCTGTCACTGAGACGTTACGAGCTGGCCGGCCGGAGTGGCCGAGCGGTTCTAGGCGCTACAGTCTGGAATCGCGCGACCGCTACGATCGCAGTTTCGAATCCTGCCTCGGGCATGGATGTGTGTGATGTCCTTAGGTTAGTTAGGTTTAAGTAGTTCTAAGTTATAGGGGATGGATGACTTCAGAAGTTTAGTCCCATAGTGCTCAAAGACATTCGAACGTTACGAGCTGTCTTTTTCTCTCTACTAGCATCGTAGATATCTCACTCCAGTAAGTGGTTGCACTGATATCCAAAACATGTTTTTCAGATGTGTGTTTGCAATGTGACTCTTGAATACAGAACATTCAATGAACTGTCTTCGAAATAGATGTAGATCATTATTTTGAAGTAAGCTGCATCAAATCGTGTATCCACATCTAAAAATCTAAGTTATTACTCAGCTGCTTAAGTCGTCGGTGGTCTCGTTGTCTCCTGTAGGGCATCATGTTGGTCATGGATCCTATTATAACACAAAGAAATATTAACTCATCAAAAAATTGCGATAGTCAGGTGGTTGCAAAAATTTACTGAATGAAATGCAGCTTCTGATCTGTGAAACAATTGCCTTCAGCAATATTTCCATTGTGAACTAGTAACACAAAATACAGCTGCCTTCAGCAGTTCTACAAAAGCCCACCAGCTTCATTTACAACATCGCCCCCACCATGATTGTTCGTTTCCAACTACGCTTTGCCAAGACTGTGTACAACAAATATATAACATATATACCAAAGAGTTTACATCTATGACAGTAACAGTCACTGGAGGAGCCATTTAAATCATTAATAAAATAAATTTAAAAACTTCTACGTAAATGCTTTAAGAGTAATTCAATGCGTAGAATATGGACATGGATATTTAAGTATGAAATAATTAGTTTTAAACGAAGTCATTTTTATGTAACCAAAGGTGTTGATACCCTCCGGTATGTAGGATTCTTATTGGATCCTTGGCTTCATGCATTACATAATGTGTGTGTGCGTGTGTGGTGTGTGTTTTTTTCCTTACAAAGCTCTAGTCCTCACATTTTTTGAACATGGCACAAAAATGTGAGACTCATCAAGAATTGATATCACAATCCAGTGGGCATCAGGGATTTGGGGGGGGGGGGGGGGGGGATGTCAGCTGCTAGAGTTGGTTCAAATGGCTCTGAGCACTATGGGACTTAACTTCTGTGGTCATCAGGCCCCTAGAACTACTTAAACCTAACTAACCTAAGGACGTCACACACGCTCATGCCCGAGGCAGGATTCGAACCTGCGACCGTAGCCGTCGCGCGGTTCCAGACTGTAGCGCCTAGAACCGCTCCGCCATCCTGGTCGGCAGCTGCTATAGTGTTAGTGTGTGTAGGGGGTAGGGGGTTGTCCACTATTGTGGGGCATCCCTCTGTAATGTACTACAATGTTGATGCCTCGCCGGCCGAAGTGGCCGTGCGGTTAAAGGCGCCGCAGTCTGGAACCGCAAGACCGCTACGGTCGCAGGTTCGAATCCTGCCTCGGGCATGGATGTTTGTGATGTCCTTAGGTTAGTTAGGTTTAACTAGTTCTAAGTTCTAGGGGACTAATGACCTCAGCAGTTGAGTCCCATAGTGCTCAGAGCCATTTGAACCATTTTTTGTTGATGCCTCGTTAAAATAAACATAAAACACAGGGGGAGGAGGGAAGGAGGGTAGGAAACTTACGAGGTGTATTAATCGTAGAGATGATAATGAAACAGATGTGGAAATATTATGGGCACACATGTGAGATAAAATTTAATGATAATGCATTACGCATACATTTTTGAACATGACATCTAGTTCAAATTAAGCTTACATATTTTTTTCAGAAATTCTCTATTTCTTCGAAACATTTTCACACATTGTGAATGAAGCTTGTGTAATTTTACAGCTACATTGTGACTGGCTGCCTCGTTTTAATACCAAATAAAATAGTACGCTGTGAATGGCTGCTTCATTTTAATGCCCGCTACAGTACTGCGTTGAGATTGATGGGAGAGGGAGTGGGAGTGGACCGGAAGGGGGAAACGGAGGAGGGGAGGTTAGTCATGTGGTAATAATGACCACATACATACGGGGCGCATGGTTTGCGACGTTGTGAACAGTGGTTCTATGGATCACTCCTTCTACCCTCCTTGTAAACTGGTCTGACGTATTCTTTCTTCAAACTACTGGAAATGGTTTTGTGTTTGAGGGATGTATGACACATTATGGTTAAAAGAGGGGTTGTAAAAACCACAAATTTTGTGTACGATCTGATACAGTTTCGATCAGACCTAAGAGCTTTGTTCAATTTTAGCGATTTCAATTGTTTCTCGTCGTCACTGACATTAATATCTATATCACTCATCTTTACAGTGAAGCTACAATTATACTGGGGGCAATACTCCTGGGTTTTTCTTGGTAATGGAACGTCTTTAAAACGCAGATCACCATTTCTGCTTTTGTGCTACTACCCGAACTTTAGTTCCTGTCTCTTCTATGAGCATCTGGACTCTGGAAACTAGCTTTGGTACCATTAACAGCATTTACGTATCATCAGTCCAATAAACATTTTTTACCTCAAAAATGTAAAGTTAGTTAATAAATTTTTTGTCTGTCGAGTTCCAACGGCATGCTACTGCACTCTGGCAAGTTTTCAGTGAAAATAAGGACTGTACACGTGTATCTACAGACATACAAAAATTTATTACGTTACTCAAGATAGTAATTAAAATTTTATGAAAAATCCCTTATAAAGAGTGAAGCTGTGATAATATGCGTTCGTCGGTGGCCGCAGATCGATTCCCTGCCCGTTGATGATCGTTGATACGCCAAGTCTTCTGTGATTTGGTGGTAACGTTGTTTAGTACGTTATGATATTCACGACAGTATGCTTTGCTGGTGCCGGCTGTGCCAGCAGTAAGGATAATATCTGCTTATTCGTCGCTGCTCAAGCTCCCCACGGTCATTTCTACAATTCAAAAATGAGATTAAGGTCCTATTTATACTTCATCTTTCTTTTGCTTTTCAAGAACGCGAAGAACATTTTGAATCCTTGTCATTAAAACGAATTCCCCTGTTTATGATTATTTGTTGGACACATTGTACAATGCAAGATTTCGGATCCTGCTGTCGCAATCAAATTTAGAATGTGTCCGAAGCCTCAGACTGCCCTTTTAGCAGCAGTGGGGCACAAGAAGCAAAGCGTGTTACGCAGTAGTGCAGAGGGTCTTTTAGGAGTGCTTGCATCAGACAACATTCTGTATGACGGGTCGCTGGTTTTGTACCAGAACAATTATATTCTTGAGTGTACAGGTTTCCCTTCGTATTAGTGTACAACGTGCAAACGAAGCCTACACATGTAGTCACGTTTCCTCGTTATCCTCCAAGGTGATGTAATTCTGCGCGAGTCCTCGTATCTAATTCTGATTTCACAAAGAAACAACCTTCCACGAAGTTCTCTAAAGTTTGTTGCTGCAATCTATGTGTTATTTGTTTAGTCCCCAAAGAATCTTAGTGACTCGGATTTCGAAAAGTCTAACTTTTACGATTCACATACATGTAGCTGTTTCAACGAAGGGTGTGAGGTACATTTCAGATGATGCAACTTCTGACAACGGGCAAATAGCCTATTGTTTCCGCTGCACTCGAACAGAAAACAATTAGCAAAAACCAAACAAAATGTGCTATCAATATGAATGGGCGAGTAGTTCGAAAAGTAAAACAGCTGTCGTGACACGCTCCCAAAACCGGTAAAGTTTTTCTTTGCAGCACGTATACGAACTTACCACTGTTCGTCAAAGAGATGTGGCAACTGCACGGCACCTCTACGCGTCAGACCCTTTCCCTTATACAAAAAGGGAGACGAATTGTGGAGGCAGCTCAGTCCCAACAAGCTTCAGCATGCACGGCTTCCACTACTTGATATCCATTGGTGAGTCCACATCATGTTTCTATGATTACAGAAGAACATTTGGTGCCACTAAAAGTATGTGCATGACAATCCTAGGGACGTTGTGATAAATTTCGTACCTTCGGAACGCACAGCTTGAATACTAGGAATTTCCAATGGGAAAATAATATAGACAACGCCCTTTGTCGTTGTCTTCTCATTTATGTCTTGCGCTATTATTAAATGGCTTCGTTACATCCAAAGTTACGAGACTGCAATCAGTGTAAAATATGACATTTAATAACAACTACTGATTCTGAAACTTCCTGGCAGATTAAAACTGTGTGCCCGACCGAGACTCGAACTCGGGACTTTTGCCTTTCGCGGGCAAGCGCTCTACCAACTGAGCTACCGAAGCACGACTCACGCCCGGTACTCACAGCTTTACTTCTGCCAGTACCTCGTCTCCTACCTTCCAAACTCGCAGGAGAGCTTCTGTAAAGTTTGGAAGGTAGGAGACGAGGTACTAGCAGAAGTAAAGCTGTGAGTACCGGGCGTGAGTCGTGCTTCGGTAGCTCAGTTGGTAGAGCACTTGCCCGCGAAAGGCAAAGGTCCCGAGTTCGAGTCTCGGTCGGGCACACAGTTTTAATCTGCCAGAAAGTTTCATATCAGCGCACACTCCGCTGCAGAGTGAAAATCTCATTCTGAACTACTGATTCTTTCACTGCCTCTCCGACGAACTTTCAGCAACAGTAAGTGCTCTGCCTTTAAACAGAGCAAATATTCTCCACACAACCTGACAAGTTCCCAATGGGCCGGGACTGCGTCACGTTGTAACCACAGTCCGAAGTGCACAGGAAGTGGTACAGTTGCATAATAGCGATATGCTAAACTCACGGTAAACAGTTCCAATTAAGAGTGATGGCAGAAGTACAACTTTTGTTAATGAAAATTCGGTATTCTTTCTAACTTGTCGCTTGTGAGATCTACCCATGAGTGGCACCCATTTGTTTCAGATTTCGAGTAGGAGATGCCCGCATCATAGTATCTTATTTTAGTCTACGAGGATGGGGGAATGTTCGTAGCTTGTTAGTTTCTCCTCAGCTCAGTACACCTTTCCGGCAGCCCCCTCCCAATTTTAACTTGCCTAGAAGCACAACAATAATAATAATTAAATAATAAGATGTTTTAATAAAAAAAAATTATAATTTGGTTACATCAGTGTACACCACGCTAGCTTAACTTCCAAGAAATTACAATCGAGAGACATACAAGAGCGTGCTAAAAAGTAATGTCTACGAATTTTTTGTGTGAAATCCCTTATACGAGGATTATTCGTAAAGTAAGGAACTATCGGTAGCGAAGTGGAAACCACAGTGAAAATCCGATTAAGTTTTGCACAGGTGTGTTGGACAGTGTCTCTAGTATGCCCGTCGATCGCGTTACGTCCTTCTTTTAATTCTGAGCACAGAAGGAGGACATGAGGATACCTAGAACAATAATGTCTCTCGCCAAGTACGAGGGCCTGGAGAGAAATTTCGCCTGAAGCTATGCAGCCAACATTACATGACTGTCGTGCGTTTTCTTCTTGAAGACAATTCTCAGCCGCATTCTGCAGGGGCAACGAAGATGCTCCTGCATCGTTTTCAATTGGAAATGTTTGATTACCCACAATACAGCCCGTAATTGTCTCCCTCCGATTTTCATCTCTGCTCACATGAACCGCTGGCTATGAAGACAACATTTTGGCACCGACAACGAGCTGTAGGGCAGCTTAGAGAATTGGCGGAAAGCACTGGCGGTTGCCTCCTATAACGAGGGTACTGGAAAGTTGGTACAAAGCTACGACAAACGTCTAAGTCGGATCGGGGACTATGGAGATAAGTAGCTGGAAGTTGTAACTAAGTGTTGCAAATAAAACAGTTTTGATTTTCACTGTGGTTTCCATTTTCTTACGTTCCGAACAGCCCTCACAGCATATAAAACAAAAGAAATTTCTTCACCTCTACTACATTATTTCTCAACGTAGTGACCCTGGCGACGAACACATTTCACCCAACAAGAGATCAGTTTATTGATAGTGCCACCGTAGAGTGTTTAATTTTGTTGACGGCGGCGCAACATCACCTCTGCTTGCATCGCTTCATCACTACCAAAGTGAAGTCCTCGGAGGTGTTCTTCTACGTTCTGGTAACAGATGGAAATCGGATGGGACCAAATCGGGACTTCATCGAGCATAATCGATGATATTGAAACCAAGGCGACTGACTGTTGCAGATCTCATAGCGCTCGCGTGTGATGTCTGTCACGGTCATACAGATGAGGAGAGTGCTCCATGGGTGGACGAACTCATCAAATACGAAACTCGAGTATAGCATGCTGTTACACAAGCACCGATATAGTTACATTATGCATGCCATGCTATACGCTACCACTCGCCCTCCTAGCGGCAGGGAGCTGCTAATATCTAGACACGAGTAATAAAAATGCAGAACGTTAATAACGTTGTTTCATTTATAAGAGTTTTCACATAAAAAATTCGGAGGCATTATTTTTCAGCATGCCCTCATACATTATTTGTACGAAAATTGAGAAGTACATGCATCATTTAATAGTTATAATAGCAACGAAATCTAGCAGCTTTGACAATCTCTTATTTCACGTAACATATAATCGAAGTGAGCACTCAGCAATGTGTTTCAATTAGCACATATCACTACGATTTTGAACACACGTCTGTAGGCTACGCTAGAGAGCAAATGCGAGGAACAGTATTTCTTCCAATCGTTTCCACCTATGTTGAGGAAAGGCAGTCTTTGTAATACACTCCTGGAAATGGAAAAAAGAACACATGGACACAGGTGTGTCAGACCCACCATACTTGCTGCGGACACTGCGAGAGGGCCGTCGAATGGCGCTAGCTGCGCAGCATTTGTGCACCGCCGCCGTCAGTGTCAGCCAGTATGCCGTGGCATACGGAGCTCCATCGCAGTCTTTAACACTGGTAGCATGCCGCGACAGCGTGGACGTGAACCGTATGTGCAGTTAACGGACTTTGAGCGAGGGCGTATAGTGGGTATGCGGGAGGCCGGGTGGACGTACCGCCGAATTGCTCAACACGTGGGGCGTGAGGTCTCCACAGTACATCGATGTTGTCGCCAGTGGTCGGCGGAAGATGCACGTGCCCGTCGACCTGGGACCGGACCGCAGCGACGCACGGATGCACGCCAAGACCGTAGGATCCTACGCAGTGCCGTAGGGGACCGCACCGCCACTTCCCAGCAAATTAGGGACACTGTTGCTCCTGGGGTATCGGCGAGGACCATTCGCAACCGTCTCCATGAAGCTGGGCTACGGTCTCGCACACCGTTAGGCCGTCTTCCGCTCACGCCCCAACATCGTGCAGCCCGCCTCCAGTGGTGTCGCGACAGGCGTGAATGGAGGGACGAATGGAGACGTGTCGTCTTCAGCGATGAGAGTCGCTTCAGCCTTGGTGCCAATGATGGTCGTATGCGTGTTTGGCGCCGTGCAGGTGAGCGCCACAATCAGGACTGCATACGACCGAGGCACACAGGGCCAACACCCGGCATCATGGTGTGGGGAGCGATCTCCTA
The DNA here is from genome assembly GCF_023898315.1 of Schistocerca nitens. Classification (NCBI taxonomy): domain Eukaryota; kingdom Metazoa; phylum Arthropoda; class Insecta; order Orthoptera; family Acrididae; genus Schistocerca; species Schistocerca nitens. Next base: position 404,364,139 of record NC_064618.1, read on the forward strand.
CACTGGCCGTACACCACTGGTGATCGTCGAGGGGACACTGAATAGTGCACGGTACATCCAAGCCGTCATCGAACCCATCGTTCTACCATTCCTAGACCGGCAAGGGAACTTGCTGTTCCAACAGGACAATGCACGTCCGCATGTATCCCGTGCCACCCAACGTGCTCTAGAAGGTGTAAGTCAACTACACTGGCCAGCAAGATCTCCGGATCTGTCCCCCATTGAGCATGTTTGGGACTGGATGAAGCGTCGTCTCACGCGGTCTGCACGTCCGGCACGAACGCTGGTCCAACTGAGGCGCCAGGTGGAAATGGCATGGCAAGCCGTTCCACAGGACTACATCCAGCATCTCTACGATCGTCTCCATGGGAGAATAGCAGCCTGCATTGCTGCGAAAGGTGGATATACACTGTACTAGTGCCGACATTGTGCATGCTCTGTTGCCTGTGTCTATGTGCCTGTGGTTCTGTCAGTGTGATCATGTGATGTATCTGACCCCAGGAATGTGTCAATAAAGTTTCCCCTTCCTGGGACAATGAATTCACGGTGTTCTTATTTCAATTTCCAGGAGTGTATCATTTTGCCCGCATCTCGTGGTCGTGCGGTAGCGTTCTCGCTTCCCACGCCCGGGTTCCCGGGTTCGATTCCCGGCGGGGTCAGGGATTTTCTCTGCCTCGTGATGGCTGGGTGTTGTGTGCTGTCCTTAGGTTAGTTAGGTTTAAGTAGTTCTAAGTTCTAGGGGACTGATGACCATAGATGTTAAGTCCCATAGTGCTCAGAGCCATTTGAACCATTTTTTGTAATATCATTTTGTTACAGTTTGAGCTTCGTCTTTCTGTCTTGCCTTACTGAGTTTCCGTGAGATGCCGGTTCTACTTGCGTACACTAACGGAGCTTGCAGTGGTTGTTTTTGGCAGCGACTGTGGTCAAGTCCGTGACTGGCGCCCTTTCTTCAGCTGATCGTTTTCTACAGCCGATCATACTGCAAGCTAATCCACGTGGACCAGTCCTCAGACAAGCAATTGAAAACTATTGTGTATTGAATACAGCTCGTAATTTTCCAAAACAACTTGCCATTTTAGACACTCTTTGTGGTTTCATGGTTCCTTATTCTCGTAATTCTCGTAAAAAAACGTGTAGCAACGCTACTACTTATACCGCTGTAAATTCCCATAATGTTCTTACTCATTTACTTACTTTTAACAAAATGCTTTGGGAGTGAGGGGCAGAAGCTAAAGATACTGTTTTCATTCTTTTGTATTCGTACCGAGGTATTCGTTCGGGATCGAACAACTTTGCCTAATCATTTATATGGGCAAGAGTGGTAATTAAGCAAACGAATTCTACTTACATTGTCACTTACGTACCAATCTAAGTAGTCAGGGGAGGTCACTAAGGCTGGATGTTACTGTGTGCCATAAGATTCAAGATTAAGTCAATGGACACTAAATTTAAGCTTTTTAAGACATTCAACGCGAATGATCATCTTAGAGTGAAGACAAACTTCTCTTCTTCTAGACAAGTTTGATATTATTAGAATCTAAAACAGTCTTCTTTATTTAATTCAGTTACGTGTGTCGATCATTACGGTCGTCGTGAAATTGATCTAAAAAAGAAAGGATGTCTGCATTTATGATTGAAATCCCCTGTTATACCCGCAGGACAGGACAGATTAATTTGTGGGAAGGAGCCAAAATGAGTGGCTGTCAGTTGTATTCGAACATACAACTTTATTCATTTGACAAAAATTACAAGAGTAAAGAAAACATTAAAAACAGAGCAAGCCAAACATCAATTTTAGAACTTAATTCCCGGCTAAATGCGCCATTCAATTTCACGCCTCAAGGGCAAAACAACTTTAATTTAAAACTGGCTGAAGGCCAGTCACTTAAGACTCAAAAACAAGAATAAGAATTTTAAAAGGCAGAAGGCCTCATCTTAAAACATTTCTCTAAATTAGGCTGAAGGCCCAAACAATCACACGCCTTAAGGCAAAACAAGCTTAATTTAAAATCGGCTAGAAGCCACACACCAACAAACAACAAGGACAAATAAGAAAAGGTAGCACATCAAACGACGCTCAGAAGTTTCCAAGGGTCGGCCTGGAATTCAAACACTAACACTCTATTAGGTGAGACAGGCAGTCGGCCCAACAATTCTCAAGCCGACGGCAACCCAACCGATAGACAGTCAACAGACCAAGCGACATAACTTCCACTCCACCGGACTAGCACACAACAGGGAGTTCAATGGAACAACGCAGAAGGTATCAGCGCCCACAACGAATTACACATTCAGCTGTCGAACTACACCCCGTGCTAGACAGCCACAACACGATGAGGAAAATAGACTGCCTCAATTTACGTCAACGGGCAAGGCAGGTAACCGGAGCGTTAACGGCCATAAGGCAGAAGATTCCGCTGGTGCACTTCAATTCAAAAATAATCAAGTTAAGTTAAACTTCTCAGGAGGGCGGCAAGAATTTCGCCAACTTGAAAACACACGTTGTTGCTCGCGGGAATGTCCCAACAACCCACAGCGAAATTCAAACGACACAAAGTGAACAGTTGGGGCTGGCTGGTAGATTAAGTGAAGACTCAACTTTAATGTCCGGGATCGGTGAGCCACGGACCTCATAGCAATGGCAACAGCCCCTCACACTCCGACCGCGCGTGGACGCCGCCGGCGGCCCCTGCCAGACACGCGCGGCGGAGACTTTCTCGCTGCTCCACACCAACCAACCAACAACTTCCACACGGCACAGCCGGAAACTATAAGCTCCAGGCCAAAGATAGTACAAGGGTGCGAATACCGATACACGCTGCTGCTGCCACTCGTGGAGAGAGAGAGAGAGAGAGGACAACAGCATAATCGCGATAATCGCGGGAGACTAATCACAGAAGAGTTAATGCAAAGCATAACACGAGCCAGCCACGACTCAATGAGTAGGAACACTGTGGGAAGTTACAGCGTATAAGTAGTAGCATTGGTACACAAGCATCTGACAAATGACATAGCTGTCTCCTTCTCCAAAATTTTAGTAGCTATTGGCATCGTCACAAGATATAAAAAAAACATGGCAATACTGCGACGAACACTCATAGCACTCGACGTAGAGCTGTCGTTAGCACTGTGTGGCTACAGCTGCAATACTAACAGCGGAGAGGGCTTGGCCGGTAATATAAACCGTGCTTGGAGTCAGCGACTCCTAGCAGCCAACCCGCTTAGTTGCTTGTATTGCAGCTTAAGCACTGTGCTAAAGGCTTCCCTTTGTCGAGGGCCAGAGTATTCACCACAGTATTATCATACTTTTAAATCTTGTGACGATGGCAATCATGGATAAAATTTTATTTTGCTTATTATACTATGTCTTTCAGGCTGTGAGTACAACGCCACTACTTACACAGTTGTTGTTCTGTCTAGGAATCCTGCATACTCAGTTCACTAGACAAAAAAATCAAACAACTCGTTTTAATGAGTTTTATTAAAAAAAAATTACAATACTTAACTTTGACAGATGTGTTGCAAGGAAAAGAGCGACATACAAAATAATCAATCTTCTTCAAAATAGAGAAACTCAAGTCTGTTCTACGTAGAGAGTGCTAATGATTTAAGCTTCGATGCGGCAGCTAACGAAGTGGCTAACGTTGAAGCTGCTATCGAAGTGGGCTCCTGCCAATCGGGCACGGCGTAGGGGCCGCTGCTGCCGCGTTGTCGTCCTGGAAGGAGGTCAGGTCAGCGTGCGATTGGCTGATCTCTTCTCACAGCCTTCTCTTCCTAGTAGTTCCCGACTGGCGTGCCGGCGCTGACTTTACGCTGTAACAGTTATAACTTATCGTAACGCTCTTTGTCATAAGCATACACGCCATTTTCCTTTTTATATCAATCTGGTGATCATCGTATTGATCGAAAACGGTAACTGCATTACATAAAGAAATTCGCAGTTAAAGACTGTTTCAGTTTCTACTAATCGTTGAACACTGGATAGGTGCAGTCTTCAAGGTCATCATGGAATCCCTCGTCAATGTCTGAAACTTTAATCATATGGTCACGTCCGATACCGCAGTAGTTTTCCAAGTAACCGAATGAAAGAACAAGTAAAAGACGATTCCCTCAAAAGCATTATTTAAGGATATTAACATTATTTAATGACATAAGAGCTGTACATTTTTCTGTACTTTGAGGAAAAGGGAGTCTGAAACGTAATCATGTTAATGACGGAAAGAACGATGTGAGAACAACGGATTTTGAGATCTGAACGCCGCTGCCTGATGTAATGCCCCTCGAGTATTCTTCTTCATGATGATATGAAGTGTATAGCGTACACGTACAGAAGTTAGGGGGCGCGCGGAAATCATCGCACTTATCAACTGCGAGGCTGCTACTCAACAAAATGTGCTCATATTTATTTTGAACGTGTTATTTTACTTCCATATAGAACGTGCAGGTAACGTCTGTCACAATTTTATTTCACTTATTGAAATAGTAACGGTAAGCACCTTGTATTCTGAGCCGTCGCCACAGCAACATCAGAGGGTTTACTCATCTACCTGTCACAGTCCACTATTATTCGCTCCATTTAGGTAACAATGAAAAAACTAGAAAATTAAAATAAAATTTTTAGTTCACAATCTACATAGTCAGTGCATATGCTGAAACTGACCAAGTAATCGGGTTGCTCTTGCTGTTGTTTTCACCGAGTCCGAAGAGTAAGATCACCAGCATGAAATATTTTTACCCTCTCTCGGATTACCAGCAAACAGAAGTGACAGGAGACCACCATTGTAGCCGCTGATGTCTACAGATTTTCTCAAAATTGTGACAAATTATTACAGCAAACTTTCATGTGTTGTATCATAAATTTATGAAATTTCGTGACACATTCTGTAGTTTTGCGTCACACAGTGGTACGTCCCAACACATCGGTGGGCAAAGCCTAATGTACACTCCTGGAAATGGAAAAAAGAACACATTGACACCGGTGTGTCAGACCCACCATACTTGCTCCGGACACTGCGAGAGGGCTGTACAAGCAATGATCACACGCACGGCACAGCGGACACACCAGGAACCGCGGTGTTGGCCGTCGAATGGCGCTAGCTGCGCAGCAGTTGTGCACCGCCGCCGTCAGTGTCAGCCAGTTTGCCGTGGCATACGGAGCTCCATCGCAGTCTTTAACACTGGTAGCATGCCGCGACAGCGTGGACGTGAACCGTATGTGCAGTTAACGGACTTTGAGCGAGGGCGTATAGTGGGTATGCGGGAGGCCGGGTGGACGTACCGCCGAATTGCTCAACACGTGGGGCGTGAGGTCTCCACAGTACATCGATGTTGTCGCCAGTGGTCGGCGGAAGGTGCACGTGCCCGTCGACCTGGGACCGGACCGCAGCGACGCACGGATGCACGCCAAGACCTTAGGATCCTACACAATGCCGTAGGGGACCGCACCGCCACTTCCCAGCAAATTAGGGACACTGTTGCTCCTGGGGTATCGGCGAGGACCATTCGCAACCGTCTCCATGAAGCTGGGCTACGGTCCCGCACACCGTTAGGCCGTCTTCCGCTCACACCCCAACATCGTGCAGCCCGCCTCCAGTGGTGTCGCGACAGGCGTGAATGGAGGGACGAATGGAGACGTGTCGTCTTCAGCGATGAGAGTCGCTTCTGCCTTGGTGCCAATGATGGTCGTATGCGTGTTTGGCGCCGTGCAGGTGAGCGCCACAATCAGGACTGCATACGACCGAGGCACACAGGGCCAACACCCGGCATCATGGTGTGGGGAGCGATCTCCTACACTGGCCGTACACCACTGGTGATCGTCGAGGGGACACTGAATAGTGCACGGTACATCCAAGCCGTCATCGAACCCATCGTTCTACCATTCCTAGACCGGCAAGGGAACTTGCTGTTCCTACAGGACAATGCACGTCCGCATGTATCCTGTGTCACCCAACGTGCTCTAGAAGGTGTAAGTCAACTACCCTGGCCAGCAAGATCTCCGGATCTGTCCCCCATTGAGCATGTTTGGGACTGGATGAAGCGTCGTCTCACGCGGTCTGCACGTCCAGCACGAACACTGGTCCAACTGAGGCGCCAGGTGGAAATGGCATGGCAAGCCGTTCCACAGGACTACATCCAGCATCTCTACGATCGTCTCCATGGGAGAATAGCAGCCTGCATTGCTGCGAAAGGTGGATATACACTGTACTAGTGCCGACATTGTGCATGCTCTGTTGCCTGTGTCTATGTGCCTGTGGTTCTGTCAGTGTGATCATGTGATGTATCTGACCCCAGGAATGTGTCAATAAAGTTTCCCCTTCCTGGGACAATGAATTCACGGTGTTCTTATTTCAATTTCCAGGAGTGTATTATCAGACCATAGTTTCTCACACCATATTTTTAGATAATGCTTCATGGTTTACTTTCAGTGTAGGATTTGTATAAGGAGTGATCAAAAACTTCCTTTTCGAAGGTCGTACAGTCCAGAATCGACGAGCCAATCAGGCAAAACCTCCGTAGTCACTCAGACAATCATCCAAGTGACGCACCATGTTGAAGATACACGTTCGGTAAAATACCGTGCTCTGCTGCGTGAACAAGCCTGTAACTGCCTGCTGCACATCCTCTTTCGACAGTAATCATCATCCATTCAAGGCATTTTAAAGGGACCGAAGACGTGATAATTGCGTTGGGCGGAGATCAGACTATAGGGGGGGGGGGGGGGGGGCGCTCGAGTGTCTCCCACTTGAGTTGGCATAACTTCTGCGTTACGACTTTTGCGTTATGGAGAAGTTTGTTATCACGAGGCAGCAGTGCCCCCTGGCGCACCATTCCCAAATGTAGTTTTCGACAGACATGCTGTATCACACACAATATTCATTCACCGATGGGCGTCTACCGGTGGTTGTTCTTCGTATCATGGGTTTTGTTCTGTTTAAAGTTGTTGTGGTGGTGTGTAGGTGTTATTGTAAAACGTATGAAAATGTAGCAGCAAGAATAACTATATTATTTGAAAGAAATAAATAGTCTCTGATAATTCTTATTTATGTGTTGCTGAGCCCAGCTATAATGAAGTATTTTGTCATCCCTTATCACTAGAAAAAAATATTGAAATACTGAGTCACAACTTTAGTAAGTGACATTAAAATGTATGCACTAAATAATTAATATATCACACCAAAACCTCTTCCCATAACAACACTGGTGTCGTAAATATTTTTATTTAAAGTCACTGATAAATTACTCTGAGTAAATTTTACGCACCAGCCACAAAAAAGGTCTAAGATTATGAAATGCCTGGGCTAGCAAGACAGAGTGGATTAGATTGTGGAAAGGGGCCAGAATAAGGTTGCTGCCCGTTGCACTCAAGATACAAACTTCATTTGTCCACACACATAATATTACAACAAGAATGGAAAACACTCAAAGTTTTAACCGACCTCCTTTGATTAAGTTTAGATCGGCTGAAGGCCACACTCAAAATCCAAGATGCAACGCCTAAGTAAAAATTCACGTACAATGTTCTTCTGGAGGTGCGACCCAAGAATATTTTCTAAATCTTCAGTCTTAACGGGCTGAAGGCCTTAGTACTTTAATTTTAATGGACTCGGCTGTGCCGGCCGAAGTGGCCGAGCGGTTCTAGGCGCTTCAGTCTGGAACCGCGTGACCGCTACGGTCGCAGGTTCGAATCCCGCCTCGGGCATGGATGTGTGTGATGTCCTTAGGTTAGTTAGGTTTAAGTAGTTCTAAGTTCTAGGGGACTGATGACCTAAGAAGTTAAGTCCCATAGTGCTCAGAGCCATTTGAACCATTTTTTGACTCGGCTGTAGGCCGCATATTAAGCAATAAGAAGTGTTTCAATGAAACGGCAGAAGACCTTATCTTAAAACAAATGAAGAAAATCCGGCTGAAGGCCCCTTACAAAACATCATAATCGTATGCCTTAAGGACAAGACCAGAACATTAATTTAAGAGATATCAACACTCGGCTGAAGGCCGCACATCAGCAAATAATTGCTTAAGCCCTAAAAGAAAAGTTTCAATTTTAAAGGCGGAAGGTCGTACCATAAAACATTTCATATAAAATATAGAATAACAATCTCATGCCTTAAGGGCAAGACAGCAACATTAATTCAGGATATATTAGAAGTCGGCTGAAGGCCACACATCAACCAAATAACTAAAACTCATACAGGGAAGTTACTATGTAACACACACGGGGCGGCGCTCAGAAGTCTCCAAGGGTCGGCCTGGAATTGTAACACTAACGCCCGTTTAGGCGAGACAAGCAGGTTGACCAACAATCTCTTAATCGGAAGGCAACCCAACCGATAGACAGCCGACAAACCAACCAACTACCTGATTTCGCTCACCAGGCCTACGGCACTACAACCAAAATGCCAGCTATGCAAAGAGACCTGTAACACTGGTCTTCAAATAAGCCAACGCACAATAACTACTGACATATATGAACACCGCCACGGTTGTGAAAATACACGCCATGGAGCAAGGCGATAAGAAAACACTCACTCGCTGCTCTGTCGCAACCGACCAACTGGCTACTCAAATGGCTCTAAGCACTATGGGACTTCACATCTGAGGCCATCAGTCCCCTAGACTTAGAACTACTTAAACCTAAATAACCTAAGGACATCACACACTTCCATGCGCGAGGCAGGATTCGAACCTGCGACCGTAGCAGCAGCGAGGTTCCCGACTGAAGCACCTAGAACCGCTCGGCCACAGCGGCCGGCAACTGGCTACTGCAGTACGCAGACAGCATTACAGCATTTAAAGCATACCTCAGTCGAAATGACACAGGGTACACAGTGTCCCAAGAAACACTGCCACTAGGGACTCGAACACTCGTAAAACGAATCACTGATGAACAACTACAACAAATCATAGGCGGACACACACACACACAAACCCGAAGGACGGTCGGTGACGAGACACACGTCGTCTGACCAGACGACCGACCACCAACCAACCATGGTAGTTGGCACTCAAAGTATACGAGGTGCGGCTAGAAAAAAACCGGACTGATGCTGGAAAAAACATTTATTTACAATTATTTACAATTTCATGTTATCTCCTTATTATTTCATGTTATCTCCTCCTCGGTCTCTACACCGCTCCATACGAATTTTCCACTGTTCATAGCAATGCTGCAGATCATTTTCGGTAAGTCCATACATTACTTCCGTCGCTTTTTCTTTTACTGCTTCAACAGTCTCAAATCTAGTTCCTTTCAAAGCTGACATGACTTTAGGGAAAAGAAAAAAGTCACAGGGGGCCAAATCAGATGAGTAGGGTGGATGATCTAAGATGGGAATGTTGTGTTTTGCCAAAAACGTCTTCACTGACAACGCACTGTGAGCTGGGGCATTGTCTTGGTGAAGGATCCATGACTTTTTTCTCCACAAATCGTTCCGTTTTCTCCGTACTCGCTCACGTAGGGTAGCCAGGACGCTAATGTAGTAATGCTGATTCACTGTTTGTCCCTCTGGTACCCAATCAATGTGCACAATCCCTTTGATGTCAAAAAAAACAATCATCATTGCCTTGAATTTCGATTTTGACATTCGTGCTTTTTTTTGTCGTGGAGAACCAGGAGTTTTCCAACGCATCGATTGGCGTTTAGTTTCGGGATCGTAAGTAAAAAACCACGATTCATCGCAAGTAATAACATTTTGTAAGAAGGTGGGATCACTTTCAATGTTTTCCGGGATGTCAGAACAAATCATTCTTCGACGTTCCTTCTGTTCAATTGTGAGACACTTTGGAATCATTTTTGAACACACTTTGTTCATGTTGAAACTTTCATGAAGAATCTGCCTAACACTTTCCTTGTCAACTCCTGTTAACTCAGACACTGCTCTGATTGTTAAACGGCGATCTTGTCGAACAAGTTTACCGATTTTTTCAATGTTTGCATCAGTTTTTGCTGACAATGGTCTGCCAGTGCGAGTGTCATCACTGGTGTCTTCGCGGTCATCTTTAAATCGTTTAAACCACTCAAACACTTGTGTTCGCGATAAACAATCATCGCCGTACACTTGTTGTAACATTACAAACGTTTCACTTGCAGATTTTACTAGTTTGAAACAAAATTTGATGTTAACACGCTGTTCTTTCTGTACACTCAACATTTTCCGACGCACAGACAAAACGTCAACTACTTAAAACAGACGCCACGGGCAGACGTGAGTGCAGGAGGCAGATGAAACTCGAGCAGTAGGCGGAGCGAGAGTCACGTGACAGGCCACGCGACTTTCAGCCTTATTGCATTCGTTTTATTGTTTCACCAGTACTAGTCCGGTTTTTTTCTAGCCACACCTCGTATGTGTCCGCTGTCCATCTGGATCCGGGCACGCTAGCTCGGACCCAATCATGCAGAGGTAACTCTTGCCCATTGGCCACGACGTCTCCGCACAAGAAGGAACCGAGCCACGTCCAGCAAGATGACCTAGTGACGAGGCCCAGAAACGCACAAAAGACCGAACAAATGCCGCCCAAAGAGGCGACCAACTGAACGACCGACCAACGGTCGATCCCACTGCCATCTCCGTCCGTCGACAGCTTTTCATGTGTCGCTAGCGGTCGGCGAGTACTGGCTGTCCGCACCTCCCTTGCGCTCCGTCCCCGACTGCTGCTACGTCCCGACTGAACTTCTGCCGCGTTCCAAATGCAACTACAGCCAGGTGCGATCTCTCTTCGACACCCCACGACCGGGAAGTAATAGCCGTCCAGCAAAGATAATACGGCAAGGCAAATATCGATACCCGCTACTGCTGCCACTCACGGGCAGGCAAGACAGTAATTCAGTGAGACCAGTAGTTGAAATTTAAATGACGAGGTGGCCGTACGCTAAAACAAGATGTTACATAATAGAGGGCACGAACATGAGCCACTCACAGCTCAGATACTTGTACTGAATGTTGCTTTCACGGTTAGAATAGAAAAATAATAAATTCCTGTGGGTTCTTGTCCTCGCAGTTTTAATATTGTATTATCGATCGAAAAAATTGAAGTCTGATTATTTCTGCAGTTTGAAATTCCGCTCCATACGCTCACGTAACGGCGGCAGACAAAACACAGTCTGGACTGGGTATTCTTACAAACGTAATTTTTCGTAGATAATCAATAACATCAACCTTTCCCTTTATGCTGGATTAACTGTCAGAATCCTACACGGTTCTGACTGTTCTCAATATCGATATTATTCCCCAGTTACCAATAACTCAGTATCGCCGTACGATGCGCTAGTGGCCACTTCCCTGTTTGCAGCGGACACAAAACTTAAAACATTCATGGTAGGTTATCTAGTTACAAATAAAAGTCCGTGCACTAGAATTCCGTTTATTAAATTGTACGTTTTTTTATCACTTATGACTGCTTTTTACAACATTTAAAAGAACGGACCTCAGCTTATCTTCGATGTCAGCTGCTTAAGGGGCGTTCAAAAAGAAACGAGCCGGAGGCATAATTACAGAAACGAGTACCTGTGTGTTAGAAGTATTGACCCTGGCTGTTGAGACACTTGTCCCACTGTGACACAAGGTGATGAATGGCTGTATCATAAAATTCCTGGGGCTGTGATGTTAACCAGTTCCGCACGTACGTCAGACTTTAATACTGGCCAGGGTACAAGTGTACACTGCACCGAACGCTCCTAACGAAGGGCCCCTTGCATGTCCCAATATTACCACCACGACATCGGAAACAAAGAGTAAAATGATCACGTCACCACCGACACTGGACACTGACGCAGTGGCAGAGCGTTGCATGGTCTGATGAACCCCGATACCTTCTTCAGCATGCCGATGGGAGGACGCCAATCCGTCGTCTTCCAGGGAAACAGCTCCTTGACAGTGTACTGCAGGACGGAAAAAAATTGGCGGCGGCTCCATTACGCTCTAGGGAACATTCACTTGGACATCCATGGGTTCAGTGGAGCTCGTGCAAGGCACCATGACGGCCAAGGAGTATCTACACTGGTTTCAGACCACATACACCCCTTCATGACCATCATCCTTCCGGCCGGCAGTGACACTTTTCAGCAAGATAATGCGCTATGTCGCAAGGTCAGGAGTATGATGGACTGGTTCGAGGATCACAGTGGCGAGTTCCAGTTGATGTGGTGGCCGCCAGATCTGAACCTGATCGACTATATCTGGGATGTGATACTAGGTGGCGTCAGAGCTCATCGCCCCCTCCCCTCTCCTCCCTGGAATTTATAAGAATTACGTGACTTGTGTGTGTCAGCTCCCTCCAGCGACCTACCAAGGCCTCATTGTTTCCATGCCACAACGCGTCGTCGCTATTATCCGTGTAAAAGGTGAATATACAGCTATTAACTAGGTAGTCGTAATGTTCTCGCTGATCAGTGTGTTTCATCCGTACTGGACGCAGTTCAAAATGGTTCAAATGGCTCTAACCACTATGGGACTTAACATCTGAGGTCACGAGTCCCCTAGACTTAGAACTATTAAAAGCTAACTAACCTAAAGACATCGCACACATCAATGCCCGAGGCGACCGTAGCAGCAGCGCGGTTCCGTACTGAACGACTAGAACCACTCGGCCACATCGGCCGGCTGTACGCAGTTAAAAGCGTTCGTGCGTGCACCGCAAATTAGCTTCAAACTGAGGCTGTGTGTGTCTTTGTTTCAGTTCTCGTCGTTGCCGTCCTGTTTCCAAGAGGTGACGGGTTGCCGGTCGAAATAATTGAAGAGGACGTCTACAATCAGCCGATTTCAGACACTAAAGATTGGATCGGAAAGGATCCAGCAGAGTTGCCAGTACCAGAGCCTAAAGAGTGGCCGACTGACGGGAAAATCGATGACGACTGGGATCCAGAAAAGAAGGTGGACGTGGTAGATGTAGCACACAAAAAGGTCGCACCAGGTAGCTACGGAAACCTCAGCGATGACTGGGATAGCAGCGACGACAAAAACAGTGGCGCCTGGGAGTCTGGAGAAAAAGGCTGGAAGAAACATGGCAGACGAGGGTGGAAGAAAGGTCACGGTTTAGGAAGAACTGTGTCTGGACTGGCGCACGGTTATTCAGCGAACTGACAACATCGTCATTCAAGAGCTGCACTGGTAAGTCGAAAGAGCAGCTAAGTCTTTAAGGCACGATATGATGTAACATAGAAAATTAAGAGGCATGGTAGTAAGAGTTTCACCCATAGTCTTGGGATAGCCCCTTTGGTTAGTAATTAAAACGTATTGGGTCCCGGGTTCGAGCCCCACCACTGCTTGTTGGTTGGTTGGTTGGTTTTGGGGAAGAAGACCAGACAGCCTGGTCATCGGTCTCATCGGATTAGGGAAGGATGGGGAAGGAAGTCGGCCGTGCCCTTTCAGAGGAGCCATCCCGGCATTTGCCTGGAGTGATTTAGGGAAATCACGGAAAACCTAAATCAGGACGGCCGGACGCGGGATTGAACCGTCGTCCTCCCGAATGCGAGTCCAGTGTCTAACCACTGCGCCATATCGCTCACCACTGCTTGTATTTTGAATAAAAATCGTCTTTCAATGGCGGCCGAAGACGTTCGGCTTCCGAAAAGAAGTCACCCTGATTCTGTCAACTGCCTTGATAATGAGGATGGAGGATCATATAGACGTTCAGGGGGTGGGAAACTGCCCCTAAAGGTGGAAGAATAAGCAATGATCAACGGTATGAGGATGCAGCAGGAAATGGAAACCACTACATTAAAGACACATAATGTGTAGTCTCAGGACACGTGGCCTGTAATTAAAAGAGTGCCATGATGATTTCTCCATTGGCGAAAGATTCCGGACCTGGCCCCCATTCAGATATGCAGGGGGGGCTGCCAAAACGAGGGTGACCTTGAGAAAAAGTGAATAACCAACGAGAGGATAATGTTCTACAAGTCGGGGCGTGGAATGTCAGAAGCTCGAACGTTACACGGAAACTAGAAAGTCTGAAAAGGGAAATGCTAAGACTCAGTCTAGATACAGTGGCGGTCAGTGAAGTCAAAGGCAAAGAAGACAAGGATTTCTGGTCAGATGATTGTAGAATAATGTCAACAGCAGCAGAAAATGGTATAACTGGAATAGGACATGTTATGAATAGGAAGGTAGGGTAGAGAATGAGTTACTGTGAACAGTTCAACGATAGGTTGCTCTCAGACGAATCTACAGCAAACTATTCAATCGCGTGAGCCTTGTCCCGCAGTTACGCAGGGTCAGCCATCGTTAATCGGATTTGGCACATTAACGTTTAAGGAGTGCCCGGATGCCCTTCCTGCCGCCACCCCGTACCCCCCAGGACGGAATTAGTGTACCCAAACTGTTTGCGTCAAGTGTAATCCATGGAATAGTGCGAATGTGTTCAGATTTCTGCGAGCCGTGTAACGGAGGCGGAACATGGGGACCAGCCCGGTATCCACCTACCAGGATGTGGAAAACCGCCTAAAAACCACATCCAGGCTGGCCGGCACATCGGCCCTCGTCGTTAATCCGCCGGGCGAATTTGATCCAGGGCCAGCACGCCTACCCGATTCCTGGAAGCAGCGCGTGAACGCTCTCGGCTGCCCTGCCGGGTTATCAGAATCTACAGCAAACCAACACCAATAAAAACAGTTCAGGTGTACATGCCGACGTCGAAAGCTGAAGATGAAGGGATAGAGAAAGTATTTGAGGATATGGAACGGCTAATTCAGTATGTGAACGGAGAAGAAAACCTTATCGTCATAGATGATTGCAATGCGGTTGTAGGGCAAGAGGTAGAAAAAAAGGTTGCGAGAGAATATGGGTTTGGTATTAGGAATGAGGGAGGAGAAAGACTGAGATCTGCAAACATTTCAGCTCGCAATAGTGAATACTCTGTGCAAGAATCACAAGAGCAGGAGATATACTTGGAAATGGGGGAGAATGGAAGATTTCAGTTAGATTAACTCATGGTCAGACAGAGATTCGGAAATGAGATAGTGGACTGTAAGGCGTACCCAGGACCACATATGGACTCATATCACAATTTAGTAGTGGTGAAGAGTAGGCTGAAGTCTAAGAGACTAATTATGAAGGCTTCCATTCAGTCACTTGCTGACGTCTAGAGTGGCAGTTGAAAATATCAAAACGAATGCCGAAGTTTTAAATTTCACATTCAAGAAGTCGTTAACACAGGAGAAGCGTCCCCCATTTCCAAGTATTTCAAACATACCGCCTTTTTACCATTGGACTGACTTCCGTACGGACTACATAGTAATAATGGTCCCTGGCATGGCGTAATACTGAAAGATTTGAAAACAAATAAATCGCCAGGTCCAGATGGAATCAAAATCTGGTTTTACAAATATTACTCCACGGCATTGGCCTATCACCTAGCGTGCATTTATAGTGAACTTCTCGCCCAGCAGAAAGTCCTAAGCGAATGAATAAACCGCAGGTGACTCCAGTGCATAAGAAGGGTACAAGAACGGACCCGCAAAATTACACACCAGTATAACTTCGATTTGCTGCAGAATCCTTGAACATATTCTCCGTTCGAATATATTAAACTTTCTTGAGAATGAGAAGCTTATGTCCATGAATCAGCATGGTCTTAGAAAGCACCACTCGTGCGAAACTCAGTTTGCCCTTTTCTCATATGATATACTGCGGACTATAGATGGAGGGCAACAGGCAGATTCCATATTCTTAGGTTTTGCAGAAAGCATCTGACACGATGCTCCATTACGGGCTGTTAACGAACGTACAAGCATATGGAATAACTTCACAGATAAGTCAGTGGCTCGAAGAAGTAATAGAAGCCAGTATGTTGTTCTCGACAGCGAGAGTTTGTCAGAGACAAGAGTATCGTCCGCACTGCTCCAGGGAAGTGAGGTAGGATCGCTCTTGTTCTTCATAAACGTAAATGATTTGGCAGAGAGGTTGAGCAGCAATCTGCGGTTGTTTGCAGATGTTAGAAAATTGTAGCGAAATGCAGGAAGATCTGCAGCGGATAGGCACTTGGTGCAGGGAGTGGCAACTGACACTTAACATAGACAAATGTCATGTATTGCGAATACATAGAAAGAAGGATCCCTTACTGTATGATTATATGATAGCGGAACAAACACTGGTAGCAGTTACTTCTGTAAAATATCTGGGAGCATGCGTGCGGAACGATTTGAAGTGGAATGATCATATAAAATTAATTGTTGGTAAGTCGGGTACCAGGTTGAGATTCATTGGGAGAGTGCTTAGAAAATGTAGTCCATCAACAAAGGAGGTGGCTTACAAAACACTCGTTCGACCTATACTTGAGAATTGCTCATCAGTGTGGGATCCGTACCAGATCGGGTTGACGAAGGAGATAGAGAAGATCCAAAGAAGAGCGGCGCGTTTCGTCACAGGGTTATTTGGTAACCGTGATAGCGTTACGGAGATGTTTAATAAACTCAAGTGGCAGACTCTGCAAGAGAGGCGCTCTGCATCACGGTGTAGCTTGCTCGCCAGGTTTCGAGGGGGTGAGTTTCTGGATGAGGTATCGAATATATTGCTTCCCCCTACTTATACCTCCCGAGGAGATCACGAATGTAAAATTAGAGAGATTCGAGCGCGCACGGAGGCTTTCCGGCAGTCATTCTTCCCGCGAACCATACGCGACTGGAACAGGAAAGGGAGGTAATGACAGTGGCACGTAAAGTGCCCTCCGCCACACACCATTGGGTGGCTTGCGGAGTATAAATGTAGATGTAGATGATCTGGTGTACGGTAAGGTGTCGAAGTTGATTGATTTATACAAAATATCTAATTGGTTTGATGAATGCAAGCTAGCTCTAAATGTGGAAAAATGCAGGTTAACGCGGATGGGTAGGAAGAATATAAACTTGTAACGTTCGGGTGCAGTATTACAAGTGTCATGCCGATACATTCAAGTCGTTTTAATACCTGGGCGTAGCGTTGCAAAGCGATATGAGAGCGAACGAGCTTGTGAGAACTGTGGTAGGGAAGGCAAATGATCGACTTCGAGTTATTGGAAGAATTTTAGGAAACATTGGTTTACATATAATGGAGATCGCATGTAGGACGCTGGTGCGGTCTGTTCTTGAGTACTCCGCTAGTCTTTGGGGTCCGTAGCAGGTCGGATTGAAGAAAGAAATTGAAGCAATTCAGAGGTGGGTTACCAGATTTGTTACCGGTAGGTTCGAACAACACGTAAGTGTTAGAAGATACTTCGGAAACTCAAATGGGGAATCCTTGGAGGGAAGTTGGTTGGTTGGTTGGTTTGGGGAAGGAGACCAGACACCGTGATCATCGGTCTCATCGGATTAGGGAAGGATGGGGAACGAAGTCGGCCGTGCCCTTTCAGAGGAACCATCCCGGCATTTGCCTGGAGTGATTTAGGGAAATCACGGAAAACCTAAATCAGGATGGCCGGACGCGGGATTGAACCGTCGTCCTCCCGAATGCGAGTCCAGTGACTAACCACTGCGCCACCCCGCTCGGTTCTTGGAGGGAAGGAGACTTTCTTTTCTAGAAACACCATTGAGAAAATTTACTGAACCGGTATTTAAAGCTGTCTGTCAAACTATTTTACTGCCGGCAACATACATTGCACGTAAGACCACGAAGATAAGATTTGATAAATTAGGGCTCATAAGGAGGCAGATGTGACGGATGTGAAAATTACCGAACTATCAGTATAATAAGTCACAGCTGCAAAATACTAACGCGAATTCTTTACAGACGAATGGAAAAACTGGTAGAAGCGGACCTCGGGGAAGATCAGTTTGGATTCCGTAGAAATGTTGGAACACGTGAGGCAATACTAACCTTACGACTTATCTTAGAAGAAAGATTAAGAAAAGGCAAACCTACGTTTCTAGCATTTGTAGACTTAGAGAAAGCTTTTGACAATGTTGACTGGAATACTCTCTTTCACATTCTGAAGGTGGCAGGGGTAAAATACAGGGAGCGAAAGGCTATTTACAATTTGTACAGAAACCAGATGGCAGTTATAAGAGTCGAGGGGCATGAAAGGGAAGCAGTGGTTGGGAAAGGAGTGAGACAGGGTTGTAGCCTCTCCCCGATGTTATTCAATCTGTATATTGAGCAAGCAGTAAAGGAAACAAAAGAAAAATTCGGAGTAGGTATTAAAATTCATGGAGAAGAAGTAAAAACTTTGAGGTTCGCCGATGACATTGTAATTCTGTCAGAGACAGCAAAGGACTTGGAAGAGCAGTTGAACGGAATGGACAGTGTCTTGAAAGGAGGATATAAGATGAACATCAACAAAAGCAAAACGAGGATAATGGAATGTAGTCAAATTAAATCGGGTGATGTTGAGGGAATTAGATTAGGAAATGAGACACTTAAAGTAGTAAAGGAGTTTTGCTATTTGGGGAGTAAAATAACTGATGATGGTCGAAGTAGAGAGGATATAAAATGTAGACTGGCAATGGCAAGGAAATCGTTTCTGAAGAAGAGAAATTTGTTAACGTCGGGTATAGATTTAAGTGTCAGGAAGTCGTTTCTGAAAGTATTTGTATGGAGTGTAGCCATGTATGGAAGTGAAACATGGACGATAACTAGTATGGACAAGAAGAGAATAGAAGCTTTCGAAATGTGGTGCTACAGAAGAATGCTGAAGATAAGGTGGGTAGATCACGTATCTAATGAGGAGGTATTGAATAGGATTGGGGAGAAGAGAAGTTTGTGGCACAACTTGACTAGAAGAAGGGATCGGTTGGTAGGACATGTTTTGAGGCATCAAGGGACCACAAATTTAGCATTGGAGGGCAGCGTGGAGGGTAAAAATCGTAGAGGGAGACCAAGAGATGAATACACTAAGCAGATTCAGAAGGATGTAGGTTGCAGTAGGTACTGGGAGATGAAGAAGCTTGCACAGGATAGAGTAGCATGGAGAGCTGCATCAAACCAGTCTCAGGACTGAAGACCACAACAACAACAACAACGGAGGCATATTGACAACGTTTTCCCTCTCTCTATTTGCTAGTGGAACAGGAAAGGAAATGACTTGGAGTGGTACATGGTACCCTCCGCCACGCACCGTACAGTATTATCTATGTAGATGTAGACTGAATATGCAAAGAAGCGTGACACGGAAGAGCTTAGGAATGAAGATACATATGCTTGAAGTTACCTGAGTATACTGACACTGCGATAAGGAATAGCTCAGTAGGTATTTCAGTTGAAGAGGAACGGACGCCTCTCAAATGGATAATCACACAAGGTGGAAATAAAAACCATCGGTAAAATAAGAAATACTTCAGTTGATCGATGAAAAACTGAAGTACAAAAATGGTCAGGGAAATCCAAGATTAGATAAATATAAGTCGCGTAGGAATGAAATAAATAGGAAGTGCAGAGAAGCTAAATCGAAATGACTGCAGGAAAAATGTTAAGAAATTGAAAAAGAAATGATTGTCGGAAGGACTGACTCAGCATACAGAAAAGTCAACCTTCGGCAAGGGTTCTAGAGTTCAATGGGAATTCTTCTGTTAAATGCCCACTAGAGAGTAGACAGGCGGACAGAGTACGTTGAAAGCCTCTATGAGAGGGAAGACTTGTCGGATGACGTGACAGAAGGAAAAACAGATACAGAAGATTGGGAATACAGTATTAGAGAGAATTTAAAAGAGCTTTGGAAGACTTAATATCGAAAAATACCAGCAGAATTTCTAAAATCGTTGGGGGAAGTGCCAACAAAACCATGATTCACGTTGGTATGAGTCTGGCGATATACCATTTGACTTTCGGAAAAACGTCATCCACACACTTTCAAAGACTACAAGAGCTGACAAGTGTGAGAACTATCACACAATCAGATTAACAGCTCATGCATCCAAGTTGTTGACAATAATAATATCCAGAAGAATGGAAAAGAAAACTGATTATGTATCACGTGACGATCTGTTTGGATTTAGAAAAGGTAAAAGCACCAGACAGGCAATTCTGATGCGACTGATAATGCAAGCAAGACAAAAGAAAAATCAAGATCCGTTCATAGGATCTGTCGACCTCTCAAAAGCGTTAGACAATGTCAAATGGTGCAGGATGTTCGAAATTCCGAGAAAAATTAGGGTAAGTTGTAGGGAAAGACGGGTAATAATCAACACGTTCAAGAACCAAGAGGGAAGAACAAAGGTGGAAGCCCAAGAACAAAGTGTCCGGATTAGAAAGGGTGTAACACAGGTGTAGTCTTTCACCCCTACTGTTCAATCTATGAATCGAAGAAGCAATTATGGAAATAAACTAAAGTTTCAAGAACGAAATTTAAAGTCGAAAGGATTTCAGTGAGAATATTCGCTGACAACATTGTTATCCTCAGCGAAACCGAAGAGGAATTACAGGATCTGTGGAATGGAATAAACAGTTTAATGTACAGAATATGGACTGAGAGTAAATCAAAGAAAGACGAAAGTAATGAGAAGTAGCAGAAATGAGAACAGCGAGAAACTTAACATCAGAATTGATGGTCACGAAGAAGATGAAGTTAAGGAATTCTGCTACCTAGGCAGCAAAATAACCCACGACAGATGAAGCAATGAGGAAATAAAAAGCTCACGCAACGTAGGCATTTCCGGCGAAGATAAGTCTGCTACGTAGTATCAAACAAAGGTCTTCATTTGAGGAGAATTTACGTTGGTGCACAGCATTGTACTGTAGTGAGACTTGGAGGTAGGAAAACCGGAACAGAAGAGAATCGAAGCATTTGAGATGTAGTGCAACAGAAGAATCTTGAAAGTTAGGTGGACTGATAAGGTAAGAAATGAGGAGGTTCTCCACAGAATTGGCGAGGAAAGGAATACATCGGAATTCGTGATGTGCTGCACAAACTAGTAGAAGACTGATGACCAAAAAAAAAGTTCTCTTGTTCTTCTTCCATTTGTATTAACCCAACCGTTTTCTGTGACGGTGCTTAGCAATAATAATGATAGTAGTTCCTTAATCAGTAGCGTGCTCTTTTCATCTAAGAAGAAAGACTTTCTTGAAGGTGGAAACTATTTTGCCATTTCGGAGGTGTAAATGAATGTTTCTTTATGTCTTCATCACCTTGTGCGCTATTACTGCCGTGTGTCCTTTATAATGTGATTCCTGAAATGTCCAAAGCTGCGAGTAATAACAGTGGTATAGTAAGACTAGCATTAATCCATTAATACTGCGTCGACAAAAATATTCTTTTAAATAGCCGAAGGGAGGAAATTATTTATCGCACTAAAAGCTACTACGGCTGTGTATCAGTGCACCTGTAAAACGCAAGAACCATGAATACTTGTAACTTTTACTCTATTTTTTCCTTTCAAATATATATTCTACTTATAAGGTCTTGAGAAAATAGTATTTCTTGACCAAAACGAAAGTGTCAGTCAGCAACACAGATTACGGACAGAGGAATCAGTGACACCACACTCCGTCCGTCCAAGAATTTCCGAGATTGATTTTATTCCTGGCGACTAAGCGAGATCGGCGCAGTAAGTAGGTTGAAAACTTAAACTAATTACTCTAAACAAAATATGTGTATTCGACCCGTAAGTTCTGAGCGATCAGCGTTAAGCAGTGCATCTCCGGCCGTAGTGTGTCAAGATGTTGTGTCACAAATCGCAGTGGAGCAACAAACTGAACAACTGTAAATCGTGTATTAAACACATTCTCCAAAATGTTTTGAAGTGGAAAGGGGAGTGCAATGTTCGCCCCACACACCTTGATTCCCGAACAGAAACAACGGCGAGTGTACCGCCTGCCGCAGATTGATTAAAATGCAAAACGGGGACACTTCTCTGCTGCAAAAAATGATCACTGGTAACGAGACTTAGTGTTATCAGAACGAAACTACCACAAAACGACTAAGTGCAAAAACACATATGAAGGATCAACACTTTGATGACATAACCGACATTCAAATCAATGTGAAGCTCGAGCTGAATTACATCTCAAAGAAGACTCTTCTGGCAGTTTCTCACGGTTGAGTGAGCGTTCTGTGCACTGTACTCAAGAAAGGGGACATCATGTAGATTATCTGAAACATTAAAAAAGGTACCTTTTTTATTGATCTAGTCTCGAAATTTTTTGGACTGACGGTATAAACTTGAAGATAAGAACGCAGTTGTTTGTAGAAATTTCATTTCTGAAAGTAAGAAAAGGCCTTGAAAAGCCAATAACTAAGAAATCTGAAAGTTTACCTCTACAAACAGGAATTTCTTTACACAGATAGAAAAAAATCGCAACACCAAGAAAGAGTTACGCAACATAAATCAAAGTTGGTAGGCGTGTTGTTTCTAAATACATATTACAGGTGAAACTTCCTGGCAGATTAAAACTGTGTGCCCGACCGAGACTCGAACTCGGGACCTTTGCCTTTCGCGGGCAAGTGCTCTACCATCTGAGCTACCGAAGCACGACTCACGCCCGGTACTCACAGCACTTGCCCGCGAAAGGCAAAGGTCCCGAGTTCGAGTCTCGGTCGGGCACACAGTTTTAATCTGCCAGGAAGTTTCATATCAGCGCACACTCCGCTGCAGAGTGAAAATCTCATTCTGGACATATGAAAGATGATGTGTAATCAAATCTCGCGCCAGTGACTGGCCTTTGAGATTGGATGTTAGAAGCTGATCTTAATCAAGAATGCCTTTAAGGTGACAAATACGCCATTATCAGCACCTCACTGAGTTTGAACAAGGTCGGTCAATAGGGCTACGAGAAGATGGATATTCTTTCTCCTGTACTGCAGAAAGGCTTGGCAGGAATGTAGCCATTACACATGCATGACTGCTGGCAGCGGGAGTCATACGGTCGCAAGATGGCCAGACTCTGGGCGGCGATGTGGCATTATGGGGTAGGAAAGACCATGGTTTCCTGCTCTGCTGCATCTCACTGCATCTGTAGCGACAATCTGAGAAGCAGTGGCACAACGAACTGTTACGCGTACATATCGGTTACTTCAACTAGGGCCAGACGCTCTGTAGCGTGCATTCCACTGATCCCAAACGACCACCTCTTTCGATTTCAGTAGTGTCAAACGAAAGCTCATTGGAGGGCAGGGTGGAGGTCAGTTGTGTTCTCTGATGAAATGTTGTTCGGCCAGTCTGTATGTCGGTCAGAAGGAGCAACCGGCTCGTCTTCGTGCTAGACAAACTGGGCCTGCACCTGCGCTTCCGATCCAGGGTGCACTTCCGTATGACAGTGGGATCACTCTCGTAGTTATCTCACGCACTCTGACAGCAAGTTTACATTTCATCTGGTGATTCGATCTGTTGCGCTGCCATTCATGAACAGCATCAAGGGGGTGTTTTCAAACAGGATAATGCTTGCCAACATATCGCTGTTGTAACCCAACACGCTCCACAGAGTGTCGACATGTTGCCTTGGCCTGCTGTATCATCAAATCTGTCTCCAGTCGAGCGCCATCCGCAGCCAGCATTGACAGTCTCCGTAGTGACCGACCAAGTGCAACAGACATGGAACTCCAGCCCACAAACTGATATCCAACACCTTGCTTTTATTCAACATTCTGGCGGTTAACACCTGTTATTATTGTACCAGCATTTCAAATTTGCAATGGCTTATGTTGCGCTTACTTTAACCTGTGGCCCTGCAATGTTAATCGCTTAAATATGTTACTTAGACATGGCAGAAATTTCATTATTCTGCACTCATGCTCATGTTGTTGTTGTGGTCTTCAGTCCTGAGACTGGTTTGATGCAGCTCTCCATGCTACTCTATCCTGTGCAAGCTTCTTCATCTCCCAGTACCTACTGCAACCTACATCCTTCTGAATCTGCTTAGTGTATTCATCTCTTGGTCTCCCTCTACGATTTTTACCCTCCACGCTGCCCTCCAATGCTAAATTTGTGATCCCTTGATGCCTCAAAACATGTCCTACCAACCGATCCCTTCTTCTAGTCAAGTTGTGCCACAAACTTCTCTTCTCCCCAATCCTATTCAATACCTCCTCATTAGTTACGTGATCTACCCACCTTATCTTCAGCATTCTTCTCTAGCATCACATTTCGAAAGCTTCTATTCTCTTCTTGTCCAAACTAGTTATCGTCCATGTTTCACTTCCATACATGGCTACAATCCATACAAATACTTTCAGAAACGACTTCCTGACACTTAAATCTATACTCGACGTTAACAAATTTCTCTTCTTCAGAAACGATTTCCTTGCCATTGCCAGTCTACTTTTTATATCCTCTCTACTTCGACCATCATCAGTTATTTTACTCCCTAAATAGCAAAACTCCTTTACTACTTTAAGTGTCTCATTTCCTAATCTAATTCCCTCAGCATCACCCGATTTAATTTGACTACATTCCAATATCCTCGTTTTGCGTTTGTTGATGTTCATCTTATATCCTCCTTTCAAGACACTGTCCATTCCGTTCAACTGCTCTTCCAAGTCCTTTGCTGTCTCTGACAGAATTACAATGTCATCGGCGAACCTCAAAGCTTTTACTCTTCTCCATGAATTTTAATACCTACTCCGAATTTTTCTTTTGTTTCCTTTACTGCTTGCTCAATATACAGATTGAATAACATCGGGGAGAGGCTACAACCCTGTCTCACTCCTTTCCCAACCACTGCTTCCCTTTCATGCCCCTCGACTCTTATAACTGCCATCTGGTTTCTGTACAAATTGTAAATAGCCTTTCGCTCCCTGTATTTTACCCCTGCCACCTTCAGAATTTGAAAGAGAGTATTCCAATTAACATTGTCAAAAGCTTTCTCTAAGTCTACAAATGCTAGAAACGTAGGTTTGCCTTTTCTTAATCTTTCTTCTAAGATAAGTCGTAAGGTTAGTATTGCCTCACGTGTTCCAACCTTTCTACGGAATCCAAATCATGCTCATAAATTAAGGATAATGCTGA
Organism: Schistocerca nitens; assembly: GCF_023898315.1. Taxonomy (NCBI): domain Eukaryota; kingdom Metazoa; phylum Arthropoda; class Insecta; order Orthoptera; family Acrididae; genus Schistocerca; species Schistocerca nitens. The sequence continues at coordinate 404,388,983 of NC_064618.1, forward strand.
TACATGGTGAAACAACGCTCTGGTGGGCGGTTTGCGGGTTTAAATCACCTCGGGGAATGGTCACGCAGTGCATTTGACCTGCGGTCGACGCACTATGGCGCTGACAGTAGTCCACATACGCAGAGGTGTGTTTGTGTATGTCAGAGTACGGCGCAGCGAGTAAGTGTGCAGACGTTTTCAGTCGTGCTAATGGTGACTGTGTGTTGAAAATGGCTCAAAGAACACATACTGATGACGTTATGAGGGGGACAATACTAGGGCGACTGGAGGTCGTAGCACGGGCCCTCCATGTGCCACAAAGTGTGATCTCAAGATTATGGCAACGATTCCAGCAGACAGGAAACGTGTCCAGGCGCTATAGTACGGGACGTCCACAGTGTGCAACAACACAAGAAGACCAACAGCTCACCATCAGTGCCCGCAGACGGCCACGGAGTACTGCAGGTAGCCTTGCTCGGGACCTTACCGCAGCCACTGCAACACCTGTCTCCAGACACACAGTCTACAGACGACTGAACAGACATGGTTTATTCTCCCGGAGACCTGCAAGGTGCATTCCATTGACCCCTGGTCACAGGAGAGCCCGTAAGCCTGGTGTCAAGAACACAGTACATGATTATTGGAACAGTGGTCGCAGGTTATGTTCACGGACGAGTCCATATGTAGTCTGAATCAGGCCAATGGAATGGCCTGCCTGTTCTTCAGACCTAAACCCCATCGAGCACGTTTGGGATGCTCTCGGTCGACGTATCGCTGCACGACACTTCAGGAGCTCCGACAGGCACTGGTGCAAGAATGGGAGGCTATACCCCAGCAGCTGCTCGACCACCTGATCAAGAGTTTGCTAACCCGCTGTGCGGCCTTTCTACGTGTGCATGGTGATAATATCCCATATTGATGTCGGGGTACATGCGCAGGAAACTGGCGTTTTATAGCATATGTGTTTCGGGACGGATTTCTCAACTTATACCAGTAGCGTGGACTTACAGATCTGTGTCGTGAGTATTCCCTATGTGCCTATGCTATTAGCGACAGTTTTGGGTAGTGCCACCTTGTGTGACACCACATTCTGCAATTCTCCTTAATTTATGAGCATGAGTGTACTTTAATTACAAGTATTTTTTGGTGTTACGATTTTTTCTGTCAGCGTATTTTAAACTGAATACAAGAACAAACAGATCTGCTTCTGCAATTTTACAATATTTTATACACACACATACTTGATGCTTCATTTCAGAAGATGTAACATCAAATTATACATTGTCAGGTGATCGTAATGTCACTATTCACACATACCTTCGATCATTATCTTTCAAAGTCACTCTCATGAGATGTTGTTGTATTTGTTGCCTCTTTCAGTGTGTTGCCTTTAAGAGTACCAATCAACAGACTAAATCTATGGACTGTTGTTTCAGAATTCTTATCATCTGCGTAACTGAATACGGAAGCTCATGGAGAAGCCCAACATCTACTTCAGGAAGACTGAGAACGCAACAACGACAACTCCATTTGTCAACCATAATGGAAATTAATATAGTTGAATAAATAAATCTTAATGAGAATAAATGACTATTTTTTAGCACTTTCATGTGACCATAAACAGAAAGTACCTATGGAGGATTAATTAGCAGTCTACATTTATGGAGAACAGAAATTACAAACTATCACAAAGCCCATGTTAGTTAGTTCAAAACACCACACAGGGACATTATTTTCACATTATTGCCTCCTAAAATACGTATTTAGTTATAAAAGTTGTTACTACACTACTGGCCATTAAAATTGCTACACCAAGAAGAAATGCAGATGAGAAACGGGTATTCATTGGACAAATATATTATACTAGAACTGACATATGATTACATTTTCACGCAATTTGGGTGCATAGATCCTGAGAAATCAGTACCCAGAACAACCAACTCTGACGTAATAACGGCCTTCATACGCCTGGGCATTGAGTCAACCAGAGCTTGGATGACGTGTACATGCTGCCCTTACAGCTTCAACACGATACCACAGTTCATCAAGAGTAGTGACTGGCGTATTGTGACGAGCCAGTTGCTCGGCCACTATTGACTAGACGTTTTCAGTTGGTGAGAGATCTGGGGAATGTAATGTGCTGGCCAGGGCAGCAATCGAACATTTTCTGTATCCAGAAAGGCCCACACAGGACCTGCAACATGCGGTCGTGCATTATCCTGCTGAAATGTAGGGTTTCGCAGGAATCGAATGAAGGGTAGAGCCACGGGTCGTAACACGTCTGAAATGGAACGTCCACTGTTCAAAGTGCCGTCAATACGAACAAGAGGTGATCGAGACGTGTAACCAATGGCACCTTACAGCCATTCGGATAAGATGGCTGTCATCTCGAGCCGGCCGGTGTGGCCGAGCGGTTCTGGGCGCTACAGTCTGGCCACGCGATCACTATGGTTCGAATCCTGCCTCGGGCATGGACGTGTGTGATGTCCTTAGGTTAGTTAGGTTTAAGTAGTTCTAAGTTCTAGGGGACTGATGACCTCAGATGTTAAGTCCCATAGTGCTCAGAGCCATTTGAACCTTTTTTTGCCATCTCGACTGCTAGTGATACGAGGCCGTTGGGATCCTGCACGGCGTTCCGTATTACCCTCCTGAACCCACCGATTCCATATTCTGCTAACAGTCATTCGATCTCGACCAACGTGAGTAGCAATGTCGCGATACGATAAACCGCAATCGCCATAGGCTACAATCCGACCTTTATCAAAGTCGGAAACGTGATGGTACGCATTTCTCCTCCTTACAGGAGGCATCACAACAACGTTTCACCAGGCATCGCCGGTCAACTGCTGTCTGTGTATGAGAAATCGGTTGGAAACTTTTCTCATGTCAGCACGTTGTAGGTGTCGCCACCGGCGCCAACCTTCTGTGAATGCTCTGAAAAGCTAATCATTTGCCTATCACAGCATCTTCTTCCTGTCGGTTAAATTTCGCGTCTGAAGCGCGTCATCTTCGTGGTGTAGCAATTTTAATGGCCAGTAGTGTAGGGACTATCACAAATGATATTTTTCCAGATAATATGTTTGCTACGTGCCATAGTGACATAGCAAGTGCTTTCAGAAAAAGATATCCATAGAGAAACAGCATCAAGGATACCACATTCACTAAGTCACTGAGACATTGTCCGTTTCCAAATGGTACTGATCTATGTTGACAAATGTTCAAGTGGAACACAAAATGAAAATGACACACAATGCACTTGAGTGTTGGAAATACCTCGAATTTTTTTTTTTTTTACGTGAAATTCCTACGGTGCTAATTTAGTCTTCGTATGAGTTACATACAGTGTTCCGACGGAACACTGTCTGCAGCACATATACATTGTTTTCGTGGCCAGACTACTGTCTAGACAGGACGTCATACGAATTTGATTTTTTCATTCTTTTTTCACATACGAACGTCATCGGAAATTTTCTGAATATTTCTTGACGTTCTCATGCTATACATAAACTGATCGTCCAACAGGTACAAAAAGAACGTGGTTTGTGTGCTGTTGGTTCACTACGTTTGCTAAGAAGTGCAGAGTGCCTTTGGACATCCATTAACGACATCGATAAAGTCGTGGGTAGGACATCGCTCCAAGAAATCACTACGAAGCTGAATCAATAACAGCGTAATACAACATCCTTTACAACGGACGCACGTGCAAACAGTTCGTATCCATATTACGTGTTCAAAGCTAATGGAAATTTAGAGACTAATGCAGCAAAATTACGTACAACACTGACAAACGTAGACCGTGCCAAGATACCAGCACAAGGGCGCGAGGGTGAAAACGTTAAAATTGCAGTAAAGTGCTGAAAGTTGTGCTATCGATTTGGGAACGGCTAGAATTAACCTTGTGTTTAGAGAGACCGCCAACAGTTGGCAGCCTGCTGTTGCAAAGCGGAAAATGTAGATTTGTTAGTGGGAAGGGGGCCGCCACGTTGTTGACTGGCAGGGATGTCTGTACCGTTTGTGAATAGTCAGGTTGTTAAACCTGTAAAGATGCATCTCAGCATGAAAGCACAGTACGGAGATTCGTGTGCGTCCCTACGACATGTTTAAAAGTAGTGCCGAAAATCCGAATGACGCGTAACTTCTGTAGAAGGCGCTGCGCGTCTGAACCAGGCACATCAAGTAGTGAAAAGCACATCAAGTAGTGGAAGAGCCTGTAAAGTAAAAACATGTGCATTAGTGTAAATGAAATAGGCATTGTTTTTGGATACTAGTATTCGTTCACCACACAACACTATTATCCTTGACGTACTGTGATTCAATAAAGCGACCGCAAGATGGGTGTTAGGTCAACTGACTGCTGCACGAGAGGTTGTTGCATCGATGCCTGTGAGGAACGATTGCAGATTTATAGAAAAAACGTAAAGTGTTTCTGGACAGAACTTCTACAGGAGACAAAACTTGGGTGGCTTATGACCAATCCTAAACGAAAAACTCGAGCAAGGAATGGCGCCATAGCTCTTCGGAAAAGAAGAAAAAAAGTGAACGAGTAAGGAGTTAAGCGGTGACCAGTCATTGAAACTCAAACCTTCAATGAAATCACCTTAGCCCTGCAAAGAGAAGTAAATGACGTGGACTAATGACTGCACGTGCGTTTCGTTCAACATGATAATGTTCGTCCCCACACTGCGCGTTCTAACATAGAAACAATAGAGGATCTATATATCTGTAAGTTTCGACGGCTAAAAGCGACGCTGGAAGGTAAGTATTTCGGAATCGATGCAGAGGTGGACACAGCGAAGCTTCAATGGATGCGTTAACACACAAATGAATTATCCCCGCGACTTCTGAATAGGTGGAATGCATGCTTAACACGCCTAGGGAACTATGTCGAAAAATTTATCTGTAATTTTTCGGTAAAATAATAATAAATAAGATTTTCATGTGAATCACCCTTGTATATACATTCTCCGTGACGTCACAGTGTGCTCTGTTACTAAACTTCAATGTTGCTCTAGAGCTATGTGAAAGAAGACTGACATAACAATAACTCCTTCCGAAATAAAATTTTATTACGCTGCAGGCTATTTCAGGAGGAAATACTGAAAGATGGATAACACCAATCATCCTCAAGGGAAGGCATCACGTGAACAATTTCTCTGTTGTTAATGCATTCCGAGAAACTTTTATAAATTAATGAATTACAAGTGAGTGTAATTTTTATTTTCAATATTTCCATTAAACTACCTGCAAGTCTTTGCATTTCGCATCACATGTAGGTTCTTTGTGTGCTGCTAATTTACCACCCAGCTCCAAGTACCTAAAAAGCCCTTGCTGCTTCGAAATACATCAGCTACACATTGTGTAGGGAAAACAAGATCGAAGACGCTATGAATTTCAAGTAACTGTAGGATTAAAGTGTAAACTGATTCATGTAATGCTCCCTACGTAAAGTAATTGATTGACAGTGTTTTCAATGTTTTATCCAGTGCACGTAACGAATTCAGTATCTTGCCATCAAAATACTTTTCGTGGAAATTTACAGGGCAACTGCAACGATGCCTCTGCTCTTCCATGATGTGTCAGTTCTTGAAAAATGGAACCCATCTCTGATGGTTCATCATTACAGCTGAAAACCGTGCACATATGTTAGCAGTTAAGGGAACAATACAGAGTCAATATCATATGTAGCACACAATTTTGTTGAAGACTCTCAAATCCAGTCTTGAAACACACATTTTGAAAGGAAATCTGCGACGTAGAAAACCTAAACCATACATATAATACGTTTCTACCTACTTTCATCTCGTTTTGATAGTTTCCTGATGTGAACTGCAAGTACCAAAGCATTGCTGATATAGAAACAGATTCAATAACTACGCACATTACAGTAGTTGGAGCTATAAAAATATGGACTGTCAGAACCCAGTTCAGGAATTGACTACACACAAATTAAAACTGCTGAAGAATGACCTCAGACAATCTAAAAAATGCATTACAGCAAGATATTAAGTAATTCAAAAAACATATTCAAATCTACAAGGGTTGGACAAAAATATGGCAACGCCGTGAGAAATGCAGGCTTGGACGCAGGCAAAAAATGTTCAAATGTGTGTGAAATCTTATGGGACTTAACTGCTAAGGTCAGCAGTCCCTAAGCTTACACACTACTTAACCTAAATTATCCTAAGGAAAACACACACACCCATGCCCGAGGGAGGACTCGAGCCTCCGCCGGCATCCGCCGCACAGTCCATAACTGCAGCGCCTTAGACCGCTTTTTTTTTTTTTTTTCGTTGTTGATCGTTGTGTTTGGTCGTTGCGGACGTCACATGACATCCAGTCAAGTTCGTTTTGTTGATCCTTTCACTCAGTTTTTTTATTACAGAGGCCAACCGGCTCTCTGAACGAACACGCTGAGCTACCGAGCCGGCTCCGCTCGGCTAATCCCGCGCTGCTCAAATGCAGGCGCTAGCCAAGCTTGTGGATTGTGCTGTTGTATTTGGCCCGGTCACTATAGCTGCTATCAGAATATAAATACCAAACTATAGCCACCATTTAAAAAACCAAAGTTGGCCGTCATATCTTTGACGCCACCCGACCTAGCAACAAAAAACCAATGTCATTTTATACCCCCGTTGTACCATGCAACATTTGTCCCGCAAACTTTTCAGCTACTATCATACTTTCAGAGTTATTCTAGCTGTCAATACTTTGTGACTCACCCTGTATATTACAGCTGACGTAAAAATGGCTTCTATCGAGGTCCTGTTATAGAAGAATATTTCAAGGTGGTGGAATGTTAGTAACACAATTTTTTTAAATATCGACAACGACTAATAGCAGAGTTATCTTACTACAGTCATTCCCTATGGAGCTCTTGGCACTTAAAGAAGTAGCAAAATGAATAGATTATTTGTACGTCCACCGACAGAGGTCCACTTGTAACACCATGGCTCTAATGCTCTACTCATCTATTTTGTTTTTTTTTTTTTTCATTTAATGTTACATCGTTAAGAACCTGTAAATGTTTTTGATTGAATAGATAACACAAAATTGTATACTCTTTTCTTTGTTAAAACTTTGATGTCGTAGTTTGTTTCAATGCAAAGTAGTGTATCTGTACTGTAAATACTTTGTCCCATTTGGAGGGAACAAAACTTACTGTATATAATTGTAATTCTGTGTGAATAATTTTTTGTAGAGGTGTCAATATGTGAAAATGTTCTGTCTTATTTAATGTGTTTGTTTGCTATTATGTAAACTGCTGACCTTCACTTAGGGCTCTTAGTTATTCTGTATGTAAAAGATGCAGTGGTTCCCCTCGGGAACGGAACTGTGTAGCACGCGCAAAGTGTGGCTGGCCTGTGTAGAAAAGGTGGAACATATAGTCAGTCGTGAACAAGCAATGAGTCGAGGACGAGCCAGCAGTCAGAGATGAGCTACGAGTCCGTGCACTGCCGTGTAAAAGTTGCATACTGCTGGTTTCGAGAGAGGCTTTTCTGTTATTTTCCAATGCCTCGGATGGATGGATAAATAGCTGGGCTATTCTGGAATTTGTATCTATCATCGCCACCAAGAAATGACAGAGTCCAGCAATTCTGCCTGCAATTCCACCTACCAACATGCAGTTGCCACCACATTGCGCAATCATTGCAACGTAACACTATAATGATGTACAGTGAAGGATCAGCTTAATGGATGTGTTAGTGTGCTCAAATACAAGGTAAATTTTATCTGAATTTATGTACCTACCTTGATTTTTCTCCTCATCATAACACCTCTCAGGGTCCTCTCCGTTTGAACTAAACTGATTACCGAGTGTCCTTACTGAAAGTACGTTAAAAATCCAGTTTTCTAATTAATGCTTCTTGAACATAGTAAAGTGAAAGTTAAAGTTAATGTGGCAAGAGAGTGAGTTAGAGTTAATGATGCTTGCTGAAAATAACATTCTTAGTAAAAATGCTTATTAATGTGTTGTTGCCAACTTCAAATTAAAATCTCTCAAGACTGAGACTTATAGAGTTTTGCTTCGTAAATGATCACAATACTGCCTATTGTTGATCTCAGAAAGTGGGTCAGTATCTTACATTAGTGTTAATTTTATGTCTCACGGTAGTAAAAAAATAGAAAACTGCATAGTAGGAAATTATATGTTCATGATTACTAAGTGCTTGTCTCTCTTGTGTGCATATTAATAGTATAAAGACCACTCACTTTGTGTAAGTCCTGAAAGTAATAGTGTGTTTCGGTAGCTGTTATAATTTTGCAAATAGTTTGTGCTGTCCAGTTGTTAGCTTCAATCTTAAAACATATGGGTGTCAGAATTCATTGCACTCGCGTGTGGCCAAGTCTAGTTGTGTTTGTCCGTTATAGTTACTTATACCTACTTGCTTAAACGAGAATGTTAATCATTCTCTTGCCTAGTTAGGCTGGCGGCCGTTTTGTTTATCCGTTGAACAGTGCAGATAGGCAAAATTTTGTTTGGTACTGTTCAAATATTTACGTAATTCTGACTTTCATTTCCAATAAGCCACTTCCGTTAGGTACAACACGGTCAACTTAACAAAATTCCTCCCAGAGGGTAACACTGCTCTGCTGCTTTGTACCATAATTGCTATAACAAAATAGTTCTGTTTTGTAAACTGCCTCCTACTTTAAGGTTATGGTATAGCAGTAGCAGACGGGAGTGTTATACACTGCTTCTACTGATGAGCGAGTGACATGCGAACACGTGTGGCCTGCACGTGGGCACTGTAGGCCGGGCCTTTTCCGTCTAAAAGGGAAGAGGCGCTTTTCGTGGCCATAGCACACTGCAGTGTGGCGGCCATGGCTGATATCAGGGAGAGGCGCTTCATACCCACAGACGGTTAAACGAGGGACTACATCTTGGATCTTTAGTTTGTTTTCAATAGAGACATAGCAATTATGCATATCCTATCCCTGCAGTTCTTTAAGCACTAAATATATGTGTCACTAGTGCTGCCTACGTTTCTTCCTTTAAAAAAAATAAATAAATAAAAGGAAAAAAGGAAATAGTTCTTGCTTCATCGCTAATAGTGGGTTGTTGGGTGACCCTAAGAAGAAGCTCAAACTAGGTAAGTCACAGCTTAGCGATCCCCGTATTGCTCAGACCAGGCGAAACGACTTTCATCTGGCCATAACTGTGGGTTCTGTGATTGCTCTTAGAAGGCTTTCCAAGCTAGAAAGCATGAACTATGAGTTCACTTCATTACATAAATGACACAGTTTTTTTGTCTGAGGAGTGCTTGATAATTTACAGCTATGATTGATTATGTAAGCATCCTCTAATGCACTAAGAAGAAACCGTTCCCTTGAAGTACAAAATTTCAAATTTACAACAGTACAAGTTCATCTGAACTTTTACAACTCATTAGTCCTACACTATAACGTCGACTGCTGCAGCTGAGGCGTCGAGCACACTGAGCTCTTGCATGCTCGACAGTACCTTGACCTCAGCGTGAGGACGCTGCTACACTGAGAGGAAGGCCGTGCCTTCTGGAGAGCCTATGATTCGTCATTGCTGTTTGCAGCACAACATCTTTAATGTCTCTCGTATCGATATGCGCTGTCGACTTTGGTGTGGCAGTGAAGTCCCTAGACGATACCACACGGACGGACAATTACTTACAGTCTAATGTAACAGTCTTCTTATTGTCTTCATATTCCCGGAGGTGATGGCTGATCTCTGATGACGCTTCCACTACGGCGTACAAACCTACAAATGACGAACCTCACACAAGTGGAATAGAGAGGAAAGGAGAAGGGATATGAGAAGAAGAAGGAACTTGTTTTCCAGCAAATTTTAAGTCTTCCTATAGACCTAGATCAATTGTGTGTTTGTGTGTAGGGAGGGGGGGGGGGGTGTTAGGTGACCTTAATTTTGTAGGCAAAACGGGAACTGTGGACGAGTGACATTAATTGTCCTCCATTTTCATGTCATGCAATTCGTCTACATGCTTGGGCTGCGGAAGTAGGGGCGTTGACAGATGATTGGTGTCAGGTTACATTGTGACCTCGAGTGTACTACATGCAACTGGCCAACAAGTGCGTGTGGGGATCAGGTCACACTGTGACCTTGAACTTGGACGTAGAACTGGAAAATGGAAATTTGTGGCAAGGTCCTATGGGACCAAATTGCTGAGGCCATAGGTCCCTAGGCTTACATACTACTAACTCAAACATACTACTAACTCAAACTAACTTAAGCTAAGGACAACACAACCACCCATGCCCGAGGGAGGACTCGAACCTCCGACACGGGGAGGCAGCACGGACCGTGACAAGGCGCCTCAGACGGCTACCCTGAGGCCGGTCGCGGTAGCCGAGCGCTTCTAGGCGCTTCAGTCCGGCTGCTGCGGTCGCAGGTTCCAATCCTGCCTCGCTCATGGATGTGTATGATGTCTGTAGGTTAGTTAGGTGTAAGTAGTTCTAAGTCTAAGAGACTGATGACCTTAGATGTTACGTCCCATAGTATTGAAACGTCCCCTTAGAAAAATTAGTGAATTACTGTGCTGGTAAACCCCTAACGTTATTTGATTTTCAAACAGCTGAGCAAAACTGAACGTATTCAGACATTTCTCTATTTACTTATTCTGATTATCACTAAACTGACACACAATATTTTTAGCGCAACGCAATCTGACTTTCAATAATCCCTACAAAAGAATGGCCCTGACTAACAATAACCTATATCTTTCATGAATCACTTACCTCACAAAAATCTTCGTTACTCGAACTACAGCAAAACAGCGAGCGCCAATACTGCCACCTAAATAAAGGATTCTAACTACTGAAGGCACTAACTACTGATAGGCATAGTTAGCAAATGAGAGATTTTGATAGAGAACAAACAATGTATTTACCTTAATAGTGTTCAAAAGTCATAATATACATATCAGTTCATGACATCCAGCCTTACAAATTTACTCTCTCTGATGGACACACGTCCAGATCATCCGCTCTCAAAACTCCGCCATTTCTCTCCCCACATCCACCACTGCTGGCGGCTCACCTCCAACTGCGAAACGCTACGCGCTTTTAACAGCCAATTGCCCAACACTACAATAGCAAATTCCAACAATGCAAACCAGCCACAGACTGCACACAGCACAGTCAGTGATTTTCATACAGAGCGCTATGTGACGTTACCAACATAAAAACCTAAACAGACTACTTACAGTGTTTAGAGCCATTTGAAACATTTTAGCTACCCCACGCGGCTGCCCTATTTTGTTAACCTTCATGGCAGGCCAACCTGGGCTTACATTTCGCCAACATAATGCCCACCTGTACATGGAGAGAGTTTCGAATGCTTATATTCGTGGTTGCTAAAGTCTACGTTGGCCAAAAAGTTTGATCTCTTCCCAAATGAGAACGTTTGGAGCATTTTGGGGACGGCCCTTCAACCTCCTCGGATTTTGACAATCTAACGCACTAATTGGGTAGAATTTGGCACAGTATTCCTCATGAGGACATTCAACAACTCTATCAATTAATACGAAGCTGTACAAGTTGTTTTCACAACGGCGACAGACGGATCAACACGTTCTTGATTTGCTCATCTTGTCAACCTTTGAGACTATATGAAAAAAACGATGTTAATGTACAGGTCATATTTGTGTGGGTGGGCGGAAGTATTTTGTAACACAACCGGACCTGTGGAATTTCCATCCACCCACACAGATACTTGGAACATACCTTGACAGCTGACAACTGGCAGAAGCGTCCCACTCATGTGATGAACGAGAGGGAGAGAGAGCTATCTTTGTAGCACCAGCAAACGGTATCTGTCCAAATTCTTGCCAACGATATGGGGCATCTTCTCCTACCTTGTTCGCTTTCTGGCTGTTAAAACGTGATAGTGACCTGTCGGAATCAACGGCAACGATGACGTTAAGAATTATCAGTCGACCCCGGGAGCGGTGAAACCCTATGAGGGAGATATAGATGTGCTAATCACTCATTCCGTATTAAGAGCCCTGATGTTTTTATTACACATATCTCTAATTCCTGAAAATATTTCCAGCAATGAATCGTTATTAAAATCATTACATCACAAGTCATCAGTGTACTATTCCATCATTGTTTTCCTAAAACTCATTCCATAACTTCGAAATTGGTGGACTCATGTCATTTTTGCATGACAGTGCAGAACAGCTAACAACTGTGACTGAATCGTTAAACTTGTTGGTGTATACAGTGGTTATTCATTATCAGTGTATCTATATCATCTGTCCAGTGATAGAACCACTGATCGTATATCACATGTCCTGCATCTTGTTACCTATGGTAGACGCTATAATGAAAAACGGATGCCAAAATAAATAAATAAATGTGCTTCTTCTCATTAGAAATGAATGGTGGCTCTATTAAAAAAGAGAAAGAGAGAGAGAGAAAAAATCGCAGCTGAAAGGCTGGGACATGCGTGCAATGTTTGCGATAATTTATGGGTTTCATAGTTTGGTGTGATAGTTGTTCAGAGACATGCATGTCTAACCCCCGGTCTGGTTTCTCATCTCCACAGTACAACTAGGTTCCGCGAAAGAGTGACAATATAGTTGTCAAGAAACTCTGCGGGGTTACTTTCTGGGAACATGCGATTAAGTAGGCTGTGTGACAATTCTATCGAAGTTATATCTTCAAGGCAGGCAGATCTCGAAGCCCGGCAATGGCAATCTGTCTAGGAATGGTAATCAGAAATACTATTCAGCAGGCTTGGAAGCTGTGACCTGGGAGCCCCAAGCTTAACCTGCGAGTGTGGATCAGATGGTATTAATATGGAACTTTTAAAATATGCCGGTCCCTCTTGTGATTTAAGAATATTACATTTATTTACTATTGGCACTGATATAAATTCCCAAACTCTTGGAAAATATTGAGACTGGTAACAATTTTTAAAAAAGATCAAAGGAACAGTTTTGGAAATTATGGAGAAAGTAAACTCCTAAACTCGCCCTGTAAAATATTTGCATAAATAATCAGTAATCGTATAAGAATCATAACAGAGATTTTCCTGTTAGAAGAACGAAATTGACTCTAGAAAGACTATTCAAGCAATAATAATATGAAACTTCCTGGCAGATTAAAACAGTGTGCCGGACCGAGACTCGAACTCAGGACCTTTGCCTTTCGCAGGCAAGTGCTCTACCGACTGAGCTACCCAAGCACGACTCACGCCCCGTCCTCACAGCTCTAATTCCGCCAGTACCTCGTCTCCTACCTTCCAAACTTCACAGAAGCTCTCCTGCGAACCTTGCAGAATTAGCACTCCTGGAAGAAAGGATATTGCGGAGACAAGGTTTAGCCACAGCCTGGGGGATGTTTCAAATGATAATATATTTATCTAAAAAGAGACGATGACAACTCAATACTGAGTCACATAGAGCTTTTACTGACTTCGGATAATCTTCTGACAGTGGAACAGAAAGAAACTGGGGTACATAATGACTAAAGCTGGATATCCTATAAATGTTACCGAAGCTATAAAAACCTTATATATGAAGACAGAAATAACAACAAAAGTTGGTAAATATAACCATGAAGGAATAACTACCAATAAGGGACTTAAACAAGGCTGTTACCAGTCACCAGCCTCATTTAATGTGTGTATATATGATCCGATTAAGAGATGGAGACAGGGCGAGAGTCCATGTGTAGAGATTAACAGTAATAAATATGTTAATATCCTTATGAATACAGATGATGTTACACCATTTTGGAAGAAAGTGAAGAAGAGCTATAACAAGCAGTGTATAAACTGCATCACTTCGGAAAAGTGACCATAACCTTCGAATATGAAAATAGAAAACTAAAATCAAGGCCCTTCATGCAAAATACCCCATCCACTCAAAAATAATAATACATAATACACCACATGAACATATCTTCAAGTTTAAATTTTTAGGCTGCGACATAAGTTATAACATGGACAAAACACTGAAAAAAGAAAAAAAGAAGATTATCAAGCTCCGATTAACGCGTGGAATGAGAAATAAAACATTCCAGAACAAAATACAGAAGAAAAAAACATTAAAATTGCATCCCTAAAAACTGCGATAAAAGTAATCTACAGATAGCAGTAATGAGGCTTTTTAGGAAAGTGAGAGGTACCATCATTGAAGACGATATAAGAAATGAAGATATTAGAAATGAATCGGATATTTCCAATATGAACAGAAAAATAGAAAAAATAAAACATCAAGGAAACGTGACCTTTAAGAAACGAGTGCACAGAGAATCCCGCATCAGGCCATACTGTACCAGCCAAGAGGAAGTAAGAAGACCCAGAACAGGTGAAAGTGAAAAGTGAAGATGGAACAGACAGAAGTGCCTAAATCTTGAATTACTGAATAAGAAGAAGACTGTGCTTATTATAGCATCTGCATGATATCAGATTTCGTCTAGACTTAAGTATATTCCACCCACTACACGGACACTGCACGATCTAGTCCCCTTAAGTTGCCTGTGTGATCTGCAAGGGTGTCCTGGAAGGTAATTCTTCCTAATATTATATGTGAAAACCCCTAAAGACTTTTAACCCTTTCAAACCTGAATTTTTTCCAGAGGATGGAATTTTTTTCTATGTGCGGTAATGCTCTAAGGTGTCTTTGTATGATATCAGTTTCTAGACTTATACAAAAATATGTACCAATTTTCAAAACATACGTTGCACACTTGGCTAAAGTAACTAATTACGAAATATGTATACAGTAGTAAATAGTAAAATGATCATTCAATAATTACCATGCAAAATAGCAGTAACAATATTCAATAATATAGTGGAATATATGGAAAAAAAATAACATCCATGTTTTGTGGTAGTCACGAGCAGCTGCGCACTGCTGCACCGACTAGCAGAGCTTAGCTGGCAGCACTTGCGCATGATGAAAAGGTTAAATATTCAGAAATGTGTACCTCAGCTTTCCACTGGGAAAAAATATTTCTGTTGCAGTTAAGACACAGTAAAAGTTAATGTACACAATTATAGCCAGAGGATCTGAAAGTGTTAAACAGAACAAACGTTATTATGATTATACATCTTTATTCTTCGTGTCTACATGTTTATTTATCAGTTAAGTCACTTGTTGACTAATACATTTCTCCCAGTTTGATTTTGTTGGAGGAGCCACTAACGGAGCGACTAACTTACCTGTTCTCTCACTGTTATTAATGGTAAGTCCTCGAAGTTGTTCTTTAAGTTTTGGAACTGATGAAATTCGGATGGAGCGAAGTCGGGACTGTATGATAATGATTAATGACAGTGAACCCGAAGTACTGGGTCGTTGAGAAGTCGCAGCGTTCGTGTGTGGTATGCTGAAGGACAGACTGCTCCATGTGTGAATGAATTCTTAGAATTTGAAACGCGATTACAGCATGCTGTTTCTTACACGTCGACATAATTACGTTACCACTCTAGTGACGGAGTGCTGCACATATGTTGACATGTAGAATTAAGATGTATAATCTTAATAACGTTTGTTTTATTTAAAAAGCTCTAAGAGGTTTCAGATAAAAAATTCACAGCCAGTACTTTTCAGCACGCCCTTGTACATATGTTTTCCAGGAACTTAAACAGCATTTGAAATACAACAGCTTTTTGAGATTATTCTAGTGCGTATACTGGAACTGTACTGAGAAAATAATGTTCGTAACACGTGCATGCCACTTCACAGAGTGTGGCGAAGAGTACATAAGCACCCATACTGATCCATTTGCATGGAAAACATTCATAATTCCTTGCTGAAGTCGTTTCGCAGGATCAGTGTGCAAGGTTCAAATGGTTCAAATGGCTCTGAGCACTATGGGACTCAACTGCTGTGGTCATTAGTCCCCTAGAACTTAGAACTACTTAAACCTAACTAACCTAAGGACATCACACACATCCATGCCCGAGGCAGGATTCGAACCTGCGACCGTAGCAGTCGCACGGTTCCGGACTGCGCGCCTAGAACCGCGAGACCACCGCGGCCGGCAGTGTGCAAGGAAGTAATACACCATAACTTAATCTCCAGGATTTTCTCTCGACAGTAAACGTGTCTGTCACACTAGCACCTCTAATGCAGAGGCCACTCCCTTGGATGCACCACAAACAACTGTCCTACAGCCATGGGCGCGGTATCAAATTACACCACAACTTTGACAGTACCTCACACCGTTACCTGAGGTACTTGGGCGGATGGAAGGTGGTTCCATGAAGCGTGGGAGTCACCTTCAGATAACATCTTAATGAGGGGTGGAACAAAGAAGTGATCCTCTACCTACGCCATTAGGGAAATCAGACTTGCTCCACACAAAATTTACAAACTTTGTTTATTGGAGAAAGAACTTTCGACACAATTACTTTGTGAGAGTGCTTAAAGAGCTCATCATGTGGATGAATAACAATCCTTCTCATAAAATATTAATTACTCATAAGAAAGAATGAGTGTTATAAGGCAAGGGATTCGAATTCAGAAGGGTGGTAGTGGTTCATATTCGCAACTGACCACCCACACCTAGATTTCCTGTGCATTCCTAAAACGCTTACAGTAAACGCCGATATATTTACTCTGAAAACATTATGGTTGGCTTACTTCCACATCCTCCTGTAATTAGAACTTGTTCTCCATCTCTAATGATCTCGTTGTTGCCGGCCGAAGTGGCCGTGCGGTTAAAGGCGCTGCAGTCTGGAACCGCAAGACCGCTACGGTCACAGGTTCGAATCCTGCCTCGGGCATGGATGTTTGTGATGTCCTTAGGTTAGTTAGGTTTAACTAGTTCTAAGTTCTAGGGGACTAATGACCTCAGAAGTTGAGTCCCATAGTGCTCAGAGCCATTTGAACCATTTGAACCATTTGATCTCGTTGTTGATGGGACGTTAAGCCATAAACTTGCTTCTTTGGTTTTCAGGGTAGATACATCGTCACTCAGTTTCTATTTAAACTTATCACATTCTTAGATGTATTTCGTATTTGTACGTCATGGCCCCAGATTATGCTGAATTTACATTTACATTGAAATGCTCAGATTACTTACATAGGCACTTTTAAAAACTGTTTTCCATATCAATCTACCACCTTTCGTTCGTGAACTAATAAACTGTTCTCTTCAACTGACTGATTAAACTGACGAAAATGACCCATCTGCATCCTCGTTACATTCTGAAGTGGAGCTTTACGCCAAGTCATACATTTTGTTCTGATTTGGCTTGCAGTAATTCCTTGGAAACGTCTTGGTCGTTAACTACTTGATTTATCACGCGTTCCGAGTAATCATCATCGATAACTGTGGAAAAATGTACACGAAAGGCAAATTAGGAAAGCTTGTAAATAAATATTGGTTCAAATGGCTCTGAGCACTATGGGACTTAACATCTATGGTCATCAGTCCCCTAGAACTTAGAACTACTTAAACCTAACTAACCTAAGGACATCACACAACACCCAGCCATCACGAGGCAGAGAAAATCCCTGACCCCGCCGGAAATCGAACCCGGGAAAATAAATATTATAGGAGTTGTCTAATATCAGGAACGAAAGTACATACTGAGGACAAGTGCTTACAATATGCTTAGGAAAGCACATACAAGTGAGCAATACAAGAAAAATATTCCCTATCATGTGTAATTGCCATTAGGCGCATTTGTAAAAGATGTTATTTTGCGACGTCTCATGCAAGACTGAACGCAGCAGGACCCTATTATTTCGGCTTGGCGCCAGATGCCGTTGATCTCAAGGTCTAAACGTACCTCAACATAGCATTTATAATATACAAAACACCATAAATATCCCTTACCATTTTAAATCCGTTTCTTACAATCGGCATCAAATCGTCAGTGCGAAAATAAAACATAGGATACGCTATGAGTAAAACCTGTCATGGGACAGATGCCTAGAACGTACAAAACACAACGCACAGTGTTTAAATATTTCAAGCAGAGAGAGAGAGACAGAGAGAGACAGAAAGGCTATAATTATAAAGGAAAACATTACAGTTTTTAATTACTATTTTCCAAGCAAACAAGCAAACTTCAACCTATTGAGATCACAGATGGGTCATGTCAAAAAGTGAGACCTTGTCAGAAAATAATAAAATTTCCAACCATGTCAAGTTGAACTCGGGACAGACAGAAATAGGAAGAGGGCTGTGGTGGGGAGAGGGGGTGTCTGCAAGGGCAGGACATGGTGAAGATGAGACAGACGAATTAGTTAGAGGGGGTGGGGGGAGAGAACAGAGGGAGGAGAGTAGGTAAATGGGTGGCTGCGAGGGGGTGGAGAACTGAGGACCTGGAAGGAAGTCTAGCATGAAGGATGGGAGGGAATAAAGAAGGAAAGGGTGGAGTCAATGTTACTCCGATGGTACATTTTCACCAAATTTTATATAACGAGCACAAGGAGATGTAAAATTTCATTGCAACAGAAATCACCACTTTTTTCAGTACATTATTCCCTTTTAAAACAGACAATCAAGTGGGAACTTTATGAATATGTTTACAGGAATGACAGTGTCATTAGAGAATATTACTGGTGAGGAGCGGGGAGGGTAGGGGAGGGGGAAGAGAAGGAAGGAGGAATAAAAAGTGCAATACACAAATACATGACATTATTCAAATACAGTATGCAATTACGTAATATTACTCAAATACATATTATTTCAGGAGGAGACTTAGTGTGCGTAACCCACATAAAACAGAAAAAGAAACATAACTTCTTTTAGTTCGGAATAAAACTTAAAATGAATTACTAAGATGAAACATATTGAGACCACAGATGGTACACATCTAAAAGATAAAACATCATAAACAATAAATTTTCCAGATGTGTCGGGTGGACTGGGGATAGGTAAATATGGGGGCGGCACTAATGGCAGGGACAGGGGCAAATGAGACGGATGTTGAATTAGCTGTGGCGGGGGGGGGGGGGGGGAGGGGGGGCAGAAGGAGGAGAGTTCTTAGTCAACGCTTGACACCACTGATCAGTGGATGACTGAAAAGGAGTGATTTTGAATGCTGAATCACGCTATATGCTGTGGAAATCCGATGCAAGGTTTTAGACTCAGCTAATTTGTGCAGAATGTTACTTGCCATCATGTGTAGTACCATCAGTGGAGTACTGAGTAATTGATGTTACAGCACAGGGATGGTTTCGTGGTTAGGATGTGTCCCCCTTATTCCTTTTAAGAAAACGCTAAAGGCTGAAGGATGTGAATAGATTTCACAGCTTTGTGTGCCGCGTGCAGTAAAGGAACAATTCAGAGAAGACGATTATATCGGCATGACGAGGTACACTGTCGTAAAGCAGCATCTGTGAGCCTATGCTTTTAAAGTAGTAACATTTCTGAAATAGACTGGGCTGCCCAGTCCCGACCTCTACTCAGTGCAACACCTTTTGGATGAGTCAGAACGGCGACTTAGCTCCAGAGTCCAATGTCCAACATCACTACCTTATCTGCTTTCGGCTCTTGAGGAAGAATGGGCTGCCACTCCTCCACAGAAATTCAGACATCCCACTGTAAGCGTCCCCAGATGAGTTAAGGCCAACATAAAGGTGAAAGCTGGAACACCCCATACTAATATCCACTAATAAGTGGTGTAAACTGACTTGGTCACCGAGAATGTTGAATAAACTTGCCGGCCGGAGCGGCCGAGCGGTTCTAGGCGCTTCAGTCTGGAACCGCGCGACTGCTACGGTCGCAGGTTCGAATCCTGCCTCGGGCATGGATGTGTGTGTTGTCCTTAGGTCAGTTAGGTCTAAGTAGTTCTAAGTTCTAGGGGACTGATGACCTCAGATGTTAAGTCCCATAGTGCTCAGAGCCATTTGAACCAGTTTTTTGAATAAACCTCAGTTACGGTGCCCAAACCATGTTAGGCACGTAAAACACAAAACATCACTTTGGCCTCAACTACAACACCCCCGCCACACAATGCTGATTAAACGACTCATTGCTCTGTCGGTGTACTCGACGCCTTCATCATTTGAAAAGAGGCAAAATCGTGGTTCTTCTCAATACATCACACGCCTCCACTCCGTTGCTCTTCAGTTTCTGTGTCATTTGGCCCTTTGAAAATTGAAACTTTATGTGCTGCTGTGAGCAATGGTCTTTTGTAAGGTACCAGACTCAGAACGACAATTTTATACAGTTTTCTCCGGACAGTTCGTTCTGAAATGGGCTGAGGAGGACCTGCATTCACTGGCAACAGCATTTCTTGTTGGGCTGGAACAGACTGTCTTGGCAAGTGGCGTCACTAGTCTCTGGTCCCTCTCAGGATCTTTTGACAACCACTGCTCTAACAAAATTTTACATGGCTGCTAGTGGTACACCATTCCTTGGAGTCACATCGGACTGTCCGCACTCCAACAAATCAAGCAACTTCATTCATGGTGTACTCTTGGGCTCATCCAAACACAACGTCTCATTCCTGCCACTGGGTCACGTACCGATATCATGATTCCATACCACCAACAGGCATATAGGCATAGCTGCACTGCCATGACTTACGTTAGAGGTAGAGAGTTACATGCCTGCCGGCTAACAGTTCTATACTATCTACAGCGACCCAAATGGAGCTGTGTTCTCTTTTGCGGGAAGAATAACATTTTGTCCGAGTTTACGTTCTTTATTCTCATCTTACGATAACATAAAAAAGTAGCGGATTTGTTAGCCACCGACGTTTGTTGTAATATTGCGAGCAGCTTTTTATGTTTTCCATTCTGTTTTTCTTTCTTGTCTTGACCTCCATTGCACTTTCGATCTTTCTATTGCCAGATGTCATTGCACTGAATTAGTCGCAGTGATGTTGTGTTCACCAGACTTTTCTCCTCCACTATTTTTTATTTACGTTTCTTGGTATTGGTTGTGCTGGATGGCTATAAATAAAGTGCAGCTACTGACGGAGGTCAGTATCTGCTGCATTATCGTATGACAGTGGACGTTTGTGGATGTGCTAATGCGTTTATGTGAAACTGATTTAAGCATTTCAGCTGAAAAGAATAGTTCAAATTCTGGCCCCAGGTGCAAATCAGGAGCTGTACATCACCTTTCGATGTTTTCAGTGTTGTTATTGAACGAATTGTGTAAGCAACGGTTAATAATGAAATCAAACATTATGCCTTTCTCACTTGTTTGATGTTTTCTGCCCACGTCATATTCCTTATCTATCATATATATGTAAAGATTTCTGTACGTCTTTCTTGCATTCGCAGCTCCAGATTGTCACCTGATAACCAAAATTGGAACTAATTTTTTGATGGGATAAATCGTTTTTTCATTAACAAATTAGAATATCTTCCAAGGTTTGCTCCCATGCTATAAATACAGCCCACACTGGACCTCTGTCAATAAGTGCACTTTAATAAGAATCACTTGGTACATACCATTCTGCCAGCATCCTGTAACATTAGTGGTACATTTTAGATTTACAACAAATTTGTATTAATGTATGAATAGCAAAAATTGTGTGTACTTTACAATCAATTAGAAAATCCAGTCTTATTCTGTATTTTATGGAGCAACGAATGCTGGTGGGAAATTCATGTTATTGTTTTCTTATCTCCTACGCAAAGTTAGTTTGCAAACAGTATACCACTCACAAGAAAACAATATGCTGTTGAAATTATTTTATGATGTTGAAACGCGCTAAGAAGGTTTCCGGACCATACTGTTGTCTGTAGCGTTTCATTTTGAACTTCTGTTCACAGCAGAAAGAAGTGTCCGGTCACCTTCTCGGATTAGTGAAACATTGTCGTATGCAGTATTATTTATGATACGGGAAATATACAAAATATAATAGACCTAAGTAACCAACAGTTACTTTCTGATCATGAACACCGTTTTCATTCTCGGCAGTTCCAAAAGATGTGTTCCGAAATCATTCGAGATCAGTAGCTACATATTCAAACGGTTTGTATTGCCATCGATTTGCTTGAGTCTGTTTCGTGCTCAGACACACCATATACAAGCTGAGTCAGTTTCATACGCCTACAGATCCAATCAGAAACTGAAAACTAATTTGGCGACTTGTCCTTAGAGTTTGCTTAACAGCAGAGTGTTGGATCCTTTCATTCTGACAACAATACGAACATGGTACAGGACACCATATTTGTTTTCAATTAAGATACATTTAGATGGACTTTCCCCAGACAAAATGCTTCAGGTTTTGTAATACAAAGGTCGTCTGTAAAAAGTAGTTTATTTGCAGTAGAGTTTGTCAAAGAAATCAACTGCAGTATTATTGCAAGTTTATCAAAGAAATTAATTTCAGTATATTTGCCGTTGCTCTTTTACTGTCATTGAACTATCCAAGTGTGTTATCAGCTGGCATGGCCGAGCGTGTAAAATAGTCGATAAGCACGTACCTCACACAATCTCGAGAAAGAGAAGAAAAAAACACTTGTGTTTTCCTTTGCGACACGTCTGGAATGTGTCCATCTCCACCCAGTGGAATCTGCAGGTACCACAAAGTGGCACGTATTTTGCTCTATATAACCAGGACTGTGACTTGTAGTCCACCAGTTCGATAAACCCCGCCATGGAGTCTTCTACCTATCTACTATTAGGTGAGTTGAGGGATTGAAAAAATGTAAGACCTATCAGGACACATGTTCACGTCAAACGGAAAAATATTTCCCCGTCAAATTCCAAATTTTTCTAAGAACAGTTGCACGTAAAGCATCTTATTATTGTCTCAGTGTCAGTCAATAAATAAACCAGGCTACGTGATCTGTCAAACATTTTTCAATCACTACAGATCAGTTCCCTTAGAAATAACTCCATATTAACTATTAGCATCCACTGCTGCATCGTTGACGACGAAGCTGGTCTTGATATGGTTATCGAAAGACACTGAATGTACGGGAGAGAATTTCTAACAAATATTTTCTGCAAAAAGTCATAACCTATGGATATCGATCGAGAGCGAATTTAAGAAGCGTACATACCTCCTAGGAGGTTCGTAACTGTGCTGAATACGATTTGGCATGAGTGAGCTTCGGACCCCAGAGGTGTAGTCTTGTATGTGGAACGTTCATCGAAAACTATAGTCGCTAATCAGCAGTAAGAAGGTACTGCATTATCTTCATGAAGAAACATCTACCCATTGCGACGATGCAGATGATCTAATGGACACTATCATGTTGATCTGCGAAGAAACCCGTTGTCCGGCGTAACAGCGGACATATTTTATCATCGCAGGATATCACCAAGACAGTATTGTACCTATACTTTCAGCGAGAAGCAGTTAACAGGGAAATGAATTTAAGAAATTTATAGAGAGTAGAGATGGATAAGGGCTACAGCATAGAAAGATAAAAGATGCAAAATTCTGAGGACTTGTCTCCTTTCATATTAATTACTAGACTCACGAGTACACGCACATCTAATGCGCTGTTGTCTAAACAGGAAGGCTCTTGGACAGTTATGACATTTGATACAGAGGTTTGACACTGATTACGTACTGCTTGTCTCGTTACCAAGGTGCACTGGGTAATTAGAGTTGACCGGTCTATCTTTCTACTGAGTAAAGTTTTATGGAGTGTTTGTGTCGCCGCTGTGTGGCGAGACACATGCTGCTCGGACAGTTTACACAGGGCCGACTTAATGGCTACAGTTCTGGGAAGGCGGAAGGACCAGGCAACAGTTATGATGCCAGGGATCGTATGGGATCCGGTCGTTGCTTTCACTTCATGGGGGGGGGGGGGGGGGAGGCTTGTGGAAGACCCGTGCCACGGGGAAGTCGCCCATCTGCGAACGGGGTCTTGCTGAGTGTACTTGTCCCAGTGCTAGGTGCAGGGCTTTTTACAACTTTCAGGCCTTGTCACATGATGGATTGGCATCCTGAAAATAGTCCCCTGTCAGGAGATAAACTTCTTCAGAATTTTCAGGTGTTCATGGGTCTGCTTTCATAGTGCTTTTTTTTAGAGAACCTTACCTGTTAAGGGCTCTAAAACGTTTTTCCTCAAAGACAGAAATAGTCCCGCACTTCTAGTGGCCATCAGTTAGTCCCCAGATCAGCTGGTGTGTTTCTCGAGCTGCCTGATTGGCCACACCAGGCGATTTTCTGTGCATGGTGAAGATAAGTATCATTATTTGGAATAACACAGTTATGTCAGAAGAAGTGCCGCGGTCGGCTGGAGCTTTTGGCGACAAGTCAATCTATTGGGGGAGTGAGAGGAAGAGGAGATTAGTGTTTAGCGTCCTGTCGACAACGGGGTCAAAAGAGATGGAGCACAAGCTCGGATTAGGAGGGGATGGGGAAGGAAATCTTGTCGCATCCTTTCAAAGGACGGAAAATCTAAATCGGGATAGCCAGACTCGTTTGAACTGTCATCCTTCCGAATGCGAGTCCCGTCTCATGGAGGGAGACTGTGTGCCAAAATACGATTACATGATCGGCGTGGAGAAATTCTCTAGCATGTCAACTGCTAATTACAATTTTCGTGGTGCTCCCATGTGGAGCGCTTTTTGTTAAGTATGTAAGAGATTTGAGGAGTTAGTCTGTGTTGTGAAGATCATGGAGATCGTCCAGGGTATGACGTAGAATGAAAATCGAAATGGTGAGGCGGAGTCCAGTGTTCGAGTCTGCACAAGGGCGCGCTGGTGGTGGACTTGCAGATGTTGTTAGGGCGGACCTTAATCACAATGGGCAGTTATGTGTGGTGAGCATCTTTGCATCTCTGGCACGTTATGGATTTTCGTGCTGCTTTATCACTCTCCACACTATTTTCATTTGATCTGCAGTAGCAGTTTTTCAGCTAATGCTTGGAACACAGTCTTATAGTTTACCGGTTCACAATCACTGTCACTTAAGACAGAATGAGATACCATTAATGTTGATACTGAAATAGGAAGGCGTTTGTGTAGAGAATTACACCCCTTCCCGTCAACTTCACCAACCATTCATTAGTACATATATGATTGTGATTTATAGATGATTTAATTGCATGTCGCCTCTTTATTATTGTGTTTGAACGTCAAACTTCATGCGCGTTTTATTGCAAAAATCCATCGTCACTATAAACAATCTTTCTCATTTCAGTAGACAGTGTACTCTGCTCACTTAACAGTTTTTGGTCTTTTTCTGTGGGATATTTGATGTCATTTACTGTTTTTTTTTAATGAATTTTCCACCTTAGGATTCATACTAAGGCCACCATTTATTAATACACGTTTAGTTGTACATTGCACACAGAGCACAATAGCATATTTTAAAGGTCGTTTTGGTTTTGTGTAAAAGGTCATTCTGATGCAGAAGTTAATCATAAGTAATTCCTATATTACCATAACCCCAGTTCATTTCGTACAGTTTGGCGATCCTGAGCAGGATGAGGCTGTTTAATGTGTAATCACTAAATTTAAGTGTGATTTCCTGTAATTTATTTTATGTCAAGGATTGTGATGATTGAGATCACCAATAGTCATACTTGCTTGCGTAGATTTACTAACCAATCGGTGCACACAGCTCTTGTGAGGCCACCTGAGGAGCCACTTTATTGAGAAGTAGCGGAACAGGTCTCGAAAAGTGACAACACGCTGATCACATGTCTCTCCATATCCGCATTCACAGATGCCTAAGGACTGGGGATGACACGGCGGCCGGTCGGTACCGTCCGTGCTTCAAGGCCTTCCCGAACGATGTTGTTGTTTGCTTTGCGTTTACTTTTCAGCTCAGTTGTTTATATTATTTTACAAGTGTCTGTTGGTGGTCTTTAGACCACGTATTCAAATGGTTCAAATGGCTCTGACCACTATGGGACTTAACATCTGTGGTCATCAGTCCCCTAGAACTTAGAACTACTTAAACCTAACTAACCTAAGGACATCACACACATCCATGCCCGAGGCAGGATTCGAACCTGCGACCGTAGCAGTCGCGCGGCTCCGGACTGAGCGCCTAGAACCGCTAGACCACCGCGGCCGGCCCAGACCACGTATTGTTGGTCAAAAAATGTGTGTGAAATCGTATGGGACTTAACTGCTAAGGTCATCAGTCCCTAAGCTTACACACTACTTAACCTAAATTAGCCTAAGGACAAACACAAACACCCATGGCCGAGGGAGGACTCGAACTTCCGCCGGGACCAGCGGCACAGTCTATGACTGCAGCGCCCTAGACCGCTCGGCTAATCCCGCCGCACGTATTGTTGATGTTTTTATGATGTCGACATCAGTATTTTTGGAAGCGTTGATTCTCTTTGTACACGTTGTATCAGGATAGCGTCGGTACTTCAGGTTTGGGAGTTAATCTCATTCTTGTGCTAATGTGTTAAATAGTCACGATAGGTGAACAAGACGCAAAACCAAGTTAAAACAGGGGGAGGATAGAAACAAACATCTTGATAGAGTGGAACATAATCAGAATATTGATGTACACATGAACTGAGACCAGATAGGTAACTTTGCCACACAACAATCAGACACAAGCTTAGAGGACAGGGAGAGTGAAGCATCAGATTATAGGGAACTGGATGAAGCAGTCTATAGAAGTGAAGGTGCAGTCTGCTTTTGACATATCAGTGCAGTTGTCAAAATCCGAAACATTTCAGTAGGGGTTCACTTAGGCCGGTCACGCAATTGAAGTGCGATACTACAGTGCTTTCACACACCTCAGTTCTGGAATCAAATATGGAGGAATATTGAGATGGCCGCCATCCTAGAATTCTCGAAGCAAGCAGAAAATAGGAGACAGGAATCTGACAGAAGGAGGCAGAAACGAATAAGGGACTTAAAAAAGAGACTGACACGATATGTGCAAGTCATAAAAAGGATAGGCGAAACGGACTTAAAGAATTTGGAGGGATTCTGAAAGCAGTCGTGAACATAATCAAAGATAATGTGATTGAAATTAAGATGATGCCAGCTGAGTGGAAGCAAGGAGCGACTGAAGCTAAAAAATGATGCACAACTAATAAGGATAGAGACGATCAGAGCCAGGAAATTGGTGCTAGCAGCCAGAGATCACGCAAAGGGAGCCAAAACTGTAGAGAAACAAACTAAGAAAGTTCTGACTACACTGAAAAAATATGATCAAAAGATAATGGAGAAGCCAGCCGGGGTGGTCGAGCGGTTCTAGGCGCTACAGTCTGGAACCGCGTGACCGCTACGGTTGCAGGTTCGAATCCTGCCTCGGGCATGGATGTGTGTGATGTCCTTAGGTTAGTTAGGTTTAAGTAGTTCTAAGTGATGTGTCGGCAGCTGGGCCAACACCTTGTAGATCGAAGTGGCTGAAAGTGCACGCTAAACTAACGCAGACGGGCGTGAAGTACTGGAACATGAGACTTATTAATGAATAAGAAGAAAAGTACGTAGCTGGAATAATATACTTAACTTTATTCTCTTGTTGGAATACATCTCTTGAATAGTAGTAAGCTATAAGCACTGATACAAATGGCGCCTTGCTAGGTAGTAGCTATGGAATAAGCTGAAGGCTATTCTATCAGTCTCTCGGCAAATGAGAGGAAGACTTGGTAGGTCTGGTCGCAAGCTATGTCGTCCGTACAACTGGGGCGAGGTCTAGTCCGTGTATTGTGACCTGCCATGTGGTGGCGCTAGGATTGCGATTACACAGTGGCGACACGCGGGTCCGACATGTACTACAGGACCGCGGCCGATTTAAGTTACCCCTAGCAAGTGTGGTGTCTAGCGGTGACACCACACTAAGTTCTAGGGGACTAATGACCTCAGAAGTTAAGTCCCATAGTGCTCAGAGCCATTTTTTGATAGTGGAGAAAATGCAGGATGAAATATCACAGAAGTATAAGAAAACAGACAAGATAGGAAAACAACAACAGAGCTTTTCAGAATTGCAGCAGGATTACTCACGTATCAGAACACAACAAGTAGAAATACATACTGACGTTAAAGACAGGAGGGGTTGAGTGGAAATTCAAACTGGAAACAAATTTAAACAGAACAACTGCGTAAAATATATGGAGCAGGAAATAAGAAAGAGAGGATCACAGTCCAATGTAGTAGCAGAATCGGTGCATATGGTAGAATCCCCAGTAGGTTCGATCTACACATGTGTGTCCCCCATAAGACAGATCACTGCAAGCCGCTAGCAGCAACGTAGAGGCCGATCAGTCACGCAATTGTGCACCACTCACTACATGCGACACGCAAGTTAGTTATGAAAATAGTGCAGGAGCAAGTTGTAGCAATCTGTGTCTCGAGGTTACGCACCATCTGAAGCAAGTAGGAGAATCCAAAATGGGAATAATAACGAGGTTACGAGAGTACAAGGCATTTGACAACAAACAATTTATACATTTAAGCAGAATTCCCAGAATTATCGTTATAATGGGAATACTACATCCAAAGACTTGGATAACTCAGTTTAATCGATCAGTACCGCCATCATGGCTAGCGGACTACAAATTAGACTTCATTTGTTGATATATGGAAGAATCGGTAGATGAAAAAACGTGAAATATTGTCGCAACATGGACATAATACATGGAGTTCATAGACGCTTTCCTCACCAGTTATTGGTCACATGACATCTGGATCTGATTAAGGAAGAAATTAGCATTTGTAGCGATATGGTATCATCGGGGTTAAAAAGCTAAGTGAAACTTTTCAAGTCCTTGGTGAAGAATAACCAGTTCTTGGACGTGTCATGTAGTGCAAGGGAAGTAGTCAGGTTCTGTTTTGAGAAGCTACTTAGTAACCATTAACAGATACTTGCAAGCAGATGAAGAGGTACTATGCAAGCTTTCAGGAGACTCCTCCATGAGATCATGTTCGCATATGATGTGGGAAGAGAAATCGTGACAATAATTACTGTGAGCCATCACGCAGAAATTATGACAGGCAGAATGGCAGGAATGGGACATTGGGAGGACACAACCATATCTGATCACGAGCAGAGCGAAGAGGCAGTTGGACAATTTTCATGGGGGTAAACAAAGGTTTCGAACGGAACTGGCGAGGACCTGACAGAAGCCATCAACCGACAGACATCATAGAGACTGAGTCACCAGATCAAAAACGCAAGCACCGTAATGGTACCCATTCTGACAACTGACAGAATGTAGGTGTGGGGTTGGCTCAGGATGAACCTGCAGCAGTAACTGGTATGAGCTGAATCAACAAGCTGGACTATGAAAATATAGCACAACTGGAATATTTAGAGTTATTTGTAGTTAAAGGCGCTGCAGTCTGGAACCGCAAGACCGCTACGGTCGCAGGTTCGAATCCTGCCTCGGGCATGGATGTTTGTGATGTCCTTAGGTTAGTTAGGTTTAACTAGTTCTGAGTTCTAGGGGACTAATGACCTCAGCAGTTGAGTCCCATAGTGCTCAGAGCCATTTGAACCATTTTAGTTATTTGTATGATGGGACCTGCAGCCCGTCATACGATAGAAATGGCAGCCATATCACTGCCCTATCGGAAACGAGATACCAAAGATATACAGAAAATACGTAGTTGCCGGCCGCGGTGGTCTCGCGGTTCTAGGCGCGCAGTCCGGAACCGTGCGACTGCTACGGTCGCAGGTTCGAATCCTGCCTCGGACATGGATGTGTGTGATGTCCTTAGGTTAGTTAGGTTTAAGTAGTTCTAAGTTCGAGGGGACTTATGACCACAGCCGTTGAGTCCCATAGTGCTCAGAGCCATTTTTGAAAATACGTAGTTGTTGACCAACTCAGTTGCTTCAAAAGTCAAGGATCGCTGTGGCATTAGTAGGCAAAAATGTGAAGTAAACCACCAGACTCGAACTGAATTACTTACGAGTTCAGGGACACATATCAGAAGCAAACTTTCTTGTTGTGCCAAAATTAGCAAATGATTTGATCATTGGCCTGAATTTTCTGAACCACCACCAAACAATTCTAGACCTTGGAAGAGAGAAAGTCATAATACAAAAGGGTTCAGCAGTTCGTACATAATTTGAAGTGCATGGTACCCAAGTGCTGATTCCAGCCAACTGTTTAAAGCTGAGTTATGTTAACAGTGGGAACGAAGGCGAAGGCAGGTCCTGATGGTACAGCCAGGAAACAGAAGGAATGGTTAGAGAAGGAGATCTGAGATCGCGAGTTCCATGTTGGTCAGAGAATTCTAGGGAAGCACCTTTCGTTCTCACCTAAGCAACAACAACTGTGTCACAAATTCTTTTCGGTTTACAATGCGCTTACGTATATCCAGAGGATCGAAAACCCAACTACAATGGAAATGGAATCCATCAAAACCAAGAAATCGATTGGAGTACATCACATATGCACATAAACCATACGTTGCACAAAGTAGTACGATGCGGCTTCAGTTATGCCACGATGATTTCATTGGTCACTGTATAACAAAATTTGAGTTGGAAGATAACATACACCTTCACAATATTGTTATTTTTAATTACATTCAGTTTGTCAGAACCTGAACGTGATGTACAATACCTGAACTTGCCTCTTTATTCTATTATTTTGATAGAAAGGATTCAGGTATGTGCTGCAGACTCATCAGAATAATATTTGAAATAAAATTTTTTGTAACATGATGATATAGAAATGTGCTCCTTGTTTCTTTTGAATTAGGTTAACTGCTACATGGGAGAAGTCATCACGCTGCTTCAGTTATGGGTGTCTCGTCTGTTTTACTTTTCCAAGACTGGTTTGTCATTTTGCTGGTTAATTGCGTTGTTAGTGTTTTGTCCTCTCATTGTGTTTAGCCAGGCCTAAGATGCGTTGCGCCTGAGTTGTTTTCTCGATGGAGTTTGTGTTGTGTCCACGCCAGTAACGTTGAGTCTAATGCGATACCAGCCATTGAGCTAGGTCAGTACTAGAGCAGCATTTTGACCATATTTGTTGATGACGCAAGTTACTTGTGAGAGCCCCACGCTGCAATACCTGTGTGAGGGGATATACTTTTTTTCTCACAAGAAACTGCTTTATGTTGGTCAGCGCGAACCACTGTAGGAAG
This sequence comes from Schistocerca nitens, assembly GCF_023898315.1. NCBI lineage: Eukaryota > Metazoa > Arthropoda > Insecta > Orthoptera > Acrididae > Schistocerca > Schistocerca nitens. Next base: position 404,419,862 of record NC_064618.1, read on the forward strand.
CAATTCCCGCTGTTGTATCAGAGGAAATGTTCTACCAAGATTAGGAATCGTGCAGACCAGTTTACTAACATTTCATTTAAGTAATTCGAACATTATTAACTTTGGACCCCATGTTATATTAATAAAAATGTTTGTCTTTAGACGGTATTCCGATGTATAACATTGAAAAATACAATCTTTCGTCATCATCTTTGATCTGGATTTTTTCAAAAACTAGGGAGTGTCTAGCATGATGCCGAGAAACCTGTCTCTATATTTTTAATACATAACGTCCCTGCAAAACTCGATTGAAATCGGTGACTCACATACCAGATCCTTCCGTTGTTAGCCTCAGTCTCAGGGATGTGAGAGAGCTGACATCCTTCAGATTTTATATCAATATACGCGATGGCGAACGCTCGTGACAAAACCTTGTGCCGGTTCGAAATTGCGTCCCGCAAACAATGTGTTACCACCCACAACCGAAACGAAGCTTAAGCTCGGCTCAAGCTCCTCCCTATACTTTATATGTCCCACCTAGCACGTAGTTTTAACCATTCACAATTTTTCTGCTTGGCGTATGCCCCAGAAAAAAGTAACACTATTTCATTTCAAAAATCAGATGTCTTTGTGTTATACGAGGATCTAAATAAATTATTCGATAATGTGCAGTGCAACATGTTTCGAAGTTCAAGGTCCCAGCCGTCTAATATGTAGGAGCGAAGAGTGTAAGGTGCCAGGCAAATCCAACACCTTCCATGAAAACCCTGACATGATAAGCAAATCCAGTAGTATGTCACATAGCTCCGAATAAATCGTGACATTAAATTAACCAAAGTAATACGAGTAACGAGTGAGCAAATGGAATACCACAGACTAACACAAGAATGCCTAAATGCATGTCATACCTTCCCACCGTGAGGCAGACGCAGTTCCGAGGGGAGAAACGAGAACAGAAGCCGAGAGCCGAACCGTGTTAAGCTGGAAGGCCCTACGATAAGGGACGGACACCCACGTCGCCAGCTAACCGCTAGGACCACACACCACCCGCAAGTTTTAGCGTGAGACTTTTTCGCGTCTCTGTTACGTTAGGACCAACCCCCCCCCCCAGCCCATGTTAAAAGACAGAGCCCTCCAGAAGAACAGTATAGATGTTACGATAACGCTAAAAGGACCACACCAGCTGCAAGTTTTAGCGTGAGACTTTTTCGCGTCTCTGTTAGGTTGCAAACTTTAAAAACATTGCCCCACCACGAAAAGTATAACGTTTCTCATTGGATAGACAGAATTTTTGTAGGCGGAGCTTAAGGTTAACATTGAGACCCTGATTGGTCAGATGAAAACACAGCCAGATAGTTTTTTTAAACCAACTTCGGTAAATTGTAGTAAGGAGAAGTTAGGACAAAAAAGTTGATTCCGATACGGCGAGGTGAGCAGAGCTGTGCTGCCCGCCGCCCCCTGACGAACACCGACAAGGTAATGAACGCACGCGATATGCCGCATTTTTGAGAGCATAAGGCTTCACTCAGAACTGCAGAAGTCTCATCTGTTACATTCCCTTTTTGCGTAATACTAGTGTCGATCTTTAATTAAAGCTCATGGTGTTCACATTTGCCACTTGAAGTAAAAATCTGAAACGCGATGATTTTTCTGTTATATAGTTCTTGAGAAGCCACACCAGCCACTGTAATTTACGACAAGTTAGATAAGTAATTAAAGATAATTGAGGGTCGCTGTAGACCATTTTGATAGTTTTCTCTTTTGTGGAACTTAATTTAAACCTAGATTATAGATGTGATATGGCATAGGTCATCCTCCGATCCATTGTAGAAGTTGGATACCCATTCAGGGAATATTCGTTCACATTTTTGTTGAACGCAGTCGGTTTTTACCATCCTGTATTAAAACATTTCCTTTTACCAATAGTGCAATTTATAAACAATGTTTTGTGAGTAGAATAAAATTTCCAATGGTAAACTTAATTGCTTTTTCGACGTTATTTTGCCAGCTAACTAAAAATAGGAAAGCCTTGAACCCCTTCCGCTAAATTTAGTTAGTATTAAGATTCTTTTACAGGGAGTGCAGTGGAGCTGACGCTGAAATCATTAAGTATTTGGTTATATCATCGCTAGTCCCACTGACCTCTTCTGAATTCTACATGTCAAGTGTGCTCTGGCGTCTCCTTACCAGCAACAGGTCCCAGGTTCAAACTAGTCAGTTCCCTAAAAAACACGCTCAGAACGTCGTTCGGCGAAAGTGGTAGGGAGATACGATATAGAACAAACAAACACCACGCAGAATGTTAGAAGAGGAATAATAAAATCGGAAATCAAGAAAAATAAGTTACTTTACGAAAGGTAGAAATATCAAGTGCACTATAAATTTTCTTATGTTTCGGACGCAGTGAAGTACGTGAAACAAAATTAGCAACAGGAATCAAAGGAAACTGTAGGAGATACCGGCCAGTGGTGGATACATATGGGGAACGCCCCCCCCCCTTTGCCACCCACGCCGCCCCCGCCAGTCAGCCTGCACGCCATTCGTTTCTTTCGTCAGAAGACCCGACTGAATCGAGTTATCGAATAGTTGCACTTTCCTATGCACCACGCACGTCCGTGTCATCGTATTTTATCCGTTCCTGTCTGGCACATTGATAGCTAACACTTACCTACAAGAAAAGTCGTGGCCATTCTAGTGATCTCGATACGTCATTCCGTCTGGCATTTGTTCTAGAAAAGTCTCTAATATTCTACTGTTTTCTTGTACAGAGAACCTTCGATACATAGCGTTATAAATACGGACTATTCGCCGAATAGGAGACTAATTTACATTCAGAAGCAGAAATATTGAGACTGAAGAATGAATAAGTAAAAAGTTCTACTTACTGCAAGTGCAAGTGTGAAGATTAGTCAAGAGGGAGAGTGATCAGTTGATTGTGAAGTATTAATAATATGAGTTAGGTATGGGAAACTATTGACGCGTATATCTCCGGTAGTAGTGACTTTCGAGAAGATTCCTAAAAAGGTAATGTTACTATATAGGCCGTCCATCGAATGCACAAGAAAGGAACGGAATCGACAATAAAAGTTACACACAAACATAAATTGACGGATGACGTCATCATTGGAAACTCGCCCTTATATTACACGTTATCGATTTCACAGTAGGATCGACGTAATGGCTTAGCTCTGTTGAACACTCACCCTGACATTGATTGTCCTATTGACGATGTAATTAACCAATTTGCCAGGAAGAACTGGCACACAGAATTCATCATTTAAGGAAGAGAACCACAACTGTAACTTTTTAATGTCATAATTGGCATTATCTGGTATATGTGTATAATCAGTTTAAATAAAACTTTCTTAAAGTTTGCATGTGACTTGATTATTTGTTATTAGGGTAAAAGTAAAGGAAGCTCAAGATATCTTTAGCGCCCCCTACTTCAGGTTTTTCTGAATCCGCCACTGATACCAGCAGGAGGTGGAACATAATATTGAAGTTTTGTTTTAAAGCCAGAACAGTGCGGAACTATATTAAACTAAATTAAAATCCAATTTGGAGGGTAATTACAGTTACGGGCTAGAAAAATGAAAAGAATTATAATGGGTTACAGGAATGAGAACAACGACAGAAATAGTGATTCATCAATAGAAAGAGAAGAACCAGCTCCGCATGAAGAAAAGGTAACGCAAAATGGCTGAAGTCTGGGAGGTATAAGAAGAATGGAGCTGAAAAGATAGTTTTCTTCATTTACGTCAGTTTCGCGGTACGAAACATTCGAGAAAGAAAATTATCAGTCAGCACGTTTTTAGCAGAGCACCATATGGAAATCAGCTGCTCATAACAACAAGCATACCTCCCAAATATGTAGAAATGATTTGCTATCAGCAACACATAATACACTTAAACCAATAGAAATCATCCAGAATGAGATTTTCACTCTGCAGCGGAGTGTTCGCTGATATGAAACTTCCTGGCAGATTAAACCTGTTTGCCGGACCGAGACTCGAACTCGAGACCTTTGCCTTTCGCGGCAAGTGCTCTACCAAGTTTGGAAGGTAGGAGACGAGGTACTGGCAGAAGTAAAGCTGTGAGGACGGGTCGTCAGTCGTGCTTGGGTAGCTCAGTTGGTAGAGCACTTGCCCGCGAAAGGCAAAGGTCCCGAGTTCGAGTCTCGGTCCGGCACACAGTTTTAATCTGCCAGGAAGTTTAATAGAAATCATTTCTCCTGGTCATCTGTAAACCATACGCTCCACATACCCGTCACTGAAGCAGATGCAGATAAAGAAATGAACACTCTTAAATCTGTTACCGAAAATAATGGATATAACAAGATCCTCGCAAACACCTTAGTTAAAAAATTTAAAGTAAACTAAAGCAACAATCATCACCACGGCAAGCTAAAAAAGTAACGCCAAAACAGCGCCAGTCTTCTCTCTCATACGTGGCAAAGTGTCACACAATGTTGGAAATCTTTTCAAGCCAAATAATAAAAAAATATCCTTACACACACACACACAGTAAACTACATAATAAAATTGTTTACAATAAATAATCCACTGGCGAGTAGCATCAGAAATCCGGCATATATTGATAAGAAAACTGTTAGCAGTCGTTGCAAGCAAGAAACATTTAGTTTATTCAGTGAAGAAAAATAAAGAACACACATACGTTACAGACATAATAACAACAAATAAAAGTGTACACTCAAAGGGGAATAACTCAAAGACTCTTCTTGACTGAAGATTAATACATATATCAAAGATTCCATAAGGAACTCGATATACTCATACAATATTCCTTCACATATAAATTCACATGTTCTTGTTCTCTCTTCCATCTAGGACAAACAGGGAGATATTTGTAATCCGTTACAAAGAATATATGGATGCCCTCTAACCCAGAAAATTTAAAAAGAAGTCCATCTTTGCGTCACGCACTGTTCATCACGAACACTCTGTTGGTGATACCAACGACAGTTTCCGGTGGTACACAGTTCTGACAAACCTTAGAGCTGGAACTGTTTGAACAATTACAGATTTTTGTTCACAAGCTAAAATGATCTCAAAAAATCCTTAATGAACAAACTGAATCAATACAAAACCTCTTCTTGCAGAATTTCTAAGAGATCATTGCACCAAAACATCAAAAAAGACAATAGTAAGATACACTCATCCTCTCGCATAAATTATACTCTACAACAACTTGGGCACTCTGCCTGTTTACTCAAAACCCTTTTACTCTTTGTTATTTATGTTACCATGGGCACATTAAGAAAAGCTTCATCACATATGATAGTAATTCATTTGCTCTTTAATCACATATTTCAGTCTAACTGTTCAACTTTTGATCATTCAATGTAAGCTTTCACGGCCGGTATTGTCTTCACTTAAAACTTCCGGGCTGATAGGCCGTGGTCGAAGTATAAAACTCTCTCCTGACGTTTCGTCTCCGACTGCGGGAGACATGTTCGGAGGTAAAGCGGCGAACTGCGAAGACAACTCGGGCAAGCGCTGATTATATAGGCAGTACAGAGGGCGCCACTGTCGATAATGTGGCTTCGGCTATGAGATTGGTAATGCCAACATTCTCTATTGAAAGTAATCGATCGTCACGCTTGCGGTGCAACGCTGGCATCCAAATTTTATCCAGTTTAACACCTTCGTCTTTCCTGTTAAAATTATTACGATGTTTATCAATCTCGATAGCCTCTCTATTACAAGCGTGCATAATAATGCGAGGTTTTTGGTGTGACGCTCGTTGAGGCCAACACACGAGTTAGCTAGACACCTTGCTCAATGCTGCAGCCTTACGTGCATAATATTGCGAGGGTTTGGATATGACGCTCGTTGAGGCAAATTGTCAGCGCTATAGTTTGACCAACACACGAGTTAGCTAGACACCTTGCCTCAATGCTGCAGCCTTATGTCGGTAGGACGGACAGTCATATTAAAAATTCAGCTCATTTCAATGACAAGTTAAAGAAAACGAGCGTGGGCCCGGATGTCATCCTCATCAGTTTTGACGTTGTGTTGTTATTTACCATGATTCCGGTAAACGAAGTTATCTTATGCATAGCGGATATTTTTCCTACCGATATTGTGGCATTATTCCGACACTGCCTCACCACAACCTACTTTCAATAAAATAATAACTTTTATGAACAGATTGACGGGGTGGCTACGGGCAGTCCTCTCAGTGCTGCTGTGGCTAACTTATTTATGGAGACCTTTGGACAACGGGCGTTGCAGACTGCCAGTAAGAGACCAGCCAGATGGTATCGCTATGTCGATGACACGTTCGTAGTATGGACACACGGAGCAGAGGAGTTGGATGCCTTCCTGACACGCCGGCCAAAGTGGCCGTGCGGTTCTACGCGCTGCAGTCTGGTACCGCGAGACCGCTACGGTCGCAGGTTCGAATCCTGCCTCGGGCATGGATGTGTGTGATGTCCTTAGGTTAGTTAGGTTTAAGTAGTTCTAAGTTCTAGCGGACTGATGACCTCAGAAGTTGAGTCCCATAATGCTCAGAGCTATTTGAACTATTTTTGCCTTCCTGACACATTTAAACAGCATTCATCCGAATATCCAATTCACTATGGAGACGGAAAGGAATGGGCAATTGAACTTCCTGGATGTGTCTGTGACTAAACGACCGGACGGAACGTTGGGCCATAAGGTGTATAGAAAGCCCACACATACTGATCGTTATCTACACAAAGATTCAAACCACCACACTAGACAAAAAAGAGATGTAATACAAACTTTGGTAGACAGGGCGTACAAACATTGTGAACCTGTTTATTTAAAAGATGAGATTGAACATCTACGGTCAACTTTCGTGAAGAATGGCTATTCTAGCAAGGATATAGATCGAGCACTTCGCTCTAGGCAGAGAATCAGGAGTAACGACGAACAACAGTCGCCCAAGGGCAAAGTTTTTCTTCCGTTCATTAGTAAGGTCACAGATCGCATTGGGAAAGTTTTAGGCAAGTATGGGGTGGAAACTATTTTCAGACCCACCAGGAAAATAAAAGAATTTTTAAGGTCGGCAAAAGATGCACGACACCCTCTGGCTACACCGGGGGTGTATAAAATTCCTTGTAGTTGTGGACAGGTTCACATCGGTACAACAAAGAGAAGTGTGAACACCCGTCTTGTTGAACATAAGAGGAATTGCCGCCTGGGTCACACGGATAAATCAGCCGTAGTGGAACATGTTTAGCCCGCATCTCGTGGTCGTGCGGTAGCGTTCTCGCTTCCCACGCCCGGGTTCCCGGGTTCGATTCCCGGCGGGGTCAGGGATTTTCTCTGCCTCGTGATGGCTGGGTGTTGTGTGCTGTCCTTAGGTTAGTTAGGTTTAAGTAGTTCTAAGTTCTAGGGGACTCATGACCAAAGATGTTAAGTCCCATAGTGCTCAAAGCCATTTGAACCATTTTTTTTGAACATGTTTACCGGGAAGGTGATCATGAAATAAGATTGAGCGAGACGAGCGTCATATCAAAAACCTCGCATTATTATGCACGCTTGTATAGAGAGGCTATCGAGATTGATAAACATCGTAATAATTTTAACAGGAAAGGCGAAGGTGTTAAACTAGATAAAATTTGGATTTCAGCGTTGCACCGCAAGCGTGACGATCGATTACTTTCAATCGAGAATGTTGGCATTACCAGAGACAATCTCATAGCCGACGCCACGTTATCGACAGTGGCGCCCTCTGTACTGCCTATATAATCAGCGCTTCCTCGAGTTGTCTTCGCAGTTCGCCGCTTTACCTCCGAGGATGTCTCCCGCAGTCGGAGACGAAACGTCAGGAGAGAGTTTTACACTTCACCACGGCCTATCAGCCCGGACGTTTTAAGTGAAGGATGTTCAACTTTTGTATAACATTGTAATCCAAATAATATATATATTGCCAATACAAGAACACGCCTGCACCTAGCCAGATTCAAGGCAAAGTGTGATATCTATCATATTTATATTCTTTGTACTTACTGTGAATAACTATCAACCAAATCCAGCTAAACACAGTGTATATGTGTGTATACTCTGAAACTGTACATTATGGAAACGGATTTGCCATTTCACGAGACAGTGCATTGTAAAAACCCAAAACACACCAACCGTTTAGTTTCATAAACTTTTCGGTCCCGATAACGAAATATCCTCCATTACCACGACCACGGCGTCTACTAGCACGTAGTGCAGATAAAGTGCCAGAAACTCCTCCATCTGATGATGAGCAGCCAGTAGTTCGAAAACTGTTTAATGAAAATCAAATCAAAAATCCAAAAAAGTTACTGCTTGCAAATTTATACCCAAATACATCGCCAATTTATATCACAGTTGCTGTGCCTTATTCATAATGGAAACGGGCTCCTGAAAAAAAAATCGTTTCGCTACAAACATTATGAGGACAGTGAGGATTTGACAATACTACTGAAAAAATTCCCTGGGGCTGGAATTTTATGAACTGGTTTTCGATATCAAAGGAATTTAGATACGACGTAATAAGTATGCTATAAAATAAAGTGAATAATTATATTTTTGAATTTGGAATTATTCAGTTGGTTTCATTTTATCGGTAATTGGACTTTACTTAGGTTGCTTCTAGTATATTCGTATAGTTTTGCATCTTGCTTGCTCTGACATCATTTTCTCCTCTATTGATTAAGCTCCTGTTAACTATCGCATTTATTTTCAGAACAGGCAATTTTTAATCATTTGCAACCTCATACTCAAAAGGTGGAATTTGTATAGAGCTGTTTCGTGAACCATATGTATTTAATCACCAAACGCGACGCAGGGATCATAAAGCCAAAAAGTTGTGTGAAGTTCGGGTATGGATTTCAAGAGGAAAGACACTGTGACAACATCCACTTCACATTTCACTCCAGCGTCAATACATGGCTCCGAAAAATTTCTGTCAGTGTCGATAAAGGATAATAAATACTTCACTAAAATAAATCGTAACTAATTTTTGTCCTGCCTCTAGTCATTACCTACAAGTGCTACAGTTTTGCTGAATCTTCTTAGTAAGTAGTTATTTCAGTTTAAGAAGTAAACAAGCACACTGCCATAAACCACTTGATTTCTGTAATATTACTTCGTAGCAGACAGGGACTCAGTCAGAAAGTTTCAAACGGACCCAACGTATTAAACACAAATGTGTAAATCTTTCAAATATCGAACGAATGTTCTGTATGTAACACAAACAGAAAGTCTTCAAAAATCTCGAGAATGAGACGTATATAAGAATTTCGAGCTTCATGTTGTTGACTAATGTATTTTGAATGAGCTCTAGACAAAACCAACGTTAACTGTACATCAACAGACTCTCTATTGAATTCTGTTGTTGCTGTGGTCTTCAGCCCGAAGCCAGGTTTGATACAGCTCTCCACATTACTGTATCCTGTGCAGATTTTTTCATCTCCAAATAACTACTGCAACCTACATCCTTTTGAGTCTGCTTCCTGTATTCGTCTCTTGATCTCCCTCTACGATTTTTATCCCTCACACTTATTCGCAGAACTAAATTGGTGATCCCTTGATGTCTCAGAATGTGTCCTACCAACCGACCCCTTCTTCTGGGCGGGTTGCACCGTACACTTTTCGTCTCCCTAGTTCTGTTCAGTATCTCCTCGTTACTTACGTGATCTATCCATCTAAACTTCAGAATACTTCTGCAGCACCGTATTTCAAAAGCTACCATTCTCTTCTTGTCTAAACTATTTATTGTCCATATTTCACTTCCATACATGGCTACACTCCATCAAATACTTTCAGAAGACTTTCTAACACTTACATTTATATTCGATGTTAACAAATATTCCTTCATCAGAAATGTTTTTCTTGCCATTTCCATTCTAAATTTTGTACCCTCTCTCCTTCGGCCACCATCAGTTATTTTGCTTCCCAAATAACAAAAGTGTACCTACTACTTTCACTGTCTCGTTTCCTAGTCTAGTTCCCTCAATATCAACAGCATTAATTCGTGGCAGTAAAAAGTGAAAACTTGGAAGTGTGTTCTGACTGCCAGTACACGAACAAAAAACAAATAACAAGCTAACTTTTATTTTTGTTCCATTCACATAGGACAACGTTGTAACGATATTCCCTCTATTTTTCTGTTTCAGCGCTGACAGTAGCGGTGTTATCCGCAAGCAGCTATGGAGTCCCACTTGACTTAGTGACACCTGAAGCCCCTTCGTACAAACCGCCAACAAGTTCCAATGAAGGCTGGAAGAAAAATCTGGGTAACAGTTTTGTGGAAAAAGGTCTAGGGAAGACAGACGACACTGTACAAGAATATGCTTCGTTCAACGTATCGGAACCGAAAAATTCTGTGTACAGTACATTATCCCCAGTGAACCAAGAATGGCTGCAAACCCAACGATACTCAGATGACAGAGAAAAGAGTCCCAAAAGCAAGTCATCTAATTCTAGAACTGAAGAAAAGGATAACGACAGTAGATCTAAAGTTTCTAGTTCAAGTTCGAGATCAGACTCTGAGTCAAATGACTGGTCGGAGAGAAGCTATGAAAGAGGAAGTGTAGACTACGATTTGAGCTATTCTTCGGTCAATTCAAAATCGAGTTATGAGAAAAGCTATGAAAGAAAAAGTTCAGGCTGTGATTTGAGCTATTCGTCGAGTAATTCAAAATGGAGTTCTGGGAAGAGTTATGAAAGGAAAAGTTCAGACAATGATTTGAGCTATTCGTTGAGCGATTCAAAATCGAGTTCTCAATCAAAGAGTAAGGAAAGCGATGAGACAGTGGCGCAATATAAGCCAATAAAATCTAAAGTACGAAGAAGTCGCAAGGGTCATCGGCGCCAGACACTTACATTCACTCCATAAAGTGGGAAGTTGGGGCATCAACAGTCGTTGACAGATCCTGTAGGTGATTCTGACGACGCTGATCACTGTGTACTGTTTCAGCATAATGTGGAAGCCTTGATCCGACTGTGCGTCTCACTACACTTACCAAGTCTATCGCAATGCATTAGGTATCCTTGACCCTAAGCGGTAATGTTCGCAATAAAATACGTCTGTGTATCGAATGAAATAACAGGTTTTACTGTTACCAGTCACTATTTAATTTATTTCCGAAACGCGTTTCAAAGATTTAAATATCCATCATAAGATGGGTTTTTGTATTAACCTTAGCAATACCAACGTAATTTCCATAACGCGCATTACGATGGGGGCTGGGAGGGGGTACTTTACACACACACTAAAAAAACTGGAAAAAAATATAATTGGTTATTTATTATTGACGTATATGAACAACATACTTCCTAAAGACATAAAGATGTATAAGAAGGGTCCAGAACGTGAAAATATCTTTAGCGCACTCTTAACGATACCAACACACTTTCAGTAACTACCAGTGGGAATGAGGGAACGGTACTTCATGCCCACCGAAAAATTTTTAAAAAATGCTAATTCGTTAATTGTTGTTGACCTTTACTCACAATATGCAATTTAAAGAGATACTGATGTGTATGAGATGTCCTGGACATGAAAACATTAATTATGTCATTCACCGAGGGAGGCCCTAGTCACACGACATTTACATTTACAGAGGAAGTGACATCTACTCGTAAGACTTAAATTTTGGAATTAGCTCCAGCTGTAGATTAAAAAAAGTTATTGAATACCTTAGAAGAATCCATAAAAAACAGTCAATATCTTTGTAAAAATGTTAAAATATAAAATAACTGACTAGATTACACTATTTTCAAAAGGTTGGCATAAAGTACCCGTCGCACCTCCCCCACCCCCTCACCCCGCCACCTTGGTACTGCGAGGGTTAATATGAGAATATGACATGCGTTTGTTCATTATGGCCTTAGGGTAACCTGTGGCCTGTCTGATGGAGAAACAGAATGCTATTTCAAAACATGACTTTATGGAGGTGTATGACTAAAAAGTGAATTCAAATGTAAATTTGCAAATAAAACAACTAAAATAGTACCTCCAGTGGTCAGAACCTCCTTTTTCTATCATAATACGTCATATATAAACTGTAACATTTTGTAGATGAAGATGGTGTCTACAAACTGATAGATTCAAGGAAAAAATAGCAAAACAGCTACGGTATTTCAGAGTATGAGGAACATATAGCAAAACAAAACCATTATTGCGGAGCAATAGAGTAAGTCTTAAAGCATTGTGGATATCTTTGGTTGAGTAGATGAATAGATGCATTAGATTAAATACGTCAAGTCATACATGAATTATTTTCTGTCAGTGTTATGGTATATACTTTGTACTCATTTATGTAATCATGTAACATGTTGAAACCATTAAGCGTAATAACTATGTTGACAACAGTGGCAAAATTATACCTAAAACAACTAGGCTGGGATCCGGAGATACAGGATGAAGTGAGTGACAAAAGGCGTGCAGCGTTTTTGTTATGTCAGAGGTGTGGGTTTGAAAGGTTTACATCTGTTATATGATGTAACTAAGAAAATGTTGAAGGAATACATTCGTACGGAATTATAGATATTCAGATAGATAGATTCTTATTAATACCAGCCGATGTATGTAATATCAGGCTGACATGAGGAACAAACTGTTGGTTTTTGGGTACAGCAATTGAGTTTTGTGAGTTAGGTAAGTTAACTGTTCTTTCAGAAAATATCAGAGGACATGCAAATAACTAAATAATTTATAGTAAATATGGACGAGGATAGAGGTAATGTGTGTGTGTGTGTGTGTGTGTGTGTGTGTGTGTGTGTGTGTGTGTATGTCTCGGGAAGTGGGAGGGAGGCATTGGGATATAGAGGGTCAGAGGAGGGAAAGCAAATTTGTTTCAACGCTGGGGCTGTGGATTGTTAATTCTGTCTACATAATTCTGCTTGGGTAATTCACAGCCTTTAAGAGACCTCACTAAAAGGACCTCACTACTGAGACTCTAAATAAGCAACAAAAAGTCGTCAGGTCAGTACGGAACATAGCAACGAAATATTTTATCACAGTGGAGCGATAATTTCTATAATTCGAAAATAGCTTTTGGTTATGGAGATCGTCGTTTACTGTACCTATTCTTTACAGATTCTCTAATATATATCTCAGATTTTCTGGTACTTCTACCCCAGTATGCGATGTTGGGTGAGGGCTCCAATGTTCTTTCCCACCCAGTAATATCAATTATATTTTAAGGAGCAGATTAATAAAAGGAATTTCTCCTTTTGACTCCAATTTTCAGTCACCCAATAACAAATACACCTTTGTATCCCATCTTTCGAATTAAATTAATATTTTCAGAGAGTGAAACAAGCGAATATATCTACCCCATTACAGCTATTACAAGAGGAAGCATTGGCAGCCTATGCTTATTATCCATAGAAGGCGAATGGGTAGGTTGAGAGATGAAATAATGAAGGCAGAAGGGTATCAGACACGCAGAAGTTTAGGCCCAGCAGAAGCCTTGGATCACACAGAGGGTACTGAATGTAACTGACAGTAGGAGAAAACAAAAATGCAACAAATGAAGCTGGTAAAAGGGAGCACAAGGGTCTAAGGAATTTAATTGACAGGGAGTGCAAAATGGCAAATAATGTTTGGCTAGAGATAACTGCACAGCTGCAGAAGCATGGATGAAACGTAGAGGCCGCCTATAGCAAAAGAAAAGAGACCGTGGAAGACAAGAGAAGCAGCTCATTAAAGTGGCAAGCCAGTACTAAGCACAGAAGGGAAAGCCCAAAGGTGGAGTGAATAGTAGAAGGGGAGTACAGAAAAAGTGTTACGCAAAGGGAAGAGAAATTAAATGAAGATAGAGGGAAAATACGACGCCGTAAGAAGATTTGGACATAGCAGTAAAAGACCTGAGCCGAATAAGAATCAGTGGAGTAGATGAAATTCCCTCTCAATTACTGTGGTCTCTAGGAGAGCCTGCGATAAAATACTGTTCCACCGATGAAATTCTATTCCACATTGTATGCAATATATGAGACTTATAAACAAAAACTTTGATGTTTGATAATGACATTGAAATTCTGTAAGGAACGATTCTCAGTACTTGGAAGAGCAGCTGAACGGCATAGCATCTTAAAATGAGGCAGTAAGATAAACATCGGCAGCAACAAAGCGAGACCAATAGAATGTAGTCGAATTAAATCGGGCGACGACAATCGAATTACATTACGAAATGAAAGGGTAAAAGTAGTGGATAAGTTGTGTTTCTTAGACGGCAAAATAAATGACGCTGGCCGAAATGGGCAGGATGTAAAGTACAGACTTGTGATAGCAAGGAACGAATTTCTGGGAAGAAGAATTTGTTAACACAGAATATAAATTTAAAAAATTAGGAATTCTTTTGTGAAGGTATTTGCATGGAGTGTAACTTGCACTAAAGTGATAGGGAATGATAATCAGTTAAGAGAAGAAGAAAATAGAAGCTGTTGGAATGCGGTGCTACATAAGATTAGGTAAGTAGATGGGATAACTAATGAGGATGTACTGAATCGAATTGGGAAGAAAAGAAGCAAACGACACAACCTGACTACAGGAAGGATTGGGTAGATATGACATTTTCCGACGCATCAAGAAATCTTCAGTTTGGTGATGGAGTGAAGTGTTGGATGGTAAAAATTGTAGATCAAGACCAAACCTCGAATAAAGAATGAGGGTTCAACTAAATGCACGTTGCAGTAATTATGCTGATATGTGAATATATTCAGAGAATAAAACAGCGTGGAAATCTTCATCCCCCCTTTTTAACTTTACCCGTCCCTAGATTTCATACCATGGCAGCACGAGTTGGCAATTTTAACGTTCACACAGCACTGACAAAGTGAAACTAATATTAAATAACGTTACGTGGAATATGGTCCATCAGAAGTAAAGACAAAATTTCAGAGTAGCAGTATGATGGTATCAAACCGAATTAGCAGTTAATCGTTGATAACAACTTCACGAATATCTACAGTTACGTGTAGAATACATGCATTTCTGTTAACTACAGAGATTAGAGTTATTTTTAAATATAACAAGCATTCTCTCTATTTGTACAACGCAGTCAATCCTTTAGTCCTTATATGTAACAGTTTAGTATATTCTATAAATCTTCTATCCTTGAAAACGTGTAAGCATCTTTATAGTAATATCTTTCATTACAAAATTTTTATGTTTTCTTGGTTCATATGTAATGTTTATCTACTGTAACATACTTAAGAGCTGTCTCTGATAACTATGCACTACAACATATTATTGCATTATATTGCTTTTTTAGTTACTTTACTTTGTCACACTGATAAATACTGCCTACATTGTTAACAGAAATCTGTTTTTATCTTACTTACGCTCGTTTATGTTTATACCATTCTTAAGATGGCTCATAAGATGATACATGTAGACGCTGTAGAAACCCAAGTTCCTCAAAATGGATTCAAAGGGTCCTAAATTATATCGTGTATAATTTGAAACAATCGTGTATAATTTGAAGCAAGACTACTTTATGGTTGGCCTGTTACGGTACAGTGATGCGGGAATTTCAGTGTTTTTCCGAGACTGCAGACGTTTACCGCCAAGCAAATAAACAGTTTGTAACGTAACTTTATTTTTTCGAGGTGACTGTCAAAACTGTATGACTCTCCTTCGTATACGTGCATACTGAACAGTATTTGTCTTCCAACAAGTGTATGTGACACTCCTGAAATCCCTGGACTAGGAGGACAGAGCGGGTGAGGTTTGATTTGTGGAAAGGGGCCAAAATAAGGTGCTATCAGTTGCATATAAGCTTTATATGTTAAAACACACAATAACATAAGCAAGAACTAAAAACTCTCAAGGTTTTAACGAAAGAGCTCCGTTGATTTAATTTAAATCGGCTGAAGGCCACATATGAAAATCCAAGGCCCCAGGCCTAAGCAAGGAATTGAGGTACAGGACTTCTTCTGGAAGTTTCACTTCTTTTAAAAAATTTTTTTTCTCTTCAATAAAAATAGGCTGAAGGCCTTAGCTTAAATCTCTCCATAGAACTCGGCTGAAGGCCACAGACTGAGCAAGAAACGTGTTACGGCTTAAGGACAAAACAAAAATTATCAATGTTATTTCTAAATAGGCTGAAAACTCGGCTGAAGGCCTCATACTAAAGAATAACAATGTTATGGCTTAAGGGAAAGACCAAGATTTTGAATTTTTAGTTAAGAGAGATTAAAACTCGGCTGAAGGCCACACACACCATGCAGAAAACAATTTTACGGCTTAAGACCTAAAAGAACAGCCTTGCAATTTAAATAAGCTAAAACTCGGCTGAAGGCAATACACTGTACTTAAAAGTAAAAAAGGAAATCCCTATGTAAAACAGAAGGAGCAGCGCTCAGAAGGTTCCAAGGGTCGGCCTGGGAAGGTAACACTAACGCACGCTTAGGTGAGACAGGCAGCTAGAACGACAAGTTCTTAATCGGAAGGCAACACAACCAAGGGACGGTTCGCGACCGATCGACAATCTGACCGATTTCCAACGCTCAGATCCAAGTGCACAGATAATGGAAAGTATCGACCGATGAAGAGTAACCGAGATACCAATAACTTCAAACTCTGCCTCACCAAGATCAAGGCATCAAACATAAGTCAAGAAGAGTTTAAAAGAATCCGAAAACACAAGCCACAACTGTCAAGTCACTACCGGAGGCTGCAGATTCTAGGCACGACTTGTTATCAGACGCGTCATGGGCTGAGAACACAACAATCCACAAATAACGAACAAATCGTAACAGTCGAGTTTTAACAACAGGTAACTAATTACTCAACTTGAGGATCCTGCTTCGGAAGAAGTTGAAAAGTCGCTCACACAGCTAGCGCTTCCAAATGCAACAGCGCGTGCCCGCCGCCAAAAGCCCCGACCTGGCTCCGCGCTGTGGAGACTCCGTCGCTGCTCAGTTCCTACGAACCAACAAGGTCCAACCACATCCCAACTAGGAAAATGCCCAACTCGGAAAATTATGTTCGTCCTGAGGATCCAAGACGTCGTCGATTGAGACGACCGGCCGAACAAATGACCCAAGGCGGTCCCGGCGAATACTAACACCATACGGACCCGACTGTTGCTGGCTGCCAACTGCGAACTCTTCCCCGACTGATACAGGAGTCAGTGCTCAGCAGTCCACATGTCGCCATCCGACGACCAGGCGACCGAACGACCAAACGGCCTTCCGTCTGCTTGCAGACCCGCCTGCTACTCACTGCCAACTCGGTGCCCGACTGCCCTTTCCAGCTGAACTGACTTTCTTCGGATGGACGACGTCCCGGAGACACTGGCTGGGACCCAACCCTGCAGACGGAACACAACCGATATCTCTGCACGGGAAGAAACAGACCCAAATACGAGTCGACGATGAGAAGACCAACCGAACGACCAGCTAACGGTCGTCCCTGGTAGTACTGGCTGTGCGGACCTCACTAGGTCTCCGTCCCCGACTTCGCTACTGCTGCATCCCGACTGAAGTCTAGACACACGACGACCCGGAAATACTATCGGTCGCTCCAGAGATGGCACTTATCGATAAGCGCTGCTGCTGCCGCTCACGGGCGAGTAAAGCAGAAGTTAGTGACGCCAGTAAATGGAATAAGAAAACGAGGTGGCAGTACCGTAAAAGAAGATGACAAACAATAGATGGCATGAACACGATCCGTGTGCGGCTCAAACCCAAATGGTAATATCACGTATTACAGAGTTTCTCCAATAAGGAAAAAGAGCATAGTCCTCTATTTTAATGTGATCATCCAGTAGAATACATGTAAAAATATTCCTTAGGTATCATTTTTTTGTACTGAATTTACAATAAAATTTTTTGCGTAAAGTGGAGCTTGCGAGAAGTTTTTCGTCCATAGTAACCAACTTCATCTAAATCCTCATGCCGCTGTGGCATCCCGAAGCTGTGGTAGGTATGGACGTCACAAAATGGCCTTTTTGAATGTTAGAAGTCTCAATATGAAACACCTATATTCTCTTTCGAACTGCAATAGCTCCAGTATGTTACCTCTCTATGAAACCGCAAACTGCTGAGCATGCAGGGCAAATAAATTGTGCTTTCATGAATACAGACACAGTAATTTAAAGCGAATGCTAATAATCATAACCACACACCAAGTTCTTCGATGAAAGAAGTGAAAACTTTTCTCAGTCCTACTGAATCTACAGAAAATGGTGCAAATGTGATTTTTAATAGAGGTTTAACATTTAAAGAAATAAAGATGCATTTGGTTGGATTCGCTCAAAATGCATATGAACCATTAAATTCCCTGATTTCGAACATATATCCAAAGGCTGGCGTTTTGGTAGAAGAATAGTGCAAATAAGGACTTGTGATGCTGTGATTACTTTTTATTACGGAATGGATGGTAGATGAAAAGTTATGAGAAACTTAAAATACCTTGGGATAAAATACGATAAAATATTATGAAGAAAGAATATTTGCAGAGAAAAGAACTCTTCCAAAAAAAAGGCATAGTGATCCACCAAGGAGGCAAGGAAAGCAGGAAAATGGATGAAATTACAAAACGAAGCAAGGAGGGAATAATCACACGGACATTTTTAGTTCACAGAAGTCATACTAAGGTACAGTAACGTAATTTTTAAAACTAGAAGCTGATTTATTCTGTTCACGCGTTTACAAAGTGGTTTTTCTGGTAACTTTTTGTCTAAAGCGTGAATCACCTTACAGTTTTGAGAATATGCTTTAATTATGATGGTCTACAACATACACAAGGGTTTGACTGAAAAAAATGTTTAATCGGTCTTAAAATAGCACAAAAAGTGGTTAAGGAATTCAATTTTTTGTAAAAGAATTCCCATAAAGTGTTTCTTCATGATCCTAGTGAATTTTCTATCTTTGTATTATAGCTATAATATTCAGTCTGAATAAATGGGAAATGTTTATTACTTGTTAAGATATCAAGGAAACATTGAGCGTCGACACTTTTACAAGATTAAATTTCAATGTTAATTAAGACATCTGCAAAAGATTTTTTTGTCCAGGTGTCTGTTTTTCTCCTTACCTATACGCATAGTTCTTAACACAACAAAATTTTATGGAATTGTGTCTTATATTTTTTTATGAACAGAAAATAAATAATGTACCCTAATTTTACTGTGTGGTAATTGTATCCACCCCCTTAAGTACCGTGTCCCGCCTTTTATAATACCCAGGGTATCATCATACTTCATCGTATGTATTGTCTTTAAAGAAGATTGTCATTTCTTTTCGTCTCATAACGTATTCTTTTCAGTTCCTTCTGTGCTATTTAGCAGATGTTCCTCTATGTATGACCCAAGTTTCATCGAGCTATTTACATGCGAAAATTACTTTCTTCTTTAAGTTTTGCATACCAGTGCATTTCACTGTGGAAAATTTGTATCACATACTGCATCCGCATGCCTGAGATGCTCTTATCCGTTTGTATCAGTTAAAGTATAACAACAGCTTACATACAGCTATGAATTTACTGTTACAGCGTACCTAGCTCCTGATGAGAAGATCGTATGCAACTTACAGAATGTTGTGAACAATACTCCACTCAGTAATGATCCTTGAGAAGTAATGCTTCTAAAATAATGTGTCTTAATGGACATACGTATCTTCGCAAATTCAGTTTTGTCACGAAAAGAGGTCGCAGGAGCATACTAACAATTTAGACCCCAACTGAATATTGGAACACCATTTTGTAAATTATTTTTTAAATGGGAGAAAGTGCTCACAAAATTAACATTTTCTTATCATTGTCACTCAAATAACAACAGCTTAGTTATCCAGTGCACTGGTGTATGACTGCAACAATACAATTTCGTTTCCAAATATGAGCAAAATACTATTTTTTCTCATGGGACTTAACATCAGCCCACTGTGGTCTCCATATCTCAGTCTTTCTGTATGTATAAATGTTTCATACTTTTGGGGAAAACGCTATTCTACAGTAGAAAATACTTACTACTAGTATGTTAAAACATGGAGAAAATTAATCTAACATTGAGGCTGTTTTGTATTCATTTAAAAATTTTCGCATTTTAGTATAATGAATTCACAAATGGGTCATATTATTTGTTGCGTGAAACCACTTTTGTGTCAGTATCGCAATTGCGAGTATATTTACAGTTTTAAATAGTGTTTTCTTTTTTTCCTTACTTTATTCTCAAAGCCGTTCTTTGAACGTACGTTATAAATATGTGTAGATGAAACCACTATTTCCTTGATACTAACTGTCCCCTAAATGTACAAATAAACCGATATTAGTTGAATAAAGGTATTGTTCCTGAACACACATGGATTTGAGAATCAGACAAACGCAGTTCAGTCCGCAACAGACCAGTCCTCCTGGCTCTTATTGGTAGCCAATGGGGCTACCAGCGAATCTGTCTTGGCTCTTCGTTTGAGGGCATCCTGTCCTGCGATATTCTTGCTCGGACGTACATTTGTAAAGCTGAGCTGAGCAGTATTGTTCTTGCGTGCCGTATTTCAGCTGCCATTCACGGCGACACTGGTTATTAACGATAATTAGTCCTTCAGTCCTCTCGGCAGTATACAGAAATTAAGAACTCTATCATGAAAATCCACAACATGACACATATGAAACAAAACGACGACTTGCATGCCCATGAGCCTTAACTAGTGTTCCGTCAAAAAGGAACATATTCCTTGTAAAAATATCTTACTGTATGATCACACACTGTTCGACAGTCAAATAAACTAGTAAACTTGAGAATCTCTTGACAATCATCCATGATAATCAGGGCATTCTGAAATCATTTCCTTCCCGTATTTATAGAAGTTGATTAACATTAATGTTGAAACTTCCTGGCAGACTAAAAGTATGTGCGAGATCGGGACTCTAACTCGGGTCATTAGCCTCTCGCGGGAAAGTACTCTACCATCTGAGCTACCCAAGCACGACTCACGACTTCTCCTCAGGGCCCCAATTCCGCCAGTACCTCGTCTCTTACCTTCCAAACTTCACAGAAGCTCTCCTGCGAACCTAACAGGAGCTGTGAGGACCGGTCGTCAGCCGTTCCTGCGTAGCTCAGATGGCAGAGCTCTTGGCCGCGCATAACAAAGGTCCCGAGTTCGAGTCTCAGCCCGCCACACAGTTTTAATCTGTCAGGAAATTTCATATTAGCGCACACTCCGCTGCAGAGTGAAAATTTCATTCTGAAAACATTAAATGTTCATTCCTTAAAAAAGTTTCTCTTCAATTTCGCCGACAAATGAATGTTAGTAAGAGCATGTCGTATCCGCATGTAACGTATATATCAGGCTAGGTTGTATTATTACGAACTCTGGCTAGTAGCCCCATAGGCGATGATGCTCGTAAGCAGTTGTGACAAGTCGGATTTACTTGCGAGGGTGGAAGTAGAACACCGATCTCCACTTTTTGTGGATTCCACTATACCTTTATGTCGCATGGACTGACTCAAAGTTTCAAATTTTGTAGGTTTTATTCCTAATCCAACACCCAATTATAACTTGTCAAAAACATTCACTGCATCGTACACTCTGCTAAACAGTAAAATGGTTCAAATGGCTCTGAGCACTATGGGACTCAACTGCTGAGGTCATTAGTCCCCCAGAACTTAGAACTAGTTAAACCTAACTAACCTAAGGACATCACAAACATCCATGCCCGAGGCAGGATTCGAACCTGCGACCGTAGCGGTCTTGCGGTTCCAGACTGCAGCGCCTTTAACCGCACGGCCACTTCGGCCGGCGCTAAACAGTAAAAGTAATTTGAGCAGTACGCCTGAAGCTGTGATTGAATATAATTCTGTGAAGTCTGCTGCATTGAAAAATGGCATCGGATTCGAGATGAAGTGGTCAGTCATTACGGAAGCATATAGTACTCATTACAGCTTAACAGTAATGTAAACAAAGTCTCAATCACAAACATGAAGTAGCTTTATTAATATATACGAATCACAGAACACGCATGTTTCGGAATTAATTAATTAAAGTGGCCACCAGTCTAATTGGACATACGCTAGCTGTAACAAACAGCTTTTACTGCAACTTACTTGACCACGATGTATGTTGTAATATGCAACTTACTTGAACACGATGGATGTTGTAATATGTGAGTTTCTGTGGAAAAACAACGTTAACAACCCAGTCTCCAGAAGCCTTTAAAAATCTATTTACTTTGAAAGTAATAGAAATGATGCGTGAATAAAATATTGAGAACCTGTGTCCTCGATAAAACTATTCATAGTACACGCATTTTCAGTAGCTTGCGTGTCAGTTTCGCTACTTGTTTTACTCATGTCGCTTCTCTCTTGGTTCATATAAATAGATTTCTAATTTTGAACAAAGATGCAACGTTCATTGATTGCTTTTCCAGACTAGCATCTTTCTGCTCGTTACATTCCTTCGTAATCTCTCTAAGGACATATGTGTACAGTGAATAAATTAGATTTAGATGTTAATACAGTACAACCTTGTTTAAGCGACCCTAATACATTTCGATCTCCATATTTGTTATCCTCATCAGTTTGACACAAAAGAAATTAAATTCCGCTTTAAATACTAGAAATGACTGTTAAACACGACAGTGAGCACGTAACCTGTATGAAGCCGTATAGTCATTGCTTTTTTTGATGACTATCTATCCACCCTAACATTTTTCCGCCCATCTCGCATACACTTAGTTCATACTCTAGGATTTCTTGATCATCATCATCATCAGTGTTCTGCCAAAAGGCAGGTTTTGACATGGCAGTTCTCTAGGCGGTCCGGTCTTCTTCCATCCTCATCAGGTCTGCATAATTTCCTCCTCCCTTTATGTCGCTTATCATCTTGTATCTCCTTCTACCTCTCAGTCTTCTCCCACAAACCAATGCTTTCTTGATAATGAACTTTTATAAATAGTATAATTGGAAAATATAAACGACGAACAGTACTGACAAGAAGAGACTAAAAGCTTTTGAATTGTGCTGCTACAGAATAATGATGAAAACAAGATGGGTTCATCGAATAACTAATGAGGACGTAACATGATGACGAGGTACTTAATTGAACTGGGGAGAAATTTACGACATTTCATTAAAAGAAGAGACCAATACTTCATATCACTTATGTTACAACACTAACACTTCCGTGCCACTTATGTGAATACTGACGTATTATCACACACACGTATTGCTAACATTGAATATTATTGTTACATACCTTTGTTTTATGACTGAAATGTAAGAAAGAATTTTGTCATTTAACTCATGCATAGGGAACGGGTGGTCAAAACTGTAATGCTTAGTAAAATTGGAGGAAAGTGTTTTTTATGGCTTTCCCCAGGCAATGAGAAAACTGATGAGAAGTGTATCAGTGTATAAATTGGTAACTTTTTTCACAGGGGTACAATATATGTATTGTAGGGGACGACCATTGCCCTAAGTCATGTAACACTTATTGAGCCCCTGTTCCTGATCCTGAAATTTTGCGAGTATCCATATTACGTTAGGATTTTGCTCGGTGTAGTGCAGTAACTCGCCATGGTATCGACTCAGCAAGTCGCTGGAAGTCTCCTGCAGAAATATTGAGCCATGCCGCCTCCATAGCCGTCTATAATTGCAAAGCTGTTGCCAGTGCAGTACTTTCTGCACGAACTGACCTTTCGATTATATTCCATATATATTCGACGGGATTCGTGACAGGGGATCTGGGAGGTCAAATTATTTGGCTGAATCGTTCAGAATGTTCTTCAAACAAATCGCCACCAACTGTGGCCCTGGGACATGAAGCCCATGAATGGCTACACTTTCATACCTCGTGTACTCGTTAATACCTCCATCTGCACATGTGCATATCGCTACCCCATGACTTTTGTCACCTCAGTGCAGTAAAGCGATAGCAGAGGGCGTACACATTCTTAAGCATTAAGGAATCGTAATTTATAGAGCGAGACCAGCAATTGCCCTCCAGCACTTACGGTTCAATAGATGTTGGTTATTTTTGTGATGCAGAAATGAAATCTAAACGCTTGCACAGAAACTGGACCTAGTCAGCGGCTGAAAGACAATGACCCTGACAACGAGAGGAATGCAGACGAAGAATCGCAACATCTTGGAGTGTATCGTAGTGGGAAGAGTACAGGCTGGGAGCGTTATAAGATGTGTTACAGCGCGACTAGGCCCACTACTGTATAAGTTCTAATTATTAACCTGGTACTGCTGTTGTCCGTCTGTCTGTCTGTCCGACTGTTAAATACCCTTTTTCTCAGGAAATGTGTGCTACATACCGAGGTCTGCGAAAGAGTTAAGCTTCCAAGTGAATGCAATCAAAAGGTATCGCCATTTACGCTCATATGTCATACATATTGATACTCGCATCCATCAAAACCTATACGGTGCTTCCCGTTGACCTGAAATTATCTCGTAAGTATCAATGTGGATAAGAGACGAATATAGTCATGATTCACGTTCCTGAGATGGATGAACTGTCTACTTAGGTAATTAAGTTTGTAGGGATACCACAACTCGTGAGGCCTATTCCCTCCTGGTCCACGTTTTTCTATCTGTTACATTTCTGTTTGACTGCCCATATACCTGTGCACACTAGGTTATGCGCTTTGCCGATTGTGTTTTGGAAGTCGATATTAATTATTGTGGGTGGCTGTTTTATGGTACCTGACCTGAAGTTAGTCCTTTTTGCGACTATAGTTTTTCAAATTGGAGCTCTGTAATGTTAATAATTTTTTTTTAATTTCATGTTGGTATCTTGTATGGATTTGTATAATTTTATTCATAATTCTGAAAAGTTCTCTTGTAAGTCCTGATTACCTCCATAAGCATGCTCTACGTGTTAGTCTGGAATTTTTTGTTTTCGCATTTTGTGGTTGTATGTTTTTTATTTGTTTCCATGTTTTATTAGGACTATTCAGATACTTCAGTTGGGATTTATGGACAGCTTAATGCCCTGGCAAAATGTGAAACTGCAAATTGCATCACCTCAAGAGAGTGTGTGCTGTTAGTACTGTTGATGACAGATGTTAGCTCCTTATTGTGAAATGGCTGCATTAAAGTACGTTTTATAAATTCTTTTAATGCCTGTGGAACACGATATTCTAATTATTATGTACTTGTGTTGAGCATGACGACAATAAATCTGCGTAATTTTTTTTTTTTTTGCTCTAAAGAACAGCACAGACCTAAAATAAATTCTTTGTTTTTGGGTAAATAGGTTTTACTGGCAGTTTTTAATTCTCAGCTCCTCGCTTTCTACCTTTCCAAGTACGTGCCTCTTGCGGGCATTTTTGCTGGTAACTTCGCGATGTAGCATACGATGGGAGCGTTCCTGTGCAGTAGCCGGTGCGTATTGTACTTCACACGGAAATAAAAGTACCGTGTTGCTCTACCGATTTTTGCAAGGTCATAATGCGACCTCTAGCCACATGCAGAGCTTTCAGTGCAAACTACATGAAGTCATTCTCTCGCAGGACTGTATGGTGGTAACAGCCTCTTCACTCTCACACAGCACTGGCATCCCGCGACACGCTGGCACCCAAATTAAAGCATCCTGTTGCTCCGACAGAACCAGTCACAAACTAAGCACATCCGCCTGCTCCCCTCTCGACAAGAGAAACTGTTCGTTTGTGTCTGCTAACCCATAGTTATATCTTACGAGTTTTTTTTTGTGTGTGTGTTACTGCTCTGTGTCAAGAGAGCGGTACCTCGAGTGCCAGCGAATTTTCAAAATGCGTGTCACCACAAAATTATGATGACGATAATATTGAAGCTTTTCTGCCCATCAGGCAGATCCATCACCGCATACTGAAAGTTTTCCAGTCCGACGTGTTTCCAGAGACCCTTTTTGTACCTGCGTTTGGAGCATTTACCGTGATGTTGTCGACTAGTTGCTCTCTTCTTCTAATGTATACTTTATTATGCAGTCACCTCTCGCCCAGTATCACAATCCATTTCTTTTCCTCCTCTTTCTAGTTTTCCGTGTTCGTCTTTTCTTATTCACCCTGTGTAAAACAACCTCACCCCGCATTTTATATGACAGTTTCAAAGTTCCCATTGTTTCCAAATCCGCATTTCAGAAGTTTTTACGTATTTGTCCTTTTTCTGCTGCAATGTCCACCATACTGGACAGCAATACGTATAAAGAAAGCTTTGCTAACTTTTTCCTTAATTGCTACCAGTATTTACTGGACCGCAGTAAATAGTCCACACAAAGTAACAAGCCAAAATTTTGTAAGACTGTTAACTTTTCCTCGCCCAATACCACATTTCTGTAGTTCAACGGTATTTGTTCTTCAGTATATGTAAATAAAAACGCAATCCTCGTTAGAGATTCGAGTTGATGACAAACCTCTCATCACGTACGTGTGAGAATTACGGAAATTTCTAATCTCTGAGCCGACGGAAGTAAGATAGGTTACTTAGTTGGGCCTCTGTGATGTATTAGCCTCTGATAGGTGCTGAAAACTAGTTTTCTATATACGAGTAATAGAAAAAATTTCCGAAAATGCTTTTTGTACAAAGGTCATCGTTTACAGAACACAGTCTTCTGCTCCAAACTCCAATATAATGGGAAGGTGATGGAATTCATAAACGTTAATTAATTTCCATGGGTTATAAGATGTATGCGAAGATGCATGTGACTGTCGTGAGGAATATATGACGTCACTGCGTGAAAGATACTGATGTATATTTCAGCCGACCTGTATGTGAATATATGTCGATGGAGACATGTAAATGAGGACGAGGGCACGTGAATGCATTTAAAACGAACTATAGTCTGTTCCACTGCAACAACAGTGTGAAGAGAAAGGAACTGTTTAGACATATGGCTCAAACGTAGGAAATTCGCAGAAATCGAGAGACTCACGCGACCGTTACACTGATGCATTGGAGGGGAGAAGCAGTGAATTTATAGGCATTTAGATACTGTTTTAATAGCGACTTGCATTTGTAGCAATTCCCAGCTCTGCTTTATATCAGCTGCTACCTTGTCATTACAGTAAACTGCCTATGTAGCAGTAACTATGCTTCAACTGTAGAAATGTTGACTGGTTAACAAATTTCTGGAAAATGTTACGGGATTGAGACGTCTGGTTATGAATGAAAAAAAGGGAAACTGCAAAAGTGTCTGGAGTTTCGATCATAAGGCGGAATTATGGTGTTGAAGGATCTAATACAGGTGCTGCTTCTCCTAATATATCTAAAAAAAAGTGGACTGTAGATCATATTAAATATTCGAACACACTTACAAATGAGTTATTCCATCTTTCATGACACGTAGAAGGTAAATTCACCAGTCCAACGTATATTCCATAATTCTGTAGCAGTTACAAGTTCGTTTAACTACATTAACAAAATCCCATCCAGGTAAACAGCCTTTGTGTTTGGCAGCATCTCTTATTTCCTGTTCTTCATATCATGACAACCTATGCAAAGTGGCAAGAAGTTTTAAGTATTGAGATAATACTTGTAGGGTCTAACTTAGCTCTCACGACTTCAATACTGAAGTGGTACCGAGTGAGTGGGGAGAGAGATGAAGTGCTGTGCCAGTTAAATCATGGATAAGTTTAACAAACTTTATTTACAAAACCAAAAAGGCAGCATTACATATGGAATGATTATCAAAATTTTGTGGAAGCTGTTACCAAAATGACAATACAATTTCATCAATCAAAACTTTGTCAGTGTCGACTTTACAGGACATACACAACTGTTTTAATCAGTTCATAATTTATTAAAATTATCAGATGCCCAACGCACAGGCAATTTCAAGGAAATACTAGGATGCATGGATAAGTTGGACAAGTGATGATCACAATGGCCATAGCCCCTTAAAAACAGACACCTTCTTAAGTGATAAAATTTTGAAGCGAATGAAATTAATTTTAAAGAAGGCAACATGTTAAATTTTAAAGAAGGCCAGAAATAGTTAATAGTGAAATAATTCTTGAAATATATGACCGCACAGACAAAACAGTAAATGATGAAATTAGTCCCTTAAAGTAAACAGTGACACACTGGTTTTTTAAAGCTGAGATATGGTTAGTGGTGGAACTAGTCATATTCCCTAAAAAAATTAAACAGACAAAATAGAAAATAGTGGTACTAAGCCTAACAGTTCCATCGTATTACTCGGCCTAAAACAAGAACATTCACACAAGGAAACCATCCCAGGTAGCAGTGACAGACTGACAGACTGTTAACCTTCGCCTGAAACAATTCAGTATGGTCCCAAAATTAACTGTCACACTTATCAGTATCTACAGAAACCTTACAAAGCTGTAGAACAGGAAAGTAACCACTTACTCTTCGTGACTCGAAGATAGAAATGAGCCTAGCTCAGGAATAGCAAAAGCAGATAAATGAAAGCAGATGAATGAAGTTTGGTAAAGACTCCTCAGTCTGAATCAACGGTGGCCGCTATCAACGACACAAAGCCATCATTAAATAAAACAACTCTTAATCACTGAACACATTAACAACTAGATGGAAACTCGACAAACAAGTCGTTAGAACAGACGTACAGAGCAGATTTACTTAAAATAAATAAAATATATAACAGTTAATTGACGGTAAGGATGATCACATTTTAACCTGTAAGATAAATCAGTGTTAGACTGCAGTACATACATGGAACATGCCACGTTCAAGCTTACCAATCAACCTTGAAGACATGAATTTTAAAGCTTATAATTTCAATGAGAATGCGCGACTGTCTGTTGCGTGTTACCAGCCAAAAGCTGCATTTAATTACACTTTCCTTTACACAACAGAAATGAGCTAGGTGACAGCCTGAAATTCACAAAATGTAGTTACGTAATTCAATCATCAAATAACGTGTAACAGTTGCTGGTAAATGGATTCATGAATCAGTGCGAAAGTTCTGTCAAAAGAAGGCACGTCGTGTGGCTGAAGTGAAATGATGAATCACGTACCAAAATATCTTTTCGGCCTCTTGTCGATTAACCTTGAATAGAGCAGTGAATAACGTGTACTGACGCCCATAATAGGCCAAGGCACTTGCTGCGGCTCAGAATGCAGTCACCGTCCCACAATTAGGGACTATGTAACCAGGGTGGTCACAGGTTCCACAGTTCCACCGTGTTCAGCCACGGTCCACCACTGTTGTGAACACTAAACGTCCTCTCCTTATTAGGCAGCACTCTCCATTCAGCGCGGAAACACATCTCATCTCCTAAACATCTCGTGGTTGCCTCCATAGCGGCGCGCCGAACCACACCGCCACCACCTGGTGGAAGCATCACAGCAAGCTATTTGGCTACCCGTCAGAGAGGTTCACACCCAAGTGGATTATATCGATAGCAAAGATAGACACTGACATGGCCTGTGCATGGCATAAATACCACAGTGGGCTATTCATTCTGTCATACTTGGTAGATTTTATCTACCATATTGTCTCTATTGGCCTTGCATCAGTGGTGAAACATTTAATTTCCCATTCACCGTGCTCTTAAGAGCCTTCCTGCTACAACTGTTATTCATATGAGGCACTTTTGCATTAGATTACATTTACTTTCATTCCAATTGATCTGTAGTGGTGAGGTCTTTCAGGATGTAGAACACGTCAGAAAAAGAATAATACACGACAAACACTTACAACTAAAAAAAATAAGCCAATGTACCTTCCACAGGTCCCAAGGGGAATGATCGACATTTTTCTCAATGAACACTATATGAAAGGATCATTTTACAACACTCATTTACTAAGGTCGCATTAATGCACTGAATTTAAAATTTTATTTATAAAGTAGCGAATTACAACCTGCAGTTTCGTTTTCATGTTTATGACATCACATCCCCGGAAGTATATGTCATGTAATGATACGATTTTGCAGGTACTGGTATCCGTGTGACTACTGTCTGCAAAATATGTTGAAAAAAGAGGTAGTAGAAAAGAAGTGGTAAATTAAAATGCATGAACAGCGAAAATGCAGTAAGCGGTAAGATTTTTTCATTTCATCATTTTGTGGCTGGCGGGGAGAGGAGATAATCAAGGAAAACAACTGTGAATGTTTAATATTATTTGTCGAGTTTGTTGCAAGAGTGGTCTCATTCTCAAGTAGTAGATGAATAAAGTTTTCTTCGTACCCACCCACCACCCCATCGGTGAGTAGGTGGTTTTTACCCCCACAGCGCTTCCTAACATACAATAAGTGATACAAGTTCGATTCAGTTCGATCCAATAGTTTAGGATGAGATGTGGGATTTATATTCAGACATCCATTTTTATGATGAGTATGGATTCGGTGCTGACCGATGAATTTTGTAATTTGTTTACGTTACAAAAGTTCGTCGGGCAGCTACATGAAGAGTCATGTAGGCACCAGAAGCAGAGAACTTTTTTCCTTTGTTGTGGCTGGTCCCATGCTCTGCAGCAACCTGTGGTAAGCTGAGCTTAAGGCGGAGAGAACTCACAGAGCAATAAACGTGTAAAGCAATGGTTGCACACCACTCATCATTTTAATGTGATGCATCTCTACCGATTGCAGCAGTGTCAGGAGCTGGACGACCAAAAGTAAACAGGTGGCGAAGATCTCGTCAGTTGACGACATCTGAGACGACTAAGCGATGAAGTAAGGTTCAGCAGATCAGCGAAGAGCCTCATTGGAGGTGTCTACCCTCAACTGTCTAATCCTTTCTACCACCTGAGACAACCGTATTCAACCATTCTACAGATATGTCATTGGTGAGAAGAAGAAAAATTTCAGCCAGTAGTGTGGCCTGTTATTGGCCATCAGAATTTCTTATTGCGTTCCATTTTATCAGCGGTTCTCTTCCACTGCCAAAGTTCATCTGATTCAGACCGAGTGTGAAAAAATCGCCCTAAGCGGTTTCTATGCGTTCCCAGGTGTCATATAAAAACTGAAAATAAGGACTGCGCTCTGTAACGTTTCAGAGAGTAAAACAATGGAGAAGTACATAACGGATGAAACAACTGAATGGGGCTTTATTGTTCATTAGCGAATAGCATCCAACGATCTGGTATCGTCCTGTCTGATCACAGTAAAACAAATTGATGAGATCAAGGACTGCAGGCCGATGCGGCGCCCTTCCTTGCCTCCAGAAAGCCATAATCTCGGGTGGTTATCCAGGAAGGAATATTGATCCTGCTGACGGGCGATGAACTTATGGCTCCCTTGTGCAGCTAGGATTTATGGCCGCTTTGGAGACGGTAGGTATCACAACACTGGGGAGAAAGGCTTCATATCGTAACACCAGCGCACTGGGAGCAGCAACTAAGAGACGTAGAAGCATCCAGCAGTTTGAGCCGTTAATAACAGTATCTCATATGCAGCGTTTATCTTCTTTGCTCGCAAGAGCATCTTCAATTTTCAGAATTAGGAGATGGTTCGAAGAAAACTTTGTGAAAATTTACAGCCACTAATACTTATGCAACGGGCAATCCATTTGGACTGCAGTATAACCCTGCGTTATAGTGTCAGTTGGAGATTTTAATAGTTTACTTGTGTTTTTATACAACTACAATTTTTGGGACCCATATCCGATACGAGGTTGGTTTTATTCAGGATTCAAATACGCCATGTTATTCGAAAGTCTTTTGGCTACGAAAGCCTATAGTTCTACATTATCTCCGTTCAATGCGACGGATTTACGCCACCTTACTGGGAGGGACTGTATACACGCATGGGACCACTCTGCTGGTCGATGTCGGAGTCACCGTCTTGCTGCATCAGTAATTTCCCCATCATCCATATATTGCTTCAGTGGAGTGCATCCTTCATTGGGCCAAACAAATGGAAGTCGGAAGGTGTGAGACCCAGGCTGTAGAGTGGATGAGGGAGGGTAGTCCAGTTAAGTTATGTGAGCTCCTCTCCGACGTGTAGACTTGTCTGACGCGTTGTCGAGGCGAAAAAATTCATTTGCGTTTTTGTGGCGACCAGCACACTGGAGGAGTCACAGGTGTGAGCGGCCGACGGGCAAGCGTGGGATCGGACAGGTTTCCGAGACCTTGTTGCGATGACGAAAAAAAAAAATGTTAAAATGTGTGTGAAATCTTATGGGACTTAACTGCTAAGGTCATCAGTCCCTAAGCGTACACACTACTTAGCCTAAATTATCCTAAGGACAAACACACACACCCATGCCCGATGGAGGACTCGAACCTCCGCCGGGACCAGCCGCACAGTCCATGACTGCAGCGCCCCTGACCGTTCGGCTAATCGCGCGCGGCTGGTGCGATGACGACATACGCCTCGCCGAACGGGTCACCGTGATTTTGTTCACTGCCTGGTTTCTGTAGAAGTTCTGCAAGAGCCTTGGAATATCTGCAATTGGCTTTCGGTCAGTAGAAACTCAGTGACACCTGCCTGCCTGGAACGCACTTTCGTTACAGACACCCTTTTGAGCTCTACTTATATTGCCGCCACCTATCGGAACTTCATGAAACTATACGGGCTGATGCGAGAATATTCCACGGTATCCCACAATGAAATCCAGTATTTTAATCGAAATTTACCGAGAAAAAAAATGTGATGCATTACTTACTGAACACCCCAAATAAGGGCGACAAGAATGGTCACAGGTTTGTCTGGCTCATGAGAGAGTATTACGGAAAGGTTGATAACTGGCAGACTCTTGAAGGTAGACACCGATTCATCCGCGAAAGCCTACTTACAGAGCCTCAAGAACCAGCACTAAATTAAGAAACTAGAGACATTTTCAGCCCCCTGTGTATCATTGTCGTAGCTATCATGCAGACAAGACTAGACTAATTACAGCACACACAAATGACTTAAAGCAATCATTCTTCCCGAGCTCCGTCTGCGAAAGAAACGACAAGAAACCATAACATATACTATCGCGCTAAGTATCCTCTGCCACGCACTTCACAGTGGTTTGAAGAACATGTATTATGGTGTAGATTATTACCACATTTAAAAATCTGTCACGCTCAAAACATTATACCAGTACAACAAAAAGGAATTAAATGGTGGTATGGTCTTGTTGACACACAGGTTGCTTTTATATTAAAATTTTATTTCTAAGAACAACACAATAACTTAATTTAAATTTTCCACACCCACAACTCATTAAAAATAATCACTAAATCTAAAATGTATTTTGGACTCAAGATACTTAATGAGACAATTACTTAACGAAGTGACAAGAAAAGTGGATTAATGAAAAATTATTATATATTTCTTTTTAGAACAGTTTAAAACTTTTATTAAAAGGTAGCTTGACTGGATCATAACAGTTCCAGAATCGTTCAGAACAAGGATGGAATTGGACATGTCTCTACATCTCAAATGTGGGCTCAACATCAACTCCTTTGAACAAATTAAAAATATTGCCCTGGGCATGACCCATAATAATCCATAACGAGACAATGCAGATTAACATGAGGTCAAATCTGCAAAATAACTCATGTTAATATCACACAATAATCATATTACCCACTACAGGAAGCAACATGGGACCCACATAACTGATATGACTTGCATATTACGCAAACAAATTACTAAATGAAACATACAATAGGTATGCTAAAAGTACCACAGGGCTTTCCTTTATCTACCAAATAACTGACACGCTCATCCGATCAGTGTCACCAGGAAACACGATTATGTTACAATTCCTTCAAGGGAGGCATACATTAGTTAAACTGAAATAACATACAAGCAGTTCACTCCAAAGATACAACACAGTATCGCCGCAATGCCTAATCACTCTAGTGACTCATTGTATATTCCAAAACCGGCAATAAAGTCATCTCCAGATTACAGGTAGCAGGGCAGAGCGATACCATGACACTCCACACCAAAAGGAAACAAAGTCCGTCACAATATAACAGCCACGGATCTATGTTATCCGAACTGGGGTAAAAGCTTCACAGTGGCGCCCCCTGCTCCCCCCCCCCCCCCCCCCCCCCGCCAGATCATGCGTCAAATATTTTTCAAAAATTTATTTATTTTGTAAATGACATCTTTCTGAAGATATTGAAATATAAAAAATATATATGTTCGGGGAAATGTAAGACATAATATTTATCTTAAAAGCGAGACTGTTTTGGCACAAATGGTCATTTCTATGTACCTCATTTCCATAAATAACACGACAGAATATAATTCATGAAGTACCAATATGAAATGACTATTAGGTCTACCACAAGTAAAAAGTTTTATGATAGGAAACAGTTTTACATTTCATTTGCACGCACTAGTTTCTCAAGCATGAGAGCGAAAGGTAGTTCGAAATTTCACATAAATAAGGAATCGTCATTTTCTTCAATTTGTGTGATGTTCCCTTTTCTTCTCCTTACTCGTTCTAACAAACAATCTTGTTATCGCTAATCCTGTAACTTTTCCTGCCACTGTCATAACTTCGCTAGCCCAGTTAGAATCCCGCTTCTGTTATCCCGCACTTATCCTCCAGTGAAGCGTTAAATGACTGTGTGGTCAAAAGTATCCAGATACCCCCAATACATACGTTTTTCATATTAGGTGCATTGTGCTGCCACCTACTGCCGGGTACTCTATATTAACGACCACAGTAGTCATTAGTCATCGTCAGAAAGCAGAATGTGGCGCTCTGCGGAATTCATGGACTTCGAACGTGGTCAGGTGACTCGGTGTCACTTGTCTCGTACGTCTGTACGCGAGATTTTCACACTACTAAACATCCCTAGGTCCATTGTTTCCGATGTGATAGTGAAATTCGGCTGAGCTCGTATAGAACCGTTCTCTTTTGTCTTTGCGGGAAAGCTTTTTATTTCTACATGCGACGGGAATTCCCCCGGCAGAAACATCACGTACACTATGGACACATTCAAGAATCAACTTACGATTCGTTCAGAAATCAACTTAGAATGCCTTCAAAAATGTTCAGAAACCAACAGAAATGCGATTCAAATTCATACCAACAACAGATAGTGAGCTGTGGCTGCCTAGTGTTATGCTTTGCATTACACCTTGGTCGCTATTCGGTGATTAGTCTCCCGCGGTTATCGCGATTATGCTGTTATCCTCTCTCTCCGTGAGTCGCAGCAGCAGCGTGTATCGATATTTGCACCCTTGTACTATCTTTGGCCTAGCGCTTATAGTTTCCGGCTGTGCCGTGTGTGGACAGTTGGTCGGTTCGCGTGGAGCAGCGAGGAAGTCTCCGTGGCGCGAGCTTGGCCGGGGCCGCTGGCGGAGTCCACGCGCGGTCGGACTGTGAGGGGCTGTTCCCATTGCTACGAGGTCTGGGGCTCAGCGATCCTGAACACGAAAATTGAGTCTTTATTTAACCTACCAGCCAGCCGCAAATGTTCACAGTTTGCCATTTGAATTTCATTGTGGCCTGTTGAGCAACAACGTGTGTTTTCCAGTTGGCGAAATTCCAGCCACCGTCCTGTGGAGTTTAACTTGATTATTTTTTAAATGAAGTGCACTAGCGGAATCCTCTGCCTTGTGGCCGTAAACGTTCCGGTTACCTGCCCTAGCCATTGACGTAAATTCAGGCAGTGTATTTTCCTTGTCGTGTTGTGGCTGTCCAGCATGGCGTGTAGTTTGACAGCTGAATGTGTAACTCATTGTGGGCGCCGATACCGTCTACGTTGTTCCATTCAACTCCCTGTTGTGTGTTGGTTGGGTGGAGCAGAAGTTACCCTGTCACTTGGTCCATTGACTGTCTGTCGGTTGGGTTCCGTCGGATTGAGAATTGTTGGGCCTGTTATACCTAAGCGAGCATTAGTGTTTGAATTCCAGGCCGACCCTTGGAGGCTTCTGAGCGCTGTTTGTTGTGCTACCTTTTCTTATTTGTTCTTGTTGTTTGTTTATGTATGGCTTATAGTCGGTTTTAAATAAAAGTTGTTTTGCCCTTAGAGTGTGCGATTGTTTTGGGCCTTCAGACCAATTTAGTTAAATGTTTTACGATGAGGCCTTCTGCCTTTTAAAATTCAAATTTTTGTTTTTGTGTCTTAAGTGATTGGCCTTCGTCCGGTTTTAAATTAAAGTTGTTTTTCCCTTGAGGTGTGAGATTGAATGGCGCATTTAGCTGGGTATCAAGTTCTAAAATTGATGTTTGGTTTGCTCTATTGTTTGTCAAATGAATAAAGTAGTATGTTCGAGTGCAACAGACAGCCACTCGTTTTGGCCCCTTTCCAAAAAATAAAGTATCTGTCCAGTCTTGCAGTAATAACAGGGGATCTCAGATAGATTATCGTATGCTGGATGCAAGGCGCCTTGTGAAACAAGGTTTTTTTCTTCAACAATATGAATTTGACGCCCCCTGAAATTGCCACCTGGAGCAGATACCCCCCCCCCCCCCATCGCGACTAGATCCGGGCCTGCAGTATAGTAGCTTATAACTCACTGCTACTGAACACAGAACGTTCAATCATATTTCTCAATAACTGCGCAATTCGTAGTGTCCATTCCTGTTCTCTAGCACATAAAATTCGTCACAGCGACTGAGTGTTTAAAATCCCAACGTCCGACGACATCGGCTGGAGGCTTTCAAAACAGCTGTCTCTTCTTCATAAGTCACAACTGCTCTCTCCATGCACACCATGGCAGATCGCACTCGATTCGCCCTGAACTTTCCCGCACGAAAGTTCTGCAGTTACTGTTGCAGTTGACGTTCTCTTATTTTTCGTCACAATCCTCTTCAAAGAGCGTCTGTCACGATCACTCAACACACTATGGTCAGCGTTGCGACTTAGCGGATGATGTTTTTCCGCTTATCCGGCATGAGATATAGATCTGTGATGTGGTGCCTCTCGAAACAACAAACACTTCAGCTGCATTGAATACTGAAGCACTCACCTCACGAGCACCGACAATTTCCCCACGTTCGAATTAACTAAGCCACGACGGAATGCTCTAACAATTACACACACCGCTGTTCTGACCACGACTGATTTCAAAGAATTGAGTTCATTTGCGCACCTGTTGTTCGTGATCAAACACAACAGTTGCGAACTGCAGTCTTCGCTAGCATCTGTATTTATGGTCAGGCATGCACTTTTCGCAGTGTTTCCATACAAAAAATTGTAATTGTAACAGGTATTACTGGACGTTGTGATGTTACAAAATAAAAGTGATGTTGTTATTCAATGGAAAGTTGGAAATTGAGATTTAGCTTACTGTATTATCAATCACAATTGGCGTAAGAATCATGGATTGACCATTATCATAAAATATTGCATTATGAGATGTGATTAGTTTTTACTTGCAGTTTCGCGTGGCTTGAGGCAGTCACAACTAGCGTGCTATTGATTAAGAAATCGCATTATCGTCTTTCTAATTACTTCATGATCGTAGATACGATCATACCCGGTTGTGAAGTTATTGTTATGACAAAAGAATTTCCTAACGGACCAGAAAGTTCTTAAGGGCGCAAAAACAACTGTAACATCACACAAAAGGGAAATTCAATATTAAAGCTGATGGAAGAAGACGATAAAACAGTTTACTTTTTATCAATGTAACACGCACATTGGACTGCTGATCTTGGTGTCTGTAATCTTAGCAAAATGCATAATTAAAATGAAAATAATACTGAGGAGATAATAGGAATGAGCACTGCTAAATGATTCAGTATTCCCAGAACAAATATTTATTATAACTAAAACATATATCGTACCTTAAGCTTATTACTACAATGACGGTAGATTTTTATGTCCGTATCATGTCCATTGAGCGCTCTTTTATATAGCCATTGTCTTCTTTGAGTCGCTCGTGCGTCGTCACGGTAAGTTATAACAGTTCTTTACACTTCACTCAAACTTAGACATAACACGTTTATATACATTTAGCAAAAAATTAGATCAGACTGCCACAAATCTGCGTCCGTCAAAACAGTAGAAGTCTCTTTAGCGCTCAAGGCTTCATTTGTTCTCCAGCGAACAAAATAGTGAAGGATCGCATATCTATCCGTATTTTTCTGTTTATATTGCCGCCCAAAGACGACGAATTACATTATTTAGAAAATTCCACCGTCGCCATGCGACGCCTCATTATACATTAATCATTATTTACAAACAAGTATGGCTGAAAGTATTAACTACTCGTATTTGCTGTTTTAATTAAGTCAAAAAATAGCGAATATCACAACGTATACAAAGATGGGAAGCACGAATGGACATAGGTTTGTTTGGCTCACGGCAGAGTGTCACGAAAATGCTAAAAGAGTGTAACTGACAGGCATTTCAATGAAGGTGCAGACTATTATACGAAAGCTTAAATCCAAAGTTTCAAGAACCAGTGTTAAACGAGCCATCTAGGTATATACCATGAGGTAACGAAGGTCATAGGACTGCGATGTGCACATTTACACGTCACTGTAGTACCGTGTACATAAGGAATAAAGAGGTGGTGCACTGGTGGAACTGTCATTCATACTCGGGTGAAAGGGTTTTCCATGTGGTTATGGCCACACGACAGGAATTAACAGAGTGACCACGGAATGGTAATTGGAGCTAGACGCACTGTTAGGAAATTCAATATTTCAAGATCCGCAGTGTCAAGAATGTGCCCAGAATATCAAATTTCAAGCATTGGTTCAAATGGTTCAAATGGCTCTGAGCACTATGGGACTTAACATCTGAGGTCATCAGTCCGCTAGAACTTAGAACTACTTAAACCTAACTAACCTAAGGACATCACACATATCCATGCCCGAGGCAGGATTCGAACCTGCGACCGTAGCGGTCGCGCGGTCCCAGACTGAAGCGCGTAGAACCGCTCGGCCACACCGGCCGGCAGATTTCAATCATTATCTCTCACCATGGACAACACAGTGGCCGATGACCTTCACTTCACAACCGAGAGCAGCAATGTTTGCTTGTGAAATAATCATAGAAATCAATCTGGGACGTACGACGAACGTATACGTTTCGACAGTGCGGCGAAATTCGACGTTAATGGGATACGTCTTTGCTAAAAGCGCGACATCTCCTGCAGCGCCTCTCCTGGGGTCGTGACCATATCCGCTGGACCCTAGTGACTGGAAAACCGTGGCCGGGTCAGATGAGTCCCGATTTCGGTTGGTAAAAGGTCACTGTAATGTTCGAGTGTGGCGCAGGCCCCACAAAGCCATGGACCAGAATTATCAACATGGCACTGTGCAAACTGATGGTCATTCCATAAAGCTGTGCGTTGTGTATAGATAAAATGTACAGGGCCCTCTGGAACACTGGACCGATCATTGACTGGAAATAGTTATGGTCTGCTGTTTGGAGGCCATTTGTAGCCATTGAACCATGAAGATTTTATGAAAGACAGTGCGCCATGTCACCAGGCCACAACAGATTGCGACTGGTTTGAAGAACATCCTGGACAATTTCAGCGAAGGATTTGAGCACCTCCATCACGCGACGTAAGTCTCGTAGAATATATATGGGACATAACCGAGAAGTCAGTTCGTGCACAATATTCTGCACCAGCAATACGTTCGCATTTATGGACGACTATAGAGGTAGTAGGGCTCAATGTTTGTCCAAGGGACTTCCAATTAGCCTACCTGTTTAGTCCACGCCACATCGAGCAGCTGCACTACGCCATTCAAAAGGAGGTCTGACACGATATTAGGAGGTATCTCATGACTTTTACCTCACTGCATAATTACCCGCTGACTGCAAAAACAAGATTGACCTAATTACAGCGTGTGCAAAGGCATTTAAGCAGTCATTGTTCCCTTGATCCATATGTGACTGGAATTGGAAGAACCCCTAATTCGATTGCATGGTACAATGAAAGTACTTGAGAGTGGACAAGTTACTCTCTCACATATTTTTCGTATACAGAAAATTATTGAAGATTTTGTTACAACCTGATGCACCTTGTGCGAGACTCCAGAAAGTTAATGAATAGCCTAAGCAGTTGTTGATGGATCCTGCTAGGGCGCTAAAAGCATGAGGTATTTTTATCATTCTTAGCTCATAAAGACGGTTTGTTGGGAGTTGAAAGCAGTTGGCGGCGAGCCCAAGCTTGCTGGACAGGCACACAGCCATACAGGAAGACATGGCAGCCCCTCATTGAGACTCCAGCAGAATAATGCCGCACTACCTGCCACGGCGCCAGCAGAAGCCTGGGCTGGGGCGATGGTCCTAAGAAACGCGTCTACACAGTGGAGTTGTAAACTTGGCATTGTGTGCAGAGCCACATGTAATAAAAATTCACATTTTTGTGTTCGCTGATAGTGCAAATAGACCACTGAACCACTTCCCTCAGCTGCATCGATAGTAAAAAAAAAACTCCAGTGTCCAAGAAACATTTAGAGATAGAATCTTTATTACACCTCAGAGCTAGGATTAATAAGCTCCAAGGCACAGGCGATTTAGATAAAAATCGCTTGTTGCCGTGGGAAGAGACTCGACTTCGGAAAAAATCATCTACCCCTTTTGCAAAAACTTAAGAAAGCCAGTAATTGGAGGTTTCCTTTTTTTTTTTTTTTTAGATGTAGGTTTCTTAACTCTTTCCCTGGTTCGACATGAGTTTGTGCTGTCATGTGGGAGAGGATATTTAGCACCTATAGAGCGTAGTTATTGGCTCAAGATGGGGTGAAAGCAGTGTCGTTCATGCACTTTGCAGGAATACGGAACTTTTTTCTGGAGAGGTGCGAAGCACTCGAATGTGGGACTTTGGTCTGGTAAGCACTTTTGGTCGCAGCTCTGGCATGTGTGGTTGGTACTTGGGAGCCGTCCTGAGACTGACTTCGCTACCGAGTAATTTATACTGGGTAGCCTGTGGAGAAGTTCTTACTGTACCGACTGTGTGACCTCAAAAGTCTCGGACTACTCGTATGCTGAGGGCACACTTATTCGTTTTTGGTTTACTAGACTTGCCGTTTCTAATCCTTGTGTGCTCTATCTTTTTTTTTTTTTAAGTCATCAGTCTACTGACTGGTTTGATGCGGCCCGCCACGAATTCCTTTCCTGTGCTAACCTCTTCATCTCAGAGTAGCACTTGCAACCTACGTCCTCAGTTATTTGCTTGACGTATTCCAATCTCTGTCTTCCTCTACAGTTTTTGCCCTCTACAGCTCCCTCTAGTACCATGGAAGTCATTCCCTCATGTCTTAGCAGATGTCCTATCATCCTGTCCCTTCTCCTTATCAGTGTTTTCCACATATTCCTTTCCTCTCCGATTCTGCGTAGAACCTCCTCATTCCTTACCTTATCAGTCCACCTAATTTTCAACATTCGTCTATAG
Source organism: Schistocerca nitens (assembly GCF_023898315.1). Lineage (NCBI taxonomy): Eukaryota > Metazoa > Arthropoda > Insecta > Orthoptera > Acrididae > Schistocerca > Schistocerca nitens. The sequence continues at coordinate 404,460,983 of NC_064618.1, forward strand.
CACCACATCTCAAACGCTTTGATTCTCTTCTGTTCCGGTTTTCCCACAGTCCATGTTTCACTACCATACAATGCTGTACTCCAGACGTACATCCTCAGAAATTTCTTCCTCAAATTAAGGCCGGTATTTGATATTAGTTGACTTCTCTTGGCCAGAAATGCCTTTTTTTCCATAGCGATTCTGCTTTTGATGTCCTCCTTGCTCCGTCCGTCATTGGTTATTTTACTGCCTAGGCAGCACAATTCCTTAACTTCATTGACTTCGTGACCATCAATCTTGATGTTAAGTTTCTCGCTGTTCTCATTTCTACTACTTCTCATTACCTTCGTCTTTCTCCGATTTACTCTCAAACCATACTGTGTACTCATTAGACTGTTCATTCCGTTCAGCAGATCATTTAATTCTTCTTCACTTTCAGTCAGGATAGCAATGTCATCAGCGAATCGTATCATTGATATCCTTTCACCTTGTATTTTAATTCCACTCCTGAACCTTTCTTTTATTTCCATCATTGCTTCCTCGATGTACAGATTGAAGAGTAGGGGCGAAAGGCTACAGCCTTGTTTTACACCGTTCTTAATACGAGCACATCGTTCTTGATCGTCCACTCTTATTATTCCCTCTTGGTTGATGTACATATTGTACACTCCTGGAAATTGAAATAAGAACACCGTGAATTCCTTGTCCCAGGAAGGGGAAACTTTATTGACACATTCCTGGGGTCAGATACATCACATGATCACACTGACAGAACCACAGGCACATAGACACAGGCAACAGAGCATGCACAATGTCGGCACTAGTACAGTGTATATCCACCTTTCGCAGCAATGCAGGCTGCTATTCTCCCATGGAGACGATCGTAGAGATGCTGGATGTAGTCCTGTGGAACGGCTTGCCATGCCATTTCCACCTGGCGCCTCAGTTGGACCAGCGTTCGTGCTGGACGTGCAGACCGCGTGAGACGACGCTTCATCCAGTCCCAAACATGCTCAATGGGGGACAGATCCGGAGATCTTGCTGGCCAGGGTAGTTGACTTGCACCTTCTAGAGCACGTTGGGTGGCACGGGATACATGCGGACGTGCATTGTCCTGTTGGAACAGCAAGTTCCCTTGCCGGTCTAGGAATGGTAGAACGATGGGTTCGATGACGGTTTGGATGTACCGTGCACTATTCAGTGTCCCCTCGACGATCACCAGTGGTGTACGGCCAGTGTAGGAGATCGCTCCCCACACCATGATGCCGGGTGTTGGCCCTGTGTGCCTCGGTCGTATGCAGTCCTGATTGTGGCGCTCACCTGCACGGCGCCAAACACGCATACGACCATCATTGGCACCAAGGCAGAAGCGACTCTCATCGCTGAAGACGACACGTCTCCATTCGTCCCTCCATTCACGCCTGTCGCGACACCACTGGAGGCGGGCTGCACGATGTTGGGGCGTGAGCGGAAGACGGCCTAACGGTGTGCGGGACCGTAGCCCAGCTTCATGGAGACGGTTGCGAATGGTCCTCGCCGATACCCCAGGAGCAACAGTGTCCCTAATTTGCTGGGAAGTGGCGGTGCGGTCCCCTACGGCACTGCGTAGGATCCTACGGTCTTGGCGTGCATCCGTGCGTCGCTGCGGTCCGGTCCCAGGTCGACGGGCACGTGCACCTTCCGCCGACCACTGGCGACAACATCGATGTACTGTGGAGACCTCACGCCCCACGTGTTGAGCAGTTCGGCGGTACGTCCACCCGGCCTCCCGCATGCCCACTATACGCCCTCGCTCAAAGTCCGTCAACTGCACATACGGTTCACGTCCACGCTGTCGCGGCATGCTACCAGTGTTAAAGACTGCGATGGAGCTCCGTATGCCACGGCAAACTGGCTGACACTGACGGCGGCGGTGCACAAATGCTGCGCAGCTAGCGCCATTCGACGGCCAACACCGCGGTTCCTGGTGTGTCCGCTGTGCCGTGCGTGTGATCATTGCTTGTACAGCCCTCTCGCAGTGTCCGGAGCAAGTATGGTGGGTCTGACACACCGGTGTCAATGTGTTCTTTTTTCCATTTCCAGGAGTGTATATGACCCGTCTCTCCCTACAGCTTACCCCTACTTTTTTCAGAATCTCGAACAGCTTGCGCCATTTTATATTGTCGAACGCTTTTTCCAGGTCGACAAATCCTATGAAAGTGTCTTGATTTTTCTTTAGCCTTGCTTCCATTATTAGCCGTAACGTCAGAATTGCCTCTCTCGTCCCTTTACTTTTCCTAAAGCCAAACTGATCGTCACCTAGCGCATTCTCAATTTTCTTTTCCATTCTTCTGTATATTATTCTTGTAAGCACCTTCGATTCATGAGCTGTTAAGCTGATTGTCCGATAATTCTCGCACTTGTCAGCTCTTGCCGTCTTCGGAATTGTGTGGATGATGCTTTACCGGAAGTCAGATGGTATGTCGCCAGACTCATATATTCTACACACCAACGTGAATAGTCGTTTTGTTGCCACTTCCCCCAATGATTTTAGAAATTCTGATGGAATGTTATCTATCCCTTCTGCCTTATTTGACCGTAAGTCTTCCAAAGCTCTTTTAAATTCCGATTCTAATACTGGATCCCCTATCTCTTCTACATCGACTCCTGTTTCTTCTTCTATCACATCAGACAAATCTTCACCCTCATAGAGGCTTTCAATGTATTCTTTCCACCTATCTGCTCTCTCCTCTGCATTTAACAGTGGAATTCCCGTTGCACTCTTAATGTTACCACCGTTGCTTTTAATGTCACCAAAGGTTGTTTTGACTTTCATGTATGCTGAATCTGTCCTTCCGACAATCATACCTTTTTCGATGTCTTCACATTTTTCCTGCAGCCATTTCGTCTTAGCTTCCCTGCACTTCCTATTTATTTCATTCCTCAGCGACTTGTATTTCTGTATTCCTGATTTTCCCGGAAGATGTTTGTACTTCCTCCTTTCATCAATCAACTGAAGTATTTCTTCTGTTACCCATGGTTTCTTCGCAGCTACCATCTTTGTACCTATGTTTTCCTTCCCAACTTCTGTGACGGCCCTTTTTAGAGATGTCCATTCCTCTTCAACTGTACTGCCTACTGCGCTATTCCTTATTGCTGTATCTATAGCGTTAGAGAACTTCAAACATATCTCGTCATTCCTTAGTACTTCCGTATCCCACTTCTTTGCGTATTGATTCTTCCTGACTAATGTCTTGAACTTCAGCCTACTTCCATCACTACTATATTGTGATCTGAGTCTATATCTGCTCCTGGGTACGCCTTACAATCCAGTATCTGATTTCGAAATCTCTGTCTGACCATGATGTAATCTAATTGAAATCTTCCCGTATCTCCCGGCCTTTTCCAAGTATACCTCCTCCTCTTGTGATTCTTGAACAGGGTATTCGCTATTACTAGCTGAAACTTGTTACAGAACTCAATTAGTCTTTCTCCTCTTTCATTCCTCGTCCCAAGCCCATATTCTCCTGTAATCTTTACTTCTGCTCCTTCCCCTACAACTGCATTCCAGTCGCCCATGACTATTAGCTTTTCGCCCCCCTTTACATACTGCATTACCCTTTCAATATCTGTTCATCTTCAGCTTGCGACGTCGGCATGTATACCTGAACTATCGTTGTCGGTGTTGGTCTGCTGTCGATTCTGATTAGAACAACCCGGTCACTGAACTGTTCACAGTAACACACCCTCTGCCCTACCTTGCTATTCATAACGAATCCTACACCTGTTATACCATTTTCTGCTGCTGTTGATATTACCCGATACTCATCTGACCAGAAATCCTTGTCTTCCTTCCAGTTCACTTCACTGACCCTACTATATCTAGTTTGAGCCTTTGCATTTCCCTTTTCAGATTTCCTAGTTTCCCTACCACGTTCAAGCTTCTGACATTCCGCGCCCCGACTCGTAGAACGTTATCCTTTCGTTAATTATTCAATCTTTTTCTCATGGTAACCTCCCCCTTGGCTGTCCTCTCCCGGAGATCCGAATGGTGGACTATTCCGGAATCTTTTGCCAATGGAGAGATCATCATGGTACTTCTTCAATTACAGGCCACATGTCCTGTGGATACACGTTACGTGTCTTTAATGCAGTGGTTTCCATTGCCTTCTGCATCCTCACGTCGTTGATCATTGTTGATTCTTCCGCCTGTAGGGGCAATTTCCCACTCCTAGGACAAGAGAGTGCCCTGAACCTCTATCCGCTCCTCCGCCCTCTTTGACAAGGCCGTTGGCGGAATGAGGCTCTGTCGTATGTGAGCGAAATTGGTCCTTGGTACGACCAGCGAACGGGTGTGTCACACACTAATCGCTAGACAGTGAGATGTTTGCATTTACTTTGTGGCCGCGGTCGATTCACGGACGCCGCCACCACATCTCACCTCCTTCACCGCACACATCTCGCCAGCTGCAAGTCACGTCGCCGCACGAAGTACACAGGGTAACGTACTGTCGCTCCAGCATTGTCAGGGTGTACAGGTCTCAATAGTCACTTGCTATCAGCTGCACCTATATAGAGGAACTTCAGAACATTTGATCAATCAAGGTATGCTCAGCGTCACATCAATTCAGCTTCTGTTCTCCACATTTTAGGGCCAGACCACTTGACTTACTGATCACCTAGTTAAACTTTGCCAACCAGGGTCCACCCACTTAGTATTAAGTAACCTGTTACTTGTTTAGGGTATTCAATCTATAACTTGTTTGGTATAATTTACGTCTTGTTTGAAAAAATAAATCTTGTTAGTACACTAAATTCTGCAAACGTTGTCAATCATTCAAACAGTACCTCCAGAGTTGCCTTTCATACTCTCTGACAGGCACATGTTCTTTGGGTTGTAGAGTATGGACTTAGATGTAGATGGAGAAATACAACCTCATCTTTAACTCCTACTCAAGAAGTAACTTCGAAATCGCTGCGTTCTGCTGCACTAATCTTTCGTGTACATTCCGATAAGGCGCATCGTGGTACTTTGTATCTTTCCACACTTTGCTTCAACTGTTCGCTGTATAGCGAGAGTGCAAAATGTCGTTTTCTGGCCTTCTGTAATTTCAAACAGCTCCCTTCTGGTGTCTGTTACTCAGTCTTCTGCTGAATGCACATGCAGGTATTTACTGGATGGTCGTCTTTCCCCGATGCGGGTGCTCGCAAATTCCCACCACAGTAGGGAGGCGATATCCCCTATATGCAGTGCGGATGAGTTCGATTTATGGTCTCATAAAACAGCCATCCGAGCGCCGTGTAATCCTTAGGGAAAGCTATTGGATTTATGCCGAACTCCGAGCGCAGATCCTGCCCTCGAGCATCATAAAACAGAACAATATGCATCAAAGCTTTACGCATTTCCCGCCGTGAAAGGCAGTACACATAAAAGCCTAACCCTCAAATAAAACGCATCGCTGTCTACTGCTACGAACAAGAACGCAGCTCTCTTTCTGCGCTCAAGGCGTCAACACTAAATATTCTAATTATACGGAGATAACTAATTTTCTTATTCCTTGGTTGCGCGAGAGTCGTTCTGAATCTAATGCTTCACATTTATTTTAATGGAAACTACAACAGGTATAGAAAGCACAAGAACAAGGTTAAATTGCACCATACCGTCATTTTTCCACATAATCACAATCACTCCTTATGCATTTTTTCTAACGATCAGCAAACGACTGCATGCTGCGATAGTAAAAACTTGAACTAGCTGAGGCTAACCAGTTTCCAACGTTATCTGAGTCTGAAAACTGTTTGTCACGTACTTCATCTTTCATAGGTTCAGTGAAACTGAAGTACGGAGGTCATAATTCGAAACTGTGACACGGACGTGGTACAACAGTCTACAATTACTATAAAATGGTGCAAAGGGTATCTTCTTTCTCTGTAGTGCATTATGACTTATTCTTGCCCGATTCATGGACGGGGCTGAGCAGCACTGATTGTTAATACGTGTAAGAGCGAACCTACGATACTTGTAAGTAGGCTGTTTTGGTTTTATGTTGGCAACGTCACGAAGCGCTCTGTATGAAAATCACTGACTGTGTGCAGTCTATGGCTGGTTGGGCTCATTGTTGCAAAATTCGCTATTGTAGTTTCGGGCTGTTGGATGTGAACAGCGCGTAGCGTTGGGCAGTTGGAGGTGAGCCGCCAGCTGTGGTGGACGTGGAGAGAGAGATGCCAGAGTTTTGAGAGGTTGCTATAAGCGGACGATCTGGACGTATGTCCGCCAGAAAAAGTAAATTTGTAAAGATGGAAGTTATGAATTGACAGATATACGTATATATATATATATATGACGACTTTTGAACATTATTAAGGTAAATACATTGTTTATTCTCTACCAAAATCTTTCATTTGCTAACTACGCCTATCAGTAGTTAGTGCCTTCAGTAGTTAGAATCTTTTATTTGGCTGGCAGTATTGGCGCTCGCTGTATTGCAGTAGTTCGAGTAACGAAGGTTTTTTTAAGGTAAGTGTTTCATGAAAGGTATAGGTTATTGTTAGTCAGGGCCATTCTTTTGTAGGGATTATTGAAAGTCAGCTTGCGTTGCGCTAAAACATATTGTGTGTCAGTTTAGTGATGATCAGAACAAGTAAAGAGAGAACTGTCTGAGTACGTTCAGTTTTACTCAGCTGTCTCCGTATCAAATAACGTAGAAGTTTATTAGCACAGTCATTCATAATTTTTCTAAGGGGACGTTTCATACTCTAATTCTGCCGTCAAAAGCTCTGTCTCATCGAAAACTAGAATATTCCATTTCCCCTAACGAAATCCAGTTATAATAATTTTTAATCAGGTCTACACCAAATATACTACAGAGTATTTCTTCGTGAGTCAGCCGCCCAAGGGTTCTTCAGCGTTTCGGTTACAGTCAAGCAAGTCTTTGACCGTTCGCCGCGCCCTTCGGGCGTCTCCGTTCCTTTGCGGTATAAGTCGCTGACAATGAGAGTTTAATATTCCAACAACTGGAAGAACGAATTTCAGAATGTTGTAGGTACACACGATCCAGTTACATTAATGTGGACACGGTCCGTATTCGACTTCAACTTTCAATAACGCATCAAGATATCTGAGAATGTTCTATGCAACACTGCCGTCGAGGAAGACTTCGTTCTCGTGCAGTAACCACTTTCACACAGCAGGCGGCAGCATTAGCAGTGCATTGCCTTCCGGAAGCATTTCGAAGTGGCTAAGCTTGTGAATTGTTCGCCTGCAGCAGTCGTTACAGTATACCGTGTATATCAAAATGGCGCTATCCAAAATTGGCACACTGGACACGCATTCGCGAGGACGACGGTTCAATCCCGCGTCCGGCCATCCTGATTTAGGTTTTCCGTGATTCCCCTAAATCGATTCAGGCAAATGCCGGGATGGTCCCTGTGGTGTCACACACTTGCTAGGTGGTAGCTTAAATCGGCCGCGGTCCATTAGTACATGTCGGACCCGCGTGTCGCCACTGTGTGATCGCAGACCGAGCGCCACCACACGGCAGGTCTCGAGAGACGTACGAGAACTCGCCCCAGTTGTACGACGACGTTGCTAGCGACTATACTGACAAAGCCTTTGCTCTCATTTGCCGAGAGACAGTTAGAATAGCCTTCAGCTAAGTTAATGGCTACGACTTAGCAAGGCGCCAATTGTCACAGTGCATGTATCTTACGAGTCTCATTTGTATAGTCAAGAGAGATGTATCACAAGGATTGAATAAAAGTTAAGTATATTCCAAAGCTACGTATTTTCTTTATAGTATTCAATACGTATCCTGTTCCAGACTTCAAGCCATCCTGCTGTAGCTTAGCGCGTGCCTTTCGGCTTCCTTCTCAGTGTGGCGTAGCTCGCTTGTTACGCCACAACAGTCCCTTCGAAAGGACACGGCCGACTTCCTACCTCATCCTTCCCTAATCCGGTGAGACCGATGACCTCGCAGTTTGGTCTCCTCCCCCAAATAACCCAACCCAACCAAAATTGGCGCCGAGGCAGCTGTGGTACACCACGGGCCATAGATGCAAGGGATGTGTACGGGTGAACAGACGTGCAATCGTTGAGCAACTGACCGGATCGAAGAACCAAGGGGCAACCAACAGTGTCTCCTGAACGACGGTCTTGCGACTGTGGGTGCGTCTGGGCCTCTGCAGCAGCACCTGGTTTATGCACCAATGGTGCAGTAGCCAACGGGATGGTGGTGGTGGTAAGTTACTATGGGACCAAACTACTGAGGTCATCGGTCCCCAGCTGGAGGACCCTTGAGTGGCGACAGGTGGGAATTTCAGATGTATGACGCTCTATGCTCCATCGGACAAATGGCTGTTGGCGTGTACGGCGTGAAACGTCTGACAACAAACACCTTGCCACAATCGTCGAAGCGTTATGATCTGGGGCAGGTCTTTTTGCATTTCCTAGGTGATTTCATCTTTCTGGGAGACAAAATGAAATAACATAAGTGTACATATATCCTTGAAGCCTATGTCCACCACTACATGCAGTTCGTTTCTCCTCTGCACGACAGCGTCTACCAGCAAACAATGCAACACGTCGCAGAGATCGCAGTGTTTCGAAAAGCACCAGGATAACTTTACCGTACTCCCTTAGCCACTAAACCCCCCCAGATTTAAACCCAATCGAGAATCTGTGAAACCACCACGATCGGATTGCTCGCGCCATAGATCCTCAACCGAGGAATCTGGCGCAGCTGGCCACGACACTGAAGTCTGCATGGCTCCATAACCCTATCCGTACCTTCCAGAACATTGCTGACATTCGCCCTGCAGAATATGAGTACTCAGGATTTTCACAGGCGGTCATATTAAAAAGATTGGACAGTATATATGGAGATAATTAATATTCCCATACGTTCAGTGCATGGTAATCGTTCCGAACCTACTGCTTCACATTTTTTTTCGTGGAAACTGCAACAGACACAGAAATCACAAGAACACAGTTAAATAGCACCACATTGTTTTCCACATGATTCACATATATTATCAATCATTTGGCGAGTCCCCTTGACCTGGTCTATGTCACACAGGGTGTCGCAGCGGAGACACTTGAGGCTAAGATAGAGCTGACGGCCTTTACCGATTATTATGCTTACTTTTCTACCATCTCCCTCACACGACAGAGGATATGGCAGAGCAGGTACTCGTGAAAGATGAATGTCATGCTTCTGGAAGTACTGGAGTGTCGGCAGAAGGGAGTCAAGAGGTGGAGTATCTGACAAGTGGCACCCGACCTTTCCTTTCCTGATCCTGTGGTGACTGGATTGCGCAAAACCTGTTCTGCAGCGCTCGATGATGCACTGTGGAGAAGAGGCTATGTTTTGGCAGCAGCACACCATGGAATGGTATGTTATGCCACTACGGGAGTAGTCTGGCCAGCCGACGTCGCCCAGACGTCAGGCTGAGTTTCGGCGTCTGCAAGCTAACATCACTATGCTTACATAACGCCATCGCTAGGGCACACTTAAGCGCGTGCGTAATCACTATCGGTTTGGGGGTGAACTACTGGCCACACATCGCATTATATGCAAATGTTCCAGATGTCGAAGAGCACCGTATCTGGCACACATGCTAGATACGGTGAATGTTCGGTGCCTGACCGCCCGAAAGTATTTCGCCAACGCCTTCTTCGATCATTACCGTCGATCTACGCCACAGAGGACCATCGTACTCCAAAGACAGTTGAAGTCTTCTGCAAGCTGCCTCGAACCCTCGATAGAAAGGTGGCGGTGACCCTCATGGTAGACATAATAGTGGAGGATGCAGCTGACACCCTCCAGAAAGGGGCAACTAACAAATCGTTGGACCCTGATCATCTCTCTATAGAATGTTATCACCCATGATTTTACGATGCCCTGATGGGTGGTACATATTACTGGCATAAGGTTGCTTGGAAATGGAAGGACTGGGCCAAATATGGATTGAATATCAATTCATATCAAGACATTTACTCACAATTATAAAAAAAAATAGGTTCACAAATTAGGTCAATAGGACCTTGATATACTAAGACAAACCAATGCAAAAATTTAACAACGATTACTAGTAACCGATAAACAATGTAACCAAAGGTTTCAGTGAGATCAAATAACAGAAGGTTTCTGTTAATTCAGATACTTGCTGTAAACTCTCCAATAGTCTATCATGGGAACACGAGGTATGGAGGTTTAAATTTACAATAAATGTTATTCTCTTTCCAAAAATATAGAACTTTTATGTGCCACTGGGTACTATTGTCGAAATATTTACAGCGAACTTCAGTAAGAGAAGCAAGATAATATTTCACCAACTGAATTTACATAAGACTCTTTTCAAAAGCTCTAAAAAGAAAACATTCTTCAGAACAGGCAGACCACAGATATTTCTAAACTGTGTTTGACTAAAATCGACAAATAATTCAAGTTTACCTAAAAAGGAGTTCAGTAAAAGGAAACAAAACAATCAAAGCTGCTTGATATGAAACCATCTCACAGCGGGCAATGTGGCCTGAACAAATGGACCCGAAATTACTTAGGGGAGGCCCGACGTGCTGCTAACCACACTCCTTTTCGAAGCAAGCGTGGGAACACAACACAAGGCGCAAACTTACCATGATAGCCTGATGAACAGAAAAATACTTTTTAAGTGAAACAAGTAAAACTTAAGTCATCAGATTACACGCTGGCAGCGTAGACAAAACGTTTGTGAAAAGAAGCTAAAAATAGTAAGGTAACTTTCCAAGGCAATCCCTTCCCCCACTTACATCTGCTAGTAGAAAGGTTCAGCGGCCAAACGAGATTCAAACTACGCCACGAGGCGGAAATTGTAAATACTTGTAATACCGTGCGCGGAAAACACAGTTCTGAGGAAGATGCGGAAGGTTGGCTGACGAACCTCACCAAGCAACGAGATTCGGTCTGGTGAGACGCACAAGATTGCGGGCTCCAAATAGTTAAAGAGAGAGACTTGGCGTTTTAGTACACAAGGTACTAGGCAAGAAAAATGTTTTGGACGACTTGGTTAATACAATGAACATGAAATAACTTTACAAAATCTTAATCATTTAAAACATATAATCAAATCTTAATTCTGTTACAATTACCAAATGGAAATTGTTATTTTCTGATACGAGCGACATACTCCTTAAATAGCCTGGCCAGACGCAGAAACGGGAAATAACAACAACAGGAGGCTGAACCGAGTCTATATAGACGCAGCAGGGCACAAAAACGCGCAGTAAGCGAACCAGTCACAATTATCATGCTCACAGCGGAGAGGAAGATCAGTCTTTACGAATGCCGGCACCGTAGCAACGAACTAGAAGTAGCTCACAGAGCACACAAAGCCGCTGGGAGGTGACAAGCAGTGGAAAAGCTTGGAGCTGCGAGGAGATGTGTGGATGACGACGACACACCGCTCGTTTTCAGACCTGGTCGGCTGAAGCAATCCATTCTTGTTTCCGGTCAACGTCTGTCCTGTCTGGAAGATACTCAGCCAGACCAACTAGAAAGCCACTGGGCCGGTAGAACAAACAGCTGGCCCGATGCCCAGCAGACCTGAGCTGTCCATGCTGCTTCACTGACTGCCTTCCTCCAGAAACGACCTCAACGGCATTCGCGACAATCGGGCCACGTCCCCTTCACGCCTAATATTGTGTTCCAGGAGACGTGGCGCAAGCTATCTATAGCTCAACGGTTCAGGTTATGATGACCCCTGCAATGGAGATACCGCCTGCTTTTGTCGACAGCATCCTTATATCAGTCCCAAAGCCATCTTCTGAAAGGACAGTTGACCATTACTGGCCCCTTTCGCTGTTACACAGAGATTTCAAGGTTTTGACGACGTTTCTAGTTGCCCACATTCGGAGTGTCTTGCCCTAGGCCGTCTTTACGGACCAGATGTGTTCCGGTGGTAACAGCAAAAACCAGACGCCGACTATTATAACCCTGACTGGCGTAGGTACGTCGCTTATGCAGGGAACTGGTGTAGGTGGACTTTGGCCACGCTTTTGAAAGGATACACCACGAATATCTTGAGGAGGAGCTGCAACATCTGGCCTTCCCCCAGTCTTTCATTAAAATCAGCATGTGCCTTCTGCATGGCGCAGCTTCACGTTGGGCACAATCATTATTACCTGCTCAGTGAGGCAAGGTTGTCCACTGCCGGCGGTTATCCGTGACGTTACCATGGAGCTGCTGTTACATGAACTAGCATGGGAACTTACATTGAGAGACCATACCTTCATCTGCCTCTCATATGTGGACGTTCTGTGTTCTTAGGTGTACACTAGGTGAAGTCCAAAGATCACTGAACTGGATTACCCAATACAGTGCCGCAGTCGGAAGTTGCGTGAACTTGGGGAAGTGGGGTGATGGCCATTGTCATTGGCTTCCTACACCAACTCTGGAATATGATCAAATGTTTCAGAGACATCTTTACACGTGACAGTTGAGGGATGGCTCACCTTACCTATACTCGTCTCCTACAAGGCATATGTATGGATGTCCATAGCAGCTTGCTGCGATCTTTGAACATGGTACAGCAGGTGGCATATGTCAGCATCTACCAGTTATCCAAGACACCATACCTCTCTATAGTCCTTCTGATGTTGAAGACGATAGCATGCAGTTTACGGATGGTATTTGGTTATTTTACCAGTGAGGTAATGTTCATGAAAGTGTGATATGATATACCCACCCTATCTATCACAGAGAGAAGCCTTGGAATGTGTGTGTTAGAGCAGTTGTTTTATATGTCGTCTCGATGAAGGTGGTTTGTACTAGCCACGAGCGCTGCTTTACAGGAACTGGTCTCTGTCTCTCATGAACAACAAATTGCAGTGGTGCACATTTCCGTCATATTATATAATTTTTGTATACTTCAGTTACTCCGATGTCGACCTGACGAATGAGCGACTGCAGACAGCCGTGATGTTTATTGCCGGACGATGCGAGGTCATCCCCGAAATCTGACTAAAAGCTGTCTACTCTTGGTTACTTGGTCAATGGTCTGGCGTTCACTATATGGCACTCTTCTTGATTTGGATGCCAGAGTGGCCCGTTATTTGGTGGCCAACCACAAATACATAAATCACAAGAGACTCTATTCCATACCTATGGCTGACTCTCCATTATGCCTCCAGTGCCTTCTACCTGTTACAGATGAACACCATCTGGTATGTTGGTGTGCCATGTAGGTGTGGAGGTTGACAAGACTGATGTTAGCCCTCATCCAGTACATGACGCCGAACTACGGTGACACCAACATCTCGTCTTGTTCCAGACTTTATATTTTACCCATATAAAGCAGGCACTGCTTTGGATCAACGCCGGCTTGTGTGGCCGAGCGGTTCTAGGCGCTACAGTCGGGAACCGCGCGACCGCTACGGTCGCAGGTTCGAATCCTGCCTCGGGCATGGATGTGTGTGATGTTCTTAGGTTAGTTAGGTTTAAGTAGTTCTTAGTTCTAGGGGACTGATGACCTCAGAAGTTAAGTCCCATAGTGTTCAGAGCCATTTGAACCATTTGGATCAACTGTTTGACCATATTGTATTTTTACTGGGATGGTGACTATATCAGTTTTTACATCTTTCTATTGGAATGACTCACTCGTCTCCAAAACGACCTGCACCAATACTCTGCTAATTACTCACGTAGTGCCGTCTTGGACTTTCCCTACTGTTTGGTTGTGCCATGTATGAGAATTAACCTTATGTACCTGTCAATATGAATAATGAATAGGAAAATAGGAATGCGGGTAAGCTACTACAAACAGCATAGTGAACGCATTATTGTGGTCAAGATAGATACGAAGCCCACACCTACTACAGTAGTACAAGTTTATATGCCAACTAGCTCCGCAGATGACGAAGAAATTGAAGAAATGTATGATGAAATAAAAGAAATTATTCAGATAGTGAAGGGAGACGAAAATTTAATAGTCATCGGTGACTGGAATTGGAGTGTAGGAAAAGGGAGAGAAGGAAACGTAGTAGGTGAATATGGATTGGGGCTAAGAAATCAAAGAGGAAGCCGCCTGATAGAATTTTGCACAGAGCACAACTTAATCATAGCTAACACTTGGTTTAAGAATCATGATAGAAGGTTGTATACATGGAAGAACCCTGGAGATACTAAAAGGTATCAGATAAATTATATAATGGTAAGACAGAGATTTAGGAACCAGGTTTTAAATTGTAAGACATTTCCAGGGGCAGATGTGGACTCTGACCACAATCTATTGGTTATGACCTGTAGCTTAAAACTGAAGAAACTGCAAAAAGGTGGGAATTTAAGGAGATGGGACCTGGATAAACTGAAAGAACCTGAGGTTGTACAGAGTTACAGGGAGAGCATAAGGGAACAACTGACAGGAATGGGGGAAAGAAATACAGTAGAAGAAGAATGGGTAGCTTTGAGGGATGAAGTAGTGAAGGCAGCAGAGGATCAAGTAGGTAAAAAGACGAGGGCTAGTAGAAATCCTTGGGTAACAGAAGAAATATTGAATTTAATTGATGAAAGGAGAAAATATAAAAATGCAGTAAATGAAGCAGACAAAAAGGAATACAAACGTCTCAAAAATGAGATCGACAGGAAGTGCAAAATGGCCAAGCAGGGATGGCTAGAGGACAAATGTAAGGATGTAGAGGCTTATCTCACTAGGGGTAAGATAGATACTGCCTACAGGAAAATTAAAGAGACCTTTGGAGGTAAGAGAACCACTTGTATGAACATCAAGAGCTCAGATGGAAACCCAGTTCAAAGTAAAGAAGGGAAAAGCAGAAAGGTGGAAGGAGTATATAGAGGGTCTATACAAGGGCGATGCACTTGAGGACAATATTATGGAAATGGAAGAGGATGTAGATGAAGATGAAATGGGAGATACGATACTGCGTGAAGAGTTTGACAGAGCACTGAAAGACCTGAGTCGAAACAAGGCCCCCGGAGTAGACAACATTCCATTGAAACTACTGACGGCCTTGGGAGAGCCAGTCATGACAAAACTCTACCATCTGGTGAGCAAGATGTATGAAACAGGCGAAATACCCTCAGACTTCAAGAAGAATATAATAATTCCAATCCCAAAGAAAGCAGGTGTTGACAGATGTGAAAATTACCGAACTATCAGTTTAATAAGCCACAGCTGCAAAATACTAACACGAATTCTTTACAGACGAATGGAAAAACTAGTAGAAGCCGACCTCGGGAAAGATCAGTTTGGATTCCGTAGAAATACTGGAACACGTGAGGCAATACTGACCTTACGACTTATCTTAGAAGAAAGATTAAGGAAAGGCAAACCTACGTTTCTAGCATTTATAGACTTAGAGAAAGCTTTTGACAATGTTGACTGGAATACTCTCTTTCAAATTCTAAAGGTGGCAGGGGTAAAATACAGGGAGCGAAAGGCTATTTACAATTTGTACAGAAACCAAATGGCAGTTATAAGAGTCGAGGGACATGAAAGGGAAGCAGTGGTTGGGAAGGGAGTAAGACAGGGTTGTAGCCTCTCCCCGATGTTATTCAATCTGTATATTGAGCAAGCAGTAAAGGAAACAAAAGAAAAAATCGGAGTAGGTATTAAAATTCATGGAAAAGAGGCAAAAACTTTGAGGTTCGCCGATGACATTGTAATACTGTCAGAGACAGCAAAGAACTTGGAAGAGCAGTTGAACGGAATGGATGGTGTCTTGAAGGGAGGATATAAGATGAACATCAACAAAAACAAAACGAGGATAATGGAATGTAATCGAATTAAGTCGGGTGATGCTGAGGGTATTAGATTAGGAAATGAGACACTTAAAGTAGTAAAGGAGTTTTGCTCTTTGGGGAACAAAATAACTGATGATGGTCAAAGTAGAGAGGATATAAAATGTAGACTGACAATGGCAAGGAAAGCGTTTCTGAAGAAGAGAAATTTGTTAACATCGAGTATAGATTTAAGTGTCAGGAAGTCATTTCTGAAAGTATTTGTATGGAGTGTAGCCATGTATGGAAGTGAAACATGGACGATAAATAGTTTGGACAAGAAGAGAATAGAAGCTTTCGAAATGTGGTGCTGCAGAAGAATGCTGAAGATTAGATGGGTAGATCACATAACTAATGAGGAAGTATTGAATAGGATTGGGGAGAAGAGAAGTTTGTGGCACAACTTGACCAGAAGAAGGGATTGGTTGGTAGGACATGTTCTGAGGCATGAAGGGATCACCAATTTAGTATTGGAGGGCAGCGTGGAGGGTAAAAATCGTAGGGGGAGACCAAGAGATGAATACACTAAGCCGATTCAGAAGGATGTAGGTTGCAGTTGGTACCGGGAGATGAAGAAGCTTGCGTAGGATAGAGTAGCATGGAGAGCTGCATCAAACCAGTCTCAGGACTGAAGACCACAACAACAACAACAACAACAACCTGTCAATTTTATGAACCAGAAGAAATGACAGAATTTGTAAAGGCGTTCCCGAACCCAGGGGTGGATTAGAAGGACATGTAGACATCATGCAGCTAGTAGCCGCAGGTGCAGTATCTAACGATGGTTTCGCCAAAAGAGAAGCCTTTACAATGTATTTATACTTTAATTTTGTTTTTGTTGTTTAGATATTTTCTTTGTACCTAAAAGAGCATAACACTACGAATAAAAATGTTTTGTTTAACCTGCCTTCTGCTAAAAAAAGAAAAGTCGAACGGGCGGTTCATGGACGACAAGGAGAGGGCATCGTGGCCAGGCCACGAGTTTCGACCCCTGTCCACACTGTATCCATCGGCCTGAAGCTGACTGTTCTACGTTCCTTCAGAAACCAAAAAAAGTTAACATAATACCTTTGGAGTGCAAGGGAAACTAACCGTCAGCGTAGATGGCTGCCATGGAGAGCACGCTGGTTCAATTCACGTCATTGACAAGGATTTTCCTAGGTGGTAGGATTGCTATGGGTTGTACTGAGCCTCATTATGCTACCTCAGGAGCCACTAGAATGAGAAGTAGAAGCTCTACCATCTGGAAAGCCGACAAAACGGCCGGGAGAGCTCAGTGCTGACCACATGCCACTCAACACCGCATGTAGCTAATGTAGGTTATGGTTACAGATATTACTGTCTGGAAAGGAATCCTATATATGGGTAAGAACCATCAACCTCCTATTTGGGCGAGGCTGAAAACTTGGAGAGAGAAGTAGGCAGGAAGATATGGACAGACGAGAAGGTTGTGAGTGCATGAACAGACAGAGAGAGGGAAGGAGGACATGGAAAGACATATGAGAGGGGAGATGATGGATACAGTGAGGGGGACGGGAAATGGACAGATAAAAGGAAGAGAGGAAATGAACAGAGAAAATGGGAGGAGGAGAAAGACAGAGGATGGAAAGTGGAGGATATAGACAGAGGCACGGGGAATAGCGGATATACAGGAAGATGGGGAGTAGCAGATGGACAGAGAGGGGGACAGGAGGAGATGGACAGAGAGAAGGGGAGAAGGAGGGAGTCAGAAAAGAGGGCGGAGAAGATGGACAAAGGGAAAGGAGTGGATGGGCCAATACCATTGGAATAAATACGTACCCAGGCGAGGCCAAGAACTCAGCTAGTCAAATCAAATTATATAGCACACCAGTGTCAAGACAGTATAGGACTTGAAAGAGCAGTTGAATGAAATTCCAGTGTCTTGAAAAGACAATATACACTGACAAGCCAAAGAAACTGGTACACCTCTCTAATATCGTGCAGGGCCCCAGCGAGCACGCAGAAGTGTCCCAACACGTCGTGGCACGGACTCGACTAATGTCTGAAGTAGTGCTGGAGGGAACTAACACCATGAATACTGCAGAGTGTCCATAAATCCGTAAGAGTGCGAGGGGATGGAAATCTCTTCTGAACAGGCATCAAGATACGCTCAATAATGATCATGTCTGGCGAATTGGGGGCCAGCGGAAGTTTTTAAAACCAGAAGAGTGTTCCTGGAGCCACTCTGTAGCAATTCTGGGCGTGTGATATGTCGCACTGTCCTGCTGGAATTGCCCAAGACCGTCGGAATGCACAATGGACATGAATGGATGAAGGTGATCAGGCAGGATTCTTACATACGTGTCACGTCAGAGTCGTATCTAGACGTATCAGCGGTCCCATATCACTTCCAACTGCACACGCCCCACACCACTACAGAGCCTTCACCAGCTTGAACAGTTACCCGATGACATGCAGGCTCCATGGTTTCATGAGGATGTCTCCATACCCGTGCAAGTCCATCCGCTCGATAAAATTTGAGACGAGACTCGTACGCCCAGGAAACATGTTTCCAGTATATTTTGACTAAAGTTCAGTCTAGATCACACCATTTATGTTTCAATGATATAGGTAACCGGTTTCGGTTATTTTTACATAACCATCATCAGACCTGTAGATTAATTTTAGGAAATACTAGAAACCAATCTTTAAATAAAATGAAAGTGTATAATGACGTCAAAATTTAACAAGATAAAATAAAATTAATTATACCCATGGTTTCCTTAGGATGGTAGGTGGAGCTCCTCAGCTGCTACGAAGTTAACTGATGGTTATAGGTGCTGAGCACGAGCTTAAATATGCAGAGGCTCCGACTACTTCCTGTCACACTACTTCACAACTGCCAATCAGCGTTCATAATATGACGCCATCGTCAAAGTATAAAAGTAGGAAATACATTAATAACATAAAATTGATTCGTTTAAAATGTCTGACTAACAGATAGTTATTATGTGTACAGCTTATGTATATTTTAGATAAAAAGAGTAAACTACGATGTGTAATAGTTGTGCCCTCTATGGGCAACCTTAATACTATTACAGTGCCAGTTACATCAAAGATGTGAAAGTCCTTGGAGTTGTGGTATATATCGATTATACCGAGTCGCCTATACCACAATTGCATCTTTGTTGGATGCTGCAGAATCGTCTTACTTTAACTGTAGTTTTCATAGCAATATTCTTTATAGCAGTAGGGTAGCAGCCAAGAGTACGTTCCGCATTATGTATGTCTGAATAACTGATGAGACCGCTGATTAAATTTTTAGCACTCATCGATCGAATAGTTTTTATAATAATCAGTGTCAATTTAATATAATATTTTTTATGTTGTACAGCATATTTTACATACATAGCTTTTGCCATGGGTATAACTAGTCTTATATTTTAAAACAAAAGAGTAGGTGCTTTTATTATAAAATTTCGTCAAAAAGGTCGTAAAAATATTTTTCGCGAAAATCTAATTGTTCATTGAGCAGCATTGATAATTTGGTTTTCAAATGAGCATATATCTCGATTTCTTCTAACAAGGGAACCTCCCCACCGCACCCCCCTCAGATTTAGTTATAAGTTGGCACAGGGATAGGCCTTGAAAAACTGAACAAAGATCAATCGAGAAAACAGGAAGAAGTTGTGTGGAACTATCAAAAAAATAAGCAAAATATACAAACTAAGTAGTCCATGCGCAAGGTAGGCAACATCAAGGAGATTGTTGGCCTACGAGCGCCGTGGTCCTGTGGTTAGCGTGAGCAGATGTAGAACGACAAGTCCTTGGATCAAATCTTCTCTCGGGTGAAAATTTTAATTTTTTATTTTCAGATAATTATCAAAGTTCAGGCACTCACACATAATCAACTTCGCTCTCCAAAATTCCAGGACATGTTCAGATTTGCTTGGACATATACAGAATTTGACGCTCTACGCACGGAAACATTTCAAAACGTAAAAAACATATGTTTTGAAAGAGCACAGGGAGAACTGTGCGACTCGGAAACTGTTGCATTCATTTGATGCAGTTTATGTGACAAACTCTTATGTTTTCATCACTTTTTTTGGAGTGATTATCACATTCACAAGAAAACCTAAATCGGGCAAGGTAGAAGAATCTTTTTACCCATTCGCCAAGTGTGCAAGTTAGGTGGGTCGATAACATATTCCAGTCATGTGACGCACATGCCGTCACCAGTGTCGTAAAGAATATATCAGACGTATTTTCCTGTGGAGAAATCGGGTGACCTATGACCTTGCGATCAAATGTTTTCGGTTCCTATTGGAGAGGCACGTCCTTTCGTCTACTAATCGCACGGTTTTGCGGTGCCGTCGCAAAACACAGACACTAAACTTATTACAGTGAACAGAGACGTCAATGAATGAACGGACAGATCGTAACTTTGCGAAAATAAAGAAAGTAAAATTTTCACTCGAGGGAGGACTCGAACCAAGGACCTTTCGTTCCGCAGTTGCTCACTCTAACCACGAGACCACGGCGCTCATCAGCTAACGTTCTCCTTTTTGTTGCGTATCTTACACATGGACTACTCAGTTTGTATATTTTGCTTATTTTTTCATAGTTCCACACAACTTCTTCCTGTTTTCTCGATTGATCTGTGTTTAGTTTTTCAAGGCCTATCCACTGTGTCAATTTATAACTAAATCTGAGGGGGGTGCGATGGGGAGGTTCCCTTGTAAGATATTCATAAGTAAGCCTTTATTTGCATAATGAAAAACTTGTAAATTCTGCTCTACTGTCCCCTCTGCATGATTATTAAATGCTATATGATGGCCGAATACAGACTTTGTTCGTGAGGTACCTGACGTATGTTCTTTGTACCTTACTGCAAAATTTCGACCTGTTTGGCCGATGTATATTTTCTCACAGTCTCTACAATGGATCTAGTACACCCCTGATCTGGTAAATTTTCCATTATCTTTGCTTACGGTATGTATTAATTTTTGTTGTAAGGTATTGTCAGTTGTAAATGCTATTGTTATTCCAGAATATTTGAATAAATTAGTAATTCTATCTGATATGTTTCCCATATATGTCATCTTCATATATTTTGGATTACCTATTAGAAGAAATCGATATATATGCTCATTTGAAAACCAAATTATCAATGCTGCTCAATGAACAATTAGATTTTCGCGAAAAATATTTTTACGACCTTTTTGACGAAATTTTATAATAAAAGCACCTACTCTTTTGTTTTAAAATATAAGACTAGTTATACCCATGGCAAAAGCTATGTATGTAAAATATGCTGTACAACATTGTAAAAATTATATTAAATTGACATTGATTATTACAAAAACTATTAGATCGATGAGTTCTAAAAATTTAATCAGCGGTCTCATCAGTTATTCAGACATACATAATGCGGAACGTAATCTTGGCTGCTACCCTACTGCTATAAAGAATATTGCTATGAAAATTACAGTTAAAGTAAGACGATTCCGCAGCATCCAACAAAGATGCAGTTGTGATATAGGCGACTCGGTATAATCGATATATACCACAACTCCAAGGACTTTCACATTTTTCATGATGTAACTGGCACTGTAATAGTATTAAGGTTGCCCATAGAGGGCACAACTATTACACATCGTAGTTTACTGTTTTTATCTAAAATATACATAAGCTGTACACATAATAACTATCTGTTAGTCAGACATTTTAAACGAATCAATTTTATGTTATTAGTGTATTTCCTACTTTTATACTTTGACGATGGCGTCATATTATGAACGCTGATTGGCAGTTGTGAAGTAGTGTGACAGGAAGTAGTCGGAGCCTCTGCATATTTAAGCTCGTGCTCAGCCCCCATAACCATCAGTTAACTTCGTAGCAGCTGAGGAGCTCCGCCTACCATCCTAAGGGAGCCATGGGTATAATTAATTTTATTTTATCTTGTTAAATTTTGACGTCATTAGACACTTTCATTTTATTTAAAGATTGGTTTCTAGTATTTCCTAAAATTAATCCACAGGTCTGATGATGGTTATGTAAAAATAACCGAAACCAGTTATCTATATCATTGAAACAAAAATGGTGTGATCAAGACTGAACTTTAGTCAAAATGTAATAATCTATTGATCACTGTATTCCAAAAATGTTTATCAAAAATGTTTCCAGTAATCAACAACAGGCCACTGTTGGTACTGACGGGCACAAGCTATGAGTAAAGCTTGGTGTCGTGCAGTCATCAAGGGTACACGAGTGGGCCCTCGGCTCCGAAAGCCCATATCGATGATGTTTCGTTGAATGATCTGCACGCTGACGCTTGCTGATAGCCCAGCATTAAAATCTGCGGCAATTTGCGAAAGGGTTGCGCTTCTGTCACGTTGAATGATTCCCTTCAGTCGTCGTTGGTCCCGTTCTTGTAAGATCTTTTTCCGGTCGCAGCGATGACGGAGATTTGATGTTTTACCGGATTCCTGATATTCATGGTACACATGTGAAATGGTTGTACGGGAAACTCCCCACCTTATCGCTACCTCAGAGATGCTGTGTCCCATCGCTCGTGTGCCGACTGTAACACCACGTTCAAACTCACTTAAATCTTGATAATCTGCCACTGTAGCAGCAGTAACCGATCTAACAACTGCGCCAGATACTTGTCTTACATAGTCGTTGCCGACCGCATCGCCGTATTCTGGCTGTTTATATATCTCTGCATTTAAATACACATGCCTAGGCCAGTTTCTTTGGCACTTCAGTGTAATAATTAACAAAAGAAAACAAGGATAATGTGATACATTCATATTAAATCAGATGATACTGAGGAAACTGAATTAGGAAACGAGACGCTAAAAGATGTAAATGAGTTTTACTATTTGGGCAGTAAAATAACAAAGGCTAAAAAATGTTTACTGTCAATAACAAGAAAAGCGTTTGTGAGGAAGAGAAATTTGTTAACACCAAATGTAGATTTATATGTTAGGAACTCTTGTGAGTCTCGAATGAAAAACAGCCCACAGTTGCACTAATTACGTTTATTTTAAACCTTGACCATGGTTTCTATTATAATAATACAGTCTTCTTCAGAAGTCATAAGCTTTTAAAAATGAAAAATGTCTTAGCCCAGCGGCTGCGACAAGACCAGTAAAAGATTTGACGACCGTGCCCCTACTATAACAGATGTAGTGGCGGAAGACAAACGGTGCCATATGTAATTTTACCTATGATCGAAACAGACTTATGTCTGTTGAAGTTATTTTATTTTATTGATCTTGACGCAGCCGCTGGGCTACTAAATTTTTCATTTTAAAAAGTTGATGGCATCTGGAGAAGGCAATATTATTATAGCAAAAACCATGGGCAAGGTTTAAAATAAACATAATTAGTGCAACTGTGGGGTGTTTTTCATTCGAGACAATTTCGTAACGGTTGCTGGTGTTGCTGCCACAATGAAAATAGTCTTTTGTGATGGTTTTTGCCTGTAGTGTAGCCTTGTATGGAAGTGAAACGTGGACGATAAACAGTTTGGACAAAAGAGAAAAGAAGCGTTTGAAATGTAGTGCTACAGAATAATGCTGAAGATTAGATAGGTAGATCATGTAAATAATGAGGAGGTACTGAACAGAACTGAGAAGAAAAGAAATTTGTGACACAACTTGACCGAAAGAAATATGGCTGAGACAAATTCTGAGACATTAGTGGACCACCAGTTTAGTATTGGAGGGAATTGTGGAGGTTAAAAATTGTTAACACCTAGAGATGAATACAGTAAGCAGGTTCAAAAGGATGTAAGCTGCAGTATTCAACTGGAGACGACTTTCACAGGATAGAGTAACGTGGACAGCTGCGTCGAACCAATCCTCGTGCCAATTGGGCGGTAGATCCATAACGTTGCAATTTTAATGGATAGAAGTCTACTTTTTTTAACATATCAAGTTTTGTTGAAAAATTTTGAAAAAGTGTTTTTCATTTTGGTATTATACTATTTCGCCAGTGTGTGGTTGTCGTGCGGAATGCAAGAAATAAGTAGCAACACGTTTTTCTGAAGAAAGTTTTTTTTAACAAAATCCATCTTTCTCAGTTTCTGGTATAGCTACTAGCACAGCAATCTCTGGCATTAGCCCAATCGGTTAAATGCAGCGGTTGACTCCAACATACTGCGACGTCTAAATTGCATCGAAATATCATTTTTCCCACAGCTTTCCCGCGGTTCGCCTGTATACAGATACGTCACATATGTTTCACGTTTTTATACATATTTCGCATATATTTAACATATTCCACAGATACTTCTTCATATGTTTCATATGCATGTACGCCGGCCGCTGCGACCGAGCGGTTCTAGGCGCATAAGTCTGGAACCGCGCGACCGCTACGCTCGCAGGTTCGAATCCTGCCTCGGTCATGGATGTGTGTGATGTCCTTAGGTTAGTTTGGTTTAAGTAGTTCCAAGTTCTAGGGGACTGATGACCTCAGATGTTAAGTCCCCTAGTGCTAAGAGCCATTTGAAGCATTTTTCATTTTTTCATATGCATGTACAGTGAACTTTTCCCTATCATTTCATCTTAATCCTGAGGAAACTGTGTGGTTTCTGCCGTTTTACGCCATGCAATTCCAGAGTGAACGTTAAGCATAAATGTGCTATTTTGTCGTGTTGCGTAATGTTTGGCCCCAAAACATGCTGACAAAATTATCTGCTCTTCAGTGCTCATTATCGAGCCATGGTGACGCACTAAACAGCAAATTTTGCGCTTCATATCTTTAAAATATTCCAAGTCAGATAAATACATTCTTCTTATTCCCATCTCCACCCATCGGGGTTGTGGATCTTTCTCACTCCCACAATACTTATATAAATAAGCCATGTACACATGGCGGTCCGGAACAGTCTGAAAAGCTTGTAAACGTGTTGTAGGCTAGGTTGTGTTGAGAAATAGATTTAAGGGGAAAAAATCGATACGTTGCACCGTTTCTGATTTAATTAGGCCGGCCGCGGTGGCTGTGCGGTTCTGGCGCTGCAGTCCGGAACCGCGGGACTGCTACGGTCGAAGGTTCGAGTCCTGCCTCGGGCGTGGGTGTGTGTGATGTCCTTAGGTTAGTTAGGTTTAAGTAGTTCTACGTTCTAGGGGACTTATGACCTAAGATGTTGAGTCCCATAGTTCTCAGAGCCATTTGAACCATTTTGATTTAATTAGCATCGAAGTTATGCGTCCAGGTCGTTATGCACGCAAATTAAAGCTGCCTGCCAAGGAGAGTGTCTCCAACGGTGATCTTCGTTTGGTTTCCTCGTACCG
This sequence comes from Schistocerca nitens, assembly GCF_023898315.1. Lineage (NCBI taxonomy): Eukaryota > Metazoa > Arthropoda > Insecta > Orthoptera > Acrididae > Schistocerca > Schistocerca nitens. Next base: position 404,485,980 of record NC_064618.1, read on the forward strand.
CTCAAATGTAACTTTTGCTCACCTAGCTTAAATCTATCACCTCCAAAAAAGAAACATTTTTCACTAGTAATGAGCATTTGAACAGTGGTTTAAATTGAGAGAATTATTGTTGACGACAATTGAGAGATGTATACATCTAAATTAATAAGAGATGGTACTGATTCCCCCATGGTACACAAAACTTGCCAGGACACTGTTGCCGAAGTAACAAAAGAAAGCATGCTAAATTTAAAAGTATGCAAAACACCCAAGATTGGCGAAGTTCAGAAATTCGAAATTTAGGGCCAACTTCAATGTCAGATGTTTTTAATAGATTTCACAACGAAACATCGTCTCGAAATTTGGCAGAAAACCCTAAGAGATTTGGTCGTATATAAAGTACACGAGACACAATCAATACGTTCACTGCGTGATAGCAATAGTCATGTTAGCGATGAAAGTGCAATTAACGCTGAGTTGCTGAACACAGTTTTCCGTAATTTATTCTCTGAAGAAGATGAAGTAAATATTTCATAATTCGCATCAAGAAGAACTTCAAACATGAGTAACTCAAAACTAGATATCCTCGGTCTAATGAAGCAACTTAGATCACTTAATAAAATGAAGGCCTGCTGCCCAGAATGTGTAACAGTCAGGCTCCTTTAAGAGTATGCTGATACAATAGCTCCATACTTAGCAACCATATACAACAACTCGCTCGTGGAGAGATGCGTATCTAAACAGTAGAAAGTTTCACAAGTCACACCAACACCCAAGAAAGGAATTAGGAGTAATACGCTGAGCTGCGGACTCATATTGGTAATGTCGACCTGCAGTGGGATTTTGGGACATATACCGTGCTCGAACATCAGGAATTACCTCGAAGAAAATGTTTTTTTGGCAGACAGCCAACAAGGATTCAGTAAATACTGTTCTTCGGAAACACAACTAGCTCGTTATTCTCACAAAGTAATGAATGCTATCGACAGAGGATGTCGAATTTATTCCACATTTTAAGATGTCTAAAAGACTTTTGACACCTTTCCTCACAAGCGGTTTCTCATCAAATTGCATTCCTGTGGAGTATCTCTCAGTTGTGCGACTGATCTGTGATTTCCTGTAAGTAAGGGCACAGTTCGTAGTAATTGGCGGCTAGTCGTGGAGTAAAACAGAGGTAATGTCTGGCGTTGACCAAGAAAGCGTCATAGGCCTTCTGATCTTGCTGCTAGAGAAACGATTTAGGAGAGAATCTGCTCAACCAAGTTACATTGTTTGAAGATGGTACTGTCATTTACCGTCTTGTAAAGTCATCAGTTGATCAAAACCTCTTGCAAAATAATTTAGACAATACATCTATGTAATGTGAAAGGTGGCAGTTGACTCTAAATAATGGAAAATGTGAAGTCATTCAAATGAATACAAACTGGAATCCGCCAGATTTCGGTTACGCGATAAATCACACTAATCTAAAGACTGTCACTTCAACTAAGTACTTAGGGATTACAATTACTATTAACTTAAATTCGGCAACCCTCTTGTTGTGCGGAAAGCAAACCAAAGATTGCGCTTTGTTGGCGAAACACTTAGAAAATGTAACAGGTTTACTAAAGAGACTACGTTTGTCCGCTTCTTTCTGGAGTATTGCAGTGCGGTGTCGGATCCGCTTGAGTTAGAATTCTCGAATAGAAAAATTCAAAGGAGACAGATCGTTTTGTACTATCGCGATATAGAGGAGAGACTATCACGCATGTGATACAAGAATATGTGTGGCAATCATTAAAACAAAAGTGTTTTTCGTTGCGGTGGGATCTGCTCATGAAATTTCAATAACCAACTTTCCATCCAGAGTGTGAAAATATTCTGTTGGCGTTCAACTACAAAGGGAGGAATGATCATCATAATAAAATAAGAGCAATCAGAAGTCGCACAAAAGATTTAAGTGTCCATATTTCCAGCGCGCTGTTCGAGAGTGGAGGGTAGAGAAGTAGCTTAAGGGTGGTTCAGTGAACTGCCTTCCAGACACTTAATTGTGAATTGCAGAGTAATCATGTAGACATAGAGGCAGATGTCACTAGTTTCCACCCCAAACCCAGCCTTACCATAGAGTGATGGTACGGGTACAGTTGTGCTAACTCAGAAACCTTGGTGCCCTTGCACTCAACAACTCACCATTCATTGCAATCAGATGAATAGTATAAGAACGCATATAAGACAAGCAAACAATTATTCATTTTCATATACCTGAAAAGTAATATTTCGATTATTTACATCAACTGCAGCGGACTATCACACCTACCGATTTATTACAATGTTCTGTCGAGATCGCAATTTTAATTTAATTAACATCTTAGGTTTGGGTAATGCCGCCATTACACTGATTCTGACGATGGGGGGATAGCCGAAAAGAGTAATAAAAAAGAAATTAAAATGCGATGTTGACGGGCCACTGTAATAAAAAGTGCAAAAAAGTGATCGTGGGCACTTACTGAGTCATTATGTCTTCATCTGGCAATATCCAGGCTGGCCAGACAGAAAGGTAGACACCCCAGTGAGCACGCGAAGATGGCGCAGGTGGCAACCGCGCGCGTTGCCACTACGTGAGCATAAGGCAGTAGCCATCACCGAGCCGCTTCTGTTTCAAGCGGACATGGTATGTAAACATGTCTAAATGTAATGCCGTGACAGAATGGCAAAAAGCCGCCATCGTGTTTGGCCGTTCCCATGGCCAATCAGTGTGTGAAGCTGTTGGGTTTGTTGATGTTTCGTGGCGCACTGTTCGACGTATCTACAAGCAATATTGTAACACGTGTGGCTACGAAACACAATACTTGTGTTCGGAAAGAGATCCTGACTGAGACAGATAGGAGACTGATTTCACGGCTTGTGAATAAACATCGCCTCTGAACCCAACAGAAATTGCTGCAGGTAGTGATGAACGTCCATTCCAAAATGTTAGCGAGAAGATATTGCGACTATAATTGGATGTAATGAACACCTGGAGTCGCACCGCGTATGTGACCGGTTTTCTGAACTATTTCCCACTCTACTACATCTCGATTCGCCTGCAAAATCCGCCGACCCGAAATCCATAAAAAATCTTTATGACATGTTGGAACAACGGGTAAAACGCCGCTATCAACATCCTCGGAATTTGTTGGAACTGCGCGATCAAATCCTCTGCGAGTGGCTTAACATCGCGGGACATACCTGCGCAACCTTGTGGACTCATTTCCTAACCGAAACAAGGCTGCTGTAATGTCCAAGGTATTAAATGGTGCTTTTAATGATATCTCTAAGGATGAGTTTTTTTTTAATCCGGTGAGCTTATTTTTTGTTGAAGTAAGCTGGAAACGGTCTCTTTACACCTTCTTAGAACTCGGTGACATTTCTCTACAGACAACGTCACCTGCATTCTGTGGGAACGTGACGTCAACACAAACACGTCCCTGGTTTTCCTCCAGTTTAACATTTCACTTTCTACAGCAAAAGCCATAGAAATACATACTTTTTGTGGCACGTTTCACGCTCCCAAACAAGTCAAATCGTTTGCACGTACGCTACGTGCTGAACTTTTCACTAGGCATAACGTATACATGCTATCAGTCTTCCGATGGCACGTTCGCCCTGGAGAGACATACATGCACTACAGTCTCGCAACCTAGTTACAACTTTGAAACAGGCGCAGAAAGCGAACGCCGGAAGACGCCATTCGACATCAGAATGAGGCTTGTATTCTTTCTGATTGGTGGTGAGTACTCTTCTATCGATTCACATATCGATTTCAACAAGGTTCATTCACATACGAGTCGGCAATCTTATGCCCAAAGCTGATAATGAGGATTTTCATTGATGTAACTAAGATCAGACGCGAGTAGTGCTTACACTTTAAAGAACGAACTCTTCAAACTCACCAGTAACAGAGTACCGTCAAACAAATTTTTGAGAACATTATTAAATTTGTTCATTTCAATATCGTAGCCAGCCTTTTTCCGAAGGTAGAGTATCACAGTTTTGTTCTGAATAGCCCCAAATATAATGAAAAATACAGAAAGGAGTCCTTATCTTACCTTGCTTGAACGATCTTCAAAGCGAAATCTGATGTAAAACATCAGATGTCAAAGAAATTAAGGTTATATAGTCGTTCGTCTTTTACTGTTTAGGTTATGAACATCTTGATACTCATATACAAATTGAGTACCATTAGTTTCAGTATAGATTTTTGATGGTAAGAATGGAAACTATGAACAAGCAAAAGAGTTCCTTCATCTGTATGTTTTATACTTCCTACAAAGACTTTTCTAAGTAAACTTGCAGAATGTTCTTCGGAAATATTTCCACTCAGACATTCACCAAAATACTCGTTGAGCCGTAGAATTTCTAAAAATACTCGTTAAGCCTGCTTTTCTTTTTTTTTCGGGAACTGACCTCTTCTTCCTTGGTCGTCCACATTTAGAAGCGGGAATATCTACCTTAACAATCGTGCATCGTACTGTGCACAACCTGTTGAATGTTTTGTGCGTGTCTTTGTTAAAAAGTAGCAGATTGTACCTAAGGTCATTCTCATTGATGCATTTACGCACAGGGTGTCGCAGCACTGCTGCTAAGTGTGTTGGATCTCACAACACTGTTGCCAGGTTTACACCCTCCTTTACTATGATATCATGCATTGTTGCCAACTTCTCCCTACACTCCACTGACATACGCCAATTGCTGTACCTATAAAATGGCGGGAAATTAGAAAAAATTGGTAGAATATTCTAAATATCACAATTTGCTAAGCGGAAAAGAGGAGAAATTAAAATATCTACTATGGGCACTTATCCTACTGGTTCAGAAGCCATGTATGTGACTTGCGCCAAGTGTAGAACCCAGTATGCAGACAAAGGGATACAGGTGCAGCCCGCATGGCTGTAAGATTTTCCCTACCCTACGATGTCAGAACCTAAGATGGCGAGAAAATATGACCACTGGGGTTTCCCCCCTACCTATAATGTCAGAATCCGAGATGATGGACTGGTTTCAGCATACTCTGCATTGTTGGCAGATTCACCATCCCCCCTCACCACTATGACGTTATGTGCTGTTTCCTTATGTGCTGTTCCCAGTTTTCCCACTTCCCTTCCACCAACCCCACTGACATAAGCCAATTGCCTCAATTGTAAAGTGGCGAAAATTCAAAAATTGGTGGGAAATTCAAAGTATCCCAATTTTGCAAAAGTGTAAAATAGAGGAAAATTAAAAATAATTGGTTTTCCCCACTCCTATGACGTTACAGTTCACTCACGCTAAGTTCAAAATGTTGCTAGCTCTGATGTCAAATTGCCCCTCTGACTTCACAGCTTAAACAGCTGTCGCACTGAGTTTGAAACACAAGAACTGGACGGCTCTAAATTTAAAATGGCGAGGAATTCACTTATCCTACGTACAAAAAGTTGGGAAGTTCTCTGGTTCTCGGAACTAAACCAACTTTTCCTAACTTTAGAAACGAATGCTTCACTGGTGCAGCATGTGCATTTGTCAAACAATTTCGACTGTTGTGAGTAGTACTTGGCAGTTATAATTCGTGTGCAGCTACTGACAGAGGACCACTGTGGACTGTAAATTATCGTATAACAGTGAAACTTGGTAGATATGCTAACGTATTAATGTGGAACCGATTTAAGATGGAAAAAAATTGTTCCACTTTTGACCACCAGGTGCAAATCTGACGCTGTGAATGCAGGATACACATATAGAAAAGTTTCCATATGTAATGGATTAGGAACTGTACGTGGGCAGAAAACGTCAAAACAGTGAGAAACGCATAACGTTGACATTATCATTAATCACAAATTACAGAATTTGTTCACTGTCACGACTAGAGACATTAACGAGATGCTGAATCCATAAAACGATACGATCAACATTGGCTCGCATCAGTTCCGGTGGAATCGAAGCAACGTGTTCTTGCGTATCAGCCTTCCGCTCAGGTAGAGACCGAATGTGTTCCTGGTAAACGCCTTCTCTTAGATATCTCCAGAGCTAAATATTATGTGGATTCAGATCAGGTGATTTCGCAGGCCATAGACCTGGAAGACCTCTGGAGATTACACGTTTGTGGAACGTAGCATTAAACAGATTTTTCACTAGGCGAACGACATGAGGTGTAGCTTCATCATGCATGAGAAAAATGATTTTCACACAGTTTTGCCCTTCCAAAGCAGGAATCAGATGCTGTACGAGGAGGCTTCGATAACATGCAGACGTCGCGGTATACCTGACAGGCCTTCTGGGTATATTCTCTCGAAAAAGGAATGGACCGAGAATATAGGTGCTTCTGAATCCACACCACAGCAGATATGGTGAGTGCATTGTCTTTTTGCGCACAACACATGATTTAACTTACCCCAGATTCGGCAGTTCTTTGTATTCACTGTATCCTGTAGCGTGAAATGTGCTTCATCACTCCATAGAAAATTGTTCGGCCACATGTCATCAGCACCTATGTCCGCCAGAAACCGAAGAGCAAATTCAGAATGTTGCTGCAGATCATGTGGTTTCAGTTGCTGCACCGCCTGGATCTTATACTGGTACCAGTGCAACATGGACTGCAAAACTTTCTGTACCATTGACCATGGGAAGGACAGCTCTCGTGGCACTGCATGAGCACTAGAACTATCCAAAGCACGTGCTGCATGGGCAGTTACAACAACAACAACATTTTCAGTACCTTCTTCTTCCAGGTGCCACACCAAGCTCACCCGTGTTTTGAATTTCGTAATCGTCCTCTTCAAACAATTTAATGACGTTGGGGCGTTCAGTCGGCGATAATCTCCCAATGCAGCACACCCTCTTCTCGATATCCATACTACACTCCTGGAAATGGAAAAAAGAACACATTGAAACCGGTGTGTCACACCCACCATACTTGCTCCGGACACTGCGAGAGGGCTGTACAAGCAATGATCACACGCACGGCACAGCGGACACACCAGGAACCGCGGTGTTGGCCGTCGAATGGCGCTAGCTGCGCAGCATTTGTGCACCGCCGCCGTCAGTGTCAGCCAGTTTGCCGTGGCATACGGAGCTCCATCGCAGTCTTTAACACTGGTAGCATGCCGCGACAGCGTGGACGTGAACCGTATGTGCAGTTGACGGACTTTGAGCGAGGGCGTATAGTGGGCATGCGGGAGGCCGGGTGGACGTACCGCCGAATTGCTCAACACGTGGGGCGTGAGGTCTCCACAGTACATCGATGTTGTCGCCAGTGGTCGGCGGAAGGTGCACGTGCCCGTCGACCTGGGACCGGACCGCAGCGACGCAAGGATGCATGCCAAGACCGTAGGATCCTACGCAGTGCCGTAGGGGACCGCACCGCCACTTCCCAGCAAATTAGGGACACTGTTGCTCCTGGGGTATCGGCGAGGACCATTCGCAACCGTCTCCATGAAGCTGGGCTACGGTCCCGCACACCGTTAGGCCGTCTTCCGCTCACGCCCCAACATCGTGCAGCCCGCCTCCAGTGGTGTCGCGACAGGCGTGAATGGAGGGACGAATGGAGACGTGTCGTCTTCAGCGATGAGAGTCGCTTCTGCCTTGGTGCCAATGATGGTCTTATGCGTGTTTGGCGCCGTGCAGGTGAGCGCCACAATCAGGACTGCATACGACCGAGGCACACAGGGCCAACACCCGGCATCATGGTGTGGGGAGCGATCTCCTACACTGGCCGTACACCACTGGTGATCGTCGAGGGGACACTGAATAGTGCACGGTACATCTAAACCGTCATCGAACCCATCGTTCTACCATTCCTAGACCGGCAAGGGAACTTGCTGTTCCAACAGGACAATGCACGTCCGCATGTATCCCGTGCCACCCAATGTGCTCTAGAAGGTGTAAGTCAACTACTCTGGCCAGCAAGATCTCCGGATCTGTCCCCCATTGAGCATGTTTGGGACTGGATGAAGCGTCGTCTCACGCGGTCTGCACGTCCAGCACGAACGCTGGTCCAACTGAGGCGCCAGGTGGAAATGGCATGGCAAGCCGTTCCACAGGACTACATCCAGCATCTCTACGATCGTCTCCATGGGAGAATAGCAGCCTGCATTGCTGCGAAAGGTGGATATACACTGTACTAGTGCCGACATTGTGCATGCTCTGTTGCCTGTGTCTATGTGCCTGTGGTTCTGTCAGTGTGATCATGTGATGTATCTGACCCCAGGAATGTGTCAATAAAGTTTCCCCTTCCTGGGACAATGAATTCACGGTGTTCTTATTTCAATTTCCAGGAGTGTATTCACTTCTGTTATGGCTTGTCAAATGACAGCGTGGATGTCATACCGTCATACAAACAATGTACAGCACCAGATTTGCACCTGCTATCCAAAACTGTAATTTTTTTTCAGCGTAAATTGGTTCCGTATTAAAGCATTAGTATATGTACCAAGTTTTGCTACCATATAATGATTGCAGCCTACATTGGACCTTCGTGAGTAGCTGCACTTTAGCCATAACCATCAGGTAAGATAGAACTGGGAGAGGTACGCACTTCCGTTTTTATTTAAACATAATGATACCTGTGCAGCAGAGAGGCGTCAGCCGTCTGCGAGCCGACAGTTCGCCTCGCCGCTCGGTACAGTTCAGTATTAGGCCAAGCGGTCTACCGCAGTCTGCTGTCTCCTACACAATGTGAGTTTGAGCCGGCTAATTCGCTAACGATTTCCACAATGGAATGTCCCATGCATCTAGGTACGACTACCATTACGCGGTCGAAGTCTGTTAATCCTAGTCGTGCGGTCACAATCACATTGCAAATCTTTTCACATGAATCCCCTGAGTACAAAAGATATCTCCGCCACTGCCCTTTTATACGCAATACTACCTTCATCTGTATATGTGCATTTCGCTATCCCCGACTTCTGTCACCTTAGTATAGTGTACACACACACAGTAAATCAGCTCGTGTGAAAGATTCCAAGAGAGAAGTGTTCGAATGGAAAAGGCTAGTTTCGTTTGGTCTGCAGGATATGCACCTATTAGCGGAATGTAGACATCTGATGTTTCCATAGGATTTCTAAATCTTATCAGACGAATATAGTTGTGCTTCATTCAACAATGTTCTGCTGTTACAACTTAGACTGCACTCCACATGACTGCTTAGGGTTGCCAACTGATCAAACATGCTACAACGGATTCTTCTAGTTTTCCAGAGGTATCTGACTTCGTACTTTTGCACACAATTCACGTAAATTGCGGGTGTAGAGCTCACCTTCATTAGAATCCCCAGTGCTTTAAGATCAGACGAATTTGTTGGCTAAGGCATCAAAATGACTGCTGTTCAACCCACCTTGCACTCTTTGAGTCTTACATCACAGTTTTAAGGGTGCTTCCAAGGGCCAAGGCACTGACGCGCTGCAGTAGCTCCCAAAAATGTGTGGCTGATGTGGCGCAGCAGTTGGTAGAGTGTAGTTAGTTAGTTATGTGTTCCATTAATCGGTCTCACGATGACCGTTATCATGTGGGATGTATCGAGAGCATAAGAAATGCACACATGAATCAAGGTTGTCTTTTCTAAAAAATAAAAAAAAAGCTTAAAATTTCATCTATGATATAGGAGTTGGCAAGATGATATGATTTCACTCTATTTTTGAAACTATTACTGCTGTCTGTCCGACATTTTATTTCATTCGGTAATTTATCAAACAGTTTTGCAGCAGCATATTTTACCCCTTTCTGTTCCAAAGACAAGTTAAATAGAGGATAGTGTGAATCTTTCTTTCTTCAGTCATTATAATAATGAATGTCGTTGTTGTTTTTAAACTGGTCCATGTTTTTGAGAACAAATTTCATACTGTGAGGCTGTTGAGAACAAATTTCATACTGTGAGGCTGTTGTAAGAATTATTAACCTTTTAAACAGATACCTACAAGATGTGCGACTATGAGCCTCACACATTATTATAACCACTTTATTTTGAGCAGTTGAAACGTCCCCTTAGAAAAATTATACATGACTGCTTAAACTGACATACAATATTTTTTAGCGCAACGCAGTCTGACTTTCAGTAATGCCTACAAAAGAATGACCCCGACTAACAATAGCCTATCTCTTTCACAAATCACTTACTGGTACCTCACAAAAATCTTCGTTACTCGAACTACAGCAATACAGCGAGCGCCACTACTGCCAGCTAAACAAAAGATTAAAACTACGGAAGGCACTAACTACTGATAGGCATAGTTTGCAAATGAAAGATTTTAATACAGAACAAACAATTATTTACCTTAATAGTCATAATATATATAGCAGTTCATGACATCCATTCTTACAAATGTACTGTTTCTGATGGACACACGTCCAGATTATCCATTCTCAAAAATCCGCCATCTCACTTCCCCACATCCACCACTGCTAGCGGCTCACCTCCAGCTGTACAACGCTACGCGCTGTTAACATCCAGCTGCCCAACACTACAATAGCCAACGACAATGCAAACCACCCACAGACTGCACATAGCATAGCCAGTGATTTTCATACAGAGCGCTATGTGGCGTTACCAATAAAAAAACCTAAACAGCCTACTTACATAGCCCCCATGCTCCCCACAAAAACTTTTACAAATTGTTTTGGGCAGTGGCCAATAATGATTTGATAAAATTTTTTATAATTACAATAACAAAGATATCAAATGCACACACTTATTGATACAATGTTGGTCAAAAGCTAAAATTTTCTCACAGTCCATAAAGACAGTCCTGATCATTCATCACAGTAAAACTGCAGTGTTTTTTTTTCTCAAAGTCTGAGCAGTAAAAGAAAATGCACACGGAAGTAGTGGAATTCCATGCAGTCTTGAAGAAGTAGCGTTGTCCTTTCAACGGAAAGACTGTGCTGACTCTTGACATGCAGACAGGTTATGGTCCGCAACAGAGCAAACCCACCACAGAGTCAGTCGAAGTTTTGAAGAATATTGGTAGGTAGGTCGTCACAGAGCAGACCCACTGTAGTCCTGGTAGAGATTATGGTGTTGGTGGGCCACCAGAGGTGCAGACCCACTGCAGTCCTTGTAGAAATAATGGTATTGGTGGGCCACCAGAGATGCAGACCCACTGTAGCCCTTGTAGAGATGGCCAGCAGCCATCTGTTGCGACTGTGCAGGTGCACGATCACCATCGAAGAGTCTTGCAGACAATATAGCAAGTCCATGAACCACCACTTGTGCACTCACAAAAAAATTTCTTGAAATGTCCTTAGAACCAGCAATGCTGTTATCCAGTCCCTTGCTGAATTATTAACACACGTGCAAACACTATCAGTCCCCTTTTTTTCACATATTGTGCATATACTATGACCAACTGAAATGTGTGCAGTGAAATGAATGCTTACAAGTTAATAATTTTGATGAACTAGTGTCAATTACAATTTTATAACGTAAGAATACAGTAACAAAGGTACAAAATACATCATTAAAGAGCGTAACAATACAGATAACATCTGTAGTAGTACAGGCTTTACAAAAGAATAGAAATAAACATATACATCAGTGTTACAGGAATTATGACATAAGTAAATACATAAAAGATCAGAATAGCTTTCGAAACATCAACTTCACACATAAGCAACAAAACAGAACAGGTAAATAATGTCTAAACATCTTTACAAAGTAAATAATATAGTATTAGAAAAATTCTACAACATAACTCTCATCAGCTAAACACATAAAGACAGGAAAAAGACAAATACAAAATGGTTCAAATGGCTCTGAGCACTATGGGACTTAACAGCTATGGTCATCAGTCCCCTAGAACTTAGAACTACTTAAACCTAACTAACCTAAGGACATCACACAACACCCAGCCATCACGAGGCAGAGAAAATCCCTGACCCCGCCGGGAATCGAACCCGGGAACCCGGGCGTGGGAAGCGAGAACGCTACCGCGCGACCACGAGATGCGGGCAAAGACAAATACACAAGGGTACATAAACACTTAGTGGAATAATACAAAGGAAAGACAGGGTTTGTTTTCAATGTAACATTTGGTACTGCAGTCCAACCCAAAACTTCATTCCATAGATCTTTCGTCTTATTTCAACATTTGTTTCCACCAAAAGAATCCTATCCAAGCATGCTTTCTGTATTTATATGTTCACATATTTCTTACCTCATTATTTGTTTCCAAGAAAATCCTACCTAAACCTGTTGTCCCTGAACCCTACTTTTTTGTTCATATCCTCTTTCAAAATTCTTTATTGGCCAAACTATTTTCTTATAGCTTCTCAATGCATTTCTTCCAATTCATCACAATTCGTTCTCTCATATAGCCTACCCCATCTTAAGCTAACTTAAATCTAGTGCGCTCAGGTGCTAAACTAAGGGACGAGGCAATGCAGCAGCACAAAACAATTAACACAAACAGCAATGACAAAAAATTCAAATTGGCAAAGGAAGCAGCATTATAGAAATTAGCAAAGCAAATACAACTAATATGAGGCAATGAGCAGCAACAAGAAAAATAAATCAGTAGTAAAACTAGCTTAATACAATGTAAAATTCAGTAGAACTATGCCTGGCAAACAGCAGCAGGAAATGCAATAACTTATACCTAAACATGACAAAGCTCAAGCAGAAAAAATATTACAGTAAAAATGGCCATGTCTAATACCTATGTCACATCTTAACACTAGAGTGAAGCATCACGAGAACTTACTCTAGCAGACAAGTTACCAAATCGTAAAAAAATTATTTATGCAATTCCTGTGAAGGGAAATGTCTATTTGTGCTCTCTTTTCTAAGAAAGTACATCATAAACGTATTCTTTACTGGGTCTGTAGACAGAAAATAGTATTATTAGTACATCTATTAAATTTTATTTTAACCAATGCTGCAGTGCAGCCAAAAACTAGATATTAAACAAAATGAGCAAATAAATACATAAGGCAAGGCGTGAAACGTCATTCACTAGGCAAATGGCGTCTCCAAAGGCAGTAAAAAATCTCTCAACTAGAAAGACAATAGATGTAAAATGTTTCTCTTCATTTCATTTGGCATTTTAGTAAATATCATAAATTAAGAGCTCCACAGTGTAATCGTATGTTTTCAAGTTTCAGCGTGTCGTATTTGCAATGCTTTCTGCAAAGAAATGTCAATAGCGAGGATAATGGCCTCCTTTTTTCTCCACCTGTGCCTCTGAAAGGCACACACTAATGCTTTTTTCAAGGCGACTGTCGCGCAGCTGGGTGCCCACGACGCATTACGTGAAGGTGGTCACTTAACTTTCTTACCGAAATATTTACGACACCAGTTTGCACTACAGTGACAGTCTCATATAAAAAATTCACAGGTCGAGAATTTGCGTTGAAAATCTGTAGAAACAAAATCCTGTAAATATAACAGTGTCAAAAATATTTTCGTCAGCATAGTGATACATTCACACATATACACACATTTCATAACTCTTAAAGTACGATTCTCGGTTTACAACATCCTTTTTCACAAGTCAGAGTCCCTAATCACTACTCATTATTCCTTACCTTGTTACACATATAAATATTCGTCGACACTTCTTCAATATTTCATCATAATAAATACGTAGCATAATCAAATTCCTCATATAGCATCAGCTTATTGATCATAAACATACCACAACAGCGTAATACACATCGTCATCATAACATCACAAAACCTCAGCCAAATCTCAAAATCGTCGTAGCTTCCTCCAATAATTTCAAAACCTAAAAAAAATTCTCTGCTCATGTCAAAAGTGTCATCTAAAACCTACTTTAAAAATCATGATCCCATAACAAATACATCATTAAAAGCTCTCATAGTATCACAATGGTTCCGAAAAAATATGAACGGTTCACAAAGTACAGACAAAATACAATTTCATAAGTGTGAAGTTATCCAACTGTGTAATTACGTAAACATTTGTCACTGATGTAGTAAAATAAATATACCCTCAGGTGTTACGGATTACAGCAATGGAATGAAATGTATCACAGAAAACTTTCTTTGTAATTCAAAAATCTTGAAAAATAAATGGTTCAAGTACAAAATTAATCACTCAAATGCATGTCCTGTAGCCGTAAATGTGCGTCTTGCTGTAAGATAATTCTGTGGGAGTGTCGTAGTTATCGTCCTCTGTAAGCAAATTTCTGCTGAAGTCAAAGTACTTACCTCATCATAAACGAAAGTGAAATTCTTTGTGTATAGGTATATGAACCATAGACCTAGCCGTTGGTGGGAAGGCTTGCGTGCCTCAGCGACACAGATAGCTGTACCGTAGGTGAAACCACAACAGAGGGGTATCTGTTGAGAGGCCAGACAAACGTATGGTTCCTGGACAGGGGCAGCAGCCTTTTCAGTAGTTGCAAGGGCAACAGTCTGAATGATTGACTGATCTGGCCTTGTAACATTACGAAAACGGCCTTGCTGTGCTGGTACTGCGAATGGCTGAAAGCAAGGGGAAACTACAGCCGTAATTTTTCCCGAGGGCATGCAGCTTTACTGTATGGATAAATGATGATGGCATCCTCTTGGGTAAAATATTCTGGAGGTAAAATAGTCCCCATTCGGATCTCCGGGCGGGGACTACTCAGGAGGACGTCGTTATCAGGAGAAAGAAAACTGGCGTTCTACGGATCGGAGTGTGGAATGTCAGATCCCTTAATCGGTCAAGTAGATTAGAAAATTTAACAAGGGATAGGTTAAAGTTAGATATAGTGGGAATTAGCGAAGTTCGGTGGCAGGAGGAACAAGACTTTTGGTCGGGTGAATGCAGGGTTATAAATACAAAATCAAATAGGGGTAATGCAGGAGTAGGTTTAGTACTGAATAAAAAATGAGGAGTTTGCGTAAGCTACTACAAACAACATAGTGAACGCATTATTGCGGCCACGATAGACACAAAGCCCACGCCTACAACAGTAGTACAAGTCTATATGCCAACTAGCTCTGCAGATGACGAAGAAATTGAAGAAATGTATGATGAAATCAAAGAAATTATTCAGAAAGTCGAGGGAGACGAAAATTTAATAGTCATGGGTGACTGGAATTCGATAGCAGGGAAAGGAAGAGAAGGAAACGTAGTAGGTGAATATGGATTGGGGCTAAGAAATGAAAGAGGAAGCCGCCTGATAGAATTTTTCACATAGCACAACTTAATCTTAAAGGAGGTTGTATACATGGAAGAAGCCTGGAGATACTGACGGGTTTCAGATACATTATATAATGGTAAGACAGAGATTTAGGAACCAGGTTTTAAATTGTAAGACATTTCCAGGGCCAGATGTGGACTCTGACCACAATCTATTGGTTATGAACTGTAGACTAAAACTGAAGAAACTGCAAAAAGGTGGGAATTTAAGGAGATGGGACCTGGATAAACTGAAAGAACCAGACGTCGTACAGAGTTTCAGGGAGAGCATAAGTTGACAATTGACAGGAATGGGGAAAGAAGTACAGTAGAAGAAGAATGGGTAGCTCTCAGGGATGAAGTAGTGAAGGCAGCAGAGGATCAAGTAGATAAAGACGATGGCTAGTAGAACTCCTTGGGTAACAGAAGAAATATTGAACTTAATTGATGAAAGGAGAAAATATAAAAATGCAGTAAATGAAACAGGCAAAAAGGAATACAATCGTCTGAAAAATGAGATCAACAGGAAGTGCAAAATGGCTAAGCAGGGATGGCTAGAGGACAAATGTAAGGATGTAGAGGCTTGTCTCACTAGGAGTAAGATAGACACTGCCCACAGGAAAATTAAAGAGACCTTTGGAGAGAAGAGAACCACTTGTATGAATATCAAGAGCTCAGATGGCAACCTAGTTCTAAGCAAAGAAGGGAAGGCAGAAAGGTGGAAGGAGTATATAGAGGGTTTATACAAGGGCGATGTTCTTGGGGACAATATTATGGAAATGGAAGAGGATGTAGATGAAGATGAAATGGGAGATATGATACTGCGTGAAGAATTCGATAGAGCACTGAAAGAGTAAGTCGAAACAAGGCCCCAGGAGTAGACAACATTCCATTAGAACTACTGACAGCCTTGGGAGAGCCAGTCCTGACAAAACTCTACCATCTGGTGAGCAAAATGTATGAGACAGGCGAAGTACCCTCAGACTTAAAGAAGAATATAATAATTCCAATTTCAAAGAAAGCTGCTGTTGACAGATGTGTTAATTACCGAACTATCAGTTTAATAAGTCACGGCTGCAAAATACTAACGCGAATTCTGTACAGACGAATGGAAAAACTGGTAGAAGTCGACCTCGGGGAAGATCAGTTTGGATTCCGTAGAAATATGGGAACACGTGAGGCAATACTGACCCTACGACTTATCTTAGAAGCTAGATTAAGAAACTGCAAACCTACGCTTCTAGCATTTGTAGACTTAGAGAAAGCTTTTGACAATGTTGACTGGAATACTCTCAAATTCTGAAGGTGGAAGGGGTAAAATACAGGTAGCGAAAGGCTATTTATAATTTGTATAGAAACCAAATGGCAGTTATAAGAGTCGAGGGACATGAAAGGGAAGCAGTGGTTGGGAAGGGAGTGAGACAGGGTTGTAGCCTTTCCCCGATGTTATTCAATCTGTATATTGAGCAAGCAGTAAAGGAAACAAAAGAAAAATTCGGAGTAGGTATTAAAATCCATGGAGAAGAAATAAAAACTTTAAGATTCGCCGACGACACAGCAAAGGACTTGGAAGAGCAGTTGAACGGAATGGACAGTGTCTTGAAGGGAGGATATAAGATGAACATCAACAAAAGCAAAACGAGGATAATGGAATGTAGTCGAATTAAGTCGGGCAATGCTGAGGGAATTAGATTAGGAAATGAGACACTTAAAGTAGTAAAGGAGTTTTGCTATTTGAGGAGCAAAGTAACTGATGAAATTGTAGACTGGCAATGGCAAGGAAAGCGTTTCTGAAGAAGAGAAATTTGTTAACATCGAGTATAGATTTGAGTGTCAGGAAGTCGTTTCTGAAAGTATTTGTATAGAGTGTAGCCATGTATGGAAGTGAAACATGGACGATAAATAGTTTGGACAAGAAGAGAATAGAAGCTTTTGAAATGTGGTGCTGCAGAAGAATGCTGAAGATTAGATGGGTAAATCACATAACTAATGAGGAAGTATTGAATAGGATTGGGGAGAAGAGGAGTTTGTGGCACAACTTGACAAGAAGAAGGGATCGGTTGGTAGGACATGTTCTGAGGCATCAAGGGATCACAAATTTAGTAGTGGAGGGCTGCGTGGAGGGTAAAAATCGTAGAGGGAGACCAAGAGATGAATACACTAAGCAGATTCAGAAGGATGTAAGTTGTAGTAGGTACTGGGAGATGAAGAAGCTTGCACAGGATAGAGTAGCATGGAGAGCTGCAACAAACCAGTCTCAGGACTGAAGACCACAACAACAACATCGTAGTTATTACGTACCTTACCGTGATCAAGAGAATACTATAATGTAACATATTGTTGTGCTACAGAAAAGGCTGTCTCATTGTAGCTATACCACAAAAGTTACTATTAAAACATGTTTTAGTTTCCAGAAGAATTCAGAAAAACTGTGCAGATATAAAACAGATACACCGCAAAAGCTACAATGTAAATTGTGTTACATATTAGTAGCATCGTGATATAATCGTGTAGCTATCAAAGAAACCAAATGCTAAGTCATCTTTAATCTCACCGAATGTACTTCAAATAAAGAGTGGCTTTTCAAGTATACCAAAATGTTGCATTAAAATCTCATTGGTAGTATATGTTCGAGGTATGTAAGCCTGATAGTCGTTATGAAATGGTGCAACTAACAAGCAAGAATACACAAATAACAACACTGTGTCGTCTGTTCACTATAACAATGCATTCGTAATTTCTGTTTAAATAAATTCTCTTGGTTCTTGACTGGATATTTAACTTCAAAACATTGTTGCAAGGATAACAGTTTGTCAGTGTGACAAATTGTACTAGTAGCGTGTAGTGAAAAATTTTATGGCAAAGACTAACTTAAAAAGCAGATTATATCTCAACAAACGGTTTTACATGTGAAATGTGATGCAATCCTTTACTTTTCCTAGTACGCAGAGTTTCAACCTGAACGCAATTATCACGCATTGTACGTCGGTAAAGAATACTGGAATTTTTCTAAGGTTAGCGTCTATGTTATTTTTCTCCGAGCCAGCCGGCGCACGCGGCTGCCTGCGGTGCAAGTCATTGTCTGTCTCTTTGTTGGCGCGCGTCGTTATTAGGATTAGGAGACCTAACTTCTACAAATTCACCTTGTCGAGAAGGCCCTGCCCTGGTTGAATCCCGCCAGTTCTGATGTAATTCAGGCCTGTCGTTACGATCATATCGTCTGTCGTCATGTCGGTAAATTCCTTAGTATCTTTCTTGTCGGTCACGTGGTGGAGAATTTCTCCCTGAATCGTAACTGCGCGCTGGACCGTTGCGTCTAAAGTTATTCTGTCTCCCTTGATAATAATTATTTTGGTTCCCATAATGTCTGTTTTTCTTATTGTCTCTGTGATAGTCACTACTGTGGAGAGGTGATCTTTCCCTGTAATTATTAGTACTCTGCCAACGTTTGTCATACGGGTGGTGTCTGTTTTGGTCACGATTTGTGTTATGAGAATAGCCTTGTCGTGTCCAGTTATTATTTATTTCATCGCGGAATTGAGATGGATGCGACCTGTAATTGTTGTGTTCCTGTTTTCGCATTCCGCGATTGTCAGTGTCAGTTTCTAATTCTTGTAAGAGTCCCTGAAAAGCTTCAATGTCGTCTTTGCAACGTCCTGCCAAAATAATATGTCGTAAATGTTCAGGTAATTTGATTAAGCAAATGCGGATGAGTTCTGAGGGGCTGTATGGGTTTGACAGGTACTGATTCTTGTGCAACATGTCTTCAAAATATTTCACAAGACTGGAAAATTCAGATTGTTCGAAATGTTTCATCATTATGATGCTATGTTTTTCTCGGTCTTGTGTAGCTTGAGACGAACATGCTGAGAGGAAGGCATGATAAAATTCTCCTTCACTGTGACAATCGTGAATGACCGATCGCATTCTTACAGCTGGTTCATTCTCTAAATAGCCACACATAAATTCTAATCTGTGCTCTAATGACCAGTTGGGAGGAAAACAATGAGAGAATTGATGAAGCCACGCTTGTGGATGAATGTCGTTGCCGGAATTCTGAAATGTTTTGAATTTACGTGTAGTAATAAACAGCTTGTAGTCAAAATCATCATGTCGGCGAGTCGCATGTCGGTCATTGTTACGTCGTTTCAGCGGTTCCATCTCAAAATTCGGTGTACCTTGCCAATTTCTTGCATAATTTCCGAAGTATCCCGTGTTATTATTTTGTGGCTGTTCCGTATTTCCATGTCCCTCTTCCCGTATTGGAGTG
Organism: Schistocerca nitens; assembly: GCF_023898315.1. NCBI lineage: Eukaryota > Metazoa > Arthropoda > Insecta > Orthoptera > Acrididae > Schistocerca > Schistocerca nitens. Next base: position 404,505,342 of record NC_064618.1, read on the forward strand.
CGAGTGTCCTCTAAAATACGTAATTCTTGTATTACCTGTGTCAGCTGATCTTGTACTTCCCGGATTTCTCTTTGGTGTTGCGTATTAATTTGATTCTGATTTTTTTTTTAATTTCCTAATTTGTTCGCACTCTTCTGTGTCATTAGAGACTACCGGTTTTGTGTCATTCAGATTATCATCTACCTTCGTAGATAAATTATTTAGCTGATCCGAAAGATCAACTACTTTCTCTGATAATGAACTAATTTCCTCCATGTGTCTTTCTGAACCAATTTTCAGAGTATCTACTGTGTCCTTTAAGTTTTTCCTGAGTTTTTGCAAGTTGCGTAACCGAATCGGTAGATGCAACTGAGTCAATTTTAGCTTGCAAGGTCTCATGATTTTCATGACCAATAGTTTGGAGTTCTTTTATGGCTGCTTCGTGATTCTGTAATGCATTTTCATGCCGCGAAAAAATAGGTTGAAAATGCTCACAAATTTGTGTTTTTACGTCATTACAGACTTTTTGACATTTCGATTCAATGTTATGTAACTCAGTGGTTAAATCTTCATGTGTTTGTTCAAGCATTGTGTCTAACTGTTGAAGCTTTTGCAGTGTTTGTCTCTGATTTTGTTCCATTGTGTCTAACTTTTGAAGCTTTTGCTGTGTTGTCTCTGATTTTGTTCCATTTGTTGCATTAATTGCAATAATAATGTATTAGTGTCTGGGATCTGTTTCTCTATGCTTTTTGGCAGTGCATTTTCACCGGCAACATTCACATTTTGACAAGCAGAAAATGTGTCTTGACTCATTTGTGAAAACGGTGAGGACCCAAAACCTAAGTCTACAGTATTTGCAATATTGTGTTTTGTCATTTCGGAATCCTGAGGCGAGCTGTTGCCGACCGATCGTTCGATAATGCTTCCCTGTTCACTACTTGTTTCATTGTCTACACTATTATTTGCCGCCCGCTCCATTTCCCTATGCACAATTACCAAATTACTACTTTGAATGTCTGTTAATTCATTGCACCGTGGTGCTGATAAGCTACGCTCGTCGTCACTATTATTTCTCAGTTTACTTTGGAGCCTAGTGTTACGTTTTTCACACGCCATTATTGTCACAATATTTCACACGATGACACAGAAAAGCACAATTTGAAGAGCAAAAATAAGAGAACACATTAACATAGCAATGAAAATAATATCTAGTTAACTGCAAGCGCAGCTGCGGAATACTTGGTGCAAATCTACATGCAAGCCACAACTGTTTTACTGTACAACAATTAAAGACTGCAACTACAAAGGAGATTCTCTCTACAATTACGCGCTAGCAATAAACAATAGCTACACTAATTACACAAACTATAAGAAAAAAAATCAGAAGATTCTAGTGAGGTATCCTCGGCTAAGGATCGACATATGAAACATCCCCTTAGAAATATTATACATGACTGTGCTTAAACTGACACACAATATTTTTTAGCGCAACAACCTATCTCTTTCACAAATCACTTACCTCACAAAAATCTTCATCACTCGAACTACTGCAATACAGCGAGCGCCACTACTGCCAGCTAAATAAAAGATTCAAACTACGGAAGGCACTAACTACTGATAGGCATAGTTAGCAAATGAAAGATTTTAATATAGAACAAACAATGTATTGGCCTCAATAGGCATAATATATATAGCAGTTCATGACATCCATTCTTACAAATATACTGTTTCTGATGGACACACGTCCAGATTATCCATTCTCTAAAATCAGCCATCTTACTTCCCCACATCCACAACTGCTGGCGGCTCACCTCCAACTGCGCAACGCTACGCACTGTTAACATCCAGCTGCCCAACACTACAATAGCCAACAACAATGCATAGCAGCCACAGACTGCACACAGCACAGCCAGTGATTTTCATACAGAGCGCTATGTGGCGTTACCAACAAAAAAACCATAAACAGCCTACTTGCACAGTGAATACTTTTTGCCTAAGTGTTCAGTTAGCCCAAAATATTATTCCATATGACATCAGAAAGTGAAAGTATGCATCGTATGTTAGCTTACTAATTACTATACCCTCAGATTTGCCAGTTATTCTGACTGCAAAAGTTGCTGAACGTACTCACTTTAGGAGATCCAAAATACAAAATTTCCAATTACGATCCTCATAAAAACTTAGTATGCTCTACTCCGTCTACTGGATTCTGTTGATGTGTTATATATATTGAAGGAACTGTACTCCCCGCAGTAGGACATTGCATGTACTGTGTTTTTCAAAGTTCAGAGCAAGCCCATTCGCAGAAAACCAGTCAATAACTTTTCCAGAGATATTATTTGTATCATTTTCTATTGGAGTTTCTGTTACTGGATTAATAATGATGCCTGCATCATCAGAAAACAGTGTCAGTTTAGCTTGTTGTCATTGTTGTAATAGTACATTCATTCCATAAATTCAAGCAGTAGGTTCCAAGCTGAATTCAGTAAGGCAGTAGTAGTATGTTTATAATATATATTCAAATAGGTTCCCAACTAGCTGTGTCAGTAGTAGTCGTGGTAGTAGCAGTAGCAAATTAATATCATAGATTCTCAACTAACGCAATGACCATACACTTTTCTTTGATAGATGACAGTATATCCTTTAACTAACACTAATGATAGACAGGTAAACATAAATACAAGGAAGGTAACAGCAAATCAAATGCATGGCAGCGAAGCTGAAGCGCCTGCATAAAAGATGCTAAGTACTCGAAAAAGAGAAGATCATCGATGGGACTGCTTCAGCATGTGGAAAAGTCATAACATCCTTTCGTTAAATTAAAAGCAAGGGTATTAACATCAAGAGTACAGTGGGAATTCCACATATAAAAGTGGAAGAAAGAGCTGTGAGCTGTAAAGAGCACACTAAGGCCCCTGTGAGGAGGAGGACTTCTTTGATCACACGTTCCCGGAAGAAATTGGAGTCGATAGGAAAGATATAGTATTAAATTCAGGATTTAAAAGAGCTGTGGAAGACTTGAGATTAAATAAGACAGAAGAGATAAATAACTTTCGATAGAAATTTCTAAAATCGTTGGGAAAGTGAGATCCAAAAGACTTTTTGAGTTGACGTGTAGAAACTGTGAGACTGACGACATACCGTCAGACTTCCAGAAAAATGTCATTTACGCAGTTCCGAAGACAGCAAGGCACGTAAGTACGAAAAATATCGCACAATCAGCCTTAACAGCTCATGCGTCCGAGGTGCTGATAAAAATAATACACACAATAATGGAAGAGAATACTTATGATCAGTTACACGACGGTCAGTTTGCATTAAGAGAAAGTAAACACAGTACACCAGCGAGACAGTTCTCTCGTTGCAGTTGATAATGGAAGCAAGTTCGAAGAAAAATCAAGACACAGCATTCATCTAGCTGCAACAAGCATTTCGCAATGTAAAATCACTTGAAACGTTTCAAATACTGAGAAAAATATGAATAAGCCACTGAGAAACATAGGTAATATACAATTTATACTAGAGCCAATACAGAATAATGAGACTGGAATACGAAGAAAGAAATGCTCAGATTAAAACTGGTGTAACATAGGGATACTCTTCAATATATACATCGAAGGACGAATGACGGATATAAACGAAAGGTTCAAGAATAGTATTAAAATTCAAAGTGAAAAGATATCAATGATAATATTCAATGATAACATAGCTATACTCAGTTTATGTGAAGAAGAATTACAGGCTCTGTCAGATTAAATGAAAAGTCTATTGAGTCCATAATATGGAGCGAGAGTAAACCGTAAAAAAACAAAAGTAATGAGATGTAACAGAAATGAGTATACCGAGAAATTTAACATAAAAATCGGTGTTCACGAAGGAGATGAAGTTAAAGAATTCTGCTACCTTAGAAGCAAAATAACACACAACGGACGAAGCAAGGAGGACATAAAAAGCAGCCTAGCACAGGAATTCCCCAACATGACAATTTGTTGGTATCAAATATTGGCTTTAACGTGTGGAATAAATTTCTGAGAATGTGCATTTAGAGCAGTGCACTGTATGGTAGTGAATTATGGCACATGGAAAAACCAAGCAGAAGAGAATCGATGCATTTGAGATGTGGTGCTACAAGAGAATGTTGAAAATCAGGTGGACTCATAAGATAAGGAATGAGGAGCTTCTGTGCGGAATCGGTGAAGGAAGGAATATATGGAGAACACTGTGAAAAAGAAGGCATAAGCTGATAGGACATGTGCTGAGGCATCAGGAAATAACCTCCATGCTCCTAGAAGGAGCTGTAGAGGGGAAAAACTATAGGAGAAGATAGAAATTTCACTACATTCAACAAATAATTGAGGATATAGTGTGCAAATGCTACTCAGAGAAGAAGAGGTTAACACAGCAGAGAAATTCGTGGCCAGCTACATGCAACCAGCGAAAAGGCTGATGATTCAAACAAAAAAGTATAGTTGGGCATCTCGAATTTTTTAATTTCTCACCATTGTACACTTAGCACAATTGGATTATTTTGAATTTCCCACAAATTTTTGAATTCCGCACCTTTTTATACAAAGGGGAAATAGCCTACATCAGAGGAATGGGACAGTAATTTAGCAACAACGCATGATGGCACTAACAGCATCATAGGTGGCGGTGGGAAATGTAGGACTTGGACGCATTCAGCCCCACTACTATCGGTATCCACAGAAAAGTGGTCATATCTCAAGTTCTCACTTAAAAAATTTTTTGAATGGGCCTTGTTTCGAGTTTGAGTATTTAGTCCAAGCAAAAATATAACCACGTCAGTCGCCTTTGCAGTAAAGAGTCGTAATACCTTTATATTCTCAATAGTCTCCTGGTATACCAAAAAGACTTTTTGTGTGTTTGTGCCTCCATGAGCATTTACTTAGTCGCTTAAATGTCAGAGGTGGTCAGTGCCCACCTTCAGGTCTTGTATAAATTTGATAAAGAGAAAGTAAATTATAAGAATGAAGTGTGTCATGTTTAAGAGCAACCCTAACACGTTAATGAATTTCTTCTGTTGTTATAAACCAATTTATATAAAATACAACGATGAAAACCATTTAGTCTCTACAGATACAAAAAAAATCATTCGACAACTTATAAAGGACAAATTCTAGGGGGTACAGTAACACACTAGTAACCCAAAACTCCGGTATAAACAATAAATTTTGTTTATCACAAATCGAAGATCGTGACTGAGCACCAGTCAGGCTTTTTCATCAAAGAAGGAGATATGTAGTTCATACATTATACATGACATTATCGATCTAATAAACTATAAAGACATATGGATGTTACAGTTCCCAAAATAAATGACACTAAAACAGTATGGACAATAAGAGAAAGTTACATTAAAGTACTCAGAATGAATGAACACTGAACTGAGCTATGGAGAGAGTCGAGCTTTTCCTAGAGACAAGGAGTTCTAAAATTATCGAACCAAGAACTATTTTCAGTACAACATAATACAAGAAAGACCACTAAACTGAACATTGGTTTGTAGTATGTGGTGACAGAACTGTATATGCATGGGAGGAAGTTCAGTTTCGTGAAGCTTTATGCCCACCTACACCACCTCCAATAGATCGTAGCTAACAAATAGTGTAGTAAACAATCCTCACTAAAATATGAAATATTTTAGCCACAACACTAAAATCTTAAAATTACTGAACCTTTTTGTTTTACAGATCTAGTAGTTAACTTTCTGAATAAAAGGAAAGAGATAATAAAAATTATTAGACAGAGATGATTCAAAAAAGAAAAAGAACTGTTGTCTATATCTAACATATGGTTGTCATAAATCTAGAGTTTTGTTTTCGAGTTATATTTGCTCAGAAAAAACTATTATTGTCATTTAGAGGCATTAATACCTCTGTTGCTCAAATAATTCTTTATCCTATAGTTGACTTCCCCTTTTTCTCCTTTGTTTTTTGTAATATCCTGGTTTTCTTTACAGGACAATAATTTGTTAATAAATTCTGTTTACTGACATTTAGTAATCGTTAATATTTGACACTGTTATATACACTGTATATGATTATACAATCTTTGTACACCTTTCACTCTCTTCAGCTACTGTAATGTTGGTCATTTCTTTATGTCATCATTTATTCTTCATTTATGATATTATTTTTAATGTGGTGTCTACTCATCCTTGATGCTGTTTAGGTATTATTAATGTTAAATCTCATGTATCCTTAACGCTCTTACCAGGTTTAATATTTATTTAAAATATATGTTATGTATGTGTTATTTGTGATGGTAATTGGTATCTGTGTGTACATTATGGTATGAACTAGAAACAGTATGAGGGCTGTGATGCTTAATGTTCAGATGTCCCTTGTGCAGAGTCTGTTATTTATAACCACTCTCAAACTGTTTATTTTATCTGTGTTTGTGCATTTAACTGTTACATATTTGATATATAACATTAGTGCTCTTGATATGAGATTTTCTGCCTGTATCACAGTTATAGACATTATGCAATTTGCAATATAATTCCTATTAAAGGACTGATTTCCTTGATCACTAGTGTCTTCCTGGACTCTAATATTAAACGCCAACCAAGGCCTGCAAAAAATAAATTCTAGTGGAACCAAACGCTAGAAATACCTGTTAAATTTCTGTACACCTTTCATATCATACTATTTTTTTCAAACGTCTTATAATGTTTATTCATTATAGATAAATTTATATTTTCTTCTAGTTCTTCTGATTGTCTGACACAGCAAATATTTCTATATCTCTCCATGTTATAATGCTTCATAACTTATTTTTAAAGTAAGTCTTCTAATGTATCTTAGAAACTTCAGGCCAGGAATTATGATTTTCCTAAGATCCTGTCTGTCAAAAACCATTTTACCCTGACGCAAATCAGCATTAGGAGGATAGTTGTTATGTTAAACTTTAATCTTTTTCCTATGTTGTTTCTTTTCTTAATGTTCTTTCGACTGTTCCACATAACTGCCGTTATTTGGCCAGTGTAATACCTGTATCTGGGTTCCAGTCAAATGTGTTGTTATTCAGGTCACGAAAATCGCTGCAGTTTGTTCTATGGGTGAACTGTTGAGAACCTATCTTGTTTCTCAGGATTTTTCTTCCCCAAACCTAGATCCAGAGTTTCACTCCGAAGTATATTCAAATTGTAGTCCTCTCATATTATGTATGGTTTAAATACGAGTATCACCTGCAAACAGTCTATTGCTATATTTCTATTAGTACTAATGCAATAACATATTAATACTGATATATTAACATTAATTCCTGTGTTACTCACTGCTTTCCTGTGTCTTGTTATATGATCCATATATAAATATAAAAGTAGTTGATAATCCAAATCTTTCTTGTACTCCTTCTGTACTTTGTCCATCTGTATTTTGTGAAAGTAGATGAAATCTCACTTTTACATGTGAAATTTCTCATGATGCCTAGTACCCATGAAGACTTTTTATCGTACGATTACCGTTGTGTATACGTACAGTGGGCTTCTTTGTTTCACATGTATATAATTACTACTTTGTAGGAAATAAATTTAATAATTAAGTAGTTGAAGGTTGGTTGTAGTGTATTTATCGTAAAAGAAAACATTTCGTGTCGTTGCTATTACCACAGTAATATCTTTAGACTCAAAGGTTCTTTGTCAGCGGTTATCTTATGGCCAAATGAACCAAAAATTAAAGAAAAGAGGAAAACGTAGGTTAACGAGTATATGTATTATGAAACGGTTATAGAAATACTATGTTCACTAAAGAGATCTCTGCAGGGCGTTATGATTCTAATGTCATATAAAATTCCTCCAACTCGCTTACGTGTCTATAAATGTTACCTTTGGTGGTCGAGTTCTCAAAAATCTCATATTACGTTCACCTGCTGCAGAAATCAGTAATGTAGCTTCTCTAAGGCGCTTAATTATGTCTCGAACAATATAACACGCTAAGATGGCAGGGCCGCTTGTTCACATATGTCATACATTTCGGAATAGCAAACCCATCAATCATTAAAACTAAGCCTCAAGTCATATGACATAACATTGCCTGCACCCAAAGACATATACATACAAGCATTTTCATGTATATCAGAATATACCGATATGTGTTTGGAAACAACAACTTAATTAAATGATTCACTACGTCGTGGAGAATAAAGCTTTGTACAGTTATCAAAGACAGAGATAGGTATCAAACACTCTGAGAAAAAAAAGTGATGTATCACGAAGAAATATTCCGAATGGGACGGAAATCGGGAGATGTCATGTACATGTACAGTCAAATAAATGATTACAACTTCAGAAAATTTTGATGATTTATTCATGAGAAAGAGCTTCACAGACTGAGCAGGTCAACAGTGCGTTGGTCCACATCTGGTCCTTAAACAAGCAGTTATTTGTCTTGGCATCGATTGACAGTGCTGTTGGATGTCCCTCTGGAGGATATCGTGCCATATTCTGTCCAATTGGAGCGTTAGATCATCAGAATCACAAGATGGTTGAAAGGCTCTGCCCCTAATACTCCAAAGGTTCTCAACTGGGGAGAGATGAGCTGACTTTCTGGCCAAGATAAGGTCTGGCACCGCGAAGACAAGCAGTAGAAACTCTTGCCGTGTGGGGGCGGGCGATATCTTGCTGTAATGTATGCCCAGGATGGCTGGCCATGAAGGGTAACATAACTAGGCGTAGAATATAGTCGACGTACTACTGTGCTGTACGGATGCCGCGATTGATAACGATAGGGGTCCTGTTATGAAAAGAAATGGCATCACAGGCCATCAGTCTTGGTCATCGGGCTGCATGGAGGGAGACAGATAGGTTGTCATCCCACCACTGTCTGGATCGTCTCCAGACACATCTTTGGCCTGGAACCACATTGACTGGAATAGAATTGTCTTCACTGACGAGTCCCACTTTGAACTGAGCCCCTATGACCAGTGAAGACGTGTCTGTTGGCGCCCCAGACAGCTGTGACATACCTGTCAGTCTGTCACCAGCCATATGGCCTATCAACCATGAGTGACCGTCCAGGGTACGACTTCTTTTCATAGCAGGACACCATTAGTTGTTACCTGTGGCGCCCTTACAGCACAGACGTACATCCACAATATTTTTCGCACGTTTTTTGTTTTTGTTGCCCTTCGTGGCAACCCATCCTGGACGTCAATTTATGCAAGGCTATGTCCAACCGCACACGCTTTGCCAAACCCAACCTTCACCAGCAAGGTCTCTCGATCTCTCCCAAATTGAGAACGTTTGGAGTACAATGGGCAGCGCCCTCCAAGGAGTTCGGGACGATATAAAACGCTAGTTGAACAGAATTTGGCACGCTATTCCTCAGGATGACATCCGACAACTCTGTCAACCAATGTCAAGCCGAATAACGGATTGCTTAAGGGTCAGGGTGGACCAACGCGTTATTGACTTGCTCAGTTTGTGATGCTCTTTCTCTTGAATAATCATTCGATTTTTCTGATATTGTTATCTCCTGTTTTTCACATATCTCTCCTCTCTCTCTCTCTCTCTCTCTCTCTCTCTCTCTCTCTCTCTCTCTTTCTTTGCCTTAGAGTGTATTTAATTTTGGGGACAGTGGTTAGCTTAGGTAGTATTTTGTTGTTGTTGTTGTTGTTGTTGTGGTCTTCAGTCCTGAGACTGGTTTGATGCAACTCTCCATGCTACGCTATCCTGTGCAAGCTTCATCTCCCATTACCTACTGCAACCTACATCCTTCTTTATCTGTTTAGTGTATTCATCTCTTGGTCTCCCTCTACGATTTTTAGCCTCCACGCTGCCCTCCAATACTAAATTGGTGATCCCTTGATGCCTCAGAACATGTCCTACCAACCAATGCCTTCTTCTAGTCAAGTTATGCCACAAACTTCTATTCTCCCCAATCATATTCAATACCTCCTCATTAGTTATAGTAGCTGTGTAGTATGTAACCAATCAATACTCACCTTCACAAATGTGCTGTTTTCGTAACTGTGTTTAATTTTAGTCTTCACTTGGTTTCAGTGGCTATTCTCGCTCTCCTGCTGGCAGAGGTGGTAGCCAAAGAATCTGATGATGCAGACGAAGACGAGGGTAATCCAGTTGCCAAGGCGACGAACTTCATATGGGAAATAATAGAGGCTTTTGTTGAGTTCTGGAGGTACGCATTGCTCTTAAATATGAAATAATTTGTATCTGCTGCGTGGAGACGGCACACCAGCCATTTTCAGATACCATAAAACATTTTTGGCAGTTACATGCAGGTTTGATTTCTGCAGCTATTACTGTTGGCGACGCTGTGTTCACCTTCGCACAGCCTAGTTCTCAAGCTCTAACAACCCATAATTCGTCCACAGACGTCGTCTGGCAGGCTGATACTGCAGTGGTCGTTACTTGTACAGTATGGCTCGTTAGACATGGAGGAAGACGCTGTCTGAGGATGACTGTGTGGCCGAAACAATTAGTAACCAGACGAATACAGTATGGCTCATTAGACATTGAGGAAGACGCTGTCTGAGGATGACTGTGTGGCCGAAACAATTAGTAACGAGACGAACGCTATAGTAACTGTTAATCAAGAAATTATCTGAAAGATATTGCAGATTTTTAATGAGAACTTGCGGACCAGACTTAATACTTGATACTCCGCTGCAAAGGAATTTCGTTTTTTGTCATGTGTAGAGGACAACGTCTGCTCGATTAGCCAAGAGGCGATGGGACATTAGAGTTCATGGAGAAAAATGAACATACGAAACTCCTTCGGGCTTGTTCCGATTAGGCCATTGATTCAGTCTCGTGCCGAGTAATCCAGCGTATCTGCTAAAAGAGAAATTATGAAATGGGCTAGTGTGCGTTCTGACCCGGTTTAGTAAACGACCAGTTGTTGAATAATGAGTAATGTGCATTGAGAAAAGATATACATAGCGAGAGGGGATAAGTGGAAGGAGAAAGCAAATAAAAAGAAGTGATAATCGGTGTGAGAAAAGATGGTCAACGAAGTTTTCATAGATGTGCTCATTGTAGAACTCACAAATGAAGAACTAAGTGAATACCATTTCACATTATTAATATAGAAATTTTACCCCCCTGTACAAAGGAAAAAATGGATGCTAGAATCCATTATTATGATATTCGTCTCATGCAAGCCACGTAAAAAAATTATTTATTACAAATATGTTTAGTTAGTAGGTCACACTCGATACTAGCCTATTGTGAACGGGGCCTGTGAGTGTTGCAAAGAATGCTGCCATTGCTTTGTGCAACACTGAAAAAATTTTACTTGATATTCTGGATTAGTGACCTGTCGCATGTTCGCACGGGTAGCATTAAGTATTTACAGTCAGATGACATATCTGCCGTAGCAGGTAATTTTGTTTATGGGTCACTGCGTAGAATTATGTATTCAGAGAATTATGAATTCAGAGAGCAGTGTTAGGTTGCTGCATCTAATCACTTTCTTGTAGCTCGAACAGTTTAAGCAGAGCACGCCAGGAAAGTTCTCAGGAGGCACGAATGTTAACTGTCCCGTATGTAATTGGCTTTTGAAGAGGCGTCTCGTGGCAGTGACGGGGGATGTGAGCTACCTTGCCGCCCACTCTGCCCAGCCCACCCAACTGCAGTGCAAGTTCGGTGCGAGCTATGGCCACTAGGTAGCCGCCCTGCCCCCGTCTGGTGCGAGCTACATTCGTTTCCCAACGTAACATTGCTATGAAGCAACATCTGCCGTGCTCAATCATTATAGAGCACCGTTCGCACAGACCAATCTGTGGCACATAATATTGGCAAAAAGCTCTATCGTCCACGCAACATTGATAAAAAGCAGTTACTGCCGTGCTCAGTCGGAAAGGAGCACCCTCCACATTGCGGCATGGTACAAAGCACTCTGTGTCAATCCATACTCTACCACCCAACATAGGTACACATCACCCTTACCCACGCAACATTAGTATGAAGCATACGCTGCCACAAGACATCGTTATGAAGCTGCCTCTGCAATTTAAAATTGGTAAGCAGCAGCCTCTGCTGAGGACCATGGGTACAAAACACCCCCTGCGACGTAATATTGCTATGAAGCACCCTCTGCCACACAATATAGGTACGAAGCACCCTGTATCAAGAAAAACTGGATTATCTCATTTTTATCAGGTTACGTCGCAACGTGACCGAATATCATTACAAAATGAAACTCGCTTAGCCTGATTTAAGACAGTCTATTTGCAACCAGAAAACTTGGAATAAGGTACTGTACCATTTAAAAATGAAAATAAAAGATGTCTTCTGTTCGTGATAAAATACTGATGTTTAAACAGATGTACATACAGTGTACTATCATTTCTACGTTGTATGATGATAAGAAACTGGATAGGGTGAAACCCAAGGGTGACACCCCGCATGCTCCTCTGGAATAGTGGCCATGGGAGGCCGAGCGCAACAACACTGCAAAAGGTTTGGAATTTTATCCAGGATAATTGGCCATGTATGGTGATTAGGAACTTTAAGCAATCGTGTCTCCTCCCCTTGCTGTCCATATATACTATCTCCTCAGAAGTATCCAGACACCTGTTAATGGACATTAATATGGGGCGTCTCTACTCTCTACCCTTCGCCTTTACGAGGCTTCAGCTCTATTCTGTCTGAATGTCTATGGAGGGACATGTTTCAGGATGTTTCTAGATCGCCAGTGATGGACCAACGGAAACTTTCGCAAAACTCCACGCTCCATAGGTCTGGTCTTTTTCGGGATAAAAGGACCATATACTTCCACAGTGAACGCCACAATATACAAAATGTTAATAGTCTGTAATATGAATATATAGAATAAATGGCAAGACTTGTCTTCAGACTGATGATACGAGGTTAAATAATATTGTAGATGATGTTGATATTTGCATCTGTTAGAGTTACATTTTTATGTTCAGTTTGTGGTTCACATAGAAATTAATACTGAAATATCATCTCTCTCGCTACACGCAAACTATTAACCGTACAGAAAAACTAAACTTGACTTTCTGTAGGAAATTCAATGGTAGAACTAACTGTTTGCTTTTAGCAAGAGTGAGAATATGAAAATCTAGCAGGTGGTTTTTGAAGGAGTTGCAGGTTACATAAAACCCATAGTGGGGGGAGCTGAATCACCCTTTATATGGCAGGACCTGTGGGGATCGATTTCGTGTATCGCCATTCGATCTGTTGGAAAATTTGGTGGACTCAAAACAATAAATTTATGGACAATATATAAAAACGGGGCGGTAGACTGTACACCTATGACGTTTGCTTAAATTTACACTAACAGCCTTAGCTATGATAAATATTGTTCAAATTGTACATTTAACAGGCCGGCCGCGTTCGCTGAGCGGTTCTAGGCGCTTCAGTCCGGAACCGCGCGACTACTACGGTGGCAGGTTCGAATCCTGCCTCGGGCATTAATGTGTGTGATGTTCTTAGGTTAGTTAGGTTTAAGTAGTTCTAAGCTCTAGGGGACTGATGACCTCAGATGTTAAGTCCCATAGTGCTCAGAGCCATTTGAACCATTTGCACATTTAACAACATAATTTGAAAACACAAATTCTGACCATGTTTCAGGATGTTCCTAGATCGCCAGTGATGGACCAACGGAAACTTTCGCAAACCTCCACGCTCCATAGGTCTGGTCTTTTTAGGGATAAAAGGATCATATACTTCCATAGTGAACGCCACACTATACAAAATGTTAATAGTCTGTAATATGAATATATAGAATAAATGGCAAGACTTGTCTTCAGACTGATGATACGAGGTTAAATAATATTGTAGATGATGTTGATATTTGCATCTATTAGAGTAACTTTTTTATGTACAGTTTGTGGTTCACGTAGAAATTAATACTGAAATATGCCACAGCAGTCAATGCAACATTCATTTCCTCTTCGTACTCAATGACTGCAACCCCAGAATTTTCATTAGTTTCATTTGACTGATACTTCACGTGTATTTAAAATCAATAAGCCATAAGAAAACGTTAGTTATTTTGTCTATGTCAGTTTACAAGACTTCTCAAGTATGTTTTGAATTGTTTAAAATTTATGTAAACGTTAGGAAACAAGGCAAATAAATGGATGAACAGCAAAACAAATTATGTTTCAATAGTTTCCAAAACTTGAAAATAAATATTGAAGCCTTTGGACACTATACGATAACTGGGTTCTTTTATTCACCAGCCCCGAATCTGTTGCTTCTATTTCAATATCGAACACCCTTGTGGAGTATTTCATTGTCTAAATGAATTGTTTTTGCACAACTGACTTCAAGTTTAATGCCTAAGATAATGACCTGAACTCTCCTTGTTTCGTGTGCAGTATAAATTGCAAGCTACTGAGAATTGTCAACGTAGGACAGCTTCCTAAGAAATGTGAGTGATCTAAACAAAAAGCATCGCTTTTTCGGCCCGAAAATTAAAAAAGGAAGGGATTTTAGATGTGCCGCAAATTCTGAAATTTGCTCAGCGTAATTCGCAGTGTACGAGTCGAGCTTTGACCTTCGATCATTGTGAACAACGAAATACGCTCTATCACAATGACGCTTCGAATCGGTTAGTGGAACACTCGTATGTACCTTGCTCGTACATATTCATCATTTTGATTTGAAGCTCCTTGTGTTGGCCCTGTTTGCAGTTAAAATTGTTGGATGTGAGGTCCGCCAATTTACTTACGTTTTCGTCTGGCAAGCACTTCCATTCTCCGCATCATGCTGAGTTATTGTGATGCACACGTAACTATAACAAGTATTTTCCACAAATAGCGCAGCAAAACACTTTTCACTTCACCAAAACACTGTGTTATTGTGGTTTGTTGTGTGTCGCAGCCCAGTCAGTGTTTCATTTGTTCACCAGAGAGTTCGGCGCAAAAATTTGAATTTTGTTTGCATTTTATCTTTGTGTGTACGTGTATGTGTGTGTGTGTGTGTGTGTGTGTGTGTGTTTTCTGTGCGCTTCTCAGCCGTGTGTGGTGTCTTTTATATGGTATTCCTTTTGTGTGTAAATGGTGCGTCTTGGCCATAAGGTGGTCAGCAAATGTGTTATGGGAGCTGTTGCTTTTTAAAGCTCTGAGATCTTCTGAATATCTGGTTATAAATTTCTGCGTGTTTGTTCTATGTACACTGACTATATAGTCAGTACGAATACAGGCGCGGAAACGTCGAGACAAACTAAATTACATCCTAGAAGATAGGTTAACTTCCAGCAAAAGAACTTTCTCATCAACATCGTTACTACCTGTAGTAACTGAGACACAAGTGATCCAGAAAATTCTGCACACCAAATGTAAAGGTGTTACAAAAAGATACGATCAGTTGTTTGAACTAAAGATGCACATAATTTTATAATCATTTAACAAAAATGTTCACATTGCAGAATAAATAGAAACGAAAACCCAGTGATTATGGCACAGTGCTGCCGAAACATGTTTGGGTACTGAGAAAAAACGATGTTTTGCATAACTGGCGGACCTCACATCCAACTATTCTGGCTCGTACGGTAGGTTAAAAGAAGGATACAGTTAAGGTAGCGATGATACCTACAAGGGAACCGTGTAATACATTTCGCTTCTGCTCATACAGGGTGTCCAGAAAAGGGCTCCCTTATTTCAAAATTAAATATCTCGAAAACAAAGATCGACAGAAGAATGCAGTAAACGGTATGTTTATTGTGAAAGCTGTTCAAAAACGGTTCAAATGGCTCTGAGCACTATGGGACTTAACATCTGTGGTCATCAGTCCCCTAGAACTTACAACTACTTAAACCTAACTAAGGACATCACACACATCCATGCCCAAGGCAGGATTCGAACCTGCCACCGTAGCAGTCGCGCGGTTCCGGACTGAGCGCCTAGAACCGCTAGACCACAGCGGCCGGAGTGAAAGCTGTAAGAAGTTTATACAGCAGTTTGAAATAACAGTTACAAAAGCTGCTAACAGATGGCGCTGTACGCTGTACAGCTCATATCAGCATACATAAGTGAAATAATCGTATGAAAACAATCTTTGCAAACAATCGAATCACAATGTTTTCAAAATGTTCGCCATTGCCACTACAGAGGTGGCGCAAACGGAGAATGAAATTCGCCATCACATTTCGTAGTGTCTAAACCGAAATGGATTCACATGCCACAGAGATCGCCGATTCAAGCTCGTCCAGCGTGGCGGGATGCTTCGGGTAGACCATGTCTTTCACTGTGCCCCACAAAAAAAAAGTCACAGGGAGTCAAATCCGGCGAATATGGAGGCCAATTCATGCCTGCACCAGTAAATTTGGGATATTCCAAAGCAATGACTCGATTCCCGAAGTATTCCTCACGAAAGCGAAACACTAGTTCGGTCCGATGTGGTCGGGCTCCATCTTGCATAAACCATTCAGTACCTGGTCGATCCTCTAGCGCTTGCTGTGTGGCGACAAATTGTTCCAAAATTGCAACGTAACGTGCACCAGTGACCGTTTCTCGAATGAAAAAAGGGCCAATAATGCCTCTGCTGCATACTGCAGCCCATACAGTAACTTTAGGAGAATACAGGGGTTACGCTTCACACCAATATGGCTTTTCGGAACACCAAAATCGCCAGTTCTGCTTATTCACGTATCTATTCAGGTGGAAGTGTGCTTCATCTGTAAACCAGATGGAGACAACATCAAATCCTTCACCATCAATCATTGTGAGCATCTGATTAGCAAAGGCAACCCTTTGTTGCACAGCTCGTACGGGTATGGCCTGGTGCGTTTTAATTTTGAATGGAAGCATGTGTAGGCTCTTTCTCAGTATTTTCTGCATGCTGGAACGCTGCAAACCGGTCTCAGATGCAATTCTACGGACGGATGACATTGGATTTCGCTGAATAATTCCAGAAACTGTGGCGATGTTTTCAGGCGTAACTGCGGTTTGCTTGCGGCCAACATGCCCCACTAGATCATCAGTTACGCTACCTGTCCGTTGAAATTTGCGAAGAGCGTACGAATTGTTTTCGCATCGGGTCCTTTTGGAACATTAAATCGTGCTTGAAAACTTCGCCTTGTTGCAGTAGGACTCTCTTCTAACCTGTGGTACTCTAGCACCAGAAAAACGCGTTGTTCAATGGAGTACACGGTTTTAATCTCTTCCTTCGGTACGCTAAACTCCTTTCACGTTGCAATAGTGGAACTGATCGCTCTGGGCTTCGGATCACTATTTATACTAGGCATTACGTATGGCGATTACAGCGCCATCTGTTAGCAGCTTTTGTAACTATGATTTCAAACTGCTGTATAAACTTCTTACAGCTTTCACAATAAACATACCGTTTACTGCATTCCTCTATCGATCTTTGTTTTCGAGATATTTAATTTTGAAATCAGGGAGTCCTTTTCTGGACACCCTGTATATCCAGACCGTGGGTCTCACAATCACAGCTCGCTATTTAGTCATGAGATTAAAGAAATTATCGATTCAGTTCGTCCGCTCAAATCCTGAGCCTCCTTTTCATTCTCTGGCGCTCCTAATTTGCTTTCTGAATGTGTTACCATTCCCATCATCTCACCAGCCAACGGCCTTGCCACGTTGGAAACACCGGTTCTCAGCTGATGACCGAAGTTAAGCAACGTGGGGCCTGGTGAGTATTTCGCTGGCTGCCAGCCCGTCAGCACGTCCGTGATGTGACCTTCTGAAGCACGGCAACGCATACGTTAGCACCCACCGTGCAGTGGCTCCATGGAGGCCACTTCGCTACACCCAACTGCGCTCGTGAGTTTCTGATGAATGATTGTGCAGTGTGGTGGCAGAGAGGACAATCCTTGGTTGTCTCCCGAGTGGAAGAAAATTTCGAGGAAGCCCGCTGATTGGTGGAACCGGAGAGCAGGACAGTTCACAATTGGAAGTAGAGTTTACAGAAATTATTACATCAACATACATATCCCGCAAGTTTAAGCGTAGTGCATGGCGCAGGGTACCTTGTACCTCTACTAGTCATTTTCTTTCCTCGCAAACAGAGCGAGAGAAGAACCATTGTCTCTAGTCCTCCATAAGAGCTCTAGTTTCTCTTACCGTGTCTTCATGGTCCTCAAGCGAAATTTAAGTTGGTGGAAGTAGAATCGGTCTGCAGTCAGTTTCAAAGGTCAGTTCTCTAAATTTTCTCAACAGTGTTTCGCGAAATGAACATTGCGTTTCCTCCAGAGATTTCCATTTCAGTTCACGAACCTAACGGTAAGGAATCAAGCAGCTCGCCTCTGAATTACTTCCATGTCTTCCTCCAGTTCGACCTATAAGTGTTTGCTCGAAATACTCAGACACCTACAGTGCCGCTAGTAGATCACAAGATAAGCACAGGTAACTTCCCATGAGTAGTTAAACTTTTTAACGAAACAAAATCTGCTCACAAGTAGGGAGCATCTTATAATAATTTATCGCACAGCATGCGCTCAACCGGAGACTGTGCTGGCGGCCTCACGTTTATAATTTCTATGAGACCTTATAGACCTACTTACTAAAACTGTCGTGGCGAACTTTGAGTCCCACGGAAGAAAATGTAGCACAGTATTTCGATGTGTATTACATGTCTGCATGTCGAACTACGTATGTGTTTACAAAAGTTGATGTAGAACTAGAACTGCACTCATATATGTGTAAGTATATACGTCCAGTTAGACTTAAAAACAACAGAAGTGTGACTATGATATCTATGTTTCTTTTTCACCCTATAAAACCTCATGTATGCCAGTGTATTTCTGTAGTCTTCACCATGAGTGGTCGTACGAAATATCTTCTTTACAAAGACTTCGTGGTAACTGGCTGGTCTGAGAATAGTGCAGAAAAGCAGAATAAGAAGAATGGTTCACTATTGCCAGACAGAGTCATATGGACCATTGTCAGTCCATCTGACTGTAGAAAGACAAACGTCCTCACATCTGTATTAACGCATACGGATGACGCTCACTTCGAGAATGTTTATGTGTTTTCAGAAACACTGTTCCAGCCCAAATACCACAGAATTGAAGAGGTACTTTCTAACATTGATGGTACTGGATACAGAAAATCCACAGAAAATGATGATGTCCAACGACAAGAAGGTGTAAAACCGAAAACTGTGATCGTGTTTGACGATATCGTGATGGGAAATCAGGAACAAAATAGAATGGTTGATGTTTTTTTTTACCTAAATCAAGCATACTCTAGGATCACAAAGCAACTCACAAGAAATAATCTAAGACTTTTTACTGTCTTCAAACAGGATAATATGAAATTAAACCCATCTACCAGGCACGGGTAGGATCCGATGAAATAATAGACGAATTACCTACTGTATGCAAAGATCGCTGGAATCATTCACAGTAGAGCTTTTTGGTCGTCGATAAAACGAGGCAAATGGATGAGAGCCAGTACTGAAGATACTTTCAGCAGATTTTCAAATGGTTTTTAAAAGATGATGGCATATGTATTCTTTTAAAATTTTGCGTACACATACGAATGTGTGTGTGTGTGTGTGTGTGTATGTGTAGTGAAACAACCTAGTAATTGCGTCATTATACGTTATTACACTATGGACAAATTCGTGTGCACTTCCATCCACAATCAGTCTGCACCACACAAGCGGCTTGTAGTGAAATTGCGTGCTTATGGAATATCGTCTCAGTTATGTGAATGGATTCGTGATTTCCTGTCGGAGAGGTCACAGTTCGTAGTAATTGACTGGAAGTCATCGAGTAAAACAGAACTGATTTCTGGCGTTTCCCAAGGTAGTGTTATAAGGCCTTTGCTGTTCATTATCTACATAAACGATTTTGGAGACAATCTGAGCAGCCATCTTAGGTTGTTTGTAGATGACGCTCTCGTTTATCGCCTAAGAAAGTCATTAGAAGATCAAAATAAATTGCAAAACTATTTAGAAAAGATATCTGTATGGTGCTAAAATTGGCAGTTGACCCTAAATTACGGAAAGTGTTAGGTCATGCACATGACTGCTAAAAGGAATCCGTTGAACTTCGGTTACATAAACGATTTTGGAGACAATCTGAGCAGCCATCTTAGGTTGTTTGTAGATGACGCTCTCGTTTATCGCCTAAGAAAGTCATTAGAAGATCAAAATAAATTGCAAAACTATTTAGAAAAGATATCTGTATGGTGCGAAAATTGGCAGTTGACCCTAAATTACGGAAAGTGTTAGGTCATGCACATGACTGCTAAAAGGAATCCGTTGAACTTCGGTTACACGATAAATCAGTCAAATCTAAACGCCGTAAATTTAACTAAATACCTAGGAATTACAATTACGAACAACTTAAATTAGAAGGAACACATAGAAAATGTTGTGGGAAAGGCTAACCAAAGACTTCGTTTTACTGGCAGACACTTAAAAAATGTATCAGATCTACTAAGAAGACTGCCTACACTACGCTTGTCCGTCCTGTTTTAGAATACTGCTGCGCGGCGTGGGATCCTTACCAGATAGGACTGACGGAGTACATCGAAAAAGTTCAAAGAAGGGCAGCACGTTTTGTATTATTGCGAAATAGGGGAGAGAGTGTCACTGAAATGAAACAGGATTTGTACTGGACATCATTCAAAGAAAGGCGTTTTTCGTTGCGGAGGAATCTTCTCACGAAATTCCAATCACCAACTTTCTCCTCTGAATGCGAATATACACTCCTGGAAATTGAAATAAGAACACCGTGAATTCATTGTCCCAGGAAGGGGAAACTTTATTGACACATTCCTGGGGTCAGATACATCACATGATCACACTGACAGAACCACAGGCACATAGACACAGGCAACAGAGCATGCACAATGTCGGCACTAGTACAGTGTATATCCACCTTTCGCAGCAATGCAGGCTGCTATTCTCCCATGGAGACGATCGTAGAGATGCTGGATGTAGTCCTGTGGAACGGCTTGCCATGCCATTTCCACCTGGCGCCTAAGTTGGACCAGCGTTCGTGCTGGACGTGCAGACCGCGTGAGACGACGCTTCATCCAGTCCCAAACATGCTCAATGGGGGACAGATCCGGAGATCTTGCTGGTCAGGCTAGTTGACTTACACCTTCTAGAGCACGTTGGGTGGCACGGGATACATGCGGACGTGCATTGTCCTGTTGGAACAGCAAGTTCCCTTGCCGGTCTAGGAATGGTAGAACGATGGGTTCGATGACGGTTTGGATGTACCGTGCACTATTCAGTGTCCCCTCGACGATCACCAGTGGTGTACGGCCAGTGTAGGAGATCGCTCCCCACACCATGATGCCGGGTGTTGGCCCTGTGTGCCTCGGTCGTATGCAGTCCTGATTGTGGCGCTCACCTGCACGGCGCCAAACACGCATACGACCATCATTGGCACCAAGGCAGAAGCGACTCTCATCGCTGAAGACGACACGTCTCCATTCGTCCCTCCATTCACGCCTGTCGCGACACCACTGGAGGCGGGCTGCACGATGTTGGGGCGTGAGCGGAAGACGGCCTAACGGTGTGCGGGACCGTAGCCCAGCTTCATGGAGACGGTTGCGAATGGTCCTCGCCGATACCCCAGGAGCAACAGTGTCCCTAATTTGCTGGGAAGTGGCGGTGCGGTCCCCTACGGCACTGCGTAGGATCCTACGGTCTTGGCGTGCATCCGTGCGTCGCTGCGGTCCGGTCCCAGGTCGACGGGCACGTGCACCTTCCGCCGACCACTGGCGACAACATCGATGTACTGTGGAGACCTCACGCCCCACGTGTTGAGCAATTCGGCGGTACGTCCACCCGGCCTCCCGCATGCCCACTATACGCCCTCGCTCAAAGTCCGTCAACTGCACATACGGTTCACGTCCACGCTGTCGCGGCATGCTACCAGTGTTAAAGACTGCGATGGAGCTCCGTATGCCACGGCAAACTGGCTGACACTGACGGCGGCGGTGCACAAATGCTGCGCAGCTAGCGCCATTCGACGGCCAACACCGCGGTTCCTGGTGTGTCCTCTGTGCCGTGCGTGTGATCATTGCTTGTACAGCCCTCTCGCAGTGTCCGGAGCAAGTATGGTGGGTCTGACACACCGGTGTCAATGTGTTCTTTTTTCCATTTCCAGGAGTGTGTTTTGTTGACACCGACCTACACAGGGAGAAACGATCACGACGATAAAATTAGGAAAATCAGAGCTCGTACGGAAAGATATGGTTGTTCGTCCTTTCCACGCGCAATACGAGATTTTAATAATAGAGAATTGTGAAGGTGGGTCGATGAACCCTCTGCCAGTCACTTAAATGTGATTTGCAGAGTATCCATGTAGATGTAGATATAGAGAATGGTAGTACACTGAACTAGACCTGAAGCACTTAGCAGAAGTATCAGGCAAGCAGATAGTCGTTCTCAAGCTATTTTGAGATTAGTCAGTAAATTGCATGCAAGGATTGATGTAACAGACAAGAAATCAAACGAGATTGT
This sequence comes from Schistocerca nitens, assembly GCF_023898315.1. Classification (NCBI taxonomy): domain Eukaryota; kingdom Metazoa; phylum Arthropoda; class Insecta; order Orthoptera; family Acrididae; genus Schistocerca; species Schistocerca nitens. Next base: position 404,527,729 of record NC_064618.1, read on the forward strand.
ACACAACTTGTATACTGTTCCAAAACTTGCTCAGTATATAACAACGTGTCGACAAAACATAAAGTCGTTGAAGCACACATGGCTGTCTGAGATAAACTATTATTCCCGAGGCTAGGGAACTGAAGAGAGACCAAACACTCAGAGAAACATTTAGACCTGTTATAGAATCTCTCGGACGACTCTCAAAGGCAAATAACTGGAAAGATCATATTATCGATTTCATTAAACATTACATCGATAAAGTATACGTAGTAGCCGGCCGGTGGTGGCCGAGCGGGTCTAGGCGCTTCAGTCTGGAACCGTACGACCGCTACGGTCGCAGGTTCGAATCCTGCCTCGGGCATGGATGTGTGTGATGTACTTAGGTTAGTTAGGGGACTGATGACCTCAGCTGTTAAGCCCCATAGTGCTCAGAGCCATTTGAACCATTATACGTAGTAAACAAAGAAACACCGTATAAGCTGGATATTGTATCTGTAAGTTTAACCAGTAATGCAGCACAGGTCAATGGTAGAGACTTTTGAAAGGGCACCCGGTTTACTGAAAGTAATATTCTTAAAAACTATAAAACTTAACAACTGCTCATCAAAAGATATAGAAATTTAAAGTTTTGGTTAAGTGACGACTAGCAGTCTTTATTTCTTGAGAAAAAGCGTTATTACGAATGATCTGTTTACGGTTTTGAACATGGATGACTTTCAGCAACGGTTTATAAGTTTCATCGAAGAAATAACGCAGCCAAGCAGTAGAAAATAATTGTTTAATACATGGACCCAGGATTCGACACCTCCGATGATATCTTCATCAGAATGAATTTGTAAATGCCGTAAAGTTACCTTGCAAGAAGGCTATTGTCAAAGTTTACAGCAGTCATGTTTTAATTGAACTTAAAAATTAAAAAACATGCTAGTCTTTGGAACTTACACCTAGTTGTGGAACATCAGACATGAGCTGTTTGTTATAAATCTGTGTGTCTACCTGTTTCGATCGTAGACCATCATCAGAGGTATTAGCGTGAAAACAGACCTGGTGAAAGCACACTTCATGTTCCGCATGGGATCATGTGACAACAAAGTTATTACAGTGAAAGTACATAGTAAAAAATGGTTCAAATGGCTCTGAGCACTATGCGACTTAACTTCTTAGGTCATCAGTCGCCTAGAACTTAGAACTAATTAAACCTAACTAACCTAAGGACATCACACACAGCCATGCCCGAGGCAGGATTCGAACCTGCGACCGTAGCGGTCGCTCGGTTCCAGACTGTAGCGCCCAGAACCGCACGGCCACTCCGGCCGGCGTACATAGTCAATACTGAAGTGCAGCACTCAACAATAGTAACGCAGTCTCACAGTGTTTAATCACGGTATTAATCACTGTGATACTGTGACAAAATGTCTGCAGATCTCATCTTCATCGCTTTCCTGGTAGTTTATTCCAGCATGTGCAGGTGACTGAACCATGTGCTTCAGATGCGACGAAGTCCGTCAGTTAGATGGGTAGCTCCTCATCCTCAAATAGATGCTTGATTCTACCTCTTTCTCATTTTTATTTGTACTACTACTGTTATCCTTATCGTGTTGCAGTTGATGCAGTGCTTCTCAGTTTTACTGATTAATGTCCACCTGTGTTTCCTTAAACAGCAGTAAATCTTTTATCTCCTCGTCATCCGATTGGAACGGTTCTGTCAGACTGCATCACCACGGAACGATAGTTGTCAGTACTCTGGCCTTGTTAATCTCATCATGTTCTACTCCCAGTTCCTAATAACTCGCTGCCCAAGTTTTCACTGAGAGTGACTTGTCCAAGGTAATGCTTTTTTTTTTTTTTTTTTTTTTTTTTTTTTTTTTTTTTTTTTTTTTTTTTTTTTTTTTGCTCTGTAACATATTCTTACCGTATACCAACTGACTAAAGATTCTTCTAAACGTTCGTGATCTCCTTCGTTAATTCTTCCCTAGACCCACGTGTTTCTTGAACAAACGTTTGAAACTTTCTATCGAATTCTTGTGCCTGCTCGTCCATTTTCTTAGTTAAACTATCTGAAATTTATTTATTATGTTCTTCGTTCTCTTTACTTAAGACATGAATTTTCTAGTCTGTGTTTGCAAACTGTACTTGTTTTCCTTGCTTTGCTCATCATTCGCCTGGCTTAGTTTTTTAAAATATTTCTCACTCTTATTGTCTCACTCACCATTATTTTTGGATTTGTTCCTCATTCTTTTTGAATTTTTGGACAAAAATTCTTGCAGATCAAGTGCAGCGAGTGCAGGAGTTGGCTCGCTGGGCACCGGGAACCGTTTCGTCGTGCCTTAGACCGGCAGGCTCTGCCGTCGCCTGTAGAACTACCTCACTTCCCTCATTAATTGTCAAATCAGGCCGTAAACTCTCCCCACAGTTTTGCATATCCGGCAGACTGGCGTCCATACTATCAATGCTCCATAAATTACCTCCCTACAATTCGCCGAAGCTATGTTGCTGACTACTTTCTTACTCGCTCCCCATATTAAAGCCAGTACCTACACTTATTATCTTTCCAGAACCTCTCTTCACTGCAGTTACCCTAACCTAAACTCCTTGCTCCTGCCCCTGTCAGCTTTGGGGTTCCCTAAGAATACTACAAAATTTTTAAATTGGAAACATAATAAAACTAGAACAAAAAAAAAATTCACTAACTTCGCAAATTTCATAGCCTCACGTACAAAACCACACTAGAAAACTCCACAATTACCGAAACAATTACCCCTCCAAAAGAGCACTTCAGATTTCAACGCTGTTCACAGCAGCAAGATGGACCACTATAAACCATCACAGGATAAAAAAATGCTGCAAGAAAAATAAGGTGATTTATTATAATTATTCCTAAATCTCAAATTATTGTTCAAGTCGTGACTGGAATTCATTAAAAATTTATCTCGATGTTGATAAATGTTCAAGCAAATCTACAATTTCAGTCAATAAATTTGCACAGGATTCTTATTCTACACGTTCTAACTACGGATCGGAATGTCCACGGTAATGGAAGCCCTCAACAGGGTTGCCAGTTCTTAATGTGATTTTCCTGCTGAGTCTCTGACACACACTTGTAGATCTCAGAATGATCAGCATTGGCGTACCTCACCAATAGTCGGATTCCCCATGGACCCATGTGCACTTACTGGAGAGGATCTTTCGAAGATATGGTGCCATTACTGCGAAGATCTGACCATAATGACTCGCCTGTTTATGTGAAACGTACTGACAAATCATGATGGATATGTGGTGTTTATAAGAACGCTGCAGTTATAAATCTAGAGTCATATGGGTTTCCACTGCTACACGTCGTTAGGATAAAGAAGAATGGGAAGATCAATAATTGTTGTGTGTGCATAAGAGAGCATAAAACTATTATTAAACTAGGTAACAAATGATTTTTATCTTAAAAGACGATTTTTCAAGTCTTATCATTTCATGGGATGGGTCGAAGAATAATATTATACTGAGCCTAATCTTATCTCCAACAGTGTAAGAGGGCTGGCACCTAACATTTATACCAGCGTGGATGCTGTTTTAGAATCGACTAATGTCGATTTTGTGCAACCCACTCCATTTTCAGATTCGTCAGCATGAGGTCTCGCGGACTGCTGTGAATAAATGTATACGAAAGCTGACCATGCTGTCCCAGGATCTTGATGATGATGATGATGTTGATGGTGTATCATATATACACTGACGGGAAAAAATCACAACACTACAAAAATTATTAATACGGAGTAATAAAATTCCGCGAATACTTATGTGCAGGTAACATATTTAAGTGATTAACGTCGCAACATCACACATTAATGTAAGCGTAAGACAAGCCATGCCAAATGTGAATTTCTCGCAGATTAATAGTCGGTGTAATCGTCAGAATGATTAACGCAAGCACGCAAACGTACATGCATTGTGTTTTATAGGTACTGGACGCCTGTGGAATTCCATGCCTGTTGCAGTTGGTCAGTCAATACAGGGACAGTTAATGCTGGTTGTATATGACGTTTGAGTTGTCCGACGAACCATATGTACTCGATTGGAGACGGAACTTGTGATCGAGCAGGCCAAGGCAAGGTGTCAGAACTCTGTAGAGCATGTTGGGTTATAACAGCGGTATGTGGGCGAGCGTTATGCTGTTGGAAAACACCAATGGAGTACACAACAGGTCGAATAACCAGACTGACGTCAGGGTGCAGGGTCAGGGTGCATGGGATAACCCCTAGAGTGTTCCTGCTGTCATAACTTCTGGGGTAGGCCCCATGTGTCTAGCATGCAGACAGGTTCGGGTAGACCCTCAACTGCTCTCATTCTAACTAATTCGTGGCCGTAACTGGCACTGAGGCAGAACTAACTTTCATCAGAAAACACAACGACCCACCGCCCACCTTCCAATGAGCTCTCCCTTGACGCAACTGAAGCCGCAAATGGCGGTGGTTTGGGGTCAGTGGAATACACGCTACCGTGCACTGTCTCGGAACTGTCCTTGAAGAAACCGATTTATATCGGGATCGTCTTGCTTTCGTATATTCCCATGACCAGAACTGCCAGCAATCACGTACAGTGGCTATGTTCCTGCCAAGTCGCTCTGCAGTATTGCAGAAGGAACATCCAGCTCCTCGTAGCCATATTACACGTCGTCGTCCAAACTCAGTGCGGTGTTGATAAGGGTGTCTTTTTCGCTGAGCCATGCTGGCTCGCCTCGATTGCTCTGTAGATATGCTGCGCGACATTTCGTGCTTCCGCTCCACGACGTGGCGCTTTCGCTCTTGGCGAGCAGCCGTAACAGCAGGAACAGAGATGAGTTGAAGTTGGGAAGCCCTCCGCACAGGAGGCGCGGCGTGGCGGTGCGCGACCAGCGTTCAGCATGTGTTGCTTTCTGTGTCTCGACGTGCTTGCCATTTCCTGGTTGGAGACAGCTGACATCCTGGTGCGCACCAGCTATGCACATTTGTTCACGTGACAGTGGGTGGAACTCGTTGTGGCTTCCTCTCTCTTGTAGCCGTTCTGGCCTTAGTGTACTTGTGCGAGACAGGCGACGGGACCAAGGGATAGTGAAATGGAACTTGTATTGACTCGCTGCGGTATGTCTCCGAGGTATGTCTCTAGAGGAATGGAAGGTTACAAATGATTGGAAAAGAGCACAGGTAGTCCCAGTCTTCAAGAAGGGTCGTCGAGCAGGTGCGCAAAACTATAGACCTACATCTCTGACGTCGATCTGTTGTAGAATTTTAGAACATTTTTTTTGCTTGCGTATCACGTCGTTTTTGGAAACCCAGAATCTACTCTGTAGCAATCAACATGGATTCCGGAAACAGCGATCGTGTGAGACCCAACTCGCTTTATTTGTTCGTGAGACCCAGAAAATATTAGATACAGGCTCCCAGGTAGATGCTATTTTCCTTGACTTCCGGAAGGCGTTCGATACAGTTCCGTACTGTCGCCTGATAAACAAAGTAAGAGCCTACGGAACATCAGACCAGCTGTGTGGCTGGATTGAAGAGATTTTAGCAAACAGAACACTGCATGTTGTTATCAATGGAGAGACGTCTACCGACGTTAAAGTATCCTCTGACGTGCCACAGGGGAGTGCTATGAGACCATTGCTTTTCACAATATATATAAATGACCTAGTAGATAGTGTCGGAAGTTCCATGCGGCTTTTCGCGGATGATGCTGGAGTATACAGGGAAGTTGCAGCATTAGAAAATTGTAGCAAAATGCAGGAAGATCTGCAGCGGATAGGCACTTGGTGCAGGGAGTGGCAACTGACCCTTAACATAGACAAATGTAATGTATTGCGAATACATAGAAAGAAGGATCCTTTATTGTATGATTATATGATAGCGGAACGAACACTGGTAGCAGTTACTCCTGTAAAATATCTGGGAGTATGCGTGCGGAACGATTTGAAGTGGAATGATCATATAAAATTAATTGTTGGTAAGGCGGGTACCAGGTTGAGATTCATTGGGAGAGTCCTTAGAAAATGTAGTCCATAGACAAAGGAGGTGGCTTACAAAACACTCGTTCGACCTATACTTGAGTATTGCTCATCAGTGTGGGATCCGTACCAGATCGGGTTGACGGAGGAGATAGAGAAGATCCAAAGAAGAGCGGCGCGTTTCGTCACAGGGTTATTTGGTAACGGTGATAGCGTTACGGAGATGTTTAATAAACTCAAGTGGCAGACTCTGCAGGAGAGGCGCTCTGCATCACGGTGTAGCTTGCTCGCCAGGTTTCGAGAGGGTGCTTTTCTGGATGAGATATCGAATATATTGCTTCCCCCTACTTATACCTCCCAAGGAGATCACGAATGTAAAATTAGAGAGATTCGAGCGCGCACGAAGGCTTTCAGACAGTCTTTCTTCCCGCGAACCATACGCGACTGGAACAGAAAAGGGAGGTAATGACAGTGGCACGTAAATTGCCCTCCGCCACACACCGTTGGGTGGCTTGTGGAGTATAAATGTAGATGTAGATCCGTGTTACTCTCGCCAGCGTGGCGGTTTGATTCCAGCCTCCCTACTTGTGTCTTGGCCACTTCTCCGCTGAGACATCAAAGCTTAGTTTCTTGCCTTGTTCCAGTCTAAATTGGTCATCATTAACTTATTTTGGAGTGCAATCCTTATTTCAGTTAACTTGGGATTGTTCAATACCTCTTCTTCTCTGAATAATTCTGTAACTACAAAGTTGGGTTTTAAGGGAGAATGTTTTATGCTTATATTTTTAAAAGTTTCTTATTTTACTTACATTGTAATTGTTTTTCTATTAACTCACAGATTAATCAGGTAACTTATTGTAATCGATTGTGCTTCCTTGTCAATTATTTCATTGTCAGGATAAACTGAATTATTCACTTGAGGTCTTGTAATTGTCAGTAATGCTCTTTTGAGCTTAAATAAACTGGGTTTGATAATTATTTTGTATCTGTTCTGGGGACCTGTCCATTTTTTGTTACCGTAACGGGTTTGGATAATTACTCTGTATCTGTTCTGGGGACTTGTCCATTCATTGTTAATCCGTTTATTGTTAAAGTAACGATGTTTTTGTAAGGGCGTTTTACTCGCCGCTTGGTAAAACCATTGAACACTTTAACTACTGTTAAACTAGAATTTTTCTTAAGTATATTTGCAACTCCTATCCTGCTGTTCTTCTGGAAATTCTACATGAGTAATTATATTGCCTTGTAACAAGTTTTGTTCCTTGCGTTTAGTGATTGTTTGAAATTTGCTTCTTTACTTGAAAGCAAGCCAGCAGATATAAATGAATAAGTTGTCGTATCAGATTGTTAACATTATAGTATTTAATAGTAAATGGAATTATTGTTCTTGAAGGTATTCTTCTGGTCCCATATCCTAGGAAATTCCAGTCGTCTTAAAGGCATTCTTGACTAGCATCAACTCACCACGTTCAGTCTCAAAGGCAACTAACACTAACGACCTTTACAGAGTGTATCTAAAGCAAACCTAATTTGCATCTTCATAGTGGCGCTACTAATGCAACTATTATGCGCCTGGCGCGAAATCTGAATAGCCATCATCTTCCAGATGTTGAAAAACGCCTACCAACTTTCGTTCATGTCACACAACTCTTTCTTTGTGCTTCGATCTTTTTCCATCAGTGTATGTACATACGCGAGCATGCCAGATACTGTTGCGCAAAGTATACTTCACACCAAGTACATAAGCAGTTGGACAACCACCATCCACCACCACCCCTCCTCCAGTGACGCCATTGATGATGTCATTGTAGGTAGGACAACTGGCTGTCCGGAAAGTGGTGCAGGCATTACACTTTACTAAATTTGTCCCTCTACTAAAGTAAAACATGTACACACATTTACGAAAAACGTGGAAAGTGTATCTGTTAATGTGTACGGTATTCAGTATTCAGTGCACGAGCGAGTGATTATAAGATAGCAAAAGGAATACGAAGTAAAGAGTATGTCATGAAACATCACAAGCTCAGAAACATGTAAACCTTGAAATAAAAAACCTTTCGATGCTAATATGTCATTGTATGTCATGAGACATGATAACCTGAGAAAGATGTAAGCCTGTTAAATAAGAAGCGTTTCGACGCTAGTATGGAGCAACATTCGAACAGAAACATCTGAGCGCTGCCCATATTCTTTTAATTCTAAAGAGAAGATGATTGTACATTTAGCTGATCGTTCACAAATCAAAAACGTTAATAATGTCATGCCCAGTACGAATAAATAATACACGACTTTTGACAAATTCAGTAACAAATTGAAACTACTGTTTGTCGTAGATGGAGATACCTAACGCTTGCTACAACTGAGTGTTGCTGATGAAATTGATGTGCATGAACAGTACAGCATTCAGTTCCTCGCACACTGTAGCTACAGTGACGAATTTGAGAGATTCAGCTGTACTAAGATGTATTAAATGGAATAGCAAACAGTTTTATCTGACGGTCGATCACATCGAAAAATTACTTGTTGTGAAGCAAAGAGACGACTGTCAGTGGGTTGTGCAGGATGTTCAGGGATGTAAGCTTTCAAAGGGACTAATATAGTAATGTACGAAATGAAAAAAAGGTTTAAATCATGATTGTATAGAGTGTAGAAAAAAGGTAGAGCCAAATTTCTCGGTTAATTCCTCACACGCAATGCAGGAAAATATGTCATGTGGGCATGGTTTCCGAAACACTTTATTTCCATGTTAAAGTTCATTGTCTGTTTCTCTTCACAAGCACATTAATCGTGGAGAACACACAGAAACAGAACATACCACCATTACAAAAAATTACTTACACAAAATGTTCAAAATACTCACTTACTTAGAGTATGTAATAAAAACATCAAAAAAAGTTTTGCATCACTTCGGTCCCGTGAGTTCCGGAACCAGTACAGAAAACTGGAATAGAGATCAACATAAACAGTATTTTCGCCCTGTTTGCTGCTCATGAAAACCACACATTGCATGTTATTCCACCATATAGCGAGACCTTCAGAGCTGGTGGTCCAGACTGTTGTACACAACGGTACCTCTGATACCCAGCAGCACGTCCTCTTGCATTGATGCATGCCTGTATTCGTCGTGGCATACCATCCATAAGTTCATCAAGGCACTGTTGGTCCAGATTGTCCCACTCCTCAATGGCGATTCGGTGTAGATCCCTCAGAGTGGTTGTTGGGTCACGTCGTCCATTAAAAGCCCTTTTCAAACTATCCCAGGCATGTTCGATAGGATTCATGTCTGGAGAACATGCTGGCCACTCTAGTCGAGCGATGTCGTTATCCTGAAGGAAGTCCTTCACAAGATGTGCACGATGGGAGCGCGAATTGTCATCCACGAAGACGAATGCCTCGCTAATATACTGCCGATATGGTTGCACTATCGGTCGGAGGAAGGCATTCACGTTTCGTACAGCTGTTACGGCACCTTCCATGACCACCAGCAGCGTACTTCGGTCCCACATAATGCCACCCCAAAACAACAGGGAAACTCCACGTCTAAGGTGTTCAGCCTGACAGGGTTTCCTCGAAACACGTCTGCGGCGATTGTCTGGTTGAAGGCATATGCGACACTCATCGGTGAAGAGAACCTGATGCCAATCCTGAGCGGTCGATTCAGCATGTTGTTGGGCCCACCTGTACCGCGCTGCATAGTGTCGTTGTTGCCAAGATGGATCTTGCCAGGGACATCGGGAGTGAAGTTGCGCATCATGCAGCCTATTGCGCACAGTTTGAGTCGTAACACGATGTCCTGTGGCTGCACGAAAAGCATTATTCAACTTGGTGGTTTTGTTGTCAGGGTTCCTTCGAGCCATAATCCGTAGGTAGCGGTCATCCACTGCTGTAGTGACCCTTGGGCGGCCTGAGCGAGGCATGTCATCTACAGTTCCTGTCTCTCTGTATCTCCTCCAGGTCTGAACAACAATGCTTTGGTTCACTCCGAGACGACTGGACACTTCCCTTGTTGAGAGCCCTTTCTGGCACAATGTAACAGTGCGGACGCGATCGAACCGCGGTATTGACCGTCTAGGCATGGCTGAACTACAGACAACACGAGCCTTGTACCTCCATCCTGTGGAATGACTGGAACTGATCGGCTGTCGGACCCTCTCTTTCTAATACGCGCTGCTCATGCATGGTTGTTTACATCTTTGGGCGGGTTTAGTGATATCTCTGAACAGTCTCAGGAACTGTGTCTGTGATACAATATCCACAATCAATGTCTATGTTCAGGAGATCTCGGAACCGAGGTGATGCAGAACATTTTTGAAGTGTGCACTTTCATAAATAAAATGTTCATAACGCCATCCGTTAACAAGGATATATGAATCAATCGCCGTCGCATTGAATCACTATTGCGCTGAAAAATCACTCTAGAACCACGTCATCAACAAGCTAACGAATAAACTTACTATGATTTATTAGAGAATAATCTACCTGTTGTGCAAGAATTTGAGCCTTTACGCGTACGAGAAAATATGTACTTCATACACGATGGTATACCTTCTCATTTCAGTGTTAGTGTTCACAGTCGTCCAAATAACAGATACTGTCAGAGACGGATAGGCAGAGATGAACAAATTCCTTGGTCTCCACACTCTCCAAACCTAAACCCACTAGAATTTAATTAGAGAGGGCCATTTGATAGGTCTTTCGCACAGAACATCAGATTCTTCAGGTGTCAGGAACGCCCCAGGGGAGTTTGATGTGGCCGCTGTTATTTTCTACAAACATAAATGATCTGGCGGCCAGTGTATGTAGCAGTCTGCGGCTGTTTGCTGATGATTCTGTGGTGTAGGGTAAGGTATCAAACCTGAGTGGCTGCAGGACGATACAAGATGACTTAGACAAAATTTCTAGTTAGTGTGATGAATCGCAACCAGTGCAGAAAAATCTTAATGCAAATGAGCAGCAAAAATAAACCTTTAATGTTCTAATACAGCATTAGCATTGTGTTGCTTGACACAATATGGTGTAGCGATGCAGGATCGGGCCAGGGCATGTTGCTGAATTGCAGGCACTCTCCAGCACCCAAAGCTCAGCTAATACGTCGCGCCAGCAGCTCCGTCCATCGCTGGGGGAACAACCGGCGTTCCGAGGCACTTCGACAGCGCTTGGTGCGTCCCGTACGTGGCCTCATCTGCAATAAGACCTGTGAGCCGTGCGTGTTTCGTGTTCGAGCCATTTCTTATTTTACATCTTGTTCTTATCGTACGGCCACGTCGTTAATGTTAATTTTCAGTTACTGGTGTCACTGGGTTGCTGCCTCGTCTGCCCGTAAACGGCAGCAGCAGCGCTTATCGATATAGGCCCTGGCGTATTATCTTTGCTGGACTGCTATTACTTCCCGGTCGTGGTGTTGTAACGTCCCATTTGAAAAATTATGAATGACTGTGCTAGTAAACCTCTACGTTATTTGATACAAAGACAGCTGAGTAAAACTGAACGTACTCAGACATTTCTCTCTTTACTTATTCTGATCTTCACTAAACTGACACACAATATTTTTTAGCGCAACGCAATCTGACTTTCAATAATCCCTACAAAAGAATTGCTCTGACTAACAATAACCTATACCTTTCATGAATCTCTTAGCTCACAAAAATCTTCGTTACTCGAACTACTGCAATACAGCGAGCGCCAATACTGCCAGCTAAATAAAAGATTCTAACTAATGAAGGCAGTAACTACTGATAGGCATAGTTAGCAAACAATGTAATTGCCTTAAAAATGTTCAAAAGTCATCATATACAGGGTGGTCAAAGATCGTGACCGGGCCAAATATCTCACGAAATAAGCGTCAAACGAAGAAACTACAAAGGACGAAACTTGTCTAGCTTGAAGGGGGAAACCAGATGGCGCTATGGTTGGCCCACTAGATGGCGCTGCCATAGGTCAAACGGATATCTACTGCGTTTTTTTAAATAAGAACCCCCATTTTTATTACATATTCGTGTAGTACGTAAAGAAATATGAATATTTTAGTTGGACCACTTTTTTCGCTTTGTGATAAATGGCGCTGTAATCGTCACAAACATATGGCTCACAATTTTAGACGAACAGTTGGTAACAGGTAAGTTTTTTAAATTAAAATACAGAACGTAGGTACGTTTGAACATTTTATTTCGGTTGTTCCAATGTGATACATGTACCTTTGTGAACTTATGATTTCTGAGAACGCATGCTGTTACAGCGTGATTACCTGCAAATACCACATTAATGCAATAATTGCTCAAAATTATGTCCGCCAACCTCGATGCATTTGGCAGTACGTGTAACGTCATTCCTCTCAACAGCGAGTAGTTCGCCTTCCGTAATGTTCGCACGTGCATTGATAGTGCGCTGACGCATACTGTCAAGCGTTGTCGGTGGATCACGATAGCAAATATCCTTCAACTTTCCCCACAGGAAGAACGTACGGGCCATGGTATGGTGCTTCGGCGACCAATCCATCTGTCATGAAATATGCTATTCAATACCGCTTCAACCGCATGCGAGGTTTGTGTCGAACATCCATCATGTTGGAAGTACATCGCCATTCTGTCATGCAGTGAAACAATTTGTAGTATAACATCGGTAGAACATTACAAACGGAATCAGGATACATTGCACTATGTAGATTGCCATCGATAACACGGGTGCCAATTATCCTTTTTCCCATAATACCGCACCATGCATTAACCCGCCAAGGTCGCTGATGTTCCACTTGTCGCAGCTATCGTGGTTTTTCCGCTGCCCAATAGTTCGTATTACGCCGGTTTACGTTACCGCTGTTGGTCAATGACGCTTCGTCGCTAAATAGAACGCGTACAAAAAATCTGTTATCGTTCCGTAATTTCTCTTGTGCCCAGTGGCAGAACTGTACACGACGTTCGAAGTCGTCGCCATGCAATTCCTAGTGCATAGAAATATGGTACGGCTGCAATCGATGTTGATGTAGCATTCTCAACACCGACGTTTTTGAGATTTCCGATTCTTGCGCAATTTGTCTGCTACTGGTGTGCGGATTAGCCCCAAAAGTAGCTAAAACACCTACTTGAGCATCATCATTTGTTGCAGGTCGTGGTTGATGTTTCACATGTGGCTGAACACTTCCTGTTTCCTTAAATAACGTAACCATCCGAACGGACCGGACACTTGGATGATGTCGTCCAGGATACCGAGTAGCATGCATAGCACACGCCCGTTGGGCATTTTGATCACAATAGCCATACATCACCACAATATCGACCTTTTCCGCAATTGATAAACGGTCCATTTTAGCACGGGTAATGTATCACGAAGCAAATACCGTCCGCACTGGCGGAATGTTACGTGATACCACGTGTGGTGTCACCGCCAGACACCACACTAGCTAGGTGGTAGCTTTAAATCGGCCGCAGTCCATTAGTACATGTCGGACCCGCGTGTCGCCACTGTGTGATCGCAGACCGAGCGCCACCACATGGCAGGTCTAGAGAGACGTACTAGCACTCGCCCCAGTTGTACGACGACGTTGCTAGCGACTACACTGACGAAGCCTTTCTCTCATTTGCCGAGAGACAGTTAGAATAGCCTTCAGCTAAGTTAATGGCTACGACCTAGCAAGGCGCCATTTGTACCATTGCATGTATCTCAAGATAGTCTCACTTGTATCATCAAGAATGCTGTATACCAAAGGACGATATAAAAGTTAAGTGTTCTAGTAGCTACGTTCTTTTCTTTATCACATTCATTACGAATCCTGTTCCAGACTTAACGCCAGACGGCGTGAGTTGACGCGTGCCCTTTCGGCTACTTCACTGTGGACTGGCTGCCTTAACAGTCCACTACATTGGCGCCGCGGATTAATCAGGGTCTTGTTCTTTCTCATTGCTTCCATTTCCTTGTGTCATGGCTTCGCCACATTCTCCAGATGTACTGTCCGAATTTTATCGCTTGCAGAATCAGCAGACGCAGGCGTTATTGGATGCCCTTGGACAGCTCGTCCAGGGTCAACGTGTGCTGCAAAACGATGCGGCCGCCGCCGCTTCATCGCTACCGCCGCCACAACTTGCAGTTGCACCCCCGTTTCGTGGCTTTGATGCCGCCATTGAAACGTGGACAGAATGGTCCCGACAGTTTGGATTTCATCTCGCCGCCTACGGAATTCAAGGTAATGAGCGGCAGCCGTTTTCGCTTTCGTGTGTCGGTGTGTCCACCTACCGTGTGATAGTGAAATTGTTTCCCCGGCGCGACGTAGCAACTCTGTCATACGAAGAAATTTTGTCTGCTTTAGATGCCTATTTCAAAGAAACATTTATGTCGTTGCAAAAAGGTGTACGTTCTTTCGTACAAAACGTACGGCCGGTCAGACTAATCGGGAGTGGGTTGCAACTTTGCAAGGACTTACTAGGGAGTGTGCGTTTGAATGTGAATGTGGACTCCCTTATTCAGATACTATGGTGCGTGATGCAATAGCACAGAACGTTTCTGATGCTCGCATACGGGAACAGATTTTGAAACTAGTTAATCCCTCCCTTCAACAAGTGATAGACATATTGGATAGGCAAGACACACTTGACTTTGCTCAGGAATCATTTGAAACTTCGCCAGCAGTGTGTCGCATTAACCGGCCTGCCGGGCGCGCTGCGCGGACTTGTAAACAGCCTTCGCGCACGTCCGCACCGCCACGTGTCCCGCGAAAGCAAGCAAATGCAGTGAAATCATGCCCGCGGTGTGCAACTAGACATTCGCGTGAGAATTGCCCGTCACGCCAAGCTATTTGCTTTTACTGTCATAAGAAAGGACATGTTCAAAGTGTTTGCCAGAAAAAGCTCAGATCAGACAATCACAACCATTCCAGGCCCTTTGCTTCGCGCCGGAATCGAATCAAGGACACTCGGGCTCGGGAATCTTCGCCCATGGACATTCATGTAGTTACTGCCACTCCGCCCAGTGCTCCTCTCGCTAACAGTGACTGTGTTCGTCCCACAAAAAGTGTGCGTCGACGTCGTCGGAAGTCCCGTCACGTCGCGCGTGATTCTGTTCCAGTGTCTGTTCAAGTTGCGCAAAACAGTCGCTCTTGTCGTCAGCAGGACAATAAACTTTTTGTATATTTGGACTTTGCCGGGCAAGTGATGCCGTTCCAGCTCGATACCGGAGCTGCAGTTTCATTGCTCAATCACGCCACATACAAACAACGGGGCGCACCTCCGTTGCGTGCCGCAAATGTTCAGCTCAAGAGTTATTCCGGACAGAATGTCCCTGTGTTAGGACAGTGCAGCCTTCTTGCAACATACAAGGGACAAACAAAACTTGTGTCTTTTTACGTACTTCGTTCTTCTTCTGCTGTGAACTTGTTTGGTTTGGATTTATTTCAGTTGTTTAACTTGTCTATCGTCAATCAGGTCCTATCAGTGAATCAGACTGTGCCTTCAGACAGTGTTTCTCGTCTATGTGAAGAATTTGCAGACATTTTTGCACCGGGCCTTGGTTGCGCTAAGAACTATGCAGCACATTTGGAACTTAAAGTAAACGCGCAACCGAAATTTTTCCGAGCGCGCAATGTTCCCCACGCATTGCGTTATGAGGTCGCCAACTGCTACGATATCTTGTATCGGTCCACTGCTAAGCACGGAAACGCTGCTGCGTTGTCCCGTTTGCCTGTTGCTGAGGATAAAGCATTCGATTCTTCCGAACTTGCTTGCATGTTCATTGATTCGGACACCGATAACGTGGTCGAATCGTTTCCGATTGATTTTCGTCGTGTAGCTACAGCCACAGCTGCTGACCCTGTCGTTGCTACTGTTTTACGTTTTGTTGCTACGCAATGGCCCTTGTCGAAGTCACGGATCGAGGATCCGTTGGTTCGCCGATTTTTTTGCTCACAAGGAGAGACTTTTTGTACGACGTGGTGTTTTGTTGTTGCGTTCTGATAATGATCAGTCCAGGGTCGTGGTCCCACGTTCGTTACAGTCCTCTGTCTTACGGCTTCTTCACCACGGACATTGGAGTATAGTGCGCACGAAACAACTTGCTCGTCAGCACTGTACTTGGTTCGGAATCGATGCTGCGATAACGAATATGTGCTCTTCTTGCATGGCGTGTGCCGAACAACGATCCGCACCGCCGCGGAAATTCTTTGCATGGCCGCACGCCACTTCCCCTTGGCAACGCTTACATATCGATTTTGCTGGTCCATTCTGGAATGCTCGATGGTTGGTTGTTGTCGATTCCTTCAGTAATTTTCCATTTGTTGTCCGGATGTCTTCCACGACGTCTTCTGCCACCATACAAGCGTTATCTGCTATTTTTTGCATTGAAGGTCTTCCACAGACTATTGTTTCCGACAATGGCCCACAATTCATGTCTGCAGAATTTCAGTCATTCTGCAAGGCCAATGGTATTCAACATCTGACATCCGCGCCGTTTTCACCTCAGTCAAACGGTGCCGCTGAACGATTGGTCCGGACTTTCAAGTCACAGATGTTGAAATTGAAAGAGTCGCTTTCTCGGGAGGACGCATTGTTGCTCTTTTTGTCCTCGTATCGCTCTCAGCCCCGCGATGGTCGCTCGCCGGCTTTGCTCCATGGTCGTCCTCATCGAATCTTGATGTCTTTGCTGCATCCGCCGCATCAGGTTCCTGTGCAGCGGCAGACTCGTGCTTTTGCTCCTGGCGACGTTGTCTTCTATCGCACCTATCGAGGTTCACGGCGTTGGCTCGCAGGGCGCATTCTTCGCTGCCTCGGCCGCGCGATGTATTTGGTTTTGGGGGCCTCTGGTGAGGTGCGTCGGCATCTCAACCAGCTGCGCCTCTGTCGTCGCCCGGGTTCTGCCGCTCCCCGTCTGCTTTCAGCGACGGTGCCGTCCGGTCGGCGCCCTGGGGACCCATCTACTGGCTCGCCTCATCCCCAGGTGTTGCCGACGATGCCTTCCATTTTGCCTCATGGCGTCGCGCCGCCGCCGCAGCCGCCGCCGGCGCCGCCCGCAGTGGACGCTTCGCTGCAGCCGCCAAGCGCCTCCCTGGGTCGCGCGCCGCCGATCGCTTCCCGTGACCAGCTGTCCTCCGCCATGGAACTCTTGCCCGCTCCGGACCACATGGCGTCATCGCGCGTCGGATATCCCGACGCAATGGAGGTCGACCATTCGGCCCCTCCTGTCTCATTACGGGCGCATACACCGCATGTTGACGTGCACCCTGGACTAGGTTTTCAGGCGTTTCCTAGTTCCCCTCGGACCGAATGGCAGGGTGCGGGTGGCACGGCCTCGCCTGTTGTTAGGCTCCCCACCCCATCGCATACGTCAACATGGGGTCCCCCCACGGCGGGCGGCAGCCTTATCACACGACCGTTCGCCGATTTGCGGGCGAGGAATGTGGTGTCACCGCCAGACACCACACTTGCTAGGTGGTAGCTTTAAATCGGCCGCGGTCCATTAGTACATGTCGGACCCGCGTGTCGCCACTGTGTGATCGCAGACCGAGCGCCACCACATGGCAGGTCTAGAGAGACGTACTAGCACTCGCCCCAGTTGTACGACGACGTTGCTAGCGACTACACTGACGAAGCCTTTCTCTCATTTGCCGAGAGACAGTTAGAATAGCCTTCAGCTAAGTTAATGGCTACGACCTAGCAAGGCGCCATTTGTACCATTGCATGTATCTCAAGATAGTCTCACTTGTATCATCAAGAATGCTGTATACCAAAGGACGATATAAAAGTTAAGTGTTCTAGTAGCTACGTTCCTTTCTTTATCACATTCATTACGAATCCTGTTCCAGACTTAACGCCAGACGGCGTGAGTTGACGCGTGCCCTTTCGGCTACTTCACTGTGGACTGGCTGCCTTAACAGTCCACTACACCACGTACTTATACGTTTGTGACTATTACAGCACCATCTATCGCAAAGCGAAAAAAGTGTTCCAACTAAAACATTCATATTTCTTTACGCACTACACGAATATGTAAGAAAAGGGGTTCCTACTTAAAAAAAACGCTGTTGATACCCGTTTGACCTATGACAGAGCCATCTAGCGGGCCAATCATAGCGCCATCTGGTTTCCCCCTTCAAGCTTGACGAGTTTCGTTCTTTGTAGTTTTTTCGTTTGATGCTTATTTCGTGAGATATGTGGCCCAGTCACTATCAATGGACCACCCTGTATATGATTGGTTGTTAGCTCAATACCTACAGCCTCAGAAGCAATAATGACTGCGTTAATTATTTGTAGACTTAGGCTAATAAAGGTTTTTATAGTCGAGTGCTTGAGTAATAGACCCCTCGAATAGATGAAATAAACTCACACTTCAAATAATGCGTTTTCCGTCTATTTCTTTGATGAGCCCTATCTCCTGGTTGGCAACCCTTTAATGTATCCGAGTTTCAGGACGAAGTTAATTCTTTTCTCCGTTTGTCAGAAAAAAAATCACAATGTTAACTTTCACATTCTTGAGCCGCATGTCGCATCGCCGCGTATATGTAGTGACTAAAAAACCCGAAGTCATCAGTCTTCTGGCTGTTTCGATGCAACCCACCGCAACGAATTCCTCTCTTATGCCACCAGCCTCTTCATGTGAGCGGTGCACTTGCACTTGCACCGCATGTCCTCATTTATTTTGTAGACGTATTCCAGTCTCTGTCTCCCCTTTGAGTTTTCGCTCTCTACAGTTCTCTTGTACCATCAGAGTTATCCCGTGATGTATTAACGCGTGTCTGTAATGCTTTTCCTTCTTCTGACGTTATCACTCTACCTAATGTTTAACATCACTCCGAAGCACCACATCTCAAACGCTTGTCTCTTCTTTGATTTTTCCCGGAGTCCATGATTCACTATCGTACATTGCCTTGCTGTATTTATCACTAATCTCGTTTCTACTACTCCTCAATACTCTCTTCTTTCTTCGGTTGACTTTCAGTCCATATTCCGTACGTATTACACTGTTCTCTTTATTTAACACCTCTTTTAATTATTCTACAGTTTCACTGAAGTTAGCAATGCCATTAGCTAGTCTTATCATCTATATCCTTTCAGCCTGAATTTTGATCTTACTCTTGGACGTTTCTTTTATTTACATGAATGTTTCTTCAGTTTGCAGATTAAACTCAAGTGGCGAAAGACTAACTTACACTCATGTTTATTCTTTCACTTTATTCTTGGACTTCCACTCACTTTGTTCCCTCTTTGTTCTTGTAAATATTGCATATTATACGTCCGTCTCTACAACCTACCATTTTTCTCAGATTTTCGAACGTCTAGTACCATTTTACGCTGTCTAATGCTTTTCCCAGGTCGACAAATCCTATGAACGCAGTTCGATTTTTCTTTAAGTCTTCCTTCTGTTTCCAAACGGAACGACAGAGCCACTTCTCTGGTTACCAGTCCTGTTACCCGTCGAACGCCAAACTGATAGTCAGGTAACTGTTCCTCCGTTTTCTTTTCCATTATCCTGTAAATTATTCCTGTCAGCAGATTGGATGTATGAGCTGAATGTGCGATACTTCTCGTACTTACCTGCCCTCGCCATCTTCGGGATTGTGCAAGTAATATTTTTACAAAAGTCTGATGTTTGCCTCCAGACTTATTGATTCCACATGCAAACACGAATAGTCACTTTGTTGCCACTTTCCTCGATGACGTTAAAACAGTCCAAAGGAGTACTGTCCATGCCTTCTGCCTCATTTGATCTCAAATCTTTCAAGGTCCTTTAAAATTCTGAATGTATTGTTTCCTTATGTCTTCCGTAGTGATTACATTTCCTCCTCAGTCATGTTCTCAGACATGTATTCCCCCTCTTAGAAGCGTCTTGTGTATGTACTCTTTCTACCCATTCGCTCTCTCCTCTCCACTTAACATTGCACTCTTAATGTTGACGTCCATGCTTTCAATTTCACCGAAGTTTGTTTTGACTATTGTCTATGCTGCATCAGTTCTTCCAGTGACAATTTCTTTTTTTGATTTTCTTACATTTTTCCTGCAGCCACTGCGTCTTGGTCTCTCTTTACCTCCTGTTTGTTTCATTCCTTGGTGACTTACACTTTGTATTTCTGTATTTCTAAATTTGCCGGAACATTTTTCTGCTTCCTTCGTTGTCGATCAATTGAAATATTTCTTCTTTTCCCATCGTTTCTTCGCAGGTACCTATGTCTGTCTGTCCAACTTCTGCGCAGTTCTTTTTGGAGATGACAATTACTCTTAAACTGAACTGCCTACTACCGTATCCATGATAGCAGTATCTATAGCCTCGGAGACTCTCTAACGCTTCTTATGACTGCTCAGTACTTCAGTAATCCACTTCTTTGCACACTGATTCTTCCGAACGAGTCTCTTGAGATTCAGCCTACTCTTCATCATTACTAAATTATGATCCTTGTCTGTATATGCTCCTTGTGTATGACTTACTATTCAAGATCTGATTTCGGAATCTCTGTCTGACCATAACGTAATCGGCCTGGAATCTTCCTATATCTATGGACATTTTTCAAGTATATCTCCAATTGTAATTTTTAAAGAGCTTATTCTCTATTATTACCAGAAACGTATCGCACAACTTAATTACACTTTCTACTGCTTGATTCCTGCTAACACACCCATATTATCTTGTAACTCATTCTTCTAGTTCTTCAACTACTACTCTTTCCAGTCCCCCATGATTAATAGATTATTATCTTTCTTTATTTGCTAAATAACTTATTCAGTATCCCCAAATTATTTTCCTATCTCTTCATGTTATGCTCGTAAAATCAGCATGTATGCCTGAGTTTTTGTTGTTGGCGTTGCTTTGCTGACTATTCTGATGTGGACAAGCCTATCACTGAATTGTACGCAGTAACTCACTCTTTGTCCTGCTTTCCTGTTCACAAAGAATCCTGCTAGCATTACACCATTTTCTGTTGCTGTTGACATTACGGTGTATTCGTCGGACCAGAAATCTTTATCTTCTTTACATTTCACGTCACTTATCCCCACTCTATCTGACTGGACCTTACCATTCCCCTTTTCAGATTTCTATTTTCGCTATCACGTCCAAACGCCCGACATTTCCCGCTGCGACTTGTTGTATGTTACTCTTTCGTTGGTTACGCAGTTTGCTTCTCATAGTTACCTCTACACCCCCCCCCCCCCACCCCTCTCTCTCTCTCTCTCTCTCGGAGATCCAAGTGGAATAGTTTGCCAATGGAAAGACCATTAACTTTTTAAACTACAGGCCCCATGTCCTGTAGTACACATTGTGTGTCTGTAATGCATTGGTTTCTATTGCCTCCTGCATCCTCATGCCGTTGATTATTGCTGATTCTTCCGTCTTTTAGGGGCAGTTTCTCGCCCCAAGGGCAAGATGTTGCCCAGGAACTCTGTCCCGCTTCTACACGCTCACTGACATGGCAGGTGGCAGAACAATGGTGATTCCTTGTACCAGAAGTTTTTGGCCACCATTGTTGACTATATTTATATTATTTTTTAGCACTGGCTCGGTTCGAACCGGGGACCGAGGACATTTTGACACCGAGTGAAAGACGCAACCCCTAGACCACGAGTTTAGACTACTAACCTATCATTCTCCTTCCTTTCTGCAGGGCTACGTCTAGGAAGATAAGTAGGATCCTTTGTATATAGTGAGTACGTGATCTATTTTACGACGATGAGAAAAATAATGTTGTGACCTATTAAGGATAGTCTTGGTCTCAGAGTCCCTGGGATTTTACAACATTCCTTATCACTTCAAAATGACTACGTCACTCAGATAATTCGTACTATTTCCGGTCCCTGTGCAGAAATTCAACTCCTCACTAAAACGAGGTCTCGGAGTATCATGGGTTGCTGAATAAAAATAAAACTTTGCTGAAAATCTTAACGCACATATAATAACTCTGATTGAAATAGCGGTTATAATCTTAGCGATGCGTGGAAGCGGGCTCTCGGTTTTCAGAATATGCAGTGAAATTCTTTGAAATATTTATATTTTAACGGGAGCTCTGCCTGACTAGCGTTCCCACACCGCTGACGTCTCCGTTATCACTGGCAGCATGACGTCACGACGATGTCAGTTAGGCGATCACAGGGCTACTACTGGTTATAAACGGCCACTACAGTAGCAGTTACGACAGTCAGTCGCTCCTGACGAAGGCGACACAGGTATTCGTCGAAAGCTCTAATTTCAAACAGCGAATAGACTGAAACCATTTTAAATGACGATATCATCATGATAAACTTCGTTTCCTGAAACTTAATAACATAGGTTTCATGTGATATGAAAATATCAGCTCAAAAATATAAACAATGGCTTTCAGGGGCAGATACAGTGTTCGAACAAAAGTTGTGGTTAGGAAAAGCGAAACATTTGAAACATTTGGCTTGTGAAATCTCTCATGATCAGGATAATGACGAAACAAAAACGGAGAACAACCGTGGAAAGATATGAAGAACATTCAACAAGATTGGGAAAAATTAAACAAAAAGTGCACCGCTTCAATTATTACGATTGCTGTTACGCTGTAGTAAGTCATCGGTTTCAAATACGAATATTTAAAACTCCAAGGATATACGCAAAGCTCAGAGATGAATGTCTTTAAGGATTTCTTAAAAATTAAGTGGATTGATAAGGAATGAGGAGTTTTTTTTTTAATTCTTTATTAGTAATAACCTTTTTGATTATACAAGTTAACCCACTTCCTTAATTCATTAGTGGGTCCTAACAGTTATACATTTATATTAAATTTTGCAGCTAGTTTAGTTTTAGTAGGTGAGCTACAGTTATTAGTAACAATGGGCATCTAATATCTATATATACTGTTTATAGCCGGCCGCGGTGGTCTCGCGGTTCTAGGCGCGCAGTCCGGAACCGTGCGACTGCTACGGTCGCAGGTTCGAATCCTGCCTCGGGCATGGATGTTTGTGATGTCCTTAGGTTAGTTAGGTTTAAGTAGTTCTAACTTCTAGGGGACTAATGACCACAGCAGTTGAGTCCCATAGTGCTCAGAGCCATTTGAACCATATACTGTTTATACCTAATTCCTATAACTAATTTAATTTGTATATATAGTCTGCAGCGTCACATGTGTGCCAGTGAAGATATAAACCTACTTTGATATGCCTTGCTCTTCGAGCTAATCCCGAAGAGCATGCCCCTGGCACTGGGCAGGCCTCGATGCTAAATTCGCTGCAGTCCCTATCTTAATTTCCTATAACTAAGTCCTACAGACTAACTTATCCTACGTCATATCTGGTGTGTGTCACAATCGGTGGTTGTTCCCTACTCCCCCTAGTCCTGCACGTGGCGGATTCCAACTTAGATGAAGTCGGCCAGTCCACGCACAGGCGACATGGGAATAGGGCTCTTGGACGCTATCGGTGGTTATTGTCATTATTATTTAGTGTATCTCTCTTAAATAGTCAATTAGAACTTTTCGAGATACCTCGTTTACCAAGGTGTTTAAGGTCTGAAAAGTTTCCTCTCGTCTGAGTAGTTGGTATGTGTCACGGTTGGGTAGTCTGTCTCGTAGTGTGTTTGCGATATCATTGAAGAGGGGACATTCGTAAACTACATGCTCGGGTGTACCCTCCGGATCGCCACAGTCGCACGCTGGTGTTGCCCTCTTCCCAAATCGACATAAATAAGTCGGGTAGGGTCCATGGCCAGTGAGAAAGTGGATCAGACCTCGTGTAGGCTCAAAGTACTTCAATCCCAGTCGTTCCCTCACATCAGGTAGAAACTGGAAGGTTCTTCGTCCAGCCTCTTCTACCTTCCAAGTCTCCTGCCAGAGCTCCTCCCCTCTTTTCCTTATTTCTCTTTTATCCCCCACCCTAATACCCATAATCTCTACAGTCTTCTCATAATTTCCCTTTTTGGCCCAATACCAAGCCGCCTGTTCTTATCTTTATGTCCAGAGGGCCCCCCTGGAGATGTTCTATAGGCACCCACAGCTCTTAATACCATGCTTCTCTGGACCCTTCTCACTGCCATGGCGGGCACAATCCTCGTGAGCCTGTGCGCCCAGACTCCCGAGCCATAGCCCACAACTGAGGATACTATTATGATAGAGTCTAATTAGGTGTGGAGGAAGATGGAATCTTTTATGGCCTATTGAAATGAGGTTATTTAATATCTGAAGGACTCTCTGGGTGACTGTATCAATGTGTCTTCCGAAACTCCACCTCTCATCAATGATAACTCCTAGGTAGCGTGTCTCACGTCGTCGGAGAACTGGTGAACCGTCTATTCTGACAGTCGGATTTCTAATAAGATGTCCTTTTAGTAATAGGTAAGTGGATTTACTGGGCGATATCGTCATTTTAGTCGTGTGGCACCACTGTTGGAGTTTGTCTAATGCTGTCTCTATTTTCGGTTCAATGTCTTCGCGGCTACGGCCGCCAACCAACAGGAGGAGGTCATCCGCGTAGGATATCACCTCTAGCACCTCATCACTTTGTTGTAGTCTATCTAATAAAGGCTCCATATGGATGTCCCAGAAGAGGGGTCCTAAGACGGAACCTTGGGGACATCCTTTGGTAATTATCTTTCCAACTCTTTCGCTAGAGGATGATAGCCAGACCTCCCGATCCTTGCAATAGCTCCTCAGGCAACCGTATAGCGGCTCTGGACACTCTTTCTCCCGCAAGCAGGAGAAGAGCGAAGGCCACCACAGGTTGTCGAAGGCGCCACTGATGTCAACCATGATGCCAACCACGTATTTGAGCGGGGTCGAGCCACAGACCTCGGCCGCCAGGGCGATTGCATCAGATGCCGACCGCCCCGGCCTGAACCCGAACTGCCTGTCGATCATCCCGCACAACACTCGGTGTGCTGTCAATCTGTCAGCCAACAATTCCTCCAGTATTTTGCCAAATACACTCCTGGAAATGGAAAAAAGAACACATTGACACCGGTGTGTCAGACCCACCATACTTGCTCCGGACACTGCGAGAGGGCTGTACAAGCAATGATCACACGCACGGCACAGCGGACACACCAGGAACCGCGGTGTTGGCCGTCGAATGGCGCTAGCTGCGCAGCATTTGTGCACCGCCGCCGTCAGTGTCAGCCAGTTTGCCGTGGCATACGGAGCTCCGTCGCAGTCTTTAACACTGGTAGCATGCCACGACAGCGTGGACGTGAACCGTATGTGCAGTTGACGGACTTTGAGCGAGGGCGTATAGTGGGCATGCGGGAGGCCCGGTGGACGTACCGCCGAATTGCTCAACACGTGGGGCGTGAGGTCTCCACAGTACATCGATGTTGTCGCCAGTGGTCGGCGGAAGGTGCACGTGCCCGTCGACCTGGGACCGGACCGCAGCGACGCACGGATGCACGCCAAGACCGTAGGATCCTACGCAGTGCCGTAGGGGACCGCACCGCCACTTCCCAGCAAATTAGGGACACTGTTGCTCCTGGGGTATCGGCGAGGACCATTCGCAACCGTCTCCATGAAGCTGGGCTACGGTCCCGCACACCGTTAGGCCGTCTTCCGCTCACGCCCCAACATCGTGCAGCCCGCCTCCGGTGGTGTCGCGACAGGCGTGAATGGAGGGACGAATGGAGACGTGTCGTCTTCAGCGATGAGAGTCGCTTCTGCCTTGGTGCCAATGATGGTCGTATGCGTGTTTGGCGCCGTGCAGGTGAGCGCCACAATCAGGACTGCATACGACCGAGGCACACAGGGCCAACACCCGGCATCATGGTGTGGGGAGCGATCTCCTACACTGGCCGTACACCACTGGTGATCGTCGAGGGGACACTGAATAGTGCACGGTACATCCAAACCGTCATCGAACCCATCGTTCTACCATTCCTAGACCGGCAAGGGAACTTGCTGTTCCAACAGGACAATGCACGTCCGCATGTATCCCGTGCCACCCAACGTGCTCTAGAAGGTGTAAGTCAACTACCCTGGCCAGCAAGATCTCCGGATCTGTCCCCCATTGAGCATGTTTGGGACTGGATGATGCGTCGTCTCACGCGGTCTGCACGTCCAGCACGAACGCTGGTCCAACTGAGGCGCCAGGTGGAAATGGCATGGCAAGCCGTTCCACAGGACTACATCCAGCATCTCTACGATCGTCTCCATGGAAGAATAGCAGCCTGCATTGCTGCGAAAGGTGGATATACACTGTACTAGTGCCGACATTGTGCATGCTCTGTTGTCTGTGTCTATGTGCCTGTGGTTCTGTCAGTGTAATCATGTGATGTATCTGACCCCAGGAATGTGTCAATGAAGTTTCCCCTTCCTGGGACAATGAATTCACGGTGTTCTTATTTCAATTTCCAGGAGTGTACATCCAGCAAGCAAATCGGCCTGTTAGATGTCACTTCTGCGGGGTCCTTGTCTGGTCCTTTGTTTATAATAACTACATTTGCCATTTTCCATCTCTTTGGGAACTTTCTCTGTCTCTCTCTGTCTGAGGAGTTTCTCCGCAGAATCGGCGAAGAAAGGGACATAAGGAAAACATTGACGAAACGGACAGGATGATAGGATATGTGTTAAGCCATCGCGGAAAATTTTCAATGGTGCTAGAGGGAGGATTTCCGATCACGTGAACTGACAACGGCCGGCAGCGCTGTGAGCTGACCATGTGCCCCACCATATCCTCATCTAGTGACGTTTATCGGGTGAGCATGACATGCTCGGTCGCTACAGTTGCACGTTCCGAGGCCTGTTCGGGCGGACTTGGTTTCGTTTAATTTAGAGGAGGCTCTAGGAAGTAGAAACCGTAGAGTAAGACAAGCATTGGAAAATGTCCAACAAAAAATTGAGGAATTAGTGTACAAGTGCTGCACTGAGATGATGAAGATGGTCGTAACAAGACAGTCATAATCATAACTGTTGACAGAATGCAATAAAATTTCTATGACAGTTAGGGAAGGAAGAACACCTACACAAAATGGAACCAAGAAGACTGCTGATCATACTAAACCATTCTGGCAGGATAAGGAAAATGATTCGCGGAAGACTAATGTAAGGAAGAGGACCTCAACAGGCAGTAAGTGGCTCAATATGGAAAGTGGAAGAAGAAGCGCAACTTTCTGCCCTTTTCTGTGCATCAGCGAAACAGAAAGACAATAGCGTTTCAACTTACTGTAACTACATATTACGTGCATTATTATATAATCGCTGCGATGCAGTAGTCATGTTATTTACCTTTTCATATTGAAAAGTGCCTGTTAACTCAGCACTTCCATTTCCTCACAGAATATTTTGCATTCTCTGAGTCACGGTGCTTATACACTCCTGGATATGGAAAAAAGAACACATTGACACCGGTGTGTCAGACCCACCATACTTGCTCCAGACACTGCGAGAGGGCTGTACAAGCAATGATCACACGCACGGCACAGCGGACACACCAGGAACCGCGGTGTTGGCCGTCGAATGGCGCTAGCTGCGCAGCATTTGTGCACCGCCGCCGTCAGTGTCAGCCAGTTTGCCGTGGCATACGGAGCTCCATCGCAGTCTTTAACACTGGTAGCATGCCGCGACAGCGTAGACGTGAACCGTATGTGCAGTTGACGGACTTTGAGCGAGGGCGTATAGTGGGCATGCGGGAGGCCGGGTGGACGTACCGCCGAATTGCTCAACACGTGGGGCGTGAGGTCTCCACAGTACATCGATGTTGTCGCCAGTGGTCGGCGGAAGGTGCACGTGCCCGTCGACCTGGGACCGGACCGCAGCGACGCACGGATGCACGCCAAGACCGTAGGATCCTACGCAGTGCCGTAGGGGACCGCACCGCCACTTCCCAGCAAATTAGGGACACTGTTGCTCCTGGGGTATCGGCGAGGACCATTCGCAACCGTCTCCATGAAGCTGGGCTACGGTCCCGCACACCGTTAGGCCGTCTTCCGCTCACGCCCCAACATCGTGCAGCCCGCCTCCAGTGGTGTCGCGACAGGCGTGAATGGAGGGACGAATGGAGACGTGTCGTCTTCAGCGATGAGAGTCGCTTCTGCCTTGGTGCCAATGATGGTCGTATGCGTGTTTGGCGCCGTGCAGGTGAGCGCCACAATCAGGACTGCATACGACCGAGGCACACAGGGCCAACACCCGGCATCATGGTGTGGGGAGCGATCTCCTACACTGGCCGTACACCACTGGTGATCGTCGAGGGGACACTGAATAGTGCACGGTACATCCAAACCGTCATCGAACCCATCGTTCTACCATTCCTAGACCGGCAAGGGAACTTGCTGTTCCAACAGGACAATGCACGTCCGCATGTATCCCGTGCCACCCAACGTGCTCTAGAAGGTGTAAGTCAACTACCCTGGCCAGCAAGATCTCCGGATCTGTCCCCCATTGAGCATGTTTGGGACTGGATGAAGCGTCGTCTCACGCGGTCTGCACGTCCAGCACGAACGCTGGTCCAACTGAGGCGCCAGGTGGAAATGGCATGGCAAGCCGTTCCACAGGACTACATCCAGCATCTCTACGATCGTCTCCATGGGAGAATATCAGCCTGCATTGCTGCGAAAGGTGGATATACACTGTACTAGTGCCGACATTGTGCATGCTCTGTTGCCTGTGTCTATGTGCCTGTGGTTCTGTCAGTGTGATCATGTGATGTATCTGACGCCAGGAATGTGTCAATAAAGTTTCCCCCTCCTGGGACAATGAATTCACGGTGTTCTTATTTCAATTTCCAGGAGTGTATTTACTGCACTCAACGAGAATTAGCTCTAATCAGTTTCGATTTATCAGCAGAAGCTACCTCTTTGCTTGATCAGTGTGACAGATCCTTAGCGAATCGGTTTGCTTTCGACCAGTAATACTCGTTTGTGGGTGTTGGTAAAGTACCGGAACTTCAAGCGCTGATAGAAAGCACCGAAGCTGAAATCGTTATAGGTACAGAGAGCTGGCTTAAGCCAGAGATAAATTCTGCCGAAATTTTTACAAAGGTACAGACGGTGTTTAGGAAGGATAGATTGCATGCAACCGGTGGTGGAGTGTTCGTCGCTGTTAGTAGTAGTTTATCCTGTAGTGAAGTAGAAGTGGATAGTTCCTGTGAATTGTTATGGGTGGAGGTTACACTCAACATCCGAGCTGGGTTAATAATTGGCTCCTTTTACCGACCTCCCGACTCAGCAGCGTTAGTGGCAGAACAACTGAGAGAAAACTTGGAATACATTTCACATAAATTTCCTCAGCACGTTATAGTCTTAGGTGGAGATTTCAATTTACCAGATATAGACTGGGACACTCAGATGTTTAGGACGGGTGGTAGGGACAGAGCATCGAGTGACATTATACTGAGTGCACTATCCGAAAATTACCTCGAGCAATTAAACAGAGAACCGACTCGTGGAGATAACATCTTGGACCTACTGATAACAAATAGACCCGAACTTTTCGACTCCGTAAGTGCAGAACAGGGAATCAGTGATCATAAGGCCGTTGTAGCATCCCTGAATATGGAAGTTAATAGGAATATAAAAAAAGGGAGGAAGGTTTATCTGTTTAGCAAGAGTAATAGAAGGCAGATTTCAGACTACGTAACAGATCAAAACGAAAATTTCTGTTCCGACACTGACAATGTTGAGTGTTTATGGAAAAAGTTCAAGGCAATCGTAAAATGCGTTTTAGACAGGTACGTGCCGAGTAAAACTGTGAGGGACGGGAAAAACTAACCGCGGTACAACAACAAAGTTAGGAAACTACTGCGAAAGCAAAGAGAGCTTCACTCCAAGTTTAAACGCAGCCAAAACCTCTCAGACAAACAGAAGCTAAGCGATGTCAAAGTTAGCATAAGGAGGGCTATGCG
Organism: Schistocerca nitens; assembly: GCF_023898315.1. Lineage (NCBI taxonomy): Eukaryota > Metazoa > Arthropoda > Insecta > Orthoptera > Acrididae > Schistocerca > Schistocerca nitens. Next base: position 404,557,429 of record NC_064618.1, read on the forward strand.
AGAAGCGTTCAGTGAATTCGAAAGTAAAATTCTATGTACAGACTTGACAGAAAATCCTAGGAAGTTCTGGTCTTACGTTAAATCAGTAAGTGGCTCGAAACAGCATATCCAGACACTCCGGGATGATGGCATTGAAACAGAGGACGACACGCGTAAAGCTGAAATACTAAACACCTTTTTCCAAAGCTGTTTCACAGAGGAAGACCGCACTGCAGTTCCTTCTCTAAATCCTCGCACAAACGAAAAAATGGCTGACATCGAAATAAGTGTCCAAGGAATAGAAAAGCAACTGAAATCACTCAACAGAGGAAAGTCCACTGGACCTGACGGGATACCAATTCGATTCTACACAAAGTACGCGAAAGAACTTGCCCCCCTTCTAACAGCCGTGTACCGCAAGTCTCTAGAGGAACGGAGGGTTCCAAATGATTGGAAAAGAGCACAGGTAGTCCCAGTCTTCAAGAAGGGTCGTCGAGCAGATGCGCAAAACTATAGACCTATATCTCTGACGTCGATCTGTTGTAGAATTTTAGAACATGTTTTTTGCTCGAGTATCATGTCGTTTTTGGAAACCCAGAATCTACTATGTAGGAATCAACATGGATTCCGGAAACAGCGATCGTGTGAGACCCAACTCGCGTTATTTGTTCATGAGACCCAGAAAATATTAGATACAGGCTCCCAGGTAGATGCTATTTTTCTTGACTTCCGGAAGGCGTTCGATACAGTTCCGCACTGTCGCCTGATAAACAAAGTAAGAGCCTACGGAATATCAGACCAGCTGTGTGGCTGGATTGAAGAGTTTTTAGCAAACAGAACACAGCATGTTGTTATCAATGGAGAGACATCTACAGACGTTAAAATAACCTCTGGCGTTCCACAGGGGAGTGTTATGGGACCATTGCTTTTCACAATATATATAAATGACCTAGTAGATAGTGTCGGGAGTTCCATGCGGCTTTTCGCGGATGATGCTGTAGTATACAGAGAAGTTGCAGCATTAGAAAATTGTAGCGAAATGCAGGAAGATCTGCAGCGGATAGGCACTTGGTGCAGGGAGTGGCAACTGTCCCTTAACATAGACAAATGTAATGTATTGCGAATACATAGAAAGAAGGATCCTTTATTGTATGATTATATGATATCGGAACAAACACTGGTAGCAGTTACTTCTGTAAAATATCTGGGAGTATGCGTGCGGAACGATTTGAAGTGGAATGATCATATAAAATTAATTGTTGGTAAGGCGGGTGCCAGGTTGAGATTCATTGGGAGAGTGCTTAGAAAATGTAGTCCATCAACAAAGGAGGTGGCTTAGAAAACAGTCGTTGGACCTATACTTGAGTATTGCTCATCAGTGTGGGATCCGTACCAGATCGGGTTGACGGAGGAGATAGAGAAGATCCAAAGAAGAGCGGCGCGTTTCGTCACAGGGTTATTTGGTAACCGTGATAGCGTTACGGAGATGTTTAGCAAACTCAAGTGGCAGACTCTGGAAGAGAGGCGCTCTGCATCGCGGTGTAGCTTGCTCGCCAGGTTTCGAGAGGGTGCGTTTCTGGATGAGGTATCGAGTATATTGCTTCCCCCTACTTATACCTCCCGAGGAGATAAAGAATGTAAAATCAGAGAGATTAGAGCGCGCACGGAGGCTTTCAGACAGTCGTTCTTCCCGCGAACCGTACGCGACTGGAACAGGAAAGGGAGGTAATGACAGTGGCACGTAAAGTGCCCTCCGCCACACACCGTTGGGTGGCTTGCGGAGTATGAATGTAGATGTAGATGTAGAAAGTAGTTCGCCATTATTCTTTTTTGTTCCTATCTTTTAATTCCTATCTCCTTGCTCGGAGCTGGTAAGGGAAAGTCCAAGAGGCGCTTCGCGCTGTGTTCTGATGTTTCGAAGGAAGCTCCGTTTGTCTGGCTGAGGTTCACGCTATTGTGCAGACATTACAGTGTTCAAGGAATCAGATGCGACCAAATCAGTTTATTTGCCATGATGAAGTTAGCTTTGAGTGGCGAGGTTGGTTTGTTTGTGTGTATCCCTTGTATTACTCTACGAGTAAGTATCAGATCAAGTGCTACCGAGAAATAATAGGCGCTCTTAGGTTGCTGTTACGAACTGTGTAGAAGCTGGGTATTGCGTCATCTAGTGACGTTTATCGGATGAGCATGACATGCTCGGTCGCTACAGTTGCACGTTCCGAGGCCTGTTCGGGCGGACTTTGTTTCGCTTAATTTAGAGGAGGCTCTAGGAAGTAGAAACAGTAGAGTAAGACAGGCATTGGAAAATGTCCAACAAAAAATTGAGGAAGTAGTGTACAAGTGCTGCACTGAGATGATGAAGATGGTCGTAACAAGACAGTCATAATCATAACTGTTGACAGAATGCAATAAAATTTCTATGACAGTTAGGGAAGGTAGAACACCTACACAAAATGGAACCAAGAAGACTGCTGATCATACTAAACCATTCTGGCAGGATAAGGAAAATGATTCGCGGAAGACTAATGTAAGGAAGAGGACCTCAACAGGCAGTAAGTGGCTCAATATGGAAAGTGGAAGAAGAAGCGCAACTTTCTGCCCTTTTCTGTGCATCAGCGAAACAGAAAGACAATAGCGTTTCAACTTACTGTAACTACATATTACGTGCATTATTATATAATCGCTGCGATGCAGTAGTCATGTTATTTACCTTTTCATATTGAAAAGTGCCTGTTAACTCAGCACTTCCATTTCCTCACAGAATATTTTGCTTTCTGTGAGTCACGGTGCTTATATTTACTGCACTCAACGAGAATTAGCTCTAATCAGTTTCGATTTATCAGCAGAAGCTACCTCTTTGCTTGATCAGTGTGACAGACCCTTAGCGAATCGGTTTGCTTTCGACCAGTAATACTCGTTTGTGGGTGTTGGGTCATCACGTCTTCTTTGCTTGAAAGTAGTTCGCCATTATTCTTTTTTGTTCCTATCTTTTAATTCCTATCTCCTTGCTCGGAGCTGGTAAGGGAAAGTCCAAGAGGCGCTTCGCGCTGTGTTCTGATGTTTCGAAGGAAGCTCCGTTTGTCTGGCTGAGGTTCACGCTGTTGAGCAGACATTACAGTGTTCAAGGAATCAGATGCGACCAAATCAGTTTATTTGCCGTGATGAAGTTAGCTTTGAGTGGCGAGGTTGGTTTGTTTGTGTGTATCCCTTGTATTACTCTACGAGTAAGTATCAGATCACGTGCTACCGAGAAATAATAGGCGCTCTTAGGTTGCTGTTACGAACTGTGTAGAAGCTGGGTATTGTGTCACATGTTGCTTTGTTTCACTCCATGATATTATAAATTCTAAGATGTTAGACTCTCCTGAAGGAATCAGAATCATGTATTTCCGATGATGTTCAGTTGGTCTGTAAAGTTAAATCTTGAAATTGTCGGCTGAAATATCCCTATGTGGCAGTGAAGTTTTTTTTTATGTCCATTAATAATATACTGCTTGTTAAATTCACCTCTCAAGACTACATTTTACCGAGAACCACATCATTCTAGTATTTAATCCACTTGAAAGGGCCACGCTGGCTGGCTGCCATTTTATTGTTTTAAGTACACTAACCACATGAGTCAAAGTCATTCTGAGCTGCTGAGCTCCTGAGCTGCGATTGAGAAATAACAACAATCAACAGAAATTCTCTGTACGCTGATAAAAAAGTTAAGTATTCCTGTGCTGTTGCAATGAACATAATGTGACGTCGGCTCACTTTACTAGTGCAATGTTATGTACGAAGGGAATTAGAATTTTTACATGACCTACTGATTAATCATTTTCTGCATTCTGAATTTATCCATACGCATACGAGGAGACTGCCTCGTTGCACAGCTGTACGCAACAAATGGAAGGCTAACACATGTTTAAAGTAACCTTTTGCATTCACGAACCAGTACCCTCATATACTGCTTGCAAATCCACACACATTATAAAACTGGATGTATGTATGCATTTATGTTCGACACCTTCTCCTAAACCACTGGACCAATATCTACCAAACTTGGTAAACATATCCCTTACTGTCAGGCAACGATGGCTGTTGGGATAAGAACCACCTAACTGTCATAGTTCAGGAGAAATGATGTCATAAAGAGTGAGATGCATGAAAAACTGTTGCAGTGTGCGTGACGTTTAAATTTATTATTTCTTTGCTACTAACTCTATTCACAACACATTTTGCAGACAGTGTACCTATAAAATTGTGTATGACACATTGATCAGGAGATACTGTGTCATAAACACTATGATGCATGAAAAACTACCGCATCATACATGAAAATTAAATTTATTATTTCTTTGCTGTTAACTCTATTCGCAACATATTTTGTAGGCAGTATCCACATATACCGCTGAATGTCCCTACACCCAAAGATTAAGAAATATGATTTCAGAAATACTGAGATGGATGAAAAAATGTCGCATCATGCATGAAGCTTTATTACATTTATTGTTTACTACCAAGACGTACATTCTACTCATCTTAAGGAAATTTTGAACTCTAGAAGTGCTTTTGACAGTTTTCAACTGTGAGGCGGAAAAGGCTGTAGGCGAAAACAGTAGCCGTCTATTGAGTTATGAAGAGGTGTTGCTATAGAAGCGTTTACAAAATAGCGTTGTAGACAGGCGAAGCAGCTGTACTCATACATTTGTATATTACGCTTATTTCTTTGTACGACTGTTTCATAATTGCAAAGGTGTTTTGACGAATTCATGAAAATTAAATTTTTTCCATATTACACACCAAACACAAATCATTTTTGTATTCATAATAAATAGAAAATTGGCAAAATGAACACTAGAGCACTGCTGGGTTTGGCAGCTAGTATTTAGATATGCAGGTCCACATTTCTTTTTGTTGCGGTGAATTTATAAAAGTGTGTGTTTTGTGACTATTTCCTATTTAATTTCCGAGTCAGATCGCCTATCTGACTTTCTGGGGCATTAGAATTACTTATCTTGCATATCATGAATAAAACAGATCTTGAATGTAACCACTTATATGTGTAGTCTATGGTTTTCAATAAACACACAGATACACACGCAAGCCTTCCAATCTTAAGCTTGAAAGGCATACTATTATCTGAAAACATTTGACAACACGTACTGCATAGTCAGAGGATTACAAGGGACTGTACTTGTCTCTGTTGGAAAGATGGACCAGAAACTGTTTACAAATCGCCCCCGTTACAGTGCAGAACTCACGTACACATACCGCACTTGACACGACTGTAACGTCTGGACAGTAAAGTGCACACCTGTGTACACTTCAAACGTGTTATATCGCTGCTAGTTACAGAAATAAGGCATTACTGTTCGCGTCCCTGAGTACAGTGGCTCATGAAGATGAAGGCAAGAAGCTGGATAGCGGCAGGTAAGCTTTGTGTTGTTGTTTTTTCCTTTAGAGTTTTATAATAATAGGGTGTTTGTCATGTCATACCGGAAAACACCTTTTATCCTGGTTTCTGGAATTGTGTATAACATTAGAGTGAAAATTCATTTATTCGCCTACAATCGGTAATCGGCGTAAGTAGGAAGGGGTTTCATTCCACATTTGACAGCTAGGACGCTGGCCTCAACAAGACTTCACATTTCACACTGTCTTCGCAAGAGTTTAATTTCACTCTGTCTCATTAAATCTGAAACCCTGTCTTCGATTTTTCAGCTTGACATAATATGCGCTAATAGTCGCGCTCTCTCCAAACAACCCTCTTAATCCATTCGAATCAAATGACGACCAGTGGTCGCACGAAGCTGTTACGGCATTTACATCGTCCGACGAATTCAGCTCGCAAATGCCCGCCTCACTATGCATGCACGTAGCTCACTTTCTAATTAACACAGTGCTCTTAAACGTATTTTAAAACGAAGTATAGATATGGTGTGTTACGCACCGCCTGACCTTAATAAACAACCGACAAGGAGAAGAAGCCGGCCATGGTGGCCGATCGGTTCTAGGCACTTCAGTCTGGGACCCCGCGACTGCTACGGTCGCAGGATCGAATCCTGCCTCGGGCATGTCCTTAGGTTAGTTAGGTTTAAGTAGTTCTAAGTTATAGGGGACTTATGACCTCAGCTGTTGAGTCCCATGGTGCTCTGAGCCAACCATTTGAACAAGGAGAAGAGATTAGCTCTTGGTAATGATGAGGAGGGTGTACAAATGCTATTTGACAAGTGTTTTCAATAGTGATAATGAAGCAAGAGATTTATCTTCCACTGATTCGGATTCTGAATAACGGCAAGCTGTGTTTCAAGATGAATCTAGTTCCAAAAGCAGTCATGCAAGTGATGATAGTGATGAGCGTGTAACGGTTCGTTCAAAACGTGTTAGTACACGATGCGGACTAACCAAGGTAAAGGGGACTGGAGTAATATAACAAATAACCTGTTATCTTTCGCTTGAATGTTTACAATGGTATTTGTGAAGATTGCTTGAATAAATATAAATCACAACCACCATCTGAACAACTTAGATTATATGGATCTATTGTTCGGACTGATTTTTGACGAGACCAATGCTTAAGCAGGAAAACTGATCAATAAAGAAGAAAAAAGCTAAGTGTGCCCTTGAATATCAGAGGGGAATGGGTGGCGCAGAGATTCAAGAGCAGGTGACAGCTCTGTCTGCATCCAATCGTCTAAAGCGCAATGAAGGTGCGTAGAAAAGGTTTTTAACTTTCTTAACGCAGGCTACGAATTTTCGATTAATTCATTGTGTATCACAAGATCAGTGGAAAGAAAAAAACCTGCTACAACGACTTCAAACGCTACGCAGCAACACCCATGGAGCGCACAACCGCCGGAGTAGTCTGTTCATGGGCGACCATCAGAGAGTACCAGTCCCATGAGACTTCAGGCAAAATATGGGCTCTTTTCCCAATGCCCATGCCTTCAACAGAAAAAAGTCACAAAAGATGTGTTGTGTGCTACTGAAGAAGAAAAAAAGTGAAAATGCATGGCAATGTAAAAAGTATTGTGTTGCTCTATATGTAGAAGACCGTTATCAGCTCTAGTATGGCCAAACATCATACTAGTTGGTACATACAGCAATTATACAGGCTGTCCCACTCGAAAGAGGCCCCACAAACATGTGTAGTAATTCCGTTGGAATTGAACGCAACAGTATAATTCGGCGCTTTGTTGTGGCTAGCGCTTAGTGTTCTGTGTTTAGTGATAATGTATCGGTAGTCTGTCGACTGGAAACATTGCGAAACATTACTACATTACTGGTTCCATTAAGACACGTCTGTGATGGTTTGTTGAACGCATTGGTGACCAGCATTTACCGCCTAAATGCTACGTGCAAAAGTTAGTGAAGAACATGGAGAGGACTAGAACGTTGTTGGATATTCATGGCTGGGGAAAGCCGCCATTATCAGTAGAAAAAATGACTGGCGTGAAACAACGATTGTGAGCCTCTCCTGCAAAGTGTGTTCGACGATTACATCAGGAATGTGGAATGTCACGGAGCACGTGCCACAGAGCTGCGAAGAAACCTGCGTGCATCCACATAGGTTCACAGTTGTTCAGGAACTGAATGTCAATGACAAAGACAAACGCATTATATTTCGCCGTTGGTTTCAGCAGTTTGTTGATCTGAGGTCCGCCCCTGGTAGCTGAGTGGTTAGCGTGACGGCATGTCATACCTAACTGCCCGGGTTCGATTCCCGGTTGGGTCGGAGGTTTTCTCCTGTTGTGTTGTCCTTATCATCATCATTTCGTCCCCATCGACACGCAAGTCGCCGACGTGGCGTCATCTAGAAAGATTTGCACCAGGCGAACGGTCTACCCGACGGCATTTTCATTTCCATTGCTCTGAGGCCAAGAATATTGCATACACATTGTTCAGTGATGAGGTTTGATTCCACCCCTCTGGCTACGTAAAATCTCAGAACGTACGTTTGTGGTATAATGAAAATCTACATGCACTGGTGGAGCAACCACTCCATTCACAAAAGATTGGCATGTTCTGTGCAATATCACAGCGTCGCATCATCGGATCAATTTTTTTCAAGTCTACTGTGACAAGTGCAGTGTACATCGAAATGTTTCTGTAATTTGTGGACCAGTTGTACGATGAATAACTTACTCCCGTCTGGTATCAACAGTATGGCGCCACAGGCCACACGTCTCGAGCAACCATGGCTGAAGTCGAATCATTTTCCCCGGCAGAGTGATTTCGAAAGGACTGTGGCGCCCAAGTTCACCTGATTTAACGTCACCGGACTTTTTCCTCTGGGGTGGTCCAAGAGGCAAGGTCTACAGGAATAAACCACACAACTTGGAAAATTTACGAGATAACATCATGCGTGACATCCGGGCAGTGACACCAGACATTCTGGCAGCAACATTCGAGGATCTGCAGCGTCGTGTTCAACTGTGTTAGAAGTCGAGGGCGGTCAGTTCGATTACCTTTTGTAATTCACCTTTATTTCCCCATGAAAAAGCGTTTGACATGTTCATTTCATTTCATTTCCCGATTTTATGTAAAGCCTGTAAGTGTAATTTAAGCAAATGTTTGTTTCGGGGGCTCTTTCGAGTGGAAAACCTTGCTCTAGATTGTATGTATTAAATCTGATTTCACGGCAACCAGTATGGTAATTAAATACGACCTCATAGGGTTAGTAAATCACAACAGTGTTTCTAACAGACTCTCGACAACGAACAGCTGATGTTTCCATCAAATGATGTTACATCCCTGATAACTTCATGAGAAAAACTCAACTTTCAAGAAGCAAAGTGTTTACCTAGAATGTCAGTACGATCGATGTATATTACCTGCGATTAAACTGCATATAAAGTAGTAATAGCACTCCGCGTATTTCCTCTTCTTTATTTTGTTTCTTGGATCTGCAAGTTCGTTGCACAGCTTGGCTTACATTTACTCAGGAAAAAATATATAATTAAAGCTTTATATTTGTACATTAGCTTTCTGTGGATCAATAACACAGTTTACAACGTTTTCTACCTAATTCATAAGAATATTACTGAAGAGATATAGGAAAAAAATCATTAACCATGTAAAAGTGGAATCATCTATAAGCCATCGATATTCAGACTGATTTATAAAGTCAAGAATTGCTCACACATGACTACAGTGGATGTGTTGGGTGGATGTAAAAGTTCGTAGTATTCTTAGGTTTCGAGGAACGAGATGTTCTTGTGACGAATAGCAGAGTGTTATTACCCAAAAATACACCATTTGACGTGGAAATATATGCAGCAAATTGAAAGCAGATTGAAAGAACGATGACTACTTTACCCTGTGGGTGTATAAATGTTTTTAAGGTAATTCGCTGTCAGTATCATTTGTGTTGCATGTATTTCAGGTTATCGTGCGACGCCACATTAATGACATTTTGCTTTCGTCTTTGCTGCTAGACCTCTAAGCTCTATCAAACGTCTCTCTACTGCTAACATAGAAAACACATGTTCAGTAGTAATAATACTGTAACCAGAAGATATACGACATTTCTGTGAATCACTGTCGTTTTCATTTATGCCATAGAAATAACTCTTTTCAGTAATTTGCATGGTTGTAAAAGTTTGCGACAATCAAAGACCAAAAAATCTGACTAATATCGTTATAGTTCTATGTTTTGGTATTCAGTAGGCAAAATCAAAGTGATACTCCTCAGGTGCCTACAAATCATTGTTGAAACTGTGTTTTTCAATTCCTTATGTGTTCAAAATTGGCAGTTCGTTATTACATATGCCTATCTGGAAAACTTTTACAATATGACTTTGTTTTGTAGATGACGTTGACTGTCATCCAGAAATACTGCACTGTTTGTAATCTTATAGTTTCTCGAAATGTTTTGTCCAGGTAGATGAAGGTGCATGTTAAGAAATGGTTTCTGAGGGGGATTGTATATCGAATAATTTTGACCCAGCAACGCAGTAATTTCTTGATCATGAGCCGCTGTGACAAGCGAAAGGCTTTGATACTTAAGATAAGCCTAAATCAGCGTTACACAAGTCTCCTATGGAGTAATACTGCATCATAAATCGCAGCTTTCCATCTCTACACCATGTATCAAGATGTAACACTGGATCGCAATGCATCGCTGAATCGATATATTCACAGACTCTTTGATGTAGTACAGGATAGAACATTCCAGTGTGAAAGGCAACTTTTTGGGTAAAGAAAAAAACGAGCTGCGGATTCCAGAACAAATGGCTGATATTTTTACGATATATACTTAAGATCCCGATCTCGAAGTACCCTGAAATTTTTCATGATATCCTTACATGTTTCCAGCATATAGAAGTTAAAAATGGTCCTATTTATACACTTAAAATTGGCAACGGCCTTGCCGCAGTGGATACACCGGTTCCCGTCAGATCACCGAAGTGAAGTGCTGTCGGTTGTGGCCGGCACTTGGATGGGTGACCATCTGGGCCGCCATGTACTGTTGCCATTTCTCGGGGTGCACTCAGCCTCGTGATGCCAACTGAGGAGCTACTCGACCGAATAGTAGCGGCTCCGGTCACAGAAAACTGTCATAACGACCAGGAGAGCGGTGTGCTGATCACACACCCCTCCTATCCACATCCTCAGCTGAGGATGACACGGCGGTCGGATGGTCCCGATGGGCCACTTGTGGTTCAGAAGACGGAGTGCTGCAGCTATACACTTAAAAATCGCACGTAAAATCCGGTGTGAGGCGAAAACGAATTTTGTAAAGTAATGTAGCACTGAGAAATATGCTGAAAGTGTCTCCGTTATCATCAGAAGGGTTCTGGGGACGCCATGTTGTAGTACTGAAGCATATTTAAATTGTTTATGTGCATAATGTACGGTTTGAGTTGCAAAATTTGTTTTATTTTATTTCAATTTCACGGAAGTAAACTATGAATCTTGTACAGATCGATAAAGTTCTTTTCGTATGAGTGACATGCCCAGCTGTAGCAGGGGAAAGAAGGCAACCAGCGGAAAACAGAGCACAAAAAAAGCGAATATCCCTCTATTTAAAAGACTGACTGAAAATTGGGGTACCAGATGTCTAATTCTACCTTCCTCAGAACCTTTAAAAATTTTCTCAAAAATTTTAGCACGTGAACATATTCTCATTTATTTATGCTGAGGGAGATGGAGACAGTGGCATTGAGAGAGAAATGGAAAAGTAATACATAGTAGGAGATAGTAGACTGTGGTTGCGCTATAGAAAGAAGAAAAGAGACAACGGCAGTGTAAGAGAAATAGAAAGACACAGTGGCAATGGAACATAGTTCACAATGACAAAACAGAGCTAGCATAAAAGTGAAGGAAACAGTGCTAGCTCGAGACAAGAGGAAAAAAGAGAAGGAAAAAATGTAAGTGGTTGAGTGCCAGTGATTATGAGAGACAGAGTCTATGACAATGACAACGAGGAAGAGAGAAGTGACAGTGAGAGAGACAGAAGCAATGAGAAGGAATGAATGAGACAGTAGCAGCGGAAGAGAGCAAGGAGGCAGTAGTAGAGGAGACAGTAGTAGTAGGACAGGACGAAGGTTTTGGGACAGGAGACAGTGACAGAGAGACACAAAGCGTTAATGACAGTGAGTTTCGCTCAATGAGTGAGTGAGAATGGGTAAGTGTGAGTGGGTGCTTATGAGCGACTTAGAACGATGCGTTACTGGGTGTGAGCGAGTTATAGTTACGGGAGCTTGTGCGACTGCAACGTGAGTTGCATGCTAAAAAGAGACCGAATATGTTTGCATGCCAAACGTTTTGGGAAAATTTTCGTAGGTGCTGAGAAACATGGAATGAAGCAGCTGGTACCCCACTTTCAGTCAGAGACTATTTTTTTTCCTATGGGAGCATTTTTCCGCAGGTGACACAGTGTTTGTAAACAGAGTTAATAACATAAAGCTTAATGACGTAGAGATCAAGCAAAAGCATTTGCCTAATTGCAAGATGGAGACGATGAAAGTGACAGGATTCCATAAGCACGTGCATGTTCCCTGCTCCAAGACGCACGCTATGATTTATCTGCCGACGGAACGACAAATTGTGTGTGTGTGTGTGTGTGTGTGTGTGTGTGTGTGTGTGTGTGTGTGTGTGTGTGTGTACGTTTGTAGGCCGACTGGTGGACTAATTTTGTTTGTCAGGCAGTCGGCTTGGTCTGACCACCCAACAGCAGATCCCACCAACCACTTCCGGGAAGAAACTGTACCATGTGTAGCTCTTTCGTGTCAACTGCCCGACTGAAGTTCGTCTTCTATCATAGCGTTTGAGAATTGCCGCTGTTCAAATAGAACTAACGTGAAAGACTGCAACCCGGATGAAACTTCGACGAAAGGTTTTCTGGAGGACTGCAAATGTTTGTGTGACACTTCGTGGAAGGAATATAGCAATATCAAGGAACCGAGCCGTGGTGGTTTCCGAGAGTAAGTGCGCGTGATCTTACTGGCGCCACTAGTGCACGCGTTCCGCTGATTCTGGCCCTTGTCGTATCATCTCTGCTGGATTATGTGTTCCCTCTGGGGCTGGGATTGTGTGATGGCGTGTCGGACACGGAGTTGGACGGGTGTATCTGGGTTCTCGGCGTCCTGCCAAATGCCCTGAATTAACACCATTCGGCTCTGGGGGCCCGCGTTTTCCTGCAGCGTTGACGGTTGCTACCAGCGAGCAAGGAACGGCTCTCGTCGTGTGGAGCCTGGTTACGACGTGCATCAGTTAATCGTCGTGTGTCAAATACATCGAGATGTGTATAACTTGTTAGCAGCCACGAGCAGCAGGGCAGTGTAATCCGGTGCCTACTTAGATCATGAAGATTTTAGCCTCCTAGACACTTGTTTGAAATTATCTATGAAGGCAGTACTTAAAGATGGTTAACTCTTAACTCACGATGTGTGGTCTTTCAGACCAAGCGAAAAATTTCGAATTCGCTCCCCAAGGCCAGTTGTGATGGAATGTTTCCATACCCCCCCCCCCCCCCCCCCATGTAGTTGTTATGGTCTTCAGTCCTGAGACTGGTTTGATGCAGCTCTCCATACTACTCTATCCTGCGCAAGCTTCTTCATCTCCCAGTACCTACTGCAACCTACATCTTTCTGAATCTGCTTGGTGTATTCATCTCTTAGCCTCCCTCTACGATCTTTACCCTCCACGCTGCCCTCCAATACTAAATTGGTGATCCCTTGATGCCTCAGAACATGTCCTACCAGCTGATCCCTTCTTCTAGTCAAGTTGTGCCACAAACTTCTCTTCTCCCCAATCCTATTCAATACCTCCTCATTAGTTATGTGATCTACCCATCTAATCTTCAGCATTCTTCTGTGGCACCACATTTCGAAAGCTTCTATTCTCTTCTTGTCTAAACTATTTATAGTCCATGTTTCACTTCTATACATGGCTAGACTCCACACAAATACTTTCAGGAACGACTTCCTGACACTTAAATCTATACTCGACGTTAACAAATTCCTCTTCTTCAGAAACGATTTCCTTGCCATTGCCAGTCTACATTTTATATCCTCTCTACTTCGACCATCATCAGTTATTTTGTTCCCCAAATAGCAAAACTCCTTTACTACTTTAAGTGTCTCATTTCCTAATCTAATTCCCTCAGCATCACGCGACTTAATTCGAATACATTCCATTATCCTCGTTTTGCTTTTGATGATGTTCATCTTTTATCTTCCTTTCAAGACACTATCCATTCCGTTCAACTGCTCTTCCAATTCCTTTGCTGTCTCTGACAGAATTACAATGTCATCGACGAACCTCAAAGTTTTTATTTCTTCTCCATAGATTTTAATACCTACTCCGAATTTTTCTTTTGTTTCCTTTACTGCTTGTTCAATATACAGTTTGAATAACATCTGGGAGAGGCTACAACCCTGTTTCACTCCCTTCCCAACCAGTGCTTCCCTTTCATGTCCCTCGACTCTTATAACTGCCATCTGGTTTCTGCATAAATTGTAAATAGCCATTCGCTCCCTGTGTTTTACCCATACCACCTTCAGAATTTGAAGGAGAGTATTACTCCTGATAACAACGTCCTCCTGAGTAGTCCCCGCCAGGAGATCCGAATGGGGGACTATTTTACCTCCGGAATATTTTACCCAAGAGGACGCCATCATCATTTAACCATACAGTAAAGCTGCATGCCCTCGAGAAAAATTACGGCTGTAGTTACCCTCTTTAAATTGCCAAGCCTACGATGTTTTGCTGTCGGCTGCGTTATCGCCTTATGTGTTTATTGTTGACACGTGTTACTGATAGGTGTTGGAGTGTCCTAGTCCGCGCCTCATGAACTACGAACCAGTTTCTTTCAGTACGGTACCCTAGGGCTCAAAATGTGTTCGCACGAATGTGTCAGTTTTAACTTTCCCGAATTTTATGAAATTGCTAGTCAGTCTATGGAGAAGGTGTCGGTGACGATATGGAAGAAGAAATAAACGAAAAAGATGACTATTTTGCGTTAACCTGTGATCACAATTCTGCTATCGAACAAGAGTATCATTCAGAGGAAGAACTTCAGGCAAGTTTTGATGGGGATCTGTCCGTATCGTGAATGAAAAACGTAAAGTGCCTGTTAAAATCTAATGTGTTCTGTGTCATAAGAAACATGTAGTTCCCAGCAATGAATGTCAATTTGACAGACTTTCTTTTTGTACCTATTGGGTATAATTTTTATGGGCAAATTTAACCTCTGGAATTTAAATTTATTTGGAAATTTATTTGTTACGGAGATTATACAATTTTTCAGAGTGTAAAATTCAGTACTCTAACAGTCAATTTATGTGTACTATTTAAAAGAATCACACAAAATTATGTGCTTTTGCGTGATAAATAGTAAAATGCTATTGTTTATTGCAATAAAATAAACTAGGAACATTTAAACAATTGTAAAAATAAATGTTGTATAGCACAAATTAAAAATTTCATATGATTTTTGCCTTAAATCTCGGTTTAAACATAGGGGTCCCAGAGACCCCACCTTGTGGTGTATGTTACAGGAAAGTCATCTCTCGAGTTAGGGTTAGTTCTGCCCGGTGTGAACTTGCCAGGAATCCAGTTTCTTTATGCCTTTTGGTGACCCGTTTGGGTCCGCGTGTCTCAGTCTGGAGAGTACAGCCTCACTTCCGCTTGCACTGCTTCATCATTACTAAAGTGAAGTCCTAGAAGGTGTTCTTCATGTACTGGAAACCGATGAAAATCGGATGGGGCCAAGTATGGAGGATGATCGATGACAGTGAACTCAAGACATCGGATTGATGCAGATGTAGCAGCGTTCGTGTGTCGCCTTGCATTGGCATTCTAAAAGAGAGGGTGGTACATGTGTGGACGAAGTTTTCTGCGGTTAGAAACTCGATTTCAGCACCCTGTTTCTCACGCATCGATTTACTTATGTTACACACTGCCATGTTAAACCCCGTAATTCGGAGCCCTCTAGTGGCAGAGGGTTACAACAAGCGAAGTGGGAAACTTGACCGAGTAACACGCATGGTATATAATACCTCGAACGATATCGAGAACAGCACGCCCTGGTATGTAGATGTGGAAAACATGAGATGGGTTCCTTTCTCAATCTCACATATAACTGGGACCTTCCTTAAACCAGAATACCACATTACTCTTGTGTGAATTGTGGTATATCGCACTTTCATCAGAAAATAACAATCTTGAGGGAAACACGATTTTTGGAAATTGTACCAACAAATCATGTCAGTCTACCAGATTATTCATTTGTAAATACCTTTCTAAATTCCTTCATTTTCCATTTTTTAATGTGATCATGCATTGTTGATTGCGAAACTTAGTGTTTAGCTGCTCTCTTCTAAGTGGATTTCATTGGAGACTGCTCAATTGATTGAGCGACGGTGGCAAAAGTGTCCTCTCGCATTTTTTTATTTTTTTTAACATGAACTATGCAGCCCATCTTTAAAGCTGCTCAAAACCAAAGCACATTTCTTCCTATCAAACATAGTTGTTTTTAAAGGTACGGCATTTCAAAGCGAACACTCAATGCACTCATCACCTCGGTCACTGCTTGACCTGCTTGTGAACGTTCGTGCACCAACACACATGCGATTAATCAATCGCTCCTCAGCAGCTATGACTTCATAACTGAAGCAATGCAACACTGAAATATAACAATAAACACTGACAGCAATCCATTTCATTAGCTTAAAAGCAGGGTAACAAACTGTAACGTTGCAGGCCTAGACAGGAGCGCACAGATCCTGTGTTCAGGGAGAGCATTACAGCCAATCGAGACAGCATTTAGCTTTGCTGACAGCTTCCTCAATTTCGAGCCAGTTCTCCAGGCAATGATCAGCCGTTTCGACAGCGCTTAAGTATGCAGCAGTGCTTATCTTCCTCATTAACAAACCAATGGTAGCCGAGCAGGTCACCGGCACAGCTGGGCTATTCGTCGTCGCCTGCCGTGTGTCGTCGGTCTCTGTCATGGGATTGCCGACCCTCTTCTGACGCGTCTACCAGCGCCGCAATCGAGCTTCGAACCGACGCGACGACTTCTTCCTGGTAGCCTGGCCATCAGGTCGCCTTCACTCTGCCACCATCCACGCGAGACCGCCAAAAGGAGAGCCTGCCGCCACGTCATGGTCCAAGGTTCGAACTGAAGTCCTCCCAGCTTCACGCTACTTGAGCTCGACGCTACCAGATGCAGCGTTTCAGCCATTGGTCCGTGGTTCGTCATCCTGTTGTGACCATAGAATATTTTAATTTTTATTCTTGCTTTTGTGACCATAATAAGAGTCCAGGCTCCATAGGCAAACAGCCAGCTGACATTAAGAAATAGTCCACCAGGACGTAGGGACAAGATAAGCGGCGGAGGCCGCCAAGTACGGCTTGTTGATGAAATGACTTAGTGTTTGACTTTCTGCCAGACGAAACAGCATGAATCAAACTTGCGCAATGGAAGACGCAAACACCAGGGCGAAAATACAGCAAAAGAGAGTGTCAGTCATGTGTGGAAAAGACTCGTGTGCAACCAATTAAGTTGTGTGCAGCTAGAAACGAAAGTGTCGTGTGGAACCGAAGGCATTCTTGCGCAAGCTGACGAATTAGAAACGAGAGTGTCGTGTGGAGCCATAGGCATTCTTGTGCAAAAGGGTCGTGTGGAACAAATTAACTCGTGTGCATCCAAGTACATGGGAAACGAAATAAAAGGCCAGGCAGCGGAATAGCTAGAAGTAGAGATTCAGATGCAGATTCAGAGGCAGTGCCGGCAGTTTGGAGATTCCGCAGTGAGACGCCAGCGGGGCCGAGTAGGCCCATAGCAGCCGATACAGCTGATAAAGACTTCAACTGTGAGAATACGGTGATAGACTCTGGTGGACACTCAGGACCTGCAGGTCAAGTAGGATTTTTTGAGTTTCATTGGAATATTGTTGAACAGAGGCTGTCAGTCTTTGTCTCAAATACTTAGAGAGATTTCAGTGCTAACCAAGAACAAGTGATTGTTTTGCACTTTTTTCTTATATGTACCGGCAATTAGCTTTGAAGTAGCAAGTCCGAATAAATAGACTGAATCTTACTAAGGGGTCTATGGTCCAACACCTCACCTAAGTATATGTGAGAATAAACTTGATAGAAACTAACCAATCTTTTCTGCCTATTGCAATTCTGTAACCGATTTTCAGGAAACTGATTTGCTTCAAACAAAGGAGATTCTCTCCCTTTCATCTTCGATATAAAGGTTGACAGCAATTTATAACTAACCCATTGTCGTTAATGTCCCGATTGCGCTACTCAGTTCGCACTTACTTCATTCTGGTATAGTAAGGCTGTGCCAGGACGCGACAATCGGCCTGCTTCACTCTGGCCACGGTCACGCCACCCCGACACTACAACAGCCAACTGGTTACCACCGTATTGCCAACTCGAGAAGAGCTGACAGTGGTGTGTCGGCAGTGGCACACCTGGTTGGAGGATTCAGCACCCACTGCCTCTTGTCTGCTAACTGCTCTAACTCTGCACTAAGTCTGTGTATGGTTAGTAATAAAGAACTGTGACACCAGAATGAGATTTTCACTCTGCAGCGGAGTGTGCGCTGATATGAAACTTCCTGGCAGATTAAAACTGTGTGCCCGACCGAGACTCGAACTCGGGACCTTTGCCTTTCGCGGGCAAGTGCTCTACCAACTGAGCTACCGAAGCAGGACTCACGCCCGGTACTCACAGCTTTACTTCTGCCAGTACCTCGTCTCCTACCTTCCAAACTTTACAGAAGCTCTCCTGCGAACCAAAGGCAAAGGTCCCGAGTTCGAGTCTCGGTCGGGCACACAGTTTTAAACTGTGACACCATTTGACTGCCTCCATCGTGCATGCGTCCACCCACATCCAACAGCAAACCACTCGCCTAATCCATTCTCTATGAAACCATTACACTATACCACAACAACTTTCTTATTCAGTTGTACAAAGTCAACAGCTTGTGCATGAATAAGTTTCTTTGCAGAATATGATTTCAGATCTTGTGCAGAAACAGTGTTTCAATCATCGGTTCAGTCTTTTCCAGTCTTGCTTTCTCTATATCAAACTGATACATCATCCTTCTTCCATCATCCCTTGATTATATCAACAGCATACCATCATCCCTTGATTATATCAACAGCATATCAACATTCTGTACGGAGGACCATTTTAAATGTGTTTATTCTGTTCGGTTCAATGACATTCACCTAACGTCAATGTATGTACTTGAACCAAGTGAGCTGAATCGCTGAATGTGTGGTAAATCACTGTAATATAACTGGATGTTTCTTTGACTCACAGGTGTCCTGCTGTTAGTCTGTCACACGATTGCTGCGCCCCTACAGGGTCAAGGATATGGACAAAGACAAGGTGAAGGTCAAAGTGGAGGACAAGGGCAGAGGGCGGGGAGTGGTGCGTATCCCTCCTCGGAACCACCAGCAGCTCACAGTCGGTCTTGGTCGACTCCCAAAGAGCAGCCAATAGCACCGGACCTGGCACTAGCCCGTGATATCACGACGCGCATCGTCAGCCTGCACACCAAGGAGGTCCTGTCTGTAGTCTTCAGGTTCTATGACATGCTCCGAAATTTCGCCCGGTAAGTGCAGTTTCACAGTTTCTCACTGTAGTCCGATCAGTTGGTCGTTCAGAAAATCGAATACATAATCGTGACCCGGTAAGGTACCTGTCGTTTAAACACTCTGTACGCTACCTCAGTCACCACCTTCCTCCACACCTGTACTATTTCATCATCTTCCCATTTGGTTCTCTGTACAAATTGTACACTATGGATTAGCCTCATCAACCTAGCTTTACATTTAACACTTGTAATGGAAGCACAGAGTTGGGACCAAAATACGAGGGGCGTTCAGAAAGTAAGCTCCGATCGGTCGCGAAATGGAAACGACTATGAAAATCCGATAAAGCTTTGCACAGATGTGTTGGGTAGTGTCTCTAGTATGACCCCAGTTAGCATCACGTCGCTCTTCTCATTTCTGAGCTCGCAGTGAGAGCGTAAAGATGTCTAGAAAATAGTGTCTGCCGCCAAGTACGAGGGCCTGGTGAGAAATTTCGCCTGAAGCTATGCAGCTAACATTACATAACTGTCGTGCTGTTTCCTCTTCAAGACAATTCTCAGCCGCATTCTGCAGGGGCAATGAAGATGCTCCTGCATCGTTTTCAAATGGAAATGTGAGATTACCCACAATACAGTCCGCAATTGTCTCCCCCTGAGTTTCATCTCTGGTCACATGAACCGCTGTCTTTGAATACAACATTTTGACACAGACAACGAGGTGTAGGCCAGCGTGGAGAATTGGCGGAAAGCACTGGCGGCCGCCTTCTGTGATGAGGCTATTGAAAAGTTGGTACAACGCTATGACAAAAGTCTAAGTCAGAACGGCGACTACGTAGAGAAGTAGCTGAAAGGTGTAGCTAATTGTTACAAGTAAAACATTTCTGATGTTCACTGTGGTTTCAATTTGGCAATCAATCGGAGCTTACTTTCTCAACAGGCCTCGTAGTTACTCGTGGAGTCGATTGATTGAGTATGCATGCAATACCAGGTCAGATTTCTTGATCAAATTACGCAATAATGGCCCTAAGTGTAAATACCATAACTAGTGCAATGTAAAGACTGCAGGTTAATGAAAAATCAACAGGATACAACTACAAAAATTGAAATGTTACAGCAAAATCTTATCAAAGAGCAGTTCCCAACCTTCAACTTTCATAATATAGTTTCTGATAAATAGATACTAAGCAGGATGTTATTAAGATAAGAGCCCTTAGAAACATCAAATACAATATCCGAAATTTTTATTTTTATAAAACCACAAAAAAATCTTCATTTATCTCCTTTATCGAACAAATCATAATCATAGAACCCAATGGAATTTCGATGCAGGCTAGAATCCAGTAAGTGAACACCTTTTCAAGCTTCACTCACAGAAATACATAAATCTTTAATGAAAACGCAATAATGCTTCCCTTCTGCTGCAACACACCTCAACTGTTACCACTATCCTCTCCAGTAGTTCATTAATTTCATTAACCTGTAACAGACATATGTTCAACACTGGAAACAACAACAGTTCGTCAGCTTCACAAATAAAATGCAAGCGTTTTTAACGAGGTCAGTAGAGTCGGCGTGCTACAAAAGCTATTGGAGAAACACTAGTCTATTACTCTGGCTCCTTCTAATGACCCCTTCAGTAATACTTCTAAAAGACCATTGACATGCTTCAAAGGACAGACCCCAGTTAAATTCAACACTTTGTCTGCGGACCACAAACAGCACTCGGTATTTCACAATAGATAAACCGTGACGAACAGTGATGTACAGTTGCAAGAGGCTTCTCCAGTAGTCTAAGCTGAGGCACGGTATAATCATTCCTCAATTCAAACCTCGGCTCCGTACGTGCTTACATCACCACAAATATAGAAACCACGTTTTATGATCGAGCATTGATGCTTCTGCAATAACGCTGCTTGAGCGGGGCAGCGAGCACACTACCCGTTCCAGGACAGTTCCTTCCGCCCACCAGCCACGTTTCGTCCGCCGCGCTTTCGGCCTACCCCACTCCAGTCAACAACAGCTGAACTGGTTCGTAAAGAAAGAGCTTCGGTCAATTTTAGCCACCTGTTGAGAAATGAAGAAAAACTATCCGGACCTTTTACTACAAATTATCGTAAAAGATATGTAAAAATTGTTACCATCAAATTGCACATTAGGATTCCTCTTAAGGATCATTCTACCTCCAGTCTCCTCTAAAATTGCAGTCTTGGAACAAAACTGAGGCCACCAGCTTGTGAAATCGAATATGTCTGCAGTCTGAATGCACTTTACAATGAACTTGTTGAGGTTATTTGAGCTATTAATAGTTCTCTGCATTATATCTCTCATTGTGTATAAACGATCAACTCTATTCAGTGACCTCTTAATGATACTGAAATTTTGATAGCATGGCCTGAAGAGGTGGCCTCTCACTGGAAAAAAGTGTTCAGTTTTTTCAAATCTTTCTGCATCTGTCAGTGCACAAAGATGTTTGGAGACGGCATGATTCTTATTTTGGCACCCGCATTTGTCGAAATAAGTATGCAGTTCTTCAGCTGCGGGGACTTCATTGTTGACATAATCTATGAGAAATGAACATACCTCATTTGGACCGTCTTTTTCATCCCCCTCCATGATACAGAGGAGTTTTGACAGTATTCTCTTTGATGTTATGGGTGGCAAAAACATTGACATTAATTTGAGGTGAATAGTATGTTTCCTGAGCAGGAATTACTGGCATAGTTAAATGTTGCATATAATGTAGGCAAACGGCACTTATTTTCATTTTCATTCTTCTGAAACTCCTGCTGAACTCTGTTATAAAATGTATTTCCGCTGATTTACTACCATCTCATGGGAAGCAATTCTTTTCGCTACATCGCACAGATTCGAGCTCTTTATTTTGATTTTCAGGACCTCAAAAGTACTGCAGCAATTAACTTGGCGCTGACCAAATTTCAAGAAAATTAATGTCATTCCCTAACCTCGTAAGCATGTTCGCATAGATATACAGTGTACTAGATTGGGTAAATTAAAGTTTGTTATAGTCTGCCTGCAGTCAGGCCCAACAGTTTTCCTGGTATAGGTGTCCCTTTTGCGTTGATGTACTCCAAGCCTTTCATTCGGTACTTCTCACATTCTGCGTCCAGAGCGATGTATCAGACTTTCGTCTTCCTCTTGGTTCATCCCGTTCAACACAATCGTCATTCGTCGCTGTCACATTGTATATGTCAGAAATGATAAAACGTATAGTTTTATAGATTCTGTACAACGAAAAATAATAAAATACGTTAGTGTACAATAATGATGCAGTTACACAGTCAAATCACCTCAGAACAATGCACAAGAAACAAGAGAGTAGCGCTCTGTTGATCGACAAACACGTAGCGCCTCTACCGGTATCTCACAAAAGTAGGGCGACCGTCCTAACTGATGCCCTTCCTTTACGAAACGCGAACGTCCCAATCACAATATCACAGTCAAGGAGCGGTTAAACTAATCTCCTACATTCAAGACGTGAACTCCCATGTTAATTCAAATTCGAAAAAAAATGTGTCTGATGCCCTTTCGTTATGAACCAGTTCAACTCTACGCACGGCCCGACCACCGCGCCAGAGTACCTCCGACGTTTCCCAGCCCGAAGACAGATAATTGCCCCCCGATGCGACTATCGATAAGTGCCGACATGTCACATTATTCCTCCCCCATCCCCCTTTCTCTGATTTAAGTCATCGTCCAGGGTCACGGTTTTATCTGGGAGAGGTGAGCTCTAATTTATTTGCCGGTTCCAAGGCCCCTTAAGACCGCCGTAAGAGGTGTAAGAAATCCAATAAGCTCCATGTGTCCCTTGAAACGCAGCACCAACTTTTTCGTGATTCTCTTCCATGCCTTATTCACTCTTTGATAGTTCTTAATCCACATATGGTCCCCAATTCAGTAAATGTTCGGCAGCCTGCCTTGATTACAACGTTTACGTCCCCTTCCGTACGCTCGCAGAATATTCCTTTCTGCCAACTGCCGCTTTGCAATCTCTTGACGAGAACCCATGTTCTACGGTAATAAATCCTCAGTGGATCACATAATGCAGAGTGCGGTAACCCAACATTAGATCGCCAGAACTGTAGTGAAGGCCATCGGGAGCCGTGGCAACGAACGCTCCCATTCACTCAGCTGCTACTGTTGTGTGTTATTAATGCAGATTTCAAATTACAACTAATTTTCTCAGCATACGAAGGGTTAGAATACTAGGATGTTATTGTAATGTTACGAATTCCCATACCAAGGCAAAATTGTTTGAACTTAGCAGATGTAGAGGTTGTAAAATTATCCGTCATCAAACATTGCAGATTGCCAAATGTTCCAAAAATGCCTTGCAAATGCTAAATAATTGTCCCAATGTAAGCATCTCGGGTTGGTAACAGCCAAACAAATCACGTAAATGCGTGTAACCACTAACTGATCTAGGCAGAGGAGACACAAAATCAATACACATTCGTTGGAAAGGTTTCTCCAATGCCTTGGACGTTGAGAATCCCATCTTAATGTTCCACGCTGGCGTACTAATGGCACAGACATCACAGGCCGCTACCGTCTATCGGATCTCCGAGACCACATACGAGATGCATTCAAGTTCTAAGGCCTCCGATTTTTTTTTCTAATTAACTACTCACCCGAAATCGATGAAACCGGCGTTACTTCTCGACGTAATCGCCCTGCAGACGTACACATTTTTCACAACGCTGACGCCATGATTCCATGGCAGCGGCGAAGGCTTCTTTAGGAGTCTGTTTTGACCACTGGAAAATCGCTGAGGCAATAGCAGCACGGCTGGTGAACGTGCGGCCACGGAGAGTGTCTTTCATTGTTGGAAAAAGCCAAAAGTCACTAGGAGCCAGGTCAGGTGAGTAGGGAGCATGAGGAATCACTTCAAAGTTATTATCACGAGAAACTGTTGCGTAACGTTAGCTCGATGTGCGGCTGCGTTGTCTTGGTGAAACAGCACATGCGCAGCCCTTCCCGGACGTTTTTGTTGCAGTGCAGGAAGGAATTTGTTCTTCAGAACATTTTCGTAGTATGCACCTGTTACCGTAGTGCCTTTTGGAACGCAATGGGTAAGGATTACGCGCTCGCTGTCCCAGAACATGGACACCATCATTTTTTCAGCACTGGCGGTTACCCGAAATTTTTTTGGTGGCGGTGAATCTGTGTGCTTCCATTGAGCTGACTGGCGCTTTGTTTCTGGATTGAAAAATGGCATCCACGTCTCATCCACTGTCACAACCGACGAAAAGAAAGTCCCATTCATGCTGTCGTGGCGCGTCAACATTGCTTCGCAACATGCCACACGGGCAGCCATGTGGTCGTCCGTCAGCATTTGTGGCACCCACCTGGATGACACTTTTCGCATTTTCAGGTCGTCATGCAGGATTGTGTGCACAGAACCCACAGAAATGCCAACTCTGGAGGCGATCTGTTCAACAGTCATTCGGCCATCCCCCAAAACAATTCACTTTCTCGATCATGTCGTCAGATCGGCTTATGCGAGCCCGAGGTTGTTTCGGTTTGTTGTCACACGATGTTCTGCCTTCATTAAACTGTCGCACCCACGAACGCACTTTCGACACATCCATAACTCCATCACCACATGTCTCCTTCAACTGTAAATGAATTTCAATTGGTTTCACACCACGCAAATTCAGAAAACGAATGATTGCACGCTGTTCAAGTAAGGAAAACGTCGCCATTTTAAGTATTTAAAACAGTTCTCATTCTCGCCGCTGGCGGTAAAATTCCATCTGCCGTACAGTGCTGCCATCTCTGGGGCGTATTGACAATGAACGCGGCCTCATTTTAAAACAATGCGCATGTTTCTATCTCTTTCCAGTCCGGAGAAAAAAAATCGGAGGCCTTAGAACTTGAATGCACCTCGTATAGGAGTTGTAAGTGTTGAGCATTTCTTCACGGATGAAAGTCGACTCGTCAGTCCACAGAATAATGTTTGCGAAGCCGGAAGTTAACATTCTTTGCTGCATAAACCATACGTCACAGTCGTTCCGAATTGGAAAATCAGTGGGTAGTAGGTCCTGTGCCTTACACGACTTGTAGGGATGACGATGATCATCACGCAGACTTTTCCACACATTGTTATAACTAGCATTTAAAGTATGAGTAGTCGAGCGTACGCTACCTGAAGGATTGCTGTCGAACACTCGCAGTACTCGTTCCTCGAAACCAGGTCGACCTCGAGTATGGAAATTTACCTCTTATGTGCCCCTTTCACGGAGGCGACGATCCACAGCAGCAACTATTTTCTAATTTGGTATTCGTTTCTTTGGATAACGTTCTGCGTACAAAAAGCCGTGCTCTTTCCATAGCTCCTGCAACGTCAAAGGTCAAGTACATGTCTACAAGTTCATTCCAGGTGAAACACTCCACGTCCCACGCATGATAACACAAAGTAAACAGTCCTTACCTTTGGTGCAATAGTTGATTAGGAATTACGTTGAGTCGGAAACGGAGTACACAAACGACAGCTCACCTCAAGTACACAGCACGGAAGGAAAGGGAACTAGTAAAGGGAGCGAGTGTCAGTGAAAACAAATGACTGAAGACATACAGACTTACGGATATGTACCGCCGGTTATCGCACCACGACGCGGACCGAAGACTTTTGAGGTCGTCTACCGCCATAAATATGCAACAGCAACCCCATGTTCGTATACTTAAAATAATTATCTGTATCCAGCCCACCCTCTCACAAAAATTCTGCATTTATTTCTGAAACACCCAGTATAATCGCTTCATTGACTCTCAGCGTTGAGATCCACTTTTAAATTTGTGAAGAGCATCGCTTAGGTGTCTGTGTTCCTATAAATTCAAACTGAGACGATGATTATCGGTGTGCTATGTCTGACAGATATGCAGCCACATTGATATTTCAGTGCTAAATTACCTTATCTGAATTGTATTCCATATCTAAGCCTTTTTAAATATTAGCTAGATACGTGTTAAAGAGTTTAATTTGGTACAGAAAAGAATCATCATATATTTGCGTTGTCACTCAATGTTTCCGTTGCTCCAACTCTCTAGTTGTTAGCTTGGAAGCGTGTTCGTCGTCTGCTGGAATGACTATATGTCTTTGGACTTGGAGTGAGTTTCTCTGGATGTAGGGACGGTTTCGCTAACTTTTGTGTATAGCACACGGGTATTCTTCTGGGTCAGAGAGATACCGGTGAGCGATGATCCGTCGCGTTTGTTAAGATGGCACAGGTAGAGTGTGCATATTTTCTGTGCCTCGGCTTCCGGTCCGTGGTAGGGACTGTAGGTGAGTGGCGAGCAGCCTCACTGCGATGGGTTTCGTCGAAGTGGTAAGTAACATCCAGTGTTAGTCCTCAGTGTTGCAGTTTTGTGAATGAGTAAGTGTCAACTTAATTGAGTCTTTAATTCATTTCTTACTAGGTTTCAGCTATTGTAGAATTGTCGGGATATTGAGAACAATCTCGCGATTTAGCTCTTCTTTCCCTTATTTAATTATAGAACGACTCCTTTATCTGTGATGAATGATTACTCTGATTGTGAGTGTGTGTAACCCATCCTTCCCATGGCACCCCTGATTTCGAATGACCGTGTCATTCCTGCATGCATTTCAGACCGTTTCACTAGCAAAGTTAAGTACCTCTTAAATACATAATTTTTCATGCCTTTCCCTTTTAAAGATTTAATTCTGAAGTAAGTGTATAGCAAAAGTCATTAGAATATCTACCAAGTTTCGCTGCCATACGATAACTACAGCCGACTCTCGACCCCAGTGGGAAGCTGCAAATTAATTAGAACCACCCGATAGATGCGAGCTGTGTTTGGTAAAAGTGATTAGGATCCATAAAACGCATGCTTGCCCCGCGTCGTATGGAGTACTACACAAAGGATGGACGTCATTCTATCGAAATTATTGCTCAAGAACTAATTCAGTAGCCGAGTTTGAGTGATAGTGTTAAAGCTAGCTGAAGACGAGAAATGAAAAAACAGAACTCAAAGCTACAAAGCAAACGACACATGATTCTATT
The DNA here is from genome assembly GCF_023898315.1 of Schistocerca nitens. Classification (NCBI taxonomy): domain Eukaryota; kingdom Metazoa; phylum Arthropoda; class Insecta; order Orthoptera; family Acrididae; genus Schistocerca; species Schistocerca nitens. The sequence goes on from NC_064618.1 coordinate 404,584,498, forward strand.
ACTCCAAAAAGATAGGTCCAATACACTCATAAAATTTCGTTGTCGTAAAGCATTTTCTTCAATTATCCTCGCAAAACAAGTGGCTTTGGATAGTCAATACAAGACATAGAAAGCGGAGCTGATCACCAGATACAACGAAGTGACCACATGGATAGATACTAGTGAAGAACAAAGAGCACATGAACCTAATGGTATCCAAACACGAATATTTTTGAAAAATGCGTAACCGATTACAGACTGAATACGAAAGTGAACATACTTTCATATTGAACATATTTAACAACTCCCTAAGTCACACAAAACCAATGGCCTTGCCGCAGTGGTAACACCGGTTCCCGTCAGATCACCGAAATTAAGCGCTGTCGGGCTGGGCTAGCACTTGGATGGGTGACCATCCTGTCTGCCGAGCGCTGTTGGCAAGTGGGGTGCTCTCAGCCCTCGTGAGGCAAACTGAGGAGCTGCTTGATTGGGAAGTAGCGGCTCCGGTCTCGGAAACTGACCTAAGGCCGAGAGAGCGGTGTGCTGACCACATGCCCCTCCATATGCGCATCCAGTAACGCCTGTGAGTTAAGGATAACACGGCGGCCGGTCGGTACCTTTGGGCTTTCATGACCTGTTCGGGAGGAGTTAAGTCACACAAAGCAATCCGACCTAGACTAAAACAGAGTTCCAGGGGAACAGCTGTACTCGCTCATGGGAGATGGGAGATGGTAGGAAGAGTGAGTCTAAAAACTAGTCTCTGGGCGTCCGTTGAGCACAGCGCCACGTTTTTTCCAAGGGAAGGGGATGGTGCCGCTCGGTTAGTCAATCGACTGAGGCAGAAAAACGGGCTAAGGTCGGAATTCGTTGCATGCTGTTTTACTGTTTATCTGTGGAGTGAAAATCTGGGATGTTCGACCGTAAATTGGAAGGTTGGTATTGCTACGTTCTGAGGGAAAGAAACTTCTCTGGTCCTATGAGCAACAAAATAATTACGTAAGCAACTGATGAAATCATGAACTATGGAACCTCTCCACGGTTTCATTGAAACTGATCACCAGAGACTGTCAATATGTATCTATTAGTGCGTCCCTCAAATGATGTCTTTTCAATTCTACTGTCTTTAGTGGGCACTTAAAAAGATTCGTCGTAATGGGTTTCATATGGTTCGGTCCTAATCCTTTGGTCTCGGAGAACGCTGTTAAATGTAAAACTTTTCATGCACCTGGTAACGTGTATTCATGGCCTCTGTAGACGTCAGCTACACTACCAATGACGAGCTAATTACTGTGATTTTATTAACAAGTCCACTGATTCCATATGTCTCATTTATTTTTGCATCTCAAAAAGTGCTATTGTTGATTACCGAACAAAGGTTCTAGTTGTTAGTCTGTGTCACGTCCTGTATTGGCCGGAGGACACTATGAGACAGTGTAGGGAATGAAGAATTATTACACGTACCTATCGTGAAATGGCCCAGCGGCAACACCTTTAAGCACTACAGCACAGATGCAACCATTTGTGTGAACCAAGCAAATTAACTGAGGGAGCATTTTCGTCGTCTTTAGGTCCAGATAACTGACCACACCTAATATTTTCGTCTTGGTATTGGCACTATTCTGTGTGCCCATTAATTTACTTGTGTTCATAATCGATAGTGATAAATAACAGTAAATGTTCCTGTTTTACTTGTTAATAGCCATTATAACTAAACACTACTCTTAACCGTATCCGTCTAACAATTGATTTCAATTCAGATGAATTGTTTACTACGTTCTCCCTTATGTGTCTTACAGTAACCTAATGTTGCTGCATGACTTTCTCCTTATTGCAGGGGCATCGCAGGTGTGTACCATTCGAGATGAAGAATTCGCCGATGAAGAGTGCCTTCCACTATCCGACGATGCCTATACACTATATCGCATTCGCTGCAGTAACTTAATCAACCGTCAGTTATTTCTAGACGAAAAAGTGACTTTAAAGGACTTGTACTATTTCTATTACTCAATGTTCGCAACTGAAGTTTGTAGAGACTCGATGGAATTTATTAAAGAACATGTTCACAGATAATCTACACATCTTTCACTGATAAGTAAACATCATTCCTAATATTATTATTGTTGTTGTTATTATTAGTGTTATTTACTCGTATTGACATGACTAAATACAGTAAACACAGAAAAACCAGTCACTACGCTAGATTTGGTATTTTAACACCACTCGATAATTTCCAGACTCCTTTAACTGAATGATATAAGGCCGATAGGTGGACAGTGCGTTCAGATGCCAGTAAAGTGGCTTTTTGTTGTTGGTTGGTGGATATTTTATCGATGTCAATGTTTTTAAAAGACCCAATGAGAGACTGTGGCACTACACACAGTGTGCCAAGGAACAGCACAATCTTTTTTGCTGCTTTATACCAGAGACGTTGTTTTTCATCATTTCTGCAGCAGCAAAGGAAAGCAATGTCGGTAATCCACACTTTCCTGTTCTGCGCAATTTTTATTTCGCCGAAGATCATTCTAAGGCCGGAAAATCTAATTAGTTTTGCTGGTTCACTATAGAGCTTATAACACCAAACTTTTTGTAACTGGAAAGTAGTATTTCTGGCATAACGTTTTGTCTCCACTTATAGACCGGCTGTGCCATCGTTCCGCAAAAGCTCGAAAAGTGGTGGATTGTTTTGTCAGAGTCATTGCAGAGTCATCATTTTGGGTTTTCTGCTGATTTTAATGGTTCTGATAATATTCGTTGAAAGTATGTTTCTGTGCTTACAGAAGTATTCTTTTTGCTTCCTTTCGCACGATTCCACTGTAATGTGGACAGGGGGCGTCCACTTCGGTGAAAATTTTGCTGCCGCTGAAAAAGACTAATATAGGTGTCCTTGTAGGGCGGGTGCGTGGGTTCTCGGGCAGCACACACACACAACGAATGTAATGCAGAATAGTGATTGGTAAAATACAGGGTGGTTCATTGATAGTGACCGGGCCAAATAGCTCACGAAAAAAGCGTCAAACGAAAAAACTACAAAGAACGAAACTCGTCTAGCTTGAAGGGGGAAACCAGATGGAGCTGTGGTTGGCCCGCTAGATGGCTCTGTCATAGGTCAAACGGGTATCAACAGCGTTTTTTTTAAATAGGAACCCCCTTTTCTTACATATTCGTGTAGTACGTAAAGAAATATGAATGTTTTAGCTGGACCACTTTCTTCGCTTTGTGATAGATGGCGCTGTAATAGTCACAAACGTATAAGTACGTGGTATAACGTAACATTCCACCAGTGCGGACGGTACTTGCTTCGTGATACATTACCCGTGTTAAAATGGACCGTTTACCAATTGCGGAAAAGGTCGACATCGTGTTGATGTATGGCTATTGTGATCAAAATACCCAACGGGCGTGTGCTATGTATGCTGCTCGGTATCCTGGACGACAACATCCAAGTGTCCGGACGGTTCGCCGGATAGTTCGGTTATTTGAGGAAACAGGAAGTGTTCAGCCACATGTGAGACGTCAACCACGACCTGCAACAAATGATGATGCCCAAGTACGTGTTTTAGCTGCTGTCGCGGCTAATCCGCACGTCAGTAGTAGACAAATTGCACGAGAATATGGAATCTCAAAACCGTCGGTGTGAAGAATGCTACATCAACATCGATTGCACCCTTACCATATTTCTATGCACCAGGAATTGCATGGCGACGACTTTGAACGTCGTGTACAGTTCTGCCACTGGCCAGAAGAGAAATTACGGGACGATGACAGATTTTTTGCACGCGTTTTATTTAGCGACGAAGTGTCATTGACCAACAGCGGTAACGTAAACCGGCGTAGTATGCACTATTGGGCAACGAAAATCCGCGATGGCTGCGACAAGTGGAACATCAGTGACCTTGGCGGGTTAATGTATAGTGCAGCATTATGGGGGGAAGGATAATTGGCCTCCATTTTATCGATGGCAATCTAAATGGTGCAATGTATGCTGATTTCCTACGTAATGTTCTACCGATGTTACTACAAGGTAATTCACTGCACGACAGAATGGCGATGTACTTCCAACAAGCTGGATGTCCGACACATAGCTCGCGTGCGGTTGAAGCGGTATTGAATAGCATATTTCATGACAGGTGGATTGATCGTCGAAGCACCATACCATGCCCCGCACGTTCACCGGATCAGACGTCCCCGGATCTCATTCTGTGGGGAAAATTGAAAGATATTTGCTATCGCGATCCACCGCCAACGCCTGACAGCATGCGTCAGCGCGTTGTCAATGCATGTGCGAACATTACGGAAGGCGAACTAATCGCTGTTGAGAGGAATGTCGTTACACGTATTGCCAAATGCATTGAGGTTGACGGACATCATTTTGAGCATTTATTGCATTAATGTGGTATTTACAGGTAATCACGCTGTAACAGCATGCGTTCTCAGAAATGAAAAATTCACAAAGGTACATGTATCACATTGGAACAACCGAAATAAAACGTTCAAACGTAGGTACGTTCTGTTTTTCAATGTAAAAAGCCTACCTGTTATCAACTGTTCGTCTAAAACTGTGAGCCATATGTTTGTGACTATTACAGCGCCATCTATCACAAAGCGAAAAAACATTCATATTTCTTTACGTACTACACGAATATGTAAAGAAAATGGGGGTTCCTATTTTAAAAAAAAACGCAGTTGATATCCGTTTGACCTATGGCAGCGCCATCTAGCGAGCTAACCATAGATCTATCTGGTTTCCCCCTTCAAGCTAGACAAGTTTCGTTCTTTGTAGTTTTTTCGTTTGACGCTTATTTCGTGAGATATTTGGCCCAGTCACTATCAATGGACCACCATGTATATTGCTCAGTTCTGGTAACACTAGTTAACAGCAATTGTACAATGCGGGTTCAAACTATATTTCCTGCGTTGACTACATTTCCATGAACACTATCTCTGAACTAATATTGGAGGATAACTAATCTTCTGTCTTGATGAACTATTCGAAGAACAGTTCCAAACTAACAGTACTCAGTTTAATTCTCTAGGCAGGCGGTCTCTTTTCATACACGCGAATTCTGTTCACTATTCTATTTCCACTGAAGACTAACCATTATTATTGGTCATTGTTTGCGTCTCACTCGATGACCAGAAGATTTGAAGACACGACGGACGTTCTACAGAAACTACCTAGCAAGACTCGGACTGACTTACAACTTGCAAACTCACAAATTCTGCTCGTGAATAGTTACTCAAGCGCGCGTCTCTCTTCGTGGCGGCGCTGCCGCTCCAGGGAGCGTAATTGGTTAGCGCGCAGCGACGTTCCTTCTGCGGACAGACGTTCACGATTACTTCCAGTACTAACTGTCTCAGACTCTTCTTGTGCACCAAACATGTTTATCTTCAATCAGGTGCCATTCAAAGCTGCTTTGTATTCGTTTTCTTTTTTTTTCAAAACTTGTCTATGCATTGGCTTACTGTTCCAGACATCCACTCGAGTTTGCTGAGCTGTTTTCTGAGAATTCAATCCTCAAATGTTACAGCAGCTTCTGGATGTTGACTTGCATCAGCGCAGTTCCCTCATTTGCTTTCACATCTTTCTATAATGGGTGTTTTTCTTCTCCCACTGACTGACCAATTTGCAGATTCCTCAGCTATCTAATTTTCTTGGCTACTTAAATCTATCCACGTAAATGGGGGAGGATGTCATACACGACGAATTGTCATGAGTTTATTTCCCTGTCCAAGTTGTGCGGCTCTGCTTGCGTCCAATTCACAGTTCCATTAGTGTACCTCACAGCTATTCATGGCCTTTCAAAATTTTTCTGACGCTCAGATTGCATTTTTTGCTGATCACAGTTTTCACACACCCGATGTTGTCCTTGTTCATGTCCGGCTGAAAAATTCCTAGGTAGGTAGGCTTCCGGCTAGTGGCATTTCAGCGCCTTCACTTTTCTGTAACATTCCCGTTTTATAACGAGACTGTATCTCATTCATCAGGGCTGAATTCTGTGATAATGCCAGCGTTAAAAATGCTGACTACGCTGGTCAGTGTTGAATTTCAATTTCTGATTTTCCGTAGAGCTTATGGTAGCCCATGAACAGAAGATGAGCAATTTTCTGTTAGTTTCTGGCTGTTCGATACACAGGTTTTATTACTATAGGAACATCGACAGTAGAGATGAACAGTCGCGAGGATAGTAAGTCGCCCTGGAAGATGCGTCGCTGTTCACTAATCTGTAACCATCATTTCCAACCAAAAAGCTGTCTTTCAGCGCTGCATTGTGTTTATGTGAACTTTCTGATGCTTTTTGCTGACCCCAATGATTTCCAGGCATTGACAGCCAAGCTGTGAGGTACTAAGGAAAAGGATTTTTGTGTTTGGCCCATTTGATATGCAGATTAGTTTCCCTGACTGGAGTCTCTGCAGTTCTCCAAAATCAGTTCACCAATCGGTAGCTGGCCTTTCGTCCCTTTGCTTACTCATTGAAAGACTTTTAGGTCCACTAACAGGATATTATTTTCTTTCATGGTGTCCAGAACACTATCAGCTATGAAGCCTATCAGCAGCTTCAACGCAAATGTCCAGACGTTAGTTTATATGTCAGTTGTATTGACCCTTTTCATACTTTCTTCTTTATTAGTTTGTGATAGACCTTTCCAAAATTGGGTTAATGCCCCTTTTTCTGGCTTCTCAATTTTTGTTGTTACCCCAAAAATCTGGTTAGAAAAGATACAAACAGATTGGTTATCAGGTACTCTGAGTAAGGAACAAGGGAAGCTTGCTCATTGAGGGAAAAGACAGACGGTTAAAGTTGATCGTCCAGAAGACAAATTTAGCACTTCAGAAACAAAGAGCTTGTAACCATAATCGAAGAATCAGTTTCTACACTTGTTACGGCTTGCACCCTCTGCTTGGGAAGTCTTTTCGGTCTTTTCGCGAGAGCTGCTTCACACACGGCGCAGTGAATCGTTCGCGGGCGGAGAAAACGTGATACAACTGAAAAAGTACCATGTTTTTAGTTCGCTGTTGGCGTTTTGTTGACCACCACAACAGGAGAACTTTGAGGACTTTTTTTCATTTTCGTAGTGGCCTTAGTTCGTGACGAATTGTACACAGAAAAAAGAGCCTATAGTTATAAAATAGCTTTGTTTCCACTGTCAGCTATCAACCTGCATCCTCTCCTACATGACTACCGTGCAGTTCACACTTATGTGCCTGGTAGAGGGTTAATTGAACCACTCTCGCACAATGTCTCTATCGTTCCCCTCTCGAACAGCACGTAAGAACGACGAACACATAAAACTCTCTGTGCACTCTCCGTTTCTTTTTCTTATTTTATTCGGATGATTATTTCTCCCTATACGGGTGGGCGCTAACAAAATATTTTTTCACGTTCCGAGGAGATACTGGATAATCCAAATTACCACAACGAGTAACGCCTTTGTGTTAATGATTGACACTCCAGCCCGTATGCGATGTCCGTGACCATCCCTTCCGTATATCGCGGCAGCACAAAAAGAGCGGTCCTTCTTTGAACTTTTTCGATGTAGTCCATCAGTCCTACCAGGTAAGGATCCCATACTACACAGCAACACTTTAACAGGGGGCGTCACAAGCGTAGTGTAGGTATGTAAATTGAAGGGGATCAATGCCATCAGCAGCAGCTGGACATTATGCGGAATCAGCGGCGCCGAGTGAAACTGTGTACCGGACCGGAATTCGAACCCGGTATCTCCTGCTTACGAGGCAGGTACGTTCAGACATGTCCCAAAGAACAGACAGCCAGATGGACAATAGATCCGGCTCCTTCAGTGCCTATGCACAACTAGGTCAGACCTCCTGTGGGACTCTCAGAGTAGCGAACAGGAGTAAAATGGACACGGACAGCGGGTGGATGGCGTTGGTGGGACTGTGCATCAGCTGTTATGCGTGCCGAGATAGTACGCGCAGTTGCGATAACGAGATGGCGCAGTGGTTAACGCACCTGCCTATTAATCATGAGATCCTGGGCTCGAATTCCGGCCCGGAACACGTGTTCACCCTCCGCTGCTGATTCCGCGTAACGTCCCGCTGCAGCTGACGACACTGATCCCCTTCAATGTACATACAATGTTTCACAGCTGCGGATTCTACGTGCTGTCTGTTCTTTCGGAAATGTCCTAAAGTAAAGACGCCACGCATTCATATACACTATGTGATCAAAAGTATCCGGACATCCCCAAAAACATACGTTTTTCATATTAGGTGCATTGTGCTGCCACCTACTGCCAGGTACTCCATAGCAACGACCTCAGTAGTCATTACACAGCGTGAGAGAGCAGAATGGGGCGCTCCGCGGAACTCGCGGACTTCAAACGTGGTCAAGTGATTGGGTGTCACTTATGTCATACGTCTGTACGCGAGATTTCCACACTCCTAAACATCCCTAGGCCCACTGTTTCCGACGTAATAGTGACGTGGAAACGTGAAGGGACACTTACAGAACAAAAGTGTACAGGTCGACCTTGTCTGTTAACTGACAGAGACCGACGACAGTTGAAGGCGGTCGTAATGTGTGATAGACAGGCTGCTCGTAAGCCACACATCAAGCCGGTAAATGCCAAACGACGCCTCGCTAGGTGTAAGGAGCGTAAACATTGGACGATTGAACAGTGGAAAAACGTTGTATGGAGTGATGAATCACAGTACACAATGTGGCGATCCGATGGCAGGGTGTAGGTATGGCGAATGCCCGGTGAACGTCATCTGCCAATGTGTGTAGTGCCAACAGTAAAACTCGGAGGCGGTGGTGTTACGGTGTGGTCGTGTTTTTCATGGAGGGGGCTTGCACCCCTTGTTTTGCGTGGCACTATCACAGCACTGGCCTACATTGATGTTTTAAGCGCCTTCTTGCTTGCCACTGTTGAGGAGCAATTCGGGGATGGCGATTGCATCGTTCAACACGATCGAGCACCTGTTCATAATACACGGCCTGTGGCGGGGTGGTTACACGACAATAACATTCCTGTAATGAACTAGCCTGCACAGAGTCCTGACCTAAATCCTACAGAAAACCTTTGGGATGTTTTGGAAAGCCGACTTCGTGCCAGGCCTGACCGACCGACATCGATACCTCTCCTCAGTGCAGCACTCCGCGAAGAATGGGCTGACATTCCCCAAGAAACCTTCCAGCACCTGACTGAACGTATGCGTGTGAGAGTAGAAGCTGTCATCAAGGTTAAGAGTGGGCCAGCACTATACTGATTGCAGCATTACCGATGGAGGGCGCCACGAACTTGTAAGTCATTTTCAGCCAGGTATCTGGATACTTTTGATCACATAATGTAGTAGTGTAGGTAGTCTAATATATGTGTTGCGTTTTATAAGTGTTCTGCGAATAAAATGCGGCATTTCGTTCGCTTTCCCCACAAAATTATCCATGTTAATGTTCTTATTTAAGTTGCTTCTAATCGTTACAGGTAGGTATTTAGTCAAATGTCAAAGCCTTTACAATTATGTGATTTATTTTGTAACCGAAATTTGACGGTTTACAAGTTATGTGGATGACGTCACACTTCTCGTTACTTAGGGTCAATTCTCACTTCTCGCACTGTACAGATATCTTTCCTAAATCATGTTACAATTGGTTTTAATCTTCACTTATCGTCACTAGATGGTAAGTGACGGCATCATCCTCAAATAATCAAAGAGGGCTGCTTACATTGTCTCCTAATCCACTTATATAGCAGAGTGACTATGGCACTACCTTGGAGGACGCCAGGTTTGTAGTGTCCGAAAGAACAGACACCATATACACATAATGAAGGCGTGGACGGCCAATGATCTCTTCTTACGGGAATCGGCGAAACGCTGCGAGTAATGAGGATAATGAGCAAGGGGAACTTCATTAGTTGTGTGTGGATATGTTGCGAATTTAGGTCTGATAGGAAGTATGCGAGCGTAGTCGGTAGAGTTGTGATGTCCGGATGGCTTGGTGTTCAGAGCAACTGCCTAATAAACAGGTAACCCAGGTTAGAATCCCAATCCGGCAAGAATTTTCAGCTTTCCCCATAGATTTAAATCAATGCCCACTCGCAGCCAGTGTCTGTGATTCCTTTGTGTCTTAACAACTGAATATCTTACAAGGAGTACCGATTTTCTCCGCAAATGACTGTTCACCAAATAGGTATACCGCTCATTTACGGTGCAAGTTGAAGTTCGTTACCCCATAAGACGTAAATTATAGACCACAGGCACCTTAAGACTGAAGCTTCCTGACAGATTAAAACTGTGCACCGGATCGCGACTCGAAAATGAGATCTTTACTTTTCGCCGGCAAATGCCCTACTGACTGTGCTATCCAAGTACGATTCACGTGCCACCCTCAGAGGTTTACTTCCACCAATACTGCATCTCCTATTTTCTAAACTTCAAAGAAGTTATGCATATCTTTGAGGACTAGCACTTCTGCAAGGAAGGATACTGCGGAGACGTGACTAAAAAACTTCATAGGGGACTGTTTCCAGAATTAATATTCACTCTGCAGTGGATTACATGCTGATTTGGGAAAAAGGAGTGCTAGTCCTGCAACTTAAGAAGGAGAACTCTGTGAGATTTTGAAGGTAGGAGATGAGGTGCAAGTGGAAGTAAAACTGAGAGGGTGGGTCCTGAGTCATGCTTGGATAGCTCAGACGCTAGAGCACTTGACCGTGAAATGCGAAGGTCGCAGGTTTGATTCCCATCCGGTACAAAGTTTTATTCTGTCTGGAACTTCTAAGTCAGCACACATTCTACTGCACTCTGAAATTTAATTCTGGATCTTTGTGATTTACCGCCGTGCAGTCGCGGTAGACGGACAGCGTAGAGTAGCAAATGCCGACGGAACGTATCCACAGCTTCACTGAAATCGTGTTGGCGACATTTTTCTTTTTTTCACCATTCTCTAACAAGGACGCGTATTGACACTTGTACCTTCTCTCAACATACTCGAGACTGAAGAGTCACCTCCGATGGTGGCTACCAAGGAAGCGCTGTCATGGCCCTGAAATGCCCTCAGACACTAGTCTATCCCACAAAGTGTGTAGTTCGACACTTGATACGTCTGTCTCAGGCTGTTCTCCACACTTTGTGGGTGGGAATCAGTAAAGCCCAACTGTGCGCAAGTATGTTCCAAACTTCAAGACTATACCAAACTTTTCGTAGGGAATCGTACTGTGAACCGCCAAAATTGGCGTACCTTCTTCTCAATGCAGCGATTTTAAGCCAGTGCCAGAGACATAAGCCTGCCATCCTAGTGAATAACAATCATCTTCAACAGCAACCCTCAAATGGTTACCTTCTAAACCTGGATGCTCACCACTGCTTGTAAACGTGTAGGTCGTCAGGTGAGGCGGAAGAAGACCCATCCCTCTATTACAGTACATAATTGGATACGAATTTATACACAAAAATCTTTAGGACATTCAGTGCACAGGAATTTGATTTAACCTGCATGAAACTTTAATTCCACAGAAGACATAATAATGTTAGCTGTCGAAACCCAAGCTGCTTCTTCCCCTTCAGATTCTCACCTTGCTTACTTTATCCCTCCTATACTTTCACCAAGTAGGACAATGTCTGACGGTACCATGAATTCTCGATTCTTCGAGTGACAATCAGACATACAGAACGCCCTATCGGGGATTTAGTCTATAGTGAGTCCAGAGCAACAAGAAATATGCCGTCCAGCCCCTTCAGCAAAGGCAGCGCTCATTGCTAGTTGGCCAGATTCGGCTTCAGCACGGACCACATAATTTCCTGGTTGTCCAGAAGAATTGTGTAGGCTGCTGGAGATTGGATACAAATATAAAATACTTTTTCGTACGTGTATTTTGCCACTGCAGTTATTCCACAAATATTCGTTGTTGTTTTCATCAAGAAATAAAGCTTTCTGACAGTGTGGTACCCCTTACGTCGTACGCGCACTCTAGAAACACATTTCTCAGCAACATACCGCAGTCGCTCAGTGACCGAAATGTCTAAATTTAAAACTGTGCTCGCTTTTGGGTACAGAAGCCAGTGCCTCATGAGACTAACTGTGATCTCTGCATCTCACAGATAAAGTGGAGATATAAAGAATGGAAAAGTATCTTCTGAGCTGCTGATTTGAGGTAAACTGCGGTGCACGCCGACGGCACAGCGTAAGTTCGTCGATAATTATTTGAGGAATAACATTATGTCTACCAGTAGGGCATCAGTCTGGCATTCTAGTATGCGAGATGTTTATTCATCAGTCATTGTCTCTTACCAGCGAAAGAAACAGTAATATATTGTCCAATCACACGCATCCGTTTCCTTACTTACAGCCACAGGGAACTTATACCTTCAATAAGATAAGTCGTCGCGACGTCACTCCAGAAGTGTCTGAATGATTTAAAGAACACTCTCCGGGCATAAGGATGATTGTATTACTAGCCACGTCACCTAACCTAAATCTTATTGACCAGACCTGGGGCGGCATTAACTAAAATGTACTCGCATCTCTGACTTATGATTGTGCGAGGCAGCTGAACTGTCATGGATCACCAACGATTTCCGTGTCTCATGGTGTTCACACCACTAAGCTTTTTCACCGTTATCTGGACAAAACCATGTGCTAGACGCTTCAGGTAGCTGACTATAACGCAAGTGCAAGCAAGTCATATTTTAAACACTGCTTTGGTTATCAGTTTCACCGACTCAAACTCAAGGCTAAATTCATTAGACAGTCCAAGCCGTGACTCTTCTGACAGTTCACATACACTAAAAATGTAGATTTTTGCCAACAGGGTTGTAGGCTTCCCTCCAATCTCTACTATTTACCACTCTTCAGCCAAAGTGACGAACACACTTTAAGTCTTGAAATTTTCCTCCAGACTGTGAATGTGACCCAATGATAACGCGATCCTACGTTTTGATTAATGAAAGAGATGGCAATTTCTTATAAAACGTAACGAAAAAGGGTGAAGTTATTCGCAAACAGAAGAGTTGAATATTCAACATAAATTTCAAATTTTTAACCACATACTACACGCCCTGCAAGTACAATAAATCGCACCCTATAGATCAGATTTGTGCCAGAATAAATGTCTGTCTCTGTTACTTTACTTTACACAATAACTTGCGAACATGTATCAGGAGGGGCGAAAACAGTAATTTATAGTTCCGCATTCTCGGCAGCAGGAAATCTCCGAGTAACTGCAAAAGTGTAAATTTACCTTCTTTGTTGCAAATCTTTTTCACAACAAGAGATTCAGAGAGGCGACAATTGCGCTTTGTAGGCCCGAATTAAATGCAACATAAATGCAAGAACAATATCACCCCACGAAAGTACATAAGAATTCTAAAATGGATGCATTTGGTAATAGCAGGAAAAGGTCTAAATTAATGAATCCGCAAAATGTAAATGCAGTAGATAAGCAGTATAATTTGCAAGTAGGTTAGTTATGTAAGTTCGCCATGATGGTGATGAATAAACATCGAAACGAAGTATCTCACATTTCTTCCGAACATCTTCCAATCACAAATGAAATAATATTACAGATCCCCTGAAAACTTCATCGTCAGTGGGAATAGTGTTCTGAACTGATAGAAATGTGAAGTCGATAGAGTGCAAGTGAAATCTGTAGTTAAAACAAATGAAAACTACGCGACTCTAGTTAACATGAGTCCTATCACAGTTCCCGATTACATGAAATCAATTGAGATGTTTTCGGCTTGCTGCGTTCTCACCCTTGTATCGATGTTCGCTGACGAAAAGCGTTCACATTCACATTACACAAATGTCTGCAAAACTGTTTGCTACAACGTGTGTTTCAGGCGACGAACGAGGAAGAAGTGTCTTGTCCGGCAGAATATAGTGGCATAGAACAGAATTTTGCCGCCTAGCTCTGTCACCGACCAAAGCCGGTCAGAACTCTCCACTCACTGTAAAATGGACTCTCATTTTCTTGTTTTAGCAGAGACACCTTCTTCGTGTAGAGAGAGGCGACGTATGACCGCAGCGTGTGACTGAATGTCTGCAATCAAAAAAGTGAATTATGCCGAGCGTGAAGCAATTCTGCAACCCTTGTAAGGTACCCATTCTACCTCTTTGAGAGAATTGTCGTAGCCTACGTTATAGGAACATGCTGGAGCACTGCAAACAGTTCTATGCCCATCACTTTCGCCCATTAACAATGAAGGGGAGTGTTTATTCACATGGAATTAGTAAAGGTAAGTGGTTACATATCTTGTATACATTTGAGCAATCTCAAGTAGTAAGATTTTTCAGCAAGCCGGCCGCAGTGGCCGTGCGGTTCTAGGCGCTACAGTCTGGAACCGAGCGACCGCTACGGTCGCAGGTTCGAATCCTGCCTCGGGCATGGATGTGTGTGATGTCCTTAGGTTAGTTAGGTTTAATTAGTTCTAAGTTCTAGGCGACTGATGACCTCAGAAGTTAAGTCGCATAGTGCTCAGAGCCATTTGAACCATTTTTCAGCAACATCTTCAAGAGCTGAATTGTTCTAATTTATGATGAGACCCATAACTGAACTAACTTGACGAATACTAGATAGTGAATGGCTACTGAAACTTGTCCCGTGAGTTTTGTCTTACAAATATGCACTGAAGGAAAAAAAAGCAACACCAAAAAAATAATTGATGTTGTTGTTGTTGTGGTCTTCAGTCCTGAGACTGGTTTGATGCAGCTCTCCATGCTACTCTATCCTGTGCAAGCTTCTTCATCTCCCAGTACCTACTGCAGCCTACATCCTTCTGAATCTGTTTAGTGTATTCATCTCTTGGTCTCCCTCTACGATTTTTACCCTCCACGCTGCCCTCCAATGCTAAATTTGTGATCCCTTGATGCCTCAAAACATGTCCTACCAACCGATCCCTTCTTCTAGTCAAGTTGTGCCACAAACTTCTCTTCTCCCCAATTCTATTCAATACCTCCTCATTAGTTACGTGATCTACCCACCTTATCTTCAGCATTCTTCTGTAGCACCACATTTCGAAAGCTTCTATTCTCTTCTTGTCCAAACTAGTTATCGTCCATGTTTCACTTCCATACATGGCTACACTCCATACAAATACTTTCAGAAACGACTTCCTGACACTTAAATCTATACTCGACGTTAAGAAATTTCTCTTCTTCAGAAACGATTTCCTTGCCATTGCCAGTCTACATTTTATATCCTCTCTACTTCGACCATCATCAGTTACTTTACTCCCTAAATAGCAAAACTCCTTTACTATTTTAAGTGTCTCATTTCCTAATCTAATTCCCTCAGCATCACCCGGTTTAATTTGACTACATTCCATTATCCTCGTTTTGCTTTTGTTGATGTTCATCTTATATCCTCCTTTCAAGACACTGTCCATTCCGTTCAACTGCTCTTCCAAGTCCTTTGCTGTCTCTGACAGAATTACAATGTCATCGGCGAACCTCAAAGTTTTTACTTCTTCTCCATGAATTTTAATACCTACTCCGAATTTTTCTTTTGTTTCCTTTACTGCTTGCTCAATATACAGATTGAATAACATCGGGGAGAGGCTACAACCCTGTCTCACTCCTTTCCCAACACTGCTTCCCTTTCATGCCCCTCGACTCTTATAGCTGCCATCTGGTTTCTGTACAAATTGTAAATAGCCTTTCGCTCCCTGTATTTTACCCCTGCCACCTTCAGAATTTGAAAGAGAGTATTCCAGTTAACATTGTCAAAAGCTTTCTCTAAGTCTACAAATGCTAGAAGCGTAGGTTTGCAGTTTGTTAATCTTCTAAGATAAGTTGTAGGGTCAGTATTGCCTCACGTGTTCCCATATTTCTACGGAATCCAAACTGATCTTCCCCAAGGTCGACTTGTACCAGTTTTTCCATTCGTCTGTACAGAATTCGCGTAAGTATTTTGCATCCGTGACTTATTAAACTGATAGTTCGGTAATTTTCACATCTGTCAACAGCAGCTTTCTTTGGGATTGGAATTATTAGATTCTTCTTGAGGTCTGAGGTTATTTCGCCTGTCTCATACATCTTGCTCACCAGATGGTAGAGTTTTGTCAGGACTGGCTCTCCCAAGGCCGTCAGTAGTTCTAATGGAATGTTGTCTACTCCTGGGGCCTTGTTTCGAATTAGGTCTTTCAGTGCTCTATCGAATTCTTCACGCAGTATCATATCTCCCATTTCATCTTCATCTACATCCTCTTCCATTTCCATAATATTGTCCTTAAGAACATCGCCCTTGTATAGTCCCTCCGTATACTCCTTCCACCTTTCTGCTTTCCATTCTTTGCTTAGAACTGGGTTTCCTTCTGAGCCCTTGATATTCACACAAGTGGTTCTCTTTTCTCCAAAGGTCTCTAATTTTCCTGTAGGCAGTGTCTATCTTACCCCTACTGAGGTAAGCCTCTACATCCTTACATTTGTCCTCTAGCCATCCCTGCTTAGCCATTTTGCACTTCCTGTCGATCTCATTTTTGAGACGTTTGTATTCCTTTTTGCCTGTTTCATTTACTGCATTTTTATATTTTCTCCTTTCATCAATTAAATTCAATATTTCTTCTGTCACCCAAGGATTTCTACTAGCGCTCGTCTTTTTACCTGCTTGATCCTCTGCTGCCGTCACCACGTCATCCCTAAAAGCTATCCATTCTTCTTCTACTGTATTACTTTCCCCCATTCTTGTCAATAGTTCCTTTATGCTCTTCCTGAAACTCTCTACAACCTCTGGTTCTTTCAGTTTATCCAGGTCCCATCTCCTTAAATTCCCACCTTTTTGCAGTTTCTTCAGTTTCAATCTGCAGTTCATAACCAATAGATTGTGGTCAGAATCCACATCTGCCCCTGGAAATGTCTTACAATTTAAAACCTGGTTCCTAAATCTCTGTCTTACCATCATATAATCTATCTGATACCTCTTAGTATCTCCAGGATTCTTCCAGGTATACAACCTTCATTTATGATTCTTGAACGAAGTGTTAGCTATGATTAAGTCATGCTCTGTGCAAAATTCTACAAGGCGGATTCCTCTTTCATTTCTTCCCCCTAATCCATATTCACCTACTACGTTTCCTTCTCTCCCTTTTCCTACTGACGAATTCCAGTCACCCATGACTATTAAATTTTCGTCTCCCTTCACTACCTGAATAATTTCTTTTATCTCGTCATACATTTCATCTATTTCTTCATCATCTGCAGAGCTAGTTGGCATATAAACTTGTACTTGGCCACAATAATGCGTTCACTATGCTGTTTGTAGTAGCTAACGCGCACTCCTATTTTCTTATTCATTATTAAACCTACTCCTGCATTACCCCTATTTGATTTTGTATTTATAACCCTGTAATCACCTGACCAAAAGTGTTGTTCCTCCTGCCACCGAACTTCACTAATTCCCACTATATCTAACTTTAACCTATCCATTTCCCTTTTTAAATTTTCTAACCTACCTGCCCGATTATGGTATCTGACATTCCACGCTCCGATCCGTAGAACGCCAGTTTTCTTTCTCCTGATAACGACATCCTCTTGAGTAGTCCCCGCCCGGAGATCCGAATGGTGGACTATTTTACCTCCGGAATATTTTACCCAAGAGGACGCCATTATCATTTAATCATACAGTAAAGCTGCATTTCCTCGGGAAAAATTACGGCTGTAGTTTCCCCTTGCTTTCAGCCGTTCGCAGTACCAGCACACAGCCCGCATCTCGTGGTCGTGCGGTAGCGTTCTCGCTTCCCACGCCCGGGTTCCCAGGTTCGATTCCCGGCGGGGTCAGGGATTTTCTCTGCCTCGTGATGGCTGGGTGTTGTGTGCTGTCCTTAGGTTAGTTAGGTTTAAGTAGTTCTAAGTTCTAGGGGACTTATGACCACAGCAGTTGAGTCCCATAGTGCTCAGAGCCATTTGAACCATTTTTAGTACCAGCACAGCAAGGCCGTTTTGGTTAATGTTACAAGGCCAGATCAGTCAATCATCCAGACTGTTGCCCCTGCAACTACTGAAAAGGCTGCTGCCCCTCTTCAGGAACCACATGTTTGTCTGGCCTCTCAACAGGTACCCCTCCGTTGTGGTTGCACCTACGGTACGGCCATCTGTATCGCTGAGGCACGCAAGCCTCCCCACCAACGGCAAGGTCCATGGTTCAAGGGGGGTAATAATTGATGTAGAGTAATGAAATTCTGGGAATACATTTATGTAGGTAAAATATTTAAGTGATTAGAATTACAAGATCACAAGTTAAACAATCCATTCCAAATGTGAATTTCTAGTACATTAATAATCTATGTAATAGCCAGAACGTTGAACGCAAACGTGCATGCATCGTGTTTTACAGGAGTTCCATGCCTGTTGCACTTGGTCGGTCAATACAGGGACACTTAATGCTATATCTGGATGATGCTGGATTTGTTGTCTGATACTGTCCAATAGGCTATGTGCTCGATTGGAGATCTGGTGACCGAGCAGGCCAGTGCAACATGTCGCACTCTGTAGAGCGTATTCGGTTACAGCAGCGGTATATGGGTGAGCGTTATCCTATTGGAAAGCACCCCTAGAATACCGTCCATGAATGGCAACACATTAGGTTGAATCATCATATTTTTAATGAGATTCTGTCTGTTTTAATTATTCGGGAGTTGACTGTCTGGTTTTAAACTTCCTTTGCTTTTTGCGTTTAATTTGATTGGGAAACCGTTGAGATTGAACTTAAAATTTACATGGATGGACATGAGAAATGAAAGGTTGCAATAAATCTTTCCTCTGTGATTATTACTTTACGTATGAAATATTCTGTTGCAGACTAATAAAAATGAATTTCTTTGAATATTTAAAAATAATGATTCAAGTTTTACTTTTATTCAAGTACTAAAGCTGTTTGTGCAAGAATGAAAATATTATTGTCCATCGAACTTAGCAAACATTTTCATGTTGCAGTGGATTTTTGTTTAACTGGATTTACCCTGATTAGCTTCGAAGCATAAGATTATCTTTACTGTATGAAAATGTTTTCTTTTTCTTATATTGCTAAGCTCTCATGAAAATTATCCACTTCTAAATACACTTTACGATATGTTCAGAATTTATCACTTTTTTGAATAAAAATTTACAAAAGCTGCAGCTTGTATCCACCTGTGAACGCACAAGGTAAAATCTACTATCTCTTTTTATTCCGCGTCTGGAATGCTGTGAAAAGAAACACTTTATTATTTTCCTTCACCTCTACCTGTACCCTTTTTAGGATGTGGTCGTTATTGCGATCGTATATTTAAATCTGCCACTGCTGCAGACTGCTCGCTCGCGGCACAGCTCCGCACCGCCAGCGATATCCAATAAAACGCTGAAATTTCTTAAATGAAATGGGTAATGTCCGGTGCGAACTTTGCAGTAATTGTGACAAACAGATTTTACTAGATAAATATATTTTAACATAAAAAATTAAAATCTTTACACACCTTTTACAATCCCAGCTACAAATGGCGTCGCCGGCCGGTGTGGCCGAACCGTTCTAGGCGCTTCAGTCTGGAACCGCACGACCGCTACGGTCGCAGGTTCGAATTCTGCCTCGTACATGGATGTTTGTGATGTCCATAGGTTAGTTAGGTTTAAGTAGTTCTAAGTTCTAGGGGACTGATGACCTCAGATGTTAAGTCCCATAGTGCTCAGAGCCATTTGAACCATTTTTGAACAAATGGCGTCGTTCTTCGACTTATGACAAATGAAGACTACCTAAGAGCCTAATGCAACGTCACGGGTTCCTCTCCCATTCAGTCCGTGCAGAAGGCAATCGATTCTATTACAACATATTGCCTATTTATATCTTAACTAACTCTTGTACAGTCTTTGTCATTTTTAATTACATAGCGTTTCTTCTGTGGCGGTCTTCACATCCTCCGTTACAGATAGTATTTCACACTCTTTGAATAATCATAGCAGAATTCATAATTATCTTTTTCCTCACAAAATTAGGTGTCCTTTTGAAATTCAATTAACAGAAATACATATAAATTATTTGTTACAGTGAGCATTATACATCGAAATGTTCTTTTAACTTTCACTTTGGATGCGTGCTGCCAGAGAACGTTACAAATTGACATAGAATTTTGCAGTCAGGGTGCGTGGAATAACTACGAGAGTGTTCCCGCTGTCATACAAAATCGCACCCAAACCATAACTTCAGGTGTATGTCCGAAGATAGTTTTGTGCCAGCCCTCAACTGTTCTCCTTCTAACCAACACAAAGCTATCACTGGTACCGAGGCAGAACTTGCTTTCATCAGAAATCACAACAGACCTCCACCACTGAGACACGCGGGGTAGCCGCGCGGTCCTGGGCGCCTTGTCACGGTTCGTTCTGCTTCCCCCGTCGGAGGTTCGAGTCCTCCCTCGGACATGGGTGTGTTTGATGTCCTTAGCGTAAGTCAGTTTGAGTTAGACTAAATAGTGTGTAAGCTTAGGGACCGAAGTCCTCAGCAGTTTGGTCCCATAGAACTTACCCTCGAAGAAGACCACCACTGAAGTCGCAAATGGCGATGATTTTCGGTCATTGTAATGCGCGCTACAGAGCGTCTTGCTCGGAGCTGTCCTTGAAGTATTTCATTTGTAACAGCCTGTCGTGTCACTGTGGTGCCAAATGCTGCTCGAATTGTTGCTGCAGATGCACTACGATGCGCGAGACTCATACGCTGAACACGATGGTCTTCCCTCTAGGCAGAGCCATGTGGCCGTCCGGAGCCATATCTTCTTGCAACCGTACATTCTCGTGACTACCTCTGCCAGCAGAAGAGTGGCAGTAGAGCGGCTACATTCCTTCCAAGTATTTTTGCAACATATCAGAAGTTAATATCCATCTCCTCGTAACCCTACTACATAACCTCGTTCAGACTCCGTGAGGTGTTGATAATGCAGTCTCTGTCACCTTAAAGGCATTCTTAACTAACATTACAACATTAACTCAGCACGTCCAGTTTCAAAGGTATCTAACGCTGACGACCGTTACAGCGCGTATTTAAAGCACACGTGGTTTGAATCCCGACGATGGCGCTAATAGCGTCACTCTTAGGCAATTGGCGTGAAATTTGAACAGACGTCATTTTTCAGATGTAGGAACACGCCTGCCAACTTTTGCTTACGTCGCAAAACTCCTTCTTGGTGCTGTCATTCTTTTTTCCGTCAATGTATTTCGCACCTGGAGAACTCATCAGTATTAACTGCGAACGATATCTAAACAACTAGTATTTGTGGAGTCATACAAGACGTTATATTGTGTAAATTTCGTCATCAAAAGCAGATGAAATCAATGAAAGTCATTCTGATTAAGCAGAATGACTGTAGAGCAATTTTTAGACTGCGAGAAAAAACGGCTCCCTCAACGATTCTTTCGACAGGATTTTGATTAAGTAATATACCATCATTACGGCCAACGGAAAACTGTGTTGAACAAGTGCAGCAAACTGCTTTCGGCGTCAGCCAAGGTAATCGCGAAAGACCGAAATCAGTACACTCTATTGTCCTCTATTCCTTGCGTTCCAACGAATCTAGCAACGCTAAGTTCTTTAACACAGGGCTCTGTCATCCGAAATCAAAGCTCCTAAGAATTTTACATTCTACACCTGACAATGAAGACAGTTGGTACACGGTCCAAACTAAACCATGTACGACGGATTAGTACTCATTAAATAAGTAAAGTTTGTCTGTACTTACGAAATGAGGAGGCTCCTTAATGTTCCTTACAGTCGAGACACGGCTACTTTGGCACTTTGTGTTCGTATACCCGCCAAAAAATGTGATTAGCAAGTTGCTCCTAATCAGAATAGTTCACAGAGGTGCAGATTGCGACAGGACACCTCATCGAGAGGTTCAGCAGCTCCGAACGGCAGACGGCCTACTGACCTACCAAGAGCTGTTTCCAGTCTTCCGCTGTTTCGTCGACATACATCTATTTGCGAAAATGGGAGCGGCAACGGCAGACAGATAAGGCACAAATACCGCCTCTGGCGCTCTCTCTGTGCGGCTATTTCGCCAGCAGGGGAATTGCTTGTTTGCTCCCTGTCTTCTCGATCGTTAATGTTTCTTGCTTTGTGCCTGCCTATTCTTTGTCTGGCCTGCTTTCAAAATTTTCGGAAGGAAAAATAGTATGAAAGAATCTGTAACACTATTTACTCGCAAAATGACACACATAAATCCAACTGACAATATCCACAACAGACTGAGTTTCATATATCTCATGCAAGTATAAACCGTAGGAGCTGCTAAATGACTTGAGTTTCGTCTGATAGACGAAAAAACTATAAAAACTTCCAGAAATGTGATGTAACATCCAGATTAAAAAAACTGAAAAAGGAGCGAAAAGGAATACGTGTTTCTACTGTTATATTAGACAACACCCTGCTAATTGCTGTTATTGTGGGTTTTTTCAAAAGCGCTGTAGAATTTACCGATTGTGTATGCAGAAAAATTCTGAAATTCATATCATTCTGATAAGACACATTTCATGTTCCTCTAAAGTTTCTTCTTTGTTCCATTTTTAGCGACTACTATTAGAATGCCAAGTCTATAGAGAAAAAATAAATTTATACTCTACGTAGGTACATATAAAATTATAAAACACTTGTTTACTGATACACACAACTGTTGCAGGGGACATGTGTGACGAAAGTAAATATGAAAGTGGGCTTCTTTTCCAGAAATTCTAGAAATTTAATGGTTATGAAACTGAAAAAATATATGTACTTTATATGCTCTACATGCGATTTGTAAATCAACGTCACTGATAACTGAGGTAAAATAATCTTGGCAATAACGCACCGGTCTGAAAGAAAAGGGAAATGGAAATCGGGTGTTTGTCCGGTTACCAGTAGAACCTGTAAGTAAGTGCGAAGATGAATATTAGGATTGCCAAAGAGGTGCCCGTGAGTAGGGTAGCGTCTTTGATTACTAATCGAAATGTCCTTGGTTCTGGTTTCCAAACCTACCACCGCTTAAACATTGAATCAAAATCTTCAGCAACAGCGGCCAAAGACTTCCCCTCATTCTGCGAACGGCCTTGTCAAAGCGGGCGAAGCAGTCGATAGAGGTTCAGGGCACTCTGGCACTCTCTTGCCCTTGGGGTGGGAAACTCACCCTAAAGGCTGAAGAATCAATAATCATCAACGGATTGAGAATGGTGAAGGCAATGGTAACCACTGAATTAAAGACGCAATGTGTATTCACAGGACATGTGGCCTGTAAGTGAAAAGTGTCATGATGATCTCTCGAATAGCAAAAGATTCCGGACTAGTCCCTCATCCGGATCTCTGGGAGGAGATTGCCGAGGGGGAGGTGACCATGAGAAACACACTGAATAACCAATAAAAAGACAACGTTCGAAGTCTCAGGGCGCGGAATTCAGAAGTTTGAACGTCTTAAAGAAGCTAGAAAATCTGAAAAGAGAAATGCTAAGGCTCACTTTGGATATAGGGTAATGTCAACAGCAGCAGAAAATGTTATAAGAGGAGTAGGATCCGTTATGAACAGGAAGGTTAAGCAGAGAGTGAGCTGCTGTGAACTGTTCAGTGACAGGGTTGGTCTCATCAGAATCGACAGCAAACCAACACCGACAACAATAGTTCAGGTATACATGCAGACGTCGCAAGCCGAAGATGAAGAAACAGAGAAAGTATATGAGGACACTGAACAGGTAATTCAATACGTAAAGGGAGATGAATATCTAATAGTCATGGGGACTGGAATGCTGCTGTAGGGGAAGGAGTAGAATAAAGAGTTACGGGAGAATATGGGCTGGGTAGGAGGAATGAGAGAGAAAGACGAATTGAGTTTTGCAACAAACTTCACCTAGTAAAAGCGAACACTCTGTTCAAGAATCACAAGAGGAGAAGGTACACTTGTAGAAAGCCGGGTAATATGGGAAGGTTTCAGTTACATTATCCAGTCATGGTCAGACAGAGATACCGAAATCAGGTACTGGATTGTAAGGCGTACCCAGGAGCAGATATAGAACTCAGATCACAATGTAGTAGTGATAAAGAATAGGCTGCAGTATAAGAGATTAGTCAGGAAGAATCAATACGCAAAGAACTGGGATGCAGAAGTACTAAGCAATGACGAGATACGCTTGAAGATATATAACGCTATAAGGAAGAGATCAGTAGGCAGCACAGTTGAAGAGGAATGGCCATCTCTAAAAAGGGCAATCATAGAAGACGACAAGAAAACCATAGGTACAAAGAATGTAACTGCGAAGAAACCTTGGGTAACACAATAAATACTACAGTTGATTGATGAAAGAAGCAAGAAGGGAAGTTCAGAAATAAAAGTCGCTGAGGTATGAAATAAATAGGTAGTACAGAGGAGCTAAGACGAAATGACTGCATGAAGAATGTGAAGAAATCGAGAAACAAATGCTTATCGGAAGAAAAGTCAAAACAACTGACGTTGATAGTAACACGAAGTGTGATAACATTAAGAGTGGAGCAGAAATTCCATTGTTAAATGCAGAGGGGAGAGGAGACAGGTGGAACATGTATTTTGCAGACCTCTATGAGGAGATTGAGTTGTCAGATGAAGTGATATGAGAAGAAACAGGAGTCGATACAGAACAGATATGGGATCCAGTATTAGATTCAGAATATAAAATAGCTTTGGAAGACTTATAATCGTATAATGTAGAAGCGATAGACAACATTCCATCAGAATATGTAAATCACTGGGGAAAATGTCAACAAAAGGATTATTCATTTTGGTACGTAGACTTTATGACACTGGTGATAAATTATCTAACTTTTGAAAAAAACATCATATATCCAATTCCGAAGATTGCAAGAGCTGACAATTGCGAGAATTATCGCACTATCAGCTTAACAGCTCTTGCATCCAAGTTTCAGACTAGAATAGTATACAGAGAAACTAAAGAGAAAATTGAGGAAGTCTTAGATGACAATCAGTTTGACTTTAGATAAGTCAAAGGCATCAGAGACAATTCTGACATTGTGGTCGATAATGGAAACAAGACTGAAGAAAAATCAAGACACGCTCATAGGATTGGTGGACCCGGAAAAAGCGTTCAATAATGTCAAATGGTGGAAGATGTTCGAAATTCTGAAAAACAGGGGTAAGGTACACGAAAAGAATGGCAATACCAAGAACCAAGAGGGAACAATGAGAGTGGGAGGCGAGGAAGGATGAATTCGGATTAAAAAGCTTGTAAGACAGGAATGTAGTCTTTCACCCGTACTGTTCAATCTATAAATCAAAGAAACAATTACGGAAATAAAAGAAAGTTTAATGAGTGAAACTAAAATTCAAGGTGAAAGGATATCACTGGTAAGATTCGCTGTTGTTACTGCTATCCTCAGTGAAAGCAAAGCAGAATTACAGGATTGCTGAATGGAATGAACAGTCTTGTGAGCAAGATTATGGATCGAGAGTAAAACCAAGAAAGGTGAAAGGAATGAGAAGTAGCAGAAAAGAGAACAGCGAGAAACTTAACATCAGGATTAATGATCACGAGATAGATGAAGTTAAGGGATTATGCTACTTAGGCAGCAAAATAACCAATGGCGGTCGGAGCAATGACGACGTCTAAAGCAGATTAGCACTGGTAAAGAGCATTCCTGGCCAAGAGAAGTCAACTAGTATCAAACACAGGCCTTAATATGAGGAAGAAATTTCTGAGAATGTACTTCTCGAGCACAGCTTTGTGTGCGAGTGAAACAGGGACTCTGGGAAAAACAGGAAAGAAGCGAATCGAAGCATTCGAGATGTGGTGCTACAGAAGGATGTAAAAAATTCGGTGGACTGATAAGGTAAGGAATGAGGAGGTTCTCCGGAGAATCGGCGAGGAAAGTAATATACGGAAAAGACTGACAAGAAGAAGGGACAGGATGGTAGGACATCCGTTAAGACATTACGAAGGGTGAAAACTGTAGAGGAACACCGAGACTGGAATACACCCAGAAAATAATTGAGGAAATAGGTTGCTAGTGCTACTCTGCGAGAAAGAGGTTGGCACAGGAGAGGATATGCCAAGGTTCAAATCATTACTGACACATACGAGACAACCTGCACCGGCTTACTGATGTCATGTTGCAGTTGACAAAACGAGAGAGTTGGCTTTGATATCTTGAGTACCGCCATATTGTCCCAAGCTCGCATCAAGTGACTTTTCTTGTTCCGAGATATGAAGAATCCGTTGCGTGGTCGCCGATTTGACAATACAAATGACGTCATTAATGAAATGGAGGAGTGGTTTAAGGCAAAAGCTGCAGGCTTCTAGAATCCAGATATCCGGGAAGTCAAGAAACGCCGGGAAAAATGCATAAATCTGGATGGTGATGACTACATAGACAAGAATAAAGAATAACAAGTTTGCATTCATTCTCTTTAACAATTTTTGGTGGGTGGTTATTAGAACTTTAGGATACCCCCTTGTAATTGATCTCTCTTCCACCTCGAGACCATACAAAAATTAAGACTGAATTTTAAGCACGAGCGTCATTCAATAAATAACGTCCCACATTTTTTACAGTCGTTCATAGACTCTGTAGAGAAACAGCCTTTTAGGCGCTTCAAACTTGATGTTTTCCTGCATTTGCGTGAAGTTTCGAACAACTGTGACAAATAACTCAACCGTACTGAAGTATGAAAAAGATGTCAAAGCGAGACATTTATTACGAGCGAGGTGCTGTAATTGATTTCTTGGTAGTGAAAAATGAGTCCATAGTGAACATACACAAACGGTTGTGGGCAGTGTAAGGCAACGATTCAATTGAGAGAAGTATTGCTTGACGTACATAAAGAGAGCCAAAGCGTCACGAAGTGCAGAAACTGAACTTCCTGACAGGCCACGATTGGGACGTCCTGTCACAGCCAGTGTTTCCAGTATGGTGAACCGCACAGATGTCGTTATTCCTACAAATCAGCGTAACTGTCCCTACCACTGTCGGCGAGCTCTGAAAGTGTTGAGATTCTTGGATAATCAGTTATGGGTTCCATGAATGCTCACTACAGGCCACAAGATTCAAGGAAACACAATTTCAAATAAACTGTTGGATCATTTTGAGGCCAATGAAGAGACCTTTCCCACACAGACCATTATACACTGCCCAGTCACATTAACAGGAACACTTGTGAAAAGCCTGAATAACCACCTTCTGCAACGCGAACCGCTGCGAGATGAGCTGGAAGAGAGTCAGTGAGATTCTGGTAGGTACTAACAGAGATGTGGAGCCATGTCTACTCCAGTTCGTGGCCGGCTGCGCTAGGTTTCGCGGTTGAGAATCCACGGCGCGAACAGCCTGATTGAAGTGATTCCACAGATTCTCGATTGGGTTTTAATGCGGGGAGTCTCGTGGCCAAGGGAGTACAGTTAACTCAACCAGGTGCTGTTTGAGCCACGCAAGTATCCTCCAAGCTGTGTGACAAGTTGCATTGCCCTGCAGGTAGATGCCATTGTGCCTAGAAAAAAAAACTGTATGTAGGGGTGGCCATGGCCCCCGAGGATAGATGTTTTCATGTGTTGATCCATTGTGCCTGCCAGAATGACGACATCATTCAGGGAATGCCACGAAAACGTTCCCCATCCATAACAGTCCCTAATCCAGCTTAGACCATTACTATGATGGTTGCAAGGCCGTACACGCCGACGGTCATTTGTCTGGTGGAGCGTATAACGTCTTTCATCTGAATAGGCCAACTATCGCCATTCAGTGGAAGTCCAGTTGCAGTACTGGCGTCCAAATTCCAGCCTTCGTCGCTGATGAACAGCAGTCAGCAAGGGTGCATGAGCCAGGCACCTGCTGCAGTGGCCCACATGCAGCAACGTTCGCCAGATGGTCGTTAAGGAGACATTTGGGTAGCTCCTTGGTGCACCTTGGTAGTCAGCTGCACGCACACATCTCCACAGTCATTGTTCACCCTTGCCATCTATGGAGCATTGTGCACCACAAGTGCATGAGTGCAAGTTTTGGATAGCACCATTATGTCATGGATGGCATACTTTAAACAAAAGTGCACATGAACAGTTTACTAAATTAGCTGTCTGGAAAATGCTTCCACCGTTGCCCCAGAAGTCAATGCTCATGATCTTCTGGACATCAGAGAAATCACTCCGTTTCTGAATTACTGTTTTCCGCGTCCGACCAACATGCTTTGGTTCAAATGGCTCTGAGCACTATGGGACTTAACAGCTGAGGTCATCAGTCCCCTAGAACTTAGAACTACATAAACCTAACTAACTTAAGGACATCACACACATCCATGCCCGAGGCAGGATTCGAACCTGCGACCGGAGCGGTCGCGCGGTTCCAGACTGAAGCGCCTAGAACCGCTCGGCCACTCTGGCCGGCCAACATGCTTTAAATGCCTCCATTGATAGTGCTGCCACCTGTCGTCTGTGAGTGATAATTGCACGTTGAAGTCGAACATCGACAGCGGTCACATTTATGTGTCTGGACCTTGTAGGTGGCGAAACTGGGTGCATCACTTGAGCCTGAACCAAAAATATGGCACCACCAACAATCACTAAAAAAGAGGAAATTCAAGGCAAACTCCCTGCTGGCAAAGTCACGTACACAGTCTTTCGGGATACTGATGGCGTCATTCTCGTCGAGTTGTACCAGGCAGGTCAACCATTAGTTCAGAGGCATATGTGATGAATCTGAACAAACCAGAGAACTGTTTCCACCGTGTTTGGTCCAACAAGAATCCAAAATAAATCTTTCTCCAACACGACAAATCATCCCGATGCACAAGTCTCAGAATTTGGGGAGAACTGGCCAAATTGGATTAGACATTATTGCCTCATGTTCCATAGGACCATATCTGGAGCCTCTTCGCACCATTTAAGATTCTACGTGGGACACATCCTACAAATTATAAGAGCATAATTAATGCAGTGAAAATGCGAATACGAGCGCAGATCAAGAGACTTTACTACTAAGGACTACATGCTCTTAGACGAAACTGGCGTAAAGCCATAGAACCTGTTCGAGACTGTAGAAAATCAGTAACTGTACAAGAAATGTTGGCTGCTGTTGTACCAAATTCCTACTCTGAAGAATATATACGCACATCAAAAAAAGTTTTGCATCACCTCAGTTCCGAGAGCTCCGGAACCTGTACAGAAAATTGGAATAGAGATCAACATAAACATCATTTCCGCCCTTTTTATTGCTCTTGAAAACCACACATTGCATGTTGTACCACCATACAGCGATACCTTCGAAGTTGGTGGTCCAGATTGCTGTACACAGCGTACCTCCAGCACCCAGTAGCACGTCCTCTTGCATTGACGCATGCCTGTATTCATCATGGCATACTATCCAGAAGCTCATTAAGGCACTGTTGGTCCAGACTGTCCCACCCCAAAACGTTGATTCGGCACAAATCCCTCAGAGTGATTGGTGGGTCATGTCATCCATAAACACCCCTTTTCAATCTATCCCAGGCATGTTGGATAGGGTTCATGTGTGGAAAACATGCTGGCCGTTCTAGTTGAGTGATGTTGCTATACTGATGGAAGTCATTCTCAAGATGTACACGATAGAGGCGCGAATTGTCGTCCATGAAGACAAATGCCTCCGATATGCTGCCAATATGGTTGCACTATCTGTCGGAGAATGGCATTCACGTATTGTACAGTCATTACGGCGCCTTCCATGACCACGAGTGGCATACATAATGCCACCCCAAAACAGCAGCGATAGGGCCAGAACGCTACATTATTCCTTTTAACGTAAATACGGCCAGGACTGAGGGTAAGTGGCTGCACAGCTTTAACATGGCTAACGGCGACCAGGCAAAGAAAAATAAACATTCACCTCTAATGAGACGGTGATTGACTGAAGCCACACTGGGCGATGCAAACGTGACATGCTGGGGAGATCTCCATTATATAAAAGCATTTTGAGAACAAAAAATTGTTAGATCGGAATTTTTGCACGCAATGAAGTTGTGCACATCGCTCCAACCCTTAGCGAGTGTGCAATACCCATCATTTCGACTACGGTAACATTAACATTCTACAGAACGCAGGAAAGTTGAGACTGAGTGAATTCAGTCAAGGCCAGAGTAGGGAATTATCGTTTCAGATCCAGCACAGAGACAGCGCCATTGCAGATCCTGATGGGTAAAGTACCATCACGCATTAGGCCACAGTAAATGTTGAGTCTAAATTTTGCTCACTCCAACCAGCGTGTGCTTTGACCATCGATTCTCACATTGGTTTAAAGGATAAATTTATTCTCCACCAACTTAGTGCATTGACCAGCTAAGATATCGTAGAATAAATTTAATAGATGAAGATTTTTGATCAATCTTGCCTGTGATAACATTTTCATTTGTAGAGATAACGATTTAATAATTACCAATTCAATGTCCAAGAGTGAAATATTTTGTTATTGAGTGTTGAAAGTAATTGAACATGATCTTTGTGTATCACTTGACCCCTGAAAGCACAGTTGATAAATTATATGTAGAACGAAAAAGGGAACATCTGTTTTGTCTTTCTAGAATAGATCCCAAACTTTCACTTTTATTAATGTCCGTCCCTGGTAGCTGAGCGGTCAGCGCGACAGACTGTCAATCCTAAGGGCGCGGGTTCGATTGCCGGCTGGGTCGCAGATTTTCTCCGCTCTGGGACTGGGTGTTGTGTTGTTCTAATCACCATCATTTCATCCCCATCGACGAGCAAGTCGCCGAAGTGGCGTCAAATCGAAAGACTTGCACCAGGCGAGCAGTCTACCCGATGGGAGGTCCTTGTCACACGACATTATTATTCTTATTACTTTTATTAATTCATGCATTCTATTTACGTGACATCAGCATTTGTAATTAATTTGTTACGATCTGTACCTCCTCCCGTCGGGTAGACCGTTCGCCTGGTGCAGGTCTTTCGATTTGACGCCACTTCGGCGACCTGCGCATGATGATGATTAGGACAACGCAACACCAAGTCCCTGAGCGGAGAAAATCTCCGACCCAGCCGGGAATCGAACCCGGGCCCTTAGGATTGACATTTTGTCACGCTAACCACTCAGCTACCGGGGGCGGACAACGATCTGTACCTAATATTAGCTGCCTTACAGGGACAGATTAATATCTATATAGAATACCGTTTTAACACCCTGGGCTTGAGAAGACAGTTCAGATGCATTATCCATTTGCGCATGTATCTTTTCAAAATAACAACGCGGACGTGATTGGACCGTGTTATTGACCGTCTAGGCATGGTTGAACTACAGACAACACGAGCCGTGTACCTCCTTCCCGGTGGAATGACTGGAACTGATCAGCTGTCGGGCTACCTCCGTCTAATAGGCGCTGCTCATGCATAGTTTTTTACATCTTTGGGCGGGTTTAGAGACATCTCTGAACAGTCAGAGGGGCTGTGTCTGTGATACAATATCCCCAGTCAACGTCTATCTTCTGGAGTTCTTGGAACCGGGGTGATGGAAAACTTTTTTTGATTTGTGTACGTTCTGAGAAAAAAATATGCAGGTCATTATTTCCCGCACAGCCTTAGTTCTAATAACTAATGACTTATTCGTGTCAGCATTCAGCTCAGTTGACTTTTTCTGCTTCCTCTGAACACTATCACATATAAATACAAGCTTCTTCCATCAACGATTGAGGATGTGGTATCACAAACTCGTTGTAGACGATTTTGGTAGCAACTTCAAAGGCACTGACTGCTTGTCCTCTCGCAAAGGTAATCGGCTGAGGTCGCTGTCTTGACTGTAAAATTTATGCCAGGGAAGCCATTTATGAGAATGTTGATCGAACAACCCAGAGCTCAGAGCTCACGGTGCATTCCACTGCCTGGGAAAACCGATTAACTGCTGCTGCCTATTCTTTATGGTACCACATTGCCGCAAAGCGTACAGAGATCGGCGAATATACACTGACGTGACAAGTCATGGGATATCTCCTAATATCGTGTGGGACATCATTTTGCCTGCCGTAGTGCAGCAACTCCACATGATACGGACTCAACAGCATGTTGCATATCCCTGCAGAAATATTGAGCCATGCTACCTCTATTGCCATCCATTATTGACAAAGTGTTGCGGGTGCAGGATTTTTCGCACGAACTGACCTCTACATTATGCCCCATAAATTTTCAATAGGATTCACGTCGGGCGGTCTGGGTGGTCAAATAATTCGATATAATTGTCCAGAATGTTCGTCAAACAAGACGTGCACAGTTTTGGCCAGGTGTCATGGCACGTTGTCATCCATACAAACTCCATCGTTGTTTGGGAACAAGAAGTCCACGAAAACCTAAAAATGTTCTCCAGATAGCCGAACATAACCATCGTAACGGATACGTTCATCGTACGTCCCACCATTGATTTCTGCGTTTATTTCACGATGTTTCTTGTCTGTTAGCACAGACAACTCTACCCCAACACTGCTGCTTCCGGCCATTAGGTAGAGGTCGTCGGACACTGCGTTGTCCGTGGTGAGAGGTAATGTCTGAAATTTGGAATTCTCGGCGTACTTTTGACACTGCTCATCTGTTAATATTGAATTCCCTAACGATTTCCGAAATGGAATGTCCCCAACCACCGTTCCGTGTTCAGAGTCTGTTAATTCCCGACATGCGGCCATAATTACGTCGTACACCTTTTCAGGTGAATCATCTGAGTACAAATGACAGCTGTGACAGTGCAAATCCCTTTTATACTTTGTGTACGCGATACCACCGCCAGCTGTATATGTGCATATCTCTACCCCATGGCTTCTGCCACCTCAACGTTGAAAATGGTTCCAATGGCTCTGAGCACTATGGGACTTAACATCTGAGGTCATCAGTCCCCTAGAACTTAGAACTACTTAAACCTAACTAACCTAAGGACATCACACACATCCATGCCCGAGGCAGTACTCGAACCTGCGACCGTAGTGGTCGCTCGGTTCCAGACTGTATCGTCTAGAACCGCACGGCCACCTCGGCCGGCCGAAATCTCCTTAAATAAGTGACTTTGATGAAGAGCAAATCCTTATGTCCTGGCACCTGGAAATGAGAATTTCCGAACCCCTGAAGTCTGTTAGTAGTTCGCATGCTACTGCCGTGAGCATCTACGAAATGTGGTTAAAGGACGGTGAAACCTCGAAGCGAAAAGATATTGGACGCCAACACATCATCACGGAACAAGGAAGTTGGCTTGCCCAGCTCTGTAAAGCAGGATGGAAGCGATCTGTAGCTAATCTGAAGACAGAACGCAATACCAGAGCAGACACAAGTATTCCGGTATGCGTCGTCCAGCGCCCATTGTTGAACATGGGACTTCACAGCGGTCGAACACTTTATGTTCCCTTGTTGGTGACATGAGCATCCGTGGAACATGGTTGTAGGGGTGAAGTCACGAGTAGGCGCTAAGGTGATGGACGTCAACTTGTCCTCACTGATCGTGGAGGTCAGAAGCTTCCCTCGTTGTTAAAGATAGATAGAGGGGGCGATCTATGGCAGATCTGAAGACGAACTAGTGCAGGCACAAGTATTTCGGAACACGCAATTCAGTACACACTGTTGGAAATGAGACTCTGCAGCAGATGTCCCCATTGTGTTTCCTCGTCGACCAAACGACGTTACCAGCTACGATTGCAGTCGACACAGGATCATCAGGATGGGAACTTGGGCAAAAGGAATTGTGTCGACTGATCGGATAAATCGCATTTCTTGTTACACCTGGTCAATGGTCGTGTCTGGCATAACCATTATCCAGGCAAACGAATACTCTTAACATGCACGGTGCCGGCCGCGGTGGTCTCGCGGTTCTAGGCGCGCAGTCCGGAACCGCGCGACTGCTACGGTCGCAGGTTCGAATCCTGCCTCGGGCATGGATGTGTGTGATGTCCTTAGGTTAGTTAGGTTTAAGTAGTTCTAAGTTCTAGGGGACTGATGACCTAAGATGTTAAGTCCCATAGTGCTCAGAGCCATTTTAACATGCACGGTGCAGCAGACGCAGGGCATTGGGATCAGTTTAACGCCTCGGGAGAGATTTATCTGGGCTTCCATGAGAACTGTGGCAGTAATCGAAGACACCACAACTACGTGAACACTGCTTCGAGCGTCGCGCGGGAGGAGCCGAGCGGTTGAGGCGCTACAGCCATGGACTGTGCGGCTGGTCCCGGCGGAGGTTCGAGTCCTCCCTCGGGCATGGATGTGTGTGTGTTTGTCCTTAGGATAATTTAGGTTAAGTAGTGTGTAAGCTTAGGGACTGATAAGCTTAGCAGTTAAGTCCCATAAGATTTCACACACATTTGAACTTTTTTTTTAACTGTTTCGAACACCTCCATCCCTTCAAATCTGATTTCTCCCCAATGGCAATGGCATTTTCCAGTAGGATAACTGCTGGTTTGAGGAGCATGGGAGCGAAGTCACATCGATGCCTGTCAGCAAATTCGCCTAGTATGTATCCGATGGGAATATATCTGGGACGCATTCTGCCGCCAGCCTCACACTCGTAAGTCTCCGTCACGTGCATAGTCATCTGGTGCCACGTACTTCGGCGAACCTACCAAGGACTTGTCGAATCCATGCCATGCAGAATCGCTGTCGTACTGCGTTCCAAAAGTAGACCAACACACCATTAAGCAGGTGGCCCTATTCTTTCGGCTCATCGGTATATATTTAAGCATACACATCAGTGACTGTAGCAACGTCAGAAAATATATAATGCAGACAAACACATTATACCCACAGAGGACGCAAAAACAATGCAAACTGGGAACTACACAGACAACATGAAACTTGGGTGAATTTTTAAAAATACTACCTGAATAACAAATAATCTTAACGCAAACGCCTGTATAATACATAGACGCTTCCCATAAATAGCACATTTTGCATCGTTTGAAATACTGTTGATATCATCAATACGATGACTGGTTTCATGCAACTTTCCACACTGTTCTATCCTGTCTAAGTCTCTTCTTCTCCAAATAATTACTGCAACTTACATTCTTCTGTATCTGCTTACCGTATTCACCTCTTGGTCTCCCTCCACAATTTTTACTCTCCCCTCGCCCCCACACACAAGCTCTTCCCTCCAATACGAAATTGATGATCCTTTGATGTCTCAGAAAGTGTCCTATCAACCGATCCCCCTTCTATTCAGATTGTGCCACAAATTTCTTTCTGCCATATTCTATTCAATATCTCCTTATTAGTTATGTGATTTACCCGTCCAATCTTAAGCATTCTTCTCTAGCACCACATTTCAAAGCTTCTATTGTATTCTTGTATAAATTGTTTCGGCTGCAGTTTCTCTTTGCTTTCAGCCGTTCGCAGTAGAAGCACAACATGGCCGTTTTGGTTTATGCTACAAGGCCAGGTCAGTCAATCAGCCAGACTGCTTCCCCTGCACTACTGTACACCGTCTTCAAAAACCACACGACTGTCTGGCCCGGCGTTACAGTATGACAATTAATTAACGCTCAGAAAGTGCGGTTCACAACAAAGAAAGCCCGCAGTATCGCTGAGGCATGCAAGCCACCCCACCAATGGCAAGGTGTATTGTTCATAGGGAAACAGTTTCATTAGTTACATTTTTCCATCTTTTTATCCAATTGTCTTGAGAAAAAAAAATCTACTAAAACGTAGCTTGTAGGGAGTCATAAACACGTATTGAGGGAAACGACGAACACAAGAACTACTTAAATCTAAAAATTACTTGATGATCGGCATTCTACAGGTAGCTAATGACATATTACATCGCTTTCTAGACAACACATTAAGTTTAGAGCAGCAAAAGCGATTTAATATAATCTCCAATATCCCGTAAATTTTGTTATGCGGTTGAATAAGATAATAATGCTTAATGATGCAGGCCTCTTCTTACCTTGGGTGATTACACTATTAAATCTTTCTCCATACGGTTATGTGTCACAGTTTTGCAGGAAACTTACCCTTTCACACAGCGAATTTACACTCTACCAATTTAAGGAATGTATTTGATCTTTGTTTCCAGGGTAATGCCTTAAGTGCAGACCACAGAAGTATTGTTAGCATGAATTGTGGTTATCAGGCTGTCTGTAGTGGTCTAATTCTCACTTGTAGACCAATTGTAAGAAGCAAATCACTGGCTGGAAGTGACTTCATGGACTCATGTGTCGTAATTCCATGGTGCTAACCACGGAACAAATAGGCTATTACACTAATGCAAATGTGGAACAAGTCTTCAAAAAATGTTATATAAGCTAATAAATGAAATACTACAGAAGAGCAAAATTACCATCATCATGTAAGTGTATGGAAAAAGGTCACTTCTCTTGACATCACACTCACTTAAGGACTAATTCTAATGCAAACAATAAGTTCGCTTTCATGTCGCCTGTAATAATTTTCTCAGCAACGTGTCAATAAAAGATTCACGTATTTAAGTACTTAAAACGAAACTCTATTTTATTCATAGCAAGCTTCTACGTCAGCAGAGTGATATTTATGAACACATCTTTATTAACAGGGAACCTGTTTAGTACTGAGAGTGAATTTCATTCCGATATTATAGTGTTGACCGTTCGGACGTTCGCACTACTTACGGGAAGTTATTGGTATTTGTTATGAAACATATTGTAGATACTATACTGCTGTTTCTAAGGCAATGTTAGACCACGTACTGAATCACGTCTTACTTTGTTCTCTGTCAGATTTATCACAACCACCGAGAGCACAGTCTGAATACTCTGATTTGCCTTCATTTACTAACTTAACAATATCTTAGTTTCATATCCTTCCTCAAACACAACAAAGTTTCTTATAAATTTAAAAAAAAATGTTATAATGAGTAGTGTATTCCAGACTGATACAATAGTAGTGTTGGATGGCACTCGAAATGTCATTTGAAGCAAAACATTCTTTTGAATAGTTAAGGATACAGACCATATTTACTGTACTTGTTTTTCCTAATGGAGTCACATTATAGGAAATGTAATTTGTAATACCTGTACCAATAGGCGTTGGTCGCAAAACAGCCTGGTGTTTTCCAAGTTTGTTTTTCTATCAAGATGGTGTGGCGCGAACAGTGAAATGTTCATAGGTTGTATTATTTTTGTGAAACGAAGCTCAAAATACAATTACTTGAATTTTTTTTTTAATTATTTCGTCAAACAAGTAGCGCCCTTTCGCTGATCGCAGAGAATGCAAAAGTACTTCCATCATCGTCGAGAGTAATTCCACGAATTTCAGAGCTAATACCCCTAGACTTCTTAACGCGATCCTCGATGAAGACGGAAACAAACAGAAGAAATGCGTGTATGGGAGATGAGCAGCTTGGTACCATTATGACTACGATCGTCTTCTTAAAGGAACGTAGAGACGCACTAAAACAAACAATACAGCTATTTCCTCTGAAAATGCTGAAGTGACAATCTCTTAGGAAATTTTTGTATGAACTTGTTGATATTAGTTGGCAATTGTTGTAAGTTTATTGCGAATCGTGCATATTTTACTGCAAGATGTAGATTATAGTGTATTTTTGAATATATAAAATGAGTCATTGCAAACGTACTACCCGATAAATATGTAGTTATAACTAATATATAAAACTGTGTATAAGGGGACTTCAAAAAGTGAGTTTCATGTGTTCCACGCTAAGACTTTAGTGCAACTAGAGTGGCACATTGTCGGAAGGGAGTACATTGTTCGCGTTTCTAGAGACACGGTTGAGCTGCAGTACGATTAACAGGCGCGTCACAGTGTTGGAGTGAAACGCCTCGGCAACTGGAAACGTACTTCAACGTTGTAATATGCAGGACAGTATCATTCTTGTGGGCAAAACTAATAAGCTGCGCACAGATTCACCGTGAAATTCTGGCGCTACCTGAACCAAAGGCAACGTCACTTCCAGCCATAGTGACATGGTGCCAACGACTTGATCAGAGTTAGGTGATAGCCATCGAAAAAAATGGCTCTGAGCACTATGGGACTTAACTTCAAAGGTCATCAGTCCCCTAGAACTTAGAACTACTTAAACCTAACTAACTTAAGGACATCACACATATCCATGCCCGAGGCAGGATTCGAACGTGCGTCTGTAGCGCTCGCGCGGTTCCATACTGTAGCGCCTAGAACCGCTCGGCCACCGAGGCCGATAGCCATCGATATCGACCCATCTGACAGGGGAAGTAATTCGCACCAATCTCAGCTTTTCCAACAAATGGTTCAAATGGCTCTAAGCACTATGGGACTTAACATCTGAGGTCATTCAGGTAGCAGTTCTCGAATGGCCTTGTGGTCATGGAGGGATTTCTATCGTCCAGGAACTAGACGATGGGTAGAACGTTCAGACCCTTGTTTACAGAGACTTGGTGACTTGCTGGAAAATAGTGAAACTTTGAGGTTCAGTGTAGCATTCAATAAAAGTTACCTGGCCTAGTAACAAAATAAAATCATTTCATAATAATAACTAAACCTTTGCAAGTATCATCTCGGGACTCATTCGAATAATATCTTCTTTTCAGTTATCGAGCAAGATGGCGTAATGTGAAGGTGCTGGACTTGCAGTCTGAGAGGATGATGGTTCAAATCCCCGCCAGGCCTTTCAGAATTAGGTTTTCCGTGACATTCCTAAATCGCTTAAGGCGAATGCCAGTATGGTGCCTTTCAAAGGGACACTTCCTCATCCTCGCCGAATCCGAGCCTGGTACTCCTTTTCAGCTGACCTAACTGCGAACTGCATGTTAAGCCCTAATCCTCTTTCTTCCCTTTCTCAAAAATCAACTTTAGTTGCCTCCCAGATTTCTCATCCGTCTTCTTGGGATTCCCTCTACATCAATGGTTCCCAACATTTCTTAGACCATTACCTCTGAGTGCAATCAGACGTTAGCTAGTACCCCTCCAACCCCCGCCGAGTGTTGCCCCCCCCCCCCCCCAACCCCCGTATTACCACTAACTTTAGCACCTAACTAAACTGTAGAATGAAATACTTTTCTTTGTACACCTTTACTTCTAAAATAATAAAAGGTAAATGACATTTAGTTTGTTGTGTGTGTCTGTGTGTGTGTGTATGTGTGTATGTGCGTGCGCGCGCGTGCGTGTGTATGTGTGCGTGTGTGTATGTTTTAGAATGAATGGCGAAGGAATTCGTGCAAGTGCCTCTCACAACTTCTTCTCAGAAAAGAAAGCTAACTATCCACAGTGAGGCTACACACTTGTTACAAATCATGCTTCCCCTCCATTACTCCTTTCCATTTCGGCACTTGTTTGACCTGCACACGGCAGTCCCATTTAAAAATCAAAGAAGTTCAGATGTATGCGCTATACTTATCGTTCGTTAATAACTTCATTGATGCATACCTTGAGAGGTGCCAGGGCTAGCAGTGTATTTAACACTAAATTCTTCTAGAATCTACATATGTAATTGATGCTCTAAGCCCCCCCCCCCCCATTCTAACTCCGACTTTTGCTGTTGCACATGGATTAAAAAGAAACGCGAACTGACTGTAATCGACCCTGCAAGTGGAGTAGAAAAGAGTTTGGCACCTGCAATAATTTAATTTGATAAATAAGTTAAATTAAGGAAAGTTTCATTAACGTAGTGAGAAATGATAGGGTCACTCTACCGATTAACAGAATGAAAGTTCTGTCCAAAATAACAATATGATTTATTATGACCCAAGTCAAAATAATAAACAAAACACATCTAACATTTACAATACATCAAATTGGCTCAAATTGGATACTCAAATAAATGTTGTGAAGGTGAAGTTGTCCATAAACTAGATTGTGACATTTATGACCAAGTGGTATGTGGAGTCAATTCCTTGCAACTCAAATCTTAAGAGAAACACACAGCCAACCCAACATTAATTGCCGCTACAGTATTGAGAACTCAGAAAATGATCACCCAAGACAGAACAAAGTTATAAAAGACGAACAGGCGCGCTCTGCTGAGCTCTGATTATCACCTAGCAA
Source organism: Schistocerca nitens (assembly GCF_023898315.1). NCBI lineage: Eukaryota > Metazoa > Arthropoda > Insecta > Orthoptera > Acrididae > Schistocerca > Schistocerca nitens. Next base: position 404,624,349 of record NC_064618.1, read on the forward strand.
AATTGCCTGCTTTGCCGGTGCTGCGGACGTACATTACCAAGCTGTCTTCTTAACTGCAAGGACACCATCTGCCATACCGGAGGCGATGGCTGGTTGCTTCGACGTCCCGTCGTGGTGATGATAATGTCGCGAGTATAGCTCGAAACAAATTATCCTGGTCTGGTTGTTCCAGAGTGAAGACTTCCTAGCAACACAAATTCGCCTCTGAGGGAGACAAAGAAGGCCCGCCATACAATCACTGATGGTACAGTGATTGATTTTAATGAGCGAAGTCTCACAGTAACTCCGATACAGTCAACTTTAGCCAAAACTGCTCAAGACAGACAACATAGGCCGCTTGTACGCAGAACGCTCAATTGCCAACTGTACTCGGAAAGTTATGTTGAAGTCGAAACTTCAGCAACTTCGTCAAACATTTACAATCAAATAAAAGTATATTAGACAGCCAACGGAAGGTAGGCTGTCCAGAACAGCGAGAGCTCAGTCTTGTAACCTACCCCGACCGAAAGGCGAGTGCCGACCCCCCTCAAGAGCATCTGTACAAGCCGAACCCAGAACATTCCCGCCCCCACGACAGTGGTCGTGGTTAAACGTTCCAATCAGCAACTCGAAAACCGGCGGAAAATTCCCCTCTGTTGCCGACGCAGTACTATTCCACCAATGAAGATACTTGGCGCCAATTTCTGCGCCGATTTTGCTACGTCACGGAGCTATGCCCTGAGCAAGCCAATCACAGTTACGATTTTGCAGAAAACGCGGGAATTCGCCCGCCAAGACTGCCTGGGTACACGAGTCATTCCCACACCTCACTGGTAGCCCACCAGAAAGTGTTTTTGCTAAGTTTCTGCGAAGTAACGGAACCTCTAGCCCAGCCGCTCCTTCAGGCCCCTGCAGGCGTGTCTCCGCCGCTATTATGACAATGTCGGCGGCTGGAAAGCATTCACTCGACTCCCTCACACCCGTCAGCTTAACCCTTTCAAGATCAGCAGAGCCCACCTGTCACCGAACCACCCGGGTGACGAGAGTCGCTGCGTGGGAAGTCCGCGTGTGAAGGAATAGCAACTTTTCACCGCATGCAATTAGAGGGGAAAATCGAACTACTCAGAGTAAGATAGAAATATGAGACGGGGCTTAGCCACCGCTGAACTTTACTTCTGAACTGACAGAAATTGGATGCCTTCATGCTGTAAATGCCTTGTTTCTAACCACTATAATAATAATAATAATAACAGTGTGTACAGCATTGTAGGGGCCCTTATGTAGTTACTGGTGCAGCGTGCTTTCAATTAATTCATTTATCTGTTTCGAAGTGAGTAATGAATCAATTTCTGAACTACTCCAGGTACTATCTACACCTTGTAGGAGACATTTTCGTGCGATATTTAGCATTTGTTAAGTATATCTATCCCTTTTGTCATCAGTGATGCACGGGACAAAGCGCAACATACGTGTGTAGTGGGTGGACTATGTCAGGAACCTTTAACATCCACTGCATTAATGCTACTGATTGATAAAAGTAACTATTGATAACTAATGTAATCAATATTAGAGTCTTATAAAACTGTGATAACATTAACGATCTTTTGAAAATAGTTGATTTTCGTGAGTGAAACAGAATCTAATCATTTAGTTTTACCCTTCAGGAAATTTCATTTAACCCCCCGCCCCCCAGGGGCTAATTTCCCCCATGTTGGGAACCACTGATCTAGACAACAGTGTCAAAATCTCTGTAGCAGATGTGTTATGTTTCTTCAGCAGCGAAAGTTATCTCTTATTTATTCTATTTAAACAGGAGTCATCATTATTAACTCGTTATTAATGTTGCAGGAGTGTAATATGGTACAACACACGCAAAAATAAAGTTATCAACAAATGAAGTACTTTTTCCAGCAACAGCCTGTATATTTAGACTATATCTGTAGGTTAAATGTTATAAAATAACATCACTCTTATACATGTTCTTCATTTGCGTATTCAGTACTTTTATATCACACTTTTAGCTCTCTCAGTCGGAAGGTCGAGTATTTCTGACGAAGACGTACACACAGACGCACAAAACAACTTGAGACTGGCCCTCTATGGCACCGTTGGACGGTCGATTTTAGTACATTTTTCTAAAATGCTATATACATTACAGTGAAAGCTATAAATTTGATCTAAATACCATGTGAAAAGTTTAAATTGGGTCTATGTTTCGATAAGAACATTTTTGTAACATGCTTTAAATTGCGTGTGTATAAAGTGCTAACTGATGCTCCTATTGTTCTTGCATATAATTATCCTTAGCGTGATAGGATGGAAGAAGCCATACAAACATCAACATCATAATTAAAAAACCACTAGAATATTTCTTTTTAGTATGGTTTTCCATTCTAGCTATTAGTGATATTCGTAAATTCTGTGAAGACATACGTCGATGTGAAAGTTTTCTCCATCAGTTGGTGATAACTTCCCTGACAATTATATCCTCTGTCACTTAACTGTTCAGACCAAGATCTGAAGGCTACCTTGTGCCACTATAGAGTACCTTCTATCTTTTGCTGTCAATACTCCTTTTTTTCGCAAAAATCGTTATTGATGTGCCGTAAAAAAATGAAGGAACAATTTTTCCCACCGTTTGTTGTTTCTCTTCATTAAAAAACAATTATTGGAAATAGGAAATGCTATACTAACTTCAGACCACTTTGACTGACCTTGAACCCTATTGCGTCACTTGCGGTCATTGACCTAGAACGGACGATATTATGAATGACCTTGACCTAGAACGCACAATATTATGAATGACCTTGACATGTGCACATATGACATCATTAATGACCTTGAACACATTACGTCATGAAGGTGACAGGTGGGGGGAACTGTTAAAAAATTCAACTTGCTAGATGTCGGGAAATTTCAAAAACTGAAAGATGGGTGATGGTGGTAAATTTAAATAGACGCAACATGAGATTGGCGGGAAATATTAAAAAATTCGACATGGCACTGGCAGTAAGTGTTTTTTACCAATCAAAGAGCATTTTTTTTGCTGAAGCTTGTCATTTTCAAAAGTACCCACAGTGCTAATTATCAAAAATTACGCGAGAGAACGCGCGCGCGCGCACACACACACACACACACACTAATATTTATGTCAATCACTGTACCGCCCAGCCCGAAAATTTCGTCTCAGGGTGCGTAATGTTATCTCTGTTCTCATGCTTCATGTTTATGTTAAATACAGTACTCTCTTACCACTAAATTTCACCTCACAGCAGTCTCATCAGTGAATTTCATATCTCTCTCTCTCTCTCTCTCTGTACTTTCATAATCCGCAAATGTGTGTGCCTAATACAATACTGCCTCATCATCAGTGTATTTCACCTATCCGTCTCTCTCTCTAGTAATGTTAAACACTGTACTACCGAATTATCTGTTAATTTCGTCTGCGTCTACCAAATATGTCACAGAGGGACTGACAAAGGAAAAAAACTCAAACAAAAAATAGTCTTCATATAAAATTTATTATAAAAAATATTACACCCCGGTAAAGAAAGTTAGATGCACACTTGGTTGACTGTGCACAGATACATACAACAAGGAATACTCAGAGTCTAAATTGTATAGTATTTGTACATTCAATGTTTTTACATATTTTTTATAGATACAAAAATACTTTACTTGGTCAAGTAAGAGACAGTCATTTCCCAAAAGTGCTAATTCGCTTTGCAAACTGAGTGTAGCTTAGAACGAATCGTATGCAGTTGATTTTTCGGTATCATTTAACATGTCTTCCCAGTAATCATCGATGTTAAATTCCGATAATGAACGTTCCACACCCTTTTCTCTATGGATTACGCATTTCGACTCAGTTTTAAGAGTGTATATATTTTTTTCTCAGCCCTATGAGTTCAGTGCTAATTTCTCCTGACAATTCATCTGCCGTTAAATCCATGTCCTTCTTATTGACACTTGGGATGTTACAAATTTTATAATCGGAATAAGGTGAAATGTCAAACCACATACGCACATCATTTTTATGTCATAAATATCTGATGTGATTACGTGATACATAAGGCTACCTGTGTCTGTATAACACATGTTACTTTTTTTCTCAAATTTATTCAACATATATCCATAATGACAATCTTAAACCAGCGTTATGGAAATAACCAAAATAAACACAGCCACAGACAGTTATAGGTTTATTGGAAAGAATGTTAAGACTACTAAACATGATTTTCATTAAATGTAAGGCTGAATTGGAATTTAGTTTTGCAGTCTGTGCATCAGGTCTTAGCTATCTTCCCAATCTTTATAGCTTCACATCACTAATCTCTCACACATTTTGCATAGTTTTGCCGAAAACACTATTATTCATGAGTCTCAAGAAAGTTTTCTCAGAATCTACTTATGCACTTGCACAGTTCTCAGCATTAATATCTCTATACCCAGGTTGATCGATGGAATGACAATTTTCAGTGATTCCTTCTCAACGTCATATTAGGATGGAAGCATTGTTCTGAGTTCCTGTATTGTACTGCTTAGTTTTTATCATGCAAAGTAGAAATTAACTTTTGGAGCACTAGGCTTGCCACTGCTGTAGCTACTTGGTGGTATCATTTCCACAGGGCGCAATGGTAGATCGGAATGAAGAGTACGGATATTTTCAAAATATTCAAAATCAGAATCTACTTCTAAAATGTATCCCATATCAAAATCATGTGGTACGTGTTTCACAGCAAAAGTTATAAATCATCCCAGACTAACCTAAGCTAAATCGGAAACAGGAAGTGTTCATTATTGCCCAACTATAGAGGATGTTGACATCTAGATATGTAATGTAAGACTCATCCCTATTTTCATCATAATTAGACAGGAATCTATTGTTTGCAACTGTATGTGTATGGCAGTAGTCAATAATACCAGTTCTGGAGCCACGTTCAACAAACCGTAACTGGTCTATGGGATAACAATCAGCAAGCATATATTAGTAGTTTTGAGCAATGTATCCCATTCCGAACCAGCTTGGGTTATATAACAGGATAACAGGTCACATTCAACTCGTAATTTTTTAGTCAGAAAGCACACAAATATCAAACACATCGGCAAAAGCAAGACGCTAGTTTTTAAATCTAAGTCGGAATAATCTTCTAAGATCTTTCATTCAAATAAACTCCACACTTCCCATGGTCTTAGATAAACTATTTCTTTGACTGCTGTTTCACCATTCAGTCAGCATTTGAATGCCACAATCGGCGGCAGCTGTTCTTCCAACAAAATGAATTCATCAGCTAAATTTTTGCAATGAAAAACATCTTTCTTGAAACTTTCTGGCAGATTAAGACTGTGTGCCGGACTGAGACTCGAACTCGGGACCTTTGCCTTTCGCTGGCAAGTGCTCTACCAACTGAGCTACCAAAGCACGACTCACGCCCCGTCCTCCTCACAGCTTTACTTCCGCCAGGCAAAGGTCCCAAGTTCGAGTCTCGATCCGGCACACAGTTTTAATCTGCCAGGAAGTTTCATATCACAGCACACTCCGCTGCAGAGTGAAAATCTCATTCTGGAAACATCTTTCTTGCTGTTGTGAAAAAAACTCTCTTGTTATTTTTAGCACTTCAGGCTTTCGATATGATACATATTTTTGCAGAGAGAATTCCAGAAAATTGAAGCAATCCGAAAATTTGTCGCTACAATATACCACTGTGATATACTTAGTGAATGTCTTATATTTTTCGTGCAGCAGAAACATGACTTGGATTTATTTCAGTGGTTTCTTCGATTTGATGGCAGAAGTTTTTGATTAGAAAAAAATGTGTTTTATAATTTGTTAGATCTCTAAACACAACAGGAACCATAAAATTAGGTCTATAATTTAAATTGCAACTTTCATGTGCGATTCCATGCCGTCTGCCTGTAAAAGACCTGTGTTTCATTTCCGCTTTCTTGAAATGTTCCTTGCCGATGTAATAAAATGTTGCGTTTCGAAACACTTTTTCATATTCTGCACTAATAATCATCTTTTTGTCTTGCAACAAGTAATTTTTATGTGCTTCTGATTTAGAGAACGCCAACGAAATTCATTGAGAGCTAGAGACTTATACGCTGAAAGATATCCTCAACTTACTCACTCTGCATGTCGTACATTTAAACACGTGTATGATAATTTGAGAACAACTGGATCTTTAACTCATCGGAAACATACTCGGCAAAGGAAAGTTACTAACGAGGAAACGGAAACTGGTACTCTTGCCACTGTGTTTCGAGATCCTTGTGTTAGTTCGCGTCAAATCGCAAGGGAATCTGGCATGAGCCAGGGTAGTGTTGCTCATGTTCTGCATCGCTATAAATACCATCCTTCCCATATCAGTCTCCATCAAGAATTAACTGGTACGGATTGTATGCGTAGCACTGCATTCTGCCGATGGGCTCAACTTCAGATTCAGAGAGATGACACGTTTATTAAAAATGGCTCTGAGCACTATGCGACTTAACTTCTAAGGTCATCAGTCGCCTAGAACTTAGAACTAATTAAACCTAACTAACCTAAGGACATCACACACATCCATGCCCGAGGCAGGATTCGAACCTGCGACCGTAACGGTCGCTCGGCTCCAGACTGTAGCGCCTAGAACCGCACGGCCACTCTAGCCGGCGACACGTTTATTAATTTGATTTTATTTGCCGAAGTGGCTACATTCACGAACCACGGAAATGTTACTTTGCATAACATGCATTATTGGGCAAATGAAAATTTATGTGCCTGCGGCACGATGCACACCAAAAACCGTGGTCGGTCAATGTATGGTGTGGCATTCTGGAGGACAGAATTATAGGTGCCCATTTCACCAAAAGAAATCTTAATGGTGGGAAGTACACCACATCCGTGCAAGAAACCTTAGGTCTGTTATTGGAAGAAATACCTTTAGGAACAATGAATAGAATGTGGCATCAACACGATTGGTGTCCATCACATTTTACGCTGATGGCCAGAAATGAGTTGCAGAGACAATTCTCAAATCGTAGGGTTGGACGCGTAGGAGATGTGTCTCGATCGGCTCGTTCGTCAGACTTGACGCCTCTGGCATCCAACGCCCCTGGGTATTAGTAAAAGATATTCTTTATAAAGACGTCCAACTACACGTGAAGATATGTAGAGAGAATTGTCAGAGCATGTGCTTCGATAGTTGCCGATGTGATAAGGAATACCACTCAGCCGCGCAGGATTAGCCGAGCGGTCTAGGGCGCTGCAGTCGTGGACTGTGCCGCTGGTCACGGCGGAGGTTCGAATCCTCCCTCAGGCATGGGTGTGTTTGTCCATAATTTAGGTTAAGTAGTGTGTAGGCTTAGGGACTGATGACCTTAGCATATAAGTCCCATAAGATTTCACACACATCTGAACACTTTTTGAATACCACTGAATCCACGATAAGAAGTTTGCAGCACTGCACTGATACCAATGGTCATCACTTCGAACACCTTCTCTAATGGACGTTCATGCCACCTTTTTGATCTTCGTTGACCTTCAAAGACCTTACTATTACACATCACCGGATTCGTCTCGATAGCCGCTATCAGAAAATATGTACCAAACTATAGCTTCCCATTTAAAAAACAAAGTTGACGTTCATATCTGTGAAGTGACCCTACCTAGCAACAAAAAATCAGCGTCCTATTGTGGCCCCCGTTTCCCATGCAACTTTTGTCCCACAAACTTTTCTGTTCCTATCATACTTGGTGGCAGTAGTCAGTGACTCACCCTGTATAGCAGTAGACGCTGATATTTTTTTCTTGTCTTTCTTGTCACCTGTGGGCATCCATCATAAACTAAATATTGGATGCCATATGCGTTTACAGAAACGTTTTCGTTCCGCTTTTCGAAAATGTGAGTGTGTTTCAGCTCTGCGAGAAACAATACGTTAGAAAAGTTTAATTTGTTTGCATATGGAAAGTAGTTTATAAACACAGCCTACAAGCTGATTTACAGGATGCAAACGTGGCAGCTTTGGCGACTTAAAACATACCTCGGCCTTTCACTTAACAGTTATTACTTCAGTTTTATTTGCTATCACTTTTGACAGTTTTGTGTATGTTGTTATTGTTGTTTTTGTTGTTGTTATTGTGGTTTTCAGTCCAAAGATGGGTTTGATGCAGCTCTCCGTGCTACTCTACCGTGTGCAAGCCTCTTTATCTCTGAATAACTACTGCAAACTTCATCCTTCTGAAACAACTTGCTCTATTCATTTGTTGGTCTCCCTCTACGGTTTTTACCCCTCACTAAACTGGTGATGCATTGATGTCACAGAACGTGTCCTATCAACCGATTCCTTATTTTAGTCAGGTGCCACAAATTCCTTATCTACACATTTCTGTTCAATACGTTCTCATTAATTACGTCATCTATTCGTCTAATCTCTTCGGTATTCTTCTGTAGCACTCCATTTCAAACGCTTATGTTCTCTTCTCGTCTAAACTGTTTACCGTCCACTTTCACTTCCATAGATGGCTACACTCCAGACAATGCCTTGAGAGAAGATGTCGTGACACTTAAATCTATATTCGATGTTAACAAATTCCTCTTCTTCAGAAACGCTTTTCTTGCCGATGCCAGTCTACATTTTATATCTTATCTACTTCGGCCATCATCAGTTATTTTGCTGCCCTCATTGTCGTAGCGGCCCCTTGTTGCTAGAGGGGCAGCAGAACCGACTCTCAAGATGGGTTGCCGATCCCTTTTCAGGAGCGCGGAGAGAAACATCGCCAGCAGACAGAAACAAAACAGACTTTCCAAATAAACACGGAACTACTTCGCTAGACAACATGTCACAGTATCCCACCAATCGTAACTGATATGACGGATGCAGCACTCCGCCGACCTGGCTTTATAAGCAGGCCTAGACCGTCAGACCGGCAGTGTTTATGAGCCGCTAGGAACAGCTCCGGCCAGTACTTACGTCAGCCCCTAGCCTTGTATTCACTCGCCGTAGTCTTGTAGTCTCACTTTGTATATTGCAGAGTAGTTCTGCTCATTATTTTCTTCCATAGTCTTGTTTCCTTATCTGTTTGGTCATCACAGAGTTGTGGGGTTTCTTTCTGTTTGTTCTGCGTTTAAAACTTGGTGTACGCCAAGAAGGCATCTTTTCTTTAATTGTAATAAAGTGTGTTCAAATTGCAGGTAGTTCTTTCCTGGCGACTGCAGGACCAGGACGCCTCGCATTCCATTCCCCAGTCGGGCGCCCGTTTTCTCATTACCTTGGAGATCGCACATATTCCAGTGGTGTTACAAACTGACACAGCATCATCTGTTTCCATTTTGGATGGTGCCACATACCAAAGTTTGGACTTGCCGGGTTTATTCCCATACACTCGCGCCTTGAACAGTTTTAATAATCACTCCATACCCGTCGAAGGCGTTTCTTTGCACGCAAATCTCTTACAATGGTCGTTCCTTCACCTCACAAGCCAGGCGGCCGGTGCGGCCAATTATCTGGAAGATGTCATCATCGGTGGCTCGTCCGCAGTGAACCTCGCGGACAAACTGGATCAGTTTTCTATGAGGCTAACCTGCGTTGCCAGAAAGAAAAGTGTGACTTGTTTGCGTGAGATGTCAGGAGGAACGGGTTCACAATTGATGCCCGCAGCCTACACGCCTCTAAAAAGTATGTCGAGGTGATTCAAAACTTGCCTCCTTCCACCGGCGTGAAGCAACTGCAAACCGTCCTCGGTCAAATCAACTATCATCTGCGTTTTATAGTCCACGCCGTCAAGATTCCGGCGCCCCTGACTGGGTTATTGCGCAAGGGTACACGTTGGGTTTGTGACATGGCGTGTGAGCAGGCTTTCACACGTCTCAAGTCCTCTCTCTCCCGCCCTCCATGTCTGGCCACTCACGACCCTTCCCTGCCCCTCATCGTCGCTGCCGATCCCTCGGACTATGGTCTAGGTCTGGTCCTCTCGCAAGTGCTCGACGGCGTTGAGAGGCCAGCGGTTTTCGCAGCCAAAAATTGACCGACGCTCAAACCAAATACAGCCAAATTGAATAGGCAGCTGGTTTTCGCCCTGTCGAAATTCTACGATTTCGTGTATGGTCGTCATTTCATGCTGCAGACCGATCACAAACCTTCGGTTTCTTTGTTTTCACCCGGGTGCTGCAGTGCCCACCCTGACGGCGCGCAGCCTCCAGCGTTGGGCTCTCTTCCTGGGGATGTTCGAGTTTGATATTGTCTACTGTAACTCTGAACAGCACGCAAAGGCTGATTTTCTGTCCCGGATGCCTACCGGGGCGACCGTGAGTTTGACGCTTCCCCCTTGGTTTGTATCCATGTGGACGTATACGTTGACGCAGCCCTGGACGCGCTTCCGTTGGAAGCCGATGCGGTCCGGCGGGCCACAGCTCAGGGTCACACACTGCAAGCTCTCCACCACTAAATCGTTGCGGGCTGGCCGACGAGCCATTGTAGCGTCTGCAATGCAGAGGTCCGACACTTTTCAGATTATCGGCATAGTCTCTTTTTCCGCAGCGGCGTTATCCTTTCGTATAGTGACCGCCAACGTTCCCTAGGTGGTCATATCGCATGCGTTGCGCAGCGACTTTCTCCTCACTGGCATTGGGGCATCGTTCTCACCAAACAGCTGGCCCGCCGACACCTTTGTTGGTGCGGTATGGATAAAGACATCGCCTCCCTCGTGTCGGCCTGCACCACGTGCCAGACACGTCAGGCCGCACCCCCACGCCAGTATTTTTCGTGGTCGGATGCAGCTGCTCTGTGGGAACGCCTCCATTTGGATTCCGCAGGGCCGTTTCATTGTTCCCAGTGACTCATACTGATCGACTCCTGTTCGGGATACCCCTACGTCTCACGCATGATGAACACCACTTCATCTGAGACTATCAAAATTCTCTGCCGCCTCTTTGCCACGGGAGTACAGACGTATGTTGGCAAGTCACACTTTAGCTTTGAGCATAATTGACCTCTATCGGTCAATAGTTTTAAGTGTGTTGACTGGAGCGATGTTCACCAACTCACACTTTAGCTTTAAACATAATTCCGCTGTCATTCCCTAAGTTCAATGGCAGTGGTCGCCAGGCCCGAATTATGATGGCAGTGTTCCACACACAGTTTTTACAGTATATGTGTGGATCACCTCCATGAAGCCAAATTGAGTACCCAAATGCCGCCACATTATCCCCTACTTTAGTGTTTTGTATAACTCATAACCATAACTTGATCAAGAAGTTCAATCAGGCACGTGCATTAGTTTTTGAGTTGATTCTAGACCATTTCAGCTCAAATATACTAATCTTGAATAATGACCATCTATTTTAAATGGCCCGTATTGCCGATGTTACAGATTACATATAGACTTGTTCATAAGTTCAATCATGGCCATTTGTGTGCTAAGTCAATAGGATGTTGATGCGTCGTAACCATAGCTAAGCAAGTGTTTAACATTTACGCCTCAAAAAAAATTTTTGGACCTAGTCATAATAAAGACGATGTTGGCTTTATATTATCCTTTACACTCCTAAGTTCTTTTTAGGTGATTAAAGTTCGTGCTTAAGCACAAAATTTTCCTAGACAGGCCATACCTTTTAAGTACTTGATGTCTTGCTCACATCATGACCAACGAATACTTCATAAATGTTAAGACAATCGGTCTAAGTACGTTCTGCACAGGAAAACATATACGCCCTTCTCCTCAGCTGCACTTTTATTTCACTTTACTAGTAAATTCAAGGTGAGGAGTTAGGTTCGCATCTTTTCCCAAAAAGTAACTATCACACAGTTTATGTGCAGGCGCAAGGTATTGTGTCCGCCTAGGCGGGCCTCATGACGCTACGGTCAGTTCCAGTAGAGCACTCGTGGCTGCCGCATCGCGGTCACGAAGTGGGGCCGAGGCAGTTTCAGACACGTTTTTATAGTCTGACGATAATTTATGGCTTTGTAGTTTTAGCTTGATGATGTCCACTGTGGACAAACGGTAGTTACTTTGCGAGGTGCCGGGGCTAGCAGTGTATTTAACACTAAATTCTTCTAGAATCTTCATATGGAAATGATGCTTTAAGCCCCACCCCCTTTTCTAACTCCAACTTTTGATGTTGAACATGGATTAAGAAGAAACGCGAACTGACTGTAATCGACCCTGGAAGTGGAGTAGAAAAGAGTTTGGCACCTGCAATAATTAAATTGGATAGAAATTAAGGAAAGTTGTGAAAAGTGAGAAATGAAAGGGTTGCTCTACCGATTAACAGAATTAAAGTTCCGTCCAAAATAACAATTTGATTTATTATGACTAAACTCAAAATAATAAACAAAACACATGAAACATTTACAGTACATCAAATTGGATACTCAAGTAAAGGCCTTGAAGGTGAAGTTGTCCATAAACTAGATTGTGACATTTATGACCAAGTGGTATGTGGAGCCAATTCCTTGCAACTCAAATCTTAAGAGAAACACACAGCCAACCCAACATTAATTGCTGCTACAGTAGTGATAACTCAGACAATGAACACTCGAGACAGAAAAAAGTTATAAAAGACGAACAGGCGCACTCTGCTGAGCTCTGATTATCACCTAGCAAAATTGCCTGCTTTGCCGGTGCTGCGGACGTACATTACCAAGCTGTCTTCTTAACTGCAAGGACACCATCTGCCATACCGGAGGCGATGGCTGGTTGCTTTGACGTCCCGTCGTGGTGATGATAATGTCGTGAGTATAGCCCAAAACAAATTCTCCTGGTCTGGTTGTTCCAGACTAAAGACTACCTAGCAACACAAATACGCCTCTGAGGGAGACAAAGAAGGCCCGCCATACAATCACTGATGGTACAGTGATTGATTTAACGAGCGAAGTCTCACAGTAACTCCGATACAGTCAACTTTAGCCAAAACTGTCCAAGACAGACAACATAGGCCGCTTGTACGCAGAACGCTTAATTGTCAACTGTACTCGGAAAGTTACATTGAAGTCGAAACTTCAGCAACTTCGTCAAACATTTACAATCAAATAAAAGTATATTAGACAGCCAACAGAAGGTAGGCTGTCCAGAGCAGCGAGAGCTCAGTCTTGTAACCTACCCCGACCGAAAGGCGAGAGCCGACCCCCCTCAAGAGCATCCGTACAAGCCGAACCCAGAACATTCCCGCCCCCACGACAGTGGTCGTGGTTAAACGTTCCAATCAGCAACTCGAAAACCGGCGGAAAATTCCCCTCTATTGCCGACGCAGTACTATTCCACCAATGAAGATACTTGGCGCCAATTTCTGCGCCGATTTTGCTACGTCACGGAGCTATTCCCAGAGCAAGCCAATCACAGTTATGATTTTGCAGAAAACGTGGGAATTTGCCCGCCAAGACTGCCTGGGAACACAAGTCTTTCCCACGCCTCACTGGTAGCCCGCCAGAAACGGTTTTGACTAAGTTTCTGCAAAGTAACGGAATCTCTAGCCCAGCCGCTCCTTCTGGCCCCCCTGGGCATGTCGCCGCCGCTCTTATGACAATGTCAATGGAAAGCATCCACTCGACTCCCTCACACCCGTCAGCTTAACCCTTTCAAGCTCAGCAGAACTCGCCTGTCACGGACCACCCGGGTGACGAGAGACGCTGCGTGGGAAGTCCACGTGTGAAGGAATAGCAATTTCTCACCGCATGCAATTAGAGAGGAAAATCGAATTACTCAGAGTAAGATAGAAATATGAGAGGGGGCTCATGCCACCTCTCAACTTTTATTCTGAAGAAGATTAAGTTATCCCGACTGAAACCTAGGTAAATCTAGGTAAACATTGCAACTGAGGCTGTTGATTATTAAAATTAAAATCAATTCTGTACTGCCAATGGAATTTCCCTCATCCATACCGCCCCATTTCACCCTGCATCAAACGGCCGAGCACAACGTTTTGTGCGGATGTTGAAGACCCAGATCGATAAGCTTCTGAGCCATCTCCCGCTGAAGGAGACAGTGCTTCATTTCTTTGCTACATACCGCCGCCCCCCCCCCCCCCCCCGATGCTGGTAAGAGTTCAACAGAGATACTACACGGTCGACCAGTCCCCTCTCCCTTGTCTGTCCTGGTTCCCGAGGCTTCTCAACCTCCCGCCCGCACGCTGACGCACTCCTTTCGCATCAGGCAGGTGGTCTGGGCCCGGACCTTCCCTCATATAAAAGTCTGTCTGTAAACTCTAGAGCGAGCAGCGCTTTTGGTGGGGGAGTTGGCCTTTCCCGGAAGAATGCTGCCACCAGCCTACAGGGGCACCCAAAATCTGTTGCCCGTTATCTGTCTAGCGGTGTAGATCGGCGTGCAGTGATATACGTCCTTTCTGTTCGTGGGATCTTAGTTGCCAGTGTCAGTGAGTTAACTTTGTATACTTACTGATGTACTTCGGTATCCGGAAGTGATGGATAATCGTCTAGCATTGCAAGAAAATTTGCATAAAACTAGGAAGAGGAGGTATTTGCGGAGTAACGAGCGTCTCTAATGTTATTACAGCATGTATTAAAGAGGCAACCCAAAAAGAACTGTTGGCTAATATTACCAGTCCCAATTAAAGGGCTGCAATTTATGCAAACGTCAGCCTCACCTAATAGGACGCAGAAGTAAGGAATGGAAAAATTAGCCGCATGGTTTACTGGAATCGCCATGAAGGAAAAATAATAATTTTGGGAGGAAAGCCATCGTTATAGACAGTTTCCAAATCACGTAAAACCTTTGATGCTTATGGAACACTAAATCTCTATCTCGGTCACTAGTCACCTGATTCTAAGACATATTGCTTAAAACATCTGCGCAATAGCTATTCTAAACACTGCTGAAATTTCCTTCGAAACATGTACACCGATTCTGGACACCTAAGCAAAAAGCTTGACATACGAGATGCGTTGACATATTAATTTTTATTTTTTGGTAAGATCTTTATTTGTTAAGCTACAGCAATGTTATCCTCTTCAAAATATCCCCATTACATACTATACACATATGCCAATGCTTTTTCCAATTCCCTAAACACTTTAGGAACTGTTTCTTCGGGATAGTTTATAGGTCTCTTAAGTGTACATTTTTAATGTCATCCACGCTTGTAAAAGCGCTGTCCTTTAAGGCCAGCTTTGAAATGTTTATACCACTTGTCTGCCCTTGGTCTACCCATAACAGGCTCACCAAAAGCAATATTTACCATTTCTAAAAATTTCATACAATTTATTCCATTCTTATAACAAAATTTAATGCAGATTTTCTAATTTATTTTTATACAAAACAAATAATCGTTGATGCTACCAAAACACATGTAACCTTTCTGACAGCTGACAACAGAGTAAATACCCAATATGCATAACGTTGAACACATACTTTTGAGGCATGTCTATTTATTTATTTATTTAACACTGACAAAGAAGTAGTGCAAATCGGACTAATACAAGACACAAAATTATAAATTTCTGCTTACTTTTTAAACACTCTTTGTGTTGCAAGAATTGTTAAGTTTCAATGCAGTCCTTCAAAGAAAACTTCTACCTTTTAGTAGAAACACAAAATAAGAACAAGCCTTGAATTCTACAGACTGATTGCATTATATTGGGTTCGTTTTACAAAAAGCAATAGAGAAACATACATTCACATGAACAGGCATTTGGCTCTATGTTTGTAGTACATTCCTGACCGTTATTATGTTAATATTATTTACTCTATAATGTTGTGTTTCGGAACAAGCTATAGTTTTTTTGTATTCCTTATGGTCTTAATGCATCTGTCTAAAAATAAACGCAGCCGAGACGTATCTGTACACGGCTTCGCCGCAGATTTGAAGCGAGCGCCGCGGCAGGGCCGGTACTGACAAGGGAACATCCCCATCGCACCCCACTCAGATTTAGTTACAAATTGGCACAGTGGACAGGCCTTGAAAAACTAAACACAGATCAATCGAGAAAACAGGAAGAAGTTGTGTGGAACTATGAAAAAAAGCAAAATATACAAACTGAGTAGTCCATGCACAGGACAGGCAACATCAAGGCTAATGTGAGCTCAGAAGCGCCGTGGTCCCGTGGTTAGCGTGAGCAGCTGCCGAACGAGAGGTTCTTGGTTCAAGTCTTCCCTCAAATGAAAAGTTTAATTTTTTATTTTCAGACAATTATTATCTGTCCGTCCGATGCGATCACTTTTTTAGGGAGTGGTTATCACATCCACAAGGAAACCTAAATCGGGCAAGGTAGAAGAATCTTTTTACCCATTCGCCAAGTGTACAAGTTAGGTGGGTCGACAACATATTCATGTCATGTGACGCACATGCCGTCACCAATGTCGAATAGAATACATCAGACGTGTTTTCCTGTGGAGGAATCGGTTGACCTATGACCTTGCGATCAAATGTATTCGGTTACCATTGGAGAGGCACGTCCTTTCGTCTACTAATCGCACAGTTTTGCGGTGCGGTCGCAAAACACAGACCCTAAACTTATCACAGTGAACAGAGGCGTCAATGAACGAACGGACAGATCATAACTTTGCGGAAATAAAAAAAGTAAGATTTTCACTCGAGGGATGACTTGAACCAAGGACCTCTCATTCCGCAGCTGCTCACGCTAACCACGTGACCACGGCGCTCCTGAGCTCATTGCAGCCTTGATGTTGCCTATCTTACACATGGACTACTCAGTTTCTATATTTTGCTTATTTTTTTCATAGTTCCCCACAACTTCTTCCTGTTTTCTCGGTTGATCTGTGTTCAGTTTTTCAAGATCTATCCACTGTGCCAACTTATAACTAAATCTGAGGGGGGGGGGGGGGGGGCGATGGGGAGGTTCCCTTGTGAGTTGTGAAACAGCCTGTAGACGCGCCTTGTGACGTAAGCTGGGTTGACAGAGTGGGGAGCCGCTCGCTCGCTCTTCAGTTTACCGACAGACTATACACGGGAGCGCTGGGCGCCTGCGGTCATCACCGAGCTCTGCGGACGGGCGATGGCGTCCCTCCGGTGGAGCGACGGTTCCGCTCAACCAGCTCCGCCCCCGTCCGGTGGCCCGAGGCGCCCCGTGGGCGCTGCCAGCGCCTATCGTTAGAGGTCTGCGCGGATAAGAAAAGTGCAATCCGCATCCGCACAGCATCCGCAAGGTCCTAATCCGCAACCGCATATAGTTAAGTTTTGAATGAGTAATTAATAGTAATACACAGTAGTACTTAGAATTATCGTATGTAATGACATAGTTATTGTTAGGGTGCCATTTCTGCGACAACTTAACTACTTTTTATATATTCTAAGATGGTATCTGTTCATTCGGACATGTCCGAAAGAACAGATACCATCGGTGACCATGCAGCTCGTTAGAATGAAATTACAATGAAATGAACACCCTTAGTTGCTTACAGGCGTTGACATACGCCAACGGGGACAGATGAAAATGTGAGCCCCGACCGGGACGAACCCGGATCTCCTGCTTACATGACAGATGCTCTATCCATCTGATGGTAGACAGTGGGCAGGTTTGCCACCCAGAGAGCACTTCACAGGCCACAGAAAAGACACGGTCGCGGAAACGGATTAGGCGCAGGTCTCTTGGGTACAGTTACGTCGGTCGTAGCCAGGGGCTGAGGACAACAGACATCCGCTCTACCCGGGCCGTGCAACAGACTTGAAGTTTTCAACTAACATTGCAACATACGTACTGGGCAGATGCCTTGCTCATTATCCGCAGATGACCCGCGGATATCCGCGCCGGTCGCGATTTTATCCGCCAAGTAACAAATACCGCGGATATCCGCGGATATATCCGCGGATATATCCGCGGATATCCGCATCCGCGCAGACCTCTACCTCTGCTTCCGCCTCCGCTTCAGCCGCTGTCTCCGCCGCCAGTTGCCCGTGCTGCGTCGCCGCCGCGCTCCCCTGCCAGCCACGAACCCATGGACGTCGACCAGGACGCCCCTATTCCTATGAAAGTTTGTGGTGCTGTACATTTTTTTCCAGGGGGAGAAATGTAGTAGCTGCCCCGTATTATTAAAGGGCCCTCAGAATCGATTCGCAAGATGTGTTGCCGACCCCTTTTCAGGAACGCGGAGAGAAACATCGCCAGCGGACAGAGACAAAACAGACTTTCCAAATAAAAACAGAACTACTTCGCTAGACAACATGTGACAGTGTCCTCCCAATCAGAACTCACATCACGGATCTAGCACTCCACACGCCGAGACCGTCAGGCCGGCAGTGTACCAACCGCTAGCAACAGCTCCGGCCAGTACTTACACCGGCTCCTAGCCTTATATACAGTCGCAGTAGTATTGTAGTTGTTGTTGTTGTTGTTGCTGTTGTTGTGGTCTTCAGTCCTCAGACTGGTTTGATGCAGCTCTCCATGCTACTCTATCCTGTGAAAGCTTCTTCATCTTCCAGTACCTACTGCAGCCTACATCCTTCTGAATCTGCTTAGTGTATTCATCTCTCGGTCTCCCTCTACGATTTTTACCCTCCACGCTGCCCTCTAATACTAAATTGGTGATCCTTTGATGTCTCAGAACATGTCCTACCAACCAGTCCCTTCTTCTCGTCTAGTTGGGCCACAAGCTCCTCTTCTCCACAAATCTATTCAATACCTCCTAATTAGTTATGTGATCTACCCATCTAATCTTCAGCATTCTTCTGTAACAATACATTTCAAAAGCTTCTATTCTCTTCTTGTCTAAACTATTTATCGTCCATGTTTCACTTCCATCCATGGCTACACACCATACAAATACTTTCAGAAACGACTTCCTGACATTTAAATCTATACTCGATGTTAAATTTTTCTTCTTCAGAAACGCTTTTCTTGCCATTGCCAGTCTACATTTTATATCCTCTCTACTTCGACCATCATCAGTTACTTTGCTCCCCAAATAGCAAAACTCCTTTCTACTTTAAGTGTCTCATTTCCTAATCTAATTCCCTCAGCATTGCCCGACTTAATTCGACTACATTCCATTATCCTCGTTTTGCTTTTGTTGATGTTCATCTTATATCCTCCCTTCAAGACCCTGTCCATTCCGTTCAACTGCTCTTCCAAGTCCTTTGCTGTCTCTCACAGAATTACAGTGTCGTCGGCGAACCTTAAAGTTTTTATTTCTTCTCCATGGATTTTAATACCTACTCCGAACTTTTCTTTTGTTTCCTTTATTGCTTGCTCCATATACAGATTGAACAACATCGGGTATAGGGTACAATCCTGTCTCAGTATTGTAGTAGCACGTTGTATTTTGTAGAGTGGTTTTGGTCATTATTATCTTCCATTGCCTTTTTTCCTTATCCGTTTTGCCACCAAAGAGTCGTGCGTTTTTTCTGTTTGTTCTGCGTTTAAAACTTTGTGTATGCCAAGAAGGTATCTTTTCTTTAATTGTAATAAAGTGTGTTCAAATCGACTGTTAGTTCTTTCCTGCCGACCGCATCACACTACACAAACAGCAAAACTCATCTACCACTTTTAGTTTCTTGTTTCCGAATCGAATTCCCTCAGCTTCACCCTTTTGTTGATCATCTTATATCGTCCTTTCAAGACAATTTCCATCCGGTTCACATGCTCTTCCAGACCCTTTGCTGTCTCTGACGGAGCTACAGTGTCATATGTGTAATGTATTTTTTATAGTCTTGCACAAAACCTCTTATTTTGATTAACTTTAACAGCAAATAAAGTATTTCTTTTAGTATCCAACCAGAATCTCTGCTAAAAGGCCCCAATTTTCCTTAACAGCTTATCAGCAGTATTGGTCGAGTACCAATCATTAGTAATTTCGGATGGCATTAAATTCGCATTCTTTGTACTGAGAGATTTTTTTTTTTTCACGTCGCTTTGTGAAGGTAAAGTTGAAGACCAGAAACAAACTGCTTTTAAGACGTTGGTTCACTAAAGAAACTTTGTTCTCGAAAACAGGAAGACAGGCAGAAATGTCTAGGCTCCTTAAACCCAAACCTATTAGCTATCACACTTCTAAATGCAGAATGAGCAGCAACCTGTTCCATGTTATCTAATTTAATGCGTTTTGGTGGTAGTTCACCATTATCACTAACATAATGAAGTCTAAAAGTCAGCAACGATGTACAGCCTACCGAGAGACTTCCCCATCGGCAGTCTCCTTCTACTTCATCGACTGTGTTCTAGCCGCTGCAGATTCTGTGCTGCCCGATGATCTACGGGCTGCACTTTTGACCATCACTGCTGCTTGTTGATTCTGTAACAGCGAATGAGAGAAATCGTGCATCAGAAAAGACAATGTAGTTGCATTCATAGTTATGACAATGCTTGAATAGAAAGAAGCATGCATGCAACAGAAAAGTGAAGATTTGAATAGGCTTTGCGAATGATCTGCATAAGCAGCCTCATTATGAGGTATTCTGATGACATTGGTTACAATCTTCAACAGCTGCTCCAGTAGGTACTTTAGACAATGACTGGTCGTGATTCTGGGACACTGAATGTAAATATGTATGCCTGAGTTGCAGCAAGTAATCAGTAGGCGGAAAGGTGTAACACTGTTAATTGTAAGGTACATACAAGGTACACTTTATTCTGGAGAGTTATTTACGTGTCCTAGAAGATAGCAACGAAATAACATCTGTGATGGTTCAATATCAGCAATTTCCCGCGAATGGCCGCTAACACCTCCCATCACACCCAAATTCTCAATTTTATCGACTCACAACTAATGTAGTGCCCCTTGTCGATTACCCTCATTATTTGCTGCATTTCGCCGGGTCCCATAAGGGTTAGAGCGAAGTGTGCATCCATTTGTGGTCTCTGCTCTTTCGGACATGTCCACATATATAAAACAGTTTTTATTTTTCTGTTTTCCGTCCACATCAAATAAAGCCAAACGAAGCAAATGAACAGCATACAAACGCAATAACACGCCAGATGGCGAATGAAACCTTGTGTTTTCTGGCGAAATAAATAAAGATTCGTGTGCAAGCATCGAAACTTCCATAATAAGGACACCAAGCATCTTAACACATGTAAAGAGAAAGGGGAACACGGCTCCAGAATCAAAAATTGTAACATGTTGAGTACCACGATCTTCGTTCAGAAATGGTAGCAGAAGAACAGAGACTATTTTGTTTGTTTTCACTTGACAGGCTGTAAAAACGTGTGGTGGGTTAAAGCTACCAGCATAAACATTAACATGTTGCCGTCATGTAAGGTATCTGTAAAACTAAGAACATATTTATTTTTCCAAACTAGATTTCTAGGACTATTTTTCGGTATGCCGTATCATAGCAGTTTCCAGATTCAATAATAAAATATCCCACTGAAGACAGCATACGAAAAGTGCTGAGACATATTTGCGTAACGATGTCTCGGATACGGCAGTATAATTCTTCTACATTTTTTTCTCTTTTTTATGCTTGTTTCATTCCCTGCTCCTCTCAAATGTGTACTCGCGTAGGTTCGCAGATATTCACGTGGTGCAAAATTATTGTTTAACCTTGTGTATGTATATCGGAAGACAAAATAACTGTTTTATGTAGCAGAAAACTGAGCACATATATAATCATTTTACGAAAACCGTGTTATATCTGTTAGTGCAGAGTTTCTCGTGCAGGAAGTGTGTGTGTGTG
This sequence comes from Schistocerca nitens, assembly GCF_023898315.1. Taxonomy (NCBI): domain Eukaryota; kingdom Metazoa; phylum Arthropoda; class Insecta; order Orthoptera; family Acrididae; genus Schistocerca; species Schistocerca nitens. The sequence continues at coordinate 404,645,893 of NC_064618.1, forward strand.
TGTTTTGACGTCGTTTGCAGCGACGCGGAGTAACTAAATCAGCGTCAACATCGGCTCGGCTGAGCTATTAGGCGGCCTCTTTGACGGAGGCCTCAGTGAAAGCAAGCGGGTTGCTCGCGCGGCAGCCTGGCTGCGTAATCGAGTTAGTGTCGGCCCATTGGGTCGTGGCTTGTTGCAGGCTCGCTCGCGCCAGATATCACTGCCTCCGCTTTTGACGCGTATCGCAGAACGCGGCGCCTCTAGATTAATTACACGTGCGGGCGAAGCCTCACACTTAGCACCGGCAGTGTGGCTGACGTCCGATGTGCTGGTTTTGGCAGAGGAAACTCGCTGACTTCTGCTGTAGAGCTTTTGGTTGTTTACGAGAGAACACAAAAGCGTTTCGCCCTTACGTAACTTAGGGGTGCGAAAAACTGACCGGTTAAAAGTGATACGTTTATTTTAGCTCTGAATAACCGGTATTTTTCGGTATTTGTTTGGTTCTGTTATAACCGGTTGTAAGACGTCGTGGTCTCCTGACCTTCATTGCTTACATGTTCCGCCCTCACGATCATATTCCGCACATCAAGACTCTTCATTCGAACCCAAACTCGATAAGACAAAGTCAATGTTGTATAGATTCACGTAAACGATATGCAATTGACAAGTGAGCGCACAGTGGTTGAAATACTCGAGGTTGGCGTGCACACATACATTCCAGACACCCCGACGGTCACAGAGGCTTTTAGTTCGGGAGAGAGGCCACACAACGGGACGCCAGGCCCTTCAGAGGACGACCCAGCCCATGTCGGCCGGTGACTGCCCGTAGCGGACAGCGTAGGCCCGAGTGAAAAGGAGGAACGACCCCGTGTTTGGCTTAAAAGCAAATTCCGCTACATTGTGTGGGAGCGGCCTGCCTACGCATTCTTTACACATAGCACGCAGTTTCAGAGATTTTCACATGGAGATAGCAAACGCCAAAGCTACAGGTTTTCGGGTTGGTTGCCTTAAAAGAAACATTCTCCCGTTTTAGAAGAGCAATTCTGATTGGCAGACGATATTTCTGACGCCTTGAACTGAAAGAATAATGGAAGAGACCGAAAGATATACCCCTTCATGTCTGGCATTGATAGGCGCTGTTCCGTTGTCGCTCTTGGAGCGAGGAACAAGTCTCTCCTCAGTACTTCACTGGGAGAGCTTCTCTGTCGAGAGCGATTCAAAGGGCGACTCTGTATAGATTCCTTGCGATTAAGCGTTGTTCACTATGTTGGCCGACACACTTATTGTGCAGTGTGAACGGACAGAGCTAATTTTGAGTGGCATGGCGGTGGACTGGTTATCTGACCGGTGTACCATGCCAATAGTTAGACTAGGGTCGAATAGGAATCCTTGACTTCATCAAGGCAGAGGGAGAGTTTGATTGGCGAAGGTCAATCCAGATAGGACGAGAGTTATCTTATTTGTCAGCAGCAAGCGGCACAGACAACAGTCATCACAGCTTACGGTATTGTTTGCTACAGCTATTACGAGCCCCATATTTCCTCCACAACAGTACACTTCACTGAATTTCACACGCGACAGCCTCTACTGTACCTAGCAACAGTCTAAAGGATAATTATTCAAGTTGAGTAGGTGTGCCTCAGAGCCATTCTGCCAAGTCAACTACCATCTTAAACTTTGTGTAGAAATTTCATTAGCGAATCCTATCCTTGAAAGTAACTTCACATTCCGAAAATAACCAGGATATAACTTGTTCAATTCATAACAAAGTGTCATTGTGATTTCTCAGAAATTTTGCAAAATAAATAATAACTTTCGTTAGTTTCATGTTTTTCTTACACTAACTAGCACTACTCCAGTACCCAAGTATCCCACTAGTTACGTAAGAAATCTTGTGAATTTTTGTGTCATTTCCTTACAGCGGACGACTCCAGAAGATATTTCTTGCTGAAAGTTTTTCAGGCATTTCTCTATAGAACGTTAGGAGCGTCTGTTTGACTTCTGTAGTAGTGTGGGGGTGGAAATTGCATCTTGCAGGAGCCACATGGTAAAGGGTACATCTCAGATTAATCCGTTGCGCAGAATAACAGAATAACATATCTACCCCACACCTCAGACTTTTTTTTCTCATTTTTTACTAGTAACAAATCGTCATAGCAGCAACGCTGAAAGTTTTAGATTTTAAATAAAACCGTTTTTAAAATCGAGTAAGTACTGGGGAATAGAAATTGGGAAAAGCGATCAGCACTATTTTATTAACACTGCCTGCAGTTAGGAACCAGCAACAAACACCAACCTGACAAGGAACGTCTTGAGTGCGAGGTAGGAAGCTCAATCTTTAGCTAGGCTGATTTGAAATGTTGTGTTAACAATTACGACAGGGGAAGTATTAGCTGATGATGACTCACCACGTACCTCAAGAGAGCGATAGAAAATGAGTGGCCGGGAGGTGCACAGATCAACCTGCTGTGAGATGTATGTACTGTTGTTGTTGTGGTCTTCAGTCCTGAGACTGGTTTGACGCAGCTCTCCATCCTACTCTAACCTATGCAAGCGTTTTCATCTCCCAGTACTTACTGAAACCTACATCCTTCTGAATCTGCTAAATGTATTCATCTCTTGGTCTCCCTATACGATTTGTACCCTCCACGGTGCCCTCCAATGCTAAATTTGTGATCCCTTGATGCCTCAGAACATACCCTACCAACCAGTCCCTTCTTCTTGTCAAGTTGTGCCACAAACTCCTCTTCTCCCCTATTCTATTCCATACCTCCATATTAGTTATGTGATCTACCCATCTAATCTTCAGCATTCTTCTGTAGCACCACATTTCGAAAGCTTCTATTCTCTTCCTGTCCAAACTATTTATCGTCCATGTTTCACTTTCATACATGGCTGCACTCCATACAAATACTTTCAGAAACGACTTCCTGACACTTAAATCTATACTCGATGTTAACAAATTCCTCTTCTTCAGAAACGCTTTCCTTGCTGTTGCCAGTCGACATTTTAAATCCTCTCTACTTCGACCATCATCAGTTATTTTGCTCCCCAAATAGCAAAACTCCTCTACTACATTAAGCGTCTCATTTCCTAATCGAATTCCCTCAACATCACCCGACTTAATTCGTCTACATTCCATTATCCTCGTTTTGCTTTTGTTGATGTTCATCTTATATCCTCCTTTCAAGACACTGTCCATTCCGTTCAACTGCTCTTCCAAGTCCTTTGCTATCTCTGACAGAATTACAATGTCATCGGCGAACCTCAAAGTTTTTACTTCTTCTCCCACACACTCCACTAGCAGATCTTGCAGAAACGCTAATATATCATCTGCCATTTCTTTTTCCCTCTTCGAAATTCCTTGTATTCCTGTCTGACGAAATGTCAACTTCAGCAACTGTTGTTGTAAATATAATGCAACTTTTGCTTTGTTTACAGCTGTCGTTGCTCAGCGTTGTATCAACATCACTAATATTGTAGCATTGTGAAACGTCCCCTTTGAACAATTATACATGACTGTGCTTAAACTGACACACAATATTTTTAGCGCAACGCATTCTGACTTTCAAAAATCCCTACAAAAGAATGGTCCAGACTAACATTAACCTATACGTTTCACAAATCACTTACCTCACAAAAATCTTCATTACTCGAACTACTGCAATACAGCGAGTGCCACTACTGCCAGCTAAATAAAAGATTCAAACTACTGAAGGTACTAACTACTGATAGGCACAGTTAGCAAAAGAAAGATTTTGATGGAGAACAAACAATGTATTTATCTTAATATTGTTCAAAAGTCATAATACATATAGCAGTTCATGACATCAATTCTTACAAATGTACTGTTTCTGATGGACACACGTCCAGATCATCCGCTCTCAAAAATCCGGCATCTCACTTCCCCACATCCACCACTGCTGGCGGCTCACCTCCAACTGCGCTACGCTACGCGCTGTTAACATCCAGCTGCCCAACACTACAATGGCAGACAACAATGCAAACTAGCCACAGGCTGCACACAGCACAGCCAGTGATTTTCATACAGAGCGCTACGTGGTGTTACCAATAGGAAAACCTAAACAGCCTACTTACAATTGTTGTGAGTTACTCGCCGACTAAGCAGTTCAACTACGCTCCGTAGCATCGTGCTGTGCTCACGGTTGGATACCTCTGGTCCCGCCACCCGATGCTATTACCAACGAATATTGTGGTTGCGTCGTAGATAATGTGTGAGGCGTTGACTGCCGTAAGCATCGTTGGCATCTTGAGACCTCGCACTCAGGGGGTACCTTCTAGGAGTAGGTGCAGCATTTTAGAGACAAAAATGTACCTGGTCTACAGGCAAATTCTCGCTGTTGTCCTCGGACGTCAGTTGTACTGCAAAATGCTACCATTTCTAGTTCGGAGGTACTTTGTGAAATGCGTTGGGAATAAAGTACAATAATCCACTTGCTTTAAAAGATTAAGAAGGGGATGAGGCAAAAGAAACTTGCGACATTAATTGAGAAGGATATATCCTCAATGTTCCTTGGAAGAGAAGACAAATTTGATTGATATTCCTATGATTTTACTAATGTGCTATAAGCTAGGAATAACTGAAACCTTAATTTTGTGGTTGCTTCAAGGTGAATTGTTGATACCATTCAAAAGAGGCGATGTAGGTCATCAACTTGAGACCTTTCGTTCTCGCTGTTGCCACACCCGCCTCTTTCATCTTCGCAATCTTTGCTGGAGAGAAAGGGACTGACTTCTGTCGCAAAGTGAGCCCCATGTCGATAATGATCTCCTACTCCTTCACCTGCGCTAGAATTTTTCTTTGTTCCACGTCTACCGTAGTTACTGGAAGTAATAGCAATTAAAAATAGCCTAAGACCAGTTGTTTCAGAAACCGGTTATTTCGAGCGGTTTTAACAGACAGGTTAGTCCTCCCCGATAGCTGAGTGGTCAGCGCGGCGTTCTGTCACCCTAAGCGGCCCGGGTTCGACTCCTGGCTGGGTCGGAAATTTTCTCCGCTCAGGGACTGGGTGTTGTGTTGTCCTCATTATCATTTCATCCTCATCAGTGGAAGGCAAAGGGAAAACACCACTGGAATCACTTCCCTAGACGCTCATGCGTTGGACCTCTCTGACGAGGCTTCCCCCATGACAAGACCTGCCGTAAGGCAGAACACAATTTTTTTTTTTAACAGACAGGTTAAACTGGAGATGAAAAAGACCGGTCTAACTAAAAACTGTTGTTACAGCGATAATCGCCATCATTACGTAGCAGTAAGCCCGTGATGAGTAGCTGCATGTTGCTGTATCACATGAGAGCGCACTTGCCTCTTTGTAGCAGTGGTGGACGACCACGTGGGAATCAAGTCCTACTGTTATTCAGTGAATCTTAAAGTTATGAGGGTATTGTACAAACAGTTAAGTTGCATGCCGTCGTCGTGGTCTTCAATCCGATGAATCGTTTGATGGAGCTCTCGCGAGAATCTTCATCTCTGCGTAACAATTGCAGCCTATATCCACTTGAACCTGTTCACTATACTCAGTCCAGTCCTTGGTCTCCGTCCACAATTGTTACCCCACACACTTCCCTCCATAAAAAATAACTATTTCTTGATGCAGCATGGTGTATTCTAGCAACCTATCCCTTCTTTCATTTAAGTAGTGCCGAAAATTTCCCCTTATTCAGTTCAGTGCCCATGGCCCTGCCGCAGTGGTAACAACGGTTCGCGTCAGATCATCGAAGTTAAGCTTTCTTTGCCCGCGGACTAGGTATGTTGTCCTCATCATTTCATCATCATCATCATAATCCATCGTCATCATCATCATCATCATCAATATCATTCGTGACAGTGGCTAGATTCGACTGTGTACAAACTGGACTGTGTAAAAATTAGGACTGTGTACGGGCGCTGATGACCGCGCAATTGAGAGCCCCGCAAACCAAACATCATCATCATCATCATCATCATCATCATCATCATCATCATCGAAGGCAACCGCTTTCGATATACAGCGTAAAACAGGCCATTTTATGCTTATTTTGTACGTGACATGATTGTAATTAACTAGTGCAAAAAGCATTAACTGTGGCTTCCTATGAATAAAATGTGGAGTATTAAAATTTACGATGGTTTAGTAACAATGTAACATTTTCTCCCCTTTAGTATTCTAGGATTAAGCTGCCAGCACCTGTTGCATTCAAAAATTTCAAGAGGAAAAGATGTTTGAAACTTGTAGTAAACTACAGGTAATACTTGCAGATTTTTGATGTCATCAAAAGTCACATATAATTACTCAGCATAACAGAACGTCATTCGCAAATAATGTTTAGTCGTGTTCCGTGATATATTGTTACAGAGAAAATACTAATCGTGAAGACCATTTGAATTAAATCAATGACATTTACAGTTTAGCTATGTTTTACACGAAGTTTGATTATAATTGTTTGCCGTTTTACCTTGTTTATTCCTTGGAGAGTTGTCTACAATTAAAACTACCTGCACCTACTTCTACAAGTCTGACAATCAAGTATATTGGTGAGGCAATATTTTTCAGACGGACAGTAACACGGTACACGGGAAGTCGATGGGAAAACAGAGGGAGGGAATGGTCTGCTTCCCCGTTCCCCACCTCAAGTATCACAGGGAGTTTTCTCAGCTGTCTACTGTACAGTAGACGTATTACCTTACTCAGCCGTACACGTTTTACAAAGCGAAAACATTACAGTATGTTTTACTGTCAGCTATTATTAAGGAGTTTAATGATCCATAAAATTATTGTTATTAGAAGATATTTCAATGGCAGTGGGTTCCTAAGTATTTAATGGCATGTAGGCATGAGAGACACCAGAAATTCAAATGGTTCAAATGGCTCTGAGCACTATGGGACTCAACATCTTAGGTCATAAGTCCCCTAGAACTTAGAACTAATTAAACCTAACTAACCTAAGGACATCACACACACCCATGCCCGAGGCAGGATTCGAACCTGCGACCGTAGCAGTCCCGCGGTTCCGGACTGCAGCGCCAGAACCGCTAGACCACCGCGGCCGGCAGACACCAGAAATACTTCAGGTGATCTATGAAAGATGGAAGTACAAAATGTTCAGGAAAACTCAGGAATACAGAAATACAAGTCGCTGAGGAATGAAATAAATAGTAAGTGCAGAGAAGCTAAGACGAAATGGCTGCATGAAACATATGAAGAAACTGAAACAGAAAATTACTCAGCATACAGGAAAGTCAAATCAACCTTCTATGAAAGGCTGGTAACATTAAGACTGCAAAGGGAATTCCACTGTTAAATACAGAGGAGAAAGCGGATAGGTGTAAACAGTACATTGAAGACCTCTACGAAGGGGAACATTGGTCTGATGTGATAGAAGAATAAACAGAAGTCGACTTAGAAGAGATAGGGGATTCAATGTTCGGATCAGAATTTATAAGAGCATTGGGGGACTTAAGATCAAATAAGGCAGAAGGGATAAATAACATTCCATCGGAATTTCTAAAATCATTCAGGGAAGTGACAAGAAAACGACTATTCACGTTGGTGTGTAGAATGTATGAGTCTGCCGACATACCATCTGACTTCCGGAAAAATATCATGCACCCAATTCCGAACACTGAAGAGCTGAGAAGTGAACGAATTATCACACAATCAGCTTAACAGCTCATACATCAAAATTGCTGACAAGAAAAATACGCAAAATTGAGGACGTTTAAGACGACGATGAGTTTGGCTTTAGGAAAGGTAAATGCATCATACAGGCAATTGTGACGTTGCGGTTGATAATGGAAGCAAGACTAAAGAAAAATCAAGACTCGTTCAAAGGATTTGTCGACCCGGAAAAACGTTCGACAGTGTTAAATGGTTCAAAATGTTTTAAATTCTGAGAAAAGTAGGGATAAGCTATAGGGAGAGACGGATATTATACAATATGCACAAGAGCCACGAAGGAATGATAAGAGTGGACGACCAAGAACTAAGTGCTCGGATTAAAAAGGGTTTAAGACAGGGATGTAGCCTTTCGCCCCTACTGACCAATCTGTACATCGAAGAAGCAATGATGGGAATAAAAGGAAGATTCAGGAGTGGGATTAAAATTCAGGGCGAAAGGATATCAATGGTGACATTGCTATCCTGAGTGAAAGTGAAGAAGAATTACGTGATGTGCTGAATGGAATGAACTTTCTAATGTGTACAAATATTGGGTGTGAATAAATCGAAGAAAGACAAAAGTAAAACAAGTAGCAGAAATGAGAACAGCGAGAAACTTAACATCACGAATGATGGTCACGAAGTAGATGAAGTTAAGGAATTCTACTACTAATGACGGACGCAGCAAGGAGGACATCAAAAGCAAACCAGCACCGGCAAAAAATAGCATTCCTGGCCGAGAGAAGTCTACTAGAATCAAACATAGGCCTTAACTTCAGAAAGAAACTACCCAGAATGTACGTTTGGAGCACAGCATTGCCGGCCGGTGTGGCCGTGCGGTTCTAGGCGCTTCAGTCTGGAACCGCATGAACACTACGGTCGCAGGTTCGAGTCCTGCCTCGGGCATGGATGTGTGTGATGTCCTTAGGTTAGTTAGGTTTAAGTAGTTCTAAGTTTTAGGGGACTGGTGACCACAGATGTTAAGTCCCATAGTGCTCAGAGCCATTTGAACCAAGCATAGCACTGTACGGTAGTGAAACATTGACTGTGGCAAAATCGGAACAGAAGAGAATCGAAGCATTTGAGATATAGTGCTACAGACGAATGTTGAAAATCAGGCGGACAGATAAGGTGAAGAATAAAGAAGTTCTGCGCAGAAACGGAGAGGAAAGGAATATGTGGAAAATACTGACAAGGAGAAGGGAGAGGATGATAGGACATCTGTTAAGACATAACGAAATGACTTCCGTGGCACTATAGGGAGCTGTCGAGGGCAGTAACTGCAGAGGAAGACAAGACTGGAATACATCCAGCAAATAATTGAGGATGTAGGTGGCAAGTGCCACTTTGAGATGAAGAGGTTGGTACAGTAGAGGAATCAGTGGTGGAACGCATCAGTCATCAAGACTGGTGACTAAAGAAGATTCGAAATGAAGATGCCTGCAGAAGTCAGATGCACTGCTGGCTGGATATCCAGCAACCCGTTGCTAGCAGCTGTTTTCCCGTTCTGAGCGCTGTTTGTTTGACCCACAATTTCAGCAGAAACGGCAGCCGGCGTAATGCGGCGCACAAAGGGAAAAACACACGGCGTCCGCCTCCTGCTCTCTGCGAGGCAACCCCGCGTGCGGCCGTAACTGCGGCGCTTGTTTACACGGTGTCTCCCTGACGACAAGCAGTTTCTGTACTCTGTGTACACACTCCACAGTCAAGGCGGCCCCGTCATAACATATTTCAGCCTCAAAGAAGCATAAAATTATATAAGTGCTTTTAGTAAGTGAAATTTCTGGGCTAGCAGGACAGAGCGGATGCGGTTATATTTGTGGAAAGGAGCCAAAATAAGTTACTGTCAGTTGCACTCAACATATAATCTTCATTTGTTAAAACACGCAATCACACAAGCAAGAATCAAAACTCTCAAGGTTTTAACGAGAGACCTCCGCTGATTTAATTCAGATCGGCTGAAGGCCACATCGAAAATCCGAGGCAGCAGACCTAAGCAAGGAATTGAGGTACATGAGTTCTTCTGGAGGTTCCACTCCTTTAGAAAAAAAAATTTATCTTCAATATAAATAGGCTGAAAGCCTTACCTTAATTTTTTCCCATAGAACTCGGCTGGAGGCCTCAAATTAATCAAGAACAGTGTTACGGCTTAAGGCCGAGACAAAGACGTTCAATGTTTAATCTAAATAGGCTGAAAACTCGGCTGAAGGCCGCATATCAACAAAACAATTTAACGGCTTAGGGCCTAGGAAACAGAGCTTTCAATTTGAAAAGGCTGAAGGCCTTATCTTCGTGTAAAAATCGGCTGAAGTCCTCATACTAAACAATAACAATCTTATGACTTAAGGACAAGACAAGGATTTTGAATTTTTAATTTAAGAGAGATTAAAACTCGGCTGACGGCCACACAGGGTACTTAAGACTAAAAAATAAATCACTATGTAAAAAAAGGAGCGGCGCTCAGAAGGTTCCAACGGTCGGCCTGGGAAGCTAACACTAACGCACGTTTAGGTGAGACAGGCAGCTAGAACGAGAGACTCTTAATCGGATGGTAACACAACCTAGGCACGGTTCACGATCGACCGACAATCTGACCAATTTCCAACGGTCAGATCGAACTGCACAGACAATGGAAACTACCGGCCGATGAAGAGTACATCAAGATACCAATAACTTCAAACTCGGCCTCACCAAGATCAAGGCATCAAACACCACTCAAGACAAGTTTAAAAGAATACCGAAAACACAAGTCACAACTGTCAAGTCACTACGGAAGGCTGTAGATTCTAGGGAACAAAACACCTGATCTGTAATCACACGCGTCAACAGCTGAGGAAACAACACTGCACAAATAACGAACAAATCGTAACAGCCGAGTTTTAAGAACAGGTAACTAATTACACAACTTGAGGATCCTGCTTCGGAAGAAAGTGAAAAGTCACTCACACAGCTAGCGCCTTCAAATGCAAGAGCGCGTGCCCGCCGCCAAAAGCCCCGGCCTGGCTTCGCGCTGTGGAGACTGCGTCGCTACTCAGTTCCTACGAACCAACAAGGTCCAGCCACATCCGAACTCGGAAAATGGTGTTCGTCCTGGGATCCAAGACGTCATCGACTGCCGGCCGGGGTGGCCGAGCGGTTCTAGGCGCTTCAGTCTGGAACCAAGCGACCACTACGGTCGCAGCTTCAAATCCTGCCTCGGGCATGGATGTGTGTGATGTCCTTACATTAGTTAGGTTTAAGTAGTTCTAAGTTCTAGGGAACTGATGACCTCAGAAGTTAAGTCCCATAGTGCTCAGATCCATTTGAACCATTTATTTGGTGTGATGAATGGCAGCTGGCACTAAATGTAGAAAAATATAAGTTAATACGGATGAGTAGGAAGAAAAACCGTGATGTTCGGATACAGCATTAGTAGTGTCCTGCTTGACAGTCACGTCGTTTAAATATCTGGGCATAACGCTGCTCAGCGATTTGAAATGGAACTAGCATGTGGTGATTCTGGTAGGGAAGGCTAATGATCTTCGGTTTATGGCTCTGAGCACTATGGGACTTAAATCTATGGTCATCAGTCCCCTAGAGCTTAGAACTACTTAAACCTAACTAACCTAAGGACATCACACACATCCATGCCCGAGGCAGGATTCGAACCTGCGACCGTAGCAGTCGCGCGGTTCCGGACTGAGTGCCTAGAACCGCGAGACCACCGCGGCCGGCTGAAGAGTTACAGCACATACAGATAACTCTATGTGCTGTAACTATTCGTTTGAACATTTTTGACATGTTTTGCATTTTTGAAAATATCATTTTTTACTATTTTACGATGATTTCAAAATGGGTTCCGCCCCAGAACTAGCCATCAAGTGAAAAGAAAAAGTGAAATATTCAACTTTCGTTATATTGATTGACAGAAGTTGCTCATCCACAACTCTTATAGCATGCTGGAAGTTCAGACCATATATGTAGCCTACTAACGATATTCCCAAGAACGTGAAATACGATATGACTTCGCCGAGTGATCCAATAGTTTAGGAAATTTAGCACACGCGCAAAAGAAGTTGCTTACCAACTGTCGTTCCGCCGATTCTTGATATTGTTCGCAGTCCGACGTTACGATGTAGTATGTATTAAGAAAATACAAAGACGATTCAAAGAAGATCGTCGGATGTTGCCGAGGGTTCGCTTCGAATGCAAGAGAGCATATTTCAGTTAACGATTAAACTCCAGCCCTTGATGTAAAAAAAGTATGTGTCGTATGGTATTGTTGGTTGTGACGTGCACCATGTGGGTTCGGCTGCCTGTCGAAAAGGGTGTTCTCCCCCCGCGCACACTGACCCTTTCCCTTGTGAATGTGTGAGAGTTTCGTCGTATGTGTATTCGTACAGCGTAGGTGAGTTTAACTGATGCGTGTATAGTGTAGTGTTACATTTGTGTTGGACTATGATGATGGAAGAGAGGAGAGAGTGCAACCCGGTGCCGACACATAGCCTACTCCTTTCGAATAGCACGAGGGGGACCACCGGACCCAATGCCTCCATCCGACGTATGGAACAAAATCAACAAAAAAATGGTTCAAATGGCTCTGAGCACTATGGGACTTAACATCTGTGGTCATCAGTCCCCTAGAACTTAGAACTACTTAAACCTAACCAACCTAAGGACATCACACACATCCATGCCCGAGGCAGGATTCGAACCTGCGACCGTAGCAGTCGCGCGGCTCCGGACTGAGCGCCTAGAAGATCTTCGGTTTATTGGGGGAATTTTAGGAAAACATGGTTCATCTATAAAGGACATCCTTATAGGACACTATTGCGACCTATTCTTGAGTACTGTTCGAGTGTTTGGAATCCGCACCAGGTCGAACTGAAAAAAGACATCGAAGCAAGTCAGAGACGAGCTGTTAGATTTGTTACCGGTAGGTTGGATCAGCATGCAGGTGTTATGGATATACTTCAGGAACTCAACTGGAAATCCCCGGAGGGAAGAAGATAAGAGAAATTAGGGCTTATACGGAGGCGTATAGATAGTCCTTTCTCCCTCGCTCTAACTGTGAATGGAGCAGGAAAGGAAGCGACTAGTTGTGGTACAAGGTATCCTCTGCCACACACCGTACGGTAGTTTGCGGAGTAGTAGATGTAGACGTAATTAACTGACTCGTATGAGTCTAACAAGTTGGAGTAAACATATGAATTTACATGAGTTACTTGTGAGTAGCTGTGCCTATAACTCAGTTGTGTACAGTGCGCACGCAGGGCACAGTTTATCACAGCTCACAAATGCGAGACGTAAAGTAGCCGTACTTGGTGTAAACTGATGCTCTCCAGTTCCGACAGCACGACTGACTTACCTTCTGTTCTTAAAAAGCAATCATAGAAATACAGAAACTAATGCCCATTGCATTTACTGAATAACGTAATGTTGATCGCAGAAACAACTCAAGAATGTGGTTATCTTTGCTGAAGGCAAAAGGCACTTTACGTAGAGTGGTTAGTAACATTTTCAAAATGCAACTTGGCGTAAGATCGTCAGAATTGAGAGCAAGTAAATTCGATTTATTTTGAAAATATTTGATTAAAAAAACATATAACCGCTTCCAAAATGTAGATAAGCCGCGATGACATTCACATACGGCCCCTTCCGCCGGAGGTTCGAGTCCTCCCTCGGGCATGGGTGTGTGTGTTATTGAGGGCAAGTAAATTCGATTTATTTTGAAAATATTTGACTAAAAAAACATATAACCGCTTCCAAAATGTAGATAAGCCACGATGACATTCACATACGGCCCCTTCCGCCGGAGGTTCGAGTCCTCCCTCGGGCATGGGTGTGTGTGTTATCCTTAGCATAAATTAGTTTAAATAGTGTGTAAAGCTTAGCGACCGACGACCTCAGCATTTTGCTCTCTTAGGAATTCAAACACATCTGAACAACATTTACATAATTCACGTACAAAGCACGTGGTACGAATGTGTATAGCACTACTGGAACAGAAGAAAACCCATTATTGTTACAAACGCAGCTCTCCACGCTACAGTGTCGTGTACAAGCCTACTTTCTTTTGAACCTCCTTACTGTATGCATCTCTTGATCTCGCTATATAATTTTTACCCCCCCCCCCCCCCCACTTCCCTCCAGTACTAAACTGGTGATCCCTTGACGTCTCAGAATGTGTCCTATCAATTGATCCCTTATTTTAGTCAAGTTATGCCACAAACTTCTTTTCTCCCCAATTCCATTCAGTACTTCCTAGTTAGTTACATGATCTACACCTATCTAATCTTGAGCATTGTTATGCAGCACCACGTTTCAAAAGCTTCTTCTGTTTTCTCTCCACGTTTCACTTCCATACAAGGCCACACATCAGACAAATAAGACATCCTAACGCTTAAATCTTTATCTGACGCCAATAAATTTCTCTTTTCCAGAAACGTTTTTCTTGCCATTACCAGTCTATATTTTATATCCTCTCAACGTCAATCCTCATCATTTGTTTTACTGCCCAAATAGAAAAACTGACCTATTACTTTCTGTGTCTAGTTTCTTAAAACCTTCCGCATCACCTGTTTTAATTCGACTACTTTCTATTACTCTTGTTATGCTTTCATTGATGGCCATCTTATATCCTCCTTCCAAAACATTGTTCATTCCATCCACCTGTTCTCCCAAGTCCTTTGCTGTCTCTTACAGAATTACAATGTAATCGGCCTCAAAGTTTTTATTTCTTCTCCCTCAAATTTTAATTCCAAATGTTTCTTTGGTATCTTTTACTATCTGCTCAGGGTGCAGACTGAATAACGTCGGGAATACGCTACAACCCTTTCTCATTCCTTTCTCAACCAGTGCTTCCTTTCCATGGCTCTCGACTCTTATAACTGCCGTGTGGTTTCCGTTTAGGCTGTATTTTACCCCTTATACCTTTTTAAATTTAAAGACTGCGTTCCAGTTAACATTGTCAAAAGCTCTCTCTAAGTCTACTAATGCAACAAATGAAAGTTTGCCTTTCCTCAAACTATCGTCTAAGAGACGTTCTGAGGTCAGCATTGCTTCGCGTATCCCCGCATTTCTGTGGAATTCTAACTGACCTTCTCCGATGTCGGCTTCTATCAGCTTTTCCATCTTTCCGTAAAGAATTCTTGTTAGTATTTTGCAATCACGACTTATTACACCGATAGTTCGGTAATATTCGTACCTGTTGGCATCTGTCTTCTTTGTAATTGGAATTACTACTTTCCTTTTGAAGTCTGAGCGTATTTCGTCTGTCTCATACATCTTGCACACCAGGTGGATTAATTTTATCTTAGTTGGCTCTCCCAAGGATATCAGAGGTTCTGACGGAATGTCGTCTGCTCCAGGGGCCTTCTTTCTTCTTAGGTTTTCAGTGCCCGTCAAATTATTTTCTCAGTATCATGTATCACATCTCATATTCATGTACTTTCTCTTCCCATTCTATACTACTAACCAGAAAATTTCCCTTGCATAGCCCCTATATATACTCCTTTCATCCTTCAGCTTTCCCTTCTTTGCATAGTACTGGTTTTCCATTCGAGCTATTGATATTCACATAGCTGATACTCTTTTCTCCAAAAGCTTCTTTTATTTTCCTGTACGCGGTATCCATCTTTGCCCTAGTTATATATTTTTCTACATCCTTACAGTTTCCCTGTAGTCACTGATGCTTAACCATTTTGCACTTTCTGTCAATTTCATTTTTTAGACTTTCCTGTTCCGTTTCGCCTTTTTATTTTGCTGCATTTATACATTTACTTCTTTCCTCAATTAAAATCAATGTCTCCTATGATATCCAAGGATATCGACTAAGCTTTGTCTGTTTACCCACTTGAGCCTCTGCTGCCTTCACTAGCTCTTCTCTCAAAGCTCCCATTCGTCTTCTACTGTATTCCTTTCCCCTGCTGCAGTCAGTCGTTGCCTAATGTTCCCTCTGAAACTCTCAACAGCATCTAGTTCTTTCACCTTATCCAGGTCCCATCTTCTTTCTTTCCTACCTTCTTGAATGTCGTCAATTGTAATCTATATTTCATAACCAATAAATTATAGCCAGAGTGCACATCTGTCCCTGTAAATGTCTTATAACAAAATCTGGTTCCAAAATCTCTGTCTTACGATTACGTAATCAGTCTGAATCGTACCGGTATCACCAGGTCGCTTCCACCTAGACAACCTTCTTTCGTGAATCTTAATCCAAGTTAGATTATGTTCGGTGCAAAATTCTACTAGGTGGCTTCCTGTTTCAGTCCTTTCTCCCAGTCCAAATTCACCCACTATTTTCCCTCCTCTTCCTTTTCCTACTATCGAATTCCAGACCTCCATTACAATTCATATTTCGTCTCCCTTAACTATATGAATAAATTACCTTATTTTATCATACATGCTTCAGTCTCTTCATTATCTAAAGAGTTAATTGGCATATAAACTTGTACTACTGTGGCGGGTGTTGTCTTCCTGCCTGTATTGGGTACGATGATGCTCTTACTATGCTGTCCATAGTATCTTCCCCGCATTCCTATTTTCATTATTGGACCTGCTCCTATATTTAATATTTGACTTGTATTTGTAACCCTGTATTCAGCTGACCAGAAGTTCTATTCCTCCTGCCACCGAACTTCGCTAATTCCTACTATAGCTAACTTTATCCTATCCATTTCACTTTTGCATTTTCTAACCTACCTGCCCGCCAAATTAAGGGATGTAACATTCCACGCTCCGACGTATAGAATGCTAGTTTGGTTTCTCCCGATGACGACATCCTCCTGTGTACTGCCCACCCGAAGACGATCGCATTGTTTCATCTTGCTCTCAATCGTTCACTGTACCATCACAGCCCAAGGCCATATTGGCTGGTGTCACAACACGAGATCATGAATCATCTACACTACTTCCCCTGTAACAACTGAAAACTCTGTATAGCTAGAAAACTACTGAAAGAAGCACGTTGAATGGGGATGTGCTGAGTATGGAAGGCCTACTATTTGGATGGATAAATGGAAAACCGACTCTGTCCCGTACATCTAAGATCACTCGCTCCATAAAGCCACAAGCGTCACACTCAATACCTTGCAATACGAACAAGAAAATAGGCAAGCATTATCCGCACAATACCTATAAGTGAACACCAAGCTCTTATTTCAAGAGCACTCAAGTTTTACACAGCCATACAGCATCTTAGCACATAGCAGCGCTCCTTCGACATCAGCGACCGAGTTTAGCACACCAACCACTCTGTCTAGTTCAAAAATGTCGCCCACCTTTCTTACACGGTCCGTGCTTGAAATTCTTTGGCTCGTAGAACCAGAAAATCACTGTCTTCCGACCGCTTTACTGAACATACCAAAGACAGTTACGACTGCAGACATCGACAGCTCGCTACAGAATATGTCTTAGCAGTGTACCAACAAATTAATACAATTGGAATAATTTCAGAAGTGAAAGCTATGAACTGCACAGTCAACTTTCAACACGTCGTAGTACAGGTGCGCGTAGTACTCTCGCGCCGGCCGCGGTGGCCGAGCGGCTCTAGGAGCTTCAGTCCGGAACCGCGCGACTGCTACGGTCGCAGGTTCGAATCCTGCCTCGGGCATGGATGTGAGTGATGTCCTTAGGTTAGTTAGGTTTAAGTAGTTCTAAGTTATAGGGGACTGATGACCTCCGATGTTAAGTCCCATAGTGCTCAGAGCCATTTGAACCATTTTGAGTACTCTCGCAAGCTGCAGTACTGTGTTGTAGTAGGTCTACTTAGTTCTTATACAACGTTTCCGTACCTGCTTTTTTGTGAAGAGATGAATATTACCTGCGCATTTATCTGAGTTGCGTAGCGCATAGTGTTTTTTTCGTGCGTTTGTGTATTTTGAGATTTTAGTATAGCGTGAACTGACTGAATTGTAGTCACAACCAGCAACAGCGAACGGAAGTACTTAGATTCTAGAATGAGATTTTCACTCAGCAGCGGAGTGTGCGCTATTGTGAAACTTCCTGGCAGATTAAAAGTGTGTGCCGGACCGAGACTCCGTTGCAGAGTGAAAATCTCATTCTGGAAACATCCCCCAGGCTGTGGCTAAGACGTGTCTCCGCAATATCCTTCCTTCCAGGAGTGCTAGTTCTGCAATGTTCGCAGAAGAGCTTCTGTGAAGTTTGGAAAGTAGGAGACGAGGTACTGGCGGAATTAAAGCTGTGAGGTGGGGTCGTGAGTCGTGCTTGGGTAGCTCGGTTGGTAGAGCACTTGCCTGCGAAAGGCAAAGGTCCCGAGTTCGAGTCTCGGTCCTGCGCATAGTTTTAATCTACCAGGAAGTTTCTTAATTAGATGCTACTTAATAATGTCTAGCATTATTACACATCTTGCTGTATAGTTGAACTTATGTAAATATGGACACGAACTACTCATGTTGCGTGTGGATCCTTGAGTCACCAGCGGCGAAGCTGTGACCAAAACAAGTGCGTACAGCGTCGCTTTAGTCCCCGTATACCGTCTTAATTGGGAAATATACCTTCGCGAATATTTCAGGCAAAGCTTAGAGTAGGTTGCGTGTAAATATCCAGACCATGTCAACTTACTTTGAACAGGCTGGCCAATTCAAGAGCCAAGGGCGTGTGTTAGGGCAAGGGATCCGTCTGAAATTATTCTGAATGTCTTATTCGAAAATTACCTTCAGCAGTTAACCAGACAGCCGACTTGTGAGGGTAATGTCTTTGATTTCCTGGTTGTAAGCAGGTCCGGACGTTTCAACTCTGTTAAATTAAGACGGAAAGTAGTAGTAGTAAGGTCTTTATAGCATGCTATAGCATTGTTATGTTTGAAGTTAATTTTTTTTTTCATCGCTAGGTAGAAGCTCAAATATTTTTGTGACCTAATATCTAACTACTTTCTGTGCTTCATTAAAATTAAATGATGACTAGCGAGTCCCTTCCAGTACTGTACGGATGTCACTGTTGGTTTTCGAGTTGTAACTGTTTGTTGATCACCAACTCCCTAAGGGAAGAAACCTACTGATATCGTTGTCAGTAAGCCTAGCTTTATAAAGAAGCGTTTACAAGAAGTTTTAGGGTGGACACCAGATGATATGTGTATTATATACGTTTCTGTAAAGAACGTCAACTTCTTCAATGACCATTTACCGTAGAACAAGATGTCACTAGACATTAGTGAAAGTAAGAAAAGGAACTCAACTTCTGTGATTTCCTTTTTACGGAAGTCCATTCCTCTTCAACTGAACTGCCTACTAAGCTATTCCTTATTGCAGTATCTACAGCCGTATATAACTTAAAGCATATCTCTTCTTTCCTCAGCACTTCCTTATCCGATTTCTTTCCGCACTGATGCTTTCTGACTATTGTCTTAAACTTAAGCCCCCTCTCATCACTACTAAATTGTGATCTGAATCTGTATCTGCTCCTGGGTATGCCTTATAATCAAGTATTTGATTTCGGAATCTCTTCCAGACCATGGTGTACTCTAACTGATATCTTCCTGTACGTCCCGGCCAGCCAGCCGGTGTGGGCGAGAGGCTACCGTCGCAGGTTCGAATCCTGCCTCGGGCATGGGTGTGTGTGTTTGTCCTTAGGTTAATTTAGGTTAAGTAGTGTGTAAGCTTAGGGACTGATGACCTTACCAGTTAAGTCCCATAAGATTTCACACACACACACACACACACACACACACACACACACACACACACACACACTCTTAGGTTAGTTAGGTTTAAGTAGTTCTAAGTTCTATGGGACTGATGACCTCAGATGTTAAGTCTCATAGTGCTCGGAGCCATTTGAACCATTTTGTCCCTGCCTTTTCCTGATATACCTTCTCCATTTGTGATTCTTGAACACAGTATTCGCTACTAATAGCTGAAATTCATTACAGGACTAAATTAGTCTTTCTCCTTCCTGATTGCTTGTCCCAGTCCTATATTCTCCCGTAACAATTTCTTCTACTGCTCAGGCACGCGCCTAGGGCTTGGGGGTGTGGGGGTGGGGTGGAGTGTGGGGGGAGCAACCCGGGGCATCTGCCCCGGGAGGCAATTTCAGGAGGCGCCAATATCATGTTCTTGAGGAAAAGAACCTTGTTTCACAAAGCTCCTAGCATCCAACGCAAGTTGGTCTATCGATTATTCATATTACTTTGAAAAGCTTCCCTGCTGATTTTTGGACATTTGTGAACATATTCTAAGTCTATTTGTGAACGAATCATAAGTTTATTTTTGAATGCGTGCATAGTGTACGTGATGACTCTTCAAGGGGAATCCCCGTCGTATCTGGAAATTTAAAAAAAACTTTCTCGCAGACAAAAAGGGATGGGGATATACGATCTGAGCCAAATAAACCCAAACGGGTGAATGTCAAACGCTGTTTGTTTATGTGGTTGATTCGGTGGGCGAATCATAAGCGTTGTTACAATTATTAGCGTAATCAATAGATTCAGACTACCAGAGTGCAACTAAACAACTAACAGGAATAACAGGTAAGAGAGATTACATGTTATCTTCTTCTCGGTGTATCCAAGAAAATGAAATTTTGACAGAAAAGTTTTGCCAGATCACTCCACTACTAAAAGGGCCAGTTGTACAGTCCCCGGTTAGCAGCCGTTTAAGTTCTGTTCTCGGACTAGCGCGGAAAACGCGTAGTACGAACACGTAATAACGCCTAACAGCAGAATAAACTCGTGATAAGTGAACTGGTGATTCTGGCAGGGTTAGCGAAACTAACCGGAGGATAAGTTATGAGAATGGTAGGAAAATTTACAGAATTAGTGATGACAAAATTGTTTGTTAGGACTAGGAAGGAGAAGGAACAGGGACATCACACAAATGATAAGGCAGAATATGACTATTCCAAATTTGTATAAAAATTTCGTACTACTATTACTTTTCGATCTCGTGCTTGAGAAACTGAGCATATGAATAAAATATGAAACTATTTCCTATCATAAAACTTTGCTTGTAGTAGGTCCAACAGGCATTTCATAACGGTACTTAGTAAATTATATTCTGTCGTGTTATTTATGTTAATGAGGTAGGGAAAAAGGACTATTTGTGCCAAAACAATCCCGCTTATTTGGCGCATGTTACAATTGCAACAATATTAAAAAGATCTATTTCGTTTTCTCTAGCATACAGTGACAAAATAGACGTAATCAACTCGAGAAACCACATAGGTCTTGGGTACTATTAGCATTAAGAGCTTTTTCAGTATTAGACAACGACATTCTGATTTTTAATGTAGCAAAACGTTTGACGAAAGTTGATGAAGTAGTAGAATCTTTCGCAGAAAGAAAAGCACGCCTTGTAAAGCTGTAGCAAGATTAGAGAGGGAAAAATTCTGGGACCTAAGGGTTGAATAAATGTCTACTGTCTTTAGTGTGATAAAAGAGGGGGAAAATGTTAGGGATGGACAGGGACTGCACCTGTTGTGTACGGATTCAGGCTGAATTGCCACCGTCCGTAAACAGCTGGAAGCTGTGTTGGCCGTGGTCGACAGGCTCCAGGTTGTTGCCCTGGGCCGCGGTGACGTTGGGACACCCGAGGCGAGGGCTTTGGCGCCTCTAGAACCTGTAGCGTCGCCTGGGATCTCTGATGACACTGCGTCCTCGGATTCGGATGTCCCTGTCGGTCGACACTTGCCTGATGGTGATTGGCGATCGGCGGCGGGGTCGCGAATCCCTGGGCGGAAGGCGGAAGTTGGTGCTGGCCGCAAGGCTGTACCCTTACGTCTCCGTAACAGGTTTGAGGTACTGCCCACTGCTGAAAGTACTTCTGAGCCAGCAAGGGCAGCCTCGCCTGTTGCGGCAGTGGCCGGTCTTCCTGAGCGGTCCGGACAAGCGCAGAGGGTGGGACTGCTTGTCATTGGGAGCTCCAACGTTGGCGGGGGGGTGGGGGTGGGGGGGGGGGTGGAGCCCCTTAGGGATATGGCAGCTAAGGACGGGAAGAAAGCCAATGTGCACTCCGTGTGGATACCGGGGGGAGTCATCCAAGATGTGGAAAGGGTCCTTCTGGATGCCATGAATGGTACAGGATGCAGCCAACTGCAGGTGATGGCTCATGTCGGCACTAATGACGTGTGTCGCTGTGGATCGGAAGAGATTCTCTCTGATTTCCGGCGGCTATCTGAGTTGGTGAAGACTGCCAGTCTTGCTAGCGAGATGAAGGCAGAGCTCACCATCTGCAGCATCGTCGACAGGACCGAATGCGGAGCTTTGGTACAGAGCCGAGTGGAGGGTCTAAATCAGAGGCTCATACGGTTCTGCGACCGTGTAGGCTGCAGATTCCTCGAATTGCGCCATAGGGTGCTGGGGTTTCGGGTTCCGTTAAATAAGTTAGGTGTCCACTACACACATGAGGCGGCTACACGGGTTACATGGGCTGTGTGGCGTGGACTGGGTGGTTTTTTTAGGTTAGACAGTCTCGGGAAAGATCAAAATTCGACAAAGCAACAGTCGGTATTGTGGTTGTAAATTGTCGTAGCTGTGTTGTAAAAGTAGCAGGGCTTCAAGCCCTGATAGAAACCACTGAAGCTGAAATCGTTATAGGAACAGAAAGCTGCCTAAAGCCGCAGATAAACTCTGCCGAAATTCTTACAGAGGTGCAAACCGTGTTCAGAAAGCATAGATTAAATAAAGTAGGTGGTGGTATGCTTGTCTCTGTTGGTAGTAGTTTATCTTGTAGTGAAGTTGAAATAGATAGCTCCTGTGAATTACTATGGGTAGAGGCTATACTCAACAGCCGTACCAGAATTGGCTCCTTCTGCTGACGCCCCGACTCAGATGATATAATAGCTGAACGGTTCAAAGAAGACTTGAATCTTATTACAAATAAGTACCCCACTCATACAGTTATAATTGGTGGAGACTTCAATCTACCCTCGATTTGTTGGCCGATGGCAGACAGAAAACATCTTCCGAAATAGTACTACATGTTTTCTCTGAGAATTACTTTGAGCAATTAGTTCATAAGCCCACACGAATTGTAAATGGTTGCGAAAACACACTTGACCTCTTAGCCACAAATAATCCTGATCTAATAGAGAGCGTCATGACCGATACAGGGAATAGCGAACACAAGGTCATTGTAGCGAGGCTAAAAACCGTATCAACCAAAACCACTAAAAATAAAGGCAAAATATATCTATTTAAAACAGCTGATAAAAATTCACTTGATGCCTTCCTAAGAGAGAGTCTCCATTCCTTCCAAGATAATTATGTAAGTGTAGACCAGATATGGCTCAAATTCAAAGATACAGTATCGACAGAAATAGAAATATTCGTACCGCATAAGTTAATAAGAGACGGGACTGATCCACCATAGTGCACAAAACACGTCAGAACACTGTTGCAGAAGCAACGAAAAAAGCATGCCAACTTCAGAAGAACGCAAAATCCCCAAGGCTGGCTAAGTTTCACGCAAGCTCGAAATTTAGCACGGACGTCAATCCGAGATGCTTTTAATAGGTTCCACAATGAAACATTATCTCAAAATATGGTACAAAACCCAAAGAGATTCTGGTAGCATGTAAAGTACACCAGTGGCAAAAAACAGTCAATACCGTCACTGCGTGATAGCGATGGAAAAGTTACCGATGAGGGTGCCACTAAAGCGGAGTTACTAAATACAGTTTTCCATAATTCCTTCACGAAAGAAGACGAAGTAAATATTCCAGAATTCGAAACCAGAACAGTTGTTAGCAAGAGTGACATAAAAGAAGATATCTTAGGTGTTGCGAAACAACTCAAATCACTTAAGAAAGGCAAGTCTTCCGATCCAGATGGTATATCAGTCAGGTTCCTTTCAGAATATGCAGACACAATAGCGCCTTTCCTAGCAATCATATACAACAGCTCACTTGACGAAATGTCTGTTCCTAAAGACTGGAAAGTAGCACAGGTCACACCAATATTCGAGAAAGGAAATAGGAGTAACCCATTGAATTACAGACCCATATCACTGACCTCAATTTGCAGTAAGTTTTTGGAGCATCTAATGTTCTCGAACATTATGAATCACCTCGAAGAAAATCACTTATTGATACATAACAAACACGGATTCAGAGAATATAGTTCTTGTGCAACACAGCTAGTTCTTTCTTCCCATGAAGTAATGAGTGATGTCGACAAGGGATCTCAGATCGATTCCATATTCCTATATTTCCAGAAGGCTTTTGATACCCTTCCTCAGAAGCGACTATTAATGAAATTGGGTGCATACGGAGTATCGTCTCTGTTGTGTGACTGGATTCGTGATTTCCTCTCAGAGAGGTCACAGTTCGTAGTGATAGACGGTTAATCATTGAGTAGAACAGAAGTGATATCTGGCGTTCCGCAAGGTAGTGTCACAGGCCCTCTGCTGTTCCTGATTTACATAAACGATCTAGGTGATAATTTGAGCAGCCCCCTTAGAGTGTTTGCAGATGACACTGTAATTTACCGTCTAGTAAAATCATCAGACGATCAATACTAATTACAAAATGATTTAGAGAGAATTTCTGTATGGTGCGAAAAGTGGCAATTGGCACGAAACAAAGAAAAGTGCGAGGTGATCCACATGGGTACTAAAAAAAAATTTGATAAATTTTGGGTATACGATAAATCGCACAAATCTAAGGGCTGTCAATTCGACTAAATACCTATGAATTACAATTACGAGCAACTTAAATTGGAAAGACCACATAGGTATTATTGTGAGGAAGGCGAAACAAAGACTGCGCTTTGTTGGCAGAACACTTGGAAGATGCGACAAACCCACTTAAGTGACAGCCTACATTACACTTGTCCGTCCTCTGCTGGAATATTGCTGCGCGGTGTGGGGTCCTTACCAGGTAGGATTGACGGAGGACATCGAAAAAGTGCAAAGAGGGGCAGCTCGTTTCGTGTTACAGCGCAATAGTGGCGAGGGTGTCACTGATATGATACGCGAGTTGGGGTGGCAGTCACTGAAACAAAGGCGGTTTCTTTGCGTCGAGATCTATTTGCGAACTTTCAATCACCAACTTTCTCTTCCGAATGCGAAAATATTTTGTTGGCACCCACCTACGTAGGGAGAAATGATCATTATAATAAAATAAGAGAAATCAGAGCTCGAATGGAAAGATTTAGGTGTTCCTTTTCCCTTGCGCCATTTGGGTGTGGAATGGTGGAGAAGTAGTATGAAAATGGTTCGATGAACCCTCTGCCAGACACTTAAGTGTGAATTATAGAGTAAGCATGTAGATGTAGATGTATCTTGTCTTTACTGGTTTTATGTTTCCAGTATTTAATTTCATGTCACACAAAAGAGAAAGTTATTAGCTAACAAGCAATGAAGAGTGCATATTTTCTGAAGAGTTCATACTCTCCCGGCCACAGATAATTCCACCCAGTATTAACTGGGAGACTTTTTTTAAGAGGGGTAGGATGTCCAACCGACCGACAGGGAGCAGTGGAGGCGCCACAGCACATGTTAATCTCCATTGTCCTGAATATAGGTTTGCTGGCTTCCATCACAAAATATACGCGTTTGAATTCCACAGAGCGAAATACAGTGACGTGCGACAGAAGAATGCTGTGCGAAGAGGCGTGGCACTGCGCTTTTGCACACTTACGTTCGGATAACATATCTCACATTTCCTCGGACATACATGCTTTGTATATCTTTCTCTTCAGAAATACATGCGCTGCAAAATGAACATATTTTTGAAAAATCGATTTTTTTTAAATTTTTGACGTCCTATTCAAACTCTCGAGAGCGGGGAGCGCCACTATCAATTTTTTGCCCCTGTTAGGAAATATCGTAGATCCGGGGTTGCTACTCCTTCTGCTACAACCGAATTCCAGTCCCCCATAACCATCAGATTTTCGTCTCCCCTTACGTACTGAATTACGCGTTTAATATCCTCATAATCTTTTTGTCTCCTCGTCTTCAGCTTGCGACGTCGGCATGAATATGTGAACTATCGTTGTCGGTATTGGTTAGCTGTCGATTCTGCTGAGAACAACCATATCACTGGACTGTTCACAGTAACACACTCTTTGACCTACTTCCCTATTCATTACTAATCCTACTTTATTATACCATTCTCTGATGATGTTGATATTACCTTATGTCACCAGAAATCCTTGTCTTCTTTCTATTTCATCCCCTATATCTAGATTGAGCCTTTGCATTTCCCTTTTCAGATTATCTAGCTTATTTTTTTTTAAATCTTTATTGAAAACATCTATAATATTTATACAAAATGAACCCACCACCTTAGTGATTAGTGGGTTATAATAATACTACAGTGTTATATATTCAGCAGCTATTTTTATTGTTATTACAATGGTACTATGTTTATTATTGTGAGCTACAGACAGGATATAATACAGGGTAATAGGCAGACTACAGTTATTGATCTACACTATTAGCTAATTGTTAGTTTTCTTACCTACTTGTTAACTCCAAACTGCCTGCAGCGTTACAGGAGTGTCAGCGTAGATATAAACCTATTTCAAGGCCTTGCCCATCGAGCTAATCCCGATGAGCGTGCCCCTAACACTGGGCAGGCCAAGATTGTTTGTCGCTGCAGGTTCCTAAGTTGTAGCCTTTTTCCCAAACCGACTCAAGTATGTCGGGTGGGGCCCATGACCAGTGAGAAAGTGTATTAGACACCGTGTTGGCTCGAAATACTTCATCCCTAACCTTTCTTTTACATTTGGCAGGGACCCAAAGGTTCTTCTGCCAGTTTCATCCGTTTCCCAAGACTCCTGCCATAAGTCCTCACCCCTTCTGCGTATTTCTCCCTTGGCCCTCACCAGAGCTCCCAGGATATTCTCTATTTTCATGTTGTTCCCCTTCTTAACCCAATACCATGCTGCTTGCTCTCGTATTTTTATATCTAAAGGACAGAGCCCCATTATTATTAATAGGGCACTTCCTGGGGATGTTCTGTACGCCCCTACAGATCTTAACAGCATGTTTCTCTGTACTCTTCTCACTGCCATGGCGGGCACCACCCATGTGAGCCTGTGTGCCCAGACTCCCGATCCGTAACCCACTATTGAAGTTAGTATACTATTGTGATATAGCTTGATTAGGTGTGGTGGAAGGTGGAATCGTTTGTGCCCTATGGAAGCAAGGTTGTTAAGTACTTGTAGTGATTTTTGGGTTACGGACTCAATGTGCCTTCCAAAGCTCCACCTTTCATCGATGATGACGCCCAAGTAGAGAGTCTCTTGTCGTCTTATAACTGGTGAGCCACCGATTCTGACTGTAGGGTTCCTTACTAGCTGTCCCTTCAGCAATAAGTACGTTGATTTTGTTGGTGAGATCGTCATCTTAGTATTTGTACACCACAGTTGTAATTTGGTCATAGCTCTGTCTATTTTTGGCTCGATGTCTTCGCGGCTCCGGCCGCCGACCAGCAAAAGGAGGTCATCTGCGTAGGCTATCACCTCTAGCACTTCTTCACTCTGCTGCAAACTATCTAAAAGTGGTTCCATATGGATGTCCCAGAACAGGGGACCTAAGATGGAACCCTGGGGACATCCCTTAGTTATAGTTTTTCCTACTCTGCCGCTAGGGGATGATAGCCAGACCTCCCGCCCTTCACAATAGCTCCTCAGGAAACCATATAGCGACCCTGGACACTCCTTCTCCCGCAAGCAGGAGAAGAGCGAAGGCCACCACAGGTTGTCAAAGGCGCCACTGATGTCAACCATGATGCCAACAACGTACTTGTACGGGATAGAGCCGCAGACCTCAGCCGCCAGAGCGATCGCGTCGGTTGCCGATCGCCCCAGCCTGAAGCCGAACTGCCTGCCACTCATCCCGCACAGCACTCGGTGTGCAGTCAGTCTGTCAGCTAGCAGTTTCTCAAATAATTTCCCAAGGATGTCCAGTAGGCAGATCGGTCTATAGGACTTGACATCCTCTGGGTCCTTGTCGGGTCCCTTTTTGATGATCACAACATTTGCCTCTTTCCAAATTTTTGGGAATTTTTTCTGTCTTAGGCACTCATTGTATAGCTGGGTTAGTGGCGCCACTAGTTGGGGTGCCAGGAACTGCACCACCTCCGCCACAATTCCGTCTGGGCCGGGGGCTTTCCCTGTTTTTAATGCTTTCATGTGGCCAGCCACCTCCTCTTCAGAGAAGGGGTAGACTGCCCTATCGTTTGCTATTCTGTCTGGATCTTCATTTCGTAGCTGGGACTGGCTTTCAGTGTCGCTAGCCTCATCGTCATCAGGCAGCAGGGACCGGAGAAGGACCTCAGCAGTTTCCTACCAGGAATCCGTCATCCCATCCCCGTGCCTGACAGTTGATAGCATCATTGGGGATCGGATCTTTTCCCTAACTAATTTGTAGGGTACTCCCCATGGGTCCAAGGCCAACTGGTCCAGTACAAATCTTTCCCAACTTCGTATTCTAACTTCTTTTAGTTCTTTTTGGAATTTCTCTTTTGCCTCCCGGTGTTGCAGTAACCATCTTTGCTTTTCCCACCAGACGACACTGCGCTGCCTCCTCAGCCTTCTCACAGACTGACGCATTTCCTCAAGTTCAGCTGACCATGGTGACGGGGAGGCCGCCATGGCCCTCCTCCTGGTTGGAACAGCTGCCTTTACCGCTCTGGTACTGCGCCCACCAGTTCTTCGGCCCGCTTGTCTATGTCCAGGTCCTGTTGTGCGTCACCTTCTGGCAATGGAGGAATGTCGCACTCTCTCGCTAGTCTCTCCCAGTCATCTCTCTTGAAATTCAGTTGCAGCTCCCACCCCATGGCCCAGTGGCACTCTCTGTTTCCTAGGCTAAACATTATAAGATTATGGTCACTTGTTGTAGCGTTATCTTTAACTTCCCAGGTCTGTATGATGTTGGCAGAATTTGGTGTAACTAGCGTTACGTCTATGTTGGTGCCAAGGCCCCCTCCCGCCGCATAGGTGGGAGGGTTGCCAGGTCTATTTACCACTACAAATTGTAACGCCATGATCATATCCTCCACTTTTTCGCCATTTTCATCTCTTGTGCCACTGTACCATAGGGGGGATTTTGCATTTATGTCAGCTGTTATAGCCAGTTTGCGTCCCCGCAACGCCGTGGCTACTCTTGTTAGGTGATCCAGATGTTGTTCGATATTGTCTCCATATTGGAAGTACATATTTATAAAGGTTATAATTCCCATGGGAGCCTGTATCTCCACGACGTTGCAGTGACTGGTGGAAAATTGTGCGAGTGTTGTTACTCGTAGAGACTGGTTCGTAATGACAATTGCCGCTTTGGGGGCGTCCACACTACTAGCTATTTGCCATGTAGCGGCTGCAAATGAAAGTTTCCCAGCTTGAGAGTACGGCTCCTGTAGGCAGAGTACGTCAAGCCTCCTCTCCTCCACCTCCCTTCAGAGCTCCTGCATCACAAGTCTGCTGTTATGCGTGTTTAGTTGTCCGACAGTTAGTTTAGTCATTATGGGAAGTAAGTAAGCATTCTATCGTCAGGCCAAGTCTTACTCCAATCAAAGGCGATTCGACCGTGAGCTAGGACTGACTGGGTGTAGATGTCGTCTCAAATTTCTCCCCACGTCTTTCAAACACTTTCTTGAGTAAGTCTCGCAGGGCTCCGAAGTCAGTGGGAAGGTTCACTGACGTTAGCTGTATTCTATCTACAGCCTCCATTACCGAGAAGGTGACCTTTCTTCCATTCTCATGTCCTACCCGGACCACATGTCGTAAGGCAGTGGTCAGGATAGTCGGCTGCTCCAATCTTGCCAATTGCATTGTATATTCAATGTTAGGATACACCCTAACCGAGTCTACAGGCGGTAGCCTGACTACTGAGGTATCTGCCACGGTTGGATTTGCACTGGTGCTAGTGACTGTGCTTTCTTGGAGTGGCTGTCGTTCAGTATGTTTAGGTTCTTGGGTAGAGGCCAGGGAGGCCGCCACCACCACAGGATGCGTCTGCCGCTGTAGATCTTTATTCGGCCTTACTCCCCGGTTTTGGGAAGGGGGAGCTGTGATATTTTCTGAGAAATCAGTTTGTATACATCTGTCCACCATAGGGGGATCTGTTTGAATTTCTTTCTCTACTGTCGTAACTTTTACGGTGCCCGAAAGCGACCTTAAAAACTCTCTAAATCTATTGGCCCTCACAGCATCCCTCCTCCTTTTACTCGGGGACTTGCGTTTAAGCATTCCGTTAACTGAGCCCTGCTCAGCCATAGTCAATTCTAGAAATGAGGCGTTGTTCTAGCATCCGGTAAGGGGGGCAGTTCCGTCTCGTGGCACCACAGGATTTCTTCCCGCGACTTTTGCACGGAATGCAGACCCCTGTTGCTTTACATTCTTTACAGTTATGTCCACTCTCGCCGCACCTGGAGCAAGCCGACCCCCTGCTGCAGTGCCTCAGAATGTGGTCCAGGTCGCCACAGTTGTGGCAACGAGGTACCACGATGTAATCGGTGGTGTTAATGGCATGAAAGCCTACATATAGTCTGCCCATTGATCTGATTCTTTTCCACAATTGCGCAGAGACCTCGGCCACGTGGTGTACCACATCACGATCTTGAGGCCCTGTTTTGAATTTTAACTTGAAAGAGTTTTTAAATTCCTTTTCGTCCAAGTCATCGAAACTTTGTGTTGTAATTGTC
Source organism: Schistocerca nitens (assembly GCF_023898315.1). Taxonomy (NCBI): domain Eukaryota; kingdom Metazoa; phylum Arthropoda; class Insecta; order Orthoptera; family Acrididae; genus Schistocerca; species Schistocerca nitens. The sequence continues at coordinate 404,676,114 of NC_064618.1, forward strand.
TCGTCATTACTGTTGGTACGTCATATAGTATTATTAGTGGGTTTCTCTTTGTGGGTGGTTCCCATTTCACAACTGAATTTAGTTTTTGGTTATTTAATAGTTTCTCTTTGTCCTCCTCACTAGCGACTTCCAAAATTACAGAGTTTCTACTGGGCTTAACTCTCTTAATCTTAATTTTATCCTTAACTGGTGGGTCAATTGTTGTTGTTAGCAGCTCCTGTATTCTTTTAACACTAGTATCTTGGCCAGGCAGGGTCCTCAAGAAGACTGCCATGTCTGACCGTTTTACAACTCTTTCAATAGTGTCTTTGGTTGTGATTTGTTTTGTTGGCGCCTGTGCAACCACAGCCGCCCAAGTCTTAGTAGGTTGCTTCCTTAGCCTTTCGTTTTCTTTTCCTGACTCTATAACGCGGCCTTCAAGTCTTGCATGACCTATGGCCCTGCCGGCCGTGGTGGCCAAGCGGTTAAAGGCGCTACAGTCTGGAACCGCGCGACCGCTACGGTCGCAGGTTCGAATCCTGCCTCGGGCATGGATGTGTGTGATGTCCTTAGGTTAGTTAGGTTTAAGTAGTTCTAAGTTCTAGGGGACTGATGACCTTAGAAGTTAAGTCCCATAGTGCTCAGAGCCATTTGAACCATTTGAACCTATGGCCCAAGCCGATAGCTCATTCTTGATTGTATTTAGAGCCGCTTCACTGATTTTCCCGTTTTTAACATTTTGCTCTAAGAGCATGGTAATCCTGGCATGTCTCTGCACGACACTCTCATCCTCTGCCTGTCCCATCCCGTCCTGTGGAGAGGGAGCAGACATCGTGGATGCCCTTAAAGGCGCACTCGAATCACTCGCTTCGTTTTCAGCCATCATAGGTAACGAGTGATAAAAGGGGATGGGAGCCCGTCTCTTGCCCCGGACCGGCTCCTCTGGCATGGGGAGGGACTGCTGCAGCTCGCCCACCGACCTCGCCCCTAGGTCAAGGGCATTCCCGAGATGCCGGGTTCAACGCGCCGTTGCCAGAGCACTGGTCCCCCTCGGTGGCCCCGTCATCGACAATTTCACGCGACGCTCCTCGGCAAGTGCACCCCGCACTCCGCAGAGGCGGATGCACCTCTCGCCCTTCGCCGCCTACTTGCCCGATTTTCCACCTCTCGGCCAGGGACCCACTCCTACTCAGGTGGCGGGCCGGTCCCCCAGACGTTCGGCGGCCTGGACCCATCTAACCTGGACCAGGCGATGTCACCACCTCCTGGGTGTGGCAGAACATGCCCCAGTTACCTAGGGGCGCGGCGAAGCACCCTTGCAGACTCGCGCCGAGATCCCATGCCGACAAACGAAGTCGCCGGCATGCAGAGCACCTGCTGGTCTGTGCCCTGCGAACGGAAGGCACTGGTGTTCGGTCCCTCGACACAGCTCCCCCTGTGCCACGCACCCTCCGCTTTCGCATCGGGTTGGGTCGCAGCTCTCCCTTTTGTCGCAAGGCAGAATGCCGAGCTTAACGTCTGGCACCACAGGAAGGCGGAAAGAGCCACTTGGGAAGGAGAGGCTGTGAGAGACCCATCACTTCCCCTGTGAGGACTGCCGCGGCACACCCGACTGGAAGCGATACGCCCCACTGCGAGCCTCAGTGCCTTACGGCGCGCCGGCAACGGGCGGGCCCGCGCCGAACGCGCCGTCAAGCGACCGACCTCACGCCAGACAGATTATCTAGCTTCCCTACGACGTTCAAATTTCCGACATTCCACGGCCCGAATAGTAGAACATTATCCTTCGGTCGGTTATTCAGTTTTTTTTTCTCGCGGTCACCTCCCCAATGGCAGTCCCATCCCGTAGATCCGAATGGGGGAATAGTCCGGAATTTTTTGCCAAAGGAGAAATTATTATGACAGTTTCTCAATTATAGGCAAGATGTCCTGTGGATACACATTATGTGTCTTTAGTGCTATGGTTTCCATTGCCTTCTGCATCCTCATGCCGTTGGTTATTGCTGATTCTTCCGCCTTTTGAGACAGTTTACAACCCCAAGGGCAACAGAGAGTCCTGAAGCTCTATCCGCTCTTCTGGTCTTTTTACAAGGCCGTCGGCAGAATGAGAGTGGCTTCTTATGCCGAAGTCTTCGGGCACCAAAGCTGCTGATTTTCATCCAAAATTTAAGCGATGGGGAGTTCGAACCTGTTACCGAGATTCTAATCCTAGACCACGGGGCTAAGCTGATATGAAGCCTTAGATCGGCTTTGTACTTGTTATTTCTGCTGACAAGGACTAGACGAGTTGGAAAACAGCATGGGATGCCTATTTTAAAAGCAGCAACTCAGTGACTAAAATACACCTACCAGTGATCTACGAAACTTCGTTGACCGTCTCCGTGAAGCAGCAACAGTGACTAACTTTGATTCACAATCAGTCGTGCAAGATAAAGATTGTAACAACGGTGCACTCGCAGAAAATTGTCGAGACGGAACCTCTGGAGATCAAATTGATGATGTCCGATCGAATGTAAACACTTAAAAACAGTCCTTCAAGGGAAGAGGCCTTCAAAGAACACAACGTTTGAAGGTAATTTGCTCACATTATTAAAAGACAGTAAGGAAAAGGAGGGAGACAACGACACAGCATTTTTTGCGTCGTTGTTGCCCTCTTTGAATACTTTAAATGTAGATCAGAAGCTATTATTTCGTAGTCACGTACTTCATCTGTTTTTGTCGATTAAGCAAAATAATCAGGTTAGCTTAAATATACACCCCTCAGCTCGACCCAGCCCTTTCCACTATCCACTGACCAATTCCAGCTACGCTTCAACTTCAACAAACCAACAGCATCCTAACCAATCTACGCCGTATCACGACGATCCTTCCGTATAGACACAAGTTGTGATTCCGCATACCCCTCCACCCCCTATCAACGTCGACATCATCTTGAGAGATGTCGTAATAATTACAAGAATTCAATTGTAATATAATACAACTATAAAATTGTATACTACCAAATGTAATACATGGTTCTAGCAAAGCTTTTCATCATTAAATATATTATTTAAATTAATCGTCTTGCGTACAATTATTCATATTCTTACGTGCTACTCGTTCAGTCGAAGTGATAGGTATACTTTCGAGATTTTCAAGCGCCAGGCTGTTTTATATTCTACCGACAAGCTCGTCAAAAGGACGAATAGACATACGAAAACATGTATAAAATATGTCTTCGTCGTTGCGCAAATAGGAATACAGTGTGGCGAACGCTCCTTTCGCACATCTTTGTTCCACCATAGGATGCCCCAAAACCTTCTCTCGCGTGTGGAATTTTTCTTTTTGTATATCAGATAGGCTGAAATAATCTTTAATTGCAGCGAGCTCATCTCTATATACATAATCAAAGAGAAGAATGTGTCAGAGCACAGATCACAGAGCACAGTGCAGTGAAGTCCGCGCTCGTTCGACTGTACAGAAACGCAGGCATCCGCCCATCTGCGTAAAACGTCGACGCGGGTCCGCCAACCGTGCGCGGAGCGCGGGCCGCGGATCATCCGCCTAACAAGGGAAACTCTGACCTCAAAAAATGGTTCAAATGGCTCTGAACACTGTGGGACTTAACGTCTGAGGTCATTAGTCCCCTAGACTAACCTAACCGCAAAACGCAGCGTATCAACTATTTTTCCCTGGATCCTGATTCCATTAGCTTGTCCTAACTTTTCTCTGACCTCGTCCATTGCTTTCTGTATGTACATATTAAAGAGGACAGGGGAGAGTGCACATCCCTGTCTCACACCCTGTTTAATTTTTGCTTGTTGTTGATGTTCCCCACATCTCACTATTGCCACCTCTTCTTTGTATATGTTCCATATCGTTCTCCTGTCCTTGTACTTAGCTCCAGTTTCCCTCAATATCTGGAATAGTTTTTTCCATTCAACCTTATCAAAGGCCTTTTCGAGGTCAACAAATGCTATGTAGGTGTCCTTTCCTTTTTCCATTCTTTTTTCTATTATGATCCTTAGGGCCATAATGGCTTCTCGCGTACCTCTCCCTCTTCTAAAGCCAAACTGGTCTTCTGTGAGCATGCATTCCACGTTCCCTTCAATTCTTCTGAGGAGGATGGTCGTCAAAATTTTTGATGCATGTGATGTTAGGCTGAGGGTTCTGTATTGTGCACACGATTTTGCTGGCATTTTCTTTGGTAATGGAACAATAATACACTTTTTGAAGTCCTCAGGCAGCTCTCCAGTATCATATATTTGGCAGATTAATTTATACAATTTATCTTTTATTTCTGTTCCAGCTGCTTTGATGATTTCTGCAGGCAATGAGTCAATTCCTGGTGCTTTTCCGTGCTTAAGTGCCCGTATTGCCTGATCAAATTCAGACCTTAATATGCTGTCTCCTAGTTCATCTTTATCTACTTCGTCCTCACTTTCAATCATGTTCAAAATGGTTCAAATGGCTCTGAGCACTATGGACTCAACTGCTGTGGTCATTAGTCCCCTAGAACTTAGAACTACTTAAACCTAACTAACCTAAGGACATCACACACATCCATGCCCGAGGCAGGATTCGAACCTGCGACCGTAGCAGTCGCACGGTTCCGGACTGCGCGCCTAGAACCGCGAGACCACCGCGGCCGGCTTCAATCATGTCATCTTGTACGTTGCCTCCATATAATTTCTCTAGGTATTCCTTCCACGTAAGTGCTATATCTTCATGATTATACACCATCTTATTATCCTCTCTTATTAGGGCATTACATCTAATCCTTTGTCCTCCTGAGAAGAAGCGTTTCACTGTTTTGTATGCTAATTCAAGGTTCCCTTTCTTCAGAAGGTCTTCAACTTCTTTGCATCTGTCTTCAAGGAATCTTTCTTTTACTTGCTTCAACTTCCTGTTGATTTTGTTCCTAAGCACTCGGTATGCCGTTTTCCGTTCTTCCGTTTCATTATTTTTGAGCTTCCTTCTTTCCTCAAACATAAGTATTATTTCATCAGTTATCCACTCCTTCCTCTTTTCAGGTTTTTGTTTTCCAATTATCTCTTCACCTGCTTTTATTAGGCCATCTCTCATATTTTCCCAATGTTGTTCTACATTCTCTATAGGATGCTGTTGAATTAGATCCTTAGCCCTTTCTTGGAACTCCTTCTGCGTCTCACGGTTTCCAAGCTTCCCTATATCCAGTTTTCCATTTCCTATTTTCTTCCTTATGCATTTGAACTTGAGTCGGCATTCCGCAACAACCATGTTGTGATCACTCACAATATCTGGGCTTGCGTATGCTCTAGAGTCTTTTAGTTGATTTCTAAATCTATTTTTGACTAGAATGTAATCAATTTGGTATCGTTCTCTATCCCCTGGTGACTTCCGGGTGTATCTTCTACGGGGGTGATGTTGAAACCACGTGTTCGATATTATCAGTTGATTCCTGTTACAAAATTCTATAAGTCGGTCTCCTCTATCATTCCTTTTACCAAGGCCGTAGCGTCCAACAGCTGGCTGTACCTCTTTATCTCCTACTATTGCGTTCCAGTCTCCCATGATTATTAAATTTGTTTCTCCTTTGATTCCTCTCAAGGCTCCATTTAACTCTTCATATACAGCTTCAACTTCCTCATCCTCCTGGTTTGTGGTAGGCATATAGACCTGTATCACAACCGTCTCTGTAGGTTTGGTATCCAGACTGACAAGTATTATCCTTCCTCCATATTGTATATATCCCTTCACTCTCTGCCCCAATTTTCGACTCATAACTACTCCAACCCCACCTGCTCCAGGTCTATCTTCTATCGTTCCTGTGTGAATTATCCTGTACTCATCACTCCAGAAATCTCCGCAGTTAGGCCATCTCATTTCAGACACTCCTAGTATATCCAACTTCATTTTCTTCATTTCTTGCTTAAGGTTTTCGAGCTTCCCCATCTGCAGTAAGGTGCGGACGTTCGACGTTCCAATTCTACTATAGCTCTTTTTATTTCCTTTCTTCCTATGAACTGTTGAAACGAGATCTCTGGTAGTCCCCTCCCGGAGATCCGAATGAGGGGCTATTACTCCGGATTGCATTTTTACTAGAGCTTGTTTCATATTCATATTCATATTATGGCTGCTGATACTTGAGAAATCTAATTAGATCTTTAATGAAGTGGTTTCTCCTTGCCTTCTTCATTCTATGCCGTTGGCCATCATGTGGCTCTTCCGCCTTTAGGGACAGTTTCCCATCCCAAGGACAAGAGAGTGCCCTGCCTCTACCTGCTCATCCGCCCTCCTAGGAGGCCGTTTCGCTTGGTAGAGGGTGTCTCCTTATTCATACTTTTAGTATGTGTAACATCAAACGATTACGGCGTGTCGTGCTTCTGTGGTCACGGCGTTAGAATGCAAAGGGCGAGAACGGGATTCCAATCTCCCTCGTGGCGAAATTTTTTTTTTCACAAAATTACCGACTATCCGTCCGGACATTGACGTGTCTGTTCACTGTATTCAAATTTGAGTATGTGTCGTGGTGTAATGTCCGTTTGCAACAGCGACATGTAACGAAGGGATATCCAGACGTACGTACCTCCCATTTGTTCCACAAAGGTACCGTATGTTACGCTTCTTGCGTTCCGTTTAGGAAGTTTTCACTCTTCTTGAATACCTTCGTTGCAACATAGTTCACACCAGTTTATTTGTTGTTTTCATTTCTGTGAGAAGTCTATCGGCATGTCGCCTGCTCTCACTATTCATCACAGAATATGAGTCATGTGGTAAGAATAGATTGCTGTCGCAAGTAAATGTGATGACCAATGGGGCCACATACCACTGTATCTGAGGGGGGCGCAATGGGGACTTTCCCTTTGAAGTATGCAACAGGCCTTAGTCAATTAAGGTCGTACCCACGTTACCTGTGCGTCAGTTGTGTTGCATACCTGTCGGATATTACCTCATAACAACCACTTTCTTTGCGTATGCGACGGTTGTCTTACCAGACTCGCCTGGAAACTGGAAGCGTTGAACCGTCGTATAAATGGCCGTGAAATCTACGGAGAATATTTTTGCCCTGCATAGCTGTCTTCCTGTTTGTTAGTAAAAATAATCTATATTCATAACAAAATTGAAATTTTCAATGCTTAATTCAGCTTTTATTCGAGAACTGTTGATCTGTAAAGTGAAACAGAGGGATGTTGTATTAAAAGTACAGAATACAATTCAGGTTCTTCTATACACTAAAAACCCAATTTCCTGAAGAAAAAGGTAAAACAAAAAAAAAAAAACAGCAATGCGAAAACATATCAAACATTGTTTCAATACTTCGTCGAACTTATAAACAACAAGTATCTGTTACTAATATGCTTTTTTCGCATTTATCACTAACAACAAGAAACTCCTACATTTGATCACCGCGAAGAACATTCTGTTGAGTACAAACAAAAAAAACCATAATAATTATACAGGGAGGTCCATTGATCGTGACCGGGCCAAATATCTCACGAAATAAGCGTCAATCGAAAATACTACAAAGAACGAAACTTGTCTAGCTTGAAGGGGGAAACCAGATGGCGCTATGGTTGGCCCGCTAGATGGCGCTGCCATGGGTCAAACGGATATCAACTGCGTTTTTTAAAATAGTAACCCCCATTTTTATAACATATTCGTATAGTACGTAAAGAAGTATGCATGTTTTAGTTGGACCACTTTTTTCACTTTCTGACAGATAGCGCTGTAATAGTCACAAACGTTTAAGTATGTGGCATTACGTAACATTCCGCCAGTGCGGACGGTATTTGCTTCGCGATGCATTACCCGTGTTAAAATGGACCGTTTACCAGTTGCGGAAAAGGTCGATATTGTGTTGATGTATGGCTATTGTGATCAAAATGCCCAACGAGCGTGTGCTATGTATGCTGCTCGGTATCCTGGACGACATCATCCAAGTGTCGGGACCGTTCGCCGGATAGTTACGTTATTTAAGGAAACAGGAAGTGTTCAGCAACATGTGAAACGTCAGCCACGACCTGCAACAAATGATGATGCCCAAGTAGGTGTTTTAGGTGCTGTCGCGGCTAATCCACACATCAGTAGCAGACAAATTGCGCGAGAATCCGGAATCTCAAAAACGTCGGTGTTGAGAATGCTACATCAACATCGATTGCACCCGTACCATATTTCTTTGCACCAGGAATTACATGGCGACGACTTTGAACGTCGTGTACAGGTCTGCCACTGTGCACAAGAGAAATTCCGGGACGATGACAGATTTTTTGCACGCCTTCTATGTAGCGACGAAGCGTCATTCACCATCAGCGGTAACGTAAACCGGCATAATATGCACTATTGTGCAACGGAAAATCTACGATGGCTGGAACATTAGCGACCTTTGCGGGTTAATGTATGGTGCGGCATTATGGGAGGAAGGATAATTGGCCTCCATTTTATCGATGGCAATCTAAATGGTGCAAAGTATGCTGATTTCCTACGTAATGTTCTACCGATGTTACTACAAGATGTTTCACTGCATGATAGAATGGCGATGCACTTCCAACATGATGGATGCCTGGCACATAGCTGGCGTGCGGTTGAAGCGGTATTGAATAGTATATTTCATGGCAGGTGGATTGGTCGTCGAAACACCATACCATGGCCCGCACGTTCACCGGATCTGACGTCCCCAGATTTCTTTCTGTGGGGAAAGTTGAAGGATATTTGCTATCGTGATCCATCGACAACGCCTGACAACATGCGTCAGCGCTTTGTCAATGCATGTGCGAACATTACGGAAGGCGAACCACTCGGTGTTGAGAGGAATGTCGTTACACGTATTGCCAAATGCATTGAGGTTGACGGACATCATTTTGTGCATTTATTGCATTAATGTGGTATTTACAGATTATCACGCTGTAACAGCATGCGTTCTCACAAATGATAAGTTCACAAAGGGACTTCTATCATATTGGAACAACCGAAATAAAGTGTTCAAATGTACCTACGTTCTGTATTTTAATTTAAAAAAATCTACCTGTTACCAAATGTTCGTCTAAAGTTGTGAGCCATATGTTTGTGACTATTACAGCGCCATCTATCACAAAGTGAAAAACGTGGTCCAACTAAAACAGTCATACTTCTTTACGTACTACACGAATATGTAATAAAAATGGGGGTTACTATTTTAACCCTCTATTGCCCAAATTATTATTTCCTGTAGAAAAAAATATTTATATGCACAGAATGTTAGAGAATAATGTATTTAACACATATCAGGTGAATTTTTGTTTTTGAAAAAAATTATTTTTTAAAAATAGTTCTGTGACTCTGAGGTCACAGTGGGCAGTTACATTGTTTGTGTATAAAGCAGTCATATTGTAACACTCAAGTCACACTGGTCAAGAAAGAAATAACGATCCTAATGCGAAATATAACGATAAAATTTGACGTGACTTCAGAGTCACGGTGGGCAGTAGAGGGTTAAAAAACGCATTTGATATCCGTTTGACCCATGGCAGCGCCATCTAGCGGGCCAACCATAGCGCCATCTGGTTTCCCCCTTCAAGCTGGACTAGTTTCGCACTTTGTAGTTTTTTTCGTTTGATGCTTTTTTCGTGACATATTTGGCACGGTGACTATCAATGGACCACCCTGTATATTCAAGAAATGATATTTGCGAAATTATGCAAACACTGATTGTGTCAGTTACTAAGTTGTAACGGCATAAAGCCTTTATTTTTGACCATCGTTCAGTTACTTTGGGCACGAACCTTATGGATGTTATCGTTATAATAAAGATTTCAACGATGTGTGACGCCCTAAAGACGCTAACACAAATCAAGAGTGTTTTATGAATTGAAGATGGCTAGATCGTTGGCCAAACTAAAAATCAGTCAGAATAAAGAAGATTTCAATCTTGATTACGACAGAACTCTTGCTGCAGTTAAAGCACGCATCGAAACTTCACGAAACTATAGGGTCTGAAGTGGGAATATTCCAATATGTTCCACAACATATTTCGCAATTTTTTTCGACCGTAATTGGCCGAGAAAAAAAAAGTGTTGCATTACTTGTCGTTTTCTCATCGCTGGGATTTCTTATTTCCGCTCATAAAACAATCTGGAAGGTCATAGTACCGAAACTTATTTTCTCTCTTATTACATTTCCATTTCTGTTTCTTTCCATACCATTGCTACCAGTACTACGGGTAACAGTACCATTTACTATGTCGTTTATGTACTGTACCAAAACTACCGAACAGTAGCTCTGGCACAGCGCAACTGTAATCACGACGCAGTGGAGCTTCCGTCACGCTCAGCATGTGGCGCCAAATTGAGCAGGCAGTTTACTCGCTGCGGGCGGGGTGGCGCCGTGTACATCGAAGGAACCGCAATTAGCGCAACGGGTTTGTATGAGTAGCGAAATTAGCTGGCCTTCTGTGCACTGAGAGGGACAGAGCCACAGGGAACAAGCTTGCGTGGTTGTGGCGTATCGTGAGGACGAGTGAGTATCGGGGCAGCTGTGTGACCATCTGTGTGGGAGGACAACACAGAGATAATGGAACAGAGTGCACAAAGGAGTGCCGACCGAAGTGTTTCTGTCGGTTTTGTTCCTGTTGTCTGGAGAAATCTAACGTTTGGAGTACACGCTCAACGTCTGTGCCGTACACTTAAGATTCCCCAAGTGAAATACTCTTCTTCAGGTGACAGTTCTCTGACTTACCCAAGGTTACATTATACTACCTGAATGTGCCATCCAGTACAGATAATTTTAAATTGTTATATACCTTAGTTTTATTGCATTTTATAGTTCTTTTGGATCAGATTACCTGTGAAATTGCCGGGCGGAGTTGACGCACGGTTTGAGGCGCCATGCCACGGATTGCGCGGCCCCTCCTGCAGGAGGTTCGAGTCCTCCCTCGGGCATAGGTGTGTGTGTTGTTCTTAGGATAAGTTACTTCAAGTAGTGTGTAAGTCTAGGGATCGATGACGTCAGCAGTTTGGTCCCATACGAATTCACACACATTTGATCATTTTGGACCTGTGAAATTATTTTACTACCTTAATTTTGCCATTTGAGCATGAAAGACGTGTGTTAGAACCGTCTTTCATTAATACATATTTTAAAAATGCGTGAATATATGCGCGCCCGCGCCTTCCTGCGCATGTGTTTGTGTGTGTGTGTGTGTGTGTGTGTCGTCCACGACTCCTACTTAACCATTGGACCGATTTCAGTCAAACTTGATAAATCAAGTTTTATGGGGGTGAAAGCTACCTGCCCGTCAAAGGGATTGGGGTGAAAAAGAAGTGTAGTCCGTGATGCGTGAATTCACAGACTTTTAGTCTTTTGGCTAGATTGATGTTGCCCGCCGCAGATTCCTCTCTTGTGCCAACCTTTTCATCTAAGAGAAGCACTTGCGACCTCCGTCCTCAGTTATTTAATTTGCTTCATATATCCCAATCTCTGTCTTCTTCTACAGTTTTTACCCTCTACAACTCACTCTAGTACCAAGGAAGGTATTCCCTGATGTCTTAACGGGCTTCATTCATATAGTATTTGAGAATAAGAGCACTTACCGACCTACAACAAACTTTGCACTTAATTTCAAGCCTTTACGAAACTTTTTCTTGCTGACATTCCCTGCAAAATCATGAAAGGAAAAATGCTTATCGCTTCTTACTACTTCCCTGGTGTTCGTGCAGTAAAAGTATCTAACGAGGAATAACATAATTTACTACTTCTTTACTACTAACCGTGATCGTGACACATTTAGCAGGCAGTATGCACATATACCACTTAATATAACTACAAATTTGTGTCATTCTACGACACATAGTTCAATAGATATAACGTCACAGACAATGAGATGCGTGAAAAACAGCCGCATCACGCATGACTTTAATTACTTCTTTGCTACTATGTTCGCAATAAATTTCACATACAGTGCGTAAATGTACCGGTGAGTGTACCAACAAAATTATATTATTGTACGACACACAGTCCAAGAGACATGACATAATTAACATCGAGCATAAGACCAGACGATGCGAGGTACGGGCGTGGGTGCACAGCTATAAATAAACACCTGGGAAACAGTGGGTTTCTCCACTTGTAAAGATCAGAATGTGAGTTGCAAATCACTAGGATGGTGCAAAGGAACTTTATGATCTGTACTCGTCCGCTAGGGAAGCGGCATCTTTGGCTCCACAGTAAATGCACCTGTACTTCGAGCGCGAAGCCCTACTGATCTAGGAGATAACTGGGCAGCTAAAATTTGAGTAGCCTTCGCCATGTTCATGACCACGAAAAGGTACTCATTAGCTTACTTGGAGCCTGGTTGTACGTTGCTTCTTCGCGTGGACGCCACTCGCAGTTAACATGGTTCTGTTCGTTAAAATTAGGCGCTTCTGTCTTATGTTTTGCCGATATGGTCACTTCTAACAAGGGAACCACCACACCTGTTAATCGCGGATTTTGAGGCGACTTAAATGTATAGAGGAACCTCCTCTGAGTCTGTGCTTAGCAGATTTTGATGTGACGGCCACTAGTTTCCAAAAAAATCGATGCTGAAGTTACATGCGTAGCTCCTATACCTGTAACTTTATGAATGTAAGTGAGAGTAGCGCAGCGGCTAAAGTTAACGGCTATTATCCTGGCGGTACAGATTAAAACCTACCGGTACACATACTTTTTTTTTTCAATTTAATCGTACAAAATATTAGTAAATTTAATGCAAAACTGAACAAAAATAGAATGCCATTATTAAATCAATCATTACAACAAACTTTCTTCAAAAGTATATTCCGTTTGTTACAGGATCGTCTTTCTCGCCATCGCTTGCATCGCTTCCTGTGCTAGAACATAATTCCGAATGATATTTGCCATAGAATCAAGCAAAACACAAAATCGCGACACCACTAAGCACATTTAACGACAGCACGAGGCATTTTCAGGCACGATACCGGAAAACACAGTTCCGTTAAATTCAAAAAGATTGTTCCTTCTTCGATCAACTTCGATGCGAACCACGTGTGTTTTATCATTCCTGTGAAATCAGGGGCAGTAAACTGATGCAGACTTAAATAATATATTCTTATGGATTCCCTCAAAGCTCTTTCTCTATTAGTCTTTAAGAAGTCGGGAGCATTTTGAACATTTTTCGTGACAATTTTTGGCTACCTGTAAAAATAAACATCACAAGGTTGGCCAAGTGAAGCGCATTTGAAAAGGATAATTTGTACGGTGCAGATGAAGGTTTTCCTTTCATCATCAAAGATTTGATCTTAAAGTGCCTAATCGGCCTTCAATCCCCACAAATCAGTAACAGAATCATATATTTTTTTCTTGTCCCATGTACAGAAAGAACAACGATAGATTTTAAGAGCCCTTCTCACAGCACTTTCCTGTACTTCCCTGATTTCCTGCAGACCACATTTTCTAATTTATGAATCAAATTTCAACTCTTTTTTCAACAATCCGACCAAATTTCCCGGGTGGTTCGTGTGTGCATAAGAAAACGCAAGGGAATATCCCTCCTGACGCAGTTATAGTACATTGTGCTGTGAAGGAATGACTAATCTTATTTAAATCTTTGATGTGCACAGGGATCGTTTTCGCTCCTCGTTTCGCAAGGGATCTGTTTCAAGTCGATTGGTACTGAAAGCCGGTTTGATAGGAATTAATAACATAATCAAAGTCAAAATTAGGGATGAGTGCTTTCGCCTGGATCTGGAATCCTACTCCAGCTGATAATACTTCGTCTATCTTTACGAAAGCTTTGGAACGGTCCATATATCTGGAATTTTAATTAAGAAGCACAAACTGAACACACGTTTGGGGAAAGTATACTGCGATGGTGAGAGCATTTGCTTGCTACAGTACTTTGGCGAAATATTCTATTACACGATTTTTTTTCATCTCTACAGATTTGTTCCTTTCTAACCAAGGACCAAGGTTAGATCTGTTGCACCAATCGTATCTTTGTTACTAGCACAAGGTTCAGTATAACTGAATCGTGGGCCAAATCATGTTCAAGTTATTTATCCATTCATTTAATAATACCGCGTGGATATAAAGCTGCATAAGGTTATTTTGTTCTTAATTTCGGTCGTCATGCTAGACGTAACTGTGTCATTCATTATTTAAATCATATTTTGTTCTGATTTTGATCATGGGCGGTGTTGCATTCCCACGTGGCGTTTGCAGCACATGTGCAAATTTGCTAGCGAAGTTTCGTGATTATTGATTGAATAATAGCAGGAATTCATGTCAAAGTTTTCCTTAAGTATTTCGTACTAAATCAATCTATAAAATCGAGTGTAATGCTCAGTTCACATGTACCCATTTATTCGTTGTCTACTTTCGTGGTTGATGCGAGCATAAACTAATGAGTACGTTTCTGCCTTTGGCGGACTGATATCGCAATAAACTGCCATTGGCAAACAAAATTTTTCTTTCTCTGCGTGCGTATTACTGTGAACGTAGCTTTGAATTGTAGAGAACTTCGAGACACGTGCAGCGATCCCGAATAATTTGAGAGTGGTTTTTGTGGTTCATGCTTCTTACAAATAGGTGTTAGGCCATTAAAGCTGCACTCTGCATCTGCACTTATCTGTAGGAGCATACATACTTACATTTTGAGGTTGTGTTAGATGACTGAAATTTTTGTCGTAATTTTGCATCACTTAAACACATGTAAACAAAACCTGTATAGTATTTTCCACTTCGCTATGAAAGTTTTGCCTACTGCCGTGTTTTACGGGGGGTGTTCAATAAGCAATGCAACACTTTTTCCTGAAAGCAGGTTGTTTTTTCTCAGGATTCCAATACACCGTATTATTCTGCTCTCTTTTTACTACAAAACTGTGTTTTGCAACATAACCATACCCCACCTCACTGGGAGGGCCTGTATGCCTGCATGGTACCACTCCACTGGTCGACGTTGGAGAAAAAGTCTTGCTGCATTAATAACCTGCGCATCATCTGCGTACTGCTTCCCACGGAGTGCATCCTTCGTTTGCCGGCCGAAGTGGCCGTGCGGTTAAAGGCGCTGCAGTCTGGAACCGCAAGACCGCTACGGTCGCAGGTTCGAATCCTGCCTCGGGCATGGATGTTTGTGATGTCCTTAGGTTAGTTAGGTTTAACTAGTTCTAAGTTCTAGGGGACTGATGACCTCAGCAGTTGAGTCCCATAGTGCTCAGAGCCATTTGAACCATTTTTTTGCATCCTTCGTTTAGCCAAACAGATGGAAGTCGGAAGGTGCGACGTCCGGGCTGTGTGTGACTGAGGAAGAATGTCCTTTGAGTACCCCCTAATGGTGGATGAGTGTGTCAGGATTACTAACAGAGACGACTAATCGAACAGCAAGGTGTGTGATTGTAATCCATCGGTACCTCTAATGAGAGTGTCCTTTCGTTCCAACGCTGCAGAAGTCACAACTGTGTACGACCTCAGTTTCCTCCCTTCATTTAAGTTTCAGCTTATGTAAAATCCATCTTCAGAATTTTTGCCGAAACTGGTAAATAACCAAATATTATTGCGATCTTGATTATTCATTTTATTTCAAGATGTAGAACATGTTTTAACTACTGACGACGCCTTTGGCACAATCGTTTTATTAATCTCCTTTGCAGTATGTAATTTTAGGTATTTTACTTCTGTTGTTGTTGTTGTTGTGGTCTTCAGTCCTGAGACTGGTTTGATGCAGCTCTCCATGCTACTCTATCCTGTGCAAGCTTCTTCATCTCCCAGTACCTACTGCAACCTACATCCTTCTGAATTTGCTTAGTGTATGCATCTCTTGGTCTCCCCCTACGATTTTTACCCTCCACGCTGCCCTCCAATACTAAATTGGTGATCCCTTGATGCCTCAGAACATGTCCTACCAACCGATCCCTTCTTCTGGTCAAGTTGTGCCACAAACTCCTCTTCTCCCCAATCCTGTCCAGTACCTCCTCATTAGTTATGTGATCTACCCATCTAATCTTCAGCATTCTTCTGTAGCACCACATTTCGAAAGCTTCTATTCTCTTCTTGTCCAAACTATTTATCGTCCATGTTTCACTTCCATACATGGCTACACTCCATACAAATACTTTCAGAAAAGACTTCCTGACACTTAAATCTATACTCGATGTTAACAAATTTCTCTTCTTCAGAAACGCTTTCCTTGCCATTGCCAGTCTACATTTTATATCCTCTCTACTTCGACCATCATCAGTTATTTTGCTCCCCAAATAGCAAAACTCCTTTACTACTTTAAGTGTCTCATTTCCTAATCTAATACCCTCAACATCACCCGACTTAATTCGACTACATTCCATTATCCTCGTTTTGCTTTTGTTGATGTTCATCTTATATCCTCCTTTCAAGACAATGTCCATTCCATTCAACTGCTCTTCCAAGTCCTTTGCTGTCTCTGACAGAATTACAATGTCATCGGCGAACCTCAAAGTTTTTATTTCTTCTCCATGGATTTTAATACCTACTCCGAATTTTTCTTTTGTTTCCTTTACTGCTTGCTCAATATACAGATTGAATAACATCGGGGAGAGGCTACAACCCTGTCTTACTCCCTTCCCAACCACTGCTTCCCTTTCCTGTCCCTCAACTCTTATAACTGCCATCTGGTTTCTGTACAAATTGTAAATAGCCTTTCGCTCCCTGTATTTTACCCCTGCCACCTTTAGAATTTGAAAGAGAGTATTCCAGTCAACATTGTCAAAAGCTTTCTCTAAGTCTACAAATGCTAGAAACGTAGGTTTGCCTTTCCTTAATCTTTCTTCTAAGATAAGTCGTAAGGTCAGTATTGCCTCACGTGTCCCAGTATTTCTACGGAATCCAAACTGATCTTCCCCGAGGTCGGCTTCCACTAGTTTTTCCATTCGTCTGTAAAGAATTCGTGTTAGTATTTTGCAGCTGTGGCTTATTAAACTGATTGTTCGGTAATTCTCGCATCTGTCAACACCTGCTTTCTTTGGGATTGGAATTATTATATTCTTCTTGAAGTCTGAGGGTATTTCGCCTGTTTCATACATCTTGCTCACCAGATGGTAGAGTTTTGTCAGGACTGGCTCTCCCAAGGCCGTCAGTAGTTCCAATGGAATGTTGTCTACTCCGGGGGCCTTGTTTCGACTCAGGTCTTTCAGTGCTCTGTCAAACTCTTCACGCAGTATCTTATCTCCCATTTCATCTTCATCTACATCCTCTTCCATTTCCATAATATTGTCCTCAAGTACATCGCCCTTGTATAGACCCTCTATATACTCCTTCCACCTTTCTGCTTTCCCTTCTTTGATTAGAACTGGGTTTCCATCTGAGCTCTTGATGTTCATACAAGTGGTTCTCTTATCTCCAAAGGTCTCTTTAATTTTCCTGTAGGCAGTATCTATCTTGCCCCTAGTAAGATAAGCCTCTACATCCTTACATTTGTCCTCTAGCCATTCCTGCTTAGCCATTTTGCACTTCCTGTCGATCTCATTTTTGAGACGTTTGTATTCCTTTTTGCTTGCTTCATTTACTACATTTTTATATTTTCTCCTTTCATCAATTAAATTCAATATTTCGTCTGTTACCCAAGGATTTCTACTAGCCCTCGTCTTTTTACCTACTTGATCCTCTGCTGCCTTCACTACTTCATCCCTCAAAGCTACCCATTCTTCTTCTACTGTATTTCTTTCCCCCATTCCTGTCAATTGTTCCCTTATGCTCTCCCTGAAACTCTCTACAACCTCTGGTTCTTTCAGTTTATCCAGGTCCCATCTCCTTAAATTCCCACCTTTTTGCAGTTTCTTCAGTTTTAATCTACAGCTCATAACCAATAGATTGTGGTCAGAGTCCACATCTGCCCCTGGAAATGTCTTACAATTTAAAACCTGGTTCCTAAATCTCTGTCTTACCATTATATAATCAATCTGATACCTTTTAGTATCTCCAGGGTTCTTCCATGTATACAACCTTCTATCATGATTCTTAAACCAAGTGTTAGCTATGATTAAATTGTGCTCTGTGCAAAATTCTACCAGGCGGCTTCCTCTTTCATTTCTTAGCCCCAATCCATATTCACCTACTACGTTTCCTTCTCTCCCTTTTCCTACACTCGAATTCCAGTCACCCATAACTATTAAATTTTCGTCTCCCTTCACAATCTGAATAATTTCTTTTATTTCATCATACATTTCTTCAATTTCTTCGTCATCTGCAGAGCTGGTTGGCATATAAACTTGTACTACTGTAGTAGGTGTGGGCTTCGTATCTATCTTGGCCACAATAATGCGTTCACTATGCTGTTTGTAGTAGCTTACCCGCGTTCCTATTTTCCTATTCATTATTAAACCTACTCCTGCATTACCCCTATTTGACTTTGTGTTTATAACCCTGTAGTCACCTGACCAGAAGTCTTGTTCCTCCTGCCACCGAACTTCACTAATTCCCACTATATCTAACTTTAACCTATCCATTTCCCTTTTCAAATTTTCTAACCTACCTGCCCGATTAAGGGACCTGACATTCCACGCTCCGATCCGTAGAACGCCAGTTTTCTTTCTCCTGATAACGACATCCTCTTGAGTAGTCCCCGCCCGGAGATCCGAATGGTGGACTATTTTACCTCCGGAATATTTTACCCAAGAGGACGCCATCATCATTTAATCATACAGTAAAGCTGCATGCCCTCGGGAAAAATTACGGCCGTAGTTTCCCCTTGCTTTCAGCCGTTCGCAGTACCAGCACAGCAAGGCCGTTTTGGTTATTGTTACAAGGCCAGATCAGTCAATCATCCAGACTGTTGCCCTTGCAACTACTGAAAAGGCTGCTGCCCCTCTTCAGGAACCACACGTTTGTCTGGCCTCTCAACAGATACCCCTCCGTTGTGGTTGTACCTACGGTACGGCTATCTGTATCGCTGAGGCACGCAAGCCTCCCCACCAACGGCAAGGTCCATGGTTCATGGGGGGGGGTTTTACTTCTGATGAAGGTATATTTAGTCATACCGAAACCGTGGTCAAGAATTTTAATAATAAATCTTTATCCTGCAACTGTTTAGGCTGTCATCATTTACCGTGATGTTCATTTTATTTTAAATATAGTATCAGGTCGCTATTCTCCATAGGCTATGTTGTCTAAATTTATTTCACCGTTTAGTCGTAACGTCCGAATAGTCTTATAATGCTTGAATACAAAATAATTTTTGAGCAGAGTTTCAAAAATTTAGAATCAATAAGGGAATACTGGTGATTTTTTTTTGTAATATTGAACCACTCATCATCTTTCTAGAAAAGCACCGAATGGTGGACGGACTAAGTTCCTTTATTTTTTTTTTATTTGCCTGTTTAATATTTTGGGTCTATGTTTGTTGCAACTGAAGAAGTCAAAATTTTCAACCTTTTTTCGATATCTAAGTTTGTTACAGGAAATAATAGGAATAAAAACCGAAACACTGGTTGCTTCATAAATAGGGTATTGTGAAGGTTTTAACAGTCAGGTTGAAATGGATGGAAAAATAACGATATAACCGAAAATCGTCTGTTAGGCGATAACCGTCACCCCTAGTACAGAGGGCCTGTGGCAGGTGGGCGCCGACCTCGCAGGGAAGTGCAGACGGCTCCAGGCCAGGCCACCAGAGGCGGCGGCTGGACTGCGGCCCGAAGCGGGGGCGGACGGAGCTGCGTGACCGGACAGATGATGGATGGCCGCCGCGTATGGACCTGCCAGCGCCCACGTCACGTCGCCAACCGCCCGCCCACCACCGTTTTTCGCAGATAACTCCGCTGTCGTACGAGTGAAACTAATGCGGCAAAAACTTGGTACGTTAGTGCGTCCAGGAAGAAGAGTTGTGAATTATTATCCAGCGAAACATATGACGTCAATAATTTACAGACTTTTTTCGGGCAATTCTGCTGTGAGCTTTCCTAACTATTGCTCTTGGCCTGGCAGATGCATTTGAATAAAGAGTACAGTTCAGTAACTCGTATGAGACCCTCTGGAAGACACGCACTCTTACTGTACCACAAGCGCCTTCGGCGTCTACACAGATTATTCCTACTCCAACACACCACATTATCAGCTGTACTTCTGGTGATGTTTTTTCACTGCAAAACAAATGTTAATCGACAGAAAACGATGTACCTGACTGAGACTGAAAAGCCATTGCTGTATCTCAAATATTCATAATATTTTGTTGTGTCGTTCAGTAAGGCGCAAACCGCGGACCAATTCATCGCGAATACCGGATAACTTACGGCCGACGGGTCACGTTCAAACGTTAATCACGCACACGTCACTCTTACTCTGATGCTCAGATAACATTTTGTGGGATTATTCGATCAGTTTCTTACTACATCTATAATATGATATATTAAATAGTACAAAAAACTGCAGAGGAATTCAACCTTAAGCAAAACACGATTTTACAGTTTTTTTTTTTTTTTACCCAAACATGCTTCACCGCGTTATGTGCTCCCTTCAATGGGAATTTTCTTGTTTTGTTTCTCACATGTCTTAATCACCGGTAGATCCATATTTACCCAATTTAGTGTGTTACTTGTTTCTTCTCTGCGTCTAACAGTCTTCCCACAAACATGCCACGTAATTTACTGTCTGATATTTTCTGCACGGTCGTAACTGCACCGCTAAGTGCACTACACCTGTCAGTATAGACTAACAGTTTACGTCCCTGCGTCCACACCAACACCTGACCTCCTGCCCATAGGAAAAAAAATTTTAATGGCTTGCTCTTGGCACATATACTTGGAGTTGCGATCCAACCTAGAGGTGTAATTAGTAGTCTCCAAATGAAGAAAATACTAATTTAATGTTGTTCAGCACACTATCCTCAATGACCAATAAAAATATTTACACTTATACGCCGCGCGGGATTACCCGAGCGGTCTGAGGCGGTGCAGTCACAGACTATGCGGCTGGTCCCGGCGGAGGTTCGAGTCCTCCCTCGGGTATGGGTGTGTGTGTGTTTGTGTGTCCTTAGGATAATTTAGATTAAGTAGTGTGTAAGCTTAGGGACTGATGACCTTAGCAGTTAAGTCCCATAAGATTTCACACACATTTGAACATTTAATTTACACTTATACCCCTAACACCCTGTGTTTTGGTTGGCAGGAGAGCCAACACCGTGTTACTAGAGGAGGCCGAAAGGCACGCGTTTTAGCTCACGCAGGCTGGCGTGAGGTCTGGAACAGGACAAGGAAATTAGAATTTAGAAAAACGGACGTAGCTGGTGGAATACTTAACTTTAATCCATTAATGGTGAACGTCGGTCTGGACGGTACATGATTCGCAATATCAATAGTAACTGATAATGGCGCCTTGCTAGGTCGTTGCAAATGACGTAGCTGAAGGCTATGCTAAACTATCGTCTCGGCAAATGAGAACGTAAGTAGGCAGTGAACCATCGCTAGCAAAGTCGGCTGTACAACTGGGGCGAGTGCTAGTAAGTCTCTCTAGACCTGCCGTGTGGTGGCGCTCGGTCTGCAATCACTGATAGTGGCGACACGCGGGTCCGACGTATACTAACGGACCGCGGCCGATTTAAAGGCTACCACCTAGCAAGTGTGGTGTCTGGCGGTGACACCACACCCTGTGTATAGCAAAAACTTTTCTCCACACACTGTAAAAATAACAATGTTCAGACGTTTCTCCATCACGTTTCCTTGATGGAGAACTTATCCTAGTTTGGAGAACAGTCTTTCAGAAGCTGACGAAGTGGCTACATCACCCGAATACTTCAGTGCAGTTTCTTGTAGCTCTGAAGAGGTACTTGTGGTGATGTTATTTCATACCTCTAATGGATCTTGCTTAAGATTGGATCTTGCTGAAGATCTAGAAGGATGTCTTTCAGATAATTCACCTGCGATGATATGTTCGTTTCTGTTCAACTTTGCACATTAATCTTTTTTGTAGTTTTAAATGATGTTCATTCTGTATATTAGAGTGAGTTTTAATGTTTTTATCTAATGTATCTACGTGTTATCCATCCTCACTACAATCGTTTCAACAGCTGCAAGCAAATCCTTGAGAATTTTGTTTGTCTTTGAACATGTTAAAGCATCTTGAAACGGTATGTTCTTGAACCCACGTAAAACGATAGGGGGTGGGAATATTATGAGCCAAAAATAAAAAAGACTTTGAACAACATTTATTTGCCTCAACTGCATCTGAACATTGACAAAATGAACAATAAAAGTCGCCATATAGCATTTCAAAGATGCCTCAATGAGAATGATAGTTTATTATTAAAACAAAGAAATTTTTAAAGTAGAGCGCAATAAGCCCTTTCATGTGGCAAACAATAAAACAAACAATTTTAACAATATGAAAATACTGATGATACTAATCACAGTTGGACCTAAAACAGATACACTTGATTATTCAAAATGGTTCAAATGGCTCTGAGCACTATGGGAATTAACATCTGTGGTCATCAGTCCCCCAGAACTTAGAACTACTTAAACCTAACAAACATAAGGACATCACACACATCCATGCCCGAGGCAGGATTCGAACCTGCGACCGTAGCGGTCACGCGGTTCCAGACTGAAGCGCCTAGAACCGCAAGGCCACACCGGCCGGCACTTGATTATTAATTACGCATTGACATAAGGTGACCAGCTTGAGCTTAGCGCAGCTGTAGGTCCGAACATCGACATAACCGCAAAAAATAAATAAATAAAATAAAATAAACACTGCGTCTACAATACTTATTTTGTAACTTATCTCACTGCCGCTTGTCACACTGCAGCTCTATAAGTTCTAACTGTAGCTGGGCGTTCTGCACTGACATGTCGTACACTGTGGGGATAAATGGTGGTGGTGGTTGTTAGTGTTTAACGTCCCGTCGACAACGAGGTCATTAGAGACGGAGCGCAAGCTCGGGTTAGGGAAGGAAATCGGCCGTGCCCTCTGAAAGGAACCATCCCGGCATTTGCCTGAAACGATTTAGGGAAATCACGGAAAACCTAAATCAGGATGGTTGGAGACGGGATTGAACCGTCGTCCTCCCGAATGCGAGTCCAGTGTGCTAACCACTGCGCCACCTCGCTCGGTGGGGGATAAATGTCATGGGATACCTCCTAATATCGTATCGGACCTCCTTTTGCCTCCCATAGTGTGGCAGCTCGTCATAGCATAGACCCAGCGGAAATATTGAGCCATGTTGCCTCTGTAGCCGTCCATAATTGCGAAAGTGTTGCCGGTGCAGGATTTTGTGCACGAACTGACCCCTCGATTATGCCCCATAAAGGTTCCATTGGATTCATGTCGGGCGACTTGAGTAGCAAAATCTTTCGCTCGAACTGTCCAGAACGTTCTTGAAACCGATGGCGAACAACAGTGGCCCGGTGACATGGCATCGTTGTTTGGGAACATGAAGTCCAGTGAATGGCAACAAATGATCTCCAGATAGCCGAACATAACCATTTCTAGTCAGGTTCAGTGGGACCAGAGTGCCCCATCCATTCCATGTAAACAGAGCCGAGCCCATTATGCAGCCACCACCAGTTAGCAGCCGGCCGCAGTGACCGAGCGGTTCTAGGCGCTACAGTTTGGAACCGCGCGACCGCTACGGTCGCAGGTTCATATCCTGCCTCGGGCATGGATGTATGTGATGTCCTTAGGTTAGTTAGGTTTAAGTAGTTCTAAGTTCTAGGGGACTGATGACCTCAGATGTTAAGTCCCATAATGCTCAGAGTCATTTGAACCAACCAGTTAGCACAGTACCTTGTTGACACCTTGGGTATGTGGCATCGTGTGGTCTGTGCTGCTCTTGAACGCTAGTATCAACTCTTACCAAGTTAAATCTGGACTCATCTGGCCAGGCCACGGATTTCTAGTCGTCTACCATCCATTATAGTCAGGAGCCCAGGAGAGGCGCTGCAGGCGATGTCGTGCTGTTGCAAAGCCAATCGCGTCGGTTGTCTGCTGCCACTGTCCATTAACGCCAAATCTCGCCGCACTGTCCTAACGTATACGTTCATGTTAAGTCTCGCATTGATTTCTGAGGTTATTTCACGCAGTGTTGCTTGTCTGTTAGCACTAACATATCCACGCAAACGCCACTGTCCCCTCCCGTAAGTGAAGGCCGTCGGCCACTGCGTTATCCGTGGTCAGTGGTAAATGCCTGAAGTTTGGTATTCTCAGCGTACTCTTGACACTGTAGAACTCGGAATACTGAATTACCTAGCGATTTACGAAATGCGATGTTTCATGCATCTAGTTCCAACTGCATTCCACACACAGAGTCTGTTGATTCCCGCCGCACACCCGTATTCGCGTCGGAAACCTTTCCGCATACATCACCTGAGTGCAAATGTCAGCTCCGCCAATGCACTGCCATTTTATATCCTCTGTACGCGATACTACCGTCATCTGTATATCTGCATATCACTATCTCGTGACTTTTGTCAACTCAGTGTAAATTGGTAGGCCTAATGGTGTGAGTGACCTTCAATCTTATGTAGGGCGTTCCTAACCGGGCCATAGGGCTACTCAACACTTTAAGCACAGCGCCACTAAGTACTCTTGCGTTGAAAATTGCAAAGTTAACTCACTATCATGCCTCTGAACACAGCCCGCAGTTTGCGCTTCCCCAGTGGTACAAAGCGACTGCTGATAATCACATTTTATCATAGTATGAAGGCTTTCACGACCGGATGACATATCTTCTGGTAAACCTTCCGGGATGTAAGGTCGTGGTCCATGAAACTCTTCGGCTCCTAACGTTTCGTCCAGAGCTGCGCTGGACAGCTTGAGAGGGGTGTTTCTCCTCCGGTGAGTCTTGCCGACTCACAAGACTCACCGGAGGAGAAACACCCCTCTGAAGATGTCCAGCGCAGCTCTGGACGAAACGTTAGGAGCCGAAGAGCTTCATGGACCACGACCTTACATCCCGGAAGGTTTACCAGAAGATAAATCAATTTTACCCCAAGCGCTCACCTTACCACTAAAGGCGGTGAACGTGTGTGAGATAATTTCTTGCGAATAAATTAATACAGAAATAAGATGCAACAGAGCTTCCAAAATAGTTTTATTGGCCAGATCGTATTTGATACATATCCTGATTGCGAGTTTCATCCGAGATATAATGCCGTCTTCAGATCACCCGAACCGTGCATTATAAATCCCCTACGTGTGGCACATTGCCATCTAGTCAGTGAAAGCATGGATGTAAACTAACATGAAACAGTCCTATGTAACAGTAAGTACACTAAGATACAAGACATAACTGTATGAGCAAGGCACAGAAGTGTCAGATACATCAGAGGACATCCACTCTGTATGGAGCCAGTTATCAACATAGACACATATGACAGCAGTGGATGTACTATATCTGATGCATTCGACACCTCTGTGCCTTGGTGATACAGGTATGGCCTTTATTATAGTGTACCTAGCATTGCATGGGACTGGCTTTTTTTTATTTTAAATCCAGGTTTTCAGTGGCCAGACAGCGATGTGCCACACGAAGGGGTATACCATTCATGTATCCGATTATCTGAAGATGACAATGTAACTTTGCTGAAACCAGAAATCAGGATATGTGTCAACTGCGATCTGGGCAATAAAGCTTCTGCTTTGGAAGCTTTTTTACACTGGTATGGGGATTGATCTCCTTCTAAGAATGTCGCGTAATTACAGAAATAAGACTTCCATAAAACAAGTCACAACTGCAATCTAAATTCTGTTTGCCTTATGGACTTTGGTTTAAAATAACTTCGGCTTTAATGGTAGCACAGAATGCTGATCTACGTTGGAGGACTACGACCAAGAAAACGGTTGTTACGCAAACCTAGACTGCGTTACCGATCAATCTCTATAGGAAAGCCTCCCTCAATGAACAGTCATACGTAAGAAAAAGCTGTCACCGCCTTGCTTTGTATTCTAGTTCTTTGCTGTACAGCAAATAATGGCAGCTCAACGCCAACAAACCAAATCAGCAGAAACAGGAAATGTACCAACTCTGAAGATGCAAACCAGCTACCATGAAGGCAGAAGGAAAAGTAATTCTCCATTTACGACAGGCACACATTCCACAACCATCCATAACATAATGAGCCGGACGTGTGTCTTCTGTGAGCAGCCCCAGCAGGCAAACACTGAGAACAAGATGGCGCGCACGTGCAGTTAAATCAACTAGCTGTGAGGCCAGCCTCGGCCTGTGACGCCTCCCGTGGCACGCCGGTGAAGTCATCGCTACGATGTGACCAGCAGAGGGGTTTAGTGAGTGGCAGATGTCGATTCTAAAGTACACAAGGCGCAGCACGACCGAGCAACTTTGGTTTTGCTAATATTTTAACAGCTTCAGTTGAAAATAAGCGCTTTTTCTTTCTGTTATGATGTTACCTTTCAGATTCTCTCCTTTAGTCTGTGTTGGTAGCAGGACAGATGATTTAATATTCAACGTGCCAAATGGTTCTATTACATTACAGCTTGCAACATTCTTTTGTACACAACATTCCCATGTACAGAATTCTGTATGTCACAAACATCTGCCACATCTACAATGTGTAGTCACATTAACGAGACCAGCTGTCAAAAGCTTAAACAACCATCTTTTGCAGTGCGGACAGCTGAAGATGTGCAGGAAGAGTCAACGATGTTCTGGAAGGTACCGACAGGGAAGTGGAGCCATGCAGATCCTGTGCCCTAGGGAGGTGGCGCGTTAGATTCTCGATTGCGTTTAAATTTGGGGGGTATGCTGGGCTGGGGTGTATGGTAACCTCATCCTGGCGCTCTTCAAACGAAGGCCGTACACTGCTAGCTTTGTGGCACTTCTCTGCAGGTAGATGCTATTGTGCCGAGAAAAATCAGACCTCATGTAGACGTAGACATGGTCCGAAAGGATAGATAGATACTTGTGTTGATCCACTGTTCCTTCAATAATAAGGAGATCATCCAGAGAATGCCACAAAAACATTCCCCATGTCATAATTGTTGCAGGATGTTCGCTTTTAGACATTTCACGCTGTACATGCCAACAGCCGTCTGTCCAATGAAGCATAAAACGTGATTCATCTGAAAAGTGGATGTCAAACTGCCGTAATGGCATGGAAATTCCAGCCTTCGTCGCCGATGAACTACAGTCAGCACCGGCCGCGGTGGCCGAGCGGTTCTAGGCGCTTGAGTCCGGAACCGCGCGAGTGATACGGTCGCAGGTTCGAATCCTGCCTCGGGCAAAGATGTGTGTGATGTCCTTAGGTTAGATAGGTTTAAGTAGTTTTAAGTTCTAGGGGACTGATGACCTCAGATGTTAAGTCCCATAGTGCTCAGGGCCATTTGACCCATATTGAACTACAGTCAGCAAGGGTGCACGAACCAGGTGCCTCCTGCTGAGGCGCAGCAACGTTCGCTGAACGGTTGTTGAGGAGAAACTGTTGGTAGGCCCTTGATTCATCTGGGCGGTGAGTTGCTCAACAGTTGCACGTCTATCTGCTCGTACATATCACAACAGCCACCGTTCACGCCATCATCTATGGCCTGTGATGCACCATAGGTGCCTCGGTGACGGTTCTGAATAGCACCATTTTGCCATGCATGGTGTACTAGACCTACGGCGGCGTGCGAACAGTTTAAAAACGTAGCCGGTAGGGGAATGCTTCCGGCCTTGGCACGAAAGCGCTTGATTATGTCTTCCTGGTCGTCATATAACTCGCTCCGTTTCTGCACTACG
The DNA here is from genome assembly GCF_023898315.1 of Schistocerca nitens. Classification (NCBI taxonomy): domain Eukaryota; kingdom Metazoa; phylum Arthropoda; class Insecta; order Orthoptera; family Acrididae; genus Schistocerca; species Schistocerca nitens. Next base: position 404,703,718 of record NC_064618.1, read on the forward strand.
ACATCGACTGCACTGTTTTCCGTGTCCCATCGACACACCTAATATACCCTCCACTGCTAATGCTGCCACCTGCCGTCTGTCAAAAAATGGTTCAAATGGCTCTGAGCACTATGGGACTTAACTGCTGAGGTCATCAGTCCCCTAGAACTTAGAACTACTTAAACCCAACTAACCTAAGGACATTACACACATCCATGCCCGAGGCAGGATTCGAACCTGCGACCGTAGCGGCCGCGCGGTTCCAGACTGTAGCGCCTAGAAACGCTCGGCCACTCCGGCCGGCTGCCGTCTGTCAGCGGTTATTGAACGCTGACGTCGATGCATGCGGTGGTCACGATAAATGTGACAGGAGCGCATACAATATATGTGACTGTTAACATGGGTGGTGCATGGTGACATGGCAGTTAATGATATTATTAATCACTGGCGGCAGCCGCCAAACTCTTTCACTGATGTAGAACGTTGAATTCCCTTTTAGTGCACATTCTTGAATTGCTTCGAGGTCTGACTCTTATTTTAGTTCATCACTTGGTAGTATATTCGACACACATTACAATCCTTTTCACAGCAGTATTCAACTACTGCAGTTTGCCAGTATATTTAGCAATTTTTTTTTCTTGTGAATTATGTGAGCGTCATACGATATATGTTTCTTTACAGTACTGTTTCTAGTCTTTTACCAGTGCACTGATATGAGATATGCTCAATTAAGATACGTTTAAATGGGGAAAAATTACTGACAGCCCGGTTTCTTTTGCCAGAGTCGAAAGTCGACAGTTTATCGACATCGATGTTCCGAAATTCAAATACTTTAATAACAATACTGAAACATCGATATTTGAACTCCCAACATACATATTTGGTAAATAACAGTGACCATCGACCACCCCTAACACACACCTCCAAAAACACAGCTGAACATTAATACGAGTAACTAGGTGACTGTTATAGCCTGTTCTGTCAGACCCGTTTTACACACCGTATTTCATTTGCTAACAGTTGACTGAATTTCATCACTCTCGTGAGGTCTCCCTGACACGCAGCCTCCCATTTATTGCCATATTATTCGCCGCACTGAAAATTCGTGAATAAGTTAAAATCTGTGTTGCGGTGCAGTATGCAGACTTAACACATCGTAACAGTTCGGCAGAGACCATCAAGTTGGAGAACGAACAGATCAACTAGCCGAAACAGTGCCTGGTTAAGTACAAAAAAGTTAACTCAAACCGCAAACCCTGTCGGTGTAGTTTCGTCGGCCGAAGCATGTCCCTTCTTGAACACGGCCTCTCTCCACACTGCAGGGAGAGTCACGGTGCTGTTCTTTTTATCCGGGGAACGAGAAGAAACCGCAGAACACTGCCCCAGTCACATCGCGAACATTTAATTAAAGTCCGTTTTTCGTCGCCACGAAGTAACAACGGGACGTCTGCCGCCCTTCGCTGGTATCCACGCCGTTGGACCAGAACAAACTGTCGGTAGAAACAGCGCGTTAGTGGGTCGCAGCCTGCACAGTGCTCCGCAGCAGTTCGTTTTTCTCCGCCTCTGTGGTGCGGGAAGGGAGGGGAAAAGGCGGAGAGGGCGTGGCTCGATCGTCTGGTCCAGTGGCTCCAACACGTGTGGCGTAGTGGATGTGCCGCGAGAATGTTCCAGTATCAGACACCGTCTGCAACAGTCACCGACACACAGAGTCCACGGTTCCTCTAGGTTTTCACATGCTACGTCATCGACTTCGTAAACAGACCAGAAAACTCCATAAATCACAGTATATTCCATTTTCAAAGTGATGAAGTAAAAGAAATCTTAGCAATGTTCGTTTTCTATCCTTTTTGAATTTCTTTGGTAGGCAGCTTCTCGATATAATTCAGTGTACAAAACAGGGAAATGTTGTCAGATTAATTGTTCTCGCTGTCACTAGACTTTATTTACTACCATGTCACAGATGCTATCATTCAACGTGAAACAGTTGAAATTAGAATGTCTCTCAGAATCACAGATGCGTTCCACATATTTAATATTTTCAGTCGATATGTTTTAGATAGTTTGATGCTCAGATATGCGAATTAGTTAATAATCTTGAAATAAAATACTGGGAATTCTCTGACTGTGTTCCATAAATGTTATAGTCTCACCATTTTTATACTATGATACATATATTAACTTTTCTCTGACTATCTACTACTACTGTCACGATATGATATACATGAACTATATCTGACGACGGCGAAGCTGTAAACAAAACTGCACATATACGTTACATCAACTATAGGTTGCAATGGCAATGTCAGTAAATCAGATTACACTACTTTTCTAAGAGGTAAAGCATTCAGAAACTGCTATGCATCTCAAATAATCCCACAAAAACGTACTATTCTAACGGTAAAATCCGTCTATTTAAATTACGATCCTTTTCGTGTTCTTTGATTCATAGCTAGCTGTTCACTAAAGACAACTTTACCCCGCTAACAAGCCAATGAATGATGTTCTAAATAGCGTATGGGTAGCACTAACGCTCCTAAATCGGCCAGTATTCGTACAGACCCGTCCAAGTCCTCCGCGGCTGCTCAGTAGTCTACAGACCAGCTTTTCCCCATATGAAGCCTAGATGTTGCCTAACTCGTTCGTTCGTCGTGTAACGAGAGCTTCAGAAAGATTCTGCTAATATCGTAACCGCAGTTCTTTTTTTTCCGCGTAAACCACCCAGAGGAAAAAGTAACAACAGAAAACCATGAAAGGAGCGGTCGGATTAGGAAGGGTACAGGACAGAGATGTAATCTACCGCCCCTACTGATCTTTACATCAACGACGCAATGGCAGAATTAAAAGAAGGGTTCAAGAGTGGCATTAAAAATTGGTTGGAAAGATTTCAATAATAACATTCGCTTATGGCTTGCTATCCCTAGCGTTCGTGAAGAAGAAAAGCAGTACCTGTTAAATGGAATTGATAGTCTAATGAGCACAGAATAGCGAGTAAAACGAAAAGGGTAAAGATAATGAGGAGCAGCCGAAACGAGAGTAGTGATAAACTTAACATCAAAATTGTTGACCACGAGATAAATGAATTGAAGGAATTCTGCTATCTTTGAAGCACATCATGCACGAAGCAAGGAGGACACAAAAAGCAAACTAACACAGGCAAAGAAGACATTCCTGACCAAATGAAGACTGCTACCATCTAACATAGTCCTTAATTTGAGGAAGAAATTTCTGAGAATCTAAATTTGAAGCGCAGCATTGTATGGAAGTAAATCATGCACAGTGGAAAAACCGGAACAGTAGAGAATGGATGCGTTTGAAATGTCGTGTTACAGAAGAATGTTGATAATTAGGTGGACGGATGAAACAAGAAAGGAGGAGATCGCACACACGATCTTACAAGGAGAGGAACAAGTGGAAAACAATGACAGCAGAAAGAGACAGGATGATAGGACATCTGTTGAGACATCAAATAGTAACTTCCATGATACTTGAGGGAGCTATAGAGTGTAAGGAGTGTAAAGGAAAAGAAATATTGGTGTACATCCAACATGTAATTGAGGACGTAGGGTGCAAATGCTACTCTGATATGAAGAGGCTGGCTCAGGGGAGGAATCCGTAGTGGGCCACATCAAACCGGTCAGAAGGCTGACGACCTAAGAAGAAAGGGCCTGTCATGTACTCTGATGTTAGCTTTGGTACACGAATATTTTGTCTTATTTTCGCTAACTGCTTTCCATTTTTAGGGTTCCTTACTTCATTCAGTAAAGATGGAATCCTTATATAGTCACTGTATTTTTTATGGGTCTTTCTGTCCAATGTTAAAAATCCTTTTTCTCAGGCACGGGTAGACATATCAAGTTGATATTTGTGTCTTATATATCAAAAGATGGGTCATTTATGTCACAATCATGTACGAAAGGTACTACGGAAACAAAGAAAGCTTCATCATAGGTTTAAGAGTAGTCGAATCATAGCTGATAAGGAAAAGCTGAACGAAGCGAAAAAGAGCGTAAAGAGAGCAATGAGAGAAGCATTCAACGAATTCGAACATAAAACATTGGCAAACAATCTAAACAAGAACCCTAAAAAGTTTTGGTCATATGTAAAATCGGTAAGGGGATCTAAATCCCCTATTCAGTCACTCGTTGACCACGATGGCACCGAAACAGAGGACGACCGAAGAAAGGCAGAAATACTGAATTCAGTGTTCCGAAACTGTTTCACTGCGGAAAATCGTAACACGGTCCCTGACTTCAGCCGTCGCACGGACGCCAAAATGGAAAATATTGAAATAAACGATATCGGAATTGAAAAACAACTGCTATCACTTAGTAGCGGAAAAGCATCCGGACCAGACGAGATACCCATAAGATTCTACAGTGATTATGCTAAAGAACTTGCCCCCTTTCTATCAGCAATTTATCGTAGATCTCTGGAAGAACGTAAAGTACCTAGCGACTGGAAGAAAGCGCAGGTCGTTCCCATTTTCAAGAAGGGTCATAAATCAGATGCGAATAATTATAGGCCTATTTCGCTTACGTCAATCTGTTGTAGAATAATGGAACATGTTTTGTGTTCTCGTATTATGACGTTCTTAGATAATACAAATCTCCTTCATCATAACCAACATGGATTCCGCAAACAGAGATCATGTGAAACTCAGCTCGCCCTATTTGTCCAAGAAATTCACAGTGCCGTAGACACTGGCGAGCAGATTGATGCCGTATTCCTGGACTTCAGGAAGGCATTTGATACGGTTCCGCACTTACGATTAGTGAAAAAAATACGAGCTTACGGAATATCGGACCAGGTTTGTGATTGGATTCAGGATTTCCTAGAAGAAAGAACACAACATGTCATTCTTAACGGTTCAAAATCTGCAGATGTAGAGGTAATTTCGGGAGTACCGCAAGGAAGCGTGATAGGACCTTTATTGTTTACAATATACATAAATGACTTAGTTGACAACATCGGTAGCTCCGTGAGGCTATTTGCAGATGACACGGTTGTCTACAAGAAAGTAGCAACATCAGAAGACTCGTACGTACTCCAGGAAGACCTGCAGAGGATTAATGAATGGTGCGACAGCTGGCAGCTTTCCCTAAACGTAGATAAATGTAATATAATGCGCATACATAGGGGCAGAAATCCATTCCAGTACGATTATGCCATAGGTGGTAAATCATTGGAAGCGGTAACGACCGTAAAATACTTAGGAGTTACTATCCGGAGCGATCTGAAGTGGAATGATCACATAAAACAAATAGTGGGAAAAGCAGGCGCCAGGTTGAGATTCATAGGAAGAATTCTAAGAAAATGTGACTCATCGACGAAAGAAGTAGCTTACAAAACGCTTGTTCGTCCGATTCTTGAGTATTGCTCATCAGTATGGGACCCTTACCAGGTTGGATTAATAGAAGAGATAGACATGATCCAGCGAAAAGCAGCGCGATTCGTCATGGGGACATTTAGTCAGCGCGAGAGCGTTACGGAGATGCTGAACAAGCTCCAGTGGCGGACACTTCAAGAAAGGCGTTACGCAATACGGAGAGGTTTATTATCGAAATTACGAGAGAGCACATTCCGGGAAGAGATGGGCAACATATTACTACCGCCCACATATATCTCGCGTAATGATCACAACGAAAAGATCCGAGAAATTAGAGCAAATACGGAGACTTACAAGCAGTCGTTCTTCCCACGCACAATTCGTGAATGGAACAGGGAAGGGGGGATCAGATAGTGGTACAATAAGTACCCTCCGCCACACACCGTAAGGTGGCTCGCGGAGTATAGATGTAGATGTAGATGTAGATGTAGATACTGGGAAACACACTCATGAGATCACGTGGGTATTAATAAACCGCTTCAGCTGTATTTATTTTTATATCACTACCGTTTTCATGGCACTAAAGGCCTTATCTTCAAGTGAGCACCTGTATAACAGTAAATCCAAAAGGAATAACAACCGTGGGAGAACCACAGATAAGATAATTTTCTAAAATTATTTTAAGATTTTTAAAAAATTTTGAAAAGCTATTAAAAAGTTTTACATGAGAAAATTAAAATATCTGTACTCATCAAAACCTATAGGGTACTTCCTGTTGGCCTAGAACCATGAAATTTGGCAAGAAGCAAGGCATCACAGCATAACTCAAGGAAAAAAAAATAGAGAAAAGAAGGCAGGATTTTTTTTGTCCGACTCTCCATGTGTCCGTAAGTTAAGACCCCTTTTTCACAGAAAAGGTAAACATTTCAAGTTCGAATTTATGTCGCATAGAAAGTTCTATGGTCCCTTGGCGGCATTTAAAATTTGAGCTTCATAGCCGATGCACTGAAAATATACTGTCATTTATGTCACACATTTTTATACTCGAAAACGCACTCGTCAAAACATAAGGGGTACTTTCTGTTGACTTAGAATTATGAAATTTAGTAAGAAGCAATGTTTCGCAAAACAAGGAAAGAAAAAAATGGGAAAAGTGTTAATTTGTAATTATATCAAACGATAAAAAAATTTCTTTTGTGATCGATAACTGGCACTAATTCCAGAGGTTCACGAATTCTGGGCTGGACCGACTGCCTATATACATAACTAAGTTTGTACGTAACCCTCAGGGCACGAATCCTACTAACACCTGGCCAGTTTTTTACTACGGTACGCTCTGACATACTTTGGTACTAGCTATTATTTTTAGCAGTTGTCTTGGGGAGACACACCTAAAATTCAGTCACTTGATTTGTAATTTACGATCAATCTGAAATTAATGCATCCTGGTCGAAGACTGCAGTTTTCGGTACGGAGTAGGAGGCCGTAATAACAACTGCATTTATTTACTGCTGTCAGTTCACGACGTAGCAGGAAAGGGATGGAATGAGAAACGGGCTGGAGGTCGCTGTAATGCACATATTTGGAGGCTGCGAACACACACACACACACACACACACACACACACACACACACACACACACAGTGCTAGGGAGGCTGGACTGTTCTGCAAACACGTGGCGGCGCGCCATCAATCACTGTGTGGGAGGACGCGCTGCAGCGGCCATCGATGACGTCACAGCCGTCTATACAAGCAGTGAGTTACTGCCCAACGGCTAAAAACACAAGAAAGCGTCCCAAATAGCCACGTACAATATTCCTCCCTGGAAAATCGAGCAGAGCAGAGCTACACCCAGCTCACGTAATTTCTAGACGCAGTACCTCACTATTTAATTCAAGCGATCTAGTGAGTTACTACACTGTAACTGGTAACCAGAACGATCGATCTACAAACCTATTTGGCAGGTGACTCCACCATACCAACCATCTAACCTCAACATCTTCAACACCGGCGACAAACACACAGCAAAGTAGAGAAAGACTCTCTGACTATTTTCGTATTTTTTAAGATTTCTATAAATGGTCATTCTGAAAACAACGTATTCCATGAATAACCTTCTTGTGTGTTTACAGTACATTCAGTACCCGCTAGCTTAAAAACCGCACCCTTCCCCGATTGTACTCGATCCCATGATGTCCGCTTTATGGGCCAGCAAAACTTACGAAGAAATCGGAGGACTGTGGAATTCATTCGTTGAACACTTCAAGGAAAAATTGACATTTGCAAACATGCGTGTTTGATTATTAAAAAGAGACTGGTGTCATACTATGACATCTGAGAACTGTGTGTATGTTGAAAAAGTACATTAAATGGTCCCAGATGATGTTCAGATAACATATGTTTTATATGTTCTTAACAGTAAGATTTCAGTTTTATAGGTCTCTTTAAAAACCATATGTCTGAAGGTGACGAGATCACTCACTTCCTTTCCACTCACACAACGTGTCTTCCAGCAATAAAGTGTGACAACAATATGTAGATAACTGGCTGGTCCGCATCTCCTGCCCACCCACCAACAGTATTACTTTGTTTTTCTTTATTCTTTTAATGTTAGGAATAACACTTCCCACTAGTGGAACATGCATCGCAGTAGCTAGGAAGACCTCAGAAATGTATATGACCGCCGGCCGGGGTAGTCGGGCGGTTCTAGGCGCTACAGTCTGGAACCGCGCGACCGCTACGGTCGCAGGTTCAAATCCTGCCTTGGGCATGGATGTGTGTGATGTCCTTAGGTTGGTTAGGTTTAAGTATTTCTAAGTTCTAGGGGACTGATCACCTCAGAAGTTAAGTCCCATAGTGCTCAGAGCCATTTGAACCATTTTTTTGTACATGACCGTAATACGTTACTTTGTGTTTACAAGTCTCATATACTCCATATTCTTCCCTCCTGGGTACTCTAATGTCCACGGTGTTCCTTTATGTTTTGTAATATTATACTACCAACTATATTTTATCCTTTCACTTTATCAGCGTCCTTTTATTTCACTGAACGAAACAAAATTTGCTATAATGAGTCATATCTCACTTTACTTTTTTGTTGCTTTATGAACGACAGTTAAATTGTGTTGTACTATCAACGACCGTATACACACACATATACCCATAAATTCATGTAAATGTTATATATCATCTTTGTCATGACATTTATGGATACAGGTTTTGTACCAGTGCTTCTGTGTGATATTGTTTCGTAAACATGAATATTAGTATGGGATATCCTCAGCTGATAGTATACAACACTAGATGTTATTATTTTTCTACGCACACACGTGAGAGTACTATAAACAGTTATGCAAAGTAGGTATGTAAGGAGAGAATGATGACAATACATGTTTCAACGACCATGACATCACTGACGAGTCATGGGATTTCCCCATTCCCACCCATCCCCCGTCAGAAAAAGGTCAGTTGCCCTTTATACCAAATGGTGGAAAATAAAATTTTGGGGAGAAGAGGAGTTTGTGGCACAACTGGACTAGAAGAAGGGATCGGTTGGTAGGACATGTTCTGAGGCATCAAGGGATCACAAATTTAGTATTGGAGGGCAGCGTGGAGGGAAAAAATCGTAGAGGGAGACCAAGAGATGAATACACTAAGCAGATTCAGAAGGATGTAGGCTGCAGTACGTACTGGGAGATGAAGAAGCTTGCACAGGATAGAGTAGCGTGGAGAGCTGCATCAAACCAGTCTCAGGACTGAAGACCACAACAACAACAAACAATTAAAAATGGTCGGAAATTCAAATCCTGGTGAAAAATTTTAAAAATAACGCAAGGTTCGGTAGGACCAAACTGTCAGCCACTGGGTCCGCCATGCGTATGAATCCTGATTTAAAATGACAGAAAAAAGAAAAGTGCAGGAAGATTACAACTACAGTTTAACCAGATGACAGGCATTCAAAATGCACTTAAAATTAAAATAACCCATACTCCACATACACGTTCTGCATGGAAACTGAAAAACATGGGGTGCACATTTGTCCTCCTAATGCATAAAACTTGTACACTATGATTCCAAAAAAAATTAACTACAAAAAATTGGGCGTGGAATAGATTGTTCCGACTTACCGACAGTAACACAGCCTGCCATCTCATCGTCCTTTTACGCACCGAGCGAGGTGGCGCAGTGGTTAGCACACTGGACTCACATTCGGGAGGACGACGGTTCAATCCCGTCTCCGGCCATCCTGATTTAGGTTTTCCGTGATTTCCCTAAATCGTTTCAGGCAAATGCCGGGATGGTTCCTTTGAAAGGGCACGGCCGATTTCCTTCCCAATCCTTCCCTAACCCGAGCTTGCACTCCGTCTCTAATGACCTCGTTGTCGACGGAACGTTAAACACTAACCACCACCACCTCCTTTTACGCAGCAGCCACGTATCAAGCATATTTGGGAACGAAACACGCTTATACTTATTCAGAAGTCGAATCGTAACCGACAAAGAGGCGGTAGATGTAGACGATGTAAGAAACATCTTACAACAGTAGTGGCCCATACCTTTCTTAGCCACAGTACTTAAACTCATAAAATCTGTCACCAGTATCAGAAACTAGATCAAAGCGCATGGTCCAGAGACTGCATGGGAATGGAACATCCAGTTGTCTACTGGAGGTAGAGGATCACATTAGTAGTGGGACAAAGCAAGTTCTGGCACAGTACTAATATCAAATTTATTTCAATTCAATTATGCAAAATATTTATGGAACTATTAATTACACCCACCCCTAATGACATAGTAGGTTTTCCCCAGCTGGCACGTGAGTCTTCCTCGGGGAATTCCCAGAACACTTCCCTCCCCTCCTCTCCCCTCCTATGATGTAATCCAAGATGACAGCCCAGGAAAAAAGTGCAGGAAATTCAAATTTATTGGCGGAAATATCAAATTTTGTGTGGTCACCTAGAGTTTTGTAGACCATCTGATCTAGTTCACAACACCACCACCAGATGTTCCTGTTTACCCTCGCCTACTCCACTCCACTCCACTCTCCCCTCTCTCCCCTCTGGAAACTGGCAGGAAAAGCACTCTGTCTGTACTGGGCTGCTGGACACAATGGACGTAATAAGTCATTATTTTGTATGCAGTGCAATATACCACTTATTTAAACAATTTGAGTTGCCATTGATCGATCACTAGACAGTATCTCCTTCCAGTTTCTTCTGTAACTGCTACATCTGTAGTGCCGTGCAGTTAAAGGCGCTGCAGTCTGGAACCGCAAGACCGCTACGGTCGCAGGTTCGAATCCTGCCTCAGGCATGGATGTTTGTGATGTCCTTAGGTTAGTTAGGTTTAACTAGTTCTAAGTTCTAGGGGACTAATGACCTCAGCAGTTGAGTCCCATAGTGCTCAGAGCCATTTGAAACATCTGTAGTGGACTTTTTCCTATTAGTCTAGCACTGTAGAGTTTTCCAGCTAGTCCAGTCAATAGCACTATATGGGAAATAATGATAAGACAGCAAACTATCACTCTCCCCTCCAAGTGAATAGCAGTTGCTGGGAGGTACATAACGATGGGTAACGACAATATTAACACAGTACCCCACTAACCCACTGCACCTGTAAAAACCTGCCATATATATATATATATATATATATATATATATATATATATATATATATATATATATATATATATATACAGGGTCCCTGTAGCAACATCGTTTCAGAATGAAACAGACTTATACCCATTTATGAGTTACAAATCACATCATAGCCAACAGAACATAGGAGATATATTGTACGATATTTTTTATGAATGTAGTGTTCGTTATCTTACCTGAACATAGTCTCTCAAGAAGAAAAAGAAATCTGATCAGCTACCTCCAGTGTAGTCCAGCCCAATAACAAGATGTATTGTGTACCTGAATAGCTGGTCAGCCGAGAAACCATGGCTCGGCAGCAGCCCACGTAAGCCACAACTCCCTGTCACTGCATGAGCATTCCTCCCACTGACCGCCACACGCTCATCAGTGGCTGGGAGGTACACAGTGGTTCCATCCCTGACATAGACTCCTCAGTTTAAAAAAATCTGAGATAGGGACTTTGTTTTATCAGTGCACTTACAATTTCTCACGTGAAATGAAGGTTCCTCCTGTTTATACGAGTTATTTTCGAAGATAGGAGAAATCGGACCATACTCATGTTTTAAAGTCACTAAAGTATCGACACTTGTTGTGAAAACCCTGTACAACACTATGGCATAGGCTATATTTCCTATAAGTATTCTGTCATCAGGTAGAAAAACATCATTTCTTATCTGTCACTTACTGCATCATAGGACTAGAATATTAACTCATTTTTGACTCATGACGGAGTACTAAGAGAGCATGCTCAACTTCTATCACAGGATACCTCCTCACCTTGTCTCTTAAAGTAACCAAATGCTTCACCAAACACAAAGTCTCTCAAGCTAACAACACAGAAAAGTTGTAAATACCAGGTACATACTACATTTCACTTTATAAATTTGCTAATGTAACTGATTCTGTTACGATGATCATTTCACTCTGTGTACGTTCCATTAAAAGATTTCACCACAATGGAGAAAAGGCCTGATTAACCCCCACCTCTCGAATCATCTCAAAGGTTCTCTCACCCTCACATCCACCCACCCACTGACACGTCATTGATATCAAATTGATAATTTAATTAATAAAGCAAGAGCCCCTTTTCATGGTAAGTAATTTCTTTTTTTCCCCTGCAATCGCATTACACTCGTCAGATGGCGGTTACAGATACCCCTGTGATGCCTCTGGAGGCTTTCCAGTGATGAAGACATCCAACACTACTACTTGCGTTCGTCTCTCAATTATCTTGTCATGCTGGTGGATGCAAGTCACTTAGGTTCTGAGCACTATGGGACTTAACTTCTGAGGTCATCAGTCCCCTAGAACTTAGAACTACTTAAACCTAACTATTTCACTGTAAAAATACAGCAACCAGCCACTTTTTAATGCGTTTTATTTATGCCAATATGCATTTCGGGTTTGCACCCATCTTCAGCTGGCACATTACATGGATCTTCAGTTACTACAGTAGTACAATCTCGACAGCAGTTTGGATGCTGCAGCAGGCCTGTGCAAAATCAACGATTCCAATCATTTACTTCAATTTCGCGAGTTTAAAGTTATGCACTATCAGTTGTTCATTTTACTTACATTTTTTCAGTATTGAAGATAATAAAGTACTGCCAAAAAAAAAATGTATACTTCGTACTTAGAATACTTCTATCGCCCAAGTCCATGTTTGGAAAACAGTAGCTTATCTTAGAACCTCAAAACTTTCGTAAAATATAACTCTGTCCATAGATAAACCGTTTGTATGTGAACAAAAACTGTCAGTCGACAACATGGCGGATAACGCAGTACGCCTGTGTAAAATGCGTGATAAAAAGTGTTTGTGCTGTTGCAAAAAAGAAGAAAAGCCAAGAAAAAACAAGGAGAGGAGAATGTAAGTAAAATGAACAACTGATAGTGCATAACTTTAAACTCGCGAAATTGAAGTAAATGATTGGAATCGTTGCTTTTGCACAGGCCTGCTGCAGCATCCAAACTGCTGTCGAGATTGTACTACTGTAGTAACTGAAGATCCATGTAATTTGCCAGCTGAAGATGGGTGCAAACCCGAAATGCATATTGGCATAAATAAAACGCATTAAAAAGTGGCTGGTTGCTGTATTTTTACAGTGAAATATCATTATCCACGGCCACGGAGCTCAACAGTCCAAATAAAATGGACAAATTTTTATAAAGCTAACTAACCTAAGGACATCACACACACCCAATCCCGAGTCAGGATTCGAACCTGCGACCGTAGCGGTCACGCAGACTGTAGCGCCTACAAGCGCTCGGCCACCCCGACCGGCTTAAGTCACTTACGATTGTGGTATACTGCTCCCAAACAAATCCTGCTGAAACCTGTCGGTCAACAGGGGCAGTAGGATGTTTCACTCTCTTCTCCACCCTCAGATTGCATGTGAGCAGTACTCACCGAGGCAAGAACAACCACCTGCACGTCACACAGTAGCCCTCACCATGCCGGACAGCTCTTAATGATTCCATACTTGCAAAAGTAGTCCTATCCTTCCCAGGACTGGCTGTTTAAATGTTGCTGGCTGAGATACAATACGCTTCCCTTTATTCTTCCTACAAGACAAAACTTTCTGAGATATGTTTTCGTACTGCCTCGGGAAGGCTCACACAGTGAGCAATAACAAAACAGCACTATACTGTCCGCCACATCCTAAACATGTGCAATTCTGCAGACCTATGTATCCCTCGGAGTCCAGCCCTATAGAAGCATTCCTGTTGCCTCCCACCATATTAGTGAGAACATGACTCTGGAACTTGAATAGAAATCCCTCGAGAGAAGATGACGTTTTATTCGAGGAACAATATTTAGGACTGGCGTTTGAAGCCGAACGCAGAATAATTCTACTGCCGCCAACGCACATTTTTCATAAGGACCGCGAAAATAAGACACAGGAAATTAAAACTCATATGGAGACATATAGGTAGAGTTTCCCTCGCTGTCCTTGCGAGTAGAGTAGGAAAGGGAATGATTAGCAGTGGTACAGGATATCCTACGCCATACACTGTACAATGTCTTGTGAAGTAGTCCTATAGACGAAAATTTAGTATAGGTCTTAACGTGTCAGTCCACCCATTTAGTGGCGCCCAAAACTTATAGATGCACGTTGTTTCTTATTTACTGAGGAAACAAAAGACAGAACTACTGCTACTGATTGTCTCTCTGCAGAAACTTCGTATTAGCCTCTAATTTTCTCATTGCAGTCACTTCACAAGACGTATGTGAGAGGTTGTAATATGTTTGCTCACAATACTCAGAAGAAACAGTACAGAGCTCACCTCTCAACTCACAGTCGTCGCAGTGTCGCTTACCTCTCATATTCTCATGAGTTTTCCAGTCTTCGATATATAGCATTCGAATACACCTGAGTTCAATGAAGGTAGAGATGTCCCCCTATCCAAGTTACAGACCCTCACGAATTCTGTCGAAATCCTATCACTTTCCAACATCATTGTTCCACTAGTTAGAAAGCTGACAGGTAGGGACGTATCATAACGAGAAAAACAGCACACTAACATTCATAAACATGCAGAGAATACATGGACTGTACAAAGAAATTCAGAATCATAACACCTACAAGTCTTCTGCACGCGTGGTCTAGGGGTAGCGCCTTCGATTACTAATCAAAACATCTTCAGTCCCAGGTTTGGTACCCGTCACTGCCTAAATCTTCATTAGCAACAGAATTGGCAGCTGAAGACTTCTGGCATAAGAAGTCACCCTCATTCTGCCAAACGACTTGTGAAAGAGGGCAGGCGGGCGAACATAGGTTCAGCTCATCCTTCTGTCCTGAAGGTGGAGGAATCAGAAATGATCAACGACTTGGGGATGCAGAAGCCAATGGAAACCACTGCATTAATGACACATAAAGAATATCCACAGGACACGAAGCCTGTAACTGAAAAAGTGTCATGATGATCTCTTCACTGGCAAAAAGATACCGGAATAGTCCTCCACTAGGATCACCGGGAGGGGACTGCCAAGGAGGAAATGGCCATGACAGAAAGATGAACGAAAGGATAACGTTCTGTGAGTCAGGACATGGAATATTAGAAACTTGAACGTGGTAGATAAGCTCAAAAATCTGAAAATGGAAATGCAAAGGCACAATCTTTATTTAGTACGGGCCAGTGAAGTGAAATGAAATGAAGACAAAGATTTCTGGTCATATCAGTATCAAGTAACGGCAACAGCAGCAGAAAATTATATAACGGGAGTAGGATTAATTAAGAATAGGTATTTAGGGCAGATAGTATATTATTGTGAACAGTTCAGTTACAGGATTTTTCTCATCAGAATCGGCAGCAAACCAACACCAACAACGATAGTTCAGATATAAATGCCGACGACACAAGGAGAAAATCAAGAGACAGAGAAAGTATATGAGGAAATTGAAACGTTAGTACAGTACGTAAAGGGCGATGAAAACCCAATAGTCATGGGGAACTGAAATGCAATTCTAGGGAAAGAAGTAGAAGAAAAGATTATAGGAGAATATGAGCTTGCGAGAAAGAATGAGACAGGAGGAAGACTATTGAGTTCTATAATAAATTTCAGCTAGTAATAGCGAATACTCAGTTCACGAATTACAAGAGGAGGAAAACGCCTTGGAAAAGGCCGGGTAATATAAGAAGATTACAGTCAGATTACATCCTGATCAGACAGAGATTCCGAAATCAAATACCGGACTGTAAGGTGTACTCAGGAACAAATATAAACGCAGATCACAAAGTAGTAGAGATGAAGAGTAGGCTGAAGTTAAAGAGATTAGTCATTAACAATCAATATGCAAAGAAGCAGGATACAGAAGTACTAAGAAATGACGAGATATGCTTTAAGTTCTCTAAGGCTATAGATACAGCAATGGGAACAGCGTAGCAGACAGAACAGTTGAAGAGGAATGGACATCTCTAGAAAGGGCAATCATAGAAGATGGAAAGAAAAACATAGGTATAAAGAAGGTAACTGTGAAGAAACCGTGGGTCACAAAAGGCATACTTCAGTTGATTGGCGAAAGCAGGAAGTACACAAATGTTCTGGGAAATTCAGAAATACAAGTCGCTGAGAAATGAAAAATAGTTCAAATGTCTCTAAGCACTATGGGACTTAACTTCTGAGGTCATCAGTCCCCTAGACTTAGAACTACTTAAACCTAACTAATCTAAGGACATCACACACATCTGTGCCCGAGGCGGGATTCGAACCTGCGACTGCAACAGCAGCGCGGTTCCGGACTGAAGTGCCTAGAACCTTACATGACAGAAGAAGAAACAGGAGTCGATTTAAAAGAGTTAGGGGATCCAGTATTAGAATCAGATTTTAAAAGGACGTTGGAGAACTTAAGATCAAATAAGGCAGAAGGGGTAGATAACATTCCATCAGAATTTCTAAAAGCATTGTGGGAAATGGCAACAAAACGACTATTCACGTTAGTGTGTAGAATTCATGTGTCTGGCGACATACGAGGGTAATCCCAAAAGTACGGTCTCCTATTTTTTTATAAGTACATAGACCTGTTTATTTCTACATTAGTTTACATCAGTTTACAGCTTGAACATTTAGCTATTTTTCGTTATAATCACCATTTCTGTCGATGCATTTTTGTAGACGCTGGGGCAGTTTTTTGATGCCCATGTCATACGAGCTCGCCGCCATGCTGTTCAGAAAGCTATAAACCTCTTCTTTCACCTCGTCGTTGGAGCTGAATCGCTTTCCGGCCAAATGTTCTTTTAACCCAGAAAACAGGTGATAGTCACTGGGTGCCAAGTCAGAACTATTGGGTGGGTGGGTGATTATGTTCCACTGAAACTGTTGCAGGAAGGCAACGGATTGCCGAGCGATGTGTGGGCGAGCGTTGTCATGGAGAATGTGTACGCCCTTGATCAACATTCGTCTTTTCCGGTTCTGAATTTCCCGTTTGAGTTTTTTCAGAGTCTCACAGTACCTGTCAGCGTTAACTGTGGTCCCAGTGATTCAGCTCCGACGATGAGGTGAAAAGTTCATAACTTTCTGAATAGAATGGGGGCGAGCTGGTATGACACGGGCATACAAAAACAGCCCCAGCGTCTACAAAAATGGATCGACAGAAATGGTGATTATATCGAGAAATAGCTGAATGCTCAAGCTGTAAACCATTGTAGAAACAAACTGGTCTATGTACTTATAAAAAAATAGGAGACCGTACTTTTGGGATTACCCTCGTACTATCTGACTTTCGGAAAAATATCATCCGCTCAATTCCGAAGAGTGTAACAGCTGACAAGTGCGTGAATTATCACACAGTCAGCTTAACAGCTCGTGCATTCAGGTTACTGATAAGAATAATATACAGAAGAATGGAAAAGAAAATTGGAGACGTGTTAGATGACGATCAATTTGGCTTTGGGAAAGCTAAAGGCACCAGAGAGCCAATTCTGACTTTGCGGTTGATGAAAAATCAAGATACGTTGATAAGATTTGTTCGACAATGTAAAATGGTGTAAAATGTTCGAAATGCTGAGAAAAATAGGGATAAGCTATAGAGAGAGGCGGGTAATATACTGCAAAAAATGGCTCTGAGCACCATGGGACTCAACTGCTGAGGTCATTAGTCCCCTAGAACTTAGAACTAGTTAAACCTAACTAACCTAAGGACATCACACACATCCATGCTCGAGGCAGGATTCGAACCTGCGACCGTAGCGGTCTCGCGGTTCCAGGTTGGTTGGTTGGTTGGTTGGTTTTGGGGAAGGAGACCAGACAGCGAGGTCATCGGTCTCATCGGATTAGGGAAGGACGGGGAAGGAAGTCGGCCGTGCCCTTTGAAAGGAACCATCCCGGCATTTGCCTGGAGCGATTTAGGGAAATCACGGAAAACCTAAATCAGGATGGCCGGACGCGGGATTGAACCGTCGTCCTCCCGAATGCGAGTCCAGTGTCTAACCACTGCGCCACCTCGCTCGGTCTCGCGGTTCCAGACTGCAGCGTCTAGAACCGCACGGTCACTTCGGCCGGCTAATATACTGCATGTACAAGATTCAAGAGGGAATAGTAAGAGTGGGCGACCAAAAACGAAGTGCTCGGGTTAAATAGAGTGTACGACAGGGATGCAGTCTTTCACCCCTACTGTTCAATCTGAACATCGAAGAAGGAATGAAGGAAATAAAAGAAAGACTCATGAATGGGATTAAAAGTCAGGGTGATGTCAATGATACGATTCTCTGATGACATTGCTATCCTGTGTGAAAGCAAAGAAGAATTAAATGATCTGCTGAATGTAAATAACAGTTTAATGAGTACAGAACATGGGCTGAGAGTAAATCGAAGAAAGACGAAAGTAATGAGTAGCAGAAATGAAAACAGCGAGGAAGTTGACATCACGACTGATGAAGCATACGAATTAAGGAAATCTACCACCTAGGCAGGAATATAACCAATGATGGACGGAGCAAGGAGAATATCAAAAGCAGACGAGCACTGACAAAAAGGGTATTACAGGCAAAGAGAAGTCTACTAGTATCAAACACAAGCCTTAATCCGTGGAAGAAATTTCTTAGAATGAATGTTTGGAGGACAGCATTACATGGTAGAGAAACAGAAGGGAACAGAAGGGAATCGAAGCATTTGAAATGTGGTGCTACAGACGAATGTTGAAAATTAGGTCGACTGATAAGGTAAGGAATGAGGATGTTTTGCGCAGAATTGAAGAGGAAAGGAATATATGGGAAACATCGACAAGCAGAAGGCACAGGATGATAGGACATCAGTTAAGACGTCGTGGAATGACTCCCATTGTACTAGAGGTAGCTGTAGAGGACAAAAACTGTAGAGGAAGACAGATGTTAGACTACATCCAGCAACAAATAATTAAGGACGTAGGTTGCAAGTGCTGCTCTGAGATAAAGAGGTTGGCACAGGAGACGAATTCGCGGTGGGCTGCGTCAAACCAGTCAGAAGACTGATGACTCAAGGAGAAAAACGAACTCCTACAATTCATCGATGTCGAATCCTGTACATGACCTAATCTCCTTTATCGTATTTCTATGATTACCACACTAGAAATACAACTGTTTAATGGTGTCTGAGTCTTCGTTGACATCACAATGTCTCTCTCCTCGTTATTTTTGTAACACACAACTGAAAAAGCTACGAACTATAAAAACTTCGCTAACGTCACCTATTAGAGATCTCTAAGGGTTTACCGCGTCTCTCTCATCTAGTATATCTGTAAACAAACACTGTCTGCCTGTTGGTATCAACAATATGTTGTGAGCCCATCAAATACACAAGTCCTGGTCCACTGGAGGAGGCGACATGTCATAGTTGTGGCTTCCATGGACCTGTGTAAAGTTTTGTTGCCTGTACTGGAAAAAAAACATATCGACTATCAAATGTACAAAACCCTATGACCAGCACACTGGCTTACGCTTTCTGGTAGAAATGCTGTCTGGAATTTGGAATCACGTCTTGCCATTCAACAACACACTTGCGTTGGATCCTATGGAGATATCTTTTAATAATTACAGCCACTGGTAAATCATATGGGTGACACTCTCATATCTCGAAACGAAACACCTTTGAAGGATATCGATTTAATGAATTAGTCAATCAATTTGATAGAGTGAGAGGTGGGCTATTCGGACATTCCCAAACAGCTCATGAATAAAGAAAGTGGCACAATAGGCTATTTCCTGCGACACACTCACAGACCCTGACAGACAGAAATCAGAGCAAATGCACTGCAGCTGTAGAATATATGGTTGGAAGTGACTGGATGCAGTCGAGTACAGTGCTATGCATCGTCCAAACAAAATAATAGCGCATTTGTGTTATGTGTTGGCATTTACATGCAATTTTAGAATATGTAGTGAGAAGTGATGTCATGATCGCATGGGCAGAAGTGACGTAAAATCGATAAAATTACGAAAACTTAGGGAAAATTCTTATAAATCGAGGGAAAAATATGCTAAAATGCGGGGAAATTGAGGGGAATGAGACTGTACCTGCATTTCTTACACTTGGTGAAGGAAAATTCTTGTACTTGGGGACGAGTAGTTGGTAGCAAGAGGAATACGAGAAAAAGCTGACATGGAAGTGTCAGGATCCAGGGAAACAGTCATTTTTCATCTACAGCGACAAGAACGCTGGAATAGAATGTTTAACATGGATGCCCACCAAATGTAGAGTAATAAATTTATATGTGTCAGATCACATGCCCAGGTGTGACCCAAAACTTATCAGCAACCACCTTATAGATTTTCATAAAGTGTCCTTTACTAAAAAGCTTTGTATTAACAGCTGGGGAACTGCAATGTACCAATACAGTATGCATCACATGTTTGACTCTGTTCAGGGTTGTTTAGGTGTTTTAAATCCTAACAAACAATGTTTACTGTGTGCTTCTCCGTATTCTCCACCGATCACAACCATGCAGAGTTATCTCACAAATACCTTAGAGGACAGTTGCTGTATCGTTGTTTTTTAACAACATTCTGCTGAATGTCCATTGAGGTAGTAGTGATACATGCAAGTTGACTGCTGTCTCTGATGCTTTCCTGGAAAAGAGAACCATATGCCTCTAAACTGACTTGGATATACGTTAGAGGATGATAGGAAGTGGATGGAATGATCGCTTGAGATTGGGTTATAATGAGCTATGATTTAATGGTAGACTGATGATGCATTCTAAAGAGAGGGAGATGATGATTCAGGTCATTTATGGCGCATTTAAACTTGTTTCTTTCGTTGCTCTCTTGGGGTGTATCAGTTGTATAGTTTAATCTGCATTCAATTCGTATACAACTGTGTGTTCTGAGTGTGACTAAGAGCACTATGTACCTGCAATCATTAACAGCAAACATCTCCACACCACAGTCAGCAGAAGACTTTCAATACATGTGTGATGAAACATCTCCATCAATGGAAAATGTGTTTTGGTTCCCTCCTGTACACGAACGAAAATTTATGCGACATATTCCATTCCCCGGTCGCTTCTTGGACATAAATCGAGTCTTTACTTTCATAACTATGGTGATTGTAAGTTAGTGGCAGGTGTTTGTGAGGTACTTCAATCCTTATATATACATTTACTTGACAGATGTCGTGTTTGGAAGAGACTGTATTCTGTTCCCAAGTTAGAGCAGCATGGCATGTAATTTCACATGTAACACCGTTGCTACACATTTGCCTGTTTCCTTGTGAAAGACATTCTCCGTTGCCGACAATCATTTCACAGGACTGTTGTGAGCATTGTATAATTTCTGAACTGTAATCAAACGTGAACAGTGGGCGCTATACACTTCTGGCAAGTTGTATTCTGCCTGTATCACAAAGCTATATTTTTTCTTTGGTTCAGAATGAAGTAGTCTTCTAATCTTATAGTCTGTCCACTTGCAGGGTGGATCTATGTCAGATGTTGGTCATATATGTTCTGGATTAGAGTACTAAGAGGGTTGCACTCTGCATGACTAATACTTCAGAAACCACATGGCCTTAACATTATAGTATGTTCATGTGCAGAACTGTGTAGTGAAGGAGTGCATGTGTTTATGTTCTACAGTCATTTCTCTTTTGCCAATACCTTCTTGATACTGCTCATTTACACTTGAACAATACTTTAGAGATGATAGTGCAGTTGATTTACGTAAAGTGCTTCAAACTCTGTCCATCTAGAGCTCCATCATGCATAGACCACAAGTTTCTCCTTAACTGTCTGTTATATCATCACAACACTCTCTTGTCTTCTATACACCAGTAAGGGGTGCAAAAATCCTCTACATGCACGCATCTGGAGAGTTTTGTGCACTTGGATGGGTGCCATAAGTGAGATTGGTGTGGAACAGTCTTCAGTGAACAGCAGTTAGCCGGCCGGAGTGGCCGAGCGGTTCTAGGCGCTACAGTCTGGAACCGCGCGACCGCTACGGTCGCAGGTTCTAATCCTGCCTCGGGCATGGATGTGTGTGATGTCCTTAGGTTAGTTAGGTTTAAGTAGTTCTAAGTTCTAGGGGATTGATGACCTCAGCTGTTAAGTCCCATAGTGCTCAGAGCCATTTGAACCCATTTTGAACAGCAGTTACAGAAACATGCTCTGTTCCTTCACAAGATGTGGACTGTAGTGGGTATAGTACCCTACTACTCATGGTCAGCTGTAAATTAAATTGGTGACAGTGTTGTAGAGAGGTTTCATCAAAGACGACGCAGGGATATCTTTCAATCTCCGACTTTGTCCTAAAAATGTGAGAATTCTCTGTGACTCCCACCCGCACAGGGAAAGATGTTCAATCACAGTTGTAAATTATGCACTATGATCAAAGTGCTAGAAATATGAATATGTAATATGTATACTGCATTAATATAGGGCACTGTCTGGTATACTTAGATGTAAATATCTGAAAATTAATCGCAAATAGACATACTGCACGGTATCTCCGACCCAGCCAGGAATCGAACCCGGGCTGTTAGGTATGACATTCTGTCGCGCTGATCACTCAGCTAACAGGGGCGGACACTGCACAGTCATCTATCTACTATCACAGTCTAGTACATGGTGTACGCAAAGCAGTTGAGGGGTGGTCTAGTGACTGTACAGAAAGTTGAATCATACTGCATGTCATTGGTTGGCCATGAAATTACAGAAAAACTGGTAAAACTGCTAAAAGTGATCACACTATCAAATGTTGTGCTTATTGTAGTATATTGTCCCATATCGACGGTGTCTTTTCCATCCCATCCATCCACTGGTACACTATTGACTACCACATAATGATTGACTGATATCACTAGTTTGAGATGGAGAGAGCCTTGGTGGGAGCAACACCGTCCGAGGCTGGCCAGCATCAAAACAGTGATCGCATACATGGCTGAAATATAAGGAATCAATCGAATTGGAACACCAAGACATGTGCTATCCAATCGCTGTGGAAGATGAGATTAAATGCAGAGGTGATCACCTTTGGTCAGCTGTTTTTAAATGCTCCACAATGCCATAAACTCTTCCAGTTTCTGTATATTGTGATGTCTTCCACATTTTTTTTTTCAGTAGTACACTGCCTTTGTCTGTTATTTCAGTCATCCTGCGTGTTATAGGAGCAGCATAGTATACACCATGTGATGTCCAGCTTTCTGTGAGAGTCAATGGATCGAAACATTTTAATGTCAGTTTAGCACCTGCCACAGATCTCTAAGTCATGTTGTAAAACCTAAATGTATGGCAGTGTACAAAGCTGCAGTCATGCACTGCTTGGATGCGTTACAGCTGAAAAAAACACTGTATCAAATTACTCATGAGAGAACAACACAGGGGCCCTGTCTTGCGATTGATAGTCTGTGGGATATGGTCCTCCTACATTGCAGGTGATGAAACTTTACATTGGTCTGTGGAGGCGACTTCGATCACGAGCCACCTGCTCCAGTAAACCAATACCCATATATTTAATAGGATGGCCACATGTGGCCAATGCCGGCATACAGCCGGTATTTGTTTTTGATATTTCGGATGACAGGGACAGGATGATATCTTATCGAATCCTCTACTTGGTGACGTTAGTGGAGTTCTTATGCTTCATGGTTTTTCTTTGATGGATGGTATAAAATAAAGAGGATAGAGAGAATGTTTAGGTGACAGACATGAATGCACCTGCAAGGATGCAAGTCTCTGTCAGACTGTAGTACCTCTATGTAGTTTACAGACGCACTGCAATGCAGTATCAAGGACCTCATACTTCTTCCAGTTCTTGTATGATGTGGAGTCTTCCTGATTTTCCTGATAAGAAACTCCACCATAAGTGCTTGTACTGTCTTTTCCACTACCTCATGTTACAGGAGAAAGTTTCGTTTGGAGCTTGCCTTACACATTCTACACAGTTGGTGTAGCTATGACAACATGTTCCCATTTTCACTGAGTGATCAAAACACAGTTCTGTCACATTAGTTCAGCTCACCCTGTTTCTCCACATTTTGTACACTTGATAGTCGATATGGTCTTCCTCCAGCACAGGCAACAAAACTTTACACAGGTCAGTTGGAGCGACTTATAGAGTACTCTACCAGCTGACGTCAGCAAAGTTATTATAGTTCGTTGTTTTATTCAGGTAAGTGTTACAAAAGTGACGGATAGGGACACTGTGCTGTCGACGAAAACTCGGACACCATTACACTGTTGTGATTCTAGCGCAGTAATCAAAGAATTATGATAAAGGAGGGATATTTATAGTCAGTCATTCGACATTGACGAATTTTAGGAAGCATGCATCTGAATTTCTTTGCGCAGTGCATGTATACTCTACATGGTTATGAATTTACTCCTGTACGGTACTGTGATATTTTCTCGTTGTGGTAGTTCTCTAGCTGTTAGCCTCCTAACTAATGGAACAGTGCTGTCAGAATGTGGCGGGATTTCGAGAAAATTAGTGGGGATCTGTAACTCGGATGGGGGGGACATCTCTTACTCGCCGAAAATAGGTGGATTCAAATGCTGTATACCGAAGACTGGAAAACTCATGAGAATACGGCAGGTAAGTTATACTGTGACGACTGGGGGTGCTGGGAGATGAGTTTTATACCGTTTCTTTTAAGTATTGAGGGCAAACATGTTAGATGCTCTCACATAAATCTCCTGAAGTGACATCAGTGAGAAAATTAGGGACTAATACAAACGTTTCTACAAAGGGGCAATCCGTAGCAGAAGTTCTGTCTTTTGTTTTCTCACTACATAAGAGACAACATTCTTCCGTAAGAGGTATACTAAATTTACAACTAAATGCTTACTTCACAAGCCATCGTATGGTGTGTGGTGGAGGGCATCTTTTAGCACTACTAGTCATTCCCTTTCCTATTCTACTCGCAAATACGGATACCTGTATGTATCACTATGAGCATTTATTTCCCGTATCTTATTTTCATGTTCTTTATGTGAAGTGTACGTTGACGCCAGTAGAATCCTTCTGCGTTCAGCTTCAGATGCCAGTTCTCAGTAGTGTTCCTCGAAAAGAACATCGTCTTTCCTCCAGGGATTTCCATTCAAGTTTTCGAATCATGTGCCCACTATTTTCATGGAAGGGAATAGGAGCGCTTCTATAGGGTTGTCTCTGCAGACTAGTGTACGTTTAGGATGTGGCTGTCAGTACAGTAGTATTTTGTTATTGCTCATTGTGTCAGCCTTTCCGAGATATTTCGAAAACACATCTCAGAAAGTTTCGGCTTGCAGGAGGGATGAGGGGAAGTGTATTGTTCAAATCCCAAT
This sequence comes from Schistocerca nitens, assembly GCF_023898315.1. Taxonomy (NCBI): domain Eukaryota; kingdom Metazoa; phylum Arthropoda; class Insecta; order Orthoptera; family Acrididae; genus Schistocerca; species Schistocerca nitens. The sequence continues at coordinate 404,728,888 of NC_064618.1, forward strand.
ACAGGATTAATTTGGGAGCAGTATTCCAGAATTCTACGTGACTTACATCCACCACCATGACAAGATAACTGAGAGACGGAATGCAAATAGTGTTGGATGTCTTCATCTATTTGGCGACGGTCACCATCCATTTTGGTATCAGAGGAAGTGTTTACCTAGCCTGTGAGAAGCCTCCAGAGATATCACAGAAGCGTCTGTAACCGTTACCTGACGAATGCAATCCGACTGCAGGAAAAAAAGAAATTTGTTACCATGTAAAGAGGACCTCATGTTCAAATTAACTAAATAGTCTATCAATTTGATATGAATGGCGTGTCAGTGGGTTGTTGTATGTGAGAGTACCTTGAATATGATTGCAGAGTTGGAGCGTTAATCAGGCCTTTTCCGCCGTGGTGAAATCTTTTAACGGAACCTACGCAGGGCGAGATGATCATCGTAACAGAATCAGCTACATTATCAAATTTATAAAGTGAAATGTAGTATAAACGTGATATTTACAACTTCTCTGCGTTGTTACCTTGAGAGACCACGCATGTGGTGAAGCGTTTGGTTACTTTAAGATAGAGTTCGAAGGTGAGGAGGTATCCTGTGACAGAAGTAGAGCATGCTCTCTTAGTACTCAGTCATGGGTCAAAAATGAGTTAAAATTGTAGTCCTGTGATGCAGTATGTGGCTGATAAGAAAAGCCGTTTTTCTACCTGATGAGAGAATACTTACAGGAAATGCCATAGTGTTGTACAGAGTGTTCACAACAAGTGTCGATACTTTATTGACTTGAAAACATGTATATGATCCGATTTCTTCTATTTTCGAAAATACCTCTTTTAAATGGAAGGAATCGACATTTCACATGATAAGTTGGAGGGAGCTACAAGAATGGAAGACAAAGAAAAAGAATTGCTCCGATTAAAAAGGATGTAAGACAGGGATGCAATGTGTCACTTCCGCGGTTGAATCTGTACATCGAAGAAGCAATGACCGGAATAAAATATAAGTTGAGCAGTGGGATCAAACTTCAGGGTATGAAAGATAAGATGAAAGATGATGTTGCTATCCTCAGTGAAACTGAAGAACAATTTCAGGACATATCGAATGGAATGAACAGTCTACTGAGTACAGACTATGAATTGAGAGTAAACCAAAGAAAGACGAAAGTAATGAGATGTAGCACTAATGAAATTAGCGATAAATTTAACATCAACACTCGAGACCACGAAGCGGACGAAGTGAATGAATTCTGTTACCTTGGAAACAAAGTAACGTATGATGGACGAAGCAAGAACAACATAAATATAGACTAGCGCAGGCGAAGAGGGCATTCCTGATCAAAATAAATCTACTATTATCAAAGAATGTCCTTATCTTCAAAAAAATATTCTGAGAAAGTACATCTTGAGCACAATATTCTATGGAAGTGAATAGTGGCCGGTGGAAAAACGGAAAAAGAATAGAATCGAAAAATTTCAGATGTGATGCTATAGAAAGTTGTTGGAACTTTGAAGCAATGATGAGAAATCGGGACGTTCTGTGCAGAATTAGCTAGGAAAGAAGTATGTGGAAAACACTGACAAGAAGAACGGGCAGGAGGACAGACATCTGTTTAAGACATCAGGGAATAAGTTACATGGTAATAGATGCAACTCCAGAGGGAAAGACTATATTGGAAGGCCGAAACTGGAATACAGCCCACAAGTAACTGATGACGTAGGTTTCAAGTGATACTCTGATATGAAGAGGTTGGCACAGGAATGGAAGTCTTGGTTGGCCGCATCAGATCGATCAGAAGACTGATGATTGGAAAAATAATGGTGAAAGTTAAGACTAATGAACATAATCTGGAGTTTTACTTCAACTCTTGGTCTGTTTGTTGTGACGTATCAATGGTGACACAGGAGCAAGGTCCTCCCAGCAACGCCTGCGTGCAGTACAGGTCAACCCGGCAAGCAAGCCCGTGGGCAGAAACTCGCCGCCCGCTCGTCGTGTGCTCCACACTACGGCCGCATTAATCCGCCGCCTCTGCAACAAAGAGAAGCCATCAATCAGCTAGATGTTTTAATTACGCCTCGGCGTCCCGCCGCTAGACCATGAATCACGGTTTTTAATTTTGTGGACGGTGGATATTTATAATTTTCTGAAGTGTAATGAGACACTACGTTCTGAAAGTGCGATGGCATTATAATAGCTGTCTGAAAGAGATGGGGGAAAATAACAAGACGGAATTTAAATTTAGAAATTGAGGATTGTGCCGGAGAATGCTTTCCAGAAACAAATCAGCAACAGCAGTAACTCTGGCCTCAAACATCCACTGTTGCATGTGTGTTTATCACTGATCTTGAAAGGCATGCAAGACATATTTACGAAATAAAACAGATATATCCTAGTATTTATATAAAGAAAAAAGAACAGTTGCCAAGAAAACACCCATAAACGCTCACAAGAAGTATGGAATTAGTTTACGTGTGAGATAGGGCATGATGCACATGGGAGGCAGCTAATTGGATGTAAACGAATTAGGCACCTAAATAACTCATAAAACGATACTGCAAGATTAAAGCTAATAAATGAACAAGAATGGATAAAACATTATGAACAATTATGAAATAATGATGAAGTGAATGAAACATAAACAGACAGTTCCCGTGGAAATAAAGTTCCAAAAGTACACCTTACAACATTAAAGTAATTTGATAGTGTTTTAAGATTTTTTTAAAAAATGGAATGACATCTGGATTAGATGGGATAAGTATGGAACTTATAAGTATAGTGGTATAATACGCAAACTAATAATTTTGCATCCAGCCAGTAAATTCTGGGAAAATGCCAAATACCTCTCTCTTTGTCTACATCTGACGCCAAAAATTTATTTAAGGGATATCTCAAAAATTGTGAACATTGTAGAGGAATTTATCTCATGAATATGGGATACAAAATCTATAATGAAACAATAAAAGACTGAGTAAAAGCTATTTCAGAGTGTCTGCTAGGAGAAGAGCAGATTGGATATAGGAAAGGGGTAATGTCTTTACCATTAGTCAGATAACACAACAAGGGAAAAGAATTTCCAAACACATCTCAACTTTACAGATTATGACAAGGCGTTTGACTGGATAAATCTAATAAAATTGTGGCAAATACTAGAAAATGGTGGGAATCCACCACACGCAATTTTTATAATATGCTGAAAGCAAATTATAGTACATCCAGGATACAAATTTTCTTACAGTGGCTATTCAAACACTCTTGTATTTACAAATGACCAAATAACGATTCAAGTGAAAGAGACGCAAATGAAGAAATCCAAGTATCTTTTCAATAATCTACATAAACATTATAATTTTGAAATCTCAGTTAATAAAACGAAAATTACGTCTTTTAAAGGAAAGCAACCAGTCACATCGATGATTATGCTAGAAAACAACATTTTAGAGCAAGTGTCGTATTTTAAATATGTTGGCTATGATTTAAGTTTTTATAAAGACAAAGTCATGGAGCAATAAGTTCGAAAATTTCAAGCTATAGGTGGGACCATTCAGCGAACTTCTAAAAATACCTTCGAAAAGAAACTAAAATGAAATTTTAGAAGGTAATGACTATAACCACACTTCTTTATGACATTGAAGCATGGGTGGCGAATCAAAAGCAACTGAGTAAAATGCCGTAGGCAGCGATGCGATTTTTAAGGTGTGTTAACCATAGAACACTTAAGCAAGAGGAGTGAGGGAATGTCACTTTCCTACTAAAACATCGTAAAGCTTACTACATATTTGATTCAAGGGTAGTCATAATTTATAGGTTATCCATTAGTTACTTCCAATTATTAGATATCCAGTAGTATGTTACTTACCAAATTAAGCACAAAATGTCCTGTTTTGTGTCCTATAGGAACCGTAAATTTTATGAGTTTTTAGTAATCTAAAATTAAAGGATGTACGAGGATGGACTGGACACGAAATGAAGATATTAGGAAAGAATTAAATATAAAATCATTACATAATGAAATATTAAATAATAGACAGAATTGAGTCGATCATTCCCAAAAAATGGCAACGTTGAATTGCATGCCGGGAGGAAAAAGACATCGAGGGTAACAACCATATTGAAATGAGCTTGGAATAAACTGAACGGCATTTCAACGAAATATCAGATACGGAAACACATAAGAAAGATCCTTTTGAAAATTAATTGACATTCCGATTGCAGGGCAGAGGATATAGGTGAGTTGCTTGCTATTGATTCTTAGGACTCTGGATTCCAAATTCTCAGTGACGATAAAATCACTCAAAGTGTGAGGGAAGAAACCGATGACCAGAAGGCAGGGCTGGTTCCAGGAAAATTTCATGCCCCTCCCCCCTCACCGCCTCTCTCCCTTCTCACACCGAGGTTTACTTGTGTTTTCAGACATAGTCAACCTTTTCACAAAGTAATTCATTCATGATGTCATATCTCATATTTTCACATATCACATTTACTCATATGTCTTGCTGGCGCAAATACGTCTTTAAGACCAGAGCCAGGTATAGGGTACCAGTCAGTGAATCAGAAGTGGTACGTTTACAGTGCGTATTTTAGCTATTCTTTATTTACTTATTACAAAGTGGTTTGTCTCAGCGATAAGTGTTTAAGGAAGTTGTCTAAGAACTGTTAGACCATCATATGCTGACATCATCTTTATCTCTTTATTCACAAGAACCTGTTGAAAAGTAATATCTCTGATTTTTTTACGTGATCACTCTTAAGGCTTTTTAAATGAAACAAACTTTATTAACATTCTAAGTATTTATTCTTCATGTCTGCATAGTCGTATTTATTTCTCAACAGAATCACCCTGGTGACCGAACACATTTCTCCAACAAGAGACCAATTTGTTAATACAGTCACTGTAGAATGTTTGACTTCGTTGACCGACCCACAACCGCAGCTTCGATTGCACCGCTTCACCAGTATCAAAGTGAAGTCGTCGAGAGTGCTCTTTAAGTTTTGAAAAAAGAGGAAACCCTTTTGGGGCCAAATCGGGACTCTACGGTGACAATGGACTCAAGGCGTCGTATTGTTGCACATGTCGCAGCGCTCGTGTGTAGTCTGGCATTGTCATGCTGAAGAGAGGTTTCTCCATGTCTGGATGAAGTTTCCTGCGGTTAGAAGCTCGACTATAGTACGCTGTTTCTCAAGCATCGACGTAGTTACGGTGCACAAAGCCAAGTTACACCCTACAATTTCGAAACCTCTAGTGTCAGAGGTTTGGAATTTGAGTGAGCCAAGCCAGAACGTCGACCGACCAATATGCATGTAATCTAATACCTCGACCGATACTGGGAAATGAAAAATAATTCGGAGGAATTACTTTCCGCTTCTGTAAGAGCCTTCAGGCTGACATAGCTACATGTAAAGTGTTTTGTAGGTACATGGTAGAAATTCAGTTGGCAGCACTGCCAGTAGTAATCTTCGCTATTTTCTAGAGCACCCAAGGTGACCAAATGCAGCGCTTCATTTATCATCTGTTTCACAGTTTCGTAGATAATTGTTATGACACTAGATTTTATGAATGATTTGTAGTTCGAACTTGTTCTCATACTTCATTTAGGTAAAAAGTTTGTTTGTCTTGTTTCAACCATATTTTTGGAACCATATTAAAATTTAAGATTTTGCCGTCTACAGATATTTACCGCCGTGGGCTATTGCAAGGTTTGCACTCCCGTAGATGCGGCCCTGCCGGAGGGGTAACGTCACTGGATTTTTAGTGAGTATCATTTCAATTATATACTGATTTCCGGTGGCCCTGCACAGAGCAAGCTAGTTCTCGCTAGCGCACGACAAATTTAAGACCTGTAATTGGTACCTTTTCATTTAAATAATGATTTGCCTTGGCCCTGCGCTGAGTCGAGCGTTCGCGAAGTGAGGCGGACAAGCCGACTAGAGTGACGTCACAAGTTCGTTGCAGCCTCTTACCTCATTGGCTCCCAGCCGACTAGTGTGACGTCACAAGTTCGGTGCGAGGCCCGTATTTCACGTGGGCTCCGCCGATTTGCGGGACTGTCCGCTGAGGCGTTCGTGTGTCGTGACACTGCGCTAACATGGATGGAGCGGCAGCGTGAGTACGACCATATACAGCTGCTCACCATCAAGCGGAAGCGAAACATGGCTGCACGAAAACGACCGAAGACAGCACAACAAATGACTGACCTATACGTTCAAGAACTGACACTATAGACTTGGCTGCTCGAAAACGACAGAAGACAGCAAAACAAATGACTGACCGATATGTTCAAGAACTGACACTACATGTAAGTACTGTACAACATCCAAACAAGATTGTTTTGTAGTCATTAAATTAATATTACAGTAGCATGTACTCCAAATATAGCTTTTAGTTTTTAAAGAAATGACCCATTTTCATGATTTATCCAATTATACACGTATTTGATTATCCATATCGGGTCCATCCGGACGTTATGCGGAAAAATAGAGTTCTACTGTATTTTGTTGTTGACATGAATCGCGTGAATGATGGGATGCTCTGAAGTGAACATAATGTTTGAGATTAACAGTACAGATGTATTAGGTGCTTATTGGATCTAAGAGACCCACAACGCAAATACCGGAGGAAGAGAAAAAGAATTTTGCCGAAGCACTCAAACGTCCAAATGGAGACGTGAGAAAGACGACAAATTCTTTACATGATCGGCTCAGCACGGAAAGAAATGCCTAAGTACATGCTTGTAGTTTGTTTGTTCTTAATGAAAGTACAATACATTTTTTTAATATAAACATTTACGAGTTGTATATATTATGCTAATTAAAATTAAGAATATACAAAAGGCCTGATCAATCTCGTTGCTGCGTTCATGGTAATTAATATATCACTCTGACGTTATTTTGTATGTGATACCCGAATAAACAAAAATTACGTACTCACGACCACACCGTCCTCTGGCAACCTGTACAGCAGATTTTATCAAGCAGCCTATGTGACAAATTGCATATATACTTCTCAGTTCATTAATCACCTAAGTACTTTAATAAAGTCGTTTCATTGGAGACATCAGGAACAATCTGAGATATACCAACTACTGAAATGTTAAATAATTAGTGAAGTTACTGATAAACACATGATAAACGCTAGCCTTTCTGCAGGTTTTTTTGGTCATCAGTAGAACTCGCCTTAAAAAAAAAAAAAAAAAAAAAAGGTCACAAAAATAAAACACACTGCTTCCGGAAGATCATTTGGTCGCTGTATTCAGATCTAATTTCATAATTTCTGTAACGGTCTCAGTTGTTACTGCTTACGTTAGCCTATGTATTACAGCATTACATGTGTCTGGGAAAAGGAGAACAAAATAATCTGTATCACTACGTAAGTTAATCAGAGAAATGAGCAAAAAAATTGTTCAAATGGCTCTGAGCGCTATTGGACTTAACTTCTGAGGTCATCAGTCCCCTAGAACTTAGAACTACTTAAACCTAACTAACCTAAGGACATCACAAACACCCATGCCCGAGGCAGGATTCGAACCTGCGACCGTAGCGGTCGCGCCTTTCCAGACTGTAGCGCCTAGAGCCGCTCGGCCCCACGGGCCGGCAGAAATGAGCAACATAAGAATAAAGAAAAGTGGATAAACATACCAAATAATATTTCCTTCCTGACATCCTTTGATAGTTGGCCTCAGCAACATCAATTCTTCACGGTGGCATGTACATCTTAAAGCAGACAGTAAATTAGGATACCGCATAGCTTCTTCGTTTTAGAGGTGATTCCTGGTATTTTTTTCACACAGAAATAACCGACTGTTGTGTGATGCGTTGGTTCTCTACAAATTGTGCGAACACCAAAGGACGTGTGATGTGAGCCTACAGAACAGCTTGTCTGCACCCAGAATAAAGTTCTGAAGCATTTTTTTTTTTTACGCGAGTATTAAGTTTTCGTTTTTCGACATCGACCGACGCAACAAAAAGAATTTGTTATTTGTTCAGTTACGAGGCACTTCTTCTTCTGAATTAATACAACACACGAGGCTTCTCGAACCTGCAGCAACTGATTTCCAATAACAGGGTTCTCTCACTACTGAGGCGGATGCAACAAACACAACGCGATGCGATGCAGTGTTAGCATGACTCATCATCGGCCTCTTTCGTATCCTGGCGGCGAATGTCGGAAATGAGGATCGTCATCGGGATCCCTTGTATAGAGGATGTAACGGGTATAGTGGAGATATTTTCATGTGTGGTACCTAAAGGTGTACACACGTCAGCGTTTTTTCTCCGTGTCGAACAGTCTCCCCACAAACAAGTGACATAATTTACTACCTGATGTCATCTACACGGTCGTAACTGCACCTGTCGGTATAGATTAACTGTTTCGGTCCACACGCCGCGCTTCAACACCTGACCTGTTACCCAGGCTAAATTAAGCATTAATGGCTTGCTCTTGACATATGGGCTTCGAAGTACTAACCAACCTAAATACGTAATACTACTAAAAGTTGAAATTATTAGTCTGCAAATTACGTAAATACTGATGTAAAGTTGTTTAGTACACCGTCAGCAATAGAAATATTTGCACTTATACACGTTAAACTCTGTATATTTCCATTGTTTACCGGTAACTATATCCTCAAAAATAAATAAAAGCAAGTTAATTAATCAATATCTAAGTAACCAATACGCAGCATTTTCAGGGGTTTTTGCCGATAGAGGGTGCGTACCTCGAAAACTGATCTCGACTGGCAAAAACTGATTCCATTTTCGAACCACAATTTAGCTAAGAACACATTCTTTATGACAAGAATGCTGTTGACCAGAGTAATTAGTGTTCTGCGCACATACTTCCTCAGCAATCCATGAAACACCAGCGAACAGCGTCAACCGGAATATGTGTAACGTCTTTTAACAATGCCAAAGGAAGCTGGAACAGCTTCGCTAGACATTTCACGCTTACGTACAAATTCAGCATGTTAAATTCTCCTCTTTCCACGCCATTTTGCTTGGTTCGTCAAAAACAGTGTGCTCGCTATGCTCGTTCTCCCATTTCGTCTCCTGTTCCCTCTAATGTAAACGCTTGATTGCATGTAGAAATGAATGCTAGCGACCATTGTTGAATATTCTGGTGTTCACTTCCTTTCGCTTCTGAGTATAGAAGCCTTCGGGGTTAGATGGGAGGAGGGGAGGGGGGAGGGAACCATTAGGTGTAGGCTTTCCTTGTGGGTCATAACGCTGCCGCCGGTTGCCTTGCCGCACTGGTAACACCGGTTTCTATCTTATAGCCGAAGGTAAGGGCTTTCGGGATTGGCTAGCACTTGGATGGGTGACCGTCTGAGTCTGCCGAGCGCTGTTGGCAAGCGCCGTGCACTTAGCCCTTGGGAAGATAATTGAGGAGCTACTTGACTGACAAGTAGTGGCTCCGATCACGAAAACAGACACCGCCCGAGAGAGCGGTGTTCTCACTGTTCTCACCAAATGCTCCTCCATATCCGTATCCATTGACGCCTATTGTCAGATGATAACACGGGGTTAGGTTGGTATCGTTGGGTCTTCCCGAAGCTTGTTCGGCCGAAGACAGCGCTTTCAGAGCGCACGTGCCCACGGAACGCGTTCGCCCAGATTTGCTCAAGAACCACCTAGGAACGAGTGAGGTGTCGAAGTGATATACCTAGTCTTTAGTTAGTATCTATCAGATTAAAAACGTTATGTAGCCTCTCCCACTCTGGGGGAATGGTGAAAGTATTGACATGGCTGTTCTGCTCGCGTCAGACGTATCAGCTCGTTTGGGATGAGAAGGTAGCCCGTCAGAACGAGATTGAGTCGCAGGAAGTATGCTTCAGTAAAGGATTACCGTTTTTTGTAAATTTATTAGTTGCCAAACAAATCTCTCCAATGCATTCTGCGTTTTTTCACAATTTATAGTAAATATTCCCGGCAGAATAGTTGTCTGTGAGATGCCAGACCAGATGAAATACATTGAAGAGCCATACACCAGCCCAGTATAATGGAGGGCCCCCGCTAGCACGCGGAAGTGCTGCAACACGAAGTGGCGTGGACTAGATTAATGTCTCAAGTAGGCTGGAGGGAACTGAACCATGAATCCTACAATGCTGTCCATAAATCGGAGATCTCTTCTGAACAACACGTTGAAATGCAACCCAGATATGCTCAGTAATGTTCATGTCTGGGGAGTTGGTGGCCAGCGGAAGTGTTTAAACTCAGAAGAGTGCTCCTGGAGCCACTCTGTAGCAATTCTGGACATGTGGGATGTCGCACTGTCCTGTTGGAATTGTCCAAGTCCGTCGGAATGCACAATGAACATGAATGAATCCAGTTGATCAGACAGAATGCTTACGTACGTGTCACCTGTCAGAGTCGTATCTTGACGTATCAGAGGTTCCATATCGCTCCAACTGCACACGCCCCAAACCGTTACAGAGCCTCCAGCAGCTTGAACAGACCCCAGCTGACATGCAGGCTCCAAGGATTCATGACGTTCTCTCCATACCCGTACACGTCCATCCGTTCGATACAATTTGAAACGCAACTCGTTCGACCAGGCAACATGATTCCAGTCATCAACAATCCAATGTCGGTGTGGGCGGGTACAGGCGAGGCGTAAAGCTTTGTGTCATGCAATCATCAAGGGTACGCGAGTGGGCCTTCGGCTCCGAAAGCCCACATCGATGATGTTTCGTTGAATGGTTCGCACGCTGATACTTGTTGATGGCCCAGCATTAAATCTGCAGCAGTTTGCGGAACACTTGCACTTCTGTCATACTGAACGATGGCCCCGTTCTTGCAGGACCTTTTTCCGACAGCAGCGATGTCGGATATTTGATGTTTTATTGGATTCCTGATACTCACGGTACACTCGTGAAATGGCCGTACGGGAAAATCTCCACTTCATCGCTGCCTCGGAGACGCTGTATCCCATCTCTGGCGCGCCGACTATAACACCACGCACCACGTTCAAACTCACTTAAATCTTGATAACCTGCCATTGTAGTAGCAGTAACCGATCTACCAACTGCGCGAGACACTTATTGTCTCATATAGGCGTTTCCGACAGCAGCGCCGTATTCTGCCTGTTTACCTATCTCTGTATTTAAATACGCACACCTATAGAAGTTTCTTTGGTGCTTCAGTGTAGTTAGTATTGCTCTTAACAGATAACAAACATTTGTTACGTGCCTCTTTGTTCTTTATGTGTTTCATTTACGTTGTGGTTTACACTTCTTTTGTTTTGTTGTTTAAGACAGGTATGAGGGAAGTTATTTTCTTAACACTTTTATCGAACTATCACTAACAAAATATCTAATGCAAACGCAATTATTTAAAACAGTGTTTAATCACGGTAGGGTGCCTCGCGAATTTCATGGTTTTTCTTGAACCAAAAAGTCTTCAAATAGACATTACCAAAAGTTATCGCTTCACTTTACTGAAAATAATACTGAAACCAACCCCAGATTCCCAATTTACTACTTAGTATCTTGCTCAGGTCGTAAAAATGAAGCATTATCGAATTCGTTAATAATGCTTTTGATTTCCAACAATTAACACAGGTGACTGATATCAGATATGAATTCTGGATCCATTCTATTATTCCACTATGCAAACAGTTGTATATGTGTACACAAAGACCCACCGCTCGTGTGCATTACAACATTCGGTGAAGGTTTGACCATGTCAGTTTCTCAAACACACTGGATGAGCCAGAACAGCCAAGTCACATGGCTACCAAAGGTTTCGCTGTGTCATCGATTTCCCAGAGTGTACGACCAACAGCATCTCATATCGCAGATCAAGTATGTATCTCATTCTAACAGCAACACATATCTCACTTATCTTGCATACTAAATGTAACTATCCATAAAATTAAAAGTTCACAAACTCCTCAGTTGCAAAGCAGCACCCTAAACACAATTCATTATCTTGAAATGTTTAAGAAAAAACTGAACTATGTCATTTTTTTATCCTCAAATTTTTTCCTTAATCTATACTAATAATAAAACTATAAAACCGTCCTCTCTCTCTGTTTGTACACTAATCCCCAAAACTGCTAGACGAATTGTAGTAGTGTTTCCTCAGGTAACTTAAGCGTAGCTTGGGGCAACACGAATAAAAAGATACCGTAGTTAACAATTTTACATAAAGTCTTCTACTCAGCCGAGTAATTCGGATGTTCATTTGTCATGGCATTGTACACGAAAGAACTAACAGATGGCACTGTTAGTTTCGTAGTACACCAGTAGATGGCTTTGTTTGTGTTTTTTAACTCAGAGATAGAATATTTTCGGAAGTTTATGTCAGTGACAGAATTAAACATCGCCATCTTATCTTTACAAATACAAACTAACAGTGAATTTACTTGGCTAGGATATGCAGATTTACCGATTTCCTTATGTATATTAAAATTTTTATGGAATTGTTTTGCTTCTTTCGAAATGTTTTATTTATATCCTTTACTAGGGAAAATAATTGCTTTGTGATTTAGGTGCTTACTTATTATATGTTAATTTTGTTTTATTTGTGAATAAAAATGGTCGTGTCTTTCTGAATGCACCGCAATGGCTCAGAGACCGAGAACTATGCAGTGTTAAGAATCTGAGGAAGATCGAGAGGTAAGACTTGTTGTGTCTCGAGAACCTCAGGCTTCAATTTTCTCTTTGGAAACTCCTTTAAGTGCAAGGCATGACGTAACTCTGATCGAGAGCATCATGCATTATCTCGCTCCTAACAACCCTTCACTCACACAGGTTTAAAGTTACTACCCCCAATGCAAGACGCCAGAAGGGGAAATTCTGATGAGAGGTAGCACAGCTGGGGAAGTTTATATAGCCTGCATCTTGCTTATTCCTAACAGTTTACCATTCTGTTTTAAACATGTACAATTATTGACGAGTTATATCATGACTATGAACGAATCACAAGGTCAGACCCTTCCTTACGCGTGCATGGACCTTAGTGTCTGTAGCTCTTTGCATGGTACATGGCCCGCTCTCATATTAGTTAAGCAAACGTTCTTCATTCATGTCCCCAATAATATTATTTCAAATGTTATATACAAGGAAGCTTTATTTATAAGTCAGAAATAAATCCCACGCTTGTGAAATCGTGGGCACAACTACAAATAAGAATCCCAACAATGCCCGCAGTTTCTCAGCTAGTGATTAATGTATGTATGGCCTTGCCTATCTATAAAAGAGTGAAGCAAATAATTATATTTCCTTTTTTTAAAAACCAAGTCTCTTCCTGCTTTCATTTTTCAGTCACATCACATTATACTTTTTATTCTTTTGTTCTACATTCCTCATACCTCATTCTCTCCTGCCTCACATACTTTATTCCCACGGTTGTCAAAAGCTACTAAGTATACACGTTTGCAAATTATCACAGTTATTCTACTCTTCCCAAAAATATATAGCTTTTTGTTCCTGTTTTATCATATCTGTCATTATTATTATCAAGTGTTACATTACGTTCTAAATACAAAGACTCTCACAGCAACAGCATCATAAGTCATGATGAAGATAAAGAGTACCTGGGTTGTTGCCGGGGTAACTAAATGACTAAATGAAAGAAACTTGTTTTGAGCTCTGACTACTGCCCTCAGCAAATCATAATTGTTTGTATGGAATAGTCCTCAGCAAACATACTTCCTGTACACATGTTATTTACAAAATTATGACTAAAATAATTGCTTTCAGGGAAGCTTCCTATTGTTTCTTGTCATGTTCAATCAGACTTGAGGTATATATAATTTCCATCAGCGTTCTGTTCAGTCCCTGCTAGAACCACCAAACAGCTTTTGAACATCTATTTATCTTGGTCATACTTACACATTTTTGTAATCCACTTGTGTGCTAAAAGTGCTCCTTGCGTGCGATGTTAATCAAATGAGGAGGAACATCCAGACCTCCAAATGCATCGCGCATCTCGAATACAATCACGATTTGTGACTGAAATCATATATTTGTCCTGTTTTACGATATTACTGTGACTGGCCGATATAATTGCTCTGTTGTGGTCATATTTGAAGACCGACGCAGAGAAAGCAGTCAGCGTGGACGGCCGAGCTAATGGGGAGCTGATTTTGAGAGAGCTGATACGAGTAATTCAGTTGCTCTCCCGCGGGGCTCGGAACAGAAATTTGCAAGATAATATCATGCAGATTGCGGCTGATTACACACGGAACGAGACGGCCGGTCATTAGCACTCTCACGAGACCAGCCAGTCATAAACACACACACACACTGAGCCAGACTCGGTGGCAGACAGCCCAGTGGCAATAAAAACAGGCGTGGCGGTGGGGGGAGGAATGGGGGCAGTAAATCTGGCGCCCTCTCACCCACACGCAAGCAGGCGACTGCGTCACGAACAGTCTGCACACACAGTATTACTCGGTTGTCCACGGACAGGGGTGACTCATGCTTTTATCAACGTAACACACCTTGTATTTATATGTATTTTCGTAAAGTTATTTAGGCACTTTCCGTGTGCTGTAGCTGCTCTGAGTCTGATTTTGGGAAATACCCGTAGACCCAAAATATTTGACTTTGGATACAAGGGCTGATCTCGTAGTTTTTAGACTTTGATTCTAAACGCATCCCTGGCAGTATCGGGAGCTGAAGTGAAGGAAACATTAGAGGACAGGCCACTAGGTGAGCGTAGTCTGAAAATCAAAGTTGATAAAGCAGAAGCAACTACTTTTTAGAAGAGCAGCTGAAAGCACTACAATGTAAGTTGGCGAATCTGGGGCTGTGTAGAACTGAGAACGTTGCATACCTTACGGGGAGGCAAGCGCTTTTGCTACCTAGTAGCAATAGCGAGTTAATGGAAGAGACTTCCTCTATTTTATAATATTCCAGTGCCTATGTTGTTAAAAAATACGATGCAAGTTCCCTTCGGACATGTATGTTCGAAGAAACAGGCATTGCGGCTACTACAGCCGTTACGAAACACATGAAATGTATTCGCACTTGCGAATACGGACAACCATCAGCTGCATAAGCTGTATAATGAAATGACTATAATGACAATTTGCGCCGGGCCGGGACTCGAAGCCGGATATCCCGTTTTACGCGAGAGATCGCCTTAAAAGCTTTGGCTATCCGTGTACGACTCACGGCTAGACTCACTCATGCACACGTAATTCCTGTACAGGGATACTACATTCTGATTGAAAGTATCGGCGGGTAAACAGGGTATTGCAGTGCCTGTGTTGTTAAGAAGAACGATGCAATGATCCTTAGGACATGCATTTACGTACTTGGATGTGTGTACTCTTGGCAGATAGCTGCATAATAACGTAACACAAAAATTAAATATCTACTTCACGGTAAATGATAGCAGCCAAACAGTTGCAGGATAATAAATATTTATTAAAATTCTTGACGACGGTTTCGGTATATCTAATTATACCTTCATCAGAAGTAAAATACACTAAAATCACATCTTGCACTGGAGATACATAAAACAATTGTGCCAAAGGCGTCTTCAGTAGTTAAATTATGTTGTATAAATGGAGTTGATGTTTTAACTACTGACGACCCCTTTGGCACAATTGTTTTATGTATCTCCAGTGCAAGATGTGATTTTAGTATATTTTACTTCTGACGAAGGTATATTTAGATATACCGAAACCGTGGTCAAGAATTTTAATAAATCTTTATCCTGCAACTGTTTGGCTGCTGAAGAATTTCAACAGTTGCTGTTTCAGCCATGTTTAAAATCTTGATCTACATCTACATCTAAATCCATACTCCTCAAGCCACCTGACGATGTGTGGCGGAGGGAACCTTGAGTACCTCTATCGGTTCTCCCTTCTATTCCAGTCTCGTATTGTTCGTGGAAAGAAAGATTGTCGGTACGACTCAGTGTGGGCTCTAATCTCTCTGATTTCATCCTCATGGTCTCTTCGTGAGATATACGTAGGAGGGAGTAATATACTGCTTGACTCCTCGGTGAAGGTATGTTCTCGAAACTTCAATAAAAGCCCGTACCGAGCTACTGAGCGTCTCTCCTGCAGTCTTCCACTGGGGTTTATCTATCATCTCCGTAACGCTTTCGCGATTACTAAATGATCCTGTAACGAAGCGCGCTGCTCTCCGTTGGATCTTTTCTCTCTCTTCTATCAACCTGTTACGGATCCCACACCGGTGAGCAGTATTCAAGCAGTGAGCGAACAAGTGTGCTGTAACCAACTTCCTTTGTTTCCGGACTGCATTTCCTTAGGATTCTTCCAATGAATCTCAGTCTGGCATCTGCTTTCAAATGGTTCAAATGGCTCTGAACACTATGGGACTTAACTTCTGAGGTCATCAATCGCCTAGAACTTAGAACTACTTAAACCTAACTAACTTAAGGACATCACACACATCCATGCCCGAGGCAGGTTTCGAACCTGCGACCGTAGCGGTTCCAGACTGTAGCGCCTAGAACCACTCGGCCACTCCGCCCGGCACATCTGCTTTACTGACGATTTAATTTTATATGGTCATTCCATTTTAAATCACCTCTAATGCCTATTCCTATTTATGGAATTAACTGCTTCCAGTTGCTGACCTGCTATATTGTAGCTAAATGATAAAGGACCTTTCTTTCTATGTATTCGCAGCGCATTACACTTGTCTACACTGAGATTCGATTGCCATTCCCTGCACCATGCGTCTATTCGTTGCAGATCCTCCTGCATTTCAGTACAGTTTTCCATTGTTACAACCTCTCGATATACTACAGCAATAATTTCCTCGTTGAATGGTGTAGAATGACATACATGTGAGAAATACTACGTCTGAGCAAAGAAGAAGTATTGCTTCATTCATTAATGAATTAAAAAAATCACATCATCAAATAAATGCATTTTGCTTGAAAGGAACAGAGGTGGACGATTTCAAACTACTGCTAAGATGAGTGATGCTGATTTTAGAAATTACGTCAGAATGATTACATTGCTGTTTTCTGTAGTACATGGAACCATACAGCATGTCATTGATTTAAATGGATGTAATGCACAGGAGCCGATTGTAACTGAACAATCTGTTGAACAGTGACATTCATTTCCTTTGTTTAAGGAAATGTAAAATCTTGCACCCATGTATCTAGATATTTTATTTTGAATCTCTCCGACGCAAGAAGTATCATTAAACTCTCTGCGTTCCCTCGGTCTCTCTATTGAATTTCCTTCTGCCATTGTCAAAAGTAAACTATTCATCCACTGCACAACACACGATGGTCAGTGTATTGTCAGGAGCTGAGAAAAGTTCGCACGATAGGAACACGGAAACAAAACACGTGTGCCTTGTGTGGGATAGAGTTCACGTCGTTCGAAAAACCATTGTCATGAATGTAGGTCTGCCTTTTCAGCAACAGATTTCAGTAAATCCAATATACCAGATCACCAGACTCTTCCAGGACACACATACTTTCGATATAATACCAACTGCATTCTTCATTTGCGTGCCCTGTTGTGTCGTTAGTGTATCGATGATGATATCTTGTATGCAACCATTGAAATGCTTTTTTCTCTACACTACGCACCAATTAAAACATTTTCATTCAGGGGTTTCCTCGATTGTTTCTAGCTTACAGTGAAAATGTAATGTCTGCATGCATGTAGTACAAAGTGTCTTATTACGTTTATATCCAAGTAATCACAGTGAAACTCATATACTTCAGATCTTGGACGTTTTCTAGCACGAGCACAAAGGGGATATATCTATGGAAATTTCAACTTTTCGTATTGTTGGCAACGGGTCGTACAGAAATGTCAACATAGGCAGCACGTAGACATCGTTGTTTCACTGTATAGTATTTTAAATTTTCCGCCTTTGATTCTTGATCACATTCTCTTATATTATTACTTCCTACTTCACTACCCTGGTGATGAATTGCCTGTCCCTTCTTGCATTTTGAAGACATTGTGGAGGCAGAGGAAATAATCCCAGTGGTGAATGGTTTACCAGTCACTGATAGTGCATTGTTCTTGACAGAAGCAAAACAACAACGAAATAAAACAGCATAACTATATGTTGTTGTTGTTGTTGTGGTCTTCAGTCTGAGACTGGTTTGATGCAGCTCTCCATGCTACTCTATCCTGTGCAAGCTTCTTCATCTCCCAGTACCTACTGCAGCCTACATCCTTCTGAATCTGCTTAGTGTATTTATCTCTTGGTCTCCCTCTACGATTTTTGCCCTCCACGCTGCCCTCCAATACTAAATTTGTGATCCCTCGATGTCTCAGAACATGTCCTACCAACCGATCCCTTCTTCTAGTCAAGTTGTGCCACAAGCTCCTCATCTCCCCAATTCTATGCAATACCTCCTCATTAGTTATGTGATCTACCCATCTAATATTGAGCATTCTTCTGTAGCACCACATTTCAAAAGCTTCTATTCTCTTCTTGTCCAAACTAGTTATCGTCCATGTTTCACTTCCGTACATGGCTACACTGCATACAATACTTTCAGAAACGACTTCGTGACGCTTAAATCTATACCCTATGTTAACAAATTTCTCTTCTTGAGAAACGCTTTCCTTGCCATTGCCCGTCTACATTTTATATCCTCTCTACTTCGGCCATCATCAGTTATTTTGCTCCCCAAATAGCAAAACTCCTTTGCTACTTTAAGTGTCTCATTTCCTAATCTAATTCCCTCAGCATCACCCGACTTAACTCGACTACATTCCACTATCCTCGTTTTGCTTCTGTTGATGTTCATCTTATATCCTCCTTTTAAGACACTGTCCATTCCGTTCAACTGCTCTTCCAAGTCCTTTGACAGAAAGTCCTCTGACAGAATTACAAAGTCATCGGCGAACCTTAAAGTTTTTATTTCTTCTCCATGGATTTTAATACCTACTCCGAATTTTTCTTTTGTTTCCTTTGCTGCTTGCTCAATATACAGATTGAATAACATCGGGGATAGGCTACAACCCTTTCTCACCCCCTTCCCAACCACTGCTTCTCTTTCATACCCCCCGACTATATAGGTATAAATAACTGAAAAATATAATGAACTAATGAACAAAGATCGAGAGCTTAAATGAGAAACACTACTCAGTGACTATAAAATGTAGTGTACAGTAAGGCTATAATTTTCGGATGGCTAATACTACCACTGCCCATACATGCGGTGCCGAAGCGAGCATGTGGTAGGGCTGCTTTCAGCCTTCCCGTCTCACCCCTACCGCAGTGCTAGCGTGGCGCGCGTCGCGAGAAACTGTGCCGCAACCACAACGCCGTGCGACCTGTCGCATCTACATCTACATCATACTCCGCAAGCCACCTAATGGTGTGTAGCGGAGGGTACTTTTGGTACCACTATCTGATCCCTCCAACCCTGTTCCACCCGCGAATAGCGCGGAAGAATGACTGTCGGTAAGCCTCTGTACTGGCTCTAATTTCTAGAATTTTCTCCTCGTGGTCAATACGCGAGATGTACGATGGGAGAAGTAATATGTTGTCAGACTCCTCCTGAAAAGTGCTGTCCCGAAATTTCAATCGTAAATCTCTCCGTGCTGCGCAACGTCTCTCTTGTAACGTCTGCCAGTGCAGTTTGTTTAGCGTCTCCGTAAACGCCCTCTCCCCAGCTAAACGATCCTGTGACTGAACGCGCCTTCGTTGGATCTTCTCTACCTCTTCTACCAATCCTACCTGATAGGGATCGCAGACAGATGAACAATGCTCGAGAATCGGGCGAACAAGAGCCTAATAAGCCACTTCTTTCGTGGACGAGTTACATTTCCTTAAGATTCTCCCGATGAAACTGAGTCTTGTGTCTGCTTCCCCCACTATCTGTTTTATGTGGTCATTCCACTTACGGTCCGCTGGATAGTTACGCCTAGATATTTTACGGCAGACGCTGTCTCCAGCTGTTTGTCATCAGTAGTGTAGCTGTACAGTAGTGGATTTCTTTTCCTATGAATGCGCGTTATGTTACATTTGTTTACGTTCAGGGTCAACTGGCAGAGTCTGCACCATTCATCAATTCTCTGCGGGTCGTTCCGCTAATTCTTACTTGCTACTTTGATACAAACAAGTGCATCAGCTACGAACAGCCTTAAAGAGCGTTGAGTTCTATCTGCAAGAAAGTCTTGAATCCAATCGCAGGTCTGCTCGACGCTGTCAAATGCCTTACTGACGTCAAGGAACACGGCGTCAGCCTGAGCACCGTTGTCCACTGCGCTGTGGATCTCATGGAGGAACAAAGCGAGCTGAGTTTCGCAGTATCTCTATTTGCGGGAACCATGTTGATTTTTTTTTAGAGGAGCTGTTCGTTTTCCAAAAACATCATAATTCTTAAGCATAAAGCATGTTCCATAATTCTACAACAGGTCTATAATTGTGTGGATCTGTCTTACGGCCTTCCTTAAAAACGGGAATGATCTGCGCTTTTTTCCTGTCGTTAGGTACTTTTCGTTGCTCAAGCGATCTACGACAAATTACTACGAGAAAGGGAGCAAGTTCTTTCGCATACTCTTTACAGAATCTTATAGGGATCTCATCTGGTCCTGAAGCCTTTCCACTACTAAGCGACTGTAGCTGCTTTTCAGTTCCGCGATCCGTTATCTCTATATCTGCCATTTCAACGTTCGCACGACGATTGAAAGGAGGGACAGTGGTACGATCTTCCGCGGTGAAACAACTTCGGAAGACCGAATTCAGTACTTCGACCTTCTCTCTGTTATCTTCCGTTTCGGTGCCGATGTGGTCACTGAGAGAATGGATAGCCGGTTTTGACCCACTTATTGATTTTACATACGACCAAAATCTCTTAGGGTCGGTTGACAACGTCTTACTTTCAAAATCATTGAAGGCTTCTCTCATTGGTCGCCTTACGCCCATTTTCACTTCGTTCAGCATTTGTTTGTCAGCTAGGTTTTTACTTCTCATGAATCTGAGATGAAGTGCTCTTTGTTTACGACGCACTTTTCTAACACGCTTATCAAACCATGCTGGATCTTTCCCATCCCTTCACACCTTACTCGGAACATACTTGTCTAGGGCATATTGAACTATGCCTTTGAATTTTTTCCATTTGTTCTCCACATCTTCGTCCTCATCAGCGAATATTTGATGCTGACTGTTGACGCTGGCGCATGTCGCATCTCCTTAGCGTCGAGTCACAATTTGCGCAGTCCCAGTTGAACCTGCAGAATTACAAAAATGCGAGCTGTCCTGCGCTCTGCCACAATCTCTCTACGGAGTCTCAATTTGCGCCTAGCGTAAGACCTGCAGTTTGGTGTGCTGTGACGTACGCATCCACGGTCGGTCTTTCTCGTGAGTAGTTGCTATGCTACGTGCGCATCTATCCGCAGAGGCTGCTTTAAACAGACGCACGGCTGCGCTGCACTCTTTTTTTTTTTAATTCATTTTGTTCTATATTGTTCGTTGAATTTGTTCGTCGCGGACGTCCGATGACACCCGTTCATGTTGTTCGTTGATCCGTTCACTCAGTCATTTTATTACAGAGGGTAGCTAGACCCTCTTTTTTTTTTTCATTTTGTTCGTTGCACCTGATCGGCGCGGACGTCGTAAGACACCCTTTTATGTTCGTTTTTGATCTATTAACTAAGTTTTTTTATTACAGAGCGCGGCTAACCCTCTCACCGAGCACGCTGAGCTACCGTGCCGGCTGACCCTCAGACCGAACACGCTGAGCTACCGTGCCGGCATACTCTGGCGGTTAGTTCGACGATTTCGACGCCGTGCCTCAAGACAACATCGGGGCTATGCTCAGTCCCCTCCCGGAAAACTCCTACTGGACATTCTACTACGAGGGGAGTCACGTGTTTAATTCTATTCTGTCTTTCTGTTTACAAATTGCCAGCTTCGTCTACAGAGATTTCTTTTATCTTCAAATGTTGTTATGTTTTGCCTTCTTATGTTCAACTTAGGTGACATGATAATAGTGAATAAACAAATCCTTACAGTATTGAGAACAGAATCAGTAGTGAAAGCTTACTCTACAGTTATTATAGGACTACTATTTTGTGTATAGTGAACATGCTTTCGCCACTAAGAATCGAATCTGCTATTTCCAAGACAGGCGCCATCGAACAGGCGTACGTTAGCGACTTCAGATAGAGAGCAATGATTGTCTCTGACTTCAAGTCACGAGTGTAACCACTGCTATATCTACATCTACATCTACATCGATACTTTGCAAATGATATTTAAGTGCCTGGCACAGGGTTCATAGAACCACCGTCACAATTCTCTATTATTCCAACCTCGTAGAGCGCGGTAAAAACGAACATCTGTATCTTTCTGTAGGAGCTATAATTTACCTTATTTTATCACCGTGATCGTTTCTCCCTAAGCCAGTCGGCGTCAACAAAATATTTTCGCATTCGGAGGAGAAAGTTAGTGATTGGAATTTCGTGAGAAGATTGCTCCGCAACAAAAAACGCCTTTGTTTTAATGATGTCCATCCCAAGTCCTGTATCATTTCAGTGACACTCCCTCTCTATTTCGCGATAATACAAAACATGCTGCCCTTCTCTGAACTTTTTCGATGTACTCCGTCAATCCTATCTGGTAAGGATCCCGCATCGCACAGCAGCATTTTAAAAGAGGCCGTCCCCTTAGTAGATCTGTCACATTTTCTACCTGTCCTGCCAAAAAACGCAGTCCGGCTAGCCTTCCCCAGAACATGCTCTAGGTGTAACTTCCAATTTAAGTTGTTCGTAATTGTAATTCCTAGGTATTGAGTTGAATATACGGCCTTTAGATTAGACTCATTTATCGTGTAATCGAAGTTTAACGGATTCCTTTTATCACCCATGTGGATGACCTCATACTTTACGTTATTTAAGGTCAACTGTCAATTTTCGCACCATACAGGTATCATTTCTAAGTCGTTTTGCAATTTTAGTAGATAAACGACAGCTTCATCTGCAAACAACCTAAGATGGCTGCTCAGATTGTCTGCCAAATCGTTTATATAGATAAGAAACTGCAAAGGATCTAGAACACAATGTTGGGGAACGCCATCCATCACTTCTTTTTTACTCGATGACTTTCCGTCAATTACTACGAACTGTGGGGACGATATTCCATAAGCATGCAGTTTCACTACGGAGTCAATCTGAAATCCCTTGTCAATAGCAGTCAACACTTCATGCGAGTAAAGAGCTATCTCTGTTTCGCAAGAATGATGTTTTCTAAATGCACGTTGACTGTGTGTCAATAGGCCGTTTTCTTCGAGGTACTTCATAATGTTCTAATACAATATATGTTCCAAAATCCTACTGGATATCGATGTTAGTGATATGGGCCTGTAATTTAGTGGGTTACTCCTTCTACCTGTGCACCTTCTCAGTCTTTGTGTACGAATAAACGGTTGTATATGATTGTTAAGTATGGAGCTATCGCATCAGCATACTCTCAATTTGTGCTTGCCTTTACAGCTACACTGATTAGTAACAGCAGGAACGTTTTAACGTTTGTGGAAGGAAACACGTTGTTAATGCTCAAACCGTGATTTAAAATTGTAACAAATAACAACCAAAAGCACCGCTTACCGGTAAGTGACATTAAAAGAAATTGGTGTTATACGAAAGTAACAGTTTTGCCCATAGCTGGCCGCTACGGGTCATGGCTCGGCAGTGCTGACAGCGCCCGTTAGACGGCCAGCGACCTTGGGCTCCCAGTCGGCCCAGCCGGAGGTTGGGGGGGGGGGGGGGGGTGAAGGAGAGGAAGGGACCCTGAAAGCGGAAGGCCTTGACTGGCGGGCCACCGGGCAGCCTACTGCATGCTGGGGGAGCTGCCTCCGTCAGCCAAGACCACCGCATCCCTCTCATACGCACATGTGTTCAAAAGCTGCGCTCAGAATGAGTCGTTGGAAGAATACTACGATTCTCTACTCGCAGCCGGAGACGAACTCTAAATACGAGCGCTGTTGAATAAAGAATGATCATACACTACTGGCCATTAAAATTGCTAAACCAAGAAGAAATGCAGATGATAAACGGGTATTAATTGGACAAATATATTATACTAGAACTGACATGTGATTACATTTTTGCGTAATTTGGGTGCATAGATTCTGAGAAATCAGTACTCACAACAACCACCTCTGGCCGTAATAACGGCCTTGATACGCCTGGGCATTGAGTCAAACAGAGCTTGGGTGTCGTGTACAGGTACAGCTGCCCATGTAGCTTCAACACGATACCACAGTTCATCAAGAGTAGTGACTGGCGTATTGTGACGAGCCAGTTGCTCAGCCACCATTGACCAAACGTTTTCAGTTGGTGAGAGATCTGGAGAATGTGCTGGCCAGGGCAGCAGTCGAACATTTTCTGTATCCAGAAAGGCCCGTACAGGACCTGCAACATCCGCTCGTGTATTATCCTGCTGAAATGTAGGGTCTCGCAGGGATCGAATGAAGAGCAGAGCCACGGGTCGTAACACATCTGAAACGTAACGTCCACTGTTCAAACTGCCGTCAATGCGAACAAGAGGTGACCGAGATGTGGAACCAATGGCACCCCATACCATCACGCAGGGTGATACGCCAGTATGGCGATGACGAAAACACGCTTCCAATGTGCGTTCACCGCGATGACGCCAAACACGGATGTCACCAACGTGATGCTGTAAACAGAACATGGATTCATCCGAAAAAATGACGTTTTGCCATTCGTGCACCCAGGTTCGTCGTTGAGTACACCATCACAGACGCTCTTGTCTGTGATGCAGCGTCAAGGGTAACCACAGCCATGGCCTCCGAGCTGATAGTCCATGCTGCTGCAAACGTCGGCGAATTGTTCGTGCAAATAGTTGCTGTCTTGCAAACGTCTGTTGACTCAGGGATCGAGACGTGGCTGCACGATCCGTTACAGCCATGCGGATTAGATGCCTGTCATCTCGGCTGCTAGTGATACGAGGCCGTTGGGATCCAGCACGGCGTTCAGTATCACCCTCCTGAACCCACCGATTCCATATTCTGCTAACAGTCATTGGATCTCGACCAACGCGAGCAGCAATGTCGCGATACGATAAACCGGAATCGCGATAGGCTACAATCCGACCTTTATCAAAGTCGGAAACGTGATGGTACGCATTTCTCCTCCTTACACGAGGCATCACAACAACGTTTCACCAGGTAACGCCGGTCAACTGCTGTTTGTGTATGAGAAATCGGTTGGAAACTTTCCTCGTGTCAGCACGTTGTAGGTGTCACCACCGGCGCCAACCTTGTGTGAATGCTCTGAAAAGCTAATCATTTGCATATCACAGCATCTTCTTCTTGTCGATTACATTTCGCTTCTGTAGCACGTCATCTTCGTGCTGTAGCAATTTTAATGGCCAGTAGTGTAATTTTTTTGACGACATAGCTTTATTCATTCCCATAATTTTGATGGTCCTTCTCAAAGTAGTCTCTCATGAATGCGATGCACTTGTCCCAGCGGTTCTGCCAGTCTTCAAATACATGCTTGAGACCAATTTTTTTTTTTTTTTTTTTTTTTGGGGGGGGGGGTCCTTCAACATCGCTTCTGCAGCCTTCAGCACTGCTTCTGATGATTGATAATGCTTCCCACGAAGTCGTTTCTTCATGTTATGGAATAGAAAAAAGTCACAGGGGGTTAAATCCGGACTACAGGGTGGGTAAGGGATTCACTTCACGCTGATTTTTGCAAGATATTCAGCAACAACATTGGTAATATGCGACCGTGCATTATCGTGGTTCAGCATCCAGCCTACTTCACGGAAATGTGGTCTTTTGCGTCTGATATGGACATCTATAACATACTATAGAACATCCCTGTAGTATTGTCCAGTTACAGATGTGTGTGCAGGTACAACGTGCTGATAAATTTTTAGTACTTTCAACATTGCAGCCCAGTGTCAGCAATCGTGGTAATCTAATACATAAGAAACTATCAGCCTCGACTGCGGTAATGAAACCAACCTTTACCTAGGTTTCAGCCCAAGTAATTGAGCCTTCTTCAGAAGATGTACCTGATTCTATAGTATGTCTACGAGGGTATGGTCTAGAAATGTGACTACGCGTATTCAGGCTGTTATAGTTTTATTTCTAGACCACGCCCTCGTAGACATATTATAGAAACAGGTATATCTTCTGAATAAGGCTCAATTTCTTGGGCTGAAACCTAGGTAAAGCCTTTCGAACTATTTCGAAACTTCTGTATAACTTCTCTAAGAAATTCTTACAGCCTTCACAAAACCATACCCTTTGTTGCATTCGTCTATTGATCTTAACTTTCGAGATACTGAATTTTAAATCAGAGGCTTGCTGGACATACACACATGCACTTAGATGAAGTGCAGACATTTAAACAGTAATGTTGCAGTACACACAATTTTTCCTTGTAACTTCGTCTGGAAGAGACTGTACGCCACTTGCAGCAAATTTTTCTCCTTCTTGTATAAAATCTAAAAATTCTGTTATGGAATGTAAGCAATCCAATAACAAAGACCTCAGATTTTTACTAATAAGTGTGAACATGAGATAATTTTTATCTTATGTGTAAGTTTCTAGTATTGCACTATTCGTAGTGGACGTTTTAAAAGCTGGCGACCACACTGACTGGACAAGAAACTTTCGTTTTTTCTGGTGTCGTGTTCGTGGACACTAAAGTTTATATTTTTGTATACTACAGACAGAACAACACAATAGTATGTGGAGACGGGAGGAAATGTGTTTTACAACTGTTTTGTGGTTACAATTTATATTACTGTAGCTATACACCCGTGCTCCGCGACGGGCGTTTAAGAAGGGCCTTTGCATGATGATGATGATGAGTCCCATACTTCTTTACAGAGCGTAGGGGAGCGACGCGGGAGAACCGCGCCGCCTTACTAGGCAAGGTCCTAGTGGAGGTGGTTTGCCATTGCCTTCCTCCGACCGTAATGGGGATGAATGTTGATGATGAAGACGACACAATAACACCCAGTCATCTCGAGGGAGGAAAAATTCCTGACCCCGCCGGGAATCGAACCCGGGACCCCGTGCTCGGGAAGCGAGAACGCTACCGCGAGACCACGAGGGGCGGACGGCCTTTGCATATCGTCGCTTTTTAGGCTCAAGTTCCTCAATCGCTATAAACGGAACCACTATAAGATTGCTTTGTCGAAGGGTCTGCGTATCCTAACAAAGAGTTCAAATACAAATGAAACCTATCGAAAGAAGGAAAGCAATTTCGTTAATTATATAATAAGCAAAGCGAAATCAGTCAATCCGTATATCCTAGTCAAGTAAATTCTTTCATCGATTGACTCAAGTATTTCTTCTGTTAACCGTGGTTTCTTAGCAGTTACCGTCTTTGTACCAATGTTTTTCTTTCCAACTTCTGTAACTGTTCTTTTTTAGAGACGTTCACTCTTCTTCAACCGAACTGCCTACCGAACTATTCCTTATCGCAGTATCTGTGGTCTCAGAAAACTTCAAGCGTACCTCTTCATTACCTCGTACTTCCATATCCCACTTCTTTGGAAACTGATTCTTCCTAACTTGTCTCTTAAACATCAGCAAACTCTTCATCACTACTAAACTGTGATCAGAGTTGTAATGTTGTTGCTTTAATTTGCTATGAAAGCGGTGCTGATAGACAATAAAAGCGGGTTAAAAGCTGTGAGCTGTCTGGGGAAGTTAACCTTGCATTACTGCGCAACTGTTTCACCAGGTATCCAGTCCAGCTTACCAAATTCCCAACCAGACTAACATTAATTATAATCTTTTAATATCCATATGACAACCGGTGATATATAATTTAAATAAAAAGAAATAAATCAGTTTATATTTGGAAATTTATTTTAACATTGATCATTGAAATTTCAGCATATTAAACTTGATTCATAACTAAACGGGTGCCTTATTTAGGATTGTGAAAACGTGAGATTGTAATCTTACGGAACACATCAAATATGGAGCCAAGATTGGGAGACTGCATACAACACTGCATTCATAAAATAACACACGAAGAACGTTGAAACATATGCAAGAGGAAATTAACCACAACCAACCGATTCAATTTTCACCCAAAGAAGTTACGTTCGTAGCACAATCCTGTCTGTCATGTAATTACCACACACTGGTATACTAAATTCATACTAACTCTCTGTGAAATCTTCCCGAAAAGAATAGCTGAGGGCTACTTTGATGATTACACCACATGCTTCACGTGGTCAACTTGGTTTGCACAAAGAGTGTAACTCCACAATAATTTTGATAATTAAAATAAATTAGATCGAAAAGCAATTTACAAAAGAAAAACCTCGAACTGGTTACTATCGTCTTACTATTAACCTGATGGGTCAAAATGGTTCATATGGCTCTGAGCACTATGGGACTCAACTGCTGAGGTCATTAGTCCCCTAGAACTTAGAACTAGTTAAACCTAACTAACCTAAGGACATCAGAAACATCCATGCCCGAGGCAGGATTCGAACCTGCGACCGTAGCGGTCTTGCGGTTCCAGACTGCAGTGCCTTTAACCGCACGGCCACTTCGGCCGGCCGTGATGGGTCAAACAATTGTATAAGCACGTGGTACTGGTCTCAAAAAGTACACCCCACGTGGGTTGAACATATAGAAAAGTTGCTATATTGAAAAATATTGTCAAGACGAGACGTTATAATCTCACGCACATTCGCATTTATGATTGATGATCTTAGTTAGAGTTACTGATCAACATGTGGTTCCACTTTACTCACAAAGTAGTGACAAAGCAACTACTGGAATATTCTGAACTGTACACTCGAATCACACTGCATTGCAATTTAAGATAACATTAGATATTTTATAGCTAAACCTGAAATAAAGGTGATTAAATTTTCAGTTAGGCTGAACTTAAGAAATACATTGTCCTACGGACTTAGCAGACACGTGCTTAGCCGGAGATCTTACCACTTCAGACGATCGCCGCGGACAGACTGACCTGGGCTCCTACCAAGGGTGCTTCCATATACAAAACGGAAGTGACCAGAGAGGCAGCTTCCTATACCAACATGACAATGGACGGACAGGACCATACTAAGGATAGAAACCTCTTTGCTTTTAGAAACCGTAGCTACCTGTTCCGACGTTGGTCCTACTGTTCTCTAGCAGACAGGCTTGTCTGCTACCATCCAGCATGCAACTAGAAATACATTTGCTCATTCATCCTCTCACACAGAAGGGAAGCGGGATGACAGTATCTTATCATATACAGTATATAAAAGAAAGTGGATGTAGGTTCCGTATGAGACTGTGTGACATGAATTACATATAAACTGTTTTTTAAAGTGTAGTACTGTGACAGATCATCCTTGTTTATGTGTAAAAGTAACACGTTTCACTGCTCAGTCTCCTCCCAGATAGTCAGAAACACCACAGTAAATTTAGAAGAGGAATTTATGCCGTAAATGACAACATATTTAAGAAATTAACATGACAGGAATCCAACAGAGACATTTCATAACGCCAACGCTCTGGGAAAAGACTGTGCAGGGAATTTTCTGGCCATGCTAGGACATTCCCAAGCAGGCTTCTCACACCCAATTTAAACCAAAAATGTAAACAAAAGGCAAAAGGTCACCAGCTACTTGCTAAAAAACAATAATTTCAACACATCTGTAGAATCTACCAATTTCAAAGAGAAAACAACAATCTGTGACACCTATTTAAATGATAATGTAGACCTAATTCGGTCAGCAAGTAAAAACAATGGTTCCTGTGTCATTAATATGAAAACAATTTCTGGTTGTTACCCTTATGGAGTTCACCAGTATTTGCTCATTGCAAGAGCCAACTGCTGATAGGAAAATTAATGACTGTTTATTAACAAGTAAAATTTATGAAAATAGCAAAGGTGCCACAGCAATTTAAAACAAAATATGAAAATAACATCAGTATTATAAATCAGAACATTACAAAGCACAATCCGCAAAAGCAAAAATAAATGATAAGGGAAAAAAACATGTTTTACAAAGTGGTTATCGCAAAAAAATTCTATATCTTATAAAACTAATAATTTGTAGAATTAAAATAACTTTGTGGTACTAATTTAATCACTCTACTATCTTTCAGTTAGTTAGCAAACAATGATCACTGTGTCATTATACTGAAACTACAATTAATTATGTGTTTGTTACCCTTAAGGGGTTCCTCACTATAAATATGCCCCATGCAAAGGCTAATCGATCACAGTCCAATGAGCATGAATAGCTATCTGACTGATAAACGAAGCAATTCCACAGGAATGAATTTGTGTTGTTGTTGTTGTGGTCTTCAGTCCTGAGACTGGTTTGATGCAGCTCTCCATGGTACTCTATCCTGTGCAAGCTTCTTCATCTCCCAGTACATACTGCAACCTACATCCTTCTGAATCTGCTTAGTGTATTGATCTCTTGGTCTCCCTCTACGATTTTTACCCTCCACGCTGCCCTCCAATGCTAAATTTGTGATCCCTTGATGCCTCAAAACATGTCCTACCAACTGATCCATTCTTCTAGTCAAGTTGTGCCACAAACTTCTCTTCTCCCCAATCCTATTCAATACCTCCTCATTAGTTACGTGATCCACCCACCTTATCTTCAGCATTGTTCTGTAGCACCACATTTCGAAAGCTTCTATTCTCTTCTTGTCTAAACTGGTTATCGTCCATGTTTCACTTCCATACATGGCTACACTCCATACAAATACTTTCAGAAACGACTTCCTGACACTTAAATCTATACTCGATGTTAACAAATTTCTCATCTTCAGAAACGATTTCCTTGCCATTGCCAGTCTACATTTTATATTCTCTCTACTTCGACCATCATCAGTTATTTTACTCCCTAAATAGCAAAACTCCTTTACTACTTTAAGTGTGTCATTTCCTAATCTAATCCCCTCAGCATCACCCGATTTAATTTGACTACATTCCATTATCCTCGTTTTGCTTTTGTTGATGTTCATCTTATATCCTCCTTTCAAGACACTGTCCATTCCGTTCAACTGCTCTTCCAAGTCCTTTGCTGTCTCTGACAGAATTACAATGTCATCGGCGAACCTCAAAGTTTTTACTTCTTCTCCATGAATTTTAATACCTACTCCGAATTTTTCTTTTGTTTCCTTTACTGCTTGCTCAATATACAGATTGAATAACATCGGGGAGAGGCTACAACCCTGTCTCACTCCTTTCCCAACCACTGCTTCCCTTTCATGCCCCTCGACTCTTATAACTGCCATCTGGTTTCTGTACAAATTGTAAATAGACGAAACAAAATATCACAAATCAAATACAACACACAAAAACAAACATTGAGTAATAAAACAGCTCTGAAAGTAAAGTAGTCAACGTGTAAAAACAAACACCAATAAATAAAACACCTGCAAAATACAAGAGTCAAAGTCTAAAAAAAACAATAAATAGAGCACCTGCAAAATACAAGAGTCAGTCTAATAAATACCAACAAATCGAACCCCTGCAAAACACACGAGTCAAAGTTTCTCTGACAGAAACACATGTATATGCATTGGACTAAGAACCGTATAATCACTGTTCACTGACACACTCAGTAGTTCCACTGTTCCGAGGCACAATAAAGGAGGGGGGGGGGGGGGGGGTTCGTCGCCGCAGCTGTCAGTAGGGATTTTTTGTCCATCTGTTGCGTGCAATCCCGCCGTCTCTGCCCTCTCATGAAGTTTCTCTTGGTGGCCCGTGTCACGTACATCTCGATTTGGTTCCATGTTTGTGTTGTCAAATTCGTGCGGTATCCTCGTTTGACATGCCATGTTGATATTCCTGGGCAAGGATGATAGTTAATGGCTCTTCTTTATACCACCCTTACCTACCAGAGAACATCGAACTATGACTTACTGTCGCTTGACAGTGGGCATCCGCCAGGAAATGTTGATAGGTGTCGTTGAAGTCTGCCAGTTTCTCTGGACGGTGTGTGTCAAAAGGCTCCACGCCCCTTATGTTGTTAAATTCTTGAGTTATCCTCAATTGGCTCGCCGATTTGATATTCCTGGGCAAGGATGACACTTAGTGGCTCTTCTTTGTGCCACCCTTAGCAACCAGAGAACATCGAACTATGATTTACTGTCGCTTGACAGTGGGCATCCGCCAGGAAATGTTGATAGTCATCGTTGACGCCTGCAAGTTTCTCTGGACAGTACCCGTCAAAAGGCTCCACGCCCCTTTATCCCCTGTCTTCTGTCGTTTCACCGCGGCCGTCTCGTCACGGTCGCGTGCGTGTGGTGCGTTGCCAGCAGATGGATTTCCGCACGGTGGACCGCTCGGCCATCTCAGGTCATCGCCTCCACAAAGGGTCCACTGGTGCGGCCGGCCATTAGCTCCGGGCGCAAGGGAAAGTGTTTGTCCCGTACCCTTCTTTTGTTGTGACCGCGCTCCCGAATTGGCCCGGTTGACAGTGTGTCCTGCTAGGAAAACCGCCAGTTTACAACTAGTCCTCCTCCTCACTGCTCCCGCTGTCTCGTAATAGTTTAGCCGGTTCGCTTTCACGTTCTCAACTGCATTCACAGAAATTGTTCATCATAGTTATGTGATTACAAAATGTCATACATAATACCTCTTAGTATTTTCTTTCACAATTTTTAAGAACAAAAGTGAGACTTAATTTTTTTTAAATAAAAAAGTTACATGAATCAACAATATAAAAATAAAAGTTAAATGACTTTACAATATAAAAATAAAAGTTAAATGCCTTGACAGTAAAAAAATAAAAGTGAAATGAATGGACAGTATAAAAATAAAAATTAAATGAACTGACCATATAATATCTAAATCCACATCACTAATGTGGTTCACTTGCGTTTTAATAAATCAAATGCTACTTATTAATTCACTAAAATGAATAGGATTATGCCTTGTGCAAGTATAGGTCAGGACAGCATAGGGTTCACATGTTATTTACACACACACACACATGCACATCTGTTGTCTATACTACAAACTAACTACCCATAAACATGTATTATTCAAAATTCTACTTCAATCCACTACTAGTTAATCCAACAAGCTACTTCAATGCTACGTCAACACAGTGTTTATACCACTACAACATTGTTCTAATTCGTCCTCTTCCTGACGCTCGCGGCATATGTCTTGTCACATGATAAATGTGGAGAAACTTTCCTTAAACATACACAGTAAAAAGAACATTGGTTATTTACACGCAAAATCATTTATACCAGTTGACACACCTGATAAGAGACTCGCAATTATACATTTATCATACTCATATGTTCATACATAAAACAGTAAGACAATTTCATCTATGATTACGTTATCACAAGAATTAATCACACAGATGACTCTGAGAAGGGTAAAATATTTTCCTCCTACAGCTTATATTACATTTTCTTACCCATTTTGTTCCAATTTCGTTCCTTTTTTAAGTTACCTTTCGCATCCAAATAAGTTATTTCGCCTGTGGTCGTTAATCTGGATTCATTTCTCATGAATGGCAAAATTGTGGTCTCCTCTATGCTGTAAAAGAGTTTCATCTTAACATATTGAACTTACAACAGACACAAAAGATCCGAATCCTCCTGTAGTTTAAATGACAAATGTTTTGCTTCATCCTTATTACATTAAACCAAGCTTTCCTTCGGTCCCATAATCAAAATTATTTAATCTTCCTCTACCTTCAGGAGGAACATTTCTTCAGTTCAACTCATATAGACTGTAGTGCATCCCGCACCAGCGAAAACAGTAAGCTGTAATGCTCAGCATCAGCAAAACACATAAACGTCACTTTTCTAGGACAAGTATTAACGCAGAATAATTTTTCAGGCTCTGGCTCAACATCAATCAAGACTACAAAAAGGATCCATATTTCTGTTCCGTTCTCCATTTGCTGGAAAACTGCTTGTCGTTTGACTACCACAATAATATTTCAGGGCCACGTAAATTACACAAACCACAATTCTTCTTTCACCTCAAGGGAATCAATCAACTTACGAAATCCACAGATAGCACTTTACGTACTCAGCTGTAAAGAACAAAAAAGACATATATCATCAATATTAACATATTAGCGTATATTGGGAAGCCATTGGTTAAACAATCGTATTATCACATCCTGTTTTCAAGATTCCAAACTTACTCATTCCTTTCTCAGAGTTCTCTTATCTTAAAATATTGATACAGCACGCATACTATAGTAAGAGATCCTCTTTTATACTGATAGATATAGAATAGTAATAGATAGATAGTAGCACTGAAAGCAGAAAATCGGAAACAAGGCTACTAACAGCTGGGGACCTGGGTTTGCCAGACCCATAATACCCACAGATCGGATATTCCCCTGAGTTTTGCATTAATTCAACACAGATCTTGCTTCCCTCACAAGCGACTCGTTTCAATTTACACAAAAAAAACATAAACAGCATTTCACACGTTCACAAATAAACCTTTTATCTTCACATTTGAACCAACCTAAATCCTAATTGCACAAGGAAAGAAAAAAAAACTACAAACATCACTTCAATCAATCACATATAAACATCTTTATCACTATTTTTACCAACATATTATTCAAAATTGTATTTATCACAAATGTAAACTAATCAATTGTTTCTCTTCACCGACCTCTCTACTCCTCACTGTCCTTTCTACTCAATGCATGGTTTTACGTTTGACACATGGTGTAGCCCTTTTGATTTCTTCGATCGAAGAGTTTCCACTTCTATGGCGTTTTCATGGGGAATCTTCCTTATCCGATACGGGCCGTTAAAGAGATTAAAACATTTCTTGCAGACACCTGACCGTTTGTTAACAGCTTGTATGATCTGATAAGAACTTTTTGTTCTACATGAAACACTGTTTTTCTCACGTTTTTCTTATACGCCTTGACTCTGGTTTCTGCTGCACGCTTGATGTTGCGTAAAGCTAAGTCAACAATTGCGTTCCGGCGTAGTCTCGGCTCTAGTGGCCAAGGCACCACCTCTTTGATTTTGCTCGGAGGCTCCTTGTTTTTTAGCACAGTGATTGGCGGAAGCTTTGTTGACAATTAGGCAACTCATTAATTATGTTCTGAAATCCTTTTAGGTGTATGTCCCACGATCGGTGATCACGACTGCAGTATAACCTACATAATTTTCCTAATTCATGCATAATACGCCCACTGGGGTTCGAGCTGGGGTGAAATAGAGATATATATATAGGTTTAATTCTTCTCCTTCGAAGCATCCGCTGCCAGTATTACGATCTAAATTGTGGTCCATTATCCGAGATAACCCTTTTCACGCTCCCAACTTCATGCAGAAACTGCTTTGCAAATGCAGTTGGCACTGCCCTTCCTGTGGCTCGCTTCAACGGAGTCAGACACACAAACTTGGAGGTTAGTTCCACCGCTACGAAAACATATGCAAAACCTGCTTTGGATCGTATTAGTGGCCCAAATAGATCCACGGCCGCGAGGTCACAAAGTTTGCTTGGTATTATCGGGTGCAATGATGCAGCATAAGTCACTGTGGCCGCCTTTGCTCACTGACAATGTCCGCACACTCTAAGTACACAACGAATACGCCGTAGCATGTTATTAAAATAGCATGTCTCTTTCAGTTTTTCACAACATTTCTGTGCTCCGAAGTGACCATAACTTAAATGTATGTACCATATAATTTTGTTTACGAGTTTCTCCGGAATCACCAACACCCATCTGGAGTCGTCCGGGGCTCGTTTCTTGAATAATATTCTATTGCGCACTAAGTAGTACTGGCGTATTCCTACATTCTCCTTGTCCTCCCACTTCTTCTTTATATCTTTCAATACTGCGTCCTTATCCTGTTCGTCCGCTATACTCCCTAACGAGGTGGTAATAAAATTCTCGAACGCTACATTCTGTAAGTATAGGATGCTAAAATTGTTTTCACCGAGTTCCCCTTCTTCTGTGTGAACCAAACCTATAGGAATGCGCGATAAAGCGTCAGCAATTACATTTTTCTGTCCAGGAATGTATTCTACAGTGAAATTATATTCCTGTAGGTATAGTGCCCAGCGTCCTAGTCTCCCAGCGTGATTTTTGTGCTCATACGAAATTGGAGTGCACGATGGTCAGTGTACACCCTGGTGGTCCTCCCAAATAAGAAATACTTACATTTTGAGAATGCCCAAACTATCGCGAGTGCTTCGAGTTCCGTCATGGAATAATTTTTTTCACATCGAGAGAGCACCCTGCTCCCAAACGAGATTGTTTTCCAAGTTGTAATATCATCATTTCCTTCCGTTTGAAACAGTACCGCACCTAATCCTGACAAGGAACTTTCCGTCATTAAACAGAATTCTTGTGTCAGGTTGGGATGCACGAGGATGGGAGCCTCTACCAATGCCTTTTTCAATTTATAAAATTCATCCTGTGCCTCTTGATCCCAGACCCACAAAGCGTTCTTCCTTGTTAGTCCACATAGACGGGTGTACCAAGTACACTAAAATTTATAAATCGCTTATAAAAATTACACAGGCCTAAGAATGCTCGCAACTGTTTTTTATTTGTCGGCATTGCACACTCCGCTATCGCCGCAATTTTCTCCGGGTCAGGTTGTATTCCATTTGCTTAGACAATATGGCCTAAGAATTTTATGTTCTCTCGTCCGAACTGTGACTTATCTAAGTTGACTGTTACACCTGCCTTCTCAAAAACATCCAGTAGTCTGTTCAGAACGTCATTATGGTCCTCCCACGACTTTTCCGCAATTAATATGTCATCCACGTAAATTGTCACTCGCTGTTTCAAATCATCAGGTAAAATGCTATTTAATGCCCTTATAAAAGCAGCTGATGAGACGTTTAGTCCGAACGGGAGACGACGGAATTGGAAACAATTTCCGTAACACAGGAACGCTGTATATAATCTGCAAGATGGGTGTAGCACGATTTGCGAAAAACTCGAACGGAGGTCGACAGATGATAGTACCTTTACCCCGTGGAAACGTTGTAAGAGTTCCTTAAGGCTTTCAGGCCTGTCCGTTTCCGACATAAAAATTGTGTTTATCTGTCTCGAGTCTAGCACCAAACGAACTGAGTTGTCGCGTTTTGGTACGACATGCAAGGGTGAGTTGTACGAGCTTACTGCCCGCTCAATTATTCCTTGTTCTAACGTCTTGCTTATTTCCTTCTCCACCTGGGCTTTATACGCCACGGGAATAGGGTATGGTCTAACAGAAAACTTCTGATGGTCACGTACTCTGAATTGGTAAGTAAAACCCTTAATCGCCCCCGGAGTCTCAGAAAATACCCGTTCATGATTCCTAAGTAGGCAATACAATTTCTCCTTTTCCCTGTCCGTGGTTCTGACACCCGCGATGCTCTTTCTCAGTGCATCGGCAAAAACAACATCTTTCCCCTGCCCACCAGACGTAGAGCACGACTCACTTACATAGTTCACGAGTAGCTCCAGTCTCGGTTGCGACTCGGTTTGAGCTTGAAATTTTAGGCAACTAATTTCTGACTCGGCATGTAATATGCATTCATCAAATACTAAATTAATTGGCTGATCCCCAACTTGAACTGTCATTACTCCTCCACCCATGTCAATTACTGCATGGTGGGCATTCATGAAGTCATTTCCTAAAATCATTGCCACATTCAGCATTTGGAGCACAAAGAAGTTGTACTCAAACTCTCTTCCTAGGTAGGTAAAATTAAGTCGAGTCTGCCTTCGAATTTCTACGCTCTTACCGTAGATTGCGCCCTTCACCTTTATTCCTCGCACTTGAAAAACGGGCCAAGTCCCAGTCCCTTCGCATTTTGGAAATGCTGCCTCGCTCACTATCGAGAAAGGGCTTCCAGTGTCAATGACACACTTAAAACATATTTCGTTTACTGCAACTGTCACGACTGGATTTATTCCCGAAATCTTAGCACTCGTAGTTTCTTGCAACAAATCCACTCTAATATCTTCCCTCTCTATATACCGTATGCACTCCTTTGCCATGTCGCTCATTTGTTCCGATTGGGCGCCTTCTGCGCTGATCGTTTGTCATTGTCGGTTTTGTTCATTTCCATTTGCTGGATTATGTCTAGGGTTAGCCGGCCGAATTTCAACATCATGTGGTACTCCGCCTAAAATCCTATTCCCACAGTGTTCATCGTAGTATCGATTCTGGTTGCCGTACCTGTAGCGTTCACGATCTTGTCCACGTCCTCGATCATTTCCGTTGTTCCACCTGTGCTCGCGGTTGTTACCCCAGTTTCTATACGGCCGGTCCCGATTATTGTTCCGTTCGCGTCGCGACGACCAGTCACGCCGTTGATTAGTACTACGGCCACGACTTCGGTCGCGCTGCTGTGCCCTGTAATAACTTTGTGCTTGATTAGGCGGGCATTCTCCTGTATTGTATTCCAACTCTTGGAGAAGTGTCTTAAACCTTTCCACGTCCTCTTTGCATCGTCCCGCAAGAATGACGTGGCGCAAGTGCATCGGCAATTTGGTGATGCATATCCTAATTAGTTCCGCAGGCCCGTATGGGTCGTATAGAAATTGATTTGCCTGCAGCATGTGGTCGAATAGGCGTGCTGGGCTGCCGAAACCAGACTGGTTCAAATTTGGCAGCATAATTATGCCATGCTTGACCCTATCTTGTGCCGCTTCCGACCAATAGGTGGACAGAAAGGCTTGTCGAAACTCCAGAGTGGAGTTGCAGTGACGCGCTGCCGACCTCATGAGAATCGCCGGTTCGCCTTCCAAATAGCCACACATATATTCTATCTTATGTGAACTTGCCCAGTCGGGGGGAAGACAGAACTCAAATTGCTCGAGCCATGCTCGTGGATGTATTCCTTTTTGCGAATTTCGAAATATCTCAAACTTTCTCACCGTAAGGAAATGTTTGAAATCAAATCCCTCCATTTCCTCCCGGCGAGGCCCTTGAATGTTTCTATTTTTCTCATGTCTGCCCCTCAAAATACATTCTTCCCTGTCGTCAAAATCTCCCTCGTGGCCGGAGTCCCTCTCTGCACTGTTCGTACAGCTATTTGTGGTGCTATTGGCGAGTTCGGAATCACACCCCATGCAGCTCTCTAGATGCGCCACGCGTTCTTGTAATTCGCCTGTTACAGCTTTGCGCCGCCTGTTCACTTCGAACTGACCCTTCTGAAATCTAAGAAGCGAACGCACTTCTTCGGTCTCTACGAGCGCTATCGGTGTAGTATTGTTATCGCTCTCCGTCACCTTCATCGTGCCTACGATGTCCGCTAATGCTGCAATCTTATCATGTATTTGTCTGTTGTCCTCCACCCCAGTCTGCTTCAATTGTTCTACTTGCTGTTCGAGAGCGTGGATTGCTTGACTGTTGTCCGCTACTGTGTTGCTAACGGACGCGGGACAATGCGTTTCCGCCTCCCGCACCCTAGAGAGTACCTGCTGGTGTTCTCTTTGGCATTCTTCTCTCAGCGCTTGGAAATTCCTAAGTATCTGTTTCTCGCTCTCTTTCGATTCCGCATCGCGAATCCGCTTGCCCTGTTCTAAAGTTGCAGACGATCATCGATTTGTTCAAATGTACGGCCTAATTCTTTCATAATATCACTTTTTATTTCACTTGCCAGATTGTTTATTCTTTGTGAGATATCATCGGACACTCTCGGCATCGACTTGTCGACTTGTCTGCTGGATTAGTTTTTCGTCTATTTGTTCGCCTAGCTCGCGGATCGATTTTTCAGATTTCTGCGTCATTTGTTCGCCTAGTTCTCGGATGGATTTTTTGGGTGATTCTTTTTGTTCTCGGAACGATTTTTCTGATTTCTCTGCGTTTTCTTTATTTTGTTGCAATAAGGCTTTTATGAGTTCTGCCAAATCAATTTGGTTAGTTGGAGGCAAATTAATTTCTGGCTCTGCTGTGAGCCCGTTCGTCCTGTTTTGCATTTCCTCTGAAGTATTCCCCATTGCATTTTCGGAACCGTCCGACATGTTAATATTCGAAATCCAATTATCCCCTTGGTCCATGTTGCTTAAGTTGTTGGAGCGCCTACTTTTAGCTTGGTTACGTGTCTGCATTAGTTCAATTTATACCCGGTACGCAACACACTATTCAGAATAAATGTATCCCCCAAAAATTACGACAGTCACACGGAAGGTACCCAACCCAGTACGCACTTTTTCACACGCAAAACAAATTTATATCTTTGATCGAAATCAGTGCAATTTACAAGCGAGAGAAAAAAACACATACATATAAAACACACAAATGTAGAAAACAAAACAAGACAAACAACGCAACTCCGCTCAAAAACGCCGTGAATCTTTTGAAAGTCTGCTCAGAAGCAACGCAGAAGTTGTTTGAGCGCTGCAGGGAAAAAAATTAAGATTATACAACGCTCGCAATCTAACGTTTCAGAGATTCCAGAGTCTAGCGGAATCACAGAACAGGGTCGCCATGTGTAATGTTGGTACTTTAATTTGCTATGAAAGCAGTGCTGATAGACAATAAAAGCGGGTTAAAAGCTGTGAGCTGTCTGGGGAAGTTAACCTTGCATTACTGCACAACTGTTTCACCAGGTATCCAGTCTAGCTTACCAAATTCCCAACCAGACTAACATTAATTACAATCTTTTAATAGCCATATGACAACCGGTGATATATATATATATATATATATATATATATATATATATATATATATATATATATATAAGAGAATTTAAATAAAAAGAAATAAATCAGTTTATATTTGGAAATTTATTTTAACATTGATCATTGAAATTTCAGCATATTAAACTTGATTCATAACTAAACGGGTGCCTTATTTAGGATTGTGAAAACG
Organism: Schistocerca nitens; assembly: GCF_023898315.1. NCBI lineage: Eukaryota > Metazoa > Arthropoda > Insecta > Orthoptera > Acrididae > Schistocerca > Schistocerca nitens. Next base: position 404,769,592 of record NC_064618.1, read on the forward strand.
TGAGATTGTAATCTTACGGAACACATCAAATATGGAGCCAAGATTGGGAGACTGCATACAACACTGCATTCATAAAATAACACACGAAGAACGTTGAAACATATGCAAGAGGAAATTAACCACAACCAACCGATTCAATTTTCACCCAAAGAAGTTACGTTCGTAGCACAATCCTGTCTGTCATGTAATTACCACACACTGGTATACTAAATTCATACTAACTCTCTGTGAAATCTTCCCGAAAAGAATAGCTGAGGGCTACTTTGATGATTACACCACATGCTTCACGTGGTCAACTTGGTTTGCACAAAGAGTGTAACTCCACAATAATTTTGATAATTAAAATAAATTAGATCGAAAAGCAATTTACAAAAGAAAAATCTCGAACTGGTTACTATCGTCTTACGATTAACCTGATGGGTCAAAATGGTTCATATGGCTCTGAGCACTATGGGACTCAACTGCTGAGGTCATTAGTCCCCTAGAACTTAGAACTAGTTAAACCTAACTAACCTAAGGACATCAGAAACATCCATGCCCGAGGCAGGATTCGAACCTGCGACCGTAGCGGTCTTGCGGTTCCAGACTGCAGCGCCTTTAACCGCACGGCCACTTCGGCCGGCCGTGATGGGTCAAACAATTGTATAAGCACGTGGTACTGGTCTCAAAAAGTACACCCCACGTGGGTTGAACATATAGAAAAGTTGCTATATTGAAAAATATTGTCAAGACGAGACGTTATAATCTCACGCACATTCGCATTTATGATTGATGATCTTAGTTAGAGTTACTGATCAACATGTGGTTCCACTTTACTCACAAAGTAGTGACAAAGCAACTACTGGAATATTCTGAACTGTACACTCGAATCATACTGCATTGCAATTTAAGATAACATTAGATATTTTATAGCTAAACCTGAAATAAAGGTGATTAAATTTTCAGTTAGGCTGAACTTAAGAAATACATTGTCATACGGACTTAGCAGACACGCTCTTAGCTGGAGATCTTACCACTTCAGTGTCTCGCCGCGGACAGACTGACATGGGCTCCTACCAAGGGTGCTTCCGTATACAAAACGGAAGTGACCAGAGAGGCAGCTTCCTATACCAACATGACAATGGACGGACAGGACCATACTAAGGATAGAAACCTCTTTGCTTTTAGAAACCGTAGCTACCTGTTCCGACGTTGGTCCTACTGTTCTCTAGCAGACAGGCTTGTCTGCTACCATCCAGCATGCAACTAGAAATACATTTGCTCATTCATCCTCTCACACAGAAGGGAAGCGGGATGACAGTATCTTATCATATACAGTATATAAAAGAAAGCGGATATAGGTTCCGTATGAGACTGTGTGACATGAATTACATATAAACTGTTTTTTAAAGTGTAGTAGTGTGACAGATCGTTCTTGTTTATGTGTAAAAGTAACACGTTTCACTGCTCAGTCTCCTCCCAAATAGTCAGAAACACCACAGTAAATTTAGAAGAGGAATTTATGCCGTAAATGACAACATATTTAAGAAATTAACATGAAAGGAATCCAACAGATACCTTTCAGAGTCTATAAATCCGCTTCTGTATACACTTCGCAATCCAATTTGTGAATCTCTGCCTGACCTTGATGTAATTCAACTTAAATCTTCTAGTCTCTTAAACTTCAGCAAACTCTTCATCACTACTAAACTGCGATCAGAGTCTATAAATCCGCTCCTGGATACATTTCGCAATCCAATTTATGAATCTCTGCCTGACCATGATGTAATTCAACTTAAATCTTCACGTATTTCCCTGACTTTTCCAAGTATATCTCCTCCTCTCGTGATTCTGCAATAGAGTATTCACTATTATTTGCTGAAATTTCTTGCAAGGCTAATTTGTCTTTTTCCTGCCTCATTTTTAGTACGAAGTCCACTTTCTCGTGTCACCTTCTCTTCTGCTCCTTCTCCTATACCGCATTCCAATCATTCCTGACTATTAGATTTTAATCTCCCTTTACGCACTGGAAAACCGGTACTGAATTACCTTTTCAATATCCTCATATACTTTTCTGCCTCTTCATCTTCGAATTGCGACGTCGTCATGTGTACCTGAAATATAGTTGTCGATGTTGGTTTGATGTCAATTCTTACGAAAATAACGCTATCACTGAATTGTTGACTATAGCTCTCTCTCTGCCCGTCCTTCCTATTCATAACGAATCCTACTCCTGTTATGCCATTTTCTGCTCCTGTTGATATTTCCCTATACTGATCTGAGCTGTCTTCTTTCCATTTCACTTCATGATAAATTCAGCCCTAGAATTTCCCTTTTCAGACTTCCTATGTTCCCTAACATGTTCAGACTTCTGATATTCCACGTCCCGCCTCGTAGAACAATATTCACAGGGCTAACCATAACAATCTTCTTCTTCTGTAGTGGTCAATCCAAGGATTGGTTTGCAACAGCTACAATGGCAGCTTGTCTCCACTCTGTGCGTCTTTCAGCTTTTCTCTTCATTTCTTTATAGGTGTTACATCCCACATCTTTCACGATTTGATCCATGTACCTCAGTCGTGGTCTTCCTCTTGGTCTTTTTCCATCGACATATCCCTCTATGATTGTGTTTAGGAGTCCTTTATGTCTTAATAGATGGCTTGTAAATTGCACTCTTCTTTTAACAATGAAACTCCAGAAGCTTCTCTTCTCACCTACTCTTTCCAGAACCACTTCGTTTGTGACCTTGTCGATACATTTTATTTTCAGCATGCGTCTACAGCACCAAATTTAAAAAGAATTTAGCTTCTGGTCTTCCTCTGTCCCGAGAGTCCATGTTTCACACCCATAGCATGCCACACTCCACACTTATGATTTCAAAAATCTTTTCCTGATTTCAAGGCTGATGCTCTTAGATGTTAAGATGTTTATCTTCTTGTTAAAAGCAGCCTTTGCTTGAGCAATTCTACTTCTCACTTCTGCCTTGCTCCTTCCATCCCTGGTAATATTACTACCCAGATAAGTAAATTTATCAACTTGTTCAAGCAGTTCATTGCCTACATGAACTTGGACTTTTACTTGATCTTTTTTGTCGCATGCCATTACTTTTGTTTTTGCTTTATTAATTCTCATATTATATTCTTCCCCATATCTTTATCCATTCTATTCAGTAGGACTGCAACATCTTCTTTACCTTTTCTGGAGTCTTTTGCCAATGGAGAGATCATCATGACACTTTTTCAATTACAGCCTCATGTCCTGTGGATACACGCTATGTGTCTTCAGTGCGGAGCTTTTCATTGCGCTCTACATCCTCATGCCGTTCATCATCGCTCACTCTTCCTCGTCTGGGGGCAGTTTCCCACCCCAAGGATAAGAGAGTGCCCTGAGCCTCCTCCCCCTTTGACAAGTCACTTAGTTGAATGAATGTGACTCGTTACGACGAAAGTCTTCGGCTGCCATTGCTGACTATCTTTATTCAATAATCAAGCGGTGGCGGGGTTCGAACTCGGGACCGAGGACGTTTTGATTATGGATCAAAGACGCTACCTCTAGAGCACGGGTCACAAACAGCAGACTCCTTAAACTTTAAATTACTATTTACTACTTTGCGAGATCCGATTTTGGTGAAATAAAGCCTGTATGTTGCCCCAAGCTATGCCTTTTTAGGAGTGCAATCCCTTTGAAAATTCGTCTAGTAGTTTTGGAGAAGAGCGTGTTGAGATAGTAACGTGATCGGATTTTGGTGAAATAATGGTTACATGTTGCTCCAAGATACGCTCAAATTACCTGCGAACATCCTGTGAAAATCCTGTGACAATTGATATGGTTGTTTTGTAAACTAACGTTTTCAAAGAGACAGGCAGGACGGTTTTACCGTTTCTACATATTCGAAAAATAAAAGATCAAAAACCGCCCTCCGTTTTGAACACTAATACACTTTCATTGAGAAAAAAGTTTAAATTGCCTGATTTTGAAAATGGATGTAGTGGGACACATGAGTACCACAAACCTCACCAGGTCCATGTTTTCATGTGAACTTAGAATTTTCAGAGTTAAATTTTTATACGTAGAGTGATTTTATCAGCATGGCAAATATGAAAGAAGGTATAGCAAAACAAATTTATTGTCGTGACAATGACAAAGCCGAGCGGTTCTAGGCGCTTCAGTCTGGAACCGCGCGATCGCTACGGTCGCAGGTTCGAATCCTGCTTCGGGCATGGATGTGTGTGATGTCCTTAGGTTAGATAGGTTTAAGTAGTTCTAAGTTCTAGGGGACTGATGACCTAAGATGTTAAGTCCCATAGTGCTCAGAGCCATTTTTAGAAGAATTACTGAAGAGTGTAGTAATGTCTCAAAACAATGTCTATGGTGTTTAAGAAAATACAGTTACTTACTTCATTAGTTTTTTTGAATGCTGAAGATGGTGGCCTGGTCGGCTTTTGGTGAAGCAAATGCACTGTGCTGGCTATAAAACAACGCCGCCCCATATGATCGCTCTCAGCGTTCTATATATCCACACTTTGGTCCGCTGTACTTCTCTCCAAGACCGAAAAAGTATTTCGCTGCTACATGATTGCTGTAGACCAGACGCCTCTAAATTACTAGATCACATGGGTGACATATCACGTTTCGAGTTTCGGTAGGCGCCGATAACAAACTTTCTCATAAATCCAACTAGAAAATTACAACGATAGTTATTGCTATTTAACGCTAAACAGTATTCAGTGAAAACCACACGTACCTTTTTATTACTCTTTAGTACACCTACTGAGAGGTATGAAATTTATCGTTTCATTAGAAATTTCCTTAACTGTGGCCCTAACTTGTCTGTTGTATGAGTAAAATATTCTGTAATGTACATGTAGTTCCTTGTATCTATACAACTAGAAACGTTCGGAGAAATGTATGTCCAGAGCCGGCCGCTGGTGGCCGAGCGGTTCTGGCGCTGCAGTCTGGAACCGCGCGACCGCTACGGTCGCAGGTTCGAATCCTGCCTCGGGCATGGATGTTTGTGTTGTCCTTAGGTTAGTTAGGTTTAAGTAGTTCTAAGTTCTAGGGGACTTATGACCTCAGCAGTTGAGTCCCATAGTGCTCAGAACCATTTGAACCATTTGTATGTCCAGAAATGCTTCATTTATCAGATACCCAACCTTTTAGGCTTTTGAACATCTGTGGGTATTAAGACGGAATTGGTGTAATGTTATTTCATCGTAATTGTTACTTTTCGCCGGTCCCAGTGGCCGAGCGGTTCTAGGCGCTTCAGTCTGGAACCGCGCGACCGCTACGGTCGCAGGTTCGAATCCTGCCTGGGGCATGGATGTGTGTGATGTCCTTAGGTTAGTTAAGTTTAAGTAGTTCTAAGTTCTAGGGGACTGATGACCTCAGATGTTAAGTCCCATAGTGCTCAGAGCCAATTTTTTTCTTGTTACTTTTCCAAGTACTAAAGAGAATATTGAGTGTTCCAAGCAGTCCGTCTTCAACAGAAACGGATTTACGCATAATAGTATCAAGAGTAGCAATTCTGGGTCCAGTTGTAAAGCGTACTTCTTTCATCTCCACCGCTGTCATTCTCACAAAATAGTTGCTGATTTTCCATAAAAAGCTTTTCAATGAGATTCTTGCATGCTCGAAAATCATACCGCCGCCTAATGCGTCCTCTTATCTGAAGCGATCACGGTCGTTCACGTTTTTTCTTTGCACGAAAAGTATTGAAAGTGCAGCTGCAGCCCATCTCTTCCATCGCGGTCTATTCCTTCACGGACAGAAGTACGACAGCGAAACGTCACAGAGGTTGATTCCTCAGCTCTCACACACTCACCCTGCTGTATCTGAACTTTACCGACATCTGCTCTCGCAGGACTCTCAGAGAAAGTGCTCGCAAGTAACTATCAGGCAGTAACTATCAACGAAAATTCACCATTAGTGTGAACAATTCTGCGAGTACTATCTGAGATTACCAACTGCCTGAGAGAAAAAAAGATTCGCGTGTATGCCGGACCTTAAGCCGTCGGCACACGGACCGTGCATTTCAAAGTCGAGCGTCGAGCGTGCAGAGCGTGGCCCACGAGATATACGGGCCCTGTGACGAACTTGTGACGTCACATTAGTTGGCCTGTTCGCCACACTTCCCGAACGTTCAGCTCCGTGCAGGGCCCACAGGAAATCAATATTTCATTCAAAAGTACCCGCGAATGGTCTTAATTTTGTCGTTGTAGTATCGAGAAATTGCATGCATTTACACGCGGAGTCTAGAGTTATTAAACTAGTCTGAAATAGTTACTCCACGCCAGAGACGGCTGTTGGCACTCGTAAGGCCTGCATTGTCACGTGCTGTGACGTACCCACTACGGCTTGTCTTTCTCGTGGACCTCGGTGCCGAGATTCTGACATCATAGCGTGGAAAATGCACGTTGGGGAGTCTCTCCGAACGTGCAGAGCAATCTCAAACATGACAGATATTGTGAACTTTGACCGCTGAGAGGAAAGAAAGGATCTACGTCATATGCACAGCACCTCTCTTCAGTACAGATTCGTGTGTTGCCATATTGGCTTTCTGTTGAAGCCCATATGTAGGCCTATATATTTCGCTTCTAGCCATCGAAAAATTTAGGATCTCTCGAAATCCCGTCGTTAATTATATGATTTGTAGTAATAATGTGACGGGAAACGTCATATTGGTGGTTGAAGAATTATTGTAGCTTGTGTATTACGAAAGTAAAGTGTTTCAAGGCATTGGCACACTGAGGATCCTTTAGAACCGCAATGTTCTTGATACAGTTTGTTACAATCAAATGTCAGCTAGTAAATATCTGCGATTAAAACTTTCAGTATACGGTAACAAGCAAGGTATGGTCTTTACACTATTATGACCAGTACAATGCAATAAATATCATTGTAGAATGCTAGATTAGGGGATGATGTGTTCCTGGTTTGCGCTATACTACATCTGGACATTTTTATTACTAGCCTCGGCATTTTCCTATATGTTCTGATACTTTCTTATTAGTTTAATAAAAGTATATTGCATATTATCCCATGTAACGTCTATTGATTATTCATATGATTTTGAAACGCAACGCTGTCGGTTTTTGAACATTTTTGAACACATTCTAACTTGATTTCTGAACGAATCATAAGCTGATTTTTGAATGCGTGCATAGTGTATGTTATGTCTCTGCCAGGGGAATCCCCGTCGCATCGAGAAATAAAAAACTCTTCCTCTGACAAAAGTGGACGGGGTTGTACGAGCTGAGCGGAGTAAACCCGAATGCCAATCGCTGTTTATTTATGTGGGTGTTGGGCTGTGCGAATGATCAGCGTTGCTATAACTATTAGCGAAACTATAGTTTCAGGCTACGAGAGTGGAAATAAACAACTAACACGAATAACAGCTTACAAAGATCACATATTAATCGTCTCGGTGTATGCAAGAAAATGAAATTTTCACGGAAAATTTTTGCCAGACCGCTATCCTACTAAGGGGCAGTTGTACAGCCCCCCGTTAGCAGCTGCTTAAGTTCTATTCACGTAATAACGTGGAAAACGTGTTGTACAAACACGCAGTAACGCCTAACCGGAGGATAAATGCGAGTAACAAAACTGGTGATTCTGGCAGGGTTAGTGAACTTAACCGGAGAATACATGAATAGTCGCAGAAGTAGTGATGACAAGATCGTTGGTTAGAACGAGGGGACATCACACAAATTATATGGAAGAATATGACTTTCCAAATTTATATAAAAAATTCGCACCACTATCTTTCAGTCTCATGCTTGAGAAACTGGGGCGTATGAACGATATTTCCTAACATTAAATTTTTTGAAAATTTTTGCTTGTAGTGGGGCTAATAGGCATTTGATATCAACAGCATTTTCAGTGAGACAACGACATTTTGATTTTTCATATAGCAAAAGGTTTGGCGAACTTTGATGAGGTATTAGATTCTTTCTCAGAAAGTAAAGCAAGCCGTGTAAAGCCATAGCAAGATTAGATAGAAAATAATGGTGGGACCTAAGGATTTAAGAAATGTGTACTGTCTTGCTTGTCTCTTGTCTCTACTACGTAACGTTCTCTAAAAAATTAAAAGTTTATGATTATGTTGAACGAATGTCTGAACTGTAGAATGGGATACATAACTGGAGTTATCGTGTAGCGTGTTGTAAGTGCAAGTGGTGCGCTTTCTCCGTGTTATCGTTAGCAAAAACTTCATACAGACTGACTGGGCAATGCAACTCCCAGTACCAAAAAAGGAAATACAATCACTGCAGAATACATTCAGCCTCTTAGGCACTGAACCCTGTGGCCCCTCTAAAGCAGCAACGGTTTATTCAAATAGCTCTAAGCACGATGGGACTTTACATGTGAGGTCATCAGTCCGCTAGACTGAGAACTAATTAAACCTAACTAACCTAAGGACATCAAACACATCCACGCCCGAGGCAGGATTCGAACCTGCGACCGTAGCAGCCGCGTGGTTCCGGACTGAAGCGCCTAGAACCGCTCGACCACAGTGGCCGGCGCAACCGTTGAACGCGCTGTATTCTGGTCCCTCATAAAAAATATTCTAGGTACAGGCTCAGCAGTGTGCAATGCTGCACATAATACGGGGTGTTCCAGAAGTCTCTCCGCAGTGCCGTATGATTGTTAGCCGCGCAGCCGCGCGTGCCGTATGATTGTTCGCCTGCCTGGGTTACTTCCCTTCAAGTGGACTCTCCCAACATTCAACTGTTTCGTTTATCTCAGTAAAAATGGAGATTCCATAAATTTATAACTTTTATTTCACTGAGTTTCATTTCGGTATATTCACTGCGGCAAACGGCACGCGCTTATGGCGCTGCGGAGAGACTTTTTGAACACCCCGTACTTTATAATGTACATGAAATTCTTTTGGCTGATAAATGAAAACATTTAAGAAAAATGCATCTTCTTCGAAAAATATATGACCTGGACTGGGAGACGGTACTGATTGTGGCGAATTACTAACGTTGACGTTTTTATCAAAATTATATTGCAAGTCAAGTTTGGCTTTTCAAAAAAAAAAAAAACGTTTGACCATTAAAGTTACATCGGTTAGAATAATATATCATATTTACTAATTGATCCACAAACAATGAGAACTATTCAGCAAGTATTATCTAACCTCACTAAATCAGCATAAATGCAAATCATCAAATTACATAAAGCTCTGTTCACAAATCTTAGAAACATTACAAAAGTGAAATATATAACTAGTCTTTTCATCAAATCAGTATACGTACAGTCTGGGGTTACTCAACAATTACAAATTATCAGCCAGCTCACCTATACTAACGAGCTGGGATAACAAAAATAATAATTATTCAACATTTTTACCTTGCTTGCGAGAAGACTTCTACTTGCATGTTTTCGTAATTCCTACATTAATCTAACAATTGGTGGCTCACACAGCACACCACAAAAACTGCCTACTCCATCGTCTCTCGCTCACAGACAGCTAACTACAACTGTGCGCCAAGCACTCTCTTACTACAACACTACAATCTCAGAACGGAAACAGTATCTTTGGCTCTGCGAACGTGCACACTCAGCAATTCGCTTTATAAAGCCTATCAGAGACATACCACGTTTATGATATCGTAGTTTCAGTTTAGTTCATCGTAATATTCTTATCATATTCGAGTGGCACATACAACTGTGCCCCAGCAGACTCCTTTCAACTCGTTTCATCTTCCATATATTTAATTTTATGTCACACAAAAGACAAAGTTATTTTCTGATGGGCAATAAAGAGCGCAAATGTTTTCGAAGAGTTCTTTTCTCCCGGTTACAAATAATCCAATACACTATTAATTGTGAATTTTTTTCTAAGGGAGGCAGGATGTCGAACCGGCCGACTGGGAACAGAAGAGGCACCACAGGACATTTTAATTTCCACTGTCATGAACTGAATTCCACAGAGCGAAATACAGTGACGTGCGATAGAAGAATGCTGTGTGAACAGGCGTGGCAATGCGCTTTGGCACACTTAAGGTCAAATAACATGTCTTACATTTCCTCGAACATAATTATTTGTTTTATATATCAAAGTCTGCAGAAAGACGTACGCTACAAAATGAACATATATTTGAAAAAAAAAATTAATTTTTTGCCTCCTGTTTCATCGTAAATTCGGGGCTGTCTTAATTTACAAAGCAGCTTGTACTACTTGCAGCGAGATATTTTGCACTTTCTTGATCCACGTTTCTTATTTACCATTTTGTAAAGATTCTGCTGTTGAATATGGAAATGAACAAGTAAGATTAAGATTTATATCGCACCGTTTGCAATGGAACTTTTATAAGCCGATGTCCTTATTGACGGAACATGGTACTTATCGTTTTGTCTTATAACATGTCCTATAATATTGAAGCTTTTATTTGTGTATACTACGGACAGAACAACATAACTAGCGTATGGACACGGGAGGAAATGTGCGTCTTGATAGAGCCGACGAAGGAGTTTTACGCCCGTCCATTTCGCTCGTGAGACTCGCGAGCCAGATACAGCCCACAAGTGCCGATGGAGCGCGCTGCGATCGGCTATGCCACGTTGAGGCACACGTACACTATGGGCAGGTCGCATTGTTTCTGAGAGTTCAGCACCACGTTAAACTCGACAGCGCGGTCCGTTTGCCGACGGCTTTCAGACTAGTGGCGTGCAAGTAGCGCAGCGAGTAGAGAAGAGCGAAAGCACGGAGCATGGGGCTCGCGAGAGACAAGCAGTTTACACGGCCCCTCCTGCTGCGCTCGAAGCGACCTTGGCACGCGGCGCGGCGCTGCCTGTCGTCGTTACGTCACAGCCGCGGCCGTAGCCTGGCCCACAATTCCCCCCCCCCCCCCCCCCCTTCACCGCCTTCAGGCCGCCGATAGCCGGGCGCTGCTATTTGCGACGCGCAGCGCCAGCCAGCTGCGTTGCGACACGGCAACGGCAGGCGCTGCTCAGCTGCAGCGGCGAAGGTCGGCAGACCGACGACCCTTTCGGCGGCAACCGGACGTGCTTCACTTGGCGGTCAGCCCACGCGCCGCTGCGCACGGCTCACGCGCTGTCACCGCCTGTGGGACAAAGAACTTTACTGAATACACCACTCGGCAGCAGTTCTTAGTGGTTACCACTGTGTTAGGGCTGCAGTATTTAACTGGCACCTCGTCGCGACACTCTGAGGTGGAGGTGTAGAAATGAAGTAAAAAAATTATTTATAGTAATTACATTTAATTTTGGAACACAAGGGACGTGGAACTTGTTGCGGCAGAAGTAGTTGGAACACCATATTTTTCGGAAAATTTCACCTCTTTCAGCGAGTTCTTTTTCCGTTTCACGTTTTAATAAAACTCCACGCAAGTGAGCCTATAGTTAATCTCGAATTGATTCCACAGTGGCCGGCCGGAGTGGGCAAGCGGTTTTAGGCGCTACAGTCTGGAACCGAGCGACCGCTACGGTCGCACGTTCGAATCCTGCCTCGGGCATGGGTGTGTGTGATGTACTTAGGTTAGTTCGATTTAAGTAGGCTACTTCTAAGTTCTAGGGGACCGATGACCACAGAAGGTAAGTCCCATAGTGCTCAGAGCCATTTTTTGATTCCACAGTCTCTGGTAGCAGTCGATCTCTATCATCAGTCTCTGGGTCGACATTAGCGAAAATACTCTTTGGACAATGGCATTGCGTGCGAGAACAAAAAACAAATACTCGCAAAATTTTAGCAGTAGGTATTTGCTTTCAAGATCTTCAGTTTCCTTAAGAAAGTAAATCCATCTTTTTTTTCCACGGAGTTTTTAGACTTCCATTCTTCCCAGTCACACTGTGTTTCTAGAAAGCTCTTCAGACACACAGCTACCCATATATTCCTGAAAAAATTGTCGCTTGAAACTTCACACCATTTTCAGTCTGGTATATAATAGTTTTTTTCATCATCAGCCAATTTGGGGTTTCAGACACTGTCATCCAATCAAATACTTGATGTTTACCAAAGTAAATAGCCCATTTCAAAAGAAATGGCTCTGAGGACAGGGACTTAACTTCTGAGGTCATCAGTCCCCTAGAACTTAGAACTACTTAAACCTAACTAATCTAAGGACATCACACACATCCATGCCCGAGGCAGGATTCGAACTTGCGACCGTAGCGGTCGCGCGGTTCCAGACTGTAGCGCCTAGAACCGCTCGGCCGTAGCCCATTTCTCTAAGTAATCAAATGATGTGATATAGAAACCTATCGTCTCTTCCTCAAATTTCGAAATTCATTATTTCCTAGTTAGCGTTCTCATTCTTTAATGTTTTCAAACCCAACTTGAATTGTGTGTCAATAAAGCTAGAAGTCTTCATTTCACTCAGACATCTTTGAGAGTCGATTAATAAATTTCGCCGTCCGAGGTGGCCGAGCGGTTCTAGGCGCTACAATCTGGAACCGCGCGACAGCTACGGTCGCAGGTTCGAATCCTGCCTCAGGCATGGATGTGTGTGATGTCCTTAGGTTAGTTAGGTTTAAGTAGTTCTAAGTTCTAGGGGACCGATGACCTCAGAAGTTAAGTCCCATAGTGCTCAGAGCCATAATAAATTTCTTATTTCAATTATCGAGACTTAATACTTCTCCATGCTTTTTATTTATTCTTTTTTTGTTTTTTCAAACAGAGCCAAGTTCGACTGCAGAAACATGAAGTAAATTTAACTGACCGGACCACTAAAAATATCTCACATTATTTTGTGTGGCCTGTCTTCGGCGACAGTATTGTGGAGAATGTGAGCAGAGCATACAATTCCTTCGACATTTCCTCCTAATTCTTCTTTAATTTGGTGAAACACATTCTGCTGGCAGCGTCGGTGAAGCATTTCGAAGTTGATACTGGTACTGTCTCAACAAAAAGTGATAAATTTATCTAATGGAATTTGTAATTGCCTTGAAGTGTCTAGACAAAACTACGCAATTGTCTCCGATGTTTCGTTATTCAAAGAATCAAACTTCAGCAGCTTCTGTTGGATTCCGTCTTTTTCAATAAAGTATTCAACAAATAAAGGAAACACCTTTTCAGCCTTTTGGTTCGCTTCATCGGTGCCTATGCCGTAAAATGAAACTTCTTGCAATTGTTCTATGTATTCGGACGCAGAACGTGGTGCGACAATATTTTCTAACAATGGCTGTAGCTTTGGTCCTGGCTATAGACTGCCTTGCGGCAACTTTGGAGTCAGGATGTATTGCGGCATTCAGTTTTACGGTACATTCAAGAGAACTGAAGTACTGACAATGCTTGACAGCTTTATACGCTGTTGTTACTTTTGCAGCAGCAACGTCCAATTCTTCCTGGGTATCTTCTTTAATCATGAATGTAGAAACAGTCTTTGATGTCGATGCCATCGCGAAGCTATTTGTATGATTCTTCGTAGAAATGTCATGCCTCACATCTCCATTAATAACCGAGATGAAACAGATACTATCTCACACAACGCTTCCTGATCCGTACGTCCTTTCTTGACAAAAGACCACTCTTCTGTGTAATCATCCGAAAAGTGGCCCTTTTCATCCTTAGGCATTTTCACAAGTTATGATAAGTTCATAATACCACTGTATTCATCGAAGTACACGTCACTATACGCTTCACGCCCTAGACTGGGTGGTCCATTGATCGTGTCCGTGCCAAATATCTCACGAAATAAGCGTCAAACGAAAAAAACTACAAAGAAAGAAATTTGTCTAGCTTGAAGGGGGAAACCAGATGGCGCTATGGTTGGCCCGCTAGATGGCGCTGCCATTGGTCAAACGGATATCTACTGCGTTTTTTTAAATAGGAAGCCCATTTTTTTATTACATATTCGTATAGTACGTAAAGAAATTTTCGCTTTGTGATAGATGGCGCTGTAATAGTCACAAACATATGGCTCACAATTTTAGACGAACAGTTGGTAACAAGTAGGTTTTTTAAATTAAAATACAGAACGTAGGTACGTTTGCACATTTTATTTCGGTTGTTCCAATGTGATACATGTACCTTTGTGAACATATCATTTCTGAGAACGCATGCTGTTACAGCCTGATTACCTGTAAACACCACATTAATGCAATAAATGCTCAAAATTATGTCCGTCAACCTCAATGCATTTGGCAATACGTGTAACGACATTCCTCTCAACAGCGAGTAGTTCGCCATCCGTAATGTTCGCACATGCATTGACAATGCGCTGACGCATGTTGTCAGGCGTTGTCGGTGGGTCACGATAGCAAATATCCTTCAACTTTCCCACAGAAAGAAAACCGGGGACGTCAGATCCGGTAAACGTACGGGCTATGGTATGGTGCTTCGACGACCAATCCATCTGTCATGAAATATGCTATTCAATACCGCTTCAACCGCACGCGAGCTATGTGCCGGACATCCATCATGTTGGAAGTACATCGCCATTCTGTCATGCAATGAAACATCTTTTAGTAACATCGGTGGAGAATTACGTAGGAAATCAGCATACATTGCACCATTTAGATTGCCATCGATAAAATGGGGGCCAATTATCCTTCCACCCATAATGCCGCACCATACATTAACCCGCCAAGGTCGCTGATGTTCCACTTGTCGCATCCATCGTGGATTTTCCGTTGCCCAATAGTGCAAATTATGCCGGTTTACGTTACCGTTGTTGGCGAATGACGCTTCGTCGCTAAATAGAACGCGTGCAAAAAATCTGTCATCATCCCGTAATTTCTCTTGTGCCCAGTGGCAGAACTGTACACGCCGTTCAAAGCGTCGTCGTGCAATTCTTGGTGCATAGAAATATGGTACGGGTGCAATCGATGTTGATGTAGCATTCTCAACACCGACGTTTTTGAGATTCCCGATTCTCGCGCAATTTGTCTGCTACTGATATGCGGATTAGCTGCGACAGCAGCTAAAACACCTTGTAACTAACCTGTTTCTATGGGTTATTACGTTAAGAGTGGGACTGGAAATGCTTATTGATTGTGAAATTAACGTGAGAAGATTAGGGTCGCCACCGACTCTAACCATACAACTAATCAAAGGTTTGGCCGAGTCGGAAAATAAATTAATTTGATCACAGACCAAAAACTCATAAAAATACGTGTTGTTGTTGTTGTGGTCTTCAGTCCTGAGACTGGTTTGATGCAGCTCTCCATGCTACTCTATCCTGTGCAAGCTTCTTCATCTCCCAGTACCTACTGCAACCTACATCCTTCTGAATCTGCTTAGTGTATGCATCTCTTGGTCTCCCCCTACGATTTTTACCCTCCACGCTGCCCTCCAATACTAAATTGGTGATCCCTTGATGCCTCAGAACATGTCCTACCAACCGATCCCTTCTTCTGGTCAAGTTGTGCCACAAACTCCTCTTCTCCTCAATCCTGTTCAGTACCTCCTCATTAGTTATGTGATCTACCCATCTAATCTTCAGCATTCTTCTGTAGCACCACATTTCGAAAGCTTCTATTCTCTTCTTGTCCAAACTATTTATCGTCCATGTTTCACTTCCATACATGGCTACACTCCATACAAATACTTTCAGAAAAGACTTCCTGACACTTAAATCTATACTCGATGTTAACAAATTTCTCTTCTTCAGAAACGCTTTCCTTGCCATTGCCAGTCTACATTTTATATCCTCTCTACTTCGACCATCATCAGTTATTTTGCTCCCCAAATAGCAAAACTCCTTTACTACTTTAAGTGTCTCATTTCCTAATCTAATACCCTCAACATCACCCGACTTAATTCGACTACATTCCATTATCCTCGTTTTGCTTTTGTTGATGTTCATCTTATATCCTCCCTTCAAGACATCATCCATTCCATTCAACTGCTCTTCCAAGTCCTTTGCTGTCTCTGACAGAATTACAATGTCATCGGCGAACCTCAAAGTTTTTATTTCTTCTCCATGGATTTTAATACCTACTCCGAATTTTTCTTTTGTTTCCTTTACTGCTTGCTCAATATACAGATTGAATAACATCGGGGAGAGGCTACAACCCTGTCTTACTCCCTTCCCAACCACTGCTTCCCTTTCATGTCCCTCGACTCTTATAATTGCCATCTGGTTTCTGTACAAATTGTAAATAGCCTTTCGCTCCCTGTATTTTACCCCTGCCACCTTTAGAATTTGAAAGAGAGTATTCCAGTCAACATTGTCAAAAGCTTTCTCTAAGTCTACAAATGCTAGAAACGTAGGTTTGCCTTTCCTTAATCTTTCTTCTAAGATAAGTCGTAAGGTCAGTATTGCCTCACGTGTCCCAGTATTTCTACGGAATCCAAACTGATCTTCCCCGAGGTCGGCTTCTACTAGTTTTTCCATTCGTCTGTAAAGAATTCGTGTTAGTATTTTGCAGCTGTGGCTTATTAAACTGATTGTTCGGTAATTCTCACATCTGTCAACACCTGCTTTCTTTGGGATTGGAATTATTATATTCTTCTTGAAGTCTGAGGGTATTTCGCCTGTTTCATACATCTTGCTCACCAGATGGTAGAGTTTTGTCAGGACTGGCTCTCCCAAGGCCGTCAGTAGTTCCAATGGAATGTTGTCTACTCCGGGGGCCTTGTTTCGACTCAGGTCTTTCAGTGCTCTGTCGAACTCTTCACGCAGTATCGTATCTCCCATTTCATCTTCATCTACATCCTCTTCCATTTCCATAATATTGTCCTCAAGTACATCGCCCTTGTATAGACCCTCTATATACTCCTTCCACCTTTCTGCTTTCCCTTCTTTGCTTAGAACTGGGTTTCCATCTGAGCTCTTGATGTTCATACAAGTGGTTCTCTTCTCTCCAAAGGTCTCTTTAATTTTCCTGTAGGCAGTATCTATCTTACCCCTAGTAAGATAAGCCTCTACATCCTTACATTTGTCCTCTAGCCATCCCTGCTTAGCCATTTTGCACTTCCTGTCGATCTCATTTTTGAGACGTTTGTATTCCTTTTTGCCTGCTTCATTTACTGCATTTTTATATTTTCTCCTTTCATCAATTAAATTCAATATTTCTTCTGTTACCCAAGGATTTCTACTAGCCCTCGTCTTTTTACCTACTTGATCCTCTGCTGCCTTCACTACTTCATCCCTCAAAGCTACCCATTCTTCTTCTACTGTATTTCTTTCCCCCATTCCTGTCAATTGTTCCCTTATGCTCTCCCTGAAACTCTGTACAACCTCTGGTTCTTTCAGTTTATCCAGGTCCCATCTCCTTAAATTCCCACCTTTTTGCAGTTTCTTCAGTTTTAATCTACAGGTCATAACCAATAGATTGTGGTCAGAGTCCACATCTGCCCCTGGAAATGTCTTACAATTTAAAACCTGGTTTCTAAATCTCTGTCTTACCATTATATAATCTATCTGATACCTTTTAGTATCTCCAGGGTTCTTCCATGTATACAACCTTCTATCATGATTCTTAAACCAAGTGTTAGCTATGATTAAATTGTGCTCTGTGCAAAATTCTACCAGGCGGCTTCCTCTTTCATTTCTTAGCCCCAATCCATATTCACCTACTACGTTTCCTTCTCTCCCTTTTCCTACACTCGAATTCCAGTCACCCATAACTATTAAATTTTCGTCTCCCTTCACAATCTGAATAATTTCTTTTATTTCATCATACATTTCTTCAATTTCTTCGTCATCTGCAGAGCTAGTTGGCATATAAACTTGTACTACTGTAGTAGGTGTGGGCTTCGTATCTATCTTGGCCACAATAATGCGTTCACTAAGCTGTTTGTAGTAGCTTACCCGCGTTCCTATTTTCCTATTCATTATTAAACCTACTCCTGCATTACCCCTATTTGACTTTGTGTTTATAACCCTGTAATCACCTGACCAAAAGTCTTGTTCCTCCTGCCACCGAACTTCACTAATTCCCACTATATCTAACTTTAACCTATCCATTTCCCTTTTCAAATTTTCTAACCTACCTGCCCGATTAAGGGACCTGACATTCCACGCTCCGATCCGTAGAACGCCAGTTTTCTTTCTCCTGATAACGACATCCTCTTGAGTAGTCCCCGCCCGGAGATCCGAATGGGGGACTATTTTACCTCCGGAATATTTTACCCAAGAGGACGCCATCATCATTTAATCATACAGTAAAGCTGCATGTCCTCGGGAAAAATTACGGCCGTAGTTTCCCCTTGCTTTCAGCCGTTCGCAGTACCAGCACAGCAAGGCCGTTTTGGTTATTGTTACAAGGCCAGATCAGTCAATCATCCAGACTGTTGCCCTTGCAACTACTGAAAAGGCTGCTGCCCCTCTTCAGGAACCACACGTTTGTCTGGCCTCTCAACAGATACCCCTCCGTTGTGATTGTACCTACGGTACGGCTATCTGTATCGATGAGGCACGCAAGCCTCCCCACCAACGGCAAGGTCCATGGTTCATGGGAAAGGCGTGATATCGCTCATAGGGGATGCGACGTAATTAATAGTATTTCCCGTGCACTGTCCACGAGAATCAACCATTTAAAATAAAGTAGTACATACATGAACACGTGCAGATCAGCTCCCAGCAACACACCTGAAAATAAGACTTAATCTAAAGCATTTGTTTTAAAATAAAAGGGGAAACTAATCACCGGACCTGTGCGTAAGGAAACGCGTTGGATGTGCTAACAGGAAAGCTACGAGGTGAGTGGCTTCGATGCAAAAACGTAACCTCGGAATGCAAGAGAAAATTGTGTATAAAATCATTTATTCCTAAGATATGGATGTGAGGCATGTACACAATTCCTGATAACATTAATTCCTAAAACATTAAAGAAAAGCATCGAAACATACACCGTTATAATCTACACCTAAAACCATTGGTGTGAATCATTCATACAACTGCTGTTGCCTGATAACTGATCGCAATAACTCGTGAAACGGTACACGTTTCGCAGTACACCCGCGTCCCCACGTGGTTTGTGGAGACGCAATTTCTAGGCATCGTGGCCAAGTTGCAACAATATCTCATCACACAATCATGATCAGTTAACATTCTTTAAAACAAACATGAGACTGGACAGTTAATGATGACGATAGCCCAACAAACTTTAATGTTCAACCACGTGGTCGGCTCCCCACGGACGAAAGATACATAAAGCAAGGCTAATTTACGAGAAGGCAAAGCTATTAATATTTAGAAAAATGAAAGCTTGTACAGGCACAGCTGAAAGCAAACAGACATTCATACAGAAGCGAGTGCTCACTTCTTATCGACACCTTTGTATGGCGCTCTTCCGGTGGATCCTAGTCTGCTATAGAAATTTACCACAAGAAAAACCTGCCAAAGTTTTGCATTTCTTGCTGCGACAAGGAAAAGCAATCTTTCAGAATTGAAAAGTGAGACCAAATGCTAACAGCTCTCCCCTCGCCAAGTAACAGCGCGCCACGCGGTCAGTCTAACTCACCCTTCTTCGACTGGAGCACAGCTGTGGACGCTTCCCGTACCGGCGGCAGACTGCCTCCCGCTTCTCCTCCAGGCTCTTCCACGCTCCGCGTGGCCCGGAAAACCCAAAGATGCCATTTCCGCCACCAACCTAACGCAGGTGGATTTCTCACAAGTAGCGCAAACCTCTTTGCCACCGTCTAGCAACGTGACACGCAACCACATTCATTCAATCACACCAATATGATAATTATGAGAAAAGAGAAACAAGGAAGGAAAGAGAAATACTAGTGAAAATGGGCTACCGGACTAATGAAAGGTGGTTACAGGACCCTTTCAACCTTCTTGGGCATCATCATTTGTTGCAGGTCGTGGTTGACGTTTCACATGTGGCTGAACACTTCCTGTTTCCTTAAATAACGTAACTATCCGGCGAACGCTTCGGACACTTGGATGATGTCGTCCAGGATACCGAGCAGCATACATAGCACACGCCTTTTGATCACAATAGCCATACATCAACACGATATCGACATTTTCCGCAATTGGTAAACGGTCCATTTTAACACGGGTAATGTATCACGAAGCAAATACCGTCCGCACTGGCGGAATGTTACGTGATACCACGTACTTATACGTTTGTGACTATTACAGCGCCATCTGTCACAAAGCGAAAAATCTGGTCCAACTAAAACATTCATATTTCTTTACAAACTACACGAAAATGTAATAAAAAATGGGGGTTCCTATTTTAAAAAACGCAGTTGTTATCCGTTTGACCTATGGCAGCGCCATCTGGCGGGCCAACCATAGCGCCATCTGGTTTCCCCCTTCAAGCTAGACGAGTTTCGTTCTTTGTAGTTTTTTCGTTTGATGCTTATTTCGTGAGATATTTGGGCCGGTCACTATCAATGGACCGCTCTGTATACCCGCAGTACACACTTCAAACATTACTAGCTTGCACTCGTTCTTCGTATTACGTTTAGAAAGAATCGTCTTATCAGATCGCTATTCAAATGGGAACTACCCGATTCTTCCGCGTGGCGCTGCTTAAATAGTTCCAGCCCCGTACTACTGGGGAAGTCTGTTATTTTCTCGAATGATGGCGCTTGGTCTGGTAGGTGGTTATCACTTCGATACAGTAGACGTACGCAACGTGCAACACCATCTGCGAGACGACATTGTCAACATATACTCGTTGACTTATATAAATGTAACTGAGGCTGCATTTACATGTTGCGCTAACAGATGGCGTTCTTCAATACATAAGCCAATCTCGTAACAGAGTTTTGAAAAATCGGGACAAGATGGGGTCTTGTAGGGATGTCAGGAGAAGAAGACCCATAACGGTGATGGTCCCGATATACAGTGCACAAGATTGGGTCTTGTAGGGATGTCAGGAGAAGAAGACCCATAACGGTGATGGTCCCGATATACAGTGCACAAGATTGGGTCTTGTAGGGATGTCAGGAGAAGAAGACCCATAACGGTGATGGTCCCGATATACAGTGCACAAGGTTGAGGCTCCCACATAGACCGTATTACGATGGGAAACTACCACCATATCAGGCTGTAGTGTCCGCCCCCGGTAGCTGCGTGGTCGGCGCGACAGACGGTCAATTCTAAAGGCCTGGGTTCGATTTCCACCTAGGTCGGAGATTTTCTCTGCTCAGGGACTGGGTGTTGTGTTGTCCTAATCATTATCATCTCTTCCCCATCGACGCGCAAGTCGCCGAAGTGGCGTCAAATCGAAAGGCCCTAGCCACACGACATTTATATTTTTAGACTGTAGTGTTGAAACACTGTTTTAGTCCCGCAGTCGTAGTCCAGCAGCCCGTGAGAAAATGGTGCAACTGTTTTACACTACTTGGAGTTTCAATATATTGTTATTGTCGACGTAATAAGAAAAAGCCCATCATCATAAAACTTGCATTCTGGGACACGCGACATCCAAGCACTTTCATACGTGGCGTAAAATGCAGTTCCCGGAAACCATTTTATAGACTGTAGAACTCAGTTAATATTTCTCTTCTCTCAATTCTATTAGCAAGCCCATGTTCTCCCGTAACCATTTCTTCCACTCGTTCCCCTACAACTGCATTCAAATCCTCCATGACAATTAGATTTCCCTCCCCCTTTACGTACTGAGTTACCCTTTCGGTATCCTCATATACTTTCTCTATCTCTTCGTCTTCGGCATGCGACGTTGGCATGTATTCCTGAATTTCCATTGTCGGTGTTGGTTTGCTATAGTTTCTGATGAGAGCCGCCCTATCAGTGAACTGTTCACAGCAGCTCATTCTCTGCCCTAGGTACCATCCTATTCGTAACGAATCCTACTCCCGTTTTACAATTTTCTGCCGCTGTTGATATTACCCTGTACTCATCTGCCCAGAAATTCTTGTCTTTTCTCCACTTCACTTCACTGGCAGCCTGCATCTAGACTGAGCCGTAGCATTTCCCTTTTCAGATTTTCTAGCATCCCCGCCACGTTCAAACTTCTGATATTCCGCGCCCCGATTCGCCGCTGCTTGGGTAGCAGATTCCTTAATTTCATCTATGTCGTAATCACTAATTATGATGTTAAGTTTCTCGTTGTTCTCATATATGCTACTTTTCATTACCTTCGTCTTTCTTCCATTTACTCTCAGTCCATAATCCGTACTCATTATACTGCTCATTCTATTCAACAGGTCCTGTAATTCTTCTTTACTTTCACTGACGATAGCTATGTCATCAGCGAATCCGCAAATCTTAACATTGATATTGTTTCATCTTGAATTTTAATCGCACTTTTGAAACTTTCTTTTAATTCCGTTACTGCTTCTTCGACATATAGACTGAACAGTTGAGGCGAAAGACTATATCCCTGTCTTACACCATTTTTAAACCGTGCACTTCGTTCTTGGTCTTCCAGCCTTATTGTTCTGTCTTGGTTACTCTACATACTGTACATTAGCCGGCTTTCCCTATTGCTTACCCCTTATAGAGAGAGGGAAGAAAGGGTTTCCGTATGTCTCCGTATGAGCCCTAATTTCTCCAATTTATCTTCCTGGTCCTTACGCGAAATATCTATTAGCGGCAGTAGGACTGTTCTGCAGTCAGTTTCATATGCCGGTTTTGTAAATTTTCATAGTGTTCCTCGTAAAATCGCCTTCCCTCCAGGGATTCCCATTTGAGTTCCCGAAGCATCTCCTTGACAACTGCGTGTTGTTCGAACCTACCGTTAACAAATTTAGTAGCCCACCTCTGATCTGCTTCGAACTGCTTCGAAGTCTTCCGTCAATCCGACCTGGTACGGATCTCAAACAGTCAAGCCGTGTTAAGGAATAGGTCGCACCAGCGTCGTATAGGCGGTCTCCCAATAAACCGAAGTCCACCATTGCCTAACACATTCCCCACTCTCTCGTTCCATTTCATATCGCTTTGCAACGTATCTTCCAGATATTTAAACGGCGGACTGTGTCACGCAGGATACTACTAATGCTGTATCCGAACATTATGTGTTTGTTTTTCATACTCATTCGCATTGACTTACATTTATGTACATTTAGGCCCAGTTGCCACTCATAACACCAACTACAAATTTTGTCATTTTGTATCATCCTAATCGTCGACACCTTCCAGCACTCCACAGCTTCATCAACAAACAACCACAGGTTGCTGCTCACCCTGTCGCACCGGCCGGCCGCTGTGGCCGTGCGGTTCTAGGCGCTTCAGTTTGGAACCGCGTGACCGCTACGGACGCAGGTTCGAATCCTGCCTCGGGCACGGGTGTGTGTGATGTCCTTAGGTTAGTTAGGTTTAAGTAGTTCTAAGTTGTAGGGGACTGATGACCACAGATGTTAAGTCCCATAGTGCTCAGAGCCAGTAACCCTGTCGATCCAGCGGGCGTGGTTAGGGTCGATCTCACGGCCCATGGTGGCGAGAAGCGATCTCAGGAGAACAGCGGTAACTACTGCCCGTGTAAATCGGCCTTGCATGGCCGGCGTACCTTGGTAGTGTTGCGTCAGATGCGCCGACTTTATGTTGTTACGCTGCCAGCGGAGCGGCTGAGTTCCGCCCAGCCGAAGCGAGAGGTTGACCCTGGTGGGTGCTCGCCTCTCCGTGGCCAGGAGGACATTGGTTCAACACTGGCGGCGGCGCCCAGCACCAGAAACAACATTGGAGGCCTCACAGCGGAAGCCAGTTCGAGGTCCGGCTTTGCCGAGATGCCAGCCTGTCTAGGTGACCAGCTTTTATACAGGGTCCAGCATTAAAACCTCCCTCAATTTAATAAGTTGTCACAGAAAAACTAAATATGACAGAGAAAAAATTACTTTTATTTATGAAAAATACATACTTTGCCGTTTTGGATTATTTGGTTTTAAAAATTATATCTGCTAAATGACCTCCTACATTGTTGACACACTGACGATGTCTATCCCGACGGTTCTCCATACGTCTTCGTGTTACTTCTCTTGGAATGGCTGCCACTTCTTGGGTAATACCTCTGAGCCGTGTGCGGCTCGCGCTAATGCCATTCATAGCTTGGCATCTTGTAACAGCGATAGTGGCGTCTCGTTTTCTTAGTGTGTTCACTGGCGCCACTACGTTTGCTCGCCTTGTCTGTCCGTGAGTGGCAGCAGCAGCGTTTATCGATAGCGCGCACTGTGGTATCATCTTTGGAGCAACCTCTAGTATGTCCGGGTCGTGTTGTGTCGAGCTAGTTGAGTTGGGACGGAGCAGCAGTGAGGTCCGGACAGCCAGTACTCGCTCGACCGCTGGCGACACAAATGCACTGTCTGACGAAAATATGTGGTAGCGAAAGTGCTCGACCACGTCAAGGACCGCATTCAGCGAGTTTCAGTTGAATGGACCGTGATATTCGAGTAGTGCAACTATCACTGGTGTGTGTGTATCCACCCGTCGAAGTGACCTCATGGCAATAAGTGGTCAGTCGACGATGTATACTGGGATCTTCCCCGTGCCTGACTTGACTGGGGACAATCGTTGGTTGGTCGTTCGGTCGGTCGTAGCACCGGACTACGTGGACTGGTCTTCCAACCGTGTAAGAGGTCCATGACTAAGGAATTAGTTGCTAGCGCACTCGAGCAGATGTAATTTCGATGAATTGCTCACGCGCTGCCTGCGATTGTAGGCTATAAGAGAATCTCAGACCAAAGAGAAGTGTTGACCGCAGTAGGAACTGTGTGGCGGTAGGAGTAAGTTGTAGCTAGCAGTCGTGTGTATCGAGTTGGCTGGGCCGGTCGTGGGGCAATGATGGCAGTGCCTGAGCGTTGTAGTATAAGGTAAAAGCAGCCTCGCGCATATATACTATTGTTATATCAAGTCCCATGTAAATGTTTTTTAAAAAATCTCTTAATAATAATCTTTCTTATAAAAATTAATTTTGGCAATCATTCATATCAATTTAAAGAATTTACTAATTTCTCCAATCCATGGTCATCCCGATTATTGTAAAGAATAGTCAGTTGTTTCTTTTTATACATGACAAATGTATCGGCCAGCATTGCGCTGGGCTGTGCCAGAAAAATTTCTTATAGGAGCAGATATATATGCGTTATTTGGCGACGTTATTGAGGTAAGAAGTTTCAATTTAATCAGTATGATCTTTCAGGGCCATGACTCAGCACTGCTGACGTCCAAAATTTACCAGTTTAAATTCACAGTCACTTATTGAAAGGTTATAAGTGAGCCACAATTCTAATGAGAGATTAGTCCTATTTTTATTATTGGTAGGTTACGGAATTTATCTGTTGGCAGGCTATGCTAAATGTAGATGCTATATAATAATTTTTTTATTGGGAGGTTACGCTAAATGTCAATGATATACATAATTATATTTTATTGTGGGGAGGTTACAACCGCTTCCGGCTTCTCTGTGTTTGGGCCGCCTTATAATTCGTCCGTGTTGTTTCACAGTGACTGGTTTCAGTATTGTGAGTTGTTGGTGGAATTGTTTTTCCGGATCCGTGTGCATCTTGTGGTTTTGAATGAGCAGTTATGTTAACGCTGCCTGCGTACTGGATTTGGAGAGGTTGTGAACGGACAGCAGTCGGTTGGGGCGCACCAGTGAGCAGGTCCGTGCAGCGCCAGGGCAAGCCGGGGCCGCAGGCGGCGTACTGCCACTGTCGGATCGAGGAGTGGTAGCTGCGAGAGTGACGACTTGGTTGCACACCGAACCCTGGACGTTTGAGTGAAGAGTTCACTGCTAATGCAACCTCGACTATTCTGAGATCTCGCCTTTGGTCGGCGGGTTGTTGCTCTCAGGACCGTTGAGCCTGGCAGCAATGAGTGAAGTGTTTCGAAGCGGTGAAATATTGTGTACTGTGCATATTCTTTGGGACGTCTACCTTGGTTCTAGTGTTTCCTTCGGCCTTGGGTGTTTTCTGATTATGTAGTGCTGTCTCTTCGCCACTGCCTAAAAATATTCCAATGTTGTACTGGTAATCGGACGTTAGGCGGATTGGTCAGTCGGTCGGTCGGCACTTAAGCTTCCCCTAGTTTGAGTTGCCATCCTGCTACGTGAGTACAACTCTTGGCTGCTGTCTCACCTTATGTTTGAGTTACCTTCCGACCCTTGGAACACTTGCTGAGAACCGCTTGTCCTGATTCCTTAGATTGTGATGTTTGTTTTGAGGATATTTGTAGTTTTCTAATTATTGTTGGTGTGGCCTTCAGCAGAGCAATAATTTCACTTCTTTCATTATAAGACCTTCTGCCGTATTACAATAAGTGTTTTTAAAGCAAAGTATTTGTTGAAATGTGTGCTATTTGGAATTATTCGTCTGACTTCTAATTCAGGCCTTCAGCATTTAGTTGTTTGAGGTTATTGTGGAATTTTGTGTGATAAGTCCTTCAGCCGTCATACACTGAATTGTGTTTTTTAAAGAGATTGTTTTAAAATTTTAATTTCTTTAAATAAAGTTTACGTATTTGTTGTGCAACTGAGAGTAATTGATTACGACCCCATCCACAATCATAACCTTATCCTGCCCCACCCTGAGAACCCAGCTCTCAATGTCGTTAAGTCGAGTGTTGTGGGACGATGTTTGTACAGTGGAGCCTTTAAGTGTCCCCAAAGCAAAAAATCACTAGGCGATCAATCGGGCGACCTTGAGGGCAATGCGATTTCTCCTCGCAAAGAGAAAAGATGACCAGGAACCAACTCGCGCAACATTTCCATAGAACGCCGAGAGGTACGGGATGTTGCTCCGTCTTGCTGGAACCACACTTCTTAATCTTCAAGATCTGCAATAAACTTGTTTAGCCTAGGTTGGAGGAAGATCTCTAGCATATGACAACAACGGTTTGAATTATTTGTCGCCGTGTGGCCACCTTCTTCGGAAAAATACGGCCCCCGACAAAACATTCAGCACCGGCACACCAAACAGCACACGAGGACTGTGTAGTGGTCGCTGATTCATTTCACGATATGTTTCTGCAGCCCAGTAGCGGAAATTCTCTTCGTTTAAAGTTCCTGATAAGTGGAAATGGGCCTCGTCCGAAGAAATAAACAATGCTTCAGGTGGATTGTTTCGAAGGATTTCCTCACACACAGTTCTGCAGTTTCAAAACCTCTTTAACTTAAGTTCTTGGTAACCATTATTTTGAAGGGGTGCATATGAAATTCTCTATGAAGAATTCTTCTTAGAATCCTATCAGATAATACCAGGGCAGCTGCATGGTTATCGTTGCACAGACACTCTCACACGCGCCACATTTTCCGGCGTTGTTGCAGTCCGAGGACCGCCATCAGGTTTTCTTTTCAATGTTGAACCAGTATTTCTAAAGTCTGACATTCACAGTCGAACAGGTTTTCTATGCGAGACACGGTCATGTCGGTCATGTCGTCTTCGAAACGCTCTCTGAGTTCTAATCACAGAACCAACGTTATGAATAAATTCCTCCACAACAAACGCAACGATGCTCACCAAGCCACGACATAGCGCTCACTTAAAATAGCACGTACACCGCTTTCAAATAAAACACACTCCACATCAGTATCCTCACTACAACTCGCACGCCGGCTGCGTCAAATGCGGGAGGTTTTATTGCCGGACCCTGTACAAGACAAGGCAGGTCTTGCTGCGGTTGAGGCCACGTACGCGACGCACCAAGCGAGGTCGTAAGTGTCTCTGATCGCCGGTTGTTCCCCCTGCGATGGACGGAGCTGCAGGCGCGACGTATTAGCTAAACTTTAGGTGCCGGAGAGTGCCTGCTTTTCAGCAACATGACCTGTCCCAATCCTGCGTCGCTGCAGCGTATTAGATTTAAAAACGGTTGTGGTTCTATCGAAAGCACTCCGACTTAGCAGGAATCGGCTGAAAATTTCATGTTTTGAATTTCCTTGCATAACTATTAACTGCCCCAGGGAAACATATTTGTTAATACACGGTCCACTCGTATTAATGTGACCACCGCCTATGTTTGACGTGAACTTACAATAAACTCACAGACAGCAGGTGGCAGCACTAGCAGTGGAGGGTACATAAGAGCGCGGACGACAGTGCAGTGGTTTGTCATAGTGAAGAAATGGAGCGATTTATCATTCGTCCAGAAGGGCATGATCACTGGTGTTCAGGCCAGAAGTGGAAGCGTTTCCAAAATGGCTCAACGGGAAACCACCACTGTAATCACTTCCCTAGACGCTCATAGTGTGGACCTCTCTGACGAGGCTTCCCCCATGACAATACCTGCCACAAGGCAGAACACAAAGTTAAGTCCAAAATGGCTAAGTTTGTAAACTGTTCGTGTGCTGACATGGTTAAACTATACCGTGCGTAGCAAAATGGATTTATCCAAATACGTTGCCCAGACAGCTGTTGTGGAACACGGGCCATATGTGAAAGGGGTGAACGACAGCTATGGAAATGAGTAGGGGCGAATAGACGTGCAGCTGTTGGCATCTGACCGCCCTCCTCAACGACCGTTTAGCGGACGTTGCTGTGTATGGGTTTCTGCACCAGATGCCTGGCTCATGCAACCATATTGGCTGCTGTTCATAGGAGACGAGGGCTGGAATTTGCACGCCAGTACCGCAACTAGACATGCGCTGCGTGACAAGAGGTGGTATTTTCAGATGAATCACATTTTATGCTCCTTAGGACAGATGACCACTGGGATTTACAACGTGCAACGTCTGAAAGCGAACACCATGCATTAATCATCGGAACGGTCCAGGCTGGAGGAGGTAGCTTTCCCTGGGTGATGCCGTCAGTCAGGAAGGCACAGTGGATCAACATAAGTATGCATCTATCCTTGGGCCCCATGTCAACCCATACATGCAGTTTGTTTTTCCTCGGCACGATGGTATCTACCAGCATGACAATACAAAGTTTCACACAGATCGCAGTGTACGTGCGTGGTTCTAAAAGCACCTGGATGAGTTTACTGTATTCCACCGGTCGCCAAACTGCCTGGATTTAAACCCAATCAAGAATCTGTGGGCCACCTAGATCGGGCTGTTCACGCCATGGATGCTCAGCCGAGAAACCCTGAGCAGCTCGCCACGGCACTGAGTCGGCATGGCTCCCCATCACTGTGGGCACCTTCCAGCACCTCACTGATTCCCTTCCAGCACCTCTCGTGCTGAACAGGTGATACCATTAATGTGATGGATTCAAAATGGTTCAAATGGCTCTGAGCACTATGGGACTTAACTGCTGAGGTCATCAGTCCCCTAGAACTTAGAACTACTTAAACCTAACTAACCGAGGCAGTATTTGAACCTGCGACCGTATCGGTCACGAGGTTCCAGACTGAAGCGCCTAGAACCGCACGGCCACCACGGCCGGCAATGTGATGGGGTAGTCAATTTTTTTTACTGTTGTGGTTCAATATTTTTTTGTCTTGCACTTGCCCACTTGTTTTGCACTATATTTGTTTTGAATAGATATAAGGCGCAGTTTTTCGCAACTATTTGATAAACCCCTTATAGAGGATTGTAGTTTTATCATACTGTCAGCTAGGAGCAAAATACGAGGGTAATCCCAAAAAGTAAGGTCTCCTATTCTTTTATAAGTACATAGACCTGTTTATTTCTACAGTGGTTTACATCAGTTTACAGCCTGTACATTTAGCTATTTTTCGACATAATCACCATTTATGTCGATGCATTTTTGAAGGCGCTGTGGCAGCTTTTGTATGCCCATGTCATACCAACTCGCTGCCATGCTGTTCAGAAAGTTATGAACCTCTTCTTTCACCTCGTCGTCGGAGCTGAATCGCTTTCCAGCCAAACGTTCTTTTAACTTAGGGAACAGGTGTTAGTTAGTGGGCGCCAAGTCAGAACTATAGGGTGGGTGGGTGATTATGTTCCACTGAAACTGTTGCAGGAGAGCATCGGATTGCCGAGCGATGGGTGGGCGAGCGTTGTCATGGCGAATGTGTACGCTTGCTCAACATTCCTCTTCTCCGGTTCTGAATTGACCGTTTGAGTTTTTTCAGAGTTTCACAGTACCTGTCAGCGTTAATTGTGGTCTCAGTGGGCATAAAGTCGACCAACAGTACCCCTTTCCGATAAAAAACAGTTGCCATGACTTTACCGGCAGACTGTGTTTGTTTGAATTTCCGCGGCTTTGGCGAACAAGGATGCCGCCACTGGTGTGATTGTTGCTTGGTCTGGGGTGTAAAGTGGTACGCCCAGGTTTCATCACCCGTGACAATTGAGTCCAGAAAGTTGTCCTGTTCGGCTGCAAGGCGATGAAGAAATGCGCAAGGAAGCATCAACTCGTTGCCGCATGTGGTCCTCAGTCAGCATGCGTGGCACCCAACTTGGCGCTCACCTTCCGATAGTTCAATGTTTCCCATAAAATTCTGTGAGCGGTGCTTCGGGAAACATCAAGAACCAACGTGCAGAGATCATCCAGAGTGATCCGCCGATCTTCACGCATGCTTTGCTCAACCTTCAACACTGTCTCCTCAGAAATTGACGGTCTCACGCTCCTTTGTTCATCGTGAATTTCGATCCGACCAGCTGTAAACTCTGTACACCACTTACGAACATTGTTGACATCCATGAGCGACTCACCATACACTTCCGTCAATTGGCGATGGATTCAATCGACGCAGTGGCCTTTGCATTCAAAAACCGAATAACTGCGCGCAGTTCGCTGCTGGCGGTAACATCCAACGGGAGCTCCATTCTCAAGGGCTGCCAAGCCAAGATAGAGCGCCTCAGCGCGGCGTGCGACACACAGCGCGTGAAGCACTTTTCATAACAGTTTGACCAACTGCCACACAAACAGAGTTCTGTACTTATAAAAAAATAGAAGACCTTACTTTGGGATTACTGTCGTATCTTGTGTATCTCTCAAGCTAGTGAGTTTTCTCCCATTTATTCTAATTCCCCTCTCTTTCCAAATACTTTTAGACTTAACTAAAGCAACAACAGCTATAAATAGTTTTCTGAGTGTAGGATCACTCTTCATTACTCCTCTTCAAATGGAAAATTCCCTCGTGCGTTTTCCGATACTGACAGAAGAACGGAGGTATCATATATATTGCAAAATATACAGGGAGAACAGTAGCAAAACCAAACAACTGCAGGGACGGATTCCTGATTGGAAATAGAGGAAAAAAAAGTCCTAGAAATATGCGTCCGGAAATGGACAGTGTGCCTGCAACGACAATGAATCGCCCCTAACACAGCACAGAGCTGCATAGCATAAACGTCACAACAGATGTTCCAAGTGACGATGGGATTGCAGATGATACGGATACTAGCGGTTATTATGCAGGACACGCATAATCGTACTTTGGTTTACACTATGTTGGACAGCCACTTGCCTGGAACTTGTACTAGGGTTCGTTTCAATATCCAGTAGAACCCGGTCCTCCAAATCTAGTGCACTCACAGTCTATCATCGCATTGCGCGTTCGTCTCTCTGAAAGGGCCCATGTTCAAACAAACACCACAAAAGGGTTTGAAATGTCATGTCATATGGTTGCTGTCTGCGAGGGTACTGGTTTTTCTGCCTCTCGACCGTTTCCATCTGCTCGGCCGTATACAAACACCATCTCGGCTTGTATCCGACATGAATACCGGACCGTTCTGCTGCTTGCAGTACACTGCGTCAATCACACAGTCTGTACACACAAGAAACACACGGCACGTGGTCAAAGGAACTTCCATTCGTCAGCGCTATCTACCATGGCAACGATGCATTTCCAGACACATGTTCACAGGACACTTTTTCCTGCATTTCCAGTCAGGAACCCGTCCCTGCAGTTTGTCGGTTTCATTAATGTTCACCCTGCATGTGACCTTGTTTCAACACCCTGTTCGGTCAGAGTCTGTACGACTATAGTGTGATTGACACAATCAAAAACCTTTTTAAAATCTATAAAACCTGTGCATAGTGGCATTTCATATTCACTGGCTCGACTAATTACTGTGTGTGTATGTGGTCAGTTCTCCTACAATTACTGCGGAAATGAGCTAGTTCCACGTTTTCCACAATACCGTTGATACGATTTGTAAGGACTTCAGCGAAAATTTTGTAGATGATAAGGGGCAAACATATGGGATGATACTTCTTTAAATTATGAATAGTTCCTTTTTTTGGTGTAGAAGGATTACCTTTGCTGTATATAGAAGTAGGAAATATTTTTAACCAGTTATTGTTCTGTTCCTTCACCAGTAAGGTTAAGTATTTCAATGGTCAGACATCATCTTTCTATGCCACACTGCTTAAAGTTTATAGCATTTCTTATTTCTGTTGGGATGATTTCTGGAACTTCGTTATTTTCATTTACATAACGTTTCCCCAGTAGTTTATGAATTCTTTCAGATAATTTGCTGTAGAAATTCCTTATTTGCTCGAGGTATTTTTTCCGTAGCTGCTATGCGCTCTTTCTCGATGTCAATTGATCAAAAATGTTCAAATGTGTGTGACTTCCTAATGGACCAAACTGCAGAGGTCATCGGTCCCTAGACTTACACACTACTTGAACTAACTTATACTAAGAACAACACACACACCCACGCCCGAGGGAGGACTCGAACCTCCGACGGGAGTGGCCACGCAATCCCTGACATGGCGCGCTGACCGCGTGGCCACTCCGCGCGGCTGTCAGTTGCTATTATTTCTTTCTTTACACAAAATAAGGTTTTGTTTATCTAATGCTAATTTTATGGTTTTTTCGTTGTATCTTTTCCTATCTGCTTTTATTTTCTTCCTTGTACACTTACATACTTTTCAGGATCCTATCTTATCAATAGTTGTTTTAATTTTCATCCCTCGTTTCTTTAGCCCCTGGTTGTTTAGTTCTTTTCATTGATTCTCCTGTTTCTTTCACACTCTTCATTGCCGTTTCCGCTAGCTTTTCTTCTGTTGACTGTTCTAACATCATACGAAGACATGTCTGGAAATCTCTTTTTTTTCACTTAATTTATCCCTGTTTACAGTTATTTTCACTGATATTAGTTTTCTCCTTTCTTGTTGGATGTTCATTTCTACATTCGCTCCTAACAGTCTATGCTCGCTACCGGCATTAAATTGGTTGAAATCTTAAACATCTTTATTTTGTTTTGGTTTCATCATCATCATCATCATCATCATTTAAGACTGATTATGCCTTTCAGCGTTCAGTCTGGAGCATAGTCCCCCTTATAAAATTCCTCCATGATCCCCTATTCAGTGCTAACATTGGTGCCTCTTCTGATGTTAAGTCTATTACTTCCAAATCATTCTTAACCGAATCCAGGTACCTTCTCCTTGGTCTACCCCGACTCCTCCTACCCTCTACTGCTGAACCCATGAGTCTCTTGGGTAACCTTGCTTCTCCCATGCGTGTAACATGACCCCACCATCTAAGCCTGTTCGCCCTGACTGCTACATCTACAGAGTTCATTCCCAGTTTTTCTTTGATTTCCTCATTGTGCACACCCTGCTGCCATTGTTCCCATCTACTAGTACCTGCAATCATCCTAGCTACTTTCATATCCGCAATCTCAACCTTATGAATAAGGTAACCTGAATCCTCCCAGCTTTCGCTCCCATACAACGAAGTTGGTCGGAAGATTGAACGGTGCACAGATAACTTAGTCTTGGTACTGACTTCCTTCTTGCAGAAGAGAGTAGATCGTAGCTGAGCGCTCACTGCATCAGCTTTGCTACACCTCGCTTCCAGTTCTTTCACTATGTTGCCATCCTGTGAGAATATGCATCCTAAGTACTTGAAACTGTCCACCTGCTCTAACTTTGTTCCTCCTATTTGGCACTCAATCCGTTTATATCTCTTTCCAACTGACATTACTTTAGTTTTGGAGATGCTAATCTTCATACCATAGTCCTTACATTTCTGATCTAGCTCTGAAATATTACTTTGCAAACTTTCAATAGAATCTGCCATCACAACTAAGTCATCCGCATATGCGAGACTGCTTATTTTGTGTTCACCTATCTTAATCTCACCCAGCCAGTCTATTGTTTTCAACGTATGATCCATAAATAATATGAACAACAGTGGAGACAGGTTGCAGCCTTGTCTTACCCCTGAAACTACTCTGAACCATGGACTCAATTTACCGTCAACTCTAACTGCTGCCTGACTATCTATGTAAAGACCTTTAATTGCTTGCAAAAGTTTGCCTTCTATTCCATAATCACGTAGAACAGATAATAACTTCCTCCTAGGAACCTGGTCATATGCCTTTTCTAGATCTATAAAACATAGATACAATTCCCTATTCCACTCGTAACACTTCTCCATTATTTGCCGTAGGCTAAAGATCTGGTCCTGACAACCTCTAGGAGGCCTAAACCCACACTGATTTTCATCCAATTTGTCCTCAACTAATACTCACACTTTCCTTTCAACAATACCTGAGAAGATTTTACCCACAACGCTGATTAAAGAGATACCTCTGTAGTTGTTACAATCTTTTCTGTTTCCATGTTTTAAGATTGGTATGATTACTGCTCTTGTCCAGTCTGATGGAACCTGCCCCGACTCCCACGCCATTTCAATTATCCTGTGTAGCCATTTAAGACCTGACATTCCACTGTATTTGATGAGTTCCGACTTAATTTCATCCACCCCAGCCGCTTTATTGCACTGCAATATATTGACCATTTTCTCCACTTCCTCAAATGTGATCCTATTTCCATCATCATTCCTGTCCCATTGTACATCGAAATCTGAAACATTACTGATCGTATTTTCACCTACATTGAGCAACTCTTCAAAATATTCCCTCCATCTGCCCAAGGCATCAACAGGATTCACCAGCAGTTTTCCTGACCTGTCCAAAATACTTGTCATTTCCTTCTTACCTCCCTTTCGAAGACTGCTAATAACACTCCAGAATGGTTTTCCAGCAGCTTGACCCAAGGTCTCCAACCTGTTTCCAAAGTCTTCCCAAGATTTCTTCTTGGATGCTGTAATTATCTGTTTGGCTTTGTTTCTTTCTTCAACATAACTTTCTCTGTCTACCTGAGTTCTAGTCTGTAGCCATTTTTGATATGCCTTCTTTTTCCTTTTACGGGCTGCCTTGACTGTGTCATTCCACCAAGCTGTTTGCTTCATCCTACCTTTACACACTACTGTTCCAAGACATTCTTTGGCCACTTCTAGTACTGCGTCCCTGTACCTTGTCCATTCCTTTTCCAGTGACTGCAATTGACTACATTCAACTAACTGGTACCTTTCTGAGATCACTGTTATGTACCTGTGTCTGATTTCCTTATCTTGAAGTTTCTCCACTCTTATCCTCCTACACATGGACCTGACCTGCACTTTCGGCCTCACAATACCAATTTCATTGCAGATTAAATAGTGATCAGTGTCATCAAAGACTCCACCGAATACACGTGTGTCTCTCACAGCCTTCCTGAATCCCTGATCTGTTATTATATAGTCAATGACAGGTCTGGTTCCCCTGCCTTCCCAAGTATACCGGTGAATGTTCTTATGTTTAAAAAAGGAGTTTGTGACTACTAAGCCCATACTGGCACAGAAATCCAAGAGTTGTTTCCCGTACCTGTTGGCCTCCATATCCTATTCAAATTTACCCATAACCTTTTCATACCCTTCTGTTCGATTTCCAATCCTGGCATTAAAATCACCCATGAGCAGAACACTGTCCTTTTCCTTTACTCTAACAACTACATCACTGAGTGCGTCATAAAAACTATCCATCTTATCTTGATCTGTCCCTTCACAATGCGAATATACTGACACAATTCTAATTTTCTTGCTAGACACTGTCAAATCTATCCACATCAGTCGTACGTTTACATACCTTATTGCAACTACGCTGGGTTCCATTTCTTTCCTGATGAAAAGCCCTACACCCCATTGTGCTATTCCTGCTTTGACTCCTGACAGGTAGACCTTGTATTCTCCCACTTCCTCTTCTTTCTCACCCCTTACCCGAATGTCACTAACTGCTAAAACGTCCAACCCCATCTTACTTGCAGCCTCTGCCAGCTCTACCTTCTTCCCAGAGTAGCCCCCATTGATATTAATAGCTCCCCATCTCGTTATCATTCGTTTGCCGAGTCGTATCTTAGGAGTCCCTGGTTTGTCAATTAGAGGTGGGACTTCGTCATCTCCAAAGGTCCGAGGCATTTTGCTCTGATTGTTGCCAGCATCAAATTTATAGTACCAGGGAAGCAGGTTGCTAGCATTACTTGCCCCGGGTCCCATTGAGTTTTACCCCTAACGGTTGAGGGACTAACTGGTGGATTTGGTAGTCTTTGCCGTCTGAGCACAAAGGTGGCCACGACTCGGAATATGTCCGAGATGCCCAGCCTTATTCCAAAGTAACTGGTATCCCGACTGTCAGGACCACTTACTTGGCCACTCATACGTTGCCCGTGGTTCATGAACTAGGACATGATACCAGGAACCCACACCATGAACCACTTGTTTAGGTTTGTAATAACAAAATATGTTCCACTCAGAGTCTCGTGATGTAAACTTCCTCCATGGCCATTTCCCATTACTGCATGCCTTGAAGAAGATATTCACATTGAGTAAACTCTTCAGAAAATTGTACAAACCTTTCGCCTCATTCATTTCTCTCAGTGATTCCATGGAAATCTACAGAAACACAACCTTGTTTTCTATTTAATCGTCTTTGGCATTTAAATCCCCAGTTATCAGTTTAAAATGACTGATCCGTCCTCTATCGTATACATATTTTAACTCCTCAAAAATTTTTCAATTTCATCTTCAGAATGACTTGAAGTAGAAGCATATACTTGCATTATTTGTAACTTATGTCTCTTTGGTAGTTTTATAACAGTCGTGTTAGCCTACTTGATGTTCCTTCTGTTACTGGCCCCTTACTACGAACCCCACACGATTGATTTTTTCGTTCATTTGGTTCCCCTGAATGGTGCAGAATGTTCCCTGATTTTAATGTTACTCATTGTTCCCCTTTACGACGTGCTTCACCTAGACCAACAACATACGATTTCATTTCCACTAGTTCCTCCTCGATTTCACTTTATCTATGTTTACCTGTGGAGGTTTCTGTATGGGCAACGCTAAGAGCAGCCCTCTCCCGGAGATCTGATAACTGAGGGACAAATCTGGAATTATTTACGTTATCATTACTCATCATGTAATTTTTAATGGCTGGAAGCATAAACGTCGTGTTTGCTTCAGAACTGATTGACTTTCTGATTTTCCCGGCCGTCCCTAACATGGGGCACAAACGCCTTTGGCTTCTCACTCGACTACAGCTGCCAGTTTTGGTTAGCCATGGGTATTTCATATATATCATATATGCAGTATACATACCGGGTGTCCCAGCTTACTCTGCCACCTCATATATTTCGAAAATGAAACAAAAGTGAAAACCGCAATTGACCAGGAATGCATCTATGTCAGGAGCTGACATACATAATCCATAAAGGCCTACGAATACCACTTTCAACAAGAAATTACGTTTATTTAAATGGCACGTGTATGTTTTTTCTAGAGAAATAAAAAAATAAAGGTACAGTGTAGTGATAAGACTTGGTCCTAGTGTCTTAACACAATTATTAGTGACATATAGCCCATACAAACTTCAAATTTGTGCATGACATCCAGCACGGAAAAAGCACTCACAGATAACCGGTAAAGTCACGTCGATGAACCTGCGTCACCTCAACAGGTGTTTAAGTACCCACCGTTTGCATCCGTACACTTGTCGAGACAGCGAATAAATGAGCCCTGCACAGATTTTAGTGTTTCCACAGATATTGTCGCATTTGCAGCGGTAATGAATTGTTGCATATTCTCTGGTCTCGTTGGGGGTTAGTGCTACGCATTCTCTTCCACTGTGCCCCGGCCCCCCACGTAACGGCGTCAGACTTCTTTCTCTGGGGCACAGTTGAAAATGTTTAAATGTGTGTGAAATCTTATGGGACTTAACTGCTAAGGTCATCATACCCTAAGCTAACACACTACTTAACCTAAGTTATCCTAAGGACAAACACACACACCCATGCCCTAAGGAGGACTCGAACCTCCGCCGGGACCAGCCGCACAGTCCATGACTGCAGCGCCTTAGACAGCTCGGCTAATCCCACGCTGCACTTCTTTTGCAGACTAATATTTACAGCTATTACGACTAGTACACTACTGGCCATTAAAATTGCTTCACCACGAAGATGACGTGCTACCGACGCGAAATTTAACCGCCAGGAAGAAGATGCTGTGATATGCAAATAATTGGCTTTTCAGAGCATTCACACAAGGTTGGCGCCGGCGGCGACACCTACAACGTGCTGACATGAGAAAAGTTTCCAACCGATTTCTCATACACAAACAGCAGTTGACCGACGCTGCCTGGTGAAACGTTGTTGTGATGCGTCGTGTAAGGAGGAGAAATGCGTACCATCACGATTCCGACTTTGATAAAGGTCGGATTGTAGCCTATCGCGATTGCGGTTTATCGTATCGCGACATTGCTGCTCGCGTTGGTCGAGATCCAATGACTGTTAGCAGAATATGGAATCGGTGGGTTCAGGAGGGTAATACGGAACGCCGTGCTGGATCCCAACGGCGTCGTATCACTAGCAGTCGAGATGACAGGCATCTTATCCGCATGGCTGCAACGGATCGTACAGCCACGTCTCGATCCCTGAGTCAACAGATGGGGACGTTTGCAAGACAACAACCATCAGCAAGAACAGTTCGACGACGTTTGCAGCAGCATGGACTATCAGCTCGGAGACCATGGCTGCGGTTACCCTTGACGCTGCATCACAGACAGGAGTGCCTGCGATGGTGTACTCAACGACGAACTTGGGTGCACGAATGGCAAAATGTCGTTTTTTCGGATGAATCCAAGTTCTGTTTACAGCATCATGATGGTCGCATCCGTGTTTGGCGACATCGCGGTGAACGCACATTGGAAGCGTGTGTACGTCATCGCCATACTGGCGTATCACTCGGCGTGATGGTATGAGGTGCCATTGGTTACACGTCTCGGTCACCTCTTGTTCGCATTGACGGCGCTTTGAACAGTGGACGTTACATTTCAGATGTGTTATGACCCGTGGCTCTACCCTTCATTCGATCCCCGTGAAACCCTACATTTCAGCAGGATGATGCACGACCGCATGTTGCAGGTCCTGTACGGGCCTTTCTGGATACAGGAAATGTTCGACTGCTGCCCTGGCCAGCACATTCTCCAGATCTCTGACCAATTGAAAACGTCTGGTCAATGGTGGCCAAACAACTGGCTCGTCACAATATTCCAGTCACTAACTGCGGTATCGTGTTGAAGCTGTATGGGCAGCTGTACCTGTACATGCCATCCAAGCTCTGTTTGACTCAATGCCCAGGCGTATCAAGGCCGTTATTACGGCCAGAGGTGGTTGTTCTGGGTACCGATTTCTCGGGATCTATGCACCCAAATTGCGTGAAAATGTAAATACATGTCTGTTCTAGTATAATATATTTGTCCAATGAATACCCGTTTATCATCTGCATTTCATCTTGGTGTAGCAGTTTTAATGGCCAGTAGTGGATGTTTTTAGGTTGGTTGGTACTACCAAGTACATGTGCCAACAGCAAACCAGAATGCTTATATACATCTGGGCAGCACGACAGGTGCTGAAATGTGGGCGCCTGATTGCAAAACTACTGTTCCTCTGTCTGGTGATAGGGGCAGTTCACTTAGCGGTTGCAGTTACGACCGTGCAGAATACATAATATAGTAAATTATGTGACTTGTTTGCAGAAAGATGCAGGAAGACTGTCACCCGCGGAGAAAAAGACAAGTTAAGGTATCGATGATTACAATATCTGCACTTACACCTCAACACCCTGTATGTATTAGATGTTAACTAACATATGGAAAACCTCTGGGAAATTAATAGCGGACTTAAAAATAGAAAACAAATTCTTATATACGTATGGTCATCTTTTTGTTTTCTTACAAGGGAACCTCCCCATCGCACCCCCCTCAGATTTAGTTGTAAGTTGGCACAGTGGATAGGCCTTGAAAAACTGAACACAGATCAATCGAGAAAACAGGAAGATGTTGTGTGGAACTATTAAAAAATAAGCAAAATATACAAACTGAGTAGTCCACGTGCAAGATAGGCAACTTCAAGGATAATATGCGAGAAGGAACGCCGTGGTCCCGTGGTTAGCGTGAGTAAGTGCGGAACGACAGGTCCTTGGTTCAAGTCTTCTCTCGAGTGAAAAGTTTTAATTCATCATTTTCAGTTTATGTGACAAACTCTTATGTTTTCATCACTTTTTGGGAGTGATTATCACACCCACAAGAAAACCTAAATGGGGCAAGGTAGAAGAATCTTTTTACCCGTTCGCCAAGTGTACAAGTTAGGTGGACGACAACATATTCCTGTCATGTGATGCACATTCCGTCACCAGTGTCGTATAGAATGTATCAGACGTGCTTTCCTGTGGAGGAATCGGTTGACATATGACCTTGCGATCAAATGTTTTCGATTCCCATTGGAGAGGCACGTCCTTTCGTCTACTAATCGCACGGTCGCACGCTTTTGCGGTGCGGTGGCAAAGCACAGACAGTAAAGTTATTACAGAGAACAGAGACGTCAATGAACGAACGGACAGATCATAACTTTGCGAAAATAAATAAGGTAAAATTTTCACTCGAGGGAGGACTTGAACCAAGGACCTCTCATTCAACAGCTGCCCACGCGAACCACGGGACCACGGCGCTCCTAACCTCACATTATCCTTGATGTTTCCTATCTTGCACATGGACAACTCAGTTTGTATATTTTGCTTATTTTTTCATAGTTCCACACAACTTCTTCCTGTTTTTTCGATTGATCTGTGTTCAGTTTTTCAAGGCCTATCCACTGTGCCAACTTATAACTGTATCTGAGGGGGGTGCGATGGGGAGGTTCCCTTGTTAGTTACAGATCATTTTTTGTTGTCCCATGTTTGCCTCATTTCTGTCTTTTTGATATCAAATTTCCAGCATCTGTCGTCAGTACACTACGTCCCTTAAACGCTACAAAAATAAAATCCGTTGGATCGAGATAATGAGATCGAGCAAGTGGGAAAACGTTTATACAAAAGCGTTCTTGCTCGCAGAGAAAAATGAGGTGATGCCCCAAAGTGCATGAACCACATGTTGTGACGTAAGCGTATTGGAACGTCTTCCATCAAAATATTTAAATGTTGCGTTGAAAGTTCACTGTATCATGCTCCAGTTAGTGTTCCGCGGAAAACGAAGGTAGAATTAATCTTTCTCCAGTTAGGTTAGCCTATTCATTAATGCTAGCCTTTTGTTGGGGTCTGGGGTACAAAACTGCGGAAGAACTATCATACGCCATACGTGAATGCTGCAAAAATTCTGCTCTCCATACTGCAAAACTTTGGCTTCTCTGTGATAAATATCGTAGACAGAAGATGTTGGCCCTGAATAATCATACCAAGTAACCAAGTACAAAAAGCTTTTCTGTATCCAAAATCAGGTTCAGTAAGATCTTGTCCTCCCTGAAGGTAGTATGGCTTAAAGATTTGCTCTCGTAACACTTTGCACACTGTCACGTGACTCACACTCTCAGTTTCTGCATTTCTCTTGTATTACTGTCATTCTTGTCCTCGATACGATGAACTACCCAATCTTGTAATACAGGTGCTGTAACGCTGTTTGGTCTTCCATAATAAAATGATCTTTTCTCAAAAGAGTGTGTCTCTACAAGACTTTCAAGTATTCTATGAAAAAAAAAATGGTTCAAATGGCTCTGAGCACTATGGGACTTAACTTCTAAGGTTATCAGTCCCCTAGAACTTAGAACTAATTGAACCTAAGGACATCACACACATCCATGCCCGAGGCAGGATTCGAACCTGCGACCGTAGCGGTCGTGCGGTTCCAGACTGTAGCGCCTAGAACCGCTCGGCCACCCCGGCCGGCTATTCTATGAAAGGTCTTATTGTTCGTTAAATAGAAATGTACAGCGAACACTAGTCCAACAAGACTACGGCCGAGCAGACATCACCGCACCTGACTCGAAGCCAAGTACAACGCGTTGGTCTCCAACTGAGGCCTCTAATGCACCTTGATCGGTGGTTCAAATAGTTCAAATGGCTCTGAGCACTATGGGACTCAACTGCTGTGGTCATTAGTCCCCTAGAACTTAGAACTACTTAAACCTAACTAACCTAAGGACACCACGCACATGTATGCCCGAGACAGGATTCGAACCTGCGACCGTAGTAGTCGCGCGGTTCCGGGCTGAAGCACCAAGGACCGCTCGGCCACCGCGGCCGGCTGATCGGTGGTGCACTTCTCGGAAATATCCGATTCGATTCTTGATGGGGAAGAACTTTCAGTACATGTTAAACATTAGACCAATAAGAACAGTAGAGTAAGCTTCCGGTACTGATTGACTCAACTA
Source organism: Schistocerca nitens (assembly GCF_023898315.1). Taxonomy (NCBI): domain Eukaryota; kingdom Metazoa; phylum Arthropoda; class Insecta; order Orthoptera; family Acrididae; genus Schistocerca; species Schistocerca nitens. The sequence continues at coordinate 404,811,785 of NC_064618.1, forward strand.
AGATAAACATAAGAACGGTTTGACTTAACACTTCCCAAAAGAAAAAACATTTGGCAAGAAAAAATACCTGCAGAACCAAGTTGGAAATCTGAAAACAAAATGATGGAAATGAAGTAATCAAAAAAGTGCCCGTAACTAGGAAGGTAAAAGAAACTGACCTTTTAACTTGTTTGCTTCTTCTAAAGACCTCTCTCCATTCCCGTCTCACACATTAGTTAACATCCTGTTTAAATGTCGTCCGGCGCATTTTCTCTAATTTTTCTGCAGATATTTGCAATTAAGTTTTTGCAGCGTGTAGTTAAAGTTATCTATTGTTTAGCACAACCTTTATGCTACGCCCAGTGTCAACGACAAGTGCCAGTATTCACCGTTAAAAACGAAATTATTTTTAAACCGGGATTAGTGTAGTGTGACATTCGTTTTATTGATATGTATGAAGGGGGACCCTTAAACACGAAGAATAACTGTTACTCCAGCAGCTACCGAGCAGCGCTGCAGTCAGCTAGGGCCAAGGCAGTGCCGCCGCTGCTGGAGTGCTGGATATCCTTCGTGTTGTACTGTCACTGTTAGTACGTATGAATAAATGCATAATTTGGGACAGCGCTATCGAATAGGCATGTAAAATTGCAGTTTTTAACGGGAAACGAACCAAAGCTATCCGTCGGTGCTGGACGTCTCATAAAAGACGCGATGGGCAATATTTATTTGGCTTCACTCCAGAGACTAAGGTGCAAATAGCTGCCGAAAGACCAGAGAAAATGCACCTGACTACTCTTAGGAGGATGTGTTTGAGTGTGTGTGTGTGTGTGTGTGTGTGTGTCTGTGTGTGTGTGTGTGTGTGTGTGTGTGTGTGTGTGTATGTGTGTGTGTGTATTTTTGGAGGGGGCGGAAGGGGGGTTTGTTTTGTGAAGAGATTTAAAAAAGAATGGTTAAAATGGCTCTGAGCACTATGGGACTTAACTTCTGAGGTCATCAGTCCCCTAGAACTTAGAATTACTTAAACCTAACTAACCTAATGACATCACACACATGCCCGAGGCAGGATTCGAACCTGCGACCGTAGCGGTCGCGCGGTTCCCGACTGTAGCGCCTAGAACCGCTCGGCCACTCGTGCGGGCGAAGAGATTTTAATTTTTATTTTTTATTTTTATTACCTTCGGCCTCTAAATTGAGAGAAGAGTGGATGGATGTCGGGCGAGATTTTGAAGTGAGAATTTCCTGCACTGTTGGAGGGGGGGGGGGGGGGCTTTGGTCGACAAAAATTTGCTTCTGCAGTAACCAGACTAGAGTGAAAGCGGGTATTTCAATTATAAGCCCGGTAATACCCATGAGATTCCACACGTTTCTTGTTTGACCTCTCGGCCACAGTGCTAGCGCAAAGGCAAAATTGAGTGCGTGCGAAAAACGGGATCTATAAGCAGTGCGACGCAGTATGACAAAGAGCGAGGCGAACAGAACCGCGATCAGGCTCACGACTGTTGCACGTGTCTCCCCGTGAGGAATTGGGGAGACTCCTGCGATTGCACAATGTGGTCCCCGTGACCCAAGTCAGAGGCACGCGTTGACTTCGCACCGTTGTATGCGCTCTCTCGTCTCTTCCTTCAACGGCCGTACGCACTTACTGCGCACGGAAACTTGCCCAGGTTGTAATGCACCTTTGCGAATACGCGTGATTTGTAACAGCCCTAGATAACGGCAGTTCCACTTACATGAGAGAAGGACAGACAACCGTTGTTCTCCTCTCGTTCCCGAGCAATCGCTATCGCCCGACACGCGACTGCAGTCAAATGAGTCGCTCTACGTCGCCTGTGGGCAGTACTGAGCAACACCATGTTCGTCCCGCAGCTCGCGTGGGACCTGACCCCCGCCGCGACTGCTGCCAGACGGTGTGTGCGGCGCGCCCGTGACTCGCGAGTTCTCCCGCCGCCTCCCGCTGCCCCCTGCCGCCCCCACTCGTCGCCCGCCTCCGCCACCGCCACCGCCACCGCCACCGCCACCACCGCCTCCGCCGCCACTACCGCCCCTCTACGGCTTTTCGTATCTCTGCTCCCCTCTCTCTCAGTCTACACAGCGCCGGCACGCACTTGTGCTTGGGAACCCACATGTCACACCTACGTATCGGCCTTGTACTCATCTGCTGCGCTCGGTAATGGGTTTTTACGATGGAAGACCTCAAGATAGCACCAGAAATCGTCGAGATAATCGATAATTAATCGCACTGGTTACGCAACTTCATTTCATGCAGCTACCCGTAACATTCGCCTCATTATGTCGTATACTTAATTAGCAAAGAGGATTACGCAGGAGACAGCAGTATTTATCGGAAGCTCTTGTGATTTGGAACTATTTGACTTTCAGTGGCATGTTAAATGCAGTTCGATATTCGATGATGATCTCTTACGGTTGGAACTGACTGTAAAATAAAGTTATTCGTCCTAACAGACGATGATGGTTCACTATGTCTTCCAGAGACTACTTAGCTAATATTTACTGACAAAATAATAGACGTACTAGCGAAGGTTTCCGTTCGTCGAATGTGGATGTTAACCTCAGTCCTACTCCCCAACTAACTTCATGGCGATAATCGAGACGGATGTGCCGACTCCAGATTCCAACATCTCCATTTCCTGTCAGCACAAACACGACACTACACTGTACACCACATGTGCCGAACCTGTGGCTCATAGGTCACATGTGGCCCAAAGCAAGTATCAAAGCGGCCCAAAATGTAAGCAACTGTCGGTAAAACCAAAATTCCATAAAATTCCATTTATGAAAAGTTATGATAAATTGAATATTTTCAATCTGAAACTCCTGCCACACGATGCTATTCTCGCACTGGTCCATCCCTTTTCTTTTTTTTTTTTTTACTATGCGCAGCTGAGAAGCACTTGTCTTCTTCCACTGCGCCCAAGGTAAGCTAAAAGGTTGGATACCCCTACTCTACACACTCTCATCTTAGTCACCCCCACGAAATAACTTAGTAATCCTGACATGCAAGTTGCCCCAGTGTGGTTGACTCCAATAGTTTGTACCAAACTGTGAACCATAAAAATGAAAAAAGAAATGTATCTGATTATATCCAACATCCCCTTTCGCTGATTATATGCTGCGTTCTACCTAGCACTCAGATATATTACCCATCTAAAAACTCACACATAAAATGTAAAGTTGTACACTTCGGTATACATAGGAACTAGTACTTTCTGATGTGAATCGCACTGACTGTACATAGTACACACATCGAAAAAAAGTTTAGCATCACCCCGGTTCCCAGAAATCCTGAAGATAGACGTTGACTGTGGATATTGTATCACAGAAACAGTCCCTGTGACTCTTCAGAGATCTCACTAAACCCACTCAAAGAAGTAAACAACCATGCATGAGCAGCGCCTATTAGACGGAGGGGATCCGACAGCCGATCAGTTCCAGTCATTCCACCAGGAAGGAGGTACACGGCTCGTGTTGTCTGTAGTTCAACCATGCCTAGACGGTCAATATCGCGGTTTGATCGCGTCCGCATTGTTACTTTGTGCGAGGAAGGGCTCTTAACAAGGGAAGTGTCCAGGCGGCTCGGAGTGAACCAAAGTGATGTTCGGACATGGAGGAGACGCAGAGAGACAAGAACTGTCGACGACATGCCTCGCTCGGGCCGCCCAAGGGCTACTACCCGCAGTGGATGGCCGCATTCTACGGATTATAGCTCGGAAGAACCATGACAGCAACGCCACCATGTTGAATAATTCGGCCCCCATCGTGCACATCTTGTGAATCACTTCCTTCAGGATAAGGACATCACTCGACTAGAATGGCCAGCATGTTCTCCAGACGTGAGCCCTACCGAACATGCTTGGAATAGATTGAAAAGGGCTGTTTATGGACAACGTGACCCACCAACCACTCTGAGGGATCTACGACGAATCACCGTTGAGGCATGAGACAATCTGGAGCAACAGTGCCTTGAGGAACTTTTGGATAGCGTGCCATGACGAATACAGGCATGCATCAATGCAAGAGGACGTGCTACTGGGTATTAGATGTACCGGTGTGTACAGCAATCTGGACCACCACCTCTGAAGATCTCGCTGTGTGGTGGTACAACATGCAATGTGTGGTTTTCATGAGCAATCAAAAGGGCGGAAATGATGTTTATGTTGACCTCTATTCCAGTTTTCTGTGCAGTTTCCTCAACTCTCGGAACTGAGGTGGTGCAAAGCTTTTTTTGATGTGTGTATTATGAGAGTAACTGTGTACCAGTGATGTTCATGTGTTATATTGATCTGTCTACCAGTTACTGCTTCTAGATTGGTATACTGAGCGTAGGGGCATGCAGTCAATGTTGTGCTCCCCCAACCGCTATTTTTTCTTAAATTTTCCGATCATTCGTTCTTACGAGGTGCCCCTCAGCAGCAGTAATTTCACAAAGTAAAAACGCTATTAGAGGGCGAACCCACTTCAGTGTAGCAGTCCGAAATATCGAGTGCGTAGCAGTTGAGGCACTTTACTGTGCAGGGTGTGTGTCACGATGAAACTGTATAGGATATTTAATCCATAATTTTTTTTTCAGTAAAAATGGAGTTGATTTTTTCCCGTCAGTCATCTGATCAGTTTGATGCGGCCCACTACGAATTCCTCAACTGCGCCAGCCTCTTCATCTCAGAGTAACATTTGCATTCAAAGCGCTCAATTATTTGTTGGATACATTCAACTACCGTTTTTAACGCCTACAAATCTCTGAAGCACCACGGAAGTAATCCTCGACGTCTTTATACATTTCCTAACATTATGTCCCTCCTTATCGTTACTATTTCACGTTTGTTCCTCTCCTCGGCGATTTTGAGCGAGCGAGCTGGTACAGTGGTTAGCCCATTTGACTCGCATTCCGGAGGACGACGGTTCAAATCTCTATCTGGCTATCGAGATTTTGGTTTTCGGTAATTTCCCTAAATTGCTTTTAAGGTCGGGATGGTGCCTTTGGAAGCGCATGACTTACCCCTCCGTCCGTAATCCGAGCTTGTACCCCGTCTGTAATGACTTTGTTGTCGACAGTACGTTAAAATGTTACCCCTCCTTCGTTCCCCTATTCTACGGAAAATTTCCTCGTTTTCTTCATCCCTCTGCAGCACTACAGCTCAAAGCTTCGATTTTCTTTTCTAGTTTTCCGACGGTCAGTGATTAACTTTCACACAATGCTGTGTTCCGAATGTACACTCTCAGAAATTGCTTCTTCGAATTAAGACCAATGTTTTATATTAATAGGCTTATTTTGGCCACGAAAGCCCTCTTTGCCTGTGGTAGTCAGTTTACTGTGACCTTCTAGCTTCCAGCGTCACGTATTATTTTGCTTCTGACGTAGCAGAATTCTTTCACTACATGTCTACTTCGTGGACGTTTGTTTTGATCTTAAGTCTATCGCTAATCTCATTTGTACTAACTTTAATTACTTGCGTCTTTGTTCAGTTTACTGTCAATCCATATTCTGCACTAGCTAGACTGTTCACGCCACCAAACAGATACTGTAATTCTTCTTCGTTTTCGCAGAGGATAGCAACGTCGTCTCCCAATCTCATTTGTGATATCCCTTCACCCTGAATTTATATCCCACTCTCGAACTTTTCTTTTATTTCCGTCATTGCGTCTTCGATGTATATTCTTGACACTAGGAGCCCTTTCTAATCTTTGTCTTCCATTATTATGGAATTAGATCGAGGAAATTCTGCAAGGAAGATAGCCTTTAGTAATCGACAACATGGTTCATGTGAGGAATGCTACGGCTGTGCTCCTATGAAAGCGACATGACGTATGATCTGGCGCGAGATTTAAGTAGCAATGGCCTGAAGGTCTTGTGACTGTAAACCAATAGAATTGGTACAAGAAGGATAACTCGACACAACGTCTCCTTGGTTGATGATGACGTTGTGACAGTTTATCAATAAATGTCTGAAACGGACCTTTGAACTCATTAATGCTGCAATAAAAATGTTGATAAATATGGTATTTTTACGACCTTTAACCTCTTAAGAAGAATCCTGAATGGTTTTTCACTATATAGACTGCACAATGAAATTTTGATATGTTATGTAGAAAGCTTAATTCATCTATAACCGAAATTGGATACCTTCTCTTGGGTCTCAACGGGTTTAGAAGAGCAACTGTCAATAATTTTAAGGTGAGCTGGAATTTATAGAAACCGATTTACCAGCCTTGTTACCTGTTTCAAGTGCGGGTGGATAACGTTCATCGATTGACATTAGTGACTACGATTTAACACAGCTATGAAAACCAGTCTTTTGGAATGGCACTGTTTGACGGACAGCTTCTGCTTCCAAAACATACAACACTTATAGGAATTTACATATTATTATGAGACGGACGAAGCACTCAATCACAGAAATCATAAAATGAGGTTAAATCTTCGGAGGCAACTAAATAACGAAAGACCAAATTTTAATTACAGATTCGCTAGGACGCGAAGGTCTTCACAATGTTTATTTCATACGTTGATATCGAAGTTCTGGGTTTTGGAATCCGCAAGAAAAGAAAGTGATGTAAATGAACTCGATCTACATATCTGAGCTACATATCTATTACATGATTTCATGTGGACTCATTACATCTTGGCTTCCAGTCCGTCAGTGTAACGTATCAAGAACTCTAAGCAGAACTGAGGAGAGATGTACATGCAGTGTTATGGAAGTGATGAAACAGGGTTTGCAAATATTTTCTGAGCCTTCATAGGCTATTGCCTTGCCGGTGTAAAGAACGTAGATACCGACTAGATTTACAGTGAGATTACATGCAAGATATTTGTAAAAGTTTCGCATACTTGTTACAGGGAAAAACAAGCGTTATATTTGCATCACTTCTTCTACATATAAACTGGCAATTGCCTGTCACTGGTACTTGAAAGGCACACTTCACCTACAACAATCTCGTTGCTGTGATGGTAAGAACGTGGGCATATTTTCGCAAGGCTAACCAAATTAACATTCAACTCAGAATCGTCCTTCAATTTCCTGGATATAAAAGAAGTAGCATGATACAATCAAACATTCGTAAACTGTCAATGGAATTTCTTTTCCTTTCTTGCGCTAATACCTGAGGTAATCTACAACCTGTTTCGTATATTCTTCGTCTATCTTTACTAGCTGTCTTCTTCTCCACAGCTATTCCTATTGGCGCCATGAGAAATAAAGCATAAGGCGCCATAAACACCGTTCTCTGTTTGGTTATTGCTTTGGTTGCTCTCTTGTAAACAATTAGTGTGAGTCACGTTTTTGTTCTGCGTATATAGATACAAGTACTGTGCACACCGTACGCACATCAGTTGGAACCTCACTTTCGTGGCCTTCCACCCTAAAGGCATCGTGTATGTAGTCTCCGGTATATTGCTCTCGTGGAGATAAAACCTGAAACTTCTTAGTAGAATCAAACTGTGTGCCGGATGAAAATCGAATTCAGGACCTTTGCCTTTCACGAGCAAATGTTCTACCGACTGAGCCACCCTGGCAAGATTCGTGGCTGTAGCTTCATAGCTTTACTTGTCAGGGAGAGGTGCGACGAACGTCAGACTAAAACAACGAAGCAAATCAGCTGCCGCCGAACACTGCCTCGAATATAATCATGAAATTAACCACAATGAGACCATAACGGTGGTGCAAACGCCAAGTCATTGGAACACCACAATTAACGAATTTGTCCAAATAAAGAAGCCAGTAAACCTAATAAACACGGAGAGATGTTAAACAAGGTTTGGGGTCCGGCATTCAATTTGTTAAGATCTCACTGGCCACCACATCCACCAGTGGTGGGAAATACTGAGAGCATTGGCGTTTCGCGGAATATCAGTAAGTACTCCGTCTTCAGGCCACAAGTGGCCCATCGGGACCATCCGACCGCCGTGTCATCCTCAATGAGGATGCAGATAGGAGGGGCGTGTGGTCAGCACACCGCCCTCCCGGTCGTTATGATGGTTTTCTCTGAGCAGAGCCGCTACTATTCGGTCGAGTAGCTTCTCAGTTGGCATCACGAGGCTGAGTGCACCCCGAAAAATGACAACAGCGCACGGCGGCCCAGATGGTCACCCATCCAAGTGCCGGCCACGCCCGACAGCGCTTAACTTCGGTGATCTGACTGGAACCAGTGTACCCACAGAATATCAGTGCAGGCCCTAAAAAGTAGAAGAGCATCAAAGGGAATAGTGGACGTCGGGAAACGAACTGAGCTATATAAATACTGTGGTTTGGATCCAGACAAAACTCACAGCACCTGAGGAACACGACTGGGTTGTCGTTGAAATATGGTGCATCAAACGGAAACAACAACTCTGTAGAACACCCGGAGGTATACCATTTTCACCTTTCTCCCACATACTTAGCCCGAAGAAAGGACAACCACAGTCTGGAGAATTGTTTCTAGTACGACTCTCTTCAGGCGAGAGTACTCTGATTTTAAACTTCCTGGCAGATTAAAATTGAACTCGGAACCTTTTAGTTTCGCAAAGTGGTTGCAGGAGAGCATCTGCGAAGTGTGGAAGGTAGCAGAGAGGTACTGGCGGTAGCGAATCTTTGAGGATGGATGGCGAGTCGTGCCTGAATAACTCAGTCGATAAAGCACTTCGCATCAACGGGCAAAGGTTCTTAGTTCGAGTCTCGGTCGGGGCACGCTTTCTTAACCTACCAGGAAGTTTGTTATCAGTATACACTTGGCTACAGAGTTATTCCGGAGATAAAACTTACTTGTGTGTGCCATAGTAAAGTACAAGGAAATCATACTTCGCGTCATCTGTTAATGGGATGATACGCTGAAGGATTGCGACGTGTGGCTTACAGACTAGGTGTGGCCTGTATGTAGTGTAGGCACCGGTGTCTCAGTGGGATTGATCATTTAGCGGTGGCTCGCTAGCACCAGCGGGCAACAAACAGCCACAGCTTCCCCTCCTCGGCCTGTGTGTGCGAGCGAGGCGTCCTCCCCCGCCGGCGCGCCTCCGCCCCTGCGTCGGCGGCGGCGGGTCCCCACCGCGGAGTGCCGCCTCCCTACCTCGGAGGCGGCTGGCCCTCCCACCCCCGACGACAGGTCGTGGTAGGGAGGCGCACTCTCCGCAGCCCCGGACAGTTAGCCCTCCACGTACCAGGGCGGCATCCGTGTTGAGGAGGTCTGACGGACCAGCCGCCCAGCCGCCCAGCCGCCCCACCAGACGCGCCGTCCGCAGGGAGGCGCTCAGCGCTCAGCACCCGGCTGGTAGGAGGCGGAGGGGACCCTCGGCCGCGGCAGCCAGCACTTCGTCACCCGGACCAGCCTGCCCCGGCACGGCCCGGTCGCCGAGCGTCAGCGATCGACTTCTGCCCAGCGCAGCGTGCAGCCTTGGGATTTCCCCTCAGGTGTCTACTGGCGGTTACGTCGCAGAGCAACCACTGTTACTACGGAAACGAAGCACCTTATAAAAAGGTGTAATCTTGGGACTGAGAAGCACCAAGACCAGATTAACCCATCCATTTAAAATTTTTTGGTTCAAATGTCTCTGAGCACTATGGGACTTAGCTGCTGAGGTCATCAGTCCCCTAGAACTTAGAACTACTTAAACCTAACTACCCTAAGGATATCAAATACATCCATTCCCGAGGCAGGATTCGAACCTGCGGCCGTAGCGGTCGCGCCGTTCCAGACTGTAGCGCCTAGAACCGCTCGGCCACTCTGGCCGGCAAATTTTTTTTGGAAACAGTGCTGTAATAGTATTATAATTTATTTAGTAAACACAGTCGTGGTCGCATATAGGGTGTTCCTGATCGGTTTCGATCTGCTACAGAGATCGTCATCAGATCTATGTTCCTTGCTGATAGTAGGAATGTAGATCTGATGATGAGTTCTGTACTAGATCGAAACCGATCAGCAACAAATAAAAAGTAACAACCTACGTCTGTCCACGACTGTGTTTATTAAATTAATTATAACTCATACATGCCGCCGCATGGTCTGAGGCCTCTTGTCGCGGTCCGTGCGGCTCCCCCCGTCGAAGGTTCGAGTCTTCCCTCGGGCATGGGTGTGTGTATTGTCCATAACATAAGTTAGTTTAAGTTAGATTAAGTACCGTGTAGGCTTAGGGACCGACGACCTCAGCAGTTAAGTCCTATAAGACCTTAACAAAAATTTCCAATTTTTTCATACATCCCCAGAACTTTTTTTTAAATACATACCTTTATGATTTTCACTATTAGCGACCACAGTCAACAGCTAATGCAGTAATATGTATATATGAAAGGTTTTTTTTTCAGTTAGTCAACATGACCTCCATAGGCACAATAAGGCTCTGAGCACTATGGGTCTTAACATCTGAGGTCATCAGTCCCCTAGAACTTAGAACTACTTAAACCTAACTAATCTAAGGACATCACACACATCCATGCACGAGGCAGGATTCGAACCTGCGACCTTAGCGGTCACTCGGTTCCAGTCTGAAGAGCCTAGAACCGCTCGGCCACACCGGCCGGCTGCACAGTAAGGTCGCACACTACTGTGGAACAGTAATAATCAAAATAAAACATATTTTATGTTCATTATTAGGAACCTGATAACCAGTCTTTATTGTTACAAGTTATGACCTAGTAAGTAATCAGTTACGTAGATAAGGCACATAAAATATTATATCATTACGCGTGAAGCTCTGCAAAGCATTTTTCGTGCAAATTTATGTTACATTTGTGGCACATTTTGACAGTTTTATTTTTGCAAAGCGCACATCTTCTCCTGACTTGACCATTGAGAATAATATTTTGACCTTGTCAGGTTGCAGCTGAGTCATTATCAACCCTGTGGGCGTATATAGTAGTCTATAACTGGCGCTGCATATTCACTAACAACTTTGTAGAATTCCAATACTGCTTTAGTAATAGGATCAGCAGCTGTATTCTACTTTATTATCTCTTTATTTTCCTTTCTAAGTTGCACTAACAATTTTGGTTAGTTCTGACTAATTTTATACAAGTCTGTTAACGATTAATGACACAATATTTGTAAATTTTGAGCTCTTTAAAAAGTGCTCAAATCCGAACATTCTGTGCCCTTAATGTAGGTGTCTGCTACACACTATCTGATCACAAGTATACGAACATATACAGGATGTCCCAGGAAGAATGGTCAGTATTCAAGGGTATGACGGGAATGATCATTCTGTGCAAAAAAAGAAAAAAACATCTAGTGAACATGAGCACTAAAATACATACCTTAAGAGCTATGAGTATTCCTTCGTCTTCAATATTGTGAAACACGTCTCTTCTGCTGCAAGCTCCTTGCTTTCCATAATTTAGAAGAAGCGATTATGAACCAAAACAAGCAAAATTGTCTATGAAATATGGGCTCTAAAATGTGTACCTTAAGAACTAAGAGCATTTTTTTCAGTATAAGAGACTTGTTTCACAGTAGCGAAGAAGAATAAGCCCTTACAGCTCTTAACGTAAGCACTTCAGAACCAATCTTTTTCTTGTTTTGCACACTACAACCTCTCAAAATAAGAAAATCATATAGTAGAAGAGATTCGTTTCATAATATTGAAGATCAAGAAGTGCTCATAACTAGTGATAGGAAAATTGCGTGAAAACTATAAAGCGAATAACAACACGAAATTAGCAGTTTTTATCGAAATAACGCGAACTGGCGATTTTTTGCAAGATATCGCGAAATTTGTAATTTTTCGATGTAAAATTTGTCAATGTAAAAATGCTATAAATCGGAAGACGGTAGTTTATTGAGGTTTAGTATATTTTGGTTCAAAAAATCGATTGTTTTAAAATTGCATTTTTGGATCCATAAAAGTCTTTAGAATCCACCCTTAAAACGGTTTTTCCGAATACGGAACGGTTGAACACAAAAATGCACGTGCCTGAAATCGGCCTTTTTCACGCACCAGTTTTTTTTCTTTCGGAGGACGAGTTATTGTAGCGGTGCTTCGGAGGAAACATACGAAATTCAAATGAACGTTTGAACGCGTGTGTTTGGAAGTTAGCCCCCAAGCATTTGCATTCTGGTGCGAAGACTGTGGAGATTGCGACTTTCCTGGCAGTGAGCAGCTTCAACGAGGGGTATTCAGCAATTCTGTAGGCCATGACAACGATGGACGTCACCCTGGGACTCTATTCGACGCAGTTCGCCAAGCATTCGGACGAGCACCGGATTCAAGCGGCCGAAAACCGCTTGTCACCGGCCGTACGAGCGGCTCTGGAGTAGCGCAGAATGGCCCAGATCGAGCAGAACGCTATCTATGAGGACTAGTTTATGGATCTGGAAAAGCAGATTAAACGTACGTTGCATAATATTGCATTTATCTGTAGTCAGAACTTCAAACACGTTTTTCTCGAAATGTTTTTTTTTTATCGCGTGGTATGATAACTTCAAATCTATTAAACCGATTGGCATGATTCTTTGTTTCCGACGAAGCTAACTAAATTTTCTAGGAGCTGTACCACTTTTACTCCGATCCATCAACTATAAATATTTTTACTTGGCCGATGAAGTCGAAAAATCGATAAAAAAACCCTATTTTTTCGAATGGCCGCCATTTCGTTTCCTATAGTCCAAATAATTTAAGCGAGGTACAATTCCTGAAGAATCTTATATACTTCGTTAACGTCAGCTCATTTTTGATTTCAGACGAGCCGGCTGAATTGTGAGATACCGCGCGTGGAGGTCTACATCGAAATTTTGTTTCGTTTCGACGGCACTTCCGCGTTTGCTCTTCGATATTTCCGGTCGAAAAAATTTCAGTTTGTAGAGGAAATATCAATAAACATTTTGACCAAATTTGACATTGATATCTATAACACATCCCGAGAAAAAAAATCTCAAAAAACGTGTTTTCTCGGGCCAAAGATAGTAAATCTCCCCTTAATATTCGTAACTGAAAATTATTACGTGTTAAAACTTGTATTTTGACTTCCAACCCCCTAGAGATTGAGGGTCGTGTGTAACCTTAAAATGATAGTTCATTCCCCACATAAGGATCTTTCAGGTGACGACGAATATAGAATCTAATTTGACAGACAACAACACCGATTTTGGCAAAAGGCAACACCGATTTTGCCAAGAAACAACACGGAATTTGGCAAAAGCAACACAGAATCTAGTAAAAATAATACCATATATAGAGTTTGAAAAAAAGACAGCGAATTTGTAAAAAAGACCCATCGAATCTAGCAAAATTAAACACCGAATTTGGAAAAAGATAACATCGAATTTGGCCATAAAATAAAAAGATTTTTTCCTGTCCCTACTCATAGCTCATACGGTATGCATCTTAGAGCCCATGTTTACTGGATATTTTTAAGTGGAATGATCGTTCCTGTCACATACCTGAATACTGACCATTGCTGCTCGGACACCCAGTATTAGTGGACATTAGTATAATGTTTGTCCACACTTCGCTTGAACCGTCACGAAATGTCACGGTTGGTTCTCTGGGTATCCTCCCTGTCTGCAGCGCGCTCCTTTTGAAATTCCCGCTTCGCGCTCTGCTGTTTTCTTACTCTAGCCAGAGGGCGCTGTGGCGTTGCTGCGGCCGGCTGCCTGCCGTGTTTGTGGGAGAGCGTCGGTCGGGAGGAGGAACTGTGATTGCGGACGTCTGGGAGCGTACAGGAGGCCACGCCGTGTTGATGGTTTGGCGTGACTCGTGTCAGGTGTGATGCATCGTTAAGGCCGTGATAGCAGCCCATGTTACTGTCTTGGTCGCAGGTGGATCCAAGGGGATGAGGCCTGGTTCTCCATTGAAACTCCTATCCTACGGATGTCATCGGACTTAGAGTAAGACGTTTTGACCATTATCTGCGTCATTTGCAAGCAACTGGGGATTCCGGCGCCTGCAGTAATTTGGCGAAGATTATTTGTTTCGTCGCTGTGTAAATGATTGAACAAGGAGCAGTTTATTTAATGCTCACCTTTTGCTCGTGTTCTGCGTGTGCTGCTTGCGAGTGTAAACTTGACTCTCACCTTTGTCGATTTTGAGCGCATCGTCAGACACGGAATCCAAGTACTGACTTTTAATTAGCTGGATTCTTTCTTTCCTCGTCACGACGCGTGTTAAATGGCAAAGTAGAATTGTAGACCTTAACTTGCTACCTTATTTGCGTGGCATCAATAACAGAGCCTAACCTGTTAACTAATTAAGACTTGTGCTAAACAAAGGTATTTAAGTATGTTGATTTAAAATATTATCTGAAATGTGTCAATGATTTATATTGCGCTAGTTGATTTTCGGGTATGAAAGGAAGTGTCGGCACGTCTGCGTGTCAGGGAATCTGCTAGTTTTGATTGTTTTGGAAACATTAGCTGACAGACAAACTAGTGTGCTCTAGTCCTGCCTTGGGTTAAGGCTATATTCGGGCTCTGGCATTTGTACTGCAAGATGCAATATCATACTGTTGTTTCATGGTTGTTTTGCTCTCAAACTAGGTGTTTGCGCTAAACATGCTTTGGGCTGGGCGTTTCGCCCCTCAGCATTATACTTAGGTTTCAGCTGAGTGTTCAGTCTATTGACTAGAATGAAATTTTCACTCTACAGCGGAGTGTGCGCCGATGTGAAACTTCCTGGCAGATTAAAACTGTGTGCCAGACCGAAACTCTAACTCGGCACCTTTGCCTTTCGCGGGCAAGTGCTCTACTAACTGAGCTACCCAAGCACGACTCACGCCCCGTCCTCACAGCTTTACTTCTGCCGTACTTCGCCTCCTACCTTCCAAACTTTACAGAAGATCTCCTGCGTACCTTGCAGAACTAGCACTCCTAGCTGCTTGGGTAGCTCAGTTGGTAGAGCACTTGCCCGCGAAAGCCAAAGGTCCCGAGTTCGAGTCTCGGTCTCGCACACAGTTTTAATCTGCCAGGAAGTTTCATATCAGCGCACACTCCGCTGTAGAGTGAAAATTTTATTCTAGAAACATCCCCCAGGCTGTGGCTAAGCCATGTCTCCGCAATATCCTTTCTTTCAGGAGTGCTAGTCCTGCAAGGTTCGCAGGAGAGCTTCTGTAAAGTTTGGAAGATAGGAGACGAGGTACTGGCAGAAGTAAAGCTGTGAGGACGGGGCGTTAGTCGTGCTTGGGTAGCTCAGTTGGTAGAGCACTTGCCTGCGAAAGGCAAAGGTCCCGAGTTCGAGTCTCGGTCTGGCACACAGTTTTAATTTTCCAGGAAGTTTCAGTCTATTGACTGTCCATCGTACGCCACATCGGTAATGGTCAACCTGTCATCAGTTGATTTCAATGCTGGAGTTAGTTGTAAATTAGTACTGGTTCCGTTACCTTCTGACCAGGATTCTTGCTCGACGCTTGTCTTTAAGTGACAGCTTAAACTCACCTCGGGATACTTTCAGAGAGGTGTTCTGAGGTCTGTGGAGGAATGGCGACCCTCTCCTCCCGAAGAGGCGGCAACAGAGTCGGTATTGGTATCGGAAACTGAAGCCTGGAGCGTAGTCGGCGTTCTGACTCATCCCAGACTTGTCACACTGGTTCCAGTTCGAGACTCTGGACAGGCCAGTCTATTTCAAGACTATCATTGTCCACAAACCAAGCCCCCACGGATGCTGCTTTACAACTGGGTGCACTATAATGCTTTCTCCAAATTATTCCTCTACTGTTCACAACACACAACGCTGTAACACGTGTGCATGTCTTTCCGCATTCAGCGTTTTCTTAAGCGAAATTACAGGACCACGCCATAACCACGAAAAACATCTCCATATCTTAACAGACCCTCCTTCGTACTGGCCTGTTGGCACTACTTTCGTGGCAGGTAAAGTCTCCAGAAAATCGACAAACCCAAACCCTTCCAACGGCCCGGCCTCTGTGACCGAGCGGTTCTAGGTGCTTCAGTCCGGAACCGCGCTGCTGCTACGGTCGCAGGTTCAAATCCTGCCTCGGGCATGGATGTGTGTGTTGTCCTTAGGTTAGTTAGGTTTAAGTAGTTCTCAGTCTAGGGGACTGATGACCTCAGATGTTAAGTCCCATAGTGCTCAGAGCCATTTGAACATTCACGGACTTCCACAGGGTACAGCGTGATTCATCATTCGACATCACTCGTTGCTAGTCAGCCACTCTCCAGTGACGTCACTCTTTACACCACCTTAACACTGACTACAGAATTGGGGGCTACTCGAAGTTTACCCCATTCTTTTTAACTCCCTGCGCACAGTCATTCTGCCAGATGGACTGCTGGTACCACTTTGTGTGTCATGAGTGATTCCTTCTGCTGATTTCATGCGATTTTTACACCCATCCTCCGCAGTGCTCGACTGCCACCCTTCGTCGGTACTTGAGGTCTGGCTGGTTTTGGTTTAGTTGTGGTTCTTCCTTTGCCTTCCCACTTCACAGTTAAATCACATTAAGTCCACATGGGCAGCTTTAGAAGGGCTGGTATGTCCCTTACGGATCTATTTGGTGACATCCAATCACCAGTCCACGTTCAGAGTTCTCTTGACCGTCCCTTTCTGCTGTTACCGCTTATATAATGCCAACAAAATACTACGCCTATGCTTTTATACTGGCGGGTCTGTGTCCCGTGACATCTAGTGGTCACTTGTGCGTTACATAGTGGTGTCCGTATGCTTTAAATGAGAAGGTGTACTTAGATTCTGTTCCTTGGTTTACAATTACTAGCAAGATAAATTTTTTGTGTCAAACACATGTTTGCTTGGTAGCATATAAGATAAGCGCATAAACTGAACAGTCGTTGCGGAGGCATCATATAAAACGAAAGTGGCAACACGCGTACCTCAACATGTGTACCTCACAAAGTACTATATGACAGATCCTATTCATGACAGATACTATAGTTTGTGATACATGTGGAAACAATAGCCCGGTTTAGTGCAAGCTTGGAGGGCGTAGCGGACAGCGTTCCGGCAATGAGGCACTAAGCCTGTGATCTTGCACGTAAGCCCAGGAACGTAATCTCTTTTGCGACCAAAGATAGCAGAGCAGTAAAGTCTTCACGGGTTTACTGTCGCTTAACATCGCAGCGTGAGCCCGTCGTTTCAGAAAGGTTACTCCCTCGTTCCATCTGCTGTCTTATGCGGCTAGAAAGCCGAGAAGATTTTATTGCATCGACAGATCGCGAAAACTTTCATACAATACAGATAGCAGTGGTAAACCAAGCTCAGAACAGTGAAAGCTGTAAAGAGAATACACTATGTGATTGAAAGTATCAGGACACCCCCCAAAACATACTTTTTCATATTAGGTGCATTGTGCTGCCACCTACTGCCAGGTACTCCATATCAGCGTAGTCCTTAGACATCCTGAGAGAGCAGAATTGAGCGCTCGGCGGAACTCACACTTCGAATGTGGTCAGGTGATTGGGTGTCACTTGTCTCATACGTCTGTACGCGAGATTCCCACACTACTAAGCATCCCTAGATCCACTGTTTCCGATGTGATAGTGAAGTGGAAGCGTACTGCACAAAAGCGTACAGGCCGACCTCGCCTGTTGACTGACAGAGACCGCCGATAGTTGAAGAGGGTCGTAATGTGTAATGGGCAGACATCCAGACCATCACACAGGAATTCCAAACTGCATCAGGATCCGCTGCGAGAATTATGACAGTTAGGCCGGAGGTGAGAAAACTTGGATTTCATGGTCGAGCGACTGCTCATAAGCCACACATCACGCCGATAAATTCCAGACGACGCCTCGCTTGTTGTAAGGAGGGCAACCACTGAACGACTGAACAGTGGAAAAAACGTTGTGCGGAGTGACCAATCACGGTACACAATGTGGCGATCCGATGACACGGTGTGGGTATGGCGAATGCCCGGTGAACGTTATCTGCCAGCCTGTGTACTGCCAACAGTAAAATGCGGAGGTGGTGGTGTTATGTGTGGTCGTGTTTTTCATGGAGGGGGTCTGCAACCCTTGTTTTGCGTGGCACTATCACAGCACAGGCCTACACTGGTGTTCTAAGCACCTTCTAGCTTCCCACTGTTGATGGCGATTGGATCTTTCAACACGATCGAGCAGCTGTTCATAATGCACGGCCTGTTGCGGAGTGGTTACACAACAATAACACCCCTGTAATGGACTGGCCTGCACAGAGTCCTGACCTGAATCCTATTGATCGCCTTTGGTGTGTTTTGGAACGCCGACTTAGTGCCAGGCCTCACCGACCCATAGCGATACCTCTCCTCAGTACAGCAGTCCTTGAAGTATTGGCTACCATTCCCAAAGAAACCTTCCAGCACCTGATTCAACGTATGCCTGCGAGAGTGGAAAGTGTCGTCAAGGATAAGGGCGGGCCAACACCATATTGAAGTCCGGCATTACCAATGGCGGTAGCCACGATGTCCAAATACTTTTGATCACGTATTGTATGAGACTGAAGGACAGCATGGTGATATGTCCCACAAAATTGTGTGAAAGGTTTCTGAGACAACTCATCATCGCGTTTGACTATTAAAACTACTGAGTTAACTAAACTGTATATTTTTAGCATTGTTTCACAGACATTATTACTACCATACGCCATCAGTTATCTCTGAGAGAATGGGCCCCCATATCGAGTCGTTCATTAATAATAAAAATTGTGAAATGCAGTGAAACAGTGTTTCGTTTAGTCAGTGCAGTATACATTGTTTCACCAACAGGCACCCACAGCTGAATCAATTAAAATGGTTAAAACCAAGCTATTTGTTTATAAAAACCACTGTTGTACTTTCGGCTGTTTCGCCATTGTCAAGTAGAACGTAGTAAGAATTTCGTGCTTCTGCACATGGTAAAATTAAGAAGAAGCACCTCACTTGCGTATATATGCTAATTACACTCATAGATTTAGTATTTAATTAGTTCACGTGTTCAGTGAAGAGAAAAAGAATTAGTTGTATGGACGGAAAACAGAATAAACAATTAAAAATAATCTAGGATAGAAATCTTTTTCTGTTAGTAATGAAGCTAAAAAATAAAGCAACATTCCTATAGTACCAGGAGTTAAAACATTTACGTAGCGGTAACTCAAAAAACGTTATACGTGAAAACACATCTAGAAAAAAACATCTTGGAAGTAACGTGAAGCATAATCGGAGAGTGTCCTATCAAGTTTCTAGCCTCGATTTCTTTGCCACTATAATTACCGGTAGTTTTGATGTTGTGATGTTTTATTGCTGTAAACGTTGCCTCACTGAGTTTTATGTCTAGGTCTTTTCAGTGCTCACAAGGGAATTGGGAATTAAACGAGAAAGAGATTTTTGCGTTAATACTAATACGCACACAAAATGAGTGTATACATCATGAAGGGAGATATTTTAATTTTTCGCAAGTGATGGTCATGCAAAATGATGCAAAACTGAAATATTTGCAAGCTGTGTTTCTTGTACAGTTCAGAGTTTTCTCAGGCCCGTTCCGAGTATGTTATTGCGTTACCAACTGCTTGTGTGTTGCCGCTTATCTTATCTGTCGAGTAACGGCCCAAGACTGATGACGCAATTAATCCATTGCCACCAGCACGTATCGCCTGACTACAGATAACGTACCATGTTAGCAGTGACGGCTGGGAGCATGTTCAACAGCTCATCCATGCATCCCTGTCTTCCTAAAAAGTACTCTTATGTTTAGTATCCACATTTTGAAGAACTTTCCTTCCATTCGGTACCCACATTTTACAGTCCTTTCGCCACTCTTGCGGCGCACTATTCTGGGTGATCGGCGGCATAATCCAGCGCCGAGTGTCTACCGAATGGTCTGTTACATGGCTGATTCGTTTAACACTGCAAACAAAGCACACAGGATTACCTAGAAGAAAATCACAACAATACGACTAAAACTAAAAGGCAGAAGTCGCAGGCTTTCAATTTAACGCACACCAGTGTCGGACAAATGCCCTTTGAATATCAGCAGCAGCGCTTTAAATCATCTAGGCCTACTAAAGCTACAATTCTCCCAATCTGACGTCTTGCTTTCTCACTGTCGAAAGACCTTGCTTCTGAAACATATGCCACATTTATTACTACAGCGAGTTCGAAATAAAATCTACGTTAAAGACTATATAAACAACGTCATCTTCCTATGTTTGTTGTTATAGGGTATTCTCAATCTAATTTCTTTTATCGTAGGACTGTTCGTTCCATTCAGCAGATGCAATATTAGAGTCAGAACGAAATATAGCAGACTTAACATGAAATAACGCAGAAGAGACACACAACACTCTACCAGAATTCCTAAAATCACTGGCGGAAGTGTAAACACAACGATTATTCACGTTGGTGTGTAGAATGTATGACTCTGGCGGTGTACCATCCAGCTTTCGGAAAAACATTATCCACACAATTCCGGAGTCGAAGAAAGACGAAAGTAAAGAAGGAAGTAGAAATGAGAACAACGAAAAACTTTAAGATTGATGGTCATGAAGTTGAGGAATTCTGCTATCTACATAGTACAACAACCCATGACGGACGGAGCAAGGACATCAAAAGCAGACTAGCACTGGCAAAAAGGGCATTCCTGGTCAAGAGAAGTCTACTAGTATCAACGTAGGCCTTGATTTGAGGAAGATATTTCTGAGAATGTACCTCTGGGGCACAGCATTGTATGGTAGTGAAACAGACGACGGGAAAACCGGAAAAGAAGGTAATCGAAGCATTTGAGATGTGGTGCTACAGAAGGATGTTGAAAACTAAGTGGACTGGTAAGGTAAAGAGTGAGAAGTTTCTCCGGAGAAATGGTGAGGAAAGGAATATATGGAAAACGTTGGCAAGAAGAAGGTACAGAATGGTAGGACATCTGTTAAGACATGAGGGAGCAACTACCATGGTACAAGAGGGAGGTGTAGAGGGCAAAAAGTATAGAGAAAGAGGGGAATTGGAATACATTTAGCAGGTAATTGAGGACGTATATTGTAGGTGCTATTCTGAAATGAAGGGTTGGCACAGGAGAGATGTTCGCAGAAGGCCGCAACAAATCAGTGAGAAAAAAAGAATAACCATGGGTCCGTTGAATACCACGATATAGCTGCCAAATCATCACCGAAACACCCCCTCCTACCCTTCCCCCATGCTCCACTGTTTGGACGTAAAATCGGCCAGAAGTTGGAAGCAGCATAAAACAAGACACATCCGATCAAATGACTTGCTTCCATAGTCCAGGTTTTATGTCATCGGACATTTGCAACACTTATGAGTGGTTTTGCAATTTCAGCATGCCCTGCAGTTTCCTGACTGTGGAGCTCCCTTCGTGTTGTTTTGATGCTGACAGGGTTCTATAGGGCGATACTCAGCTCTGCAGTCACCTTTTGATGCTGTCGTCCTCTGATCTTTCCTCACAATCCGCTTCAATGACCGTCTCCCACGATCACTGAACACGTACTTCCTTTCGCGTTGTGACTTAGAGGATAATGTTTTCCTCTTTTCCTGTGTGCTGTATAAATCTTCGTTACGGTGCCTTCTGAACCACCAAACACTCCGGCTGCCTTGGTCACGGAAGCACCACCATAGGAGGACTAACAATTTCAAACGTTCGAATTCACTTAGCTCCCACATAATGCACTCACAACCACACAGAACTCTTCTGCATCGATTGACAACATTTCGCAGGTTCCGTCCGTGGTTAAAAGCAACAGCTCAAGCAGCAGGTTTGATTAGCAGCTGCATTTACACTATGTGATCAAAAGTATCCGAACACCCCCCAAAACATACGTTTTTCATATTAGGTGCATTGTGCTGCCACCTACTGCCAGGTACTCCATATCAACGACCTCAGTAGTCATTAGACATCCTGAGAGAACAGAATGGGTCGTTCCGCGGAACTCACGGACTTCGAACGCGGTCAGGTGATTGGGTGTCACTTGTGCCATACGTCTGTACGGGAGATTTCCACACTTCTAAGCATCCCTAGTTCCACTGTTTCCGATGAGATGGTGAAGTGGAAACGTGAAGTAACACGTACAGCACAAAAGCGTACAGGCGACCTCGTCTGTTCACTGACAGAGACCGCCGACAGTTGAACAGGGTCGTAATGTGTAATAGGCAGACATCTATCGATACCATCACAGAGGAATTCCAAACTGCATCAGGATCCACTATAAGTACTATGACAGTTAGGCGGGAGGTGAGAAAACTTGGATTTCGTGGTCGAGCGGTTGCTCATAAGCCACACATCACGCCGGTAAATGCCAAACGATGCCTTGATTGGTGTAAGGAGCGTAAACATTGAACGATTGAACAGTGGAAAAAATGTTGTGTGGAGTGACGAATCACGGTACACAATGTCGCGATCTGATGGCAGGGTGTGGGTATGGCGAATGCCTGGTGAACGTTATCTGCCAGCATGTCTAGTGCCAACAGTAAAATTCGGAGGTGGTGGTGTTATGTTTTCCATGGAGGGGGCTTGCACCCCTCGTTGTTTTGCGTGGCACTATCACAGCACAGGCCTACATCGATGTTTTAAGCACCTTCTTGCTTCCCACTGTTGAACAGCATTTCCGGGATGGCGATTGGATCTTTCAACACGATCGAGCAGCTGTTCATAATGCACGGCCTGTTGCGGAGTGGTTACACAACAACAGCGCCCTGCCTCTAAACCGAACTCACAATTTGGTTTGCCTATTGTACCCATCTGATCATTCAATGTCATATCAAATATTTGATCAGGTGAACATCCGCAACTGAGGAACAAACCTATAGAATAAAAAGACGCTTCAGTTGCCAGTAATTACATCAATTTATTTCACGACCGGTTTCGAAGCTTAAGGTTGCATTTTCAGATGCCACCAAATAATTACGGGAACATAAACGTGTGGCAGTCGGGCGTGTCGTTCTGTCCAGGCAAGCGCTGTGGTTGCTGCTCCTACACTCGCCGGTGTTTGTTTGATGTGGGTGTGGCCCCCATGACTGACTGGATGGACCGCGACACTTTTATGTTCCCATAACTATTTGGTGGCACCTGAAGATAAAGCTTTAAGCTTCGAAGCCAGCAGTGGAATAAATTGAGATAATTACTGACAATTGAAGGGGATTTTTCCTCTATAAATAATTTCGTATCGAAATGTTCAAACGTGTGTGAATTCATACGGGACCAAACTGCTTAGGTCATCGGTCCCTAGACTTACACATTACTTAAACCAACTTATACTAAGAACAACACACACATTCATGCTCGAGGGAGGACTCGAACCTCCGGCAGGAGGGACTGCGCAGTCCGTGATGTTGTTCTTGTTGTGGTCCTCAGTCCTGAGACCGGCTTGATGCAGCTCCCCACGCTACTCTATCCTGTGCAAGCTTTTTCATCTCACAGTACCTACTGCAACCTACATCCTTCTGAATCTGCTTAGTGTATTCATCTCTTGGTCTCCCTCTACGATTTTTACCCTCCACGCTGCCCTCCAGTGCTAAATTTGTGATCCATTGATGCCTCAGAACATGTCCTACCAACCGGTCCCTTCTTCTTGTCAAGTTGTGCCACAAACTCCTCTTCTCCCCAATCCTATTCAACACTTCCTCATTAGTTATGTGATCTACCCATCTAATCTTCAGCATTCTTCTGTAGTACCACATTTCGAAAGCTTCTATTCTCTTCTTGTCCAAACTATTTATCGTCCATGTTTCACTTCCATACATGGCTACACTCCATACAAATAATTTCAGAAATGACTTCCTGACACTTAAATCTATACTCGATGTTAACAAATTTCTCTTCTTCAGAAACGCTTTCCTTGCCATTGCCAGTCTACATTTTATATCCTCTCTACTTCGACCATCATCAGTTATTTTGCTCCCCAAATAGCAAAACTCCTTTACTACTTTAACTGTCTCATTTCCTAATCTAATTCCCTCAGCGTCACCCGACTTAATTAGACTACATTCCATTATCCTTGTTTTGCTTTTGTTGATGCTCATCTTATATCCTCCTTTCAAGACACTGTCCATTCCATTCAACTGCTCTTTCAAGTCCTTTGCTGTCTCTGACAGAATTACAATGTCATCGGCGAACCTCAAAGTTTTTATTTCTTCTCCATGAATTTTAATACCTACTCCGAATTGTTCTTTTGTTTCCTTTACTGCTTGCTCAATATACAGATTGAACAACATCGGGGAGAGGCTACAACCCTGTCTTACTCCCTTCCCAACCACTGCTTCCCTTTCATGTCCCTCAACTCTTATAACTGCCATCTGGTTTCTGTACAAATTGTAAATAGCCTTTCGCTCCCTGTATTTTACCCTTGCCACCTTTAGAATTTGAAAGAGAGTATTCCAGTCAACATTGTCAAAAGCTTTCTCTAAGTCTACAAATGCTAGAAACGTAGGTTTGCATTTCCTTAATCTTTCTTCTAAGATAAGTCGTAAGGTCAGTATTGCCTCACGTGTTCCAGTGTTTCTACGGAATCCAAACTGATCTTCCCCGAGGTTGGCTTCTACTAGTTTTTCCATTCGTCTGTAAAGAATTCGTGTTAGTATTTTGCAGCTGTGACTTATTAAACTGATAGTTCGGTAATTTTCACATCTGTTAACACCTGCTTTCTTTGGGATTGGAATTATTATATTCTTCTTGAAGTCGGAGGGTATTTCGCCTGTTTCATACATCTTGCTCATCAGATGGTAGAGTTTTGTCATGACTGGCTCTCCCAAGGCCGTCAGTAGTTCTAATGGAATGTTGTCTACTCCGGGGGCCTTGTTTCGACTCAGGTTTTTCAGTGCTCTGTCAAACTCTTCACGCAGTATCATATCTCCCATTTCATCTTCATCTACATCCTCTTCCATTTCCATAATATTGTCCTCAAGTACATCGCCCTTGTATAGACCCTCTATATACTCCTTCCACCTTTCTGTTTTCCCTTCTTTGCTTAGAATTGGGTTTCCATCTGAGCTCTTGACATTCATACAAGTCATTCTCTTATCTCCAAAGGTCTCTTTAATTTTCCTGTAGGCAGTATCTATCTTACCCCTAGTGAGATAAGCCTCTACATCCTTACATTTGTCCTCTAGCCATCCCTGCTTAGCCATTTTGCACTTCCTGTCGATCTCATTTTTGAGACGTTTGTATTCCTTTTTGCCTTCTTCATTTACTGCATTTTTATATTTTCTCCTTTCATCAATTAAATTCAATATTTCTTCTGTTACCCAAGGGTTTCTACTAGCCCTCGTCTTTTTACCTACTTGATCGTCTGCTGCCTTCGCTACTTTATCCCTCAAAGCTACCCATTCTTCTTCTACTGTAGTTCTTTCCCCCATTCCTGTCAATTGTTCCCTTATGCTCTCCCTGAAACTCTGTACAACCTCTGGTTCTTTCAGTTTATCCAGGTCCCATCTCCTTAAATTCCCACCTTTTTGCAGTTTCTTCAGTTTTAATCTACAGGTCATAACCAATAGATTGTGGTCAGAGTCCACATCTGCCCCTGGAAATGTCTTACAATTTAAAACCTGGCTCCTATATCTCTGTCTTACCATTATATAATCTACCTGATACCTTTTAATATCTCCAGGGTTCTTCCATGTATACAACCTTCTATCATAATTCTTAAACCAAGTGTTAGCTATGATTATGTTGTGCTCTGTGCAAAATTCTACCAGGCGGCTTCCTCTTTCATTTCTTAGCCCCAATCCATATTCACCTACTATGTTTCCTTCTCTCCCTTTTCCTACACTCGAATTCCAGTCACCCATGACTATTAAATTTTCGTCCCCCTTCACAATCTGAATAATTTCTTTTATTTCATCATACATTTCTTCAATTTCTTCGTCATCTGCAGAGCTAGTTGGCATATAAATTTGTAATACTGTAGTAGGTGTGGGCTTCGTATCTATCTTGGCCACAATAATGCGTTCACTATGCTGTTTGTAGTAGCTTACCCGCATTCCTATTTTCCTATTCATTATTAAACCTACTCCTGCATTACCCCTATTTGATTTTGTGTTTATAGCCCTGTAGTCACCTGACTACAAGTCTTGTTCCTCCTGCCACCGAACTTCACTAATTCCCACTATATCTAACTTCAACCTTTACATTTCCCTTTTTAAATTTTCTAACCTACCTGCCCGATTAAGGGATCTGACATTCCACGCTCCGATCCGTAGAACGCCAGTTTTCTTTCTCCTGATAACGACATCCTATTCAGTAGTCCCCACCCGGAGATCCGAATGGGGGACTATTTTACCTCCGGAATATTTTACCTAAGAGGACGCCATCATCATTTAATCATACGGTAAAGCTGCATGCCCTCGGGAAAAATTACGGCTGTAGTTTCCCCTTGCTTTCAGCCGTTCGCAGTACCAGCACAGCAAGGCCATTTTGGTTATTGTTACAAGGCCACATCAGTCAATCATCCAGACTGTTGCCCTTGCAACTACTGAAAAGGCTGCTGCCCCTCTTCAGGAACCACACGTTTGTCTGGCCTCTCAACAGATACCCCTCCGTTGTGGTTGCACCTACGGTACGGCTATCTGTATCGCTGAGGCACGCAAGCCTCCCCACCAACGGCAAGGTCCATGGTTCATGGGGGGGGGGGGGGGGGGCAGTCCGTGATATGACGCCTCAAACCGCGTGGCCACTCCGTGTCGCCATAAACTGTTACGCACGGCATTTGTACGAGCTGACTGATTTCATCTGAAACTCACTGATATCCAAGACAGAGGATACTCAGTTCTCTTTTTTTTTCTTTTTTTTTTGGGGGGGGGGGGGATTCGTGCCTCAGTCTGTAAAAACGAAACCCTTCTAAGATCGCTATGTTGTCCGTCCGTCTGTCTGTCTCTGCGATTGTTTAGAACCCTTTTTCTCAGGGACGAGTCGACGTAGCAAGTTCAAATTTATGTCACGTATTAAGGTCTATAGTGTCTTGGCGATTTAAATATTCTAAGCTCCTGCATCGACTTATAAAAGATACGGACATTTATGTGACACATTTTGACACTCGAAAACTCACTCATCAAAACTTACAGTGCACTTCCCGTTGACCTATAACCACAAAATTTGGCAGGAAGCAAGGTTTCACAGAATCCCAGATATCCACAAAAACAGAAGTCGCGCGAATTTAGGTAGGGGGACCTGGAAGGACACAAATCTCGAAGTTGCCTAGGGATGATGCGGTCGTTGCCGACCCTTTCTCGAAGCGAATCTTTCACCTGGCAAGTGAAATGTCGCCCCATTTTGGCGAGGATACGGCTGCCTTCTTGAAAGTGCTGCGCATGGAGGTCATTATAACTTGCAGATGACACTGTATATCTAACAATCCCCCGAAGTTTCATCTCGAAGAAAAATGGACTGTGGAAGAAGACGTTAGTGAATCCACACCCACAGTCGTATAAACTGAGTGCAGTGCATGTTGTTGCACAACATGTGGTGGAGCAGAAACCGATTTACGGCAACTCTGTGCATTCACAGCACCGTTCAGAGTAAAATATGCATCGTCTCGCTTTGTGGTGCCACTGCACAGGGATTGCCCAGTGTATACTCGAATGTGTTGAGTTCTCTGTGGTTCGACCTATTTCATATGGATCGGAGCCTCTCACTTTGCGGGCGAAACTGTCTGTAATCGTATAACGTAACTTGAGATTGGCGATGTTTAGCTTCGCGTAGTCGTAGTGAAGTCGGAGTGAAGGGCGGAGAGGTCAAGTACACATATATGGATATAAATAGCCTTCATGAACTTTATCAAAAGCGTTAGCGCATGTTCCCCAGCCACATGTCACCGATTTCCATGCGTGCAAAAAAGGAAAGGCAAAGCCTATCTTGAGACTTGATTTGGTGCACATTGTGAGTCTTGCAAGGATACCGGTATAGAATGTGCCGCATAATCTTTTGAACTGTTGACCACGGGAGAGACAATTCCCGCGACACAGCTCGAGCACTGCCTGCAGAGTTTTAGGCATGTGCTGCAGTGTCTGCTATAGCTACGGCAACTTCATCAACAACTCCAATGCGAATGCGTTGCCTACCCCTTCCTGCTGCACCATCTAATTCACCTTTCAAGTTTCTTGATCATTTTCTTTAGCCCATTTATTGACGTATGGACCACATACACCTGTTTCTTGGTCGATATTCCCGCCGCTCTGATAAACAACTTTACCAGCAGTGTGCGATCTTTCTTCTCAATAGACCTTGTGTTTCGTAAGGAAAACTTCAACCTTCTAAGCCCTTTACACTAACGGTCACATCACAAAAGAAATCAAAACGCGTCGACACGTGGCAAACAGCAAACTTAACGTCAAAACAGGAAACATTTCACATTTTGATTGCTTACAGCGCCACATTTTCACCTGTTGCCAGAAAGTGGAACAAATATTTTTCTGTGTGCTTCACTAGAGCACTGTTTAATGGACGTACCTACGATGTTTCAGCGTACTGCGATGTATACAGCCTGCCTGCAGCACTCGGAACACTGTCAGTTTAATTATAACCACTCGGTAATCCACGCCACCGACTCGTTTCAGATCTTCTCAATATACTGCGATTGACAAGCACCCGGAAGACATGATCGGATGTCAACGTAACTAACGAACACACCACTGGCACGTGTTTAAATGATAATAGATGCAACTGTCTATGACACGTAGAATGGCTACCACAGTGCATTAGTGTTGTTCGTGTCTAGTGTTACGAGGCCTGGCTGGACATAAAAGGGCTGGTTCAAATGGCTCTGAGCACTACGCGACTTAACTTCTGAGGTAATCAGTTGCCTAGAACTTAGAACTAATTAAACCTAACTAACCTAAGGACATCACACACATCCATGCCCGATGCAGGATTCGAACCTGAGACCGTAGCGGGCGCTCGGCTCCAGACTGTAGCGCCTAGAACCGCACGGCCACTCCGGCCGGCGCACATAAAAGGGGCTTGAACAGCTTCAGATATTGAGAGGTAAAATGAAATGACGGTATGGCATCGTTGGCCGGGAGAGCCCATCCGGGGAAGTTGGCCACCACAGAAATGATGATGAGGTCAACACAACACCCAGTCTCCGAGCGGCGAAAATCTCCAACCCGGCCGGTAATCGAACCCGGACCCGCTTGCGTGGGAGGCGAGCACATTATCACCCAGCTAAGCAGGCGGACGAGTGGTCACTGTGAAGGTCACGTACTGCGTACAAGTCTGAGACAGCGTTATCAGCACCTGACAGAGTTTGAAAGGGTGTATTGATACGTCTCGTCTGTCCCTCGCTTCCGCTAATGGCTCTGAGCACTATGAGTCTTAACATCTGTGTTCATCAGTCCCGAAGAACTTAGAACTACTTAAACCTAACTAACCTAAGGACATCACACACATCCATGCCCGAGACAGGATTCGAACCTGCGACCGTAGCGGTCACGTGGTTCCAGACTGAAGCGCCTAGAACCGCACGGCCACATCGCCGGCGCTTCCGCTAACAAACGGCACACAATGAAGGCAATGCTGTACCATTTGAACCTGAAAGCATCTGATGCGATCATAATTAGAGATGTAAATCAAGCAGTCACTTTGAACGTGGATTAATCAAAACTAATTATGGGGATATGGCTGAAAAGGAAGGGTAATGCAACAGTCATAACAACAGAAAAAGTCAAATCGACGCCATAACTGAGAAGTATTTTGCTTTCCACATTTACAAGGTAACATGTAAAGACTATTAATCACTGAAATTCGGGGAAATAGAATGTTCAATACGAAGAAATGTTCACTATCAAGCTCACAAGTTAGCGACCACCAGAATCAAAGCTGCAAAATTTCAATCAATGAAGCACCGATAAGGCTGAGGCGAGCGAGAGACAGGAGCGCTAGCAGTAAGGAGCAACAAGGAGCAAGATGGCACCAATTCCAGTGGCAGGAACAGCAAGAGAAGCGTTCACGGAGTTGTTTACTGTTAAAAGTCCGGAAGGCGTGCGTTCCTAGAAGAGTCAACAAATATATGGCTTCCTCCCACCAGACCACGAAGGTGAAATTAGAAAGATTTGAGCCCACACGGAGGATTAGTAAGTATTGTTTTTTACACATACTGTTCGCGACCGGAAAAGGGAAAGAGGGTAGTGACAGTGGTACACAAAGTATCCTCCGTCACACACCGCAAGGTGACTTGCGGAGTATAGATGTAGATAGCATGTAGGTGATAGGATCTCGCCGTGTTGTGCTGACAACGGCTGGCAGTCGTCCAACAGGTCCTCTGTGATGGACCCAGGCACTACGTCTTCCTGCTCCAGAACACCGACGAAAGTGAGTTTGAGTCATCGTGCTAGGTCATACGTCAAAACGCGGTCCCAGCAAGAAAACGGCTGTTTGTTAACTGTATCTTTTATTTAGACATCTTTCCTTCTCAGGAAGCAAGCCTCCTGGGTCAAAAGACGCTTCAATCCGGCTTCAGCATATGGGATATTTCAAACCTTTATTAAAGAAATATTAATAAATGTAAGAAGAGTATTATCAAATTAAATGATTAAATAAATAAAATAAAATAAGAAGGTAGTAATTCTGTGACTACCCTCCATATGTTTTATCGTGAAAGAAACAGAAAGGTGAGCGGTGTCGAAATATCGACCTTACTAAATCGGGCTCGAGTCGTAGTTTTTCAGAGACATAACCTAAGCAGTTGGTCTATATAATCGATATCTATGTTGTAGAAAGGGAGCCGAGTTGGAGAGCGGAGCTGCGGGCAGAGAAGCGAGCAAGATTGTGGCGTGGCTGTCTGCAAGTGACCGTGGTCACCAAGAGAGGGCGCTTCGAGCCGAGCGGTACGGTACCGCTGGCCACTGACGCACGCAACGATGAGGACAGAGGAATCGGCAGCTGGTGGCGAGGTGGATGGCGCGGAGGCGGAAGTTTGTACCCGTGTTGCTGCTCGGCTATCCTGTAGCACCGTGCGTGGGTTGGCAAGGCAGCAGCTAGGACAGAGGAGCGTGCAGCCTACGTTCAACTATTTGCTGAGACAGACGGTACATAAATCTGGGGAAGCAGCACTTTTAATAACGAGTGAAGCTACGTTTTTCCCATATGATTGTTCTCGCGAATATAATGACAGTGCATTACAGTTCTATTCAGCGTAGAGGCAAGGAAGTAGGACTCTTGTCTTACTGTAGCTGACGATCGGTAATTCAACCGCAGGACTGCTACGGTCGCAGGTTCGAATCCTGCCTCGGGCATGGGTGTGTGTGATGTCCTTAGGTTAGTTAGGTTTAAGTAGTCTAAGTTCTAGGGGACTTATGACCTAAGATGTTGAGTCCCATAGTGCTCAGAGCCATTTGAACCATTCGATCGGTAATTCGATAAACTATATTCGGTTTTGCTGTCTTGTTCGTGTGAAGCCAGAAAGAAAGAGTAACGTTGTCTGAAGTTTTGAGAAATTGGCCGGTGGTAGGGCACGGTAAAGCTTAAAAAGTAAATTGCTTTTAATTATAAGGTCTAAATTAAACGCTGAGCGTATATTTCATACTGTTTTTAAATGGGTATACAAGCTTCCTACTAACAAGAAAAGGTTTATAAATTTTCTGGCATATTCTGAAACTAGTGTGTTCAGAGCATAGTTTTCAAGGCTCAGTGTGATTTGTAATAGCCGTGTAAAACAGTTAACTGTATGTGAAGTTTTCATTTGAAGAAGTTGTCATTTTTAAAACTGGTGTTTTACATAAAACTGAAAAAATAATTTACTTGCGTAGACGACCCTTTTTAATTCCTCCATTTGCTTATGTGATTTTGTATATTCCATTGTCTCTTTCTTTCTATTTTACAACTTTCTCCTTGACGGTGATTGTAAGAATCGAAACCGCAGAGAATAAACAAAGTTTTACGGCTGATGGCACAATTAAGCGTTTTGCAAATTCAACTAACTTGTGGAAGCTACTTCTGGAAGCTGATGAAACTTGAAGAAGTCGGCTCGCTGTGGGTGTTCGCTCTACAAAGAACTTGAAGTACACTCTGCATGCTGCCTGCGGAAATTTACGGTGCTAGTGAAGAAAGCTTCAAGATGAAACGGAGGGCACGTCTGACGGTCTTGGAAACTTGAGGGAGCTGAGCGACTTTATATGTACCGGGTGATCAAAAAGTCAGTATAAATTTGAAAACTTAATAAACCACGGAATAATGTAGATAGAGAGGTAAAAATTGACACACATGCTTGGAATGATATGGGGTTTTATTAGAGCAAAAAAAAAACGCCCATATTGCTAGACGCGTGAAAGACCTCTTGCGCGCGTCGTCTGGTTATGATCGTGTGCTCAGCCGCCACTTTCGTCATGCTTGGCCTCCCAGGTCCCCAGATTTCAGTCCGTGGAATTATTGGCTTTGGGGTTACCTGAAGTCGCAAGTGTATCGTGATCGACCGACATCTCTAGGGATGTTGAAAGACAACATCCGACGCCAGTGCCTCACCATAACTCCGGACATACTTTACATTGCTGTTCACAGTATTATTCCTCGACTACAGCTATTGTTGAGGAATGATGGTGGACATATTGAGCATTTCCTGTAAAGAACATCATCTTTGCTTTGTCTTACTTTGTTATGCTACTTATTGCTATTCTGATGATATGAAGCGCCATCTGTCTGAAATTTTTTGAACTTTTGTATATTTTTGGTTCTAATAAAACCTCATGTCATTCCAAGCATGTGTGTCAATTTGTACCTCTCTATCTACATTATGACAAGAATGGGGGAAAGAAATACAGTAGAAGAAGAATGGGTAGCTTTGAGGGATGAAGTAGTGAAGGCAGCAGAGGATCAAGTAGGTAAAAAGACGAGGGCTAATACAAATCCTTGGGTGACAAAGGAAATATTGAATTTAATTGACGAAAGGAGAAAATATAAAAATGCAGTAAATGAAGCAGGCAAAAAGGAATACAAACGTCTCAAAAATGAGATCGACAGGAAGTGCAAAATGGCTAAGCAGGCATGGCTAGAGAACAAATGTAAGGATATAGAGGCTTATCTCGCTAGAGGTAAGATAGATACTACCTACAGGAAAATTAAAGAGACCTTTGAAGATAAGACAGCCACTTGCATGAATATCAAGAGCTCCGATGGAAACCCAGTTCTAAGCAAAGAAGGGAAAGCAGAAAGGTGGAAAGTGTATATAGAGGGTCTATACAAGGGCGATCTACTTGAGGACAATATTATGGAATGGAAGAGGATGTAGATGAAGATGAAATGGGAGATATGACACTGCGTGAAGAGTTTGACAGAGTACTGAAAGACCTGAGTCGAAACAAGGCCCCGGGAGTAGACAACATTCCATTAGAACTACTGACAGCCTTGGGAGAGCCAGTCCTGACAAAACTCTACCATCTGGTGAGCAAAATGTATGAGACAGGCGAAATACCCTCAGACTTCAAGAAGAATATTATAATTCCAATCCCAAAGAAAGCAGGCATTGACAGATGTGAAAATTAATGAACAATCAGTTTAATAAGCCACAGCCGCAAAATACTAACGCGAATTCTTTACAGACGAATGGAAAAACTGGTAGAAGCCGGCCTTGGGGAAGATCAGTTCAGATTCCGTAGAAATATGGGGACACGTGAGGCAATACTGAACCTACGACTTATTTATAAGCTAGATTAAGAAAACGCAAACCTACATTTCTAGCATTTGTAGACTTAGAGAAAGCTTTTGACAATGTTGACTGGAATACTCTCTTTCAAATTCTGAAGGTGGCAGGAGTAAAATACAGGGAGCGAAAGGCTATTTACAATTTGTACAGAAACCAGATGGCAGTTATGTCGAGGGACATGAAAGGGAAGCAGTGGTTGGGAAGGGAGTGAGACAGGGTTGTAGCCTCTCCCCGATGTTATTCAATCTGTATATTGATCAAGCAATAAAGGAAACAAAATAAAAATTCGGAGAGCCGGCCGAAGTGGCCGTGCGGTTAAAGGCGCTGCAGTCTGGCACCGCAAGACCGCTACGGTCGCAGGTTCGAATCCTGCCTCGGGCATGGATGTTTGTGGTGTCCTTAGGTTAGTTAGGTTTAACTAGTTCTAAGTTCTAGGGGACTAATGACCTCAGCAGTTGAGTCCCATAGTGCTCAGAGCCATTTGAACCATTTTTTAAAAATTCGGAGTAGGTATTAAAATCCATGGAGTAGAAATAAAAAACTTTAAGGTTCACCGATGACATTGTAATTCTGTCAGTGACAGCAAAGGACTTGGAAGAGCAGTTGAACGGAATGGACAGTGTCTTAAAAGGAGGATATAAGATGAACATCAACAGAAGCAAAACGAGGATAATGGAATGTAGTCAAATTAAATCGGGTGATGCTGAGGGAATTAGATTAGGAAATGAGACACTTAAAGTAGCAAAGGAGTTTTGCTATTTCGGGAGCAAAATAACCGATGATGGCCGAAGTAGAGAGGATATAAAGTGTAGACTGGCAATGGCAAGGAAAGCGTTTCTCAAGAAGAGAAATTTGTTAACATAGGGTATAGATTTAAGTGTCACGAAGTCGTTTCTGAAAGTATTGTATGGAGTGTAGCCATGTACGGAAGTGAAACATGGACGATAACTAGTTTGGACAAGAAGAGAATAGAAGCTTTTGAAATGTGGTGCCACAGAAGAATGCTCAATATTAGATGGGTAGATCACATAACTAATGAGGAGGTACTGAATAGGATTGGGGAGAAGAGGAGTTTGTGGCACAACTTGTCTAGAAGAAGGGATCGGTTGGTAGGACATGTTCTGAGGCACCAAGGGATCACAAATTTAGTATTGGAGGGCAGCGTGGAGGGTAAAAATCGTAGAGTGAGACCAAGAGATGAATACACTACGCAGATTCAAAAGGATGTAGGTTGCAGCAGGTACTGTGAGATGAAGGAGCTTGGACAGGGTAGAGTAGCGTGGAGAGCTGCGTCAAACCAGTCTCAGGACTGAAGACCACAACAACAACATCTAAATTATTGCGAGATTTATTCAGTTTTCAAATTTAAACTGACTTTTTGATCACCCGGTACATTTAGATCTATACTCGACAAGCCACCTACCCGTGTGTGGTGAAGGAAGTGGTTCAAATGGTTCTAAGCACTATGGGACTTAACATCTGAGGTCATCAGTTCCCTAGAACTTAGAACTACTTAAACCTAACTAACCTAAAGACATCACACACATCCATGCCCGAGGCAGGATTCGAACCTGCGACCGTTGCAGCAGCGCGGTTCCGGACTGAAGCGCCTAGAACCGCTCGGTCACAGTGTCCGGCATGGTGATGGATACTTTGTGTACTACTCTCACTTCCAGTCCCGAAGGATTCGCGTAAGAGCGACTGTACGTAAGTCTCCGTGAGGGAGAACCTAATCCGTACTGGTCGGCATCACCTGTTGCTAGGAGAGACACACGAAGTGCTTGCTGCGAGCAGGAATGCGGCGAGCTGGTGCGGCGCGTCGTTAGGTGGCCGTGGTGAGCGGTGCGAGGGGCCGCCAACCGCCGTGCACTCCCCCTCCCCCGCCCCCGCCGCCGTGTCGGCCGGCTGGCAGCGAGGCGCTGCCCCACTCCGCGCGCGCATGCAGCGGGGGTGCCTGCCCGCCCTGCCGCTGCTTCTGCCCGCTCCTATCCACTCCCGCCCGTCTGACCACACATTGATCCGACACCGCTCCCCAGCACGTCCGCCCAGCACAGCCCACATCCCGCTCTCGCAGCATCACACCGGGCGCCCTCGCGTTTAACTAAAAAAGTAAAGCCCCGCGTTCTGGCCCAGACGGGCCGTCCAGGACCGACCGACCACCGTGTCATCCTGCTCTACAACACCTAAACTGTCCCAAGTCTTTCATTCCAGGCGACCTGAATGGAATGAGCTTGTCCCAGTTAGCGGGCCAGATAAAGACTGACTGGCATCGGGATCTCGTGTTATTATTCTAGTCAGTATCTGACCGTGGGAAGACATTGACTATGACCCACTTGCAGCGAGCCACTGATTTGAATGGGTAGTGGGGGGAAAGATTTAGATACTAACAGAAAGAGATATATTCTGAAATTAGCACAGAACAAGGTACTTTTCGCTGAGCACAGCCTCCAATGACACATACACATTCACAGCAGGGGATATACACTACTGGCCAATAAAATTGCTACACCAAGAAGAAATGCAATTGATAAACGGGTAATCATTGGACAAATATATTATACTAGAACTGACATATGATTAAATTTTCACGCAATTTGGGTGCATAGAGCCTTAGAGTTCAGAACCCAGAACCACCACCTATGGCCGTAATAACGGCCTTGATACGCCTGGGCATTGAGTCTAACAGAGCTTGGATGGCGTGTACAGGTACAGCTGCCCCTGCAGCTTCAAGACGATACCACAGTTCATCAAGATTACTGACTGGCGTATTGTGAGGAGTCAGTTGCTCGGCCACCATTGACCAGACGTTTTCAATTGGAGAGAGATCTGGAGAATGTGCTGACCAGGGCAGCAGTCGAACATTTTCTGTATCCAGAAAGGCCCTTACAGGATCTGCAACATGCGGTCGTGCATTATCCTGCTGAAATGTTGGGGTTCGCAGGGATCGAATGAAGGGTCGTGCCACGGGTCGTAACACATCTCAAATGTAACGTCCACTGTTCAAAGTGCCGTCAATGCAACAAGAGGCGACCGAGACGTGTAACCAATGGCACCCCATACCATCACGCTGGGTGATACGCCAGTATGGCGATGACGAATGAACGCTTCCAATGTGCGTTCACCGCGATGTCACCAAACACGGATGCGACCATCATGATCCTGTAAACAGAACCTGCATCCATCCGAAAAAATGACGTTTTGCCATTCGTGCACCCACGTTCGTCGTTGAGCACACCATCGCAGGCACTCCTGTCTGTGATGCAGCGTCAAGGGTAACCGCTGCCATGGTCTCCGAGCTGATAGTCCATGCTGCTGCAAACGTCGTCGAACTGTTCGTGCAGATGGTTGTTGTCTTGCAAACGTCCCCATCTGTTGACTCAGGGATCGAGACGTGGCTGCACGATCCGTTAGAGCCATGCGGATAAGATGCTGTCATCTCGGCTGCTAGTGATACGAAGCCGTTGGGATCCAGCACGGCGTTCCATATTACCCTCCTGAACCCACCGATTCCATATTATGCTAACAATCATTGGATCTCGACCAACGCGAGCAGCAATGTCGCGATACGATAAACCGCAATCGCGATAGGCTACAATCCGACCTTTATCACAGTCGGAAACGTGATGGTACGCATTTCTCTTCCTTACACGAGGCATCACAACAACGTTTCACCAGGCAATGCCGGTCAACTTCTGTTTGTGTATGAGAAACCGGTTGGAAACTTTCCTTATGTCAGCACGTTGTAGGTGTCGCCACCGACGCCAATCTTGTGTGAATCCTCTGAAAAGGTTATCATTTGCGTATCACAGCATCTTCTTCCTGTGGGTTAAATTTCGCGTCTGTAGCACGTCGTCTTCGTGCTGTAGCAATTTTAATGGCCAGTAGTGTAGAATTAACGTTCACCTAAACTACAGAAGATTTACTGAGAACACTTCGGAAAGCGAACACTGAACCATGAGGTCTAGGTTTCGGCAACAGAAAGGGGGCGGCAAACTGCGGTACACCTTACCGCATGGTTCGCGCTGCAGCTCTCCCGTAGAATCGCGAAGTACTTGCGATCACCAAACGACCGCAACGGCAAACGGCGTCATTACTGGAGTGTGTACGGAATAACTGGCCGTTGAACTTTTCGTAGCACGGCGGAGCGTACCTTTTCAAAAATCGAGGGCGAGATGGCAGCTGGTGGACCTTCCAAGAAAACGTTGCTGAATGAGCCGGAGCGGCGATGCCTGTGGGTTTTGTCAGCTGGTCTACACCTCACAGAGCCTACGCCTGAAAAAAGTAGTTCTGGTGCCTACTGGCTGATTGGTCAAGCGGCTACCGGCCGCCTGCTGGACCACAGAACTCGCTGCTTCCTTTTGAAACAGAGCCAGGGGCCACATCGGCCGTTTGGGCATCAGTATCTTTTGTGCCTGGGCGCGCCTCAAGGCAAGGAAACGCTCCGTCTGAACTTGAATCTCAAAATGACGGCAACCCACCTCTGTAGATGTAGAATTACTATTAAATCGCTTCTATCATTTATGTAATTATTTAGATCCTTTAACTGGTGGTTACGTCTGTAGATACTACGAAATAAAATTGATAGCCAAATTATGGACGGAGCAACTGTTTGTTCCCCACCTAAAGTTCCCGAATCTGTCACCTGATTTCTTATTCATTGATGACTTTCCGACTCATACGTCCTTTCCGTCCTTGCACGGTCGCCAACGCGCTCGTCACTGCACGATTTGTATCAATTGCGACGATATGTAACGCGATGTTTTATAATCCTCTGCCAATGCAGTCATTTGAATGTGGTATCTAGGGGCAAGATGTCAGCCCACTGCTCTCGCAGTCATTATCGGTTTTCTTGGAACTGTTGCTTCTCAATCAAATAGGCCCTCAACTGGCGTGATGTCCGCCCCCGGTAGCTGAGTGGTCAGCGTGACAGAATGTCAAACGTAAGGGCCCGGGTTAGATTCCCTGCTGTGTCGAAGATTTTCTCCGCTCAGGGACTGGGTGTTGTATTGTCCTAATCATCATCATTTCATCCCCACCGACGCGCAGGTCGCCGAAGTGGCTTCAAATCGAAAGACTTGCACCAGGCGAACGGTCTACCCGACGAGAGGCCCTAGTCGCACGACATCATTATACTGGCATCATAAGGCTGAGTGCAACCCATCCCACTCCGCCCACCCCAGGAAGTCCCTAGCACTACCGGGAATAGAAGGCGGGTCCTCCGCATAGCAGCCAGACACACTGATCACTGAGTTGCCACTTACATTAGTTCGGCAGATTCTTCACTAAGTAAGCAAATTATAATACGTGTTGCCTAGGGCAAGGATAGCAGGTTCGAGAACTCCGGAAGTCAACGGTTCTTATTTCATTTTATCACATTAAAGTTCTTCATGCTAGCTGTGAGCCAAAATTCAGCGGTGACAGAATCATACTAAGTTCGCCGGATAAAATATACAGTCCAGTCACATTAATGTGACCGCCACCTACGTTCGAAATCAACGTGCAGTAACCACTCACAGACGGCAGCTGGCAGCTGGCAGCTCTATCGGTGGAAGATATATGAAGCGTGTCAGGAGACACAAAAAACAGTGCATTCGTCGTCGTAATGCGGAAATAGGAGCATGATCATTGGCTTTCGGGCGTAGGGTGGAAACATTGTAAACTGTTGGTTTGGCATAGTGTCGCGGATGTAGAAATTAGATAGGCCAGTATATTAAAACAAGTCGGAGAAGCGAGCTTAGAGCGGGGGCAGTGCGCCAGCTGACGAAAGCGACAGATCAATACTTTAACACTGGCAACAGCGAGTGGCCAGCCGCCTGCATGACACGCAACGGCGGCCTACGTGACCTAAGACCAGGCAGCTCATGTGAGGCTGCCACAGATATTTCCATGAAGCCAAATATGGGAGTCGTTACGCACGAGGAGCGTCATCGCTCCCTGGACGTCACCACACCAGCGAGCAGCACACGCCGTCTCCACGTCACTCCTCCGTCGGGAACGGACTTTGGAAAACCCGCACTAGCTTCGGCTGATGTGGGACTTTGCCATCATAGAGACGAGCCGTCAGTAAGTAATTGGGAACTTGTAGCTATTGCAGAAAGGTTGGAAGTGCCAGGAGTACATTCTTGAATTTGACTTTCAGTAGCAGTCGGAGAAGCAGCAGGCAGCGCATGTCACTTCATCCTCTTCGAGTTCTTCGAGGAGGTAAGGTACTTCGTCGACCTTTTAATAGCCCTTGGCGTGAATGGCGTCAATTGTTTAAAAGCAAACATCCTGCAACAATCGTCGTAAGAGACCAGGCCAGAGGAGGCGGCGTTATGGTCTGGGAAATACTTTCATGGCATCCACTGGGTGATATCGTCATTCTGAAAGGCGCAATGGATCAACACAAGTAGGCATCTATCCTCAGGGACCATGTACACCCCTACATACAGTTTGTATTTCCTCAGCACAACGGCAATTACCAGCAAGACTATGGAACAAGTTTGCAGTGTACGTGGTTGTGCCAAATTTTCTTTGTGCAGATCTCTGGGAAAAGAAAAGTAATTATAGAATTAAAATCTCACTCTACTGGAGCCCAGTACCTACCGCTCCACTGCTCCATACTGCTGCTATCGTGGTATAAATCCTTTGCCAAATCAATTATAGCACAGAGTGGTTCCGTGATAGTAAATACAAGGGATATTTGCCAATTTATGAAATTAGTTAGTTGAATTTGTTGGTGGCTACTGTTCTTTGTATTGTGTTACAGACTATTCTACTGTCAAGCATGGCAACACGACAAGTGTTCAGAATTTCCCATGTGGCTGCCGTGGCTGGCTCATGCTATGTGTTGGATTAAACCTTGGTTGCTATTCTGTGTTTAGTCTCCCGCAGTTATCGCGATTATGCTGTTATCCTCTCTTTCCGCAGGTGGCAGCAGCGGTATGTATCGATATTCGCACCTTGGACTATCTTTGGCCTGGCGCTTATAGTTCCCAGCTAGGCTGTGTGCGGGCCGTTGGTCGGTTGGCGTGGAGCAGCACGTGGTTTGGCCGGGCCTGCTGGCGGCCTCTATGTGGTGTCAGAGTGTGTGGTGCCGTTCCCATTGCTACGAGGTTCGTGGCTCACCGATCCTGGACATGAGAGCTGAGTTTTGACTTAATCTATCAGCAAGTCACGATCGTTCACATTGTGTCGTTTGGAGTTCGTTGTCGGCTGTTGCGATATTTCCGCGAGCAACAACGTGTATTTTCAAGTTGGCAAATTTTAGCCACCCTCCGGTGGATTTTAACTGAACTTGGTTATTTGAAATGAAGTGCACTAGCGGAGTCTTGTGCCTTGTGGCCGTTAACATTCCGGTTACCTGCCCTGGCCATTGACGTAAATTCAGGCAGTGTATTTTCCGTATCGTGTTGTCGCTGTCCTGCATGCTGTGTGGTTTGTCAGCTCAATGCATAATAGGTTGTGGGCGCCAATACCTTCTACGTTGTTCCATTGAACTGCCTGTTGTGTGCTTGTCGGGTGAAGCGGATTACCTTGTTTGAGGGTCCATTGACTGTCTGTCGGTTGGGTTGTCCTTGGATCGACAATGGTTGGGCTGACTACCTGTCTCACTTAAGCGAAAGTTAGTGTTTGAATTCCAGGCCGACCCTCGGAACTTCTGAGCGCCGTTGGGTGTACTGTCTTATTTGTTCTTGTTGTTTGTACTTGTATGGCTTCTAGCTGATTTTTAGATTAAGTTTATTTTGCCCTTAAGGCGTCAGATGGTTTGGGCCTTCAGCCTAATTTAAGAACTGTTTTACGTAAAGCGTTTGGGCATTTTTAAAATTAATCTTATTGAGTCTTAAGTGTCGGGCCTTCAGCCGATTTTGAATTTAAGATGTTTAGTCTTAAAGTGTCAGATTCTTTGGGCCTTCGGCCTAATTAAGGAACTGTTTTAAGATAAGGCTTTGCCTTTTAAATTTCTGATTTTGGGTTGAGCTTTAAGTTATTGGCTTTCAACCGTTTTTAAATTAAAGTGGTCTTGCCCTTAAGGCATGAGATTGTACGGCACATTTAGCCGCTAATTAAGTTCCAGAACTAAAGCTGTGTTTTTTTTTTTTTTTAATTTTTCTTGGCTCTTGTAAAGCTTGATCAAGTAAAAGGCTGTATGTTCGAGTGTAGCTGACAGCCGCTTATTTTGGCCCGTTTCCACAACTTAAGCTACCTTTCCTGTCCTGCATGTTTAGCAGGGCGTCTCATGAACTACGAATAAGGGGTCAAACCATTGAGGAAAGTATGACGGAATTATCCTAGAGGTTATGGGATGCTACGGACTGCCCGTTACAGGTGAGTAAAGAGGAAGCAAACGACGCAGGTGCGGCTCCTAAACTCTGATCCGAGTCCCTCTCTGCAGTGCAAGCCAATACTGTGTTTCTGCAGAACAACTGCTCTTCCTGTAAGCAAATATTCCATGTTCAAACTAAATTAAGCCACTTGGCTAATCGTGTGAAAGATATGTTTCAGGTTAATACAGGGCAAATTTCAGTTCTAGGATAAACTGCAAGGTAAATATATGGAACTTCAGATTTTAACTAGTGGCATGCATTTACAGGAAGGATCGGGAGATGTGGTTAATGTAAATGTAGAGTGCAGAGCTGGCTGTGGTGCATGGTGGTGATATGGGAGTGTGGTGTTCCTTTAATAAGCTTCCCGACCCGATTGGTGGTTAGCCATTAGATACAGCATAAATCTGAGACCCACCCAATTTTCGCACCTTCTTAAATTTCAAGTACTTTATGCTTTCGCCAGGGGCACATTGAGTGGGCTTGTTGAGCAGATTATCCAGGAGTAGCGGATCTTTGAGGATTTGAGTAAGATAATCGTTCGTAAAAACCTCTCAAGCAGATTTAGGAATAAGTTAACTAATAAGTACTGAAAGGGGATGAAAGTTTTGTCCACTGCGTGAAGGATATCTGCAGGGCTAGACTCGCACTATGTTTACGGACTACTGAGAGTGAAACAGTGAATAGTGCTTTGGAAGACATGCACCCTGAAGACTACTAGCGGGTGTTTTCGCTGGAAATCCTACGAATTTCGCGGAACTTTATCAGCTGGTAGCGACCATGGAAAGCTTTCGCGTTACTGGAAATGAGAGAACAACAGACCACGGATCTACAGCGGTGAATCTGACGCGTGGAAAGAAACAGGCAAGGTTCTTTTCCAATGGGCAATTGTTTTACGTAACCATACGGGTCATACGGCGCACGACTGTAAATTTTAAGAACAGCAGACAGTAAAGGCGAAGCTGTGGGCCGCCAAAGGGTTATAAGATTGTGGGGCTGAACTGCAGTCTTCCCTCAGTCTTTACTGCTACCAATCATGAATGGTTCCGTAGTTTATTGGATTCGGGGAGTACTTCTTCCTTAACGGATTATCATTGGTGCCAAAGGCATGGGTCTACTGGTAAGTTCCCTCCCTTGTAATCTGTTAATCAGAATTGTGGTACAGTGGGTGGGGAAGTTATTTGTTGCTAGGCGAGGTGCAGGTGCAAGGAAGAATTCAGTACATATCTTGACCTTTAGAGTTCTTGGTAGTTAGGGGTCTGTCTTCAAGCGTTATTTTGAGTTGTGACTTTATAGCCAAGACCCAGTGTGTTTTGGGTTATGCTGGCAAAAATTTTCTCTTCAAATTTCGGGTGGAAGAAAAAGTATAGTTTGCGTGAGCATAAGTGGCCCGGTAGTATCAGTGCAGTGGAAGGCGCTGGAAAAAATCCTGCGAGACCATCTTAAGCCACAGGAGTGTCAGGAAATGTTAAATTTGTCGGATCAATTTCCTGATGTCCTTGCAGACCGGTTTGGCGTCACTAACAAATGGATTATGACATCCAGTTAACAGATTTGGTGCCAGTACGAAGGTTTGTCACTGTCGAAGATGCAGGAGTTGAAGCAGATTAATTATCAATCAGTTGTCAGAGGTGTAGTCATTAGAGTATCCACTTAGCCTTAAGCAGTTCCTATGATTTTAGTCCCAAAAGGAAAGGCAAGAGCTACTGACCGGTGGCAGGCTATTCGGTTTTGAAGCAGAAGGTTGTACTAGAATAAGTTCCATTACCAGATCCCCATAACTGCTTTACACGTTTCTGGAAGCCCCTTATTTCTACATTAAATTCCAAAATGAATTTTAAAGAACAACTAACCCTGAATGTTTTTTTCGAAAATCCCCTTGTAATTTTACGAACGCAAACTAACTAAAAAAATTTCAAACACTGCACAATACACACGCAAATGCAACACTGTACTGTTGGAATAAAACCGTCTATGTAAGAGAATATATCTGAAATGAACTGTACCTAGTACGAACTTGACACTAATTTAAAAAGTATGAATAATGATTAGTGATACATAATCATTGGTCTCTAAAGAGCATGTTCAGAGATATTTCTTCGAAAGTGTATGGTTAAATTCCATATTAAAACTGAAGAAAAAGGTGGGCATTTAAGGAGATGGGACCTGGATAAATTGACTAAACCAGAGGTTATACAGAGTTTCAGGGACAGCATAACGGAACAATTGACAGGAATGGGGGAAAGAAATACAGTAGAAGAAGAATGGATAGCTTTGAGGGATGAAGTAGTGAAGGCAGCAGAGGATTAAGTAGGTAAAAAGACAAGGGCTGGTAGAAATCCTTGGGTAACAGAAGAAATATTGATGAAAGGAGAAAATAA
The DNA here is from genome assembly GCF_023898315.1 of Schistocerca nitens. NCBI lineage: Eukaryota > Metazoa > Arthropoda > Insecta > Orthoptera > Acrididae > Schistocerca > Schistocerca nitens. The sequence continues at coordinate 404,855,923 of NC_064618.1, forward strand.
AAAAATTCAGTAAATGAAGCAGGCAAAAAGGAATACAAACGTCTCAAAAATGAGATTGACAGGAAGTGCAAAATGGCTAAGCAGGGATAGCTGGAGGACAAATGTAAGGTTGTAGAGGCTTATCACACTAGGGGTAAGATAGAAACTGCCTACAGGAAAATTAAAGAGACCTTTGGAGAAAAGAGAACCACTTGTATGAATATCAAGAGCTCAGATGGAAACCCAGTTCTAAGCAAGGAAGGGAAAGCAGAAAGGAAGAAGGAGTATATAGAGGGTCTGTACAAGGGCGATGTACTTGAGGACAGTATTATGGAAATGGAAGAGGATGTAGATGAAGATGAAATGGGAGATACGGTACTGCGTGAAGAGTTTGACAGAGCACTGAAAGACCTGAGTCGAAATAAGGCCCCGGGAGTAGACAACATTCCATTAGAACTACTGACGGCCTTGGGAGAGCAAGATGTATGAGACAGGCAAAATACCCTCAGACTTCAAGAAGAATATAATAATTCCAGTCACAAAGAAAGCAGGTGTTGACAGATGTGAAAATTACCGAACAATCAGTTTAATGAGCCACAGCTGCAAAATACTAAAGCGAATTCTTTACAGACGAATGGAGAAACTAATAGAAGCCGACCTCGGGGAAGATCGGTTTGGATTCCGTAGAAATATTGGAACACGTGAGGCAATACTGACCCTACGACTTATCTTAGAAGCTAGATTAAGGAAAGGCAAACCTACGTTTCTAGCATTTGTAGACTTAGAGAAAGCGTTTGACAATGTTGACTGGAATACTCTCTTTCAAATTCTAAAGGTGGCAGGGGTACAATACAGGGAGCGGCAGGCTATTTGCAATTTGTACAGAAACCAGAAGGCAGTTACAAGAGTCGAGGGACATGTAAGGGAAGCAGTGGTTGGGAAGGGAGTGAGACAGGGTTTTAGCCTATCCCCGATGTTATTCAGTCTTTATATTGAGCAAGCAGTGAAGGAAACAAAAGAAAAATTCGGAGTAGGTATTAAAATCCATGGCGAAGTAATAAAAACTTTGAGGTTTGCCGATGATATTGTAATTCTGTCAGACAGAGCAATTAAACGGAATGTACAGTGTCTCAAAAGGAGGATATAAGATGAACATCAACAGAAGCAAAACGAGGATAATGGAATGTAGTCGAATTAAGTCGGGTGATGCTGAGGGAATTAGATTAGGAAATGAGACACTTAAAGTAGTTAAGGAGTTTTGCTATTTGGGGAGCAAAATAACTGATGATGGTCGAAGTAGAGGGAGGGTAAAAATCGTAGAGGGAGACCAAGAGATCAATACACTAAGCAGATTCAGAAGGATGTAGGTTGCAGTAGGTACTGGGAGATGAAGAAGCTTGCACAGGATAGAGTAGCATGGAGAGCTGCATCTAACCAGTCTCAGCACTGAAGACCACAACAACAACAACAATTATTTTCACACTCGTCTTTCTGATATTCCGTGTGGGTACTGTAATGTTCTTACGCTGATCAGCCAAAACAAAATGACCACCGCCCACCGCGGTGTTGCGGGCATGAGATGCAGTAACAGAAGTTTGTGAGCGGAACAGACACGGACTGGAGGTCAGCCTAGAAGATGTGGGCTGCAAATGTGGAAATCCATTGAGATAAGCGACTTTGACAAAGGACAGATTATTATTACGCAGAGGCTGTGAACCAGAATCTTGAAAACAGCGAAGATGGTCGAATGATCACTGCTGCTATGGAAAGGGGTAGAAGGACTAGGAGCTAAATGGTTGGAAGTCCACGGCTCTTCACACAACATGGGATTTAGAGACTAGTCTGCTCTATAAAGTTGAACACATGGTGACTTGTGGCACTTCTGCTGAAAGAGTTCAATGCTGGTGCACAAACAAGTGTTCATCGTACATTGCTGAACGTAGAGCTTCGCAGCAGACCACCCCTATGTGTTTATATGTTGACCCAAGCAGGGGGACAAGGATGATGTGGCCCCACTCTGCATTGTTGTCAAATTTATTCAAGATGGCGGATCCACGAGGGCGGTGATAGATATGGCAATGTTGCAATGACGACATGGTGGAAAGTTCAAATTTTGGCGGGTAAAAGGTCAATTAGGCTACCTCTACTAACCTAACCCCCTCCTCTCCCCCTTCACCTCCCCCAGAAAATGGCGGGAAGTTCAAGTTTTGGCAGCAAAAAGGTAACTTGGGCTACCTCCACTAACCTAAGTCATCCGACCGCCACCTCTTCTTTGGAATTGGCAGGGAAAGGGCTCAACCTGTGCTGGGCTGCTGGTTGGGTGGATGTAAGTCTTTATTTTGCAGGTGGTATTTATTTAAACAGTTTGAGGCAGTAGCTCCATCCAGTGTGTTCACCATGAGGTCCGGAGTCCAACTGACCTAGTACACAGCACTGCCACCAGAGGATGCTGTCATCCCCTCTGTGACGTAATCCAAGATGGCTGTCTGGAGGAAATGGCTATAGCGCGACCTGTGACGTCAGTATAACATTGAATACCTTTTAGCTGCATCTGCGAGGGTGAGCCACTATGTAAACATCTCTCTCGGCTCTGGACAGCAGGTATACCTCAGCCAAGATGGTTAGGTGAGCACGTGCGCACTGCCCAGAGGGTGACATGGCTCTTATTTATATAAACATGTGACGTCAGTATAACACTCTAAGAACTCTAACTGTATGCCCGAAAATAGACGTGACATTCACCTGCGGGCTGTGAGCTGCAAAGCGCCTATGCGGTGTTGGCAGCATCAGCAAGTGCATGCATTGGAGCTTCTGATACATCGTGGTTGATTATAGTTCGAAAGCGTTTTTTTACATGCAATGAGTTTTTGTGCACTACCATTGTTTTCAGCAGTTTAAGCGTTGTGAGCGTATTGGCAGAGTGTTATATAGGCATTATTTCGCTGATTTACGAGTAGTTTGCAGGTCTGTATGCTGTGTACTGCATTATTTCGGCAATTTATGAGTTGTTTGCGTATCTGTACACCAGTGTAATGCATTATTTCGGTAATTTATGAGTAGTTTGCAGGTCTTCAGGCCGTATATTGTGACCCCAAGTACGTCAGAGTGAGTGTTTTGTATCAGTGTGATAAATAAACTAAATGAAATCCGTCCCTAAATAAATTGTTCCGAAATAAGTAAAGTACAATCCTTCCTCTAGCACAGGCTGAGTCATTTTCCGCCATTTTTCCCAAGACCGCCATGCTATGGAAGATCCATCTGGTAGCAGTACTGTGTACTAGGTCGTTTGGACTCTGGGCTTCATGGTGAACACACTGGATGGAGCTACTGCTTCAGATTGTTTATATAAAGACTGCCTGCAAAATAAAGACTTACATCCATCCTATCCAGAAGCCCAGCACAAGCTGAGTCCTTTCCCAGCCAGTTCCTAGGAAGAGGTGGTGGTCAGGTGACTTAGGTTAGTGGAGGTGGGCCTAGTGCCCTTTTTTCCCGCCATTTTCTTAGGTTAGTGACGGTAGCCCAAGTGACCTTTTTCCACCAAAATTTGAACTTCCCACCATTTTCTGGGGGAGGGGAGGGGGTTGGGTTAGTGGAGGTAGCACAATTGACCTAGTTTCCTGCCAAAATTTGATCTTCCCGCCATAATGTCATTGCGACATTGCCGCCATCATGGATCCGTCATCTTGATTAAATTTGGCAACAATGCAGAATGGGGCCACACCACCCTTGTCCCCCTACTGACCCAACCACATCATCAACTACGTCACAGAGCGCATGGGACCATCGGAATTCGACCGTCGATCAATAGAAATACGTCGGCTCTTCGGGTGAATCACATTTTTGCTACGTTAGGTCGATGGTCACGTTCACAAGCGAGGGGAACGGCTGCTCGAAACATGCAGTACGCCGAGGATGCAGGCTGGTGGGAGCAGTAATATGCTACGGGACACATTCTCCTGTTGAAGACACGCTGACAGCTGAGAACGACCTGAATCGGTTCTTGCTTGATCTCTTCCCCCACAGTGATGCCATCGTCCAGTCGTATAATTGTCCATGCCTCTGTGACACAACCGTGTTACATTGGTTTGACGAGCATTACAGTGAACTCACGTTGATGTCTCAGGGAACAAATTCGCCTGATGTAAAGCCTATCCAACCCATGCAGGTTGCTATGTGGTGCTATCACCGTATATGCAAATCAGGACCCATTATTTACGCGAATTACATGACCTGTGCATAGAAATGTGATGCCACACACCTCTACAAACTTCCAACAAACTGTCAGAGTCCTGATACGCAGACTCAGTTATAAATTGCGTTCCAGAGATGAACGAACGAGCTATTAACCATGTGGTCCTAATGTTTTGGACCGTCAGTGTTCAACTATGTGTTTATTTTTCATTTCATTAAGAATATTATCAGTCAGCTGAGGCTTTCCACTACGTTACAGCTTTTTAAGGTTTCTTTACATCAAGCTACCGAATGCTTTTATGTTACTTTCTGTCTTCCTATCTTTTGCTAAACTTATTAAGTTTAGTGAGCAGCGTCCAATATTATCGACAACCTGTCTCACTGTTCTGATAATTGTCTGCTGTTTCAAATGTTCCCTCAACTGACTTCTTTAGTGTGAAGTCGGAACTCCTCAACTTAGTGCAATGACTTCTAATTAGACCATCCCAAACTGTTTTGTCTTCTACTCCAAGTGTGAGTTCAATAAGGAAAGCGCCATGCTGGAATGCCGTCATACCTTTACGTTTATCATATCAGTGAACTTATTTTAGAATTTAACTTAAGGCATGTTATGTGTTGCCCACGGAAGGGACTGAAATATGATGATGGTGGTGGTGGTGTGGTGGTGGTGGTATGTATAGGGCGCTCAACAGCGAGGTCATCAGCGCCCGGAAATATCGTATAATATGTTCATGAAATTAGGTAAAAAAATAGCTCTGAGCACTATGGGACTTAACATCTGAGGTCATCAGTCCCCTAGAACTTAGAACTGCTTAAACGTAACCAACCTAAGGACATCACACACATCCATGCCCGAGGCAGGATTCGAACCTGCGACCGTAGCAGTCGCGCGGTTCCAGACTGATGCGCCTAGAACCCCTTGGCCACCCCGGCCGGCGAAATTAGGTAATACCAAACTTTTTTCATTATCTCTCATAGCAGGACATAAATGTTATGAAAACAGATACAACTTTCTATAGAATTTTTTATGGTCTTCGTCAAGCTTCTCAGTATAAAAAAAAGGTTTGCAAAGTACTATTCGCAGACCAAAACATTGCGTGGTTCTTATTTGAGCAATTTCCAGTGTGAGGGCTTGTTCGAACACCATAGTCCTCAGCTTTTATTATTCTTTGGACGTCTTTGTTCATTTCTTTGTACAACACAAAAATATAGAATTTCATATCGAATTAGAATGAACATGTAGCCTAGCATCTTTCACAAACGCATTACAGTGCCAGGCATGCAAGTCACGTTAAATGTCAGAAATATCCCGCCCCAAGCGCTGGAATTGCAGGCTAGAACTTTCGCACCGAGCTACGTGGAAGACAAGTTGCTACGGCTTCTGATTAACGGAGCCAGATCGCATTGTGAGTCGACTACGTAAAGCGCAACTTGGCGCGCTGAACCTCTACCTATATTAATATTCCTCAGACGCACTTCTGCCCTTGGTACGTCTTTAGCTCTGCGCACGAGACGACAGTGCTTTCACTTGCCCGTGCTCGCTCAAGCATTAGCTAGAATACGGGGAATGGCACACTGGAGCATAATACATCCTGCTACAGCAAAGTTTCATTAGAGGCTACAGTGAATCCTGCCTACTTGACTTCATTCTAAATGCTTGGGCCAGAAGGCTAGTGAAGCTTTCCCAGCATTTTTTTGAAGTCGATAGTCCTTCGAATGTCTCGATTCCCTCCTCCAACTTTTCCTACAATCTCGTCCTTGTACACCCAACACCATCGATAATCTGAATCACAGATTCCAGTCTTAATCTGCCCTTCTTTCCTTAAACTGTTCATGGTAGCCTAACCTCACCATTCTGTAGTTCACCACAGATGGTTCAAATGGTTCTAAGCACTATCGGACTTAACATCTGAGGTCATCAGTCCCCTAGAATTTAGAACTACTTAAACCTAACTAACTTAAGGACATCACACACATCCACACCTGAGGCAGGATTCGAACCTGCGACCGTAGCGGTCGCGCGGTTCCAGACTGAAGCGCCTAGAACCCCTCGGCCACACCGGCCGGCAGTTCACCATAGACTTCTTTTCTCTGTTACTCTTTCTACTGTCTCTTCATTTTGTACCTGCCTACACACTGTGTTCCATTTATCTTCACCACTCAAAATAACTTTTTGTTCAGCGTGAAAGTAAAAAATTTATCAAGCAAATGTTGTTTAGCTCCTGAGGAACATTAACCGCCGGCCGGAGTGGCCGAGCGGTTCCAGGCGCTACAGTCTGGAACCGCGCGACCGCTACGGTCGCAAGTTCGAATGCTGCCTCGGGCATGGATGCGTGTGATGTCCTTAGGTTAGTTAGGTTTAAGTAGTTCTAAGTTATAGGGGACTGATGACCTCAGAAGTTAAGTCCCATGGTGCTCAGAGCCATTTCAACCGTTTTGAACATTAACCTGCATGACTGCTTTTTCTTCTAACTTCGTTCGTTACGAACATGTGAACAGTGTGCCGTGGAGCGGCGAGATTCCATTGTGGCAGCGAGAAAAGTTACCTGCTGTTATTGCTGCATGTACTCTGGGGTGACAAAGGTCGTGGGATAGCGATATGCACGTATATAGTGACGTTAGCATCGCGTACACAAGGTGTAATACGGCAGTGCATTTGGTGGAGCTGTCATTTGTACGCAGGTGATTCATGTGAAAAGGTGGTCGACGGGATTATGGTCACGTAACGGGAATAAGCAGACATAGAACGCGGAAAGGTACACTCCTGGAAATGGAAAAAAGAACACATTGACACCGGTGTTTCAGACCCACCATACTTGCTCCGGACACTGCGAGAGGGCTGTACAAGCAATGATCACACGCACGGCACAGCGGACACACCAGGAACCGCGGTGTTGGCCGTCGAATGGCGCTAGCTGCGCAGCATTTGTGCACCGCCGCCGTCAGTGTCAGCCAGTTTGCCGTGGCATACGGAGCTCCATCGCAGTCTTTAACACTGGTAGCATGCCGCGACAGCGTGGACGTGAACCGTATGTGCAGTTGACGGACTTTGAGCGAGGGCGTATAGTGGGCATGCGGGAGGCCGGGTGGACGTACCGCCGAATTGCTCAACACGTGGGGCGTGAGGTCTCCACAGTACATCGATGTTGTCGCCAGTGGTCGGCGGAAGGTGCACGTGCCCGTCGACCTGGGACCGGACCGCAGCGACGCACGGATGCACGCCAAGACCGTAGGATCCTACGCAGTGCCGTAGGGGACCGCACCGCCACTTCCCAGCAAATTAGGGACACTGTTGCTCCTGGGGTATCGGCGAGGACCATTCGCAACCGTCTCCATGAAGCTGGGCTACGGTCCCGCACACCGTTAGGCCGTCTTCCGCTCACGCCCCAACATCGTGCAGCCCGCCTCCAGTGGTGTCGCGACAGGCGTGAATGGAGGGACGAATGGAGACGTGTCGTCTTCAGCGATGAGAGTCGCTTCTGCCTTGGTGCCAATGATGGTCGTATGCGTGTTTGGCGCCGTGCAGGTGAGCGCCACAATCAGGACTGCATACGACCGAGGCACACAGGGCCAACACCCGGCATCATGGTGTGGGGAGCGATCTCCTACACTGGCCGTACACCACTGGTGATCGTCGAGGGGACACTGAATAGTGCACGGTACATCCAAACCGTCATCGAACACATCGTTCTACCATTCCTAGACCGGCAAGGGAACTTGCTGTTCCAACAGGACAATGCACGTCCGCATGTATCCCGTGCCACCCAACGTGCTCTAGAAGGTGTAAGTCAACTACCCTGGCCAGCAAGATCTCCGGATCTGTCCCCCATTGAGCATGTTTGGGACTGGATGAAGCGTCGTCTCACGCGGTCTGCACGTCCAGCACGAACGCTGGTCCAACTGAGGCGCCAGGTGGAAATGGCATGGCAAGCCGTTCCACAGGACTACATCCAGCATCTCTACGATCGTCTCCATGGGAGTATAGCAGCCTCCGTTGCTGCGAAAGGTGGATATACACTGTACTAGTGCCGACATTGTGCATGCTCTGTTGCCTGTGTCTATGTGCCTGTGGTTCTGTCGGTGTGATCATGTGATGTATCTGACCCCAGGAATGTGTCAATAAAGTTTCCCCTTCCTGGGACAATGAATTCACGGTGTTCTTATTTCAATTTCCAGGAGTGTATGTAGTTGTAGTTAGACGCACGGGTATTTCATTTCGGAAATCGTTGTGGAATTCAATATTCTGCGATCCACAGTGTCAAATGTGTGAAGGAATACCAAATTTCAGGCATTACCTCTCACCTCGGACAATGAAGTGGCCGATAGCCTTCACTTAACGAACGAGAGCAGCAGTGTTTGAGTAGAAATGGTTCAAATGGCTCTTAGCACGATGGGACTTAACATGTGAGCTCATCACTCCCCTAGACTTAGAAGTACTTAAACCTAAGGACATCACACACACCCATGCCCGAGGCAGGATTCGAACCTGCGAGCGTAGCGGCAGCGCGGTTCCGGACTGAAGCGCATAGAACCGCTCCTCCTCAGAGGCCGGTGTTTGAGTAGAGTTGTCAGTGCTAAAAGAGAAGTCACACGGCGAAAATAACCGCAGAAATCAATGTGGGACGTACGACGAACGTATCCATTAAGAAAGTGCGGTGAAACTCGACTTTAATTGGCTATGGCAGCCGATGACAGACGACAGCGCCTTTGCTAACACTGCGAATCGCCTGCAGCGCCTCACCTGGGCTCGTCACAATATTAATTGGGCCGTAGACGGCATGGAAACAGTGACCTGGTCAGATGAATCCCTAGTTGGCAAGAGCTGACGATAGTTTTCGATTGTCACCGAGACCCCACGAAGCCATGAACGCAAGTTATCACCAGGGCACTGTGCAAGTTGGTGGTGCATCCATAATGGTGCGGGCTGTGTTTACATGGAATGGACTGGGTCCTCTGGTCCAACTGAACCGATGATTGACTGCAGATGGTTACGTTCAGCTACTTAGAGACCATTTGCAACCATTCATGGACTTCATGCTCCAAAACAACGATGGAATTTTCATGGATGACAATGCGCCGTGCCACTCGGCCACATTAGTTCGCGATTGGTTTGAAGAACATTCTGGACAGTTCAAGGGAATGATTTGGGCAGCCAGAACGCCCGATATGAATCCTATCGAACATTTATGAGACATGTTCGAGAGGACAGTCCGTGCACAAAATCATGCGACTACAACACTTTTGCAATTATGCACGGCTGTAGAGGCATCAAGCTCGGTAGTTCTGCAGGGGACTTCCAACGACTTGTTGAGTCGATGCCACGTCGACTTGCTGCACTGTGCTGTGCAAAAGGTGGTCCGAAACGATATTAGGAGGTATCCCACGACTTCTGTCACCTCTCTGTATGTTCTCCCCGGCCGGCGAAAGGGGTCTTCGGACGTGACAGGAAGCATTTGGCTCCGGCTGCGCCTGCCGCAGTTAGCACAGCACGGCTGATATGAGTACATCGACACACGGCTGGATGGCCGCGGATGGCTTGAGAAGTCGTTACTTCCTGGGAGTGAACTACTGGAGGGATGTTTACGGCCCTAGTCGCTACTGAATGTGATGAACTCTACGCTACTGTTCATGTGGGGACGGTGCTAAGAAAGTGTACTGAACTACTACACGTTGGACTTTCGGCATCATTAATAGAATCTGGTGGACATCTGTTCCAGAGAAAACCTTGCAATTGTGCTGAGACCGCCGGCCGCGGTGGCCGTGCGGTTCTGGCGCTGCAGTCCGGAACCGCGGGACTGCTACGGTCGCAGGTTCGAATCCTGCCTCGGGCATGGGTGTGTGTGATGTCCTTAGGTTAGTTAGGTTTAAGTAGTTCTAAGTTCTAGGGGACTTATGATCTAAGATGTTGAGTCCTATAGTGCTCAGAGCCATTTCAACCTTTTTTGAGGCCCGTGTGTCTTGTAACGCCCCTAGCCGTTATCCAATAATTTATTTTCTGATGCAAGTATTCTACCTCAGTGAAGTATACTATATATTTTATTTTTATTTAGAAGTCTAGTTCATGAAGACCAAATTAAGAAGCAAATCCAGAGTCATGGAACTTGTCAGTACATGAAATTATAACATAAAAATAATAACAAATAATGTAAAATGTTTATGAACGCAAAAAAGTCAAGCCATAAAAGTAAATCTAATCAACGATGTAACATAGGAATCAGCTTAATTTTTCAAAGAAATCCCCGAGAGAGTAGAGGGAACTCTTCAGTTTCGGTTTGAAAGCGCGTCGATTACTGCTAGCTTATTGAAAATGGATGCATCAGTATGCTGCACACTTTTCTGCACAAGAGTCAAGGAAATGCGATCCAAATGCAGATAGGATTTCTGCCTAGTATTAACTGAGTGAAACCTGATACATTCTTGGGAATAAGCTGATATTGTTAACAAGTCACGACACTAAAGAATATATATATTGAGAGGCCAATGCCAGAATCCCCAGGCTAGTGAACAGGGGTCGAAAAGAGGTTCGTGAACTTACACCACTTCTTGCCCGAACCGTCCGTCCATGAGCCAAAAATATCCTTTTATAATGGGAAGAGTTACCCCAAAATATAATACCATACGACATAAGCGAATGAAAATGTTCAAAGTAGACTAATTTTCGTGTCGAACGATCACTCACTTCAGATACCGTTAAAATAGTGAAAATAGCACTACTAAGTCTTTGAACAAGATCCTGAATGTGGGCTTTCCAAGACAGTTTACTATATATCTGAACATCTAGAAATTTGAGCTGTTCAGTTGCACTAATCATATGCCCCTCCTGTGAAATTAAAACGTCGGGTTTTGTTGAATTATGTGTTAGAAACTGTAATAACTGAGTCTTACTGTGATTTAGCTTTAGTTTGTTTTCTACAAGGCATGAAGTTATGTCATGAAATGCACTATTTGAAACAGTGCCAATGTTGCACACAACATCTTTTACTACCAAGCTAGTGTCAGCAGCAAACAGAAATATTTTAGAATTACCTGTAAAACTAGAGGGCATATCGGTTATACAAATAAGGAACAGTAGTGGCCCCAACACTGATTACTGGGGCATCCACCCCCCCCCCCCCCCCCAATTGCCCGTTTCCACTCGGCCCCACATCGCAGCTATTATCAACACTGTAAATAATGACTTTTTGCTGTCTGTTGCTAAAGTAAGAGGGGATCCAATTGTGAGCTATTCCCCATATTCCATAATGGTCCAACTTCTGGGGCAATATTTTGTGGTCATCACAATCAAACGCCTTTGTTAAATCAAAAAACATGCCTAACGTTCGAAAACTTTAGTTTAGTGAACGAAGTATCTCACAGACAAAAGAGGATATAGCATTTTTAGTTCTTAAAGCACTTCTAATTCTGAACTGTACATTTGATAGCAAATTATTTGATATAAAATGATCAATTATCCCTACATACACAGCCTTTTCAATAACTTTGGCAAACAGTGATGGCACAGAAATATGTCTAAAATTGTCTACATTATCCCATTCTCTCTTTTTATGAAGCAGGTTTTACTACTGAATACCTTAATGGTTCAGGAAACTGACCATTCCTAAAGGAAAAATTACAAATATCGCTAAATGCAGGACTAACATCTGCAGCACAGTACTTTAATATTCTGCTAGGCACTCCATCATATCCTTGATAGTCCTTAGTCTTCAGTGATTTAATTATTGACTCTTGTACAAATGAGCCACATTCAGTTTTAAGGTCGCGTATTCGCCTATTTCTGGTTAGGTAGCAATGAATTAATGCTGATGCCGATTAATTTATCAATTTAATTTGTTACCAAGCCCCAGCAGCTACAGTTGCTGTGCTTCTGATGATTAGGTCCTGGAACAGCATCCTTGGTTGGGTGTTTTTGTGGTCCCCTGTTGATACAAGTGTTATTATTTTATGTGATAGTTGACGCCCTCGTTATTGCAAAGTTTGATCTCACAGGGACGAAATATTGATATTTGATACTCCGTTTTAGATTAAGACTCTCTAGTTTTTATATTTGTTTCATGACAATTTTGTAAAACTGATTATGCCGGTGAAGCAACAGTTTTATGGAGAATTATTTTATTATGCTACTTGTCAAGGTCATTCGATGAACTGAGGGCTAGTAACCGTTTTATGCTTTCTCATGCAAGCGTTCTGATTTTTTAAATTGCTCACATTGTTTAATGAAACTCATTTGCGTTTGGTTAAGAGCCTACGCCTGCACAGACCCTAGCCGCCTTCCTCTCACACCGTGAAACTGTGCAACTCAGTCGTGCAATAAAAATACGCAGCACTTTCGATGTAAGCAATACAAAGCTACACTACTGGCCGTTAAAATTGCTACACCACGACGATGACGTGCTACAGACGCCAAATTTAACCGACAGGAAGAAGATGCTGTGATATGCAAATGATTAGCTTTTCAGAGCATTCACACAAGGTTGGCGCCGGTGGCGACACCTACAACGTGCTCACATGAGGAAAGTTTCCAACCGATTTCTCATACACAAACAGCAGTTGACCGGCGTTGCCTGGTGAAACGTTCTTGTGATGCCTCGTGTAAGGAGGAGAAATGCGTACCATCACGTTTCCGTGATTGTAGCCTATTGCGATTGCGGTTTATCATGTCGCGACATTGCTGCTCGCGTTGATCGAGAACCATCGACTGTTAGCAGAATATGGAATCGGTGGGTTCAGAAGGGTAATACGGAACGCCGTGCTGGATCCCAACGGCGTCGTATCACTAGCAGTCGAGATGACAGGCATCTTATCCGCATGGCTCTAACGGATCGTGCAGCCACGTCTCGATCCCTGAGTCAACAGATGGGGACGTTTGCAAGACAACAACCATCTGCACGAACAGTTCGACGACGTTTGCAGCAGCATGGACTATCAGTTCAGAGACTATGGCTGCGGTTACCCTTGACGCTGCATCACAGACAGGAGCGCCTGCGATTGTGTACTCAACGACGAACATGGGTGCACGAATGGCAAAACGTCATTTTTTCGGATGAATCCAGGTTATGTTTACGGCATCATGATGGTCGCATCCGTGTTTGGTGACATCGCGTTGAAAGCACATTAGAAGCGTTCATTCGTCATCGCCATACTGGCGTATCACCCAGCGTGATGGTATGGGGTGCCATTGGTTACACGTCTCGGTCACCTCTTGTTCGCATTGACGGCACTTTGAACAGTGGACGTTATATTTCAGATGTGTTAGGACCCGTGGCTCTACCCTTCATTCGATCCCTGCGAAACTCTACATTTCTGCAGGATAATGCACGACCGCATGTTGCAGGTCATGTACGGGACTTTCTGGATACAGTAAATGTTCTACTGCTGCTCTGGCCAGCACATTCTCCAGATCTCTCACCAACTGAAAACGTCTGGTCAATGGCGGCCGAGCAACTGGCTTGTCACAATACGCCAGTCACTACTCGTGATGAACTGTGGTATCGTGTTGAACGTGCATGGCCAGCTGTACCTGTACACGCCATCCAAGCTCTGTTTGACTCAATGCCCAGGCGTATCAAGGCCGTTATTACGGCCAGAGGTGGTTGTACTGAGTACTGATTTCTCAGGATCTATGCACCCAAATTGCGTGAAAATGTAATCAAATGTCAGTTCTAGTATAATATATATGTCCAATGAATACCCATTTATCATGTGCATTTCTTCTTGGTGTAGCAATTTTAATGGCCACGAAAGTTATTCACGTTCTCATAAATCATTATTAGGTCTACTTGCAATAAAGCAATACTTATAGTTACATAATTTTTGTTGTTGTAGAGCCCTATCACCCCAAGAAACTTTTGACGCAATGAGCGAACAGTACATATATTAAATATGAACAGCCGTCTCGAGATGCAACTGCCCGTTGAAAAACTGTAACGGCACTGTTCGCTGGTGATTAAAAGCCGCATTGTTAAGAGTGGTTGGTTGTCATTCTTACATTATTGTAAGAATTTTCCCGTATTTTCACACAGCCACGGTCTCATCAAGTTAATTTTCGACGAAATAGCGTTTATCTTCTTTGCTTTCTTTAGGAGGCAGCGCGACTGAAACGACTTAAGAAATACAAGTTTTGTCTTCTTACATCCAACACTTCCTAGTAAGAATTCCATGAAATCATCGCAGATTTTCGTTTGCAAATGACGCACAACTGGGCCAGAGGAGAGACGGACACAGTGGGTGACCTTCTGCCGCCTCTGTTATTTGTTTTTCGCGTTTCACCCGGAGGCTGGGCACGTGGCCAAGTTCCACTGCTTTGTTTTGTAGGATCCAGTTGCCGGTGACCAAATTTTTCTGCTTATTTGACCGAAAAATGAGATACTGTTTTTTGGTTTTAGATGGAACCACTGTCGTATTCGTACTAACTGATTTAGGAAAACCTAGAGCCGGATGATTCGACTGGGATTTTATAACCGCTCCCCCGGGCTGCGTTTCCAGAGCCTTAAATATTGAGTCACATTTCTTATCACTCTTATTGAAGGGTGTAAGGTGCGAAATCCATACCTTCACACAGATTACACTACGTTCGGGAGACTGTCATGTATGTCTGAATGGCTGAAGACTCAGGCAATCCGGAGGACTGGGTAGCATGCCCGCCCTCGGTCACAGATATCACTGGTGACGCAGAAGCTGGTGGCCGGACCTCATACAACCCTAGGAAGATACAGTTTTGGGCTGTGGACACTCCTCGACATCGGACACACGGAAACGTCGCGCTGACGCTCCGCCGCATGTGTCCACCGGAACTGTAGTAGTAGTGGTAGTAGTTTTATTCATCCGTAGATCTATTTTTCCAAGGATATAGGACATGCCAAAGTATTTACAAGTTTAGACCAATTTTAAAAAATCTAATTCGTATACACACACATTTACAGACTTAGTAGTTAGAGACAATCATTAGATTTACTCTAGGTATACAATAATTTTTTTTTACAAATAACTTATTATGTAATGTAATGCCACACTGTTCACTCATATCTCACTGTCAGTCACTGCACACTTTATACACACATTGTTCCATAACACTTCACTCAGCCGGCCGAAGTGGCCGTGCGGTTAAAGGCGCTGCAGTCTGGAACCGCAAGACCGCTACGGTCGCAGGTTCGAATCCTGCCTCGGGCATGGATGTTTGTGATGTCCTTGGGTTAGTTAGGTTTAACTAGTTCTAAGTTCTAGGGGACTAATGACCTCAGCAGTTGAGTCCCATAGTGCTCAGAGCCATTTGAACCATTTTGAACCACTTCACTCACTACACAAACACACACACACTGGTGATCTCTGGGCCATTTTCTATACCGCAACTTCCCATTTGCTATCCTGAAAAACTGACTCAGCATCACTGTATAATGAGTGAGATGTTGAGCTCAGAAAGAGGAAGAGTGTTAGTGTTGTGCTGTGCTTAGCTTGGCGGTAAGTATTTCTAGAAAAGGAAAAATGAAGGAACATAATGTGAAGGTGTTATGGGGAATGTTGGATGTTTTGTAATCATTATTATTATTTATTTGTATAACATTTTTTTACCGAACTCCTTCTCTGTTTTATCTAACAAGGGAACCTCCCCATCGCACCCCCCTCAGATTTAGTTATAAGTTGGCACAGTGGATAGGCATTGAAAAACTGAACACAGATCAACCGAGAAAACAAGAAGAAGTTGTGTGGAACTATGAAAAAAATAAGCAAAATATACAAACTGAATAGTCCATGTTCAAGATATGCAACATCAAGGATAGTGTGAGCTCAAGAGCGCCGTGGTCCCGTGGTTAGCGTGAGCAGCTCCGGAACGAGATATCCTTGGTTCATGTCTTCTCTCGAGTGAAAAGTAATTTTTTATTTTCAGACAATTATTATCTGTCCGTCCGTCCGTCTGATACGAGGTAACTGCGCCGTAGTATGGGGTCGCAACACCTAAACAAATATCGAAAGGTAGAAGAATCTTTTTACCCATTCGCCAAGTGTACAAGTTAGGTGGGTCGACAACATATTCCTGTCATGTGACGCACATGCCGTCACCAGTGTCGTATGGAATATATCAGACGTGTTTTCCTGTGGAGGAATCGGTTGACCTATGACCTTGCGATCAAATGTTTTCTGTTCCCGTTGGAGAGGCACGTCCTTTCGTCTACTAATCGCAAGATTTTGCGGTGCGGTCGCAAAACACAGACACTAAACTGATTACAGTGAACACAGACGTCCATGAACGAACGGACAGATCATAACTTTGCGAAAAAAAAGAACTCGAGGGAATATTTGATCCAAGGACCTCTCGTTGCGCAGCTGTTCACGCTAACCACGGGACCACGGCGCTCCTGAGCGCACATTATCCATGATGTTGCCTATCTTGCGCATGGACTACTCAGTTTGTATACTTTGCTTATTTTTTTCATAGTTCCACACAACTTCTTCCTGTTTTCTCGATTGATCTGTGTTCAGTTTTTCAAGGCCTATCCACTGTGCCAACTTATAACTGAATCTGAGGGGGCTGCGATGGGGAGGTTCCCTTGTAAGTAATCCTTCAATGTATAAAATGTATTGCATAAAAAGTACTTTTTGCTGCCTTTTTACATAAGTGTATTTTTGTAATTTCTTTAATCTCTTTTTGTAATTTATTGTACAGTTTTATTCCTTGGTAGAAAATGCTGTTTTGAGTTTTATGTTTATTTTTTCGTGGTAAACGTAAGTTGAGTCTTGCTCTTGTTCCATGGTAATGGACAGAGCTGCTTGTGCAGTAATTACCAATGTTATTTTTTATGTGTACAACTGGCTGGTAAATGTATTCACATGGAGCAATTAAAATCCCCAGTGTTTTGAACAGATCTTTACAATGAGCTGGATTACTGTTTTTGGTTATTATTGTTATGGTTCTTTTCTGGAATTTGAAAATTGTGTTCATATTTTGTGCATTTGTTCCGCAAAAAAGAATGCCATAGCTAAGAATTGAGTGTACATATGAATAGTACGTAACTAAAAGACAGTGCATGTTGCACACTGATGATAGGATTCTAAGGGCATAACATGCTGATGACATTCTGTTTGCAAGTACCTTTGTGTGTTCACACCACTTCAACTGAGAATCAATATTCATTCCTAGAAATTTTGCATTCGTTACACAGTCTATAGAGGTGCCATTTACATTTAATTTAACGTTGTCATTGTTCCTCTTCAAACTGAAATTCATGGTATGTTTAATGTCACTTTATTGCTTATTGACCAATCATAGACTTCCTTGAGAGTTTCATTTGCTTTCTGTGCAAGGAGTTCACTTGTTTTCTCAGTGACTATAATAATGCTGTCATCAGCGAAGAGAATTTTTTCAGCTGGGAAAGTCATTGATGTATATCAGGGATAGTATTGGTCCTAACATGCTACCTTGCGAAACCCCTATATTGCGCTGGCGCTTCCAAAGACATCAGAGTCCACGACGGCACCTTCTGTCGCTCCACATGCTGCGTCCACAAGATGTCGTAGCACATCCGATTGACACAAAGAAAAACGCTAAAGGAAATTATAGCCACAAACATATTTCAAGAAACAAATTCCAAAATCGGTCTACTGAAGGCAAAGCACAATGCTGCAACTACACGAAATCGGGCATAATAAACGTCCACTAGCAAGAGCGATTAAGTGGTGGGGAAACAGGAAGGGATCCCATGCAGTCTTGACACTGGCGTACCAGCTATTTTCGGACGATTTTGTGGTAAGGCATGCTGTCTTGTCAGAAGATTGACTCTTACACGGAGAAGAGACTCACTGGACAGAGCAGAAAATCATATCATGGATTCGTTAGCGTACTAATCTGGCGTCTCATCCACATAGACTGGAAAGCGTTGAGAATATAATCCCCTGGTAGTAACGGAGCTTCCTGTGACAGTTATGACTTTCGAAAATGTTTGGGGTAGGTGGTCTAGTAGACAATTGCATACTTCGAAACCTACAAGTTACGGGATCGAAACTTGGTCGGACCACGATATTTTTCACTATTTAGTATTTTATCCGTCTTCGGCAACTGTAGTTACATGCAACGTAACCTTTCTACTAGCGATGGTATAGTTGTAGTTATAACTCGACCTGGTAGGAAGATTACGGTCGCTTATCATGTTCTACAGCTCCTGCAAGCTACCCTCTGTAGTAACGGATTATCAAATTTGTGTGGACCACGAAATTACAGGCCCCTGCGAGTTACTTGTGCGACGAAAATAATTTCTAGCGGGAGGGTTTGATCAACCGGTAAAAATTTGAACGCGATGGATAAGGCAATACTTTTGGAACCACTACAGAAGGCACCTAGGCAGTCCGACAGCCGATCAGTTCCAGTCACCACCAGGAAGGAGGTACACAGTTCGTGTTGTCTGTAGTTCAACCATGCCTAAACGGTCAATATCGCCGTTCGATCGGTTCCGCATTGTTCCTTTGTGCCAGGAAGGGCTCTCAACAAGGAAGTGTCCAGGTGTGTCTGAGTCAACCAAAGCGATGTTGTTCGGACATGGAGGAGATACAGAGAGACAGGAACTGTCGATGACATGCCTCGTTCAGGCCGCCCGTGGGCTACTACTGCAGTGAATGGTCCCTACCTACGGATTATGGCTCGGAGGAACCCTGACAGCAACACCAACATGTTGAATAATGCTTTTCGCGCAGCCACAGGAAGTCGTGTTACAACTCAAAGTGTGCGCAATAGGCTGCATGATGCGCAGTTTCACTCCCGACTTCCATGACGAGGTCCATCTTAGCAACCACGACACCATGCAGCGCGGTACAGATGGATCCAACAACACACCGAATGGACCGCTCAGAATTAGCGTCACGTTCTCGTCATCGATGAGTGTCCCATATGCGCATATGCCTTCAGCCAGACAGTCGTCGGAGACGAGCTTCGAGGCAAACCTGTCAGGCTGAACGCTTTAGACACACTGTCCAACGAGTGCTGTTTTGGGGTGGCATTATGTGGGCCCGACGTACGCCGCTGGTGGTCATGGAAGGCGCCGTAACGGCTGTACGATACGTGAATACCATCCTCCCATCGATAGTGCAACCATATGGGCTGCATACTAGGGAGGCATTCGTCTTCGTGGATGACAATTCGCGACCCGATCGTGCACATCTTGTGAATGACTTCCTTCAGGATAACGACGTCGCTCGACTAGAGTGGCCAGCCTGTTCTCCAGACATGAACCCTATCGAACATGCCTGGGGTAGACTGAAAAGGACTGTTTATGGACGACGTGACCAACCAACCACTCTGAGGGATAAACGCCGAATCGCGGTTGGGGAGTGGGACAATCTGGATCAACAGTGCCTTGATGAACTTGTGGATAGTATGCCACGATGAGTACAGGCATGCATCAATGCAAGAGGTGGTGCTACTGGGTATTAGAGGTACCGGTGTGTACAACATCTGGATCACCACCTCTGAAGATCTCGCTGTGTGATGGTACAACATTTAATGTGTGGTTCTCATTAGCAATAAAAAGGGACGAAATGATGTTTATGTTGATCTCTATTCCTATTTTCTGTAGAGGATGGGGGACTCTCGGAACCGAGCTGATGCAAAATTTTTTTGATATGTGTATTACAAAGCAAAGAGAATATAAACTTTGAATAATGTTATTATTTTTTAATGAGAAGAAGCTTCAGGTAAGACTGTAACACTGCGCACCTAGTTTGACAGAATAATGATTGTCAGCTAGTTAACTCTGTACATTTGCTCAGAACTGAGAGATAGACCATCCCACTTTCCTGAGTCATGCAATAACATATTAACTGATTAAGCTGTTTGACTTTTATAGAAATTCTCTGTTAACATTGTACCCTCTTTAAATCATTGTTCACTTTGTTAAACATATTAGTGTCCAAACGTTTGTTATGTGTGAAGATCAAACGAACTTTTACTCTGTCTTTTTGAATATATACTTCATTCTATAATTGTTGTCTTGGAATATCATTTCATAGGAATAGTTACTCCTGAAACGTCACCTTGAAAATAATTCTGAATGAATGTGCTGGTAAACTTCTACGTTATTTGATTTTCAAACAGCTGAGCAAAACTCAACGTACTCAAACAGTTTTCTCATTACTTACTCTGATCATCACTAAACTGACACACACTATTTTTAGCGTAACGCAGTCACACTTTCAATAATCGCTACAAAAGAATGGCCCTGACTAACGATAACCTATACCTTTCATGAATCACTTACCTCACGAAAATATTCGTTACTCGAACTACTGCAATACAGCGAGCGCCACTACTGCCAGCTAAATAAAAGATTCTAACTACTGAAGGCACTAACTACTGATAGGCATAGTTAGCAAATGAAAGATTTTGATAGACAACACACAATGTATTTACCTTAATAATCTTCAAAAGTCATCATATATATCTATCAATTCATGACAACCATCTTTACAAATTTCGTTTTTCTGGCGGACACACGTCCAGATCATCCTGTTATAGTAACCTCTCAAAACTCTGGCATCTCTCTCTCTCCACATCCACCGCAGCTGGCGGCTCACCTCCAACTGCCCAACGCTACGTGCTGTTCATATCCAACAGCCCAACACCGCAATAGCGAATATTCCAACAATGCCAACCAGCCACAGACTGTACACAGCACAATCAGTGATTTTCATACAGAGCGCTACGTGGCGTTACAAACATAAAAACGTAAACAGGCTACTTGCACTCTCTCCATCGCACTGTTTATCATTACGCATTGTCACATCTCACAGTTTGAATCTGGAAATTTTACTGAGAAATAGAAGTCTTGCTTAGCCGCTGCCTGCTTGCTGTTGTGCTTTCGAGAAATCTGCAATAACGTTGTGAAGACGCGAGGTAAGTGGAAGTTTTGATTAGGGTCAGATAATTGTTTTACTCAGTTGCGCATTTAATACAAGAGAAGTTTTATTCAGATCAGCTACAGTTCAGTTCAAATTAGATTCTACACTCCTGGAAATTGAAATAAGAACACCGTGAATTCATTGTCCCAAGAAGGGGAAACTTTATTGACACATTCCTGGGGTCAGATACATCACATGATCACACTGACAGAACCACAGGCACATAGACACAGGCAACAGAGCATGCACAATGTCGGCACTAGTACAGTGTATATCCACCTTTCGCAGCAATGCAGGCTGCTATTCTCCCATGGAGACGATCGTAGAGATGCTGGATGTAGTCCTGTGGAACGGCTTGCCATGCCATTTCCACCTGGCGCCTCAGTTGGACCAGCGTTCGTGCTGGACGTGCAGACCGCGTGAGACGACGCTTCATCCAGTCCCAAACATGCTCAATGGGGGACAGATCCGGAGATCTTGCTGGCCAGGGTAGTTGACTTACACCGTCTAGAGCACGTTGGGTGGCACGGGATACATGCGGACGTGCATTGTCCTGTTGGAACAGCAAGTTCCCTTGCCGGTCTAGGAATGGTAGAACGATGGGTTCGATGACGGTTTGGATGTACCGTGCACTATTCAGTGTCCCCTCGACGATCACCAGTGGTGTACGGCCAGTGTAGGAGATCGCTCCCCACACCATGATGCCGGGTGTTGGCCCTGTGTGCCTCGGTCGTATGCAGTCCTGATTGTGGCGCTCACCTGCACGGCGCCAAACACGCATACGACCATCATTGGCACCAAGGCAGAAGCGACTCTCATCGCTGAAGACGACACGTCTCCATTCGTCCCTCCATTCACGCCTGTCGCGACACCACTGGAGGCGGGCTGCACGATGTTGGGGCGTGAGCGGAAGACGGCCTAACAGTGTGCGGGACCGTAGCCCAGCTTCATGGAGACGGTTGCGAATGGTCCTCGCCGATACCCCAGGAGCAACAGTGTCCCTAATTTGCTGGGAAGTGGCGGTGCGGTCCCCTACGGCACTGCGTAGGATCCTACGGTCTTGGCGTGCATCCGTGCGTCGCTGCGGTCCGGTCCCAGGTCGACGGGCACGTGCACCTTCCGCCGACCACTGGCGACAACATCGATGTACTGTGGAGACCTCACGCCCCACGTGTTGAGCAATTCGGCGGTACGTCCACCCGGCCTCCCGCATGCCCACTATACGCCCTCGCTCAAAGTCCGTCAACTGCACATACGGTTCACGTCCACGCTGTCGCGGCATGCTACCAGTGTTAAAGACTGCGATGGAGCTCCGTATGCCACGGCAAACTGGCTGACACTGACGGCGGCGGTGCACAAATGCTGCGCAGCTAGCGCCATTCGACGGCCAACACCGCGGTTCCTGGTGTGTCCGCTGTGCCGTGCGTGTGATCATTGCTTGTACAGCCCTCTCGCAGTGTCCGGAGCAAGTATGGTGGGTCTGACACACCGGTGTCAATGTGTTCTTTTTTCCATTTCCAGGAGTGTATTTAGTCAAAGATTAGCATACGAGCTTAAGTTGGATAACAGTTTGTGGGGACATAGTATTTGTAATACGTAGACTTTTATAGAGTGGGAGGCAAAGTTGAGCTAAATTTCAGACAGAAACAAATATTGTACAGAGGTTACATACGAACACTGAGTTTTCTTGAGCAATATGTAAATTATCCTCGTGCCCTCTAAGTCAAAGTCTATCTCTAGCATTACGGCACGTAGACCTGCGCAATTAGCAGGGAGTCTATTCACAATGATGCTAATTCTCTATTCATTTCTACCTCAAAGTGGGAGACCGCAAATTACATCATTTTAGAAATGACGTTTGTGTTGCCCGATAGCCCTTGAGACTTCATTCCATCTCATTCCATTCCACCCAGCAGCATTATGCGAAAAACTTATATGTAGTCTTCCAGTCCCTGATACACCGGCTTTATCAATGCGTGGGATGCACCGTGAGCTACACTTTGTGAACGTCGATCCAGCTGGTCGTCACAAAATCTCGAATCGCCAGAATAAGGTGCAAGAGACTTTTGTTGTACGAGTGACCTACACTCCTGGAAATTAAGAACACCGTGAATTCATTGACCCAGGAAGGGGAAACTTTATTGACACATTCCTGGGGTCAGATACATCACATGATCACACTGACAGAACCACAGGCACATAGACACAGGCAACAGAGCATGCACAATGTCGGCACTAGTACAGTGTATATCCACCTTTCGCAGCAATGCAGGCTGCTATTCTCCCATGGAGACGATCGTAGAGATGCTGGATGTAGTCCTGTGGAACGGCTTGCCATGCCATTTCCACCTGGCGCCTCAGTTGGACCAGCGTTCGTGCTGGACGTGCAGACCGCGTGAGACGACGCTTCATCCAGTCCCAAACATGCTCAATGGGGGACAGATCCGGAGATCTTGCTGGCCAGGGTAGTTGACTTACACCTTCTAGAGCACGTTGGGTGGCTCGGGATAATTGCGGACGTGCATTGTCCTGTTGGAACAGCAAGTTCCCTTGCCGGTCTAGAAATGGTAGAACGATGGGTTCGATGACGGTTTGGATGTACCGTGCACAATTCAGTGTCCCCTCGACGATCACCAGTGGTGTACGGCCGGTGTAGGAGATCGCTCCCCACACCATGATGCCGGGTGTTGGCCCTGTGTGCCTCGGTCGTATGCAGTCCTGATTGTGGCGCTCACCTGCACGGCGCCAAACACGCATACTACCATCATTGGCACCAAGGCAGAAGCGACTCTCATCGCTGAAGACGACACGTCTCCATTCGTCCCTCCATTCACGCCTGTCGCGACACCACTGGAGGCGGGCTGCACGATGTTGGGGCGTGAGCGGAAGACGGCCTAACAGTGTGCGGGACCGTAGCCCAGCTTCATGGAGACGGTTGCGAATGGTCCTCGCCGATACCCCAGGAGCAACAGTGTCCCTAATTTGCTGGGAAGTGGCGGTGCGGTCCCCTACGGCACTGCGTAGGATCCTACGGTCTTGGCGTGCATCCGTGCGTCGCTGTGGTCCGGTCCCAGGTCGACGGGCACGTGCACCTTCCGCCGACCACTGGCGACAACATCGATGTACTGTGGAGACCTCACGCCCCACGTGTTGAGCAATTCGGCGGTACGTCCACCCGGCCTCCCACATGCCCACTATACGCCCTCGCTCAAAGTCCGTCAACTGCACATACGGTTCACGTCCACGCTGTCGCGGCATGCTGCCAGTGTTAAAGACTGCGATGGAGCTCCGTATGCCACGGCAAACTGGCTGACACTGACGGCGGCGGTGCACAAATGCTGCGCAGCTAGCGCCATTCGACGGCCAACACCGCGGTTCCTGGTGTGTCCGCTGTGCCGTGCGTGTGATCATTGCTTGTACAGCCCTCTCGCAGTGTCCGGAGCAAGTATGGTGGGTCTGACACACTGGTGTCAATGTGTTCTTTTTTCCATTTCCAGGAGTGTATATGCATAACTCACTTAATGACTTTCGTCATTCCTCCTGACCTCGCTGACATATTTGTGAATCCCAAATTTCTCTCTGAATTTTTCCTGGCGCGTAAAATGACTTTAACCTCTGGCAATATTAGTTTATGTGCAAAATTCCAAGTAGTGCTGTGGTTTTATTTTGCCTCAAAGGGCGATCTTATGGTTAGGCTTGTTCTTGCCTCAGAATAATGCACCTCGAACGAGACCAAGACTAATATTGCCCGGAGCTGTTCTAATTAAATTGCTTTATTCGACAGTATTACTTTGAAGATGTCAAAGTAAATACCTTTCAGCCGTCAATTTTCAACCTTGTTTGACATCCTCTATCGAACAGCCGAGTCTCGCAACCACTTCTAAAAAGATGGACATACAGAGACTTGGAATACTGCTTTGTATTCCTCGACCTTCTCTAAAGACACGTCGAGACAAAATAGCGAGGGGACGACAATATACACTGATCGTTTTAAGTACTGTGACTACAGATACTTAGTTTTTTCCTTCACCTTCTGTTCTTTTCAGGCTATTTGGAAATGGTGCACCCGTGCCAGTGTGGAGAAAAAAGAGAATACACCGGCCATAGACTGTTTTTATAGTATTGGTTCAGCAAATGCCGAAGTCGTTGAGGAGCCCAATGAAGAGCTTGAGGAATTGCGGTCTACAACTGGTTCCACTGTTGATTCACGACGCTACGTAACTGCATAACCTGAAGCAGTCCCGCGACCCGCTGCACTCGTACAAAACGACCGAAGTAGCACGACAGTTAGAAACACTGCTCTTGTATTTCGAAAGAAAGGGCCTCAAAGTCCCGTGCCGTCGTTCCTCCTTAGCTTTCGTGTGTTTTTCGCAATTTTTCAATTGAATGCTGGAAATGCTCCTTAAGTACAGCGCTCCTTCCGTCATATAGTGCACTATGTGCTGTTGCAATCACGTTTATGTTAAAGAGGTATTACAGTCTCACTTTCCTTCCTACATTCCCTCGTTAATTTTGTAATCACCTCAGTTACTTGTTTCGTGATACTGTTAACGTCAACTGCGGTTTCTAGACAGTCACCAATTGAGCGAGAGGTGTTTTCATCTGTCTGTAGCACTACAACATTATCTGGAGATACCCTGTAGTAAGTAAGTGTAGATACTAATCTCCCGTGCAAGGCGCATATTCATGACCCCCTGCGGAAACTGAAAAATTTACGTTTACGATAATTGACCACAGTCAGTACCAGTTACACACTGAGACGTGTTTATTCCGTGTACTTCCATTCCTTCAAAGGCTGGTTTGAAGTAGCACGGAGCCGAGAGCACAGAAGAATTCTGATGCGTCGGTGTGAAACTTGGATAGTAGAGAAACCAGAGAGAAGACGGTTAGAAGCCCTAGAGATTTGGTGCTACAGAAAGATGTTCAAAATGGGTTGGACAGATAGAGTTACCAATGAAGAGGTTTTCAGGAGCTTAAAGGGAACCAGATCTCTCTGGATGCGCATCCAGAGCGGAAGAGACAACCTTGTAGATTGGGCAATTATGAGGAATTATCTTTTATATTAATAAACCGATTCAGCTGTATTTAGTCCAGTGTTTTTAGATTACTAGCGATTTCATAGCACTAAAAGTCACATCTTCAGGTGAACAGCTGCTTAATAATAAATCAAGAAGGAATTACGACCCTGAGACATCCCCTGACAAGATAATTTTCTAACTTTATTTTAAGACTTTTAAAAAATTTTACAAAACTTTCGAACTTTAACATAAGAATACTAAAACATTTGTACTGGCATAACCAAAACATTGGAGCTAAAAAGCTAACAACATTTTACCCAATATTCAGTGTCCGTGAGAACAAAACACCGCTAAAGGTCCGGTATGTCATTGGATAAAACAGCCGGATGCTTGAATTCCAATCTAAATGGATGGATTTCAAACCAAATACAGCTGAAGCGGTTTGTTAGTAACCAAGTGGAAGAGACACACTCGTAGGACCTACTTTAAGACACGAAAGCATCATTGGGCAAAGTAGAAAGAGCTGATGAGGAACGGAATCGCCGGAGACGACCAAGGCACACAGGACGCACATTATGAGTGACGTAGGATGTGCTACGTGTGCGGAAATGAAGAAGCAGGCAGACAGATGAGTGGAATTCAGGACTGCTCCAAACCAGCCTCAGCCTGAGCAATAAAGAAGAGGAAGTACATACTTAGGTCATTTATGCTCTGAACCGCCCATGTGAACATGGTGCTCTTGCTATGACGAAATGGAAAGAGTTAGGCAACCACTAAACCAGCTTTTTACTGTCTCCCGAATTACAGCTCTATCCATTAAAAGTCCAGACTGAACTTAAATTTACCAAGAAAGAGTAACGGTAAAATTCAAAAACGTATTTTCTACTGGGGAAAGAAACAGTACAATAAATTGTCAAAGTAGATTACAGAAATTACTAAAACGAACTTATTTGAAAAGGAAGGTAAAAAATACCTGTTAAGCAAAACGTTTTATACATCGGAGAATTACTTATATAAAGTGTAGTAAGGGTTTGGAAAAAAATCTCACACAAATAAATCATAATAACAATAATAAAACTTTTATCATTGCAAATAACAATTTACATTTGCATGGGGGCTTAATTATAAAATAAATGCAAATAATTTTAATTTTTTTTCGCTTTAGTAGCTGTCTGTCCGGTTACGAAGTCTCGTAAACGGTTGGCCCTGACTAGTATTATTACGCTATCTGACTGCATAGAACAATAACAAAGAATGAAATGGAATTTTTCATTAACACAATTAATTAATTAAGTCCCCAGCAACTATAAAACCTACGAAACCAAAGCACAAGTATAACTGTTCTGTGTGTGGAAGTATGACTCAACGTACGTATCTGGCACGGTTCTTCTTCAACAACACAAGAAATTTTTAAATATCATTTATACTGAATTAATTAAAGGAAATAGAAATACCATAATTACTCAAGAAAACCAGAATTACACTCTAATCCCAGAACACAAGCCAGATGCTTTGTTGACTGAACCTGTAATGAAGCATTATTTACGACATTAAATAATGAAAAATAAATCAAGTTTCGTTACCTTCATATATTGACCAAAATCACTCTAATCATTACAATATATCTCCACACCGACTCGCTATTACCACATCTCAACAAGAACTTTTCAGTATCACATCTCAGCAAGCACTCCCTACTAGCACATCTCAACAAACACTCTCTGCTACGAGTTCTTAACAAGCACTGGCTACTATGAGTTCTCCCCAAGCACTGACTAGTACGAGTTCTCAACAACCACTGCCCACTACGACATCTCAATAATCACTGCCTACTCCCTCGTCTCGACAAGAACTGCCAGTGGAGGTGGCGAAACAATACTCTCTAGCGCGATCTCTGGCGCTGTGGCTCAGTGTAGCCACCTTTCATATGCCCTTCCTCCACGGGCTAGAATTTGATGGTATTTTTGCCAGCATTGGTGGTGAAAATACCACCAAATTCGTCAAAAAAATACAGACAAAAATAAAAGATAATATTAATACGTAAATATCATATAACTAGATAAAATTTTGGCTTTGCAACCGACCTTTCAATAACCTAATATATAAAATACAGTAAGCAATACAAATTCTTTCATACATGTGACTTTACATAACAGTTTACACAAGTATTATGTGGTTAAACAGTTCAATCAATAGCGTCAGCAATGACGAATATGTGCAGGTAAGAGTCTCATAACTTTTCACAAACAGTAATACACAAAAAATCAGTTTATACAAATATTCACATAAACGGTTTCCATAGCTCAAGAAACAAGTAGTTGACAGTTCCAGCAGTAGCACCCAACAATGGTCAACAGGTGCAAATACCAACAAATGACATCATTTTAGTAGAAGCAGTCCATCAGTGGCACCCAGCAATGTTGAACAGGTGCAGACACCAACAAGTGACATCATTTCAGTAGAAGCAGTCCATCAGTGGCACCCAGTAATGTTGAGCAGGTGCAGACACCAACAAGTGACATCATGTCAGTATAAACAGTTCTATTACTGGCACCCAGCAATGTTGAGCAGGTGCAGACAGCAACAAGTGACATCATTTCAGTAGAAGCAGTCCATCAGTGGCACCCAGCAATGTTGAGCAGGTGCTGACAGCAACAAGTGACATCATGTCAGTAGAAGCAGTCCATCAGTGGCACCCAGCAATGTTGAGCAGGTGCAGACACCAACAAGTGACATCATGTCAGTATAAACAGTTCTATTACTGGCACCCAGCAATGTTGAGCAGGTGCAGACAGCAACAAGTGACATCATTTCAGTAGAAGCAGTCCATCAGTGGCACCCAGCAATGTTGAGCAGGTGCTGACAGCAACAAGTGACATCATGTCAGTAGAAGCAGTCCATCAGTGGCACCCAGCAATGTTGAGCAGGTGCAGACAGCAACAGGTGACATCTTTTCAGTAGAAACAGTTCTATTACTGGCACCCAGCAATGTTGAGCAGGTGCTGACCGCAGTCCATAATATTCACTTTCACTAATCACACTGTTCATCAGCAGAAATTAAACATGACTAAATGTCACACATCATGTTGAAAAGTGCAGCACCATCACTAATCAGACAGTTCAGGCAGGAAAAATAGTTTGAATACACATACAATGCTTTTACACTAAACATACAAATCATAATAAAGACACAAATGGATCAGATAATTGTCATATTAAATATTACGAATACACAAATATCAGTAAACCTATAATTTTTATGGGTGTCAGTGCAAGCCACAACAACAAGTAAAATAATATTTAGGAGATAGGTTGGGATCACTTCTCTGGGATTATAAAAGGAAAACACACAAAACACACTCACTCATCTTTCATCCACATTAAGTGCTACTGTGTAGTTGAATAGTGTTAACTGTGTAAATGCAATTCTGTCAAAATTTTATGTTCATCATGTGTATCAAGTAGTAGTGGCAGCAATGTATAACAGTCAATAATAGTTAGTCAACGTCATAGTCATCATGTCAAGACCAATGTTTGCCAAGCCAGATCAAATGTACGGTTGCTGAACAACTGTCAGTGAGCCAAGATATGTGATTACTTCCTCTCTCAAAAAAAAAGTATATACTGCTTATTGATTTAACAAAGTGTGTGTGTAGGCAATCTTCTTTCCACCTGAGTGTTCTAGTCTGCCATCTTCATCCTCCTTGTCCCATATAGACCAACAAAAAAATATGCTCGTCACTTACTTTACCTCTTATCCACCAAAACTCCAATAATCATCAGCATCACATAATCTCAATACTTCTATAATACCTCTTCAATACGTCGATCATCAATATCATTTACCTTACCTCTTGTCCACGAAAACTCCAATAATCATCAACTTCACATAATCTCAATAACTCAATCATACCTCTTCAATACGTCGATATATATAAACCTCAGCACCAATATCATTTCACTTCCATAACAACTCTTTCCTCTAGTCAGTCTCCTCGAACAAGTACAGACAAAATCCTAGTGCAACTTCAATTCAGCATCCCATACAATCCGAAGACACAGTGTCCACACACAACCTCTGTGTAATCCATCTGACCCAAATTTTCTACTCATTATAAATTATACGATACATTTTGGTTCCTTGTCCATCATTAAATAAAAGAAATGCATACATGACCTCTAACAGACTTAGTTCGAATAACTCTCAGTAATTAAGTACGATTACGAAGTGTTAATGATCGTGATATTTCAGTGTGTACACCACTTCAAAAATTATGGCAAACAGAAGCAAACATGTGGAGTATTTCTTGTGTCACGTGTCACTTCCTATTTCAATTGCTCACGAAGAATGCAGTGTAATAACTGTCAATGGTCTAAACCTAGTGTTGGTATGTCACGTCGTTAGCTTCCTTCCTATTAGCATAAATTTATACAGCTTCCTAAAAATCTCCAGCTCATGTGACTTCTATGCAGTTTCTTGTACCAATGTCGTTCGTAGAATTATAGCAGTTCATTTTCTTATCTTAAAAATATAAGGCACTGAGCATAAGCAAAACATGCAATAGCGAGTAAATATACCAGTAGAGAACAGAATGTCAACAAGTGGATGCAGCACAATCCCTACAACGAGGCTCTGCCAAGCGAACAATCTATAATTAATACCATGGTGTGACCTAAACTCCATGTTCGTACACAGTAGATCAGCATTTCTATACACCAAATTAAAGAATAGTTATGACAACAAACAGAAATGTATAAATATGCAATCCATACGCAAAGCAGCAAATATACATCTTACCTAATAAACAGGTCATTATCATCATATCAGCATAAGCAAGTAAATGTTCATATGTAATCTTAATATGTAAACATGAAGGCGCAAGCAGATAAATCACAAAGTGTAACCTACATACCTAACCACAGTCAGCACAATTAATCAGTTGACAATTACAATTTAAATAGATAAGCACAGCAGGCACATAATAAAAAAATATGACATCAGTGAAAAGGCATAGCAGCCAAGCGATGCATAATATACATAAGTAACAACACTGTTCATTAATCAATAATTGTCAAAATCAGTAAATGTACACAAGCACGTCGCTTCACAAGTGAATTCATGGAACATGAAATTTAGCACAAAGTCTGAATCACGTAATCGCGAGCAGCAAATTACGTCTAAAGTACGTACCTAGGTGGAATTATGTTACCTGAAAAATAAACTCAATTAACAGTTACCTTTTTTAGTTTATTACTTTTTTCTTCGAAATTACATTCTTCCTGAAATTTTCTCGATAGCAAGTCGTCTTAACGTCGGACATGCACAGAATTTACCTGAAGGTCTTAAATATTTTATACAACCGTATCCTGAAAAATACTGAACGTTAATGACATAATTCATCAAGTCACCATAGCTTTATACAGAATTTAGTCGGAGAAATTAGACTGTGTATTTGTTTATGGCTGTCAGTGCATTCGCACTGAGCGCTCGATCAGCTGTAGACGCGTGACGTAGAAGGTGATTGTTTGCGGTCCACGACTGCCTTGTGCGGCGCGCAGACTGACTGTTGCTTTGAGTATCTGCCGCCGCCGGAACACGGCGCGGTATCCTTGCATTCTCCGCATGTTTACGTATAACTGTTGGTTTCTCAAAAGTATGTCATTCCACAAAAATTTTTACGTTCGATATATGATGTATTCCCTTAGAACGCCGAGATTTTAGAGTTTCTACTTCAACAGTGTTATCATGAATAATTTTGCGAACTCTATATGGACCGTTATAAAGCAGAAAAAATTTGCGACATAAGCCTTTTCCTTTATGAGACAAACGATGAGACTTAATTAACACCTTTTGACCAACTGACAAGATTTTTAAACGACCAGGACGTTTAGCTGATTTCTCTCTTCTTGCAGCCGCAGATGCAATATTTTGTAGAGCCAGGTTGACAACTTCAGAATGCCGCAGTTTCCGTGAAGGCGGAAAAGGAACGATTTCAGAAATGCGATTTGTTGGTACTTTATTTTTTAATATCAATAGAGGCGGTAAAGAAGTTGAGTCATTTGTAAGTTCATTCAGAATGTTTTGAAAAATATGAAGATACTGATCCCAAGTTCTGTGATTCTGATGACAATAAAGACGGCACAATTTATTGATTTCCTTCATCCATCTCTCTGAAGCATTAGATTGAGGGTGAAAAAGTGAAATAAAAATTGGTTTAATCTTACGACGCCGTAGAGTACGAAGCCAAATTTTAGAGCGAAACTGTGATCCATTATCTGATATGACCTTATCAACATGACCAACTTCTTTAAGAAAATGTTTGATGAAAGCATTAGACACTGAACGAGCTGTTGCTTTGCGTAAAGGTGTAAAACACACATATTTTGATGTCAATTCCACTGCCACGAAAATGTACGCAAAACCATTAGTAGAACGAACCACTGGACCGAACAAATCGACTGCAGCCATGTCCTTTAATTTCGCTGGAATGATAGGAAACAACGGTGCTCTGTGAGAAACAGTTGGCGGCTTAGCCTGTTGACATAATTTGCATTTGGCAAGAACAGAACGAATACGTTTTTCCATATTACTGAAGTAGCAATTTTCTCGTAATTTATGAAAGCATTTTCTGGGACCAAAGTGCGCATGACTAAAATGTGTGTACCAAATAAATTTATTGACCCACTCATCAGGAATACAAACTAACCAAACAGAGTTGTCGACCGATTTTCGTTTGAAAAGAATGTCATTGCGAACTAAATAATACTGTCTGATCGCTACGCTTTCCTTTCTCCTCCACTTCTCCTTAATGTCCTTCCAGATGGGATCCTTATTTTGCTCCTTAGCGATGTCCTGGAGCGAAGAAGAAATAAAATTCTCAAACGCAACACCTTGAATGTACATCAAACAATAATGGTTTTCTTTGCAGTCCTCTTCAGCACTTTGTTTCAAACCCATAGGTGCACGTGATAAAGCATCAGCAACAATATTTGATGATCCCTGTATGTAAACAATACTAAAATCAAACTCCTGTAGGTACAACGCCCATCGTGACAATCTGCCATAAGTTAATTTTGTCGACATAAGAAATTCCAAAGCTCGATGATCAGTGTAAACCTTAGTATGTCTACCGAACAAAAATGTGCGAAATTTTGTGAAAGCCCAAACAACAGCCAAAGCTTCAAGTTCCGTAATCGAATAATTCTTTTCGGATTTAGAGAGAACACGACTTCCAAATGCAATAGTCTTCTGTACTACAACGCCGTTTTCTTCTATCTCTTGAAATAAATGTGCACCTAGGCCTTTGTATGATGAGTCCGTCGCCAAACAAAAATCTTTAGATAGATCCGGATGTGAAAGAAGTGGAGCAGCAACTAAAGCATCACGAAGTTGTTCAAATTCTGACTGAGCTTCCTCATCCCAACACCAATTAGATTTTTTTCCAGATAGTTCACATAAACGAGGTGTGGCCAAATTGTCCAATCTAACAAAGCGTCTAAGAAAATTACAGGCACCAAGGAAACTACGAACATGACGTTTTGTGGTAGGAACAGCATAATTACGAATAGTGTCTAGTTTCTCTGGATCAGGAAGAATACCTTCTGTAGAAATAATGTGACCGAGAAATTTCACCTGAGAACGACCAAATTCAGATTTTTCCAAGTTCACTGTCATGCCAACTCGTGCAAAAATACGTAATAATGAATCCAAAATTTTGTTATGCTCACTCCAAGAACGTTTAGCAATAAGAATATCGTCAACATATGAAGCAATATTGTCAGGAAGATAAACAGGTAAGATTTCGTTTAAACTACGAATGAATGCTGCAGAAAGTATAGTAAGTCCAAACGGTAATTTCCAAAGTCACTTTTGGGTAAAACAGTCAAATCCGGTTATTTTTTACCTACTGTCTAGATAGATGGATAGTAGAAGAGTTGTTTTTATAGATGCAAAGAATAGTATAAGAGTAGGCAGCGGTGCAGAAAACTAAAAGGAAAATAGCACCACTACAGCTCGGGGCCCTGTGATCGCTACGGCACATATTCACTTAGTGTAGTGAATCCCCTGAGGACGTTAATAGCTGCACATAAATTTCAGTTTGTGACTTAGTGGCAAATTTGGCGGAAGTGCGTACGTAAATTGATCAAGCCATGAACATGGATGTATGTCATTCTTAGAATTACGGAAGATCTTAAATTTCCGAACAGTCAAAAAGTGTTTATAGTCAAAGTTTTCGCCTCGTGGCGACAAAGACCTACCGCGTCTGTCCCAGTTTGAATGTTGATTATTGTCAAGTTCGCGCGCCTGGCGCTCTCTTGTTGCATCCCGTAAATGAAACAAATTATTTTCTTCAAACCCCTCTGCTATCTGTGATTTCAAATTTCTTTTGCTGTCTTTTCCTACAATTTCCCCTTCAATTTGTTTGACTTGCTTTCGTAATGCCTCAACTTCCCTTTTAGCACGTTCCTTAAATTTTCCCTGATTTTCAACATTCTTATTTATGTTCTGGTACTCTTCGGTTTCTGCAAATGGTAATGGAGCTGTATCATCCGACTCTCTGTCCCCATGTAAACTAAGATTTGTCAATTTATCTGAAATCTCCTCAACTCTTTCCGATAAGTCACCTATTTTTTCTTTCTGTTTATCGACGTCTTCCGTAAGTGTCGCGACTCGGGTTTCAGTATTAACACATTTGGTAGTTAACTGTTCATATTGTTGCGTTAGGTTATTTATTCTGTCATTTGGTATGGATTCCTCGATTCTCTCAAATATTTCTTCCTTATCGTGTGCACGTTGTAAATTTAACTCTGAAAATTTTTGTACTATCACGCGATCTCTTTCTTCCTGTTCTCTATCTTGTTCCCTTTGTCTAATCTCTTCTGCAATTAATCTATTATTGCGAGAATTCAAAATCGGTTGTACTTCTTCTCTAATTTCTTTCTTTAATTCATCTTTCATGTTTTTGAAACATGTCCCTATTCGTGAATCTAACCGTGTTTCCATTGTTTCCATCTCTGTTTTAATTGTTCCTATTTGTGATCCCAACTGTGATCCCAGTGAGTCTAACCGTGTTTCCATTGTTCCCATATCAGTTCTTAATTCAGATCCTAAAGTTCCCATCTCTGTTTTTAATTCAGATCTCAAAGTTCCCATCTCAGTTTTAATTGTTCCTATTTGTGATCCCAAATTTCCCATCTGTGATCCCAAATGTAATATAGCACCCATCAACTGCTCCATATTACCCGGTTCGAAATTCTTTTCGCCCCTAACATTTCCCGCAAAACTAACTTCCTTCTGCATAGCTGTAACGCTATCTGAGTTCGATACTGTTCCAGAATCTTCTGTCGTTAATCTCGGATCCTGAAAATTTTTTGATTGTGAAAAATTTTGAAATGGTTCCGGACTATTTTCCTGACTTATTAAATTGTTTTCCACTTCATTATCCATCATACTGTTTTCCCCTGTTGGCGAGTTCGCCATGTTAACAATTTCGTCATTCTCACTATTCATCATTTTTTCCTTTTTCATTGATCGCGTAATCATTTACAAAACATACAAAACTCGTCACTGTACGAAAATTACACACAATGACTCTTTATCATCAACAATACCATTCACTCGAAATATTTCCCTCAAACACGATTAACGAACAATTGAAATAATTGCACTAAATCGTCAAACGCGTATACAAGACAACAAATCAAATTCTGAGAAAAATACCATTAGAAGAATGACAATTACCAAATCTACACATGCAAAATAGACTACAATTACTAAACTACAAATTACTACAACAATACTACTGTCTACTATTTTTACAATCAGAAGAATTCCAAGGGACGATCCTGGCAGGGTCGCCACGTGCATGGGGGCTTAATTATAAAATAAATGCAAATAATTTTAATTTTTTTTCGCTTTAGTAGCTGTCTGTCCGATTACGAAGTCTCGTAAACGGTTGGCCCTGACTAGTATTATTACGCTATCTGACTGCATAGAACAATAACAAAGAATGAAATGGAATTTTTCATTAACACAATTAATTAATTAAGTCCCCAGCAACTATAAAACCTACGAAACCAAAGCACAAGTATAACTGTTCTGTGTGTGGAAGTATGACTCAACATACGTATCTGGCACGGTTCTTCTTCAACAACACAAGAAATTTTTAAATATCATTTATACTGAATTAATTAAAGGAAATAGAAATACCATAATTACTCAAGAAAACCAGAATTACACTCTAATCCCAGAACACAAGCCAGATGCTTTGTTGACTGAACCTGTAATGAAGCATTATTTACGACATTAAATAATGAAAAATAAATCAAGTTTCGTTACCTTCATATATTGACCAAAATCACTCTAATCATTACAATATATCTCCACACCGACTCGCTATTACCACCTCTCAACAAGAACTTTTCAGTATCACATCTCAGCAAGCACTCCCTACTAGCACATCTCAACAAACACTCTCTGCTACGAGTTCTTAACAAGCACTGACTACTATGAGTTCTCCCCAAGCACTGACTAGTACGAGTTCTCAACAACCACTGCCCACTACGACATCTCAATAATCACTGCCTACTCCCTCGTCTCGACAAGAACTGCCAGTGGAGGTGGCGAAACAATACTCTCTAGCGCGATCTCTGGCGCTGTGGCTCAGTGTAGCCACCTTTCACATTGCACTTTTTTCATCTGTTTTCCTTTTCTGGAAAAATTTACTCCGAAAGCGATGCAATAAACAATACTAACACCTTATCCTCTTTCTGAGCTCAACATCTTACTCGTTACAGGGGAATACTGACTCAGTTTTCCAGGATAGCCAACGGGATGTAGCGGTGTGTGTAATAGGTATAGTGTTATAGAACAATGTCTGTATAGTGTGTGTCGCGTGTGGACTGGCTGGGAGTTAGAAATGAGTGAACATTGTAGCAGTAGCATTTCACATTATCAAATAACTTATTTGTAAAAGAGTTATACATTAGGGGTGAACTGGATTAGACAGCTCTGTTTTAAACAGACTCGCTTTGTATTCTTCATCGTGCCATCTTGCTTTAGGGTGGCCGTGGTTTCTGTAATTTATTTGAGGCTAGTGCCGGGATAGTTCCTTCTATAAAACCTGTCCCATACTTTTCGTACTGGACTTGTAAGTATGGAAATGCCTGTAGATGTTAATTATTTAATTTTCGCTGTTCTTGAATTGTAACACCAAGACGTGTCCAGTATCTTTTTAAAAAAGATTACGGATGAATAAGATTACTGCTACGAGTACTAGTTGTACTACCGGTGATCAGATCGAACATTTTCTCGCCATAGCCCGCACTGGCTTGTGCATTCGGCTACGAAATAGATTTCTTACTGCAAGGCCTTTAAAAAGTAAAATGTGAGGTATCATAAACCTACAAAGCTTAGAATTCTATATACGTGAACTTTGTTAACAATGTAAATCAAATAATGTCGGTCATATTGGTGCGCAAGTTCGTGATAATTTTCAGCAGACTATAGTGTGACGGGATTTCAACCTCTTTCGTAAAGCTATACCGGCTGCGACCAGCCATTATAATAGTCGCAATACATCGTCAATCGTGTGCTTCTCGATGGTTCAGTGCCAGGCTACAAATTAAAGGGTCTAGAGTTCTAGCCCGATTATTCCTAGTTCGTAATATGTCACTTCCCACTTGTTTCACCTCTGAATAGGTTTGTTGACAAATCCCGAGTTGCGCCGTGGCTCGGAATCCACGTTAAACTGTGTGTTCCACTATTACTGGCTGGGTAAGACAGTTCTTAGATGGGTGGAAGGTAACGACTTTTTTTTCTGAGCGATCGGTTTCCTTACAGGTATGATATGGCCTGCCCCGAACTCCTCTCCTGTGTGAACCTTTTCATCTAAAGTAACAAATGCAACCTACCTCCTCAGTTATTTGTGGGATCTCTGTCTTCCTCCGCAAGTTTTACTCTCTACAGCTGCTTCTAGTATCACAGGAGTCAATCGCTGGTGTCTTAATATATCTCCTGTCATCTTGTTCCTCCTTCTTGTCAGAGTTTTCCACATATTGCTTTCCTCGTCGATTATCCAGAGAAGCTCCTCAGTCCTTACCTTATCAGTCCACCCAATTTTCAACATTCTTCTGTAGCACCACATCCCAAACGCTCTGTTCCGATTTTCCACAGTCCATGCTTCACTACCATACAATGCTGTGGTCCAAACTTAAATTCTCAGAAACGTCTTCCTCAAGTTAACGCGTATGTTTGATATTCTCTTGGCCAAGAATGCTCTTTTTGCCGATACTAGTATGCTTTTTTGTCTTCCTTGCTCC
Organism: Schistocerca nitens; assembly: GCF_023898315.1. Classification (NCBI taxonomy): domain Eukaryota; kingdom Metazoa; phylum Arthropoda; class Insecta; order Orthoptera; family Acrididae; genus Schistocerca; species Schistocerca nitens. Next base: position 404,894,310 of record NC_064618.1, read on the forward strand.
GTCCGTTATGGGTTATTTTACTGCCCAGGTAGTAGAATTCCTTAACTTCGTCTACTACGTGATCCATAAATGTGATTTTCAGCTTTTCGCTGTTCTCATTTCTATTTCTTCTCATTACTTTCCTCTTTCTTCAGTTTACTCTCAATCCATTTCCTGTACTCATCAGACTGTTTATTCCATTCAGCAGGTCCTGTAATTCTTCTTCGCTTTCACTGAGGATAGCAATGTCATCAGCGAATCTGACCATTGATATCCTTTCACCCTGAACTTCAGTCTCACTTTGGAACCTTTCTTTTATTTCCGTCATTGCTTTTCCGATGTACAGGTTGAATAGTAGTGGCAAAAGGCTACTTCCCTGTCTTACATCCTTTTTACTCCGAACACTTTGTTCTTGGTCTTCCATTCTTATTCTTCCCCCTTGCTTCTTGTACATATTCTATATTACCTGCTTTTTTCGTATAGTTTACCGCTATTTTCCTCAGAATTTCGAACATCTTGCACTATTTTACATTATCGAACGCTTTTTCCAGGTCGACGGATAGAATGAACGTGTCTTGATTTTCCTTCCGTGTTGCATCAATTATGAACTGCAGCGTCAAAATTGATCCTCAATTTTCTTTTCCATTCTCTTCTATATTATTCTTGTCAGCATCTTGAGTACATGAGCTGTTAAGTTGATTGTGCGATGATTTTTGTACTTGTCAGCGCTTCCTGTCTTCGGAATTGTGTGGATGATGTTTTCCGAAAGATTGATGGTATATCACCAGTCCCATAGACTCACACACCAAAGTGAATGGCCAGCCATTTTGTTGCTATTTTCCCCAATGATTTCACGAATTGTGATGGAATGTTACCTATCTCTTCTGTCTTAATTTGATCTTAATTCTTCCAAAGCTAAATTCTGATTCTAATACTGGATCCCCTGTCTCTATCGGCCTCTTTCTTCTACCTCATCACCATACAAGTCCCTCCGCCTCATAGAGGCCTTCAGCGTTCTCTATCCACCAGTTCGCTCTCTGCTTTAGATTTAACAGTGGAATTCCCATAGCACACTTAATATTATCGTCTTGCTTTTAATTTCACTGAAGACTATTTTGACTTTTCTATATGTTGAGTCAGTCCCACCAACTATTATTTCTTTTTCGATTCCTTCACATTTTTCATGCAGCCATTTCGCCTAAGCTCCCCTGCACTTCCTATTTAATATGACTTGTATCGCTTTATTCCTGAGTTTACTTGAATATTTTTGTACAACCATCTTTCATCGATCAACTGAAGTATTCCTTCTGTTACCAATGGTTTCTTCGCAGTAACCTTCTTTGTACCTATGTTTTCCTTTCCAACTTCTGTGGCTGCCCTTGTTAGAGATGCCCGTTCCTCTTCAATTGAACTGCCTTCTGAGCTGTTCCTTGTCGCAGTATCTATAGCCTCAGAGAGCTTCAAGCGTATCTCCTCTTTCCTTAGTACTTTCGTATCCCACTTCTTTGCACATTGATTCTTCCTGATTAATCTCTTAAACTACAGCGTACTCCTCATCATTACTAAATTATGGTTTGAGTCTATATCAGCTCCTGGGCACACCTTAAAATCCCATATCTGATTTCGAAATCTCTGCCTGACCACGATGTAATCTGACTGGAATCTTCTCTTTTCTCCTGGCCTTTTCCAAGTACACTCCTGGAAATTGAAATAAGAACACCGTGAATTCATTGGCCCAGGAAGGGGAAACTTTATTGACACATTCCTGGGGTCAGATACATCACATGATCACACTGACAGAACCACAGGCACATAGACACAGGCAACAGAGCATGCACAATGTCGGCACTAGTACAGTGTATATCCACCTTTCGCAGCAATGCAGGCTGCTATTCTCCCATGGAGACGATCGTAGAGATGCTGGATGTAGTCCTGTGGAACGGCTTGCCATGCCATTTCCACCTGGCGCCTCAGTTGGACCAGCGTTCGTGCTGGACGTGCAGACCGCGTGAGACGACGCTTCATCCAGTCCCAAACATGCTCAATGGGGGACAGATCCGGAGATCTTGCTGGCCAGGGTAGTTGACTTACACCTTCTAGAGCACGTTGGGTGGCACGGGATACATGCGGACGTGCATTGTCCTGTTGGAACAGCAAGTTCCCTTGCCGGTCTAGGAATGGTAGAACGATGGGTTCGATGACGGTTTGGATGTACCGTGCACTATTCAGTGTCCCCTCGACGATCACCAGTGGTGTACGGCCAGTGTAGGAGATCGCTCCCCACACTATGATGCCGGGTGTTGGCCCTGTGTGCCTCGGTCGTATGCAGTCCTGAATTGTGGCGCTCACCTGCACGGCGCCAAACACGCATACGACCATCATTGGCACCAAGGCAGAAGCGACTCTCATCGCTGAAGACGACACGTCTCCATTCGTCCCTCCATTCACGCCTGTCGCGACACCACTGGAGGCGGGCTGCACGATGTTGGGGCGTGAGCGGAAGACGGCCTAACGGTGTGCGGGACCGTAGCCCAGCTTCATGGAGACGGTTGCGAATGGTCCTCGCCGATACCCCTGGAGCAACAGTGTCCCTAATTTGCTGGGAAGTGGCGGTGCGGTCCCCTACGGCACTGCGTAGGATCCTACGGTCTTGGCGTGCATCCGTGCGTCGCTGTGGTCCGGTCCCAGGTCGACGGGCACGTGCACCTTCCGCCGACCACTGGCGACAACATCGATGTACTGTGGAGACCTCACGCCCCACGTGTTGAGCAATTCGGCGGTACGTCCACCCGGCCTCCCGCATGCCCACTATACGCCCTCGCTCAAAGTCCGTCAACTGCACATACGGTTCACGTCCACGCTGTCGCGGCATGCTACCAGTGTTAAAGACTGCGATGGAGCTCCGTATGCCACGGCAAACTGGCTGACACTGACGGCGGCGGTGCACAAATGCTGCGCAGCTAGCGCCATTCGACGGCCAACACCGCGGTTCCTGGTGTGTCCGCTGTGCCGTGCGTGTGATCATTGCTTGTACAGCCCTCTCGCAGTGTCCGGAGCAAGTATGGTGGGTCTGACACACCGGTGTCAATGTGTTCTTTTTTCCATTTCCAGGAGTGTATATCTCCTCCTTTTGTCTTATCTGACCAAAGTATTCGGTCTCACTAACTGAAATTTTTGGCAGAACTCAATTAGTCTTTCACCTCTCTCTCGTTCCTATTACCAAGTGCATATTTTTCTGTAACACTTTCTTCTATTCCCTTCTCAACAACCGCTTTCCAGTACCAAATGATTATTAGATTTTCACCTCCCTTTGGGTACTGAGTTATCCGTTCAATATGCTCATATACTTTCTCTATCTCTTATTCTCTGCAATGACGCAGCACTTGCAATAGGACCCTGCCAATAAAGCCAACCGATCCTTACTTTTGACGACCATAGTCATCTAAGGATCAGGTCGTTAAATGACTTTTTCTATGCTACACGCATAGATGGAAGAAAACAATAGTGGTGCTTGCAGTCCCGTCCATGTTGAAATGGAGAGGGATCTGAGGTGACTGCAAAACTTCTGGAGTACTCACATCTTCCTTGTTCTAGTTTCGAGTGGAGTGAAGTATGATATCTTCATATCCTCAACTTTTAGTTTCACAGATCGATGTGTTATTGTTTGTACCACTGCACCGTGATTTGATATAAGTGCCGTATCGTGTTAGACGGTAGACACTGCTACATTTCCTACAACTTCTTCAGTTTACAGTACGCCACTGTGAGCTTTGATCCAGTTCAAATTATTGTTTCTTAGAGGCTTTACAGGTACGAAATGGAATAGAAATTATAATTCTACATAAATTTTCTGCTAACGATGGTAAACTCCAAGAGCCAATGATGTAGTAGTCCGAAGAACAGGCGAAATATTTCTACGACGTTAGAACAAGAAATGTCGTTCCCAGGTTTGAAAAATGTAAAAATGTGAAAGTTGTTGACGTTGAAAGGAAATACAGAACTTAGGAAATATTTTCTGTGCTTTGGATGTTAGCTTCCCATACAACTTTCTTACTACCGTGGGCGCAAGTATAGGTACAAGACGCGTTTGTTTCGACAAGATCTCAGTTCGCATATTCCAAACATGAGACACTTTTCTTTGCAAACAGCAAGACATATCTTGAGTTGGTTTCAGCAAAGGTTTTTGCTAAGGACAGTAAAGAGAAACAGGCTTCTCAAGCAGTGGGGATGGAACCTCCCACTCGCGGCAGCGATCTCAAAGCTGACCTACCTCTCGCAGCTGGCGGCGTCATATCGGGGACGCGTATGTGCCTATGTTTCCTCGCAGATAAGCTGCTATCTGGGACGCACTTTGCACTGCAGCAGCTACGCGCAATGAGACACAGTACCTACATGCATGTGGAACTTGAAATATAACTAGAGGTATTCAGCCTAATTAATTACTTGTACTTAGTCGTGGAAATTTTCTAATTCCTCCTACAAGGACAAGTTGTTTACTTCATACATTGACTAGTACCTAGTGTAGCAAACGCTCCCATCTCATCATGGGCTTTATGGTATGAAGATGGTTAATTAACCAAAAATGACTACAAAGTATGCGAGGTGCCGGGGCTAGCAGTGTATTTGACACTAAATTCTTCTTGCATCTACATATGTAAATGATGCTCTAAGCCCCCCCTATTCTAACTCCGACTTTTGCTGTTGCACAAGGATAAAAAAACGCGCGAACTGACTCTAATCTACCCTGCCAGTGGAGTAGAAGAGAGTTTGGCACCTGCAATAATTTAATTTGATAAATAAGTTAAATAAACGAAGGTTTCATTAACATAGTGGGAAATGATGGGTTGCTCTACCGATTAACAGAAACAATATGATTTATTAAGACTAAACACAAAATAATAAAAAAAACACATGAAATATTTATAATACATCAAATTGGCTCAAATTGGAGACTCATACAAACACTGTAAAGGTGAAGTTGTCCCTAAACTAGATCGTAAGGTTTAAGACGAAGTGGTATGTGAAGCCAATTCCTTGCCACTCAAATCTCAAGAGAGACACACAGCTAACCCAACAGTAATTGCTGCTACTCAAGACAGAACAAAGTTAGAAAAAGACGAACAGGCGCACTCTGCTGAGCTCTGATTATCACCTAGGAAAATCCCTATCTGCCGGTGCTGCGGACATACATTACCAAAATTGTCTTCTTAACTGCCAGAGCACGATCTGGCGTACAGGAGGCGATGGCTGGTTGCTTCGACGTCCTCGACCGAAAGGCGAGAGCCGACTACTTAGAGCACCCGTACAGGCCGAACACTGAACATTCCCGCCCCCACGACAGTGGCCGTGGTTAAACGTTCCAATCAGCAACTCGAAAACTGGCGGAAAATTCCACTCCATTGCCGGAGCACTACCATACCACCAATGGAGATTCTTGGCGCCAATTTCTGCCCTGATTTTGCTACGTCACGGTGCTATGCCATGAGCAAGCCAATCACAGTTACTATTTTGCAGAAAGCGCGGGAATTTTCCCGCCACAACTGCCTGGGTACACAAGTCATTCCCACGCCTCGCTGGTAGCCCGCCAGAAAGTGTTTTCGCTAAGATTCTGCGAAGTAACGGAACCTCTAGCCCAGCCGCTACTTCAGACCCCTCCGGGCGTCTTTTGACAATGTTGGCGTCTGCAAAGCATTCACTCGACTTCCTCACACCCGTCAGCTTAACCCTCTCCAGCTCAGGAGAGCCCGCCTGTCACCGGACCAGCCGGGTGACGAGAGATGCTGCGTGGGAAGTCCGCGTGTGAAGGAATAGCAACTTTCCACCGCATGCAGTTAGAGAGGAGAATCGTAAGATAGAAGTATGAGAGGGGGCTCATGCCACCTCTCATTGCCCCTATGCCATTTTAGATTGTAATTAGTGAGCGGTTGGCTCACTTAGGAGCAAGGTAGTGAGTCAATCGCCCAAGAACAATCTTACAAACTGGCTCCACATGCCGCACTCTATAAAAGAATCACTGCAACCGAAAAATGCAGCTCATAGAGGGAGGATTATTTATGATGTAGCCAACTTCACCTTCTTAATATGGAACACTAACACACATCATACATCCATACCCAGGGAGCCCCTTCCAAACACCGATTCACACAGACATTCACACTCTAAATATGGCCCGGGCATGTGAGCCAAATATGGAGCAGTTTATTCTTTACAATCAGAGTTGGAGTGCTCCGCAATTAAATGCCCAAGATTTTACAACAATTTGAATCATGAAACTAACCTGAACTCACTCACACATGATACTATTTAAGTTAACAATCTCTTTGTGAGCTTTCAGAATCTAGTTACAACCTCCGATTCATTCTGTCTCCCTGCAGCAAGAATAACCTTTACAAAATGTTCCCTGAACTGATGGTCCATTCACAATGACAGTGGTGGTATCTGCTTCAGTTTACGGGGACTTCAGGCACACTGTTTGCATGCACACAACAATAAATACAAAATACAAAAAAAACATGGTGTGGAGAACAATACAGTAATTTGTAATAAGAATTACAGTGTAAAAACACAAACACATACAAGGTACAACATACATTACAAAAACAACACTAGAGAAAGAAATTTAAGAAAAAAAACAAGGTTCATGGGGCATCAAGTTGTGCGTGCACATTGCACAAAGTTCACGACTGTGCTGAGAATGAGGCACTAAATCACATTGTTAGAAATATTCGAAGCACTTCACAAATTCCACAGTGCTGACATCACATAGGGCTAAACGTCGGGTGTTGTTGCTACGTGGCTGCAACGGCAATAGGGTGGGCTGGAGCATCTGCAGTACTCTGTTGAGATTGCACCAAGACCCACGCATATGATCACGGCAGTACGGTTGGAAGACACAGTGATAGGCTCTCCTCACGTCGATTAATTGTCTCTGAGGTCTATTTGTTGGGATACATCACTAGTCTAGGCCTCTTCTCTCGCTGGACAGTACTTTATGTTTCCCAATATTGCAGTTCGACGAGGGATGATGGCATGTGGAGTGACTCCACAAGTGTGTGAGGTCATCCATACAGGATCGAACTAGGAGCGACGATTGCTAAAACTGCTCTCTAAAAGAGAGGAGAAGTTAGAAATGAGACCATACATTTGTTAGTGTGGCACGATACTGCTTTATGTATGCAGATCGGCCAATGCTAGTGAGTTGTAAAAACCCAAACAGGTGAGTATATAGCGTCCCTTTCTGTCCTGAGGCACATGGGGCTCAGGTTCTGACACGATATGTGATCTTCTTCGTGTACTCACGACAACGTGGTCTGCCACAGGGAATCCCTCCAAACGGCTGCCACGTCCGGAGAGCTAGCAGGCTGTCGCGTGTGGGTCGCGTGTCAGTGTCAACGGCCAGCCTCACTTTCGCTTGTGGCCCGGCGAGGATCCCGCGTAATCCCTCAGGTATACGGCCCGGTGACTGTCAGCTTGTAGGACCGGATGTTCTCGCGCCCTTCACGTCAGGTAGCACGCTGACGCTTTCTTCTTGCAGGTAGCCGATGACCTCCGGCTGGCCTCTGCATTGCCACGATCCCCGTCATCTGCACAATTCTTACAAAAATGCCTAACTTTTCCCCATGACCTTCTATGTTATAATAAATTTACATCACGATACATTGATGGTCTGTCATTTCAGACACCCTAATTTTAATTTTATAGTTATTTATCTGTAGCTATCATAACAAAAATCATGGAAATAAATTTATCTTGATATTTGTGTAGAGACCGATCTCACTATTGTACATGGTGTGTGACGCTATATTGGATGAAGAACCAAATGTGCGGGCCCGCACTAATATTACTATTAATTATATAGATCGACAGTAGACATGCTCAAGAATTAACTACCATTAGCCAACGATCTACATTCTATGCCCTTTAATTCAATTATGTTGTTATGCAGGTCTAAGTTTTACTGTGCTATAAGGAACATGCAACTATGCTACTTTCGCTCGCCCGTCGTCCCTCCATCTTGGGTCTGTGGTTTGGTGACCTGAAAAATAGCATCTCAACAGGCGTGCGCCACACTTGTGGTAGAAAACCCCCACAATAATAATCTAGTTATTGTTAAATCCTACAGTTTAACTTATCCTAGTATATCGTACTTTCCCTTTTATTTATTTATTTATTTATTTTATTTATTTATTTATTTATTTTTTGTTTACCTTATACAATACTCTTACATAATTCCTGTTACGCTGAGATGTCTCGCTGCACGCCGCTATTGACGACAGTGATGCGCACGCCATAAGACATGACCTCCGAGTTTTCATTACGCCTCACTGAAACTCCGGAGACTGGGTTAGCCATGGCTATACAAGACAATAAATTTATAGTTGAACTTAATTTTGTATGTGATGCAGTTTTAGCAATGAAAGCGCACCTTTCCAGAGGCAATGTAATTTGACCAAGCCCGGACTGGTTCCTGTTGAGGATTCCGTCGCCCACCACACATCAGCTACACAGTATGTCACGAATTTCCAAGTATAATTCCTTGGTGATTCATCTGTGACAGTCACAAGCAGCACGCTAAATCCCCAACCAGCACATTGGCATGGTAGGCTTTATGCCCGCATTTCTACCGTCTAGGCCCTAGGGCACCATTGGAGTCAAACGCTCACAGGTTCACCCCGACTTGCAAGACAACGATGCTGGCGCATCACTGTAAAAACTATACTGCACATGTTCATCCTCGAAATCACGCAATATACCACACTCTTGCAGTGCACTGACGCGTGCTTGCAAGCATTGGTATGAACGTCTCACGAACTGGTTGTGGCCGCTATGGAGCGCATCACGACTTCTCAGAACGCTTCTAAGAGCACGTTCTTGTATGCGCCCGTTTGTGCGACATCTCCTCACTCATCATGATCCCTCAACATGGACACCAGACAGGAAAGGACTAAAACATTGTATCATAGAAAGATAGTGTCTCCTACTCCACCGACACTGGAAGTCGCGAACAGAAAAAAAAAAGGGATAGCAGCAGTAAATTCTTATGCGAGACAACGCAGCGTGTTAATACTTTAGCAATCTTAACCTATTAATGCAACGATTATCGTTCCCCGAAGAAAGGTTTATATATTTGTCTATTCTACTATGTACACCACTTACACTACTACTATAGCAAGGTTCATGTATTTGCCCATTCTACTATGTACACCACTTAAACTACTACTATTCCACGAACTCCTTTATGTGAGAGATGTGGTGGAGTCCTATGGACTTCTTTCCTTTCAGCGTCTCCAATTCATAAGCATTGTGGTGAGCTGCTCTCCTTATACGGTACGGGCCGTTGTAAACAGAACAGAATTTTTGGCATTTCATTTTTTGTTTGTTCGAAAGTCGGAAAGACTTCACGAGCACCTTTTGTCCAATTTGGAAGTGTCGTAGACGAGCTCTCCTGTCGGCACGTCTCTTCCTGACCTCTGCTGCAGCCCGTATCTTCTTGAGAGCCAAATCCACTATGGCTTGGTGCTGCGTTCGCGCCCTTGGTGGGAAGTTTACGACCTCGGTTATCAAGTCCTTAGGAATCCGGTTTTTCAGTACTGTAATGGGTGCCAATTTTGTTATCCCATGGGGTGCCTCATTGATCACCTCCTGGAAGTCTTTAAGGAAAACGTTCCATGTCGTGTGCTGTTTGTTACAGTACAACCGGCACAAGTTTCCGAGTTCCTTAATAACCCGTTCTGCAGCATTCGAGCTCGGATGGTGTGAATATATAAAAATGGGATCAATTTTACATCCACGCAACGTCTCCTTCCATGTTTTTGACTTAAACTGTGGCCCGTTATCAGAAATAATTTTACTCACATGACCAACCTGTGGTAGGAAATCCCGGATTAGGGCTCGTGATACAGTTCGTCCTGTCGCCCTCTTCAGTGGCGTAAAGGTAACGTATTTGGACGTTAGTTCAACAAACACTAATACGTAAGTATCCTTTTCTTGTTCTTGGCAAAGGTCCCATCAAATCTGTTGCTGCTAATTGTCTTAATTTGGTCGGTACGATTGGGTATAATGGTGCCTGCATGCTCACAGTGGTGTGCTTAGCCTTTTGGCAGTCTTTACACACCGACAGTACCCTCCGTATTCGACGCTCCATGTTTCGAAAGTAACACATGGTCCTTAGCTTGAGATTGCACTTGCGTGGTCCGAAGTGTCCATAGCTGAGGTGAGTATGCCATATAACCTTCTTTATTAGGTGTTCAGGGATGCATACCTCCCATTCAGTGTCATTGGCATAATTTCGGTGGAAAATTATGCCTTTCCGCAAGAGGTAGAACTGCCTGATGGTGGCGTGTCTTCTGTCTATCCATTTCTGTTTCAATAACACTAGGGCAGGGTCCTTGTCTTGCTCCTTCTTGATGTCCTGCATACTACAGGTAATAAAATTTTCAAAGGCTACTTTCTGCATATAGAAAAGGCAGTAGTGATTTTCCTCCAGATCTTCTTCCATGTTGTGCTCAAATCCGATCGGTGACCGTGATAAGGCGTCTGCAATAATGTTCTGACTGCCGGGGATATATTCTATCGAAAAGTTGTACTGCTGCAGATATGATGCCCACCTAATGAGCCGCCTGTGATTAAGCTTTGCAGTCATCAAGAACTCGAGTGCCTTGTCGTCTGTGTAGACCCTCGTCTTGCGACCAAACAGAAGGTATCTGAATTTTTCAAACGCCCATACAATAGCCAGCGCCTCTAACTCGGTTACTGAGTAATTCCTCTCACTCTTGGCTAGTACTCTGCTACCAAACGCAATTGTCTTCCACACCCTGTTTCCTTCATGTACATAGTCTTGGAACACCATGACACCCAGACCTGAGTATTAACTGTCCGTTACTATGCAAAGCTCTTCTGCTAAATTAGGGTGTGATAGGATGGGTGCTTGTAATAATGCGAATTTTAATGGTTTCGATTCGGATTCGGCCGCCTCATCCCATTCCCAAGGAATCTTCTTTCCTGTAAGTTGATGCAACCTAGGACTGCTCTGAGTTTTGACATGTATAAAGCGGTTGTAAAAATTTATGATCCCCAAGAACCCCCTTAACTGCTTCTTTGTCGTAGGAATGGGAAACTTTTCAATCGCTTCGATCTTTTCGGGATTTGGCCCAATGCCCTCACCCGTGATGATATGTCCTAGAAATTTGACAGAGGACGTCCCAAAATTCGATTTTTCGATATTGATAGTCACTCCGTATTCCTTGAATGTCGCAAGGAGTTCACCGAGGACCGCATTGTGCTCTCCCCAAGATTTCTCCGCGATCAGCAAATCGTCCACATAGTTGGTGACATGACGTTTCAAATTATCGCTTAGTATGCCGTCCAGCCCCCGAATGAATGCGGCAGACGAAATGTTCAAACCAAATGGGAGACGACGAAACCGGTAACATCTTCCAAATGCTAAAAAGGCTGTGTACTGTCTGCAATTTGGATGGAGCTCGATCTGCCAGAAACTCGATTTTAGATCAACTGATGAGAAGATTGATATTCCATGGAAGTTTTGTAAGAGTTCCTCTAATCGTTCCGGTCTATCTGTTTCGGGTTCTATTATGGTATTAATTTGTCGCGAGTCCAAGACTAAACGAATACTGCCATCTACCTTCTCGACTACTCTTAACGGGTTATTATAGGCTGAAGCCGTAGGTTCTATTATTCCTTCACTCAGCATTCGCGTAATTTCAGTTGCTACTTTCTGTCGATATGCCAAGGGGATTGGATAGGGTGGCACACGAAACTGGTTGTGCGGACGTACACGAAATTCATATTGGAAGTTCTTTATTGATCCTGTCTTGGGAAGGAAGACCTCCGTATGTTCTACTAGTAATTTATGAAGTTCTTTGCGGTGGTCGCACCTTATATTCTTTATTGCTTCCACTTTTTCTCCTATTTTCTCCTTTATTTCTCCCATTATTCCGACTTCATTCTCATCCGTCTCCTCTCCCCTACCCGCAACGTCGACCTGTTCTTCCTTTCTGTCTTTCAGACACGCATAGTTTATCCGTACACAGTTAGACGGTAGTTGAGCTGGGATCAGCTGGTCGTCGAACTTAATGTGGACGGGATTCCCTTTCCTCAAAACCACTTCACCTCGTCCTAGATCAACTATCGCTTTATGTTCATTTAGGAAGTCCGTTCCTATTATCATGTCGATCGCCAGATTTGGCACGATCCAGAAGTTAGACTCTATTTTGTGTCCTTGGCAGGAGAATTCCAGTCTTGTTTGTTGGGTGACCTCCGTACATTTACCCGCTAATGCCCCTTTTATTTTGGTTTTCTTAACCGATAGGACAGGCCAGTCCATCTCCTGAGAGCACCTCTTGTATGCTGCCTCAGATATTGCTGTTATGTAGCTTCCACTATCTATTATCGCATTCATACTCTTTTCCGCTATTGCTACTGTGATAAGAGGCTGCCGATCTTGTCGAGGAGTTGCTTTATGTTCCTCGAGCAGGATTTCTGATAAATCTTCGTAATGTATCATCCGTAGTTGGCAAGGTCCGAGATTACGTGCGAAATTCCGGCGGCCTGTGTTCGCACTAGTCTGGCGTCAATCCCTTGTTAAGCTCCCCCTCCTCTGACGTGCATTAGGATTTGCGGGTCTAGTTTCAATCTCCTGGTTCCACTGTTGTTCTTGGTTTCGCTCTCTCCAATTACGGTCGCTTTGCCGTTCGTTATTCCTCCTATCCCAGATTCCTTGTCTAGATTGACCCTGCTCCCTGGCGTTCTGGTTTCCGTGTCTTTGGTTTCCATAACCTTGAATAGCGTAACCTTGACTTCCGTAACCCTGGTTTCCTAACTGACCAGTGCGATTATGCGATCTGTTGTCGTCTTCTGTTCCTGGCCGGTGGTATTTGTTACTTTGCCCCTTCTTCCTGTCCTTTGCGTCTTGTTTATCAAAGACTACTTCGAGTTCGCGCAATAGACTCTTGAATGCTTCTATGTCAGATCCACACTTGCCGACAAGTGTCTGTTGGTACCTAACTGGCAATTTGGAAAAGCAAAATTTAATGATTTCTCCGTTGCTATATGGACTATCTAAAAATTGATTCTTCTTGAGTAAATCATCAAGAAATTTGGTTGCGCTCCTATGCCCGGACACTTCCAGTTCAGGACAAAATATTATTTCCTCTTTAATCCTGTCTTGCGTTTCCTTTGACCAGTAGGTCCGCAGGAATGCACCAACAAATTCCTGATGAGTCCGACACGTCACTGCCACACCCCGCATCTTTTCCGCGGCTTGGCCTTCGATGTGTCCACACATGAATTCTAATTTTGCCTGGGTTGGCCATGATGCCGGTAATGAATTTGTAAACTGCGTCACCCGGCTCTTCGGATGCATCGACCCTCCATTTTCTTTGAACTTCTGGAATTTTAGTATCGACAGGAAGTGATTGTGATCAAAATCCTGTCTGATCCTCGCACTGGTGTTGTCACTCGTTTCCGATACTTGCACATCTGCTGAGTGTCCTGCTCTATCTTGCTGATAACTGTGATGTGCTACCTCTGTATCACAGTGGAAGTGGCTCTCAGAATTCACTCTCCTAAGTGGGCTATAATTATTGGAGCTATTACTCGCTGTTTCTGCGTGTGCATTGTTAGTTCCGCACTCGGTCATTGGGCTAGAGCACGGCGGGCTTTTCCTCGGAGACACAATTCTGTGTACTCGATCATTGGTATGCGAACGCGCAGTGCTCGTGTGCCCGTTTTGCTCTAGTTTTGTTATCCGACTCTCTACTTCTTCCATTCGTTTCGTGGTGTTCGCAACCGCGATATTACCTTGAGTTTTTAAGAATGCTAGGGATTTTGAGTGGGATTGTGTTGTACGTCGCAAGCGCCCTGCGAGTTTAGAAGTTGCTTCCGCGACTTTCATTGCCCCTATTGCTGCCGTTTTGGCCAGGCCTGCTACTTTTTGTGCAGCCATTGACATTTGTTTTACTTCTCCACATTCTTTCTTTATTGTTAGTAATTCTCCACGAATTTCCCCTGTATGCGAAATTATTGCCTCAGTGTCCTTCTTACGCTGTTCGTCAGCTTCTTCCTTCTCCCTCTTACGCTGTTCGTCAGCTTCTTCTGTTGTGTCTAGCTCCTACAGCATAGACACAATGAGGTAGCTAGGTGCACGCTAAACTAACGCAGACGGGCTTGAAGTTCTGGAACATGAGACTTATTAATGAATAAGAAGAAAAGTACGTAGATGTTACTTAACTTTTATTCTCTTGTTGGAATACATCTCTTGAATATTAGTACGCTATTAGCACTGATACAAATGGCGCCTTGCTAGGTAGTAGCTATGGACTAAGCTGAAGGCTATTCTATCTGTCTCTCGGCAAATGAGAGGAAGGCGTCGTACTTCTGGTCGCAAGCAATGTCGTCCGTACAACTGGGGCGAGGTCTAGTCCGTGTCTTGTGACCTGCCATGTGGTGGCGCTAGGATTGCGATAACACAGTGGCGACACGCGGGTCCGACATGTACTACAGGACCGCGGCCGATTTAAGTTACCACCTAGCAAGTGTGGTGTCTAGCGGTGACACCACATTCCTCCCCCGCAAATCGGCGAACGGTCGTGAGATAAGGCTTCCGCCCGCCGTGGGGAGGACCCCATGTTGACGTATGCGCTGAGGTGGGGAGCCTAACAACAGGCGAGGCTGTGCCACCCGCACCCGGCCATTCGGTCCGAGGGGAGCTAGGAAACGCCTGCAAACCTAGTCCAGGGTGCACGTCAACATGAGGTGTATGCGCACGTAAGGAGACAATAGGGGCCGAAGAGTCGACCTCCATGTGGTCTGGGAAGCCGACGCGCGACGACGACACCTGGTCCGGAGCGGGCAAGAGGTCCATGGCGGAGGACGGCTGGGCACGGGAAGCGAGCGGCGGCGCGTGACCCAGGGAGACGCCAGGCGGCTGCAGCGAAGCGTCCGCTGCGGGCGGCGCCGGCGGCGGCTGCGGCGGCGGCGGCGCGACGCCATGGGGCAAAATGGAAGGCAGCGTCGGTAACACCTGGGGATGAGGCGAGCCAGTAGATGGGTCCCCAAGGCGCTGACCTGACGGCACCGTCGCTGAAAGCAGACGGGGAGCGGCAGAACCCAGGCGACGACAGAGGCGCAGCTGATTGAGATGCCGACGCACCTCACCAGAGGCCCCCAAAACCAAATACATCGCGCGGCCGAGGCAGCGAAGAATGCGCCCTGCGAGCCAACGCTGTGAACCGCGATAGTTGCGATAATAGACAACATCGCCAGGAGCAAAAACAGGAGTCTGCCGCTGCACAGGAACCTGATGCGGCGGATGCAGCAAAGACATCAGGGTGCGATGAGATCGACCATGGAGCAATTCAGCCGGCGAGCGACCATCGCGGGGCTGAGAGCGATACGAAGACAAAAAGAGCAACAATGCGTCCTCCCGAGAATGCGACTCTTTCAATTTCAACATCTGTGACTTGAAAGTCCGGACCAATCGTTCCGCGGCACCGTTGGACTGAGGCGAAAACGGCGCGGATGTCAGATGGTGAATACCATTGGCGTTGCAGAATGACTGAAATTCTGCGGACATGAATTGTGGGCCATTGTCGGAAACAATAGTCTGCGGAAGACCTTCAATGCAAAAGATGGCAGACAATGCTTGGATTGTGGCAGAAGACGTCGTGGAAGACATCCGGACAACAAAAGGAAAATTACTGAAAGCATCGACCACAACCAACCATCGAGCATTCCAGAATGGACCAGCAAAATCGATGGGCAAGCGTTGCCACGGGGAAGTGGCTTTCGGCCATGCAAAGAATTTCCGCGGCGGTGCGGATTGTTGTTCGGCACACGCCACGCAAGAGGAGCACATATTTGTAATCGCAGCATCGATTCCGAACCAAGTACAGTGCTGACGAGCAAGTTGTTTCGTATGCACTATACCCCAATGTCCTTGGTGAAGAAGCTTTAAGACAGAGGACTGTAACGAACGTGGGACTACGACTCGGGATTGATCATTATCGGAACGCAACAACAAAACACCACGTCGTACAAAAAGTCTCTCCTTGTGAGCAAAAAAACGGCGAACCAAAGGATCCTCGATCCGTGACTTTGACAAGGGCCATTGCGTAGCAACAAAACGCAAAACAGTAGCAAGGACAGGGTCAGCAGCTGTGGCTGTAGCTACACGACGAAAATCAATCGGAAACGATGCGACCACGTCATAGGTTTCCGAATCAATGAACATGCAAGCAAGTTCGGAAGAATCGAATGCTTTATCCTCAGCAACAGGCAAACGGGACAACGCATCAGCGTTGCCGTGCTTAGCAGTGGACCGATACAAGATATCGTAGCGGTACTGCGAGAGAAAAAGCGACCAGCGAATGAATTTCTGCGCTGTACGTGGAGGTACAGGCTTGGTCGGATGAAAAAGCGATGTCAAAGGTTTGTGGTCCGTGATGATTGTAAAGTGACGACCATACAAGAAGTCATGGAACTTGGTAACACCAAACACGAGAGCTAAAGCTTCTTGCTCTATTTGTGAATAATTTCTTTGCGCAGATGAGAGCAATTTGGACGCAAAGGCAATAGGGCGATCATGCGAGCCATCCTTGTGCGCAAGCACAGCACCGATCCCGAATTCCGAAGCATCTACCATCAACAAAAGGGGTTTTCGGGGATCGAATGGCGTAAGGCAAGTATTTGAAAGTAACGCCGATTTCAACTGGCGAAAGGCGCGTTCGCATTCCGTCGTCCAGACGAACGGAACACCTTTACGGCGTAAGCGATGTAGCGGAGCTGAAATGGAAGAAGCATTGCGCACAAACTTCGCATAATAATTAATTTTACCCAGCACACTCTGTAGCTGTTTCAAATTCTGCGGAGCAGGTAAGTCCTGTATGGCACGGAGGTGCTCTGGACTCGGATGTATACCTTGGGCATTTATGACATGCCCCAGGTAGGGTAAGTCCCTAGCAAAAAAGACACATTTGTCCTTCCTCAAGCGTAGACCATTCTGACGCAATACCTGAAATAATGTTCGGAGATTTTGCAAATGTTCGGCTTCTGTCTTTCCTGAGATCACAATATCGTCCAGATAGTTCGCAGCAGTAGGGACCGACGCACACACAGTTTGTAAATATTGCTGAAACAAAGCAGGGGCGGATGCACACCCGAATGGCAGTCTTTTGAAGCGATACAAGCCAAGATGCGTGTTGACCACTAAGACGCGCTGGGATTCTTCGTCCACAGGTATTTGCAAGTACGCATCTGCGAGGTCCAATTTTGAAAAATATTTTCCCGGGCACAGTTTGTCAAAAAGATCTTCCGGGCGGGGCAAAGGAAAAGTTGCAGTCACAAGTTGTGGATTCACAGTTGCCTTGAAGTCCACACAAAGTCTCAGTGTTCCGGAAGGTTTTGGCAAAATTACTAAGGGTGAGGCCCAGAGAGAAGCCTGCACACGTTCAATTACACCTTGAGATTCTAAATCGTGCAATGTTCTTGCGACCTCATCACGCAATGCGTGGGGAACATTGCGCGCTCTGAAAAATTTCGGTTGCGCGTTGTCTTTCAATTCCAAATGTGCTTCATAGTTCTTAGCGCAACCAAGGCCCGGTGCAAAAATGTCTGCAAATTCTTCACAAAGACTAGAAACACTGGCGGAAGGCACAGTCTGATTCACGGATAGGACCTGATTTACTATAGACAAATTAAACAATTGAAACAAATCTAAACCGACCAAGTTCACTGCACTAGAAGAACGAAGAACGTAAAATGACACAAGTTTTGTTTGTCCCTTGTATGTTGCAATAAGGCTGCACTGTCCTAACACAGGGATCTGCTGTCCTGAGTAACTAGTTAACTTAACATTTGCGGCACGCAACGGCGGGGCGCCCAGTTGTTTGTACGTGTCGTGATTGAGCAATGAAACTGCAGCTCCGGTATCGAGCTGGAAGGGGATCACTTAGCCTTCAAAGTCTAAGTCCACAAAAAGTTTATTGTCCTGCTGACGACAAGAGCGACTGTCACGTGCAATTTGAACGGATACAGGTACAGAAGCACTTGCGACTTTACGGGATTTCCTGCGACGTCGACACACACTTTGGGTGGGACGAACACAGTCACTGTTAGCTAAAGTGTCACTGGACGGGTGGGAATGAACTACATTAATGTCCATGGGTGAAGGTCCACGAGCCTGATTGTCCTGGGTTCGATTCCGGCGCGAAGCAAAAGGCCTGGAAGTTTTGTGATTGTCTGATCTAAGCTTTTTCTGGCAAACACTTTGTACATGTCCTTTCTTTTGACAGTAAAAGCAAATAGCTTGGCGTGACGGGCAATTTTCACGCGAATGTCTAGTTGCACACCGCGGGCATGATTTCACTGCAGTTGCTTGCTTACGCTGCGCACGTGTTTGCAATGTAGGCTGCCGCTGCTGCGATGGGCGCGAGGGCCGCTTAGCGTCCCGTGCAGCGGGCCCGGCGGGCCCGTTAATGTGACACACTGCTGGCGAAGTTTCAAATGAGGCCTGAGCAAAGTCAAGTGTGTCTTGCCTATCCAATATGTCTATCACTTGTTGAAGGGAGGGATTTACTAGTTTCAAAATCTGTTCCCGTATGCGAACATCAGAAACGTTCTGTGCTATTGCATCACGCACCATAGTATCTGAGTAAGGGAGGCCACAGTCACATTCAAAGGCACACTCCCTAGTAAGTCCTTGCAAAGTTGCAACCCACTCCCTATTAGTCTGACCGGCCGTACGTTTTGTACGAAAGAACGTATACCGTTTTGCAACTACATTTACTGTTTCTTTGAAATAGGCATCTAAAGCAGACAAAATTTCCTCGTAGGTCAGAGTTTCTAGGTCGCGTCGGGGAAACAATTTC
This sequence comes from Schistocerca nitens, assembly GCF_023898315.1. Classification (NCBI taxonomy): domain Eukaryota; kingdom Metazoa; phylum Arthropoda; class Insecta; order Orthoptera; family Acrididae; genus Schistocerca; species Schistocerca nitens. The sequence goes on from NC_064618.1 coordinate 404,913,173, forward strand.
ACTATCACACGGTAGGTAGACACACCGACACAAGAAAGCAAAAACGGCTGCCGCTCTTTACCTTGAATTCTGTACGCTGCGAGGTGAAAGTTGAACTGGCGAGACCATTCTTGCCAGGTCTCTTCGGCCGCCACGTATGGCCGAAAGGGAGGTGCAACAGCGTTTTGTGGCAGCGGTAGCGAAGAAGCGGCGGCTGCCGCATCGTTTTGTAGCGCACGTTGACCCTGGACGAGCTGTCCAAGGGCTTCCAATAACGCCTGCGTCTGCTGATTCTGCAAGCGAAAAAATTCGGACAGTACATCCCATCCTCGTCGCCAAATAATGTTGTGTCTAGCTCCTACAGCATAGACACAATGAGGTAGCTAGGTGCACGCTAAACTAACGCAGACGGGCTTGAAGTTCTGGAACATGAGACTTATTAATGAATAAGAAGAAAAGTACGTAGATGTTACTTAACTTTTATTCTCTTGTTGGAATACATCTCTTGAATATTAGTACGCTATTAGCACTGATACAAATGGCGCCTTGCTAGGTAGTAGCTATGGACTAAGCTGAAGGCTATTCTATCTGTCTCTCGGCAAATGAGAGGAAGGCGTCGTACTTCTGGTCGCAAGCAATGTCGTCCGTACAACTGGGGCGAGGTCTAGTCCGTGTCTTGTGACCTGCCATGTGGTGGCGCTAGGATTGCGATTACACAGTGGCGACACGCGGGTCCGACATGTACTACAGGACCGCGGCCGATTTAAGTTACCACCTAGCAAGTGTGGTGTCTAGCGGTGACACCACATCTTCCTTCTCCTTCTTACGTTGTTTCTCCTCTTCTTCCTTCTCCCTCTTACGCTGTTCGTCAGCTTCTTCCTTCTCCTTCTTACGTTGTTTCTCCTCTTCTTCCTTCTCCCTCTTACGCTGTTCGTCAGCTTCTTCCTTCTCCTTCTTACGTTGTTTCTCCTCTTCTTCCTTCTCCCTCTTACGCTGTTCGTCAGCTTCTTCTTTCATTGATCGTAGGAAGCTCAGTATTGGGTTTACGTTATCTTTTTGATCCTCTTCAAACGTGGGAGATGTAACTCTGGACATCTGGGCGCTAGAGCTCTGACGTGGCCGAGCTAGCCCCTGTCTGCTCTCGTTCGTTTGATTATAAACTTCTGCTACCGTCTCGACCTGTGTGCCTGTCTCTGTTTCATCCTCTACTTCACTATCATAATCACGGCCGCAACGCTGCTCTGAGATCGCGTCCAAATCACCTTCCTCATCAATGACCCTGGCGTCCTGTCCTGCTAAAAATGTACCCATCTCATCTCTGAACCTATTCCCACAGTAAACTGCCCCTTATCCATTTTGCTATCCTCTTTTGTTTTAGCTTCGCTCGATAATAGTCGTGCCTTACTTCTCGTTATCATTCATGAAAAACAAATTTATCTAAAATGCACAATAAAATTAACCTACTCCATATATTTTTCGACATAGACACAAAATTTCAAAAACGCCGTTCCAATGCTGTAATTACATTCACAGAAACTGCACACAAACCCGACAAAGTGTGAAGTGGTACGGACACCACATCAAAGAAACATATAAAACAATGAACAAACAAACAAATATATACGCTGAAAACAAAAACAGTAAACATGCGCCGCTACTTAAAAACTAATCGCGGAACTACAAGAAAAAAAACTTGGGTATTAATCAATAAATAAAATTAAGCAAAAAAAATTCTGAAAGTGCCTACTACTAATAATAGTTGCTTATCAGCGATTCACAGGAAAGATCCGAGGCTAAGGGTCGCCATTTTATGCGAGGTGCCGGGGCTAGCAGTGTATTTGACACTAAATTCTTCTTGAATCTACATATGTAAATGATGCTCTAAGCCCCCCCTATTCTAACTCCGACTTTTGCTGTTGCACAAGGATAAAAAAAACACGCGAACTGACTCTAATCTACCCTGCCAGTGGAGTAGAAGAGAGTTTGGCACCTGCAATAATTTAATTTGATAAATAAGTTAAATAAACGAAGGTTTCATTAACATAGTGGGACATGATGGGTTGCTCTACCGATTAACAGAATGAAAGTTCTGTCCAAAATAACAATATGATTTATTAAGACTAAACACAAAATAATAAAAAAAACACATGAAATATTTATAATACATCAAATTGGCTCAAATTGGAGACTCATACAAACACTGTAAAGGTGAAGTTGTCCCTAAACTAGATCGTGAGGTTTAAGACGAAGTGGTATGTGGAGCCAATTCCTTGCCACTCAAATCTCAAGAGAGACACACAGCTAACCCAACAGTAATTGCTGCTACTCAAGACAGAACAAAGTTAGAAAAAGACGAACAGGCGCACTCTGCTGAGCTCTGATTATCACCTAGGAAAATCCCTATCTGCCGGTGCTGCGGACATACATTACCAAAATTGTCTTCTTAACTGCCAGAACACGATCTGGCGTACAGGAGGCGATGGCTGGTTGCTTCGACGTCCTCGACCGAAAGGCGAGAGCCGACTACTTAGAGCACCCGTACAGGCCGAACACTGAACATTCCCGCCCCCACGACAGTGGCCGTGGTTAAACGTTCCAATCAGCAACTCGAAAACCGGCGGAAAATTCCACTCCATTGCCGGAGCACTACCATTCCACCAATGGAGATTCTTGGCGCCAATTTCTGCCCTGATTTTGCTACGTCACGGTGCTATGCCCTGAGAAAGCCAATCACAGTTACTATTTTGCAGAAAGCGCGGGAATTTTCCCGCCACAACTGCCTGGGTACACAAGTCATTCCCACGCCTCGCTGGTAGCCCGCCAGAAAGTGTTTTCGCTAAGATTCTGCGAAGTAACGGAACCTCTAGCCCAGCCGCTACTTCAGACGCCTCCGGGCGTCTTTTGACAATGTCGGCGTCTGCAAAGCATTCACTCGACTTCCTCACACCTGTCAGCTTAACCCTCTCCAGCTCAGGAGAGCCCGCCTGTCACCGGACCAGCCGGGTGACGAGAGATGCTGCGTGGGAAGTCCGCGTGTGAAGAAATAGCAACTTTCCACCGCATGCAATTAGAGAGGAGAATCGTAAGATAGAAATATGAGAGGGGGCTCATGCCACCTCTCAAGTATAAATAAAAAGCGACTTGGAGTGTTGAGATTTTTTTTGTTAATCAGTCACTGTAGTACCTTTCAGACTTTATCTAAAATTAGTTAGCCTTGAGAAAGCTTTGTGCAAATTAGGATTCTTATTTATTCTTTGCTGACCAAAATGAGTTGCGAAAACGAATGACACATCAATCTAATGGAGAAATTAATTATTTTGGTTCGCGGTTTTGCTACTGTGGGTGAGACGAGTATCCCGAGAATCCACCACGTCACACCAGAAACTATTCCACTGTCAAAGCTATTGTGGACGGGGGGAAAGGGTAGTTGGGGGGGGGGGGGGGAGACTGCGAACACCGTTCTAAAAAAGATTGATTTCATCTGTGGAAGAAAAATATCATTATCTCCTGAGATTCCGTATTGATTATCCTGCAAAGAGTAACATCAATAACAATTTCGCATGGAAAAGTTATTTGATTTAGCCTACGCTCGCAATTTTTAATTTGCCTACAGACTACCGGTTTCTGTAGCATGTACCATTACCAGCCCATCTCCAGCCACGTAGACAACACCTGGTGCCTCTCCTCAGCGTTATCAAGGCGCATTTTCTCTGGTGGTTGGGTAGATGTCTGCAATTTCGTTTTTGCATTGTGTAGCTGCAGTCAGCCCAAACAATCGTTGCTCGTCACGTCTTTCATGGATGCCCAGAGTCAACAGAAAGTGTCCGTTCGTTTTCTATTACAAACCAAATTGTTACGCTTGTACGGTGGCGCTCGACCCTGGAGTAAGTTGGTTCGAACCCTGCTCGTGGAAAAAAACTGTCACCGCCAGTATTTGGCCGGGAAAGAGAGGACGTGTGGTGGCGTATAGGTCCTGATCACCAGACTCCAGCCGGCCGAAGTGGCCGAGCGGTTCTGGGCGCTGCAGTCTGGAACCGCGTGACCGCTACGGTCGCAGGTTCGAATCCTGCCTCGGGCATGGATGTGAGTTATGTCCTTAGGTTAGTTATGTTTAAGTAGTTCTAAGTTCTAGGGGACTGATGACCACAGCAGGTAAGTCCCATAGTGCTCAGACCCATTTGAACTATTTGAACCAGACTCCTCAGTGTCTCACGAAGTGAGGGCACGTGACACTGCTGCGATTCGTCCGTCGGGTGGAGACGTTAAGCTTCGCGACCCTCTTGGTGCTACTCATGAGAAGTAGGCTACGTGCCATCACAGGGTTTCACCCTCTCTCTTCTCTCATCATTAGCGTCATCATCATACAACACAAACATTAAACTACATTCTACATACACATAATACATAAATGTGGTTTTACAGATACAGTAATGGAGCACGTTTTAAGAGATGAACAAAAAAATTATTTTCCGATCAAAATTTTTACGTGCCCTTTCGAAATAGCGTCCCCAAATTAGTCAATTCCGATATTCGTGTTATCGATATGTAGTAACAGGGACAGCAAAAACACGAAGAATAAAGAGGGGACATCGGTTACGCTTTACCCAAACAGTCCAATAAAGTGTATCTTTCAAAACACATGCTGTTCAGCCTTACCAAACACTGGATGGTTTGAAAATATTGTAATAAACCCATGAATGTGGTCAGATGTGAAGCACTGTAAGCAAACAAAGCTTCACAGATAACATCAAAGTGAGAATAACCGTTTTTTTTAAATTCATTTCCCGTTTCTTCAGTTCAAGGGACATTAATATGTCATTTTTCGCTGCTTGTTTTTATTGCTATTCAACAGGATCTTTCAATCATTGAGATTTTTTTAATCTACTTTAGATTTTTTATTTTTAGTATCAAAATAACATTATTCGTGCACTAAAAAAAAGTTTTTTGTGAATAATTCTTTGGAAAGCCTGTATTTCATGAGATGTTCAAAAAATATTATTATTCGTGCAAAAGTAACGTTATGTTCATTGGATTCCCCGATTTATTCCCCTCACTGCCCCTCTATGAACCATGGACCTTGAAGAGGTCGTGTGGCTTGGGTGTCTCAACTATGATTATAGCCGTACTGCAGGTGCAACGACGATGAAGGGATTATATGTGGAGAGGCCAGACTTAGCTGTGGTTTCTGAAGAGGTGCAGCAGCCTTTTCAGTGACTGGAGTGGCAACAGACTGGATGATTGATCGGGTCTTGTAACTTCAACCGACCTGACCTTCCTGTGCTGGTGATGCAAACAGCTGAAAGCGAGGGGGAACTACAGCTGGTATTTTTCTCCGAAGGCATGCAGCTGTGAATGATGATGTCTCCTCTTAGGTAAAACTCCAGAGATGATTTTTGACCCCTCATTTAGATCTCCAGGCGGTGACTATTCAAGAGGCACCACGAAAAACAAAACTGGCATTCCAAGGGACGGAGCGTGGAATGTTAAATCCCATAACTGGGTACGCAGAATGGAAAATTCAAAAAGGGAAACGGATAGCTTGAAGCTATGGCCGGAATTAATGAAGTGTGTAACAGGAACAACAGGAGTTCTGATCAGGTGAGTACGTGGTCATTAACTCAAATAACATAGGGGTAATAATGCCGAAACATCCCACGTAATGACTAGACAGAGATTTCGAAAATACGTTTCAAACTGCAAAACATTTCCAGGGACAGATGTGGCCGCTGGTCATAATTTATTGGTTATGAACTGCAGATTAGAACCGAAAAACTCCCAGAATGATAGCAATTTAAGGAAATAGAAGATGGATAAATTAAATTGTCAGAAGTTATTGAATATTCAAAGGGAGTTTTAGACAACAATTGACTGAAACAGAGGAAAGGGGCGCAATAGAAGATCAATGAGTAGCTTTTAGAGCAGAAGTAATAAAGGCTACAGAAGATCACATAAGTTGAAAGGATACAAATCGTAAGGATAACACAGGAGACACTGAGTTTAACTGACCAAAGGAGAAAATATTAAAATGCAACAGATGAAACAGGCAAAAAGGAATAGAGAAGTTTAAAAATGAAATTGATGGGAAGCACACAATTTTCTGAGCAGGACTGGTTTAAGGTCAAATGCAAGGCTATAGAAACATGCATGACTAGGCGAAAGATAGGCGCAACCTACAGGAAAATTAAAGAGACTTTCGGAGAGAAGAGAAGCAGCTGTATAAATAACAAGAGCTCAGACAGCAAGCCAGAACTAATCAAAGAAGGGAAAGCTGAAAGGAAGGAGTATGTAGAAAGACTATACAAGGCAAATGTACTGAAAGGCAACATTATAGATTTTTTAAATTGAATTAATTGGCCTTTAGCCTACACCATGCATACTTACATAAAATATGCAGGAATTGATAGAACATACATAGTTGCAGATAGAGCGATACCGTATAATCAGTGTAAAATCAAATTTTGTAGAACTCTTTCCTGCAGTCTATTGTCAACGAGCCGGCCGCGGTGGTCTAGCGGTTCTGGCGCTGCAGTCCGGAACCGCGGGACTGCTACGGTCGCAGGTTCGAATCCTGCCTCGGGCATGGATGTGTGTGATGTCCTTAGGTTAGTTAGGTTTAAGTAGTTCTAAGTTCTAGGGGACTTATGACCTAAGATGTTGAGTCCCATAGTGCTCAGAGCCATTTGAGCCAGCCATATTGTCAATGAAATTTTGGTCTTAGATGCGGCAACATTGAATCTACGCATCGCGTGGAAAAAAATTATGATCCTATTTTGACAACGAAGCCGTCACGCGTAGCCAACGGATGACGAGGCTTTAAGAGTTCTTGTAAACCGATTGTAGCACTTCCATGGAACCTGGCGAATCAAAAGACCAATTGATCCGCGTCCTCTTCTTCTCCACAAGAGCAGAAAATTTGTCTCTATGATTTGCAGCATGTTAAGATGTTTACGTCGTTAAATTTCCGTCTATTACAAAGGCGAGGTGCCTAGGCATTGAATTTGTATGAAAATTCGTGAGAAGAATTTAACACAGCGTTAAATCCCCTACGTCTACACGAGGCCCAGGAGTAAACGAATTTCCTTAGAACTACTAAAATTCTTAGGGTGGTCAACTGTGAAAACACTATTCCACCTGGTGTGTAAGGTATATCGCACAGGAGAAATGCCCTCGGATTTCAAGAAGAATTGATAGTAATCCCCATCTGAAAGAAGACGGGACCGACAGGTGTGAATATTACCGAACTGTCAGTGTAACAAGTCATGATTGTAAAATACTGACGTGAATTATTTACACTAAAATGGAAAAACTGGTAGATGGCGATCGCGGGAAGGATGAGTTTGGATTCCGGAGAAATGTAGACATGCGCGGGTCAATACGGACCCTATGACTAATTTTGAAGCATAAGACAAAGAAAAAACCCTATGTTTATAGCGTTTGTACACTGTGAGAATGTTGACTGGGCTAAACTCTTCAAAATCCTCAAGATCTACGGGATAACTAAAGAGCGAAAGGTTGTTTACAACCTGTGCAGAAACCAGACTGCAGTTAAAGAGTCGAAGGACATGAGAGGGGAACAGCAGTTGAGAAGGGAGTGAGGCAGGGTTAAAGCCTAGCTCCGATGTTTTTCGATCTGCACATTAAGCAAACAGTAAAGGAGTAGAACAGAAAATGTGGAAACGGAATTAGAGTTCAGGGAGAAGAAATAAACACTTGGACGTCCTTTTTTTTCTATTAGATTCCGACCTGACAGACACTTTGTTACTGGGCAAACAATAAAAAAACAGTTGTTCACGCATTCTTTTCAGACCCAATGACAGTTTTAATAATGGATAATAAACAACATTTTATTATTTTAGTGTTGTATGAGATGTAGACATAACTATTCTTCTTAAATTCTAATGGGTGATTTACGATGAATTTCTTTACCATGTTGTTGCCGGCCGAGGTGGCCGAGCGGTTCTAGGCGCTACAGTCTGGAACCGCGCGACCGCTACGGTCGCAGGTTCGAATCCTGCCTGTGTTCAGGCTCTCTACGCTACTCTGTCCTTTGTACATCTGTTCATGTTTGAATAGCTACTGCAACTTACATTCTTCTAAATCTGCTTACTGCATTCATCTCTCGGTCTCAAATTTTTATCCCCGCATTTCCCTTCAATACTGAATTGGTGATCACTTTGTAATGTCACAATTTAATATGAACAACTATATTAATAAAATGACTGTTTGACAATGTGCGATGAAGCAGGAATCAAAGACCCTATAATCTTGCAGAGATACGAACAATACTACCATCTCTGATTTATATATAATTTTTGTTGTTATCTGGAATGTTAATTATTCTGACTACTGTTCTTCTGGCTATTATTGTCGTTAAGAATTTCTTGAAACTACTACAACTCTATAGATATATTGAATTGTATCAGAAGAAATAAAAGAGCTCATCTTTACTGATTAATTGGTGAGACTCGAAATTAATTATTCTTCTACAATTACATTCTCATAAATATCTAGAGAGTTGACGTGCATTTGGAGAGACGCTGGAGATGCGGCGAACGAATTTGCAATCACACGGCGATTCTTTACGGATTCAAGAACTCGCCATTAAATAGCACTAACAGCGATTTACCAAGATTTTGTCAATCAACATATTACGCAAATGACGAGTTCAATTAACAGTTCATCACTTGAAAACCAACAGTACGAACTAAAATCTCGTCCAAATAATATTCCAACACAACATAGAACATCACAACAAATGAAATAATATAACAATTCTCGCACACAGACAGGACACGACTTCAGTCGTCACAGAAACACGAACATTATAACGTATTGTATTTTACAAATATTATATGTACTGCTGGTATAAGAAACTAATATTGTATTTGTTTTTCTTGTATGACTGTTCGAGTACTTATTGACCGAGAGGTGTACATAATACAAAGTTGGAGAGAAAAGAATTGTAACAGCAGTCCACTACGCAGCAGTCCACGAAAAGTAGGTGTACATTTTGATCCGTTTTTCTGCTGACTTTTGTACGGGCTTTGTAAGGAAGATTTAGTGGTAGATAGTCACTTCCAGTTTTGTAAATAAGACGTAGTTAGCACCAAAGATTATTTGTGTCAAAAATCAGTGCGGTGTTATCGCTGCGTAACCGATGTTAGATTGTTTCTGGGGTGCTACTGCGTAACAGGCAAACACGCTTTAGCAGCGTAGTAGGTTGAGGATCCAGTTGCAATTAATTTAAGTAATGTCAACTGTGTCACACGATCTGTGTAAGATATAAATTATTTTATGGTCAAAACAAGGCAGCAAGCTACAATGGCAGGACAGAACGAACAAAATGTTCCGCATACGAATACGCAAGAGGTTGTCTATCCGATTACGTTACAGTTAGCGCAAATTGAACAAACGTCAGTAGAATTAATAACGGAAGTAACAACCGAATTGCAGAACAGCCAAACAGTGCTACAAACAGAATTGCAGAACAGCCAAACAGCGATAAAAACAGAGTTAAAAACTCAATGTGACTCGGAGTCAGCGCGACATAAAAGCGCAACTCAAGCAACAAACGGAACAATTTATAGACTTTTTCCAGCAGTGGTTAGGTGAACAAGACACACAGTTGACTGATTCAGTCGAACAGTAGGTTCAGTCTGTGGCGAAGGATGTCATGTCAGACAGAGATTTAGCCAATCAGGAATCTGCTAGAAGTTAGCAAGAAGTCTGCAAGCAGGTCGAAGATGTGAGCGAGCAAGTAAATGATATACGTCGTGCTTAGTTGTCATGGACAATGAATCTGTGAACGAAATATCTAGACCACACTTACCGCAGCAAGGTTTTAGAACTAATGAACAGGTACATATACAAACTTTACCACATGTGAATGTAATGACAAATCATGTTAGTGATTACGCGGCGTTACATATGGAAGAGAAGTTAATTAAATACAGACAGTTTCCATATTATAATCCGGAAAAGAGGACTATATGTCCAATTGCTTTTATTAGATCACTTAAAGGAGTTTTACTGAAAATATGGACGGAAAACCAGAAGATTACTTATTTGAGTGGGCGTGTTTTAGGAGATAGAGCCCTGCGGTCAACTGAAGCAGTGAGTTTGAACAACCATTTATTGCAGAATATTGGTCTTCTGCGATACAACGTAGGATTCGTAAACAGATGTACAATCCCGTACCTTACAGTTCACGTTTAGGCACACTACGTTAAGAGGTGTCATAATAAGACTAAGTATCTGTCTGGACCAGCATCTGCCAAAGACCTCATTAGAATACTGAAAGCAAAATTGTCATTGGACATACAAACTAAATTATTCCTTGTCAATGAAACCAGTTTTGATGAGTTTTTGACTGCACTAGATGCTGTAGCTATGTTAATGGAAGACACCAGTGCCAGAGGAAACAATGGCAATGGACGTGAAGGGTCAAATTAAGAGAATTATGAAAACGGACTTACGAACAGCTATCAGCAACATGCGAATACTGATGCAAACCAACAAACAGGTTCGCTCAATACAGGGTTTAACAGTGTCAATAATCAAAGAAATGGAACCGGCAATAACTATGGATACAAAAACAGGAACAAGAAACATGATAGGCTATTTAAACCTGTTTATCAACAGAATCCAGTAACATCACCCTGGAATCAGAATAGTAATATTCCATCAAAATAAAACCAGTAATGACTGGCAGAATCAGTCACCAATTATTACTGACATTACAGATGGACAAGCATCACCAAACCATGGAAAGCAGGAAAACTAGACGGGACCAACTTAAACTCTGAAAGGCTGGACTGTTAGTGAATGGAGTTGTGACAGTAATATTAAGATGATAAGTTATAACCATGCTGCTGACATTACGCATGAATTATTACATGGTGACAAACCCTGTAACTTTAAACCGAAAAGCATGCCACAAGCAGCTATTAATGTGAACATTGTTGGATAAATTGTTATAGCAAGCTTAGACACGGTTGCAAGTGTAATTGCTATCTCCATGGCTGTTATGAAGAGATTACAGGAAAAAGCAAATTTTCCGACCTTACCAATGGGGAACTGCAAAATACTTGGTGCTTTAGGACGACATTGTCTTTCAATTCAACTGCAAACAAAAATCGCAATGGACCATGGTAATGGAGCTACCGATTGCCCTTGCCTAGTGGTACCTAATCCTGTTGTGGATTTAATTTTGGGGTATGAATTACTGAGAGAGATGAATGCAATAATAGACTTCGCCTCCAGTAAGCCCATGTTAACTATAGACAAAGTATCTCTGACTGTTAACGTGGTACAGAAGCACGAACTGCGTAGGTGCTACTGTAAAAGGATTGCTATAAAATTCATTATTCAGGATAATAGCAGGACAATCACCAACCCAATGACTGATAATTCTGGCCTGAGCATATTACAGCTGATTAACACAAAAGTAACTTAATCTAATGCCTCATCAAAAGTGTGAATTAAAACAATTATTATAGAACAATGCTACGATTTTTAAGAGAAACCAGTCATTATAAGAGGATATGTCTGTCTTTTAAAAAATGTGAGACCTCATGTCACAGGTATTATTACTCCATTCCTTGGGCACAAAAGTCTGCTATCGATTAAGAAATAAAGTGAATGCTTAGCTGGGGCATTATTGAGCCATCCAACAGTTACTGTAGTCCATCACATGTGGTACCCAAGTCAGATGGGAGTGTTTGCTTGGTTCCAGATGCCAGAGGAATAAATAAAATTATTCTTCCAGTAAGAACACAACTTCCTGATATAGAGGAATTAAACACAAAAATTTTTTGGTGTCTTGATGTTTTCCACAATAGATTTAAGAGCCTCGTTTTGGTAAGTCCCATTAGACTTGGAGTCAAGAAAGTATACTGCCTTCCTTTACTTGGAGTGCAGTTATCGATTTATTGTACTACCACTTGGTCTTAATGTGAGGTCGAATGTATTCATTTCTGCACTAGACATTGTCTTAGGACCTCAACAACATGATTTGTCACACTGTAACTTACCTACTCCAATATATGTAATGTAGCTACAACAAATGTAACATAGCTACAAGAAATGTAGCCTATGTTCCGTGAAAACGGAATCGATAAGCCTCCTGAGCTATCAGTAAACGGAATCTAACCTGCATAACACTGTGTGCATTTTGTATGAGTGTCAGTTGCACTGTCATTTAAGACCTCAACGGAATGTTACATGAAAAACTTAAAATTAACATTTGGATAAGCTATCTGTCTGAGTATTTGAATCAAAATTTACAAATGATACAGAATCTGGCTTGTGCAACGGAATTTACTGGGTTAGAGTAAATGGCATGTTGTGGTGTGTCAGTGTCTCTGTTTTGGACTTAAGTTTTGCACTCACCTCTTTAGATGACTGCCTTTTTCCGAGTGGTTTACACCAATTCATAGCAGCATGCAGCACCAGCGGCTAAAACTTATTGTTATTAAGAATGAATTTAACAAAAAAGGAGTTTGCTTGGGCCCTGTTAACCATAAATAACTTGTAAGAAGGGATTTCAGAAATTAAGTCTACTTAAAAACTTCAGGAATCATCATGACCAATTATAGTTTGGTGAGTATTAATAATGGCAAAATGCCTGACAATGACAAGTATCAATAATGGCTGAGTGTCAAATTAACAAATTATTTCAATTTTAAAGTTACATTAACATTTAATAACCTCAGCGTATACACTCCTGGAAATGGAAAAAAGAACATATTGACACCGGTGTGTCAGACCCACCATACTTGCTCCGGACACTGCGAGAGGGCTGTACAAGCAATGATCACACGCACGGCACAGCGGACGCACCAGGAACCGCGGTGTTGGCCGTCGAATGGCGCTAGCTGCGCAGCATTTGTGCACCGCCGCCGTCAGTGTCAGCCAGTTTGCCGTGGCATACGGAGCTCCATCGCAGTCTTTAACACTGGTAGCATGCCGCGACAGCGTGGATGTGAACCGTATGTGCAGTTGACGGACTTTGAGCGAGGGCGTATAGTGGGCATGCGGGAGGCCGGGTGGACGTACCGCCGAATTGCTCAACACGTGGGGCGTGAGGTCTCCACAGTACATCGATGTTGTCGCCAGTGGTCGGCGGAAGGTGCACGTGCCCGTCGACCTGGGACCGGACCGCAGCGACGCACGGATGCACGCCAAGACCGTAGGATCCTACGCAGTGCCGTAGGGGACCGCACCGAAACTTCCCAGCAAATTAGGGACACTGTTGCTCCTGGGGTATCGGCGAGGACCATTCGCAACCGTCTCCATGAAGCTGGGCTACGGTCCCGCACACCGTTAGGCCGTCTTCCGCTCACGCCCCAACATCGTGCAGCCCGCCTCCAGTGGTGTCGCGGCAGGCGTGAATGGAGGGACGAATGGAGACGTGTCGTCTTCAGCGATGAGAGTCGCTTCTGCCTTGGTGCCAATGATGGTCGTATGCGTGTTTGGCGCCGTGCAGGTGAGCGCCACAATCAGGACTGCATACGACCGAGGCACACAGGGCCAACACCCGGCATCATGGTGTGGGGAGCGATCTCCTACACTGGCCGTACACTACTGGTGATCGTCGAGGGGACACTGAATAGTGCACGGTACATCCAAACCGTCATCGAACCCATCGTTCTACCATTCCTAGACCGGCAAGGGAACTTGCTGTTCCAACAGGACAATGCACGTCCGCATGCATCCCGTGCCACCCAACGTGCTCTAGAAGGTGTAAGTCAACTACCCTGGCCAGCAAGATCTCCGGATCTGTCCCCCATTGAGCATGTTTGGGACTGGATGAAGCGTCGTCTCACGCGGTCTGCACGTCCAGCACGAACGCTGGTCCAACTGAGGCGCCAGGTGGAAATGGCATGGCAAGCCGTTCCACAGGACTACATCCAGCATCTCTACGATCGTCTCCATGGGAGAATAGCAGCCTGCATTGCTGCGAAAGGTGGATATACACTGTACTAGTGCCGACATTGTGCATGCTCTGTTGCCTGTGTCTATGTGCCTGTGGTTCTGTCAGTGTGATCATGTGATGTATCTGACCCCAGGAATGTGTCAATAAAGTTTCCCCTTCCTGGGCCAATGAATTCACGGTGTTCTTATTTCAATTTCCAGGAGTGTATATCAATGGGATGTGAAGAATAATTATTTTTATTTGGAGGATAAGGAGGCTTCTTTAACCGACAAGCAGAACATGGTGTAATTGCAAACTCGGACTATCAGTCACTGACCGCTATGCTTGAGAGTTTTACCTTGAATTCCATCTTCGAGCGTAGTTAAACCATCTAAATCTCTCCTGGCCATAGAAATGAAATCAGGCGTTGACTGTGGTAACATCTGCCATCACCGACATGAGGGCTGCGTGACACTCTTCTGTCTACGAGCTCTCGACCAACACCACTGACTCATCTCACAACAATGCTTAGAATCGCGCTCCCATCTTTCGCCCTCATATTTTTACTATCGATATCTGAGTGCTTATTTTTTTCCAATCTTACATAATGCAAAGAATAGCTTTAAGTTGGCTATATTGTTTTCAATAGTCAATATCATATTTAATCAATTTAATGGGGAGTTCCCACACACTGTTGACAACACCATTAAATGGATGACATGTTAATTGCAACACCTATTTGGGGCAACATGTTGAGATTTTAAGATGAGTGCTGGAGAATTTTCGACTGTCAAGGGTGACTAAAAACCTCAAGAAATTAAAATTTTCACTAATTGATTTCAACTTCCTAGGACATCTAATTTCATCATATGGGATTTTGCCTGTGAAAAGAATAAGATTAATACACAATGTAACAGAGCCCAATTAAAGGCATTCTTAAGATTACCTTCATTTTATCATCGCTTCATACGGAATCAAGTCTTACTTTCTGAAGCATTGTTGTCTTTATTAAAGAAGAACATGTCATGGCAATGGATGCAAGGGTATGAGATAGCAATTAACAATATTAAAACCACTCTTGCCAAACCATCTATCTTACATCATCCAGACATGACTTAGATTTTGGGCCAATGACAGATATGTCATCATATGGTTAAGAGCTTGCCTATTCCAGACCCAGTTAATTGATGGTGTACATACCTTCTGTGCCATATCTTTTTCAAGTCAATCGCTCACTAACTTAACAAGCTTAGACAGCCACAGAACTGGAAGTGTTGGCAGTTATATGGGCATTTCGAAAATTTCGAATGTTTCATCATTATATAGCAGGGAGATGTACTAGAGTATAATGTGGTCACCAGGCACTAAGCTTTCTGAATAATTGCTTCTGAATAATTGCAAGCTTTTACATCCTCGATTAGCTATATGGATACTTATTCTACAAGCATACCGTTTTGAAATTATATATGTCCACGGCAAAGACCAAAGAACAGAACTTAAAGTTTTGCTAAATAAGGATGAGGAAAACCGAAGAGCGTATCTTAGAATGTGCAGGAACATGGTACAACTACAACCTCATTGGAACCATGTCTTTCAGACAGTTCAGGTAGAAAATTCACCAAGGATAAATGAGCTATATCAATTGCATGATAATGTCTTATTTCACAAAAGACATCTTCAATAAGACAACTGATGTGCTTGCATTCCATAAGACTACGTTCAGAAATTAATATGGCATACATATATAGTTCAGGGACAGTGTGGAGTATATAGAAACTCAGAAAATAATGGAAGATGTTGCCATATTCGCAATCTAAGAAGAATTGTGCAAATCACAGTCAAGAGGTGTCAAATATGTCAGAAGGCAAACCTTTGAACCACAGCGCCAAGGGAATATTATAGCCAGTTATTATTGAAGAACCATTACGTGTTGTGAGCATGGATGTAATGGGACTCTGACTCGTACTAGAGGAAATGTCAAACACATTGTTGGATTTTACGATCTATTCACTAAATATGTAAAATTATATCCAGTCAAGGCATGTACTCCGCATTCCATCATTCACAGATTCACAATGGATTACATTCCATGTATTGGAAAGCCACGTGTTTTGTTGTCTGACTATGCATCCAACTTTATGGGACACAGATGGAGAAGATATTTACAAGACAACAGGATTAGACAAATATTAATTTCCAGATTCCACTGGGACGCAAACCGGCTGACAGTTTGTTTGGTGAACTAAATAGGTTTATTAGAATATAATGCCACAGACATTGTGGGTGCGTTATCTACAGCAATTTGAAGAAATTCATGACAATTTAATGCACTGATCAACTGAGCCTACACCAACAAAACTAATGATGAATAAGAGAGAGAACAATAAGTGGGTTAATTGTTTACCGGAGGTACATGCTTTAGAAGAATCTCAGAAGGCCAAGATTCATTGAGCATTAGCCACAATGGAGAGAAATGCTCAACAGAGGAAAAAATTGTTATGCGCAACAATTCAAGAAAACACAGACGTACCAAGTGAGGACGAAAGTGCTACTAACGACCCATCCAAAGGCATCATTGCTTAAAAGGAAGAACCAGAAATGATCACTTGTGTACTCAGGACCTTATAGGATAATTTCTATACCTAATCTTGGAGCCTATGTATTAGGTCATCCAAATAATAAAGAAGTGAAGGGAATGTACCCTCACCACGGCCTGAAACCATACCATACGAAGGACTGATAATTTTACTAAAAGTTCAAAAATTAGTTTTGTTATAGTGTTTAGTCACAGTTACACTCACTAGGTGATATGAATTTTTACACATTATGTTGATTAAATTCTGTTCATTTTAATTGTTTCTGCCAGCATTGCAACAACGGTATCATGTTATTTTGTTATTTCTTCTAGTATTAAGTGATAACTTCTCACTGTCTTTGAAAAGGATACTAGTGATTTATTCCTACGCAGCGCACACACGCAAACAGACACACTTAATTTTAACCTTCAAGGTCCATTCACGTCATGACCTCGCCAACAAACAGGCCGTCGCCCTTCAAAAAAGAGTTTGTGCTCAGCACAGAGAATCAGTAGGCATTCGGCTGTACTGAAGAGAAGATCAGGGCTGAGTTTACATTGCACAAAATTCATTGTAGCAGTATTCTTGTTTAAAGACGATCGATTTCAGTGCAGTAACAGACCATCATTGGTTTCAACAGGTTGGACTTAATTATCGTCTGATCCTACATCAATATCGATCGTCTTTTGACAAAGAATACTGGAACAGCTGAGTATTTCATAGTACAGTTATGTGTTTCATAATGCAGTTCTTTTAGTCTTTCTTATCATTTTTCTTACAGAGTGCTTTAACAGTGGCACATGTTAATCTGCCAGGAAAAGTACATTGTGCCCGTGATGCTTTACATGTATCAAAAAGATACATAAAAATCTAAGGAGAAAGATATTATAAGATCAAAAATAACTTGGTACCTTCCTCTAACAAATATATCGGACTTCAATTACTGATCCTGCGACATTACTTATGCATACAACTGAGAAAGTTTGGTAGTTTCTCATGGATATGCCGCACAGTCATAACACATTATGCCGGAAACCAACCACACAGAGACCCCAGATGAAATTTTAACAGACAAGCTATCCCAGCTCTTTTGTATGGCATCGAGGGACGGATTCCGAAGACCAGCGACAGGAACTGCAGTCAAGCCATAGGAACCAAGTTTCTGAGAAAAGTCAAACGGTGCAGGACAAGTCAGAAATGAAGATCTTCTCATTACTGGAAAACTCAAATTTTAAAGGGAAAACTGGCTCAACTATTTTCTTCGAGAGGGCGTGAGTAGCTATCAAAGGAAGCTATTCAATATAGAGCGATAAGGGAAATACATCTGGGAAGACCAGAGAATACATATGGACATAAAGACCAGAACAACGCCACAGCCCTATCACGCTAAATGATGAAGATAACGATCTCGCATTAAAACTCTGCAATGACTCAAGGTATTAAAATAGTTATTGAGAACGAAAAAGATTGTCAGGCAGCTTATACGTCAGTTGCGAAACAGACGTTTTCGCTTTGATCCTTCTAGAACAGGTGAAGGTTTCTGGAATATTTTGAAACACGTTCACTTAGAAAGTTCGTGCTCTTACCCGGTGTTGCAAATAACCATTTGACTGACATCTGCTAAGCGGCCACGTGAGCACATCTCTTCAAGAGCGTATCCACATGTGAGTCTTTGAGTGGGTGGAAGGTGGGTGGACGTGCTGATTCAATGAACGACGATTTCTTTCTTAACAATGAAAAGAAAATGTCAGTGATTCCTTGCAGAGCATGTTCAATTGTCCTAGAAATAAGTGATAACATACACACAGGGGATGGGGGGTATTAGTTTCGTACCTATAAAATTGTATCATTGTATCACACATAGTTCATGAGAGATGACGTCATAGACATTTAGGTGCGTGAAAAACTAGCTTCTGCTTAAAATGGCGTGCAGCAAACCTTCATCAAGCATGCCTATTTATTGCTTCTTTACTACTACCTCTATTCGCAGACAGTATCTACATATATCACTGAATGTACCTGCACAATTATGTAATTATACAACTTGTAGTTCAGGACCTACGACACCACAAACGTTGAGACGCGTGAAAAACATGCTTTTCCTTAAAATGGAGCGCAGATTACTCGGACTATGTTCATCCAGTGTTTCATAGTGAGAGCACTTAGCGACCTCTAACATAATATCGAACCTTTTCTGAACTTCTTCGTTTTATGCACGGGAGTTTGATTCTTAAAGAATCGGGCGTCTGGACCACGACAATACCACTCGCACACACATTCCTGCCGGGTGCATTCTGTCAGCTAGGGGCAGTACATGCGTCTGAAACAGTATAACAAAACCCCTTCTGTTAAGTTAGTAATTAGCGTATAAGGTCCATCTGCAACAATTCTACAGATCTTGTATCTGTGTTGTATAAGTAGGGCCAAGATGAACTACATTTCTTCTTACAATTAGTAGCGTAGCTAGGCTTATCTTCCTGCTAGATATACTTCAATATCCTCGTACTTCTAGAGTTAAGTCTATTAGCCATATAACAAAAGGCGTGCTCCTCTACGCTCTATTTTTGACGAAAATACGTTTCAGTGTTATGAGCCGTTCACCCTACATGCCTGTTATTAATTCAAATATTTTTCTTGTTAATTAGAATATCAGCCGTTGTTTAATCCTCTGGCTGTGTTCCTTAAAGAAAGCTTGATGAATTCTACTGCTCACATTCGACACATTCTTGAGATTTCTCAGTCGTGCTTAAGCGGCAACTATTTGAAAAACGGAAACATCGACACGAAGTCCGTTAGCATATCACTTTCTCCCAGCGTGAACGCAGTACCGTGCGGCTCCAAGCACGCATTCAGTGTAACAGTTCCCATTTCTACCGTCAGATGTCAGCTTCGGCATAGCCGAAAGGTTCCGCAGTCAGTCGCTAGAGGCGCTTACTGTTTTCTCCGCTGTGTCGTCACCTCCTCCGCACTTCTGATGCCCTGGTCGTTCGAACGTCGTCCATGACACAACACTGGCTCTGCGAAACAAAATTGCGAACAATAAAAATGGAGTGACGTGACTACTACACAGGTAAAGGTGGCAGTGAACACACGACGTCCTCGTGTTCGACATAGAATGATTAACATGTGTATTCTGTCATTATTATTAAAGCCTGTGTGTGCGCTCATCGAAAATACCAGCAGTGTTGGTTGTCACTGCGTTTCCCGCGAAAGCAGCGTAGCTTTTGAAACAACGATTCTTGTAAGTAATGTAGTAAACTGCCACCCATTTTTTGAAATGTTACTTCTACGTTGAGCTGGCCGACATAACCTTTACAAGAACGCTCATCAAAAAACCGAATGTTAAAAAAAGGACGATTACTTTATGTAATTCCTGCACGTATTGCCAACAGCAGCTACTTGGACTGACGTACTTGTTAGTACTACCTCTTAGACGTTCCTGTTCCCCTATGACCTCAGCGGCCTTCCATGACAAGACCTACCTCACTGATACAGGGTGACGCACAGATCCCACCAAGTTGCTGTTGCGTACTGCACTGCACGCAAAAATTTTATCTCTATGACATAAAAATGTAGGTGCGTGCAGACGAGTTAGCAAGTTTAACACACAACAAGAAACAAAAAGGTGAACAGGGGGCAATAATATCGAAAATTATAGTAATAATAATAATACAATAATATCTGCTGACGTTTTTGTCCGTGGACGTTCTGTAACGTAGGTTAAAAAATGACTGTATTCGTTAAGCTTTCATTTTTTAGTTTCTGACCCTTTCACAGATGTTAAAACAAACAAGTTTCTTAGGTGTCACTAATACCAAATAATGAATGTCTCACAGTTACGATGATTATTAACTTATTGTCTTGCTCCTAACTTGTTTCGGTAAAGCGTTATCTGTAGCTAGCCACGGAATATGAGCGTTTCATATGCTGAATAGAGCATGCCAGTACAGACATACAAACACCAAATAAGCGGAGTGAAATATTACCCAGTCTACTTATACTATGCTCCGTAAGTCCCATATTACAGCCATGGAGTACAGGTCAAATTACACGTCAACTGACAGAAGCAGGCACGATGTGTGTAAGTTCCTTCGAATATATATGCATTGGAAAACTGCTCTAAATTGTAGTTTCTGCTGGTTCCTTTTCACAAAATTTGCCTACGTGGAGCCCGCACCACATGCTCAACGCGTACGCCCATAGGTTCCATAAGGAGCAACTAAATGAAAAGGAGACGGATGATAAATATGAGGACCTTAAAATGTGTTGATGTAGACAGGAAGTACAGAAGACTTATCAAAGGACTCTTACAATAGACAGAAAGTGATAAAAAGGACAGGCGACGAGGAAACAGACGAGACACGTATTGGGAGATATCTTAGACGACGATGTTGCGTGTCACCGACTCTACTGAGAAGCCGATGCGCAAAGCATTAGTAACCACGAGAAGCATGACAGTAAGAGCAGAAAGGATAAAGGAAATTCAGTATGCAGATGAACAAGCAGTGTTGGCCTAATCAGAGGAAGAATTACAATTTATTATGGACAGGAATGTAAAAAGAGTGTGGAATGAGGGTAAATATAGGAGATACCAAAGTGCTGAGATACAGAAAACACAAAGGTTCAAATGGCTCTGAGCACTATGGGACTTAGCTTCTGAGGTCATCAGTCCCCTAGAACTTAAAACTACTTAAACCTAACTAACCTAAGGATATCACACACATCCATGCCAGAGGCAGCATTCGAACCTGCGACCGTAGCGGTCACGCGGTTCCGGACTGTAGCGCCTAGAAACGCTCGGCCAACCCGGCTGGCAAAACACGAAGGCTCCGTCAGAATATCGTCGGAAGGAAAGAGTTTCGAACAAGGAAGTCTGGTGACAAAAATAAGAAGTCGAAAATCTGTGGATAAAAGAGCTCTCTTCGATGGTTGTATGGCAGTGAATCATGGGCAGACAAAACGAAAGAGGTAAATACGCACTTAGATAGCTCTGAAGTGTGCCTGTGGAGAAAAATGCTAAAAGTGAAGTGGACTGACAGAATGGCAAATGATAAAGTACTTCCAAAAACAGCAGAAAAAAGTAGTGGAAATAATGGGAATGGAGAAAGCTTCTTGGCTATGACAAAGACTGCAAAGAAGTTGCCCGCAATGGATCATTAATTGTAAGAGAGCTTGTATGGACAAGATGGAGAGGCGATTATTGTGTATTTCATAAGGCCATAGTAACAGATTAAATGGGAAAATATGAAAGAAAGGTCTTTTTACAGAGATCTACTTTGGTGTTATATTTTTGTTAGTCGCCTAAAACGATGAGTACGACCGACAAAGGAATCGTGTGTATTGCCATTGTTATTATAGGAATATGGCAATTTTAGAGTTCTTTTTCCAACAATTTTTTAATATATTCCTATTTTTTACGAAAAAATACATTTGGGTACTTTACTTCTGATCTTCCAACCAAAACACTCGTTGTTGCATAACTATAGTTGCAACATTCCTGGTAATTTTTGTTACGTGCTCCACCAAGCGGACAGTATACCTGTTGAATGCAATGTCCGCTGATTGCGAATACTATCGTTTATATCGATTTGTGACTGGGGTAGTACAAAAGGTTGTGAAAGTAAATGTAGTAATAACGAAAAAGAAGAACCCAAACTTGTCGTTATATAGATTTCCTAAGAACCACAAGAGGTATGAAAGTAGTACATTACAGAACTGTTTAGGAACGCTTTTCTAGTAACCTAAAGATATTTACTGAATATTAATGTTCCTTTTTAAGAAGAAGAACAGATAGTAAATAGCACATGAACAACAGAAAAAGCCGGCCGGAGTGGCCGTGCGGTTATAGGCGCTACAGTCTGGAACCGCGCGACCGCTACGGTCGCAGGTTCGAATCCTCCTCGGGCATGGATGTGTGTGATGTCCTTAGGTTAGTTCGGTTTAAGTAGTTCTAAGTTCTAGGGGACTGATGACCACAGCAGTTAAGTCCCATAGTGATCAGAGCCATTTGAACCATTTGAGCCAACAGAAAAAGGTCTTGTACCTACACAATAACTTAAAGTTTATTCAATACACTTATAAATCAGTTTGTGAATGCATAAAGTAGGAAACTGTATGGAATGCAGTATCTACATCATTTAACACAGGAGACAAGTCAGCATAGCTGTCATAATTGTAGTGAAAACTCAACTCAAAAATGGACAAAAACATTAAAAGTGTTTCCCCGACTCAGAACAAACCAATAGTGCACCTGTTGCTACATCAGGGCCACAAACACCAGTGTTCATCTACATCAATACTCCACAAGCCACCTGACGTGTTTTTAGGGAGGAGTAATCATATTAAACCAATACTTGTGAATTTGAAACCCAAGTGAAGTGCAACACTGAGGAAACCCTTAGACTTCACGCAAATTATTGCCTGTTGAGAGTCCGCAGCTCGTGGTCGTGCGGTAGCGTTCTCGCTTACCACGCCCGGGTTCCCGGGTTCGATTCCCGGCGGGGTCAGGGATTTTCTCTGCCTCGTGATGACTGGGTGTTGTGTGATGTCCTTACGTTAGTTAGGTTTAAGTAGTTCTAAGTTCTAGGGGACTGATGACCATAGATGTTAAGTCCCATAGTGCTCAGAGCCATTTGAACCAACCATTGCCTGTTGAGGAACGTGCCAGTCGTAAGTAAATAATCTCTTGTTTTCAGTGAGCTAAGTGCAAATTGCGAAGTTATTTGTTCACGCAGATATTTTTGTCACACTTAAAATATTCCGGGCTTTTACGTCGAGTCGGATAAATTTCACAGTGGAACCCAACGTTTCGTCTCTCAATGCGGAGGACACCTCCAGTGTGGTGGGAGTGTCCGCCGCAGACGGGAACGAAACGTTGGATTTAGACCATAAATTCACTTGACGACGGCATAATGTTCCCGGGTATGCGGATAAGTGTGACAATTACTGCTGTGAAAGTAAACATTTCACGTTGTAGCTTATCTCATTTCATTCATGAGTACTTGCTCTGTTTACATTTCTTTTACGATCATCGTGTTTCTAGATTTTTCTAACGAATCAGATACAAAAATATTACCATTATTACGTAAATTAAGTTAAAAAAGAATTAATCTTATGGTACCCATTACGTTAACTGACGACTGGATTTCTTGCCGCTAGGGACGCTAGTGTCTCTTCTCCTGTCAACTTTCACAGCAATGCTCGGCACGACTGTAGACCGTAGCTGTGTTGTAATCTCCTTACGGCGTCGCGAATCAGTTTGTAGTGTGGCAGATGGTATGGATCTTAAGACAACGTGCACGTCTCCTGCAATATCTCGTTGACGAATACAGTTATCTTAATATGGTGTTCCCCAGCTTCTAGAGCTCTATCCACGTCGATCAGCGGGATGAAAAAAAAAAAAAAAAAAAAAAAAAAAAAACAGTATGATTTGAGTAGAATGAGGTATAGGAAGAAAAACGGACTTCTAGCGAAATGTCACTCACTCCAAACTGCCAATATTCCGTTAGTGCGGCGCTGCATATACGGCATAAGAAGAAGCAGAACCTGCTTCCATATCAGCTGTTTAGCTCTGCTGCCGCAAGCAGGCCGAGCTGGTTGCACTGCCCGCCTGTAGAGGGATCCGTGTCGATCCTGCCCTCCCCTTCCCCCCGCCCCAGTGCTACGTCACGGCACGGCCCTGAGCGGGTCGCCACCTCTCTGTACTCGCTGCTATCCTAGTGACGCAGCTGTCGCCCAGTGACGACAGACCATTGGCGCAGAGTTATGGCCCCACAGAGTTACGGCAGAGTTTGCTCAGTGGCTGTATACCCCTCACTGGACTTATAGACGAACGACTTGTGTATTGACCAGTACCCAGTTACGCAACGTTAATACTCGCCGCCGTAGGAAATGACGCCCCCACGCAACGAAATAGACGGCTGTTCCGCGGCAAGAGACGATTACTATTTAATTCAACTTCGTGCGTCTGATTACAGACAGATGGATTTTTCAGAAGCCTTTTTTGCTATGTACAAAAGGTTCGCGATAAATCAGAACTACAAGTGCAATCGCCGTCGGCTTCAGATATAAGGGGATTACCAGCATATAAGAGTCACTTTTACACTTCTACATGTATGCAATGAAACAATCCGTACATTAAAACACTTCATTTACAGACATTATTGGGATATAAGCAGGTTGTGTCGATATTTAGCATAACAGCTCCATCTGTCAGAAGATTTCACCTGTCCAGTACTAATTACATGTTAGAGGCATCTTCAGCACTCATTTATTAATACTAGTTTTCCCTAGTGCATTTTCTCAGCTGGACTTACACCTAATTTACTTTGGCGATTTATCTGGTAATAAAAATGCAACCAGTCGCTTCTTCAGTTTTGTGATACGATTTATTCAACCTTAAACATGTTTTCGAGCCACTGCACGCTCATCTTCAGACGGAATTGTTACAAGAACATCATGCTGTGGCCCATGTGTAGTTAGATGCAGTACTCATGTTGCTGGCGGAAATGATGGAGATTTATTAATCGGTGACGAAACGTTTACGAAACCGAAAGTTCCTTATGTTTAATGTACAGTGTGCTGCCTTGTGGTTGCGATCGTCTTCCTATAATGTGCATTATTAAGCTATGTACTCAAATATACACAGTGTTTAGCTGTACTTCGTTTTACACTGATTTCATTAAGTAAACACTGGATGTCTTTACAAAGAATATGATTATGATAGATATTACATTTTACTGCATCATGGTCTTTGGCATGAGATACATTGTATTACGGTATAAATATTACTAGTACAGATATTAATTACAGCAAATTTTGCTAGCTGCAGGACTGTTTTCATATTAGCAACATACTTTAAATATGGGTTAACAGTTACACAAAGGTAAACAAATTTAGTTGATACTTACTATGTAATTAAAAATATTTTATAAATTACAGAATGACGTAGTTGTTACATGACAAGGAGAACAACATTTACACATGAAGATGAATATGTCTTATTATTGTCGTTTTTGTTGTTTTGGTGCCAGGATGTCCTGGAAATTCTGGAAGAAAAAGTTTTGTGTTGATTCAGTTCGTTCATTTAGGATTTTCTGAGGTGATCTTCATTTGTGAATGGAAATCTCTAATTGTTCAAGGAGGTCCATGTGTATTCCTTTTCTAGCAATGTGTAGCACTGAAAGATTGTCGTTAACATCACCAGCCGAGTGCTCACAATGAGCTACATGTGATGCAAAACTGGAGGTAGTTTTTGAGTCAAATGGCGTCCATATGTTCTTTGTAGTGGGTTGCAAAATTTCTCCCTGTTTGACCTATGCTGAAGTAAGCACGGTAGCATGTGAGTTTGTATATGTCAGAATTTTTATGCCAATCTCCAGTGGATTTATTATTGCGAACAATTTTATTTTTTAGTTTATTGTCAGTGTGGAAGGATATTTTGTGCTGTGTGGTCTGAAAAGATTTGCCAGTTTATATGACACTTTGTCGAGGAATGGAAGACAGACAAATTTTGACATTTCTTTCTCAGCTTGTAATGATGATGGTGGTTGCTTAAGTTTACTTTATATTTTTTCAGCTGGGGTGTTTATCAAAGAGGCATTATAACTATTATTTTGGGCTATAGATTTAAGTATGTTAATTTCTTTAAACGCATCTTCTTCACTGATACGGGTGCGGAGAATACGGTTTAGAGATTATCGGAAGAAAGCGGTTTTATGTTGGTTCGGATGGCATGAGGTATTGTTAATGGCAACATCACTGGTTGTGGGGTTTCCTGTGTATTTGGAAGGTGTGCTTTTTATTGTGAGTGGAGATAATGTCAAGGAAATTAATTTCTTCAGTGGTCTGTGTTCAACTCTGAATTTGATATTTGGGTGCGTTTTATTCATTTCTTCTGCTAAGTCCTTTATATTGTTCTTTTGGACCACTGAAAAATATTATTGTGTCATCCACATATATTTTATAATACTGAATTTTCTTAGTAAATTGTAGGTATGCTAAGAAGAATTCTTTTTCCAGGTTATGTATAAATAAGTCAGCACGCAAGGCTGCTGAACATAGCCAGACCATTGTTTTATATGTAAAATTTATCACTGAATGAAAAATACTTATGTGAGAGAACTAAATCAAGCAATGTCATGAGTTCATAAATTTCTGCATTACTTAGCTTTTTGTATTTTATTAGATTCTTTTGTATTAGTGTGAGAGTGTCTTTCCAAGGGTTACTGGTGTAGAGACTTACTATGTCAAAGGAGGCAAATGTTGCTGTATCTGGCACTATTACAGCTTTAATGTTGCTGATTAACTCCAAACTGTTGTTAACTGAAAAACTAAAAGGTATATCATGAAGATCTCTGGTAATTTTGTATCCTGGGCTTTTTATTGCATTTAAATTGAACATACGAGACAACCACTTTTATGAATCTGGCTGCTGACACCTTAACCAAGCCTGGGGGTTCATTACAACGTCTGTCATCTGCTGCTACAGTGTTGCCACATCAGGTATCGGCTATGTATGATTGTAGTAATGGTTACCACATCTAGCTGGGAGCTCGTCGGGACACTCTGAGATGGAGGTGCAAAAATGACTTAAAAATTTATTTAATGTATTTACTTTTTGTTTAGAACACAATTAAAAGGAACTTGTTACGCAAGAACTAGTTAGTACACCACATTTTTCGGAAGATTTAATCTTTTTCAGCAATGTATTTATAAAACTCCACGTAAGTCAGCTATTAGTTAAACTAGCGCTGTAAGATTGATTCCACAATCCCTGGCAGCAGTCGATTTCTTTCATCAGTCCATTGGGCCATCATCTCTGAAAGTTCTCCTTCCCAGTGGCGTTGTGAGCGGAAATAGAAAACAAATACTCGCACAATTTTAGCAGTTGGTAATTGCGTTCAGGATTTTCGGTTTCCTTAAGAAAGTAAATCCACCTTTCTTCCACGGAGTGTTTAGACTTTCTTTCTTCCAGGTCACTCTTAGTTTCTAAAAAGCTCCTCAAATGCATACATTGGTGTCCAAAATTAAAGCAAAAAACCGCTATTTTTCAGTTCTGTGTCTAATTCACGATGTGATCATACAAACTGTCGATCTATTATCCGTATGCTCGTGTTGTGCACGGAAATTTTTTTTAAAGAGAGATGGGGCCCCTCCACGCCCGCACCAACGTGGTGACCAAACCAAAAGTTCTACTGTCACCTCCCTAAACATGTTAGTTGTCTAATAGGTGGATCACAGGATGCTGGGCCGTGATGTTATCCGCGCGTCTGGGTAAGGCTACGCATTAACAGGGTCCATCAGGTGATAGATTGTGGTCGAAACGCGAATGAGGGTAGGGATTTGAAGAGCAGAGGGAAAAAAGTGCCAAGGCTCGTGCCGAGGGAAAAAAAACCTCTGCGACAGTGGGATGGGTAGTAAGAGCAATAGTGGCTTACTAGCTGCGATAGTTTATGCAAGGTTGGGTTTGTTAGTGTGGGTATCATGCATCATTACCATGGCAGACGATGGCCATGTATCCCGGTTTGCTGCAGCCGCTGCATTCCTGGAACAATCAGGATCTATATATATTAGTGAGAGATCGTCCATAGATCATCTCGCTGTGTACAGTCCGCTCAATGGACAACTAAGCCTCCGATGACGTCAGGCACCTACGAAAGGAGGTGATATTTGTCAGGTAGCCCCACATCCACAATCGCTGTGAATACACTCACAGACTGTGCAGTGTAGCACAGTGGTACCATACTCTCTGCTGTGGTGGAAAGAAAGCAGGACAGCCGCAAACTGATTTGGTTCAAATGGCTCAGAGCACTGTGGGACTTAACATCTGATGTCATCAGTCTCCTAGAACTTACAACTACTTAAACCTCACTAACCTAAGGACATCACACACATCCATACCCGAGGCGGGATTCGAAACTGCGACCGTAGCGGTTGCGCGGTTCCAGAATGAAGCGCCTAGAACCGCTCGGCCATTCCGGCCGGCCAACTGATTTGGGCCAGTGGCTTAAAGTGAATAGTTCTGTTGCTTCTCGGATGTGGCGACTGTTTATAGAGATGTACGCTGAAGATGGCGGCAGAGCCAACCGGATGTGACTTCAGAAGAGAGGGCCGTTATTTGGCTGTAAGGGCACGACAGTACCGCCTTAGTACTTAAAAAATGGCATGTGAGCTCACACTATCCGCTGCACGTGTTGTATCGACGCAGAATGGCGTTAACTGTTGGAGACCTGCTGTATGTCTACCTCTGACGCGTCTTCACAGTAAGGAACGCCGGCCGGGGTGGCCAAGCGGCTCTAGGAGCTACAGTCTGGAACCGCGCGACCGCTACGGTCGCAGGTTCGAATCCTGCCTCGGGCATGGATGTTTGTGATGTCCTTAGGTTAGTTAGGTTTAAGTAGTTTTCAGTTCTAGGGGACTGATGACCTCAGAAGTTAAGTCCCATAGTGCTCAGAGCCATTTGAACCATTTGAACAGTAGGGAACGTCTAGAGTCATCAACATGGCACCTGGGCGGTCGAACAGGGGGCCAATGTTGTTTTCACAGATGAGTCCCAATTTAGTGTGGATTCGCATCTAGAGGGAAAGTGGAATGCGATTCCCCCGAGTCCCAAACATTTTGGAAAGAGACCGATAATGACGTGGAAACTGTGCAAGTGACTCGGCAAGCTTTTAACTGCTGTCAGGCATCGTGACGAGATCTCGGGACTTCATTTGCGATTGTTGCGAGGTGCTGTGGGCGCAGACTTCGTATTGATGGATGATAATGCTCGATCTCATTGAGTGGTTGATGTTTTCTTGGAAACGTAAGATATAGCTGGCACGGCGTGCCTTGTTCGCTCTCCCGATTTGAATCCTATAGAGCATGTCTGGGATGCGCTAGGGAGACAGCTGCATAACATCAGCATCCACCAACTGCGAGCATTTCTGCATTGAACACGAGACTGATGCTATCATTCACAGCATGCCCCATCGTTGCCAGGACTATATGGCTGCCAGTGGTGGTGACACCTCATACTGAGCACATTAACCTGGTCCCAGAATGAGATTTTTCACTCTACAGCGGAGTGTGCGCTGTTATAAAACTTTCCTGGCAGATTAAAACTGTGTGCCGGTCCGAGACTCGGACTCGGGACCTTTGCCTTTCGCGGACAAGGGCTCTACCAATTGAGCTACCCAAGCACGACTCACGCCCCGTCCTCACAGCTTTACTTCCGCCAGTACCTCGTCTCCTACCTTCCACACGTCAAACTCGCAGGAGAGCTTCTGTGATGTTTCGAAGGTAGGAGACGAGGTGCTGGCGGAAGTAAAGCTGTGAGGACGGGGCGTGAGTCGTGCTTGGGTAGCTCAGCTGGTAGAGCACCTGACGCGAAAGGCAAAGGTTCCGAGTTGGAGACTCGGTCTGGCACACAGTTTTAATCTACCAGCAAAGTTTCACATTAACCTGTTGTCGGAATGCGTGCGCAGATCCGTTAAGTTGAAAAACGAAGAACATTTTTGTCTACGTTTATGCTTTTTGCAGTTGTTTACGTTCGGTATTCTTTACATTGTTTCTACTTTACTATCACCGACTTACACTGTTTTGTGGCAAAATAAAAGCAACTTTGTAAAATTTTCTTTTGTTGCTTTAATTTTGGACACCATTGTGTATTCCTGAAAACATCTGTCGCCTAAAATCTTCACACAATCTTCAGTCAGATACTTAATAGTGATCTCAATCATCACCCAACCTTTGGTTTCAGATAGCGCCATCCAATCAAATACTCGATGATTATTAAAAGAAATAGGCCATTCCCTTAGTAATCAGATGCTGTGATACAGAAAGCCATTGCCTCTTCCTCAAATTTCGAAATCAGAGTAATTCTTGATTAGGGTTCTCATTCTTTAATTTGTTTAAATTCATCTTGGTTTGCATGCCAATAAAATTGGCAGTCTTCCTTTTATTCAGACATCTTTGAGTGTCGATTAATGTATTTTTTATATCAACTATCGAGACTTTGTTCTTCTCGACGTATTTATATTTGTTCTAAATCAGAGTCAAGTTTGACTACAGAAACATGGAGTAAATTTCACTGATCACACAACTGAAAAAGTCTGACATTATTGTAGGTGGACTGTCATCGGCGTCGAAAAATGTTTTCAGTGGTACCCGAAGCTTAAGAGTTTTCTCAGCTGCTGGCATTAACAAACCATTTTGATTGTGTGAGAGAGTCTGATGACTGGCATCAACGTATAAGAGTCCAGACAAAACTTTGCAATTGTCTGCCATGTTTCGTTATTCAGCGAATCAAACTTCGACCGTTTCTGTTGGGTAAAGAACTTAACAACTAAGGGAAACATCTTTTCAGCCTTGTGGTTCGATGCGTCAGCGCCTGTACATAAACTGAAACTTCTTGCATTTGTTTTATGCATTCGGACACAGTGCGGTGCGAGAATATTTTTAATAATCGCTGTAGCTTTGTTCTTGGCTGTTGACTGGTTTGCGGCGACTCTGGAGTCAGGGTATATTGTGGCATTCAGTTTACGGAACAGTCAAGAGAACTGAAGGATCGATGATCCTTGTCAACTGTGTAAGGCGTTGTTAGTTCTGCAGCAGCAACGAGCAAGTCTCCCTGGGTATCTTCTTTAATCATCAATGTAAGGCTTTAATGTCGAAGCTACCGCAGATCTATTTGTATGATTCTTCGTAGAAATGTCATGCCTCACATTTGCCTTATGTCCGTGAGCTACTGCGATGAGACAGCTATATATCTCGCACAACGCGTCCTGGTCCGTACGTCCTTTCTTGACAGAAGACCTCTCTTTAGTGTAATCATCCGGAAACTGACGCTTTCGCTTTCCAACCTTAGGCATTTTCGTAAGCTATGATAATTTTATTAGACGGTTAACAGTCGACGATAACACTTTAGTCATCGAGATAATCGTACATCGAAGTACACGTCACTTCAGCTTCACGCCCTATATACGGGCAGTAAAAATTTCAAACATTACTAACTTGCACTCTATGTTCGTACAACGTTTAGAACGAATCGACTTATCAGATCGATATTCAAATGGGAACTGCCCGATTCTTCCGCCCGGCGCTGCTTAAATACACTAAGTGATCAAAAGTATCCACACACCCCCAAAAACAGACATTTTTCATATTAAGTGCATTGTGCTGCCGCCTACCGCCAGGTACTCCATATCAGCGACCTCAGTAGTCATTAGACATAGCGAGAGAGCAGAATGGGGCGCTCTGATGAATTCACGGACCTCGAACTTGGTCAGGTGATTGGGTGTCACTTGTGTTATACGTCAGTACGCGAGATTTCCACATTCCTAAACGTTACTAGGTCCACTGTTTCCGATGTGATAGTGAAGTGGAAACGTTAAGGGACACGTACAGCACCAGACCGTACAGGCCGACTTCGTCTGCTGACTGGCCGAGACAGCCAACAGTTGAAGAGGGTCATAATGTGTAATAGACATCCATCCAGACCGTCACACAGGAATTCCAAACTGCATCAGGATCCACTGCAAGTACTATGACAGTTAGGCGGGAGGTGATAAAACTTGGATTTCGTGGTCGAGCGGCTGCTCATAAGCCAAACGACGCCTCGCTTGGTGCAACGAGGGTAAACATTGGACGATTGAACAGTGAAAAAACGTTGTATGGAGTGACGAATCACGGTACGCAATGTGGGTATTCTATGGCGGGGTGTGGGTATGGCGAATGCTCAGTGAACGTCAGCTTCCAGCGTGTGTAGTGCCAACAGTAAAATTTGGAGGTGGTGGTGTTATGGTGTTTTTCATGGAGGGGGCTTGCACCCCTTGTTGTTTTGCGTGGCACTCTCACAGAACAGGCCTACATTGATGTTTTAAGCATCCTCTTGCTTCCCACTGTTGGAGAGCAATTCGGGGATGGCGATTGCATCTTTCAACACGATGGAGCACCTGTTCATAATGCACGACCTGTGGCGGAGTGGTTACACGACAGTAACATCCCTGTAATGGGCTGGCCTGCACGGAGTCCTGACCTGAATCCTAAAGAACACCTCTGGGATGTTTTGGAATGCCGGCTTCGTGCCAGTCCTTACCGACCGACATAGATACCTCTCCTCAGCGCAGCACTCCGCGAAGAATAGACTGCCATTCCCCAAGAAAATTTCCAGCACCTGATTGAACGTATGCATGCGGGAGTGGAAGGTGTCATCAAGGCTAAGTGTGAGCCAACACCATATTGAATTTCAATTTTACCGATGGAGAGCTCCACTAACTTGTGAGTCATTTTCAGCCAGGTGTCCGGACAATTTTGATCACATAGTGTAGTTCTAGCCCCTTATTACTGGAGAAGTCTGGTATTTTCTCGAATGATGGTGCTAGATCTAGAACGTGCTTGCATCGTCGATACAGGATACGCAACGCTATCTGTGAGACGACCTTGTCAACATAAACTTGTTGACATAAATAAAATTGAGGCTTGATTTACTTATTGCGCTAACAGAAGATGGCGTTACTGCAGTACTTGACCCAATCTCGTAACAGTATTTGCAAATCGATACAATAGTAGTTCTTGTCGAGATGTCGGGACAAGAAGATCAATAACGCTGAGGTCTACATATATCGGGACGGATGGCAACACTAATTATAGCTGGCAGAAACACACATCGGGTCACTTCAAAAATGTATAATACGGAGCAGTGTTGGAAGTGGCTTTCGCGAGGTTTGTCGGAAATATGAGGTATTGTCGCCGGATGATTTTAAGTGACCAGTGTCTGAACTCAGGCAGACGACACGTTTTGTAGCCCTTAGTTTAAACTCCTAAGCTAATTTTTATCCGAGAAAAGAGTGTTCAGCTGTCTGAGGTTAGAACTGAAATCACATCGCTTAGTTCACAGCGATTAAAGCTAACCTCTACGAGCAAACTCAAAACATAAAAATTTCTGCGCTAAAAGCATATTGCAATTTCCCGCTATTATTGGTCACCTGAAACTACCCTTACACTAACTACACAAGCTGTCGCGTTACCAACCGGCGAGCTATCCCCGTTGGCACTTGGTTGCAGATTATAGGCGACGGAAGCAGATTCCAAACGAAGAGAGAATGATAGGGGAAAAAAAGAGCAAATATAGTCAGTACCATGATGAAAATGACGCGGCAAAAAATTACAAACAAAAAAATGCATTTAAACCTGTCAACTGGATGCAAATCATAATCAGACATATTTGATTAGATTCAGAAACTCAAAAATAACTACCTTTAATCAGATTCGAGCCCATGATATATTACACGAGCAATTGATACGTTACCCAATACACCAAGTCACAACACTGACATTTCCATTTATATTTTTGACTGTGGTGCTCCAATCGCAACGTTGACACCGTAGCCTTCAGAAGTTCGGCTTCACTCAATGTCGTGCGAAGCGTATATAAAGTTAGCCAATCTCTGTGGTTGTGATAAATGTATATGTGATG
The DNA here is from genome assembly GCF_023898315.1 of Schistocerca nitens. Lineage (NCBI taxonomy): Eukaryota > Metazoa > Arthropoda > Insecta > Orthoptera > Acrididae > Schistocerca > Schistocerca nitens. The sequence goes on from NC_064618.1 coordinate 404,947,101, forward strand.
CTGAATCGCGTCTTGTGTGAAGTAGAGTAGTGTTTGGTTAGTGCTGTGTATGAAACCTGTGTATTTCATATCATAATCATCATTAGTTTTCTGCTATATTAGCAGTTCCTTTGCCCCTGCATTTTCTGCGATCCATTGCTTCCCTCTTAAGCTTTCTGCATGTTGTACCTTCCATCACGTCATCCAGTATCTGAAATCTCTTCCTTCCTCGCCTCCCTTTCCCATCAACATAACCTTCTAAAACTGTTTTTATCATTCCGTCATTATTTCTTAATACATGCCCAATGCAGTTTCTTTTTCTTCTTTTTATTAATTTAGTAACTGTCTTTTCTCTCCCACTCTTCTCAGTACCTCTTCATTTTTTACTCTACCCATCCAACTTACTCTTTCCATCCTCCGACATGTCCACATCTCAAAAGCCTCCAGCCTTTCTCTGTCTTTCTTCCTCAATATCCATGTGTCAGCGCCATACAGAAGAACACTCCATACAAAACATTTTGTGAGTCTTTTCCGCAGCTCTCTGTCCAGACTGCTGCATAAAATTCTACTTTTCTTATAAAATGCCTCTTTTGCCATTGCTATCCTTGTTTTAATTTCTTTGCTACACTTCCAGTCGGCGTCTACCCTACTTCCAAGATACTTAAGATTTTACACCTGTTCTAATATTTCTCCATTCAGCATAATTTTTATTTCTTTATTTCCTCCTAGTGCCAATACTGTTGTTTTCTTTATGTTAATTTTCATTCCGTAATTTTTTCCGTTAGCTTCAATGGTGTCCACTAAATCCTGTAATTCTTTTCCCCTGTGGCTAGAAGGACCACGTCATCAAAAGACCTCAAACACCCTACTCTTCTTCCTATAATTTCTACTCCTTTTGCATCTAATGAGCATTGGTCAATCATACTTTCCAAGTAGAGGTTGAAAAGGGTAGTTGATAGCATCCTTGTCTTACTCCTTTTCCTAGTCCGATTCAGTTTGTACTTGCTCCTCTCACTTTAAGTGAGGCTTTTTGATTCAAATATACTGAGTTTACAAGTCTTCTGGTTTTCCAGTCCACTCTCTTTTCCCTCATTATAGCCGCCACTTGTCCCAAGCCACATTGTCAAATGCCTTTTCTAGATCGATAAAGCGCATATAGAGGTCTTTTCCTTATTCAATAAACTTTTCTCCCAAGATTCGTAGGAGCCCTATTGCATGTCTGGTGCCCGTATTCCGTCTAAAGCCAAACTGCTCCTTGCCAAGATTCTCCCCCATTATTTTTTGAAGTCACTTATTAATTACTCTTAACATCACTTTGGCTGCATGTGAGATGAAACTAATTGTCCTGTGCTCACTACATTTCTTGGTTCCTTGTTTTTTCGGTAATTGAATCATTATTGTTGTCAGAAAGTCCTCAGGCCATTCCCCACTGTCACATATTTTATTACATAACCTCAATATTTCTCTTATTCCGTCTTCGTTAAAGCATTTTAGTGTTTCTCCCGGTATCGTATCTGTACCTACTGCTTTGCCATTTTTCATTGCAGCTATGGCAGACTTTACTTCTTTCATTATGATGGCTGGTCTTTTCTCGACATTACTTAAACTGCTGAATGATTCAAGTTCCAGAGTTTTTGGTTTGCTATCTGTGTCATATAGCTCTTTTAGTTATTCTTCCCCTCTCTGGAGGACATCGTCACGATCTCTGTACACTACTTCTTCGTCTTTACTCAAAATTTCCATAGTAGCACTTCCTGCTCTGTTTTGATCCCATGTCATCGTCTTTACTCTGTTGTATAGTAAGTCGTATCTTACCTTCCTGTCCAGTTCTTCAATTGCATCACATTCCTCTTTTAGCCATTTTTTCCTAGCCTGCTCTGTTTCTCTTCGCAGTTCATTATTTAACCTTCGGTACATCTTTCTTGCCTCTTCAGTGTTCTTGTTTTTAAATTTTCTTCTCTCCTCCATCTTGGAAATCATTTCTTGTGCGACCCATGGTTTCTTTTGCCCTTTTCCCTTTTACATGTACTATATTTTGCTGTCCTGCTTTAATGATTCCTTCTTTCAGCATATTCCAGTACTCGTTGCTATTATCAGGTGGTTCTTTGTCTCGTAATGTTTTTAGAAACTCAAGTGACAGCATTTCTGTAATTTGTTCTTTCCATCCTCCGACATGCCCATCTCAAAAGCCTCCAGCCTTTCTCTGTCTTTCTTCCTCAATGTCCATGTTTCAGCGTCTTACAGAAGAACACTCCATACAAAACATTTTGTGAGTCTTTTGCTCAGTTCTCTGCCCAGACTGCTGCATAAAATTCTGCTTTTCTTATAAAATGAATCTTTTGCCATTGTATCTTCTCTAGGTCTCACTTCTGCACAATGGTCGCCTTCTTCAGGTTTTTCATCCTTATTTCTATTTCTGCCATAAGTAAGTTGTGGTAGCTATTAATATCTGCACCTGGTAACGTGTGTACCTGCTTGATTCCATTCCTGTTTCTTTCTCCTACCATTATAAAATAGATTTGGTTTCTGTATTCATCCTCTTGTGATTTCCCCAAGTCTAGAGCCTCCTCTTGTGGTTCTTGAACCATGTATCTGCCACTGTCAGCTGCCTTTCCCTGCAGAAGTCAATTAGCCAGTCACCTCTATATTTTCTCCTTCCAAAACTGACTGCCTACTATTTTTCCCTCTTTCCTTTTTCCCACAATGGCGTTCCAGTCTCCCATTACTATTTTACAGCATTTTTCATTTTCGTCCATTAGCCTCTCTATTACATTGTAAGTTTCCTCTACAATTTGGACATCATACTCTGAAGTTGCCATATAGACCTGGACAATCAGTAAATCTTTTTGAGCTCCTTTCAGCCTTGCGTAGTTCACATATTTCACACATTTAGCCAAGTCCTTTGTCATAATCACTCCTACTCCATTCATTCCTTTTACTTCTCCTCCTGAGTAGGAAAATACATAGTCATCTGACTGTAACTCTCCACATCCATTCGATCTTACCTCAGCAACACCTACGAGGTCCCTAAGATTTTTTTTCCATCTCTCTTTTAAGGTTTTCTAGTTTTCCTGTTTGTAGCAAAATTCTAACATTCCAGGTACCAATTCTCGTTTTGATTTTTTGCCTCCTTTCAAACTGTTCCCCCCGCCCCCCCCCCCCCCCCGAGATCCCAATGGGGCATATTTTATCTCCGGATACCGATTTAACATGGGAGGAAGCCATTTTTGTGGTGCATAAAATGGAGACTGCACTATGCAGGGAAGATGGTCTGCAGCGGTATTCCGTTGCCTTCCGCAGTCCTGGAGGCCGTCCCTAACATAGGATACAGACGCCTTTCGCAAACGCCCGGTCCGGGTCAGACGCTGCATTAGAAGTATAGGTTGGAAAATGAAAGACCCCTAGCCCTCGAAACCTAATAGCGCCAGGTTCGGAAAAGAACAGGAGTTGGCCGAGGGTGGCCAGATAGGAAAAATAAAAGTGAGGAGCGTGGCATAAGTGAGTGGAAGCAATGCCAGGACTCAGCTCGGGGCCCCGTGGTCGCCAGCCACGTACTCACTCACTAGGTGTGAGTGCTTGAGGTAGTATTTCATATATATATATATATATATATTATGTGTGTGTGTGTGTGTGTGTGTTGTATCTCTGTGTGCGTACGTGTTGGTTTTGGTGTGTTATCACACTGTGTGATGAAATGCAAAATAAAAGTGCAAGACTCATGAGTCGCAATCAAAACGTGTCACGAAAGATTGCCGGAGAAGGAATTGTTCTGGCAGTCTGGCAACGGTTAGCAGTTTGAGCATGACGCTGAACACTCTGTTTAGCGACACCAGCTCCAACACGTGAAGTGTCAACTGTCATGAATTTTAATCGGACTATAGTGCCGATTTTCACCATGTCTGTCATCACCAGTAAATTTGTCAAGTTATCATGGATTTGTTTGTGTGACACGCAATGAAACAACTCTCACGCAGTCTTTCAAGAAGACACTGCAAGTCTCAAAGAAAATGACAAATTGTATCAGTATTTCAAAATTACAAAGGTGATAAGTAACTTACATGTTAAGCAGTAGAAATTAAATATTTAACTAATTTTTTACTTACTGTACACTACACTAAAAATAATATCGGCTATTTGTGACGGTTGTTGAAATTTAACATTTACATCAGTATTACAGGTTAAAATAAAAATGAATTAACAATCATGTGGCTTTTAGACTGAATAAAATTATAATATACTGTGCAGGAACACAACATGCAAAAACTTTTTATTGATACAATAAATTCAGAGTTTATTAATAGTGATGTAATGAATGTAACGAGATAATGTGGTAAAAGAGACGATGACTAGTAGGAAGATGCAAAGATGGGAATGGATGGTGTGAACTGTAAAAGTATCTTAGCAATAGTGTGTGTGTGTGGGGGGGGGGTGTAGAAGTTTAGATTTTGAGAAATTTACTGAATATTCTTGCGATTCCACTGAGTTCATTCTGACGTCGTAAACAAAACAACAAAATTCAGAGGTATATTTCAGGTTGTAACAAAAATCTACACATATTTTTCTGTAATCAGTATTCATCTCAACCTTTTTTACCGCATTTGAAAGAAGAGGGTCACAGTTATTCAAAAGTTGCTACTGTTTACAGCGAATGATTTCGCAGAAATACGCCAATTGTGACAATACAGATAGCTAAATTACAGGTAAAGGGTCTTTTAGTTTACATTGGATGGTGAACAATGCTTTCATCACGTAATGGATTCCTGGCAATGTAGCACCAGTTATTAATTCCAGTCCGGTTTCACAAATAGTGCCTTTACGCTTATGTCTGGGCACACGAAATGAAAGCCATTGAACATCAGAGAAGTTGGACTGACCGAAAACCACAGTGCTTCCAGAATTTTGTTTGCATATAAATGTCGTGTAACATAGTCCTAGCTCCCACCATTACATTTAACGTGTAATTAACGCATTTCGTGGTAATTACTAACAAGCGCCGTTTCACTGTGTTTCTCTTCTCACAGTCTCTCAAATAATCAAGTAAATGAGTAGAATTACAGAAAATGATTTTGCAACAAGAATTAGCAACGAATCACTAGTGACAACAATGATACCGACCTATGTCTCCACAAAAACAGAATACCGGGTTTTCAGTAGTAAACCATGAATGTTCTTAGTAACTGGACTGAAGTTCTTAACGTAGAAGGAGACGTGTTCTTCTATTCCAGTACAGTAGTTCAGTCCTCCCCATGTTTTATTTTGCACTCTTATCTTTCGTTGAGAATAATTCTATTTTAATTTCTGTCCCATCGCAGCACATTTTTACAGGTTACTGTTTAATTTGAAACTATGTCGTCACTTATTTCTTATCATTTAAACACTAACCTACAGTAATTTCCCGGACAAAGACAACTCAGCCTTCACCTATTCATTTATTGCCCAAAATATATAGGCCCAATGCAATCTGACTGCTATACAGTGACAACATGACAACCAATAATCAACACAAAAGAATGGCCCTGAATTGCAAGAAATCCTAACAATAATACAAATTCAAAAAATATGAAATTAAATAAATATGAAAATACCTCCATTTCTGTTAATTGCCTAAACTCATCTCTATCACGAACCTCATTTTTTTTTATAACTCCCATACCTCACAGAAAATCTTCATAACATAACTACAGCAATTACAGCAAACAGCAACTACAGCCAGCTTACTCATATGACAACCAATTTAAAAAATTATACAATTGTCAATAACTCCATTGTCAACAATTCCATCTGTCCAAACATTAACAATCAAACATACATTTCCTTGCGTCTCACTTTACAATGCATATCCTACCAACATAGAGTCTCCACTAAGAAAAACATATCCATTCGCTAACTGCTAGTCCGTCCAACCACAGAATCTCTTGCCGAGGGTGCAGAGCGCTGTCAGCGATATTAACACAGTCTATAGCACTATCCAACATACAAACAGGTTACTTATATATTGAATGTTTTATTTTCTTTCCTGTCGTTATTCCTCTTCTACATCTACATCTACATCCATACTCCGCAAGCCACCTGACGGTGTGTGGCGAAGGGTACCTTGAGTACCTCTATCGGTTCTCCCTTCTATTCCAGTCTCGTATTGTTCGTGGAAAGAAGGATTGTCGGTATGCTTCCGTGTGGGCTCTAATCTCTCTGATTTTATCCTCATGGTCTCTTCGCGAGTTATACGTAGGAGGGAGCAATATAGTGCTTGACTCTTCCGTGAAGGTATGTTCACGAAACTTCAACAAAAGCCCGTACGAGCCTCTGAGCGTCTCTCCTGCAGAGTCTTCCACTGGAGTTTATCTATCATCTCCGTAACGCTTTCGGGATTACTAAATGATCCTGTAACGAAGCGCGCTGCTCTCCGTTGGATCTTCTCTATCTCTTCTATCAACACTATCAGGTACAGATCCCACACTGCTGAGCAGTATTCAAGCAGCGGGCGAACAAGCGTACTATAACCTACTTCCTTTGTTTTCGGATTGCATTTCCTTAGGATTCTTCCAATGAATCTCATTATGGCATCTGCTTTACCGACGACCAACTATATACGATCATTCCATTTTAAATCACACCTAATGCCCTAATGCGTACTCCCAGTTTAGGATTTCATTACTGTTTACGTCTGGTTTCAGCCAACTTTCTGTCTCTAGTACTATGTGGGCACTGTGACCGTTTATTAATGAGAGCAGTTCTGGGACCTTTCTGTTGACACTCCTGCAGTTTACTATTAGTACATTAATATTGTTATTCCCTGTTGCCTTTTGCCTACTCCTACCTTGCCGCGTCTCAGGAGGCGTCTTGTCGGGCCTAGGGAGGGAATTCTCTAACCTAAAAAACCCACTTGTGCACTCCACACGTACTCCGCTACCCTTGTAGCCGCTTTCTGCGTGTAGTGCACGCGTAACCTATTCAGGGGGACCCTACATTTCTCCACCCGATAGCGGAGGTCGAGAAATTTGCACCCCAGATCTCCGCAGAATCGTCTGAGCCTCTGGTTTAAGCCTTCAACTCGGCTCCAAACCAGAGGACCGCGATCGGTTCTGGGAACGATACTACAAATAGTTAGCTTAGATTCCACCCCGCGAGCGAGGCTTTCCGCCTTCACCAACTCCGCCAACCGCCTGTACGAACTGAGGATGACCTTGAACCCAGACGGCAGGAGTCATTGGTGCCGACATGAGCAACAATTTGCAGTCGGGTGCACCCAGTGCTCTCTATCGCCGCTGGCAGGGCCTCCTCCACATCTCGGATGAGACCCCCCGGCAAGCAGACGGAATGAACACTGGCCTTCTTCCCCGACCTTTCCGCTATTTCCCTAAGGGACTCCATCACCCGCCTAACGTTGGAGCTCCCAATAACTAATAAACCCCTCCCCCCGTGTGCCTGCTCGGACCTTGCTGAAGGAGCGGCCACATGTCCAATCACAGGCAGAGCGGGCGATGTCACACGGCAGCCTCCACATTTATCCTCCGCCTCGTGCGCCGCGAACGCCGCTGAACCCGCCACTCCCCTTGGGGAGAGGGTGGCCCAACCGCGCCCGGTACCCGCGAAGATGTCTCGACAGCAGGGACAGTGGGTGAAGCATTTAACACCTCGGGTGTACCATGCGACGCACCATACTCCCCACTGCCGCTACACTCCGAGGCAGCAGCCTGTAGACGGCTGACCGCGGCCATCAGCATGCTCAGCCATTCGCGAACAGTGGCCAGCTCCTCCTGCGTCCGTACACAGCAGTCACACATCCTATCCATCCTAAGAAATCAATTTACTGTAGAGAGTTAATCAACTTTTAATTAGACTGCTAATTCACTAAAGGCGGCTGATAGTTGACTAAACTGTGGTTACTAGACACTTCTTGTTGAAAACAATGAAAATAGCAATACCTGTCTCTGGACTGTATTGAAAACAAACACTATCACTACTGGCACTATGGCTGACTAAAGAGACTCTCTCCGACTGTATTCAAAACAAACACGAAATCTATGGAACACTACTAGTAGCACTCGACAATTAAAGCTTCCTAAAAGCAAAAGCACTTACATTAAAGTAGCTCGCTGCACAGCAGAAGTGGGGCAGACGGCAGTTACGATGTCTTTCCAGGATTCAGACATGATTAGCATTTCGCATTAGAATTTCGCATTTTTGTTGTAAAAGATAGTGCAATGAGTAAAGCCTAGTTCATTTAGATTAAGGTGTTGCAGGGTATTTCAATGCCCAGTGACACTGCTTATAATTAGGAATAGGTACAGAATCTTATCCCACGAATAATGTCACGAGGAGAATGACAGACACTAACTACAGTATTGTAGTTACTATATTATTATTACTATTGTTATTATATTATTATTACCATGCACTGGGTCAGCCTGCTACATTTTTAAGTGTGGGGTCTTGCCCACTCGTCTAGTATAGGGTGCCTAGGAAGCTGCTCTCTCGGATAGCTAGACAACATTCAAGCAAATCACGTTAATGCTTTTTATTACAGTAAAGTCTATAGACATTAGTTACGAGGGTACTTCCAAAAGTAAGGTCTCCTATTTTTTTTATAAGTACAGAACTCTGTCTGTGTGGCAGTTGGTCACACCGTTATGAAGAGTGCTTCATGCACTGTGTGTAAACATGCGCACGCCGCGCTGAGGCGCTCAGTCTTGGCTCGGCAGCCGTTGAGAATGGAGCTCCTGTTGGATGTTACCGCCAAGGGCGAATTGCGCGCAGTTATTCGGTTTATGAACGCAAAGGGCACTGCGCCGATTGAGATCCGTCGCCAATTGACGGAAGTGTATGGTGAGTCATTCATGAATGTCAAAAATGCTGGTAGGTGGTGTAGAGAGTTTTGCAGCTGGTCGGACTGGAATTCACGACGAACAAAGGAGCGGGAGACGGTCAATTTCCGAGGAGACAGTGTTGAAGGTTGAGCAAAGCATGCGTGAAGATCGGCGGATCACACTGGATGATCTCTGCACGTTGGTTCCTGAGGTTTCCTGAAGCACCGCTCACAGAATTTTAACGGAAACATTGAACAACGGGAAGGTGTGCACAAGATGGGTGCCACGCATGCTGACTGAAGACCACCTGCGGCAACGAGTTGGTGCTTCCCGCGCATTTCTTCACCTCCTTGCAGCTGAACAGGACAATTTTCTGGACTCAGTTGTCACGGGTGACGAGAGCATTTGGCCGGAAAGTGATTCAGCTCCGACGACGAGGTGAAAGAAGAGGTTCATAACATCCTGAGCAGCATGGCGGCGAGCTGGTATGACATAGGCGTCTACAAAAATGCATCGACAGAAATGGTTATTATGTCGAAAAATAGCTAAATGTTCAAGCTGTAAACTGATGTAAACCATTGTAGAAATAAACAGGTCTATGTACTTATAAAAAAATAGGAGACCTTACTTTTGGGATTACCCTCGTAACTTAGCCGAGTTACAATGAGGTGTCGCAAGCAAGGGGCGACTTGCAGTAATCAGTGTATCAATGTCCTTCGATATATACAATTTCCATGCAAGCAATTAGTACAGATAACAAATCTCGGCTAAACAGTTCGGATAACGGCTCGTCTTCTAGTGCGGGTCTTCTAGTGCCGCCGAGGCTAGCTGGAGCGGCGTTTATATTCTCTTCGAGTAGGTGCCGCTCCTGTTGTGGTGTTGTCCTAGTCAGTGTTCTATTGGCTGACGTCGTCTCACAGCCTTCTCTGCTGTATCGATCAGGCTTAGGTGCCGGCGCTTCATGTTACGCCGGAACATCAAGAGTATTCTGACGTTCCTTGCAAATTGCTGATGTTTTGATTATTGCGACGTTGGGTAATGAGCGTCTTCAGTAATCCACCAGACTCCTGTGTACATCTTTGGTTCTGGGTGCAAGTGGTTTCGGTAATTCTGTTGCTATTTTGGGTCAAGAGCAATATTCGACACTACCCGTCGACTCTGCCCATTTGTTTTATTTGCTGCCATTTGCTGCTTATTTCCACGTGTTGTGTGCAAGGTGTTGGTGTTGTTCGCAAGAAAAAACTTTATCTAATGCTGATAACCAATTGCACCATTTTTATTACAGGTATTACTTTACCTAAGTTTAACAAACAATGATATTTAAATTACAAGACATTTCTATATACATTAAAATATTTTGTGACAGTTGATTCATTTCTGTGATCCTTTGGCCGGCCGCTGGTGGCCGAGCGGTTCTAGCGCTACAGTCTGGAACCGCGAGACCGCTACGGTCGCAGGTTCGAATCCTGCCTCGGGCATGGATGTGTGTGTTGTCCTTAGGTTAGTTAGGTTTAAGTAGTTCTAAGTTCTAGGGGACTTATGACCTCAGCAGTTGAGTCCCATAGTGCTCAGAGCCATTTTTTTTTTTTTTGTGATCCTTAATTTAGTCTTGTCTTATATATAGGTTAGTATATTAATCTCACTGTTCGTATGTATTTCAGCATCTGAGTCTGTTTCCGTGTCTGTGTCTCTGTCTGCGTCATGCCAAGTATCCTGTTCACGTATCCGTCATTTGCCCTTAATCTGTGTTTGTGACTATTCTTGTTTGTATAGGTCGTGTAAGGTACGTGACACATTATCGGTTATGTCATTCAGTATGCACCAATCATCCGGCTGTCATCGAATTTGACCTGTGTTGTGATACTCAGTTCGGGGTCGTATATGTGTGAGTCAGTCACAGTGTAACATGACATGTTCATGAATTCCTAGCTCTCCGCATGGGCATTCGGCTGAGACCATACCGATGGAGTTTTCTGGGTGTGGTGCAAGACCCGTGAGAAAACGGACCATGCCACGTGTGGCATCTATATGCTTTAGCCTCATTCGTTCCCTGATGTTTGGGAAATAGATGTAGACGCGACGCCCCTTTTCTGTCGAATCCCATTCTCTCCGCCAGCGACGTAATGTTAATGACAGCTATGTCGTCACCATTTGCTGCATATTTTCCATACTTGTCACAGTTCAGTAGTTCATTGAAGAAGCCAACAAATGTGAACACAAGGAGTCTGCTTGTGGTGGCAGACCTACTTGTAGCTGAACCCGAGGTCCAGGTTAGGATGGAATGTGAGAAGGTCGTAGTGAGTTGGCGTGGCCAACGAATGTGAGACCAAAAACCATAGTTCTGGTGACAGAATGATCTGCAGATTAGCCTGTTTGAAAAAATTGCCGTCGAGATCACGGCACAGTCACCATGTTGTTTGCGACGATTGTCAAATGTTTTTCTTACGTCATAGGTCAAAGCATACGAGTAACCTACACATATAATAAAATTGTAACTGGCTATTGTCTGTGCATAGGAGATATTTAAGAAAAGTTAATAGAAGGCGTCTTTATAATAGCAACAGAAGCCAAAACAATTATTTTTAAAATTTTTGTTGTTTGTCTGTATGTTTGTTCATGCATTACGAAAAAAATACTGCACGGAATTGGATACAGTTTTCACAGTTGTATTGTTGCAGTCTAACTTAAACTCTAGTACATATTTCATCTTAATACGCCGCTTAGAAAACGAGTTATCTACAGGGTCGCGCACGAAATGTGTTACCAATTGTGTCTTTCACAATTTACGACGCACATTAGACATCCTGCTGGGATCTCTACAGCAGTACCAGCAGAGCTTGGAAAAACAAATGAGTTACGAAATGACGTGTAATTCACTATACTGCCGCTACGAGATTAGTAAGCAGCATGGCTGACAATGGAAGACTGACGACACAGCAACTATCGGCAATTGTGTTACTTCTTCATGAAACGAAAGCCTTGTTGTAACTCAGAGGCGTTTTCGACAACAGTTCAACACACGATGGGTCCCTTGCAAGAAGGCCATCCACAGGTTGTACGATAAATTTGTACAGGAAGGAACAGTATTGGAAGCGAAGCGACCTCGGCCTAAGCCTGTTTTTTCGCCGGAGAATATTGAAGCGGTACGAGTTGCTATAAGGAGAAGTCCCGGGAAATCGTGTAGAAAGGCAGCAGTGCAACTGGGAATATCCAGACGCTCCGTTCAACGCATTCTTAAAAGCGACCTCCATATGTACCCATACAAGATGACCCGTGCACAGAAGCTCACTGAAGAACACAAGCAGCAGAGACTACCGTTTGCTCAGTGGGCGGAGGATAGGGAAGAAACTCTCAACAAAGTTTGGTTTTCAGACGAGGCGCATTTTCAATTAGACTGTGTAGTTAACAAACAAAATGTACGCTTCTGGGCCACTGAAAACCCACAAGTGCTTCATGAACGACAACATTATGCTCAGGGGATTACAGCGTGGGCAGCAATTCCCAGTCACGGACTTATTGGACCCTTTTTCTTTTTAAGAAAATGTGAACAGCGAGCGTTATTTGAGCATGCTTCGCAATAGCTTCATTCCACAGCTTCTTGCTGCTGCCTTGCCCTTCAACACGCAGTGGTTCATGCAAGATGGAGCAAGGCCACATACTGCCAATACTGTGTTGGAGTTTTTACACGAGCATTTCGACATGCGGATCATTTCACTCAGGTTTCCAGGTCGCTTCAATGACGGACAAGCCGGCCGCGGTGGTCTCGCGGTTCTAGGCGCGCAGTCCGGAACCGTGCGACTGCTACGGTCGCAGGTTCGAATCCTGCCTCGGGAATGGATGTGTGTGATGTCCTTAGGTTAGTTAGGTTTAAGTAGTTCTATGTTCTAGGGGACTGATGACCACAGCAGTTGAGTCCCATAGTGCTCAGAGCCATTTGAACCATTTTGAATGACGGACAAAATTGGCCCCCCAGTAGTCCAGACCTCAATCCGCTGACTTTTTTCTTTGGGGGTACCTAAAGGAAAAAATTTTCCCGAAACGTCCACGTGATTTAATGGAGCTCAGAAGACTTATTCTTCAAGCTGGCAGTGAAATTACGGAATACATGTGCCGTAGGGTAATCACTAACTTCAGTGTTCGTTTGAAGGAAGTTACGAAACGAATAGGTGGACATATTGAGCATGTGCTCAGTTAGAACAAATCTCCATGGATAGCTCTTCATTGTAGTATATGTTCCTTTCAGATTGTGTTGACAATAAAGTTTATATTCAAAAATAAAATGATAACACATTTCGTGCGCCACCCCTGTATACATAAAGAATTTCTTTAACTGGGTCAGCACAGAGAAATCTGAATTCCTGGGTGCTACGAAAAACTGTCTTAGGAAGTTTCAGGTGCTATTTTTGCGAGAACAATTTTGCTGTAATTAAACTTTTGGTCAAGCATGAATTAACGATGAAAACTTGCAATTTTTTAAATTTTCTCATGTAGATCGACTCAGTTTCGTGTAAGGATCATTACATCATATTGAAAGAAAAGTAATCGGGACAACAAAAGCTTTACAAAACTTAACAAAACAAACCAGAATAGAAATGACAGAATTCGTAAAAAGCAATATTTTGGTACGTTTTATAATAATAATAATAAAAATGTTAGGAGTTTAATTCCGTTTCCCATAGACATCCTTGAATCGGCGTAATTATTATCGTCGACAAATTTGTCGAGTTCGTGCTACTGTTATCGTTCATGCTTCTTGCGAGTTGACGGTACTGTTATCGTTGATACGTTACACTAAAAATCTGTTGTTCCGAGCTGACATTAAAAATCACTTTCATACGTTTCTTCATAGTTTTCATCATGTCTTATCGATATAAGTGAAGTGATACAATTGTTGTGATTTCGTATTAGAGTCATCGTTCGTTTAACTTCTTTCATACGTATATTCATTCTTCAATTGGTGTAAATGTTATCGTTGATAAGTTTTCCGACTAGTAATAATCTCATTCCTTAAACGATCTAGCCTTTTTCCCGTTTCTGCTCAAGCCACACGAGCACGATTGAGAAGATTAACAGATAGCGAACTAGAGCGTGAATAGCGTTTAGCATAACACCGTTCTAGAATTGCATCATCTCGGTCTCAAGCGACTTCCTATGAACGCGAATCACGTATGAATGCAAATAGACGCCATAACGCAGCGTCGCGGCCTGTAGAGAATAACGTAGAACGTGAGCGTCGCTTGAGTGCAGGCTGATCCCGCCACTTTGCATCCCGAAGTGCGCAAAGTCAGGGAGAACTGAGATTCGATTATCCTCGGATCGTAGGTGCCACGAGATTTCCCGATCTGAAGAGACGAATTCCGAACGGGAACTGCGTTTGGCCGGCGACCGCACCCGTCACGTTCTATTGAAACACACCAAGGAAGAGAAGCACGTTTATCTGCTGACAGTAGCCGTCATGCTATTTCGTGGGTTTTGTAAACAGAAGAGCAGCACGCACGCTTCGTTTGTCTGCTGAGCGTAGTGTAACGTATGTAACGTAGCTGCAACAAATATTGCCTATGTTCGTCTGCGAAAATGGACTCTATAAGCGAGTTGAGCTATCACTAAACGGAATCTAACCTGCATAACACTGCGTGCGTGTTGTGTGAGTGTCAGTTTCACTGTCAGTTAAGCCGTCAACAGATCGTTACATGAAAAACTTAAAACATTTGGATAAGCTATCTGACTGCGTATTTGAATATGAAAAAAAGGGAACAAATGAACCTGTAACAAAGAATACCTAAGCTATATGACTGCGTTTTTTAATAAGAATTTATAAGTGATACAGAATCTGGCTTTTGCAGCTGAATTTACTGGATTAGGGTACATGACGTGTTGTCAGTGCCTCTCTTTCGGCCCTAAGTTTTGCACTCACATCTTTAGATGACTTTCTTTTTCCATGTCATTTACAGCAATTCGCAGCACCATGCAGCAGCAGCGGCTAAAGCTTATTGTTACTGTTGTTGTTGTTGTTGTGGTCTTCAGTCCTGAGACTGGTTTGATGCAGCTCTCCATGCTACTCTATCCTGAGCAAGCTTCTTCATCTCCCAGTACTTACTGCAACCTACATCCTTCTGAATCTGCTTAGTGTATTCATCTCTTGGTCTCCCTCTACGATTTTTACCCTCCACGCTGCCCTCCAATGCTAAATTTGTGATTCCTTGATGCCTCAAAGCATGTCCTACCAGCGGATCCCTTCTTCTACTCAAGTTGTGCCACAAACTTCTCTTCTCCCCAATCCTATTCAATACCTCCTCATTAGTTACGTGATCTACCCATCTAATCTTCAGCATTCTTCTGTAGCACCACATTTCGAAAGCTTCTATTCTCTTCTTGTCCAAAGTAGTTGTCGTCCATGTTTCACTTCCATACATGGCTACACTCCATACAAATACTTTCAGAAACGATTTCCTGACACTTAAATCTATACTCGATGTTAACAAATTTATCTTCTTCAGAAACGATTTCCTTGCCATTGCCAGTCTACATTTTATATCATCTCTACTTCGACCATCATCAGTTATTTTACTCCCTAAATAGCAAAACTCCTTTACTACTTTAAGTGTCTCATTTCCTAATCTAATTCCCTCAGCATCACCCGATTTAATTTGACTACATTCCATTATCCTCGTTTTGCTTTTGCTGATGTTCATCTTATATCCTCCTTTCAAGACACTGTTCATTCCGTTCAACAGATCTTCCAAGTCCTTTGCTGTCTCTGACAGAATTACAATGTCATCGGCGAACCTCAAATTTTTTACTTCTACTCCATGAATTTTAATACCTACTCCGAATTTTCCTTTTGTGTCCTTTACTGCTTGCTCAATATACAGATTGAATAACATCGGGGAGAGGCTACAACCCTGTCTCACTCCTTTCCCAACCACTGCTTCCCTTTCATGTCCCTCGACTCTTATAACTGCCATCTGGTTTCTGTACAAATTGTAAATAGCCTTTCGCTCCCTGTATTTTACCCCTGCCACCTTCAGAATTTGAAAGAGAGTATTCCAGTTAACATTGTGAAAAGCTTTCTCTAAGTCTACAAATGCTAGAAACGTAGGTTTGCCTTTTCTTAATATTTCTTCTAAGATAAGTCGTAAGGTTAGTATTGCCTCACGTGTTCCAACATTTCTACGGAATCCAAACTGATCTTCCCCGAGGTCCGCTTCTACCAGTTTTTCCATTCGTCTGTAAAGAATTCGCGTTAGTATTTTGCAGCTGTGACTTATTAAACTGATAGTTCGGTAATTTTCACATCTGTCAACACCTGCTTTCTTTGGGATTGGAATTATTATATTCTTCTTGAAGTCTGAGGGTATTTCGCCTGTCTCATACATCTTGCTCACCAGATGGTAGAGTTTTGTCATGACTGGCTCTCCCAAGGCCATCAGTAGTTCTAATGGAATGTTGCCTACTCCCGGGGCCTTGTTTCGACTCAGGTCTTTCAGTGCTCTGTCAAACTCTTCACGCAGTATCTTATCTCCCATTTCGTCTTCATCTACATCCTCTTCCATTTCCATAATATTGTCCTCAAGTACATCGCCCTTGTATAAACCCTCTATATACTCCTTCCACCTTTCTGCCTTCCCTTCTTTGCTTAGAACTGGGTTGCCATCTGAGCTCTTGATATTCATACAAGTGGTTCTCTTCTCTCCAAAGGTCTCTTCAATTTTCCTGTAGGCAGTATCTATCTTACCCCTAGTGAGACAAGCCTCTACATCCTTACATTTGTCCTCTAGCCATCCCTGCTTAGCCATTTTGCACTTCCTGTCGATCTCATTTTTGAGACGTTTGTATTCCTTTTTGCCTGCTTCATTTACTGCATTTTTATATTTTCTCCTTTCATCAATTAAATTCAATATTTCTTCTGTTACCCAAGGATTTCTATTAGCCCTCGTCTTTTTACCTACTTGATCCTCTGCTGCCTTCACTACTTCATCCCTCAGAGCTACCCATTCTTCTTCTACTGTATTTCTTTCCCCCATTCCTGTCAATTGTTCCCTTATGCTCTCCCTGAAACTCTCTACAACCTCTGGTTCTTTCAGTTTATCCAGGTCCCATCTCCTTAAATTCCCACCTTTTTGCAGTTTCTTCAGTTTCAATCTGCAGTTCATAACCAATAGATTGTGGTCAGAATCCACATCTGCCCCTGGAAATGTCTTACAATTTAAAACCTGGTTCCTAAATCTCTGTCTTACCATTATATAATCTATCTGATACCTTTTAGTATCTCCAGGATTCTTCCAGGTATACAACCTTCTTTCATGATTCTTGAACCAAGTGTTAGTTATGATTAAGTTATGCTCTGTGCAAAATTCTACAAGGCGGCTTCCTCTTTCATTTTTTCCCCCCAATCCATATTCACCTACTATGATTCCTTCTCTCCCTTTTCCTACTGACGAATTCCAGTCACCCATGACTATTAAATTTTCGTCTCCCTTCACTACCTGAATAATTTCTTTTATCTCGTCATACATTTCATCTATTTCTTCATCATCTGCAGAGCTAGTTGGCATATAAACTTGTACTACTGTAGTAGTGAAAGGTGGCTTCACTGAGCCACAGCGCCAGAGAGTTTTGTTTAGCCGCCTCCACTGGCAGAGCTTGTTGAGAACTCGTAGTAGTCAGTGCTTGTTCAGAACTCGTGGTAGGCAGTGTTTATTGAGAAGCGGTGGTTGAGAGTGTTTGCTGAGATGTCGTAGTGGAGCGTGCTTGTTCCATGTTTTATGTAGTTGTTTGATGGATAGACAGCAGATGTTGTTCCAATGGAGATTTTGTAATGATTTGAGTGCTTTTCATCAATATATGAATGTAACAAAACTTGATTTATTTTTCATTATTTTAATGTCGTAAATAATGCTTCATTACAGGTTCAGTCAACAAAGCATCTGGCTTGTGTTCTTGTATTAGAGTGTAATTCTGGTTTTCTTGCGCAATTTTAGCATTTCTATTTTCTTTTAATTGCTTGAGTATAAATGGTATTTGAAACTGAAGAAGAACCGTGCCAGATGTGTACGTTGTGTCATACTTCCACACACAGAGCAGTTATACTTGTGCTTTGGTTTCGTAGGTTTTATAGTTGCTGGGGACTTAATTAATTAATTGTGTTAACGGAAATTTCATTTCATTCTTTGTTGTTGTGCTATGCAGTCAGATTGCGTAATAATACTTCGTAATCGGACATACAGCGACTGGAAAAAATTTAAAAATTATTTTCATTTTATTTTAATTAAGCCCCCATGCACGTGGCGACCGCTGCTTCGGATCGTCTCTTGGAATTCTTCTGATTGTAAAAATAGTAGACAGTAGTATTGTTGTAGTAATTTGTAGTTTAGTAATTGTAGTCTATATTGCATGTGTAGATTTGGTAATTGTCATTCTTCTAATGGTATTTTTTTTTTTTTTTTTGCAGAATTTAATTTTGTTATCTTGTATACGGGTTTGACAATTTTGTGCAGTTAGGAAGATTTCTATTGTTCGTTAATCGTGTTTGAGGGAAGCATTTCGTGTGAATGATATTGTTGATGATAAAGTGTCATTGTGTGTAATTTTCATATAGTGACGAGTTTTGTATGTTTTGTAAATGATTACGCGATCGATGAAAAAGGCAAAAATGATGGATAGTCAGAATGACGAAATTGTTGACATGGCGAACTCGCCAACACAGGAGAACAGTATGATGAATAATGAAGTGGAAAACAATTTAATAAGTCGGGAAAATAGTCCGGAACCATTTCAAAATTTTTCTCAATCAGAAAATTCACAGAATACGAGATTAACGACAGAAGATTCTGGAATAGTATCGAACACAGATAGCCTTACAGCTATGACGAAGGAAGCCGGTTTTGTGGGAAATGTTAGGGGTGAAAGGAATTTTGAACTAGTTCATATGGAGCAGTTGATGGGTGCTATATTACATTTGGGATCACAGATGGGAACTTTGCGATCTGAAATTAAAACTGATATAGGAACAATTAAAACAGAGATGGGAACTTTGGCAACACAGTTAGAAACTGATATGGGAACAATGGAAACACGGTTAGACTCACTGGGATCACAGTTAGGATCTGAATTGAAAACAGTGGCAACACGGCTAGAAACAGAGATAGAAACAATGGAAACACGGTTAGATTCACGAATAGGGACTTGTTTCAAAAACATGAAAGATGAATTAAAGAAAGAAATTAGAGAAGAAGTACAACCGATTTTGAATTCTCACAATAATAGATTAATTGCAGTAGAGATTAGGCAAAAGGAACAGGATAGAGAACAGGAAGAAAGAGATCGCGTGATAGTACAAAATTTTTCAGAGTTAAATTTACAACGTGCACACGATAAGGAAGAAATATTTGAGAGAATCGAGGAATCCGTACCAAATGACAGGTTAAATAACCTAACACAACAATATGAACAGTTAACTACCAAATGTGTCAATACTGAAACCCGAGTCGCAACACTTACGGAAGACGTAAGTAAACAGAAAGAAAAAATAGGTGACTTATCGGAAAGAGTTGAGGAGATTTCAGATAAATTGACAAGTCTTAGTTTACATGGGGACAGAGATTCGGATGATACAGTTCCATTACCATTTGCAGAAACCGAAGAGTATCAGAACATAAATAAACATGTTGAAAATCAGGGAAAATTTAATGAACGCGTCAAAAGGGAAGTTGAGGCATTACGAAAGCAAGTCAAACAAATTGAAGGCGAAATCGTAGGAAAAGACAGCAAAAGAAATTTAGAATCACAGATACCAGAGAGGTTTGAAGAAAATAATTTGTTTCATTTACGGGATGCAACAAGAGAGCGCCAGGCGCGCGAACTTGACAATAATCGACATTGGGACTGGGACAGACGCGGTAGGTCTTTGTCGCCACGAGGCGAAAACCTTGACTATAAGCACTTTTTGACTGTTCGGAAATTTAAGATCTTTCGCAATTCTAAGAATGACATACATCCATGTTCATGGTTAGATCAATTTACGTGCGTACTTCCGCCAAATTTGCCACTAAGTCACAAACTGAAATTTATGTGCAGCTATTAAGCCCTCAGGGGATTCACTATACTAAGTGAATATGTGCCGTAGCGTTCACAGGGCCCCGAGCTGTAGTGGTGCTATTTCCCTTTTAGTTTTCTGCACCGCTGCCTACTCTTTCACTATTCTTTGCATCTATAAAAACAACTCTTCTACTATCAATCTATCTAGACAGTAGGTAAAGAATAACCGGATTTGACTGTTTTACCCAAAAGTGACTTTGGAAATTACCGTTTGGATTTACTATATTTTCTGCAGCATTCATTCGTAGTTTAAACGAAATTTTACCTGTTTATCTTCGTGACAATATTACTTCATATGTTGACGATATTCTTATTGCTAAACATTCTTGGAGTGAGCACAACAAAATTTTGGATTCATTATTACGTATTTTTGCAAGAGTTGGCATTACAGTGAACTTAGAAAAATCTGAATTTGGTCGTTCTCAGGTGAAATTTCTCGGTCACATTATTTCTACAGAAGGTATTCTTCCTGATCCAGAGAAACTAGACGCTATTCGTAATTATGCTGTTCCTACCACAAAACGTGATGTTCGTAGTTTCCTTGGTGTCTGTAATTTTCTTAGACGCTTTGTTAGATTGGACAATTTGGCCACACCTCGTTTATGTGAATTATCTGGAAAGAATTCTAATTGGTGTTGGGATGAGGAAGCTCAGTCAGAATTTGAACAACTTCGTGATGCTTTAGTTGCTGCTCCACTTCTTTCACATCCGGATTTATCTAAAGATTTTTGTTTGGCGACGGACTCATCATACAAAGGCCTAGGTGCACATTTATTTCAAGAGATAGAAGAAAACGGCGTTGTAGTACAGAAGACTATTGCATTTGGAAGTCGTGTTCTCTCTAAATCCGAAAAGAATTATTCGATTACGGAACTTGAAGCTTTGGCTGTTGTTTGGGCTTTCACAAAATTTCGCACATTTTTGTTCGGTAGACATACTAAGGTTTACACTGATCATCGAGCTTTGGAATTTCTTATGTCGACAAAATTAACTCATGGCAGATTGTCACGATGGGCGTTGTATCTACAGGAATTTGATTTTAGTATTGTTTACATACAGGGATCTTCAAATATTGTTGCTGATGCTTTATCACGTGCACCTATGGGTTTGAAACAAAGTGCTGAGGAGGACTGCAAAGAAAACAGTTATTGTTTGATGTACATTCAAGGTGTTGCGTTTGAGAATTTTATTTCGTCTTCGCTCCAGGACATCGCTAAGGAGCAAAATAAGGATCCAATCTGGAAGGACATTAAGGAGAAGTGGAGGAGAAAGGAAAGCGTAGCGATTAGACAGCATTATTTAGTTCGCAATGACATTCTTTTTAAACGGAAATCGGTCGACAACTCTGTTTGGTTAGTTTGTATTCCTGATGAGTGGGTCAATAAATTGATTTGATACACACATTTTAGTTATGCGCACTTTGGTCCCAGAAAATGCTTTCATAAATTACGAGAAAATTGCTACTTCAGTAATATGGAAAAACGTATTCGATCTGTTCTTGCCAAATGCAAATTATGTCAAAAGGCTAAGCCGCCAACTGTTTCTCACAGAGCACCGTTGTTTCCTATCATTCCAGCGAAATTAAAGGACATGGCTGCAGTCGATTTGTTCGGTCCAGTGGTTCGTTCTACTAATGGTTTTGCGTACATTTTCGTAGCAGTGGAATTAACATCAAAATATGTGTGTTTTACACCTTTACGCAAAGCAACAGCTCGTTCAGTATCTAATGCTTTCATCAAACATTTTCTTAAAGAAGTTGGTCATGTTGATAAGGTTATATCAGATAATGGATCACAGTTTCGCTCTAAAATTTGGCTTCGTACTCTACGGCGTCGTAAGATTAAACCAATTTTCATTTCACTTTTTCACCCTCAATCTAACGCTTCAAAGAGATTGATGAAGGAAATCAATAAATTGTGTCGTCTTTATTGTCATCAGAATCACAGAACGTGGGATCAGTATCTTCATATTTTTCAAAACATTCTGAATGAACTTCCTAATGACTCAACTTCTTTACCGCCTCTATTGATATTAAAAAACAAAACACCGACCAATCGCATTTCTGAAATTGTTCCTTTTCCACCTACTCGGAAACTGCGGCATTCTGAAGTTGTCAACCTGGCTCTACGAAATATTGCATCTGCGGCTGCTAGAAGAGAGAAATAAGCTAAACGTCCTGGTCGTTTAAAAAATTTGTCAGTTGGTCAAAAAGTGTTAATTAAGTCTCATCGTTTGTCTCATAAAGGAAAAGGCTTGTGTCGCAAATTTTTTCTGCTTTATAACGGTCCATATAGAATTCGCAAAATCATTCATGATAACACTGTTGAAGTAGAAACTCTTAAATCACGACGCTCTAAAGGAATACATCATATATCGAACGTAAAATTTTTTGTGGAATGACATACTTTAGAGAAACTAACAGCTACATGTAAACATGCAGAGAATGCAAGGATACCGCGCTGTGTTTTGGCGGCGGCAGATACTCAAAGCAACAGTCAGTCTGCGCGCCGCACAAGGCAGTCGTTGACCGCAAACAATTACTTCCTACGTCACGCGCCTACAGCTGATCGAGCGCTCAGTGCGAATGCACTGACAGCCGTAAACAAATACACGGTCGAATTTCTCTGATTAAATTCAGTATAAAGCTATAGTGACTTGATGAATTATGTTATTAACGTTCAGTATTTTTCAGGATACGGTTGTATAAAGTATTTAAGACCTTCAGGTAAAATTCTGTGTGTGTCCGACGTTAAGAGGACTTGCTATGGAGAAAATTTCAGGAAGAATGTAATTTCAAAAAAAAAAAAAAAAAAAAAAAGAAGTAAAAAAACTAAAAAGGTAACTGTTAATTGAGTTTATTTTCAGGTAACATATTTCCATTCAGGTACGTACTTTAGCCGTAATTTGCTGCTTGCGATTACGTGACTCATACTTTGTGCTAATTTCATGTTCTATGAATTTACATTTGAAGCGACGTGCTTGCGCACATTACCTGATTTTGACAATGAGTGATTAATGAACCGGGTTGGTACTTGTGTATATTATGTATCGCTTGGCTACTATGCTTTTTCACTGATGTCACATTTTTTTTTATTATGTGCCTGCTGTGTTTATTTATTTAAATTATAATTGTCACCTGATTAATTGTGCTGACTGTGGTTATGTATGTAAGTTATACTTTGTGATTTATCTGCTTGCGCCTTCATGTTTACTTATTAAGATTACATATGAACATTTATTTGCTTATGCTGATATGATGCTAATGACTTGTTTATTACGTAAGATATATGTTTGCTGCTGTGCGTATGGATTGCATATTTACACATTTCTGTTTTGTTGTCATAATTACTCTTCAATTTAGAATATAGCAATGCTGATGTACAGTGTACGAACATAGAGTTTAGGTTACACTGTGGTATTAATTATAGATTGTTCGCTTGGCAGAGCCTCGTTGTAAGGATTGTGCTGCATCCACTTGTTGACACTCTGTTCTCTACTGGTATATTTACTCGCTATTGCATGTTTTGCTTATGCTCAGTGCCTTATATTTTTAAGATAAGAAAATGAACTGCAGTAATTCGACGAACGATATTAGTACAAGAAACTTCATAGAAGTCACATGAGCTGGAGGTTTTATGGAAGCTGTATAAATTTTTGTTACTAGGAAGGAAGCTAACGACATGACACACCAACATTAGGTTTAGACCATTGACAGTTATTACACTGCATTCTTCGTGAGCAATTGAAATAGGAAGTGACACTTGACACAAAAAATGCTCCACATGTTTGCTTCTGCCATGATTCTTGAAGTGGTGTACACACTGTGAAATATTATGATCATTCACACTTCGTAATCGTACTTAATTACTGAGAGTTATTCGAACTAAAGGCTGTTAGAGGTCATGTATGCATTTCTTTTATTTAATGATGAACAAGGTAACCAAAATGTATTTTATGATTCATAATGAGTAGAATATTTGGATCAGATGGATTACACAGAGGTTGTGTGTGGACACTGTGTCTTCGGATTGCATGAGATGATGAATTGAGGTTTGCACTAGGATTTTATCTGTACTTGTTCGAGGAGACTGACTAGAGGAAAGAGTTGTTATGGAAGTGAAATGATATTGGTGCTAAGGTTTATCTGTATCGACGTATTGATGAGGTATTATTGAGGTATTATTGAGATTATGTGAAGTTGATGATTATTGGAGTTTTCGTGGACAAGAGGTAAGGTAAATAATATTGATGATAAGGTTTATATGTACAGACGTATTGAAGAGGTATTATTGATGATATTGATGATAAGGTTTATATGTATCGACGTAAGAGGTATTATTGAAGTATTAAGATTATGTGATGCTGTCGATTATTGGAATTTTGGTGAATAAGAGGTAAAGTAAGTGAGGAGCATATTTTTTTTTGTTGGTCTATGTGGAACAAGGAGGATGAAGATGGCAGACTAGAACACTCAAGTAGAAAGAAGATTATCTACACACACTTTGTTAAATCACTAAGCAGTATATACTTTTTTTTGAGAGAGGAAGCATTTGCATATCTTGGCTCACTGACAGTTGTTCAGCAACCGTACATTTGATTTGGCTTGGCAAACATTGGTCTTGACATGATGACTATGACGTTGACTAACTATTATTGACTTTTATACATTGCTGCCACTATTACTCGATACACATGTCGAACATAAAATCTTTGACAGAATTACATTTACACAGTTAACACTATTCAATTACACAGTAGCACTTAATGTGGATGAAAGACGAGTGAGTGTGTTTTGTGTATTTTCCTTTCCCAATCCCAAATTGGTCCCAACCTATCTCCTAAATATTATTTTGCTTGTTTGTTGTGGCTTGCACTGACATCTATAAATATTATAGGTTTACTGGTATTTGTGTATTTGTAATAGTTAATAGGACAATTATCTGATATCATTTGTGTGTTTATTATGATTTGTATGTTTAGTGTAAGAGCATTGAGAATAATTTTGTTAAAGCAATTATGTGTGCATTCAAACTATTGTTCATGACTGAACTGTCTCATTAGTGATGGTGAATATTATGGACTGTTACCTGCACTTGTTCAACATAATGGATGCCACTTGGAAATGTTTAATTTGTGCTAATGAACTCTGATTAACTGACTGATTAGTGATAGTGAATATTATGGACTGTTATCTGCACTTGTTCAACATAATGGGTGCCACTTAGAAATGTTTAATTACTGCTGATGAACTGTGTGATTAGTGACAGTGAATATTATGGACTGTTACTTGCACTTTTTCTACGTGATTGGTGCCACTAGGACATGTTTCATTTCTGCTGATAAACTCTGATGAATAGTGTGATTAGTGATAGTGAATATTATGGACTGCTGTCTGCACCTGCTCAACATTGCTGGGTGCCACTGATGAAACTGTTTCTACTGACATAATGTCACTTGTTGGTGTCTGCACCTGTTCAACATTAATGGGTGCCACTGATGGAACTGCTTCTATTGACATAATGTCACTTGTTGGTGTCTGCACCTGCTCAACATTGCTGGGTGCCACTGATGAACTGCTTCTACTGAAATGGTGTCACTTGTTGCTGTAGCACCTGTTCAACATTGCTGGGTGCCACTGATGGACTGTTTCTACTGACATGATGTCACTTGTTGCTGTCTGCACCTGTTCAACATTGCTGGGTGCCACTGATGGACTGCTTCTACTGAAGATGTCACTTGTTGGTGTCTGCACCTGTTCAACATTACTGGGTGCCACTGATGGACTGCATCTACCGAAATGATGTCACTTGTTGGTGTCTGCACCTACTCAACATTGCTGGGTGCCACTAATGGAACTGTTTCTGCTGAATGATGTCACTTGTTGGTGTCTGCACCTGCTCAACATTGCTGGGTGCCACTGATGGAACTGCTTCTACTGAAATAATGTGACTTGTTGCTGTGTGTACCTGTTCAACATTGCTGGGTGCCACTGATGGACTGCTGCTACTGAAATGATGTCACCTGTTGCTGTAGCACCTGTTCAACATTGCTGGGTGCCACTGATGGAATTGCTTTTACTAAAATGATGTCACTTGTTGGTGTCTGCACCTGTTAACCATTGCTAGGTGCTACTGCTGGAACTATCAATTACTTGTTTTTTTTTTTTTTTAATCTTTGAAATCATTTTATGTGGACATTTGTATAAACTGATTTTTTGTGTATTGTGTAAACTATTATGTAAAGTCATATATATGAAAGAATTTGTATTGCTTACTGTATTTTATATATTAGGTTATTGAAAGGTAAGTGCAAAGCCAAAATTTTATCTAATTATGTGATATTTACGTATTAATATTATCTTTTATTTTTGTCTGTATTTTTTTGACGAATTTGGTGGTATTTTCACCACCAATGCTGACAAAATACCATCAAATTCTGGCCCGTGGAGGAAGGGCATATGAAAGGTGGCTACACTGAGCCACAGCGCCAGAGATCGCGCCAGAGAGTTTTGTTTAGCCGCCTCCACTGGCAGTGCTTGTTGAGAACTCGTAGTAGTCAGTGCTTGTTCAGAACTCGTGGTAGGCAGTGTTTATTGAGAAGCGGTGGTTGAGAGTGTTTGCTGAGATGTCGTAGTGGAGCGTGCTTGTTCCATGTTTTATGTAGTTGTTTGATGGATAGACAGCAGATGTTGTTCCAATGGAGATTTTGTAATGATTTGAGTGCTTTTCATCAATATACACTCCTGGAAATGGAAAAAAGAACACATTGACACCGGTGTGTCAGACCCACCATACTTGCTCCGGACACTGCGAGAGGGCTGTACAAGCAATGATCACACGCACGGCACAGCGGACACACCAGGAACCGCGGTGTTGGCCGTCGAATGGCGCTAGCTGCGCAGCATTTGTGCACCGCCGCCGTCAGTGTCAGCCAGTTTGCCGTGGCATACGGAGCTCCATCGCAGTCTTTAACACTGGTAGCATGCCGCAACAGCGTGGACGTGAACCGTATGTGCAGTTGACGGACTTTGAGCGAGGGCGTATAGTGGGCATGCGGGAGGCCGGGTGGACGTACCGCCGAATTGCTCAACACGTGGGGCGTGAGGTCTCCACAGTACATCGATGTTGTCGCCAGTGGTCGGCGGAAGGTGCACGTGCCCGTCGACCTGGGACCGGACCGCAGCGACGCACGGATGCACGCCAAGACCGTAGGATCCTACGCAGTGCCGTAGGGGACCGCACCGCCACTTCCCAGCAAATTAGGGACACTGTTGCTCCTGGGGTATCGGCGAGGACCATTCGCAACCGTCTCCATGAAGCTGGGCTACTGTCCCGCACACCGTTAGGCCGTCTTCCGCTCACGCCCCAACATCGTGCAGCCCGCCTCCAGTGGTGTCGCGACAGGCGTGAATGGAGGGACGAATGGAGACGTGTCGTCTTCAGCGATGAGAGTCGCTTCTGCCTTGGTGCCAATGATGGTCGTATGCGTGTTTGGCGCCGTGCAGGTGAGCGCCACAATCAGGACTGCATACGACCGAGGCACACAGGGCCAACACCCGGCATCATGGTGTGGGGAGCGATCTCCTACACTGGCCGTACACCACTGGTGATCGTCGAGGGGACACTGAATAGTGCACGGTACATCCAAACCGTCATCGAACCCATCGTTCGACCATTCCTAGACCGGCAAGGGAACTTGCTGTTCCAACAGGACAATGCACGTCCGCATGTATCCCGTGCCACCCAACGTGCTCTAGAAGGTGTAAGTCAACTACCCTGGCCAGCAAGATCTCCGGATCTGTCCCCCATTGAGCATGTTTGGGACTGGATGAAGCGTCGTCTCACGCGGTCTGCACGTCCAGCACGAACGCTGGTCCAACTGAGGCGCCAGGTAGAAATGGCATGGCAAGCCGTTCCACAGGACTACATCCAGCATCTCTACGATCGTCTCCATGGGAAATAGCAGCCTGCATTGCTGCGAAAGGTGGATATACACTGTACTAGTGCCGACATTGTGCATGCTCTGTTGCCTGTGTCTGTGTGCCTGTGGTTCTGTCAGTGTGATCATGTGATGTATCTGACCCCAGGAATGTGTCAATAAAGTTTCCCCTTCCTGGGACAATGAATTCACGGTGTTCTTATTTCAATTTCCAGGAGCGTATGAAGGTAACAAAACTTGATTTATTTTTCATTATTTTAATGTCGTAAATAATGCTTCATTACAGGTTCAGTCAACAAAGCATCTGGCTTGTGTTCTTGTATTAGAGTGTAATTCTGGTTTTCTTGCGCAATTTTAGCATTTCTATTTTCTTTTAATTACTTGAGTATAAATGGTATTTGAAATTGAAGAAGAACCGTGCCAGATGTGTACGTTGAGTCATACTTCCACACACAGAACAGTTATACTTGTGCTTTGGTTTCGTAGGTTTTATAGTTGCTGGAGACTTAATTAATTAATTGTGTTAACGGAAATTTCATTTCATTCTTTGTTGTTGTTCTAAGCAGTCAGACTGCGTAATAATACTAGTCAGGGCCAACCGTTTACGAGACTTCGTAATCGGACAGTACAACGACTAAAAAATTAAAAGGTATTTGCATTTTTTATAATTAAGCCCCTATGCAGTAGGCATGGGCTTTGTGTCTATCTTGGCCACAATAATGCGTTCACTATGCTGTTTGTAGTAGCTAACCCGCACTCCTATTTTTTTATTCATTATTAAACCTACTCCTGCATTACCCCTATTTGATTTTGTATTTATAACCCTGTAATCACCAGACCAAAAGTCTTGTTCCTCCTGCCAACGAACTTCACTAATTCCCACTATATCTAACTTTAACCTATCCATTTCCCTTTTAAAATTTTCTAACCTACCTGCCCGATTAAGGGATCTGACATTCCACGCTCCGATCCGTAGAACGCCAGGTTTCTTTCTCCTGATAACTAAGAATATTGTTACTAAGAATGAATTTAATAAAAAGGAGTTTGTTTGGGTCCTGTTAACTAATAAATATCTTGTGGGAAGAGATTTCATAAATTAAGTCTATTTAAAACATCAAAATGATCATGACCAATAATAGAAAATGACAATGACAATTAGATAAGACAATAATGGCTGACTGCCAGATTAACAAATTATTTGACTTTCAAAGTTACATTAACATTTCCAGAATGAAATTTTCACTCTGCAGCGGAGTGTGCACTGATATGAAATTTCCTAGAGGATTAAAACAGTGTGCCGGACCGAGACTCGAGCTCGGGACCTTTGCCTTTCGTAGAAAAGTGCTCTACCATCTGAGTTACCCAAACATGCCTCACGCCCCGTCCTCACAGCTTTACTTCTGCCAGTACCTCATCTCCTACCTTCCAAACTTTACAGAAACTCTACCGCGAACCTAGCAGAACTAGCACTCCCGAAAGAAGGAAGTACAGCAGTGAGGAGGGGGCGTGAGTCGTGCTTGGGTAGCTCAGATGGTAGAGCACTTGCCCGCAAAAGGCAAAGGTGCCGAGTTCGAGTCTCGGTCCGGCACACAGTTTTAATCTGCCAGGAAGTTTCTTACACTAACATTTAATAACTACTGCATATTTATTAATTATATGTCGAGAATGATTATTATTATTTGGAGGATAAGGAGGTTTCTTTAACTGACAAGCCAAACATGGGATTGTTGCAAACTTGGACTAACGATCACGAACGTAACCCCGCAATTGCCTTTGCGCTATGCTTGCGAATTTTACCTTGAATTCCATCTTCAAGCTTAGTTAAGCCATCTATATCTCTCCTGGCTATATAAATGAAATCCCCAAGCTCTCGACCGACACTACTACTTCCACTCTCGCAGTCAGACCTCGTCTCACAACAACGCTTAGAATCGCGCTCCCATGTTTCGCTCTCAGATTGTTACTATCGATATCTGAGTGCTTATTTATTTCCAATTTTAGACGATGCAAAGAAAGCGCTAAGTTGGCTATATTGGTTTCAATGTAATGGAGAATTCTGACACACTCCTTACAATGGTCACCGTGAAAATTTACGGCTTTTGGAGACATGAGCAACAGAAGCTTCGTGTGTCTGCTGCAAGGAGCTGTTACGACGACAGGCAGGAGGGAACCGTGCATCACTTGTAACAAGAAAAGAGTCGATAGCTGGAAGTGCGGTAAAAACAATCCAGTGACACCTGAATGATGCAGTTAGAGGAAGACCGGCTGCGCCATGTCGTTCTTAGACTGTCAGGCAGCGATGATGACGCGTCGGTGATATACGATCCTGAGGAGCTGCCGCGGCTAGAAAAAGAAAACAGTGGATTTGCCAACGATTCTGTAGTAAAATATTTCGATTATTCTCGACTTTGCTCAATAAACGAAATGTGCATGCAGTGACGTGCTCTAAATGGTACAGAGAACAAAACGGAACGTGTCGTTCATCTGGCAAAGTTCGCCTAGATAGAATACAGGACCCATCAGAACCAATGAAAGAGTCATTTAAAAGGAGAACTTCTGCTATCGAAATACTTTTTGGAGAACTTAAGAGTCTACAACAGCGTTTTCCAAATGACTTCTTTTGGAGCGAATCGCATCACTAAAGAGGCGGTTACGCCTCTCTTAAGGTACAGGGCCAAGTGTACCATTTGGTTGACTCTTTGCTGTCGACAGATGTTCCTAGGTCTTTACAAATTTATTTTGTAGCTAAATACCATGGTCAGGCAAATGCTAGGCAACAACATATTCCTAATTTAAACTCAGGTTTGGTAAGAAGCCTACAAAATATGCTACACAGTGTGAACCCGTATGAGAACTGCTTTAAAGCGGCACGTCAGTTACTTCCAAGTTTGTAACTACAGCTGTGAAAAGATCAAGAGACTGATAACACCAGCTACAAATGAAGTCGCTGTCCTGAGAGTCGACCAGGAATGTGATAGGAGAGACATTGTGTTAGGTGCTCATAACGAATGTCTTCATAGACAACATCGCACTTGTGATTTGTTACAGTATCTATTAATGGTTTGTAGAGGTGAAGACAACTACAATTTTGCTGTTTATAATGTCTATCCTCGCGCGGGTGCTCCGAATTTTAACAAAAAAGTTTCTGCAATGCAGTTCTGCAATTTTTTAATCCAGCTACGTGAGGCAGAATATATCTACTTACACCGATTTCGAGGCTTTTTTATATTTTAAATAGACGTATATGGGAAAACTGAAACTAAACGTTTAGTATTCATCCGAAATCGTCAGAGATAGTTACGTGCGAAAAATTACATCGACCTTAGAGACGCTGTAGAGCATGATTCTGATGCTGAAAACTTGGGTAGGATGGTGATTCTCCCTCCGACATTTACTGGTGGTCCCAGGCATATGGCCGAGCGTACTCAGGATGTGTTTTGCTATGTTAGAAAATATGGCAGCGCAGATCTGTTTATTACTATGACCACCAATCCAAAGTGATCCGAAAGCGATAACAACTTGGTCACCGGCCAGGAGTCCAACGGCAGGCACGACTACATTTCTCGAATGCTTCATTTAAAACAAAAACTCAAGTATCTGTATCGTGCTTACAGACACATCAATTCTAAACCGCTGCGCCCTTTTGACAGCTTCACTTCCGATTTTTTAGATCTGTTTTTCTCGCCGATAATAAGCCTCACAAATTTTCAAAATTCACGTGGATTCGAAATCCACGCGGACGAAGAGGTGGGCAAAAGCTAGTATCGAATATTCCTCCTTATGCGAAATTTTTGCTTGACGGCAGCACGCTCACTGCTGCGCGCACAGATATCTTACAGCGTTGATACTGACTAATTCACAATTATTAGAGCGTGCCTCAAACCCACTGGCGAGCGTTACGGTTCCTCCAGCCTCCTCCTTCCGAACCTTCGCCGGAATAGCGACGTAATAGGCGCTTTTTTCCCCTACTCGAATTAGTACAGCAGGCTGTTTGAGATGCGACTCATTACAGAACTGCGGTTCTTTTCGGCCAATTACCAGCATTGGCAGAGAGGGATCCCTAATTGGAAATAAACGAGATAGGATTACCGATCCAGCATTCGCCTTACAAGAACCTCCCGAAAACCTTGGCTGGAGTCGAGATATTGGACTTATTTTAATTTATTTCTAGGGCAATACTGTCAATTAGCCGCGCGGAGCGACCGAGCGGTTTGAGGCGCCATGCCACGGACTGCGTGGTCCCTCCCGCCGGAGGTTCCAGTCCCCCCTCGGGCATGGGTGTGTGTGTGTTGTTCTTAGCGTAAGGTAGTTTAAGTAGTGTGTAAGTCTATGGACCGATGATCTCAGCAGTTTGGTTCCTTAGGAATTCACACACATTTGAACTGTCCATTATCCCAGAGGACAATTAAATATTTAAGTGTGTGTGTGTGAGTGTGTGTGTGAGAGAGAGAGAGAGAGAGAAAGAGAGAGAGAGAGAGAGAGAGAGAGTAAAACAGAACAGAGCTCAGTATCTTTGAGAGATGCTCTAGCGGACGTTTCTTGCTCTGTTTCCAATTATCTGCAGAATATAGTCAACTACTAACAGTATTACTTTACGATTCTTTGACCTGGCAAGTCCCAGTGTATGCAAATTTTTACACATCCCAGATATTTGGACACAATGAATTAAAATTCATAATCAATTTTACAAATTTCGTATGATAATATTTTACCCAGAGCAAGTACTACACGAAACAATTGCGAAAACAATCAAGGAGTTGAGGTTTCCACTGTGCAGATTCTTCATAGGTGAGCTTACGTTGAAATGGTACAGTACCGCCCGACATTGAAAATAGGTACAACATACTTCATTATTTTTGTCAGAACAACACATTTTTTTCTAATAACTCAATTTCAATTAATACAGTGAAGCCGGATGCCAGTGGGAAAGAATTACAATTTATTTATTTAATTGATCACATGTGCACTCCCACAAAATAAATCCCTACATCCAGTTCGGTGATATCTGTGAAATGAATGAATGTATGGTCATCTGCTAACTGCAGATAGTGAATGTGAATATATGATCATCTTTGAGACGATCCTTTGGCCACCTTTGGTGGAACCAAAGAGATGAAACTTACCGGAGCTTTGAGTGCCTGAAAAGTGGCTGACCAATACGGTAGCATGGTCTTCCCCCACCTCGACAGAGGTGCGAGATGACCTGAAGAACGGCCATGTTTCAGCACTCTGCCGCTGGATCTTGTGCTGTTAAGACCTGTCTTAGTTGTGCTCCGTAAAGACAAAAGAGTGGAGACATGGTATGCATGTGGAATATTTAAGAGTAGTTTGAAATAATAATTTCTCTATTTCAGGAACTTTTGTGGGGAGAATTAAATGTCAGGCAGGTAATATTAATGGGATCGTAGTAATCTTCGGAAGTGACCAACGGTCACAATGAAACCACGTGTAGCAATAAGTTGAAATACTTCCGTGTGCTTAAGTTAAGCTGAATTACTAGCGTGTGTACTATAAGTTGAAATATTTAAGAAATAGCGTGGGCAGGACTTGAAATTAGAGACGAGTACTTCCACGTGGTGAGTACTGTGTGAGTCTCAATCTGTGTATGAGACAAAGGATAAAGAGAAGTACTCGTCCATGGTATCAGTTGAGGACTCGTGTGTGTGATGAATATGTTCTTAATATTAGTTTGCGAAATATGTTTCCGTGTGACGCTTGATTCAAACTATAACACTGTGAGAGAGAAACAAGGTGAGTCAGCCGTCTATCCAGCAACGCCACTTGGCTTGCATTGCACAGGAAGACGTGCATATATCTCCAGAGTTCATAGTAGGAAAGTAGAATTACGAAGTGGGGCAGTGTCGTGTGAAACTGGGATAAATATTAATTGAAGTGGGAAAGCTGAAAGTGATAATGTTGTGATTATTCCCTGTGTAGTATTTCATGTTGTAGTGCGGTGTATGTCATGTAATTTAAGTATGTGTGGTTTGCATGCGAGAGTAGCAAGGTAGTTTCAGAGGTAGTGGGTTATGCGTGTTCCTTTTGTACTGCTCGGTCTGGAGGAAAGTTTCGTAATGATGATTGTGAGAGTCGAAGTGTGAGAAATAATAAAAGATCCACCATCCTATCCAGAAAGTGCACTGTAGCGTTAAATAATTACGAGATAGGGAGATTAAGGAAATATTGGAAGCGATGGATAAAGATAATAAGGAAAGATTGGAAGCAAATAAGGAAAGATTGGAGGTAATGGATAAGGGAAATAAAGAGGCAATGAGGAAGCTACACTCAGTTATCGATGAGCGTCTACCTGCAGTTAATAATCGGTCAGATGAGGGGGAGAAGAATCTGGGTGCGTTGAAGCAAGTATGTGACGCCGTGAAAGAAAAAGCCAATAATTTGGAGGTACGAATAATTTCAATAGAGAGTGATATTACAGAACGTAGGGACGTGTTGCCAGATGAGCGAATCAAAGAGGTAGTGGTAAGAATGAATACGATTAGTGCAGATGTAGAAAAGATCAGTATAAGAGGCGAGACAGGCTCTGACAGTACGCAGCGAGAGGTTTATGCCAACCAGGGGGAGATACAATCACTATTACAGTTTAAAGAGGCACAATTAGAAACAAATAGGAACATAGGGAAGAACTAGCACAGTTGCAATTAGCGTGCAGTAGCGAAGGTGACACACCACCAGGTAGGTTGCAGAGGGAGAGTGAGATAAATTCAAAAAACGAAAATAAGCAGAAAGAGGAAGACGAACTCAGAGAGTTAGAAGAACGGTTGTGTCGGATAAAACAGGTGGCAAACCCAACTGGGTATAGTCCAAGGCTGTCTCAATTTCAAGATTCATTACCTTCATCGTGGGGACTGCTCCTCAAAATGAAGATAGAGTGTAACCATTTGAGGGACGAGGCTAAAGCGAAAATGCAGGAGGTTATTAAAGACTGTAGTAGCTATTTAAATGAATTTTGGTCGAAAAGTAAGCAGGACCAGGTTACGCAAAGCACATTGATGATGTCAAATTGTAACGAAGGTGGTATAAGAGATCAAGTGTCGTGCTATCAGGAAATGCTGAGACGAAATAGGTATTTGGATGTGCCATACGAACCTGGGGAGTTCATTAGGATCTGTATAACGAAGTTGCCAGTGAAATTGCGCAGAGATATAGTGATAGCAGGCAGAGGCTTAGACGATTCTGCGTCATTTCAGCACTTGTTACAGGAACTGGGTAATGAGAGCAATATTGTGAACGGCGACACGACTCATAGGTCAGACAGAGTCGAGGATAGGAATGGCAGAAACTATCAGAATGACAGGAGAGCATGGAATCCTGGCATTTCTTTCTTGTCGTAATAGATTGAAGGATAGGAGAAACTAATCCAACATATCAGCCCTTAACATCTTGCTTTAAAACACATGCAGCTGGCACTGAAAATTGTCTATGTAGCAGACATACTCTACTGATATGTAGGAATGCAAATACCATACTTCCGATCAGAGAATAAAACACCAGTAATGGCATCTGTTAGGCTGGTCTCTCAGAGCAAAATTTGCAAATTTTTATTTCGAACAGTAAAGTAAAAGGACTGTTTCCTCAAAGAAACCAGTTGCTAAAATGTTATGTAATAATGCCAATGAGTCCAGTTTAATTAGTGCGATTTGACTATTGCAGGTACTTAACACGTAATGTAAAAAGACAACATTGTGATCAGTATGGAATAGGGTACGTTTATACTGCTGTTACAGGTAACATCAGTAATGTGATCGAAGTTTTTAAATTAGATCCCATCTGATCTATAGTATGTCATTGTCGTGGTGACAGTTATAATGAAGTGCTGTGCATGGTTGTTCGGAATTTGGTGTTAGGGAAAGAGGCCACTAGCACCTAAGTTTCTAACACTTGGGCTGCCCATTTCTCCCAGCTTGTATATTCTGTGCACACATTTAATTTTCATGTAAGCACAGATTCCTAACTAGCAAATTCTTTACTGTGTATAGTGGACCATTCAGAGTGAGGCGGATTGTCCAGGAAAATGCTGTACTGATTGAGACGATCAAGGGAAAACAATCTCGTGGGCTTCATCACATTTCTAACATCAAATTATGGAAAAGTTAAGGATAGATCGAAAGTAGGCAATTTATGGTAGATAGTCAGTGTATTTATTTGTGGTGTGTAACGTTGTGCAGGGTCAAATCGAACATAAGAATTTTCAGGCGGGATGTCAGGAAGTATGACGGAATACACTGGTCGAATGAGTCATGAACAGGAGTCGACAGAGTGGTGTATGTACGTATTTTTTGTCATATGAATAAGGATCAAGCAGAAACGATGTGATGATTAATGAGTGGATAAAGATGGTAGATAGAGAAGCGACGTGATAAATAGTAGTGGATAAAGGTGATATTTAAGGAGAGAAGCGACGTGAAGCAGTGTGATTAATAAAGAGAGATTCGACGTGATGAAACAGTGGTAAATAAAGGTGAGTAGAATTAATAATGTGGAGATGTCTTAGATGTATGTTACAGAGAGGCCTGTGTATGCTGCAATCGAGATTGATGCCAATGGCGAAGGAAGACCAGGAAATGATGGAGTAATGGACGGACGGAGAGCTGAAATACGAATGAAGAGAGGAGGACAACTGCACAACGTGAAAGGACATAAAGGGAGTATGAAATCCAGATGGTGAACGTTGTGGAATACTGATGTCAGATGTAATATAAGTGTAAATCTAATTCTTACCATAACATTTGCAAAATGAAAAAAATTATTTTTGTTGTTGTTGTTGAAGCCTGGTACCAGTATAACTAATCAAAACGATACCAAGAATGTGTACAGTTATTTTGCAGGATGAATAATTTGTGTATTTTTTGTTCTTAGATGAAATGTCGCAATTCTAAGTTGATATTTAGCAGGATCAATAATCGGTAAAGTGAATGCAGAGGTAACCCAATGGAGAGAGGTGCCAGCGTGAAAGGACGAATTCGGAGATGGGAATGCTATCTCCGAAACAGCTTCATGTGTTATGTGGTTGAGTATAAGGGAGCAAAGGTATGGTATGTTGTCGTGACTGTGGTGGTGTTAAGATTAGCTGACTTCTAGACCTATTCTGTTAGTGTATTGATGGATTGAATGAGAAGGAAAATGTGATGTCTGGTGAGTGAGAGTCGTAGAGTAGTGTGATCAATGCGCACACTCTGGTAAAGGGGATACTACCGATCCATAACTAAAACATTATTGCTTTATTGTTTGATTTGGGTGAACCTCGATGGCAGGTCAGAATCTGACATCATGTGGATGGTTCATACATGTCCTAGAAATGTTGTTATATATAATAAAAAGGTAAAATATATAAAGAGATACTAATTTCAGTCTGTCACAAGCACAAAGGAGCACTGTATGTTGTAGATTTAGAGTCATCAGTTTCTAAAATATTTATTGTGTTAGGATGTTAAAGTAGTTTACTACTTAATAACATGTGGTAGGTAATTGTGAGCTGTGTAGATTATTTCTTATTTTTTTGTTAGAACACTTTCAAGGGGTATTAATTTCAGTCTGTCACAAGCACAAAGGTTCACTGTATATTATAGTTTTAGAATCAACAGTTTCTAATATTTTCACTGTGATAGGATGTTAGAGTAGTCTACTATTTGATATTGTAATTATGAGCTATATAGATTGTTTCTTATTCCTTTTTTTAACACTTCCTTGTTTTGTATGAGGGACGACAGGTACAATCAGTAGCACAAGTGTGGGCTGTATATAGAAAAGGGACAATTGTTGATGATGTATGTGTAGAAAACTAGGGTGTATAATTTTATGTTTTTTAGAACAAAGATTCTTTTATTACCAATGTATCTAATAGATCATACATGTAATCAATGAGCATTTAAATAATGTAAGAATATCCTTTTGTCTGTAATGTTGCGAGATGCACAGAAGGGTCTAACTGATTGGGTGTCGTAGCGCTGAGGTGCTACGCAGAACGCGCCCATACCACTAGCGGGGCCGAGCTGACGTCGCCATGGCGACGGGCGACAGAGCCGCGGCACTCCCCACTCCACTACCGGTCGAGGTACACTCCACGCGCCCACTACAGCAGGTCAACGGCCAGGGCAGACACGCACGTACCACTGGCCATTCATAAGTTCCGCCACCCTTACGACTGGGGAAAGTATCCCACGGAGACAACAGCGGTTGGTTTCTTCTGCTCAACCTGCTCAACGGCTCGCGCGGCGGCGCCACGGCAGAATGAACGATGCGTGGCAGAGTCCGGCGGGCATTTTTTACCAGCAACTATTAACTAGTACTGGACTGTGGAGCCATGAAACAAGATGACTGCTCGTATGTCTCCATAAGGTGGAAAGTGAAGGACTGGTGTTCCCACGTTGTGAGTGGTGGAAAAGATTTTGTCTTTAGCAGACAGGACGATTGTTTTGACTTGTCTTGACCACTGAACGGTGGGATCCATAAGCTTTTGGCAGTGACTTGTTAAGTGTGCTTTGTGAATTGCATGTGGGACGCTTGGTATACTTAAAGAGGACAGTTGTCGTTAGGTGGCTAATTACTGTATGAACGCAAGAAACTAAAGTGGGACATTGACATTTGCATTTGTAGTAGGAGACATTTCTTTAATTGGTGCGGGAATAAGTGCTGGTTGTTGGAACTTACGACTTTTAATTACACCATGAACTGAAAGGACAGAACCGTGGGTAATAGTAGTTGTAGGGCCATTTCTGGAAGACCAGATTCGTATGGATGGTACTCTGAGAGTGACTATGACATTTGTGTTTAATGTGAGATACAGTTTACTGTTCAGTGCGTGTTCAAAATGCCGATTTGAGTGACCTAAGTACTTTCGTCCAGGTAACCATGGGAGAGCTTTGACACCGAGACAGTGTTTCTAGGAAAACTATCAGCAACTTTTTGACCCCAAGAAAATCACAGAATGAAATGTTTCCATGTGACTCGCAAGATAGGGAATAATGTATTTGTAACTGTGTAAATTTTTTTTATATGTTTCATTCCTGAAGGGACAGCAAGTGTAATTGTATTTCATTAACATTTGTGTTTAGAATAGTTAGTGTTTTTTTTGTTTGTTCTGGGTTATCAAGTTCACGTAGCATGTTTATTAGAATATTTGGTCCAATGATGCTTTAATTATTAGCCAGTGGCGTAATACTAACGTAACGGCTCTTGTTGCATTGGTCAGTAAGGTTGTCACAGGGGACATTGCACAACAAATATCGGAATTAACTGATGCATTTTGATGTCGTGGACAGTATTGATCTTGTTGGTGTGTTGCCTGAAGCCACTTATTTGCATTATCACAGTGGTGGTATTTCACATTAAAGTGTAACGAAGACTAGTCGAAATGCAAGTTCTTGTCGGCTAATTGTGTAACAACAGAGAAATGAGCAGTAGAGTAAGATACGAGAACTACTGGTGGATTCAAGCACTTATTGCTAAACTATTTACTGCGTGCATTGATCAAAGTTGATGGACTGACTAGCTCAGCAGCAGGTATTTGTACTGGTCGACAAGGATAAGGTTAAACTCACAGTCGAGTAGTTGTGGCAATTGCTTAAGTGATGATAGTTAATTAGGTATGACATGATGTCTTAGATGAACTATATTACGTAACCAGTATGTAACTTGTGGAATATTTCATTGTTTTTCTTCTCAGTTTTATTTTTCTGTAGGTTTGATGTATATTTTAGAGTAATGGTATGGAGCCTGACATTCTACATGTAACTAGTGTATGCAATGTTTTTCTTTTGTTGATTTTGTTTTGTATTTAGACTTTGCTGCGTAAAGGTTTTTACCCCGCAATTTATGAATGTCAGATTACTTGCTCTGTGTTTGGACGGTGAGCTATTTAAAATTTCATGAGTACAATCAGTATTTTTTTTTATTTGTCATAGAATTAGTGAAGTTTGGATTACTCATAAAAATAACGAAGATTCCAGTAACTAAGTAAATTTTTATCTCAACTTTATTTTTTATTCGTATGATGTAATGTTTTATTTGTCATGTGGATTGTTGTAAATTTGTATGTGTACGTTACTCCAGATTGTGGAGAGTACAATAATGCAACAACTGTGTCAATAATTTGGTAAAGTAACAGCATTTGGTCGTCTATTTGAGGTCACCAGCGGCTAAGGTCTCCTCCTGGTTATTTTGATGACTTGCTACGTGTGTTCTAATACAGCTTTCTTAAAAAAATGTTCGGAACTACCCTCGCATTGCAAGGATAGTACCGTGCTATTTTTTTCTGCATGGGTAGTCGGTGGTGAAAGGGTACAGTACTGCCCAACATTGAAAATAGGTACAACATACTTCATTATTTTTGTCAGAACAACACATTTTTTTCTAATAATAACTCAGTTTCAATTAATACATTGAAGCCGGATACCAGAGTGGGAAAGAATGACAATTTATTTATTTAATTGATCACATGTGCACTCCCACAAAATAAATCCCTACATCCAGTTCGGTGATATCTGTGAAATGAATGAATGTATGGTCGTCTGCTAACTGCAGATAGTGAATGTGAATATATGATCATCTTTGAGACGATCCTTTGGCCACCTTTGGTGGAACCAAAGAGATGAAACTTACCGGAGCTTTGAGTGCCTGAAAAGTGGCTGACCAATACGGTAGCATGGTCTTCCCCCACCTCGACAGAGGTGCGAGATGACCTGAAGAACGGCCATGTTTCAGCACTCTGCCGCTGGATCTTGTGCTGTTAAGACATGTCTTAGTTGTGCTCCGTAAAGACAAAAGAGTGGAGACATGGTATGCATGTGGAATATTTAAGAGTAGTTTGAAATAATAATTTCTCTATTTCAGGAACTTTTGTGGGGAGAATTAAATGTCAGGCAGGTAATATTAATGGGATCGTAGTAATCTTCGGAAGTGACCAACGGTCACAATGAAACCATGTGTAGCAATAAGTTGAAATACTTCCGTGTGCTTAAGTTAAGCTGAATTACTAGCGTGTGTACTATAAGTTGAAATATTTAAGAAATAGCGTGGGCAGGACTTGAAATTAGAGGCGAGAACTTCCACGTGGTGAGTACTGTGTGAGTCTCAATCTGTGTATGAGACAAAGGATAACGAGAAGTACTCGTCCATGGTATCAGTTGAGGACTCGTGTGTGTGATGAATATGTTCTTAATATTAGTTTGCGAGATATGTTTCCGTGTGACGCTTGATTCAAACTATAACACTGTGAGAGAGAAACAAGGTGAGTCAGCCGTCTATCCAGCAACGCCACTTGGCTTGCATTGCACAGGAAGACGTGCATATATCTCCAGAGTTCATAGTAGGAAAGTAGAATTACGAAGTGGGGCAATGTCGTGTGAAACTGGGATAAATATTAATTGAAGTGGGAAAGCTGAAAGTGATAATGTTGTGACTATTCCCTGTGTTGTATTTCATGTTGTAGTGCGGTGTATGTCATGTAATTTAAGTATGTGTGGTTTGCATGGGAGAGTAGCAAGGTAGTTTCAAAAGATTAGTGGGTTATGCGTGTTCCTTTTGTACTGCTCGGTCTGGAGGAAAGTTTCGTGATGATGATTGTGAGAGTCGAAGTGTGAGAAATAATAAAAGATCCCCCATCCTATCCAGAAAGCGCACTGTAGCGTTAAATAATTACGAGACCATAAGATAGAGATTCACCAATGTAAAGCCATGCCCACTGGGCGGAATTTCTCATGTGTTATTGTTGTTGGTTATAGAATTTGTGTGTTTAGGTTATAGAATTTATCGGAATAAATAAGATAGTGAAAAGAAAACGTTTGGTGGCCTTTTCCTTCGTATTGTATGTTGTCATGATATCCAGAATTTATAATGTGTGCGCCACTCATATTCAGTGCGATGGCCACGTGTTGATAAAAGCCGTTAAATAAAAAAGAAAGAAAATGTGGTATTGCAAGTGCGTAGTGAACAGAGTTCTGTAAATTACTGATAGTCAGATGTGCGTTTCCGTTGCGTAATATTCATACAGAAGAATAATTTGTAACTTAATTGTGAGTACTAGAGTTGATGTTACTCGATAAATAAGAATGAATCCACTCGCTTGGCAGACCACTCATCTTGCAGGTCTGACTGCTTGATGCCACAGTATGAGCAAGGCATGTGGGTGCCTCTCAACGTAACTATATAAAAGAGAAAAAAAGAACTTACGGACTTGCCATATTTGTTATCGGCTTACGAAGAAGTGATAGTGAGCTGAAATAGCATTCTGCAACGTAGTTCGGTTTCCGAACGGTGGGGAATTAAGCGTTTTTCGGCCGGCAGCCTGTAAATGTGATGTTCGTGAACGAACAGCACACGTTTGTTCTGTCACCCTTGCTGTACTGATCACGAACACGTGCATTTCAAACGTGCAATGTGAAAGGTAGCTAGCCTATTTGTTATGATAATTCTGAGTATGTCGTGGGCCACAAATATGAGTTCATTTGTAAAATTGATAAATGTTATCAAACCTTGTAGCATCGCTTTAACATTGCCTTAATAATTATACATTCTGAAACTATGTTCCAGACCAGAGATGTTGCTGAGACAGGTTGCTGAGAGTGTGCTAGCAGCAACTATGTGGTTGGTAATGTACTTGATTTAAAATGGACGGAAGCTGGCCTGTCGTGGAGTGGAGTCAACATTATTTGGGGCAATTTTTGTAATACGATGTTTACAGAGAGATACTAAGCAAAAGGATTATAATTATCTGTAAATGAGAAAAGGTTTGTTGTATTTGTGATTACTCAGTAAACGGATTGTTAAAACGTTGCTTATCGTTTAGATTTTTTTTTTTTTTTTGTAATGTAGTTACATGGCTCTGTGTTTCATTGCAATAATAATTGTTAGAAACATTTTGCGAAGTAGTTCATTTTGTAGACGAGCCGTTCATTGCGCACACGTAAGCCATAAATTTCATTACCATTGCAGCTCATACTCAGAGTCAGGCCCAGTGACTGTCAGAGGGCATTTACGGGAGTAATATCAGCATAAGTTTAGAGGTTTGACGCGAGTGAAATATCTAATGAAAGTGCTACATTGCGATTTCAAATAGATTTAACAGTTGAAGTCAGACGAGTTTTATTCAGTGATCATTTGTTGTGTAATTACGATAATAGTTGTGGTACAGCAACTGTTTTCTAAACTAACGGAGTCGCAACATTTACGACCATCATTTAACACAAAGCATTTTTGTCACCAAGTCAGATAGCGAACAGATTTCTTTCTCGCAGTCGTATTGTTTGATGGACCGGTTACTCAGATTTTTATGTCGTGTAGCGTGAGCTTCACGTATTTCCGTCTCAAATAGGATTCCGATATTTTCAGTCAGTGTTTCTCAGTCACTCGGTTTTATATATTTTACTCATTTTTATATATTTTACCGTCTGATTTCACAGGTGCACAAGTAATAAACCATTTTAAAGGATACTTTCAAGTGCCAGAATTTCATGTGGCGGACTTAACCGCCGAGTCGCCCAGAACGATATCGTTGCCCTGAGGTAGCTCAACTAACCACTTCCTACAGTGATGTCGACGTAATATGAACACGCAACCTTCTG
This sequence comes from Schistocerca nitens, assembly GCF_023898315.1. NCBI lineage: Eukaryota > Metazoa > Arthropoda > Insecta > Orthoptera > Acrididae > Schistocerca > Schistocerca nitens. The sequence continues at coordinate 404,990,500 of NC_064618.1, forward strand.
ATTATTATACTACTACATTATTATACGAGGGTAATCCCAAAAGTAAGGTCTCCTATTTCTTTATAAGTACATAACCTGTTTATTTCTACAGTGGTTTATATCAGTTTACAGCTTGAACATTTAGCTATTTTTCGACATAATCACCATTTCTGTCGATGCATTTTTGTAGACGCTGTGGCAGTTTCTGTATGCCCATGCCATACCAGCTCGCCGCCCTGCTGTTCAGAAAGTTATGAACCTCTTCTTTCACCTCGTTGTCGGAGCTGAATCGGTGCTTCGGGAAACCTCAGGAACCAACGTGCAGAGATCATCCAGGGTGATCCGCCGATCTTCACGCATGCTTTGCTCAACCTTCAACACGGTCTCCTCAGAAACTGACCGTCTCCCGCTCCTTTGTTCGTCGTGAATTTCGGTCCAACCAAGTGCAATTTCTCTACACCACTTACGAACATTTTGGACATCCATGCACGACTCACCGTACACTTCCATCATTTGGCGATGGATTTCAATCGGCGTAGTGCCCTTTGCGCTCAAAAACCCAATAACTGCGCGCAATTCGCACTTGGTAACATCCATCGGGAGCTCCATTCTCAACGGCTGCCAAGCCAAGAGTAGGCGCCTCAGCGCGCGGCGTGTGCATGTTTACACACAGCGCGTGGAGCACTCTTTATAACAGTGTGACCAGTTGCCACACAAACAGGATTCTGTACTTATAAAGAAATACGAGACCTTATTTTTGGGATTACCCTCGTGCAAATAACAATTATACGTAACTATTTTGCGTAACTGTTATTGTATGTAGCTAAATATCCCGAATACTGAACCTCCTACACGTATTATTGTCTCCTTCCATCAAACAGTAGGCCTTATGGTCCATTGCAGCATCAATTCTCCTGCTGTTTATAATGTAGAAAATTATCCACTCTGCTAAATCTTCTCCTCGCTAGTCAACAGCTTCTTACTTCTCAGAATTCAGTCTAATGTTCACCAATTTCAGTTACTCTTCTGCACACACAAATCCAATGTATATAAGATAACCATCTCCTTGTTAAAACATTGTCTCTGCTTTCAGTACTCTTGTAGGTACATACACACACTCACAAACACACCACGATCACACTAGCGTGGAAAACTTAAGGACGAAAGTAACAATCGCATGATTTGTCCCACTGCCAAATAATATAGGTCGATGAAACTTGGGCTATACAGAGAAAGAACTGCTACAATGTAGTATAGAAGATAGCTAAAAGAAATATGCAACGAGATGAAAAAAAAAGAAAAGACACGTGAATTCAAAGACAAAGACTGTATCTACACTGAAGTCACCGCGATTTATCATGAGCCCATGGACATTACAAAAGGCAGTACACGGTTGTCAATATGGTGCATTATCACCAAGGATGCCCCCATGCTGTTCACAAGAAGGTCTTGTGGTGGGTGTGCATTCCTTCGCCAGCGTGGTTGACAACTCTAAGGTGGTCATTGGTGGATGTCGATACGCTGCAATCTTTATCCACACTGCATCGTACAAGCAGTCCGTCTCTTCAACACATCGCACACGTGCTCGATGGGATTTTAGTCTTGTGAACGGGCATGCCAGTCCACTCGCACAATATCCTCTCGTTACTAGAGCTCATCCACCTGCCCTGTTCGATGCGTTCTAGTACTGTCATCCATAAAAATGAAGTCAGAGCTGAATGCTCCTGTGAAAAGACGCACATGGAGAGAGAGTACAATGTCACAGTCACATTGATCGGTGAGAGTACCGTATTCAATGATTTGGAGGTCAGTATGCCCATGCAACAATGTACCTCTCCACACCATTATATCTGGACCACAAAAACGATCATGTTTGACAATGTTCCTGGGTGCATTACGTACCCTCGTACGTCACGACGTGAGAACGCGCAATGCACGGAGGAACAATGTCGAACATGAGTGTATTGGTTGCTTTGTTTTCGTCACGCACTGAAAAGGTCGCACGAGCTCTTGGTATTTTTCCGACTGGTGTTCTACTAGAAGAGAGACGAAATATCCGACGGAAAAAAGTATTTATGTTTTACAAAGAAAAAAACCTACCCTATAGATAGACGTATTTTAATGAAAATTATCTCAACACTGAAAAAAATTGCAATTATTAGACGAGAAAAATAATTTTCGAATTAGTAGGTTTTCTGATTGTTGTTTTCTGCAAAATGAACTGACGTCCTGTTCTTAATCCTGTCTATGTTTGTGCTGTAATCCTAAATAACGCAAGTGGTGCAATTACGTTAAGGCTATCTGATGAAATGAACCTCCCAAAATATTTGAAACTTTATAACTATTTGAATTACCTTTTGCCAAAATTATCAGAAAACCTAAGCCTATATGCTAAAGACACTGTCCTGTGAAATTCTGCATTGTGCAGCGCAGTGAACAGTGCTACAGTACGTGACGTCACAGTACTTGACACACGAAACTTACGGAATAAAAATTCTACATAAAATCACAAATTGAATTTTGAAAGAATCAGTAACCATTTTCTGTAAAAATGACATGTGACTTAACGTAAGCTAACTGAGTTAAATTCCGAACATTACATGACGCCAGGTGCGATTCTAGAAGTCGGTCAAGGGGGGGGGGGGGGGGAGGCTAATGGCACGCGGGGAGGCGGGGGGGTTTGAGGGAATGGAATATCGATGAACAAAAGGAGAGTTGGGGTCCTCTTCAGACAAACTGCTAAAATTTGTTGTTGCTTAAAGTAGTTTTTGGTAACTGTTTTGGAGTTCGGGGTGAAAACGTGTCTACCGAATATGTGTGCCCGGGAAAATAATACGATTTGACCCATATGTCCGGCGATTTCGAAGTTTTTGTCTGGGATCAGCAATTTAAGTGTTGGTAGGCATACCGGGCATAATTAGCTTTCTTGATTATTGTAAGTGGTACTCGTACATTAATATACATTCAATGTATATTAATAAATGATTAGAAGCCCATTTTAAGTCAAACGGTATTTATTGGTTTAGACAGTAAGCTATTTGCTGCTCTTATTCTTTATTGATATGTGTTTGAAATACATTGCAACCTATATTGCTACATAATTATAAAAAAAATGAATGAATCTGTTGAGGTAATATTTTCACTGATTTCTGAACTCATTTTCTCCAGTGTAATATGGTACTCAATTGCGGGGACGCACGAGAATGTCACACTGCACCATGAGAGTAAGACTGTCTGCACAAGAAATAAAATTTAAACTGAACTGCAGCGGCAAACAATCTAAAGAAAAGAAAGCCTTGTGCAGTGCAATTCAATGGCATGCAGCTTATTTACGCTCACATAGCTTTACTTTTGTGCAACTCTATTGCATTCGGTGCAATGCAGCAACGCACAATTAGAAAACAAAACTTCCGTGAATGATGTAAATGAGACTAGAACTCAAAAACTATATTGAAACTCTGATTTCTTAACAACTGCAATCGTCTTTACCAAAATCTCTTATACAAAAATACATTACTGTGCCATGAGAGTAATTAATAGAATGCTAAAGAATTGGCGAATTTCTTACTCTGAGTGCAAGGTATGTGAAGAGAGAGTCAAACTAACCGACCAGAACCAATAAAGGAAAATCACCAAAATTTAGTCTTTCACGAACTCATAATAAATCACGTGTGAGGACGTGATGCAGCGACATCACCTGAAAATCTTGACAGTTCTCAAATCAATCTTTACCAAATCACATTTCCAAAAAGCAACATCTTCTGCATCTGTATCACTGTGCTGTGCCAGTTATTTCCCGACCGCTCAGTAGTGTATCCAACCCCCGACCCTGTCACTTCATTGTGAATGCTACTAGCCGGTTAAAGGCGCTGCAGTCTGGAACCGCAAGACCGCTACGGTCGCAGGTTCGAATCCTGCCTCGGGCATGGATGTTTGTGATGTCCTTAGGTTAGTTAGGTTTAACTAGTTCTAAGTTCTAGGGGACTAATGACCTCAGCAGTTGAGTCCCATAGTGCTCAGAGCCATTTGAACCATTTAGCCAATGCTACTAGCGACGACAATGCTGCTGGCAACCAAAGATGTCATTGGTTGTGCTAAGAACCCCCGTGGCGTAACATATCGACTACTGAAGTCTTTGTCTGAAAAGTATCCAATGTAAGAATATGAAGTATGATAGACCGAATAAAAATACAGCTCATAATACTTTCATTCAGCGCCAAAAATAAGTTTGAAACCTTACAACGTCTTTTGGCACTTAGGAAGAAAACGTGATACAGAAGATAAAGTAAAGAGGCGATATTTGTTGCGTTCTGTTGCTTTATGTGTTTGCAACTGTGCACTCATCGACATGAAAAGAGTTACACCCAGAAGGACATGGCGGATTGCGATCATTGTCGCCAGGCAGGCACCAAATGATTACACTTTAAACTTTGAAGAACCAACATTTATCGCGCTACACGGCCACAAAACACACGTGTTAGTGCGGCATCGGGCCGTGTGATTATCAGTATAAGAATACAGACGTCGCGGCATGGATGTAGTCCTGCGACAGTCATCCTGAACGCGCGGTTCCTGCAAACTGGTGGGCACAGGTGGATCCCTGACGGCACGCTCCATACACCCCGTACATTCTCGATCGGAGAGAGAGATCGGGTGATGTGGCTGGTCATTGAGGGGTATCCACAGCTACAAAGCACGTTCGGGATGTGGCAGCGGTATGAGGACGAGTGTTGTACTGTTGAAACAGGGCACAGTCGTGGATGTTCACGAACGGCAGAGACACTGGTTGCAGGACCTGCTCCACATATCGTATGGCTATCACGGAGCACATTAGCAGCATTAACGGTGAACGGGCAGCACAGAACGTGGGTCCGCGCACCATTACACCAGGCTGGCGAGATGATTGATGGAAGACCACAAATGGCTCTTTACTGTCCATGATGCCACTCCAGGTGGGTGTAAAATGAATGTGCGCAACGGAGAATAATAAACGCTAAAATGAAGATTTGGCCCCGTCTGACTACCTCTTTAAGCACATCTTAGGATCTCTTAATTCTATAAATTACAATCTAAACATAAATGAATGATGAAGTCAACTAATCCTATTAAATGATAAACGTTGTTCCTGCTTATATATTTATTGTAGATTTAAAAAACTTATATTACAAAGTTTACATTTTCTAAGTAAAATTACTAATCAATTGCCCAACTCTGCTCTTTATAACTGCGCGATCTAATATCAATAACGCGAAATGGCTGACATAACGTAACTACCAAATACTAGAAGACACCACTTTCAAAGGTGACCTACGGTGGTGTGGATCCTCAGTGGAAATAAACTAACGTGATCACAGCTGTTTAGCTTTACAGCCCTAATAAGCCGAAGCAATTTGCGATATCACCGTATGTACAGCGTCTGGTGCGTCGGCGTGCTGGTTGTCGTACAAGTCTTCGTCGATGGAAGAACTCCAGCCACGAAAATAAAAACTCTTTGAAACACTAGGACGGCAGAAGGCGGTCCTCTGACTACTATACTCTAATACTGTCTTCTCCTCTCTGTGTTCTACAGACGAGAAACGCGAACTCCCAGCCACATGGACGGAGTTCAGATAACGTCTCAACGAAAGTATAGGCAGAAGAAGTGCTCTCAATCACTGAACGCTGCGTACTCAACGAAGACTCCCAACCCGGAGGTGAAGTCCGGAATCGTATGAGTGCACAACAGTACACATCCTAACTGTTCTAACTATAAACTCTACTGAGAGCAAAGACAGCAAGTCCGTCTGTACCAACAAAAACTGATATCGAGCGAACGTCACACACGGCCGCTCACAACGGAAGACTTCGTCTACCCAGCGCTTGCTTCCCAGCAAGGCTTGGCTTCCCCCCATCGTCATTCCGAAAACGAATCATATTCCCGAAACCACGGAATATTCTCCCTCTCTACAGATTCTTCCGAACGCCGACCAACCATATTTTAGTCTTTTGTCGCCCAGCGCAGAAAGTTTGCGAGGAAGTACCTATACTCGTACAATGGTACACTTCTGAGTAAAAATCCTTGGAAATAACCCAGCCTGTGTGGTTTCCGAGGTGCCTCTTCGTCGTTCCTCCCACCTGCGCCCAAGATTTGCAACGTTCGGAAGTATTATCCGGTTATCCTTCTGGCCCCACTACAATAGCGGCCTGCCGTCACCCTATTGTGCTCCAGAGGTCAGGTGCCACGACGTCTGTCTAGCTACTTACTGCGTTTAAGCAGGACCAGCACCTGTGCGGGCCTTCCACCCACAGCTTGAGTACCGCCAGTCGTTTCATTTCCACTGGCGTTCCAACCTCTACTAGTATAGGCAATCATTCATTACGCCGTTTTTATAATAAAGACACTCCTTCACCTTTCATGCAATAACCGTTAGCAATTATTTACAAGACCTACGTGACAGTCTGTCTTCTTTATATATTCATATATACGATGTACAACCTATCACATGATACGTAATTGAGTTGGTAGATCACGGCAAAGAATGTGGATGAGTTCTAGTGAGGTGCGAAATTATAGCCACCTTACAACTGCTCCTACAAATACGGACCCGGTGATTGTCACCTGTATGGCAGGAGCGGGGCTCATCACTAAAGGTGACCCGCTGCCACTCTGAAGGGCCCTGTGTCCTCCGTTGCCGACAACAGGCAGGTCGGACGCGACGATGTGTGAGTTGGGGATGGCGCCTATCACTGAAACAACCGGTTTTCGGCTGTACCGGTTTTTTCATCTCCTGTTTAAGCTCCAAATAAACGGTTTCTGAAATAACCGATTTTCGGTTTTTTGTTGCTATTATTTCAGCAATAAACACAGGCATCGATCAAATACTGAAAAATTGTAAAATGCCCTCACATTTTCACATTATACGTTTCAGGATACATATAATCAAAATATCAAATAAAGCAGGTAAATATAAGAAAACTTAGTCCATCCGCCGATCACTGCTCTTTTCCAAAGGTAATGAGGGGTTGAACAGTACAAAAACTTCACTAGTGTTGTCCTAGTGTACGTAATTTTTAAATCTCTGCTAAAAAATCATATTGCAAGAGAGGATTATACTACTATTTGTGGATTACGAATAATCAGTGCTAAAGGGTGAAAACTGAGTGTGGAGAACTATTTTTCCACGGGCTACGAGGAGATAAAGGTATGTTATGTAGACAAAAAACAACACAGTTATTTTCTAAGTTTATTGCAAACTATAAACGAATTGCTCAGTTTTTCATTTATTTCTGTTGTCATAACTTCCTTTCTTTTTTATTATTTCACTGAAATTACAAGCTAATATTAGCTTTTGAACAAAATTTGTAGCATTGCTTTTTTTAAATTAATTCGAAAGAAAACCCGTGTTTCAGTCAAATATATATCTTTACTTTTTAACGATATTTTGAATACATTTGATTGTTTACTGGCAAAATCAAAAATGTTCTTGCAACAAAATCGAGTGAAGAAGTTAGGTAATGGGCAAAATATAATGACAACAGTTAAAATTTCAATATGAATTACTACACGAGCCAGTATTTATTCTTCAGTCTGTTCATAAATACTTGTTCTATAACGCGTTGATCTGCAAGTTGACTCATTTAATCCCTGACAATAACATTCAATGACCATACCAATCTTTCAGAAGCCACATAACTTCCTACCAATACGTTTTATTTAAAAACCAAACGTTTTAGCACCAGTGCTATGACAAATCGATATATCGGTTTTATAATCGTTATCATTAAAGAATAAAAATGCCTGTTATAAACGAGACCAAACACATACCCAAAAATACCGGTTACTTAGAACTAAAATACCGGTATCGGTTTTAACCGGTCGGTTTTTCCCATCCCTCGTGAGGGTTTGAGTGGTGGCAACGCAACAGTCGGCGTGCAGCGAGCCCTGGGTCATGCAACCGCCTGCCAGTGGTACCAGCACTTCCGGGACGTCGCGTAGAAGACAGCCCGCTGAATGGCCCCAATCGTTCTACATCTACATCTACATCTACATTTATACTCCGCAAGCCACCCAGCGGTGTGTGGCGGAGGGCACTTTACGTGCCACTGTCATTACCTCCCTTTCCTGTTCCAGTCGCGTATGGTTCGCGGGAAGAACGACTGTCTGAAAGCCTCCGTGCGCGCTCTAATCTCTAATCACATTCGTGATCTCCTCGGGAGGTATAAGTAGGGGGAAGCAATATATTTGATACCTCATCCAGAAACGCACCCTCTCGAAACCTGGCGAGCAAGCTACACCGCGATGCAGAGCGCCTCTCTTGCAGAGTCTGCCACTTGAGTTTGCTAATCATCTCCGTAACGATATCACGGTTACCAAATAACCCTGTGACGAAACGCGCCGCTCTTCTTTGGATCTTCTCTATCTCCTCCGTCAACCCGATCTGGTACGGATCCCACACTGATGAGTAATACTCAAGTATAGGTCGAACGAGTGTTTTGTAAGCCACCTCCTTTGTTGATGGACTACATTTTCTAAACACTCTCCCAATGAATCTCAACCTGGTACCCGCCTTACCAACAATTAATTTTATATGATAATTCCACTTCAAATCGTTCCGCACGCATACTCCCAGATATTTTACAGAAGTAACTGCTACCAGTGTTTGTTCCGCTATCATATAATCATACAATAAATGATCCTTCTTTCTATGTATTCGCAATCCATTACATTTGTCTATGTTAAGGGACAGTTGCCACTCCCTGCACCAAGTGCCTATCCGCTGCAGATCTTCCTGCATTTCGCTACAATTTTCTAATGCTGCAACTTCTCTGTATACTACAGCATCATCCGCGAAAAGCCGTATGGAACTTCCGACACTATCTACTGGGTCATTTATATATATTGTGAAAAGCAATGGTCCCATAACACTCCCCTGTGGCACGCCAGAGGTTACCTTAACGTCTGTAGACGTCTCTCCATTGATAACAACATGCTTTGTTCTGTTTGCTAAAAACTCTTCAATCCAGCCACACAGCTGGTCTGTTATTCCGTAGGCTCTTACTTTGTTGCCAGTGGATCTGTACGCGCGTGGAGGACAATCCGTCGCTGCTCTGTGCTAGTGGTGTGTGTCGGACGTACAGGTCCTACATGTCGTGAATGCATGCCTTCTTGCACGCACCGCCGCGAACACCGGGCAATTGTGGTGTCCGCACGACTGGTGTGGCGCGCAGTACAACGGATGACGACCCAGTCTGCCGTAGCCCCACTACGCGGCCCCTTTCGAGCTTATCTAGCTGAGGAACCTATTGTTGCCTGGGTATAATGCTCGTTCAGGTGATGCTCTAGTGACGATACTTGACCGTTTCGAGCTCTCTTACATCAACTGAAGGGCAAGACATCACGGTCCCACTCACAATGCAATACAGTGAAAAGATATCGTCATTTACGTCACTTATTTTATAAGAGTCGAGGGCAGCAGTGGTTGGGAAGGGAGTGAGACAGAGTTTTAGCCTATCCCCGATGTTATTCAATCTGTATATTGAGCAAGCACTAAAGGAAACAAAAGAAAAATTTGGAGTAGGAATTATAATACACGCAGAAGAAACAAAAACTTTGAGGTTCGCCGATGTCATTGTCATTCTGTCAGCAAAGGACCTGGAAGAGCAGTTAAACGGAATGGGAAGTGTCTTGAAAGGAGGATATAAGATGAACATCAACAAAAGCAAAACGAGTATAATGGAATGTACTCGAATTAAGTCGGGAGATGCTGAGGGAATTAGATTAGGTAATGAGGTACTTAAAGTAGTAAATGAGTTTTGCTATTTGGGGAGCAAAACAACTGATGATGGCCGGGCCGGCCGAAGTGGCCGTGCGGTTAAAGGCGCTGCAGTCTGCAACCGCAAGACCGCTACGGTCGCAGGTTCGAATCCTGCCTCGGGCATGGATGTTTGTGATGTCCTTAGGTTAGTTAGGTTTACCTAGTTCTAAGTTCTAGGGGACTAATGACCTCAGCAGTTGAGTCCCATAGTGCTCAGAGCCATTTGAACCATTTTGATGATGGCCGAAGTACAGAGGATATAAAATGTAGACTGGCAATGGCAAGGAAAGCGTTTCTGAAGAAGAGAAATTTGTTAACATCGAGTATAGATTTAAGTGTCAGCAAGTCGTTTCTGAAAGTATTTGTATGGAGTGTAGCCATGTATGGAAGTGAAACATGGACGATAAATAGTTTGGACAAGAAGAGAATATAAGCTTTCGAAATGTGGTGCTACAGAAGAATGCTGAAGATAAGGTGGGTAGATCACGTAACTAATGAGGAGGTATTGAACAGGATTGGGGAGAGGAGAAGTTTGTGGCACAACTTGAGTAGAAAAGGGGATCGGTTGGTAGGACATGTTTTGAGGCATCAAGGGATCACAAATTTAGCATTGGAGGGCAGCGTGGAGGGTAAAAATCGTAGAGGGAGACCAAGAGATGAATACATTAAGCAGATTCAGAAGGATGTAGGTTGCAGTAGGTACTGGGAGATGAAGAAGCTTGCACAGGATAGAGTAGCATGGAGAGCTGCATCAAACCAGTCTGAGGACTGAAGACCACAACAACAACAACAACAACTTGGAATTCCCGGGAAAAATATGGTGCCAATAACGATATCGATAACAGGTAGAAATGGTCGAAATTTCGACTCCGAGAATGGACGAGCTATCTATAGACATAGTTAAATTTGTACAGACCCTAAATACTCAGGTCCTAATCGCACTTGTCCCCTCTTTTATTTCTTCTTTCAAGGATAGTCCTTCCTCATAACCTCATAACCCCACTTTCACCGTCACTTTCACCGTTCAGTTGCCAAACTTCACAGCAGACAAGCTATCTCATAACACACGCAACTTCGGTACCGAAATGGTTCAAATGGCTCTGAGCACTATGGGACTTAACTTCTGTGGTCATCAGTCCCGTAGAACATAGAACTACTTAAACCTAACTAACCTAAGGACACCACACACATCCATGCCCGAGGCAGGATTCGAACCTGCGACCGTAGCGGTCGCGCGGTTCCGGACTGTAGCGCCTAGAACCGCTCGGCCACCAAAGGCCGGCTCGGTACCGACGTGTGAACGGAAGCAACCACTCGGGACAGGCAAGACTCAGTACATAAATACAACACCAGGGGCGCTGCAGCAGGCTCAGTAGTCTCGCGTAGTCAACTGAATCGACGTGGATGGACTCAACAAGTAGTTGGAAGTCCCCCCCCCCCCCCCCCCCCCCACCGCAGAAATGAGCCGTGCTGCGAGTATAGTCGTCCATGTCTGCGATAATGTTGCCGGTGCAGGATTTTTGCACAAACTATTCTCGATTATGTCCCATAAATATTTGATGGGATTCATGTCCGACGATCTGGGTGGCCATATCATTCGCTGGAACTGCCCAAAATGTTCTTTTAACCAATCGCGAACAACTGTGGCCCGGTGACTTGGCGCATTGTCATCCTAAAAATTCCATCGATGTTTGGGAACATGAAGTCCATGAATGGCTACAAATTGTCTCCAAGTAGATGAAAATGACCATTTTCAGTCGATGATCGGCTCTGTAGGACTGTGTCCATTCCGTGCAAACATAGCCCACTCCATTACGGAACCACCATGAGATTGCACAGTGCCTTATGGACAACTTCGGTCCACGATTTCGCAGGGCCTGCGCCACACTCTAACCCTACTATTATCTCTTAATTACCACTGAAAGTCAGATATGGAAACGTCTTTTAGGGAAAAAATATCACCGTCCTGCCGGAAAAGGCAGGTAAAGGTTCAATGGTTCAGATGGCTCTGAGCACTATGGGACTCAACTGCTGTGGTCATAAGTCCCCTAGAACTTAGAACTACTTAAACCTAACTAACCTAAGGACAGCACACAACACCCAGCCATCACGAGGCAGAGAAAATCCCTGACCCCGCCGGGAATCGAACCCGGGAACCCGGGCGTGGGAAGCGAGAACGCTACCGCACGACCACGCAGGTAAAGGGTACATCGGATGCAGTGGGTAGCTAACTAGGATACACCAACGAATGGAAGTGTTTGCAAGCACCCAAATGAACTCTAACACACAAAAAGAAGTTGCAACATAAGCGAATAAATTATATAGTAGCACACAACATAAACTCACTACTTAAGATGGGAAAACTCAAGAATTTCGCAGACGAATTAATAAACAAAAAATTTTAATAATTGTGCTCCAAGAAATGAGACATCTGACAGAGGACCAATTCGAATCACTGGGACATAGAATTTATAATGGGAAACCAGAACAGAGGGTCATTAAGATGTGTCCCCAATTTGGAGTAGCATTTATAGTGAACATAAAATTAATAGATTCAATAACTGATTTTCGAGGAATCTCACCAAGAACTGCACTATTGACTTTTAAAGCAATGAGTAAAACTTACACGATTATAAATGGTAATGCTCTCCTACAAATGAAAAAAAATTCTAAAGGGAGATAAATTTTGGGACCTACTCGAACGCACTGAGAATAGAATAAATAAAACGAACGTAGAAATCTTTTAATGCAGTGCACTTAACTTTACAAACAAGACTTATCAAAGACTTGCAGAACTCTGCAAGGAACAAATCAATATCTATTTGATTAGATGCATCAAAATAGCTGCTTATAATAACAAGTCTTCATTAACGGCAAACTGTTTCGGCATTTATTGCCGTTGTCAAGTACCTGCGAATACAATTTTGGTGAGAGTGTGTATAACCGTGAATGTCACCTATATTGAAGCGACTGTATTGTACTCACGTCTAGACTGATGTGACGTCCATTTTACGTTGTTAGTGAACCGTGTTATAACTGTCACTGTTTTAATAAAATGCTAAATCACGTAATATATTGGAAATAAAACGTTAATTACGGTGTGACGGTAGTTTGACAGTTCCACTCTTACGACGCTATATGTTTACAAAGATTATGCAGATGAACAGCGATATTATTTTATTAACTAAAATTTGTTACGATTACCGTGGTTGTTGCATATATTACTTCCGATTTATCCATTTTCGTGTTCTAAAAGTTCAATAAAGATTTTGAGGTTGTACTTTTGTCTAAATTCTGCATCCTCGTTTAACATTTCTTGCGGGTATTTTCTCGTGTGTATATAGATTTCCAGTTCTTCAAGAATGTTCACTGCAAAACCTTTTGGTATTCTGTGGAAAATGTGGAGTTTATTTAGATCACATCAGCAGCGTGATTTCGATTTTTCAAGTGTAGAAAGAAGCTCGATCGATTACTTTCGGTCTCTCTAATATGTTCCTTATATCTATTAAAATTTCTTCCTGTTTGGCCAATGTAAAAGCTATTACAGCTGCCACGCGTAATAACAACCGTTCAATAAAATTACGTTCCGCCACCACTAGAACATCGAAATATGATAACCCGGGCATATATCAAATTACATTAGTCTATACGTGAGCACAATATAGTTACGTTAATATAAATGACATTCAAATTTACACACGCTCTCACCAAAACTGTACTCGCAGCCACTTGACAATGGCGATAAATGCCGAAACAGAGTGTCTTAAATAAAGATTTGTTATTATAAACAACTATTTTGGCTTATCTATTCAAATAATCATACAGTTTTGAGACATGTGTTATGCTGCTGTCCCTAAAGAAGAAAAACAATATCTAAATCAACGTATTTCAATACGAAGTCCAGTAAACGTAAAACATGGAAGCACCCAGAACGGAGGAAGGGAGAGTAGCAGCTAGACCACGTCTGCACGGACAAAAATTTCCATAAGGAAATCTACAATCTTAAAGTACTGAAAAAAGTAGACATAGGCTCAGGCCACTACTTAGGTAAAATTAAAATCAAATTCACTCAATTAAAGAATAAGAATGGAAAAACTAACAAGACAAAAAGGTGGTAACATCTACATCAGCTGATCAAACATGACAAACCATTAAATTAACAGATGATCTAAAAGACTCGTACAAACTCTCAAAAGAGGAGGCCGAGAATCTAGCTCTCTTGAACCCACGAAGAAAACGCGCATAGTGGACACCACAAAGTGACAAATTCCACGAAGATTGACAGCAAGCATGATTAAAGCTCTAGACGCACAAAACAGAAGAAAATGCCATCAATCTCAAAAATGAAAGTTAAAATTCATAGAAAACATTAGCAGACTTAAGAGAGGATTCCATAAAGACATAATAAACTTCATAGAATATACTTATCACAAAACCAACCCCGGGATGTACTACAAAATCTTTGGGAAACAACTATAAAAGTGTGAATCCCTTACAGTAATACTAGGTATGGTACAAAGTAACAAATAAAATGCTGAAATCATTGCAAAAGAACTTAATAAACTTTTGAATTGTGAACAGCCCAAAGAATTCTTACGAATCAACCCAAATACCCGAATAAAAACAGAAGCTAACAAACTAGACTCTCTAACTTTCCAAAAAGGAGGAAGATCCCTCAAGAATTACACAAGAATTACAAGGCATGTGGAGGAGACCAGATTTTTTTGAAATGTGGTGTAAGGTGGCCATAATTTCGCACCTTACAAGCACTCATCCACATACTTCGCCGTGATCTACAAACACAATTACGTATCATGTGATAGGTTATACATCGTATATATGAATATATAAAGGAGACTGACATTATCACGTACGTCTTGTAAATAATTGTTAACGCTTATTGCATGAAAGGTGACGGAGTGTCTTTATTATAAAAACGGCGTAATGAATGATTGCCTGTACTAGTAGAGGTTGGAACGCCAATGGAAATGAAACGGCTGGCGGAACTGAAGCCCTGGGTGGAAGGCCCACACAGGTGTGTTGGTCCTGCTTAAACACAGCAAATAGCAAGACGGACGTCGTAGCACCTAAGCGCTGGAGCACTATGGAGTCGCGACCGGCCGGTTTGTAGCCGAACGGGAAGGATTATACTTCAGAAACGCTGAAAATCTTGGATACAGGTGAGAGGAACGAAGAAGCTGAACCTCGGAAACCACGCAGGCTGAGTTATTTCCAAAGATTTTTACTCAGAAGCGTTCCGTTGTACGAGTATAGGTACTTTCTCGCAAACTTTCCGCGCTGGACGACAGAAGACTAAAATATGGTTGGTCGGCGTTCGGAAGAATCTGTAGAGAGGGAGAATATTCCGTTGTTTCAGGAATATAATTCGTTTTCAGAATTACGAGGGTGGAGAGCCAAGCCTTGCTGGGAAGCCAGCACTGGAGAGACGCAGTCTTACGTTTTGAGCTCTCGTGTGTGACGGTCGCTCAGTATCAGCTTCTTGTTGGTACGAACGGACTTGCTGTCTTTGCTCTCACGAGGTTTTATAGTTAGAACGGCTAGGCACTGTACTGTTATGAACTTATACGATTCTGGACTTCGCCTCCAGGTTGGAAGTCGTCGTTGAGTACGCAGCGTTCAGTGATTGAGAGCACTTCTTCTGCCTATACTTTCGTTGAGACGTTATCTAAACTCCGTCCTTGTGGCCGGGAGTTCGCATTTCTCGTCTGTAGAGCACAGAGAGGAGAAGACAGTATTAGAGTATAGTAGTCAGAGGACCGCCTTTAACTGTCCTACTCTTTGAGAGAGTTTATTTTGTGGCTGGAGTTCTTCCATAGTCGCAGACGAGTGCGAGAACCATCACTTCGACGCACCGGACGCAGTGCATACGGTGATATCGCAAATTGATTCGGCTTATTAAGGCTGTAAAAGCTAAACAGCTCTGATCACGTTAGCTTATTTCCACTGAGGTTCCACACCACCGTAGATCATCTTTGAAAGTAGTGTCTTCTAGTGTTTGGTACGTAGATGATGTTAGTCACTTAGCGTTATTGATATTAGACCGTGCACTCATAATAAGGGACAGAGTTGGGCAATTGATTTGTAATCTTACTTAGGAAATGTAAACTTTGTAACATAAAGGTTTTTTTTAATCTGCAATAAATATATAAGCAGGAACAACGTTTATCATTTAATAGGATTAGTTGACTTCATCATTCATTTATGTTTATATTGTAATTTATAGAATTAAGAGATCCTAAGACCTGCTTCAGGGGGTAGTCAGACAGGGCCAAATCTTCATTTTAGCGTTTATTATTCTCCGTTGCGCATATTCATTTTACACCAGCCTGGAGTAGCACCCTGGAGTGGGAATACTCATGTGACATAATCAAGAACTCCTTACACAAGCTGCAACAAAAACGGTACAATTCCCCGAACATTGGACCATAGCCGTCATCCAGCCACTACAAAAGAAGGGGAAAAGGGAAGTCCAGAAAGGAATCTCTCTCGTAGACCGCACTTTCAAGATTTTATCTAAGATTCTGTATGGAAGAATCAAGCAAAACGAGGTATGGGAATTTAAGGGAGGCTTTAGAGCATGGAGAAGCTGTGCAGAGCAGATCATCAGTTTAAAATTGATTATGGCATCCTACAGGATGGCTCTCTCCATAGACCTACAGCATTAAAAATATTGAGGAATCTGGGGCTCCATCCAACACTAATTAAACTAATAGGACTTACTCTAACCAACACCAAATCGAAAGTGAAGTTTAAAGGAGAAATTTCTGAACCATTCCTCATAAAGAGAGGCTTAACACAAGGTGACTATCATTATTACTGTTCAACTCTGCACTGGCATATATAATGAGAGAACTTTAAAAGGATAACCCAGATAACATAAGAATTGAAAGTGCGAAAAATAATGTAATTTTGAACTGCTCAGAATTTTGTGATGATCGTGCTCTCCTAGTCAACAAAGTTGAAGAAATCAGCCAACAAGTTAAATCACTGCAAGATATAGCACAGAAAATCGACCTTAGAAAATAATCTGTAAATCAGAGCTTTTGCTAGCGGACCCACCGACTGAAAATAAAATTACAATATAAGAATACGAAATCAAAATTGCTGATAAATTTAAATATTTAGGTGATATCATAACATACAATTAAATGAAAAACCAACATGGCAAAATAGAAAAAAAACGTGAACAAAACAAATTACATTACAAAAAAATACAGCGAATAAAAAGCGTAACTATAGATGCAGAATTAAAACATTTTAAGACAGTTACACAACCATAACACAAACGCAGCTGAAACCATCTTAAAAACAACTAATGCAGCAGAAATTGTCAAAATACTAAAGGCGGAAAGAATAATAATTAGGACATGCACAAATAAACAGTATCAAGTAAATGAGCATTGGGGAATAGCTTCAAATGAAACAATATGCAAGAAAACAGACCCACTAATTAGCACGGTCAGGGAAAAACGTATGTCATTTTTTGGACAATTGATGAGAACGCTAGAAAACAGGAGCAGTAACGGAATAATAGAAAAACCGTGTAGCAGTAAGAGTGACATTAAATGGATCACAGATATTAAGGAACATGTAAGAGAACTCCAAATTACAGTAGATGACCTTCAAAAAAATTTAAAAAAATAAAAAACAGAGAAAACCATAGTACTAGAAAACCACAAAACACTCTAGAAACCATGATTAATAAAAGTAAGAGTGATCTCAGACGAAGAAAGGAACAAAACATCCGAAATAATGAGGAAGTGTTGAGCAGACAGAAGAGCGAAATACTCTTCATATGATGATAAATTACAGTAACCCTTATATAACCACTGTACTATTGCATTGTGTTATTGAATTATTACTGAACCGAATCGTATTATTGAATAACAACAACGTGTATAAACCTTCGTATAATTTGCTATGTTGTTAAAATGAAGGGCATTACATAAAAAATAAAATAAATTATGGTTTGCATGGCGCCTTATGGTGTTGCAGTTTTAAGGTCCATCTCTGTAGTTGCAGTTTTGAAGGACAGAGTAATCGTAACGAGGTGCCAGAGAAGTGAGAGCTGTGTCGGCCGTGGCCAGCGACCTCGGCTTGGCGCGAGGGAAACCAGCTTCCAGTGCCTTCTCCAGCGACTTCTCCAGCAAGCCACCTCCTCGAGCCTGCTGTAACCCTGGCTGTGCGCCTGGAGCCGATCCTCCACGTGAATCCGCCGCACGCTGCAGCAGGCCTCCCTGGAACCGGTGTCTTTTTTCCCTCTGCCCTCCTCTCCTCTGGACTCACAGCTTACTTGTACTCTGAAACTCTCACTGTGACACGCCCGTTACGCCGCCACCACGCAGCATTCAAGCCGCCTACCGTTTATTTCTTCTTGTCGTCGTCAGACAGCACGCAGCTGCAGTGTGCTGGAGTCGGCTTTCACTGCCACAAAAAACGACCGTTCATCGAGCGGCGCGCCTCCAGCGGCAGATCTCCTGGAGCTTTCTGCTCCCCTGCCCGCACGCTGGAATGGAGCGCACTGGTTGCTGCTGTTGCAGTGCATATACAGTCTGCTTGCTTGGTTCTCTTGCCCCGTTCAGTTCGTTCGCTTCACTGAAAAGTATTCTTATGAAGCAGATCATTATGCGTTAACAATCAAATATTCTTCACACCCTTGTTTGCTTCCGTTAATACATTTATTTACGAAAAAGAAGGGACAGGCGCCGGTTTTAGGTACGTTGGGGAGACAGAGGGAGGGATCACTTTAATGTGCCACAGACGCGTATGATTTTAATAATTGTAATAATAATAACAACACAATATGTAAAACCTTTTAATATCTTAATACTACTACGTTTATAAAAGATATTTATAAGAGAGAATGTTTCTCAGCATACACAGAATCAAGACACTACAACAGAGTCATTAAACCAGAGTGTCTTTATGGGCAGGAACATTGGTTTAAAGCTGAGAGAGAGAGAGAGAGAGAGGGAGGGAGGGACTGGAGAAACCCAGAGGAGAGTAGCTAGTTACGTAGTTAGTTCGATGGATCCTTTGCTCAATAAACCATAATGAAGTGGAACAGATCGTTTTACATTCACACCACGGATTACTTTGTAAATACATCTACATCTACATACATACTCCGCAATCCACCGTACGGTGCGTGGCGGAGGGCACCTCGTACCACAACTAGCATCTTACAAATCAAACCTGGTGGCCGAGCGGTTCTAGGCGCTTCAGTCTGGAACCGCGCGACCGCTACGGTCGCAGGTTCCAATCCTGCCTCGGGCATGGATGTGTGTGATGTCCTTAGGTTAGTTAGGTTTAAGTAGTTCTAAGTTCTAGGGGACTGATGACCTCAGATGTTAAGTCCCATAGTGGTCAGAGCCATTTGAACCATTTTGAACAAATCTAGCAGCCCACCTCTGAATTGCTTCTATGTCCTCCCTCAATCCGACCTGATAGGGATCCCAAACGTTCAAGTAGTAGTCAAGAATAGGTCGTATTAGTGTTTTATAGGCGATCTCCTTTACAGATGAACCACATCTTCCCAGAATTCTACCAATGAACCGAAGACGACTATCCGCCTTCCCCACAACTGCCATTACATGCTTGTCCCACTTCATATCGCTCTGCAATGTTACGCCCAAATGTTTAATCGACGTGACTGTGTCAAGCGCTACGCTACTAATGGAGTGTTCAAACATTACGGGATTCTTTTTCCTGTTCATCTGCATTAATTTACATTTATCTATATTTAGAGTTAGCTGCCATTCTTCACACCAATCACAAATCCTGTCCAAGTCATCTTGTATCCTCCTACAGTCACTCAACGACGACACCTTCCCGTACACCACAGCATCATCAACAAACAGCCGCACATTGCTATCCACTCTATCCGAAAGATCATTTATGTAGATAGAAAACAACAGCGCACCTACCACACTTCCCTGGGGCACTCCAGATGATACCCTCACCTCCGATGAATACTCACCATCGAGGACAACGTACTGGGTTCTATTACTTAAGAAGTCTTCGAGCCACTCACATATTTGGGAACTAATCCCATATGCTCGTACCTTAGGAGTCTGCAGTGGGGCACCGAGTCAAACGCTTTCAGGAAGTCAAGGAACATGGCATCCGCCTGATACCCTTCATCCATGGTTCGCAAGATATCATGTGAAAAAAGGGCGAGTTGCGTTTCGCAGGAGCGATGCTTTCTAAAGCCGTGCTGATGCATGGACAGCTACGGCTACACGCTGAACAATTATAGGTCTCTCTTCTTTTACAAATATACAGATGTGATTCACTAATTTCTACCCGCTGCTTTTTACACATTACAATAATAAACTCTCTTCTATAGAGCAGAGGGAGTACCACAGGAGAAACTTTTTCGGTTTCTTTTTAAATTTTAAGTTGCTGGATGTAAGACACATTACATTATCGGGTAAGCGATAAAAAAAATTTTTGTTGTAGCGTTGTCCACCCCGTTTGTCTAAAGACGACCTTAATATGGAGCAATGAATGTAATTTTTTTCTTCTGGTATTGTAAGTTTGTATGTCATTTTTCCTTCTGAATTGCACAGGACTATTTACAACAAATATCGTGAGGGCATAAATATAATGCGAAGCAGTAATCAAAATTATCAGCTCCTTAAATAGATGTATACAAGATAAACGTGGGTGAATATCACACATTATTCTTACAAAACGTTTTTGAGCTATGACGACTTTATTTCTTAAAGATGAGTTACTCCATAATGTTATTCCATTCGACACTGTTGAATGAAACTATGCAAAATAGTTCAACTTACCTATTTACCTGTCTCCAAGATTTGCAATGGTTTAAAGTGCAAGTACGGCTGAATCAAATTGTTTTAAGAGTTCCAAAATTCTCATTAATATAGACACCTAAGAAGTTACCGCCCTATTTATTATTTCCTCACTATATGTTACTCTTATCATTGGTGTAGATGTGTAGAACTGAATATGTTGTGCCTTAACAACAGAAAGTGAGATCATTCGCTGAAAACCAGTCAATGACACTTGTAGGAAAATTGTTTGCCATTTCTTCTGCTGCTGTATGTATTCTTATACTGATTACAATAATCATTCATCCGCAAAAAGAATTAATTCTGCTGGTTGTATATTAGACGGGACATCGTTTACATATATGTGGAACAATGGCGGAACTAAGATTAAATCTTGGAGAAAGCCATACGTGATTTCTTCCGAATCAGAAGAATTTCAGCTGCTTACATTCGTGGAAGAACAAAGTACAATTTTCTGCTTTCTTTTGGTTTATGTAACATTATCCATTGGTTGCCTGTAAAATCAGTTACATAAAACCTCAGTTTATCTAGGAGAATATTGTGATTCACACAGTGAATGCTTTAGATGGGTCACAGGCAATAACAAACGGCACTTTTTTGTAATTTAATGCTTGTAAAATTTGGTGAGGGAATGTGTAACTGCATTCTCAGTACAGCATATCTTCTGAAATCCAAACCGTGGTTCACTCAGGACATTATTGTTGCAACTATTCTAGAATCCATTGCCTTCTCAAAGCCGTTAGAAAATAATGCCAGAAGGGAAATAGGTCGGTATGTATTGTCATTTCTCCTATCATATTTCTTACAGAGGGGTTTAACAATGGCATATTTCAGTCTTTCTGGGAAAATGCCTTGAGTTAGTAGGGCATTACATATTTCAGATAAGACAGTGCTTACTATATGGGACAAATCTTTCGTACTCTGTTGTAAAAGCTATCAAATCCCGATGGGCTTTCATTTTTGAGACAACACGTAATTATCTTCATTTTAGAGAGAGAACTTGGTGGCACATTCAGATGACTGAATTTTATGAGAGTTGCATTTTCAACATACTGCTGTGATTTTTCTCTTGAACCGTCACCCTAAATTTTCTGTATTTAAGAAATGATTATTAAACACATTTACTACTTGGACTCATCATTCATAGTTAGTCCAGTTGATTCAATATCCTGTTCTTTGGCCACGTGTCCCATCTCCTGTTTCACATCACTGCATAAAGCGTTAAGTCTGTTGTCAGACTTACTGATCTATGATATAATGTGGATGTGCTTTGATCTTTTGATAGCTTTTCTTAGTATTTTTGAACAGTTTTTGTAGCGAGCAACTACTGCAGGATGTCTACACGTCCCTTTTCCTTTCACTATATACTTATTTCTCTCTAGTTATCCATAGTTGTTTTAGAAGGCTTGTAATGTTCTTTACGATTAGCTTACGCACAACGTTATTTTCAAGTAAAGACATGAATTAATCGTGGAATAGATTATATTTTATGTCAGCATTTGTGTCGTTATAAATTCCAAAAAAATGGTTAAAATGAGTCTGAGCACTATGGGACTTAACTTCCGAGATCATCAGTCCTCTGGAACTTAGAACTACTTAAACCTAACTAAACAAAGGACATCACACACATGCATGCCCGAGGTAGGATTCGAACCTGCGAACTTAGCGGTCGCGCGGTTCCAGACTGAAGCGCCTAGAACCGCTCGGCCACAGCAGCCGGCAGTAAGTAACATCAATATCGTTTGCAACGAATTGTTTTCAGATAAAGAAAGCGGGCCATATTGCCAATATGTTTCATTAAAGACCGCTGGTGATGTTTTATTTTAGTAAAACGAAATGATGTTCTCGTAGTTGCAAAGACAGATTTAAAATATTTTCAATGATTTCAGAAATAAGCTCAGAAATGAATAACTCTCTTAAAGATGCGTAAAAGGGGATGGAGGGGGAGCGTGTTGATGAGTTGTATAAACCAACACTATAGTGAGCTCCAACGAAATTTTGTACCACGTTCATTGTTGTAGGCTATTAGCCATAACCGTGTTATGTCCATTATTTTAAAGATATTATTGATTAGTTCACTTTACAAAGGCTCAAGAAAACTCTCTTCCTAAGATACAGAATTTTCATGATTCTAAGAGGAACGCACGCGATTCTGAATCAGATCTGTGTATCTGAAATGTGTATTGCGGCAAACATTGCCGAGCTATGCTGTCAGCAATACGCAGCTTTCATGAAATGTGTAAATATACCTTACAGTAGGCCTGATTTTGAACCGACTATTGTAGCAAGTGTACCCAGATCTGTCGTGAAATCTTAAAGCCACACACATCAAAAAAAGATTTGCATCACCCTGGTTCCCAGAACTCTTGAAGACAGACGTTGACTGTGGGTATTATATCAAAAAGACAGTCCCTTTGACTGTTCAGACGCGTCACTAAACCCGCCCAAAGAAGTAAACAACCATGCATGAGCAGCGCCTATTAGACGGAGGGGGTCCGATAGCCCATCAGTTCCAGTCATTCCACAAGGAAGGAGGTGCACGGCTCGTATTGTCTGTAGTTCAACCATGCCTAGATGGTCAATACCGCGGTTCGACCACGTCCGCATTGATACTTTGTGCCAGGAAGGCCTCTCAACAAGGGAAGTGTCCAGGCGTCTCGGAATGAACCAAAGCAATGTTGTTTGGACATGGAGGAGATACAGAGAGAGAGGAACTGTAGATGACATACCTCGCCCAGGCCGCCCAAGGTCTACTACTGCAGTGGATGACGGATTATGGCTCGGAGGAACCCTGACAGCAACGCCACCAAGTTGAATTATGCTTTTCGTGCAGCCACAGGACGTCGTGTTACGACTCAAACTGTGCATGCTGCGCAACTTCACTCCCGACGTCCATGGCGAGGTCCATCTTTGCATCCACGACACCATGCAGCGCATTACAGATGGGCCCAAAAACATGCCGAATGGACCGCTCGGGATTGGCAGCACGTTCTCTTCACCGATGAGTGTCCCATATGCCTTCAATCAGACAATTGTGGGAGACGCGTTTGGAGGCAACCCGGCCAGGCTGAACGCCTTCGACACACTGTCCAGAGAGTGCAGCAAGATGGAGGTTTCCTGCTGTTTTGGGGTGGCGTTATGCGGAGCCGACGTACGCCGTTGGTGGTCATGTAAGACGCCGTAACGGCTGTACGATACGTGAATGCCATCCTCCGACCGACAGGGCAACCATATCAGCAGCGTATTGGCGAGGCTTTCGTTTTCATGGACGATAATGCGCGCCCCCATCGTGCACATCTTGTGAATGACTTCCTTCAGGATAACGACATCGGTCGACTAGAGGCTCAGCAGGTTCTCCAGACATGAACCCTATTGAGTATGCCTGGGATAGATTGAAGACTGCTGTTTATGGACGACGTGACCCAACAACCCCTCAGGGGTATCTACGCCGAATCGCCATTGAGGAGTGGGACAATCTGGACCGACAGCACCTTGACGAACTTGTGGATAGTATGGAAGGCGTGGCCAAGCTCATTCGTTGATAGGCTGTTGCTACGGCAGATATTACTTAGCTGAAAGGCAATGTCGAACGTTGACAATGTTTTAAGAAGTAGATACATAACTTTAACAATAAAGTTCCGTATTTAAAATAATTGGTTGTAATTCCATCATAATATGCATTGAGAACTATCATTCTTCTTTATTTCTTGATGGTGACTAGTTTCGGACACCTGTGTCTATTTACAACCCATCCCTATCGTAAGTGTGACAATATAGGTCATAGCCTATGCAAGAAAACTGCCCCGCAGTGATGATCAAAGCGACACTATGGCCGACTCAGCATCAGTAAATAGACAACATGGGTCTGAAAATGGGCACAGGTGTACGGAACTAGTCACCATCAACAACTAAAAAAAAGGTACTGCTCAATGCGGCTTATGACGCAGCCATAACCATTTCTTTTAATTATAAAACGAGTAGCAGACCTATTTTTCACCTGCAGCATGCTGCAGGTTTGTAGAGATTCGTATGGTAAGGGCTATGTTCTTTACAGCTGTGGTGCACGGATCTGAGGCCTGGACCATAAGGAAGGCTCAAATGGCTCTGAGCACTATGGGACTTAACTGCTGAGGTCATCAGTCCCCTAGAACTTAGAACTACTTAAACCTAAGGAAATCACACACATCCATGCCCGAGGCTGGATTCTAACCTGCGACGGTAGCGGTCGCGCGGTTCCAGACTGTAGCGCCTAGAACCGCTTGGCCACTCCAACCATAAGGAAGACTGAACGTTGTAGAATACACACCTTCGCATTATTGTGGCCTTGAAGGAAACTCCTTAGAGCTGTAGGGACCACAAAGAAATAACACGTCAGAATTACAGCAAATAAAATAAGACTCCTACTTGAAAGGTCTGAAACTGAAAGAAAAGCAAATTATGAGAGGACACGATCCGGTGGAAAACTGTTAATGCTGGGGATGATAGAAGGCACGAGAGGAAGAGGGCGGCAAAGGACGAGATGGATCGATGGCATCACAGAAGTAATGGCTTCCAGCCTGTAATGCAGGGGTGGCCAAGAATTCGGCCCATGGGCCGTGCCCTGGCATGAGCCCCATAGCGCACAGCCGGACTGGTACGTTTCCCCATCGCCAAGCCACGCTGTCTGAGCATGAGTAGGGGGAAACAGTGGACGCGCCGCATTTAAGTGGCAATGCAGACTCGGTTTTGTGTTTTTACGTCTCTCTATGACGTAGATTAAAAAAAACAGATTTTCAGTATTATTTAATTATTTTTGGAGCTCTGAAGACACATAATTTGTTTCTGGTACAGATTGTCGTTAGACAGACAGACGCAGACATTTGCTCAATGTTTCGCATTCAGGTTGCCAAGAAATTGTCACTTATTTAGCTTCAAAACCGAAAAAAATCTTTTACACACTCATATATTGCCGAAATATTGTACCACTTTGGTAACCTCATTATGGAGACGTGGAAACTCTACCTGAAGATATGGGGCAACATCTCTATCGGCTCATTTAACTTGGACAGCTCTGACCAGGTTGGTTCAAATGGCTCTGAGCACTATGCGACTTAACTTCTGAGGTCATTAGTCGCCTTGAACTTAGAACTAATTAAACCTAACTAACCTAAGGACGACGCACACATCCATGCCCGTCTGACCAGGCAGGTGATCCAAGTAATCTGCTGTGATGTGAACAGTTGCAGTAAAGACGTCAAAAGGGCTGAGCAGATAAAAATATAGCTTTGATTGTCTTTTAATTTTTAAACAGAAGGAAATCATATATCGCAAAACTCAGGCAATACGCTTCTTAGGTGATTGGGCGGACAACATAACATGCTCAGATCTTAGCTAACATGGTATTGCAATGAAAAACAACAATTATGAAAATTCCCTACTTTAACAAGTATTATTTTTCTTCAAAAGCTATGTGTGGCGTAAAAGCGCATTGCTGATTTCCCATGTAATTAAATATTGAAGCCACTGAAGGTATTACAGTCAGTCGTCTGGTAATCTCTGAATTCCTTCCATATCGGACTCCGAAGAACACTGTACGTTCCAGTATTGCTACGTTGATAACGAGGTGACCAGCAACAGAATTCCAAACCACCAAAAAATCCAGATTTCCTTCTTCTCTTTCATGACGGGCTGTTCTACAATTTTCCATCGTTTGTCAGTGGCGCGTCACAAGGCTTCCTGCATTAGTTACAGTACGTTTCGTAACCTAAATGTCTTATTTCTCGCGACAAAACCCTTAACTTGGCTCCAGATCAATTCTATTGTGTGCATATTGCAATGGTACGGTGACAGTTGTAAAAACGCGGAATTTGTGCAGTGTCCTAGACGCCGTGATAATTATTGTTTTTCATCTTTCGATGATGTTCATCACTTTGGCTCGTGTGAGACAAAATCTGTCCTACATCATCATCATCAGCGTTCTGCCAAAAGGCAGGTTTTCACTTGGTAGTTCTCCAGGCTGCCCGGTCTTCTGCCATCTTCTTCAGGTACACATAATTTCTTCTTCCCTTTATGTCGTCTATCATCTTGTATCTCCTTCTTCCTCTCAGTCTTCTCCGACAAACCAGTCCTTCCAAAGTATCTGCTAGCAAGCACTCCCTTCTCGATGAATGTCCCAACCAGTTCTTTTTCCTTTCTCTTATAACCTTCAGCAGACATTTTCGCTCACCGACCCTTTCCAGTACTCTCATTACTCACTCTTTCCATCCAGCTTATCCTCTCCACTCTCCTCCACATCCACATCTTAGATGCTTCTAACCTTTTCTCATCCTCTCGTCTCAGCGTCCACGTTTCTGCCCCATATAGTGCCACATTCCAGACAAAACATTTGCCAAGCCTTTTCCTTAGACCGTTACCTAATTTGCCACATAAAAGTCTCCTCTTTCTATTAAATTCCTCCTTCACTATGGCAATTCGAGTTTTCTCCTCCTGGTGACATCTCAACAAGTCTTCAGTTGCTAGTGAGATAGTTTTTGAACGTAAAAGAAAGAGGAATAACATGGAAATAGATAGAGCGAATGGTACTCTAGCAGAAGAACCACAGGATGATTTGAACAGATGGCAAGAATACATTGAATGTCTGTATAAGAGGGATGAAATACAAAGCGAAATTAAGGTTGAAGAGGAGCAGTATGTGCCGGAAGATGGAAAGGGAATCACCATCTTGGAAGCAGAAGTAGAAAAGGCGCTGAATGAGATGAAGAATAGGAAAGTATGTGGACGAGATTATCTGCCAGCAGAGCTGTTGAAGAGTCTAGGGAACAAAGCAAGAAAGGAAATAGTCCACCTCTGTAATGTGATATATGACAAAGGCGAATGGCCTGAGGACTTCCTGGCAACAGTTATGATACTAATAGAGAAAAAGAGAACACGAAATGTGAAGAGCATAGGACCATCAGTCTAATTTCTCATGCAGCTAAAGTGTTGCTGAGAGTGTTGAATAGTAGGCTATATGGCAAGCTGGATAGAGAGATTTTAAAGGAGCAGTTCGGAATTAGAAAAGGAACAAGAGATGCTATTGGTCTGTTAAAAACTATAGAGGGAAGACATATAAAAAAAGGTAGAGAAATCTTTGCTGTTTTTATAGATTTAGAAGAGGCCTTTGACAGAGTTCAGTGAAATAAGCTGATTAATATTTTGAAGAGGAAAGGACTAGATTGGAAAGAGAGACAACTGATACAGAATCTATATTAACGCCAGAAAGTAAGGATAAGGATTGGAAATGAAATATCAGAAGGAAGTAGTATTGGACGAGATGTCGCCTTTCCCCACTGTTGTTTAACGCGTACCTTGAAGAGAGTTGGTTTAAATGGCTGTGAGTACTATGGGTCTTAACATCTGAGGTCATCAGTCCCCTAGAACTTAGAACTACTTAAACCTAACTAACCTAAGGACATCAAACACATCCATGCCCAAGGCAGGATTCGAACCTGCGACCGTAGCGGTCGCGCGGTTCCAGACTGAAGCGCCTAGAACCGCTCGGCCACAGTGGCCGGCATTGAAGAGAGTATTGCGAAAGGCTTAGATAGGGAAAGTATAAGATTTGCTGATGACATAGCATTAGTTGCAGAAAGTGAGAGGACACTGAATAACACGCTGAAAGATCTGAATGAAGCTTGTGTGTAATATGGGATGTAAATAAACACAGCAAAAACAAGGAGTATTGTCATCAGTACAAGACGCAGAATGTTCAATATTAAAATAGAACAAACTACCATTAGCCAAGTACGTGCATTTAAATATCTTGGAAGCAAAATAACTGAAGACTATCCCACCAAAACTGGGCATATTCAAATAAAGAGTATTTGATATTTCACTTTTCTCCAAAAAAATTGATTGTGTAATCTTTCCTTAACTTCCACAATCTTTAACGATCTTTTATAAAATATGGTTAATTAAGACTTTGTATTTGCAGTGTAAACCAGAATTTTGCCTGCGATATGTTCAAAATGGTTCAAATGGCTCTGAGCACTATGAGACTTAACTTCTGAGGTCATTAGTCCCCTAGAACTAGTTAAACCAACTAACCTAAGGACATCTCACACATCCATGCCCGAGGCAGGATTCGAACCTGCGACCGTAGCGGTCTCGCGGTTCCAGACTGCAGCGCCTAGAACCGCACGGCCACTTCGCCTGCGATATGTAATTAGTAACTAGAGGACGTACATTTTTCTTGAAAAATGATGATTAAGTACGTTAATTAACATATATTTGGTGAATTTCATATTTAAATGTTTTAGGTATTCAAACCGAACAAAAAATTACGGATGAAAACGAGATTCGGAAAGCCGCCCCAAAGTGTACATTATAACACTCTATGACTACTAGTTACGCCACGCATATAACTGGAATACGGCCCTTTCATTATGAGATAGTGTTTGTCGAAAAATGTCAACGCCGATTGACCTCTGTAACCTTGTGAAAAACAGTGAAAACAAATTGTTTCTCGTAATTAACGGTGTTTAGCGCGCATGTTTCACTGCGAAGCAGGAAGCACTGTCATCCATTTGCACAGTACTTCGTAACAGCGAGACAATGAGAGCAGTAGTAGTGTTTACAGAGACTGTGACATGGTTTTTGAAATACTTTACGTAGCTAAAGCATGATTAAGAAAAACGTTGATGGTTGTTATATATCAGAATCTTTCACAGTTTAATTTACAGTGACAGAGTAATAAGGTATCTAAGTGGGACCTGCTTCCAAGAGCGGAACGACACCAGTGTACGAGAGCTACGGCTGCTGACCAGTAATCGCGTTTGTGATTATTTACATCAGGTTTATACTTATAATGAACAAGTAAGTATAGATCGCGGTCACGCTACCGTGTGCATCACGCGACGCCAGGAATATGAATGCGGCAGCTGGGCTGGCGGCGGTCGGTGAGTCAGTGACCACGCCGCCGGCGCGCATGCGCAGTGCGGAGGTCGCCGTCGCCGCCGCCGCCGCCGCCGCCGCCCGCGGGCCGCTACCTCCTAGCAGTTGCTGCTGCCCTGGTGGAAGCGCGACCGCCTCCCGACCGTCCCTACAGTCAATTGGCGGCCCGCCGGCCGTGGGGCGTGGTCTCCCGCCCGCCCCGTGGGTGTAGACCGCGGCCGCTGACCGCCGCCGACGTGACGCCGCGGGGGTGTGGCCTCCAGGGGAGGGGAGCCCGATTGTCGGCGGCTACTTAGACCCGCGGCCGCTACTTTGCACACGCTTGCTTCCCTCCTCCCCTTCCCGACACGGCAGACGTGGCAGTTAAGTGTAGGCGTGGCGGGGGCGGGCCCACGCTCACCGCTTACCAGTATTCCCCCCTGCAGACAGTTGGCGTTCCGGCGCTATAATGGGGGAGCATCCGGGGAATTTTGTACCCTAGGCGGCCGATGCCCGCCCACTGTTTGCCTCCCGCCTTTGAGATGAAAGCCTACGGCAGACAAAACCCCACGGCCATTTTATTTGCTGATCTTATCTGAGCACAGCGTCTCTCCGGTAGCTCATGTGGTGCCTGTCATTGCAGTACCTAGCTCCGCGATCCAAATCCGTACCGCGCTGATCCTAAGCAGTGGATATTGCCACTTGAGTGCCAATAGTATCAAATAGGTACATCCACTCCGTGTACGTCTTCGGCCTCGGAGACGGATTCAGTATACTTAATAATTAGTTTGCTGCTGATGTTGATTATTGGTGAAAGGGGGGGGGGGCGGGAGCTCTAGTTAATATTTCCTTGCGCTCAGAAAGTTTGGGAACCATCGTATTCAGCATTTTGTTGTTACTCTACGGCGAATGAAACTGACACACGCTAAGGCATCTATAGTCCAATGTGCAGCAGCTGCTGTAAACAAGGAAATAGTTTTTTTTTGTTTTACTTGCACCTCTTTTAGAAAATATGTAGCATTTTTAATTTACTGACTCTAATGATGCATCTGATTTGTTGCAAAGAACATTTTCATCAGTTCAGTTCGTTCAAGTAATATTTTAACAATGCTTCATCTTTATTAAACATAGTCACGAAATTATAAAATTTACAAAATGAAAAAGAAAGCTAGTTTTATACGTGTGGGGGAGAAACAGCTTTCAGCAGCTGTGACAGGGGGGTGGCTCACGGCAGTGTATATTGCCACTCGTGTGCCAATGGCATCTCATGGATACTTCCACCTTTGGGCCTCCTCAGCCACGAAGGCGGGTTCATTACATTTAATAATTCAGTTTAATCATGGAGCAAGTAAACTGTTTTGTGTATACAGAATACTCAATATTTCACAGGCTATGTGTACTGTGATTTTATAAAATTATGAAAATATAATACTTTCTTTGTTTCTTGCAGTCAGTTTAGGGACCTTCCAATAAAATCTTTCATTTTTAGAATGTTAAACTCTGAAGAATTATATTTTCTGACATGTTTTTCCTGTGTGGTCTTTAAACTCAGTTGTAGATTATTACTGTACTATAGTCATCAACGCAAAAGTGATCATCAGAGCTGGCCTCAACTGTTTTTTGAATCGATATAAATTATTTATAGTTGTTCCATATTACCCCACTTTAGACATAGAATTATACACAGATTGAGATTATAAACGTACAAGTCTGGCGAGAACGAAGAATTATTAATGTGGCATAGTTAGCAATAAGACAGGCTATTCTTATGTTTTCATTAAATTAATAGGGATTTCATAGGTTGGCTTGCAGAAAAAAGTAGCCTATTCGAAGGTAATTTTTCAGATCTAAAACCGTGAACAACGTATCTAGAGAACAGTAGTAACCTCATTCATTTGCTTCAGTTTCTTGCTAAAAGCACTGCTCACCTGTGGTTGTGCAGAATTACACACAATCTCCAGATCGTGCTGGTGGCCATACTTTCAAGTCTATGTATTCTACTTTCATGATGCAAGATGGCAAAAATCCGTATTCTTCTCTGCGGTGTGTCTGATCCACACCCTGCCCTGGTTCTGTGACCAGTAGTGCGTCTTCTTTCTGTGTATTATTTCCCTTAATCCCGTTTTACACGAGCGACTTTCCTTCGAAAATCGAGTAATCGAACTGCGTGCACCTATCGGGCCGGCGGAAGTCAGCAATTTACTACGATGCGAGAGTGTCTATGATTTCAATGATACATAGATTGTGCCAAATTTCGAACTTTAAATTTCCGAGTATGCTGCACGCAGCGCATGCGCAGAACCGAAAGGTTATCAACAGTGGCGTCTGCTATCGCCGGAAATTAACCAATTCTCTCCGGGCAGACGCCTATTTTGGAAATCGATTTAGTGATTTCGTATCTTCTTTATCGTTATTGTGTTGCTTGTTTTGCTTCGGCTACACAATGAAAAGTTGAACGAGAATCTGGTATTCTCCTACAAGAGAGACGAAGTTTTTGAAAGAAAAAAAACTATTACGTTTTACAGAGGAAAAGCCTACACTCTGAATAAATAAGAACTAAATAGATAGACGTGTTTTAATGAAAATTATTTCAAAAGTGAAGAGGTCAGAATTCATTGGCGAGAAAATTAATTTTGGTTGTTACTTTGCATTTAGCAAGAAAACAAGGTAAAAAGGGTAAGGCAAAAAGGTGCTATTTACTGCCCTTCAGGTATTGTTTACAAGTACACATTTTCTTAACCAAATAAATGTATATGTTCTGAAATGTTTAGATGACATTTTTCCTATTCAATCACTCCTCAGGAGTGTAAAGAATGCACCAAAGGTCTTTGACAAGAACCTACACTACGAATTCTGCTTTGATTATTAATAAACTATTTCCATAGCTTGTTCCTACATTTTATTCCAACATTTCGATGTTTTCGTAATAAGGATGAATCCTCGTAACGTCACTGTCACTGTTGACACACCAAATTGCACAGCGGACAGCTCGCCGGCCGGTGTGGCCGTGCGGTTCTAGACGCTTCAGTCTGGAACCGCGTGACCGCTACGGTCGCAGGTTCGAATCCTGCCTCGGGCATCGATGTGTGTGATGTCCTTAGGTTACTTAGGTTTAAGTAGTTCTAAGTTCTAGGGGACTGATGATCACAGATGTTAAGTCCCATAGTGCTCGGAGGCATTTGAACCATTTTTGACAGCTCTCACAACACAAGCAATTTCGACGTTGACGTGTGAAGGAAGATGACGGAGACTTAGTATACGAATACAGTGCCAGGGGCGCTGCAGTATACTCGCTTGTCTCGAATAGGCAGTTGAGACCAGAAAGTCGATCGTGTAAAAAGGGCTTCCTCCTCACCAGCTGCAAATAATGTGGTGAAAAGACTTCGCTCGAGAATCACTAGAATCTTGCAGTAATAGTAAATCTCTTGCTTCAGGTCAGTGTCAGCAGGTAGAGGGTGTTGAAACGTCCCCTTTGAACAATTATACATGACTGTGCTTATACTGACACACAATATTTTTAGCGCAACGGAATCTGACTTTCAATAATCCCTACAAAAGAATGGCCCTGACTAACATTAACCTATACCTTTCACAAATCACTTACCTCACAAAAATCTTCGTTACTCGAACTACTGCAATATAGCGAGTGCCACTACTGCCAGCTAAATAAAAGATTCTAACTACTGAAGTCACTAACTACCGATAGGCATAGTTAGCAAATGAAAGATTTTGATAGAGAACAAACAATGGATTTACCTTAATAGTGTTCAAACGTCGTAATATATATAGCAGTTCATGACATCCATTCTTACAAATGTACTGTTTCTGATAGACACACGTCCAGATCATCCGCTCTCAAAAAGTCCGTCATCTCACTTCCCCACATCCACCACTGCTGGCGGCTCACCAACTGCGCAACGCTACGCGCTGTTAACATCCAGCTGCCCAACACTACAATAGCCAACAACAATGCAAACCAGCCACAGACTGCACACAGCACAGCCAGTGATTTTCATACAGAGCGCTACTTGGTGTTACCAATAAAAAAACCTAAACAGCCTACTTACAAAGCCCCCGTGCTCCCCACAAAAAATTTTACAAATTGTTTTGGGCAGTGGCCAATAATGATTTGATAAAATTTTTCATAATTACAATAACTAGGATATCAAATGCACACACTTATTGATACAATGTTGGTCAAAAGCTAAAATTTTCTCACAGTCCATAAAGACAGTCCTGATCATTGATCACAGTGAAATTGCAGTGTTTTTTTTTTCTATGTCTGAGCAGTAAAAGAGAATGCACACGGAAGTAGTGGATTTCCATGCAGTCTTGACGAAGCAGTGTTGTCCTTCCAATGGAAAGACAGTGCTGACTCTTGACATACAGACAGGTACTGGGCCACAACACAGCAAACCCACCGCAGAGTCAGTCGAAGTTTTAAAGAATATTGGTAGGTAGGTCATCACAGAGCAGACCCACTATAGTCCTGGTAGAGAGTATGGTATTGGTGGGCCACCAGAGGTGCAGACCCACTGCAGTCCTTGTAGAAATAATGGTATTGGTGGTTCATCAAAGGTGCAGCTATCTGTTGCGTCTGAAGTTATTCTGTCTCCCGTGATAATAATAGTTTTGGTTGCCATATTGCCTGTTTCTATGATTGTCTCTGTCATATTCATTACTACGGAAATGCGATCTTTCTCTGTAACCATTATTCTGCCAGCGGTTGTCATATGGGTGGTGTCTGTTTTGGTCACGATTTACGTTGTAAGAATAACCTTGTCGTGTCCAGTTATTATTTCTGTCATCGCGGAATTGTGACGGATGTGACCTGTAATTGTTGTATTCCTGTTTTCGCGTCCCGCGATTGTCAGTGTCAATTTCCAATTCTTGTAAGGGTCATTGAAAAGCTTCAATGTCGTCTTTGCAACGTCCTGCCAAAATAATATGTCGCAAATGTTCAGGTAATTTGATTAAGCAAATGCGGATGAGTTCTGAGGGGCTGTATGGGTTTGACAGGTACTGATTCTTGTGCAACATGTCTTCAAAATATTTCACAAGACTGGAAAATTCAGATTCTTCGAAATGTTTCATCATTATGATGCTATGTTTTACTCGGTCTTGTGTAGCTTGAGACCAATATGCTGAGAGGAAGGCATGATAAAATTATCCTTCACTGTGACAATCGTGAATGACCGATCGCATTCTTTCAGCTGGTTCATTCTCTAAGTAGCCACACATAAATTCTAATCTCGTGCTCTAATGACCAGTTGGGAGGAAAAAAATGAGAGAATTGATGGAGCCATGCTTGTGGATGAATAACGTTGCCAGAATTCTTAAATGTTTTGAATTTACGTGTAGTAATGAACAGCTTGTAGTCAAATCATCGTGTCGGCGAGTCGCATATCGGTCATCGTTACTTCGTTTCAGCGGTTCCATCTCAAAATTCGGTGAACCTTGCCTATTTCTTTCATAATTTCCGAAGTGCCCTGTGTTATTATTTTGTGGCTGTTCCGTATTTCTATGTCCCTCTTTCCGTATTGGAGCGCGAGTCTCCTCTGAAATATGTAATTCCTGTATTACCTGTGTCAACTGATCTTGTAATTCCCGGATTTCTCTTTTGTACTGTGTATTGATTTGATTTTGATGTTGTTTAAATTTCTTAATTTGTTCATACTCTTCTGTGTCAGAGATGGCTACAGGTCTTGTGTCATTCAGATCATCATCCACCTTTGTAGATAAGTTAGTGAACTGATCCGAAAGTTCGGCTACTTTCTCCGATAGTGAACTTATTTCCTCAGTGTGTTTTTCTGAACCAAGTTTCAGAGTGTCCATTTGTGTTGAAATCGTATCTACTGTGTCCTTTAAGTTTTCACTAGTTTTTGCAAGTTGCGTAACCGAATCGGTAGATGCAACTGAGTCAATTTTAGCTTGCAAGGTCTCATGATTTTCATGAACAATAGTTTGCAGTTCTTTTATGGCTGCTTCGTGATTCTGTAATGTATTTTCATGCCGCGAAAAAATAGGTTGGAAATGCTCACAAATTTGTGTTTTTACGTCATTACAGACTTTTTGACATTTCGATTCGATTTTATGTAACTCAGTTGTTAAATCTTCACGTGTTTGTTCAAGTGTATGTTCCACTGAGTCTAACTTTTGAAGCTTTTGTTCCATTGCGTCTAACTGTTGCTGTGTTTGTCTCTGGTGTTGTTCCATTGTGTCTAACTTTTGAAGATTCTGTTCCACTGTGTCTAACTTTTGAAGATTTTGTCCCATTTGTTTCTGATTTTGTTCAAGCGTTGTGTCTAACTTTTGTAGCCTTTGTCCCATTTGTTGCATTAACTGTAATAACAATGCACTGGTGTCTGAAACATGTTCCATAGTGATTTTCGGCAGTGAAGTTGCACCGGCAACATTCACATTTTGACAAGCAGAAAATGTGTCTTGACTTATTTGAGAAAACGGTGAGGACCCAAAACCTGAATCTGCAGTATTTGCAAGATTGTGTCCTGTCATTCCCGATTCCTGAGGCGGGCTGTCGCCGACCGATCGATCGATAATGCTTCCCTGTTCACTAATTGTTTCACTGTCTACACCATTGTTTGCCGCCCGCTCCATTTCCCTATGCACAATTACCAAATTACTATGTTGAACATTAGTTAATTCATTACACAGTGGCGCTAACACACTGCTTTCGTCTTCACTGTCATTTCTCAGTTTACTTTGGAGCCTAGTATTACGTTTTTCACACGCCATAATTGTCACAATATTTCACACGATAACACAGAAAAGCACAATTTGAAGAGCAAAAATAAGAAAACACATTAACATAGCACTGAAAATAATATCTAGTTAATCGCAAGCGCAGCTGCGAAATACTTGGTGTAAATCCACATGCATGCCACAACTGTTTTACTGTACAACAATGAAAGACTGCAACTACAAAGGAGATTCTCTCTACAGATACGCGCTAGCAATAAACAAAAGCTACACTAAATACACAAACTACAAGAAAAAATCAGAAGATTCCAGTGAGGTATCCTCGGCTAAGAGCCGCCATATGAAACATCCCCTTAGAAAAATTATAAATGACTGTGCTTAAACTGACACACAATATTTTTAGCGTAACGGAATCTGACTTTCAATAATCCCTACAAAAGAATGGCCCTGACTAACATTAGCCTATACCTTTCACAAATCACTTACCTCGCAAAAATCTTCGTTACTCGAACTACTGCAATACAGCGAGCGCCACTACTGCCAGCTAAATAAAAGATTCTAACTACTGAAGTCACTAACTACCGATAGGCATAGTTAGCAAATGAAAGATTTTGATAGAGAACAAACAATGGATTTACCTTAATAGTGTTCAAACGTCATAATATTTAAAGCAGTTCATGACATCCATTCTTACAAATGTACTGTTTCTGATGCACACACGTCCAGATCATCCGCTCTCAAAAAATCCGCCATCTCACTTCCCCACATCCACCACTGCTGGCGGCTCACCTCCAACTGCGCAACGCTACGCGCTGTTAACATCCAGCTGCCCAACACTACAATAGCCAACAACAATGCAAACCAGCCACAAACTGCACACAGCACAGCCAGTGATTTTCATACAGAACGCTATGTGGCGTTACCAATAAAAAAACCTAAACAGCCTACTTTCAGTGTGAAAGCCATAAATTCCTATTAGTACCAGTATAAAACTGTGAATGCCCTGCCATACCGACTGTGATCGGTAGATGCCAGAAAAAAGTCTAAATTCGTGTCGTTCCGTTTACTGGGGTTCTGTTTAAACTGTCTGCGAGAAACAAAGCAAAACATTACATTTTCGTAACTTTATAGTTGTCGTTTATAAACGATTTTTTTCAGAATCTCCACATCATATATATTCTATGTAATATTATGTTTTTGAAAACATAGAAGTGTTTACTTTCTCCATGATTATTTCCGAATTATTAAAAAAAAGGGGGCCAGCCTTGGAGACCGAGGACGTCCCCAGAAAGGAATTATTCATGTGACGTTATTGCCATTCTCGATTGGCAATATCCATTGCCGTGATCCACGTCCCTAGCAGAATTGGCCAAAGCTGCGCATCCCACACATGAGCAACACTACATTTCTGAAAATTTTTCTACGAGGATTCCGCATATTTTATAATTTGGAGCTAGGCTTAATAAAAATGAAGCATTATTAAATTATTACTTGAACAAACTATACTGATATAAATATTGTGTGCCAGTGCCACAAATTAAATGCATCATTGTAGTAAGTAAATTAAAAATGCTACATATTTTCTAAAAAAGTTGAAAGTAAAACAAAACTTAGGTAAAGTGGCGCACGACTGCGCACTTAAGGTTTAATTAGCGATACACTGAAGGAAACATCACATGTTGCAGTTATATTTTAACTGCAGTTCATCTGAATTTGGGTTGCAGGTTCGAATCCTGCCTCGGCATGGATGTGTGTGATGTCCTTAGGTAGTTAGGCTTAAGAGGTTCTAAGTCTAGGGGACTGATGACCTCAAATAGTGCTTGGAGCCATTTCACCTGAATTTGACCTGTTACATAACAGAGTTCGGAAGTCATATTTACAATTTAAAATGAATTTCACACTTAGTAAAAAATGTAATGGAAATGCGCAGTATTTACCGACCGTGGAGTAAGAGTGCGTTTCTAGTTACAAAAATTTGCACTTTATTATTAAACGCGAACAACATACATGCCATTCAATTCTTGTTCTTTACTTATCAGCGAGAGTAAACATAATATGCCTTGTTTCTCAGCATATAACAGTTACTGTTGATACATGATTTGATATAATGAACAATTCTGGGGCCTGTGAACGAAAACCAGCAAACATATTCCGATCGGAGGAAAACCTGCTAACAAAGATCACAAATAAAGCTTCTGGAAGCATCACAACAAGAGCTGATTCATGCCACCACACTTCGCAATTGAGACATTGAATCCAGTCTTCTGTTGGTAGATTACTGTACTTTTCAGTACAGCCTGGATGTATTTAAGTTTTGCTTTGCTTTCTTTTCGTTTGCTTGATCTGAATCAAACAGTTTTCCTGTTGATTGGGATTCCAGTTGATTCTTGAATGGGGCCCCGGATGCTGTTCATGACTTTTTCCCTTTCTTCTGTCTTTTTTGGGAATTTTTTTTCTTCGCAAAGGAATTATTTCTTTTGGGGAAACATAGGTACTTGGTCCTGGTTGTGGTTCGTTTGTAGATTTCTGTGAACTTTGGAGAGATCCAGTTTCAACTGCTGATGCCTCAATAAATTTGTCACTTTCGTCTGTAACAGCCGAAGGGGAAAAATCTTCGTCGGCGAATATGTGACGATCGACTGGATAAACGCCGCTGTTTTGAGTGCCTTTGTTGCGTTGGTCAGTGTGGCCGTCCTTTGACAAGCGTTACCAAACAATAAATTCTTGTGTAATTAGATATCCAGGGTGGTTATGAGCCACTGGTCGCATTCTTGAGAATAAAAGCCCTTCACGGGCTTGAAAAAGCAGCGATCCAGTGGCTGCAGTTTGTAGCTGCTGTGTGAAGAACTGGTAAGCACATGAATATGTAGTAGATAGTGTCGGAAGTTCCATGCGGCTTTTCGCGGATGATGCTGTAGTATACAGAGAAGCTGTAGCATTAGAAAATTGTAGCGAAATGCAGGAAGATCTGCAGCGGATAACCAATTGGTGCAGCGAGTGGCAACTGACACTTAACATAGACAAATGTAATGTATTGCGAATACATAGAAAGAAGGATCCTTTATTTGTATGATTATATGATAGCGGAAAAAACACTGGTAGCAGTTACTTCTGTAAAATATCTGGGAGTATGCGTACGGAACGATTTGAAGTGGAATGATCATATAAAATTAATTGTTGGTAAGGCGGGTGCCAGGTTGAGATTCATTGGTAGAGTCCTTAGAAAATGTAGTCCATCAACAAAGGAAGTGGCTTACAAAACATTCGTTCGACCTATACTTGAGTATTGCTCATCAGTGTGGGATCTGTACCAGGTTGGTTGACAGAGGAGATAGAGAAGATCCAAAGAAGAGCGGCGCGTTTCGTCACAGGGTTATTTGATAAGCGTGATAGCGTTACGGAGATGTTTAGCAAACTCAAGTGGCAGACTCTGCAAGAGAGGCGCTCTGCATCGCGGTGTAACTTGCTGTCCAGGTTTCGAGAGGGTGCGTTTTTGGATGAGGTATCGAATATATTGCTTCCCCCTACTTATACCTCCCGAGGAGATCACGAATGTAAAATTAGAGAGATTCGAGCGCGCACGGAGGCTTTCCGGCAGTCGTTTTTCCCGCGAACCATACGCGACTGGAACAGGAAAGGGAGGTAATGACAGTGCCCTCCGCCACACACCGTTGGGTGGCTTGCGGGGTATAAATGTAGATGTAGATGTAGAATGTTATGGTCCCTACAATAAAAATGTGACGAGTGATTGTTCAGGATTAACAAGACTGGATTTTTTTCTGTTGAATGTCTATGTTTCTCAAAATGATGTAGCCATGTGAGATATGAATCTGATTTGATGTACCCATTGTCATTAGTGACCCAGGAGGGGCACCATTCTTCATACTCTCCTTTATACTTTTCCAAGGAAATATTATTCCTGGAGGGATGTAACTCTCCCTCCCCTCTCGCCCTCCAGTTCCCATGCAACATACAACTATTGTCAGCTGACCTTTCTCCAGATGCAATTTTGTCCATGTGCTTCTTGCCACTTGTTGCAGTCACTTCCGGAACTTTGTTAGGAACAATTGTAATGTAATCCCCGACTCATCCACGTTAAATAAGCTATGAGGTTCAAATTTATATCTCTCCATTAGCGACGAAAGGTTATCAAAGATGATGCTCGTCTGCTATTTGTTGAAATCCATTATACGCCAAAGACTAGTTTTCTGTGGGATTCGAAGGCTAAGGTTTTGTCTCTGCATAAATCATAAGCTCAGTCCTTTCCAGCCATGTTGTCAAATTTTGTTTCTGTCACAGTAATCATGAACTTTTGAAATCTTTCAGTGTTGTACCATAATAACATCAGCCCGAAGACCTACAATGTTCGGCTAGCTACAGTTCCTGCTCATTGTTAAAAGTTCTTCCGAATCTTCCCAGTTTATTTAACCTGAAATAGTAGGGATAGGAGTATTAATTTTAAGCTTAACTTTACGTAGGCAGCAATCTCCAAAATAAAAAATATAGAGATAAAAGTACACTTGAAAGGGCCTCGCACCTCTTTAAGCCGATTTCTGAGGGCAGCTTCACTTATTCCAAGCTCCCTCACTACTTGTCGTTTAGACTTCCTATTTTTGAAGCCCTCCTTTGTTGTGGATTGGCTGTCTTGCCTAGGAGGAAGCCGAAAGGCACGCGTTTAAGCTCACGCAGGCTGGCGTGAGGTCTGGAACAGGGCACGGAAATGAGAATAGCCAAAAACGTACGTAACTGCTGGAATACTTAACTTTAATCCATAATTGGTGAACATCGCTCTTGACGGTAGATGTTTTACAGCATCAATAGTGACTGGTAATGGCGCCTTGCTAGGTCGTAACAAATGACGTAGCTGAAGGCTATGCTAACTATCGTCTCGGCAAATGAGAGCGTAATTTGTCAGTGAACCATCGCTAGCAAAGTCGGCTGTACAACTGGGGCGAGTGCTAGAAGTCTGTCTAGACCTGCCGTGTGGCGGCGCTCGGTCTGCAATCACTGATAGTGGCGACACGCGGGTCCGACGTATACTAACGGACCGCGGCCGATTTAAAGGCTACCACCTAGCAAGTGTGGTGTCTGGCGGTGACACCACATCCTTAGCAGCTTCCAGTATTTCTGGAGTGCAAAGGTTATGTTCGGTTTTCCTTTTGTAGACGCTAAAATATAAAAAAATTACTCCTCTTCAACCCTCGAGCGGTCGCATTGGTTGACTGAGTCAACCAGAGTTCGTTTTTTCGCTTGAATTCAAAATACGCATTGTTGCAATGCTGGCGGTTCCACCTAGCTTCAGGTTGGACCTCCGTCGGTCATTTGTGTTGTTGCTGCGTTTGTAGCGCTCGCATGTTGACAACAATTGCAGCTTATTTTAGTCCGTGTTCTGTTTGGTGTACAGAGTCAACCACGCGACCTGTGATGTAAGTATTTTTTTATGGTTATTGTGTGCACCGTCTTTATTTTGGATTAAAATCTTTCAGTAGAAACAGTGTTTTACTTATATTAATATTTTTAGGACCTTTTGCAAAAAAGGGTTATCGGAGGAGGAGATTGAAATGCTTCTAAATGAAGATTCTGACGATAACACGTGTTCTAATTTGACTGGTCTGACGGGGAAGAAGAACAAATGTAGTTAGTGATCACAACAGTGAATCAGAAATAGAAGTAATTCCTTTAGAGGGAGGAGGAGAACAAACACATACTGAAGAGGAAATACTACGTCATGAAGATGATGACGATAATTTTGATTTTATGTGTGGGTATTTTGTTGGTAAAGATGGCAAAACTAAGTGGTCTAAGGAAAGTGTAAGAGCCAAAACAGCGAAAACGTCCTCAAAAAATATAATAAAAATTCTACCTGGTCCGAAGAGGTCTGCTAAGGGTATTATGTAAGAAGTACAGCATTCAATAAGATTTTTAGTGCAGGTATAATTGATTCACTTGTGGAATAGACCAATTTGCATATCAGAAACTTATCACAGAACATCTATTCTAGAGAGAGAGAGATATGAAGGAAACTTGTGGGGAAGAGATACATGCTCTCCTTGGAATCCTTACATAGACTGGCTTGAAGGGTGGAAATAAAAACAAATGCTGAAGAACTTTGGAGTAAAGCTGGCACTGGTATGAAGATTCTTAGGGCTTGCATGTCATGCAGACGTTTTTGATTTCTCCTCAGAAGCGTGAGATTTGACGACAAACTGACAAGAACACAAAGACGTGAGAGAGACAAATTAGCAGCAATCAGAAATTCAGATAAATTTGTCACTAATTGTAAGAGAAGCTATAATTTGGGAGAGATTGTAACCAGGGATGAGATGCTGACACCTTTTTGAGGGAGATGTTCATTTGCTCAGAACATGCCGAACAAACCAGCAAAGTATGGCTTGAAATTTTTTGCTATTTGCGATGCCAAAACATTCTATATAGCATCTGTTGAGCTGTAATGTGGAACACAACCAGATGGCCCTTACAAGGTGTCAATAAACCGTACGATATTGCACATCGTGTGGCAGAACCTCTGCTGGGATCAAATCGGAATTTTACTTTTGATAATTGGTATACCAGTTATCCACTGGCAGTCTCACTTTTGCAGAGAAACGTCACATACATTGGAACCCTGAAGAAAAGTAAAACGGAATTCCTCCGGAATTCCTACCAGGAACAGTGGGTCTTCACTGTTTAGATACCAGGAACATATCACACTGGTGTCATATGTGCCCAAAAGAAACAAATGTGTTGTTCTGCTTAGCACCATGCACAGTGAAGGCACAGCAGACCAATAAACCACACATTATCATGGACTACAACATGCCAAAAGGAGGGGTTGACCCCCTCAACCAAATGTGCAGTAAATATTCTGTTGCACGAGTAGCAATGAGGTGGACGATGGCTGTATGGTTCGGTACTAAACATCGCTGGTATCAATGCCCAAATACTGTTTCACTGCAACGCAGAAAGACCAAAGAAATAAAGGAGGCTGTTTCTGAAACAGTTGTCCCAACAACTTACGAAATATCGTTTAGTTACAGGATCCCACATTTCGATGCTTCCAAATGATCTCAAAATATTTTTGACACCTTGTAAATTGCAAGAAGCTAAAGAACCAGAAGAACCTCCAAACAACAAGAAGAGTCGCTGCGTTATGTGTGACAGAAAAAAGAATGTCACCACAATTCGTTGTCGTCAGTGTAAGATGTTTGTATGCGAGAAGCATTCCGCAGTTGTGTCTGAAAAGTGTGCACTGTGGATAAGGTAGAGGAACAGGATGTGTAAACTCTGTTTTTACGTAGGAATAATATAGTCATGTTCAATAAAGAAGTATAAGCCAATAAATGCCGTATGAGTAACATATACTGAGAAATATATGTAGGTCAAATGTGATTTAACTTTATTCTGTGTGTTGGAAATGTATTGTTAAATGAAAAACTAGGATTCTTTAATTAGATTTTGTAACTGTATCTTTAGAAATAATAAAGGTCAAATATAAAAATTTGTATTTCTATCAATTAAAAAACCAAAATAAACTTATTAGTTTTCAGTACCAAGCATATTATGGTAGAACTTTTCACATCTTTAATGAAAACGATGGCTGGTTGACAGTGTCAACCACGCGACCACTGGCGTTACAAAAATTGATGTGACCCTCGAGGGTTAAAGACAACTGCCGGCGTATAATATCCAACTATAACGTTCGTAAACATTTCCAGCTGATTATTATATCGGATGGAGTAAGATTACGCACTGAGCAGTCTTACCGCACTGTGAGGCGTAAACTTGTTCCATACTTCGAGGCTGCAGCTTTCGTCTGCACGTGGTAACACTTCGTAAGAATGTCGATTTGTTGCTATATCACAAGACTGACAATGCATCACAGTACTTGATGGAATAAAGTTAAAATTCGTAAGCCCATTATTGCCTTACAAGTTAGTTATAGCTTATTTCCGCAACATAAAATTAAATATGAAAACAAGGTAAAACAGCCGTTAACACCAGGACAACAACCAAACTATGGCAACAAAGGGTCTGACACAAAGACTATTTCGTACTACTTCAAAACTGAGATTCAAGTGTTACGCAGTGTTACCAGCCGCGCGGACTTACCCCACTCTTCACTATACTTTCTCGTTTATGGCGGCTGCTATACATTAGACTTTCGATGATTTAGCGTGTGTCATGGTTTCATTCGCGGTAGTATAACTAAAAATTCTTAATGCTGTGGTTCCCAGCCTTTCTGGGACAACTACCACTGAGAGCAAGCAAATATCAGCTCGTATACCCTCCCCCGCCACAATCGTTATCATTAGCGCCAAATTACAATTTAGAACGAATAAGAATTGTCCTTTAATGCTTATTTTAAAATGATGAACGATAAATTATATTTCGCTTTTGTACGTGTTTCATTCAAACACTAACTAATACATCAATGAGATAACTGGTTCTGCTTATCTCTAACCATTTTTATAGAATGATGAAACGATTCTCAGAGCATCGCAAGTACTACCTGCGATTCCTTCTCCGAAGAGGACGCTAATTATCCACATTGAGGGTCGACACTTGTTACAAAACATGCTTCCTGTTCCACTACTCCTCTT
Organism: Schistocerca nitens; assembly: GCF_023898315.1. NCBI lineage: Eukaryota > Metazoa > Arthropoda > Insecta > Orthoptera > Acrididae > Schistocerca > Schistocerca nitens. The sequence continues at coordinate 405,035,320 of NC_064618.1, forward strand.
CCTAGCGTCACATGCTTCACTCATACCTGCACATCAATTTAAAATAATCACGTCAGAATGTGTGTGCTATACTTACTGTTCGTAAATCACTTGATCGATGGAGTCCTTACTTCTGAACTGACAAAAATCGGCAGAGTTCAGTCTGCCAACGCTTAGTATATGATCACTCCACAAATAATAATAATAATACTGTGTAGACACTACAGCAATGTAGTACCTACTGGATAATTACTGTTGTGTTGTGCTGCTAATCAGTTCGTTTTTCTGGTGCGAAATGGATAATGAAGAACTTATTCGTCCGTTACTCCACTGCGGTAACTGCCTGTAGCTTGGAGAAGACATTTTCATGAGGTAGTTAAGCATATGTGATGTATATGCCTCACTTTTACAGTAACATATGCGTGGTTTATAGTACAAATTGTATGTGTAGTGGGTGGACTATCTGAGGAAGATGTTCATACATTTGTTTCACAAGCTGTACCCCCACGACAACATCGTGTTACGCGTGAAATGTAGCACCATATGGTCGTTGGGATACTGCAGTGGCGGCTGCTGTGTAAGAGCATAAGAGCACGTGAAAACTAACTTTCGACGGCTTGCAGATTTATTGATTATTTTCCATTGAATGGTGTTAAAGGTAACGTAGATGCTGCAATCTGAAAGATATGCCACTGAAATCCACCGAGCTACTCCTTCTTTAGACTCCGTGAAGCTTGGCATCAGGGCAGTGATTACACCTTCAATTGCGCACTTTTTAAGGAGCTTTTGCACATACACAACTCGCGTGACGTAATTGCTTTATGGGCCAAATACACACGGATTTGGTAAACAACAAATACGGTTCACGATGCCCTTTAAGTTTACGTCAGTGCCACCAGGTAGTAACATACAGACGGCCGCTGTGGCCGGCGGTTCTAGGCGCTTCAGTCTGGAACCACGCTACTGCTACGGTCGCAGGTTCGAATCCTGTCTCGGGCATGGATGTGTGTGATGTCCTTAGGTTAGTTAGGTTTAAGTAGTTTTGGGTCTAAGGGACTGATGACCTCAGATGTTAAGTCCTATAGTGCTTAGAGCAATATAGTAACATACAGCGGCAGACTTTTATCCCCATACGCTCGGTATAAATTCTGCTAGATGATATCACACTCCTCAGATATGCTAATTCGCTCACTGTATACACTGTGTGTTCAAAAGTATCTGGACACTTGGCTGAAAATGACTTACAAGTTCGTGGCGCCCTCCATCGGTAATGCTGGAATTCAATACGGTGTTGGCCCACCCTTAGCCTTCATGACAGCTTCCACTCTAACAGGCATACGTTCAATCAGGTGCTGGAAGGTTTCTTGGGGAATCGCAGCCCATTCTTCACGGAGTGCTGCACTGAGGAGAGGTATTGATATCGGTCGGTGAGGCCTGGCACGAAGTTGGTGTTCCAAAACATCCCAAAGGTGTTTATAGGATTAATGTGAGGACTGTGGAGGCCGGTCCATTACAGGGATGTTATTGTCGTGTAACCGCTCCGCACAGGCCGTGCATTATGAACAGGTGCTCGATCGTGTTGAAACATGTAATCGCCATCCCCGAATTGCTGTTCTACAGTGGGAAGCAAGAAGGTGTTTAAAACTTCAATGTAGGCCTGTGCTGTGTCAGTGCGACGCAAATCAACAAGGGGTGCAAGCCCCCTCCATAAAAAACACGACCACACCTAACACCACCGCCTCCGAATTTTACTGTTGGCACTACACACGCTGGCAGATGAGGTTCACCGGGCATTCGCCGTACCCACACCCTGCCATCGGATCGCGACGTATACCGTGTTTCGTCACTCCACACAACGTTATTACTGTTCAATAGTCCAATGTTTACGCTCCTTACACCAAGAGACGCGTCGTTTGACATTTACCGGCGTGATGTGTGGCTTATGAGCAGCCGCTCGGCCATGAAATCCAAGTTTTCTCACCTCCCGCCAAACTGTCATAGTGATGCAGTTTGGAATTCCTGTGTGATGGTCTGCACAGGTGGCTGCCTATTACACATTACGACTGTCTTCGACTGTTGGATGTCTCTGTCAGTCAGCAGACGAGGTCGGCCTGTACGCTTGTGTGCTGTACGTGTCCCTTCACGTTTCCACTTCATTATCACACCGGAAACAGTGGACCTAGGAATGTTTAGGAGTGTGGAAATCTCGCTTACAGACGTATTACAAGTGACACCCAATCACCTGACCACGTCAGAAGTCCGTGAGCGAGTTCCGCGGAGCGCCCCATTCTGCTCTCTCACGGTGTCTGATGACTACTGAGATCGATGATATGGAGTACCTGGCAGTAAGTGGCAGCACAATGAACCTAATATGAAAAACGTTTTTTGAGGGGGGGGGGGGGAGGGGGGCGGTGTCTGGATACTTTTGATTACATAGTGTACTATAGTAAAATTAGATAAGGCGTCAGTATATGTTAATGTTGTACTGAAAAACCTATTTTGTGGGTTTCTGAATGACTTGTAGTGTATTAAATTAAGAATTTTTTCATACAGTAATCCATTTGAGGCACTGAGAATCATAATGCCCTAAAGCATATCATCGTTGATTGTGAGACTTTAGCATTTATTCATACTACTGAAATCTGTTGGTCTTGAGTCAGGTTTATCCGTGCTGTAGGCCCAAATTGCATATATGAAAATTCACGAAAAGCTGTATCACTGGTTTCTCTGATATTCACTTAAATGTGGGATCGACGGCGGTGTGCTTTAAGAGCTTATGAATCTCAGGCCCGCATTTATATTCTTTTCAAGTGACCATGTTGGCAGACATAACTACCTTCGTTTAATCATTTCGACAAACGGCACTTTGCATTTAGTTGGTTGTTGACTGTGCGGGACTCGGCTTTCGTGTGCAGTGTAAATATGAACTGTGTTGAATCTATTTTAAATGCTAACAAAAAAAGTACAGCTGTGAGGACGGGTCGTGAGTCTGCTTGGGTAGTGTGATAACTAGGAATAACACAATAAATACATCACCCTTCTACGGTTTACTGACGCAACACTGATACAAATAATTTTTTTACCAAGCGCCAAGTTGTAGATGAACACTTTACGGAAAATTATATAAATTGATGGTGGTTATACCGATGTCCAGGAAGCGCAAGTGAAATGCAGAATTCCGGCGGAAATAACTCCGTTGACATACTAAGCCTAGTGACGTCGGAGTCGAAGTTCCAATATAGCATTCGTATTCTGTCTAGAGCGCAGCAATTTCAACATCGAGCAGCAGGTCCTCCGCAGAGTAGAACCACCGATTAGTGGAGTACAACGCAGCACGATGAGAACTGGCTTGTAGACGTCAGTACCGGCATTACATAGTTAATAGAGTCGACACCCGTGATGTAGGGGTTGCGTCTGAGTCATAATCAAAACGTCTTCGGTCTTGGGTTCGAATCCCGTCGCTGTTTAAATTTTGATTAATAATGAGCATTGGCGGGCGAAGACTTCCGGCGTAATAAATGCCCCTCATTCTGCCAACGGCCTTGTCGAATAGGGCGGATGAGCGGAAAGAGGTTCAGGGCACTCTCTTGTCCTAGGGGTGGGAAACTGCCCCTAAAGGCGGAAGAATCAGCAATGATCAACGGCATGAGGATGCAGAAGGGAATGGAAACCACTGCATTAAACACACGTAACGTGCATCAGCAGAACATGTGGCCTGTAACTGAAGAAGTGTCATGATGATCTCTCCATTGGCAAAGGACTCCGCAATGGTACCCTATTCGGATCTTCAGGAGGGGACTGCCAAGGGGGAGGTTACCATGAGAAATGATTGATTAATCAACGAAAGGATAACGTTCTACGAATCGGGGCGTGGAATGTCAGAAGCGTGAACGTGGTAGGGAAACTAGAAAATCTGAAAAGAGAAATGCAAAAGCGCAATCTAGATATAGTAGGGCTCAGTGAAGTGAAGTGGAAGGAAGACAAGGATTTCTGGTCAGATGAGTACCCTTAATATCAACAGCAGCAGAAAATGGTATAACAGGAGTAGGATTCGCTGTGAATAGGAACGTAGGGCAGTGAGTGGGTAGCTGTGAACAGTTCAGTGACAGGTTTGTTCTTATCAGAGTCGACAGCAAACTAACACCGGCAGTAATAGTTCAGGTATACATGCCGACGCCGCAAGCTGAAGACGAAGAGAGAGAGAAAGTGTATGAGGATATTGAAAGGGTAATACAGTACGTAAAGGAGGATGAAAATCTAATAGTCATGGGGGGACTGGAACGCAGTTGTAGGGGAAGGAGTAGAAGAAAAGATTACAGGAGAGTATGGGCTTGGGACAAGGAATGAGAGAGGAGAATGACTGAATTCGGTAACAAGCTTCAGCTAGTAATAGCGAATACGCCGTTCAAGAGTCACAAGAGGAGTAGGTATACTTGAAAAAAGCCAGATGATATGGGAAGACTTCAATTACATTACATACATCATGGTCAGACAGAGCTTCCGAAATCAGATACTGGATTGTAATGCGTACCCGTGAGCAGATATAGACTCAGATCACAATATAGTAGGCTGAAATTTAACAGTCAGGAAGAATCAATACGCAAAGAAGTGGGATACGGAAATACTAAGGAGTGAGGAGATACGGTTGAAGTTCTCTAAGGCTATAGATACGGCAGTAAGGAAAAGCTCTGCAGGCAGTACAGTTGAAGAGGAATGGACATCTCTGAAAAGGGTTATCAACGGAGTTTGGAAGGAAAACAGGTACAAAGAAGGTAACTGCGAAGAAACCATGTGTAACAGAAGAAATATTTCAATTGATGGATGAAAGGAGGAAGTACAAAAACGTTCCGGGAAACAAGTCAGTTGTACGATGCCAGTTCAAAAGTAGAAAAAGAACTTGATTTTCTTTGTGCACAAATGATTGCTATTGATATGCTGCTGTACAGAATTTCCGACCACCAAGGTTTGAAAAAATTGTTTGTCCCTTAGACAGCAGATATGAGTTGCCCGATAAAACCACACTTAAATGTTTACTTATCTCAAAACTACAGGGAGAGAGAAGAATAAATTAGAGAAAGACAGTAGAAAATTTAATTTTTTTAGTGTTACAGCGGACATGGGGGAAAACAACGCGATGGAAGGCATACTGCCATTGACTTGCCACTTTATTATAGACGAAAAATTAGTTTCTCCCATATTAAAAGTGACAAAAACTGCTGGTCATCACAACGCAGACACTATACACATGTAACTGACTTTTTTTTTTTTTTTAATCTTTCTTTCTTTAATTCGTCAATGCCACGCTGCGTTTCGTTGCATTCTTGTGATCGGTATGTGTCGGTAGTAAAGTCGGCGTAACTTTTAAGGTATTTCTTGACAGTTTCAGCCCTCCCCTCCCCACCCCTCCACTTCCCGACCCCACTCCCCCTCACCGCTCTTGTCGATAGAAATCTGAACCCACCGTGTCATTTGTGTTCTGTTTACGCACACTGCCAACCGTAACAAATCACTGAATAATTGCGTTACAACAGTCTTAATATATTTTCTTATTCATTACTACAAATAAGCAACACATTTTAACATAGATGTCTCTATAATGTGCTTCCTCTAAACATTGTTACTTCCGCGACCAAAGTTTTCACTTTAGAGTTTGTGCTATAGCAGACCAGCAAGTGAGAAACTAACGCGAACCGCAACACTGTCTGAACCAAAAATAATACAGCACAGCAAAATCAGCTGGCAGTGGCGTCACAATTACTGTGTTGCTGCCTTCAGTACGTAAACAACTTACTTTTGTAGCGATTTATGCGGAAGTGTTTCTGTGGTGTCACCGCCAGACACCACACTTGCTAGGTGGTAGCCTTTAAATCGGCCGCGGTCCGTTAGTATACGTCGGACCCGCGTGTCGCCACTATCAGTGATTGCAGACCGAGCGCCGCCACACGGTAGGTCTAGAGACACTTCCTAGCACTCGCCCCAGTTGTACAGCCGACTTTGCTAGGAAAGGTTCACTGACAATTACGCTCTCATTTGCCGAGACGATAGTTAGCATAGCCTTCAGCTACGTCATTTGCTACGACCTAGCAAGGCGCCATTACCAGTTAATATTGAAATTATAAAACCTGTACCGTCAAGAGCGATGTACACCAATTATGGATTAAAGTTAAGTATTCCAAGAACTACGTTCTTTTCTTGTTAGACTCAACTCCTTTAACTGTTCCAGACCTCACGCCAGTCTGCGTGTAATTAAACGCGTGCATTTCGGCCTCCTCTAGCAACACGGTGTTGGCTCTTCTGCCAACACAGTAGTTTCCATTGTGTCAGCGAATCTGAACAGAATTAAAATTTTCGGTGCTTATCGAAAAGCGTCAGTATTAATGCATATGCCAAAAAAGACTAACCACAGCAAATTGTAAACATAAGCCTTACTAACCGAATCGGAACTTTGTAGTGTCTATAGAAAACTCACAGCTTTTGTGTAATTGAAGCTGTTGTATCGCCACTACAGTGAAGCTGACGAAACGCTATCTATCAGGTTCTGTCAATGCAAACTTTGAGCGCCGCGGGCATATTATAGGAATATATCGGTATGATGGGTGAAGGTGGCAGCACTGCTGTCTCTCGCCGCACCTTTCCTTATCCTTCATTAATACCGTATTGTGCTCCTTATACCGCTCCGTGCGCTTCTTCTGACGAAAGGCGTGACACCCAACATAACTTCTACGTTTTATGTCGACTGCACTAAGATCTCAAGTGCTGCCGATCTCAGCGATGTAGGAGCTGTAGCACTGCAGTAGAGTGATGGCCTTTCTGTTTTGTACTGAGTGTCAACTAAACTGAGGAAAAACAATGAGAGAAGAAGCCATCCTTGATCTCTTCAAAGCAATCTTGTTATTCCCATGTGCAGTTTATACCGTATCTGCTGCAGTTCATCAGCAGGCTTGCACACCTAGGGTAGCGCACTGCGTGGCAGACCAGTGAACACTTCTCCTCCCGCATCCCTATTCCTTATGGTGACCTTCTTCTCCTTCCTGTTCCTCCTTTCCCCGTGCTGAAGCTCAACGTAACATCGGCAAGTAACATATTGGCCCAATTTGTATGAGACATGGTTTTTTTTATGTGAATGTAATTTTTCAGATTGCAAGACGTTGAAAAAAAGAAATTTTTTGACAATACTATGCAAAATTTCTGACATACTGACAGGTTACTTTAAAATTACACTTTTTTTCAGGTCATCAATCAAATATTACAAGAATACAATATCCGTGATAAGACAGTGGAAGTGGTTACAGACAACGCTGCAGTTACGAAAAAGCTGTATAACTATTAAAGATTCGACATTCACCCTGTTTTGCCCACTGCATCAAGATAACAGTATAAGATTGTTTCAAAGCACAAATATTTTCCAAAATTTTATTGAAAACAAAGGCTATTGTGACCTTCTTTCATAACTGTACACTAGCCAGCGACAAACTGCGCAGTGATCGAAAAAGCAAACAAAAAATAACTGAGACTGATAAAGAGGTGCAGTGTTGATGGAACAGCTCATTCCATAAGCTCAAAAGAATTTTAGAAGTACGAATTGAGCTTTTGATAGCGATCAATGTAAGTTCAAAAGCACTGCCTACCCTCACAGCAGAAAATTACTTAGCTATACAAAAGATAATAGATCTTCTTGAACCTTTTGAAGTAGCAACAACAACAATCTCAGGGGAGTCATCCATCACTGCTTCCTTAATTATACCTCTTACACAAGGTATTGCTGCAAAGTTTTCAGACTTGTAAAGCGCCTTAACTGCTAATGAAGGACGCAGTGTTTTATATCCTTGATTAAATCAGTCAATGAAAGAGTGAAACCATTTAACACTGACTTAATATGCTTGTGACATTAGATCGCATATGAACACAATTTCCAAACTCCATAAAAGACCCATAAGAATAATAACCAAAAATACTAGTCGAGCTCATTGTAAAGATCTGTTCAGAACACTGGGGATTTTAACTGCTCCATGTGAATACATTTACCAGTCAGTTGTACACATCAAAAATGACATTGGTAATTACTGCACAAACAGCTCTGTCCATGACCGTGCAACAAGAGATAGACTCAACTTACATTTACCAAGAAAAAGTAAGCATAAAACTCAAAACAGCATTTTCTACCAAGGAATAAAACTGTACAATAAATTACCAAAAGAGATTAAAGAAATTGCAAAAATACACTTATTTAAAAAGGTAGCTGTTATTCAATACATTTTATTCATTGAATAACTACTTAGCTAAAACTGAGTAGGGGTTTGGTGAAAATTGTTACACATATATATAATAATAATGATTATAAAATATCCAATATTCCACATAACACCTCCACTTTACGTTTTTTGCCTTTTTTCCTTTCTAGAAATACTTACCCCCCCAAGCTAAGCATAGCACAACACTAACACCTCTTCCTCTTTCTGAGCTCAACATCTCACTCATTATGGAGGAATGCTGACTCTGTTTTTCAGGATAGCAAATGGGAAGGTGCGGAGCAGAAAATGACCCAGAGGTCACCAGTGTGTGTGTGTGTGTGTGTGTGTGTGTGTGTGTGTGTGTGTGCGTGTAGTGAGTGAAGTGTTATGAAACGATGTGTGTGTAGTGTGTGCAGTGACTGACAGTGAGATGTGAGTGAACAATGTGGCATTACATTATTTAATAAGTTATTTGTAAAAAAGTATACCAAGAGTAAATCAAATGCTTGTCTCTAACTAGAAGTCTGTAAATATATGTGTATACGAATTAGGTTATTTTAAATTGATCATGTCCTATGTACTCGTAAAAAGAGATCTAGGGATGAATAAAGCTACTACTGCTACTACTACTACTACTACTAGGTTTAAAAAAAACTGTTTCAGAACATTTCAAAAGGCAGAGAACGCTGCACAACTACTTCAGAAACAGTATACTGCTATCATCGCATCAACTACAAGAATAATACCTGAAAGAGAAGCATCCATGACCTGCGTTAATACGTTTACTGATACGTAAAACAGTTTGGAATCGGATGATCTGATGTTTTTGTCCAATTAACAACAGCGTAACGTCAATGTCGTTACACCAGTCAGTAGCTCCATAACTGAGCTACATCAATATTTTGAAAAACCTGTAATAGACAAGCATGCTTGTGTATTAGAATATTGTGCGAAATCTATTACGATGTTTCGTGTCATGGCCGTTAAATTTTTGGGATGTCCAACGACATCAGTTCCTGCAGAGATGGTTTTCTCCATGTCAGTAGAAATAATTACTTAAAAACACAACAGTATAAAGAAAAGAATTTAAAAAAATGGTTCAATGGCTCTCAGCACTATGGGACTTAACTTCTGAGGTCATCAGTCCCCTAGAACGTAGAACTACTTAAACCTAACTAACCTAAGGACATCACACACATCCATGCCCGAGGCAGGATTCGAACCTGCGACCGTAGCTGTCGCGCGGTTCCAGACTGCAGCCCCTAGAACCGCTCGGCCACTCCGGCCGGCAGAATTTAAAAACCTCAAGTGTATCTTTTAATGTTGTGTTTTAAATAACAGACTAAAGTACAAAAATTTAAATTCCTTACTTTTTATAAAACAAAATTTGCATATTTTGTATTGTTGTACCGGTAATTTAAGCAATGGAAATTCTTAGAAAGATATTTTTCATTTGAAATACCTGCGCATAGCAATCGATAGTTAATCGGTACATCAATAGGAATTTAAAGGTACTATCGATAATATCCGATGTGTCAACTATCGATGTTAAAATAACATTACGGTCCGGGGCGGCGTTGCAGCCTTGCTCGAATTGATATTAAACTATAAGTCACATTGAATGCTCCACATATGACTGTCTAGTGGGCTCGTTCTCTACGCAGACAGGACGCTGACGCCGTTGTGTGAAGCGTTAATAGTGCCTCACGCGAGCACCTTGTTTGCTTCTGACTCTGCTGGGCCGTCCTGAACGTAGCGTCAAGAATATAGAAAGGAAATTGACTGGGCTTCTTCTTGTTGTGCTAAAGGCACGCTTTTCTTTCTGTGAGACTCTGCTGAGAGCTGAAGAAAAGTTTTTGCTAGTTATTATGGGACTATCCCAGTTAACATGTTAGGCGAATCAGAGTTCAAAACTCTTTGCTAGATTAATAATTCTAGTGATTTAAAGGCACCGATATGAGAAAACCGTACCTCAAAGTTACGTGTGCGAAATTTGTATTCGGAGGTACGTTTAAGGTTCATGCTTCTCTGTTCGTCTTGAAAAATAGATTGGCATACGAACGCAAGCTATGATTGTGCAGATAATTTAACCACTAGTACCTTTGTTGACGACAGTGCCCATGCTTGTAAATTGCCCACTGGTAGACGTAGCAAGGCTTAGTTTCTTAAGCATCTTCTGTGTGTTAAGTGTTTTCTTACGGTTGAGATCTAACTTTTGGTGGTCTAAGTGTTCTGCCTACGACCGGTTGTGTGACCAAGTTGGCTAAGCGGCTTGTGCTGTTGTAACTGGCCATGCAAAACAACGACCCTGTGGTCTGTTGAGTGTTTTTTGTTTCTGTTTTTTTTTTGTTTTTAAGGAAAGGAAGAATTTTTTAAGAGTGCAGTCTCTTGTAAGGTTGATTGATGCCTTGCCGCTTTATTTAATGCTAATTTTACTGTAGAAAGTTCATCATGTAGGAAGTTGGTCAATATTTATGCTAATACCGATAAAGCTTATTTTATGACTTTTGGAAGAAGTTAAAAATTAAAATGTGTATGCACTATTGGACTCATTGTTTCCACTCCAGCAGCCCCTGTGCCTGCTTTACTACCTACCATTCTGTAATAACAAAACAATATCAGTTTCTTCTTCTGAGCTTCTATGCCTTCTTGACATACCGAGCATAACAGAAAAATGCTTGAGCCTAAAAGCAAGCAGTACCTTCTGACCTTTAACACAAGCGATAACTGCATTTCCTGTCCCTTCATGCATGCGAAGTTGCGTTGTCACCCAGTCGGCAAGCACTCATATCTCTCAGATCCGTTTCTCTTGAGCAGCTTCATGAGCAGATGGCCTCTATGTCTACAATAAACGCTTCTCCATCTCCAAGCTCAAGCACACACTCAGAGGGTCACGAATTTTCTTCATTTCCTGCGTGATTGTAATATACGCTTCTACAAGCACTGGAACCGATGTGCGAACCGCAATGAAACACCTTTCGTACATCTTGAGAAAACTATCGAGCAAATAAATTAATTTCTCTCCATCTTACAGCCTCATTTTCTCGCTCGATAATGGACTGGATTTCTTATCATTGTTCATCATACTATGATGCATCGAAATTAAGTAACCCACTGCACAAAATTTTACGAGTCTGCAGCGGTAAAAACGCATTGTGTAGACTCTGCATTTTGTTTATTTTAGTTCATATATTACTGCTTATGAAATGTAGCTAATATATCTAAATGGTATTTTAAGTTAAGAACAGAACGGTCCGTTGTCGAAATATTGTCTTGTACGTCGACAACAGCGTCGCGTGGAGTGCGCCCAATTCTATCTATGCAGATCGTGGATCACGAGGTCCTAACACGGGTCGTAATTTCATACAGTACATCAAAGTTTTTTTTACAAACGATTGCAAGCAAAGAGGCACGCGTTTTCTGTATCATTAATGCTTGAAACATTTTTATATTGACGTAATTATAATTTTTCTCAATGGACGTTTTATTTTTTAACGGCATTTAACGTTTAGTCAAAGAAAAACACAGCAGCATGCAGTGGTTAATATTTATCATATTTTGTGTCGTCTGCTGAGGTTTAATTGGAAGTTGTTTTATCTTGTGTCAGAAGATGTAATGTTTTCAGTCTGCATCAAGATCTTTTGTTTATTTACAACCTTTAGTGCGCTTTCTGCCTGCATCAGCTTACCAATAGTTTTTCGGCACCGCTACTGAAGTAGTCTTTGCAGTCAGACGTCTGATTCTCGGCTTCAATTTCTTTTATCAAAATATCTTACATCAATAACGTCATCATCCTGTCATACCAAGTACTACGTAGAATTGCCTGTCCTGTAGAACAATATAACATACTAAAAGAGTATTCCCAGTGATGGAAGACTAATAGTTACTTAGAGCCACACTAGCCATAATCATTAACTTTCTGTATCCATTTCAACCTTAATGATACGACAGCAGATTCGCCATTTTATTTCCAGAATATCTAATGTACTTTTGATTATCCTGCGTGCTCAAGACAGATAATAGCTAAAAAGGGTTTCACTTGAAATTATTGCACCCTATGATCGGGCTACATAGACCTGTATAATATTTGGATTCAGGAGAAGTAACGCCTCTGGACAAAACATGTAATTCAATATTTGCGGAAAACTGCATTACGGTGTTATGTCATCGATGACATGTACCCAGTTTGCGAACTGCTAGTGAATTATACAGTTATCGAAAAAACGCAATTAGTTTTTCGCTGTTGGTTCAGGAGGGAGTAATGATGGAGGACATCCCAAAGAGCTTCACGTTTCGTACGGATAATGCTACACGTTCTAGAGCGACGAAGCCAGTAATTCAACACAATCATTTTCAGACAATAAGTAAAACACATCAAAAGTCGTCACGGGCAACATTTATGCTCTGTCTCTGGTCAAAATATCCACAATCCATGAAAACGAAGTAATTTAACACCAGTATGGATCAAGTGTAGAAGTAACTAGCACATCTTGTCTTCAATAGCAGAAGTTATATAACCACACAAGTTTACATGATAATTAACAGCATGATTAATTTACCAACATGCTTGTGCTTTACTCTTCCTGAGACACTAGCTGATGTGCCACTTTCGTTTGTAAATTTTGTCATAGCATTATGTTCTTTGCGGTAACATGTATATATAGAAAGTATACGGCACAAGTTACTCGCGCATAGCCTATTTTACAAAATATATACATTGCCATGAAATTCGCAACGATCTAGCTAACCAGATACATTGCTAGTTGGTGCTACGTTTCGAAAAGCCAGATAGGCAATTTGTCTCACGGTTTAAGCTGTGCATTTCGCAGTGAAGTGATGATGGTGGTGGTGATATGTCAATGTGAACACACGACAGAAATGTCTTTAGCATCTGTTCTATAATTCCGTGAGACGAGTGTGGATAAAGGTCGCAAAATTATTAAGTCGTGTACTGCTAAAGGAGAACATAAAGAATGACCTAAAAACGTACCCGCACACACAAACACACATACACACACACAAAAACAACGAAAGTCACGTTGTCAGATGTAAGACTTGAGTAAAAAAGGTAAAAAAAAAAACAGTGTAAAGAGCTAAAATGATACAGCAGATAGCTGTGGCAGGCTGGTCATGGTCACAGGCCACTGTGCAACACACTGTTATCTACAAACCTAAGCTTATGCCACAGTCCATAATTATCACAAATTTTTAAAAACTTAGTCACACTGGCCTCACCATTAATTCGAATAGACGGCAGTTACCCACCTAATTTTCTTCTGCCCTTTATCACTACATAAAATTAACTCAGTTCCCAGTTAAGTCATACCAGGCAATATCTTCTGCGAACAATGTAGCTACACTGTATTAGTACTAGTTTTGGAGTATCAATAGAGAGCACATCCGTCTCACATTCATGGAATAGGCCGAAGGTCTTAATTGTCTATCTGCTGTGTTGTAGACCGCTTCATTTCGCTGAGTGATTAAATTGTTAGTAATTCACAACCGCTCAGGGTGGTCGTTGGGTTACTGTGTACTGCAAAGATACGTTTACCGCGTCTTTGAAATGGAGCCGTTGCCAGCACTTTAAATGGCGACTGAAAGCTCCTACTGACACAACCTTGCACAAATACCTGTGTCTACGGCTGGCGCTCGCCCAAACTAAGGTGCGCAAACATGACGAGCTCACCTTCCTAGTATCGTCGTGCTGGCTAGATGAGGTCGACACGAAAAACATTACAGCATCTCACACTGACCATCACGCTCAAGCGACGCTGTACTGCAGAGGGTATGAAGTTGGAGCGCTCGAAGCTGATGTTACAAGACGAGCAACGACCGTACAATGATGTGGACTGCAGCAGGTTAGCGTCTCTGGCAGAACAGTCAAAACTGTATCCTCCTCCTCTCATATGTAAAAAATTCCTTTCTGCAATTTTTTACTAAGCATATTTCACAATTTTTTTAAATACCTTGAAGGATTAATAAAAATACAGTGCAGCGAAACTGACCACACAGTGAGATTCGTTAGAAGAATTGTGTTCGTTAGAGGTTAGACCAATGTTACCCAACCTTTCTAAGATCATTATCCCAGAGTGCAGTTAGACGTTAGCTAATAATGCTCCCCCCTTCCCTCCCTGTTGCTCCACCACCAGCAACGTTAAGGCGAACTAAACTTTATAATGAAAAAGAATTTTCCTCGAATACTTTCATTTTTAATATGATGTAAGATAGTTAATGTTTAGATTCTGTATGTATTTTATTAAACCAAGAATTGAGACGGTTGGTTTTTCTAACAAAATTTTTATATTTGGTTTGTTGTCAGTCAATGCATATTCGAGATCCGAAATGAGAAATAATTTGGGTGACGGTCACGGTTAAAGCAGGCTCAGATATGGTAATTGGATGTCTCTATAGGCCCCCTGGCTCAGCAGCTGTTGTGGCTGAGCACCTGAGGGATAATTTGGAAAATATTTCGAGTAGATTTCCCCACCATGTTATAGTTCTCGGTGGAGATTTTAATTTGCCGGATATAGACTGGGAGCCGCACGGGATTAGCCGAGCGGTCTAAGGCGCTGCAGTCATGGACTGTGCGGCTGATCCCGGCGGAGGTTCGAGCCCTCCCTCGGGCATGGGTGTGTGTGTTTGTCCTTAGGATAGTTTAGGTTAAGTAGTGTGTAAGCTTAGGGACTGATGACCTTAGTAGTTAAGTCCCATAAGATTTCACACACATTTGAACATTTGAACATATAGACTGGGATACTCAAACGTTCATAACGGGTGGCAGGGACAAAGAATCCAGTGAAATTTTTTCAAGTGCTTTATCTGAAAACTACCTTGAGCAGTTAAACAGAGAACCGACTCGTGGCGATAACATATTAGACCTTCTGCTGACAAACAGACCCGACTATTTGAAACAGTTAACGCAGAACAGGGAACCAGCGATCATAAAGCGGTTACTGCATCGATGATTTCAGCCGTAAATAGAAATATTAAAAAAGGTAGGAAGATTTTTCTGTTTAGCAAAAGTCACAAAAAGCAGATTTCAGAGTACCTGATGGCTCAACGCAAAAGTTTTGTCTCAAGTACAGATAGTGTTGAGGATCAGTGGACAAAGTTCCAAACCATCGTACAATATGTGTTAGATGAGTTATGTGCCAAGCAAGATCGTAAGAGATAGAAAAGAGCCACCGTGGTACAACAACCGAGTTAGAAAACTGCTGCGGAAGCAAAGGGAACTTCACAGCAAACATAAACATAGCCATAGCCTTGCAGACAAACAAAAATTACGCGAAGTGAAATGTAGAGTGAGGAGGGCTATGCGAGAGGCGTTCAATGAACTCGAAAGTAAAGTTCTATGTACTGACCTGGCAGAAAATCCTAAGAAATTTTGGTCTTATGTCAAAGCGGTAGGTGGATCAAAACAAAATGTCCAGACACTCTGTGGCCAAAATGGTACTGAAACAGCGGATGACAGACTAAAGGTCGAAATACTAAATGTCTTTTTTCAAAGCTGTTTCACAGAGGAAGACTGCACTGTAGTTCCTTCTCTAGATTGTCGCACAGATGACAAAATGGTAGATATCGAAATAGACGACAGAGGGATGGAGAAACAATTAAAATCGCTCAAAAGAGGAAAGGCCGCGGGACCTGATGGGATACCAGTTCGATTTTACACAGAGTACGCGAAGGAACTTGCCCCCGTTCTTGCAGCGGTGTACCGTAGGTCTCTAGAAGAGCGTAGCGTTCCAAAGGATTGTAAAAGGGCACAGGTCATCCCCGTTTTCAAGAAGGGACGTTCGAACAGATGTGCAGAACTATAGACCTATATCTCTAACGTCTATCAGTTTTAGAATTTTGGAACACGTATTACGTTCGAGTATAATGACTTTTCTGGAGACTAGAAATCTACGCTGTAGGAATCGGCATGGGTTTCAAAAAAGACGATCGTGTGAAACCCAGCTCGCGCTATTCGTCCACGAGACTCAGAGGGCCATAGACACGGGTTCCCAGGTAGATGCCGTGTTTCTTGACTTCCGCAAGGCGTTCGATACAGTTCCCCACAGCCGTTTAATGAACAAAGTAAGAGCATATGGACTATCAGACCGATTGCGTGATTGGATTGAAGAGATCCTAGATAACAGAACGCAGCATGTCATTCTCAATGGAGAGAAGTCTTCCGAAGTAAGAGTGATTTCATGTGTGTCGCAGGGGAGTGTCGTAAGACCTTTTCTATTCACAATATACATAAATGATCTTGTGGATGACATCGGAAGTTTACTGAGGCTTTTTGCGGATGATGCTGTGGTGTATCGAGAGGTTGTAACAATGGAAAATTGTACTGAAATGCAGGAGGATCTGCAGCGAATTGACGCATGGTGCAGGGAATGGCAATTGAATCTCAATGTAGACAAGTGTAATGTGCTGAGAATACACAGAAAGAAAGATCCCTCATCATTTAACTACAATGTAGCAGGTCAGCAACTGGAAGCAGTTAATTCCATAAATTATCTGGGAGTACGCATTAGGAGTGATTTAAAATGGAATGATCATATAAAGTTGATGGTCGGTAAAGAAGATGCCAGACTGAGATTCATTGGAAGAATCCTAAGGAAATGCAATCCGGAAACAAAGGAAGTAGGTTACAGTACGCTTGTTCGCCCACTGCTTGAATACTGCTCAGCAGTGTGGGATCCGTACCAGATAGGCTTAATAGAAGATATAGAGAAGATCCAACGGAGAGCAGCGCACTTCGTTACAGGATCATTTAGTAATCGCGAAAGCGTTACGGAGATGATAGATAAACTCCAGTGGAAGACTGCAGGAGAGACGCTTAGTAGCTCGGTACGGGCTTTTGTTAAAGTTTCGAGAACATACCTTCACCGAGGAGTCAAGCAGTATATTGCTCCCCCCTACGTATTTATTGCTAAGAGACCATGATGATAAAATCAGAGAGATTAGAGCCCACACAGAGGCATACCGACAATCCTTGTTTCCGCGAACAATAAGAGACTTGTATAGAAGGGAGAACCGATAGAGGTATTCAAGGTACCCTCCGCCACACACTGTCAGGTGGCTTGCGGAGTATGGATGTAGATATTGGAAGTCATGCTGCAACTATATTCTCGTCCTTTCTGTTTCGTTGGTGTCAAAGTCAAAATTCTGTTTTTACCTAATTATTCACGATAACGTTTCTTTTCCACGTGTTGTGTTTCTATAGCTTGTGTGCTAAAATAAATAATGAAGCAACTCCCAGTGCATCACGAGTGTTACCCACAACTCCTTCTGAGAGGAGAGAGCTGCACCACTCACCTCCCTAGCGACACTTTCTTCACCCGCACCACCATCTGCAAACGACCAAGTTTGTGTGTGTGTGTGTGTGTGTGTGTGTGTTTGTGTATGTGTGTGTGTGTTTGTTTTACTTACCATTTGCATATCACTTGAATGTCGGACTACTTACTTCTGAACTGACTGAAATTAGGACACGTCAGCCTTCAAATGCTCTTTATCTGACCATTGCCTATAATAATAATAATAATAATAATAATAATGATAATAATAGTAATACTGTTTACAGCGCTATAGCAGTTACTGTTGTGTTAGCCGGCCGTAGTGGCCGAGCGGTTCTAGGCGCTACAGTCTGGAACTGCGCGACCCCTACGGTCGGAGGTTCGAGTCCTGCCTCGGGCATGGATGTGTGTGATGTCCTTAGGTTAGTTAGGTTTAAGTAGTTCTAAGTTCCAGGGGGCTGATGACCTCAGAAGTTAAGTCCCATAGTGCTCAAAGCCATTTGAACCATTTTTTACTGTTGTGTTATACTCTCTATTAGTTCGTTTATGTGTTTGTAAGTGAGTAATGAAGCAATTCCTTGTCCACTGCAGGAAGCACATATAACGTGGAGAAGAAATTTTCGTAAGATATTTAGCATTTGTTACATGTGTCACTTGTGCTGTCTACATGCACAGTTCAAAACAAAGGATATGTATAGTTGGTGGATGATGTGAACATGCGGTTCGTACATACATTTCTCAAGAGTAACTTCCAACACAATGTGTCATGCTTTAATGATAGTATTCGAAACAAATATAATTGTTAATTTATGTAATTGATACCACCTTTTCATGCACGGTGAAAAGACGGAAGTTCCTTAGAGCTGGTAAGCTAGAACGTAAGGTTCTGGAGTAAAAGCCACTGCATCTTTGGAATAGAACTTTATTAACAAACAAATTTACAAACAATTTGTCATTGAACAACAGTTATTTTAAAAACTTTCCCCAGAGTGAAATTTACGGGGACTATCTCACTGCAGCAACTACTTTGTTAAAATTAACACGTACTTAATAATAAACTTACGGGCGCTAGCACACCAACGATTATCATTTTTTAACAAAAGCTCCAGATAAGAACTACGGGGGCTACCCCACTGCAGCAATTACTCTTTCTTAAAAAACATATGCCGAATATTAAACACTTTAAAATATTAAGACTTGCCTCAAGATGAAATTTACGGGCAGCGGGAATTCCTCTTCCTCTAAAGGTAAGTATTGAACTTCCGACTATCTGAAAGGCAGCAGTTCACTAGAACAGTTTGCCTTCAAAGAATGAACAGCTGTATATGTTACCGGCCAAACCCGATTTTAGGATGAATTAGTTTCGCCTAGGTCAAACTCGTTCATCCTGTTACCGACAGGATAAAACAGTTTAGCCTAGGTCGAATCGGTTTAACCTAGTTAGAATTTACATGCTTTGAAATAAACTGAACTAGTTTTGCCCAGTCGGAATGCATGTCACTGCCAATACGAACGGGGAATCCCCGAATTACCCCTGGCTCGCCCCTCGCGCCTCTCAACCGCTCTTCCCTCGCACTGTTCTTTGTTTTGAACGGTATTTTGCATCGAGGAGTGCGCGTGTTCGGTTGCTGGTTGTGTCTAAAAGATTTTATTATAATCCTAGTATAATTACTGTGAAGCGTTTCATCATGGATGAGCCTTCCTGTAGTAGAAAAGCCAATCAAAAGTTTTGGAGAGAAAAGTTTCTGGAGGAAATATTGCAGAGTGAAAACAAAAGGTCTTCTCATTATAATGTGTTATCAGTAGCTGAATACGACCATTTTGTTAAACAAGTAGAAGACGCGGAAAAGTTGGAAAAAAGAAAATCATTACAAGAAAGAAGACTGTAATGATTTGCTGTTTTGAAAATTGGTGATGTGAAAAAACTCATTGCTCGGTGTGAAGGGAATATAGAATACTTTGTTCCAGGTGATGAACTTTATGATTTGATTGACGCAGCTCATGTACGTGTGGGACATGGTGGTCGCGATAGGATGTTAGCCAAGACATCAAAAATGTATGCCAATATCACAAAGGAAATGATATGCCAATTCTTCATTCGGAAACGAATATCAGATGCCAAGTCGATCTGATTGATTTCCAAACACAACCAGACGAAAATTTAAAATTCATTCTAATTTACCAAGACTATCTCACAAAATTCGTTCTCCTTCGTGCGTTAACATCAAAGAGGGCTGAAGAAGTGGCTTATCATTTGAATGACATATTCCTAACTGTAGGGGCGCCGTGCATTCTTCAATCTGATAATGGCAGAGAATTTGTCAATAATGTTATAAGTGAACTCGCAAAGCTTCGGTCAGAACTGAAAATTGTGCATGGGAAACAAAGGCACAGCCACAATCATGGTTCTGTTGAACGTGCCAACCAAGACACTGAAAATATCGTAAGTTCTTGGTTAAAGGACAACAATGCGATGTGGTAGTCGGAAGGATTAAGGCATGTCCAATTCATGAAAAATCGAGCTTACCACTCTGGCATGAAACAATCACCTTACAAAACATTATTCGGAATCGAACCTAGAGTGGGACTTCCCACTTTCTCGTTGCCTGAAGAAATAAATGATATTCAGGATGAAGATGACCTAAAGAAGGCAATCGAAGATGACAGCAATACTGAACGGTACGAAGACAGTGATGATGATAACACTGTGAAAATTAACACTAACGACATTCAAAATGTTAGAAAAATTGCGACAGAAAATTTGAAAAACAAGCTCAAAGAATGAAAGCTTCCTCTGACAAATCCCATTCACCAGACAGCTTACCATACCTATTCCAGATGTAGATAAAGGCAGAGGTGAGCATCGAAACATAATTGTAGTGATACTTAAAAAGACTGATGAGGGCTCTACAAAGCTGGCACCAAGCATGGATTACTTCAAAAATATTATTAGGGTATAATTTTATTAAAATTTTCCATAATGCTTTGTAATGAAATATTAAAAATATTTTTTAACTTATTTTTTATTTTCTTAGAACTGATTTCGACGTCTGCATTCAGAAGTTTTTTTTGGTGATACGCAAAAAATGAAGGTGACCTTCAGCTGAGCAGGTTGTTTTCTGCAGCGGCATTTGCTGTGAGAGGGCGATCTTCTGCAGTTTCAGACTTTCTTCTTTCCTTGCCTTCCTTGTGGTTGCCATCAACTCTTCTCCCACCAGTTGCCGCCCGCAGTTGAGAAGAATGCACTTGTAAGCATTTACATCAACATTGTGTCTGAAGAGGTTCGAGCGCTACTACCTCTACATAGTACCAGTGAAATTGTGTGTTTGTGTGTGTGTGTGTGTGTGTGTGTGTGTACATAATAGATCTGTAAAAGTGCGCTCATAGCCGGGGTACAGGGGAGGGGGCACGGTACCCTCCCGATGTAGCTCTCAGGGAAAAGAAAAAACATAGTATACTCAGATGTTAGTCTTTCGATAAGATGATTTGAGTGTCTCCATTACGGAGGTTTTTAAGATGGACGGGACTGTAACTTTTTTATGGCTACTTAAAAGTTAGTGCAATTACATATAAATATTTATCAGAATATTTTCATCTTCCCTCAATTACCATTTTACAGAAATATGTGGAAAACTAAAATGCCATATTAATGACAAAAAATTTCATGTGCTGAAAGAAGAAAAATTTCATTTGTTGAACGAGAAGATGAATCATTTTTCTCAAAGTGAATAACCTGAAATCTGTATGGACGAAATGGCATTAACGTCAAATTTATCGTATGATGTTTCATCAGATGTTGTCCCTGCTTTGTGCCAAATTTAATGTGACTTGTGCTAGCTGTAATTTAAGATAAGCAGGTAAATAAGAAGAAAGCCTCACAGGTGGACTAAGTGCTACTTCTGAGAAAGAGGTTCTTAAGAAGATACCTGTAAGCAGGAAAGATAAACACTGCAGGTACATACACTCAAGGCATAGAAGCAAGGACAAGACGAAAAGGAGAAGTAGCACCTAATCTCTAATAATGTAAAAATTGTGTCTAGTTTAGAATAAACTGATATGCGTCCGAAATGCGCTAAAAGAAAAAAAAAACTAGTGAGAAAAGCTACAATCGGCACAAAACATCAGAAATTACGCTCCAAGCACGTGGATATGATGATCAGTTTTTTGTAAACTTAAACACATACAGTTCTAATTAATTTCTCGTCTTCAGCGATTTTCGATAGTACAAAGAATATGCTTCTGTGGACGGCATGTGTTACACAGCACTAACATTTTATTATTATAGATTGATATTAACAGAAAGTGGGATATTACTTTAATTACATTTCTCTATTAATGTTGGAAAATTCACCACCATGTTCAGTGAATTGAAAATATACAAGTAACAACATTAAAAACAGCAAGTTCTCCGTTTATATCACGTCATTCTTCTGCTACTACAGGTTAGCCACTTTGGAGCTCTAGAATCACTTCAAGTGTCAGAAGGATGCTCTTTTTGCCCGGCAGAATTTCGCGACTGTTTGTCAGACAGTTCTACCACCGTAGCAAAGTCTGATACCATCTCACAGAGCCGTACAGAGGTCGTCGCGACACGGGTGTCTGCCAAGGGCGCAGGCACCAGGCACAGAGAGGCAGGAAAAAGTGATGTAAAAAAAAAAAAAAAAAAAAGGAAGAAATAACGGTATAGGAATTAACCAGAGAGGTACACGAGTTCTCCTACCCCTCGTTTTCTGCCTTTTACTAAAAGAAGAAACCTCTCGCTGCCCGTGACTGTAAGTACACCCTGCGGTGACTGTTATTTCTGCAACGTCATTTCGCGCAAGTAGCATCGTAAAACTTCCGAACGGACGTCTGTCGCTAACAAGGGTTTTGCGACAGGAATGGTACTGGTTTACATAGCAGTCACCTACACAACTCACTCGTGTTAGACAGTGAGGTTCCTTTTGTAGTTCTCTAAGATATCAAAGATCGGCGAGAAGATGCTGAAGCGAATATCGTATTTGACTGAAGGCTACCGAGGACTGGACCGCGACGCGACGGTGGAGAAAAGAAGCTAGAAAGGTGGAGGAGATGTTACGTAATTTGCTTGTCCTTGCAAACCATTATTTCTGTTTGCCTTCAAGTTTCGGTTACTACGATCTACTGTGTGAATAAATAGAAATTACAGAATAAGCCTTCTGCGTCTGCTAATAATGTTACAGTAGGTGTTAGTCATCATGATTATAGGCAGCTGTACCCTGTTCATCTGAGTTGAACCATAATTTAAACAAACATGTGCTCTGCCATTGGTCATCGGCTGCATTGCTCAAGCCTCTGAGGTGTCTTAAAACCACTGAAAGTAGGGCTACGTGTGTATTAGGTCATTTTGTTGTTATTCTAGCGCGATTTAAACCCTGACAGACGCAAATCGTTTAACCTTGTGATTTCCAACCTTGGGGTGATTACTCCATGGGGGGGATAACATGAATTTTTCTGAGAGGTAAAATGACCATGTCTGTCTACCAAACTTAATTATTTTTTAAAGATTATTATTATTATTATCATTTTGTAAGGCTTCAGTATTGATTACTGATGCATGTCTGTTGATAAATCGCTAGTATCGACGCCCATCAGAGAGGTTTGCCCGCGCCGGCTAGGAAAAGGGCCGTGCTGATAACATCCGTGAGTAGCGCGAGCGTTAGTTGGTTGTAGACGGGCAGTGGAAGCAGTCGCGTGTGCGAGCGAAGAGCTGAGGGACCCGCCGATTTGAAGTACAACACACTGTCGATTGGAGTCTGGTGTCCGAAGCGAAAGAGAGGAAGCGGCGGTGGCCGTCACAGTCGGGAAGTGCAATTGAATTTGGTACGGCAGAACCTTGGCACAGCCAGCTGCGAGCTGACAGCGGTACATTTCACTGTCCAGTTGAAAGTTTGTTACAGGGTTCGGAGCTTCCCACGGTTCTTCGGTGGTTTGTCTCCTTGAATTTGGTTTAATAACCGTCACTGTTTAGTGTCCAAAAATTTTATTTGAACAGCCAGTACAGAACTGTATCGGTTTGAGAGTAACTGCCACAGTGTGTCAGCGCACGTCAATGTATTTGAACATTTGTTTCAGGTTAAAGTATAAATATCACAGCGTGTTAATGGCGGAAAATTGTATCGAAGCGGCTAGCACAAACCGTTTGTTGTCATCGGCTGTTAGCGCCCGTAAACGGAAGTGAATGTGTGTCTCTAGTTCGAGAATATGTGCTACTATCTGTTCGCAAGGTTAACTCATATGATAAGCACTGCCCCAGACTGTAGCATTAATAAAATGAGTTGAATTTTTTTCTTATCAAAGTATGTTATACATGTTTGCTCGGGGTGTATATGTTACCAGCCAAACCCGATTTTAGGATGGACTAGTTTCGCCTAGGTCAAACTCGTTCATCCTGTTACCGACAGGATAAAACAGTTTGGCCTAGGTGGAATCGGTTTATACTAATTAGAATTTACATGCTTTAGGATGAATTGGTACCTCCTAGTCTGAACTAATTTCAGCTGGGTTGTATCTTCTATAAGCTTTTCAAAGTAAACTGAAGAAAGGAATAGAAATAAAACAGTCAATATGATTCATTAAAGTTATTTATTAAATAATCAGTAATTGCACATCTATCACTAGATCAAAGTACATATATCCATGCACAGAAATCACCTTATCTGCAATTTGCTCATTTACATCAAAGTTATCTTTGGTGGCACTTAAAAGTGCTGAGTACTTTGTTTTTCTTACAATTGCATTGGTTTTACAGTTTTTCACGCAATTGCATTTCATAAAGCCTTGCCCTGATCCAATATGAAGTAAAAGAGGGCATAAATTACGTGGGGGAAACATTTTACGAAGTGTGCTTCAAGGATAGGAACAAACATCTGTCTGCCAAGTAAGCAATGTGTCGTAGAAGGAAACAGTAATGTGCATGTAGCACTCTCATACTTTAATCATCACATAAACAAATGCTGTATTCTCCTTTTCTAAATGCAGCTTGTAAAGTTTAAGTGGTTGTATTTACTAATCATATCCAGTGTAACTACACCTGAAGAAGATAAATGTGACTTGTATGACGTTATACTACAATTTTTAGGTACATCACAGTCCATGAAAAATTATGACTGCACAACTGATTATATCTGTCTGAGAATTTAGCGTGTTACGTCAGCGACAATTTTAAGCATTCTTAAATGAAATGAGAGTATGCCGTTAGAAAAGATATACTGAAGTGTAATTTATCATTTTATGGATTATATCAAACCAATTGTGAATAACGATGTTATTAAAATTAAGAATAAATAGAACATTTGTAGTCGAATGAACAGTACTTCACAGTAGGCGTCATATCTCAAACAAAGCTCCATCAGTGTTGAAAAAACTTAATTTGAAAAATAATTTATTAATTGAAGGTTTGGAAAATGGAGCTACACTTAATTTCCCAAGTGTGTCTCAATATTGCCAAGAATACAACACCATGATTAAGATCATTTTAAACATCGGACGATTTTTAATCACGTTTCAGAAATTCAAAAATAATGTCTGTAAATTCCATCAGACACTTTTTTTAATTTCTGTAGAAGAACGATAAAGCTTTTCCAATAAATACTAATATAAGTATTGGTTGAGTGGGATGTTCTTTTAATTAGTCTGAGAGTAATAATGAGCTTAAAAGTACTTTAATACGATCGTGGCACTATGTTACTCCTTCTGCAAAGGTTAACCAAACGAGTTAGCAAAATCTGAAATTTGGTAACTCCGTTGTTGTGAAAGGTAGGATGGTTTTTCAAATTGCCAAAACATCTATAACAAAAAAATCCTATGCTATGGTAAACCTATAATCCTGTTACCAGGGAAGCTGATTTCATTTTCGTACATACTGCTTAGCTTTGCAAATGTGGCAGTTCGTTTACGGATCTGACTGGAAATATCTGCCCAAGTAATCTAGACTTATTATGAAGGAAGGTATTTTGGGAATAGGATTCGTGACAGCCAAAGTTAATGGCACACAGAAACAATAATCTGTTAATGCAATAATGGTTCCAGACACAGTATTTCAAATTTTGTTTCTTTACCTACAGTCACTAATTTTCTACGTCAGCTCATTTTACTCAACAGCGTAATCCTATACCAGAACTACTGTAATGTGTGTACTGATGTTCTTGCATGTATGTCTCCGACTATTGATCGGAAATATATCTACATTAAATGTCAAGTCAAAAGCTTCCTACTTATTTGCGTTTCGTGTGTGATGTATGAGCGTAGTACAGGATACAAATGGTTGCGGAGTACGATATACCACAGACAATTTAGTTAATGAAAAATCTTAATTTGCCGGGAAACGTTGATTCGAAATTCAAATGATCCATTATCGCTCTACTAGTAGCTTATTTTGTAACTCTTGTTTTTGTATGAGTACATATTCTTGGTAGCATGTTTAATTGATAAGTACTAAGATGCTTTAAAAACCATTAACGACTCGCCGTCGCAAAACTCTACGAATAATATGCGTGACACGCGAAACGCTTCACCTCGCCGTAAAATCATAGTATCACGCTTCTATACAGCCTGCTGTCTATACGTGTATCACATTTGTTTTCTGCACAGCTGACGGTACTGGCTATAGCAACTGGTCTGTAGTCACCTGTGCTAGTTGCATAACGCGTTCTTTTTACTCTATAAACACACCTCTCTACTTCGAGTATTATTATGTTGTGAACACGAGTAAGATCTGAAACCTTCGCCACAGCCGCAAGCAATAAACAACACGCAACTCGCTCTGTCCTCCCTTTACGCTTGTAAACGCGATGAAACTGCTTCCTTTACAGCGAATACGCACACAACACTGCTGAATACTTCTGCACGCCACACGGTGCATTTCTTCGTGGATTCATTCCGCCTGTAACTTTCCCTTCAGCCACGGTACGAGTCAACGATTTCCTGTTTCGGGCGAACAGCTGACGACGCAGTGATACCACACCACAAGCGTTGTAGCACGGGCTCAGCCAGCAGCGCAGCGTTGCCAACGTGCTGCCAGTAACTTACACAGATCCGTCCGGAATACACTGTGAAAGCCACTAGCGCGCTACTAGCGCCGCACCGGGAGCCGTGGCGAAGGCAGGAGCCTCCTGCCGCCGGCCAGTCTCTGCTACCTCCTGGGTCCTCCTGCTACCCTGGCCGCTGGGCGAGCCTTGGGCGAACGGGTTCGCCGGCTCGCGGAGCGCGACTGTCCATGTGTTGTGTAATCAGCGGGCATACAGCGTTGCATGTCTACGGCGTACGCAGGCTGGGACTGTATAAAGTAGAGATTATATTTACATCGTATGTATTCGGTGCTGTTGGGGCACGCAGCGTTACAATGTGTTCGTTAATCACTCATTACAAACGTTACCGAGCGTCGTTACAATGTGTTCGTTAATCATTCATTGCTTTCTTCACTGAGCGTCGTTACTGATGAAGCCATTACACAGAAGCACTTCTTTGCTGTCCTAGCAAGTGGTGAATGCTCGATTTGAGAGAGGGCTCTCTTTCGTAAACAGATTTTTCTCTCTTATAGACCGATGGACATCCACCGTGGCTACAGTGACGTTAATCGTAACAATTGAAATTACAAGAATTGAAATTGTCATACAAAAATAAATTCCGAATTGAATTCTCAAGTCAGTGTCTCAAGTTAGGCTGCTGCAGGCATACTGTAGGAACGGCTTTCTAGTCGCTCGGCCTATTATCCCTTTTAAAATTCCGTTTTACAGTTGCGTACAGTGACTGACCCTAACGAAGCTTTACGGCTACAACTCACGCTGTGTTGAGTATTTTATTTAATTAATGCCTGACATTTATTATAATGATTATTGGAACAATTGATGGTAAGAAGAGCTTTAGGTTTACATTCATAGTTGTAACTGTTATAAATGAATGTGTAGCAGCGCAAGAGTCCCCTTAGTCAACGGTAATCAATGTGGTGATTGGAAGCCTTTTTTTCTGTGGCACATCGATGGAATGTATAACAAGATTAAATGGACAAATAACGAAATAAGAAATTTGCCTGTGCACGCATACAATGGATTTAGTAGGAAACTATCCGAAAGTCCATGCAGCGAAACAGAAAATGTTGTCGTGGAACTTAATTAAGATCAAGTAGTTCCTCATGGCAGCCAGTCGGATGAAAATGAACAGGTCGAATACTTATCTTTATCACTGTTCGCAGATATTACTGAGTACATTTGGCTATCTGCTTCGGTAGGTGAGGGGTTAGTGTGCTGGTGTCCGGTTCTGTTTTTATACTTTTATAGACCCAGGCTGGAGGCACATTGATCACCTTGACAGAAGTGGCGGCTCCGTCAGGCATGGTATGGAAGACAGAAAAGGACGGGATAAAACCAGATACACGATGTAAAACTTCTCATCTACTTTGTGACAAAATCTTGGATAACATTGTGATGTATACCAGCCAAAAGCTAGACCTTATTTGGGAATGATGTGAAGATATTTTCGTGAAAAATTAGAAAGCTTTTGAAAGGCAGGAAATTGTGTCAGGAACGAATTCTTTTGAACTGTGGAGTCCATAGACAGAAGGACAGTTTAAGTGCTTTATTTTAAGTGCATAGACTCAGGCTACGCCAAGCTGGAATCTCGTCAGGACACTGAGATCGGGGTGTAGAAATGAAGTAAAAGTTTTATTTAATATAATTACTTTCTATTTAGAAAACAGTTACATGGAACTTGTTGCGACAGAAGCAGAAGAAAAAAAAATATTTTTCGGAAGATTTCACCTTTTTCAGCAAGTCCTTTTTGCCTTATTTCTAAAAGTCCACGCAAATCAGCTTGTAGTTAAACTGACACTGTAAGATGCATTCCACGTTCGCAGGCAGTAGCCGATATCTTTCATCAGTCCACAGCTTCATTACATTTTAATATCCTGCCTGGCGCTTAGTTTGTGAAGACTAGATAGACTGTTTTCACAGTGTGTAGATTTACATATGGGCAACGAGCGCAACGACATACAAATTCGATTAAAGAAAACTAAAACCTGTGCACATCTTGCAGCGTACGCCAGCGAAGCAGCGTGCGCGAAGCTACTGAACAAATGTAACAATTAACATGGAAAACGAGAGACATACTGTGTAATGATGGCGTCAGGCAGCAGATACTGCTAGATTGCGTTTTATGGCGGCATAGAAAGGTCAGCGGTCGGACAGGGCGCGGTTGTAATCACGAGCTGCGTTTGTAGTTCCAAATGATCTGATAATCACAGCAAGCGAGCAACGAGATCATTAACTGCAATCTTTTATCGACCCATCTGGCGCCTGTCAGACTCAGTTGACCTATCTCAACACAGCGCCTGCAAATTACAAGTGCATCTTGACGGCAGAAGAAACCGAGCGAGGTGGCGCAGTGGTTATCACACTGGAATCGCATACCGGTACCGAAATGAATCTCAGTCAAATACAAGTTATTAATGTATTGAATATTCTTTTTTACTTACAAATCTTCACATTAAATGTTGAAAGAGTCCCCCCTGTGCTTGAATACACAACTGAATTCGTCTCATCATGTTTCCAAACACAAGCTGGAACATTTCTTTTCTTAACTGAAGTAGTGAAAGTGGATATTGCAGTTTTCAATTCATCGATGGATTTGGGATTTTATAGACAGTTGTTTTCTTTCCGTGCACCCGAGAAGGAAAAGTCAGGTGGTGTTAGGTCAGGCGATCGTGGAGGCCAAGGTCCCTGTGAAATTATGCAATCACCAAAAACGTCAGCAAGCAGTGACACTGAAACGCGAGCTGTATGCACGGTTGCAGCATCTTGTTGAAAATAACCGTTCAGTATTTCACTTAACACAAGTTCCCCTATGAATGGGTACAGAATATGACTGCAGTATCGTCGTGCGTTTATTGTTTCGTTGAAAAATATGGGACCCACAATCCGACGTCCAGAAATTCCAATCCAAACTCCTATTCCACAGAATGAAGTGGTTCCTCATGAATACACACTGGATTAGCAGTACTCCACACACGAGAATTTTGCGAGTTCATGTGCCCGGACAAATGAAACCACGCCTCATCAGTGAAAACCGTTTCATTAACAAATATCCCTTCCATTTTGCTGAACGAAATTTTTGAATCATTCACAATAATGCAGTCTCTTGCCATGATCAGTATTTTTCAGTTCTTGCACGACTGTCACTTAGTATGGGAAAAGTTCTAATTTTTTCTTTACAGTTGTGTGGGCCGTTCCGACACTAACGTCGACTTCCCAGGCGAGTTTTCTTACTGACTTGTTAGGACTCGTGGGCATTTTATCGGAAATACCGAGTAATTTATCCTCAGACAAAACGCTAGGACGACCACTTGTCGGTGCATCTGGCACTGAACCCGTACTTCGAAATTTGTTAATTAAATCTCGCACAGTATCGCGATATGGTAGTGTCGTCTCCGGGAAAACTGAATTAAAAGTTTGACGAACTGAAACTGTGTATTTACCGCCAGTTTTGAACACTTGTTCGACTAAAAACACACGTTCTTCAATGGTTAGCATTTTAACAGTGTCAAAAACGAAACAAAAGGACAAAGGAACTAAACTTGAACGTTCATGCCAACACGTAACGACACACACCAACGATACTACTGACGCTGGCTGAGATAAACGAAACAATGGAATGTTGGGAGAGTCCACTTAAGGGAAGTAACCCAGGCAGGCGAACAATCATACGGCACGCGCGGCTAACAATGATAAGGCATTGCGGAGCGACTTTTTGAACACCCCGTAGTTATTTCTCAGTTTTGGGTAGGTTTCTTAGTCGCGTTTTGTTGCCAAACAATGACTCCCTCTAGTGATCAGAACCGCTTCTCTGGCGCAACTGGTGCGGTCGTGCAGGAAGGACCGTCCAGACTTACCGCAGAGGACCCCCTTACAACAAAACGCCATCTTCGCGCAGATTGGTAACTGTCGAATTAATTTCAGTTACAACAAGCAAAAATGAGGGTCAAACTTCTACAGTGGGGCAGCATTACTCTTTGTTTGGTACTGGGCATTCAACATTGGAACACACAAAATGACTACTCAAATTAGGAGCAAAATTATCTAATATATCAAGATTTGTTGGCCTCTAATTATCTGAGCCCCTATATGCAGTGGGGTAAGATACATTCTGGGCGACTCTGAACTGTTACCCTCGACGACATCACAGTGCAATGTTTCCACGTTTCCCCTCCCTTCACCTCCATCCCTCCTGTATCACAGTGGACGTAGTCCAGTTGCAATTTTTATGAAACGGTGGAAAATACGAAAAATTGACGATAAATTCAAAAAATCCAAGATGGGGGACCTACCGCAGTTGTCACAAGTACAAAACCCAAAATGGCGGACTTTGACATAACCCTATAATGCCACAACTGAAGATGGCGATCCAAGGTGATTGACCTGAGGATACTGGCCCAGCCTGCATGGTTGCCAGGTCACTTGTTTCAAGTACAAAATCTACAAGGGCGGACATGAAGATACTGGTGCAACCTGGTTGTTTGCCAGACTACATGCGCTCTAAACTTTTAAAGCTGTCCAAAGTATATACAGGGTGTTCATAAAGTCCGGGACACTTTCAATTATTTATTGCACAAGAACTAAACATTGTACAGATGTCATACATAATGAATTTTCAAGAGAAACTCTTAAAGTGGGTGGTTAGCAAGTGACAAGGAAGATCCGAATAAGCCGCAACAGTTTTCTACGAGCAGGAATTTTGCACCGCGCAATCTGGAACAGGACATTTAGCATCAACAGAATAGCAAAAATTTAAACAGGTAGCATGTTTTACGTTTTCCCAGAAAATAAAGCGCATTAACTAATGAGTCCGCAAGAGTTGTCTGGGAAGTACTTTTTGTGAAAATAATAGGTTTGGTGTGTAAGTTCGTAGCATTTACCGTAAGTTTGATAAACACGGCAGATGCTCATAACAGAGACATAAGTCACCACTAACGTATACTTCTTCACTATTTACAACAGTCTGCCGATGCTGGGGAAACTTTTCGATTCCGTGACTGTGGAAATCACATGGTTTTAAGGCGAAGAACTTGTCGAGCCATGTTCGGAGCGCTTTTTCATCCGGAAACGAAGTTCCTTGAAGGTGGTTCGACAGGGGAAAAGGTGAAAATCTGAGGGCGCAAGATCGGTTGAATAAAGGGGGTGTGAAATGACTTCCCAACCCAACTGCTGTATAGTATATTTTGTCAGTCTACGAGAATGCGGGTGGGTATATGATGGAGTAGAATCACTTCACGCAGTCTTGTTAGTCGTTGCTCTTGGATTGCGTCTGCAAGGCGTTTCAGTTGTTGACAATAAATGCTAGCAGTGACGGTTACATCCCGAGGAAGTAATTCGTAGTACACCACTCCGTCGCTTTTCCACCAGATGCTTCACGTTTTGTGGATGTGCTCGGGTCTTTGTACAGGGAGTTGCTGCTTTCTCTGGACTCAACCATTCCTTCCTGTTCCTTATGTTACCATTAAGACGCCATTTCTCGTCATCAGTAACGATACAGGATAGGGAATGGTTGGTGGTGTTCTCGAGCCAATCGATGACGAGCAAGCAGAGATGCAAATATGACCACCCGCCGATTTTTGTGCGTTTGGCTTAGATCATGCGGTACCTATACTCCCGATATTTGAACCTTCAAAAATGGTTCAAATGGCTCTGAGCACTATGGGACTTAACATCTATGGTCATCAGTCCCCTAGAACTTAGAACTACTTAAACCTAACTAACCTAAGGACAGCACACGACACCCTGTCATCAAGAGGCAGAGAAAATCCCTGACCCCGCCGGGAATCGAACCCGGGCGCGGGAACCGAGAACGCTACCGCACGACCACGAGCTGGGGACTTCGAACCTTCCCCATTGCATGCAAATGTCGCACTATGCAGGAATGATCATAGTACATCACATCTGGACGTCAAAACGGTCCTCTTTAAAACAAGAAAACTGTTTTCTTGCCGTTCTCTGTCTAGTGGCATTATCGCCGTACTTGGCGACATGTTTGTGGCTGCCTCCGCTGCTGTCACCCCTCTATTGACCTCGGACTAAAGAATATGTAGGAAATGTTCCTATTTCTCCACTTGGCACTACCTTGTAGAAACCACAGCGCCACTCACTATCTCTAAATGACCTAATTAAATATGTAAACCCAAATGACAACAGTGAACTTCAAATAAAAAAATGACAGTCGCTAAACAAACCCGCAGCGGCCTTAATACCAACATACAAAAACAAACAGCTACAAACCTATGCACCAACATAATAGTTTGTTACATTGTTATTTATAATTTTTTATTATTTGAAAGAACTTCAATGAAAAAAACAAACTTTTTACCACCTCACAACACAGGACAAAAACATCTGCCTCATACAACAGCAAAACAATTTTCACCGATTCCAGTTTTATGAAGCAAATAACATGTGGAACTTTATACAAACCATTGTCTTGTCCTCTGTTATTTGTTGTATTAGTACTGCTCATCAGTAAGGACACTTAGTGAAGAACCGAGTGCTTCTGGCACAATGCCACTTCGAGTTATTTCACTAAGGATTCTTTTGTAGTGCACCTGGGCAATGGTGCTGACGAGTGCTGCCAGGAAGAATGGCTTTCATAATTCACTGAAAAAATAGAACTGCATTGGCGTTGTTGGCGTAACACTTCTCTGAGCCGATCCGGAAAACTTTCATCGTGCTGTATGTAATGGGATACAGACGAACTTTTTTCATAGTGATAGCCATGATTTTGAAGAACATGGGTATTTCGTCCTCTTCTGGTGAAGGCTTCGACGGCTCTTCCCCACGGTGTTTAAAGTAAAATCTCTCTTATTTATTCTCATTTAAATATTTGATTTTTATGGCCGGAGGACGTTGGCATGTGGCTAAAAGAGGTTGTTCCAATGTTTGCCGAGATTCGGCAAAAAGTGGTTCACACTTGATTATTTCTGGACAGTTATCAGCGTTGCTGCAGAATCCGTCATTTGGTTCCGTCGACAGGTTATGGCGGCTTCTTATACATCTACATGGACACTCTGCAAATCACATTTTAGTGTCAGGCAGAGGGTTCATCGAACCACCTTCACAATTCTCTATTATTCCAATTCGTACAGCGCGGAAAGAATGAACACCTATATCTTTCCGTATGAGCTCTGATTTCCAATATTTTTTTGTGGTGATTGTTCCTCCTTATGTAGGTCGGTGTCAACAAAATATTTTCGGGTTCGGAGAAGAAAGTTGGTGATTGGAATTTCGTGAGAAGATGTAACGTTCCCTGGCAGCACACACACTATTAATAAAATGAAATGACATTTAATTGTACTATGTACGCCGCTATGAAGCAATTCGTATGTACTGTAATTGTTTAACAAAAAATATTATTTAATTGTGTATAAAGGACGTTGGTTATTATTGTAATATTTTCTGTAATAATATTCTCGATGTATTTATGATTGTAATATTTCTATACTCATAATGTAATTACGAAATATGTTAATATCTGCGATGAAAAAATGTAAAATATAGCCACAGAGGAAAATAATGTTGTAAGATTACAAAGAGATATTTATTATCAGTAATACTATAAATAGCACTACATAATGTGCATTCTTTGTCGTCTTCCTCGAGAGCTGAGACAGAGAGGAACCTGTGACGTAGCATTATATGAATGAGTAGACTTCTTTTGTCTGTATCTATCTTTAGCCGCCATTAGAGGAGAAATTATAAAGGTGTGTAATTTTAATTATTGTTATGGTCTAAATACATTATAATTTATCAAAATTGTGTATTACTAATGTAAATTAGCTTGCCCATGTCATCTATAATATTTCTTTAAAGAATTTTCAGCATTTTTAGCGATTATCGTTGGTGTTGCTGGGCTGTGCCGCGACCGAACGATTTGCAGCGGCGGCACATTTAAAAAATTGTACCGCTATAAAATTAACCAAACCCGTAAATCGGGAACAGATAAAATTAGCAGTGAACTACGAAAATATTTTTCTTTTACAGCGATCCTGAGACTGACGGAATTTAATACTGGTTTTACATTTGTGCATTCATAGGCGGATAATTAACGTTGAAGTTGACATCTCGTGGATATCGGGTTTTCTGCCGGATATCAGCGTCTTCCAACCACGATATTTCGACGTCATTACTTGACGTCTTCATCAGGTGTTCCGGCAGAAAACCCGCGTCGAAATATCGTGGTTGGAAGACGCTGATATCCGGCAGAAAACCCGATTTGCACGAGATGTCATCAAATCGCCGGGAAAGTCTAAGAAATTACAACGTTGAAGTTGTTAATCTGTTGGTTCTTTCAATTTCTAAAGCAAATAACTTAAATGTATAGTGAAGTGTGTTTTGTCAATGATAATTAAACGTTCAGGTCGGCTTGGCAATATTTAACCATTTTATGCTAACAGAGACAGTCTTGTGTTCCACAGCTAACGCCGGGAAAGAATTCAGTAAATATTTAAAAACCCACTGCATCTAGAAAATATGTGCCAAGGCCGAAATACGTAAAAAATTTCATTTAAATAATTTTCAAAGTCATAAATGTTATTAATCAGTTAGCATGAATTTATCAGCATGAGAGGGTTGCTAAAGTTCACGTAATTTTAAATGTGCTTAATTTTGTCTAAATGAATTTTTATTACCACACGTAAAAAAAGGGTTTCTACAACAAAGTTCGTACTGAAAGAGTAAATAACAAAAATATTAAAAGCCATTTCTTCTCCATTTTCATCCATTCATTTTTTACATAATAATTTTTTTTTCTCATTAAACTGGCACCGAACAACGCGGGGCCCGAATAAGCAATGGCCACAAAATACCCATGAGATAATTAGGGAATTATTGTAGTCGAACTTTGTTGGAGAACGATTAATAATTTTTTCATGTATTGTATGTATTGCCTAACCAATATTGTGTGGTAATACCTGTATATGATTTTTTGCATGAGAACACTATATACCCAGAGGCAAGCTGAAGAAGAGAGCTCATTATATATATAAAAAAAATTAATTACCTACCACAACATCAGGGGGCAGCTGCACCCAAGATAGATCACCAAACGGTAAAGCAACAGTGTAGTTGTCCTGTGGGTAGTAAAGTAGCCTCAGTGCGGTGTTCTCGGATCATTAGTGGTGTGCTTGTTGTTTTTTTTTTTTTTAAATAACAGGACATTTGAGTAGTTAGTCGTCGTAGTATATAATAAGTGTGTTTCCACAAATGACCATTTCTTGTGTGATTATGTCAGTGAAACCTGAGTGTTGGGATATTTAGTTCAGATTTTGTTTCTTTTGTTGACTATGGTTAGATTGCGTAGTCAGAAAAATATAAACATGGATAATGAACAACAATTAGCAAGCAGTGATATCGAGTTAGAAAGTGGGGCACAAAGTAATGTTAGTGGCGTAGTTCAGGAAGTACAATGTGAGAATCTGGGGGCAGAAGGACAAGAAATGTTGCCACTGCCAGCCAGCGATTCAGTTGACAGTAGAAATACTGAGCCACCCACAAGCACTAGACACGGACCGGAGAGTGACGAGGTGTCAGAAGTGCAATAATTAAGAGTTATGTTCGAGCGCATGCTCAATTTCCAAGCTACGTTTGTGCATGAACAAGCAGGGCGTGACCAGAGATTGGTAGCTGAATTTGCATGCATGCAAGCAGAACGCGATAGAGAACGTGATGCTATGCATGCAGAACGAGAAACTGAACGTGGTGCTAAACAAGCAGAGCGTGATCGATGCCAGCATGAGAGAGACTAGCAGTTAATGCAATCTTTGGAAGCTATGCAAAGTGAGATTGTTAGTTTGAGACAAAACTATGAAACCGTACCCAAGGCGGTGCAAGAACTGAGCGAAAGAGGAGATTGCGAACAAAATTGAAAAGGAATTTACGAACTGGTTAGAGGCAAAAGACACTGACCTTAGTCAAACAATAGATGAGAAGGTGCACGCCGCGATTGAGGCCAGACTTGGGCTCGAGTGCGGAAGTGCAGGACCTAAGAAGGGCGGTGCACACTGACATACCACTGTGGTAGCGGAACGTCAACCGTCGTCTTGTGGAGCTGGAAAATAGCTTGTGGCACAGCGACGCACACGCGTGTATGACGGCAGCCAGGTCCAACAATGACAGGCGTATAAATACAGCAGTGAAAATTGCGACTCCGAGACAGAACAGGCAACCAATGTTAGTGAAACAAACAAATGTCACTCCAAAATAGTGATTGAAGAAAGCCTGATTAAAAACCGACAGTTTCAGATCTTTACAACGGAAAAGAAATCTGTTCACCCTGTAGTATTTATCAAGGGATTTAGAAACATTTTGCCTAGTGTTTGGAGTCATACACAGAAAATAGAGTACGTTATGTCTTACATACAAGGAGATGCTGCATTGTGGGCAACCGAAGCAGCTGACAGTTGCGACACATAAGAGCAATTTGAAAAGGCATTTTGGCCAAATATTGGTCAACATGTATCCAGGAGAGATTACGGAAGGAGGTATATAATCCAGAGCCGTATTCTCCACGATTAGGCAATTTGCGAAAATATTTTGAGAAATACATTGGTGGAGGCGCGTTATTTCGACCATTTCTGTAACCGTTTCCGTTACTTCTAGCCTGTTCAGAGGCTGCCTTAACATCCTCCTGAATCACGTCAATTGAGTCCAGAACATACAAGAAATGGGACGAGCAGATTTCATCCCGGGATTTGATCAGACTTTTGAAATCACACTTGCCGATACACGTAAAGGAAAAACTTATACACGTACCGGAGAACGACATGGAACATTTCTTGTCTGTTCTGCACTCAATTGACCTGATTCAGGAGGATGTTAAGGCAGCCTCTGAACAGGCTAGAAGTAACGGAAACGGTTACAGAAATGGTCGAAATAACGCGCCTCCACCAAATAATGGAAACGGCGGAGGTAACAATAGGAGACAAGATTATGTACAGAACGGGAATAGAGGTAGAGACCGGAAAGGCAATAGTCCGCCGGTGAACAATGACCGGAAAAGGAGGTTCGATGACAGATTTGAAACAGGCCCACCAAGCAATAGTTGATGGAAAAATGCCAGGGGGCCGTGGAACACCAATACCTATAACGATGCAAACCGAACTTCGCCACAGAACCAGAGACCCAGTCCGGATCGGCAAAACAGTGGAAGGTATGACAATAACCGACCGCCACCACAAAATGCGCCAATTTCGCAACCGTGGCGGCCGAGGCAACACAACTTACACATAGTGGAGGTCAGCGACACAGAGCAGCCACACCCATCCACCAGTAATAATCCAACAAACTAGATTCAGCCGAGATACGCTCTCCATCGTCGGCTGAGGTTTGGAGTGAGAGCAGCCCGACACAGAACAAAACATCGGAAATCTGTATCCTCGGGTATAGTGACGGGGTACAGATGGGACATGAATTAATAACTGAACCACCCACGTGCTTAAAGGAGCACAAAGACAAAGTACAAGCGATAATAGAGATCAAAATTAAAAATATTGATGTGCAAGCAATCGTAGACACAGGTGTACTGTCAGTGTCATGAGTATTGACCTATTCAGAGTACTGGGGAAAGAAAAGCGTATGCTGACTTTTCCTGTGAACAATTGCAAAA
Source organism: Schistocerca nitens (assembly GCF_023898315.1). Classification (NCBI taxonomy): domain Eukaryota; kingdom Metazoa; phylum Arthropoda; class Insecta; order Orthoptera; family Acrididae; genus Schistocerca; species Schistocerca nitens. The sequence continues at coordinate 405,073,472 of NC_064618.1, forward strand.
TCACTGGAGCCATCAGTGCACAGCGACAAATAATTAATCTCAAAGTGCGGGTAGAGATGTATATAGGGGGAGAAGCCATAGCGTGCTCGTTCCTGGTAGTAAAGGGTTTAAAGGTAGCCTGCATTTTGGGGGTAGATTTTTTGAGGGAAAGGGACGCAGTAATCGACCTTTCTCGGGAAAAATTAAGTTTGATGAACACGGGTAGGAGGACAGGATTGTCCATGCTCAGATCTGAAGAGGTACCAGTGCCTAATTGTAATGCTATTAACATAAAATGTAGGAATCAGTGGATACTACATTTAGACAATCATTCTCTAGGACAAAATCTCTATTATCCAGACGTACAAGGTGATCAATTAAAAGCAAATGTGGACGCACTTGTGAACAAAGTATCACAGTCCGAAAATTTGAACTCAATGCAACAGCAGGATTTGGTACAGTTATTATCTGACTATACAGATGTATTTTCAGAACGACCAGGAATTGTTAAGGGATATCAATACAATATCGAGGTGAAGCCTCACAAAACCTACTGTCGAGCCTCATACTCCATTCCTTGGTCCAAGAAGGAAATAGTAGCAATCTCTTAGCAGATCCACAATCAGGGAAAGTACGGAGACTGTATACGCGTAAGGATGTGAAAATATTCCCACAGTAAATGACTAATAGTCCTATGTGTTATGTGTAAAAAGGTACACCATTCTTTTGGAAATGAATGAACATTAATGATGTGTTATCTGCAGCGATAATGTACTAGTGTAAAAGTATTTAGTTATAAGAATATGATTGACTTTCTCTTTTGTTTATGATTACTTGTGTTATGTCCTCTTTTTAATTAGTGTTAGCTTAAACATGCTCTAAATGTCTGCACGCATAACCTGATTAGTGCAATTATTTGTAGTGTTAAATTGTGACAGAAATCAGTCAGGAGGAACATTTTAATAGTGATTAGTTTGTGTACTGCATAATATTCTATATGTGTGTCAAACTTGAAATATTAGTTGGTACAGTCTTTTCTATTACATGTATATGTGTGTGTAGCTGTCAGATTGACAGGTTCGAACCCAGAATAATATTAATAATATGAGACCCTGAGAACTTTATTTTCAAACCAGTATTATCAAAGAGAGTAATGCACCCAGTAGTCACCCGAGGGCACCAGGGGAGGCAAACTTATTGCAAATTTAAGTAACGCAAAGTTCCGCACAAAGAAGCTTCAATTGAAGCATGTGCAGATCGAATCAGTAAAAAGAGCTATCCTGATACAGTCCACGTCAATTTTAGCCTACAGAGACTACACTGTAGTTACGTAGGACCTTGCAAGTAAAGTGAGACATAATTTCAAAGGAGTTATTGAACAATATGCCTGAATCAGGCTGGAATGCACAAATAAAATCTACTCGAACATAAATATAGATGATTTTTGGGCAAACTAATACGAAATTTTAATATTTGTTACCATGTACGCAATTATCACACATCTTGGTAAACAGCGAACAAAGAAGTTACGAATGTGCGGTTACAAAAAATTGCACAATGGACATTGTAACTGAAAAAACTTAAACAAAAGTGCAGTATTGTGTGGCAGAGACAGACAGTGACTGTTAAAACTGCAGCAATAAGTCACGAGGTTGTTTCGAACAAGCAATAAGAAACTGTATCATCACCGTGTGTGCAAGTGGACAAGGAACTAACACGACACGAACAGTGAGCCGATAATAGACGGTGGACCAAGCTTGTGTCAAACTATAACTTGTACTGTGCGTGTGTACAAAAAAAAAAAAAAAATATTCTTTGTGTGTCAAGGGACGCCAGGAAAGCGCATTGACTACAGAGATACATTTTGTTCTAAGGTGAAAACTTGCGTGTGACTAATGACAAGTCATGACATGGTGAAAAAATATTGTGTGCCCATGAAACGCGTTACTGTGACAACGAAACACTGTGCAAACCAGACTAGTGAAGGCCTACTGAATAATAACTGCCAATAGCTGTGTGCGTTCTTTCCCACAGCAGGAAAAATGCCGATAAGGATAGTACACTGTTTGTGAACTTGTTGCATGTTTGCTGGAGCACTGCAAGAAGATGTCACACGGGCGAGCTGATATCCAATGCGCATCCGGCTACTTCAGCCATGCAGCGGCCGCAGCAGCCAGTAGCAGACCAGACAGCCACACGCCTCTCCGTGACGTAGCTGTCAACACCGGGGGCGGTGACCCACACGGAGCCGACGCGCCGCGCCGAGCGCCGCTCAACAATCACTCCGCACCGCTCACCAACTACAGCATTATTGACATATTCCAAAATATTTATACAAACTGCATAACATGTCAATGAACTCAATTTTTGACAAACATTGAACACTTATTATGTATACCCGTAAACTGACGAGACAAAATGAACACTAACAAGTGTAGGAGATGGATTTGTAACACGTAGGTAGTGAGAACATTATGAAAGTGGCGTTGTACTAAATGATTTCAAAAAACTAAGTGATATATCCTAGGACAAGTGAGCTTGCAGTATATCGCAAAATGATAATTACGAGTTGTTAAACTCACGCAACAAACTTTCGTTGAACTGTATGTGACTATGATATTATGTAACCGTTGATGACAAACTGCTAAATCATTTCAAAACAATGACTGTTAAAGAGACAAGATTAATCATGAACCAACTGGGATGGCTGGCCTCCGGCACAGTTTCGCCCAGGTTTCCTGTCTGCCTTCGCCCAAATGGGGGAGCCATGAACATATATAACCCTGGGACTAATTAAAAGAGCCATTCCATTAAAAAAAACAGAATTGTAAAGAACGTTACTAGCACCATTGTGTCAAAGTCTAGAAACTCTTTGCCAAATGCTACCAGGGGGCAATGTAACGTTCCCTGGCAGCACACACACTATTAATAAAATGAAATTACATTTAATTGTACTCTGCACGCCGCTATGAAGCAATTCGTATGTACTGTAGTTGTTTAACAAAAAATATTATTTAATTTTGTATAAAGGACGTTGGTTATTATTGTAATATTTTCTGTAATAATATTCTCGATGTATTTATGATTGTAATATTTCTATATTCATAATGTAATTACGAAATATGTTAATATCTGCGATGAAAAAATGTAAAATATAGCCACAGAGGAAAATAATGTTGTAAGATTACAAAGAGATATTTATTATCAGCAATACTATAAATAGCACTACATAATGTGCATTCTTTGTCGTCTTCCTCGAGAGCTGAGACAGAGAGGAACCTGTGACGTAGCATTATATGAATGAGTAGACTTCTTTTGTCTGTATCTATCTTTAGCCGCCATTAGAGGAGAAATTATAAAGGTGTGTAATTTTAATTATTGTTATGGTCTAAATACATTATAATTTATCAAAATTGTGTATTACTAATGTAAATTAGCTTGCCCATGTCATCTATAATATTTCTTTAAAGAATTTTCAGCACTTTTAGCGATTATCGTTGGTGTTGCTGGGCTGTGCCGCGACCGAACGATTTGCAGCGGCGGCACATTTAAAAAATTGTTCCGCTATAAAATTAACCAAACCCGTAAATCGGGAGCAGGTAAAATTAGCAGTGAATTACGAAATATTTTTCCTTTACAGCGATCCTGAGGCTGACTGCATTTATTACTGGTTTTACATTTGTGCATTCATAGGCGGATAATTAACGTTGAAGTTGTTAATCTGTTGGTTCTTTCAATTTTTAAAGCAAATAACTTAAACGTATAGTGAAGTGTGTTTTATCAATGATAATTAAATGTTCAGGTCGGCTTGGCAATATTTAACCATTTTATGCTAACAGAGACAGTCTTGTGTTCCATAGCTAACGCCGGGAAAGAATTCAGTAAATATTTAAAAACCCACTGCATCTAGAAAATAGGTGCCAAGGCCGAAATACGTAAAAAATATCATTTAAATAATTTTCAAAGTCATAAATGTTATTAATCAGTTAGTATGAATTTATCAGCATGAGAGGGTTGCTAAAGTTCACGTAATTTTAAATGTGATTAATTCTGTCTAATGAATTTTTATTACCACACGTAAAAAAAGGGTTTCTACAACAAAGTTCGTACTGAAAGAGTAAATAACAAAAATATTAAAAGCCATTTCTTCCCCATTTTCATACATTCATTTTTTACATAATAAATATTTTTTTTCTCATTAAAAAGATTCCGTCGCAACTAAAAACGCCTTTCTTTTAACGATGTCCAGCCCAAACCCTGCATCATTTCTGTGACACTCTCTCCCATATTTCGTGATAATACAAAACGTGCTGCCCTTCTTTGAACTTTTTCGATATACTCCGTCAGCTCTATTTGGTAAGGATCCCGCACCGCGCAGCTGTATTCTAAAAAGAGGATGGACAAGCGTAGTGTAGGCAGTCTCCTTAGTAGATCTGTTACATTTTCTAAGTGTCCTGCCAATAAAACGCAGCCTTTGGTTAGCCTTCCACACAACATTTTCTATGTGTTCCTTCCAATTTAAGTAGTTCGTCATTGTAATACCTACGTATATAGTTGAATTTACGATTTAGATTGGACCGATTTACCGTGTAACCGAAGTTTAACGAGTTCCTTTTAGCACTTATGTGGATGACCTCACACTTTTCGTTATTTAGGGTCAACTGCCACTTTTCGCACTATTCAGATATCTTTTCTAATTCGTTTTGCAGTTTGTTTTGATCTTCTGATGACTTTATTAGTTGATAAACGACAGTGTTATCTGCAAACAACCGAAGACGGCTGCTCAAATTGTCTGCCAAATCGTTTATATAGGTAAGGAACAGCAAAGGGTCTATAACACTACCTTGGGGAACGCCAGAAATCACTTGTGTTTTACTCGATAACTTTCCGTCAATTACTACGAACTGTGTGACCTCTCTCACAGGAAATCACAAATCCAGTCACATAACTTAGGCGATATTCCATAAGCACGCAATTTCACTACGAGCCGCTTGTGTGGTATAGTGTCAAAAGCCTTCCGGAAATACAGAAATACGGAATCGATCTAAAATCGCTTGTCAATAGCACTCAACACTTCATGTGAATAAAGAGATAGTTGTGTTTCCGGGAACAATGTTTTCTAAACCCATGTTGACTGTGTGTTTTCGAGGTAATTCATAATGTTCGAAAACAATATATGTTCCAGAATCCTGCTGCATATCGACGTTAACGATATGGGCCTGTAATTTAGTGGATTATTCCCACTACCTTTCTTGAATATTGGTGTTCCCTGTGCAAGTTTTCAGTCTTTGGGTACGGATCTTTCGTCGAGCGAACGGTTGTATATGATTGTTAAGTATGGAGTTAATGCATCAGCATACTCCGAAAGGAACTTGCTTTTATTAAGTGATTTAAGTTGCTTCACCACTCCGAGAATATTTACTTCTACGTTACTCATGTTGGCAGCTGTTCTCGATTCGAATTCTGGAATATTTACTTCATCTTATATATTCAATGTGCGGTATAAAAGTTGAAAAACTCTTACTTTCTTCTTCCACACATTCTAGAAATGGAGGAATCGCACCACTGTTCGTCAGAAACGATTTCGAAATCCTACAGAAACGTCCAATGTTTAACTCTCTGCACATCTTCTGTGATTCTACAGAAAGAAGGACTGACTGTCCCTTTTCAGAAGTTCTCAGTTATCGAGCCTAAAAAATGGCATGCGACATCGGCACAGAACCATCAACAAAAAATAACGATGGATAAGATCGAAAGAACGACCAGAAAAAGAAAAAAATTGTCAATTCGTGTGACTGTTTCGCTCCTTCATACTGCATCCAATGACGCTACTAGCACAGGATGGCACTAGAAGTCACGCTCATTCAGCCAACGACCTTGTCAAAGAGGGTGAAGGAGAAGATAGGTTCAGAGCACTCTTTCGCCCTTGTGGTGGTAAATTGTCATAAAGAGTGAAGAATCAGCAATAATGAACGTCATGAGGATCCAGAAGGCAATGGAAACCACAGCACTAAAGGCACACTTAGTGTATCCACTGAACATGTGACCCGTCGTTGAGAAAGTGTCATAATGATCTCTCCATTGACAATGGGATCAGTAAAGTGAAATGGAAAGCAGGCGAGGATTTCTGGTCAGATGTGAGTAAGGTAATGTTAACAGCGGCAGGAGATGGTATAACGGGAGTAGGATTCGTTATGTATAGGAAGCTAGGGTAGACAGTGAGTTACTGCGAACATTTCGGTTATAGGGTTGTTCTCATCAAAATATACAGCAAACCAACACGGACAACGACAGTTTAGGTATAGACGCCGACGTCGCAAGCCGAAAATGAAGAGAGAGGAAGTATACGAGGATACTGAACGCGTAATTCAGTACGTAAAGGGAGACGAAAATCTAATAGCCACCGAGGATTGGAATATGGTTGTAGGGGAAGGAGTAGAAGGTTCAAATGGTTCAAATGGCTCTGAGCAATATGGGACTTAACATCTGAGATCATCAGTCCCCTACAACTTAGAACTACTTAAACCTACCTAACCTAAGGACATCACGCACACCCATGCCCGAGGCAGGATTCGAACCTGCGACCGTAGCGGCCTCGCGATTCCAGACTGAAGCGCCTAGAACCGCTCGGCCACACCGGCCGGCAGGAATAGAAGAAAGGGTAACGGTGGAATATGGCCTTGATACTAGAAATGAGAGAGGGGAGAGACTAATTGACTTCTGCAATAAATTTCAAACAGTAATAGATTGTACTCTGCTCAAGAATCACAAGAGGAGGAGGTATACTTGGAAAAGTCCGGGAAATGCGGGAAGATTTCAGTTAGGCAGCGACTCTGAAATCAGGTACTGGATTGTAAGGCGTATCCAGGAGCAGATATAGACTCAGATCACAATGTTATAGTGGTTAAAGGTAGGTTAAAGTCCAAGAGACTAGGCAGGAAGAATAGGTGCACTAAGAAATGGGATATGTGAGTACTGAAGAATGAAGAGAGACGCTTGAACTTCTCTGAAGCTATAGATACTGCGCTAGGGACAGCTCGGTAGGCAGTTCAGTTGAAGAGGAATGAACCTCTCTAAAAAAGGAAGAAAAATTCAGGAATACAGAAATGCAAGTCAGTTAGGTATGAAACAAACAGAGAGTGCAAGGAAGCTAAGGTGGAATGGTTGCACGAAATATTTGAAGAAATCGGAGGAGAAATGATTGTCGAAAGGACTGTCTCAGCGTATAGAAAAGCCAAAGCAACTTTGCCTGAAATTAAAAGCAAGAGTAATAACATCAAGAATGCAATGGGGATTCCACTGTTAAACGCAGAGGAGAAAGTAGGCGGAAAGAGTATACTGAAAGCGTCTATCAGAGGGGTCTTATTAAGTGATAGAAGAAGTAACAGGAGTCGATGTAGAACATGTATGGGATCCAGTACTAGAATCAGAATTTAAAAGAGCTTTAGAAGACTTAAGATCGAATAACGCAGAAGTGTTAGATAACATTTCGTCAGAATTTATAAAATCACTGGGCAACGAAACGACTATTCACTTGGTGTGTAGAATGCATAAGTCTGGCGATATACAATCATCTGACTTTCGGAAAAACATCATCCATACAATTTCGAAGATTGGAAGGGCCGACAAGTGCAAGGATCATATACACAAGAATGGAAAAGAAAGCTGAGGATATGCTAGGGTTTAGGAAAGGTAACGGCACCAGAAAGGCAATTCTGACGTTGCAGTTGATAATGGAAGCACGGCTAAAGAAAAATCAAAACACATTCGTTGGACTTGTCGACCTGGAGTGATGCACAATGTAAAGTGATGCAAAATGTTCAAAATTGTAAGAAAAATACGGGTAATCTATAGGGAAAGTCGAGTAATATTGAAAGGAGTCTACTGGGGTACAGTTGTTTGTGGCACCCGAATATGATAATACTAATACAAACTAAAATGTAACTGTTATATAATAAACGATGTGTGTCTTTGATAGGCTACGTAAAGGGATCGCTGACTGCACGACTGCAGAGCCAAAGATACTGCTTCTGGTCAGATTGTAGTGTTGGAGTAAGAGAGCGCTTGGCGGGCAGCAATGGGTAGCTGTCTGTGAGCGGAAGAGGATGGAGTAGGCAGAGTACATGTATTACTGTAAATAGGAACGTCTTCTCGTAAGCAAGGTAAAAATGTCAATTATTTAAGACATTCGTTTTGCCTGAGCGGTTGTGTAGGTCAGTTGTCTGATAATCTGTAATTGTTGAGTATCCCCAGAATGTACATAAACGGATATAATGTAAAGGCTAGTTAGATATTTCCCTTTTTTGTGTTTCTAAGATCTAAGATTTATTAATACAGGTACAGGTACAGGTTTCAGTGAGGTTAGGTAATTGTTGCTGTATAAATCTCATTGTTATGGCTCATTTACTAAAAAGGATGTAATTTTTCTGAGTAATGTAATTTCAATTGTCTGATGTTTTGGAAAGTCAAACTCAACTTCGAACACAGTTTCACTATTGAAAAGGTCAGTGTTAGTAATTCACCCCAATCAGTACCGCCTCCCGGTCCAGGTCATACGTTTTTTGAAGACATTGAATGTTTCTTAAATGTAGCCTCTCCCCGATGCTATTCAATCTGTATATTGAGCAAGCAGTAAAGGAAACAAAAGAAAAGTTCGGAGTAGGTATTAAAATCCATGGAGAAGAAATAAAAACTTTGAGGTTCGTTGATGACATTGTAATTCTATCAGAGACAGCAAAGGACTTGGAAGAGCAGTTGAACGGAATGGACAGTGTCTTGAAAGGAGGGTATAAGATGAACATCAACAAAAGCAAAACAAGGATAATGGAATGTAGTCGAATTAAGTCGGATGATGCTGAGGGAATTAGATTAGGAAATGAGACACTGAAAGTAGTAAAGGAGTTTTGCTATTTGGGGAGCAAAGTAACTGATGATGGTCGAAGTAGAGAGAATATAAAATGTAGACTGGCAATGGCAAGGAAAGCGTTTCTGAAGAAGAGAAATTTGTTAACATCGAGTATTGATTTAAGTGTCAGGAAGTCGTTTCTGAAAGTATTTGTATGGAGTGTAGCCATGTATGGAAGTGAAACATGGACGATAAATAGTTTAGACAAGAAGAGAATAGAACCTTTCGAAATGTGGTGCTACAGAAGAATGCTGAAGATGAGATGGGTAGATCACATAACTAACGAGGAGGAATTGAATAGAATTGGGGAGAAGAGGCGTTTGTGGCACAACTTGACAAGAAGAAGGGATCGGTTGGTAGGACATGTGCTGAGGCATCAAGGGATCACCAATTTAGTACTGGAGGGCAGCGTGGAGAGTAAAAATCGCAGAGGGAGACCAAGAGATGAACACACTAAGCAGATTCAGAAGGATGTAGGCTGCGGTAGATACTGGGAGATGAAGAAGCTTCCACAGGATAGAGTAACATGGAGAGCTGCATCAAACCAGTCTCAGGACTGAAGACCACAACAACAACAAAGTTTTGATTTATCAGCCAAACGATTTTAATGTACATTCCCAAGTATTACGGTCAGCGTTGTACACCGCTAAGTCTGTAGCTAATACTCGTATATTTTATTCTTCTTTATGCGAGACCAGAAAGACCAGAATATATCGCTTTCCACCATTGCTGCTTTAGAGGTACGACAGTTTTATTTATTCGTTGTCTGCACAGGGACCAAAGTTATCAGTTTTGAACAGGGCCAGATGATTCAGTGCCTAAGGAGTTGAACGTATTTAGTAGTGACTGTATATCTTTATTGGTGTTGGGAGTTACATTGCCCAATCAGTTCGTATAAAGCTTTTTAGCTAACAATAACACAGAGTAAGCACACCACTTGCAGTTACAACACGCTACCGATAACTCCAGTTATGTATCGTTTCATTGGTCATGCTTTCATTCAATAATTATTTAAAGAATGTTACACTATCATTCAACGTAATCTAAAGATTAATTCATAAAAAACGCTACAGTATTCAACAGGTGGAATAGCCAAGAGGGAACATTAATGTTTGGATTAGAAAGGATGTAAGACACGTAGTCTTCACCACCTTCTGTTCGGTCTGTACATCGAAAAAGTAATGCCAGAAATGAAAGAAAGGATCAAGAGTCGAATTAAAATTCATGGTGAAAGGATATAAACGATTAGGATGTCAATGATGTCCTCAGCGAAAGTGAAGAAAAATTACAGTATCTGGTGAATGGAATGAACAGTCTAGTAAGTAAAGAATATGGTCTGAGGTTAAATAGAAGAAAGGTGAAGGTTATGGGAAGTACCACACACGAGAACGGCGAGAATATTATCAAGATTGGTGATCACGAAGTATATTAAGCTAAGGAATTCTGTTACCTAGGCAGCAAAATAAATCATGATTGATGAAGGGTTGAGTGTGGTATCATTGCATGTTCCCATCCGAGACGAAAAAATTGGAATGTGTAGTTTTCGAAATATTTCACAGTCTTCAGTTAAAATGAACGCATTGGATATGAGACATTAATGAAATACGAAGCAAGGATGTTATTGTTGGTATCACTTTATTCACTTTATCACATTAGCTATACTTCCGTACTAGTTGCATGTAGTTGCCTGTTTTGTGTCATCGTAATATATTCCTTTCATGTCAATTTTGTGTGTGGGGTTAATAGAATAAAACAAAGTTAATGCAAAGTTAACATTCACAGCGGCCGGCCGGAGTGGCCGTGCGGTTCTAGGCGCTACAGTCTGGAGCCGAACGACCGCTCCGGTCGCCGGTTCGAATCCTGCCTCGGGCATGGATGTGTATGATGTCCTTAAGTTAGTTAGGTTTAATTAGTTCTAAGTTCTAGGCGACTGATGACCTCAGAAGTTAAGTCGCATAGTGCTCAGAGCCATTTGAACCATTTTGAAACATTCACAGTCTTTCCGATCTACATGACCTAGTGTCCAGATAAATTTTCGCATGCGACTACGCTACTACAATCACGTGTCGAAAGTGATTCAGTATGTTTGGAAGGCTCGTTAACTTCATCGGTATTTCTTTTGGTGTCAGTTTGGACGAGATTATTAAATCTCGCATGCCTAAAATGCAGAGACAAAAACTGTTCAATGCGCAGTGCTTGACACAGTGTCAATCAGTCATCCGTTACGGCAGTTATTAACTAAATGCCACGCACTGCCAATGAAATGTTGACGGATTAAATATGTGATATACGACTCGGGCAAGCGTGGATACAACGGATGGGAGGGGGAGAGGTCCATGAGGAAAGTGATCACCTCCAAAAATAAATAAATAAAAATAAAAAGCGGAAAATTAAAAAAAAATAAAAGTTAAAAATAGTAAAAGGATTTTTTGTGTTGTATCAGTTTCCAAATTTCTAAGCCAAACTTCGGAGAAAAAAGAGCATGAAAATTATAACCTACCCGTAAACTGAAGAGTGAGCAGCGCTACGGTTCAAACCCTCGTCTGGATATCCTGATTGAGGTTTTCCGTGATTTCCCTAAATCGCGTCAGAAAAATGCCGAGATGGTTCCTTTGAAATGACAGAGGTGATTTCCTTCCCCACCCTTCCCTAATCCGATGGGACCGATGACCTCGCTGTTTGGTCCGCTCTCGCAAATCAACAAGCCAACCACACTGTCATCCCAGTACGCACGAGCAGATGTATCGTTAAGCCTTCACAGATGGTGCAGCGATCGAGTCAACCGCTCATCCGCGTGCGCACTGCCTCTGCGTGACCATAAGGCAGTAGCGTTCAGTAAGGCATTTATGTTTCAAGCGGACATTGTACGTAAAAATGGGAAAATCTAAGGACGTGACGGAGCGGCGGAAAGGGAATATCGTGTGTGGCCGTGCCTATGACCAAACGGTGTGTGAAGTTGCTGTATTTGTCGGTGTTTCGCGGTGGACTGTTCAACATGTACAAGCAGTGGTTTCACTCACGTGACAACGAAACACCTCAAAACTGTGATCTGAAAAAGATCCGAACTCAGAGGACGATACCGTGTTTCACGGCCTGTGACTCAAAATAACTTCCGAACCCGATGTGATTGCTGCAGGCACTGAATGAAAGTCCATCCCAACTTGTTCGCTAGAAAACAATTCGCCAGAAACTGCTGGCATCTGGAGTCGCTTACCCCGCAGGAGAGAAGAGACCATTGCTTGCATGGGCGCTTAAAGACGACAACACAGAAGTTCAACGGTCTGGAAGAATGTATGACTGGTTTTCTGAACACTCCCCCACCCTATTACACATCGAATGGCGTGCAAATCATCTGACTTAAATCGTACAGAAAATCCGTGAGACACGTTGGAACAACGGGTAGAACGCCGACACCATGAACCCCGCAATTTGATGCAATTGCTTTATTTAATCCTCAGCTAGTAGCTTAACCTAGATGCAACGTACATGCACAACCTTGTGGACACACTTTCGAACCGAATTCAGGCCGTAATCAAGTCCAGGGGCGGAATAGCACGGTGTTAAATGAAGCCTGTAATGATTTCTGTAGGTGCAACAAATTTTTTGAACGGAGAGCTTGTGGTTAGTTAACGCAGGACACGTCTCAGCTTCTAGCCTTCGCGGATGGGCATTTGTACAGACTGCTTGCAGAGAAAACTCCTCTCACGTGAACGTACTCATTCACAGACTAAACTCTCCTGCTCGCGACCACAAATCCGATACGATTCGAGAGTCCATAAATAGCACCGACAAATCACAGGAAGAGAGTAAGACAAGTCAGAAAAGGAAAGCCCTACTACTAAAGGAAAAGCAAAACTAAACAGAAATACACTCCTGGAAATGGAAAAAAGAACACATTGACACCGGTGTGTCAGACCCACCATACTTGCTCCGGACACTGCGAGAGGGCTGTACAAGCAATGATCACACGCACGGCACAGCGGACACACCAGGATCCGCGGTGTTGGCCGTCGAATGGCGCTAGCTGCGCAACATTTGTGCACCGCCGCCGTCAGTGTCAGCCAGTTTGCCGTGGCATACGGAGCTCCATCGCAGTCTTTAACACTGGTAGCATGCCGCGACAGCGTGGACGTGAACCGTATGTGCAGTTGACGGACTTTGAGCGAGGGCGTATAGTGGGCATGCGGGAGGCTGGGTGGACGTACCGCCGAATTGCTCAACACGTGAGCGTGAGGTCTCCACAGTACATCGATGTTGTCGCCAGTGGTCGGCGGAAGGTGCACGTGCCCGTCGACCTGGGACCGGACCGCAGCGACGCACGGATGCACGCCAAGATCGTAGGATCCTACGCAGTGCCGTAGGGGACCGCACCGCCACTTCCCAGCAAATTAGGGACACTGTTGCTCCTGGGGTATCGGCGAGGACCATTCGCAACCGTCTCCATGAAGCTGGGCTACGGTCCCGCACACCGTTAGGCCGTCTTCCGCTCACGCCCCAACATCGTGCAGCCCGCCTCCAGTGGTGACGCGACAGGCGTGAATGGAGGGACGAATGGAGACGTGTCGTCTTCAGCGATGAGAGTCGCTTCTGCCTTGGTGCCAATGATGGTCGTATGCGTGTTTGGCGCCGTGCAGGTGAGCGCCACAATCAGGACTGCATACGACCGAGGCACACAGGGCCAACACCCGGCATCATGGTGTGGGGAGCGATCTCCTACACTGGCCGTACACCACTGGTGATCGTCGAGGGGACACTGAATAGTGCACGGTACATCCAAACCGTCATCGAACCCATCGTTCTACCATTCCTAGACCGGCAAGGGAACTTGCTGTTCCAACAGGACAATGCACGTCCGCATGTATCCCGTGCCACCCAACGTGCTCTAGAAGGTGTAAGTCAACTACCCTGGCCAGCAAGATCTCCGGATCTGTCCCCAATTGAGCATGTTTGGGACTGGATGAAGCGTCGTCTCACGCGGTCTGCACGTCCAGCACGAACGCTGGTCCAACGGAGGCGCCAGGTGGAAATGGCATGGCAAACCGTTCCACAGGACTACATCCAGCATCTCTACGATCGTCTCCATGGGAGAATAGCAGCCTGCATTGCTGCGAAAGGTGGATATACACTGTACTAGTGCCGACATTGTGCATGCTCTGTTGCCTGTGTCTATGTGCCTGTGGTTCTGTCAGTGTGATCATGTGATGTATCTGACCCCAGGAATGTGTCAATAAAGTTTCCCCTTCCTGGGACAATGAATTCATGGTGTTCTTATTTCAATTTCCAGGAGTGTACTTGCTGAACGCAGACGGGAACAAAGGAAAGGGACAGCTTGCCACAAGTCTACAAGCCAGCATAACCACACGCTGCCAACATAATCGTAGTCTAAGTGGATCCCTGATAACGGTGAAGCCACACTTTCATGTTACATCGTGTGATTGTTGATGTAGTGTGAGACTTTGTTGCTGTAAAGGGCGATCAAAACGTTTCCTTTCAAAGGCCGGACAGTCCAGAATCGGTATGCCAGTCAGGCAAACAAAATCGCCCTGAGCGCTGACGCAATGTTCAAATGTGTGTGAAATCTTATGGGACTTAACTGCTACGGTCATCAGTCCCTAAGCTTACACATTACTTAACCTAAATTATCCTAAAGACAAACACACACACTCATGCCCGAGGGAGGACTCGAACCTCCGCCGGTACCAGCCGCACGGTCCATGATGCACTGCAAGTAGGCCTTACGTATGTATAAGTTACTTCGTTGTTATTCTAGCGCGATTTAAACTCTGTCACATGCTAATCGTCTCAGTGATTCTCAGCCTGGGGTAATTACCCCATGAGGGATAAACTGCATTTTTCTGAGTGGTAAAATGACAATGTCAGTCATTAAGCTAAATTATTTTTAAAAGATTATTATTACATAAGTTACAAATCAAACTTTTCTTCAATACTGTCATTAAAGCTTCACACAATGTAGTGGAAGCTACTGTTGTGAAATGTATGTATGAACAGCATCTTCGTCACACAATCCACCAAGTACACACATACTTCGTTTTGTACGCTGCGTGTAGACAGTGAGATACACACGTAACAAATGCTAAATATTTCGTGCAAATTTCCTCTCCATGTTATATGTGCTTCCGGCAGTGGACAAGTAATCATTTCATTACCCACTTACAAACATACACTGCTGGAAATTGAAATAAGAACACCGTGAATTCATTGTCCCAGGAAGGGGAAACTTTATTGACACATTCCTGGGGTCAGATACATCACATGATCACACTGACAGAACCACAGGCACATAGACACAGGCAACAGAGCATGTACAATGTCGGCACTAGTACAGTGTATATCCACCTTTCGCAGCAATGCAGGCTGCTATTCTCCCATGGAGACGATCGTAGAGATGCTGGATGTAGTCCTGTAGAACGGCTTGCCATGCCATTTCCACCTGGCGCCTCTGTTGGACCAGCGTTCGTGCTGGACGTGCAGACCGCGTGAGACGACGCTTCATCCAGTCCCAAACATGCTCAATGGGGGACAGATCCGGAGATCTTGCTGGCCAGGGTAGTTGACTTACACCTTCTAGAGCACGTTGGGTGGCACGGGATACATGCGGACGTGCATTGTCCTGTTGGAACAGCAAGTTCCCTTGCCGGTCTAGGAATGGTAGAACGATGGGTTCGATGACGGTTTGGATGTACCGTGCACTATTCAGTGTCCCCTCGACGATCACCAGTGGTGTACGGCCAGTGTAGGAGATCGCTCCCCACACCATGATGCCGGGTGTTGGCCCTGTGTGCCTCGGTCGTATGCAGTCCTGATTGTGGCGCTCACCTGCACGGCGCCAAACACGCATACGACCATCATTGGCACCAAGGCAGAAGCGACTCTCATCGCTGAAGACGACACGTCTCCATTCGTCCCTCCATTCACGCCTGTCGCGACACCACTGGAGGCGGGCTGCACGATGTTGGGGCGTGAGCGGAAGACGGCCTAACGGTGTGCGGGACCGTAGCCCAGCTTCATGGAGACGGTTGCGAATGGTCCTCGCCGATACCCCAGGAGCAACAGTGTCCCTAATTTGCTGGGAAGTGGCGGTGCGGTCCTCTACGGCACTGCGTAGGATCCTACGATCTTGGCGTGCATCCGTGCGTCGCTGCGGTCCGGTCCCAGGTCGACGGGCACGTGCACCTTCCGCCGACCACTGGCGACAACATCGATGTACTGTGGAGACCTCACGCCCCACGTGTTGAGCAATTCGGCGGTACGTCCACCCGGCCTCCCGCATGCCCACTATACGCCCTCGCTCAAAGTCCGTCAACTGCACATACGGTTCACGTCCACGCTGTCGCGGCATGCTACCAGTGTTAAAGACTGCGATGGAGCTCCGTATGCCACGGCAAACTGGCTGACACTGACGGCGGCGGTGCACAAATGCTGCGCAGCTAGCGCCATTCGACGGCCAACACCGTGGTTCCTGGTGTGTCCGCTGTGCCGTGCGTGTGATCATTGCTTGTACAGCCCTCTCGCAGTGTCCGGAGCAGGTATGGTGGGTCTGACACACCGGTGTCAATGTGTTCTTTTTTCCATTTCCAGGAGTGTATAAACGAACTAATTGACATTATAACACAACACTGACTGTATAATAGCTGCTATAGCGCTGTAAACAGATAATAATAATTATTGTTATTGTTATTATTGGCAATGGTCAGATAAAGCGCATCGGAAGCTTGAAGTGTTAGAATTTCAGCCAGTTCAGAAGTAAGTAGTCCGGTAGTCAAGTGATTCGCAAACAGTAAGTAAAGCACACACATTTAAACTTGGTTGTTTTTAAATGGTGGTGCGGGATGTGGGTGCAGCATGTGTGCAGCTCTCTCTTCTGAGGAGTTTTGCACTGGGAGTTTCTTCATATTTTATTGTAGCACACAAACTATAGAAACACAACACATGGTAAAGAAACTCTGCAATGAATAATTACGTAGAAATAGAATTTCGACTTTGACAACAACGAAGCAACAAAGGGACGAGATTCTGATGTGCACTGACTAACAAGAAAGCAAATATACAGAAGGTTGTTGGAAATTAACCATACCAATCGTCTCATTGACGCATTAATTCTTGATTTAATACAATACATACAGAATCGAAATATTATTTATCATACATCGTTTTAAATATGAAAGTATTCGAAGAAAATACTTTTTTATTCTAAAGTTCAGTTCGGCTGTAGCGTTGGTAATGGTGGGGGAATGGGGAGGGGGGAGGGGGGAGAATTGTTAACTAATACCTGACTGCACTGTGGGCTAATGATCTGAGAAAGGTTGGGAACCACTGGTCTAACCATTAGCCAATACAATTCTTGTATCGAATCTCACTGGGTAGTCAGTTTATTATGGTATTGAAATATTTGTGAAATATGCATAGCAAAAAATTGCAGTAAGGTATTTTTACAGCGAAGAAGGAGGAGGATGCAGTTTTGGCAGTGCTGCCAGGGACACAGGGTCACCTTGGTACGGTTATGTCAACCTGCTGCAGTCCTCGCCATTGTTCTGCCATTGCTCGTCGTGTAACGTGAGCTTCGGGCGCACAAAGTGCATATCCTCTACAGTACTGAGTCACTTGAACGTGACGATAGCATGGGGTGTTGTAATGTTTTTCGTGTCGATCTCAAATGGTTCAACTTCTTAACCATGACTAACCTAAGGACATCGCATGAGCTGACGCAATCATTATACCGATGGACCAGGTTGAAGATACTCGTTTGGTAAAAGACCGTGTCCTTCTGCGGGAAGAAGTCCTTAACTGCCCGCTGCACATCCTCGTCCGACAGTAATCGTCGACCTTTCAGTGCCTTTTTTAAGGCGCCGTAGGTGTGACAATCGCATGGGGAAAAATCAGGACTGTAGAGCGGGCGCTCGGTTGTGTCCTACTTGAGCTAGCGTAACCTCTGTGTTACATTTGCGGTATGCACACGTGCGTTACTGTGAAGCAGCAGCACCCGTTGTCATTGTTTTCCTGGACGCTTCACCTTAACTGCACACCTTATTTTCTCCAGTTTTCCGCAGTACCGTTACCCAGTGATGAAGACACGAGGTTCCTTGAAATCGACAAGCAATGCGCCCCGGTAATCAAACAGGAGGGTGAACACGATCTTTTCAGCATATGGCTGTCTCTTTAACTTCTTGGGACTAAGGGATGATGGATGACAGACACGTTCTTCATTCTCCGATGCATGTCTGCCGGTGTTTGTCTTTCGGCAGACAAGAAAAGAATAACAGAACATTGGTCTTGTTTGAACGCATTTAGTAATATCGTCGTCGTTGTTATAGTTTCCGCGTTTACCGCACGCACGTCGGAAAGATACCAACGTGACACTAATTTATTGCTTGCTTGTCGCTGCTTACATACCGGCACGGGAGCTGCTCTGCGTTGCATACACGCTGCAGCAGTGCTCTCAAACGGAAACTTATTGATCGCCCCTTATATTACAGTTCTTGAATCAATTGTATGACGCACATGGGCGTCCGCGAGGAGGGTTAGGAGAAGGTAATTGGTGCCTCTTGAAATCGTGTCTACAGGCTTTCAATTAATTACGAATTTCAACTACAGCTACATGACTACTCTGGGATTCATGCTTCAGTGCTTTCAGAGGGTTCATCGAGCTACTTTAATACTATTTATCTACCGTTCCACTGTCTAACAACTCGTGGGAAAGACGAACACCTGAAACTTCCCGTGCGAATTTAATTTTATCTAGTGTTATTACGATGGTCATTTTTCACTATGTAGATGGGAGGCAACAAAATATTGTCGTGTTCGGAGCAGTAAGCTGGTAATTGAAATTTCTGTCCGCAATGACAAGCGCCTAAATGGGTTTTGTATCCATGACACTCTCAATTTCACAGTAATACAAACGAGCTGCCATTTTTTGGACTTTTCGATGACCTCTGTCAAACCTATCTTTTAAGATTCACATACTGTTCAGAAGCACTCCAACCGAGTACGCGTGTGCGTAGTGTAGCAGCCTTTGGTAGATCTAAGTGTTCCACCTATGAAACGCTGTCTTTGGTTTACCTTCCCCACAACATTTTTTTTGTATTTTCATTCCAACTAAAGTTGAACTGGGAGACTATCAGGGTTGTTTTCGAGAGGGAAGATTCTGTGCAGAACAATTTTTAACTTAAAGTGAATAATTCGCCATAGCATGTTAACCAGCAAACCAATAATAGCGTCATTTATTGATTTCAAGAAAGTATTTGATTGTATAGACAGAGAAACAATAGATAAGGTCATTAGTGAATTTGGTGTTAATTAGCAAATATAATTCGTGAAACACTAACAGGTACAATGTCTAAAGTCAAATTTATGGGAGAAGTATCTCAGCTATTTGAAATAAAAACTGGTGTTAGACGAGGTTATGGTTTATCACCTTTACTGTTTAATTGTGTTCTAGAAAAAATTGTAAGGATCTGGAATTCGGAGCTAAAAATCACAAAATTGAATCAATAACTATGGGATGGTAAAACAAATGGAATTAAGGTAAACTGCTTGGCTTTTGCGGATTATTTTGCAGTACTTTCAGAAAACCTGACAGAAGGAGTTACCCAACTAAACATTCTGGAAACAATAGCAAAGAGAACTGGTCTCAAAATTTCGCTGAAAAAACAAAATTAATGACAAATACAAAAAATGCGCCAAAATTCATAGAAACACAAATAGGTAAAATAGAACGAGTAAATAAATTTAAATATCTTGGAGAAACTATACAACAGAACCGACTAGAAATATCTGCAATAGATGTAAGAATTAACAAAATGGAAAGAGCATATGGTTTAACTAAAAATATTTACAACAAGAAACGTATATCTAGAAAAACAAAACTGAAACACTGCTCCACAGTGGTACGACCAGAATGTTTATATGGATCTGCATGCCTAACGATGAACTATAAGATGGGCCAACTAGAGGCACTGGAAAGGTGTATTAGAAAAATAATGGGTGCAATAAAAACTGCAGATGGTTGGAAGATAGGAAGTAATGAGGAGATCTACAAAAATATAGACAAAATATCTGAAGCAACGGCCAAACGAAGATTAATCTTTTTCGGACACCTTTACCGAATGGATAGAAATAGACTAATAAAACAAATACTCCTATATTTCTGGAAGAAGAAATCGACAATAGCATGGATTACAGAAGTAAGGAAACATCTAGAAAGAAACAGCATCAAAGAACCAGAAATAGCAGAAAGAAATATAAAATACTAAATTTTGAAGGCTTCCAGAGCGGAAGAAATAAAAAATCGGGAACAACATGGACAGAAGAAAAGAAGAGACTTTATGGGGAGAAAATGAGGGAATACTGGAAAAATAGGAAACAACAAAGGATGAAGAGGAACTGAAGTTGTTAACGTGATCCTAGTTGGTCAATACGATTGTAAAAAAAAAAAAAATCACCGAGACCTAACAGATACCGAAAAATATCGGTTATTCAGAACTAAAATACCGGTTCGGTTTTAACTGGTCGGTGTTTCACAAATATAAATTGTGCCAGTGGCGTCTGGCACTGGAGCTTTGTTGTTAGGCAACCATCGGATGTGAAGCCTGGAAACGCGCCTGCCCTTGGAGAGAAATTCTGTACACGGGATGGCTCACAGGCAGGAGCTGGAACACGTGGCGCAAACGGGTTCCGCGCGGGCTGGGGGACGGATGCGTGCGCGACGGGGCTCACCTCCTGGCAGCTGCTGACTGCCTGTTAGCGGGGAGGGCGCGGTGACCACCGCGAGGTCGTGAACTATCGATCCGCCGCTCCGGCGGCCGGCAGGCGGGAGGGGGGGGGGGGGGGGGGGAGGAAGCTGGAGCCAGGCCACTGTGTCACGGACAGCCAGCCCCGACAGCTGAGCTTTAAAGCTGACGTCACAGTCCGCAACCGGGGGGCTGTCCCCAAGTTCCTACGTAAACAAATAATACCTGTCTGTATCCAGGGTGTGCCCGTCTATTTACTACTAGACAGAGTCTATTGTGGTCTCTGCCACACTAGCAGCACCGTCGTATTCACGACCGAGAAAGAGAGAAACAGGAATAAACCAGACACGACGAGGTGTTCCTCCAGGTGAAGCGCTCTGACGTCATTGAATGATCTCTGAACCTACTATGTTTTCGCTACATGAGTTCGAGAAAACTTAATTATCCAACTGCTGGCAGTATCACTGCAGCTGCAATCTTTTTCAGTGTCCGCCTCCGTAGCTGAGTGGTCAGTGCGCTACTCGGAGGATCCGGATTCGATTCCCGATACTGCCAAGGACTTTTCCATGGTGCGAGGGCTGCAACGGGGTGCGCTCATACTCGCGATGCCAATGGAGGAGCTACTTGACCGTTTAGTAACAGTTCCTGTCACGTAACGTGACAATGGCCGGGCAAGTGGTGTGGTGAACCCACAGCCATCTGTAATATCAAACTTTCTTTGTACATTTGTATGTGGAAAAATGTGACGATCCCTCCAAAACCTCGAACACCGTGCACTCCGTCTCACTTTCCGCATTCGTTTACCTTCCCCCGCCTGGGTCCTCTACCAACTTATCAAATTCCCACCCCTCCTCACCAACACTGAACACCTCCGAATCTCCTATACTGTCCGCAAAGTACTTTCAGGTCACCAACTCCGGTATGCTGCTGCACCTTCACAAACGTATCCCTCCGTCCCTACACCTAAACACACTCCACATTCTAACCCAGCTCATGTTCAACCAGCTTCTTTACCTACACAATGAGATCCATCCCGATATTTATCTCTCCTACCAACTGTGAGTCTTCCCCACCTTACACATTCCACATCAGGGCTCCTCTCTCCTTTCCCTCTCCATTCATCCCCATGCCTTTCCTACTGCAACCACTGTCCTATCCCCACGACACACTACTCCTCACCCTCTGACTTTTCGCATCGACTGTATTTCCCACTGTCTGCCTCAACTTCTATCTCTCACTTCCATAGTTTTCCTACCTAACATCCTTATCCCTATGGAACCTACTCTCTCCTCCAGCAATACTTGTAACCTCAGGATAGGTCATTCAGATTTTAAGTGAATGTACGGTGTTTCAGTGTTTTTGTCAGAAGAATTTTATCCTCCTGCGATGTGTTTTTCAAGTGCATCATTTTCGTTTTTTAACTATCTTTAATTTGTTCTTTAAAATGGAAAACAGCCCCAAATTTTGCTTGTATGTTCTCATTATATTTTTTTTCATTCCCTTGGCTAAAGAGCGGAGAATTATTCCGCTGACAGTCCACCCCCGCCCGTATGGGGTGAAACGTACGAAATAACAGTAAAGAAAAAAAAATCTGTGTGGCCAGTGTAGAAACTAAAGATACTGCTAAGTGACAGCGCTAAGAGAATCGGACGCGGATAAATTTTATCTTTGTGTTGCTGTGTGGGCAGAAGGCTGAGTATGTTGAATAACGTTTTTCTTCTGTGATAGCTATTCGATCACTAAAAGTATTGTACAATCCATAGGAGTAATAGAAGGGTGCTCGCTAGAGCAGAATATTAGGTGAGATTCAGTCTTGAACATTTTTCCTGAAAGTTATTAATAATAGTAAGAACCAGTATCAGACTTTGTACGTCAATACGGCGTGGGAGAGACGCTGAGGAGATTAGCAAACGAACCTGCGTCTTCGAAATCCAGTTTACTCTGAACTCAAGTCGGCGATTAACAAAATTCTGTTCAGCTCTCTACAAACGCACTTATGCACCACACAATACCACAAAGACAAGTTTAGTTTGTCTGAACGTGACATCACATTCCCTTACGTAAGAAACAAATTCTTATTAAACCTTCAGCGAGTAGCGTTAACAGAAACGTTTCACCTCCATAGTGCATCCTTTGGCAGAGGATGACACAGCGGTCGGTAGGTACCGATGGGCCCCCCAGAGTCTGTAGACGGAATTACATTTTTGCTGTCTTCTTTAATAACGGCTTCGCAAAATCTTCACATCCTTTTCTAACATTATTTACGTTATCTTCCTGTTCTGGAAAGGAAAATTATGTCGGGGTGGTAGACTAGAGTTTAGGATAACCTGTGAATGCCGTTTGAATATTCTCCTTTTGATTTCGCAGCTTTTCTAGCGCCGCGAACGGCAATGGACCCTCGGTCAGCATCATTAATATCCCCATTCACCAGATCACTGAATGTTTCATTTTCATAGTTGACACGATAGTTGTCTATAGAGCTGCGACAACACTGAGGCGTTGGCATAGGGACGTATACATACATTTGTATCAGCTTCGTGTGTTCAAGCTTTGGTCTCACTATACAATTTTTACCCCCAACACTCTTCTCCATTACCAAATCGACGAATCCTTGATGCCATATTACGTATTCTAGTAACCGACCCCTTCATTTAGTCAAGTTGTTAGTTAAGTTGTGCCGTAAATTTACTTTTTTCCCAGTTTTATTTAATACTTCCTTCACATTACTCGTACTTATTGGATCTAACAGTCAAATCTACGGTATTTTTTCGTAGTACCACATTTCAAAAGTTTGTGTTCTCCCCTTGTCTGAACATTTAACTATTCCCTTTTTGACTAAACTGTTTATCGTTCACCTTTCATTTCTCTAGAAGACTACATTCCAGACAAATATGTTCGGAAAAGACTGCCTAACGCTTAAATTTATATTCGACGCTAAGAAATATCTGACTTTCAAAAATGCTTTTCTTAGCACTTCCATTCCTCTACTTAGGATATGGTTCAAATGGCTCTGAGCACTATGGGACTTAACTTCTGAGATCATCAGTCCCCTAGAAGTTAGAACTACTTAGACCTAACTAACCTAAGGACATCACATACATCCATGCCCGAGGCAGGATTCGAACCTGCGACCGTAGCGGTCGCGCGGTTCCAGACTCTAGCGCCTCGAACCGCTCGGCCACCCCGGCCGGCCTACTTCGGATATCGTCAGTTATTTTCTTATCCAAACAGCAAAAGTCTTCTATTTTTTAGTCGCATTTCCTAATGAAATTCCCCCGGCATTACCTGATTTCATTCGCCTAACCCTATTACCCGTGTTTTTCTTTTGTTGGTAATCATTTTATAACCTCCTTTAAAAAGTACTATTTAGTCCGTTCGACCGCTCTTTCAATTCTTTTGCCGCCACCCACAGAATTACAGTGACACCGGGAAACATAATGATCACTAAACAGTGATATCAAGGACTACAGTGTTACGTAAGTATGTGAAGCTCTGCGATCATTTAAGATTCAAATGGCTCTGAGCACTATGGGACTTAACAGCTATGGTCATCAGTCCCCTAGAACTTAGAACTACTTAAACCTAACTAACCTAAGGACATCACACAACACCCAGCCATCACGAGGCAGAGAAAATCCCTGACCCCGCCGGGAATCGAACCCGGGAACCCGGGCGTGGGAAGCGAGAACGCTACCGCACGACCACGAGATGCGGGCGATCATTTAAGAAATCCTGATTCATGGGCATCTATAAGAAATAATATTCTCAAGCAAAAATCGCACTGGGAACTGTTAAACTGTGGGACATGAAGTAATGGGAATAGCTGAAGCATCAAGCACTTCTCAAATTATATCTCTTACATTTTCAACCATCGTTTAATTCGATTGTTATTAATTAACTAAAACTGTGGGCAGATTTGTATTTAACAGTCGTTCCGAATCTCCAGTTATATCTTGTGCTTTGTTTGTCATACAACCGATGTAGAAATTACTATTTATACAGGGTGGTCAGAAAATGTGTGAAATGCTTGTAGGGATGTTACAGGGCAGGTTGAACTGAGACATAAATGTTGAGAAAAAAAATGCGATACGTTGCGCCGTTTCCGGGTTATTTAGCATTGAAGTTAGCCAATCAGATCGTCGCGCGCGTAAATTCAAGTTTCAGCTAACTAGACAAAGCACTCGTTGGACAACACCGCCCCTGGCAGGCCGCTTGAAGGTGAGCGCGCGACGCCCCGATTGGCTAAATTCTACGCTAAATAACTCGGAAACGGAGCAACGTATCGAATTTTTTTCTTAACATTTATGTCTCAGTACAACCTGACCTGTAACATCCCTACAAGCATTTCACACATTTTCTGACCACCATGTATATGAAGATGGTTTCTTTCGGATGTCCGAAAGAACAGATACCATCGATGACCATGCAGCTTGTTAGAATGAAATTACAATGAAATGAATACCCCTAGGTGCATACAGGCGTTGATATAAGTCAACGGGGACAGTTAAAATCGTGTGCTCCGACCGGGCCTCGAACCCGCGATCTCCTGTTTACCTGGCACACGCTATATCCATCTGAGCCACCGACTACACAGAGAATAGTGCGACTGCTGGGACTTATCTCTGACACGCCTCCCGTGAGACCTACATTCTCAACTTATTGTCCCGATTGTACATCCGCACAGAAGAAGATGGTCAAATGGCCGGTGAGTCTTAACTATACATATATGAAGATGGTATCTGTTCTTTCGGTCATGTCCGAAAGAACAAATACCATCTTCATATATATATATATATATATATATATATATATATATATATATATATATAGTTAAGGCTCTGTGCGGATGCACAAACAGAGCCCGAACTCTTACCGGAATCAGCAACAAGCCGCGAGTAATGAGTATAATGGGCAGGGGTACTATGAATATAATGCGGGACAATAAGTTGAGAATGTGGGTCTCACGGGAGGCGTGCCAGAGATAAGTCCCTCTCGTCGCACTATACCGGTGGCTCAGATAGATAGAGCGTGTGCCATGTAAGCAGGAGATAACGCGTTCGGCTTATATCGACGCCTGTATGCAGGTAGGGGTAGTAATTTCAAGTTTAACATTGCCGATTGCTTTGCGGTTTGCTTTGCTTATTTGAACAGACGTGGCTCCAAACAGAAAAGAAAGAATTAGTTATCAATGTGCTCTCATTTTATGGTGCCTTTTGATGTTGTGAATAAGAATACATAAAATCATGAATTGTATTCGTGTTCTAGCACGAGGTCGTGCTGAAATATAATGTCTCCAGATCTGTTATGTGAAAACTCTAGAAGCTTTTGAAATAAAACGAACTTTCTTAACATACTACATGTCTACGTATTTATTTCTCGACATAGTCACCGTGACGAGAGACTAGTTTGTTGAGACCGTGTAACGCCGGAAATGCATATCCTCCTATTTCCATCTATTGTACTATAATTTTTTTCCTTAATTTTGTTACCTGAATATATGACATTTCTGTGTCTTTACATATTGTAATTGTTTTATGTCGATGTATAATTGGTTTGTTTTGTGAATATTATTTGTATTTTTACGCTGGGTCTTGCCTAGGGAAAACTGCTATCGAACGATTACATCGATAGGTCGTGTGAAGAATCAAAGTGTGTAGGATCTTTGGTAGTGTTAACTCTGTCGCGTGGAGCGCGGGCAGGGAGAGTCTAGCTGGAGTAGCGAGTGGAGCAGGTGTGTTGTGTGAAGCTCCCGCGAGTTGCCGCGCTTTCGGGGTTTGGCAGCATGTAATTGCGCTCGACTTGCGATGATAGTTTCTGACATGGTGTCGTGAACGGGAAGCATTAGCTGGCGCACATCAAGAGCCCGTTTCGTCTGGTGACCGTGTCGAGAAGAAGGCGCGCCAACATCCAGCTTCTGCAACAGCGACGGCCGACTGTCGCCACCTCCTCGATCGACGGCTTCAAACCTTCATTCAACCAACAAGGAAGACTGGAGGCACGTAAAGTTTTAGAACTGTATGGCAGACCTCAGCTTTTCAAACTGTTCAAATCACAAAATTACAGCAACGTAGCATGAACCTTTGTTGCTCATTGTCCCAATTGCATTGCCAAGCAGGGTCCCTTCCTTTTCCGAAATGAACCCGAGTGTCGTTGAAATTCAAACGGCAGCATAATTCCATTTCACTGCTTTAATTTCAAAGTTCACTTTAAGTATTCATAGCTGGCTACAATATTTAGATTACACAAGCACAAATTAAGAGTGCGAGTTTTGTTAGCATATTTTAGCTTACCTGTGACTGCAGCTCAGCTTGGTACGTACAAAATTTTACTATTGTTAATTGTTCAGAATCATTTAATTCAAGTTCAAAGTTAAATCTCTTATTTCTAAATTGCGTAGATTCAAGTAGCTTTTGAAATGATTGTTGAGGTAGTCCAAGACTAACCGTATTTACTGAATTTCGATGTGCTTCAGAAAGAAAGCTCACTATTAACTTCAGTCACTAAATTAACTTTCGATTTTCCGGTTTTGTTAATTCTTTTGCTAAATTAAGTCAGAGTGTAGCGAAATTTATTACTTCTGACAAACTTTCAGTTTTCACACTACACGTGTCAACCTTCAGTTGCCACGCTTCTAGTGTTAATTATATGTGTAATAACCTTTCTTTTTCAGTTACTATAGTAATTGTCCTTAGATCTGGCGACCGTAATTTCCCCCAAATCTCAAATATCTAATTACCGCTAGTTAATTGTTAACGTAACGGCCGCACATTTACTTTCTTTATTAACTTTACCCCTTTTCAAAATTAATCTCCACCAGTTACATTTGCATTTTTCCTTTCATTTAGATGTAACCCTTTCCTCCCTCTTTACCGACAGATTAACTTCGGTGACGATTGCTTTTCCCAAATTTCCATTAGGTACACGCGGTTTAATTTTTCACTGTCATTAAAGTCGATAAGTGAGGGGGAGGTTACAACCGTCACTGTAATTTGTTGGATTTCGTTGACGGATCCACAACCTCACCTCTGTTTCCACGGCTTCATCACTGGCAAAGTTAAATTCTCGAAGGTGTGTTTTACGTTTTGGACCGGAAAATCGGATGGGGCCAAGTGGGGTTCAAATGGCTCTGAGCACTATGGGACTTAACATCTATGGTCATCAGTCCCCTAGAACTTAAAACTACTTAAACCTAACTAACCTTAGGACAGCACACAACACCCAGTCATCACGAGGCAGAGAAAATCCCTGACCCCGCCGGGAATCGAACCCGGGAACCCGGGCGTGGGAAGCGAGAACGCTACCGCACGACCACGAGCTGCGGACCACCAAGTGGGGTCTGTAATGAAGATGATTGATGACAGTGAACCCAAGTTGTTGCAGATGTCGCAGCACTCGTGTGGGCCTGGCATTGTCATGCTCAACGGGGGGGTGTTCCATGTGTGGACGAACTCTTCCAGTACCAAATTCGATTACAGCACTCTGTTTGTCACGCAACGACATGTTACACGCTGCAATTCGGAGCCCTCTGACGGCAGAGGGCTGCAACTATGTAGACATGAAGAATAAAGCTATTTAATGTTAATAATGTTTGTTTTATTTAAAACGCTGTAAGGTGTTGTAATACAAAACATTCGGAGGCATTACTTTTCAGCAAGCCTTCGTACCTTTGATGACTATAGTTGGCGCTAGGTGGGAATGAGAGTCGGCCGGTGAGCGTGCCGAGGTAGTCAGTGCAATTGCAAAGGACACTGGGTTGGGATAGCAGTGTGGTCAACGCAACAACCTGCTAAGGAGGAGATTCCGTGTTCGAGTCGCAGTCCGCCATACATTTTCACTCGTCGCCGTGAATATGTAAGTAGGCTGTTTAGGTTTTTGTGTTGGTAACGCCACGTAGCGCTCTGTATGAAAATCACTGACTGTGCTGTGTGCAGTCTGTGGTTTTCATACAGAGCGCTACGTGGCTTTACCAACATAAAAATCTAAACAGCCTACTTACAACCGCTGATTCCCCATAAAGTTCTGATGCAGCTGATATCATCAGTTCCTTACTTTCCCTTTCCTTTCTTATCTCTCCACCATCCAGTTTCATAAATATGTTGCATAGCTGTGGACTTCACGAGGTTCAGTTCTTCCGCACATGTCCGAAAGAACTGACACCACACATTCATAAAATACAATATGTTCACATATAAATGACTTAACGAACACAAATCGTCTGAGCACGATATTTGGGTTTTCAAAAGTAAAGTAACTGATTTGTAGCGGACATAATCAACTGCGCCAAATCCCTGTAGCACCGTTTATTCCTTCTATAAAAACCTATGAATTTCGAATCGGTCTGTTACAAAACTCCTTGACTGCTACATACAGCTTGTACTATATTTCGTTGGTCGTACGGATGAATCCAGAATTTTATTCGTCTTCTTATCCGTTTGTAATAATAATAGAGAACCACATCTTCGTCTGAGCCTGGATCTGTGTCCGACGTGCCGAGTGTAACCAAAAGATACTCTGGTGCGACAAACAGTACTCCCTTCCTCCAGCTCGCACACGGCAACCGCAGTTTCTCATTTCTGAGTTGTCAGACAGTCGGCAACCAGTTGCCGTTGCAGATCACCTGCCCGTTGCGTTCGTCTTTAGTCGCTTCGTTCCCGGACGGCCTAAGTGTGCGATACTAAAACTAAACTAAAAAACTCCTCCCGAACAGGCCATGAAGGCCCAACGGTACCGACCGGCCGCCGTGTCATCCTCAGACCACAGGCGTTACTTGATGCGGATACGGAGGGGCATCTGGTCAGCACACCGCTCTCCAGGCCGTATGTCAGTTTCCGAGACCGGAGCCGCTACTTCTTAATCAAGTAGCTCCTCAGTTTGCCTCACAAGGACTGAGTTCACCCCGCTTTCCAACAGCGCTCGGCAGACCGGATGGTCACCCATAAAAGTGCTAGCCCAGCCCGACAACTCATAACTCCGGTGATCTGACGGGAACTGGTATTACCACTGCGGCAAGGCCTGTGGCAAGTATGCGATACGGCTACGGACAATTAGATACTTCCGTTCAACTGGTCCTTTTGACATGCTCATCCTCTGTATGACTTTTGGACAAACGTTTCTGGGCGCTGATTTTTTACTTCTGTTCTGGCCTCTGCTCCGAACGGTTACCAGTGAGACATAACATGGGTCACCCTGTCATAGAAGATGCGAAGCTCCTGTCAGTGCAGTAACGTGAATTCAGACAGGAGGCCGAAGAATCGTCCCACACTCCTAAACCGCTAATGGCAGCACAGTTTTAGCTGTACATGGACACAGGGTATAGCGCTTCCCCCAGAGCATCGCCGAGATAACGCAGCTAGTCCGATAAGGCGCGTCCGAATGAGGTCGCCCGTGGAAATGCCGTTCGCAGTACGTGATGGCTGTTTGCAAACGGGTCACGATCGCTGTTACGTTGCTTGTCTGACTCCAGTGAATACGTGCCGGACATGTTGGCTGCATCGTTAACAGTCTCTTGGGTCTACATTTGCATCTCACCACTCGCAGTTGTATCGGTAATGAGGCATCGCTTGGCTTCACTAAAAATCTGTTTCTCCGACTACATTTGAAAATCAAGCAGTAGGGAATATGTCAGTTAGTACACTACTACTAAGGACGTGGCGTCATAAGAAATAAATTATTAACTCAACAGAATTAGTTAACTGTATAGTATCATTTTGCATGAAGAAACCCCTCCTCGAATTCTAGGTAATCTAGATGCTCTCTTGTAATGTTATTTCTGACAATTAGAAAGAAACCAAAGTTGGACTCAGCTGCTGAAAAACGAGAAAATGGAATTCCAGTTCACGAGTGTACTGTCACTAAGTGCTAGCCTTCGACAGTAATTCTTAAACCAATAACCGTTACCATTAACAGCTAAACCACTCGTTTTTTCCGTAACTCCGTGTGTTGTCCATACTGTGTAGTTTTCCTATTCTACAAATACGTTTTACCGCTGCTAAAACACTGTCGGAGAACTTTTATGCCCGATATAAAACTGTTCCTGAAAAGTACAAGGTGACCCAAAAGTTCGTTAACACTTGAAAATTCAATTTTTCACGGAATAACTTTGATAGACAGGCCAAAACTGACACACGTGCTTGATATGACGAGGGGTTTTATTGAAACCAAGATTGTTCACAAATTGATCAACAGATGCCGCTTCATGTGATACAAGAGCAATAATTAGCGTAACTGTTGATTCTTAGCAAAGACAATGTTCTTTATAACAAATGGTCAACATGTCGGCCGTCATTCGTCAAAAATACCTGTAGTCGAGGAACAATGTTGTGAAGAGCATTGTGTAGCATATCAGAAGGTATAGGCATTCCTAATGAGATCGGACGTTTGCGGTAGACAGGTAAACCATAACCGACAAACACACAGATTGAGGTCTGAGGACCTGGGAAGCCAAGTACACTATGTAATCAGAAGTATCCGGACACCCCCAAAGAAGTACGTTTTTCATATTAGGTGCATTATGCTGCCACCGACTGCCAGGTAGTTCATATCAGCTATCTCAGTAGTCATTACACAGAGCAGAACGGGGCACCCCGCAGAACTCGTGGACTTCGAACGTGGTCAGGTGATTGGGTGTCACTTATTTCATACGTCTGTACGCGAGATTTCCACACTCCCAAACATCCCTAGGTCCCCTGTTTCCGATGTCACAGTGAAATGGAAACGTGAAGGGACACGTACAGCACAAAAGCATACTGGCCGATCTCGTCTGTTGACTGACAGAGACAGCCAACAGTTGAAGAGGGTCGTAATGTGTAATAGGAAGACATCTATCCAGACCATAATATAGGAATTCCAAACTGCATCGGGATCCACTGCAAGGACTATGACACTTAGGCGGGAGGTGAGAAAACTTGGATTTCACGGTCGAGCGGCTGCTCATAAGCCACACATCAGGCCGGTAAATGCCAAACGACGCCTCGCTTGATGTAAGGAGCGTAAACATTGTACGATTGAACAGTGGAAAAACGTTGAGTGTAGTGTCGGATCACGGTACGCAATGTGGCAATCCGATGGCAGGGTGTAGGTATGGCGAATGCCCGGTGAACGTCATCTGCCAGCGTGTGTAGTGCCAACAGTAAAACTCGGAGGCGGTGCTGTTATGGTGTGGTCGTATTTTTTATGGAGGGGGCTTGCACCCCTTGTTGTTTTGCGTGGCACTATCACAGCACAGGCCTACATTGATGTTTAAAATACATTCTTGCTTCCTGCTGTTGAAGAGCAATTCGGGGATGACGATTTCAACGCGCAGTTTTAAAGTGGTCCCTCCCAAATGTAGTCCTCTGGAGCAGCCTTGTGAAGTTTATTTTTATATTCAGGCGAAGAACCTCATAAAACGACTACAAAATTACGCTTACGTCATCGAACGGAGTAGAGAGATAGCTTCAAGAGAAGACTGCATAAAAATTCAATCGTCCACTGTCAGCCCCAGTATTCGCTGATGTGCTTCGACTGTGTAGTACGCCGCTAAATTGTGCGATGACCGAGAACGATTAATTCTGCAGTAGAAAATCATGCACATTCAAAAATTCGGCTTTCATCACTCGTGCTGTATGTAGCAATAATTATTGTTTTCCATATTTGTACTATCATTATCATTCGGATTCAAAAAAAAAAAAAAATTGTTCAAATGGCTCTGAGCACTATGGGACTTAACATCTGTGGTCATCAGTCCCCTAGAACTTAGAACTACCTAAACGTAACTAACCTAAGGACATCACACACATCCATGCCCGAGGCAGGATTCGAACGTGCGACCATAGCGGTCGCGCGATTCCAGACTGAAGCGCCTAGAGCTGCTCGGCTACACTGGCCGGCTTGATTGAACGACTGATACCTTGTCGCATACTCCTGCTTTCACCAACTACTTCCTATAGATGCTCATGTCCTTAGCACCCGAACAACCAAGCAGCTTCGGCGTTTCTGAGATACTCGTTGCTAGGCACCGGGACGTAACAACCAGCTCTTTGCCGAAGTCATGTCAGTAGATTTCTCCGTTTGCGTGTATCGTCGCTAGTGCGATTTCCCATTCGTCTCTACTGTGCTTGCGGTGTACACTTTCCTTGTCGTGGCACGTATTCGCAACTCCAACAGACTCCATTCAATCTCACGATGGGCAATGGTCATAATATTTTGACTCTACAGTGTATGTTCACTTGGAGTAGGACCATCGTGACTAATTTGGTTTCGTATTATTGCTGATATTCTACGCATTTTACCTTTGTCTGAACGTCTGTCGAAATTTGCAGTAAGCTGCAATGAAGAGGCTGTAGTTTACATTGAACGTAAATTAGTGACGTCCAAATACAGGGTGTCCTATGAGGAATGGTCGGTATTCAGAGATATGACAGGAACGATCATTCGAAACAAAAAAAATCTAGTGAACGTGAGTTCCAAATTCCCCAACTTAGGCGCTAAGAGCGCTTCCCAATCTGCGATAATGTGAAACAAATTGCATGTATTGCAAGCTCTTTGCTTTCCATGTTTTGAGGGGTGGTAGTACGGACCAAAACAGGAAAAAAGTGTACTAAAAATGGGCTCTAAAATGTCTATCTACAGAGCTATGAACACTTTTTCATCTTTGTTATTGTGGAATCCATCTTTGCTGCTGAACAATCGCTCTTAGCACTTAAGGTATGCACTTCAGAGCCTCTGTCTACCAGACATTTGTTTCATGTTTTGTTCCATATTAGCTCCTCCAGAAATATGGAAAGGAAAGAGCTAGCAGGAGGAGAGATTTAATTTAAAGTTTCGAAGCTGAGAAAATGCTCATGGCTGATAAGATATGCAATTTAGAGCCAATGTTTACCAGATTTTTTTGCTTCTAATGTTCGCCCCTGTCAGTCCCTGAATATCGACCGTTCCTCCTAGGACATCCTACATGTTGGTAAACGAAAAACCAGTCCTGAAGTTGCAAATGTCACTTTCTTTTTTTTTAATTCATTCGATGACTAGTTGCGGGCCGGGGCCCATTTTAAAATCATCGTAGCATAGTCAGTAATAGTATTTCCCAAAATCCAAAAAATGTCAGAAATGTGGAAATGAAGAGTTACAAAAAAATGGTTCAGATGGCTCTGAGCACTATGGGACTTAACATCTTAGGTCATCAGTCCCCTAGAACTTAGAACTACTTAAACCTAACTAACCTAAGGACATCACACACATCCATGCCCGAGGCAGGATTCGAACCTGCGACCGTAGCGGTCGCGCGGTTCCGGACTGAGCGCCTAGAACCACGAGACCACCGCGGCCGGCTGAAGAGTTACAGCACATACAGATAACTCTGTGTGCTGTAACTATTCGTTTGAACATTTTTCACATGTTTTGCATTTTTGAAAATATCATTTTTTAGTATTTTACGATGATTTGAAAATGGGTTCCGCCCCAGAACTAGCCATCAAGTGAAAAGAAAAAGTGAAATATTCAACTTTCGTTACATTGATTGATAGAAGTTGCTGATCCACAACTCTTATAGCATGCTGGAAGTTCAGACCATATATGTAGCCTACTAACGATATTCCCAAGAACGTGAAATACGATATGACTTCGCCGAGTGATCCAATAGTTAGGAAATTTAGCACACGCGCAAAAGAAGTTGCTTACCAACTGTCGTTCCGCCGATTCTTGATATTGTTCGCAGTCCGACGTTACGATGTAGTATGTATTAAGAAAATACAAAGACGATTCAAAGAAGATCGTCGAATGTTGCCGGGGGTTCGCTTCGAATGCAAGAGAGCATATTTCAGTTAACGATTAAACTCCAGCCATTGATGTAAAAAAAGTATATGTCGTATGGTATTGTTGGTTGTGACGTGCACCATGTGGGTTCAGCTGCCTGTCGAAAAGAGTGTTCTCCCCCCGCGCACACTGACCCTTTCCCTTGTGAATGTGTGAGAGTTTCGTCGTATGTGTATTCGTACAGCGTAGGTGAGTGTAACTGATGCGTGCATAGTGTAGTGTTACATTTGTGTTGGACTATGATGATGGAAGAGAGGAGAGAGTGCAACCCGGTGCCGACACATAGCCTACTCCTTTCGAATAGCACGAAGGGGACCACCGGACCCAATGCCTCCATCCGACGTATGGAACAAAATCAACGAAACAATGGTTCAAATGGCTCTGAGCACTATGGGACTTAACATCTGTGGTCATCAGACCCCTAGAACTTAGAACTACTTAAACCTAACTAACCTAAGGACATCACACACATCCATGCCCGAGGCAGGATTCGAACCTGCGACCGTAGCGGTCACGCGGTTCCAGACTGAAGCGCCTAGAACCGCACCGCCACACAAGCCGGCCAAAATCAACAGTTTCACATATCCTCATTGCGGAGAGGTTTAGAAATTAATCCAGGTGATTGCTGATCGTGACTTCTCCTCCACTTGTTGGACGAATACTGGCAGTCAACATTTCACCTATCTCCAGAATTAGAGCTCGCTCCTAGTCGAACACTTTTGCACAGGTGTGCGGAGACAGGTTCCGGTTCTAAATACTACTAATGAGGCGTCGTGCATCATGGAGAGCTTCACTGCTGAACTTTTCGGAGTATGCTTTCCAAGCAGTGTCAGGCAAAGTATTATTACACATATTTCTCGCGTAGTCACCACGACAGGAAAATTCGAGAGAAATTCGATTTTATACTGAGTCGTTTCACCACTGGTACTTTCTGCTAGCGTAGATTTAAATGTGTTCAACTGAATTCTGTTGCGCATTCCAATGATGAACTCATGCTGAGAAAATAAACGAATCACTCTGCTCTTCTTTGATTCCGCTGTATCTCTTTCGCTATGTCTGTTTGGTAAGGACTCCCGACAGACGAATTATATAGAAGAATTGATCGAACGAGGAATTCCTACGCAAATTCATTCGTAGATGAATTATTTCTTGATATAACTGAAAATTGCATCTGCCTTCCTCCTTGGCACAATTGGGACAAACTCTCGTCTGATCATGCTGATGTATTCGGTGGTTTTTGCGACTTACTTCAAGCGATTGCTGGAATGGAATCATGCTTTTGAACTCAGCTAATGCTCCGTCTGTACTGTGAGATCATTAATCTATCTTTCTTTCTGAAACAAACCGCTTCGCTGTCGCAGGCTCTTTGCGGCTGACCGCGGTAGACACGAACACCATCTTCAGCACTTCCCCATCCATTGCGGGCAGCACCGTCTCAAATCATCATCTGATAAAATTTGAAAAAAGTAACAATACATATTGTGGTCAATGATCGTAATCTGAGGGGGTGAGTTCTCTACACAGGGTGGTCAAAAGACCCGAACCATTTCTAAGAAATTATCGATACATTCGCATAACACACAATCGTTTATTGTCAATCTCTGTATGCATTTTCATTGCATTTTAACGAGGCCTCCGTCTACTTCGTACCTTTGCTCCTCTTGAAGAGCACACCTGTCACATTCTGAAGTACACATTGTGAGATAGCAGACGCTGCATATCGGATTCTTAAATGCTGGACATCACTTATATTTGTTTGGTACGCACTTGACTTTCTGTGTCCCCAAGTGAAGAAATCCAAAGGTGTCAAATCAGGTGAACGCGATGCTCACAGTCTTGCTAAACCTAGCCTATCCATCTATTGGCAAATCTTAGTTTCTTCCTGGATATGCGGTACAGGAATTGGTCCAGCATATCGTGGTAATGTTTCCTGTACTTGTGTCTTCTGCAAAAACCAAGGACGTTAAAGATAGTCTTTGTGAATCCAAGCCACACATTCACTTTCGGCGGCAGCGTGAAGTGGCTTGTTAACCTGTAAGAGGTATGCGCTGCCTACGATATGCAAGGTATAAGAGAATCGCTGACCAGAGAGCAGTGTTGACTGAGTACGAACTGTGTAGCAGTAGCAGTTAGTTGTTGCTAGTCGCTTGTCTGAGTGTGTCTGGTCTGGAGTCTGCTCTAGTCTGGTGTGTCATGTTGGCTGGGCCGGTCGCAGTGCAGCGATGCAGGAGCCTGAGTATTATTGTATAAGGTAAAAAAAAGCAGCCTCGCGCACATCTAGTAATATTATGTAAACTCCCATGTATATCTTTTAAAAATGTCCTAATAATAACAAGCATTCATTTCAATTTAAAGAATTTAATATTTTTTTCAATGCATGATCATTCCGATTGTTGCAAAAGAAAAATCATCTGCTTCCTTTCATAATCAACAAATGTATAGGCCAGCATTGCACAGAGCTGTGCCGGAAAAGAGCTATTGTAAGAGCAGATAGTTGTCGACTTTATCGAGATGAGAATTTTTGATTTTTATTCAGAATGATCTTACAGGGCCATGACGCAGCACTGCTGTCGTCCAAATTTTATCAGGTTACTGAATTTATTTTTTATTACGAGGTTTAGGAATTTTTCTATTTCGAGCTTACATTAAATGAGAAAAGAATTTTTTGGGTACATTAAATGGGAACCAGTTTTGTTCTGAGGTTACACAAAAATTAGAATCATTAACCAAATAATATTTATTTTATTTTGTGGGGAGGTTACACTTGGCGACATCCGGCCAGGATCGTATTTCTTTGTGAATCTCTGAGAAGTAGTAATATATCTGCTCTTATTTACTTAAATGTAGTTTGCATCTGGCGCAACGCATTTACTAATTTGTCACTCTTTCTTTCACAGATCATCGGTAATTTATTGCTCTTTGTTGTAATTGTGTTTGTTCCATTTTTGCTTCGTCTTTGTTTCATTTTTGTGCTTAATTTTGATTTGTGATAAATGCCGCGAAAAACTGTTAACAGTACATCGCGATGTGCAATGAGTGAAATAGCCGACTCGAATAATTTGACCGATAATACTTGCGACACTCAGTGTAACAATGATAATCCTCCATTTACAGACAATCAGTGCGTACCGGTCACTAATATTGATTTTGATCCTAATGATGAGCAAACAAATGTAATTATGTCCAGAGTAAATGTAACAACTGATGACGCGGCACGTTCCGATACAATGAACGCTGCCCAGTTTGACACACCCGGTTTGCAAAATTTGAATTGTGAACAGACAAATTCTTCTCACGAAGATGAACAGTGTAGTCAAAATACGTCAGATTTATTTGATTCCGAGGTAGTGACCCACAGTGCACATCCGATTGGCAAACCTTTTCAAGAATTACAGAATGACCAAATGGTTACACAAAACGTGACAAATGCAGATACACCAACACACAGCATAGAAAATAGAGTCGCTAATTTTGGCTGGGATCAAGTTAAGGCAATATTGCAACAACTTAATGAAAAACTAGACAATAATTCCAAACAGTCGAATGAAAAACAAGACAACAATTTCAAACAGGTTAGTGAACAGATTACAGCCGTTGCCGTGCGATGTCATGATACTAAAGAACAATTACGTGAGGAAATTAAGGCTTTTGCTAGGAACAGTAGTGAAGAAATTAGATCTGTGGCACAAGAATTAAGTAATACACATGCAGCCACTACTAAATTACTTAGAGACGAAATTAGTGCAGTCGCTAAACAATGCTCTGAAAAAGCAACACAGTTACGCGACGAGTTTAAATTAATGTCAGCAGAACTTTCACGCACACTGGATGCGAAAGTAGACACGAAATTTGACCAACAGAACAGCCAAATTGACGAACGTTTTAATCACCACCTACAAAACAGTGAAACGCGTTACCGTAAACTTATACAGCAACAGAATAAAGTAAAGCGACAAGTCATGGAAACAATTACTGCACAGAGACAGGAACATAAGCGTAAAATGTTTACGAAAGCAAAAACATACGTAGACAACAATATTGCTACAGTATCAGACGAAGTTAATACTATCAAACGGTTGAACGCCGAATTGCATGATGAAATCTCTGATCTTAAAACAAAAACAGACACACACATAGTAGACTTTCAGACAGTGACCGACAGACTTGAACAATTAGAACTAATACAAAATCCCGATGCCATCAAAGCAGACGTTAAAAAATTGAACGAAACCACACGTAAAATACAAAAACAAATTAATGCTTGTGATAATAAAAACGATGATCAGGTAAAAGCACCAACTGAAAAATATGATGAATTGGCCAGTCATGTTGATGTTATCGAAAATAATAATGACACCAAATCAGACGATACTTCACCAGTTTCGTTTAATCAAACACCCGAATACCAAAATTTACAACAGATAGGTTCGTCTAATAATACATTACGTAGAAAATTGTCATCTTTACAGCACGAAGTGGCGGAGATGAAAAATATTTCAGCCTTTAACACATCACAGCATACGCCACTTTGTGAACATTTATCAGATTCACACAGCCAGTGTAATTTAGGTAATTTACAGAGAGTACGTGACTTAGATTCCGAACAGTCACAGACAAATAGATTCTCATACAATCCTGAACCTTTTCAGACATACAGAGACGATAATTTTGATTACAAGCATTTTCTATCCGTGAGAAAATTTAAAGTATTTAAAAATGACAGAACACAGATTCACCCATTGGATAGGATACAACAATTTAGCTTTGCTTTTCCACCGACTTGGCCTGTAACACACAAATTTGAATTTATTTGCAGTTTTTTGGAAGGCGAACCGGCAACTCGTATGAGACCGATCGCGAGACAATGCTACTCGGTAGAAGAATTTCAGAATGCTTTTCTGTCAGCGTATTGGTCGAAGACGACACAGCGCGAAATCAAGGATCAATTAATTAGTTTACCGAATTATTAGAACTCAAATTTTTCCACTGTCACGCAATTTTTTGAACACACGGTCCAACAAAACCAGTACTTAAGTGAACCATACAGTGAATCTGCACTTATCCAATTATGTATTTCTAAATTACCACGATCATTAAGAGTATCACTTTTAATGGGTTAGCAGAAAGAAAATATTTCGGCATTCAGAGATCTGTTACAGCTTTTGGAAGTTCAGGAATCAGATTATTCCTTCATAAACAAAAAATTTTCATATAATAACCAAGGTCAACAAGCATACAGCAATTACGATCAGCCACGCTATTTCAATAGCAAAGGTAATAGACGCTTCAGGAACGACAACCGCCAGAATTTTAATAAAGGACAAAATTTTAATTATCAGTATCGTCAAAATTATCAACAACAGGAACCGCATTATGGTAACAATAGAGGTTTTTCTCAACAACAGCATCAAAACCAGCCGGTTACCATACCTAACCAACAATGCAGTCTGCAAGGTCAACCAAGCTTTAATGTTTCGCCGCCTGCACTTATAGCATCGGCTCCACCAAATAGTGACGCACCGCAACAAGGAAACCAGTACGTACAGAAAACACATCAATTCAATTCCTGTCGCAACGCGCCATATAGAAATGACTATCATGACAGACGTAAAAGTAATGAGCACAATTTTCAGCGTACGTTTAATTACAGTCGGTCTTATCAGCAGCAAAATCATCCGCAACAACATATTATCATGAATGAACCAGACAGTAGATATCATCCCGAAAGTAATACGTCAGGAAGAAATAACAGAACAGTACAAATAGTGGAAATGCCACTGCATCCTCCCGCAAATGATAGCACGTCAGATAGAATTTGACTAGATACAGTACAGGTTGCATCTTCC
This sequence comes from Schistocerca nitens, assembly GCF_023898315.1. Taxonomy (NCBI): domain Eukaryota; kingdom Metazoa; phylum Arthropoda; class Insecta; order Orthoptera; family Acrididae; genus Schistocerca; species Schistocerca nitens. Next base: position 405,113,737 of record NC_064618.1, read on the forward strand.
GGCAACGCAGGCAATACTTTTGACACGCAGGATCTTGTTCACGAAAATGTTATTACTTTTGACGACATCCGAGACACCCTTTTACAGGAAAGACCAGTTATTCAAAAAAACATTTCACACCCTGTCATTGAAGTAAAGATTGGATCATCCAAATTTTCAGCAGTAATCGATTCTGGATCACCTATGTCAGTTATAAATGAGGAAACTTTCAACGAATGTAACAAAGAGAATACCTATCCTACATTACCATTAGGCAAAACTATAGTAAAAGGAGCAGTATCTGGTAAAGGAGTAGATGTAAAATTACAGACACATTTATCATTTTGTATTGCAGGTCATACATTTCACTAAAATTTTTGGATTGTTCTCTTATTGACAATAGACGTTATTTTAGGTACTAATTTTCTGGTACAACACGACGCAATTATTGACTTTCAAAATTCCTATTTAATGTTAAAGGATGAAAATGTACAACTGGCTTTAGAATTTCAGCACTCTTTATCTGCAGAAGAACAAACAATTAATCGTACAGAGGTCATTTCCGCATCACGTAACATAGACTGTCATTCCACATTGCTCAGATACGTACGTACACAACTATAATACTCCAGACGAAGCCGACTATAACGTTATGCAAATGATTTCTGATAAAGTTAAACAGAGCAATGCAAATACAGACGACGAACGCACACAACTACGCAAAATTCTTTTACAGCAAGCTCCAGTTTTTGACAACGTCCCTGGTGCTATGTCCGGTTTTATGTATGAATTTCAAGTTAAACAGCACGACACGTTTAAAGCCAAACATTATCCCATTCCACATATTCACAGAGAACAAGTTAAGAAAGAATTGCAAGCTATGCTTGACCAAGGAATTATTGAACCGGCAGTTAGTCCGTACATAAACCCGCTCCATATTGTTAACAAAAAGGATGGTTCACTTCGTCTCGTACTTGATTCGCGTCACATCAACAACATTATTATTAATGAAACAGATCGCCCACAGACACTAGAATAACTTCTACAGAAATTTCATGGTACTGCTATTTATTCCACATTAGATTTGAAATCGGGATTTTGGCAAATTCAGCTCCATCCGAACTGCAGAAAGTACACGGTTTTTTTCTGTTTTGGTGACTGTTATCAATTTTGTAAATTACCGTTCGGTTTAACTATTTCTTCAGCAGCATTTATTCGCGGTTTGAATAGTATACTTCCGACAGAACTTAAAGACAGAATCACAACGTATGTAGACGACATTCTTATTGCAGAAGCTAACTGGTCTGAACAGAATCTGATTCTTGAATAACTGTTGCAAACTTTTCGTGCACAAGGACTCACAGTTAATCTTAGCAAATCGCACTTTGGCAAGACTTCTACAAAATGTCTTGGACATGTAATTTCAGCAGAAGGCATTGCGCCTGACCCGGAAAAACTTCAAGCTTTACGTGAAATTACTGTTGCTACGACGAAGAAACAACAACGCAGCTTTTTGGGTTTAATTAACTTCTTTCATAAATTTATTCCTTACTCTGCTTTAGACACCCCTAGATTATGTCAATTGACGGGTAAAAACACTATTTGGTCCAGGGATAGCCAAGCACATTCTGAATTTGTGAACCTGAAAGAAGCTTTGTAGAATGCACCACTTTTATCACCTTACTAGAAATTTTTCCATTGCCACCGACAGTTCTAACACCGCTTTAGGCGTACACATTTTTCAGGAAATTGAAGAAGGCGTTTCTATAGTAATTAAAAACATCGCCTTTGCGAGTCGCATTCTGTCACCTGCTGAACGCAATTATTCTGTCACAGAACTTGAAACAGTATGTGTTGTATGGGCATTTACGAGATTTAGGCATTTTCTTTATGGAAGACACACTACCGTTTACACAGAGCATAGAGCTATACAGTTTTTACTTTCAGCTAAATTTGCACACGACAGATTAAGCAGATGGAAACTTTATTTACAGGAATTTAATTTTACAATTGTTCACATTCCCCGTACACAAAATATTGTAGCAGACGCACTATCCCGTTCTCTCAGCAACAATCAGCAAGACATCGCAACCAACTTCTGCAAAGCAAATTTCAGCGTCATGTATATTCAACAAGTTGCATTTGAAAATTTCATTTCGTCGTCATTACGAGACATAGCACAAGAGCAGAGTAAAGACAATGTATGGAAAGAAATTAAACACCTTTGGCAAGATAGGTATAATGTTACCATTAGAAACCAATACACTGTACGCAATAACATTCTGTTTCGCCGCTCTCACCCTGATAGCAACAATTGGTTACTATGCATTCCTGACGAGCTTGTTAACAAATTAATTTGGTATACTCATTTAAGTTACGCACATTACGGAGCCAGAAAATGTTTTCTAATACTGAGACAGAACTGTTATTTTACCAACATGGCGAAATGTATTCGACGAGTTTTAGTGTCATGTAAAATCAGCCAGAAAGCTAAGTCAGACACGACTTCACATATTCCTCCATTACATCCCATTGTACCTGTTAAATTGAGACACATGGCCGCTGTAGACATTTTTGGTCCGATTCCCAGAACTAATAGAGGTTTTTGCTACATCTTTGTCGCTGTTGAACTCACTTCAAAATTTGTTACCTTCACTCCGTTACGCAAGGCTACTGCTAAATCTGTTTCGAAAGCATTTGTAAAACATTTTTTATTTCATGTAGGGCATGTATTGAAAGTAATTTCCGACAATGGATCACAGTTTCGATCTGCTATATGGACACGTATGTTACGAAGAAGAAACATTTCTCCGATCTATATATCCAAGTATCATGCTTCTTCGAACCCTTGTGAACGATTAATGAAAGAAATTGGTAAACTGTGCAGAATATACTGCTATAAATAACATATTGATTGGGACACACAAATACTGTCATTCCAGGATGTAATTAATTCCATACCAAATGAATCTACTATGCTATCTCCGTCTGTTATACTGAAAAACGTTGTAACACCTAACAAAATTAAAGAATTAGTAAACTTTCCTACATCTCGTCGACTACGACACCATGAAATAATTGACATTGCGCTGAACAACATCAAACGTGCCGCAGAGCGCCGGAGAAGACAGCAAAAATAGGTTTGTACACGCCGTGACTTTCACGTTGGACAGAAGATATTAGTACGTACACACTATTTATCTAACAGAGGAAGAGTAGATGTAGTAAATTTGAGCTTCTATGCGCAGGTCCATATCGAATTCGCAGCATTCCTCACCCCATTGTAGTACACGTCGAAACTCTGAGAACCAGAAAAAGTAAAGGCAATCACCATGTCTCCAATATTAAACCCTTTATTGAATGAACATACTTTATGATTTATCACACTGTAATGCCTTTTCCTGATTTTTATATGACCAATGATGCAATTATTTATATGAACACTTACTGATGATTATCATATTTTTTCTTGGCAAGTGCCCGGCAAGGTAAGGTTAGCAGGTTGCTTTTCTTGTCGTTACACATAAGACCATGCACATTTTCCATTTTTCATGTATGTATGATTGTTTTCCTGTTTTGCTTGTATGCACTAAGAAATCTTTAAGATATAACAAACACCAGTTGAATTTGACATTTTTGCCTTATGATATCTCAACATCGTGACTATTTTACATTTTTTTGCTACTACATTATGATACTCTGTTCTTGACATATTACGTTTTCTGTCATGCTATGCTGTATGCTTAATTGTAACACTAGAAACAAGTTTTTATTTAATGGGTATATGACTTAAATGCAAGACATTAATCATTGTTCATCATTTTCAGGAAGCAATAACGTGTAAATGAAATAAATGAAACAAACCACAGTGGATTACTATGAAATGGGAATTTCACCTTTGGAATGAACGAAAGAAGATGCAATACCTCGTCACGAAGAGTAAATGGATCAGAATTAGCAAACATTAATATTGAATACACATTTCATTACCTGTTAATTTGAAGTTTACTGCTTTTCAGCATAATATGCGTTTCTTCTTTCAGCTGAATAATCCATTTTGTATTTTTTCCAGGAGAAGCTATTCATGAAATTAGTGTGCTATAAGCAGTTAATTATTAAACCTGTTCTAGTACTTGCATTTTTTTTTTTACCCATTTGTGTGTGTCATTCATGAATGTGATCACATTACTCTACTTGTTTCATAACCTTGCTACAGATGACTCATGACTAATCCTTATTTGCAGCAATAAGTCAAAAGCAAATATTTTCATGCCCCAGCAATTAATTATCGATCCCAACGCAATGCATTGCTAGCACAAAAAAAATGTATTACCAGTCCCAAATAATGCTACCAGTTTAAGATAGTTCTGAGTAATACTGAATGATGTTTTCTAATCACAGACCTTGAGTAATAATTACAGAGTGTTACATTTTAAATATGTCTTATGTCACTTGAATGATGAGTTCTGAGTAATAGTGAATGATATTTTGTAATAATGCATACATGCTATGCCAATAATTTCTGTAAATAATATTTTTGTTATACTCTATAAATGCTATGCTAATAATTAACTCTCATTTTGAATGATGACTTCTGATGATTTGTAACTGGCCAATGAGTGTCAATAATTACTTTAAATATGTCGTATGTTACTTGAATGATGAAAAATGTTTTGTACTATTCAATACTTGCTATATGTTTGGTAACTGGCCAATGAATGCCACTGTTTCTTATATTTTAAATTTGTATTATGTCACTTACATGCTATATATATGAATACCAGTAGCTTGATGCTACACTCATTAGCTCCTGTTTTGAATGATGACTTCTGATGGTTTGTAAGTGGTCAATGAGTGCCAATGTTCTCTGTAATCGGATGACTTATAAACATTATTCTGTAATACTTCACACACAGCACAGAAATGTTCAGTAACTAGGCGATGAATGCCACCAATTACTCAAATCGGTTGATAGACTAGTGTAATTCTCAATTATGACTAGCATAAGACTTAATGTCCTTCACCTTCTGACCTAATTACCAGAAATTACTGCAATATACGTTTGTCCTGTCTATCCTTATGATCATGGAGCACTATATTTGATTTCTGCACTAATTCTACGTTGGTGAAAGAGTGTCGTGTTGACACATCATGGTGTCCACCACCTTGAACAATGGAGATGTTATTATGGTTCCATTGTTTGGTGTACCTAATGTACTACCAAAATGATAACATTGAATATTCATACGACATTTCAGTGTCTTGGCTACACTGACTAATACTTCAGGGAAGAGAACTTCAGATTGTCTCACTTGGTGTTGTGCTTCTGTAGAAAGATATGGACTTTCAGTGCAGCTACGTGCAACCTACTGTGCTACAACCATGATGCAATCCTTCCCTTTCCTATCCTAGTTATTGTAAAATGGTAAAAAAAAATACTACAGTGCGTATGCACTTTATGTCATTTGTTAATATGATTTGTACTCATTGCGTATACATTTTGTCATTGCTAGGTATGTTCTGTACTACAGTGCGTATGCACTTTATGTCATTTGTTAATATGTTTTGTACTCATTGCGTATACATTTTGTCATTGCTAGGTATGTTCTGTACTACAGTGCGTGTGCACTTTATGTCATTTGTTAATATGTTTTGTACTTATTGCGTATACATTTTGTCATTACCTGATATGTTCTGTACTACAGTGCATGTGCACTTTATGTCATTTGTTAATATGTTTTGTACTTATTGCGTATACATTTTGTCATTACCTGATATGTTCTGTACTACAGTGCATGTGCACTTTATGTCATTTGTTAATATCTTTTGTACTCATTGCGTATACATTTTGTAATTGCTTGATATGTTCTGTACTCAGTGCATGTGCACTATATTTCATTTCATGTTCTGCACTTATATATATGTATATATTCTGTGATTGTAAACTTAGTTAATTAAGAAAAATTTGTTGCTCATGGTAAGTCCAATTGAATCACCATCGCTGCCAAATTTTTGCCCCCCCCCCCCCAGTGGAGGGTTATGTAAGAGGTATGCGCTGCCTGCGATATGCAAGGTATAAGAGAATCTCTGACCAGAGAGCAGGGTTGACTGAGTACGAACTGTGTAGCAGTAGCAGTTAGTTGTTGCTAGTCGCTTGTCTGAGTGTGTCTGGTCTGGAGTCTGCTCTAGTCTGGTGTGTCATGTTGGCTGGGCCGGTCGCAGTGCAGCGATGCAGGAGCCTGAGTATTATTGTATAAGGTAAAAAAAAAGCAGCCTCGCGCACATCTAGTAATATTATGTAAACTCCCATGTATATCTTTTAAAAATGTCCTCATAATAACAAGCATTCATTTCAATTTAAAGAATTTAATATTTTTTTCAATGCATGATCATTCCGATTGTTGCAAAAGAAAAATCATTTGCTTCCTTTCATAAATAACAAATGCATAGGCCAGCACTGCACAGAGCTGTGCCGGAAAAGAGCTATTGTAAGAGCAGATAGTTGTCGACTTTATCGAGATGAGAATTTTTGATTTTTATTCAGAATGATCTTACAGGGCCATGACGCAGCACTGCTGTCGTCCAAATTTTACCAGGTTACTGAATTTATTTTTTATTACGAGGTTTAGGAATTTTTCTGTTTCGAGCTTACATTAAATGAGAAAAGAATTTTTTGGGTACATTAAATGGGAACCAGTTTTGTTCTGAGGTTACACAAAAATTAGAATCATTAACCAAATAATATTTATTATATTTTGTGGGGAGGTTACAAACCCATATGCATTAAGGTTTGTTAACTTTTCCGGAGAAGTGGAATGAAGCCTTTTCATTAAATAAAATGTGATCCATAAGGTGTTCTCTGTGTGCAGCTTCTATAAACCCCACCGCGCATCTTGACGACCTGCATAATCTTCGTTTTCTAATTTGTGCCTCAATGTGGTATTCCTTTTTCTTTAGCTTTAACTGTACAACTTTCGGAATCGTTGATTTTCGTACACATAAACCTTTGCTTAAACGACGAATTCATGCGTCAAGATATCTTTAGATTGCTTGTGTGATTCGCTTAATAGTCTCCTGCGGTTCATGGGATATCCCAGAGCAACATTCAACGGCAACGTTTCCAGTTCGGAAGTTACTGAAAGGTAACCAGATGTTTGCTCTTGTTGGTGTTAGCGTATGAAATCGACAAGTGAAGTCCTGTTGCGCCTCCAGATAAGATAATCCTCGTACTAACAGCTAAAAGTTCTTTCATAGTATTCATTCTTCTTGATTATCTTGGAAAAATCCAGTAGGCCCACGTTATCACAGAAACAGATTGCGGTGTAAATGTATATTACGTAAATGCGTCCATTATTTTAAGGTTTCATTTTTTCAAACTTCTTATTCAGTCACTTATTTATGGTGGAACCTTAACAGGTTACAATCTTCGAAGGCCATCGTTAGATGCCATGGGCGGCATTTAGTGAACAAGTGTTTATGCTTTGACAACATGAATGCTACATATTGTATGATAATGTCTTAACTCAGAATGTTGAGACCACTCTGAGCAATGACATTTTATGCAGCCTCGACTGAAATCTAAAATATGGTTCTTACAACTTGAGGATCAGTGTCTCTGCAATATAGATATAATGCCTGCTATTGTCGAATACAAAACCCTCCACTTCGTTTTCACATGAACGTATTAATAGAAATGTTTAGCCAGAATACAGAGTGTTACAAAAAGGTACGGCCAAACTTTCAGGAAACATTCCTCACACACAAAGAAAGAAAATATGTTATGTGGACATGTGTCCGGAAACGCTTACTTTCCATGCTAGAGCTCATTTTATTACTTCTCTTCAAATCACATTAATCATGGAATGGAAACACACAGCAACAGAACGTACCAGCGTGACTTCAAACACTTTGCTACAGGAAATGTTCAAAATGTCCTCCGTTAGCGAGGATACATGCATCCACCCTCCGTCGCATGGAATCCCTGATGCGTTGATGCAGCCCTGGAGAATGGCGTATTGTATCACAGCCGTCCACAATACGAGCACGAAGAGTCTCTACATTTGGTACCGGGGTTGCGTAGACAAGAGCTTTCAAATGCCCCCATAAATGAAAGTTAAGAGGGTCGAGGTCAGGATGTAACCTCCCCACAAAATATGATCAATAATAATATGAATATGATTCTAATTTAGTGTAACCTCATACAAAATTCTTTTACATTTATAACCTCCCTACAAAATTCTTTTCACATTAACCTCCACACAAAATTCTTTCTGATTTAATCTAAGCTCAAAATTCATTCACATTTAGCGTAACCTCAAAACAGAAAAATTCCTAAACCTCTCAACAGTAAAAATTATAATTATGTCGTTCACATTTAGTGTAACATCCCAATAAAAAAATAAATTCAGTAACGTGGTAATATAACAATGCAACTAACCTCTCAATTAAATTGTCGCTCACTTATGACTTTTCAATAATTCACTGTGAATTTAACTTGGTAAATTTTGGACGACAGAAGTGCTGCGTCATGGCCCTGAAACATCATTCTGAATAAAAAGGGAAAAATTCTTACCTCAATGAAGTCGCTGGATATATCTGCTCTTACGATAAATTTTTCCGGCACAGCTCTGTGCAATGCTGGCCGACCTATCTGTCATTTATGAAAGGAAGCAACTGATTTTTCTATTGCAATAATCGGGATGATCATGGATGGGAGAAATTAGTAAATTCTTTAAATTGAAATGAATGGTTGTTAAAAGTTACTTTTTTATGAGGAAGATTATTATTACGAGAGTTTTGAAACATTTACATGTGACTTGAGATAACGTTAATACATATGCGCGAGGCTGCTTTTTGCCTTATACAATAATACTCAGGCTCCGGCATCGCTGCACCGCGACCGGGCCAGCCAACACGATACACCGTACCAGACCAGAGCAGACTCCAGACCCGCAAAAACTTACTGCTACAGCTACACTGTTCCTACTGCAGTCAACACTGCTCTCTGGTCAGAGATTCTCTTATATCGCAGGCAGCGCATCAGCAATACATCGAAATTACATCTGCTCGGACCTCTTACAAGGAGAGCGTGGAGGCCATGGAATTGGTCCACCTCTACCAATCCATCGGTCACCGAATCTGTTGTTGAGAATTGTACGAACACTTCGTCTGAAATGTGCAGGAGCTCCATCGTGCATGAACCACATGTTGTGTCATACTTGTATAGGCACATGTTCCAGCAGCACAGAGTATCCCATATGAAATCATGATAACGTGCTCCATTGAGCGTAGCTGGAAGAACATGGGGCCCAATCAAGACTTCACCAACAATGCCTGCCCAAACGTTCACAGAAAATCTGTGTTGATGACGTGATTGCACAATTGCGTGCGGATTCTCGTCAGCCCACACATGTTGATTGAATCGAGGAAGTACAGTACATACTGACGAAACTAAAATGAGCTCTAACATGGAAATTAAGCGTTTCCGGACACATGTCCACATAACATCTTTCCTTTATTTGTGTGTGAGGAATGTTTCCTGAAAGTTAGGCCGTACCTTTTTGTAACACGCTGTATATCTGCGACATGACTAGTTAAATAGTGCTTTAACAATTTTGTCGTACTTTTATCGTAATACATAAATCTAAAGATGTAAGAAAAGAAGGTGGAAATTGGTTCGTCACGAGTCTTTGTCACCGCTATGGCCACGAAGGAGTTCACACCTCAACAGGTCTGTGTCCGGTAGACCACTTATCTCAGGAGCATCTCAGAGAATACACCGCAGAGTATTGTAATTAATCGAGGAGTATGATGTACAGTTACTAGATCTGATCCCTATTCAAGGCAGCGTCGAGTGATAAAATTTCTTCTACCATCAGTTTTCGACATTACTTGCTGCATATCGATCACGACAGCGTCACCAGTAGTAACAGGATTCGGAGGCGGATGAGTGTCCTCCAGAGCGTAATGTAACGAATAAATGTCATAAGACTGATAAGTGAATATAAGGTGTCACCAGTCCCGGAGATAGTTACTATGCAAAAGTAACCCATTACCAAAGCTGCCAGATGCTCAGAAAGGGGTTCACTATGCAGCAACAAAAGTTTCTGATTATTTGCCCAATAATGTAAAATGTCTGGCAGGTAGTTTTATATTAACTTATCTAATTCTATTTTATTATATCTAACTTATTTACCTATATGTCTATCTACATCTAAATCATTTATATCTAACTTAAAATCAATTCTCCTGGTCAATTCCATCTATTAAACAGAAGAATTTCTATTTAAAAACTCATAGCTAGGAAAAAGTTGTTGCACGAGTAGGACTACAAAAGTAAAGTGTTCATAAAAGTTAACACTAATCATGTTTACATTTCCTGAAAAACTGACTTGTTCCACGTCATTTCGACAAAAGGATCGTTCAGACGATCTTTGAAACGTGTAGCGAACAGAATGGTCCGGGAGACACGTCTGATTTTAGGGGATGAAGCCTGTAAAGCTAACCAATGAATTCACCGCCTAATCGTAGAATAGGTAAACTTTAGTGCTATGGCAAACGTAAGTGAGTAATTTCTAAGAGTCTGTAACAGAATAAATGATATCAAACGTTCAAGAGTTTTCAGGATACGCACTTTGTGGACACGTCATACAGTCACAGACTGAGCTAGTAACGGGTGTTCATTCAAAGCGAAAATGCTGGAACTTACGGTCCGTAGGTGGCTTACTCGATAATGGAGAAGTACGTAGCCAGAAAAGTTATTCGTTTAATTTTCTCTGCATACAGACTTTGGAGGCGATAGTTCGGCGCAATATGAGATTATAAAATAGCCAGGGAGGAGTATGGTTAAGGATAACTTGTAATTTGCCTCACAGCAACGGACTAATATCGCCGAAGTTGGTTCGTAGTTTGCTCGGCTTAGCTTGTGGCAGACTTGTTTCGTTACACCGCTATCTTCCTTCCTTTCAAGCTATAGCCCGCGGTTACCTGGTCGAGATGATGTTATGAGAGTTGGGGCTGGCTTTCGAGAACAGCAGGTGTGTGCGCGATTGTGGAAACATTTATCGGCGTTTCTGTTAGCCTGAATAAGCAGGGATCAGTAAAGTGAGCTGCAAAATACGAGTCACTCAAGGTAACGATAATACTGGGGAGACAAAGAAATGGCTTTCTGACAGTAATGTGTAGTTCATGGAATTGAATACATATGTTTCAATTGGTTCAGCTGCGGTTTCTTGATGAAACATTTTATACTGCATGACTAAACGAAAACACTTTTTTGTGTTGTTTCACAAAACTTTATTTCCATACGACTTAGTTCCGGGTTGTAACTCCATTTTCCCACGTACACAATGGATTCCAAAGACAGCAGCAAGCAAAAATTACATGTCTTAACTCCTTAATGTATCGATTCTCGACTTCAACTATTAAAGTTGTTTCTGTTGGGTATTTTAGTTTTGAAACAGTTACATTTTTACTGTACAACCTAAGGACATTTATTACGATAAATGGCAGTTTGTTTTATTACTTACTTACGGATGAGGGCGGCAAGTTGCCAAAACTGCAACCAACTTCACTTTTACTTAGGAATTCAAACATTAGCCAAAAGTATTGAATAACTGAATTGAGTGTGTTCACCGTAGTAGGTGTGGGAATACCCACATCTGTTTTTCAATTTGTATGTGTTCCCACATTTAAAGCTGAATGAACAGACTTTATTCTGTTGCTCACACCTTTTAGATAATGTTTTAATTTATACACAGGAGTAAAGATGATACCAGTTCTGGAGCCTTGGTACCATCAAGTATAATAGGTAATTACACAACCGCCCATTTCCATGCGCATGTATGTTTCGTGATAGAGCAAATGCTATCGTAATGATTGTAGGAAAGAACAAGTCTGCTATAGAACTAAACTTTAAAAAAAAAGAAAATTTAATATAGAGTCATTACTGAAAAAATCTAAAAAAAAATTGTATGAGAAACGATAGCAGAGGACATAAAAGAGAAACCCATAAATTCAGAGGATAATGTAGATCAGGCTTGGGAGAAAATCAAAGAAAGTATTGAAGCAGCAGCTCAGGGAACACTATGTACACGTTTTAGAAGACAAGAGAGGAAAACAATCAGAACGCCATGGTTTCGAGAACAGGTTAAAGAAATGTATATAAAAAAAGAGAGATGGGCCCATGTGAAATATAAAACACTCAAAACACAAGAACCTTATGAATATTACAAAATAATGGTAATGCACAAAATCACCAGTGATCGTTTTAAACAGGAAGACTTGAAAATTTAGAATATGTCTTCTGTGGATTACGGAAACAAACTTGGAGAATGATACGATAGCAGAGGAAATAATTCAATGAAATTTTGAAGGTGAACGACATAAACGAGAAATCATGTATTAAAAATTTAACAGACTTGTATAAAGGTAAAAAACCGCTATAAAATGAAGAGAGATCAGACGTCAGTATACAAGTAAATGATACAGAGGTAGAAAAAGTTGTAAGTCTGTTAAAAAAGCAGGATCCTCTACAACTTACTGAAGTGTGGAGTATATCCACTAAGTGAAAAATTAACCAAGTTGGTTAACAATCTTATAACTGGTAATAAAATTCCAAATGAATGAAGAACTAGTGTTACAATTCTGATGTACTAAAAAGGAGATAAGAAAGATCCAACCAACTACAGAGAGATAAATCTGTTGATTTCAGTTCTTTAACTCATAACAACAGTAATGGTAAATAAAATAAAAAGCATTACAGCCCTTACAGAGAGCAGCATGCTTTTAGAGGCGGTAGATCATGCACCAGATGCAGTATTCATTCTTAGACAGGTTTTAGAGAAGTCCATTGAATACAACAGTCTAGATTATCTTTTATTTAATTACAGAAGGCTTTCAATAACATTCAGTTTTGTAGCGATTGAGTAGGGGATTGACACATGTTTATTTTTGACTGTTGCCATCTTCGGAATCTGGTCTGTACTGGAAAAAGCGCTTAAAATCAAGACCTAAGTCTTATGGAAGTAAATTTATATGAACAAAACAAAAGTGTAACCTACACGTGGTTACTGAAATAATGAAAAGTTTGAAGGAAGAAACTAGAAGCAAGATTAGGGCCTCAAGTCTTAACGACGCCACTGGCGCTAGAGAGGAATACGGCTCACACGAAATCGGCAACTTCTACTTGCTGGTGGAAAACCCAACACTTGAATTCGGCAACTCTCCTAACTCAGTCCCAGAATGGAACACACGAATTCAGCAACTCCTACCTGCTGCCTTTATTTGCAATAGTTTCAAAATAACATTGACAACAGTGATACAATGAAAGAGTTACGAATGAAAAGAAAATGTACATAAAAACAAAGATTTTATTTGACATTACATATACTAAAATATTTAATGAAAACAACTGATTTTTTTTTATATGATCGAACTCAACTTACGGCTGCTTTGTGTGATACGCACTTTACAAAATCTGCTTTGCTAAGTTCATCACTTTTTAGTAACTCTAATTTTTCTTATATGAAAGCATGCCAGGTTTCGGTGTTTGCATCTGTTGCGTTGATGTGGACATTATAGGCAGAATTCATTCTTATGTACGTATCGGTTTGTGTATGTTTCAAACTTTTCAAAAATTTGCAGATGTGTGATTGAGGTGACTCACACGAGGCGATGTATCGATAACGAAAACTCTCACAAGCATTAGTTCCGCTACCCTACTTTATATAGAAAACAATGCATGTTCTTCCACACTGACGTAATTTTCCACAGTGTAATTTGCAAACTTCGTGAGTTTTTCGTCTTGTGGCTGTTTGCTGACCAGGTCACCGAAAACATCAGGAACATATCGAGGGTTTAAGTAAGTCCAAATGTTTAAAGCAGCCACTGTCCGTTATCACTGTTCTGATCTTTGTACAACCATAACAAACAAAGTTTTTGTATTTTTCGCTACCTGAAACGTATAGAACAGTATATTACTTCTACAAATTCAAAAGACCTTTTTCTTTAATGTAAGGTCTATGACGTAAGCAGTGTTCCCTATCTCTTGTAGCACTGAGCGAAAAGGGCACTGAAGTCGCATTACTTTAGATAATTTTAAGAATAAAAAGAGAAATTTGTTAAAATTTTAAAAAGAAACCAGCACAAGCTACCTGAGGTATAATGGAGACACAAACTTCAAGTGCGATTCTGTGTGGCGGAAGAACATTTGCGATTAATGAATTCAGAATCGGTTATACAAACAGTTATTGTACTCAGACTCATTTGTCCGTTTTACATACTTCTTTTTTTACTTCATAGATATATTCTCTTGCGAGGTATTGCTATAGATATTTTCCCAATTCCACAAAAATAGGAATATGCAGGTCGATAACGGCGAATTACGTCGGGAAGTTTGTCGCCAGTACTCTCTGTTGCAGTTCCTTCCTAAACCATAAGCATGGGATTATATACTATCAAACTGTAGAACTCGAAAAGATCTACGCAAAAGTAAGCGAGACTGAGGTTGACTTACAGTGACCATTTTCGACTTTTCAAATTGCATGATGCGCAACTACAAAATGATAAACGATGACTGTAATTCCACCGTATGAGTTAAATATGTGCACCTCCTTAATTTTCCTTAGGTAGTTTTCAGCTCTACAATTCGGCATTACACAGTTTGGTGAATTTCTCACTGCTTAGGCAGGGTACTGGAAGAGAGTGCGCTGTCGGCAACACTTTTTTTTACTTTATGTAGCTGAGGATCGTTAAATGGGTGAGCAGATTGTCATACAGTACAGCTAACAGACATCGGATTAAACCAATCTTTAAACTGCACTAAAATCGCTCGACTGGTTTTCGAGCTCTGATGTCAGACAGACACATCACACTTCCAACACCTATTGTTTTTACGTCGTTAGCTAAAAAGGGCGAACGAGATTCTACGTTATGAATTGAAATACACGGATTAATGTTTCAGAAATATCAATGCTATTTATTTCAATTCATAATATGTCTATTTTCTTCCGACGAAAGATTCCATAAGCATTCTGTATAATTTATGGCCGCTTATTGTTCAGTAAAAGTATATCTTTCACAAAACAACGCTTGTAATTAATTTACCAAGCTTCAGCTAGACGAAACCAACAACCATCAGTCTTGACTGATGGGAAAACACTCCTCACAGTCTCATGGATGGATTGTCCGACGTCAATGACCAACGTATTTGGTTTGAAAGACAGTTGTCTGCTACTGCAGTCATCATGTATTCACGTCAGAATTTTCAGATAGGTATCCTTATTTTTTATAAGGCTGATTACCAACAGTATGTAAGAACAACCATAATGAGACTGTATTATAAACTACTGAAGAAAATATTTTTTTGCATGGTGAAAAGTACCGTCCTTCAATATAATTTCCTGCTGACATAGAAATTCGAGATTTGAGTCGGTAGAACAAATAACATGGCCATTTTGTATGTCATTATTGAGGCTAAACGTTACGCCTTTTGTGGTTGTTACCTTTATCCAGGATAAGGCAATCGGAACTTCCGCCGCAGATTTCGGCAGTTTTGGCGTACTCTGCAACTGAGTGTGAGTAATGTTGTTGTGTATATACTGTATGTCCTTTCTAGTTATAGTAGGTGCGACAATAAAGTAATGAGACTGATTTTCTTTGCAAGATGTGGCAACCCTGCAGGCTTTCGTAGGCACAATATCTTTGATCTTGGTCTATAAGCTGCTTCTAGTCCAAGCGGTACATCGATGCAACAGCTCAGTCGTGAGTTGTGGTGTAATAAGTTAACACATGTTTGTGTCTCTCGTCACGGAAAAGGAACCACATAATATTGCGCAACGGTATGCCATTTCTGTTTGCACTAAATTGGGTGAAAACGCGACGACAACTTACGGTAAGTCTTAGAAGGCTTTTGGACAGGAGGGTATGTCAAGAGCTCAAGTTTTTCGCTGGCATAAAATGTTTAGTGAAGGCAGAACGAATGTTGAAGATTAAGACCGCAGTGGACGACCATCAACCTCACGGATGGATGTCAACGTGGCCAGGGTGCATGAACTCGTACGATCTGATCGGAGATTATTCGTGAAAATGATTGCAAAAGAACTGAACATCAATCGAGAAACGGTTCATGTAATAATAACTGAAGATCTTGGTATGAGAAAGAAGTGTGCAAAAATTGTCCCTAAAAATCACACACCACAACAGCGAGAAACACGGAAAAATGTGGCAGCCGATTTGTCAGAGCAAACAGAAATCAATTCAGAATTGTTGAGCCGTGTTATCACTGGTGATGAAAGTTGGTTTTTTCAGATCCAGAGACAAAACGCCAAAATTCGCAATGGTTCTCAAAGGGATCACCCGGACCAAAAAAAAAAAAAAAAAAAGCTCACATGACAAAGTCAAAAGTGAAATGCATGCTTATGTGCTTCTTTGATTCCAAGCGAATAGTTCATAAAGAATGGGTGCCTCCTGGACAAACAGTTAACCAATATTACTACAAAGAAATTTTAGAAAGACTTCGTAAAAGAGTTCTTTTTGTTCGTGCCAATATTGCTGATAATTGGATTCTGCATCCCATACTGCTTTGCCAGTACAGCAATTTTCAACCTCAAAACAAATTTCAGTACTATCACACCCACCTTATTTACCAGATATTGCTCCATGCGACTTTTTTCTATTTCCAAGAGTCAAAACGGCGGTCAAGGGAAACCATTTTCAAACAACACAAGATGTCCAAAAAGCTGAGACGAGGGTCTTGGAGGATTTTACAGAAGATGAGTTCCAGAAATGTTACCATCAATGGCAGAAGCGCTGGAAAAAGTGTGTGCAATCAGAAGGGAACTACTTTGAAGGAGACAACACTCAACCTGACTAAAACGATAAGCAACATTTTTTTTTCACATCAGTCACATTACTTTATTGTTGCACCTCGTAGTTTTCTGTTGATGGATTGTCACCTATTTCTTCACGAATACGTTTTGTTGCTCTTTTATCCAAAGCTTTGCCTTTTCCTTTAGTAGAATTTGTTAACATTCTTCTGTTCATTAACTGTTCTGGAACTAGTGTGTGATCATGTTCGCTTTCCAAACGCGAATATAAGTTTTCGCTACCTATAATGAAACATTTCACAGAGTACCGTGAACTGTCATCGCAGCGTCGCCATCCACGTTCTTCAGATCCTAAAACGCTTCTATAAGGTTTTCATTTATAGCCATCGCAAATTACATGTACATTACCAGAATCACTGTAAACAAGTCGCAAAATATATCTGTTTGCCAAACGATGCATTATATAAGCCTGCGCAGATGCTAGCCAGTTGATGGCTAGCACAGGACTTACGAGGTATGTCTGCAGCCTGAAACTCCACTCCTGGTGACTCATTCAGCGGGTCTAGTCGTTGTGCTACCTAAGTGCAGAGTTGTCGAATTCGAGTGAGGGATTAACTGACACTTTTCCAACACTTCTTGTGCTCATTAAAAGCTGCCGAATTCGAATGTGCCCACCGATTGTAAGGTCTAAATGGTGAAGGGCTAGAAAGGATATGAGTCAATCCTTTGAAAAGGAAAGATTTCAGCATTTGTCTTAAATAGTTCAGGGAAACTGCGGTGAACAGAAATGTGTGTCACAGGACGTAGAGTTGATGCCCACGCTTTCTGAAAGCGAGTCTAGTTTCCTTACCTCTCTGTCACCTCAGTTGTTTCGGGAGAAGGAAATAAGTTTGATATACCATGGAGGCCGTGTCATTATAGAGCGAGCACAAGTCGCGGTTGGACAAGGACGTGGAAGGACATGTCGCTATGTTTACAGTTCTGTCTCAGCATTCGCGTCACATGATCTACTGAAAAAGCTGAACACATATGGCTGGGTAGTCAGGCAGTGTTATATACTACTTCTCCCGTCATAAAGTTGCTATGGCTCCCTTCATAGAATATTCAGGTTACTTTCAAACGAATTTAACGCCATTCATCGAAAAGTATAACGTGCAGTTCCTTCAGTGAAGAGGCTGAGAACCATCAAAAGATTTTAGCTTAAACCCGACTCATAATGAGATGATAGGGCAGATCCAAAAGGATGGTGAATTTCATCGACATACTTCTCAAAACCTGTCTGAAGCTAGCCAGAAGTACGAGCTGAGGCAGTCTCAGGAGAAGGTACTCTTCTAAAGCAACAGTACGTTTACTGATCATCACACTACTCTGGACCAGGGGTTCCCAAAAAAATTTTCTCGAGGACCCCCTCATCGAGCATGATTGGTACCTTGTCATATCACAGTATCAAGTACCTAAAAAAGCCAAATTAAGAGTCTTTTTATACGTTTTCTATTTTTGGAAATTAGAAAAACATTGACATATTCATTATTGAAAAAATATTGAGGGGCCAAAACAAAAAACCTGTTATCATACGAAATACATTTAAGATATTTTTTATTCTAATAGCATCTTGAGCACTCCTCTGGCATAGCTCGCGGACCCTTGGGGGTCAGTTGACCACCTGTTGGGAACCACTGCTCTAGAGCATAAATCGTCCTTCGAAAGATACAACAGACCTAACAGATGAGTATGACACGGCCCATATAGATATCTTTACAACACATTACAGTATACTGAACTAGTTTGCCAAAAGCAACAATGTAACATCTGTGGTGTCACCGCTAGACACCACACTTGCTAGGTGGTAACTTAAATCGGCCGCGGTCCTGTAGTACATGTCGGACCCGCGTGTCGCCACTGTGTAATCGCAAACCTAGCGCCACCACATGGCAGGTCACAAGACACGGACTAGACCTCGCCCCAGTTGTACGGACGACATAGCTTGCGACCAGACGTACGAAGCTTTCCTCTCATTTGCCGAGAGACAGATTGAATAGCCTTCAGCTTAGTCCATAGCTACTACCTAGCAAGGCGCCATTTGTATCAGTGCTTATAGCGTACTAATATTCAAGAGAGATGTATTCCAACAAGAGAATAAAGATAAGTATATTATTCCAGCTACGTACTTTTCTTCTTATTCATTAATAAGTCTCATGTTCCAGTACTTCACGCCCGTCTGCGTTAGTTTAGCGTGCACCTAGCTACCTCATTGTGTCTCGGCTGTATGAAAGCGACACAACAACATCTGTGTCAAAATAGCGTTGGTTCAAAATATTTGTCCTCACAGGGATTTTGTTCTGTTGTAAATTTCAAAGATGTGTTTGCAAACAACACTTTTACTCTGCTAGTCAGATATCTCTCTTCTGTCCTTCGGTTATAAATCATAATCAGAACCACGTTCAAAAATTAAAAAAAATGATACTGCGTAATATAGTAACAGAATGACGCACCACGAATGAATTATCGGAATGGGACGAAAATCGGTAGATGTGATGTACATGTACAGAGAAAGAAATGATTACAGTTTCAGAATAATAGGGTCATTTGCTCAAGAGAAAGAACCAGTCAATAATGCGGTCGTCCGCTTCTGGTCCTTATGCAAGCAATTATTCCGATTGGCCTTGATTGATGGATTTGTCGGATGTCCTCCTCATCGACATCGTGCCAAATTCTGTGTAATTGGCGCCTTGCATGGTCCAAATCCCGAGTTGATTGCCGGGCCCTGCCCATAATTCTCCGAACGCTCTCAATTGAGGAGCGATCTGACGACCTTGCTGACCAAGGTGGGGTTTGGCAAGCACAAAGACAAGCTGTGTATCGGCGGGTAACAGTCAGGTAGGTATCCAACTGCTGTCTGGGGATTATCCAGACACGTCTTTGGTCTGCACTCTCACTGAATGGAGTAGAATTGTCTTCAGTGACGAGTCCCGCTTCGAACTGATGACCAACGAAGACGTGTCTAGAGATGCGCCAGACAGCGGTGACATACCCGTCTGACTGTCGCACGCCATACGACTAGCTGACCAGGAGTAATGGTCTTGCAAGTCATTTCTTTTTTATAGCGGGACCCATTTTGTTGTCACCCGTGGCATTTTTATTGCACAACTGTACGTGGATGATAATCTATGCCCCGTTTAGTTGCCCCTCATGGCAAGCCATCCTGCCCTCACATTTCAGCTAGACTACGTCCGCCCACACGTGGTGACATATTGTGCCAATTGTCTTCGCGCTAGCAAGGTCGCCGGATGTCTCCCCAGTTTATAATGCTTGGAGCATTATTGGCAGGACCCTACCACCATCTCAGGATTTTGACGATATGTAAATTGCCAGTTGGACACAATTTGGCACGATATCCCCCAGAAGGACATCCAACAACTCTGTCCCCCAATGCCAAGCTGAATAACTGCTTTCGTAAGGGCCAGAAGCAGACCAGCGCTTTACTGACTAGCTCAGTTTGTGAAGATCTTTGTCTTGAATAAATCATCTCATTTTTTCTGAAATTGTTATCATTTATTTGTCTGTAGATGTCCATCACATCTACCGATTTCCGTACCATTCGGATAATTCCTTCGTGGTGCGGTTTTTTTATCTTACCATATACGTAAGAGTATGCAGACACAATAGCGTCTTTCTTAGCAATCATATACAGGGTGTTTCAAAAATGACCGGTATATTTGAAACGGCAATAAAAACTAAACGAGCAGCGATAGAAATACACCGTTTGTTGCAATATGCTTGGGACAACAGTATATTTTCAGGCAGACAAACTTTCGAAATTACAGTAGTTACAATTTTCAACAACAGATGGCGCTGCGGTCTGGGAAACTCTATAGTACGATATTTTCCACATATCCACCATGCGTAGCAATAATATGGCGTAGTCTCTGAATGAAATTACCCGAAACCTTTGACAACGTGTCTGGCGGAATGGCTTCACATGCAGATGAGATGTACTGCTTCAGCTGTTCAATTGTTTCTGGATTCTGGCGGTACACCTGGTCTTTCAAGTGTCCCCACAGAAAGAAGTCACAGGGGTTCATGTCTGGCGAATAGGGAGGCCAATCCACGCCACCTCCTGTATGTTTCGGATAGCCCAAAGCAATCACACGATCATCGAAATATTCATTCAGGAAATTAAAGACGTCGGCCGTGCAATGTGGCCGGGCACCATCTTGCATAAACCACGAGGTGTTCGCAGTGTCGTCTAAGGCAGTTTGTACCGCCACAAATTCACGAAGAATGTCCAGATAGCGTGATGCAGTAATCGTTTCGGATCTGAAAAATGGGCCAATGATTCCTTTGGAAGAAATGGCGGCCCAGACCAGTACTTTTTGAGGATGCAGGGACGATGGGACTGCAACATGGGGCTTTTCGGTTCCCCATATGCGCCAGTTCTGTTTATTGACGAAGCCGTCCAGGTAAAAATAAGCTTCGTCAGTAAACCAAATGCTGCCCACATGCATATCGCCGTCATCAATCCTGTGCACTATATCGTTAGCGAATGTCTCTCGTGCAGCAATGGTAGCGGCGCTGAGGGGTTGCCGCGTTTGAATTTTGTATGGATAGAGGTGTAAACTCTGGCGCATGAGACGATACGTGGACGTTGGCGTCATTTGGACCGCAGCTGCAACACGGCGAACGGAAACCCGAGGCCGCTGTTGGATCACCTGCTGCACTAGCTGCGCGTTGCCCTCTGTGGTTGCCGTACGCGGTCGCCCTACCTTTCCAGCACGTTCATCCGTCACGTTCCCAGTCCGTTGAAATTTTTCAAACAGATCCTTTATTGTATCGCTTTTCGGTCCTTTGGTTACATTAAACCTCCGTTGAAAACTTCGTCTTGTTGCAACAACACTGTGTTCTAGGCGGTGGAATTCCAACACCAGAAAAATCCTCTGTTCTAAGGAATAAACCATGTTGTCTACAGCACACTTGCACGTTGTGAACAGCACACGCTTACAGCAGAAAGACGACGTACAGAATGGCGCACCCACAGACTGCGTTGTCTTCTATATCTTTCACATCACTTGCAGCGCCATCTGTTGTTGAAAATTGTAACTACTGTAATTTCGAAAGTTTGTCCGCCTGAAAATGTACTGTTGTCCCAAGCATATTGCAACAAACGGTGTATTTCTATCGCTGCTCGTTTAGTTTTTATTGCCGTTTCAAATATACCGGTCATTTTTGAAACACCCTGTACAACCGCTCACTTGACGAAAGGTCTGTACCTAAAGACTGGAAAGTTGCACAGGTCAAACCAATATTCAAGAAATGAAATCGCAGTAACCCACTGAATTACAGACCCATATCACTGACATCAATGTGCAGTAGGATTTTGGAGCATACAGTGTACTCGAACATTATGAATCACCTTGAGGAAAATGACTTATTGATGCATAACCAACACGGATTTAGAAAATATCGTTCTTGTGCAACACAGCTAGCTCTTTATTCCCATGAAGTAATGAGTGCTGTCGACAAGGGATCCCAGATCGATTCCATATTCCTAGATTTCCAGAAGGCTTTTGATACCGTTCCTCACAAGCGACTGTTAGTCAAATAGCGTGCATATGGAGTATCGTCTCATTTGTGTGACTGGATTCGTGATTTCCTCTCAGAGAGGTCACCGTTCGTAGTGATAGACGGTAAATCAAGTAGAACAACAGAAGTGATATCTGGCGTTCCGCAAGATAGTGTCATAGGCCCTCTGCTGTTCCTGAGTTACATAAATGACCTAGGTGATAATCTGAGCAGCCCGCTTAGATTGTTTGCAGATGACGCTGTAATCTACCGTCTAGTAAAGTCATCAGACGATCAATTCCAATTACAAAATGATCTAGAGAGAACTTCTGTATGGTGCGAAAAGTGGCAATTAGCACTAAACAAAGAAACGTGCGAGGTTATCCACATGGGTACTAAAAGAAATCCGATAAATTTTCGGTATACGATAAATAGCACAAATCTAAGGGCTATCAATTCGACTAAATACCTAGGAATTACAACTACGAGCAACTTTAAATTGGAAAGACCACATAGATAATATTGTGGGGAAGGCGAAACAAAGACTGCGCTTTGTTGGCAGAACACTTTGAAGATGCGACAAAGAGACAGCCTACATTACACTTGTCCGTCCTCTGCTGGAATATTGCTGCGCGGTATGGGATCCTTACCAGGTAGGATTGACGGAGGACATCGAAAAAGTGCAAAGAAGGGCAGCTCGTTTCGTGTTATCGCGCAATAGGAGTGAGAGTGTCACTGATATGATACTCGAGTTGGGGTGGCAGTCACTGAAACAAAGGCGGTTTTCTTTGCGGCGAGATGTATTTACGAAATTTCAATTACAAACTTTCTCTTTCGAATGCAAAAATATTTTTTTGACAGCCATCTACGTAGGGAGAAATAATCATCATAATAAAGTAAGAGAAATCAGAGCTCGAACGGAAAGATGTAGGTGTTCCTTTTTTCCACGCGCCATTCGAGAGTGGAATGGTAGAGAAGTAGTATGAAAATGGTTCGATGAACCCTCTGCCAGGTACTTAAGTGTGAAATGCAGAATGACCATGTAGATGTAGATGTCGATACGTAATTCAGTGACTGAAGGGCAATAATAACGGAAACTGCCAGTTGGATTTTACCTTCATGTTCCGCCTATGATTCCGCAGAAAGTAAGTTCAGACCATGATACTATTTGAATAACAGCTCCCACATTAAGTGCTAGGGCCTATATCAAAATTATTCTACCTTTTTTTCTCAATGGGACGACCTTGTAAATCTTCAGCACGTTAAGACGATCTCACGGAAAAGTGAGTTGTTACAGTCATTTATAGGTACGATTGATTTAACATAGAATTAGAGTATTCAAAATATGCACCAAGGTAGCTTAATTTGAAGAAAATATTATAATTAAAATCAAACAGGTAAGAATCTTTGCATGGGGGCTTAATTAAAATAAAATGCAAATAATTTTAGTTTTTTGATTCAGTAGCTGTTTGTCCGATTACGAAGTCTCGTAAACGGTTGGCCCTGACTAGTATTATTACGCAATCTGACTGCATAGAACAACAACAAAGAATGAAATGGAAATTTTCATTAACACAATTAATTAATTAAGTCCCCAGCAACTATAAAACCTACGAAACCAAAGCACAAGTGTAACTGTTCTGTGTGTGGAAGTATGACTCAACGTACGCATCTGGCACGGTTCTTCTTCAACAACACAAGAAATTTTAAATATCATTTATACTGAATTAATTAAAGAAAATAGAAATACCATAATTACTCAAGAAAACCAGAATTACACTCTAATACAAGAACACAAGCCAGATGCTTTGTTGACTGAACCTGTAATGACGCATTATTCAGGACATTGAAATAATGAGAAAGAAAAGAAAAGTAGTTTGTTACCTTAATTTATATTGATGAAAAGCACTCTAGACATTACAATCTCTCCACACCGACTCGCTACTATCACATCTCAACAAGAACTTTTCAGTATCACATCTCAGCAAGCACTGCCTACTAGCTCATCTCAACAAACACTCCTCACTACGACATCTCAGCACTGACTACCACGAGTTCTCAACAACCACTGCCCACTACGAGTTCTCAATAATCAGTGCCAGTGGAGGCGGCGGAACAATGCTCTCTAGCGCGATCTCTGGCGCTGTGGCTCAGTGTAGCCACCTTTCATCTTATCGTTTCAGAGATTGTCCAAGGTTTTCTCACATTTTACAAAACGTTGTATTAAGTCAGTCTAGTCTCGTGTTTCCTCGCACTCACTCACTGCAAGTCAGGATACTTCGTAAGTGCTTTCCTTTATCTAAGGTTTGACGTTCACAAGCCACAGTCAACAAACAAAATCGTTCATGTTCTCTTTTTCTCTTTAAGTGCAGTGTTATTAAAAAATATGGATCCGATTCAATTAATTTTTGTCTCACGAAATACAATGTGGATATGATGAATCAATATATAGATGAAAACAGGGAGTTTTGAAGTTTAGAAACAAGGGCTGTAAATGGGCAATATGTTCCCCTGCGGCTGCACTGCAAACATCTAAGCGGTAACCGAACTCATATGTGAAGCATTGTCTCTTGTGTTACTGAGTTCATCGCAGCTGTGGTACGGTTCCGCAAGTTAACCAGCGTTATTGGTAGAGGTGGAACATAAACTCCAAGAGCATAATCTACATGTTGTGAGATCAGCAAATCTCGATAGGGGATTGATTCAAAACTGCTCCGACATAAAGGTGCGAATGCTACGCCATAGAAAAATGAAGTCTTGTGGACCTTTGGAAAGCTGATGAAGAGAAAGTCGCTGTTACGAGTGCTCCAAGTGATGGCTCTCGATCTTCCACCATAATCGTGTCCATCAACATGAGGTGGCAAATATGAGGTAGCCTAGGAGGTGGAAACGTGGGTTCTATTAACCCTAGACTGCTTGGTAGCTACAACAGGAAAACACAGTTAATTAGCAGGAGTGTAAAACAAGAAAGTATTTATTACTTAACGTTGCTGTAGTCCATGATCAGTTGGTTTACAGTTACAGAAGACGCGACTAGACTACGCGTCTGTAGAATGACATAATTTACATGTCACAAATCTTGCAGTGACGAATTAATCTCTCGTAATCTTGAATGTCGAATCCGGTGAATTTGAAGACTAACTTGGAACGGAGCTACAAAGCGTTGATGGCAGCACTGACTGAGCTGCAGACGATGACGATGACTAACAGCGGCGCTGGCTGACCACTGAGCGCGGCTACGAACCGTGGACTGGCACCACCGCACTACTCTCCTGCTGCACCTGAAGCAGCCTAGCGGCGCCTCGCGGCGAGCACAAGTACTGCGACTGTCTGTGTACTCTTTGGCTAACAGCCGTTCTTCTGTTCCGTTTATCGAGAGAATCTCATCCGGCGGATCGATCTCTCAGGCGGCGGTGTGCTCGTATGACTGACATCACAACAGGTAAATTCATCCAGCAACAGTTCACTCTGCGAAAAAGAATTGCCCGTAAACTTTGTTTTGCTATAAGGCAAAAAGCATGTCTACCATTGCTGAGTCTTTTCCATGTTGTTGCACTGATCCGTGGGGATTTTAGAGACATCGTATGCGAACACAGTGTTTGTTCACCTTTCCACTATGATGAAACGTCTCTTCGTCGCTAAAAATAAGTATACTAGAGCAAGAAGCTGTAGAAGTAAGGGATGTAGCAATTTATTAAATAAACTGCAAATTGATTATGTCAAAAGCGGAGAAGCGATGTCTTCTTTTCTTGTGTAGCCCCCTTCTCCCCTCACATCAGCATACTGTCTTCTGGGTAACTCTCTGAACTCCGTCACTACATAAGCTCCTGCAACGTGCCATTGCGACCCGTTAACCTTAACGGCTGACAAGTCGCTATGACACTACAGAATTCAGTACACTTTTCTTTTTCGTTTGCAATGAGAGCCTGCACAAGTCGTAAGTGGTATGCCTTCCACAGGCATGTATAATGGGTGATCAAATACTTTTGGTTCGAAGGCGTTGCTGCTGCCTACATGCAACGTAGCACGACTCCGATGCGGATATGTACGCACCGACATGTAGGCAAGGGATTAGTAAGGTATTCGTGTTATCCGACGAGTGTGCGGTAAATGCGGCAACATGAACTATAGTGATACTATTACGAAATGCGTCCAAACGGGACCGACGTGCTGTTAGCCTGTTCTAGCCTTTCGTAGGACGAACACTGGTAGCCATCCATCGGAGAATGAAGAATGTGTATGGGGTATCATGTCTTTCGAAAACCACCGTTGTGGAATGGTGCGCTAGGTTTCGTGCTGGTCGCGATTTGACACAAGGCACCGGTCGATCTAGGAGGCCAGTCTCCACTCAAGTGGGAGACTCTCGACCACCCGCCCTATAGTCCTAATCTCTCTCCAGGCGATTATCAGGCCTTTGGTCCCTTAAAAAGGTCTTGAAGGATGGACGATTCGTGTCGGACGAGGATGTGCAGTAGATAGTTACGGACTTCTTCACGCAGCAGGATGCGGTGTTATACCAAACGGGTATGTTCAATCTGGTGCATCGGTGGGATGATTGGCTCAACTCTCACGGCGATTTTGTCTGTTTGGCATACCCTATTCTGGAACGTAAGGCCATCGAACGCAAACTTTTTTGATGCCCTTTATACAACAAACGGCCAGACAGTTGGCTGAGCTATCCCTGGTTTTCTACTATCTCTTTTGGTTGACGTAATTAGACTACATCCAAAACTTTCTTCCTTTCATTTCCTCATTTGAATACATGTTCGACGCACGCTTACCTCTTTACAGAGCCATTAAGTTTGCTGAACCCTAAGGCGTTTCTTAAGATTTTCCTAGTTGGTGGTTTAAGACTGAATCGGAGACGAAATTCCCTTTGCACTAAAATTGCCGTCTCACTTTTTCGGAACACCAGACCACATAAAAGCTTATGGTGCATGGTAGTCATCCAACAACCTAAGTGAAATGGTTACCGTTGCGAGCACTGTAGTGTCGTTTAAGCAACTATCAATGTTCTAGCACTGGAAATCGAAACTTCAGATCCTCTTCTCTCCAAAAATTTGTAGATTGCTCATATCCAATTTCATGAAATCAAAATTAATTAAATTTGGTCTCTCTTCTTGAATGACACTGTGGCTGTGTGGCTAAGTGAGGTACTGCTTGCTAATGGAAGATGCTAACTAGTGGTGAGACTTTCTACTCCATGTCTTGTTACTAATAAAGTGATAAACGGAGAACATATACCAGAGTCATTAGATGCCGTGAGTTTACGAGCATTTTTATAGTTTATTAATCGTGACCACGATACGTGTTGGAAGAACACTTTCAAAATACACGCTCTAGTCACATTAATGTGACTCTCGCCTATGTTCGACGTCAACGTGCAATAACCTGTCACAGACAGCAGGTGGCAGCACTAGCAATGCAAGATATATAAATCATGTCGATGCGGGGGAACAGTGCAGTTGTTGTCCTAATGCGGAAACGGAGTGATTTATCTGGCCCCTTAAAGGGCATGATCACTGGCTTTCGGGCCAATGGTGGAAGCACTTCCGAAACAGCTGTTTCCAAACTGTTCGCGGGCAACCATGGTTGAACTCTACCGTGCATAGCGCTATCCAAAATCGGTACTAAGGCAACTGTGATGCACAATGGACCATAGATGACAGAGGCGAACGACGGCTCTGGAGATGTGTAGGGACAAACAGAGATCCAACTGTTGAGCAACTGACCGCCCACATGAACCAAGGAGCTACCCGCCGAGTCTCCTCAACGACATTTCTGTAAACGTTACTGCATATCGCCCTCCGCATCAAGCACCTGGTTCATGCACCCGCGCTGCCTGCTGTTCACCACGACGAATGCTGGAATTTGCACGCCAGTACCGCAACTGGACGTCCATTTGCGGCAGGTGGCCTTTTCAGACCAATCACGTTTTACGCTCCATCGGACAGGTGGCAAACCCCCAACAACAATCGTAAGAAGGATCCAGACCAGAGAAGGGAGCGTTATGGTCTGGGCAATGCTTTTGTGGTATTTCCCGGGCGGTCTCGTCATTCTGGAGGGCACAGTGGATCGGTACACGTATGCAACTATCTTTGGGGGCCGTGCCCACCCTTACATGCGCTGTGTCTTTCCTAGGCACGATGACATCTACCAGAAGGACAGTGCAACATGTCACACAACTCGCAGTGTACGTGCGTCGTTCGAAGAGCACCAAGGTGAATCTACCGTATCCCAGTGTCCACAAAACTCCGCGAATTTAAACCCAGTCGAGAATCTGTGGGACCAACTCGATCGGGCTCTTCGCGTCCTGGTTACGCAACCGAGAAAACTAACCCAGCTGGCCACGGCAGTGGAGTCGGCATGGGTCCACCTTCCTGTCTGTACCTTCCAAAACCTCACTGACCCTCTTCCAGCACGTCTCGCACTGCAAAAGGCCGTTATTCAAGCTTTCGGACAAGCATGTAATGGCAGTTGCGGGGAAGGCGGATAGTCGTCTTCGGTTCATTGGTAGAATTTTGGGAAGATGTGGTTCATCTGTAAAGGAGACCGCTTATAAAACACTAATACGACCTATTCTTGAGAACTGCTCAAGCTTTTGGGATCCCTATCAGGTCGGATTGAGGGAGGACGTAGAAGCAATTCAGAGGTGGGCTGCTAGATTTGTTACTGGTAGGTTTGATCATCTCGCGAGTGTTACGGAAATGCTTCAGGAACTCGGGTGGGAGTCTCTGAAGGAAAGGAGGCGTTCTTTTCGTGAATCGCTACTGAGGAAGTTTAGAGAACCAGCATTTGAGGCTGACTGCAGTAAAATTTTACTGCCGCCAACTTATATTTCGCGGAAAGACCACAAAGATATGAGAGATTAGGGCTCGTATAGAGGCATATAGGCAGTCATTTTTCACTCGTTCTGTTTGGGAGTGGAATAGGGAGAGAAGATGCTAGTTGTGGTACGAGGTACCCTCCGCCACGCACCGTATGGTGGATTGCGGAGTATGTATGTAGATGTTTTGAAGGTTGTCACATTCATGTGACTCGACAACGTAATTTTCAACCAAAGCACACACAATGTGTGACTGACTCAGCAAGAACTCCAACAGTAGTTGGTCAACGAACTGAAATTTACTTCTGAAAAGACAAGACGTGAACAGCTAAATAAGGACGAACACGAGTTCTGCATAACATGTGTCTCAACTGAAGTGTTTGCTGCTGTTCTAAAACATACAAATGGCGAAACAGCTGACTAAGGTAGAACGCCTGTGATGCATAAAATGTGACTCACCTGAAATGTTTGCTGCTGAACTGGAACAGACGAACTACGAAACTGAATTTAAGTATCGTGATGCTAGTAGTAGCACGGATTATCCCTGCAGATGATATTCGATTAATAAGTGAGCGCGTAATTAATGTACTTGGACAATAAACACACTGTAAGGTCGTTAACATGTGGAACAACACGAACGTATCTGCAGGGAAAAGGTCTGCAAGATACACCTTTTAGAGCTGTACAGATTGAAGTGCAACATGTTTCTATCGCTCTTCAAAACAGAGGGTCTCATAGCTCAGGTCTCTTACAGCGGATAAATAAACACTTGTTTTGATGTGAAGAGGCAGATCAGTTCAGAGAAAACTTCTCTCGGAGCGTTACTGTATTGGAAGTGAATTTACAACGTAGAAACAGACATACAGGAAATGAAAGGGATATGGAACTGGAAGCCGGAAATCAAGCACTGCCACTGTTGACTCCGGAACAATTTCCTGCTACGCGGCATAAGACAACAAACAAGCGGCCACATGAATCAGGCATTACCACGTCAACAGTGAGACACACCCTGATCTACCGCCGTCAAGGCACACCGATGACGTGGTGTCACAGGAGACAATCACGGTACTGGCTTGAGTACTAACGGTGACGAATTCGGAACTATTGCGCCAAGCTATCTTGAAATTCGGCAGAAGGTGATGGCCAGCACAGCCAAGTAACATACCTGATTCAAGAACCTGGCAATCGAGCCGGCCGCGGTGGTCTAGCGGTTCTGGCGCTGCAGTCCGGAACCGCGGGACTGCTGCGGTCGCAGGTTCGAATCCTGCCTCGGGCATGGGTGTGTGTGATGTCCTTAGGTTAGTTAGGTTTAAGTAGTTCTAAGTTCTAGGGGACTTATGACCTAAGATGTTGAGTCCCATAGTGCTCAGAGCCATTTGAACCTGGCAATCGAAAACAACCGAAGAAATACGAAACGGAGCTTTGGGAATACCGAATCAAACAGTCATAACGATAAGAAAACTATAATAACGACCACGGCTAGTAACAATAGCAGTAATAAAAAAAAGTATTTCTACTGCTACATCCACAGTCTGCAAACCACTGTGAAGTGCATGGCAAAGGGTATTTCCTACTATTCACGTATCGGGCGCGGGTAAATGATCAGCTACACGCCCCTGTGTAGGCTGCAGTTTGTCGAATCTTGTCCCTTGATCCCCACGGGAGCGGTAGATTGTTCGCTGTAGTATATTTCTAGAATCTTCGGATAAAGCTGTTTCTTAACACTTTGAAAACAGGCTTTCTGGGATAGTTTGCGTCTCTCTTTAAGTGTTTGCGAGCCCATTGCCTTCAATACCTCCGCGTCCCACGTGACCAGTCTTGCTGCCTTCTTTGTATACTTTCAATATTCCCTGTTACTCCTATTTGGTACGGGTGCCACACACTTGAGCAATATTTTAGTACGGGTCGCACGAGTGTTTGGTTAGCGTTCTCCGTTAACTGCGTTTCTATACTAGTCTACCAGTGAACAGAAATCTGCTACCTACTTTACCTACGACTGAGCCTATATGATCGTTACGTTTCACATCACTACAATAATTGAGGTGAAGGAAAAATCATTGGAAGTACAGGTTGTGGAACAACAGGTGGTAAATATAATTATTAGCTCTATTTCCCAGCCGGCCGGAGTGGCCGACCGGTTCTAGGAGCTTCAGTCTGGAACCGCGCGACAACTATGTCAGACGTTAATTCCGTATGCAAAAAGGAGAGAAATATGACCCTTAAGAAGGTTTTGTGACATTTTAAATATGAAACTGACGTATTTCAACGTGTTGTACGCTGGTACAGTGACAAAACATACATAAGGGTCACATTTTTCTCTTCTTGTGGGTGGAACTACCAACATTGTAAGAAACAGTTATTGATAACGGCCTCAGATATCCCTCCGCACACATGATTATTATTTTTTTGCTATGCTGCAAGCAACAGACATTGCTCGAAATGACCAAGGGGTCTAAATCAGCTAATAGCTAACTCATGAAACAGAGTGTAATTTCAAACCAAAAACAGGCTATGCAGGAAAATAACTTCCCTCAAGCACACCAACACTTTTCGTTACAATAAAGGCTTCCCAGTACCATCTTTTTCTTTGAAACGTTCCTAGACACTTGGAATTCGCCTCCTTGGTTCTGTAACCTTGTTATCAACCCTTAAAAACAAAGAACTAATTTTTTCAAGGTTTCAACTGGTCGGAAACAAAGGTGCAAGCTTGGGAAACGTGAGTCATGACATCCCCAAATTTTTCTTCCGTTTCAGGGATTCTTTTATATGAATATTGTGATTTTTTACATAAGAAATTTCGTGTATTTTTTATTTATTTCTTAATGCATGAAGTAAACTGTTAATAGCAGCTTGTCGCCAGAAGTTGATTATCGAAGCAATATGGCAAATTTAGTTACCCATACGTATATTAATGATGGGCAACAAATCATTCGAATGTCAGCACATTAACGCGCCGTAATGGCACCAAGGAACAGGCACCAAGGAACTGTGCGACGATGTTGACCAATCCCTTACCGGCATCTGGCGGAGCTACACTGCTGTTGCCGCGCAACGACCGACGCACCGGCAAGACGGCGTCGCTTTTGTGCGCATGCGCACGAATTCCACCTCCTGGACTGGCCTGTCAGCCTATTCCGCGAAGAGACGTTGGCGCTCGTTGCGCCGTCGTGGACGTAGCGTGCGTAGGGTTAGCAAACTCCTTGCAAGGAGCTCGTACAAGTGCGGACAGTGGCCTTAGCCATCGAGGCGCCCCTGGCGACTCACTAAAATTCATATGGCTCTTAGCCCTATGGGACTTAACATCTGAGGTCATCAGTCCCCTAAACTTAGAACTACTGAAACCTAACTTACCTAAGGACACCACACACATCCATGCCCGAGGCAGGATTCGAACCTGCGACCGTAGCACCAGCACTGTTCCGGACTGAAGCGCCTAGAACCGCTCGGTCACAGCGGCCGGCCGACTCACCCATTTAGCGCCTTTATTATATAATAATACATTATTGAAAAAACAATTTTGAATTGGGTACCATATTTTTATTGACTTTAATATAACTCTAAGCAATTAGCCTGCAATGTCTGTCCGTCGTCTGAACACAAACCATTTAATGAAAAACAAATATAAACAAACAGCTTCTAGCTTTTTTTGTTAGCAAACTCTCTGATAAGATTAGCAAAATGTAGGTTTTATGCAACTTCATTTTCAGTGGACAGTGAGGCCAAACTGGTCAGTCCTGTTTGAGACATTGTCGACCTTCAATAGGCGTTGCCCGGCTGTCTTCGAGATGATGTTGCAAATCGCAGTCAATATCTGATTTTATATTGACAGTTAACTCTTCAATGAAGTAAACTATTATTGGGTTTCAATCTTTCGTTAATAACTTCAGAACTACTTCACTTCGAAAAATATTTGTTGGGACTTCCCTGCAAATCACTTCACAGTTAGACACGGCTACGTAGCGTAAGTATAGCTGTACTTCCAAGGAGTTCCAGCTGCCGCCGATGGCATCATTCTCACAGTTCGCTGGACTTAAATCCATCACACACACACACACACACACACACACACACACACACACACACACACACATCTCTCTCTCTCTTGAGAGAGAGAGAAAGAGAGATACTACCTACCACCCCCCTCCATCCCACACTTTCCTCACTCTCCTACAGAACTACTGTATGGACGCCCTTGGTTACAAGATGGAGAACTGTTCAATTCATGAAAAAAAACGACATTTTGTCTATGGAGTGCGTGATTGATTCTTTTTAAAAAATTTTTGTTTATTTATAGACGCAATCGCATGTTTGTGACACAGTCATAACCGGTTTCGGCCATACAATGACAATCTTCAGATTCTAAAGGCGGCATACACTGAACACAGGTTCATGCGTTATTCTTTTTCAACACCCATTCCTTTATGACGGACGGCGCCTGATTATTTTTACTGATTTTATCTGAAGCCAATGTCAAATAAGCGCCGTAAATGTCATCGCGCTACAAGCATCTAATTCAGAGCTTTTTTCAATAACATTTTTAGGCATCTTCAAAAATCCAGAAGTTGAATAAAATGAATGTTCTTAAGGTACTGTTTAAGTACTACAAATGTTGAAGGTTTGAGGTTAAATTTAGATCCAACATTGTTCATCTCCATTAGTGTTTTTTTCTTTAGATATTTGTTGGGATGTGCGGCGCCCTCACCCCCAAAGCCGGTGCTGCTCGTGAACACTCTTTGTCTCTCTATTTGTATATTTTTGTGCAGAACCTTTTTGTTGGCAGCAGTGTAGAAAGGGAAAATAACGCTATTTTCAGAAGCAGTTTGAGTAACATCGCTGGCGATCGATACATACTGTGGCACAAGCAAGGATTATATAGGCGTAACCGTGGAGTAATACTATCTGTGGAGTGACAGTGATTGATGTCAGCATCAGAGCAGCTGTCATGCGATTTCAATATAACAGTGGTTGTTTACGTTTCGTTCCAAGATCGAATCATTAAGATGTCAAAGAGGAAGAATTACTTCTCGTAAGTAAGTACCAAGAAGATCTAACTACTGTTATCATAAAATACCCTGAAGAGGAGTAATAAAGAGCCAATATAATAGGGTTAATTTATGTGGCTGAATGGCCACACATTTATTAGATAACTGCTAAATAAATTCAGTAGTATGAGCGTGTACTGCCAGTCAATCCACTGAATGCGCGTACACCTGCCAGTAAGATTGTGTGAATCGTTACCTCCGAATTATACAGATCTTCAACGCATTCTACTTCTTTTAAAGTAGTCTCAATAGGAAACTGTAATGCTAGTACCTGTGGGGTGGAGAATGAGTACGTGCATTTAATACTTCAGTTGCCTTAAGGATAAATGACGATTAAACAAAAGGCATCAGAAAGTAACGAAGAATTCCATCCCTAAAAATATTCGAATATGTGATAAATCACTAATTTGCTGCATGTCATATCTTCAAATGTTTTCGGGACAATTTTACTTTGGTGCATAACTAATTATTTCGCAATGTTTCCGCAGCACAATTTACTAAAAGTGATTCGGCAGTATGATCAAGGGCACATCCACATGTTGACGAGATTATTTCAACTACGCTACAGAAATTTTGCTAGGAAGCCCATACGCATTCTCTATTAAGTGCCGATGTCTCCCCAAGCGATGTCCAAATTTTAGGGCTCCTGGAGAGAGACACTCGTGGCCGTCGATCTGCTTAGGAGAGACACACGCCAGGCTACAATCATGGTTCCATAGGCAACCACACACATTTTTCCACGAAGGCAATGGCTGTCTTGACTCACAGTGAGTTTAATGTATTAACAGTTGTGGCGATTACTTCTGAAATAATAAACAGTTTGCTTACCTTTTTTCATCTGTCTCGCTTTAATTTGCCTGCAAGCAATATACAATCTGGTCAGATACTCAATGAGCTCGTATTTTGATCATTAAGCGACGCTGCGGAACTGTATCAAAGATTTCCTGATGTCAAGATACCCGATATTAACCTTGGCGCTGATGCCTACACCATAGGAAACCAATTAAAATACTCAGACAACAAGGTATGAGGATTTTATTATGTGTAGGGGAGACGGGGCACTTTTATATATGGGGCACGCGTACACACAGCAGTTGTCTAGCGAAGACACCTTTCTAGACCGCTACCGATAATGGAACATCGGTACTGTCGTCCACTGAGGTTTCTCACAAACTTCACTGCACCAAATGAGACAACATTAAATTCTGCGTTTGTGTGGCCATGGTGTCCGTAGCTGCTTTATAATTCATGATTGTATTTCTGATCCGTCGTTGCTACTACAAAAATGTGTGATTTTTTCACCAGAGGCGTTTCACTTTATTGAGATAAAGCATCATCAGTGGTCTGTAATTAAGTTTATTTACATTTTGATTAGCTTTTTAGATCGATTGTGGCTGCAACGACGGATCAAAAATACCCTAATGAATTATAAAGCATCTACGCACACTATCACCACACAAATGAAGAATCTAATTGTCAAGCACTTCCAGTTGGCCTCTACTGCCATTTTATGAAGGTTCATTTTAATTTGTATAAAACACTTGAAACCATTAAATTCAATAACCATTGTAAACATAATGATCTTATGCCAAAATACATAAAGATCAAAAATAGTTCAAAAGCAGCAAAACTTGCCAGACAGGCCGCTAAAAATGCCTGGCTGAAACACGAAATTAAATCGCTATATACAAAGAAACAGACATTAAACGAAGAATTATACGAAATTCACCTTCAGCTAGCACAAAAATTAAATAATCCGACTATTTTTGCTTCCATTGTGGAAAAGGTCGAAAGCTGCACATGGAGAGCCATAAACAAAATGGGGCCAAAGCATAATAAGAAAACTGAAAATCTCAAATTGCGCCACTCGGAACTCCATAACAGCAAACACATTGTCACACATAATTTCTATCCTAGGGTGGTCAGTCTTGGGGATATAACACTAGATGAAAACGAAAAACACCTCCTAGAAAAAGGTCTAAAACACAATGTTGACGCCGGCCACTGGTGGCCGAGCGGTTCTGGCGCTACAGTCTGGAACCGCGCGACCGCTACGGTCGCAGGTTCGAATCCTGCCTCGGGCATGGATGTGTGTGTTGTCCTTAGGTTAGTTAGGTTTAAGTAGTTCTAAGTTCTAGGGGACTTATGACCTCAGCATTTGAGTCCCATAGTGCTCAGAGCCATTTGAACCACAATGTTGACTCACCAGCAAATGAACAACAGATACAAGATCTCATTATAGAATTTGAATATATTCTCACTATAGAAGAAAAAATTAAAACAGTAGTGTAAACACAGGGCTAATTAGGGAGTTAATAAAAGAAGAAATTAAAAACATAGCAAAACAGATTAAAAAAGAAAGCAATAAGTTCAAAAATAATTGTGAGGAAACACAGCTTAAAAAGCTAAAGAAAAAACTGCAAACAGAAAATGTCATTGTAACAAAATCTGACAAAGTAGTGGTGTTGTCCTCATGAAAACAAAAGAATACATAGAAAGTACAGAAGAATTCATCAGCAAAGACAACATAAAAGAGTTACTATCAAACCTAACTAACAGATTTCAAACACGTGATAAAAACACACTCAAAAACATAGAGTACACATTTACAGACAGAGAGAAACAGAGAATTGTACAAAAAAACCTCAAGATGTCAACCAAAGGTCCATAAAGAAAGTTATCCAGTTCGTCCAATAGTAAACTTCAGAGCAGCTCCCACATATCTACTAGCAACACAAATGCAATCACAGCTCACCCAGTATTATAAACTAGAAAATGATAGAACAATTAGAAATACGACTCAACTGGTAGTACTTATAATAGACATTAAAATCCCTGACACAGCAACATTGCTCTCCTTTGATGTAGAAAGTATGTACAGTTGCATCCCTGTTACTAAAACCATAAAATTATTGAATAAAACCTGAAAAAACCCAACCAGCTACTTCATGAACACACAGATGATACCATAAAATTATTACAGTTAATAACACAAAAAAATTATTTTGAATTCAATCCAGAATACTACATACAAGAAGAAGGTTTACCCATGGGTTCACCTATCTCAGGAACATTAGCCAACACTTTCATGAATCACACAGAAAAACTAATATCTGAAGAAAAAAAATGGCTCTGAGCACTATGGGACTCAACTGCTGAGGTCATAAGTCCCCTAGAACTTAGAACTACTTAAACCTAACTAACCTAAGGACAACACACACATCCATGCCCGAGGCAGGATTCGAACCTGCGACCGTAGCGGTCGCGCGGTTCCAGACTGTAGCGCCAGAACCGCTCGGCCACCAGCGGCCGGCTAATATCTGAAGACATAATAACAAAGAAAAGCTACAATGTCATCTACTGGTACAGTTACATGGATGACATAATATGCATGGTAGATAAATCTAAAAACAGCAACTACACATGACATAAATACTGTACACAAAAACATAAAGTTCACTGTAGAAGAAGAACAAGAAAACACTCTCAATTTTTTAGACGTAATCATAAGAAAAGACAATAACATACATACATTCAACATACACAGAACACCCACAACAAGTGACATTATCTTAAATGAAACTTCAAACTACCCACAGAGCCACAAACAAGCAGCAGTCAGATTCATGTTAAACAGGCTGAACAGGATCGCCCTGAACACTTCTGATTACCATAATAAAACAAGTAGCATTAAAAGGGGACACAAAGAAACAATGGTAGACAAACTAAACAAAATAAGTAAAGGAACAAATAAGGAAGAAAACTAATCAAACCACACTAACTCGTACAACTTGCACTGCAACAAAAAAATGGCATACAACGACCTGCCACAACAAATTCACTCATAAGATAGGAAACATATTCAAAAAAATAAGGCATATACGCTGCTTACGAAACAAACAGTTCCATACAAAAGCACATCCCAAAACTAAAATCAAAATTAGACAGATAACAACAATGTGGTATATATCAGCTCAGTTGCAGAGATTGTGAGAAGATACACAATGGAATGACTGGCAGGGCATTTGGCACAAGATATAAAAAACACATCAGAGCATTCAAATACAGTACAAGTCATTCAACATTTGCAGATCATCTAAAAGAAGAACACCTTAGACCAAGCAATATTGAAAACGATATGAATATAATAATAATCAGTAAAGATAGACACCCCCTTCCTTTCCAAGAAAATTTCCATACACAAAAAGCATTAATACATAATAAACAGTTGCTCAATGACCAGATAAATATTGGACACTAGACTCTATGTAGATTAATAGATGAAATCAAATGAAGAAGAAAATAGCCTTTTCCATCCTTCATCCACCCCAACTCACCCACAACTCCCCCCCCCCCCCTGCACTCACAATTTCGTATCACCTCTCGCTCCTCACCTTTTCCTCAAACCCACACTCCATCATTCTGCTATGTGTAACCTCCCCACAAAATTCTTTCTGTCTTTTGTAACCTCCCTACAAAATTCATTCCACATTAACCTCCACACAAAATTCTTTCTGATTTAATCTAAGCTCAAAATCCATTCACATTTAGCGTAACCTCAAAACAGAAACATTCCTAAACCTCTCAACAGTAAAAATTATAATTATGTCGTTCACATTCAGTGTAACACCCCAATAAAAAAATAAATTCAGTAACCTGGTAATAAAACAATGTAACTAACCTCTCAATTAAATTGTCGCTCACTTATGACGTTTCAGTAATTCACGGTGAATTTAACATGGTAAATTTTGGACGACAGTAGTGCTGCGTCATGGCCCTGAAACATCATTCTGAATAAAGAAAGGAAAAATTCGTACCTAAATGAAGTCACCGGATGTATCTGCTCTTATAATAAATTTTCCGGCACAGCTCTGTGCAATGCTGGCCGACCTATCTGTCATTTATGAAAGGAAGCAACTGATTTTTCTATTACAATAATCGGGATGATCATGGATGGGAGAAATTAGTAAATTCTTCAAATTGAAATGAATGGTTGTTAAAAGTTACTTTTTATGAGGAAGATTATTATTACGAGATTTTTAAAACATTTACATGGGACTTGAGATAACATTACTACATATGCGCGAGGCTGCTTTTTACCTTATACAATAATACTCAGGCTCCGGCATCGCTGCACCGCGACCAGGGCAGCCAACACGATACACCATACCAGACCAGAGCAGACTCCAGACTCGCAACAACTTACTGGTACAGCTACACAGTTCCTACTGCAGTCAACACTGCTCTCTGGTCAGAGACCTTGCATATCGCAGGCAGCACATGAGCAATACATCGAAATTACATCTGCTCGGACCTCTTACATAACCGTCCACTGGGTGGGGGGGCGGGGGGCAAAAATTTGGCGCCCGCATCTCGTGGTCGTACGGTAGCGTTCTCGCTTCCCACGCCCGGGTTCCCGGGTTCGATTCCCGGCGGGGTCAGGGATTTTCTCTGCCTCGTGATGGCTGGGTGTTGTGTGCTGTCCTTAGGTTAGTTAGGTTTAAGTAGTTCTAAGTTCTAGGGGACTTATGACCACAGCAGTTGAGTCCCATAGTGCTCAGAGCCAAAAATTTGGCAGCGATGATGAGTCAATTGGACTTGCCATGAGCAACAAATTTTTCTAAAATCTACTTAATTAAGTTTACAATCACAAAGTATATATATATATATATATATATATATATATATATATACTTTGTGATTGTAAACTTAATTATATATATATACTCCTGGAAATTGAAATAAGAACACCGTGAATTCATTGTCCCAGGAAGGGGAAACTTTATTGACACATTCCTGGGGTCAGATACATCACATGATCACACTGACAGAACCACAGGCACATAGACACAGGCAACAGAGCATGCACAATGTCGGCACTAGTACAGTGTATATCCACCTTTCGCAGCAATACAGGCTGCTGTTCTCCCATGGAGACGATCGTAGAGATGCTGGATGTAGTCCTGTGGAACGGCTTGCCATGCCATTTCCACCTGGCGCCTCAGTTGGACCAGCGTTCGTGCCGGACGTGCAGACCGCGTGAGACGACGCTTCATCCAGTCCCAAACATGCTCAATGGGGGACATCCGGAGATCTTGCTGGCCAGGGTAGTTGACTTACACCTTCTAGAGCACGTTGGGTGGCACGGGATACATGCGGACGTGCATTGTCCTGTTGGAACAGCAGGTGCCCTTGCCGGTCTAGGAATGGTAGAACGATGGGTTCGATGACGGTTTGGATGTACCGTGCACTATTCAGTATCCCCTCGACGATCACCAGTGATGTACGGCCAGTGTAGGAGATCGCTCCCCACACCATGATGCCGGGTGTTGGCCCTGTGTGCCTCGGTCGTATGCAGTCCTGATTGTGGCGCTCACCTGCACGGCGCCAAACACGCATACGACCATCATTGGCACCAAGGCAGAAGCGACTCTCATCGCTGAAGACGACACGTCTCCATTCGTCCCTCCATTCACGCCTGTCGCGACACCACTGGAGGCGGGCTGCACGATGTTGGGGCGTGAGCGGAAGACGGCCTAAAGGTGTGCGGGACAGTAGCCCAGCTTCATAGAGACGGTTGCGAATGGTCCTCGCCGATACCCCAGGAGCAACAGTGTCCCTAATTTGCTGGGAAGTGGCGGTGCGGTCCCCTACGGCACTGCGTAGGATCCTACGGTCTTGGCGTACATCCGTGCGTCGCTGCGGTCCGGTCCCAGGTCGACGGGCACGTGCACCTTCCGCCGACCACTGGCGACAACATCGATGTACTGTGGAGACCTCACGCCCCACGTGTTGAGCAATTCGGCGGTACGTCCACCCGGCCTCCCGCATGCCCACTATACGCCCTCGCTCAAAGTCCGTCAACTGCACATACTGTTCACGACCACGCTGTCGCGGCATGCTACCAGTGTTAAAGACTGCGATGGAGCTCCGTATGCCATGGCAAACTGGCTGACACTGATGGCGGCGGTGCACAAATGCTGCGCAGCTAGCGCCATTCGACGGCCAACACCGCAGGTCCTGGTGTGTCCGCTGTGCCGTGCGTGTGATCATTGCTTGTAGAGCCCTCTCGCAGTGTCCGGAGCAAGTATGGTGGGTCTGACACACCGGTGTCAATGTGTTCTTTTTTCCAATTCCCGGAGTATATATATATATATATATATATATATATATATATGTGTGTGTGTGTGTGTGTGTGTGTGTGTGTGTGCAGAACATGAAGTGAAGTAGAGTGCACATGCACTGAGTACAGAACATATCAAGAAATGACAAAATGTATATGCAATGAGTACAAAACATATTAACAAATGACATAAAGTGCACACACACTGTATATATCTCTACCATTTTACAACAACTAGGATACGCAATGAGTACTAAACATATTAACAAATGACATAAAGTGCACACGCACTGTATATGTCTCTACCATTTTACAAGAACTAGGATACGCAATGAGTACAAAACATATTAACAAATGACATAAAGTGCACAGGCACTGTATATATTTTTTTACCATTTTACAAGAACTAGGATACGCAATGAGTACAAAACATATAAATAAATGACATAATGTGCACATGCACTATATATATATATATATATATATATATATATATATATATATATATATATACCATATATATATATATACCATTTTATAAGAACTAGGAAAGGAAAGGGAAGGATTGCATCATGGTTGTAGCACTGTAGGTTGCAGGTAGCTGCACTGAAAGTCCATGTCTTTCTACAGAAGCACAACACCAAGTGAGACAATCTGAAGTTCTTTTCCCTGAAGTATTAATCAGTGTAGACAAGACACTGAAATGTCGTATTAATATTCAATGTTACCATTTTGGTAGTACATTAGGTACACCAAACAGTGGGACCATAATAACATCTCCATCGCTCAAGGTGGTGGACAGCATGTCGTGTCAACACCACGTTCTTGTAAAGTACACCAACGTAGAATTAATGCAAAAACCAAATATAGTGCTCCATGATCATGAGGATAGACAGGACAAACGGATATTGCAGTAATTTCTGGTAATTAGGTCAGAAGGTGAAGGACATTAAGTCCTATGCTAGTCATCATATAGAATTACACTAGTCTATCAACCGATTTGAGTAATTATTGGCACTCATTGCCTAGTTACTAAACATTTCTGTACTATGTATGGAGTATTACAGAACATTATTCATAAGTCATCTGATTACACTAAATATTGGCACTCATTGGCCAGTTACAAACCATTTTTATGCATTGTTCAGAAGTCATCATTCAAAACAAGAGTTAATTAATGGCATAGTATTTACATAATTCATCTAATTATAGTAATCATTGGCACTCATTGGCCAGTTACAAACCATTTTTATGCATTATTCACGAGTCATCATTCAATACAAGAGTTAATGAGTGTAGCATTAAGCTACTGGTATTCATATATAATAGCATGTAAGTGACATAAGACAAATTTAAAATATAAGAAACAGTGGCATTCATTGGCCAGTTACAAAGTATTCATATAGTTTTATAAAACATTATTCAGTATTATTCAGAAGTCATCATTCAAAATGAGAGTTAATTATTGGCATAGCATTTATAGAGTATAACAAAAATATTATTTACAGAAATCACTGGTATAGCATTTATGCATTATTACAAAACATCATTCAGCACTACTCAGAACTCATCATTCAAGTGACATAGGACACATCCAAAATGCAACACACTGCAACTATTACTCAAGGTCTGTGGTCCAATAATACATAGATATAATGGATTTAATACATCTGAGAAATTTGCATTATATTTAGTACTAGAAATATCTCTTAAACTAGTAGCATTATTTGGGACTGGTAATACTTTTTTTGTGCTAGCAATGCATTGCGTTGGGATCGATGATTAATTGCTGGGGCATGAAAATATTTGCTTTTGACTTATTGCTGCAAATAAGGATTAGTACGTCATTCATCATGAGTCAGCTGCAGCAAGGTTATGAAACAAGTAGAGTATATGTGATCACATTCATGAATGACACACACAAATGGGTTAAAAAATGCAAGTACTAGAACAGGTTTAATAACTAACTGCTTATAGCACATTAATTTCATGAATAGCTTCTCCTGGAAAAAATACAAAATGGATTATTCAGCTGAAAGAAGAAACGCATATTATGCTGAAAAGTAGTGAACTTCGAATTAACAGGTAATGAAACGTGTACTCAATATGTATGTACTCTAGCTGTCCTTTCCAAAACATTTGTCATTATACCATGCGACATAAGACATACTGCCAAAACGAACTGCAACAAACAAATAACTACATAGCATTACATAACTAACAGTAAATATATAAACTTCATCATTATTCTCATCTGTAAAGAAAAACTTCATTATTCATACTACC
Organism: Schistocerca nitens; assembly: GCF_023898315.1. Lineage (NCBI taxonomy): Eukaryota > Metazoa > Arthropoda > Insecta > Orthoptera > Acrididae > Schistocerca > Schistocerca nitens. The sequence continues at coordinate 405,157,378 of NC_064618.1, forward strand.
ATTTACTTCATACAACTATTCATAGTATAGAGTTTCTTATTTCCAGCGTATTTCATCACTAAAACTAAGATGTGTAGTTCTGTCTGACAGCCTGCATCAATCGCCTCGTATTCTGAAAGAAAAAAAATAGTTAAGACTGCTATCATACGATGTGTATAGTATATTCTTGTTAATGCTTGTTAATTCTGATCCATTTACTCTTCATCACAAGGTATTCCATTTTCTTTCGTTCATTCCGAAGGTCAAATTCCCATTTCATAGTAATCCACTGTGGTTTGTTTAATTTAATTCTTTTACACGTTATTGCTTTCTGAAAATGATGAATAAGGATTAATATCTTGCATTTAAATCATATACCCATTAAATAAAAACTTGTTTCTAGTGATATAATTAAGCATACAGCATGGCATGACAGAAAACGTATTAGATCAAAAACATAGACAGTTTTCAAGTGCAAAAAAATGTACACAGAGTTCATTATTTAGTAGCAAAAATGTAAAATAGTCAAGCTGTTGAGATATCATAAGGCAAAATGTCAAAGTCAACTGGTGTTTGTTATATCTTAAAGATTTCGTAGTGCATACAAACAAAACAGGAAAACAATCATACATACACGAAAAATGGAAAATGTGCATGGTCTGAAGTGTAACGACAAGAAAAGCGACCTGCTAACCTTACCTTGCCGGGCACTTGCCAAGAAAAAATACGATAATCATCAGTAAGTAGTCACATAGATAGAATTGCATAATTGGTCATAAAATATGTAACTTTATTTGGAAAAATGTGCACGGTCTGATGTGTGACGACAAGAAAAGCGACCTGCTAACCTTACCTTGCCGGGCACTTGCCAAGAAAAAATGTGATAATCATCAGTAAGTGTTCATATAAATATCTGTAAATGGCATTACACTGTGACAAATCATAAAGTATGTTCATTCAATAAAGGGTTTAATATTGGAGACATGGTGATTGCCTTTGGTTTTTCTGGTTCTCAAAATTTCGACGTGTACTACATTGGGGTGAGGAATGCTGCGAATTCGATATGGACCTGCGTATAGAAGCTCAAATTTACTGCATCTACTCTTTCCTCTGTTGGATAAATAATGTGTGCGTACTAATATCTTCTGTCCAATGTGAAAGTCACGCAATGTTAATTATTTCATGGTGTCACAGCCGACGAGATGTAGGAAAGGATACTAATTCTTTAATTTTATTAGGTGGTTCAACATTTTTCAGTATAACAGTCGGAGATAACATAGTAGATTCATTTGGTATGGAGTTAATTACATCCTGGAACGACAGTATGCGTGTATCCCAATCAATATGTTTTTTATGGCAGTATATTCTACATAGTTTACCAATTTCTTTCATTAGTCGTTCACAAAGGTTCGAAGAAGCGGGATACTTGGATATATAGATCTGAGAAATGTTTCTTGTTCGTAACATACGTGTCCATATAGCTGATCGAAACTGTGGTCCATCGTCGGAAATTACTTTCAATACATGCCCTACATGAAATAGAAAATGTTTTACAAATGCTTTCGAGACAGATTTAGCAGTAGCTTTGCGTAACGGAGTGAAGGTAACAAATTTCGAAGTGAGTTCAACAGCGACAAAGATGTAACAAAAACCTCTATTAGTTCTGGGAATCGGACCAAAAATGTCTACAGCGGCCATGTGTCTCAATTTAATAGGTACAATGGGATGTAACGGAGGAATATGTGAAGTCGTGTGTGACTTAGCTTTCTGGCAGATTTTACATGACGCTAAAACTCGTCGAATACGTTTCTCCATGTTGGCAAAATAACAGTTCTGTCTCAGTATAAGAAAACATTTTCTGGCTCCGTAATGTGCGTAACTTAAATGAGTATACCAAAGATATTTGTTAACCAGTTCGTCAGGAATGCATAGTAACCAATTGTTGCTGTCAGGGTGAGAGCGGCGAAACAGAACGTTATTGCGCACAGTGTAATGGTTTCTGATGGTAACATTATTCCTATCTTGCCAAAGGTGTTTAATTTCTTTCCATACGTTGTCTTTACTCTGCTCTTGTGCTATATCTTGTAATGACGCCGAAATGAAATTTTCAAATGCAACTTGTTGAATATATATGACGCTAAAATTTGCTTGGCAGAAGTTGGTTGCGATGTCTTTCTGATTGTTGCTGAGAGAACGGAATAGTGCATCTGCTACAATATTTTGCGTACCGGGAATATGAACAATTGTAAAATTAAATTCCTGTAAATAGAGTTTCCATCTGCTTAACCTGTCGTGTGTAAATTTTGCTGAAAGTAAAAACTGTATAGCTCTATGATCTGTGTAAACGGTAGAGTGTCTTCCATAAAGAAAATGCCTAAATATCGTAAATGCCCATACAACACATAATGTTTCAAGTTCTGTAACAATAATTGCGTTCAGCAGGTGACAGAATGCGACTCGCAAAGGCGAAGTTTTTAATTACTGTAGTACCGTTTTCTTCAATTTCCTGAAAAATGTGTACGCCTAAAGCGGTGTTAGAACTGTCGGTGGCAATGGAAAAATTTCTAGTAAGATCTGGATGTGATAAAAGTGGTGCATTCAACAAAGCTTGTTTCAGATTGACAAATTCAGACAGTGCTTGGCTGTCCCAGGACCATATAGTGTTTTTACCTGTCAATTGACATAGTCTAGGGGTGTCTAAAGCAGAGTAATGAATAAATTTACGAATAAAGTTAATTAAACCCAAAAAGCTGCGTAGTTGTTTCTTCGTCGTAGGAACAGTAATGTCACGTAAAGCTTGAAGTTTTTCCGTGTCAGGCGCAATGCCTTCTGCTGAAACTACATGTCCAAGAAATTTTATAGAAGTTTTGCCAAAGTGCGATTTACTGAGATTAACTGTGAGTCCTTTTGCACGAAAAGTTCGTAACAGTTGTTCAAGAATCAAATTGTGTTCAGACCAGTTAGCTTCTGCAATAAGAATGTCGTCTACATACGTTGTGATTCTGTCTTTTAATTATGTCGGAAGTATAGTATTCAAACCGCGAATAAACGCTGCTGAAGAAATTGTTAAACCGAAAGGTAATTTACAAAATTGATAACAGTCACCAAAACAGAGAAATGCTGTGTACTTTCTGCAGTTCGGATGGAGCTGAATTTGCCAAAATCCCAATTTCAAATCTAATGTGGAATGAATAGCAGTACCATGAAATTTCTGTAGAAGTTCTTCTAGTGTTTGAGGGCGATCTGTTTCATTAATAATAATGTCATTGATGTGACGCGAATCAAGTACGAGGCGAAGTGAACCATCCTTTTTGTTAACAATATGGAGCGGGTTTATGTACGAACTAACTGCCGGTTCAATAACTCCTTGGTCAAGCATAGCTTGCAATTCTTTCTTAACTTGTTCTCTGTGAATATAAGGAATGGGATAATGTTTGGCTTTAAATGTGTCGTGCTGTTTATCTTGAAATTCATACATAAAACCGGACATAGTACCAGGAACGTTGTCAAAAACTGGAGCTTGCTGTAAAAGAATTTTGTGTTGTTGAGTACGTTCGTCGTCTGTATTTGCATTACTCTAACTTTATCAGAAATCATCTGTATAACGTCATAGTCGGCTTCGTCTGGAGTATTATAGTTGTGTACGTACGTATCTGTGAACAATGTGGAATGACAGTCTATGTTACGTGATGCAGAAATGACCTCTGTCCGATTAACTGTTTGTCCTTCTACAGATAAAGAGTGCTGAAATTCTAATGCCAGTTGTACATTTTCATCCTTTAACATTGAATAGGAATTTTGAAAGTCAATAATTGCGTTGTGTTGTACCAGAAAATTCGTACCTAAAATGACTTCTGTTGTCAATAAGGGAACAATCCAAAAATTTGAGTGAAACGTATGACCTGCAATACAAAATGATAAGTGTGTCTGTAACTTTACATTTACTCCATTACCAGATACTGCTCCTTTTTACTTTAATTTTGCCTAATGGTAACTTAGGAGAGGTATACTCTTTGTTACATTCGTTGAAAGTTTCTTCATTTATGACTGACATAGGTGATCCAGAATCGATTACTGCTGAAAATTTGGATGATCCAATCTTTACTTCAATGATAGGGTGTGAAATGGTTTTTTGAATAACTGGTTTTTCCTGCAAAAGAGTGTCTCGGATGTCGTCAAAAGAAATAACATTTTCGTGAACAAGATTCTGTGTGTCAAAAGTATTACTTACGTTGCTGGAAGATTCATTCTGCACTGTATCTAGTCAAATTCTATCTGACGTGCTATTATTTGCGGGAGGATGCTGTGGCATTTCGAATATTTGTACTGTTCTGTTATTTCGTTCTGACGCATTAGGTTCGGGATGATACCGACTGTCTGGATCATTCATGATAATCTGTTGTTGCGGATGTTTTTGCTGCTTGGAAAGACCGACTGTTATTAAACGCACGCTGAAAATTGTGCTCATTACTTTTACGTCTGTCATGATAGTCATTTCTATACGGTGCATTGCGATATGAGTTGAAATTGTGTGTTTTCTGTACGTACTGATTTCCTTGTTGCGGTGCGTTACTATTTGGCGGAGCCGACGCTATACGTGTAGGCGACGAAACATTAAAGCTTGGTTGACCTTGCACATTACATTGTTGATTAGGTATGCTAACCGGTTGGTTTTGTTGCTGTTGTTCGGAGAAACCTCTATTGTTACCAAAATTTGTTTCCTGTTGCTGATAATTTTGACGATACTGATAATTAAAATTTTGTCTGTTATTGAAGTTCTGGTGGTTGTCGTTCCTGGAGCGTCTATTACCTTTGCTATTGTAATAGCGTGGCTGATCGTAATTACTGTATGTTGGTTGGCCTTGGTTATGATGTGAAAAATTTTTGTTTATGGAGGAATAATCTGATTGCTGAACTTCCAAAAGCTGTAACAGGTCTCTGAATGCCGAAATATTTTCTTTCTGCTGACCCGTTAAAAGTGATACTCTTAACGATCGTGGTAACTTAGAAATACATAATTGGATAAGCCCCCCCCCACCCCCATGAACCATGGACCTTGCCGTTGGTGGGGAGGCTTGCGTGCCTCAGCGATACAGATGGCCGTACCGTAGGTGCAACCACAACGGAGGCGTATCTGTTGAGAGGCCAGACAAACATGTGGTTCCTGAAGAGGGGCAGCAGCCTTTCCAGTAGTTGCAGGGGCAACAGTCTGGATGATTGACTGATCTGGCCTTGTAACATTAACCAAAACGGCCTTGCTGTGCTGGTACTGCGAACGGCTGAAAGCAAGGGGAAACTACAGCTGTAATTTTTCCCGAGGACATGCAGCTTTACTGTATGATTAAATGATGATGGCGTCCTCTTGGGTAAAATATTCCGGAGGTAAAATAGTCCCCCATTCGGATCTCCGGGAGGGGACTACTCAAGAGGACGTCGTTATCAGGAGAAAGAAAACTGGCGTTCTACGGATCGGAGCGTGGAATGTCAGATCCCTTAATTGGGCAGGTAGGTTAGAAAATATAAAAAGGGAAATGGATAGGTTAAAGTTAGATATAGTGGGAATTAGTGAAGTTCGGTGGCAGGAGGAACAAGACTTTTGGTCAGGTGATTACAGGGTTATAAATACAAAATCAAATAGGGGTAATGCAGGAGTAGGTTTAATAATGAATAAAAAAATAGGAATGCGGGTTAGCTACTACAAACAGCATAGTGAACGCATTATTGTGGCCAAGATAGACACAAAGCCCATGCCTACTACAGTAGTACAAGTTTATATGACAACTAGCTCTGCAGATGATGAAGAAATTGATGAAATGTATGACGAGATAAAAGAAATTATTCAGGTAGTGAAGGGAGACGAAAATTTAATAGTCATGGGTGACTGGAATTCGTCAGTAGGAAAAGGGAGAGAAGGAAACATAGTAGGTGAATATGGATTGGCAGGAAGAAATGAAAGAGGAAGCCGCCTTGTAGAATTTTGCACAGAGCATAACTTAATCATAGCTAACACTTGGTTCAAGAATCATAAAAGAAGGTTGTATACCTGAAAGAATCCTGGAGATACTAAAAGGTATCAGATAGATTATAAAATGGTAAGACAGAGATTTAGGAACCAGGTTTTAAATTGTAAGACATTTCCAGGGGCAGATGTGGATTCTGACCACAATCTATTGGTTATGAACTGCAGATTGAAACTGAAGAAACTGCAAAAAGGTGGGAATTTAAGGAGATGGGACCTGGATAAACTGAAAGAACCAGAGGTTGTAGAGAGTTTCAGGGAGAGCATAAGGGAACAATTGACAGGAATGGGGGAAAGAAATACAGTAGAAGAAGAATGGGTAGCTCTGAGGGATGAAGTAGTGAAGGCAGCAGAGGATCAAGTAGGTAAAAAGACGAGGGCTAATAGAAATCCTTGGGTAACAGAAGAAATATTGAATTTAATTGATGAAAGGAGAAAATATAAAAATGCAGTAAATGAAGCAGGCAAAAAGGAATACAAAAGTCTCAAAAATGAGATCGACAGAAAGTGCAAAATGGCTAAGCGGGGATGGCTAGAGGACAAATGTAAGGATGTAGAGGCTTGTCTCACTAGGGGTAAGATAGATACTGCCTACAGGAAAATCAAAGAGACCTTTGGAGAGAAGAGAGCCACTTGTATGAATATCAAGAGCTCAGATGGCAACCCAGTTCTAAGCAAAGAAGGGAAGGCAGAAAGGTGGAAGGAGTATATAGAGGGTTTATACAAGGGCGATGTACTTGAGGACAATATTATGGAAATGGAAGAGGATGTAGATGAAGATGAAATGGGAGATAAGATACTGCGTGAAGAGTTTGACAGAGCACTGAAAGACCTGAGTCGAAACAAGGCCCCGGGAGTAGAGAACATTCCATTAGAACTACTGATGGCCTTGGGAGAGCCAGTCATGATAAAACTCTACCATCTGGTGAGCAAGATGTATGAGACAGGCGAAATACCCACAGACTTCAAGAAGAATATAATAATTCCAATACCAAAGAAAGCAGGTGTTGACAGATGTGAAAATTACCGAACTATCAGTTTAATAAGTCACAGCTGCTAAATACTAACGCGAATTCTTTACAGACGAATGGAAAAACTGGTAGAAGCCGACCTCGGGGAAGATCAGTTTGGATTCCGTAGAAATGTTGGAACACGTGAGGCAATACTAACCTTACGACTTATCTTAGAAGAAAGATTAAGAAAAGACAAACCTACGTTTCTAGCATTTGTAGACTTAGAGAAAGCTTTTGACAACGTTAACTGGAATACTCTCTTTCAAGTTCTGAAGGTGGCAGGGGTAAAATACAAGGAGCGAAAGGCTATTTACAATTTGTACAGAAACCAGATGGCAGTTATAAGAGTCGAGGGGCATGAAAGGGAAGCAGTGGTTGGGAAAGGAGTGAGACAGGGTTGTAGCCTCTCCCCGATGTTATTCAATCTGTATATTGAACAAGCAGTAAAGGAAACAAAAGAAAAATTCGGAGTAGGTATTAAAATTCATGGAGAAGATGTAAAAACTTTGAGGTTCGCCGATGACATTGTAATTCTGTCAGAGACAGCAAAGGACTTGGAAGAGCAGTTGAACGGAATGGACAGTGTCTGGAAAGGAGGATATAAGATGAACATCAACAAAAGCAAAACGAGGATAATGGAATGTAGTCAAATTAAATCGGGTGATGCTGTGATGCTGAGGGGATTAGATTAGGAAATGAGACACTTAAAGTAGTAAAGGAGTTTTGCTATTTAGGGAGCAAAATAACTGATGATGGTCGAAGTAGAGAGGATATAAAATGTAGATTGGCAATGGCAAGGAAATCGTTTCTGAAGAAGAGAAATTTGTTAACATCGAGTATAGATTTAAGTGTCAGGAAGTCGTTTCTGAAAGTATTTGTATGGAGTGTAGCCATGTATGGAAGTGAAACATGGACAATAACCAGTTTGGACAAGAAGAGAATAGAAGCTTTTGAAATGTGGTGCTACAGAAGAATGCTGAAGATAAGGTGGGTAGATCACGTAACTAATGAGGAGGTATTGAATAGGATTGGGGAGAAGAGAAGTTTGTGGCACAACTTGACTAGAAGAAGGGATCGGTTGGTAGGACATGTTTTGAGGCATCAAGGGATCACAAATTTAGCATTGGAGGGCAGCGTGGAGGGTAAAAATCGTAGAGGGAGACCAAGAGATGAATACACTAAGCAGATTCAGAAGGATGTAGGTTGCAGTAGGTACTGGGAGATGAAGAAGCTTGCACAGGATAGAGTAGCATGGAGAGCTGCATCAAACCAGTCTCAGGACTGAAGACCACAACAACAACAATTGGATAAGTGCAGATTCACTGTATGGCTCACTTAAGTACTGGTTTTGTTGGACCATGTGTTCAAAAAATTGCGTGTCAGTGGGAAAATTTGAGTTCTCATAATTCGGTAAACTAATTAATTGATCCTTGATTCCGCGCTTTGTCGTCTTCGACCAATACGCTGACAGAAAAGCATTCCGAAATTCTTCTACCGAATAACATTGTCTCGCGATCGGTCTCATACGAGCTGCCAGTTCGCCCTCCAAAAACTGCAAATAAATTCAAGTTTGTGTGTTACGGGCCAAGTTGGCGGAAAAGCAAAGCTAAATTGTTGTATCCAATCCTAGGGGTGAATCTGTGTTCTGTCATTTTTAAATACCTTAAATTTTCTCACGAATAGAAAGTGCTTGTAATCAAAATTATCGTCTCTGTATGTCTGAACAGGTTCAGGATTGTATGATAATCTGTTTGTCTGTGACTGTTCGGAATCTAACTCACGTACTCTCTGTAAATTACCTAAATTATACTGGCTGTGTGAATCTGATAAATGTTCGCAAAGTGGCGTATGCTGTGATGTGTTAAAGGCTGAAATATTTTTCATCTCCGTCACTTCGTGCTGTAAAGATGACAATTTTCTACGTAATGTATTATTGGACGAACCTATCTCACTGATCGTCTGCTGTAAATTTTGGAATTCGGGTGTTTGATTAAACGAACCTGGTGAAGTATCGTCTGATTTTGTGTCATTATTATTTTCGATAACGTCAGTACGACTGGCCAATTCATCATATTTTTCAGTCAGTGCTTTTAACTGATCATCGTTTTTAATATCACAAGCATTGATTTGTTTTTGTATTTTACGTGTGGTTTTGTTCAATTTCTTAACGTCTGCTTTGATGGCATCGGGATCCTGTATTAATTCCAACTTTTCAAGTCTGTTGGTCATTGTCTGAAAGTCTAATGTGTGTGTGTCTGTTTTTGTTTTAAGATCGGAGATTTTATCATGCAATTCGGTGTTCAACTGTTTGATTTCGTCTGATACTGTAGCAATATTGTTGTCTACGGATGTTTTTGCTTTCGTAAACAATTTACGCTTATCTTCCTGTCTCTGTGCAGTAATTGTTTCCATGACTTGTTGCTTTACTTTATTCTGTTCCTGTATAAATTTACGGTAACGCGTTTCACTGTTTTGTAGGTGGTGATTAAAACGTTCGTCAATTTGGCTGTTCTGTTGATCAAATTTCGCGTCTACATTCGCATCCAGTGTGCGTGAAAGTTTTGCTGACATTAATTTAAACTCGTCGCGTTTTCAGAGCATTGTTTAGCGACTGCACTAATTTCGTCTCTAAGTAATTTAGTTGTGGCTGCATGTGTATTACTTAATTCTTGTGCCACAGATCTAATTTCTTCACTATTGTTCCTAGCACAAGCCTTAATTTCCTCACGTAATTGTTCTTTAGGTTCATGACATTGCGCGGCAACTGTTCACTAAGTTGTTTATTCTGGTCATTAAGTTGTTTGAAATTGTTGTCTTGTTTATCAGTTAGTTGTTTGGAATTGCTGTCTAGTTTTTCATTAAGTTGTTTGTTCGATTGATTAATTCGTTTAAAATTGACGTCTTGTTATTTCTTGAATTGTAGTAATAATGCTACAACTTGATCCATGCCAAAATTAGCGACTCTATTTTCTATGCTGTGTGTTGGTGTATCTGCATTTGTCGCGTTTTGTATAACCATTTGGTCATTCTCCGATTCTTGAAAAGGTTTGCCAATCGGACGTGCACTGTTAGTCACTACATCGGAATCAAATAAATCTGACGTATTCTGACTACATTGTTCATCTTCGTGAGAAAAATTTATCTGTTCACAATTTAAATTTTCCAAAACTGGTGTGTCAAACTGGGCAGCGTTCATTGTATCGGAACGTGCAGCGTCATCAATTGTTAAATGTACTGTGGACATAATTGAATTTGTTTGCCCATCATTAGGATTTAACTCAATACTAGTGATCGGTAGGCACTGATTATCTGTAATTAGACGATTATCACTATTACACTGAGTGTCGCAAGTATTATTGGTCAAATTATTTGAGTCGGCTATTTCACTAATTGCACATCGCGATGTACTGTTAACAGTTTTTCACAAATCAAAATTAAGCACAAAATGAAACAAGATCAAAGCAAAAATGGAACAAACACAATTACAACAAAGAGCAATAAATTGCCGATGATCTGTGAAAGAAAGAGTGACAAATTAGTAAATGCGTTGCGCCAGATGCAAACTACATTTAAGTAAATAAGAGCAGATATATGACTACTTCTCAGAGATTCACAAAGAAATACGATCCTGGCCGGTTGTCGCCAAGTGTAACCTCCCGACAAAATTCTTTCTCTCTTTTGGAACCTCCCTACAAAATTCATTCCACATTAACCTCCACACAAAATTCTTTCTGATTTAATCTAAGCTCAAAAATTCATTCACATATAGCGTAACCTCAAAACAGAAAAATTCCTAAACCTCTCAACAGTAAAAATTATAATTATGTCGTTCACATTCAGTGTTTGTCCCAATAAAAAAATAAATTCAGTAACCTGGTAATAAAACAATGTAACTAACATCTCAATTAAATTGTCGCTCATTTATGACTTTTCAATAATTCACTGTGAATTTAACATGGTAAATTTTGGACGACAGTAGTGCTGCGTCATGGCCCTGAAACATCATTCTGAATAAAAAAAGGAAAAATTCTTACCTCAATGAAGTCACCGTATATATCTGCTCTTACAATAATTTTTCCCGGCACAGCTCTGTGCAATGCTGGCCGACCTATCTGTCATTTATGAAAGGAAGCAACTGATTTTTCTATTGCAATAATCGGGATGATCATGGATGGGAGAAATTAGTAAATTCTTCAAATTGAAATGAATGGTTGTTAAAAGTTACTTTTTATGAGGAAGATTATTATTACGAGATTTTTAAAACATTTACATGGGACTAGAGATAACATTACTACATATGCGCGAGGCTGCTTTTTACCTTATACAATAATACTCAGGCTCCGGCATCGCTGCACCGCGACCGGGCCAGCCAACACGATACACCATACCAGACCAGAGCAGACTCCAGACTAGCAACAACTTACTGGTACAGCTACACAGTTTCTACTGCAGTCAACACTGCTCTCTGGTCAGAGACCTTGCATATCGCAGGCAGCGCATGAGCAATACATCGAAATTACATCTGTTCGGACCTCTTACAAGAGCCTTTTCCATCCTTCATCCCCTCCAACTCACCCACAACTCCCCCCCCCCCCCCATTCTCAATTTCATTTCACCTCTCGCGCCTCACCTTTTCCTCCAACCCACACTCCATCATACTGCTATACACTTATGTCCACTCATCATGGTTTCTCCTCGCCCCCCCCCCCCCAAAAAGTATCCATCGCTATTCATTCTCTACTTATAAACAGTATATAAATACACAGAAACATAGTTAAACTGAATTACACTCATACATTAATCTAATTTAAAAAAGAATATTTGTATGTCAAAGACAAAGTAGTAGGAAGGTTATGTTGGTAACACTACAAAACACAAACATCAACACATACTTGAAGTACGAAAACGAACAGAATACAGTGGTGTGCATAAAAAGTGTGTTGTGAGAAATGCTTAGTGCTGCAGAACATCTAAAAAGTAGACTAAAATTATCAGGGTCCAACACAGAAAAACAACGATGTCCTAGCAGACGGCATTTCCCGATGTAAGAGAGGAAGCAGCCGAAAATCACCGTAAGTACAAACCAGCCTATTCTTAACAAACTGTTTTTCGATCTAAAAAGGAAATCTAAATGTAAATAAACATAATTACAGACCACTGATGATGCTTTAACTCAATAAAGCGAAACGCGTCTGGTGAAATGAATCACGCATTTTTGTAGGTGCAACGACGGATCAAAAATACCCTCATGAAATGAGAGAACGTCTTAGCGCGAAGAACTTACTTGTGATTGGCGCAAGGCGAGTTAATTTTCTTACTGAAACATCGAAGCTCCTAGGGAGCATACAATTTACAATTGAGAACAGAGATACATACATACAGATGCAAGATGCATTTGCATAACCTGAAAGCTTGAAAGTTACTGCTGTAGTTTCGAAACTAATGAAATATGGTGATGAGGCACCTTTACGCAGTGTAATATCCACGCCTATATTTTATTCAAAATAATGTTCACGACAGCATTGTATGTGGAATGTGACTGAACTTTGATCCCATTCTCCTAATACTAATAAAAGGACTTACTCGTTAGTAAAATAATAAATAATGATTGTGAAGGAAATAATTTAACGTTTTGTAAAAAATTGTATCTCTGACAATACGCATGTAAAAAGATAATCAAAATCTTAATCTTTTGTTACCTATGAATTTATAGAAAAATCCTTCTTCTTGTCCGAACTATTGTACTCATAGGATGTGATTGATGTCTCGTGACACAGAGGTATGTAAAAAACTTTACTAAAATATTTTTATGTTGCTAACCGATATTTGAAAATAGAGTTTATGTATTACTGAAACGAATCTTATTTGTTTGGAGTTTTATTTCATTGTAAATCTCGCCTTGGATAAATGTTAAGTTATCTGCTCAGCTACCACAGAGCGCAGCCATTAGCGCTGTTGTACTACAGCGCAGTTTATTGGGAAATGGTAAATAACAATGAGAAATATTTTCAAATGTTAATGCACATAGTGAAGGTGAGCAAAGATTTAATGTGTATTATGTATTACGAGTAAAACGCAGTGTGAATCAGAATCGATAAGCGATTTTCTTGTGTTAGCAGCCATCTTACAAGGGGAGGCCGCCAATTGTGAAATTCAGATTCGATTCATACTGCGCATAATAAAAGCTCATGGCCAGAGGTGCAATGTGGCAAAGCACCAAGATGCACTTCTCAGCCGTTGTCAATAAAATCGACAGTTAAAAGAAACCGTTGCGGCGAAATACTCTCTACGACTAATAGTTTACTACAGCGTTGTGGCGTAGCGGTAAGCGCTCGGATTTGTAATCCGAAGGTCGCCGGATCGAATCTCGCGCCATGCAATTTTTTTTATTATTAGTTTTTGTAATTAAAATATATATATATATATATATATATATATATATATATATACTATTAATGAATTGCTTATGCATGTTGGTGAAGGCGGATCGCTCTCCAATTGTACCGCCTCCATTTTTCCGTTTTTTTAACAGGGTGTACCAAAGCTCTCCCGTCCGCACTGATTTTCGACGATGTTATAAGTTGCGCTAGGGACCGCATCTACCTTCTTTCGAAGTTAGAAGGCAACTACGCTGTTATGCGGCGGCTCGTTTCGGCCCATTCAACATCTGTCCTTCAAGTGTAACGAGCGAGTAACGGAGTTTATATTTCATACCTGCCACAGCAAATTTGTGTTCGTGGGGTATCTGTTCTAATTCGAACGTTTGACTTACGCTATACGTATTCGTTTCGGAATATCGTTTCTACGTCTTCCGTTAACTATACGTGGTTAACATTATGAAGACAATTAATAACATTTGTGAATTACAACTTTGTTTGCGAAAAACATAATGATGTTCGAAGTCGCCAGTTTTTCCACGACAAACGACTTTCAACAACTTATTGTATGCATAATTGTTGCAACTGATTGCCGGGAATTATATATATATATATATATATATATATATATATATATATATATATATATATATATATATATTTGAATTACAAAAAACAAATACTGAAAAAAGAATGTTGCATGGCGCGAGATTCGATCCGGCGACCTTCGGATTACGAACCCGAGCGCTTACCGCTGCACCACGACGCTGCAGAACAATATTAATCGTAGAGAGTATTTCCCTGCAACGGTTTCTTTTAACTATCGATTTTCTCGACAACGGCTGAGAAGTGCATCTAGGTGCTTTGCCACATTACACCTCTGGCCATGAGCTTTTATTACGCGCAGTATGAATCGAATCTGAATTTCACAATTGGCGGCCTCCCCTTGTTAGTAAAATATTGCAGCGGCAGTTTTAAACTGATTTTCTATACAGACTTAAATGTTGTCGGTTATAATAGCGATAATAATTGTGTACCAGTTGCCGAGGACCCACTCTGAGGTAATAAATTCCAGTTAGACTGTGTATACATCGAACGTCTATGAATGCAAAGGTGATACAAATTCTTATCTGCTGATGTATGAAGCATGGTAATTTCGTAACAACTTTTATGAAATATTTTGACAGGAAAATACATTATTGTTGTTTCGTGTGGTGTGGTGTCACTGCCAGACACCACACTTGCTAGGTGGTAGCTTAAATCGGCCGCGGTCCATTAGTACATGTCGGACCCGCGTGTCGCCACTGTGTGATCGCAGACCGAGCGCCACCACACGGCAGGTCTCGAGAGACGTACGAGAACTCGCCCCAGTTGTACGACGACGTTGCTAGCGACTATACTGACGAAGCCTTTGCTCTCATTTGCCGAGAGACAGTTAGAATAGCCTTCAGCTAAGTTAATGGCTACGACTTAGCAAGGCGCCAATTGTCACAGTGCATGTATCTTACGAGTCTCATTTGTATAGTCAAGAGAGATGTATCACAAGGATTGATTAAAAGTTAAGTATATTCCAAAGATACGTATTTTCTTTATAGTATTCAATACGTATCCTGTTCCAGACTTGACGCCAGTCGGCGTGTGTGTACGAGTGCCTTTCGGCTTCCTCCTCAGTGTGGCGTGACTGGCTTGTTACGCCACAACATGTGGTATTGTGTGACCAAACTGTTCACTCTTCTTGAAGAAAAGTGTTGCCATATCGAGATAACAGTAGCGTTAATTTTGATAAACGATCTGCAACTAGGAAAGAGTCTTTTAAATAACAGCACTGAAATTACTAAGAATCCTTAATCTCGTTTAGTTCAGATTGCTTATCATACTTTTAGCTTGTTTGTTGGTTATAAAAGATTATTTTTGAGGCTGAACTTAATGTCATTTACACTGCCTGACGAACGACATTGTTACACGTTCCCGGGTGGAGGTTTCTTTGACAAAGTAGCGTTCATCAGCCGGGAAAAGCAGTGATTAAATGAAACCTCATTTTACATACATAATAAGTAACTATTTTTATTGCAATATTGCTGAACTTGTACAACATAACACACGCGCAACTACACCACAAGTTACAGTAGTTCTGTAGGCGGTATGTTTACGTACAATTTTATACTGCCGTTCTAACTAACCTCAGTCAGGGAAACTTTAAGACAATAGCAGTCGGAAAAGTAATCAAAAAGATCAATGCACAGGAAAATAAAAAGGTTGAAATTGCTAAAAAAAAACCTGTTTGAACCCAATGAATGTGAGTCAGGAAGAATTATGAGAGGAAGAAATCGTTAAAATCAAGAACAAGGAAATTGTGGATAGATCTACTTCTGACGTCAGCGTTAGTGTTCCGCCCAAAGGTAGGTTTCCACGTGATAACTTTCTATGCTCTCTTGTCTTCTGCAATCCTCTTCATGTCAGCGTAATTTCCGCTTCCCTATAGGTCGTCTTCCATGTCGTATCTCCTTCCTCTCAATCTCGTCTTAAACTAGTCCTTACAAAATATACACCGGTGTCCAAAATTAAAGCAACAAACTGCTATTGCCCCGTCCTGCGCCTAATTCACTGTATAATCATACAAACTGTCAACAGATGTCAGTACGATCGTGTTCTGCACGGAAGATGGCATATCGGTCAACGGACGGCCACGCCAACGATGACGTCAGTGCACCGAACAAACAACGTAGCGTTTTCCGGGTAGTCCCGCATCCACTATCGCTGGGTGCAACGTCACAGACGGTGCATTATGGCACAGAGAAGACGCCTGCCCGACTCCCTGCGGTGAAGGACTATAGGAAGAGTGGAAGCAGGACAGTCGCAAACTTACGTGGCCCGATGGTTTAATATGAATCATTCTGTTGTTTATTGGTTGTGGCAAAACTGTAGAGACCAAAACTACATGCTGAAGACTAGGGCAGGGCCGACCACGAGTGACATCAGAAAGAGAGGACCGTTATTTGGCTGTAAGGGCACGACAGTATGCCTTAGTACTGCACGGAAACTGGTTTGCGACCTCTTAGTGTCCACTGGACGTGTTGCATCGAGGCAAACGGTGTACAGAAGGCTTCGGCCGAGTGGCCGTTATTGTATATGTACCTCTGACGCGTGTTCACAGAACCTGTGGAGCGGAGTCGTCAAAATGCCACCTGGACGGTCCAACAGTGGGCCAACGTTCTTTACACAGATGAGTCCCGATATGGTGTAGAGAGTGATTCTCCACGGATTCGCATCTAGAGGGAACGTGGAACACGATCTCGCGACTCTGTGGAATGGAACCGATATCGAAGAGGATCCTTCATTAAACTTCCTGGCAGATTAAAACTGTGTGCCGGACCGAGAATCGAACTCGGGCTCGAGTCGCTGTCCGGCACGGAGTTTTAATCTGCCAGGAAGTTTCATATAAGCGTACACTCCGCTCCAGAGTGAAAATCTCATTCAGGATCTTTAATGGTTTGGGCAGGGATTATGTTGGCCACTTGAACACCTCTTCATGAAATTGTACGGGTGAATCGGCGAAGTTTAATTGCTGTCAGGTATCGTGACGAGATCTTTGGACCTCATATGCGACTTGCGAGGTACTATGGGCCCAGGCTTCGTTTTGATGGACGATAATGATCGACCTCATGGAGCACGAGTTGTTGATGTTTTCTTGTAAACGGAAGATACTGCACGCATAGCGTGGCCTGATCGCTCTTGCAATTTGAATCCCATAGAGCATGTCTGGGATGCACTAGGGAGACAGGTAGCATCATGTTAATTTCCATCAACCACTTTCCAAGACATGTGAGCAGGTCTGCAAGAAGAATGGGTATTATTGCCTCAACATGAGATTTATGACATCATTTACAGCATGCACCGACGTTTTCAGGCCTT
This sequence comes from Schistocerca nitens, assembly GCF_023898315.1. Taxonomy (NCBI): domain Eukaryota; kingdom Metazoa; phylum Arthropoda; class Insecta; order Orthoptera; family Acrididae; genus Schistocerca; species Schistocerca nitens. Next base: position 405,174,678 of record NC_064618.1, read on the forward strand.
TATTGCTGCCAGAGATAGTCACACCCTATGAGCACATTAACCAGTTGATGGAATGTGTGGGGAAATCTGTTAAGTTGGAAAAAGCGAAGAACATTTTTGTCTATCGTTATGTATGTTACACTTGCCTATGTTCAGTGATCTTACATTGTTTGTACTTTACTATCACCTGTTTATACTGTTTTGTGGCAAAAGAAAAGCAACTTTGCAAAATTTCCGTTTGTTGCTTTAATTTTGGACAGCAGTGTATGTTAGCAAGCACTCCCTTCTCAATGAATATCCCATCCAGTTCTTCATACTTTCTCTTATGACTTACAACACTCTGATGAAATGGCTGAAAATTTCTTTCCTATTTACCACTTGAATGATACAACCAATTAAAAAGAAATCAAAAATGGGTCCAGTGCCTTAGATGCAAAACGTGGGCTCACGAAAATTGTGAAACAGGAAACTTCACTTTTCATGTGCGTGAGTTGCAATTCGGACAACGATGACGAACGGGCTTTTGATTAACAGATTTTTGACAACATGGTTGTGGAGTTGAAGCAGCGATTAGTGTGATTAATCAATTATTCAAAAACAGTCTTAATCGCTTTTATTATCCTACTTCAACGTAGGTCATATTATAATAACAGGTGAAACATCGCGAAAAGTTTGTTTGCTTCCAAAAAATTTTTCTATTTTACCATTTTAATTGGTGTAAGGAAGCCTCTAATTTTTAATGTTGGCAGTAAAACATATTTTGAAAATTTTAATTATGTGGCATTTTATTTGCTTCAGCGACTGTAGTTGTATTTATCGAAATAATCAGCAAGCAGACGCATTAACGAAATTTTATTTCCTTCACCGCTTCCAGGTACTTAATGCCCTTCTTCAGAAGGTTATAAGTATTGAATTATTTGCAACACATTGTGGTCATGTGGTTCGTGCAGCATATTGTTATGCAGACGCTATGAGCCACACGACCGCAGCAATAGGTTACGTGCATCTCATTATTGACACTCGCAAATAATGTATTAGTTATAACCTTCTAAAGAAGGGCAGTAAGTGACTGAAACCGGTTAATGAAATAAAATTTCTTTTATGCAACTGGTTGATGATTTTTTCGACAAATAATTCAGTAGTGTCTTTCGTTTACTCATATTGTGTTCTGTGATATGCATGAACGGACCCATATAGGTGTAAACTTGCCTTTTACCCGAAGCACATTTACGAACTCGACGTGATTTTCTATACAATTATTTTGCACTCCTAAATGTAATGTTGAGTGAAGTATATGTACCAATTACTACTCTAATAAACATGTCATAAGACTGGACAAATTCAAACAACATAAATGTAAACAAAAGAGTTTAAAAATTCCGAAATGAAATCCGCGTAAATGTGTCATGGTCTCCCCTATATTTGTTGATGATTATGTTTTTGTACATGTATTGTAATCTGTGTAGCTTATGAGAGATGGAAAAGTATTTTTGCATCGCTACATAATCAAGGCCTTAGTGGGTTAGCGCGTCGAGCACTAGGCTCCGGCCCTGGAGGTCTCGGGCTCAATGCCTGGTAGGATCGAGGATTTTTCGTCCTTACAGTTCCTACATGACGGCCGCAGGTCCACTCAGCCTGCTGCGAAAATGAGTACCGGGATCCTTCCGGGTGAGAAACGGCGGGTGGGATGATAACGCCCCCCCTCGTAGTACCGTTATGCATAGATAGGCCGCACTCTGCTTGCCGACAGGCCATTAGTCTGGCCATGGGTTTGCGCCACAAATTTTACCTTACCTTTATCAGTACACAATCAAATTAGTCGTAGTGAAATAGAGGTTGTAGCTAAAAATAAAACAAAAAAGCTGTCCTCCAATCATTTTGATTTCGGTTTCCCTTGGTTTCCATGAATCTCAGCAATTTCTATTTGCTTTCTTCAACAAGTTGGTCCTTTCATCGCCCATCCCCCTCCCACCTCCTCCCACTTTTTGAAACAGGTTAATTCTTTGCGTTCAATAACCTTAACGCCCACTGAGCATTAATATCATAGTTGTTGTTGTTGTTGTTGTGGTCTTCAGTCCTGAGACTGGTTTGATGCAGCTCTCCATGCTACTCGATCCTGTGCAAGCTTCTTCATCTCCCAGTACCTACTGCAACCTACATCCTTCTGAATCTGCTTAGTTTATTCATCTCTTGGTCTCCCTCTACGATTTTTACCCTCCACGCTGCCCTCCAATGCTAAATTTGTGATCCCTTGATGCCTCAAAACATGTCCTACCAACCGATCGCTTCTTCTAGTCAAGTTGTGCCACAAACTTCTCTTCTCCCCAATCCTATTCAATACCTCCTCATTAGTTACGTGATCTACCCTCTTATCTTCAGCATTCTTCTGTAGCACCACATTTCGAAAGCTTCTATTCTCTTCTTGTCCAAACTGGTTATCGTCCATGTTTCACTTCCATACATGGCTACACTCCATACAAATACTTTCAGAAACGACTTCCTGACACTTATATCGATACTAGATGTTAACAAATTTCTCTTCTTCAGAAACGATTTCCTTGCCATTGCCAGTCTACATTTTATATCCTCTCTACTTCGACCATCATCAGTTATTTTACTCCCTAAATAGCAAAACTCCTTTAATACTTTAAGTGTCTCATTTCCTAATCTAACCCCTCAGCATCACCCGATTTAATTTGACTTCATTCCATTATCGTCGTTTTGCTTTTGTTGATGTTCATCTTATATCCTCCTTTCAAGACACTGTCCATTCCGTTCAACTGCTCTTCCAAGTCCTTTGCTGTCTCTGACAGACTTACAATGTCATCGGCGAACCTCAAAGTTTTTACTTCTTCTCCATGAATTTTAATACCTACTCCGAATTTTTCTTTTGTTTCCTTTACTGCTTGTTCAATATACAGATTGAATAACATCGGGGAGAGGCTACAACCCTGTCTCACTCCTTTCCCAACCACTGCTTCCCTTTCATGCCCCTCGACTCTTATAACTGCCATCTGGTTTCTGTACAAATTGTAAATAGCCTTTCGCTCCTTGTATTTTACCCCTGCCACCTTCAGAATTTGAAAGAGGGTATTCCAGTTAACGTTGTCAAAAGCTTTCTCTAAGTCTACAAATGCTAGAAACGTAGGTTTGCCTTTTCTTAATCTTTCTTCTGAGATAAGTCGTAAGGTTAGTATTGCCTCATGTGTTCCAACATTTCTACGGAATCCAAACTGATCTTCCCCGAGGTCCGCTTCTGCCAGTTTTTCCATTCGTCTGTAAAGAATTCGTGTTAGTATTTTGCAGCTGTGACTTATTAAACTGATAGTTCGGTAATTTTCACATCTGTCAACACCTGCTTTCTTTGGTATTGGAATTATTATATTCTTCTTGAAGTCTGTGGGTATTTCGCCTGTCTCATACATCTTGCTCACCAGATGGTAGAGTTTTGTCATGACTGGCTCTCCCAAGGCCATCAGTAGTTCTAATGGAATGTTGTCTACTCCCGGGGCCTTGTTTCGACTCAGGTCTTTCAGTGCTCTGTCAAAATCTTCACGCAGTATCTTATCTCCCATTTCATCTTCATCTACATCCTCTTCCATTTCCATAATATTGTCCTCAAGTACATCGCCCTTGTATAAACCCTCTATATACTCCTTCCACCTTTCTGCCTTCCCTTCTTTGCTTAGAACTGGGTTGCCATCTGAGCTCTTGATATTCATACAAGTGGTTCTCTTCTCTCCAAAGGTCTCTTTGATTTTCCTGTAGGCAGTATCTATCTTACCCCTAGTGAGACAAGCCTCTACATCCTTACATTTGTCCTCTAGCCATCCCTGCTTAGCCATTTTGCACTTCCTGTCAATCTCATTTTTGAGACGTTTGTATTCGTTTTTGCCTGCTTCATTTACTGCATTTTTATATTTTCTCCTTTCATCAATTAAATTCAATATTTCTTCTGTTACCCAAGGATTTCTATTAGCCCTCGTCTTTTTACCTACTTGATCCTCTGCTGCCTTCACTACTTCATCCCTCAGAGCTACCCATTCTTCTTCTACTGTATTTCTTTCTTCCATTCCTGTCAATTGTTCCCTTATGCTCTCCCTGAAACTCTCTACAACCTCTGGTTCTTTCAGTTTATCCAGGTCCCATCTCCTTAAATTCCCACCTTTTTGCAGTTTCTTCAGTTTCAATCTGCAGTTCATAACCAATAGATTGTGGTCAGAATCCACATCTGCCCCTGGAAATGTCTTACAATTTAAAACCTGGTTCCTAAATCTCTGTCTTACTATTACATAATCTATCTGATACCTTTTAGTATCTCCAGGATTCTTCCAGGTATACAACCTTCGTTTATGATTCTTGAACCAATATCATAGCTTGTATGATTTTTCGGATGATTTCACTGCTGCTGAAGTCATATTTCTTGTAAGTTAATTCATTCACAGAAACTCTCCATGCAATGTGGAACTATGTTTGTTTATGATTTCCTTGTAGACAGTACCCTGCTGAGAGTTAAATAATGGGAACGTACGAGTATAAACCATCACTTCAACTTAGTGAGTGACAGAGACGGCACAATGATGGACATAGGGAACTTGCATTCGGATGCATGAGAATTCCTAAACCTTACCGCTACTCCTGCTTTATGTTGCCCGTGCCAGTGTTTTCACTAATTCATAGAAGGCAGTGTTTAGGATGGTTCCTTCAGTGTGGAAATGTCCATTTTCCAACCCTGTCGAAAGACGATGACGTGGGCGTTGCTCATGAAACAAAAATAAACGTCATCAGAGATGACATAACAAAGAACACACTCATCAGAAATAAAAACGGTTATTGTATAAAGGAGAGATATAAAAGCTTCTCTCAGAGAATCAGCACGAAATCAGAAACCGTGCGACTGCTACGGTCGCAGGTTCGAATCCTGCCTCGGGCATGGATGTGTGTGATGTCCTTAGGTTAGTTAGGTTTAAGTAGTTCTAAGTTCTAGGGGACTAATAACCACAGCAGTTGAGTCCCATAGTGCTCAGAGCCATTTGAGCCATTTGAACAGTCATTTTTTTGGGTTCAATAGCGCGAGTAGACCACGAGACCGAATTGATATTATTGGTAGGATATACCCATCGTCATTCACTACTCCGTGACTTCCGAAATACTTGCTGGCATGCGAACTGTGTATGTTGATTTAGAAACAGAAAATACGACGAGAAACGATAGTTGGAGATGCTTGTTGATGTACAGAATAAGTTAGGCCATTGAAAACGAAGAGACAGTGCGATGATGGTAGGAGAAGCTAATACTCATCTCTGGAGTTAAGAATGTTTTGCATGAACTTGGAAAGAAAAGTGTTGATTGAACAATTCATTACTCATAATGGTTTCGATCTTGAGGTCCTCACCAGGTATTTTTTACCTTGATTTGTGCAGATGCAGCTGTCACGTTAAGCGACAGGCATTGTTTAGTAAATTTCAAACTTACAGTGAATTTACTAAGTTTTGTTTCGGCTGTTGATGTTGTCAAAAGTCATGGGATATAGACATGCACGTATACAGATGGTGGTAATATCGCGTACACGAGGTACAAAAGGATAGTCCATTGGCGGAGCTGTCATTTTTACATAGAGGATCCCCATGAAAAGGTTTCCGTTGTGATTATGACCGCACGGAGGGAATTAGCAGACTCTGAACGCAGAATGGCAGTTGGAGCTAGACGCAAGGGACATTCCATTTTGAAAATCGTTAGGGAATTCAATATTGCGAGATCCACTGTGTCAGGAGTGTGCCGAGAATACTAAATTTCAGGCATTACTTCTTACACGGACTTCACTTAACGACCGAGAGCCGGCCGCTGTGGCCGAGCGGTTCTAGGCGCTTCAGTCCGGAACCGCGCTTCTGCTACGGTCGCAGGTTCGAATCCTGCCTCGGGCATGGATGTGTGTGATGTCCTTAGGTTAGTTAGGTTTAAGTAGTTCTAAGTCTAGGGGACTTATGACCTCAGATGCTAAGTCCCATAGTGCGTAGAGCCATTTCAACCATTTTTAACGACCGAGAGCAGTGGTGTCTGAGTACAGTTGTCAGTGCTAAAAGACTAGGAACACAACGTGAAATAACCACGGAAATAAATGTGGGACGTATGACGAACGTATCCGTTGGGACAATGCGGCGAAATTTGACGTCAATGGGTTATAGCAGCAGACGACTGATGCGAGTGAATTTGCTAATCGCACGATATCGCAAACAGCGCCTCTCCTGGGCTCGTGACCATATCGGTTGGACCCTAGACGACTGGGAAACAATGGTCTAGTCAGATGAGTCTCGATTTCAGTTAGCAAGAGCTGATGGTAGGATTCCAGTGTGCCACAGATCCCAAGAAGCCATGAATGCCAGTTATCGACCAGGCACTGTACAAGCTGGTGGTGGCTCCATTGTGGTGTGGACTGTGTTTACTTGGAATGGACTAGGTCCCCCGGTCCGATTGAACCGATCATTGACAGAAAAGGACTATTTTCAGTTATTTGGAGACCATTTGAGGCCTTTCGTCGACTTCATGTTCCGAAACGATGGAATTTTTGTGGATGACAATGCACCATGTCACCGGGCCACAGTTGTTGGCCATATTATCCGTATTTGCTCTACAATTGTTGAGGGTATTTTCGTTCTGTCGTTGCAACTACAGAAAATGCGTGCTTTTTAAATAAATTCATTACATACCACTGATGACGCTTCATCTCAATAAGCCGAAACGCGTGTGGTGAAAATGAGCTCGCATTTTCTGTAGTTGCAACAAGAGAAAGAAAATACCCTCAATAAAGGTCAATTCTGGCACAAAATTCAGTACCGGCAACACTTTCCCAGTTATGGACGGTTACAGAGCCAGAATGGCTCAATATTTCTGCATGGGCTTCCACGTTGAGTTGCTGCAAAACGCCCGGCAAACGTAGGTCCGATACGATTGAGATTAGGAGTTATCTCCTGGCTTTTGTCACTTCAGTGTACTAGGATGGCACGTTTGGCTTGGCTGGTCTAAACACAATATACTAGAGCAACACCTTCATATGGTCCGCCCCCGGTAGTTGAGTGGTCAGCGCGACAGAACGATAATCCTAAGAACCAGGGTTCGATTTCCGGCTGAGTCGGAGATTTTCTCCGCTCAGGAGCTGGGTGTTTTGTCGTCCTAGTCATCATCATTTCACCCCCATCGACGCGCAAGTCGCCGAAGTGGCGTCACATCGAAAGACTCACCAGGCGAACGGTCTACCGGAAGGCCCTAGTCAGACGACATTATTATACCTTCAAATGCACAGACTGTCTGATGATGATATCAAGATCGAAACCAGCCGTGAATAAAAAAGTATTTATCAACAACTCTTGTGGACTGTACGACGGTTTGCTTTTTCTTTTTACACTTAGGTTTGGTGACTGCAACAACTTGGTAGTGGGTCATCTCTCAACTCCTTCATATCAACGTACAATCGAATACTTAATGGTTCTTCACTTTAATCACAGCTTGAGTGTACGATATTTGAAGAAAACAGTTTATTACGTTACAGAGCTTGTTTTAGAAGTACGGGTGAAGGGGCAACAGCACGACTAGCAGCTTTATAATTTACGATTCCAGCGTTTGTTGTCTTTCAGCACAGTATTTTGGGCCTGATATACCCCTTTAATCGTATCTGACGTGTGGTGAAAGGGGTATACAGCGCTAAATAATCATTCTGGAACTCACTGCATTATCCCACTCCGCTGAAAAGTAATTAGTCCCCACAAGTTATCCAGTTCGCTGCGTTCCTTTGAAGCTAATGAATCTAGATTAAAAACACCGCTGACTTCGGAGAAAGGCTCTCTCTGACGGTAATAATTCGCAAAAGCGTTTACTTGACTGTATGCTCTGTTTCTGTCAGTTCGCTTATTAACGCGGCGTTTTCGTTGACACTGAATGGCAGCAGCCACTAAAGATTATAAGGCGATACAGACATTTACGTTCTTCTTACGTTCAGACCCTTGCACAGAGACCTGCATATGAATGTCAGTTCTCATAGTTCTTAAATGCAACGGCAAGTTACTCAGTAATTAGAAGAATTCTCTTTCGCTCATATCTGCGTACGTGGAAGGGTACCAGGCTGAAAGTGGTGGGCGTTCTTCGACGATGTTGCATTAAAAATCGTAGGTTGCTGTTTGAGGGAGGGGCCAGACAACACTATAGAAAGTTTTCAGAGTGGGTGGATTCTGGTCGATTGTTGTATCAAAAAGAAGCGTTATTTAGGCAACCACCGTGACACATTGCTGTAAGAACCAACAATAAGCAATTATTAAAAGCGATGGTAGGTGTTCTGTTACCGTAGTCCGCGTAGTAGCCTATTTTACTACTATCAGCTACAGAATTAGAACAGGACGGACTCCTAGTATGAATACGTAATATTTCAAACTATGTTTCCGTGTGGATCATTTAACTAAACAATAACAGTTGATGTTTGGAATCCATTTTTTAAAATCTGAGTTCACGTTGAAATGCAGCAGGCAAATCTGCGTGTCTTTTTCATTAATTCTGATGCTGGTTTAATAATTTAGAGAATTAAAACGTTTAAATTTATGATGGGATTGCATTGAGAATATTTATTAAATAGGTGTTGGACCGCAGTGAGAGGATAGTGCTCTATATACTGTCCCATCTTTAACATTGTGAGAGACTCTCTGGTGTTTAAATGCTTTGCATGCGTGGGAAAAACACAGCGCTGGAGCACAGACAGGGCTAGCAGATAAGTTACGGTGAAAAGGTACTTTGCGCGGCGGCTGGGAGCCCAAGGCACTGAGTTCGTGGGACTGGACTGCTGAGGCGTTTCTGCGAATTACTGAAGCCATTGTCCTGTCTATAATGCCGATTTGTCTAGCAGGGAGCGAGGGAGCGGAGGGGTACCATAAGATGTGAGCGCGGGAGTTTTTCTCATGTTTTGCAGACCGGCTTTGAGAGTAGCCGTCAGACATTTTCGAAAAGACGAGGTGGGCAAAATAATGAGCAACGTCACGAGCAGCTTTCTAATGTGGCTGGCTAATGCGAGGCTAGCAGCTCTGGGGGAGATGCGGCAGTGGTTTGTTAAAGTCTGACGTCACGAGCGCTGAGCTGGCTCGGTCGTTTTATAGTAGCAGAGGGGGAATTTTGAGATAGAATTGGCGTCTAAGGACGACGCGCTGTTTTGGCGGTACTCAGCATTCATCTACATCTACATCTACATGGTTACTCTGCAATTCACACTTAAGTGCCTGGCAGAGGGTTCATCAAACCATTTTCATCCTACTTTCTACCATTCCACTCTCGAATGGCGCGTGGGAAACAGGAATACCTAAATCTTTCCGTTCAAGCTCTGATTTCTCTTATTTTATTATGATGATCATTTCTCCCTAGGTAGTTGGGTGTCAATAAAATATTTTCGCATTCGCAAAAGAAAGTTGGTGATTGAAATTTCGTAAATAGTTCTTGCCGCAAAGAAAACCGCCTTTGTTTCAGTGACTGCCGCTGCAACTCGCGTATCATATCAGTGACACTCTCACCCCTATTGCGCGATAACACGAAACGAGCTGCCCTTCTTTGCACTTCTTCAATGTCTTCCGTCAATCCTCCCTGGTAAGGATCCCATACCGCGCAGCAATATTCCAGCAGAGGACGGACAAGTGTAATGTAGGCTGTCTCTTTAGTGGGTTTGTCGCATCTTCTAAGTGTTCTGCCAACAAAGCGCAGTCTTTGTTTCGCCTTCCCCACAATATTATCTATGTGGTCTTTCCAATTTAAAGTTGCTCGTAATTGTAATTGCTGGGTATTTAGTCGAATTGACAGCCCTTAGATTTGTGCGATTTATCGTATACCCAAAATTTATCGGTTTTCTTTTAGTACCCATGTGGATGACCTCACACTTTTCTTTATTTAGTGCCAATTGCCACTTTTCGCACCATACAGAAATTCTCTCTAGATCATTTTGTAATTGTAATTGATCGTCTGATGATTTTACTAGACGGTAAATTACAGCGTCATCTGGAAACAATCTAAGGGGGCTGCTCAGATTATCACCTAGATTATTTATGTATATCAGGAATAGCAGAGTGCCTATGAAACTACCTTGCGGAACGCCATGTATCACTTCTGTTTTACTCGACTGTGACCTCTCTGAGAGGAAATTACGAATCCAGTCTCACAACTGAGACGATACTCCATATGCAAGCAATTTGGTTAATAGTAGCGTGTGAGGAGTAGTCCAACTGTCGTGTGGCAAGTTTTATAATTTTGCTATTGACAACTGACACCGTACGGCAGTTAAAAATAGCGGAGCGTAAAAGAAAGACAAAGTCTTGGTATTCGGTCGGCAACACCAGTCGAGTGTTGTCCAGTTTTGATTTCGCTCGCCGGCTTGCAGTCGGGAGTGGAGAGCAGTGCATCATTGTAGACGTCCAGGGGATAGTGTTGCTGATATCATGAGATGCCTTCGTCTTGTCTGGTGAGCCATCTCCACGCCGGCGGCGTTCATCTCGGCGCACGAGAAATGTTTACGCTGAGCATTAAAAGCGGCACCGGCGAGTTAGTTCATTTTGTTCCGCACTTGTGGAATTTCATACGACAGCCCGTTTCAGGTTCAGTGTTTACGTGTTGAATGAATGATCTGATTAACCAATTACCAACCTTGCAGTCACTGTTTTTTTCCATTACGATTTCGTCGGATTAAATTTGAGTCTCAAATCGGGATTTGGGGTAACAGGGTGAGATTTCCCTTAGGTAGTCGAGTAACATTGCTATTCACAATACTCTAATAATAGCAAGTTCATACAGATAGCATCCGTGTCTTTCACGTGAATGACTATCATCAATGTTTTAATGTAATAAACTTGAGTGTTTATTGACTGTTTTTTAGAGGTACCGCCCAGTAACACATTTATTTTGTAAATCAACACTTTAGGATTTACATCTAAGGCCTATGACTGCGTTATCCACCTTAAATTGCGCGTATGTAAATTGATAGGTTAGTTCTTACAGAAGAGGGCTGCCCACAGTTAGTTTTCTGGGTTGAGAGATAAAAACACGAAGAGGTGATTTTACAACATTATTCTGGTATGTCACGAAATCAGATACGAAAGAATTTTTCTGAAAATGTAAGGCGGTGTTAACTCTCGAGCCACCAAAGAAAACGCTGTTTGTGTTCGAAGAATACTTCAGAAGGACTTTCATTGCCCAATCAGCTTGCTCGGTGTGCTCTTGGCAGCCACGTACCACATAAACACTAGTATTTTAGCGGGATAGCAGTTACAGGATAACGCACCGTTTAATATCGGATGAAACTGCCAGGGCTTGGAATTGCGTCTGCAGGTAATTGCGAAGTATAGTTGCGTCAGCAGGTAATTGACAAGTATCATATAAGCTGTTGGAACTCAATATTTACCGTCGTGTTCGTGATACTAGATTGCACCATTTCGACGCAGAAACGAAATGGCACTCAAGGGTCTGGATCTTTCATTGAGATTATTCTCACTTGACGTACAAGAAGAGCGTGAGGACTATGGGCAAATGAAGTGTGCTGTCTATGCTGTAAACCGGGCAGGCCTGCCGAACCTCACGCGGGCAGCGTTTGGGAGCCAAGGCCCGGCCTGTCACTCGGCTTTGTTCGGCCCTTCTCGGAAGTACCCGGGGTAGCGCGACATTTCATTTAGCACTGCGGTGCCGCATTTTTCGGTCGGCCCAACTGAGTTCGGCGCAATCGTGCTGTCAGCGCTGTTTAGTCTTCGCTGTTTGCTCGTGGTATGAAGTGCGTCCACAGTTCCAGTGGCTGTTTGCACAAAAAGAGGCAGTCTAGAGATCTATCGTCTCAGTAGTCTAAAATGAATGGGAACGACTTAAGAGAGGGGTGTCAATTCCGAATTCGCGTAAACGACAGGTACTGCATATTTGCTATGAAACGGCACTACAATACCAAAAACATGGTTCAAATGGCTCTGAGAACTATGGGACTCAACTTCTGAGGTCATCAATGCCCTAGAACTTAGAACTACTTAAACCTAACTAACCGAAGGACAACACACATATCCATGCCCGAGGAAGGATTCGAAGCTGGGACCGCAGCGGTCGCGCGGTTCCAGACTGTAGCGCCTAAAACCGCTCGGTCACTCCGGCCGGCCCACTACAATACCAGGCAGAAAGAATTTAAAGATTGACAATGAAAGAGCAAAAAAGTACAATGATCTAGACAGGACTTATTGTTCTGTACATGAAGACGCCCTTCGTGCTAAATTTGCAGTTATGAAGCTCGTGAAGGAACTGGTGGTACGAATAGTAAAATTTCTGAAATCGCACGCAGTTACAACAGTTTGCAGTGAACGGAACGAAGAGTGTGGACACCTCATGTGTTACTGCAAATTAGATTGGTTAAGTCAAGAGGCATGCCTGAAAAAATTTTCTGTTTAAAACTCGCTGTTATTGAATTTATGAAGGAAAAAGGAGGGAAAGAACGAAAATCAGAATGAATTGCAGAATTTCCGTTTTAAATGGACTTGACTGCACACTGCCTACAGTAAGACACTGCAAGTTACATTGCAAGGTAACTTCTTTCTGAGGTATTTAATAAAATAAAATCGCGTTACAGAAGGTGCACATTCTTACAAAGACAGTCCAGTTTCATAAGCTCACTGATTAAAGAAAACGAGTGGTTTGAAGAGTTCATTGTGACCTCGAAAGAATTACTAGGATGGTTTTCTAAGTATTCTGAGGACACTGACGTCAACCGTGCATTTGTTTTCGAGCTGTGCCGGCCGCAGTGGCCGAGCGCTTCTAGGCGCTACAGTCTGGAACCGCGCGACCGCTACGGTCGCAAGTTCGAATCCTGCTTCGGGCATGGATGTGTGTGATGTCCTTAGGTTAGTTAGGTTTAATTAGTTCTAAGTTCTAGGGGACTGATGACCTTAGAAGTTAAGTCCCATAGTGCTCAGAGCCATTTGCACCATTTTTAAGAGCTGTTTTCGAGACCACTGGCCGTTCCAGTTGAAAGCGCTCTTGTTCAGTTGCGGATGTGTTTGAGTGACTTGTAAGGTAATGTCAGTTTCAATGTCAAATATAATTATGTTAAAACTGTCCAGGGCGTTTACATTGCTTTCCAGGTCTCCATAATGAAGCGGTATTGAATAGCATATTTCATGACAGGTGGATTGGTCGTCGAAGCACCATACCATGGTCCGCACGTTCCCCGGATCTGACGTCCCCGGATTTCTTTCTGTGAGGAAAGTTGAAGGATATTTGCTATCGTGATCCACCGACAACGCCTGACAACATGCGTCAGCGCATTGTCAATGCATGTGCAAACATTACGGAAGGCGAACTACTCGCTGTTGAGAGGAATGTCGTTACACGTATTGCCAAATGCATTGAGGTTGACGGACTTCATTTTGAGCATTTATCGCATTAATGTTGTATTTACAGGTAATCACGCTATAACAGCATGCGTTCTCAGAAATGGTAATTTCACAAAGGTCATGCATCACATTGGAACTACCGAAATAAAATGTTCAAACGTACCTACGTTCTGTATTTTAATTTAAAAAACCTACCTGTTACCAACTGTTCGTCTAAAATTGTGAGCCATATTTTTCTAACTATTACAGCGCCATCTATCACAAAATGAAAAAAGTGGTCCAACCAAATCATTCATATTTCTTTACGTACTAGACTGAATATGTAATAAAAAATGGGGGTTCCCATTTAAAAAACGTAGTTGATATCCGTTTGACCTATGGCAGCGCCATCTAGCGGGCCAACCATAGTGCCATCTGGTTTCCTCCTTCAAGCTAGACAAGTTTCGTTCTTTGTAGTTTTTTCGTTTGACGCTTATTTCGTAAGATATTTGTCCGGGTCACGATCAATGGACCACCCTGTATACATATATGCCTATTTGACACCACATTTAAATTATCAGAATTAGAAGTAATTCCACATGCGCTCGAGGGATATCTGTTCTCGCTGTATATTCCTAACAGATAATATTAATAGTAACCTCATACTTTTTGGAGATGACTCACTTGACCTCGAAAAGGCCTATGACCATGTCTGGCATCCCGGTCTCCTGTTTAAACTCCACACCTACGCCCTTCCTATCAACTACATCCGTCTGGTGGCCTCCTTCCTCTCCCACCGCCCCTCCTATGTTACCATCCATAATGCCAATTCCCACACCTTCTACCCCTCTGCAGGTGTGCCCCAGGGCTCTGCCCTCTCCCCTCTCCTCTACCTCCTGTACACGGCGGATATGCCCCAACCCCCCCCCCATCCAGTACACCTCTCGCAATATGCTGATGACACCGCATTCCTCGCCCTCGCTCCTACCCTCCAACGGTCCCAACGCCTTCTCCAGAATCACCTTGACCTTTTTGCTGCATGGTGTAACCAGTGGCTCCTGAAACTCAATCCTTCCAAGACCTAGGCCATCATCGTAGGTCATACCACTCGCTCCTTCCGGCTCCTGGATTTCTCCCTTACTGTCTGCACACGTCCTGTCCGCCTCACCCCCACCCTCACCTACCTTGGCCTCACCATTGACCGTCACCTCACCTGGATCCCTCATCTCCGCTCCATCCAATCCAAAGCCCGCAACCGCCTCCGACTCCTCAAACTCCTCTCTGGCCGGACGTGGGGGTTGCACCCCTCTACCATCCTCCACACCTACAAATCCTTAATCCGTCCCATCCTCTGTTATGCCAGCCCTGCCTGGATATCTTCCCCCCCCCCCCAAATTCTATAAGTCCCTCCAGATCCTTGAGCGTCATGCACTCTGCCTCGCCTTCCGTATACGCCTCCCGTCCCCCACGCGGATCCTCTATGATCTCATTCCTTTCCCCCATCTGCTCCTATTCCTCGAACATATCCGCATCCTCTACACCTCCCGCCGTCTTGAACCCCCTCACCCCCTGGTTGCTCCTCTCCTCTCCCATCCCCGCCCCCTGCCACGTCTTCACCGTTGTGTCCCCCCTACCCTCCATCTCTACACCCTACATCTCCTTTCCCAAGGTGGCTTCCATCAACTCCCCCTCCCAGACGATGCCCTCTCTCCCTCCATTTATCCCTCCTATCAACTCTGATCCTCACTCCCCCTCCTTTCCTCTGTCCTTTCCCTGGGCTCCCTCTTCCCCCCTTCCGTCCTGTTTTCTCCCCACTAAACCTCTCCCTACCTCCCTTCTCCCCCCCCCAAGTCCTATTGTCTTCCTCTCCTCTGCCTACCCCACTCCCTGTCGCGTCTGCCCCCAACCCCTCTTATGGGTCCTCATCCTCCATCAGCTCCTTCCCCGGTTACTCTTCTTTCCCCCCTTTTTTGTTTTCCCATCATCTGTCCAGTTTCCCCCCACCTGCTCTCGGCTGTGGGATGTCACATTTGCCAACTTTTTAGTGCAGTGTTCCAGTGACTATTCAGTGTTGTTCGTCTTTCTCGTGTTGCGAACAGAAACCATGCTGTCGCTAGGTGTGAATTTTATGTCTTTTGCGAACAGAATCCAGACTGTCGCCGTGTTTTTTAATTGTTTGTCTATTGTTTTACCTGTCTGCTTCGTATGTATTTTATTAGCATCATCATCCCTCTGTTCTTTGTTTTAAGTTCCACGATTTCTTTTCGCCATGTTACTCTTTAAGTCTCTGATTTTATCGCCTGTTTTTATTATTTATTCCCTTCATTTTTCTCACAAAGTCTGTAGGCTGAAGAGCGGCATACTAACCTGCTGCCAGCCCGCCCCCTTCGGGGGGAATTGAAATTCAATAAAGAAAAAGAAAAAAAAATTTGGAGATGATTTCCCCCTTTTTTATATCTATGTTCACCTTCTTCTCTCCTTAGCTGTTTTTAAATGTCTTCTATTGTTTTGTTCTATGTCTTTCGGCTGAAGAGCAGCGCATATGCTGCTGCCAGCCCGCCCCGATGGGGAATTGAAATACAATTAAAAAAAAAATTGTAGATGATCCAACTATGTGTCGTTATGTACTTTCTAAAAAATTATAAAAAACGCTGCACAGAAATCCTCTAATCCCTTGATGAGATTTTAAAATGGTGCAAAAACTGGCCACATGTTGTAAGTGAAAAACATCTAAAATCGTGCTCCTCACAAAACACAGAAATGTATCGTTCATTGCCTACGATATCGTTGACTCACAAAAAAGGTAGGCGAGATACTGGGGAAGTGGAGTCAACCTGCAAAGGAGGCTGCTCACAAATCACATCTGCGTCCCATCTTAGAATATATCTGAAGCGTATAGGACCCATGACAAATAGGAGTAACAGGAGTTTTGAACATATACGAAGAAAAGCGGCACGAATGGTCAGAGATTTATTTGTCTCAAGGGGGAATACCACAGAGATGCTGAAAAACTTGAACTGGCAGGCAACTGCAGAGAGAAGCATATTATCCTGTGAAACACTATTTACTACGTTTTGAGAGGCAGTATTAAATGAGGGATGTAGAAATACATTTCAGTCCACTACATATTGCTCTTGCAGCGACGGTGAAGACAAAATTATTCTAATTAGAGCACTCACAAAGGACTTTTTTGGTTGTGTCTGCAGTTGTAGGTAGACTTACAGTATTTTACAGTAGTAGAGAGATACAGTTACACTGATAAAATTTACGCACTTAATTATAATGTTACACATAGCCAAGCTGCAAAGCAATAACAGATAGTACTTACCTTTCTCCGTTGAAATGACGAGAGTTCATCCAACTGAATAATGTCCTTCGTTCAGTGATTCGTAGGTTCTTGTATACTGATAATTGTGGTGCAGGTATGGAGTGGCTATCTCACTGAGGCTTCAGTGGCAGTCTTCCAAGGTTTTTCGTGGTTTCTGCCCCGGGTATCGTCGTGGGCCGACTTATTGGGAGGCGCCAAAGGATACAATCTCCTCCGTTGTGGACGTGGCCATTAGCGGCGCCCTCTGCCTTCATATGTGACGTCACGTATCAGTCTTGCAGCGAGCGAGGTGTCCTCTGGCGGCCAGTTTGGAGTGACTAAACTTCTGTGTGTCACGGTGGCATCGCCCTGTCCGGCTTGCGAAGTAACCGACAACCGCGCTATTTAAACATCAGCTCTTCCTCGCGTACCTTATGCTACTGGAGCGACAAGAAAACATAACGTATTTTACACTGAAGAACCAAAGAAACTGGTATACCTGCCTCATATCGTGCAGGTCCCCCACGATCACGTCGAAGTGCCTTAACACGACGTGGCATGGACAAAACCAATGTCTGAGGTATAAAAGTGAGTGGACATCTCTTCTGAACAGCATGTTGCAAGGCACCCCAGATATGCTCAATGAAGTCCATGTTGGGGAGTCTGGTGGCCAGCAGAAATGTTTAAACTCAAAAGAGTATGCCGGAGTCACTCTGTAGCAATTCTGGACCTGTGGGGTGTCACGTTGTCCTGCTGGAATTGCCCAAGTCCGTCGAATACACAGTAGACAAGAATGGATGCAGGCAATCAGACAGGATGCTTACGTACGTGTCACTTGTCAGAGCCATATCTGGACATATCAGGGTTCCCACACCACTCTAACTGCACACACTCCACACCATTACAGAGCCTCCGTCAGCTTGAACAGTCGCCTGCTGACATGCAGGGCCCATGGATTCATGGGGTTGTCGCCATACCCGTGCACGCCCATCCAGTCGATACAATTTGAAACGAGACTCGTCCTAACATGTTTCCAGTCATCAATAGTCCAATGTTAGTGTTGACGGGCCCAGGCGAGGCGTAAAGCTTTGTGTCGTACAGTCGTCAAGGGTACGCGAATAGGCCTTCGGCTGCGAAAGCCCATATCGATGATGTTTCGTTGAATGGCCCACCATTGAAATGTGCAGCAATTTGCGGAAGGATTGCATTTCTGCACGTTGAACGATTCTCTTCAGTCGTCGTTGGTCCCGTTCTTGGATGATCTTTTTCCGGCCACAGCGATGTCGGAGATTTGATGTTGTACCGGATTCCTGATATTAGCTGTACGCTCGTGAAATGGTCGTACGGTAAAATCCCCACTTCATCGCTACCTCGCAGATGCTGTGTGCCATCGCTCGTGCGCCGACTTTAACACCACGTTCAAACTCACTTAAATCTTGATAACCTGCCATTGTGACAGCAGTAAGCGATCTAACAATAGCGCCAGGCACTTGTTGCCTTATATAGGCGTTGCCGACAGCACGCCATAATCTGCCTGTTTACATATCTCTGTATTTGAATACGTATGCCTATACCAGTTTCTTTGGCGCTTCAGTGTACAGTTCACAGGGGTTTGCCGAGTGTGTACGTACAGAGATGTTACGATGGGAAGCGACGGTAATATTGAAAAAGCAACTGTAGCTACACGTTGCTGTTAACGCTGCTTACACCTACAACAAGGGGAGAATGTGTAACCTACTTCCCAACAAAATATAATGAAAGTTAGTTTGAAAGTCGGACGTCCATATTTTTTGGGGAAAGTTGGTTATTGATTCTGCTGTTGCACTCATACTCAAACTCTTAAGTCTGAGACATAATTATCGCGAGTGGTAGCGAGCGGACAGTTGCTGGCAGTAGTCGGACACAGAATGTGATGGAGAGAAGCCGCATTAGGAGATGTCGCAGCCTGCCCTGATCATGCTAGTAGTGCTAGAGGAGAATTTTGGTATTAATCGAGGATTTTTGATAATTTGCCTTTCTTGCTGAGCGTAGTTGTTGCTTGCTTGCGCCGTGGAGGATTTTGTCAGATTTGTGTATGCATACATTGAAAATAATCTTCATATCTTTGTTGTGACCAGATACTTGATTATTGATTATAGACGCTGTGGAATAATGAAGGATTTGGCTAATCTCACTGTCCAAGGAAAAGAAAGGTCTGAGTAAAGTTTGTCAATGTGTGAATCTTCAATTTTCAGAATCTAGCAAGTTACAAGTTTTATTGATTCCTTTTGTTTTTTACGTTGCTTAAGGCTTGTTGACTAAATTCTTTTGAGCAGTTAATTTCTATAACAATAAAATAAAGGAATAGTGGAATCACTAGTTGTGACGGTGCATTGATTGCACTCTGCATGGACCGAAGTTTTTCTTTTGAATTATTTTAGCACGTTCCTCGATACAGTACATCAATGTAGTTGCAGCGACAAGATGAGGTAAGTTGTCTATTGCGTGTAGGAGTACTGCAGTATAATTGTTAGACTATTTTTTAAAAACACAGTCAGATACTAGAGAACTGATTTTTCATTATTTATAAGAGTAATTAATTTCTGTTTTTTGCTCTCTGTCAGAATACTCATATGTCCGATAGTAGGAGGCTCCAGAAAATGTTTGAATACTGACATGTTGGAATAAGGGTTTTCGTAATACAAGTTGTGGGGCCACATATCAGATCTTATGATAACGATATTAAAGTTTCACTATACTGCCTTGTAATTTTTAAAGAAAAAGCTTAGGTGACGATAATATTTTCAGAGATAGAGCTTTATACATTTTCGTACGTCTTTCAATAGGCTAATAATAATTACAATTTTTGGTAATAGAAAACTTTCAAGTTTTATTGGTGCTCAGATCTTTTTCTGTTAGGTGCTATTAAGTTGCTTGAATCTGAAACGTGTAACATTTCCATAGACCAAGCGTTGAAAACAGCCCCCCCCCCCCCCCGGATTTCCTAGAGTAATTCACATCAAATTTTGCAGTACCATATCCAATACTGTATTGTAGGTACCTTGATAACTCGCTCAGTGTAGTTGTCACCATCACGATAACGACAAGCACCATGACAAACATCCACTTACCACGGACCGTCCAGAATCAGCGAGGAGACGAGCCTCGGGAAGTACCATAAAGGATTCCCTGACAACCATCTCTCTCCCAATCTCTACACCTTAGGTACAATGGCAACACAGCACTTGTGAATCCTTAGTTGTGCCTCAGCGCACCAGGAGTTAACAATTCAGACAAGATGAGGAAATTAAATTTTCTTTTAGATACTAAGCACAGTAGAGTAGTGCTGTGTAGTACGTTATTGTATAGTATAATCCGGAATTATAAATTACAAAATTTGTGATAGAGTAGGAATTTGTGCCTTCTGGATTCCGGATATAGAATGAGTAGTATGCCGATTTTTTTAGGTATTTTATATAGATATTTCTTTTTGTTCTGAAACACCATGATGCTCAGTTATACAAATAGAGTTGAAAATATTGTGTGCTATTTTCGCATTTATCCATTCGTGAGCAACGTTCGGTCAGTTCTTTCTTGTAGGTAACAAACTAAAAACAAAAATCAAATAAATAAATACGAAGGTGATCTTGTGGTAGTAGTTTCACTTTATTATAGTATACCCAGCAATTTTCGTAATTCTAATGCAGAGGAAAAACACCATAAAACATAATAAGTAGGTCTTGGGATGTGAGGCGAGCAGATGCACAATTTATATCGGCGCCAGGCGAGAGGGTACATCACCTAAATTGGAGGTCTGAAACGTGTTTGTACAGCTGCAAATTACGACGGAGGTATAATGTACGGCTGCAAAACTCGACGCCGCAGCCAGAGACGATGTGAAACTGGCGCAGAGAACGGCCGCGGCTGGTTCAGAGTTAATTGCAGCGGCGCGCTTTCATAGCACCTTGGCTAATGTGGCGGGCCGCGCAAGTTGCCGAGCCAAAACAGTTGAGCGCGCCACTACAGACCAACTAGCGCGCCCAGCACCGCTTAACCGGAAATTACTGCGCTGTTAACTTATTTTTAACGAGCAACTAAATCACGGAGGCTATTTTCTGCTACACTTAGAGCGATACCGGTAGTTTTAATATATGTATGCACATTACCTCGATGTTGCTTATATTTAGCGGCAATCGTAGGTCGCTACATTAACCAGAGATTTCTGTGCAAGTATACCTAAAAATTCACAGCAGTGATATGACACCTCTATACACCCAAGGACGCAGCCAGAGGGGGTGGGGGTGGCGGTGGGGTGGGGGCACGTACGTGGTTCCAGGGGTTCCTGTCACCTAAATGAAATTACACACGATTTTATTCCCCTGTAGTGAAATTGAAAGATATTTTGCTTTTCAGTCATACGACGAAAAAGAGATACTATCAGTGGTAAGCAAGGCCAACGATAGATTTAAACTATCTATGAATCCATAGCACTATTGGCTTCCCCCATCCCTATTTTAGCCCAGACCAGTTGTTGGCCTTGTATGATCTCAGTTGTTGTTTTTTTAATTAGCTAATTTCTTACTTGCAATTGAATGTAATTGAAGTGCTACCATTTATTTTTTTACTTTATTTTTTGTGCTGTGTGCTGTTGTATAGTTTCTGATCAAGTGTAAGAAAATGGTTCAAATGGCTCTGAGCACTATGGGACTTAACATCTATGGTCATCAGTCCCCTAGAACTTAGAACTACTTAAACCTAACTAACCTAAGGACATCACCCAGTCATCATGAGGCAGAGAAAATCCCTGAGCCCGCCGGGAATCGAACTCAAGTGTAAGTATCTAAGAAGAAAGAAGAGGAAAAATGATTTTGATTTGTTCGTTTGCGTTACGCAAATTTGCCTACCACTATAATAGCCTAATTAACTTTCTACAGCATTAATGTTAGCAATGTAGTCTTTATTTGGACGCTGGTAGAAACTTGGGGATTGCAATATTTCAGTGGGGTGGTAGATATCATTAAAACCAGCATTACATTAAAATCAGTACATAAAAATACACTTGAATTTGTCTGTGTCGCCCAAACGTCGCCTTGATCGACAACAATATCTTCCAAAAGGCGAGGGTAGCATTTTTTTAAAACATCGTTCAAAATTCTAACATTGTTAGGCCAAGTGGTAAAATATTCGCCGTTCTGGTCTCCCGGCCGGGACTCAATTATGAAAAACAGTTTCCATACAGAACAATGGCGAGGGGTTTGTGGAGAGCGGATGGGTTATGTGATGACGACACAGTCTATAGCTCGTTCATTTCTAAAAGATTTTGTCAGCAGGCTACTTAAATTCGTCCGAACCGACTGCGCCCTGCATCCCACCCCCTTTTTTGGTCCAAAATCTGTTAACGCTTTTGTACTACTATAATAACTGAATCCAGCAATTCCATGCACAATTAAATCTTAAAATATACATGCATTCATGCTCTATCAAGTCACTAAACTTGCACGGATAAAGGAAAATTATACAATTTCGGAATTCAGTCCTTTGTTGTGATGCATTTTATTTTATTTGAAAACAATGTACTGTGTCGATGGTATCGTCGCCGTATGTCCGACGCCTCTGAATGCCCCGTGCGACCTTCCCACGCCGGTACAGTGTGGAGCGACCAGCGCCACTCAGGTGTCGCCCTCTGCCGACTGTTATGATGGACGGCCGGAGCCAGCTACAGAGAGAACGGTAGCAACCAGGAAGCGAGACGGAAGAGCGGAGACCCGGACTGCGTCGAACTCTACACGACGTGTTCCGGACAGAAGATGCCTTTGATTGGTATCGTCGACACCCCGTGAATAACACCGATCATTAACCTTTTTGAGTTATAGTGAGCTATGATGATTGGAACGGTCTTCGCGAGCGTGTTCAAATGTTCAACTGTGTGTGAAATTTTATGGGACTTAACGGCTAAGGTCGTCAGTCCCTAAGTTTACACACTACTTAACCGAAATTATCGTAAGGACAAACACACACACCCATGCCCAAGGGAGGACTCGAACCTCCGCCGGGACCAGCCTTACAGTCCATGACTGCAGCGCCCAGCCCGCTCGGCTAATCCTGCGTGGCCCGGGCGTGTTCTATGTGGCTCAGCTGTGGCGTATATTTAACTAAGAGAACTCTGCGGAAGGGGGAGTCCGAAAAGTTGTCATGCTGCTCATATGTAATGAATTCAGATGGTTATTTTTGTTTCCCTTCCTGAGACCTTATATTCTTTTGTGACTGCTTCCAGCGAGCAAAGATAGACGAATGAGAAGCTGCAGTAATTTTGATAGGATGAGCGCATGTGTTATAATCAATTCTTATTGTAAAGTTTTTGCCGGCCGCTGTGGCCAAGCGGTTCTAGGCGCTTCAGTTAGGAACCGCGCTGCTGCTACGGCCGCAGGTTCGAATCCTGCCTCGGGCATGAATGCGTGTGATGTCCTTAGGTTAGTTAGGCTTAAGTAGTTCTAAGTTCTAGAGGACTGATGACCTAATATGTTATGTCCCATAGTGCTTAGAGCCATTTTGTAAAGTTTTTCTTGGCCAAGGTGCCACATTAAATTAAATTTAACGCTTCATTGTAAAGTTTTTCTTTTACATATTGTTTTAAATCAATTATTGCGTGTTGTTGTTAAAAGTTTGGTTTTAAGAGTATCAGTGGATTTTACTGGACAGTTAGTTACAATAAAATTATGCTTAGAACCGTTGTATTACGGTTACCTCCTCACCCCCAGCCCTTCCGCTCAAATCTCTGTTACTCTCTGGTAGCAGAGCGTGATTGTGGTTTGAGGACGTCGAGGTGGTACAAAGTATTTTTTTTTTAATGGCAGTTCACTAAGATAGAACTGTGTTCAAAATGGTTCAAATGGCTCTGAGAACTATGCGACTTAACTTCTGAGGTCATCAGTCGCCTAGAACTTAGAACTAATTAAACCTAACTAACCTAAGGACATCACACACATCCATGCCCGAGGCAGGATTCGAACCTGCGACCGTAGCGGTCGCTCGGTTCCAGACTGTAGCGCCTAGAACTGCACGGCCACTCCGGCCGGCTAGAACTGTGTTAAATTTTTTAAAGCCGATTGTACTTTGGTGTTGTATTGTTTCAGCATGGTAGCAAGAGAGGTGATTGGGGTGTCAGAGTTGCGGAAGGAGTAACTATTGTACGAAGTAAGTGCGTGGGGTGCCGATACATCGGGCAGTGTGGCCGAGTTAGCGCGGCGGCTGCGGGAAGTTGTTAACCGTCCGGTTTTCCGCCGCAACTGGAGGAAAGGGAGGTGAGTGACGCCGTATCCAGCATTAAGCTAGGCGAGTTACAGTCAGTAGTTTCTTTCTTTGAATTCAGTGAGCCGTCACGGTCACAGATTAATAGAGTGAGAACTTGGATTATACACTATACTGGTAGGGCGCAGGATCTGTGTACCGTCAGCCGGCCGCTGTGGCCGAGCGGTCCTAGGCGCTTCAGTCTGGAACCGCGGGACCGCTACGGTCGCAGGTTCGAATTCTGCCTCGGGCATGGATGTGTGTGATGTCCTTAGGTTAGTTAGGTTTAAGTAGTTCTAAGTCTCGGGGACTGATGACCTCAGATGTTAAGTCCCATACTGCTCAGAGCCATTTGAACCATTTGTACCGTCAACCCGTCCAGCACCCAGTGTAAAGAACTGTCTGAATAGTTAAACGCATTATTAGGACGTACCCGTGGGATGTTAGTACGTGGAGGAGACGCCATGGGAGGAGAATTATCTCAGCCTACCTTAGGACAAGTTGCGAGCGAGGCTCCTTCTATTCCTTCTATAAAAGGTACTGATATTTTCGCTAATTTTCCCAACCCTTTCGAAAAATTAGTACGGGAGGCAACTACGTTATCATTAGATTCAATTGGTCATGTACTTAGCGCTTCGCATTTTCTATCAAGGTTACAGGATTGGGGGGGGGGGGGGGGAGGGGAATTTTTTGACTTGACTGCTTGTCATCTTTATCAGTTATTGAGTCCAATAGTGAGTGGGCGTCAGGACTAACAGTAAATGGACGCTAGGCGTCGTGGGTTGTCGTTTAGTCCATTTCGGGAGTTAATCTGCCATAATTATTTGTCCCCCCGAGTGCGACATGAAGCTATTGATTGTTAGGGGATACCTTGAAGTCCAGCACGATAACGAGCCGTCAGAGAAGTATGTTAAACGGGTAAAGAATAGTGCCAGAAGCTTATGTCTCAATTATAGTGAAGCGGAGGTAGTCGAGAATATTCTCCAGAAGATGCGTCCTACCGACCGTTGCAGGGCTCTTTTTTGTGAACGCCCACAAAACTGTAGGGAATTAGATGAACTGATCAGTAGGGTACAAGCTCTCGTCTACGTCGACCAACAGCAGGGTAAGGGAAAAGGTTCTCAACAGCAAGAGCTGGATAATTG
This sequence comes from Schistocerca nitens, assembly GCF_023898315.1. NCBI lineage: Eukaryota > Metazoa > Arthropoda > Insecta > Orthoptera > Acrididae > Schistocerca > Schistocerca nitens. Next base: position 405,199,730 of record NC_064618.1, read on the forward strand.
TAGCTTCATACGACAGGAGGGTTCCATGGGGGTAAAGTGCTTTGAGTGTAAGAGCAGTGGGCATGTTGTTAGGAACTGTTCTCCAGTAAGGTGTTTCAAGTGCAAGAACAGTGGGCATATTGCCGAGAATTACACTGAGAAGGGGAAGTACAACAATTTATGACGGTATTGTAAGCGGGGATCGCGTGGTAGGGGGTTCTGTAGGAGAATTGAAGCGATTGTCAGTAATAGAGTTCCTTTTGTTTGCACAGCACCTAATGAGGAACCTGTGTGTACCCTGATGGACACTGGTAGCTCCGCATCTTAAGTGGATGAAAGATGGGTGTCCGCACACCATGTACACTGCAAGTTGCCGGTCTTATCAAACAAAATTGGCTATTGCCTTCTACCCAACTCAGAGCAAACGCAAATTTTGGGGACAATTAAGGTTAAGATCCGAATCGGTGGGTTTACGTGGAAATTTTCTGTCCAAGTGGCGCGTAATCTGTCGGTACCGGCTATACTGGGTGCTGATTTTATCGGGAAGGTAGGCCTGGTGCCCCAGTGACGTCGGGGGAACTTTTATTTCGAGTTTTCCAGGGAAAAGCCTTACAGGTTCTGTAAACAACGTGTGCATGCCGAATTATCGGTTCCAGACACGTAATTAACGCAGTAGAAACCGTTTCCGTGCATGACCGGGAGCATTTGCTGCCAGAGCAGAGATAGCAGATCGTTGAGTTATGAACAGAGTGCAGTGATGTGGTAACCGATCAGTTAGCTGAGATTAAAGAAGCCGAGAATAAGATCGAATTAACTGACAATGTTCCCGTAAGGTGCCCACCATATAGGTTATCTCCGCCTCGTATGAAAGCATTAAGGGAAACTATTCGGAAAATGTTGTAGGACGGAGTGATTAGACCATCTAAATCTCCAAACTCTTCACCTCTATTTGTTGTGCCCAAAACGCAGGGGGGAGTACGTCCAGTGGTGGATTATAGGGCATTTAATAAAAAATTGTGCTACAGTATATACCTGTCACTGATTTGCATTCGTGTTTTTCCTGGTTCCACAAGGAAAAAGATTTTACTACCTTCGACTTCAACTAGGCATATTATCAAGTGCCTCTAGCGGAAGAAACTAAACCGGTGACAGCCTTTGCAACCGACTGGTAACTTTATGGGTACAACAGAGTTCCGTTTGGGTTATCGACAGGTGCAGCTCTGTTGTCTGGTATCGACAGATGTTTTCGCATCATCATTCGGATGATTTGGTAATTTTTAGTGAGAGTTTTGAAGAGCATGTTGTGCATGTTCGCGAGATACTCCAAAGGTTATGGATGCCGGATGTTCTATCAAACCATCTGAAGTTAATTTCGTGCAGCCTGAACTGTCCTTTCTGGGGCATATTGTCTCCCAGAACGGAGTGCGAATTAACCAAAATCGTACTGAGGCCATTTATTCGTTCGCAACCCCCAAAAACGTGAAGGCCGTCGTTCGTTTTACAGGAATGTTTAATTTCTTTCGAAAATTCATTCCTAACTTTGCCCAGTTAACTGTCCCCTTAAACGAGCTTCGGAAGAAGAGTAGAAAATTTGAGTGGGGACCTTCCCAGCAGGCATCATTCGAGACTTTAAAGAAAGCGTTGGCCACCGCCCCTGTGTTACCAATGGCCAATTTCAACAAGGAGTTTATAGTTCAGACTGATGCCTCCATGTTGGGAGTCGCTGCAGTTCTGTTGCAAGAAGAGGAGTCGGGAAGACGCCCAATCGCTTACTCTTTACGTTGTCTTTCTACGTTAGAAGCAAAGTATTCCGTATACGAACGTGAGGTCTTAGTAGTCCTGTTCGAGCTTGAAAAATTGAAATTATATCTGGAACGCCAACCATTCCTGTTCGAAACGGACAATCGAGCGCTTAATTGGGTGCTTTCAGGATCCAGGCGAACAGGCAGAATAGCGAGGTGGGCGACACGAATTTCGGCGTTAAAGTCCAGGGTTAAGCATATTAGGGGCTCGGAGAATTTGTGGCTGACAGCTTAAGCCGAATGTTCGAGCCAGAGTTCGAGGAGCAGCAGGACGAAGATTTCGGAGAGGCCAGTGGTCGGGATAACTGCAACTGTGTGGTTCTGGGTGATGGGGTTCCTGCGCTAGAGTTCAATGAGCACAATAGTGCCATTTTGGGAGGGCTGCCATCGCTGTTCAAAGATGTCGCAGGAAGAAGACCCCATAGTGCACAAGCTTAAACAGACAATACAGCGCGGAGAGGTTGCTAGGCCCTATTGCCTAACGGGGAACGTTTTGTTGTGTGATCATGGGAAGGGTGACCCCAAGGTAGTGCTGCCACAAATTTATGTTGAGAAAGTCGTCTCACAGATGGCGTTGTATGTTGCGTATCCTGTATAGACGCTGCAAGCACGTTCTGGATCTAGCGCCATCATTCTAGAAAATACCAGACTTCCTCAGCAGTATGGGTCTGGAACTATTACGCTGCGACACCTGACTGAATCGGGCAGTTCTCACTTAAATAGCGATCTGATAAGACGATTCTTTCTAAACTTTATACGGAAGACGAGTGCAAGTTGGTGATGTTTGAAGTGTTTACTGCGGATATATAGGCGTGAAGTGTGTATTTCGATGACTAAAGTGTTATTGTCGACTGTTTATCGACTAAATTATCATAGCTTACGGAAATGCGTAACAATGGAAAGGAAACAGTCTGTTTTCGGATGATAATACAAAAGAGTGGTCTTTTGTCAAGAAAGGACGTACGGATCAGGTAGAGTTGTGAGAGATCTGTAGCTGTTTCATCTCAGTAACTCACGGAGATAAAGCAGATGTGAGGCATCATATTTCTACGAAGAATCATACAAACATATTTGCGGTAGCATCGACATCATAGCCTATTTCTACACTCACGATTAAATAAGATACCCTGTAAGACTTGCTCGTTGCTGCTGCAAAACTGACAGCAGCTTATAAAGTTGTCAAGCATGATCAGTCCTTTAGTTTTCTTGATCGTACAGTAAAACTGAATGCAGCGATGTACCCTGACTCTGAAGGCGCTGCAAAGCTGTCTACAGTCAGAACCAAAGTTACAGCGGCTGTAAAAAATATTCTCGCACCACACTCCGTGTCCGAAGGCATAAAACAATTGCAAGAAGTTTCATTACATGCCATAGGCACCGAGGCATCGAACCACAAGGCTAAAAAGATGTTTCCTTTAGTTGTTGAATACTTTACTAAAACTGACGGAATCCAACAGAATCTATTGAACTTTGATTCGCAGAAAAATGAAATGTCGGCGACAGTTGCAAAATTCTGTCTAGACACTTATACGTTGATGATGTCAATCATCGGACGCTTCTGTCTCACACAAAATTAAGATGGTAATCGCTAATACCAGCAGCTGGGAGAATTTTTTAAGCTTTGGATAGCATTAAAACTGTTTTTTGACGCTCAGGACAGGCCACCTAAACTAATTACAGATTTTTTCAGCAGTCCGATCACTGAAACTTACTCTGTGCAGCCCAACTTGGCTCTGTTTGAAAAAAAAATGTAAAAAGCGTGGAGAAGAATAAAGTCTCTATAAGTGGAATAAGAAATATATTGACACTCAAAGATGTCTGTATGAAAGGGAAACCTCCAAAACCAAGACGAATATGAACAAATTAAATAATGAGAACCCTAACCAAGAAATATTTAATTTGATTTCGAAATTTGAGTAAGAGACAATGGCTTTCTACACCAAAGCATTTGACTACTTAGAGAAATGGGCTATTTCTTTTAGCAAATATCAAGTATTGATTGGATGACGCTATGTAAAACCCCAGACTGAGTGATGGTTGAAAACCCTATTATATACCCGACTAAAATGCTGTGAAGTTTTCAGGCGATAGTTGTTTTGAGAAATATATTCAGGAATATTTGAGTTTCTTTGGAAGAATGGAAGTCTAAACGGTCCGTAGAAGAAAGGTGGATTCATTTTCTTAAGGAATCCAAAAATCCTGGACACAAATGCCAACTGCTAAAATTATGCAAGTATTTGTTTTCTAATCTCGCACACAACACCAATGTGGAGAGAGTATTTGCGCTGATGTCGGCCCAGTGGACTGCTGAAAGAAATCGACTGCTGCCAGAGTCTGCGGAGTCAGTTTTACAGTTCCAGTTTAGCTACAAGCTGACGTGCATGAAGTTTTATAAACACCTAAAATGGGAAAAAAAACTTGCTAAAAAAGGTGAAATTTTTCCAAAAATATGGTGTCAACTACTTCTGCATCAATAAGTTCCATGAAGCTGTGGTCTACATAAAAAGTAATTATATTAATTACATTTTTTACTTCATTTCTACACCCCCAGCTCTGAGTCTCCCGACGAGGACGCAGGTAGATATCGCAACCCCACACCGCACTCTTAACGCCAATTGGTGGGCACAGTGCAAACTCGATGCCTTTACGGTTCTATTCTTGCGTCAGTTGTATTTGTAGACGTTATACTTTGAAAAATGTAGAAGAATGAAAAAGAATGAATCATACGTGAAAATTGTATCCTGTAACCAACGTCCATCACCAATTACCCAAAAAGCTCTAATGTGCCATTATGTTTTTATTCAGTTACTAATTCTTTTTGGAGAGTGATGAAAATATTGAGTAGGTTTTTTGGTTTGTTACTTGCAATGAGCTGCTGGTCATGAACTTCAAAATCGGTAATTATTAATTCCAATATACACAGTAAATTTATTTGGTTATGAATCGATGTGTGGAAAAATTGAAAAAAGAAAATAAAACTTTCACTCTTACTTTAAGCAATAGTGCATTTTTCTTTAATTGCAATTTCCACAAAAAGGGAAACTGCCTGACTGTCATTATCAACAACAAATGTCATTTTTTTTTTTTTTTGTTATCATCTAACTCCAATGTACTTCCTTCAATAACATGATCACAGCAGAAAACATGTCGTCTTTCACAACAAATCAAATCACAATCCAGTCTGCTCTCATACATTTCTTTCCATTTCTGACCAACAATTTACACCTCCCCTTCTCTCGATAGTCTCATCTCCCTATAGACTTCTCGATAGCCTAAAGCCATTAGTTTTTAGTTCGTTGCCCAGCGACAAAAATGGGAATCATCCTCCCGCCGTACGAAGTAATGACGTATTCCGTTTCAAGACGTTTGACGAGAATAAGTTGGCAAACGCCCTAGGGGTATCTGCTAGAGGCAAGAGGGTTATGAGCGTCCAAGAGGTTCATTATTTACACTAGCGGTGAAAGGTTCGGCACTGTTACATGAAAAAGTGCAGGGAGCAGATGTTTGAGCACATGCTTGGGCCAAAGCATTATGATGTTTTTTGGGACACCACACTTACAAATGCATGCACCTTGACGGCAACTAATTACCATTCAGTGTGGATGTACTCTTCCTCAGAGCTCTTGCGGGAAACAACGTGAGGCTGCGAGAAATGAGGGTAGTGGGCAGGAGGTGCTGTGTACGTAATAGGTGACAAGTTGAGAATCTGAGTTGACAGGAAGTGTTCTCGGGTAGCTAAGAGAGTTAAAGCGACTGCTCACCTAATGTGGGAAATTCGGAATGAATTCCCGATCCGTCACAAATTTTTACTAACCGCCGTTGAATTTATTTCAGTGCCGGATTTCGGCTAATGTCGGATTTTCAGTATCGTCAATATAATTTTATTAATTCATGTAAGACGTGTATATTTCTATTGTCTATAGTCAAACCACAATTTATGAAAGATGTTTATATTTTATTGATAGGATTAAGTAGAAAAAATTAATATTTGTCATGTTGGAAATAATTGTGGTAGCAGAGAATATCTGCACCAAAGTATTGTTGGCAAGAGAGACCGCAAATTGATATAATTTTTAAAAAGGGCGGGAGAGACCGCGTAAGGATACATTTTGAGAAAAGAGCGGGAAAGACCGCGCATTGATACATTTTCTAATGGTAGTAGGGATTGTCTGCACCAGAAAGCATTGTTGGCAGCAGAGACCGCACTTTAGCGTTCGTAGGAAGTCAGCAAAAAAGTGAAGCGAGTCGGTAACAGGTCTGAAGCGAGAGGTTGAGAGGAGCGGTGTGCCTGCCAGCCACCAATTATGATTTACAAGAGATTATAAACGGATATACAGAGACATCAACTAACTATTATCATAAGAGGAACTAATATTATTGAATTATTTTCTTTGCGAAACTCAAGTCTACTGAAGGTATGTTTGCGCAATGCTAGTTGTAAGATTATTGTAAAAAGTAAGTCCCATTTGAACGTTTGTAAAATCATTTCATTACTAACAGTAAATATTTGAAGCCTTTTCAGAATATAATTAACTGTTGCCAGCAATGTTGCATTACTGATTATAATCCATCCCAAAAACCATCAACGTAAAACTTTGCAAAAGTTTTATTGTTGTCAAGAAAAAGTGTAACTATGAATTCCGTAACTTCAGTCAAATGAATTAAAGAATAACGTCAGCTTTGCTATTAAAGAATAACGTCAGCTTTGATAATAAATACAGCCACTTATTATGACAGCCCACCAGCAGTTAATAGAGTATAGTAAACCAGGGTAAGTATATTCATGTCGCAGTTCGATGTAGCAATCAGATGGCGATCCAGTAACAGTAAAAAAGGTAAGGAACAGTTTTGGGTTATTGCAGATAATGACTGACGGCCACTATGACGACACATTCTATGTTTCGTTGAAATAATCAGAAAATCACTTTCAATAAGCAGGAATTAAATGTGTATGCGAAGATTGAGAAAGAGAATAAATTTCAAAGGGAAGATTTCATTTGCTATTATTAAGCAAGAGATAGAAATTCTAAGGAAAGGTTTCATAGGTTATTGTAGAAGGGAAGGTTGCGTAAAAAGAAAAAGAGATATAGGGGAGACGGGAAGGTTTCATTCATCACAGACTTACGGTAACTAAGTTAGCGTTTTGTACGACTGAGTGACGCAAGTTGACGCCGCAGATCGACTGAATGAACCCACATCTAAAATCTTGGTTTTGTTGTTTATAACTTAGATAAGCCGTATCATCTGATACCAGTTAACATAAAGTCCAGGTAGAGCGTAGTGGCGATCCTTTATCATTTAGTTTTCGAGTGTAGATGTGTCTGGTTTGCAGGAAACCGCTTTCGTTTCAATCCGTTGCACACGGAGACCAAAACAAAGTGATGAGTTCTACATAGTAATACGAGAGGCCGAGCGCCTTGAGCGGTAACCAATAGATCACACAAAAAACTTCAAAACCACCCAGTGAATACACTCGAATTTTTTAAAGTAGGTAGTTACCACATCTGTGCATGCTTCACTCCCTTCACCACTATTTGTCACGAAACCCGAAAATCAACATTGCTACTCGCTCCGAAGCTAACACGAAGTTTAAACCTTGAATCTAGGTAAACAAGTTATGCGATGTCTACATGTATACTCCGCAAGTCACACAATGGTGTGTAGCGTAAGGTTCCACTGACATCTCCAGTTCCATTCACGAATAGCGCCGAGGAACGATGATGGTTGGTAAGCTTGAGTCTCCCTATTTAATTTGTCGAATTTTCTCGTTATTTCACAAAACGTACATGGGAAGAGGTAACATGTTGTCCGACTCTTGCCGGAACGTACCCTCTCGGAATTACAGTAGCAAACTTCTCCGTGTTGCACAAAGCTTCTTTTGCAACGTCTACCACTGAAGTTTGTTGAACATCTAAGTAACGATTTCGCGCTCAGCAAACGATCCCGTGACGAAACACGCCGCTCTTCGTTGGATCGTACCCACCTCTTCTATCACTTTAGCCTGGTAAGAATCGCAAATTGATGAGCAGTGCTCAAAAATCGATCGAATAATTGTCTTATCAGCCACTTCTTTCGCGGATGAAGTATATTGTCTTAAGATTTTGCGTATGAATCACAGTCTGGCGTCTGCTTCCTCTACTATTTGTTTTATGTGATCATTCCGCTTAATGTCGCTCCGGATGGTTACTCTAAGGTATTTTGCAGTATTTAATGTTTCCAGCGACTTGTCACTGATGGTGTAACTGACAATAGTGGATTTCTTCTCTTATGTATGCATAATACGTTACATTTACGTTCATTTACCTGGATAATAAGGTATATTAATTTTATACTGCGATGGCAGGATATCCCAATTTCTTGCTTTATAGTAGATGGGACTCTGTTGAAGACATTTGAACCACGAGCTACAGTCTGAACCTTAGACTAGGAGACAAAATCTATATGAAACTTACTTTTGTACTTTGTCTTGTGATTGTGCACATCACACTCATCCGCAGCATGTGCCGTTAAGGAATAAATGTACCAGGAAGTGAGTGAAAGACATCCAAGTACTTGAAGAATTAACTGATATCTACTCGACGCAGCATCCATACTGCTCGCGTTTGCTGAGTAGCTACTTTTATTCCTTTTCGTTCATTGCCTCAGAAAATAGTTCCTTCTCATGACACTAAGTGAAAAATTCTTAGATAAGCCAACAACCTCGTCTTTAGATTATCACAATGAGAGAAACATCTGATTGTAAGTGCAAAACGTCCTGAGGCACTTGTGATGTTGCGATTATTAATAAAACGACCATTGACTTAAAACTATGCACAACTTTCACCGAAAATTACTGTCTTTCCCATATTGACTTTAAGTCTGTGAAGAAATCTTCAGTTCCATGTATAACTGGATATTGCGTAATAGCGCATCTACACAGTCCGGTCATAATACTGTCACCACCGCCTACGTTGGACATCAAAGTGCAATAACAACTCACAGACAGCAGATGGCATCATTAGCAGTGGAGGGTATATAAAGCGTATCGTGGGGTCGCGGAAAAAGTTCTGTCGTTGTCGTAATGCGCAAACGGAGCGGTTTTTCTGATGTCCAAAAGGGCGTGATCATTGGCATTCGGGCCGAGGGTAGAAGCATTTACAAACGTCTAAGTTTGTAAACTGTTTGCGTGCTGTCGTGGTAAATGTATACCTTTCATGGCAAAACGGCGATATCCAAAACCGAGCGCTGAGGCACTGTGGTGCTCCACAGTGGCGAACGACAGCTGTAGAGATGTGTAAGAGCGAATAGACGTATACCTGTTGAGCAACCGACCGACCAGATAAACCAAGGGGCTAGTAACAGTGTCTGCTCGACCCCCTTATGGTCCTCCGTAGCAGGCGCCTGGTTTATGCAGCCCTGGTGACTGATGTTCATGGGTGACGAACGCACGCCAGTAGAGCGACTGGACGTCCACTGGGTAGGACAGGTGGTCTCCTTCAGATGACTCGCGTTTTGTGCTCCGTCGGACAGATGGCCTTTGACGTGTATGGTGTGAAACGTCTGAAGTGAACACTCTGAAACAATCGACGGGAGAGTCCAGGCTGGAAGAGGGAGACTTAATAGCTGGGTGTGGCGGGGCGGGGTCGGTAGTCTTCACTCTCTCTTTCACTTATCGAAGTCCACCTACCTCGATATGCTTCTTTCCGACGTCCCTTCACTCTGTAGTAGCAGGTGCGTGCTAGGCAGTGTAAAGCAGCGTTGATGAAACCTCTGCCAAATACCTACCACACAGAAGTCGTGTAACTCGAGTTGAAAATCAGTTCCTGGAAGTTCATTTTTAAAAAATCGGGCGTACGGAGGATGCAGTCTACTTGCAGAAAGCATTTAAAATTAGATTGAATCTGCTGTTTATTCATATGGAAACACATGAAATGGCTATGAAGTCCGTATTTAACATGGTAATGCTCTGTCATTCAAAGTTCACTGTCTGTACAACGTATTTTCACTCGAAAAGCAGCCAGAATTTTCGCAAGTCCGATCCGACTAATTTTCACTTTCTACCAGGTACCGACCCACACCTATTCTCGAGTTAAACATTGGGTCGTTTCAGTGGTCTTCTTCGAAAGAAGTGCTCGCGAAAGTATTCCGTACAGAGCACGAAACATGCCACGCGGAATTGTTACTACGACCAGAAAGTTCACACGCTCATAACTCTCACACTATTTAATTTAGAAACAGCAAACTTTCATTAAAATATTCGTAACTCCAGTCGCTTCAGTCACGAGGTATTCGAACCGCAATTAACCCACTATTTCTTCATTTTTCAGAGTATTTTTAAGGAGCTATCCAACATGGTGTTATCCGTAGGCCGGTTAGCAAGCGACTATCACGAACTACTCTACTCACTGCCCACTCCACTACATTCACGCGGGAACAGCTTAGTTCTGATTGGATGATGATCCAAACGACCAATCAGAATGTTCCTTCCAGATCATTCCCGCGTCAAAATTTGTCTTATCCAGTCAACAATCCGATAGAAATTGACGTCATTAAAATTTCAATTTCTAGTATATTGTTTAATCAAAATAAGAGAAGTAAGAAACATTCTCCAAATTTATAAATAAACTTATTCCGCCTCTAACTTACATTCTGGTTGCTTTTATACTAAAGCGAGCTCACACCGACATACGTCATCTGAATCATGGTAGCACCATAACTTTCCCACAGTGTATTTGTACAAGGCTTTATGAAAAATGACTAAGTTTTAACGTATGTCCCACATACACTCTCTCAATCATTCTCACGCACTCACACAACACAATATAATCAAATAATAATTCTGACCGATTTTGTATTACGTAATGCACAGTGACTAAGATTTAAAAAAATAAAATTCTGATTAACTGATTTTTATGCACTGGTAACTTTGTAATGGCTTCAAATGATATTGAAAGTCAATCTGTATTTGTTTCTAAAATGGTTGAAACGTCTCTGTGAAGTCGTTTCATAAGACGCTTGTCGAATTCGGTACAACTTATTCACTTTACTACCTGATTTTAGCTCAATTCATAAACTCTTCCAGAAAGACTGAGCACTGAAATAAGGCCTATTGAATATTATATGTGTGTTTTAATGTGAGGTTTAGGTTTTGTTTTGTGCGAAACGCTGAGTTGGTCATCGTCTGCTGGGAGCAGACGATGTTTCTTCTCATTCGAAGGAGAGCACAGGATGACCAACTTAGGTTTCCAGTACCTGAACAGAGAGGTTTTCCCAGCTTAGTCGAAGCCTGTGTCGAAGGCTGCTTTTGTGTGTGAGGTTAGTGACGGAGGGCTACCCCTCTGGTAGCTTCCGCTGCACGGGGAGCTAGGTAATCTCGAAAGAGAAAGGGGCACTCTTCGGTGAACGCTTGGTGAGTACGGATCGTTGCTCTTAAGGGGGGTTTCAGGTGGTAGGAATGAGGGTGAGTTAGGACTTCGTTATGTTTAACTGGTGAAATACTTAAGAACTTTAGCTTATCTGAAACGTGTGAAGCGAGTTATTTTTTTATGATTTTTAATCTTATATTGGGTGGAAATTGCTTTTGTCTTTGTGTGTCGATTTTGTGCCACGTGTTTGGTAATCAATGACCCTTCTGGTTCACCACGACACCGCAACAGGCTTTATTTTAACAGTTTGCTTGTTTAATGAGCTACAATTTCTGCAAGAATATCTGTTCTTTCGTGCGCTTTCTACAAAGCAGCACAACAGTTTGAGTCAGAATGCACCACGTGCTCTAGTTCGGCCGTTTGCAAGCAGCAGACGCAGTGAGTATGTTAAATAATTATCTCACAGCCTTGTGTATTGGTTAAACCTCTGTCCAGAATAGAGCATGCGTAGACTCGTAATGCAAATCTCACTGAGATATTTTTATGGTATTAATGCAAAGGAGATGATAGTATAATTGTCTCCCACCCCCGTCTTCTATGTTTCTTCTTGCTGTAGTTAAATTGTGCTCTGTTTCGTTCTCATGTAATTCTTACTTAAATATTTCGAGTCAGGCACCAGTTATGTGTAGTTAGGATGTGCAACCAAGTATTTAGTTACAATAAATAATTTGCGTGAAAGATAAATTCTTTGGTGTCGATCTTACCCCTTACTCTGATTTTCATTCCTGAATTAATCAAGTTGCTTCATGCACGACATGGAGTGCTATTTATCTGGCTGCTTAAAGAAATTTGCGTACTTGTAATTAAATTATTAAAGTAATGAAACTAATAATTTTCCAGCTCCGTTTTTTTCTAAATGGTTAGGAAGGGCTTGTGCTGGTGGCGACCCTGAATTTCTGAATTTTTATCATTATTTGTGTGAGAAAAGCAGCTAGAAATGCGAGATAACGTATACGGCTCGATGAGCAACGTCGTAAACATAGTAATACGTTACATGGTTTTAAAAAAACAAGCATTGATTTTTGTATTTAAAGGTAATTTTCTTTATCTCCGGCACTATAATAAATAAAAATCTGAAATTTTGACAGCATCATTCCATTAATAACAAAAGGCTGTTTACCAGATTTGAACAAAATCAGATAATAAGTAATATGAATTATTTAGATTCGTAGATGGAATGAATCTTCTTATTGACTGACCTGTTACGATATGCAATTCTCACGGAAAGCGGCGTCAGCTGCGCTGTGAGTAAAGTGGCAAAAAACATAGCCATCCTGCAGCCACTGTAACAATCGGCTGCGTGCCTTACTGCAACGAATGCCACCCCGTAATAACTTGATACGTTACATGGGGAATGTCTTCGAGGCATTCCCTGGGTGATCTCGTCATTTTGGAAGCCGCAATGGATCAATAAAAGTACGAACGCAGTTTACTTTTGGTCGGCACAATGCCGTCTACCAGTAGGACAATGCAACGTGTCACACAGCTCGCAGTGTACGCCCGTGGTTCGAAGAGCACCAGGTTGAGTTTACCGTACTCCCATGACCACCACACTCCCAGGATTTAAACCCAGTCGATGACTTGTGGGACCACCTCGACCAGACTGTTCACGCCATGGATCCTCAACCTAGAAACCTAGCGCAGCTGGCCACAGCACTGGAGTGCGCAAGGCTCCATATTCCTGTCTGTAGCTTCCAGAACCTCACTGACTCACTTCCTGCACGTCTCGCGCTGCAAAAGGTGGTTATTCGGGGTTCTGACAGGTGGTCACAATGGTGTGACTGAACATTGTGGTTTTGAAAGAACGATAATAAAGGAAGCAAGCTTGGCATTAAACGTCACGTCGATATCTTGGTCAGTAGAGATAGAACACAATCTCGGATTGGGGAAGCATAGTGAGGAATTCAGCCGTGCCATTCGAAAGGTACCGTCACGTGTGTACGGGAAACGCCTTCCTCCTGAACTTGAGTCCCGTGTGCTAACGAAGACATTCTATAATAATATAAACAGCCTCTACGAAGTAGCGAAACGTAATGTAGCTACACGTTCGTATGACGCTATCGACTGTAAAAATTAAAACACAGAGAAAACGACCCGAGTGAATCCAAGCTGGGAGTATGTGCAAAACAAGGCACCAGCAACAAAACTGCAGGAAGACAGCTTACACGCTGCCCCATCTGCGCTCCTTCTTGTGAAATCAGAAGAGTCAGTGTCTCACAAGGCTCCTTTATTGACGGACCGTCACATGTAATGGAAATATGTAGATAAAATGCTCTTGCGCATCGTCTGTGCCGAAAGACACGGTGTTATCGTTGACAAACATACTCTTTGAAAATAATTTGCCTTAACGTGATATTTTGACTAGTAAATAGCATCCTGCAACGTCAGCGATCTGTATACGGACTAACCCGTAGATAAGTGTCGTAGGCAGCGGCGAGCAGATACTGGACCACACAGAACGTGTGGATGACTGTAACACACCGTGTGGAATTGTCGACAGTGCTGGTTCAACACTAGAACATTGCAAGGCAAGGACTAACAGGCATCAGTAGTTTGACAAACTTTCCACTATTGTTTCCGCATATCATCTATCGAAAATTGTACCATTGAACAAGTGCAACTACTGAAACATCCCATATTAATGATCCAATTAAAATAACTCATTACAAGCTTCAGGGCGCTGTAAATAGTGTAGGACTGTAAAAAGGTAATTATGTGACACTCCACCGCAGACGTTAAAATGTCCGCCACAGGTAGTTCCAAAAGTAACGGCCCACGTATAAAGTGAACAAAAGCTTATCTGAATTAATGAACACAATGACATTACTGGCCATTAAAATTGCTACACCACGAAGATGACGTGTTACAGACGCGAAATTTAAACGACAGGAAGAAGATACTGTCATATGCAAATGATTAGCTTTTCAGAGCATTCACACAAGGTTGGCGCCGGTGGCGATACCTATAACGTGCTGACATGAGGAAAGTTTCCAACCGATTTCTCACACACAAACAGGAGTTGACCGGTTGGCTGGTGAAACGTTGTTGTGATGCCTCGTGTAAGGAGGAGAAATGCGTACCATCACGTTTCCGACTCTGATAAAGGTCGGATTGTAGCCTATCGCGATTGCGGTTTGTCGTATCGCGACATTGCTACTCGCGTTGGTCGAGATCGGTGGGTTTAGGAGGGTAATACGGAACGCCATGCTGGATCCCAACGGCCTCGTATCACTAGCAGTCGAGATGACAGGCATCTTATCCGCATGGCTGTAACGGATCGTGCAGCCACGTCTTGATCCCTGAGTCAACAGATGGGTACATTTGCAAGACAACAACGCTGCATCACAGACAGGAGCGCCTGCGATGGTGTACTCAACGACGAACCTGGGTGCACGAATGGCAAAACGTCATTTTTTCGGATGAATCCAGGTTTTGTTTACAGTATCATGATGGTCGCATCCGTGTTTGGCGACATCGCGGTGAACGCACATTGGAAGCGTGTATTCGTCATCGCCATACTGGCGTATCACCCGGCGTGATGTTATGGGGTGCCATTGGTTACACATCTCGGTCACCTCTTGTTCGCATTGTTATTACGGCCAGAGGTGGTTGGTCTGGGTACTGATTTCTCAGGATCTATGCACCCAAATTGCGTGAAAATGTAATCACATGTCATTTCTGGTATAATATATTTGTCCAATGAATACCCGTTTATCATCTGCATTTCTTCTTGGTGTAGCAATTTTAATGGCCAGTAGTGCAGTAGACAAGTCTTCAATAGCCAATAACAAATAAGCTCTTCTTGTTAATCCCAAACAATCCACTTGTTTGCTACTAGAGAAAGCCAAGTACTTAAGTTAATGTTCTTAACGATCTTAGTCTAAAACAGTCCAAAATAAACTCTTCTAAACTGAACACGATAACAGTCCATCTGGCTGAAGAAGAGGAAAACCAAAGTTCTGAATTAAAATTCTTTTCGCACTAACAATATAAACCAAGTCCGATCAGAAATATGTGATACCCTTTATACAGAGACAAAGTTAAAGTTCATGATTCAATTGATACAGAGATAAAGTATGATTAAAGTTCCTAGATACACTTAATATAGAGACAAAGTCCACCTAAAGTTCATGATAAAATTATGTGAATGCATCGTGTCTGTTCTTCCGGATATAACCCGGAAGACACACATCCATATAATTATAATAGATTCGCCTCGATGGGCAATTAATCCACCACCTCCAGTGTGGATGCACAGATACGTGCGGCCTCCTGTGGGAATCTCAGAGCTGCGAGCCGAACATGGAGGACGTGGACGGGCACTGTGGACTGGTGGCGCAGCATGGCACAGTAGTTATTGCAACTGCCTAGTAAGCAAGACATCCCGGGATCGAATACCGGTCCGGCAAGCATTTTCATTCGTCGCTGCTGACTTCCCAAGAAGTCCCGATTCATCTGAGAACAGTAGTTCCTTCCCTTTCTTTTCCCTTTTCCCCACGAGCACCTTCAATTTACATAATATGTTCATGACTCACTTAATACAGAGAATTATTAAAGAGTCCAAGTTCCCAAGGACAATTTTTCTAAAGCCGCTGAGGCCAAATTATAGGCAACCACAGAAATAGTAAAATCCGAAATTCAGTCTTCCGTCGGGGCTGCGTTTTCTTCAGGGAGGCTGCGCTGCAGGGACCAGGACAAAAAGGCTGGCTCGGACGGTGATGCCAGCGTGGCGATGGCCTCAGAGTGAACTCATGGTGGAAGAAATACTTTCGCGTTCGGCGTCTACCCAGGAAGCTCACTCGGAGAGAACTGGCTGTACATGGTCCCTGCACCTTCCTAAATATACCCCTCGGCGCCAGGGTAATGGTCTTTCTTCCTATCACGTGGCTGGCCTAAAAAAGACGTGCCTGACGACAGCGACGTCTGTTGGCGCTTTGATCGCCGTTCGTGTGTCGTGGCAGCCCTTGAGTATTATCTTCTATGAGGAAACAGGCTTCCTGAGGAACTTGGGTGTTGAGCGGATTACAGGCGGAGTAGGCGCAAGCTATACGGCATTGCAGGCGTTAAGTGACGACGGAGAAGTGGCGTGCGTCCGCCTGTGGCTTGGGTTTAACCAGCATAGTTGAGTCAGTGTGGAGACGTGACAGAAAGGAGCAACATGTTTAGTCAAGGTCATGACCAGACCGTGAATGAGTTCGCCAGATTTGTTAGGGTATCAGTGTGGACTGTCCAACTTGTCTGCAAGGAATGGTACACGAATCTCATGTACAACAATGTAGGTACGGTGATAGTAAAAACATCGATAAGCGACAACATTGAATACTTGTCACGTTCTGTCAATGACAGTCGGTTTCAAATCTGATAGCAATTGCTGCTGTAAGTGAATCCAGGTCATCTCAACCAGTTTCCGATCGAACATTGCAAAAAAACTGCATGTAATGGACATTTGCAGGCGGGTATCTCGACAAAGGCCATTGCTCATAGCGACACGTAAAGGTGCACGTCATCAAACAACGCAGCAACTGCACAGAAGGTAACTGGAGACGGTTAGTGTGGTCCGACGAGTGGTGATTTCGCCTCTTGTCAGATGATGCGAGGCGCAGAGTGCACAGACATTCCAATAAGGCTTTAACCCGTAGTGTGTGGAGGGTTGTTATGTGACCTCACGTACGAGGCATGTTCAGAAAGCGAGCATATTCAGACAGTCACGGGCTGTCGTTTGTTTTTTCGGGGTCGGTAACACTGAGTGGTAGAGGGCGGGGGGAAGGGGATCCCCTGACCAGAGCGAGCGTCGCGGGAACACTGTAAAAGGTAAACACACTTTGTAGGGTCAAGCTGTGTGAAAGATGTCGACATGAAATCCCGATAAGTGCGTGCCACGTGCTGTGATCCGCTTGCTACTAGCGGAAGGAATATGAGCTAATGTAATTTTCCGCCAATCAGATCGATTTATGGAGAAGATTTTGTGAATAGAACGAGTGAGTTTGAGTAATGTAGGGAGCTAAGCGGAGACAGAAAAAGTTTTCGTTACTAACACAGGAGTGGAAGACCTTCCATTTTGGTGCAAAACAGTAGACGAAACAGTTCGTGAAGACCACCGACTGACAGTAGATTAAATTTCTGCGATGTTTCCACAATTCTCCAGAACTGTCTTATACGAGAGACTCACAGAAGTTCTGGAATACTGGAAGCTTTGCTCAAGACAACTGTTTCAAAACAGCTGACAGAGCAGAACAAGGAAATCGGGTCAGTAGCGCCCGCAAGTTTCTTGGCTCAAATAGTTCAAATGGCTCTGAGCACTATGCGACTTAACTTCTGAAGTCATCAGTCGCCTAGAACTTAGAACTAATTAAACCTAACTAACCTAAGGACATCACACACAGCCATGCCCGAGGCAGGATTCGAACCTGCGACCATAGCGGTCGCTCGGTTCCAGACAAGTTGCTTGGGAGACTTGAATTTGATTGCGAGGACTTTCTGAGCTCTATTGTGACTGGAGATGAAACGTGTGTGGCTCTTACACGCCTGTCACAGAGGCGTCATACCAATTCCTCATCTGCCGAAAAATTCAAAACCCAAAATTTGAGGAAAAAATCATGGCCTCAGTGTTTTTGTGACCGAAAAGGGATCGTATTCATTGATTTTCTGCCTTACGCGGAGACTATCAATGCACAACTAAATTATGAGACCCTAAAAAACTCAAAATGAGTATTCGAAACATAAGGAGACTAATGCTGACGGGGAGAGCGTGCTTGTTGCACAACGTCAATACCCACACAGCCTTAGACACCAAGGATCTCTAGGCCTCATTTGGTTGGGATCTTTCGGACCACACACCTTATTCTTCTGACTTGGCGCCTTCATGTTACTTCCTTTTCACCTCACTGAAGGCACAGATGGCTGGACGTAAATTTTCAACAGACGAACAGGTGCAAAAATAGGTACCGTAGTGGAGGCCGTAAAGAAGTTGTGCCATAGCTTACCGCATTCACTGAATGGGATGGCGATTATGTGGAAAAATAGTCTGCAAGTGTATCAGAAATATCGTGTAATTTTTGTTCAAATACAATTTTTTCTACAAAAAACATAAAAGTATAGTGCACTTACTTTCTGAACAGCCTCATACCATGACTTGGACCTACTTATTCAGATTCGCCTGAATATGAACTGACATAAAACTTCCTGGCAGATTCACTCTGGAAATGAACCGCGATATTTATTTCAGTACTAGCTGACAAACCTGGTACTGCCCGGGTATTTATTTTGCCACTTTTCTATTAGAAACAAAAACAAAAAGAGAACTGTGTTTGTAGTGCAATATCCAAAAAATTTCATTTCCATATATTCGTGAAAAAAACCTCTGAAATTAAGAAATAGTCGTACAAAGAAATATTCTTAATGTAAAAGTGTATAAGTTCAGTATCCCAGCCAGTTCCTGTACACTGGCCGTTGCTTTGCGTCTCTACACGATTTTGAAAACGTCTCTATGGCAACGCCTCTTCATAGCTCTATAGACGGCAATTGTCTCGCCTACAGCCGTTTGCGTTTCGCAGTTGAAAGCTGTCGGATTCACTGCCAGGTGTCAGGGATTCCCTAGAATCGACCGTAGGATTGTCTTACTTCTAAAGAATAAATACATCAAAAAGCATGATGCAGCATTTTTCGATCTCCTCTCGGTGTTTATGACGTTATATCTCTTGACCTATGTGCCGTACAACGATATATTTTGTTAATCTGCGAATACTGTCTGCGGAATATGTTGCGACTAGTCAGTAGCACAGAAGTAATAAATTTAAACGTCATGCATGATGCTCCAGTTTTTCACGCATCTCATTGTTTGTGACGCCATATATCCTGAACTATGGCAGGTAGTTGGCTGTTATCCCAGAGCGACTGTTGCCCGACAGTAAGGGATATGTGTTCCATGTTTGGTTGAAATCGGCCGAGTGATTTAGCAGGAGATGTGGAACATACGCACATACATCCATTTTAATAGTATGTGCGTATTCTCGGTGACATCTCCACGATGAGAATACTACGAAGGCTCCTGCCTCCCAGGGGAGGCAGCCTCGTTCATAAGGTTGCGCGGACACATTCCTAGTTTGGCGAATATCCAGGCAATCTGTCACATCTTTCCTGGCTCGCTGCATCATCCGTTCTTTATCCTACATGTCTGGGACTATTTAAAACAGCGGGCTCCAGTGTTACACCACCTCGGATGCCTGAAAGGGCGCGCATAGTGCTGCATCTTTTTATATAAATTGCCTTTTTAGTTTTCTTGGCTCTGTTCAGTGGATCAAGGTAGGAATGTTTTTCCGAAAATTTTACAGTGCTGCAGGATCGTACTGATAAAACATTTCTCGAATGAGGGGCACTGTAACTCTTCATATCTGGTAGTTAAAAAAACTCATCAGAGTCGTAAAAGATTCTCCTGATGTCTAATGCGTTGCTAAGAGATTCAGAGACATTGTATAAATGATACGCAGCAATAATGGAAGTATAATAAGGGGAGCTGTCAAGACGTCACAGTTTTCAAGCATGTGTCCATATTGTTACCTGCCCCAAACATTAGCTCTTGCGGAAAGCGTTTGATCAAAATTACCTGTGTCGTTTACGGCTGCATGAATCTTTTTGATTGTAGCCTCAAGTAAGAAACAATCACTTCTCATTCGTAGTCATCTCGTTCAAGCGATATTTTCTTCTATGTACATGAATCTGGTATGCACTGTAGTGGTTTTGTTGCTGTCATTTTATCTGTGAGACCAGCTGGAATAGCTCTCCGTATGAACACTGTGAGAAGGCGAGATAGGAAATTTATCAAACATAGCATAATATCTCATCATTTCCGGGAAGAGGACATTGACCGAACATAAGTCTGGTCGATCCGAATTGCCGAAAAGGTTGGATTTCGCATCACATACATCATATTTTGAGTATTCGAAATGGGTAACAAGAAGAAAGTTACATTAACGAAGCTAAATGCGCTCGTATCATTAGATCAAGTGCGTATTTAAGACGAGAAAAACCTCTGTTTTCTTCACGAAAACATTGAAATATTCAGACAACGTATTACTTCCCCCCACACACATCTCTCGTATTGACGAGGTGAAAATTCGAGAAAGTAGAGCCAATACAGAGGCTTTCCGACAATCATTCATCCCACGCACTATTCGCGAGTGGAACTGGGTTGGAGGGATCAAAAAACAATGTTCAAATGTGTGTCAAATCATATGGAACTTAAATGCTAAGGTCATCAGTCCCTAAGCTTACACACTACTTAATCTAAATTATCTTAAGGACAAACACACACACCGATGCCCGAGGGAGGACTCGAACGCCCGCCGAGACCTGCTGCACAGTCCATGACTGCAGCGGCGCCTTAGACCGCTTGGCGGAGGGATCAGATAGTGGTACTGAAAGTACCCTGCGCCACACGCCATTAGGTGGCTTGCGGAGTATGATGTAGATTTATATTTACTATTTCTGAGACTCAATTCAGTTATTAAAGAATTGATTTAATCTTTGAACTTTCTCTTCTGATTAATTACTGATCACTAAAGGTCATACTTCTTGTATTATGATACATCATAGACCTTTTTAAATTAAAACACATTAAATAATCACTCGCATAAATAAGCAATTGCAATTTCGGTAAAACTTGTTAGCTATATTTGGTTGCTTTATCATGGCTTCAGTTTCAGTTCCAATCTCTTAATGCTTTCATAAGTACTCTCTCATTAGGTATTATCAATCAGTTCAGGTAAAAAGCTCTTCAGTATGAATTCAGGGCAAGTCCATTGAATAATGTTTAACGCTTCATAAAGTCTTACTGTGTGTATGCAGTATATACACTACAGCTACATCACTAGACTTTACGTTAATTGAGAAAGGCGTGCAATCAAACGTGACTGTAGACATACTGATATGAACTGAGACAATATTTTTTACAAAGTAAAACATAATCTTTTATTTTCATTTATTATAATGATAATCAACAGTGTCTTAACACAGTTGGAAACATCATCATCGTACGGTTCTTAGCCGATGAGTCGACTACAATTTGATCCAGCGTCTCAAATTCAACAAATAGCGCCAGATGACCCCTCCACTGACGGAGGGGCCTCTTGTTGTACGTGAAACAGGCAAAAAAACACATACATTTGTATCGTTAGCTAACTTTACTTAATGTAATGAAATTATTAATCATTTGCTGAAATAAAATAGCGTAGCCTACTGTACCACGTATTATGACGGTGGCATAACGCGTAGCGGAACAACTTCAAAAGTTACACTTACCAAAAAAATGTTCAAATGTGTGTGAAATCATATGGAACTTAAGTCATCAGTCCCTAAGCTTACAGACTACTTAACCTAAATTATCCTAAGGACAAACACACACACCCATGCCCGAGGGAGGACTCGAACCTCCGCCGGCACCAGCCGCACAGAAAATGGCTCTGAGCACTATGGGACTCAACATCTTAGGTCATAAGTCCTCTAGAACTTAGAACTACTTAAACCTAACTAACCTAAGGACATCATACACACCCATGCCCGAGGCAGGATTCGAACCTGCGACCGTAGCAGTCCCGCGGTTCCGGACTGCAGCGCCACAACCGCTAGACCACCGCGGCCGGCACCAGCCGCACAGTTCATGGCTGCAGCGCCCTAGACCACTCGGCTAATCCTGCGCGGCCAGTTACACTTACCGGTTAGAATCCCAGAAATATGGTGATATAGTCATAAAATTATGGCTTCAGCAGGATATGCCGCACCTGAAGACACTTTACTCTCTTCCCCGCAGAACTAAGGCCATTATCCAGCCTAGAGGCGGTATTACACAGTATCAGTGTGATATATCCTGACGATGACTAATGTATTATCCTGTGTGCCTATCAAATACACAGAAACAACAGTATGGTTGCAGCCACCGAACACAACAGTAGATATACAGCAAACAGAAAAGGAAACTAAAGACAAATGTGGAACAGGAATTAACGTTCAGGGAGGAGAAGTAAAAGCTTTGTTTTCCGATGACATCAGAGTCCTGCCGGAGTGCCCGCCCAATTTCTTATAGGTATGGACGGGTACTGGCCCCTTCTTCAGAGGGATTGCTAAGAGGCGGGGTATATTTTAAAAGAAACGTGAATTAGTCACGTTAAGTATAATCACTGTTAATGAAGTTTGTAGAATAGTGTAGTTAGTAAAGTAGTGGCAAAAAAAAGTTCTGCAGGGACTGAAAAGGAGCTGCAAAATCAGTTGAATGGAATGGATAGCGTCTGGAAAAGAGACTGTAAGATGAATACCAACGAAAGTAAAATAAGGATAACGGAATGTAGTCGAATTAAATGAAGTTATCCTGAAGGAATTAGATTATGAAATGAAACTTGAAGTAGTAGATGAGTTGCACTATTTGGGCATCAAAATAATTTATGATGACCGTAAACAAAAGGATATAAAAAAGAGACTTGTAAGAAAAAAAAAAAAAGATCCAGGTTTAACGTCCCGCCGAGACTGGTTTCGAAAAATGGAAAAGCAGCAAAATTTGTTGATACTGAATATAAAGTTTTGTGATGAGGCCTGGGTCCACAGCCTTAGTGTAAATGTTGAATCATACGAATAGAACTGAGGAGAAAAGGGTTTTAGTGCTTAAGTCAATGTAGTCAGTTTTTAGTTTTGCCACATTCCGTGCATCATATTCGGGACAGTTAGCTATGACGTAGAACGTGTTAGTTTATTAACAAATAAGATACATTTACACTGTTGAAACAATGCTACATCCTCGCCGTTTACCTTACTGTTCTTTCTATTCTTATTATTTGATCGCAGAACTTAACTAAAAGGCGGGATACGTTGACAGGACACATCTTGAGGTATCACTGCATAGTTAGTATGACAACGAATGGTAGCGTAAGAGAAGGGGGCAGGGTTAAAAATTGAAAAATTGCTGATGGTGACTAAGGGTTGAATATTGTACTAAATGCAGGTTCAAATAGATGGGGGCTATGCAAAGACGAAGAGATCTGTGAAGGATAGTCTTGCGTGGAAGGTTGCATCAAACCAGTATTCGAATCAAACAGCATTACACAACATTTCCAAAACATTTTATTGCTAAAGCGATTGTCTCTCCCCTCTGACAAAGCGGTTCTCGCACGAGTTCTGCATTGTTACCTGTTGTGATGCCCATTCCTTCTCTACAGGGCCAGCAAAAAGAGTGTCGCACCGACGAACTTAGTCAACTTCCTCCACGACAGTCCGGGGAATGTTTCTGCTCTCAACGCAACCCATGACAAAAGGTCCCGGTATTTATGTTATACCATTTAGACGGCGCAGGGAGGACAAAGGAGAAGTTAAATCTAAGGGACATTATCTTACAGCGGCGTTGAGCCAAGGGAAGCGGAAGACTGAATGTATCTCGAGTTGGATAACACAGTACACAAAGTGGGCCGGAAGTCACTGATCTGTCTGTAAACCCCATCGAAGTTACCCTCCTGTTAGTTTTCATCGCGACGTGAAAGCTTTACAGCTTTCTTATTTGAGGCGTAGTAGCGGAACACTTGAGTTTTTCAGACAATGAGATCTGTTATTTGTGAATCTGCGAGAAACTATCTGGAATACCATTTTTGGAGATGAAGAATCATTTAAAATACTTCCTCGTTATTTATACTGATGGAGAAGAAGTTGGAGGAATTTTAAAGGTAATCAAGGCATGCGAACGAATGAAATATTGATTTGTCAGATCAATTAACTGAAGGAAATCTTTGTCCCTCAGATAACTAATGACGTTGATGATTACTGTTAGTTTGATCTCACGCAACTGCTTGAGATGTCTGTAATTTTTGTAATGAGAGAATTTCGTAATTGTTAGTTTTATTGTGTTGTACAGTCCTTTTTCTCAATAATCAGACTTTAATTTTTCAAGAAGAAAAAATCTTTAAAATAAAACCAACGTCCATGGTTTCTAGTAAGGTTTTGAAAATTTTGTCGTGTGTGCACTGGACCTTAGCCACATGAAGTCACAGATTGTTTCTGACAAGCAAAAAGAAAGAAATTAGTAGTGAGTAGTTTATTTTCCTTTAGCTGTTGCATCTCTTGACTTTTATTTGCTTTCGAGAACATCAGTACTCCAGACACAAAAACAGGTTGTTGAGCAGGAGGTAAGTCACATTTATTTCAGTGCAGATCTCACCTTGCATTCTTGAGCAAACAGCGCGTAGTCATGATTGTCAGGTGCCGTGCTTGCAAGCAGATTAATTTTGCAGTGAATACTGCCGGTAATTTCAAACAATTATTTTCTTTCGAGTAGAGCTATAATTTATTTTTGTGGATATTCCAAGTCAAACATTGCACTGTCACGCAACGCTCGTAATGTGCCGAAGTACATTACGAGCGTTGCGTGACAGTGCAATGTTTTACTTGGAATATCCACAAAAATAAATTATAGCTCTAGATTTAGTTATATAATTTTCACTGAGCGAACAGTGAGTTTCCTTTGGCATTTAATTCGATTCATTTTCCTTATTTCAAATTTTGCTTTCCGTGAAGTTTAAAGGATTATTTAACGACAATGTTCACATGCGCAACTGAACGCAATACCTAAACTAAACGATACAAAGGAGAAGCTTTTTGAAATCAATATATTCATTTTTCTCACAGATACACTATTTTTTACAGAAACCTTACAAAACAAGCTAAGGACAGTTATTTTTGTTTGCTGCTCTTTCGACTATCACATTTACTGCTAGATGTTCGTTCGTCATTTTGATGTTTCTTACGATTGTCACTGCTGATGGTAATATTTGAACGGAAAATATGTAAAGTGCTATAATTGTTACAATATTCATTACCGTTATTAAAATTAGAAACAGAAATTTGTGTGCAGTGGTGCGGCTGCTCTGTACCTAATTGTGCCCTCTAGTTATACTTCCATGATTATCTTTATGGATTTTCTTCACAGCTATGCTAAATGAATAACATTAGAAGCTGCGTAAAACTATAGATATAAAATTGGTGAAAGAGGTACGAATAATTCTCTGTAACGTATTGGCACATCCTTCATTGATTGTATGACGTTGAATTGTTGGGCGTAACGATGAAAATTTTTAAACAGACACGAGTATCCCAATGAAGATCGCTGCATTTGTGCCACATTTTTCGCCCACATTACATTTTTTTATTTTACTTATTCTTGCTGTAAGTCAGACTTCTACTTGCTGTCAGTCAGACAAGAACATTCAGTAGCACCAAGGTAGGGACAGATGTGCGGCAGATGGTTTCCGAGCATGGGAAAGCGCCTGCTAGCTGTGACTGTATCATGCTGGAGTACAGTGCTACGCTCCTCCAGCCCTACGATCAACGTTGGTTGCACTGATTGCAAATAATAATTTCATAAAGTCATTAACTAAAGTAAAAATATAAATAAGAAGAACATTTTAACTTAATCGTTATTGATGGAAGACGGTGGACTACTCAGGAGCGCGTACTGAATAAGCAGACGCCAAACTGTCACTGTAACTTACTGTGAGTCTCCTACCGCGCACGAGCGAGGCGACGCACATCGGGACGGTAAAAGGACATACGAGGCAGATAATATTCGTCGCTGTTAATAGTGCCTTGGAAAACGTTTGTGTGTGTGTAACAACTCACTAGAAGTTTTTATAGGGTGTGAACAAATGCAACACGCGCTTTGGACGGCCTAATGTAACGAGTAACCGAAAATCATTTGTCGTGTTGAACAGTGCCTCGGTGAATGGACGTGTGGAGTTCTGAACTGTTTGTAATGCTGTGAATCATTAGATTGTGTTTTGAACGTAGTGAGCTTCCGCGGGATTTGAGTTAATGAATGAACAAATCACTGAGTTCGAATGTGGTGGTGTAAAAGGGCTACGAGAAGCTGGAAAATATTCTGCGATATTGTTGCACAAAGACTTGACAGGAATGTAATTGCTACTCATGATTGATGGCAACGGAGGTCACGAGAATGTACGGTCGCAAGAAGACGGGGCTCCGGACGGCTTCGTGACACTGCTGAGAGGGAAGACCGTCGTGGTAGGCGTACGGTCCTCGAACATCGTACTGCATCTGTAGCAGCAGTTTGAGCAGCAGTTGGCGACCACAGTGACACAACCAAATGTTATAAGCAGGTTACTGCAAGGACAGCTCCGAGCCAGGTGCCCTGTGCCGTGCACTCCACTGACCCCAAACCACCGCCATTTTCGACCATAGTACAGTAGTGCCAAGTGAGAGCTCAATGGAAAATGGCTCTAAATGGTTCAAATGGCTCTGAGCACTATGGGACTTAACATCTATGGTAATCAGTCCCCTAGAACTTAGAACTACTTAAACCTAACTAACCTAAGGACATCACACAACACCCAGTCATCACGAGGTAGAGAAAATCCCTGACCCCGCCGGGAATCGAACCCGGGAACCCGCGCGTGGGAAGCGAGAACGCTACCGCACGACCACGAGCGCAATGGAGGGCAGGGTGGAAGGCTGTAGTGTATTTTATGAAAGCTGAATCTGCCTCGGTGTCAGTGATGGCCGTGTGTTGGTTACATGGAGGCGAGTTCAAGGTCTGCAACTTAGCTGTCTGGTGTGCTGTTACACTGAAATTTGGTTACAGTTTGAGGTGCGGTAGCCGCGCCGGATTAGCCGAGCGGTCTTAGGCGCTGCAGGCACGGACTGTGCGCCTGGTCCCGGCGGAGGTTCGAATCCTCCCTCGGGCATGGGTGTGTGTGTTTGTCCTTAGGATAATTTAGGTTACGTAGTGTGTAAGCTTAGGGATTGATGACCTTAGCAGTTAAGTCCCATAAGATTTCACACACATTTGAACATTTGAACACTCTCATGGTTATCTCATGCACCCTGACTGCAAATCTGTACGTCAGTCTGGTGATTTGGCCTGCTGTGGACAGCATTCAATGGAATATTTTCCAACAGGATAACGCTCGACGACGTACCATTGTTGAAAATCGACATCCTCTACTGTGTGTCGACATTTTGCCTTGGCCTGCTCGGTCATGAGATCTCTCTCCAGTCGAGCATGTATGGCACATCATCGGACTAAAAGTCCAGCGTCATCCAGAAACAGCATTAATCGTCCCTATACTGATCGGCCAGGTTCAACAGGCGCGGAACTCCAGCCCACAAACTGACATCCGACATATGTACAAGATAATGCGTGCACGTGTATGGGTACACAGCAGCGAGGTTAGCTTGTCCTAACCAGCTGGATTGTATTACAGTGTCAAAGGTTGTTAAGAACGTAGTCCTATTACTCATCGCACTGCGAACTGTCGTTTTCGACCGCGAAATGTGTGAGAACCAATGCCGCAAGGGAACCGTTGGCTTCATGATGCCCTTTGTACCACTCCTGAGGCCTATTCGTGTCGATACTGAGCAGCCATGTATCTGAAATGTATTACTCGACCACCCATAAGAAAACTGAGCGACACGCGCGTTGGACGGTGTAATATAACGAGTAACCGAAAATCATTTGACGTGTTGAACAGTGCCTTGCATTCAACATCCTAGCGGTTACACTGTTTATTTATGTACCAGCAGTTCTGATTTACAATCAGTTATCTCGCGCTTACATTAACCTGTGGTCTTGTAATGTTAATCACTGAAATACGAGGCCTGTTCAGAAAGTAAGCTCCGATTGATTGCCAAATTGAAACCACAGTGAACATCAGAAATGTTTTACTTGTAACAATTAGCTACACCTTTCAGCTACTTCTCTACGTAGTCGCCGTTCTGACTTAGACTTTTGTCATAGCGTTGTACCAACTTTTCAATGGCCTCATCATAGAAGGCAGCCGCCAGTGCTTTCCGCCAATTCTCCACGCTGGCCTACACCTCGTTGTCTGTGTCAAAATGTTGTCTTCAAAGACAGCGGTTCATGTGACCAGAGATGAAACTCAGGGGGAGACAATTGCGGACTGTATTGTGGGTAATCTCACATTTCCATTTGAAAACGATGCAGGAGCATCTTCATTGCCCCTGCAGAATGCGGCTGAGAATTGTCTTGAAGAAGAAACAGCACGACAGTTATGTAATGTTAGCTGCATAGCTTCAGGCGAAATTTCTCACCAGGCCCTCGTACTTGGCGGCAGATACTATTTTCTAGACATCTTTACGCACTCACTGCGAGCTCAGAAATGAGAAGAGCGACGTGATGCTAACTGGGGTTATACTAGAGACACTACCCAACACATCTGTGCAAAGCTTTATCGGATTGTCATAGTCGTTTCCATTTCGCGACCGATCGGAGCTTACTTTCTGAACGCCCCTCGTATGTTACCTAGAGATTTCGTTAATTATTTGTTGGTCTTGCGATTTTTTTTTCTGTAAGTGTATTTAGTCGCGACCGTAAAAGCCCGGACATGTACGGAGACAGCTGGCAATCCGAAGTATTAACTGGAGCTGCGAACGCTGGTCGATGAGCCAGCACTCGGCTGCGATGGGCGTCCTGCGCTGTCCGGCACACCTCCTGGCCATTGCTGGTCGCCTGGTAGCCGCGGAGGCTCGGAGGCCGTGACGTGTGCCCTCGTGGATCAATCGACTCCCGCCCCCAGCCACACACACACATAACAACGGCCATCCACCAACGCACCGCCGACCGTAGTGCGTGGGGGCGGGAGATCGCCCACCTGATTCATAACCCTGTGTACGGCATTTAGCGGAGCATGAAATAAATCGACCTTGAAAGGTGCGTGTTCAGCAGCAAGCTCTTCCAATGTTTGCTACACTTTCTTTTCTCCGTAACTCGTGATCTGGTCCTTCCAAAATTTCGCAGAGGTATTCAATAGCCAGTATCGATATGCCATGTCGACCCTTCGAGTAGTCTCTCTCTACATCTATATCTACACGGATACTCTGAAAATCACATTTAAGCGCCTGGCAGATGGTTCATCGAACCACTTTCACAATCCTCTGTTATTCCAATCTCGTACAGCGCGCGGGAAGAATGAACACGTATATCTTTCCGTACGAGCTCTGATTTCCCTAATTTTATCTTTGTGATCGTTCCTCCCTATTTAAGTCGGTGTCAACAAAATATTTTCGCATTCGGAGGAGAAAGTTGGTGATTGGAATTTAGTGAGAAGATTCCGTCGCAACGAAAAACGCCTTTCTCTTAATGATGTCCAGCCCAAATCCTGTATCATTTCAGTGACACTCTCTCCCATATTTCGCGATAATACAAAACGCGCTGCCTTTCTTTGAACTTTTTCGGTGTACTCAGTCAGTCCTATCTAGTAAGGATCCCACACCGCGCAACAGTATTCTAAAAGAGGACGGACAAGCGTAGTGTAGGCAGTCTCCTTAGCCTTCCCCACAATATTTTCTATGTGTTCCTTCCAATTTAAATTGTTCGTAATTATACTTCCTAGGTATTAAGTTGAATTTACGGCTTTTAGATTAGACTGATTTATCGTGTAACCGAAGTTTAACGCCTTCTTTTTAGTACTCGTGGATGACCTCATACTTTTCGTTATTTAAGGTCAACTGCCACTTTTCGCACCATTTAGATATTTCTTCTAAATCGTTTTGAAGTTTGTTTTGATCTTCTGATGACTTTGTTAGTCGATAAACGACAGCGTCATCTGCAAACAACCGAAGACGGCTGCTCAGATTGTCTCCCAAATCGTTTAAATAGATAAGGAACAGCAAAGTGCCTATAACACTACCTTGGGGAACGCCAGAAATCACTTCTGTTTTACTTGATGACTTTCCGTCAATTACAACGAACTGTGACCTCTCTGACAGGAAATCACAGATCCACTCACTTAACTGAGACGATATTCCATAAGCACGCAATTTCACTACGAGCCGCTTGTGTGGTACAGAGTCAAAAGCCTTCCGGAAATCCAGAAATACGGAATCGATGTGAAATCCCTTGTCAATAGCACTCAGCACTTCATGTGAATAAAGAGCTCTCTCTCTCTCTCTCTCTCTCTGTCTCCTTCGACACAAGGTGGCATCTTTATCTTTCGTGAGGTCTGTAAAATTCCAGCCAGCAAGAGACAAAAGTTAGGTTTGGGGGCTTCCGAGTAAGCCAAAAACACTTTCGTTCTGGGGCGTCGAACAAAGAGTTTCGGCAATTCAGAGGCAGCCACAGCAGTTCCGATATTTAGCGAAATCGTTTCAGTTGACTTAATTCATTCATGTGCTATTTGTATCGCACATTTTGTTTTTCAATAATTTTACGTGGTAAACTTGCAATCAAGTATGCACGTGAACGTATATTCAGAAGCGACAATTACACAGTTTCAGTGTGTATATGCTATTCGTGAATTTGAAGCTGTTTACTAAATCTTGTTGTAATCATACAGTCTTTCACCATTCTCTCCTGCGCTTAAGTTTTTCTGCCATTTCGTGGAAATCGTTTGTATGAAACTTGAATATATGTAATTTCTGGAGTTTCGACTTTCGTTTCACGCCTGTTGTGAATCATACGTAGGTTGGGGCCACTGTAGTTTGATTTGAAGGCAATATACATACTTTATTTCACTTTACCGTTACTCGTTTCTGCTTTGCTACATCATTTACTGCATATTTGTACATATTTATGACGCATTCCCTGTCTGACATCTTGTGCGCACCTGTTGCAATCATTCCCCTCTTGACTATTCAGTGATTACAGATAGTGCAGGTAATGAAATAACTCAGTTCGAACTCAATTTTCCCGCACTAATAATGATAAATACCCTGCTCTCTGCACGTATAAATGTCAAGTATGAAAGTAAGTTGTGATGCTGCTTCCTCAATGTGTGTATGTCCATGACACCTCTAGATGACTTGCACAAAAACAAGGTAATTATCTCGTAAGCATTTGGTAATAGTTCATCGAGACTCAATCTTTCGAGACGTATCATTATTCAAATGACCTGGAGACGTTTCGTCAAGCCACTGCGATCTCACTCAAGGGCCACGATTCCACTGCACCATGTTAAGCCGTAAGTTGGCCACTTCCACACTCTATAACTTTGATCGGATTTTACGAGTCACTTTCACAATATTTGATGTTCAAATAGGCAAGCTGTTCCTGCCCTTTACTAGTGTGTGCTACTGGAAACACTCCTTTTTCTGTTCCAGAAGTCAGACTGCATTACAAAATTGTTTATTGGGGCATGAGTTTACAGATTACGAGTATAAGCTACAGCTTCACTAAATCAGTGGTTAAGGGTACCTCTTGCTATAGTCATTTAGTAGATAAAAGAGTAGCCACATCACCACCATAGGTACTGGTCTAGGTAATGGGGTCGTGAAGACGATACGACAACACAGCGGGCCCAATCAGCTCATTATATCTCAGACATATTGAAAATGTATCTCCATAAATGCATGTGGGCTTTCATGAGCTATGAGTGTTATTGATACTGTCACGTGTGAAAGTGGTTGACCTGTAAACAGCATTAATGGCAGTTAGCTAACGAGAAATTCCCATTGCCTGCGTCCTCTGCCTTCGTGTTGAAAACGCTGTGAAATGACTGCATGACGTTATAGGCAGGGTTAGTGTTGTTCGGCCGTTTCGTGATAGTCTTCCTATTCGAGACCATTTCGACGACTTGCGTGTCGATGAAGGCAAAATATTGTTTGTTGTTGTTATCGTATCTTCGCATTCCTCGCCAATGGTTCTGTACGGATGTCAAATGACATCTTCCGAATTCTGTCACTAAGAATTTCACTCAGCCTTTTTTTTTCCAGAGTGTAGGCACTACCGTGACCGATATATATTTATATATATACCCCGTGCTGTGGACTATAGAAGCCGAGCATACGTAACGTGCACCACATTTTTGTACGTATATGTGTAGAAATTATGCATGCGCTTGTTGAAGGACAACGTTCCACCAACCGAAATAACGTCTTCTACTTCGTCCACCCTCTGTGCATTTGCACCTACGACTGAAGTATGACTGCTGGGCAGTGCACCAGTCTCACGTAGTTCAATGAGCACGCGAGTAAACAAACTTGAATCAAATCCATGAATGCATAGTCTCGCGGCGATATGATTTAATAAAATCTTCTTGGGCTTCCAGCCGCGTCAGGTGCTTTAAATTTTAACCAACTGGCGCAGCTGGAAGCCAGAGAAGATTTTACTCACTCCTGAATATGGTATTCCGCGATTAGGAAACCGCCTGCCGCATATTCCACAAGCAGCAAGAGCAGTGTTTCCATTACTAAACCCGTACAGAAATAACATATAGTATAAATACATGCGATATGATGAAACGACACAGTAGAACTTGCCCACAAATCACAACCACAGCTGAAAAATTCAGTTATGTAAATTCAAGCACAGCTTGGCAACTTGAACTTCAAAAGAAAAATTACAGTCGATAAATAAACACACAGCATCTGGAGTACCAAACCGCAAAATGAAAGCTTATCTTTGTAACTAAAGGTAACTCAATAATCAGTAACATGTGTCATATGTTATAAGTAATGTTTAATTCGAATTAATCTATACTGCCACCTCATAAAGTATTTACCATTTCTCCTGAAATACCGAGTACACATGTTCACCTACCCATTTATGAACGAGGCAAAAGTTCTATCATTTCCAACTCACTTACAACCGATACTAAACGAAAATTATTTAGCTTGCCTTCGGAATTATTGCTCTGTGTTAAAACGGAATGAAAGATTTCACGCCGGCCGGAGTGGCCGAGCGGTTCTAGGCGCTACAGTCTGGAACTGCGAGACCGCTACGGTCGCAAGTTCGAAGTTTTAAGTAGTTCTAAGTTCTAGGGGACTGCTGACCTCAGAAGTTAAGTCCCATAGTGCTCAGAGCAATTTCAACCATTTGAAAAAT
This sequence comes from Schistocerca nitens, assembly GCF_023898315.1. Classification (NCBI taxonomy): domain Eukaryota; kingdom Metazoa; phylum Arthropoda; class Insecta; order Orthoptera; family Acrididae; genus Schistocerca; species Schistocerca nitens. Next base: position 405,232,738 of record NC_064618.1, read on the forward strand.
TTCACTTAAACATCACCAGGATTGTTGATTGTTGATTGTACCATCCCAGCCGTCCGTATATCTCAGCAATACCACAGTTTCTAGAATACATCACTGATAATATGGGTTAATTTATATTAAGTTTCTTATTGTTGCTGGAGTTAAGGGCGATTTACATATGCAAGATGGCATAGTTACGCGAATATTTTGGTCTATCGATTGAAAAGAAATCAGAAAACATTGATAAGTTAGCAAAGGAGAGACTCTCCACTAGAAGTTTCTCAGGGTTACGGGACAGGCGTAGAAACAGTTAAGGACTTAAAGAAAAGTAAGGAAAGCTGTTAAATTTTTGAATCGAAGCTGTAAATCGATCCAGACCGCCACAGCGTAAGTGCCTGGAAACTTCCAACTTCGGCGAAACCAGATGAGGCTTTCCACTTGTGGCGCCAGGAGAAGAGAGCTTAAGAAGTTCAGCATCAGGTTCAGTGTTAATAGAGGGAGCAGAGGAGAGTTCCAGGGAACTCGGAAGGTTGAAGGAAAATTTATTGCTTAATCAGAATGGATGATCGATTTAAACTTCGCTACGGGATACGAGAAATTACTGTTGACATAATGCGACGTATTCTTCAGCTACAACGAACTGAATAACTTTCTCCCTAATAATCTAACTGAAACGTACACGAACCTTAGCCTCTTGGACTGAGACGCATGCTACCGGACATAAGCTTAATGAAGAAAAACTGTGCTTTTCTTCGCAAGTTTAATGAGTGAGCACAAATTTAAGATACTTCTTACTGGGAAATCGAATATACCGTGTGCATTCAGAGGAATAACGGAAGTACCACTTTATGAAATGCGTAAGAAAGGAACCTGAACAGACAACACATCTAGTCATCCTGCAGAAGATGTACTTCTGCCGGTTAATGGAATGATTATTGTTACACTCTAGACGGCGTAAGAAGGTCCCTGACAGCTCACAGCTCATGCTTTCAACTGCAAAGCGCTAATGACTATATGCGGAAACATTAGCAGTCTACAGTGGTGTGACAATATTGAGGCACTGCCATAGAGACATTTACAAAGTGGCGTCACGTTAGTGGTTGAACTAGACCGGCGAAGTTGTCGAGTCAGGCCCACTGCAGTTGTCAGCCAACCACATATATCTTCCACCTTGTGATGCATCACTCATACAGCCAGTAGACCGAATTGTGAGTACGGCTGTGGAAAGAAAGAAGACGGAGAGGGATGGACGGGGGAGGGGGACAGCGATCGAGGAATCCGTTGTAACACGTGCCAAGTAACTGAACTGCGTTGATAGTAGCAAGCACAACAAAATTTGTTTCACTGTATCTATATTTTGAGTCTCCGGAAACTGAGAACTTTAGTGACGTAAAACGTGAATACAGAAGCAGAACGATCTGGAAAATTATTTCTCGAAAATGAACTGAAAGCAGGTGTCGTGAAATCCAGTGTGCCATGAGTGCAATTTTCTAAATAAGTTGTCAGTTTCTGGTAACAAACACGTAATTAATGCGGTGGCTTTCAAATGTTCCACGTAGCATGTTTTGTAAATGTAGTAAATAGAAGATCCAGGTCATTACATGTGTATTTTGGATTATGTTCTTCAGTTATCTCGTATTTTTTTCGGTTATCTATCCTATCTCGATTATTAACCCTCATAATCAGGAGTTTACTATATCTGCATTAAAAGATTCGACCTCATTCAGTGGTTAAATCAAAAATTTCCATTCTTTTACTCTACAGTGAGAACAAGGGAATATATTCGTCCCATCTGTGGCTCCCTTACCTGATACTACCTCTGCCGGTGTTTGTTTATGTGACACGGTTACGACTTCCTATCACACCAATATTGTGACCTCATGTTCGCACAGAACATATGGTATTCAAAGAGGGACACATCATCGGCTGTTGTTGTGGCCTTTAGTCCGAAGACTGGTTTGATCCAGCTCTCCACTCTACAACGTGCAGCCATCTTTATCCCTACAGAACTACTGCAGCCTACTTCCATTTGAACCTGTAGTCTATCCTTAGTCTTCCTCTAAAACTTTAACGCTATCCCCCTCCCCCCCCCCCCAACACACACACACACACACACACACACACACACACACACATACACTCTCTTCCCTCCACCACTAACGTGACAATTCCTTCATGTCCCAGGATGTCCAGTCAACCGATCCCTTCTTTTAGTCAAGTTGTGTCATAAATTTATTTTCTCTCCAAGTCGATCCACTAACTCTTTGTTAGAAATTCAGTCCCCCTTCTAATTTTCACCGTACTCCTGTGGCGACACATTCCAAAAACTTGCTCGTACATTTTCTTCTTGTTTAAAATTGTTATTATGCATGTCTCACTTCGGTACAAGTTTCAGTGTAATGGTTTGATTTTCTTTCTCATAATTCCTAAGTGCCTTCTTGTTTCAAATATTTAACAGTGTCCCGTCACGTAGAATAGCATTAAAAACTTTCTAGAAACTGGCGCATGTGTGATCTTATTTAAATCTTGAGCCTATTCCATTGAATGGCATAGATAATGCACGATACATTTGGCCTTTGCTGCAAATATTTTTTCCCATAGAAAACCAAAAATATTTACTTTTAATTTTGTACCACATTGTAAAGGCACTATAGACCGTATTGAAAACGGAGTAATGTCGCGGATTGCTGTTTTCTGTAAAAAGTCTGACGTGCTCCACATAGCGTCAGCCAACTGCATTCGGCAAACAGGTATTAAAATTTGTGGAGTTGAACAGTTCGTACAGCGGATGTTTTGTGTCAGAATCATGGAACTGGAATTCTATAAATGAGCTGTTACTGAAATGATATGCATATTACGAAAAAAGTCTAAAAGTGTTGGTGCGTTTTACATCACATAATTATGACACAATACTCGGCAGTTAAATACTGCACATTCCAGGCTCTTGCACAGATTTCAGTTACAGTCCACTAACATCATTATTAAGTTGTCAGAATAGCTGCCGAAATCAAAAAGAGATTTATAAGGGCCAATCGTTAGCTGAATTACACTTACTTGTAGAAAGACTTCCATGAAATCACAAAATTTGTTGGTAGCGACAGAAAAAAAGTTGCAATCATAATTCGAGAGATCGGCTACACAAAGCACAATTTTGTGCTTACAGGCACTTCAAACATACACGTGAATAAGAAATATAAACGTAATAAATAGTTTTGTTGACAGTATGGAGTCTGTTCTACTTCCGCGTATTTGTTGCGACATCCACGATTTATCAATTCGATTTTGTGCTCCTTCTCTAATGACCTTTTCATCGACGGGACGTTAAACTCTAACATTTCCTTCCTTTATAGTCACGGATTGCTTATATTACCAAGGCGTACTGTGAGCGAACATACAGAGTACTACTTGGTGTAGCTTTATAAAAATACTGTCAAACAAATAGAGAAGTCTACATTTTATCGGAGTTGCGGGCTCTATCGCTTTCGTTTACGTCAGTTGGCTTTCACAGAGAATACTCTACGGCACTGGGCCCTTACTTACCTTGCACTTACCGCCAATCTCTTACCTAGCGCGAAGTCGCAAGTGACCGGAACAAAGGGCAGGTGGGTCCTGTATATAATAAGGGTAAAAGAACAGATAGGCAAAATTACAGACCGATGTTAAGACATAGGTGTTCCGCAGAATTCTTGAACATATTGCGATTTCGAATACAATAGATGTCCTTGAAACAGAAAAGCTTCTGTCCACGAATAAGAACGGTTTTAGAAAGCATCTACATCTACATCTTCATTTACATTCCGCAAGCCACCCAACGGTGTGTGGCAGAGGGCACTTTACGTGCCACTGTCATTACCTCCCTTTCCTGTTCCAGTCGCGTATGGTTAGCGGGAAGAACGATTGCCGGAAAGCCTCCGTGCGCGCTCGAATCTCTCTAATTTTACATTAAGTAGGGGGAAGCAATATATTCGATACCAAAACGCACCCTCTCGAAACCTGGACAGCAAGCTACACCGCGATGCAGAGCGCCTCTCTTGCAGAGTCTGCCACTTGAGTTTGCTAAACATCTCCGTAACGCTATCACGCTTACCAAATAACCCTGTGACGAAACGCGCCGCTCTTCTTTGGATCTTCTCTATCTCCTCCGTCAACCCGAACTTTACGGATCCCACACTGATGAGCAATACTCAAGTATAGGTCAAACGAGTGTTTTGTAAGCCACCTCCTTTGTTGATGGACTACATTTTCTAAGGACTCTCCCAATGAATCTCAACGTGGCACCCGCCTTAGCAACAATTAATTTTATATGATCATTCCACTTCAAATCGTTCCGTACGCATACTCTCAGATATTTTACGGAAGTAACTGCTATCAGTGTTTGTTCCGCTATCATATAATCGTACAATAAAGGATCCTACTTTCTATGTATTCGCAATACATTACATTTGTCTATGTCAAGGGTCAGTTGCCACTCCCTGCACCAAGTGCCTATCCGCTGCAGATCTTCCTGCATTTCGGTGCAATTTTCTAATGCTGCAACTTCTCTGTATACTACTGCATCATCCGCGAAAAGCCGCATTAAACTTCTGACACTATCTACTAGGTCATTTATATATATTGTGAAAAGCAATGGTCCCATAACACTCCCTTGTGGCACGCCAGAGGTTACTTTAACGTCTGTAGACGTCTGTCCATTGAGAACAACATGCTGTGTTCTGTTTGCTAAAAACTCTTCAGTCCAGCCACACAGCTGGTCTGATATTCCGTAGGCTCTTACTTTATTTATCAGGCGACAGTGCGGAACTGTATTGAACGCCTTCCGGAAGTCAAGGAAAATGGCATCTACCTGGGAGTTTGTATATAATATTTTATGGGTCTCATGAACAAATAAAGCGAGTTGGGTCTCACAAGATCGCTGTTTCCGGAATCCATGTTGATTCATACAGAGTAGATTCTGGGTTGCCAGAAAAGACATGATACGCGTGCCATTCTCAGTTTACCGTTTTCTCACATGATATACTGCGAACTATTAATTAAGGACAACAGGCAGATACCATGTTTCCAGATGCCGCCCGACTGCAGGCTGTTAACGAAGGTACGGGCATATTGGATATGTGAGTGGCTCGAAGACTTCTAAAGTAATAGAACCCAGTATGTTGTCCTCGACGTCAAGTGTTTATCAGAGACTAGGATGTCGTCAGGAGTGCCCCAGGGAAGTGTGATAGGACTGCTGTTGTTCTCTGTAAACATAAATGGTTTGGCGGACGGGGTGGGCAACCTGCGGTTTTTTGCTGATGATGCTATGGTGTACGGTAAGGTTACGAAGTTGAGTGACTGTATGAAGATACAATATGACTTAAAGAAAATTTCCAGTTGGTGTGAGGAATGGCAGCTAGCTCTAAATGTGGGAAAATGTAAGTTAATGCGGATGAGTAGAAGAAGCAAACCTGCAATGTTCGGATACAACATTTGTAGTGTCCTGCTTGACAGAGTCACTTCGTTTAAACGTCTCGGCGTAACGTTACAAAACGTACGACAACCAGGGCAATGATGGTAGGAGCCAAGAGGATGACAACCCCGGCAACGGCTACGATTTTTGAGAGGCCCACGCCACACCAATCTTCGTCCACCGCCGGCGCATGTAACGCCACTTCTCACCGACAACACTAACGAAGCAACCTGCGACCGACGCGGACGACAACCCAGCAGCTGTCAGCAGTTTCGTCGATCCAAGCCCGTGGTGGAGGACATCGCGCCGCACCCCGACGACGGCAGCAGAATGGATTTCACAACGGATGCCAGGAGCGATCGTGGCGCCATCCGCGGAAGGAAAATTCACATTTCAACCTCGAAACCAAATTTTGTGCCAACCACTAGCTCCTTGCCAGAGCAGCTGCAAGACGAACCGTTCTGTGATGACGATCGCCGATCACTCACGACAGAAGAATCAGAGATGTACCAACATTACTCTGACGACGATATTACATGCTTCCAGGAAGAAGATGACTTCACTAGTATAAGAGGCATAACAGGAACAGTGCGGAAGAACTACACAACCCATGCAAACGACGCGTTGACGGGACAGAGATGACGAACAGATACCAAGCGATTGTGCCATCAGAGGCGCCGCGCGGAGACGCCCAAGAACCAGAAGGAGCAGCAGCGACTGTAAGACAATGAACTAACCACCTCAAACCACCTGTGGTATCACGGTGAACTTTAATGATACATAGTAACACCTTGACCTCAACAACGTGATCAGCTAGCTTCTCGACGGCGGTCTGAAGGCCATTTATCAGCTGAACAGAATAAAATACGAATTCGACACGTTTGTAGACCAGCAACAAGCCATGTTTGTTTCGTCAACCACGACATCCATTTTTTCACCCAAAGAGGACAAGGAGCTCAAAGTGGTAGTTAAACGACTCAAAGCTTCTCGAGAAAAGGCAACGACGTCATAGACATACATCAGTATTGCAAGACAGACGAGAAAACAAAGAAATTGGTCCCGGAATCGGCGTACTGCGTACAGCTACCAGAGGGAAAACATAACCATAAGATCTGTGATCTGATGTATCTCCTCTACACGATACTGCGTATAGAAACTTACAAGGACGGCCCAGTCCAGTGCAAACTATGCCAACGGTGACAACACACGGCCAATTACTGCTGCCTCCCACCGAGATGTATCCGATGAGGCGGTTATCACAAATCACTATAAAGAAATAGAGAAACCAATTCGCGCCAATTTGTGGAAAGGGCCAACCCCCTACCTCGGGTGGGAAACATATCAAGCGCTTCTGAGAAAGTAAAAAGTGAAGCCCTCGCTTCTGAGAAAGTAAAAAGTGAAGCCCACCCATCAGCCAACACGACAGAAAATCTTTGTCATAAAAAATACCAGGCAGGGAGAGCAACATGACAACGTACAGTGACAAGCCTCGACAGTGGCCGAAACAGTTACACCGCGCCTGGCCACACAAAGGACAACGGCAGCCTGGCTCGATTCGCAACCACGACTTTCACGGACTTAGCCGACGCGGCATACCCACGTCTTCGTCTTCTACAGTCTTCCACAGAACCAGCGCCGTTCGTCAAGGAGTCCATCACACCAGCTATCACGAACATCGCATAACTACTGATCTCATTGCATCAAAAACTGAGCACCATTCTTTCACTTGCATAGGACCTTATCAAAACATTCGCTTTCCCCTACAATGGAACACAGACGCCCCATAAAGCACCTCAAGATTTACATATCGAACGCGAATTGTGTGAAACCGATAAAGACAGAATAGCAGACTTTCTGACAAGAGATAGAATTTACGTTGCGCTCATTTCGGAGACGCATTTAAAGGAGTCGACATGCACGTGTACCATACAGATTGGGTCGGTCGAAGAGGAGGCGCGACTGCCATCCTTGTCGAAAAAGAAATTCGTCATCACGAGGAATAACTTCCAAGACTACGACGGTTGGAAGCTACGGTGATGACCACTGCCATCGCCATAGGAAACACCACGTGCGTTGCTCCATACTTAAGTCCAAACGGGTACTTATAACCTTAAGACCTAAGTGGTCTCTTCGACGGTTTCGAAAGGGAACTGCTGGTAGGCGAACTCAACAGCAAGCTCACTGCTTGGAGCGCGAGAAAAACGAATACAAAGGATTAACAATTATTCGATTTAGAAGAGGACTTCAAGATTATTGTGATCGGTCCGAGGGACCCTACAAGAGTGGCACCTTTTGTCGACCAGCAAGCATCTACATCTACATCCATTCTCCGCAACCCACCTGACGGTGTGTGGCGGAGGGTACCCTGAGTACCTCTATCGGTTCTCCCTTCTATTCCAGTCTCGTATTGTTCGTGCAAAGAACGATTGTCGGTATGCTTCTGTGTGGGCTCTAATCTCTCTGATTTTATCCTCATGGTCTCTTCACGAGAAATACGTAGTGAAACGTCCCCTTTGAAAAATTATACATGATTGTGCTTAAACTGACACACAATATTTTTAGCGCAACGCAATCTGACTTTCAAAAATCCCTACTAAAGAATGGCCCTGACTAACATTAACCTATACCTTTCACATATCACTTACCTCACCAAAAATCTTCGTTACTCGAACTACTGCAATACAGCGAGCGCCACTACTGCCAGCTAAATAAAAGATTCAAACTACTGAAGGCACTAACTACTGATAGGCATAGTTAGCAAATGAAAGATTTTGATAGAGAACAAACAATGTATTTACCTTAATAGTCATAATATATATAGCACTTCATGATATACAGTATAACAAATTTCAAAACTCCGCCATCTCTCTCCCCACATCCACCACTGCTGGCGGCTCACCTCCAACTGCGCAACGCTACGCATTGTTAACATCCAGCTGCCGCTGCCCAACACTACAATGGCAGACAACAATGCAAACTAGCCACAGACTGCACACAGCACAGCCAGTGATTTTCATACAGAGCGCTACGTAACGTTGCCAATAAGAAAACATAAACAGCCTACTTACATAGCCCCCATGCTCCCCACAAAAAATTTTACAAATTGTTTTGGGCAGTGGCCAATAATGATTTGATAAAATTTTTCATAATTACAATAACAAAGAAATCAAATGCACACACTTATTGATACAATGTTGGTCAAAAGCTAAAATTTTCTCACAGTCCATAAAGACAGTCCTGATCGTTCATCACAGTAAATTAGCAGTGTTTTTCTCAAAGTCTGAGCAGTAAAAGAAAATGCACACGGAAGTAGTGGATTTCCATGCAATCTTGAAGAAGTAGTGTTGTCCTTCCAACGGAAAGACGGTTCTGACTCTTGACATGCAGACAGGTATTGGTCCACAACAGAGCCAACCCACAGCAGAGTCAGTCGAAATTTTGAAGAGTATTGGTAGGTAGGTCATCACAGAGCAGACCCACTGTAGTCCTGGTAGAGATTACGGTATTGGTGGGCCACCAGAGGTGCAGACCCACTGCAGTCCTTGTAGAAATAATGGTACTGGTGAGTCAGCAAAGGTTTAGACCCACTGTAGTCCTTGTAGGGATGGCCAGCAGCCATCTGTTGCGACTGTGCAGGTGCACAATCACCATCGAAGAGTCTTGCAGACAATATAGCAAGTCCATAACCACCACTTGTGCACTCACAAAGTTTTTGGAATTGTCCTTAGAACCAGCAATGCTGTTATCCAGTCCCTTGCTGAAATTTTAACACATGTGCAAACACTAATAGTCCCTACTTCTCACCTATTGTCCATATACTATGACCAACAGAAACGTGTGCAGTGAAATGGAACTTATAAGTTACTTAATTTGATTACAATTTTATAACATAAGAATACAATAACAAAGGTACAAAATACATCATTAAAGAAGATAACAATACAGATAACATTTGTAGTACAGGCTTTACAAAAGAATCGAAATAACATATACATCAGTGTTACAGGAATTACGACATGAGTATATACATAAAAGATCAGAATAACTTTCGAAACATCAACTTCACACATGAGCATTAAAACAAAACAGAACAAATAATGTTTAAACATCTTTACAAAGTAAATAACATAGTATTAGAAAAATTCTACAACGCAAGTCTTATCAGATAAACATATAAAGACAGGAAGAACATAAATACACAAGGGTACACAAACACATAGTGGGATAACACAAGGAAAGGACATGGTTTGTTTTACTGCACTATTTTGCAAACAAAACTTTCTTTACTAATCGGAGATCTCCCTTTGTTCTTCATTATTTCCAAAAAGTCGAATCTATACCTGCTTTCTGCACTTTTTTTTATAAAACTTCTCAGTGCATTTCTTCCAATTCATCATAGTTAGTTTCTTATATAGTCTACCCCCTCTTAAGCTAACTTAAATCTACTGAGCTCAGATATATATACCAAGGAAAAAGGCGATGCAGCAGCACATAACAAATTAACACAAACAGCAATGACAAAAAATGCCGATTTGCAAAGCAAGCAGCATTATAGAAATTAGCAAAGCAATTGCAATATGACAACTAATATAAGGCAATGTGCAGCAAACAAGAAAAATAAATCAGTAGTAAAACTGGCGTGACAGAGTAATACAAAGTGACATTCAGTAGCACTATGCATGGCAAACAGCAGCAGCAAATGCTATAACTTATACCTAAACATGGCAAGGCTCAAGCAGAAGAAATAGTACACTAAAGGCAACAATGCAGTTAAGGGAAATGTCTATGTAATTAAAGTGGTGCACCACAAGAAGTTGTTGTACCAAAAAATTACCAAGTACTTGAAAAGAAAATTCCATATGCAATTCCTGTGAAGGGAAATGTCTTTTTATGCTCCTTCGTTTTTTTTTAATAAATTGTAAAATTATTTACTGTATCTGTAGGCATAAAATATTTATATTAGTACATCTATTAAATTTTATTTTAACCAATGCTGCAGTGCAGCTAGAAACCAGATATCAAATGAAATAAGCAACTACGTACAAAGTAAAGCATAAGAACATCATTCAGTAGTCATGAGGCATTTCATAAGTTAGTAGAAAAATCTCTCAACTAGAAAGGCAGTAGTCATAATCAGGTGTATAGACATAAAAATATTTCTCGTCATTTCATTAGGCATTTCAGTAAATATCATAAATTAAGAGCTCCACAGTGTTATCATATGTTTTCAAGTTTGAGTGTGTCGTATTTGCGATGCTTTCTACAAAGGAATAACAATAGCGAGGATAATGGCCTCCCCTTTTTTTCTACCTGTGCCTCTGAAAAGGCACACGCTAATGGCTTTTTCTCCAGGTGTCTGACACAGCTGGGTGCCCACGACGCATTATGTGCAGGTGGTCACTTAACTTTCTTACGGAAATATTTACGACAGCAGTTTCCACTACAGTGGCAGTCTCATATAAAAAATTTCACAGGTCGAGAATTTGCGTTACAAATGTGTAGAAACAAAATCCTGTAAATATAACAGAGTCCAAAAAATTTTCGTCGGCATTGTAATACATTCACGCATTTACATACATTTCATAACTCTTGAAGTACGATTCTTGGTTTCCAACAACCTTTTTCACAAACCAGAGTCCCTAACCACTACTCATTATTCCTTACCTTATTCGTCGACATTTCTTCAGTATTTCATCATAATAAATACATATCATAATAAACATTCCTCAACAACATAATACACATCGTCATCATAATAATAACATCATAACACCTCAGTCAAATCTCAAAAACGTCGTAGCTTTCTGCAATAATTTCAAAACCTAAAAAATATTCTCTGCTCATTTCAATAGTGTCATCTACCTCAAACGTACTTTACAATCATGCTCCCTTACCAAATACATCATTCAAAGCTCTCATAGTATCACAATGGTTCCAAAAAAATATGAACAGTTCACAAAGTACAGACAAAACACAATTTCGTAAGTGTGAAGTTATCCAACTGTGTAATTACGTAAACACCTGTCACTGATGTAGTAAAAAAAATGTTTGTCTCTCTCAGTTAAATGATCAGATAGCTGTGTAATTATGTGTTAGAGAAATATGGTACCGATGTGTAAAGTTGTATAAGCAAATACCATATTAGCTAGGGCTCCTTGTGCATGCCAAACACATGGTACACAAAGTAAGCGTGTACCCCCCTGAGGATTAATGTAATTATACCCTCAGGTGTTACAGATTATTGCAATGGAATGAAATGTATCACGGAAAAACTTTGTATCATTGTACTTCAAATATCTTTAAAAATAAATGTTTTAAGTACAAAATTAATCACTGAAATACGTGTACTGTAGCGCTAAACTGTGCGTCTTGTTGTATGATAATCTCTGTGGAAGTGTCGTAGTTATCGTCCTCCGAAAGCTAAGTTCTGCAGAAGTCAATGTACTTACCTCATGATAAACAAAAGTGAAATGCTTTGCGTATAGATATCTTAGTTATTACGCTTATTGCCGTGATGAAGAAAGTACTGTGCTGTAACGTATTGTTGTGCTACAGAAAAGGCTGTTTCCTTGTAGCTATACCACAAAAGTATATACTAAAACATGTTTTACTTTGCAGAAGAATTCAGAAAAACTGTGCAGATATCAAACAGATACACCGCAAAAGCAACATTGTAAATTGTCACTCATTAGTAGCGTTGTGATAAAACCGTGTAGTTGTCACATAAACTAACCACTGTGTCATCTGGTATCTCACAGAAAGTACTTTAAATCCAGAATGTATTTTCAAGTAAACCAAAATGTTGCATTAAAATCTCATTAGCAGTACTGGTAAATGTTCTAAGTATGTGCGCCTTATAGTCGTTACGTAATCGTGCAACTAACAAGCAAGAATGTACACACACAAAAACGCTGTGTCGCCTGTTCACAATAACAATGCATTCGTAATTTCTGTTTAAATAAGTTCTCTTGGTTCTTGACTGGATATTTAACTTCAAACATTGTTGCATGTTAACAGAGTCTAAGTCTGACAAGCATACTAGTAATGTAAAGTGAAAAGTTTTATAGCAAAGACTAAGTTAAAAAGCAGATTATCTCTCAATAAATGGTTTTACATGTGAAATGTGGTGAAACCCTTTGCTCTTCCTAGTACGCAGAGTTTCAACTTTAACGCAATTATCATGTGGTATACGTCGATAAGGAATACTGGAATTTTTCTCAAGGTTAGCGTCTATGTTATTTTTCCCTGAGCCAGCGGGCTCACGTGGCTGCCTGCGGTGCGAGTCATTGTCTCTTTGTTGGCGCACGTCCTTATTGGGATTAGAAGACCTAACTTCTACAAATTCACGTTGTCGAGAGTGCCCTGCTCTGTTTGAATCTCGCCAATTCTGATGCAATTCAGGTCTGTCGTTTTGTTGGTAGTTTAGATAGTTTCTTGTTTGTCGGTCGTGGTGGAGAATTTCTCCCAGAATCGTAACTGCGTGGTGGACCGTTGCGTCTGAAGTTATTCTGTCTCCCGGGATAATAATAGTTCTGGTTGCCATATTGTCTGTTTCTACGACTGTCTCTGTTATAATCATTACTACGGAAATGCGATCTTTGTCTATAACTATTATTCTGCCAACGGTTGTCATACAGATGGTGTCTGTTTTGGTCACAATATGTGTTGTGAGAATAGCCTTGTCGTGTCCAGTTATTATTTCTTTCATCGCGGAATTGCGACGGATGTGACCTGTAATTGTTGTGTTCGTGTTTTCGCGTTCCGCGATTGTCAGTGTCAATTTCTAATTCTTGTAAGAGTCCCTGAAAAGCTTCAATGTCGTCTTTGCAACGTCCTGCCAAAATAATATGTCGTAAATGTTCAGGTAATTTGATTAAGCAAATGCGGATGAGTTCTGAGGGGCTGTATGGGTTTGACAGGTACTGATTCTTGTGCAACATGTCTTCAAAATATTTCACAAGACTGGAGAATTCAGATTGTTCGAAATGTTTCATCATTATGATGCTATGTTTCACTCGGTCTTGTGTAGCTTGAGACCAATATGCTGAGAGGAAGGCATGATAAAAATCTCCTTCACTGTGGCAATCGTGAATGACCGATCGCATTCTTACAGCTGGTTCATTCTCCAAGTAGCCACACATAAATTCTAACCTGTGCTCCAATGACCAGTTGGGAGGAAACCAATGAGAGAATTGATGGAGCCACGCTTGTGGATGAATGTCGTTGCCGGAATTCTTAAATGTTTTGAATTTACGTGTAGTAATAAACAGCTTATAGTCAAAGTCATCATGTCGGCGAGTCGCATATCGGTCATTGTTACGTCGTGTCGGCGGTTCCATCTCAAAATTCGGTGCACCTTGCCAATTTCTTTCATAATTTCCGAAATGCCCTGTGTTATTATTTTGTGGCTTTTCCGTATTCCTAAGTTCCTCTTCCCGTGTTGGAGCGCGAGTGTCCTCTGAAATATGAAATTTTTGTATTACTTGTGCCAACTGATCTTGTACTTCCCGGATTTCTCTTTTGTATTGCGTATTAATTTGATTCTGATTTTCTTTGAATTTCTTAATTTGTTCATACTCTTCTGTGTCAGTGATGGCTACAGGTCTTGTGTCATTCAGATCATCATCTACCTTTGCAGATAAGTTAGTGAACTGATCCGAAAGTTCGGCTACTTTCTCCGATAATGTACTTATTTCCTTAGTGTGTTTTTCTGAACCAAGTTTCAGAGTGTCCATTTGTGTTGAAATCGTATCTACTGTGTCCTTTAAGTTTTCTTGAGTTTTTGCAAGTTGCGTAACCGAATCGCTAGATGCAATTGAGTCAATTTTAGCTTGCAAGGTGTCGTGATTTTCATGAACAATAGTTTGCAGTTCTTTTATGGCTGCTTCGTGATTCTGTATTGCATTTTTATGACACGAAAAAATAGGTTGGAAATGCTCACAAATTTGTGTTTTTACGTAATTACAGACTTTTTGATATTTCGATTCGATGTTATGTAATTCAGTAGTTAAATCTTCACGTGTTTGTCTAACTTTTGAAGATTTTGTTCCATTGTGTCTAACTTTTTAAGATTTTGTTCCACTGTGTCTAACTTTTTAATATTTTGTTCCACTGTGTCTAACTTTTGAAGATTTTGTTCCATTGTGTCTAACTGTTGCTGTGTTTGTCTCTGGTGTTGTTCCATTGTGTCTAACTTTTGAAGCTTTTGCTGTGTTTGTCTCTGATTTTGTTCCATTTGTTGCATTAATTGCAATAATAATGTATTAGAGTCTGGACTGTGTTTCTCTATGCTTTTTGGCAGTGCATTTTCACCGGCAACATTCACGTTTTGACAAGCAGAAAATGTGTCTTGACTCATTTGAGAAAACGGTGAGGACCCAAAACCTGAATCTACAGTATTTGCAAAATTGTGTCCTGTCATTTCGGAGTCCTGAGGCGAGCGATTGGCGAGCGATCTATCGATATTACTTCCCTGTTCACTAATTGTTTCACTGCCTACGCCATTGTTTGCCGCCCGCTCCATTTCCCTATGCACAATTACCAAATTACTATGTTGAACATTAGTTAATTCATTACACGGTGGCGCTAACACACTGCTTTCGTCTTCACTGTCATTTCTCAGTTTACTTTGGAGCCTAGTATTACGTTTTTCACACGCTATAATTGTCACAATATTTCACACGATAACACAGAAAAGCACAATTTGAAGAGCAAACTAACAAAACATATTAACATAGCATTGAAAATAATATCTAGTTAATTGCAAGCGCAGCTGCGAAATACTTGGTGCAAATCTACATGCATGCCACAACTGTGTACAACAATGAAAAACTACAACTACAAAGGAAATTCACTCTATAATTACGCGCTAGCAATAAACAAAAGCTACACTAATTACACAAACTACAACAAAAAAAAATCAGAAGATTCCAGTGAGGTATCCTCGGCTAAGGGTCGACATATGAAACGTCCCCTTTGAAAAATTATACATGATTGTGCTTAAACTGACACACAATATTTTTAGCGCAACGCAATCTGACTTTCAAAAATCCCTACAAAAGAATGGCCCTGACTAACATTAACCTATACCTATCACAAATCACTTACCTCACCAAAAATCTTCGTTACTCGAACTACTGCAATACAGCGAGCGCCACTACTGCCAGCTAAATAAAAGATTCAAACTACTGAAGGCACTAACTACTGATAGGCATAGTTAGCAAATGAAAGATTTTGATAGAGAACAAACACTGTATTTACCTTAATAGTCATAATATATATAGCACTTCATGATATACAGTATAACAAATTTCAAAACTCCGCCATCTCTCTCCCCACATCCACCACTGCTGCGCAACGCTACGCGCTGTTAACATCCAGCTGCCGCTGCCCAACACTACAATGGCAGACAACAATGCAAACTAGCCACAGCCAGTGATTTTCATACAGAGCGTTACGTAACGTTGCCAATAAGAAAACATAAACAGCCTACTTACAGTAGGAGGGAGCAATATACTGCTTGACTCTTCGGTAAAGGATTGTTCTCGAAACTAACAAAAGCCCGTACCGAGCTGCTGAGCGTCTCTCCTGCAGAGTCTTCCACTGGAGTTTATCTATCATCTCCGTAACGCTTTCGAGATTACTGAATGACCCTGTAACGAAGCGCGCTGCTCTCCATTGGATCTTTTCTATCTCTTCTATCAAACCTATCTGGTACGGATCCCACACTGCTGAGCAGTATTCAAGCAGTGGGCGAACAAGCGTACTGTAACCTACTTCCTTTGTTTTCGGATTGTATCTCCTTAGGATTCTTCCAATGAATCTCAGTCTGGCATCTGCTTTACCGACGATCAACTTTATATGATCATTCCATTTTAAATCACTCCTAATGCGTACTCCCAGATAATTTATGGAATTAACTGCTTCCAGTTGCTGACCTGCAATTTTGTAGCTAAATGATAAGGGATCCATCTTTCTATGTATTCGCAGCACATTACACTTGTCTACATTGAGATTCAATTGCCATTCCCTGCACCATGCGTCAATTCGCTGCAGATCCTCCTGCATATCAGTACAATTTTCCACTGTTACAACCTCTCGATACACCACAGCATCATCTGCAAAAAGCCTCAGTGAACTTCCGATGTCATCCACCAGGTCATTTATGTATATTGTGAATAGCAACGGTCCTATGACACTCCCCTGCGGCACACCTGAAATCACTCTTACTTTGGAAGACTTCTCTCCATTGAGAATGACATGCTGCGTTCTGTTATCTAGGAACTCCTCAATCCAGTCACACAATTGGTCAAGCAGAAGTCCTTGATATAGCAGTTCTCAAGATTGTCAACGTCAGCCTCCAATTCCGGGTGATCAATGACTTGTCATCACATCAACAAGCCGGTGACGGGAATACTGGCGAGGGCACACATCCCGCTGCTGCCACATAGCACGAGGTATACCGAATGGCCTCTGATTCAGCGTTTTCTGGACAACAACGTTCGGACAACACGAAGTCTCATCGAGGGCCGCCATCGACGCACCGATACAGATGTTAAGGACCAAAATCCAAACGGCGAAACGCCGTCAACAACATGAATTTGAGGCGTTTGCCCCACGTCTGCAAGCCATCAAAACACCAGGGAATTATATCAGGAGACGGTTGATCCGCTTCAGAAATCCTGAAGATAGAAGACAGATGGACCAACTGAACAGGGAACTTCACAAATGTCTCTGAGTGGCATCAGAAAGTCTGGGAAACCACGATGTCTGACTTCTTGCTACGGACGCATGACGAGTGGTGTTGTGACTTAGCAAGACAGCCAAGTCACAACGAGAGGAAGCCGAAAGGCACGCGTTAAGCTCACGCAGATTGGCGTGAGGTCTGGAACAGGACAATATCTTGAGAATGGCAAATAAAGTACGTAGTTGATATAATACTTAACTTTAATCCACAATTGTAGAACATCTCTCTTGACGGTACATGTTATAACCACGATATATATAGCAAAGGATTATGGCGCCTTGCTAGGTCGTAGCAATTGACGTAGCTGAAGGCTATGCTAACTATCGTCTCGGCAAATGAGAGCGTATCGGTCAGTGTAGCTTCGCTAGCAAAGTCGGCTGTACAACTGGGGCGAGTGCTAGTACGTCTCTCTAGATCTGCCGTGTGGTGGCGCTCGGTCTGCTATCACTGACAGTGGCGACACGCGGGTCCGACGTATACTACCGGACCGCGGCCGATTTAAAAGCTACCACCTAGCAAGTGTGGTGTCTGGCAGTGACACCACATTCCTCCCCCGCAAATCGGCGAACGGTTGTGTTATAAGGCTTCCACCCGTCGTGGGGAGGACCCCATGTTGACGTATGCGACGAGGTGGGGAGCCTAACTACAGGCGAGGCTGTGCCACCCGCACCCGGCCATTCGGTCCGAGGGGAGCTAGGAAACGCCTGAAAACCTAGTCCAGGGTGCACGCCAACATGCGGTGTATGCGCCCGTAGAGAGACAGAAGGGGCCGAAGGGTCGACCTCCATCGGGGCGGGGCACCCGACGGGTGAAGACGACATCTGGTCCGGAGCGGGCAAGAGTTCCATGTCAGAGGACAGCTGGTCACGGGAAGCGATCGGCGGCGCGTGACCCAGGGAGGCGCCTGGCGGTTGCAGCGAAGCGTCCACTGCGGGCGTCGCCAGCGGGAGAACAGGCGGTGGCGGCGGCGGCGGTGGCGGCGCGTCGCCATGGGGCAAAATGGAAGGCAGCGTCGGTAACATCTGGGGATGAGGCGAGGCAGTAGATGGGTCCCCAGGGCGCTGACCGGACGGCACCGTCGCTGAAAGCAGACGGGGAGCGGCAGAACCCGTGCGACGACAGAGGCGCAGCTGATTGAGATGCCGACGCACCTCACCAGAGGCCCCCAAAACCAGATACATAGCGCGGCCGAGGCAGCGAAGAATGCGCCCTGCGAGCCAACGCCGGGAACCGCGATAGTTGCGATAGTATACAACGTCGCCTGGAGAAAAAGCAGGTTGCTGCCGCTGCACAGGAACCTGATGCGGCGGATGCAGCAAAGACATCAAGGTTCGATGAGGACGACCGTGGAGCAACTCAGCCGGCGAGCGATCATCTCGGGGCTGAGATCGATACGAAGACAAAAAGAGCAATAACGCGTCCTCCCGAGAATGCGACTCTTTCAACTTCAACATCTGGGACTTGAAAGTCCGGACCAATCGTTCAGCAGAACCGTTTGACTGAGGCGAAAACGGCGCGGATGTCAGATGTTGAATACCATTGGCCTTGCAGAATGACTGAAATTCTGCGGACATGAATTGTGGGCCATTGTCGGAAACAATAGTCTGTGGAAGACCTTCAATACAAAAGATAGCGGATAACGCTTGGATGGTGGCAGATGACGTCGTGGAAGACATCTGGACAACAAAAGGAAAATTACTGAAGGAATCGACCACAACCAACCATCGAGCATTCCAAAATAGACCAGCAAAATCTATGTGTAAGCGTTGCCAAGGGGAAGTGGCTTTCGGCCATGCAAAGAATTTCCGCGGTGGTGCGGATTGTTGTTCGGCACACGCCATGCAAGAAGAGCACATATTCGTAATCACAGCATCGATTCCGAACCAAGTACAGTGCTGACGAGCAAGTTGTTTCGTTCTCACTATACCCCAATGTCCTTGGTGGAGAAGCTGTAAGACAGAGGACTGTAACGAACGTGGAACCACGACTCTGGACTGATCATTATCAGAACGCAACAGCAAAACACCACGTCGAACAAAAAGTCTCTCCTTGTGAGCAAAAAATCGGCGAACCAACGGATCCTCGATCCGTGATTTCGACAAGGGCCATTGCGTAGCAACAAAACGCAAAACGGTAGCAAGGACAGGGTCAGCAGCTGTGGCTGTAGCTACACGACGAAAATCAATCGGAAACGATTCGACTACGTCATCGGTTTCCGCATCAATGAACATGCAAGCAAGTTCGGAAGAATCGTAAGCTCTATCCTCAGCAACAGGCAAACGGGACAACGCATCGGCGTTTCCGTGCTTAGCAGTGGACCGATACAAGATATCGTAGCGGTACTGCGAGAGGAAAATAGACCAGCGAATGAATTTCTGCGCTGTACGTGGAGGTACAGGCTTGTTCGGATGAAAAAGCGATGTCAAAGGTTTGTGGTCTGTGATGATGGTAAAGTGACGACCATACAAGAAATCGTGAAACTTAGTAACACCAAATACAAGAGCCAAGGCTTCTTTCTCTATCTGTGAATAATTTCTTTGCGCAGACGAGAGCAATTTGGACGCAAAGGCAATAGGGCGATCATGCGAGCCATCTTTGTGCGCAAGCACAGCACCGATCCCGAAATCTGATGCATCTACCATCAACAAAAGGGGTTTCTGGGGATCGAATGGCGTAAGGCAAGTATTTGAAAGCAACGCCGATTTCAACTGGCAAAAGGCGCGTTCGCATTCCATCGTCCAAACGAACGGAACACCTTTACGGCGTAAGCGATGAAGCGGAGCTGAAATGGTAGAGGCATGGGGAACATAACGATGATAGTAATTAATTTTTCCCAACACACTCTGCAGCTGCTTCAAATTCTGCGGCGAAGGCAAGTCCTGTATGGCACGGAGGTGCTCTGGACTCGGATGTATGCCTTGGGCATTGATTACATGTCCCAGATATGGTAAGTCCCGAGCAAAAAACACACATTTGTCCTTCCGCAAGCGAAGACCATTTTGTCGCAAGACCTGAAATAATGTCCTGAGATTGGATAAATGTTCTTCTTCTGTCTTTCCGGAGATCACAATATCGTCCAGATAGTTCGCTGCAGTAGGGACCGACGCACAAACAGTTTGCAGATATTGCTGAAACAATGCAGGGGCGGACGCACACCCGAATGGCAGTCGTTTGAATCGGTACAAACCAAGATGCGTGTTAACCACCAAGACGCGCTTGGATTCTTCGTCCACCGGTATTTGCAAGTACGCATCTGCTAGGTCCAACTTCGAAAAATATTTACACGGGCACATTTTGTCAAAAAGATCTTCCGGGCAGGGTAAAGGATAAGTGGCAATCACTAGTTGTGGATTCACTGTAGCTTTGAAGTCCACACAAAGTCTCAGTTTTCCGGAAGGTTTCGGCAAAATTACAAAGGGTGAGGCCCAGAGAGAAGCCTGCACACGTTCAATCACACCTTGTGATTCCAAATCATTTAATGTTCTTGCGACCTCATCAGGCAATGCGTGGGGAACATTGCGCGCTCTGAAAAATTTCGGTTGCGCGTTTACTTTCAGTTCCAAATGTGCTTTATAGTTCTTAGTGCAACCGAGGCCTGGTGCAAAAATGCCTGCAAATTCTTCACATAGACGAGAAACACTGGCTGAAGGCACAGTCTGGTTCACTGATAGGACCTGATTTACTATAGACAAGTTAAACAACTGAAATAAATCTAAACCAAACACGTTCACTGCAGAAGAAGAATGAAGGACGTAAAAAGACACAAGTTTTGTTTGTCCCTTGTATGTTGCAAGAAGGCTGCACTGTCCTAACACAGGGATATTCTGACCTGAATAACTATGTAACGTAACATTTGCGGCACGCAACGGAGGTTGCTCAGTTGTTTGTACGTGTCGTGATTGATTAGTGAAACTGCAGCTCCGGTATCGAGCTGGAATGGGATCACATTGCCATGAATGTCCAAGTCTACAAACAGTTTACTGTCCTGCTGACGACAAGAGCGACTGTCTCGTGCAATTTGAACAGACACTGGTACAGAATCACTTGCTAATTGACGTGATTTCTGGCGACGTCGACGCACACTTTTTGTGGGATGAACACAGTCACTGTTAGAGAGAGTGGCACTGGGCGGAGTGGAATGAACTACATGAATGTCCATGGACGAAGGTTCACGAGCCTGAGTATTATTGGTTCGATTCCGGCGCGAAGCAAAGGGCCTGGAATGGTTTTTAGTGTCCGATCGGAGCTTTTTCTGGCAAACACTCTGAACATGTCCTCGTTTATTTCAGAAAAAGCAAATAGCTTGGCGTGACGGGCAATTCTCACGCGAATGTCTGGTTGCACACCGCGGGTATGATTTTAGCACTGCATTTGCTTGCTGCCGCGGGACGCGTGGTTGAGAGCTTGGCGGCAGCTGCGCGGACGAGCGCGAGGGCTGTTTATTGTTGCGTGCAGCTCGCCCGGCGGGCCGGTTAACGTGACACATGGCTGGCGAAGGTTCAAACGATTCCTGAGCAAAGTCAAGTGTGTCTTGCCTATCCAATATGTCCATCACTTGTTGAAGGGAGGGATTGACTAGTTTCAAAATTTGCTCCCGTATACGAACATCAGAAACGTTCTGTGCAATTGCATCACGTACCATTGTATCTGAATAAGGGACACCACATTCACACTCGAAAGCACAATCCCTAGTAAGGCCTAGCAAAGTTGCAACCCACTGCCGATTAGTTTGACCGGCCGTACGTTTGGTACGAAAGAATGTATACCTTTTTGCAACTACATTGACAGATTCCTTGAAATATGCATCTAATGCAGACAAAATTTCTTCGTAGGACAGAGTTGCTACGTCGCGTCGGGGAAACAATTTCACTATCACTCTGTACGTCTGGACGCCGACACACGACAATAAGTGAGGCTGCCGCTCAATACCTTGAATTCTGTAGGCGGCGAGATGGAATCCAAATTGGCGTGACCACTCCGTCCAGCTTTCCAGTGCCGCATCTAATTGACGAAAAGGTGGTGCAACTGCGTGTTGTGGCTGCGGTAGCGGTGGAGCGGTGGCTGCCGCATCGTTTTGCGTTGCACTTTGACACCCTGGACGAGCTGTCCAAGGGCATCCAATAACGCCTGCGTCTGCTGATTCTGCAAGCGATAAAAGTCGGACACTACATCCGGAGATTGTGGCCAAGCCATGACACAGGTAAATTAGGGCAATACGAACGCTAAATCCTCTTTTGAGACTCGTCGCCAAATATGTTGTGACTTAGCAAGACAGCCAAGTCACAACGAGAGGAAGCCGAAAGGCACGCGTTAAGCTCACGCAGATTGGCGTGAGGTCTGGAACAGGACAATATCTTGAGAATGGTAAATAAAGTACGTAGTTGATATAATACTTAACTTTAATCCACAATTGTAGAACATCTCTCTTGACGGTACATGTTATAACCACAATATACATATTAAAGGATTATGGCGCCTTGCTAGGCCGTAGCAATTGACGTTGAAGGCTATGCTAACTATCGTCTCGGCAAATGAGAGCGTATCGGTCAGTGTAGCTTCGCTAGCAAAGTCGGCTGTACAACTGGGGCGAGTGCTAGTACGTCTCTCTAGACCTGCCGTGTGGTGGCGCTCGGTCTGCTATCACTGACAGTGGCGACACGCGGGTCCGACGTATACTACCGGACCGCGGCCGATTTAAAAGCTACCACCTAGCAAGTGTGGTGTCTGGCAGTGACACCACAAGTGGCAAGTCGTGAACAACCTGCGTCACCAAACCGAGCAGTACGTGGCGCAGGTGGTCTGTTATACGACACACTGACACAAGCGGAAATGTATGCCGACGCAGATCAGCAGCAGATGACAAATTCACCTCCACCGGCACAAGATGACAAAGGCCTACGCTACGAGGAGCAAGTTCGGACAGAACTTACGATTTTCCTGAATGCATCAACGCAATTCCAAGCACAATTTCCCACTACGGCAGAAATTATATAACTCATTCATAAAACGGCCAACAAGTCGCGGCCAACTACTTCGTCACCAATGGAGACTTAAAACATCTCCCCAGGAAGCCACCGGTCCTAATCACAAGAATTATGAACAATTGTCTCCGCCATTCATACTTTCCACAGGCGTGGAAGGCGACAGTGGCAGCACGGCTGCCGGAACACGGGAAGCATCTCTCACTTCTGAGCAATTACAGCCAAATCAATCTTCTACCAACGCTGGGGAAGCTTCTCGAACGGGACTACTCAAGAGACTACAAGACACTTTGATACGAGATAACATGATTAAAGTGGAACATTTCGGGTTCCATAGAAAACTCTCCGCCCAACTTCAAATACTCCGGATTACCATAACATGCAAGACAATTGGAATACACAGTATTGAACAGTTGAAGTGTCCTTGGACCTCGAGAAAGATAACTATAAAGTATGGCTGAAAACTTGATTGTGAAGTTGCACAAAAAAAAAAAAAAATACGATGAACGACTGCTTCGTCAAACTAGACTACTGGCCATTAAAATTGCTACACCAAGAAGAAGTGCAGATGATAAACGGGTATTCATTGGACAAATATATTATACTACAACTAAAATGTGATTACATTTTCACGCAATTTGGGTGCATAGATCCAGAGAAATCAGCACCCAGAACAACCACCTCTGGCCGTAATAACGGCCTTGATACGCCTGGGCACTGAGTAAAACAGAGCTTGGATGGCGTGTACAGGTACAGCTGCCCATTCAGCTTCAACACGATACCACAGTTCATCAAGAGTAGTGACTGGCGTATTGTGACGAGCCAGTTGCTCGGCCACCATTGACCAGACGTTTTCAATTGGTGAGAGATCTGGAGAATGTGCTGGCCAGGGAAGTAGTCGAACATTTTCTGTATCCAGAAAGGCCCGTACAGGACCTGCAACATGCGGTCGTGCATTATCCTGCTGAAATGTAGGGTTTCGCAGGGATCGAATGAAGGGTAGAGCCACAGGTCGTAACACATCTGAAATGTAACGTCCACTGTTCAAAGTGCCGTCAGTGGGAACAAGTGGTGACCGAGACGTGTAACCAATGGCATCCCATACTATCACGCCGGGTGATACGCCAGTATGGCGATGACGAGTACATGCTTCCAATTTGCGTTCACCGCGATGTCGCCAAACAGGGATGCGACCATCATGATGCTGTAAACAGAATCTGGATTCATGCAAAAAAATGACGTTTTGCCATTCGTGGACCCAAGTTCGTCGTTGAGTACACCATCGCAGGCGCTCCTGTCTGTGTTGCAGCGTCAAGGGTAACCGCAGCCATGGTCTCCGAGATGGTAGTCCATACTGCTGCAAACGTCGTCGAACAGTTCGTGCAGATGGTTCTTGTCTTGGAAACGTCCCCATCTGTTGACTCAGGGATCGAGACGTGGGTGCACGATGCTTTACAGCCATGCGCATAAGATGCCTGTCATCTCGACTGCTAGTGATACGAGGCCGTTGGGATCCAGCACGGCGTTCCGTATTACCCTCCTGAACCCACAGATGCCATATTCTGCTAACAGTCGTTAGATCTCGACCAATGCGAGCAGCAATGTTGCGATACGATAAACCGCAATCGCGATAGGCTACAATCCGACCTTTATCAAAGTCGGAAACGTGGTGGTATGCATTTCTCCTCCTTAACACGAGGCATCACAACAACGTTTCACCAGGCAAAGCCAGTGAACTACTGTTTGTGTATGAGAAATCGGTTGGAAACTTTCCTCATGTCAGCACATTGTAGGTGTTGCCACCGGCGCCAACCTTGTGTGAATACTCTGAAAAGCTAATCATTTGCATATCACGGCATCTTCTTCCTGTCGGTTAAATTTCGCGTCTTTAGCACGTCATCTTCGTAGTGTAGCCAGTAGCCAGTGGCCAGTAGTGTACTTGATAATTTCCTACAAGACAGGAAATTCTCAGTGGTATCGACGACAAGAACTCTGCCAAGAAACCAGTCCATGCAATCTCGCCAGCACTTTTCAACACCTACGTCAACGATGTACCTACAGTTCCAGATATGTCATTTAACCTCTATGTTGAAGATTCAGCGTTTTTAACAAGATAGATAAAGGGACTGCGTGGTTGCAGCGAGCATTGGATCTCATGGAGAGATGGGCACAGCTTCACAAGATTACCACCAACCCGAAAAAGAAACCGTGGCCAGTATTTTAACGTAGAAGAAAAGAAGAAAGTCGGACTAAGAAATGTTGAGACTCACACCCCGTTCTTCAAGAGTAAGAATCTGAGTGTTGCTGCAAAGGTGAGACTATATGGATCCACGGTGAAGCCCACA
The DNA here is from genome assembly GCF_023898315.1 of Schistocerca nitens. Lineage (NCBI taxonomy): Eukaryota > Metazoa > Arthropoda > Insecta > Orthoptera > Acrididae > Schistocerca > Schistocerca nitens. The sequence continues at coordinate 405,258,235 of NC_064618.1, forward strand.
CTGCTACATGGAGCGACCTCCTGGGGCAGAGGATGCTTCACCAATTTCAAGAAGCTCCAAGTCATAAAAAAACAAATGTCTCCGATGGATCCTCGGACTACACTGGAGGTCAACGAAACTCCACCAAGCACTCCACGAAAACTGCCTACGCCCAAAAGTGCGAGAAAAGGCCCAAAAGCTGCTTGACAAGATCGACGCACTACGTCAGTCCACCCATCAGTTAGCGAGCAGACATAATTATTCCCAAACAATGGCACAAATATAAACTACCACGATACATCGCGGCAGACGATAGAGATGCGCCTACAGGACACTAAATAACCTCAATTCAAGTGCGACTCACCATCCCTACACACAAAACGACCAGTTTGTGTGCCCCACATCAGTGAATGAAGAGCAATACTGATAGTCGGAAACCTCTCCCTTACCTAACACCTAGCATGGGCTCCAGCACCACCACACACATACATTTAAAGAAAAAGAAAAGTTCACGACAGTCAGTTTTAGTCCCTGACGATGATGATGGAAGCAGTAATGGAAAACTTGAAATTTTATCCGAATTTGACGTGACAAGTAAACCAAGAACGCTGTTAGCCTCTCTGTTCTGAATCTAAATATGAGTAGTCACAGTTGCCCATTAAATGAACCAGAATATGCTTTAAATTAACAACAGCCAAATAAAGCTACACACGGCTTCTTACTGCTACATTACAATTGCGAAAGAACAAAAAAAAAAAATTATCAAAACTACTAACACTGCACAAGTAGCACAACGAAACGGTATAAGATTACACGTGACTAATAACTTATTACAATTAAAGCGTAACACTGACGACGTTAAGGAACAGCACAACTTTCAACTAGTTATCTCACGGCGAAGGCAAGAAATCATTTACATTTAACCTCCACAAACGGATTCCATGGGCCAATTATCCATCCACTGTGATTGCTCGACACCCAGGAAGACAGACTTAAGCCGACGCCTCCATTTATCCGAATTCAATTGACCAAACTCCTTTTACCTTGGAAAGTCATCGCCTCCACACACCGCGGCTATACCGGCAGGTCCCATCCGAAGCTCAGTGTGGGTATGGATAGACAGCACGCTGTGCCCCAGTGCAGACCCACACCACAACTGGCTGGATAAGACTTCATCCACTCAAAACGAAGCTGGCCGCTGTGGCCGAGCGGTTCTAGGCGCTACAGTCTGGAGCCGAGCGACCGCTACGGTCGCAGGTTCAAATCCTGCCTCGGGCATGGATGTGTTTGATGTCCTTAGGTAAGTTAGGTTTAATTAGTTCTAAGTTCTAGGGGACTGATGACCTCAGAAGTTAAGTCGCATAGTGCTCAGAGCCATTTGAACCATTTTTGAACTCAAACGAAAGCATTCAAAACTGGCAAACAGAGCCAAGGCGTAAGGCAGAGTGCCCTCAAAGACAGACCCCAAGCCGTCCCGTGTACCAACTTTAACTACCGATGGCACAACTTCTTCGTCTCCTAGAGGGCAGCGATACCATGCGTCCACGAGGTCGAGGCGAATCTTTGGGATCGACTCCGTTTCTCTTCAAAATACAGCGTATGAAAGATCCTGACAGCATCAGGATAGGCGACGTAAGACTGGGCATAATTTACGTATAGGTCTGAAATGCAATGATGTTGTGCTACGGCATGTGACCATGTGAAGGTGAATACCCGTGGAGAGCTATAATTTTTAAGGCTGTGACAATCATTCCCGACTCGCCAGTAATTTGAAGAGGGTGTGTCAATTTCTTCGGCGAAGTCAGCGTTGTAGCTACATTGTAGGTAGAAAATATTGAGCATTTATTGTAAAACATAACCTCTGAAGAAAACAAGTATCTTTAAAATTTCTTTTTTATCAATGTCTTTGTTAATGATAACATTTGTGCAATATAAGTTCATTTCTGCCTTCTATACATTACCAAAACTTAAAACCGGAGGCAGTTGGCTTTCATTATTAATTCATTGCACAGTGCAGTACCGTAAGAGACTATCATACTGCAGTGCTGTTCCTGTAGTCCAGCTTTGATCTAAATAAATCAATGGATTTACGGAATTTCCAGCATAGCTGAGTCAATAGCCAAGCTTCGCCGGGTAAATATCACACACGAATTGCGACTAACTAGCCATGGATATGAATTTAAAGTTTTCCAAGAGTTGACTGTTCAGTTTAAACAAATACCTAGAGCTAATTTACTCAATACGTGACCTCGTTAGTATAAGAGGTATTTGCTGGGCCAAGTTAGGTGAAATTCACACTCGTCGCTGTTTGGCTGCTGATTTATTGCCTTAATTCCACAGCAGAGCGTTTCCGATTTGTTGCTATTTGGTAAATATTGTTAGGTTCTATGGCCCTCGTCTGCTCTGATCTATTACAGATACGTCAACATCTACATGGCTACTCTGCAATTCATACTTAAGTATCTGGCAGAGGGTTCACCGAACCATCTTCAGACTATTTCTCTAGCGTTCCACCCTCTAACGGCGCATGGGAAATACGGACACTTAAATCTGCGAGTGCGCGCTCCGATTTATTGTATAATTTCTCGATATGTATTTGAGCGCCAACAGTACAATACTGCATTCCGAGGAGAAATCTGGTGACTGCAATTTCGTGATAAGACCTCGCCTTAATGAAAAATTCTTTTGTTTTAATGATTGCCAACCCACCTCGCGTATGATATTCGTGACACGCTCTCCTCTGTTCAGCGACAGTACAAACGAGCTGCCATTCTTTAAACTTTCTCGATGTCCTCCGTCAATACCATCTGGCAAGGACCCCTTACCGTGCAGCAGTATTGCAAAAGAGAACGGAAAAAACACAGCGTACGCAATCTCTTCAGTAGATACATTGCATCTTCTAAGTGTTCTGCCAGCGAAACGCAATATTTGGTCCGGCTTCCCCACAACATGTTCTATGTCATCGTTCAGGTGTAACCTGTTTGTAATTGTACTCTCTACGTATTTAGTTGCATTTACAGCCATTAGAGTTATGTGGTTTATCGAGTTACCGGAATAGTATGGATGACCTCACCACTCATTATTTAGAGTCAACTGTCACTTTTCGCATCATACGTATCTCTTGCACACAGTATTTTGCAATTTGTTTTTCCCGTTGGATGACTTTACTAGGCGGTAAATGACAGCATCACCTGCAGATAATCTAAGATTGGTGCTCGGATTGTCTCCTAAATCGTTTATGTAGATTAGTAACAGTTGAGGGCCTATAATATTTCCTTGGGGAACACCAAATATCACTTTTGTTTCAGTCGATTACTTTCCGTCAATCATTACGAACTGTGACCTTTACGACTAGTAATCACGAATCCAACCATACAGTTGAGACACGGAATTTGATTAGAAGCCGTTTGTGAGGAAAGGAGTAAAAGCCTTCTGGGTCGTTAGAAATATGGAATCAGTTTGAAGCCCCCTTCGATAGCACACATTACTTCGTGTAAATAACGAGCTAGTTATGTTTCACAAGTACGACGTTTTCTGAATCTGTGCTAAGTGCAAATATGTTGTTTTCATCTAGGTAATTCGTGATGTCTGAACACAGTATATATTCAAAAATCCTACTGCAAATCGACGTCAGCAACTGGTTCTTCTCGCAACCCATGTATTTATCCTCAGCGTAACGCTGAGTACAGTGGTAATGGAGCACGTGGACCTGATTTAACATTACGATGAAGTAACGTACGTCAAGTAAACAACGACACTAAAACTTTACAACATGCAGCATGTGATGACAACTTGAAAAGCAGCTTCATTTAACTTCTCTGTGACGCAGATACGAGCCCTACCAAATTTCACAATTCCGTTTCAGTAATTACGATAGAATTTGCAGAATGTTATCATTAACACGGGAGGATATATTGAAGGGAAGAGGAGGTAAACAGAGACTTGATAAGATATGTGCACAGCGAGAAGGATTTGGCAGAACACTGAAAGCTGTAAGTCGAAACCAGACTCTTGCAGTAGACAGCACTTCTTCATAATTATTAAGATCTTTGGGAGAACCATTATTTCAAAACTGTTCCTAGTAAGTAAGATCTATGAAACAGACGAAATAATCTCATATTTCAAGAAGAACCTAATAATTACATGTTCAATAGAGGCAGATGCTGACAGGCATGAATATTACAAAAAGATGAGCTTGATAAATAATGGCTGCAAAATAGTAACACGAATTATATTTGAGTCCGGAGAAACGTAGGAACATGGGAGGCGATACTGTCACCATGGCTTATCTTAGACGATAGACTGAAGAAAGTCAAAGCTATATTTACAGCATTTTTAGGTTTAAAGGAATCTTTTGACAACGTTTATCTCCAGCCCAGCTGCAGTTATAAGAGTTGACGGACGTGAAAGGGAAACACTGGTTGAGAAAGTAGTGAGGCATGCTTGAAGCCTGGATGTTGCTGAATATGTGAGCAAGCAGTAAACAAAACGAAAGAGAAATTTGGAAAGAGTATGCAAGTTGAAGGTGGAGAAATAAAAACTTCAAAGTCTGCCATTGACATTGAAATGCCGTCAGAGACGGCAAAGAACTTGGAAAAGTGGCATGAACGCTCATCGTAGACGTGGTTGCCCATTGACCGGAATGTTATCTTCCTTGCAGAACACGATTAGCACGTACATCTGTTGACATTTTGTTTGATTATACCGTGAATTATACATCACACGGGGAAATTGCCGTTTGTTGCTTTAATTTTGGACGCCTGCGTAGTTTCGGAAAACAGAATGTGGTAATTTAGCCTCTTCTTCGGTTTGGTGGCAGTATTACCATAGTGTGATTGGATTGATGATTTTGGTCCGTTTACTGATTTAGCGTAAGACCAAAACTTCTTAGAATTTTATTGGGATCAGCGTAGAGGATTTCATTTTCGAATTCGTCAAACGCTTGAAACAAGGCTCTGCGTACGCTTAGTTCAGATTAAATTAGTCAGGAAGGCTTTGGTTACTTTCAGATCTGTGCAGAAGTTCTCTTTGCTTTTGGAGTAACTTATTAAAATGATTGTAGAAGACGGCGTATCACGCCCATTCGTCACAAGTTCGTTCAGCATGTAAGCTGAAGTGATTCCTCGGTCTTGTAAAGAGAATATGGATTCTTACTGTTGTGATACATTACTGTATCTGAACGTGCTAACTCCATAAGGGTGCACACTCAAAGAACGCGGGTTACCAGCATAGTAGAACCCAGCACGAGGCCGCCTGAACCTACCCCCTTGTTATCTAGTAGGGCAGCACATAATGGCAGCCGGATGTCAGCGCCGAATGATGCGGACACACTCCTGCATCGAGCCGGATTATACGAGACACTATTTGCAGCATCAGCGCTGCCATTGGGCTACCCACGGCGGTGACAAAATTACGAGGCGCGCGCGCTGCGGTCTTTCTCAAACGATTTTACAGGAACTATTCAGTGGACAGATTCGATGTTGTTCGTTATTTACGGCTTCATATGTCATACAATGGATGTTTTGAATATTTAGTTCTGGCCTGTATCCATTTTCTCTTTATTGACAGTACGTATAGGCATACGCCGAAGGCCGGCCGAAGTGGCCGTGCGGTTAAAGGCGCTGCAGTCTGGAACCGCAAGACCGCTACGGTCGCAGGTTCGAATCCTGCCTCGGGCATGGATGTTTGTGATGTCCTTAGGTTAGTTAGGTTTAACTAGTTCTAAGTTCTAGGGGACTAATAACCTCAGCAGTTGAGTCCCATAGTGCTCAGAGCCATTTGAACCATTTGAACCATACGCCGAAGTTTAAAGCAAAATTCCATATGTTAGCTAAATTTCATGTACAGCAGTACATGACCTAATATGCACCGAACACAAAATCGTAGGAACTACCATTTTTCTTTGCAAACTTACTTAAAGGCGAAATATCGTAGTAATTAGGAATGATGAGCAATCCACCATATAATTCTATAAGTAACTAAAAAAATCAAAAATTATACTGAATATTTTCTGTAAAATCGTGTAAGAAAGGCTGCAGAAGTAACGGTGAGTATTTGGTGTTCTACTCAAAATAGCGGTGCTGAACCCTACCCAGTAGATAATCAGAATTGTCTGTGTACACCAGGAAGCGCATGTAAGTGAAGAGCGCAATTAGTCGGTACACAAACGATTAGCTTTCCTTGTGTTCCCACATTAAGTTGTACACTACAGGGAGTTGCATATGGAGAGCTACGTTGGATAAAATGAGAGTAAATCCTAACAGCCTGCTCTGGGCAGTTCGTTTGTTTGAAGAAAGACCTACTTATTTCACGTCTTCTAAAAATGGATTTTCGTCTCCACTGGAATACTTCTCCGCAGGTCGAGGCTTTTAACAGGGCTATTTTTCAACAATGAAAGCTAAAGTGATCAAGGGTATTGCTGTTACAGTCACCATCAGAATGTTCATGGTTTTGTTTTAAGAAAAGCGGATGCCATGCTATTTTTATGTGCAGCTGTGTTCAATAAGAAAAGTTCACCTGATTCTTTTATTTATCTTTCAAAATGCCTCTTTAAAAAAATCCGGCAAATATGAAATGTTGGTGTAATAAGTATTCCAGTATGATAAGCTTTGATTTTTATGAGTTATTTATTTATTTATTATTATCTTCTGAAGTCATGCATATTGCCACCAGTTTTGTACAGTAGTTTTTGTTGTCTGTCACAGCCAAATGACGAAGTCTCCCACTGACTGAAACTTTGCAACACTCCATGTCCAGGTATCCTGACCAATTTTCGCATTGTAATGGACGACATACCAGTCCGTATCAGTGCTATAATAGTGAATGTAGCTCTTTATTGAGACTGAATTATGATCCACAATGTGGCACAAACGTCACAACCTGTGGAAGGCGTAGTGTATGATTTTCTAAAATTTTGTCTTCTTATATTCAACATTTAATATAGAATATTTGACGCACTAACTGGGCATAAATGTCTTCCTGCTTTTCTTAACACCCATACCCAGATCCGTGATCAGTGACACTACAACATACTTCTGATCACTGATTCCCTGCTCTGCGTCCTCTGCGGCAAAAAGTTCGGATCTGTTGCAAGCAGGAAGGCGTTACGAAGATGGGTTAGTTCTCTAAATGCTCAAGGTAATTTTCTGATAAAGCATTTAATGCAAAACCACACGAATCCGATTCCCTATCACTCGCCCTGACTCACTTGAGTGTCCCATTGTATAGCTGATAACTCCTACTAATTCAGTGACGAGGAAAGCATTTTACACGTTTTTCCAAAAATATTCCGCCACTGCGGCGTCTGAGGGAAGGCTTCTTTAAAAGTCCCCAGACTACCAATTTTCCTTCACCTTTAACACGTAACTTCTTCAACATTATTTCGCATAGTGAGTTTGTACTGACCTCACTAGCCATTATCGTATTGTTTATGGCTATAAGTACGTCTCACCAACGATATCGTGTCAATCTTCATGATATAAATTTCACAAAAAGTGAAAAAATTTCGCCGCTGCTCACTTCTGGTGATAAACTATTTGTCATATGGGCTTGACAGCAGTACTATATTGTTGACTGGCGTTGTTTTCGTTTGGATGATAGTACAGTCATCGGAACTGTAGGAATATTTGGACGAAAATTTCCCGTTGAGACTACCCTTTAAATATGATTATGATGATGATTGGTTTGTGAGGCGCTCAACTACCCGGTCATCAGCGCCCATACGAAGTCCCAATTTTTTTCACAGTCCAATTTTTTGTACAGTTCATTCTAGCCACTGTCACGAATGATGAGGATGATGATGAAATGATGATGACAACACAAACACCCAGTCCTCGGGCAGAGAAAGCACCCACCCGTCCGGTAATCGAACCCGGGACCCTGTGATCTAGAGGTAGCATTAAATATGAATATGAATAAATGTAAGATAATACCTATAGCAAAAACAATAAAATAGATCATATCGGATTACGAGGTTAGTGGTGAGCATCTCGAGCACTTCACTTCGTATACTGCTGGCCAACAAAATTTCAACATCATGTAAGATGCTAAAAAGATATTTTACATATTTGGTGCGTACAGTACAGCAACAAGAATACGTCATACGCGTGCCATCTCTGGCACCAACAATTTCTCTAATCCACTTGGGCATCTTGTCGAACTTCGATCACAAGCTCTCTCGCCATTACACTTCAACTATATACCATAGCTCATGAATCGTAGAGGCTGTTGAGCCGTCGAGTGCCAGCCCTGACCACATGATCAGACGTTTCCAGTGGGTGAGAAAGACCTCTACAATATAACGGGCCAAGTCAACAGTCGAAATCCCTTGGTATCGAGGTAGCTTAGTAGAGCACAGGCAACATTCTATCTTGCGTTATCTTGCAGAAAGGAAACGTCATGGATACTCGCTGTCCAAATTACCGGTTATGCGAACCAGTGGTAATGGTGCGTACCAATACCCCATACCATCACGCCATATAGCCTGTCTCTAAGACGATGACGAATGCAGTATGCCAGAATTGTTTGTCTTTGGTGCCACCACACACGGTTGTCCATCGCGATGCTGTACGCGGAATCAGGATTCGTCCGAAACAATCACATGATTTCGGTGCTGTGACAGCTGTTGTCTTTGGGAGGACCGTTGTCAGAGTGCGTCTCTCTACTGCTGCGTCAGCAAAAGCCACAACAAAGATCTTGGTGCTGTGATGTTGCACAGTCCGTATGGATGCTTGTCTTGCTGCAAACAAGCCGATTTCTTCACTCATTGTACGTGAAGTAGTTGTACGAGACTGTACAGAAGAGCAATTACTGTCTGTCCTCTCATGTGCTAGCTGCTGGGGACCGTTGAGACCCTGCGTGGCGTTGGGTACGTCACCTCCGTCCTCCTAGCCCTCTCCGAAACCATCGATGCTGTATAAGAGTCGTGGGATCCTGAAGGAATCTGGCACCAGTCTCGTGGTACGATGAACTACAGCCTCAATAGCCACTGTGGAGTATGACAAGGGCTGGCTGAAGTTGCTCTTTCTTAGACGAGCCGTAAAATTATCTTCGCATAAACTGCCAGAAATCAAATGTAATTTCTGCTTGAGAAGCCTACTGCGTAATCTTTCCTTCTACATCTACACCTACATTTATACTCCGCAAGCCACCCAACGGTGTGTGGCGGGCGGCACTTTACGTGCCACTGTCATTACCTCCCTTTTCAGTTCCAGTTGCGTATGGTTCGCGGGAAGAACGACTGTCTGAAAGCCTCCTTGCGCGCTCGAATCTCTCTGATTTTACATTCGTGATCTCCTCGGGAGGTATAAGTAGGGGGAAGCAATATATTCGATACCTCATCCAGAAACGCACCCTCTCGAAACCTGGCGAGCAAGCTACACCGCGATGCAGAGCGCCTCCCCTGCAGAGTCTGCCACTTGAGTTTGCTAATCATCTCCGTAACGCTATCACTGTTACCAAATAACCCTGTGACGAAACGCGCCGCTCTTCTTTGGATCTTCTATACATCCTTCGTCAACCCGATCTGGTACGGATCCCACACTGATGAGCAATACTCAAGTATAGGACGAACGAGTGTTTTGTAAGCCACCTGCTTTGTTGATGGACTACATTTTCTAAGGAATCTCCCAATGAATCTAACCTGGCACCCGCCTTACCAACAATTAATTTTATATGATCATTCCACTTCAAATCGTTCCGTACGCATAATCCCAGATATTTTACAGAAGTAACTGCTACCAGTGTTTGTTCCGCTATCATATAATCGTACAATAAAGGATCCTACTTTCTATGTATTCGCAATACATTACATTTGTCTATGTCAAGGGTCAGTTGCCACTCCCTGCACCAAGTGCCTATCCGCTGCAGATCTTCCTGCATTTCGCTTCAATTTTCTAATGCTGCAACTTCTCTGTATACTACAGCATCATCCGCGAAAAGCCGCATGGAACTTCTGACACTATCTACTAGGTCATTTATATATATTGTGAAAAGCAATGGTCCCATAACACTTCCCTGTGGCACGCCAGAGGTTACTTTAACGTCTGTAGACGTCTCTCCATTGATAACAACATGCTGTGTTCTGTTTGCTGAAAACTCTTCAATCTAGCCACACAGCTGGTCTGATATTCCGTAGGCTCTTACTTTATCAGGCGACAGTGCGGAACTGTATCGAACGCCTTCCGGAAGTCAAGGAAAATAGCATCTACGTGGGAGCCTGTATCTAATATTTTGTGGGTCTCATGAACAAATAAAGCGAGTTGGGTCTCACATGATCGCTGTTTCCAGAATCCATGCTGATTCCTACAGAGTAGATTCTGGGTTTCCAAAAACGACATGATACGCGAGCAAAAACATGTTCTAAAATTCTACAACAGATCGACGTCAGAGATATAGGTCTACAGTTTTGCGCATCTGTTCGACGACCGTTCTTGAAGACTGGGACTACCTGTACTCTTTTCCAATCATTTGGAACCTTCCGTTCCTCTAGAGACTTGCGGTACACGGCTGTTAGAAGGGGGACAAGTTCTTTCGCGTACTCCGTATAGAGCCTTATTTGCAGGTTGCATGTTTCGTTATTCCCATTTACTTTTTGACGTTGTGAGAGGTGGCATGAGCCCCCTCTCATATTTCTATCTTACTCTGAGTAATTCGATTTGGGAAAGTATAGCCGGTATGCTCATTACAAGGCTAGTATTGAGAACTCAGAAGATATGATTATTTTCCTCTCTAATTGCATGTGGTGACAAGTTGCAATTGCTTCACACGCCGACTTCCCATGCAGTGTCTCTCGACACCTGGGTGGTCCAGTGACAGGCGGCTTCTGCTGATCTTGAAAGGGTTATGCTGACGGATGTGAGGGAGTCGAGTGGATGCTTTCCAGACGTCGACATTGTCATAAGAGCGGGGGCGACAGGCCCACAGGGGCCTGAAGGAGCGGCTGGGCTAGAGATTACGTTTCTTCGCAGAAACTTAGTGAAAACACTTTCTGACGGGCTACTAGCGAGGCGTGGGAATGACTTGTGTTCCCAGGCAGTCTTGGCGGGCAAATTCCTGCGTTTTCTGCAAAATTGTGATTGGCTTGCTCGGGGGATAGCTCCGAGACGTAGCAAAATTGGCGCAGAAATTGGCGCCAACTATCTCCATTGGTGGAATAGTATTGCTTCGACAATAGAGTGGAACTTTCCGCCGTTTTTCAAGTTGCTGATTGGAACGTTTAACCAAGGCCACTGCCGTGGGGGTGGGAATGTTCTGTGTTCGGCTTGTACGGGTGCTCTTGAGAGGGTCGGCTCCCCCCTTTCGGTCGGAGTAGGTTACAAGACTGAGCTCTCGCTGTTCTGGACAGCCTGCCTTCTGTTGGCTGTCTAATATACATTCATTTAATTGTAACTGTTTGACAAAGTTGCTGAAGTTCCGACTTCAACGTAACTTTCTGAGTACAGTTGGCAATTGAGCGTTCTTCATACAAGCGGCCTATGTTGTCTGTCTTGAGCAGTTCTGGCTAAAGTTGAGTGTATCGGAGTTGCTGTGTGACTTCGCTTGTTAAAATCAATCACTGTACCGTCCTTGATTGTGTGGCGAGCCTTCTTCATCTCCATCAGAGGCGCATTTGTGTTGCTAGGAAGTCTTTAGTCTGGGACAACCAGACCAGGATAATTTGTTTTGGGCTTTACTCGCGACATTATCATCACCACGACGGGACGTGGAAGCAACCAGCCATCGTCTCCAGTACGCCAGATCGTGTCCTTGCAGTTAAGAAGACAGCTTGGTAATGTACCGGCAAATCAGGGAATTTTGCTATGTGACAATCAGAGCTCAGCACAGCGCGCCTATTCCCGTCTTTCCTAACGTGGTTCTGTCTTGGGTGTTCATTATCTGAGTCCTCACTACTGTAGCAGCATTTAATGTTGGGTTGTCTGGGTGTTTCTCTTAATATTTGAGTTACAAGGAAATGGGTCCACATACCACTTGGTCATAAACGTCACAAGCTAGTTTACGGACAACTTCACCTTCACAGGATTTATTTGAGAATCCAATTTGACCTATTGTAAATGTTTCATGTGTTTTGTTTATCATTTTAAGTTTATTCATAATAAATCAAATTGTTATTTTGGACAGAACTTCCATTCTGTTGATCGGTAGAGCAACCCTTTCATTCCTCACTACGTTAATAAAACCTTCCTTTATCAAATTAATTTCTATCAAAATACATTACTGCAGGTGCCAAACTCTTTTCCACTCAACTTGCAGGGTCGATTGCAGTCAGTTCGCGTTTCTTCTTAATCCATGCGCAACAGCAAAAGTCGTAGTTAGAAAAGGGGGGGCTTAGAGCATCATTTCCATATGAAGATTCGAGAAGAATTTAGTGTTAAATACACTGCTAGCCCCAGCACCTCGCAGTTGTTGTAACGAATACTAGGATCGGTGGTAAAATGTAGTCTCACAGTAAACGTGGATTTAACCCAGATAAGCTACACAGTGGGTTACAGTAAATGAAAGCCCCCATCTTAAATATGTGCCGGGATTAATAACAAACACGGTGGATTTTAGGAATAAATGTCTGCGATCACTTTCCCTAGCACAACTGCAGGCCACTTGCTTGCCTCACGTCTTCTAAAGATGTCCTGCAGCCGATGTCCCGCTTGTCTTCTTTTCCGTCGGTCGCTAGCTCTAAGGCTTGTGCCGTAAACAATGCGTGCTAAGCATAAAAAGAATCGTAAAATGTTAGGAACTCAACTAATTTTGATTCATTTAATTAATCGCAAAATTAGTGAAACGATTTCTAGAGCCACTGTATCGTTAATATCCGTAACAAGATTCCCGGTCATTAGTCATTAATTCCCGAGCACCGTAAAAGCCACAAAAAAGCTTCACACGATTTTAGAATCAGCAAGAGATTGCATAACTCTTCTGCCTTCATGTGGAGTTGCGCTTCACACATTATTTCGCTTGTTGCCATCTTGAAAATTGATCGTCGACTGCTTTGAATTAACACATCGCATAAGTAGGTCACCTGAGACAATTTCTCAACAAACTGTGCCGTGTTTGTATGAGATCAGATTTCATACACGGATTCGTGTATTACCTTCTCAGTAACCGATCATACGTTAGTAGTGAGCTGTCTTAGCAGTTTGGCGCACACTCACTACTTTCCTTCATCAATAAGCACTGTCAGTACTTAAAATTTGTAATTGTCATTTCCTGATGAACTGAGTAATGCTGAAATTGTTAAAAAGTTCTCAGTGCAAGTAACGTCATCAGCACGGTTGGAGATGTATATTAATATTTAAACAGTAAATATAAATAATGAAAGATTCGCTTCTTGGCGCCCATCGTGGTAGATGAATCCCTGCTGTCTCTCTCTGCTCCAGTACGATACCGCTCCTGCTCGCCAGGCCGTTCTCGCGCTATGTGACCATCTGGCGCGTCGTCGATTCGTCTTCCTTTCATATTACTTACTCGCTAGCCTCGAGTAACAAAATCTTCCTATACCGTGCGTTAAAACACAGCAACGAAATATAACAAACATGGACATTGATGCGGTAAAGACCCCACATTGTGCTGCAAAGCTATTCATTTGCACATCCAACTTGCAGTAGACGCAATGCCAGCACGAAGTTTCTTGCTTACCGCCTTCATTAGGAGCGATTTAGGGAAATCACGGAAAACATACATCACGATGGCCGGACGCGGGATTGAACCATCGTCCTCCCGAATGAGACTCCAGGATGCTAACCACTGCGCCACCTCGATCGGTTGTGATCTTATGGTTGGCTGGAAATATATAAACATTTGCTCGAACAGTCCACGGGTATACTGCCGGTTCATAGTGTCCAACGGGCACAATATTTCGGCGATCAGACATGTCGCCATCGTCAGGTGCGCAGTTCGTCAGCGCACCTGACGATGGCGACATGTCTGATCGCCGAAATATTGTGCCCGTTGGACACTATGAACCGGCAGTATACCCGTGGACTGTTCGAGCAATAAATACGCCGGGAGAAACTGAAGAATCACACATGAACATTTGTTCCTCAATTGGCGGCCATGGGTATGAACCATAGGAATGTTAATAGCATTGCACTTGTTTCAAGTCTTAATATTTTCTGTTCTCTATTGTATACTTTATTCATCATAAGAATAAACCTGGTGTAAACAAACACAAACGGAATGATTGGTCAGCAGTCGTAGCAGACGTACACTGGTGTTGTTACGCTTTTGAAAGTAGGTCCTAGTCATGTGTTTGGTATCTTGTTACTGTGTTACGATAAATAAAACTTAAAGATTAACAGCCACCAACGTTTTTCTTAATCATACTTTTGCTATGTAGTTTTTATTTCGAAAATCGTATGCAGTCACACCCTCTGTACTGTTGTGCTCTGGTTGTCCCGCCAATGGAAATGGCTAACACTGCTTAATAAATCGGCTTACAAGTGTGGTAATGGCTAACACTGCTTAAAAAATCGGCTTACAAATGTGGAAATGGCTAACACTGCTTAAAAAATCTGCTTACAAGTGTGGAAATGGCTAATACTGCTTAAAAAATCGCCTTACAAGTGTGGAAATGGCTAACACTGCTTAAAAAATCGGCTTACAAGTGTTCCGAGGACTTCATTTACTAAGTTTAAGGTTGTATTGTAAACGGAATCCATAACTGAATCGTTAGCGTTGTAGAATCAGGACACCGTAGGCTGCTAATTCAAATACCACCTCTGTGCGCTTCTGGTTTTTCTTGTTCTGTTTGGAATACGCACATATTTTAAATGTAAAATTATTCAAATATATGCTGATTAACACATACTAAACATCGTTTCTTATGAAAAATGCACGTATCCTTATTTCTAATTACATACTACACGCAAAATTCCAGTTTTCATTGCCAATATAAACTCTTGGTTAAACTAAGAAAGCATAACAAAATAAACTGTAGGACAAAAATGAAAAATCAGATACTCTTTATTTGAACTATGTCCACCGTTTTATACCACACGAGCCAGAATGATAAGCGTCGTAGAAACGTGGCAAACAATAATTTACAGATTCTGCATTTTTACAGTTGTCACAGTACCACTGCAATACTTACACAACAGAACTTATCTGGAGCCAAGTTAATATATTTGTCGCGAGAAATAACAAGACATTTAAGTAAGCTTCCAAACGTAGTGAAACTAACGCACGGAGCTTTGTCACATGTCACTGCCGAACGCTGGCGGCATACAGAAATCCACATCGTAAAAGTAACAGAAGAAAATATGGTGCCTGGGATAGCTTCGTGGATTCTACTGTTGATCACTCATAATCGACTCGTTACCGCCGTGGCAGATGACAGACAGTTCCAGTAGTGAAATTTATTTCTCAGATTTGAATATGGAAGGAGTTCAGAATTACCAGACGACTGACTGTGGTTTCAATATTTAACTATACGATGAAATCTCTGCAGCACGCTTTTGCGTCACACATAACTAGCGCAGAAGAGCTGCCCTGTGTTTAAGTTAGGAATTTTCATTACTTTTGTTATTAGTTACAATACTATGTTAGCTTAGAACGAGAGCATGCTATTCTTTCCGTGTGGACGCTAAGAAGTGTGCGGTATTGCCGGAATTGTGCGGAATATTATTACATTCTGTTTAAAAATTAAATGACATTCGAATCCGTATTGCTTCTCTGCGTCACACATAACTAGCGCAGAAGAGCTGCCCTGTGTTTAAGTTAGGAATTTTCATGACTTTTGTTATGACTTACAATACTATGTTAGCTTAGAACGAGAGCATGCTATTCTTTCCGTCTGGACGCTAAGAAGTGTGCGGCATTGCCGGAATTGTGCGGAATATTATTACATTCGGTTTAAAAATTAAATGAAATTCGAATCTGTATTGCTTCTCTGCTCGTTTCTTTTTACGTCTTAACTGCAACTGCTCATGTCGCTGCAAATTAGTTGAACGAGCCGGCTGGCCTTTGCTGTCCAAAGTAAATGGGCCGGTAAAGCTGTTGTCCCGTATTGTCACTCAGTCAAAAATGTGTGTGTGAAATCTTATGGTACTTAGCTGCTAAAGTCATCAGTCCCTAAGCTCACACACTACTTAGTCTAAATTATCCTAAGGACAAACACACACACCAATGCCCGGGGGAGGACTCGAACCTCCGCCGGGACTATCCGCACAGTCCACGACTGCAGCGTCCTAGACCGCTCGGCTAATCCCGCGCGGCGTCGCTCAGTCGATGTGCGTCTAACGCACAGCATAAAACGTATCCCTATTGTCGTACTTGACTCTACTCGAGAAAGCTAGGCTTCTGTTCCACGTCAAGCGAAATCAGTTGAGATTCCAGAAAACGTGGAAAAATAGATGGTGCAATGCTTACGTCAGGTTTATGTTTATGATGAACACAATGTAGCAGCTGAAGATGGCCTCTGAAAGCCGAAACCGGTTATGATGGTATCATAAAAAAATTATTGTGTCAAAAACATCAAAGAAGACGATATTGAACAGATACAAAGGAATGCAGCACTAATCATCTCATTCTGGGTTTACCCATCTGAGAGTGTTGCGGTGATACTGAAGAAACTTAAATGGTTCAAATGGCTCTGAGCACTATGGGACTTAACTTCTGAGGTCACAGTCCCCTAGAACTTAGAACTACTTAATCCTAACTAACCTAAGGACATCACACACATCGATGCCCGAGGCAGGATTCGAACCTGTGACCGTAGCGGTCGCGCAGTTCCAGACTGTAGCGCCTAGAACCGCTCGGCCACTTCGGCCGGCAAGAAACTTAAATGGTAGACTCTTGCACATAGAAGCAAACTACCCCGAGAAAGCCTGTTTGTAAAGCTTCGGGAATCAGCTTTAAGTAGTGAATATAGGAATATACTACATCCCCTTAGAAATCGCTCCCGCGTGAATCGCGAAGACAAGATTAAGAGCGCTCGGAGACTTTTAAGCAATCATTCTTCCCGCGCTCCACACGTGAATAGAACGGGAAGGAGCCCTAACAAATGGTACAACGGGAAGTACCCTCTGCCATGCACTTCAGCGCTCTGCAGAGACTGGATGTAGATACAGAGTTTGTCCTGCCAGCCGTCAAGCTCAGATTTGGCGCCACTGGGACGGAGTGCGCGAGCATACTGGGAGAGTCGTCGCCGCTGCCGATCAATGCGGGGTTGGCGTGGCGCATGCGCGTTGCTCCCTGCCAACCACTTGTTACCTCCTGAGCTCTCCTGCAACCCTGGTGCTGTGGCCGCCCTGACGGCCACGATGGAAGGACGTTTGGAGTCCCTGGGGTGGGGGAGGCTCTGTTGCTAACCTCCTCAGTGTTCCTGCGACCCTGGCCGCCGGGAGCACGCCACGTGCCACCTGCCGAGGTCGTACGAGTTGAGAGAGAGAGAGAGAGAGAGAGAGAGAGAGGAGGCGCCTTTATTTACATCATATAACGTTGTTCGGGTGTTACACTGCGTTTGTGGTTTGGTTAACTGAACACGACCTCTTTCTTAGCAAAGAAAATAAACTTAATCAAATCAGACATGCACGCGCACCCTACACGATCCCATTGGATTAACACTTCCTAGCTCCTCCATAAATCATGATGAATGGATAAAGCCGAAAATCAATGAAGATCTGGCCATGGATGTACCAAACTACCATTACTGTCAAAATCACGTTCCCTCTAACAGGTCTTTCCCAACATCCATTAATTAACTCCCTGAGGGTTAAACTAAATTTTTCTACGAGGTAAAAATAGAAGGATTCAATTGTTTATGTACTGACGGCGGAACTAAATTATGTGTAAAAGATTATTTACTATTATCACTATTTCGTAATACGTAAATCTTATTAAATAAGTTATCAATAATTATTTTTTTTTCGAATACTAGCATTAATTATTGACAGAACGCGTTGTAAATTACAGCCAGTGATACAAACCTATGAACATCACCTTCCTCACATCACTACACACATAATGGTTCCCGCGCATGTATGTTATTAAAAACAATATGGGATTGTGGCTTCACGTTGATGGAAAATACTTTTGTTTTATATTTATTTACTCCCAAACTAATTTCAGCAACAACATCGCCATCATCAGTGGATTGTTTAATTCAAAAACATGCAAAAATAGCATGGTTATAAACATTATAAAACATTCTTACATGTGGACTCTTTGGTATCAAATATGGTGTTTGTGAATAGTTACATAATATATGATTTACTTTAAGTAACATCATGGTTTTTACGTAGGCTGCCTCTGTTTCCGACATATTTTCTGTGTTTTTTGTTGTCGTTTCTTCGGCACAGCTGTATGACTGGCTGTTAGTAAACAAATACGAAAAAGTCTGACCAATATACGTCAGCGAAATACGACTGGGATTGCGGTAGTGTTGTGGATACAGTCCCAATAGTATAACGCTGACGTATGTAAGTTCACTTTTTCATATTTGTTTACTAACAGCCATTCACAGAGTTGCAGACGTCATTCTGTATGCCGAAGAAAAGGCAACAAAAAACACAGAAAATATGCCGGAAACAGCGGTAAAAAACGTAAAAACCATGCTGTGACTTGGAGTAAATACGATATCGTGAAACTATT
Source organism: Schistocerca nitens (assembly GCF_023898315.1). Classification (NCBI taxonomy): domain Eukaryota; kingdom Metazoa; phylum Arthropoda; class Insecta; order Orthoptera; family Acrididae; genus Schistocerca; species Schistocerca nitens. The sequence goes on from NC_064618.1 coordinate 405,276,796, forward strand.
GAAGAACACAATATTTGGAACCAAACAGTACACTTATAGTAATGTTTTATAGTTTTTATGCTATTGTTTGCATGATTTATAATTAAAGAACCCACTTATGACGGCGATGTCGTCGCTGAAACTAATTTGAAAATAAATAAATAATGTTTCGCATCAAGGCGGACCCACAATTTCATATGTTGTTTTTATGCAGACACAGACCAATGAAAGAGTTTAGAGATAAAATGACTATGACATTAAAACTGAGGCATATACATCACAAATGCTTAAATATCATGTACAAATGCCATCTCCGAGTTGTGCGCAGTTCTACCGATAGACCACAAATTGCCTCATGACTCACATCGCAACAATAAACGAATTAATTTACAGCAGAACACAACAGTTACTACATAATGACTTCCACCCTGCAGTGGGGCTTACAGTTTATTGCTATTATTACTATTATTATTATTATTATTATTATTATTATTGTTAATGGCAGTGATCAGGCACGAAGCATTGGTAGGCTTAAGTCTTTCAACATTCACCAGTTGAGACAGAAAAAGTCCAGCAATCACGCGATTTACAAACCGTAGGCCTAAGTATAGTGCACACATTTTAATCTGGCCGATTTTAAATAAGGGTGTAGATTGTGTTGAAACAAGTGGCGCTTGGCAGGGAAGTGGTGTAGAGGAAACGCTTTTAGTAAGAAGTGTCTACCCTCAATGTTAATCGTTTTCTATCTTTCCTGGGAAGCAGTTGCAGACGGCACTCGCGATGCAGTGAGAATTGTGTCAGCATTCTAGTAAAAAACAGAAAAAATTGTTAGAAATAAGCCGCACCAATTATCTCACTGACCCACTAGTTTGTGATTTAATAAAATCAAACAGCATTTACCTTTCCTCATTTTAAAATGACAATGTTAAAGGAAAAATATTTTTTATTCTTAAATTAAGTTGATGGAAATATGGCGAGAGGGGGGAGGGGGGATTGGAGGAGATACTAGCTAATATGTGATTGCACTGAAGGGTAATGCCCTCGGAAACGTTGGGAACCACTACTCTAGCACTTTAGTTACCATAGAGTATCATCAGTACTGTACTTAGAACGCCCGAACATTGTCAGAATGGAACAAATGACGAAACTGGAATTATAGAACAAAAAGCTTCTGTCAAAATAATGTGTCCTATCAAATAAGATGGTGCACAAAAAGAATCACACACAGGAAGATACTCTAGAAGCATCTAGAGTGCATTACAAAAGCAATGAGAAGGCTGAGGCTAATCTTCTATAGTATTTTAGTCAGTTGGAGACGCTTGTTAAAGATCTTCAGCGCTGTCTGTAGCGGGAAAGCGACTTACGGTAAATGCGCAGGACTGGATAGGATGTAAGCGACTAGGTGGTTGACCACAACTATATTCACGACAGAGATCAGTACAGATTTCATCAAAAGAGCAGTTTCTCACGAATCACTAACGGAAATGAAAGAGCGTCTGGGTGCTCGACTGAAAATGATCCAGAAACAGAAAAATACCCATCGCATAAGGATGGAACAGTAACGGACTAAGAGTAAGGCGCGCCAGAACTGAGAACTATGTTGTCCTCTGTAGACCTTCTGGTTTTACAATTTGGGTTCAGTATAATGTGGAAGATATTTAGTTTGGGCTTACTGTGGACCACATTGTTGCAAATCCAGGTGAGCTTTCCTCTTAGTATTGTACTTCTCATTCTGCACTACGCTTGTTTTTCGTTTGAGACGTAATAGAACACCCTCGAATATTAACCTAACTAGAAATGGCTGTACTCATCTAATAAAAGTGAAGGAACCCTCATACGTTTCCTCTGATTTCTCACGTAACTGAAACCAGGAACATTTAACTTTTGCCCGGATTGATTGGATATTGCGCTTACACACCCAATCAAGGCTCATAAAACTGTAACTTGATGAGTACTCACACATCTAAAAATTCAAAAGAGTTTCACCTAACGAAATATTTCACCAAACGTACTGGTCGAGTCATGGTCGGCTATTGTCTGCTAACGTAATGGCGGACACGCGCTTATTTGATCGATACTTGCCGTTAATCCATACGGCAATTAGCAAAAAAAGCAAGAAAACATGCAAATATAGATAGAAACTCACAAATAACACAATGAAATGTGCATAAGCCATTAGAAATCGAATAAAAAATAAAGACTGAATAACTCTGGTCTCATTAGTAGCAATAACAGCAGTTATTTGCAATAATAAGGACAGTATCGGAAGTTAATGGGTTTGCAGATATAACGCTTATAGTAAAAAATGGTATAATGGCCGAAACAACTTTCAGTTGAATGTCTGAATGTTACTGAGAAGAAAAAAATAATTGCAGTTTTATGAGATAACTTACAGTTAACATAAAATCAGTGAAGATTAGGAACCACCATTGCTTTTGCACAAAGTCGTTATAGCATTATTTAGAGAAATAGTCGCGAGAGTTAAGTTTTCGTTTCTCAGTGTTTTACAAAGTCTTGCAGTTTTCTTCATCTTAGGCGCCCATTTGGAATGTAGCAGGAACGCGAGATAATTGAAGAATTAACTTAGCGCATTTGCATGCAGCGACGAAAGCGAGACACGCTTCATGCAATTGAAGCGTCCCTTTTCATTGACTTTCAGAGTTGATTCCCACTTTTACATTTATGAACAGCATCACTGAGGTGTCGGTGCTGGCAGCCATGCAATCATAGTGATATTTCAATACTAAATTACCTTATCTGAGTTGTATTCCATATCCAAATCATACTCCATATTAACTGTTGTTGTTGTTGTGGTCTTCAGTCCTGAGACTGGTTTGATGCAGCTCTCCGTGCTACTCTATCCTGTGCAAGGTTCTTCATCTCCCAGTACCTACTGCAACCTACACCCTTCTGAATCTGCTTAGTGTATTCATCTCTTGCTCTCCCTCTACGATTTTTACCCTCCACGCTGCCCTCCAATGCTAAATTTGTGATCCCTTGATGCCTCATAACATGTCCTACCAACCGATCCCTTCTTCTAGTCAAGTTGTGCCACAAACGTCTCTTCTCCCCAATCCTATTCAATACCTCCTCATTAGTTACGTGATCTACCCACCTTATCTTCAGCATTCTTCTGTAGCACCACATTTCGAAAGCTTCTATTCTCTTCTTGTCCAAACTGGTTATCGTCCATGTTTCACTTCCATACATGGCTACACTCCATACAAATACTTTCAGAAACGACTTCCTGACACTTAAATCTATACTCGATGTTAACAAATTTCTCTTCTTCAGAAATGATTTCCTTGCCATTGCCAGTCTACATTTTATACCCTCTCTACTTCGACCATCATCAGTTATTTTACTCCCTAAATAGCAAAACTCCTTTACTACTTTAAGTGTCTCATTTCCTAATCTAATCCCCTCAGCATCACCCGATTTAATTTGACTACATTCCATTATCCTCGTTTTGCTTTTGTTGATGTTCATCTTATATCCTCGTTTCAAGACACTGTCCATTCCGTTCAACTGCTCTTCCAAGTCCTTTGCTGTCTCTGACAGAATTACAATGTCATCGGCGAACCTCAAAGTTTTTACTTCTTCTCCATGAATTTTAATACATACTCCGAATTTTTCTTTTGTTTCCTTTACTGCTTGCTCAATATACAGATTGAATAACATCGGGGAGAGGCTACAACCCTGTCTCACTCCTTTCCCAACCACTGCTTCCCTTTCATGCCCCTCGACTCTTATAACTGCCATCTGGTTTCTGTACAAATTGTAAATAGCCTTTCGCTCCCTGTATTTTACCCCTGCCACCTTCAGAATTTGAAAGAGAGTATTCCAGTTAACGTTGTCAAAAGCTTTCTCTAAGTCTACAAATGCTAGAAATGTAGGTTTGCCTTTTCTTAATCTTTCTTCTAAGATAAGTCGTAAGGTTAGTATTGCCTCACGTGTTCCAACATTTCTACGGAATCCAAACTGATCTTCCCCGAGGTCCGCTTCTACCAGTTTTTCCATTCGTCTGTAAAGAATTCGTGTTAGTATTTTGCAGCTGTGACTTATTAAACTGATAGTTCGGTAATTTTAACATCTGTCAACACCTGCTTTCTTTGGGATTGGAATTATTATATTCTTCTTGAAGTCTGTGGGTATTTCGCCTGTCTCATACATCTTGCTCACCAGATGGTAGAGTTTTGTCATGACTGGCTCTCCCAAGGCCATCAGTAGTTCTAATGGAATGTTGTCTACTCCCGGGGCCTTGTTTCGACTCAGGTCTTTCAGTGCTCTGTCAAACTCTTCACGCAGTATCTTATCTCCCATTTCATCTTCATCTACATCCTCTTCCATTTCCATAATACTGTCCTCAAGTACATCGCCCTTGTATAAACCCTCTATATACTCCTTCCACCTTTCTGCCTTCCCTTCTTTGCTTAGAACTGGGTTGCCATCTGAGCTCTTGATATTCATACAAGTGGTTTTCTTCTCTCCAAAGGTCTCTTTAATGTTCCTGTAGGCAGTATCTATCTTACCCCTAGGGAGACAAGCCTCTACATCCTTACATTTGTCCTCTAGCCATACCTGCTTAGCCATTTTGCACTTTCTGTACATCTCATTTTTGAGACGTTTGTATTCCCTTTTGCCTGCTTCATTTACTGCATTTTTATATTTTCTCCTTTCATCAATTAAATTCAATATTTCTTCTGTTACCCAAGGATTTCTATTAGCCCTCGTCTTTTTACCTACTTGATCCTCTGCTGCCTTCACTACTTCATCCCTCAGAGCTACCCATTCTTCTTCTACTGTATTTCATTCCCCCATTCCTGTCAATTGTTCCCTTATGCTCTCCCTGAAACTCTCTACAACCTCTGGTTCTTTCAGTTTATCCAGGTCCCATCTCCTTAAATTCCCACCTTTTTGCAGTTTCTTCAGTTTCAATCTGCAGTTCATAACCAATAGATTGTGGTCAGAATCCACATCTGCCCCTGGAAATGTCTTAGAATTTAAAACCTGGTTCCTAAATCTCTGTCTTACCATTATATAATCTATCTGATACCTATTAGTATCTCCAGGATTCTTCCAGGTATACAACGTTCTTTTATGATTCTTGAACCAAGTGTTAGCTATGATTAAGTTATGCTCTGTGCAAAATTCTACAAGGCGGCTTCCGCTTTCATTTCTTCTCCCCAATCCATATTCACCTACTACGTTTCCTTCTCTCCCTTTTCCTACTGACGAATTCCAGTCACCCATGACTATTAAATTTTCGTCTCCCTTCACTACCTGAATAATTTCTTTTATCTCGTCATACATTTCATCAATTTCTTCATCATCTGCAGAGCTAGTTGGCATATAAACTTGTACTACTGTAGTAGGCATGGGCTTTGTGTCTATCTTGGCCACAATAATGCGTTCACTATGCTGTTTGTAGTAGCTAACCCGCACTCCTATTTTTTTATTCATTATTAAACCTACTCCTGTATTACCCCTATTTGATTTTGTATTTATAACCCTGTAATCACCTGACCAAAAGTCTTGTTCCTCCTGCCACCGAACTTCACTAATTCCCACTATATCTAACTTTAACCTATCCATTTCCCTTTTTAAATTTTCTAACCTACCTGCCCGATTAAGGGATCTGACATTCCACGCTCCGATCCGTAGAATGCCAGTTTTCTTTCTCCTGATAACGACGTCCTCTTGAGTAGTCCCCGCCCGGAGATCCGAATGGGGGACTATTTTACCTCCGGAATATTTTACCCAAGAGGACGCCATCATCATTTAATCATACAGTAAAGCTGCATGTCCTCGGGAAAAATTATGGCTGTAGTTTCCCCTTGCTTTCAGCCGTTCGCAGTACCACCAGCACAGCAAGGCCGTTTTGGTTAATGTTACAAGGCCAGATCAGTCAATCATCCAGACTGTTGCCCCTGCAACTACTGAAAAGACTGCTGCCCCTCTTCAGGAACCACATGTTTGTCTGGCCTCTCAACAGATGCCCCTCCGTTGTGGTTGCACCTACGGTACGGCCATCTGTATCGCTGAGGCACGCAAGCCTCCCCACCAACGGCAAGGTACATGGTTCATGGGGGAAGCCATATTAACTAGATAGCTATTAAGAGTATGATTTGGTACAGGAAAGCAATCATCATATACACGGAAAAAAATCGCAACACCCAATATAACTAATGTGGAGTAATGAAATTTCTGGGATACATTTGTCTCGGTGACATATTTATGTGATTAACACTGCACGGTCATAGGTTAATGTAAGCGCGAGATAACACTGCAAATGTGAAATGCTGGTACTTTAATAACTGATGTCACCGCCAGAATGTTGAATGCAAGCACGCAAACGTGTATGCATTGTGTTATTCAGACGCCAGATGTTAGTTTGTGGAATGGAGTTCCATGCCTGTTGAAAGTTATGGTAATAAAAGTAGTAAGATTGTTGCTATTCATTAAAAGTTTTGCTTGCTGGCAGTAAAGCTATAAAATGATATGTGTGTTGTTATTAAAAGTTTTACTTGCTGGCATTGTAAGCTATCTGTAAGCTCACGTGAACTTTCAACATGGGAACACGTAAAACGAAGAACACAAGAATACGACTGCGAGAGACTGCTGCAAAGTCTCTCTGAGAGAAAGTAACCTGAAAGTGCCTATCTGGTTCTCTGTCTGTTCACACATTCGTAATGGTAAGGATACTGTCTGAGTCCAACACTGTAAATCATTAAATTTTTAAACTGATAAATTGGCTCTGGAAAAACTCAGTGTTCCCTTTTTTAATTGCTTAATTTGGCTCACATGTTACGCAATGGAAACACCATGCCACTGCTCTTGTCTTGAAAGCACGTCGCATTTACTGAGCTTCAACTAACTGCCGAGATGCGCATGATGCAATACGCTCTCTTTTATAAAGGTAAAGCATACTTGGATTATAACAAATGAATAAGTAAAAATGACTTCTTATTTTGGCATGGACTTTGGATGTGGACAATGAATTGGGATAAATTAATGATAACATCAAATGTAATCAATTTTCTGATTAGAAAAGTTGTATATCGAAAAATTTTCTCTTTCTTTGCTTCACAAACATTAATACGCAAAAAATTACAGTTCTTGAGTGAACAAATGTAAGCAGTCTTTAACATCAAACGAGACCTTTTCAAAAATGCAACTCGTAGAAATGACATTAAATATTCAACAGTTATTCCGACCCCAAATTCAAATTGAAAACTCTGCGTGGCTGCTTATCTTTCCTTATACTCAAGTCCCTGGATGTCTCAACCAAGAAGACGTAACTACACTACTGGCCATTAAAATTGCTACACCACGAAGATGACGTGCTACAGACGCGAAATTTAACCGACAGGAAGAAGATGCTGTGATATGCAAATGAATCGCTTTTCAGAGCATTCACACGAGGTTGGCGCCGGTGGCGACACCAACAACGTGCTGACATGAGGAAAGTTTCCAACCGATTTCTCATACACAAACAGCAGTTGATCGGCGTTGCCCGGTGAAACGTTGTGATGCCTCGTGTAAGGAGGAGAAATGCGTACCATCACGTTTCCGACTTTGATAAAGGTCGCATTGTAGCCTATCGCGATTGCGGTTTACCGTATCGCGATATTGCTGCTCGCGTTGGTCGAGGTCCAATGACTGCTAGCGGAATATGGAATCGGTGGGTTCAGGATGGTAATACGGAACGTCGTGCTGGATCCCAACGGCCTCGTATCACTAGCAGTCGAGATGACAGGCATCTTATCCGCATGGCTGTAACGGATAGTGCAGCCACGCCTCAATCCCTGAGTCAACAGATGGGAACCTTTGCAAGACAACAACCATCTGCACGAACAGTCCGACGACGTTTGCAGCAGCATGGACTATCAGCTCGGAGACCATGGCTGCGGTTACCCTTGACGCTGCATCACGGACAGGAGCGCCTGCGATGGTATACTCAACGACGAACCTGTGTACACGAATGGTAAAACGTCATTTCTTCGGATGAATCCAGGTTCTGTTTACAGCATCTTGATGGTCGCATCCGTGTTTGGCGACATCGCGGTGAACGCACGTTGGAAGCGTGTATTCGTCATCGCCATACTGGTGTATCACCCAGCGTGATGGTGGTGTGCCATTGGCTACCCGTCTCGGTCACTTCTTGTTCGCATTGACGGCGCTTTGAATAGTGGACGTTACATTTCAGATGTGTTACGACCTGTGGCTCTACCCTTCATTCGATCCCTGCGAAAACCTACATTTCAGCAGGATAATGCACGACCGCATTTTGCAGGTCCTGACGGGCCTTTCTGGATACAGAAAATGTTCGACTGCTATCCTGGCCAGCACATTCTCCAGATCTCTCACCAATTCAAAACGTGTAGTCAATGGTGGCCGAGCAACTGGCTCGTCACAATACACCAGTCACTACTCTTGATGAACTGTGGTATCGTGTTGAAGCAGCATGGGCAGCTGTACCTGTACACGCAATCCAAGCTCTGTTTCACTCAATGCCCAGGCGTATCAAGGCCGTTATTACGGCCAGAGGTGGTGGTTGTTCTGGGTACTGATTTCTCAGGATCTATGCACCCAAATTGCGTGAAAATGTAATCACATGTCAGTTCTAGTATAATATATTTGTCCAATGAATACCAGTTTATCATTTGCATTTCTTCTTGGTGTAGCAATTTTAATGGCCAGAAGTTACAAGCTGCAGCAATAAAGTTCAAATTCTGATATCATTTATATTAAACTAAAGCTTTTTCTGTTGCTCATCAGACTAATCATAATGAAATATTCTTCTCAAAATGCTTCAGTCTCTTTCCCCATATCAAAGAATTAATCAGTAGATCAACATGTTCCGCTTCCTCAGAATATAAACGCAACCGTACCAGTCGGCCCATGCCGTACTACTGCACCTGACGCACCACTGCCGATTATTGTCTCTCCTCATCTCACGTTTATAAGCGCGCATCTTGCAAAGCAGAGATATTCCAAGAAAGCCTCCAAGCGTCACAGCATCTCTGATGAAAATCTGCGCTTATAATTTTAAGCAGAACAAAAGCGCATACTCGTTCATGACATCGAAATACCAGAGAAATGTCTGTGAAATTATCTATCGCCCCCTACCGCTGTTGCACTTGGTCGGTCCATAAGGGGCGGTTAATGTTGGTTGTGGATGGCGCTAGAGTTGTCTTCCGATGATGTCCCAAATGTGCTCGACTGGAAACAGATCTGGTGATCGAACAGGCCAAGGCAACACGTCTATACTCTGTAGAGCATGTTGAGCTACAACAGCGATATGTGGGCGAGCGTTGTCCTGTTGGGAATGCTGTTCATGAATGTCAGCATAACACCAGACTGACAAATAAATTTGCTGTCATGGTGCGTCAGTAACGACGATGGTGCTCCTGCTGTCGTACGAAATCATACTCCAGGTGTAGCTGCAGTGTGCAGACAGGTTGGTTCCAAGCCCTTAACTGGACTCATTCTACCCGACACACGGCCATCACTGGCACCGCGGCAGAACCAGCTCTCATCAGAAAGCGCAACTGAACTCCAAACTCTCCTTCAGTTAGTTCTCGCTTGACACCACTGAAGTCACAGTGGGGTCAGTGGAATGCTCGTTATAGAGCATCTGGCTCGTTGAAGTAAAATATTTGTAACACTTTGTTGTGCCACTGTGGTGCGCCAACTGCTGCTCAAATTGCTGCTGCAGGTGCAGTACGATGTGCCAGAGCCATACGCCTAATACGATGGTCTTCCCTCTCGGTAGTGCCACGTGGCCATCTAGAGCCCGGTCTTCTTGCGACAGCACATTCTCGTAACCACTTCTGCCAGTAATCACGTACAGTAGCTAGTAGCTACATTCCTGCCAAGTATTTCATCCAGCGTCTCGAAGTTGTATTACGCGACCTCGTTCAAACTGTGTGAAATGCTCGTAGTGGCATCTTTGACGTTTTTAAGGCATTCTAGACTAACATCAATTCACCACGTCCAGTCTCAAAAGAAACTAACACTCACGAATATGACATTTGCGTCCTGATATTGGCGCTACTAGCTCCACTCTTACGCGACTGGAGCGAAATCTGAATAGAGATCATCTTTCAGATGTAGAAAGATACCTATCAACTTTCGTTTATATCACTTTGTGATTTTTTTTCCGTCAGTGTATTTGCGTTATCACCCTGGTTTCCTTCTTCCTACTCTCTCTTTGTTTGCTTGTAGGCGTGTTTGTCCTCTGCTAAAGTCTCTGAATGTCTTTGGATTTGGTTAAGATTCTTTGGATGTAGGGACAGGGTGGCCAACTTTTACATACAGCTAAGGAGAACTCTACTGGATCGGAGAGAGACTAGCGAGCGATGATCTGTGCTTCTGTTGTGTTGCTACATGTAGAAGGAAGTGCATATTGTTCTTGCAACGTCTTCCGGTCCGCACTAGAGACTGTGGGTGAGTAGCGAACAGGGGGAATCGTCGAAGATGTAACATATAGTTTTAATCCTTAGTGTTTCAATTTTGTGAATGTATAAGTTTCAGCTTAAATGAGTCCTTAATTCATTTCTTACTACGCTTCAGCTGTTACAGAATAATTCGAGATACTTTGCATAGGCAGAAATTGAGACTAATTGCGCGATCTTTGGCATCTATAGCAGTGTTTTCTTTGTGCTCTATAACTATGGGATGGTGGGACATGAGGTCACGTGGATATATGTGTGTAATTAGATTCCTGAACAAATCGTGTAACTGACTAATGAGCAATGCGTATCTTTTTAACATTCGGTAGCCATATTAATAAAAGTCCACTGTGTTTTGTGCACATTTGGGTGAATTTTTTTTGTGCATGATTTTTAGCTGTTACCATGTGCTTTGTTCGTGATATTGTGCTTTAGTATTATGTGCTTGCAAATGAGCTAGTTTCCTTACTTAAATAAATTCTCGTGCTTTATTGTATATCAAGATGCCGTTAATTTTCCGAACTGAGGCCTATATACTAACTTTTTTTAAGGTAGATGTTCAGGGTAACTAAGTGGAGCGGTCAATTGAGATGGCGACCAGACATACCTTCCGCAATAAATTCCTAATTTAAATTCACGTAATAAAGTACCAGGCTACGAAACAGAATAATTTTCTGTTGGCCAAGCTAACTACGTAATTACATACGTACGTTACACAATGAACGTGTTACGTATCCAAACGTTATAAGTGTTATCCGTTACATGTCACAGTTCCTGCTTTATGGATTTTCATTCGATCACAGCTTGGCGCATTCCACAGTACAACCATTTTCAACAAGAAAAAATGTTAATATATTTCTGATTTACATTAACAGTCCACCGCATGTATCAAACAATCAGTGCTGTGCACGCAAGTCGCCGTACAATCACAGCGGTTCGCGGTGATCGGCATACCGCACATTTTCCATTAAAGTTATTAATATCAATTCACGACAGTGAAATGCGTTACTATATTTCTGTTTAATTTCACTATCCGCGGTACGTACCATACATGATATGCAGGACGTAAAATCCCGACTGAGGCCAGCAATCAGTTTTATGTTAATAATTGGCCACCAATGCTGTACAATCGTAATAAACTCACGAGACGTTCAATTGACTCTTTTATTAGAACATGTTATGCGTTTCAGGATTACACCCATCTTGAGACATCACAAACTTCAACTCCTTCCTAACCAACCAGGCGTACAGCCTTGACAACCCAAAGAAAGTTGAAGTTTGTGATGTCTCAAGATGGGTGTAATCCCGAAACGCGTAACATGTGCTAATAAGAGTCAGTTGAACATCTCATGACTTTATTGCGATTGTACAGCATTGGTTGCTAATTATTAACGTACTATACAGTCAGTTCTGTCTACAATCAAAACTGTGCACATCCAGAGATCACGCGTCTTAGCGGTTTGCACATCATAGTTTCTGAGATTAATGTGCGGAATAGGAGTTCCGACATACAGTAATAACCTACGCGATACGTGTGCTTATTAAATCCTTGTCCACAGTATATACCGAAATCACAAAACATATCACCGTCCAAATAGTTATTTTACGCGGCTCCCAGACGGGACAATAATATGTGTGATAATATTATGCAATATTATTGAATTCTCTTTAGGCTGCACAGCAATGTTGTACAATATTACTGAGGCATGGAGTGTTCGGAATGATGGACGACAAAGACGCTGTTCCCATGATCATTTCTCCACTTTGTTGCAATCCGAAATAGGAAAAAAGACGGAGATAAATTGTACAAGGAGCGTCAAAGATTCACTCACGAAAATTTGAGAAAACTGAACTTGAACGAAAAATAAGATTTTCATCACTTTTTAAGTTTTGATTGCCCAGCGTTTGCTGCATTACTGGAAATGGTTGTCCACGTACATAGACAATCTACCCCGCCCCTCCCTCCCCTCCCTTTCAATCTGGAGTACAGACCTTATGTTCACATTAATACTCTAACGCACTTCTAGAAGTGATTTTCCGTGATACTGGCAAGAACGTAGCCAGGATTAAATCAAAGGTGGAGGGGAGGGGGTCCGATTTTGTTGAAGAGGTCTTTAAAAAGGCTCCTGATTTTAATCTTAATTGAAAACTCGTTTATTTATTTATTTATTTCATATACATAATTTGCCTCCGGGAAGTCTTCCCATATAATCATTATTTGGTCTACAAAATTAAGCACGAAAATCTTTTCTTAAAAAGTATAACATTATAACATATATTCTCAACAATTAATGTGTACTATATATATTGCCAAACGAATTAAAATTCGGATATAATACATTACTTCTTTGCTAACAAAGCACAGCTCAGTTTTCTAATATAAGTTTCACAATCGCAGCGCAGAAGAATTTTAATGCTGGGCTGAATAACTTAAAGTTAAATGAGTCAATATCTCTTCTCCTACTACAATCTTCCATTGAAATTTACAACGTACCTCAAATCAAGTCAGAATCTATTCAGCACGTCGGTGCATCGCATGTTGCTCAGTTCAGACCCAAACTGTATTAAATATCTTTCATTTCATTAAAATTCTTCACTTTCCTAGATGATCAAAAACTTCTTTTAAATTATTATTTCAACAGTCAACTTGAAACTATCCCAATCAAATTTATTTACAAAATAAAACGGAATAAACAGCTACTGTGAGCTATTGTTATGGGATCCTAACGTTGATTCACATGTTAACTTCAGCTAGATTCTAACATATGCAAAGTCATAAATCAATTTGTAATTATTCATGATAACGTTGTTATACAGTCTTTGATGTTAATAAACTCCTCTATGATGTACAACATACACTGACGTGTATATGATATTTATTTGCGAATAAGATAGAGTTGTGACGGTTGGACTCACTGTTCCAAGGATATTACGAGTATGACGTTTGACAATAGAACATCACTCTTGTCATAAAACTTGAAGACGTGATATATCTCAGTTCTGGAAGTGGGGCATCTTTATGGACATATACATAGCACAAAATAACGATTACAAGCGGCCTTCCAAGGCAAATATGGCTTTTTTTGCCAAGAGTCTCCGCAGAGATGTTCTGCTCGCTTTTGATGCGGCTTTTTTCATTTAAGCAGAGAGGCAGCATCTTTAAGGGAACTGGAGTCCGTCAGGAGTGTAAGGAAAGAAAACGTGAGGTAGCCTAACTGGCTTCCCGAGCGCTGCCCGGTCAGTTCTGGACCGCTACATTTATTTTAATGGTATATTTCGTTCTCCAGGTGATGGCGGATATTCGGACGTGCCGGACACGGCCCGGATATAAGTGACGATACAGGATGTAACATATCTTAAGTGCCGATACTTTTAATAGTGGTAGGTTAATATGTACATACATGAATGTCTAGGACGTTTCTCTGTATGGAACAGTCTTCCCACGAACAGGTCAGGAACTAAGTGTTTTCTGCATGACTGTAATGCACCACTAAGTGGCTTATGCCTGTCAGTATAGACCAACCGTGTAAGTAGGCTGTTTATGTTTTTTATGTTGGTAACTCCACGTAGCGCTCTGTATGAAAATCGCTGGCTGTGCTGTGTGCAGTCTGTGGCTGGTTGGCATTGTTGGATTATTCGCTATTGTAGTGTTGGGCAGTTGGATGTGAACAGCGCGTAGCGTTGGGCAGTTGGAGGTGAGCCGCCAGCAGTGGTGGATGTGGGGAGAGAGATGGCAGAATTTTGAGAGCGGACGAACTGGACGTGTTTCCATCAGAAAGAGTAAATTTCTAATACTGTTTATCATGGACTTGGAAGAGCAGTTGAACGGAATGGACAGTGTCTTGAAACGAGGATATAAGATGAACATCAACAAAAGCAAAACGAGGATAATGGAATGTAGTCAAACTAAATCGGGTGCTGCTGAGGGAATTAGATTAGGAAATGAGACACGTAAATAGTAAAGGAGTTTTGCTATTTAGGGAGTAAAATAACTGACGATGGTCGAAGTAGAGAGGATATAAAATGTAGACTGGCAATGGCAAGGAAATCGTTTCTGAAGAAGAGAAATTTGTAACGTCGAGTATAGATTTAAGTGTCAGGAAGTCGTTTCTGAAAGTATTTATATGGAGTGTAGCCATGTATGGAAGTGAAACATGGACGATAACTAGTTTGGACAAGAAGAGAATAGAACCTTTCGAAATGTGGTGCTACAGAAGAATGCTGAAGATAAGGTGGGTAGATCACGTAACTAATGAGGAGGTATTGAATAGGATTGGGGAGAAGAGAAGTTTGTGGCACAACTTGACTAGAAGAAGGGATCGGTTGGTAGGACATGTTTTGAGGCATCAAGGGATCACAAATTTAGCATTGGAGGGCAGCGTGGAGGGTAAAAATCGGAGAGGGAGAACAAGAGATGAATACACTAAGCAGATTCAGAAGGATGTAGGTTGCAGTAGGTACTGGGAGATGAAGAAGCTTGCACAGGTTCAAATGGCTCTGAGCACTATGGGACTCAACTTCTGAGGTCATTAGTCCCCTAGAACTTATAACTAGTTAAACCTAACTAACCTAAGGACATCACACACATCCATGCCCGAGGCAGGATTCGAACCCGCGACCGTAGCGGTCTCGCGGTTCCAGACTGCAGCTCCTAGAACCGCACGGTCACTTCGGCCGGCACTTGCACAGGATAGAGCTGCATCAAACCAGTCTCAGGACTGAAGACCACAACAACAACAACAACATATCATGAACTGATATATATATATATAATGACTTTTGAATATTATTATTAAGGTAAATACATTGTTTGTTCTCTATCAAAATCTTCATTTGCTAACTAAGCCTATCAGTAGTTAGTGCCTTCAGTAGTTAGAATCTTTTATGTAGCTGGCAGTATTGTCGCTCGCTGTATTGCAGTAGTTCGAGTAACGAAGATTTTTGTGAGGTAAGTGATTCATGTAAGGTATAGGTTAATGTTAGTCAGGGCCATTCTTTTGTAGGGATTATTGGAAGTCAAATTGCGTTGCGCTAAAAATATTGTGTGTCAGTTTAGTGTTGATCAGAATAAGTAAAGAGAGAAATGTCTGAGTACGTTCATTTCTGCTCAGCTGTTTGAAAATCAAATAACGTAAGAGGTTTATCAGCACAGTAAGTTATTAATTTTTCTAAGGGGACGTTTCATTACCGTTTTGGTCCACACGTTCACACTTCAACAACTGAGCTACTGCCCAGGGTAAAATAGGCATTAATGGTTCGTTCTTGCCGAAATACGTGCTTGGAGGTACTACGCAACCTAAAAACGTACGAGTTGTAACAGCTATCATTGCTAGTCAGGCCGGCGGCGTTGGCCGAGCGGTTCTAGGCGCTTCAGTCTGGAACCGCGCGACTGCTACAGTCGCAGGTTCGAATCCTGCCTCGGGCATGGACGTGTGTGATGTCCTTAGGTTAGTTGGGTTTAAGTAGTTCTAAGTTCTAGGGGACTGATGACCTCAGATGTTAAGTCCCATAGTGCTCAGAGCCATTTGAACCATTACTAGTCCGTAAACGACATAAATACTAATGTAATTTTGTTCAGTACGCCTTCCTCAGTCACCAGTTGCACTGACACCCGTCATCCCCTGGATAAATGTGGTGGAACACGGGGAGAATGGCAGGAGAGAGACGGACGCGTGCCTACCTGTTGGTGGCAGAGCAGGCCGGCAGCCAGGCAGCTAGCCACCTCCTGCCGGCTTCTGTCCGCCTAACTCCGTAGCGGCGGCGCGGCCTGCCGAGGTGCCGGGGTCAGCCGCCGCTGACGACCCCTCAGGGGTGTCTGCCGCTCTATACGTCTGCGTACCTCCTGCCTGCTGCTGTTACCCGGTCCCAGCACGAGGCAAAGAGGCGAGGTCGGGAAATGGCCCGGCCCCCAGGTGGGGCGTGGTGTGTCGTCTTCTGCGGTCGAAAGGGGGGCAGGAGGGGGGGAGTCGGAGGCGGAGACTGTGAGGAACATAGTTGGGAACTAGAGCTTAACCCGTTAATCGGTAATTAACGAAATTAACTTTGCGAATAACGCCTTACCTTTAAGTTAATTTTAGATAGCGTTAACAGACTCTTTAACCTCCATAAGTTAACTTTTTTCGAGTCCGTCAGTCGTTAATTAGGTATCTACTATTCATGACAAAAATGACGTCGTGCTGCCTGCGGAAATCGCGCACAAGTTCGACTCGTGTAGGTGTGTAGCTACACAGGGGGCGCGATTGATGTAAACAATCGAATGCGATCCAGAATAACTGTATGTTGGCTGCTGATTATTGTTTGTTTACTGAATTCGCGTTAAGTACTACTTTTCGTGAGTGGATTGAATGTGGAAAGTAAAGCATCGAATCGGGTTGTAACTCAAACAGCACTTGAAAGAGAAGTGGAATAGTAACACATCCGTAAAAAGTAAAGACCAGCGTCCAGTCAAAATGTGGCCGTACATGGAATCAAAATATTTATTCAACGGTGCAGTATTTCTTGGGGAGCAGGTTTTAGTAAATTAATTTATTAAGCGTAGTACCCCTGTATCCTAGAGTGCTGCTGCCAAACGACTTTTTTTTTCTGTGGGCAAAGACGTTTTGTCTCCTAAACGAGCGTCGTTCTCAGATGAAAAATGTAGCATGTTGATGTTCATGAAGGCATGCACTTTGTCAGATGCTGTCTCATTCTCCTGTATTTTGATTCTCTCGTGATTCAACATTGATAACTAAATAATTGTGAAACTAAATGATTAAACTGTCAAAAACATCAAAGAAGACGATATTGAATAGATACAAAGGAGTGCAGCACTAATCATCTCATTCTGGGTTTACCCATCTGAGAGTGTTGCGGTGATACTGAAGAAACTTAAATGGTTCAAATGGCTCTGAGCACTATGGGACTTAACTTCTGAGGTCACAGTCCCCTAGAACTTAGAACTACTTAATCCTAACTAACCTAAGGACATCACACACATCCATGCCCGAGGCAGGATTCGAACCTGCGACCGTAGCAGTCGCACGGTTCCGGACTGCGCGCCTAGAACGAGACCACCGCGGCCGGCTTAGAGTTAGTGGCTGACGATTAATGATTAACCTTAACTTCTGATAAAGCCCCTGTAAACTAACACTTTAACGTTTAAAGAAGTTAACTTCTTTAGTAAAGATTAGCTAAGTTAACTTTTTGCCTAGCTATGGTGAGCAATATGGGGCGAGTGGCCTACGCTGAGGTGAGAAAGGGGAAAGGGGCATCATATATATATATATATATTGTGTGTGTGTGTGTGGTGGACTTACTTGTTGCCGGCCGCTGTGGCCGAGTGGTTCTAGGCGCTGCTACGGTCGCAGGTTCGAATCCTGCCTCGGGCATGGATGTGTGTGATGTCCTTAGGTTAGCTAGGTTTAAGTAGTTCTAAATTCTACGGGACTGATGACCTCAGATGTTAAGTCCCATAGTGCTCAGAGCCATTTAAACCATTTTGAACAGAAAGTTCATCGAGCCAAGTGCAGACTGTTTCTCTGCTGTTCCACTATAGAACAACACTCTACAAAATCTAAGACTTAAATTTTTCTGCGCGAGCTCTAATTTTTCTTATTTTATAGCGATGAACCTTATGTAGGTTGGCGTCAACGGAATATTTTCGCAATTAGAGGATACAATAGGTGATTGAAATTTCGTGAAAAGATCTCCCCAGAACGAAAAACGCCTTTGTTTTCATGACTGCTACCCCGACTCGCATATCGTATCCATGATACTGTCTCCCCTATTTCGCGATGAAGCTCTTCTCTGAACATTTTCGATGCCGTTCATCAGTCCTACCCTGTACAACGGATTCCATACCGCGCATCAGTACTCCACGAGATGACGCGTAGTGTAGATCTATTCAGGAGATGTATTCCTTCTAAGTGTTTCGTGAATAAAAATCTGTCTTTGGTTCGCCTTCCCCACATTTTCTATGTGACTGTTACAATTTATGTTGTTCATAATTGTTGTACCCAAATATTAAGTGGAATTGATAGTCTTTAAATTTAACAGATTACTTTCAGTATTCATGTGGATAACTCCATGCTGTTCATTATTGAGAATCATTATCCTCTTTCCGTAGCATACAGATACGCTACATTATCTTTATTGAGTACCTTCATTCGGTCATGCGGACAGTACGCAGCTTTGATGAATGTCCTTGAGGGACGGGACGCGCACGCAGCGTGCTGTCCTACTCGCTCTCTCCTCCGCGCGCCTCCGCATGCAGTGTATTATTAGCACGCCGTCTTCAGGCCGCAAGTGGCTCATCGGGACCATCCGACCGCCGTGTCATCCTCAGATGAGGATGCGGATAGGACGGGCGTGTGGTCAGCACACCGCTCTACCGGTCGTTATGACAGTTTTCTTTGACCGGAGCCGCTGCTATTCGGTCGAGTAGCTCCTCAGTTGGCATCACGAGGCTGAATGCACCCCAAAAAGTGGCAACAGCGCACGACGGCCCAGATGGTCACCCATCCAAGTGCCGGCCACGCCCGACAGCGCTTAACTTCGGTGATCTGACGGCCGGTGTATCCACTGCGGCAAGGCCGTTGCCCAGTGTCTTATTGGCTGTCTGATAAATATATTGCCTTTCCAGTAGACTTAATTGACAGCCTTGCTATGTGCCATTGTTCGCCGATTACGGTCTCACAGTTGCTTTCATTTTTCATTTACAGCTCCAGTGCTAAAACGGAAACTTCTAGAGAAACTTGAATGAGGACGTCATATGCACATTAACAAACAGAAACGGCCGAGAAAGTACTACCACAGGATTTCAGCTGAATAAAACGAAACGCCTCTCGTTACGGAAAAAAAATTAGAGTACTTGCACACATAGACCAACTAATTGCAGTCCTATTTCTTTGTCAACATCAAATAAAGGCACATTTCTGTGTAAGATCTGTTTTAATTGCTGTATAACGATTGAGAAGCAAAGTAGCATATCACAAAGTCTAAAGTTAGAAACCAAACAATAAAAATTGGAACTACACCTGGAATCGAACTCTCGAAACTCGAGTATTTTAATTCACAGGTTTACCTAGTGTGCTGTCTTTTCCTGCAAGAACTACACAGCAGAGCTATGCACGACGATAACAGCTCCTTCCCGCAGGTGTAATTCCAATATTGCCAAACAGTCTTTCTTTGACGCCCGTTACACTAGTGAACAAATCTAAACTTTTCTTCTGCATCTGGTTTGTAAATGGATGGATTTACCCAATTTTTGGTTGCTGAATACACTGGTAAAATCAGTTTTTCTCTATGACGTCACATTTCCTAGATACACAGCAGAATAAAAAATGGTAATAACGAAAATTCGACACAATTAAGTAAAACAAAAATACACATTCAGAACGTTTGAAATCAATACTATTTTGTATGTATATATGTGCATGATGCCAATAAAAGGTCCAAATTAGTTTAGAAGATATTTTCACCATAAATCGTCTTTGGTTTATGAAAAATGCGACGACGGATCTCTTCTTTTGTTTGCCGTTTCATCACTTCCCCTAACAAGACCCTAGCAGTAGTTACCCATCATCGAAGGGTTCCAATGGCCTTGGTAACGATGTAAGAGTGTCTTGGTGAAAGCGTTCACCATGCTCATCGCTTAAGGCTCCCAAATTTTCCGGGAAGAAATGAAGGTGAGAATGTGAAAAGTGAATTTTAAGCGACATTCTACACCCCTTTTTTATATTGTCCAATATGGTAACATAGTTTTTGTCTTCTCTGTTACCCAGAAAGCCCTTCATAATTGCTTTAAAAGAAGGCCAAGCATCTAATTGGATATATGTGAGTCTGGTGTCAAAGGTTGGATCTATCAGCAGTTTTCTTATTTGTGGTCCAACAAATATACCCTCTTTCAGCTTTGCCTCTCTTAATTTGGGAAACTTTTCTTTTAAGTGACTGAAGGCCTCACCTTTTTTATCCAGAGCTTTTACAAAGTTCTTGATAAGGCCCAACTTGATATGAAGGGGAGGCAAAACGATTTTATTGGGCTCAACCAATGGGGTAGTATTCACATTTACGTTTCCAGGAATATGTGACTTCCTTATAGGCCATTCCTTCACTGTATAGTTGTTCTTGGTGTCACGGCTGTCCCAAAGGCACAAATAGCAGCAGATTTCGTGAATCCAGCCTGTAAACCTGTAAGGAGTGCAACAACTTTTAAATCACAGCAAAGCTGCGATTCATGATCCTCACATTTCATTGCCTCTAGCAGCAAAGCCATGGTGTCATAAGTTTCTTTCATGTCAACTGCGTAAGCCAAAGGCACCGATGGAAATTCATTGCCATTATGCAGTAGTTCTGCTTTCAAGCTGGTTTTATTGGAGCCAGTAAATAGTCGCCTCCCCTGTGGATTATGTTGTACACATGGCTGCATCATCAGACCATTGACATCTCTACATACACACACTGAATTCTGGATATCGAAATATTGAGCGAAGGAAGCACCTCTTGCTCTGAAACAGGAAATTTTTGGATCTGGAGCTAGAAGGTTCCGTTGTTGCAGTCTCGGCCCCAAGAGTTCAGCTTGCTGTTTCGAAAGGTTTAGATCGCGAGCCAAATCGTTCAGTTCCTTTTGATTAAAGAGCTGAGGCGAAGTGTGATGATATTGGGGGCAGTACTCTCCTATATGTTGAATACTTCCAGATCCACTTGACATGGTGTCTGATTCCGTTGCTTTCAAGTTACAGGCAGGAATAGGCAACCCCTGATAATGGGGCACAGGTAAATAGACTGAAGATACATTTGGATACTTTATTTTATGTCTAGTTTTGCTTGAATGTCCCGAAATATTTGTAAGACGGAAGTAACAGTCTGAATACTGGTCATTAGGCTCACACCATACCATCGGAACAGCGAATAGCATGGCTCGGGGTTTTCCTTTCAACCACTCGGTTAAGGTTGTAGTACAGGTTATGTAGGCAATATGAGGTGCAAAATTTTTATCTTGATCACCAAAACTACAATCAAAATACAATTTATATACCTTCTTAACCAAACCAGTGGTTGGTTTTCTCTGGGCTTTTGGAGTGAATTTCCCACACGCATAACAATAGTTGTCGGGGTGGTCTAGACAGCAACGAGATTTACTAGTTGCCATTTTTCTCAGTGTAAGTTTTAAACACAAAAAATTTGCACTATCTTTCACAGTAAACACTCACTGAGGACCTCACTCACCCCACTGGATTACCACATCAACCATTTACTGATTGTGTGTAGATCTTCTAGCTCTTCTCTGCAAATCAAAAACAAACAAACATCAAGACAGAAGAACAGAAAAAAGCGAAATACTGAATACAATAAATAAAAAACCTTTAAAAACTCAAAAATGATACGTGCTACAACATTTTGAAATTTATATTCGAATTCTACACACCAAAATACGTACTAGTTGATGTATCACATCTCAGATACAAAATGGCTGTTGACTAGTGTCATCTACGAAAAGTATGCATGCCACAAAATGTTCTTAGAGCTTTTTTTTCTACTGTTAATGCACAAGGAACTGCGCAGTGGCGTCAGTGTGTGCAAATTTTGTTTCTCTTTGTCTACTGTGAAGGTGAAGATATAATGCCCAGATACTTGAAAACATATATTTCCTTTCTTTTTTTTTCTTTATTTTGGCTTTTGGTTTCATGACCATACAACTAGTGTTAGTTTAAACACATCAGTAACAACTATCAGTTTTGATTAATATCTATATTTAAATTCCATTGCAGTTGTAGCACAATGAGAATAAATTTTATAAAATTGGTACGTATAAACTACGCGTATCTGCCCGTAAAATTTAATTTGAAGTCCGTTTCGACAAAAGATACCTTCAAGATGGCGGTAGGTGAACGCCATATATTGTTCTTAATTGTTCTTACTGTTAGCTTTTGGGGGTCCTTAGCGATGATTGCCTCTGAAAATTATCCAATAATACATTGAGTAGAAATATGCAAAATGTTAGGGGCTTGACTCGATTGTTTCGAGACTAGTAATTGCACGAAGAGCAAAAGTAGCTAGACTTAAACTGACTGAGTAGCTCAGTAACATGTGGAAACAGATGTGCCAGGCGACTGCATTTATTTCAAGCGGTAAAGACTACAGCAATCAGTCGCAATTAACGGTTTTTATTGCAAATCCAGATCCCAGTCACTGTGTGGCCATCTTCAGCACTTGCTATTACATTTCTTGCTATGAAAGAAGTATAAAAGTACTCGAGCCAAATTCAGAGTATTGAACCAGTACATCGACTTCAACAAGACATGGATCGCAAGCACTGTAGATGACCAGAAAGTAACCGAAATCTGGATTTCCAATAAACATTATTTGTGACTGACTGTTATACTCCTTACCACTTAGCTTGGCACGTTTCTTCCAGTTCAAGATTTCATCAGTATGTGCACTCGAAAAATAAAAGCGTTCCGCACTGTTTATAGACTCCTGTTCATGTGCTGCATCAGTCGCTGTTGTTGAGAACTGAATAGAGTACGTTTTCTTAAAATTTGGGGACAAACAGTTTCCAGATAACTACTTACTAATTCTTTGGAAAACCTCGTTAACAACATGATATGGAGAACCTCCTCACCTCTCATATTATCAGTCCACTTACTTTTCAACATGCTTCTGTAATTCCACACCTTACATGCTTCGATTCTATTCCTTTCATGCTTTCCCACAGTATACAGTCCATTCCCATACAATGTTGTACCCGACAAATACATTCTCAGAAATTTCCGTCTCACGTTTAGTCCCCTGTTTGATACGACAGTAATATAATAGTTTTAAGCGATAGGTGGGACCGAGCAGTAACAGTGTCAAGTCGAATTCGCGTAAGCCGAGTCCAGCTTTTCATCTAAATACATGCAAATTGTGTTCAACTGTGACCAGAGATTGAAGAAAACAATGTAATTTAGAAGAAAAATGCTGAATAAAATGTTCAATAATACAACAAATTGTATTACAATACGGTATTATGTGTTGAAATAAAGGACACCGAAGTTATTGTGATGTAGAAGGGTTCATAAAACCTAACAATGTCACCTGAAGAGTTAAATTTCTTTTTCTTCTGTCATGTAAAATTTCCTCGTGGCACGATAATACATTTTTTATTTCCTTTTTTGTAACAGTAATGCCCATTTCTTGGAGTCCATTTTTTCTGAGATTTGTAACCATTTTTCAATTGAACTGAGGCTTCATTCTAAGTTACTAATCGATATTTGATCTTCTGATTGAACTGGGTCCAAGGAATCAGGGTGTTCAATGTTTTGCTCTTGCTCACACATTTCTATAAGCTCATCAACTGTTGGCTCCTGATTTGTGAATCCAGCAGTTCTTGAACATAATCACCATACAACTCTAAATTCAATTGTCTGGCAAGATAGACCACTTCTTCAGTCACATTATCGATCTTACCAGAATCTGGTACTGATTCCCCCTGGATTCCAGTGGTGGGAAAAAATGGACATTGTTTTTTCTAGACATCATTTGAAGTTCTTTATGAAATTTCATTCCAAGATCGTCTAATATCAAACAAGCCATCCATCTCTGTGGATGAAATATAAAATGATTCCGCTCGAAATACATCCGAACCTGTTGTAAGCTGTACACTGGGGGGTGGGGAGGAGGGAGGGGGGGGGGAGCAGGGCGGAGAAACAGAGGTGCGCGGCACTCAGACGAGTCGCGTAATCCGGATTCGCGGAAAACGATGTAGCGTAAGTCGGGATCTTACCGTAGTAGTCTTCGTTTAGCGAGGAACGCTGTGTTTATCTGGCAATTCGTATAACATACCATGAATCGTTCATTATTTGGCTTGAAAACTGAATAATTTCTTCACCTCGTGCACTATCTCCAGATTCGGTATTAAAAATCCTGCTAATCTCATTACTACTACTCCTTAATACCATCGTCTCTGGCTTACTGTCATCCATACTATGTGCTCAGTAGATTGCTCCTGTATTTCTTTCTCATTTTCACAGAGGATACCAGTGTCGCCAGGGAATCTTATCTTAGATATCCCTTCACCATAAATTGTAATCCCACTTCTGAAACTTTCATTGCTTCTTTCATTTAAAACTTGAGGAGCAGAGGAATGACAGTGCATCTGTGGCCTACACCCTTTTTACCCGAGCACTTCGTTCTTGGCTTTCGTTTTTATTGCTTCTCCTCAGTTTTTGTGCATATTATATATTACCCATATTTCTCTGTAGTGTACACTCGTACCCAATTTTATTAGGATTTCAAACACTTTTTACCACATTACGTCACAGAATAATTTTCCTAGGTCTTCAGTTACTACGAAAATGTCTTAGTTCTCTTAAGTGTTGCTTCCATTATTAAGATTATGAAAGTGAATAAAGCAGAAACTTCTCTATCGGGATGTGAACGGATCAAAACACCTCACACTTCCTTGCCTGAGGAATTAAAATTTTATTTACATAGAAAAGATATTAATAACGCAATTCCTAGAAAATACTATAAGTTTGGTATATTGCATCCAATTTAAACTAATCGACTGGGGTAATAGACCGTCAATGGAGTGACGTTCTTTTAATGAGATGTGGCTCTGTCGTCTCGCTACATTGCAAAATGGTTCAAATGGCTCTAAGCACTATGGGACTTAACATCTGATATCGTCAGTCCCCTAGATTCAGAACTACTTAAACCTAACTAACATAAGGACATCACACACATCTATGCCAGAGGCAGCATTCGAACCGGCGACCGTAGCAGCAGCGTGCTTTCGGACTGTAGCGCCTGGAACCGATCGGTCACAGCGCACATTTGGCATCACTTTTAAGCGTATTTAGCATTCTAATTTGAAAGGAAGATTACAAATAACTCAAAATGTGCTACAACATGAAGGGCATATTCACTTAAATCGTATTTCTCAATTATTTCCTCGGATGTTTAAATAATTAGGACTTTATTTATAGATGTCTGGTGTCTTGTGAATAATACAAACGTCTTTTACCTCAGACTTTTAGCACTGTATTTTATATTAAAGTATTTCAATCAAGTACATTATTTCGTCATTTTGAGAAACTTAGCAGGCCAACTTCATGAAACCTTTGTCCAATGTATCGGTTTCGTTGGCTGCTAAGTCATCAATAATTATTGAATTGAAACACAAAATTTGATGTATTCGAGAGAAATAGCCTACATGCCGTTACCAGTCGCTGGCCAGGCTTCCTGCATTATATCTAACTCTCAATGACGAGTGTAGGAGTAACTTGATTTCATCCTAGTAAGAAACGGCAAATTATGAAACGAGGTAATTATTACCAGATAGTTTTGGAATAACGCAAAAAATAAATACCTACAGCTGTGCTGCACTGTTTATTTACTTGTTTGTCTGTGAGCATGTGCCGACTTACTCATTTTCAACAAACAAGACCTGCCACAAAGACAACCACGCTATGTATAACATAATACACAGCTAGAAGAGCGTAAGGACTTCCGAAATAAACACACTGCAAGTAAATCCATTTACATGAAGCAGAGCACTTTTATTAGTTTAGTTCAAATGGTTCAAATGGCTCTGAGCACTATGGGACTCAACTGCTGAGGTCATTAGTCCCCTAGAACTTAGAACTAGTTAAACCTAACTAACCTAAGGACATCACAAACATCCATGCCCGAGGCAGGATTCGAACCTGCGACCGTAGCGGTCTCGCGGTTCCAGACTGCAGCGCCTTTAACCGCACGGCCACTTCGGCCGGCTATGAGCTTAGTTTTACAGATATTTATAACTAATGTTCCACATTATGCGGGTATAGGATTCTATATAATACATTCAGTATTATAATTATGTGAAGTTACTTGTATGAACGATGTCGACATTATTTAGTGTGCGACATGAAAAGTGCTGTTCAGTGTTTCAGTGTTATATTCAAGTAATTTGCATCTTTAATTAGCACCACCGGTAACGATCAAACTTGTTTGTCAAATTCGGGGTTTCCTAACCACGATTTTCTCAAATAAGCGCCCAGACATTCCAACAAAATCTGTCA
This sequence comes from Schistocerca nitens, assembly GCF_023898315.1. NCBI lineage: Eukaryota > Metazoa > Arthropoda > Insecta > Orthoptera > Acrididae > Schistocerca > Schistocerca nitens. Next base: position 405,303,257 of record NC_064618.1, read on the forward strand.
AATGTAACCTCACTTTTGAAGGAGCTGTCAAAGTGTGTTTATCATGTTACCAAGTATTCTGACAGTAGTTGGAATGGCTGCCAATCCAGAAAGAACATTACCTGCGTTGACCTGAGCACTTTATATAAAGAAGAAAAAGAAACAAAATGTCTCTCCAGGGAATGACTAGACTAATCTGTATTTGCAAGGATATTTCTCTTTCTTAGTTTATGGAGGGAAATTTCAGATGACTTCATATAGCATGGAGTTGTGATTTCACAGCGCTTGACGATGAAACCCAAATAAACAAGTTAATTATGCAATTAGATGCAGTTTATTAAAGGAAAAATAATACATAAAACAATTCAACTTGCACTTCAAAACGTTTTAACAACATTTTTACATCATCGTTGTCACTTTACATTCAAGAAACAATTCCGGTCTTTGGGAAAAACAAAAGTTTTTTTAAATTTAATGCATTTTGTTCGAGAACATGCAGTAATGCACAGTTTTCATCTCTGTTTTCCAGATGCTGTGACCAGTGTCCATTGTTGCCGTGCCTTACGTCATCAAATTGGCTGGGAAGAGATGACGCTCGTTTCTTCACAACTGTTGGCAATGGATTGTCATCTGATGGCCGTGTTCTTCTTCTTAGCAATGTCGCTGCTGCTTTCTGTAGCCCATGAGCTATGTCAGACCGAAAAATCAGCAGAGGTTTGGGTTTGGTAATTCTTCTTTGTCTGCAGTGTCGAAGGCAAGGGAGCCATGCATTTACAACACCAATGTCAGTGAGATGGGATATGATTCTTAAATGAAATCTTTTCAATCCAGCATGTCTTGTAGGTCAACTCTGCCCACAAAACAGTTATATTCTCCAATAATGTCGCATCTGAATATCATTATATTTTCGTTTCCCCCACTGCCCTGCCGCTCACAGGTCCCACTGGACTTTTTTCTTTGTACGGCAGTACAAGAACGACAGACTTGTTAAAAAACCACTTCAGCCCTGTGATGTTCCTTCCTGTGTCAGTTCTGTAATCAAATGATCCTCGTTCTTGTTGTTTTAGCTCTGCCTACTTTTAGATTGCATCCTTTAAGTCTTGTGGAAGGTTCCAAAGCCTTTCAGGATACAAATAAGACTGTAAGAGATGAACCAGCTGTCTGTAAACACTTGTAAAATTTTCATATTTAGGTAGTCCTTCCAAAAGCCTTATTACTATCTCACCACTTATACCAAGACCAGTACCATTAGGTACGTGATCATTACATACTGCTCTGAAATACTGCGAAGGGTCAAAGAAAATTGCATTACATGATAGACCAATTTCTTCGATGTCCTTTATTCTCCATCAAAGCTCCCAGCGTGTCTCGCATTGAATTTTCTGAGCCGAATGATGTGGCAAATGGTTGGGACCATAAAGTAACCTTGAAGCCAAGGCAACATGATTCCTAACATCAGCTATTACAAACATATCGAGATCTAATCCTCGAACAAACTGTGTATCTGACACAGAAGGATCCTGCTAATTAGTAGTTTCAGTATCTTCCTCCACATCAGACGAATCGAGGTCCATATCAGATAAATCACTTTCGAGAAACAACAATATTTCTTTCTACGAAAGTGATTTATGGTTGCGAATCATCCGGCAAACAAACCAGGAATTTTTACTAAAGCAGCAAAAATACTGGTACGTTATGTCAATGAAGAATATTAAAACATTAGTGTCATCTATTAGTATATAACAGCGCCAAAGGAAACTTAAAACTATTAGAGTTACACTTTACGGTGGACGTTAGCAGAGGATTTTGCATGTACTGCGTTCGGTATCGAAACAAATACCCAATGACGCCACATATATTTGTGATTTCCACGCAACAAGCTACCAGAACTGAAAATATTTTCAAACTGTTTACTGTTTAATTTACACATTAAACAATAATTAATTGGTGCAATTTTCAAATTATTTGCTTCCCTTACCTTTATATAGTATTTTGGAAGCCCTGATGCGCGTAATGCGGCTTAGAGAACATGCAACAGTACATTTGTCAATGCATTGTTGCTTGATGCTCTCTGTTTTATAGAACTCACGTTAGTCACCCTAATCGCAATGAATTTTTGGAAGTCCTGCACTGTTGTTTATAATCTTTGGAAAATAGTTTGGCATTGAGGAACAGTCAAATACGATGATACCTTACGCCAACACTGGGCTGAAAAGGGCTGAAGCAAATATAACGCTCAGCACCTGATGACTACATCAGCTTTCTCCGAATATACAGTCAAACTTTTAATAACTTACAGAATTACTTCGCATTCATATTTAAAAATAAAATATAAGTAAGCCAAAACCTGTTATCTTCAGGCTAAGCCTTCAATGAAAGTTGATTAACATACCACAACGTTGGAACATCCATGTCGTCCGTGGAAGAACTGGAGAGCTCAGAGCTTTTTGTTCATTTTATTGCATTGCCGCTTGTATGTTGTACGTAGAACACTGACTTACGTCTTCTTGCGTAAAAATATATTCGTAGACTAACCTTATCCCGCTTTGTTTAACGACTCTTTTTAAGATAACTTTTAATAATTTGTTTAATTGTAATGTGAGAAAGTTCATACAAAACATCCAGTTTTTATATTTCATCCAAACATAAAGAATGACACTTAATGGCGGGAGCTCTTATTTTTCAATTTTAGTGTTTCTTATGTTACGTCCTAGTTTGGTTTATTTGCATAAAAATAGTTCAACATGATTTTGGATCAGTGGGAAAAGGGGAAGCGATGCCTCCCCACTTAGAAAATCGTAGAATGAGATAAAATCGTAATCACTTATTAATGAAGTACGTTTTTACTTTCATCTTAATTAATAATACCGTATTACTGCATTAACTTCAATAATGTAACCTAAAAACCTGCAATTTACTAAAAGTGTGAAATAAAAATCACTTGAAAACCCCATTTCATTTTAAGCACGTTTTTTGCCCTGGAATGTTGTGGGAATACTCAGACAAAACGGGACGACGAGAATTAACTGACTTTGAAGGTGGAATGGTCGCTGTACTTAGGCGCATGGGAAATTCCATTTCGGAAACCGTTTGGGAATTCTATATTCCACAGTGGCAAGAGCATGCCGAGAATACCACATTTCAGGCATTATCTCTCACCATGGCCAACGCAGTAGCCAACGGCCTGCATTTAACGACCGAGAACAGCGGCGTTTGCGTGGAGTTGTCAGTGCTAACAAACAAGCAACACTGCGCGAAACAGCTGCAGAAATCAATGTGAGATGTACGCCGAACGCATGCGTTAGGACAGTTCGGCGAGATTTGGCGTAACGGACTATGGCAGCAAACGACCGACGCGAGTGTCTTTGCTAACAGCATGACATCGTCTGCAGCGCCCCTCCCAGCTTCGTGGCCACATCGGTTGGACCCTCGACGACTGGAAAACCGTGCCCTGCTCAGAGGAGCCACGATTTCAGCTGGTAAGAGATGATGGCACAGTTAGAGTGTAGCGTAGACTCCTCGAACCATGGACTTCAGTTGTCAACAAGACATTGTGCAAGCTGGTAGTGGCTCCATGTTGATGTGGACTGTGTTTAAATCGAATGGACTGGGTCTTCTGAATGTTTGGATACTTGTAGACCATTTATAGTCATTCCTTGACGTCGTGTTCCCAAACAACGACCGAGTCGCGGTCGGCAGGAAGAAGATTGAATCCCGCGTAATGCCCCCTGATTAAGGTTTTCCATGATTTCGCTAATTACCTTCAGGCAAATGCCAAGATTGTTCCTTTGGAAGGGCATGGCCGACTTCCTACCCCATCGTTCTCTAATCCGATGAGACTGATGACCTAGCTGTTTGGTCTCTTCCACCAAATCAATCCAACCCCAAACAACGACGGAATTTTTGTGGATAACAATGCGCGTTGTCAACAGACAACAGTTGTTCACGATTGGTTTGAAGATCATTCTGGGCAGCTCGGCCGGCCCGGGTGGCGGAGCGGTTCTAGGCGCTACAGTCTGAAACCGCGCGACCGCTACGGTGGCAGGTTCGAATCCTGCCTCGGGCATGGGTGTGTGTGATGTCCTTAGGTTAGTTAGGTTTAAGTAGTTCTAAGTTCTAGGGGACTGATGACCTCAGAAGTTAAATCCCATAGTGCTCAGAGCCATTTGAACCATTTTTTTGGACAGTTCGAGCGAAGGTTTGGCCACCCAGATCGCCCGACATGAATCCAATCGAAAATTTATGAGACATAATCGAGAGGTCAGTTCGTGCACAAAATCCTGCACAGACAAAACTTAAGCAATTAAGGACGGCTACGGAGACAGCTTGGGCAAATATTTCTGCAGGGGACTGCCAGGGAGTTGTTGAGTCCACATCAAATCGAGTTGCTGATCTACACAGGGCAAAAGACGTCCGACACGATGTTAGGAGGTACCTGATGACTTTGGTCACCTCATTGTATATGGCTTTCGCTATCCACTTTGTATGATGGATTCGCTTGGAGTACGTAAAAATAGTCCACAAGACGGTTCTTTGAGAAGAGAGTTTGCAGTTAATTCAAAAATTCTGTCCGCAGCTCGTGGTCTTGCGGTAGCGTTCTCGCTTCTCGCGCACGGGGTCCCGGGTTCGATTCCCGGCGGGGTAAGGGATTTTTCTCTCCCTCGTGATGACTGGGTGTTGTGTGTTCATCATCGTTTCATCATCATTGACTCGCAAGTCGCCGAAGTGGCGTCAACTAACAAGGACTTGCAATACGGCGGCCGAACTTCCCCGCATGGGGCCTCCCGGCCAACAATGCCATACGATCATTTCATTTTCAAAAATTCTTAATGTAATAATCTCATAGATGTTGTACCTGCAAGGTAAATACAAGAGATCTGTTTCCCAAATAAATACACACACCTCTAATTGTGATAGCATTTCATACTGTTGTGAAATATACTAATGATAAAACTAAAATAGCATTTAGCACAAGTTTCATGGACAGCCTTTTCCTACCCTTTTCCATTCTAATTTAAATAATCGAAAAATGTGTAAAATTATCAGCACTGAAATAGTAGTGACCTTTAAATTTCTTTTCTTTTCAAATACATTTGTGAGTAAAATTTATGTTTTAAGAACACTAATACGTATTTGCAGAACAGCTGATCTCATACACACTTCACTCTCGTCTGCTAATGGCTGCCTACGCTCACTCGGAAGTTCTCTTTTTCAAGTAACTGACGGCTGATTCGACGCACGAACTTTGGAGCCCATTTTAAACTGGTCACCTTTTTCGCTTTCTTCAAAGCGATGATGTGTGCTATGTAGTAAAGATATAGAAAAAAAGCGTCTTGTTTCTTTTCACGTATTTATCTAGCTACCCCCGTTGCTGATAGAACGATTCTAATTTTACCACACAACTGCTTTGCTCCGGTGTCGGAAGTCGTGATTATTCCAAATAGATCTTCACTTCCCAAGCAGATAGCTGGGCGATTGATGTGTGGTTAATTAACCCACGCGCAGATTGTAAAAGAAAAGTATTAATGTAGGATTGACAAACACGGTTAAATTTCAGTTATTTCATACAGTAAGGCAGACACGGGTCTATATTATTTTCTTTAGCCGAACGGAAAACGAAGTCACTGTTGTTGCTACGATTAGCAGCAGTGAGTGACGGCTGTTGTGGTCCACGCTGGGCCGTAAACAGGTTCTGTTTTCCGTACTTCCGTTCAGACTAGTCTCGCCTCTCTTCACAGGCTTGCGGTCACTGACCGGTAAAAGTCAGTCGGATAATGTGATGCTTTCTTAGGAAGCATTCAGCTAAGGAAATCTAAGTAAACGACCTGTTTACGTGAGACAATAAATTTATCATGCAGAAGTAATACCTGTGCGTACCTGATATTTTTTCTGGAAATTTATATAAAACCCATGTAGCGTGCACGATTAGATAAAAAAGGAACGGTGACCGAGTAAATATGAACGCTTCCGAAAAAGGAACGATGACCAGTGAACTAGTCCTCCAAGACGAACGGGTTACCCCATCTCCGGTCAGTGCTCTGTGGATTTGGCTGTCTCACTATCGACGTTCAGTGTTCATTTCTTATTGGTTGTGTCCGTTAGTATACTAAGCCCTCGTACAGTTGTCAGGTATAGCGTGAATGTGTGGGCAGAAATCGTGGATGACAGTCTCATATGGCCATATGTTTCACTGGACAAATTACGGATAGTGTTTATGATGAGTTTCTGCGTGAGAAATTAGCCGCGATGTTGAAGAACGTTGCCCTTGCAGAAAGACGAAGGATGTGCCTCGTGTACGACAGAGCACAACCCCATTTTCTACACCTCTTGACACAGTACGTATCAGAAACATTTAATGAACGATAGGTTGTCGAGGGGACCCAGTAGAAGGGCTTCCCAATTCTCCTGACCCTAATCCTTTGGATTTCTGGCTGTGGAAATATTTATGCATTTCACACCCACTGACAACGCGCACATGATAAGGAGCGTGTGTCCCATGGACGTGATCAAATCAGACAGCAACCACGTGTGTTCTCACTAGGCCGTGATTCTGTGAGAAAGTTGATTGAAGGTTGTATAAAAGTGGGTGGCAACGATATTGAGAGTCTCCTGTAGTGTCATTATACAGATGACTACGGTGTGACAGGAGGTCCTCTATGTCAACAAGTATTTGTTGCTGTTCTTACGTTTACGGAACTTTGTCCTAGTTTCGACCAGTCGTGTCTCCTGTAAGAACATGCAATATTATTTTTTTAACACCTAACATGTGCATATTTTTCTTTTTGTTTTTGTGTGTTAGTGTGTGTATGTTTTTCTATTTATTTTCCGCAATCAATAATTCTGGGACACTACACTGGTTCCAAACCTTTCGCATGATGTGTCACCGTGAAGTGACATAGCTCTATGAAACTTGGACGATACATAAAAAGAACTGCTACATTACAACACAGAAGGTAACTGAAAGAAATACGCAGTAAGACGAACAGAAATTACTCTTTCATTCCAAGGCAATGTAAATTACGCTGCAGTGACCGCGATTTACGATGGACCCCTGGACTTTACAAAAGGCGGAGTAATAGGGTGTGTGATCACCAGGGACTGCAATGCATGCTACAACGCGCTCTCATGCTTACTACAGGTTTGTTGAGTTCCTGTGGTAGGGCGCTTCTTGCCTCCCCCCCCCCCCCCAGTGTTCGGAGTCATTTAAGTTGGCAGAACTGTCAGGCCAGTCCATTCGCCGATTATCCTGTCGTTCCAAGCGTTCCTTACCCACCTGCGCTTTTCTACACCGACTTAGTTACTCCGCAAGCCATCGCACGGCGAGTGGCGGAGGGTACTCTGTACCCCTCCTTGTCATTTCCTTTCCTTTTCCACTCGCAAATAGAGAGAGGGAATACCGACCATCTGTATGCCCTAATTTCTATGTCTTACCTTTGTGGTCCTTAAGCTCAATATATGCTGGAGGCAGTAGAATCGTTCGGCAGTCAGCTTCAATTGCCGGTTCCCTGAATTTTCTCAGTAGTGTTTCACGAAAAGAACGTCGTCTTCCCTCCAAGGTTTCCCATTTGAGTTCCCGAAACATGTGACAATGTGTTGTTCGATTCTGCCAGTAATAAATCTAATAGCTTCGATTTCTTCCTTCAATCCGACCTGGTATGGATCCAAACACGCGAGCAGTCCTCAAGAACAGGTCGCAGAGCGTCCTGTATGCGGTCTCCCTTACAGCTGAACCACTCTTTCCTAAAATTCTCCCAATAAACCGAAGTCGACCATTCGACTTCCCTATCGCCGTTCTCACATGCTTGTTCCACTTCATATCGCTTTGCAACGTTATGCCCACATACTTAAACGACTCGACTGTGTCAAGCAGTAGACTAGTAATACTGTATCCGAACATTACATGTTTTAAATTCCTACTCATCCGCATCGACACACATTTTTCCACATTTAGGGCTAGCCGCCATTCATTACATCAACTGGAAATTTTGTTTAAGTCGTGTTGTGCCTTTCTACAGTCGCTCAGCTTCGACACCTTACCGTACGCCACGGCATCATCAGCAAACAAGAACAGACTGTTACCAACCGTGTCAACCAAATCATTTGTGTATTAAGAGAACAACAGCGGTCCTATCTCACTTCCCTGGTGCACTGCTGACGATACCCTCGTCTCTGATGAACACCCGCCGTCGAGGACAACGTACTGGCTCCTATTGCTTAGGAAGCCTTCGAGCCACTCACATGTCTGTAAAGTTACTCCATATGCTCGTACCTTCGTTATCAGCCCGCGGTCGCGCATTCTCACCAACAAAAATAAAGTCTGTACCGAACGCACCCCTGAAGAGATGCACATGGGAAAGGGATACAGTGTCACAGTAACTTTAACCGGCGTGTGTAGCGTGTCCAAGGAGTAGGAGGTCAGTACGTCAGTGCACCAAAACACGTGGACCACCAAAACAGAGCATTACGTGGTCCCATCTCTCGCCATATGATACGTACACAGCAGTATACATAATAATAATAATGAAAGATTATGTATAATAGCTCTCTGTGACAGGTATATTGAGTTGAAAACTGCGTTACAAAAAATTTATATCGCCTATTGGAATAGGATAGAGATGGAATAGGATAGAGATGGACAGAATGGGAACAGACATAATAGGAATATCTGAGATGCGATGGCCTGAACCAGGAGACTTCAGATCAGGAAATTATCGTATCATTCATACAGGTACTAACCAAGGAACAACTGGAATCGGTGGAGTTGGAATAATTCTAAAAGGAAAACTCGGGAATCTAGTCACAGGATATGTGCAATTTAACTCTAGGATAATACTAGTCAAAATTGGAACCAAACCAAAGAACACGGTAATAGTACAAGTCTATATGCCGACATCGGCAGAAGAAGACGATGTAATAGAAACAGTGTATGAAGACATCAACAAAGTTATAAATTATGTTAAAGGTGAAGAGAACTTAATTATAATGGGAGATTGGAATGCTAGTGTTGGAGAAGAGAAAGTTGACGGAATTGTAGGGAAATATGGTCTAGGAGATAGGAACGAAAGAGGAAGCCGGCTAATTGAATTTTGTGCCAAAAACAAGTTGGTCATAGCGAACTCCCTTTTCAACCACCATAAAAGAAGAAGGTACACGTGGAAAGCCCCAGGAGATACTAGAAGACACCAAATCGACTATATATTAGTAAAATCGCGTTTTAAAAACCAAATCAAGGATTGCAGAAGCTACCCGTCTGCGGATATTAATAGTGATCACAACCTTGTAATGATGAAATGCTTACTCAAACTCAAGCGATTAGAGAGAAAAACGAACAAAGTATGGAACAGAGATAACCTAAAGTCTGAAGAACTAGTGATCCCTTATGCACGGAAAACTGATGAGATGGCATCAAACATTATTCCCGGGAGTACTAACGAGGAGTGGAAACAAATCAAAGAAGGCATACATAAAGCAGCAGAAGAATTTATTGGGAAAGCCAAACCTGTAAACAGGAAAGAGTGGATAACACCTGAAATAATTTGTCTAATGGAAGAAAGAAGACTATACAAAAATGCCTCTGACGAGCAAAGCGAAAACAAATATAGAAAGCTTAGAAACCAAATAAACAGAGAATCTAGGAAAGCAAAAGAAAATTACCTCAACAGCATTTGTAAAGAGGTGGAGGAAAACATGGTTAAAGGAAAAACTGACTTGGCCTACAGAACAATAAAACAAAACTTTGCTAAACGGAAAGTAAAATCTTCAGGAACTATAAAGAACAAAGAGGGCAAGGTACTATTTGGATATGACACGCTGAAGAGATGGCAAGAATACATTGAAGAGCTATATCAAGGAGACCCTCTAACAGATAATATGATAGAATTAAGCGAAGAAGTAGAGAAAGAAGAACTAGGGGACACAATTCTGAAAGATGAATTTGAAAAAGCACTAAAAGAACTACCAGATAAGAAAGCGGCAGGTGTTGATGATATACCTTCTGAACTAATTAAGAAATCAGGAGACAAAATGAAAGCTACATTACTGCAACTCATACAGAAAATATACAAAACAGGTGAAGTTCCTGAAGACTATCAGAAATGCATCATATTCCCCATACCTAAGAAAGCATCTACTATGGACTGTGAAAACCATCGAACACTCAGTCTTCTTTCACACGCATCAAAAATTCTAATAAGAATAATTTTGAAAAGAGTTGAAAACCAATTGAATAGCACTCTAAGTGAAGACCAATTCGGTTTTAGAAGCGGTGTAGGTACGAGGGAAGCAATCTTATCTTTAAGACTAATAATTGAGAAACAAATTTCCAAAAACAAACAAGTATTTATAGCCTTCGTAGACCTCGAAAAGGCATTTGACAATGTTGTATGGCCAGAAATGTTTAGAATTCTGAAGAAGGCTGGTCTGAAATATAATGACAGAAGGATAATCTTTAAAATATACCAAAATGAAACAGCCTTAGTTAAGAAGGAAAACAAAGAAGAAACAGCAAGAATAAGGAAAGGAGTGAGACAGGGATGCCCACTATCTCCAGTAATTTTCAACGCATATATCCAAGAAGCAATAGATAAAATAAGAGAGAATATTGAAGTAGGAATAAAACTTAACGGAATGAAAATAGATATGTTGCGATATGCAGATGATATCGCCATAATTACAGAAAGGAAAGAAGATTTAGAAGCCGCACTCAATGAAATGGAAAACACCTTAAAAGAACAGTATGGAATGAAAATAAATAAGAAAAAGACTAAAGTGATGGTGAGTGGCGCCCTGAACTACAATGAACCCATACGAATAACAATAAAGGGAGAGAAACTAGGGCAGGTTACAGAATTTAACTACTTAGGTAGCAAAATAACAGCAGATGGAAGGAGCAAAAGTGACATTAAAAACAGAATACAACTTGCCAAAATAGCATTCAATGGAAAAAGAAACTTACTGACGAGTAGAAATGTTAGTTTAGACGTAAGAAAGAGAGTCATGAAAACCTATGTGTGGAGTACAGCCCTTTACGGATGTGAAACTTGGACTAGTGGAAAAGAAGAAAAGAGAAGATTAGAGGCATTCGAAATGTGGTGCTACCGGAGAATGGAAAAAATCAGCTGGCGAGACAAGGCTACAAACGAAGATGTCCTCAGAAGAGTGAAAGAAAACAGATCTCTTTGGCGAAATATACAGAAAAGAAGAATAACCTTCATAGGTCACATTTTACGGCATAACAATTTCATTAAGAGAATATTAGAAGGAATCATTGAAGGAAGAACTCGCCGAGGACGACCTAGATTAAGCTACATTCAACAAGTAATAAATGACATCGGGTGCCAGACCTATGCAGATATGAAGAAGAAAGTTGACAAAAGAACGGAATGGCGTGCTGCTGCCAACCAACCTGTGGGTTGATAACCGAAGAAGAAGAAGATTGGAATAGCGTAAAAAATTACAGATGTCTTGCACAGGAAAGTTGCCGAGAGATCTTCTCTAAGAACGAAAGATCGTCCCAAGTTGCAGCGGTGGTTGCTAGCGGGATATATGGTAGAGCGCCAGAGCAAGAGGTAAAACAACGTACCACAACAGGTCTACTCTTCCTAAAGTGTGACACAGCGGACGATGACTTCTCGTTGCGGCGGACGTCCTCGGGCGCACCTCCACCTGCGCCTCATATTTTCTGGTTTCGCCCACTGGTAGCCGCGCGGCGCGTCAGAGGAACAAAAGAGGGTCCGCCTTGTCGCCGTAATGAACGCGGGAATTAACTCGCGGCGGGAGGCCGCGTTAACGCAATTACAGCCGCCTCGGCGTCACGCGCAAAAAAGAAACGTCCGGCGGCCGCCCGCCGCCCACAACAAAGCGACGGCCTGCGCCTTGATTCCAGCTCTGAGCTGACCCCCACCCCCACCTCCACCGACCACAATTACGGTGCGCCTCAACCGAGCGCCGCCGCCGCGCTGCACGCACGAGCTGCAGGAATACCCCAGCGCCCGCCATTCAAGTAGAGAAACGACGTAGGCGACGTGTTGGAAACATAAAATTAGCAATAACGAAGAAACTAATGCAGGGGTTGTACAGTAAGATACACTCATAGTCACTTTCGCACGCACTGCAACAACCTAAGTCTGGCTCCTGGAGCGCTGTGACATCTGTGCGAATTCTTCCGACAAGTGAGTAGCATCCTTTTATAGGTATTGCACAGCTTTAATACACTGAACCATATTCAGTTTTGAAGTAACATTAAGCTTCCTAACGAATCCTATTGACGAATAATTTCAACCATAATACGAGGGGGCATTCAATAAGTAATACTGGTATAACAGGTTTTTTTTCTGAAACCAGGATGTTCTTATTTAGGATTCCAACAACATATTATTCCCAACTGTTTTGGTTACAAAAGCCTGTTTTTCAGCAAAATCTCCGTTCAATGCGATGGCCTCACGCCACCTTGCCGACTTGTACGCCCGCATGGTGCCACTCTACTAGTCGGCATTAGAGTATGGTGACCAAATTATTTTCGGTGAAAACCGGGACACATTCACACGGGTGCCAATGGACACCTCAGTCCACATGTACCCAAGTTTCTTAATTTTAAATATTAATGTTTTGTTGATACATTTTGTTAACCCGATTATTATAACTAATAAGAGGATACAAAAGATTGATATAATCTAGATTGTCTGTATAATTAACGACATTTAATATATGTATACAGTAATAAAGAAATGTATTACGATTTTACAAAATTTTACAGCCATTCAACTTTTAATCAATTAATATTAACATGAGCTTTAATATTACTGAGCACTTGTAGATGGAATTGACTGTCCTTGGAGGAAAGGGTATTTTTCACTGCCTCCAGCCTTCTTGATCATGTCTTTGTTCTTTGAGACACAGTGATTAAACTCGGCACAAACCATTTTGTAGTTGTACAGGATCTGCAGGATTGCTTCAAGAGAGTCCACCTCCATTCTTTTTCTTTCATCAGTCCACTGGATATTCATGAACGAAAATATTCTTTCCACATTGGCATTATGGGCTGGGATTGCAAATAAATACCTTGCAATTATTACCAACTCAGAGTAATGCCGAAGACAGTCACAGTTTTTAAAAAAACTCACCCACTTCTCATGACATTCCAATGGTGTTTTTTTCATCATTCCACTTGTGAAGACTCTTCAACAAAATTTGTCAGTATGCCGAACTGATCAAAGAGAATGGAATCATCGATTTCAGTCTCTTTACAAATAAGAAACTGTCTCTTCAACACTTTCCCATTTTGGCACTCTCTTCAGTAACATCCAATCAAACACCGACGATGAGGGTGAATACGAGGCGCTCCACTTGCTGAGATATTCTACACAAGTATCATAAAACTTGTTAACTTCTTCTCTAAAACTCCTTTCCGCTGCTTCTGATACTTCTGCTCTTTTAAGGGCAGATTTAACATTAAAAGAAATGAACTGCTGTTCCCTCCTCTTACTAACAGTTTCCAGAGTATTTTTCAAAACATCATTTACCGCTGTAGCACTTTTCGTGCTTCCCTCAATTTCCTTCATCCCATGCTGCAAAGTGCTAAGCTGACTGCGAATGAACCATAAGTAGGCTTCACTTAAAGGGTTACTGAAAAACTGAACCAATATTTGGGGGGCTTTGTCTTCATTTAGGAAAAAATTTTTTAACGGTTCAAACAGGCTGATTACTCTTTCAACTGCTGGAAACAGTGATAACCAGTGAATTTTCGAGTGACACATTACATTCATATATTCAGTTCCCACGTAATCACAGAACTCCTTAAGCCTCTCTGTTCTAACAGTATATATGTAAAAGTGTGAGTATACCTTCATGACGATAGTTTCAACATCACAACTTAAACTGTCAGCAGATGTCTGCACGCTATTGTGTAAAACATGTGCAGGGCACCCTATGCCTTCAATGTTTTCATGCAATGTTGCCTTTAATTTGGTAAATACGTTGCATTTGCCTTGTCTTTTTAAACCACCAAAGTTTGTGTTGGTGTTGTCTCCACAAAATGCCACACATTTATTTTCCTCAAGATCAAATATTTCTATAGTATTCATACAAAATCTTGAAATTTCGTCAGATGTTTCATTAGGGAACTCACCTTCAAAAGTTTGGTCTGAATTCCCTTATTAATATCGAAAAACTGAACAACAAACGGAAATATTTTATCAGTGGATACCCCTTGAAAGAAGACTTTTTGATATATTCAAGGCTTTCCTTTACACTCTGGGGAGCAATAACTCCTTTCACTGCCCGCATCTCGTGGTCGTGCGGTAGCGTTCTCGCTTCCCACGCCCGGGTTCCCGGGTTCGATTCCCGGCGGGGTCAGGGATTTTCTCTGCCTCGTGATGGCTGGGTGTTGTGTGCTGTCTTTAGGTTAGTTAGGTTTAAGTAGTTCTAAGTTCTAGGGGACTTATGACCACAGCAGTTGAGTCCCATAGTGCTCAGAGCCATTATAACCATTTTTGAGCTCCTTTCACTAAGGCTGACACTTTAGTTCTTGCTGAACTAAACTTTTTTGCAGTGGAAGAATCATCAAATATAATGCTGTTAAGCTTATTAGTACAATCACTAGATCTATAAGTTTAGTGGTGTTTTACCGTGTGGTAGGCTAGTGTAAGCTCGGCTGCTCGAACTTCCGGCTGTTCACTTGACTGATGTTTCACAAAATAATTTTGTAGAGTTTTACTGCAGCTCGGTGCACTGTATCTGTCTGTGTTTCTTTGACCTGATGTGATCAACTATGTCGGAACGTCCACCATGACTTATACTAATAAAAGTTACATACGGAACACTCTGCTTCGTAATCAAAACGACCTTTCTTAATGAAATTCCATTCCTTGGAATAACAGTCACTGAACTTACAGGCACGTTTCGGCATTGCGTTTCACAGTACTGCAGCAATAATACCACTAATATGAGAAAAAACTATTGCAGTTTGTCTAACAAAACATCAACTACTACACTGTTCTGACAATGAGTGTGTGAGTAAGTGGCGCGACAATCGGACGGTTTCATAGCTCTGTTACAATAATACAACTTACTACTTGTTGGCCAAAGTACCGCTCAAAGTAAATGATTGCCCGAGTATCAATACTGATACTATGATTACTAGTATGGGACAATGGAGGTTTTAGACAAATAAGCTAAAATAAATTTCTTGTGTTGAATTTCCTTTAATATAGCGAAATCCCAAAAATTTGAGAAATTTTCACGAAATGTATTTAAAAACTGAATTCCGGGACTTTTGAGCGTCCCGAAACAAATTTTCAGGACACCGGAACACAGGGTTCTGTGAGGCCTGGTGTTTTCATAGAAAAGTAGAAGTTCGTTTGCATTTTTGTGGTTACCGACGCCCTGAAGTCGTTTCTTCATGTTTCTGAGGATAACTGAGTGCACCCTGCCGGCATGCAGGGCATCGTACAGGTTTTCGCGACCCGTTGCGATGATGACAGACGCCTCGCCCAACAAGTCGCCGTGTTTTCGTTCATTGTCATGTCGGCGTAGACATTCTGCTAGCGTTACAGATATCTGCGATGCCCTGGTTTTACGCCAAAAGAAACTCAACTAATTTGCACACATCTATTTATGTAAACAAGAAGTTACATCTGGGAGCAAAGCGGTGATCTCGTCAACCAGCAAACGAAATCATTAACCACACAGAAATCCGCTGACCTAAAATTCCGTCTATAACTAAATTCAGTCCATCACAGAGAGAATACAGAATAATCCAATACGGAAATTTGCATCCACGAGACGTTTCTTTTAATACGTCTAAACAAACGCTTGGGGAGATAGACAAAGGGGAACATATGTGCAGCATACTTACTGTCTGACCACATCTATCATAAGAATTCACAGACCATCCTGACCAATAATCTGCAACATATCGTGATAATATTGCGTCTGCAACCGAGAACTCGCTCCAATTTCCATGTGAAAGACGGCAATTAATCTAGATACGGGTACTGGTGGACAAATGTCGAACGGACACGCTGGTCTATGTCGCCGCACTGTGCTAACCAGCAACAGAAGCTGCAAGCCCTGTTTCATATAAAATTGCAATCGTTACGAAAAACGATAAGTGAACACAACTCGCGCAAAGCCAGTGGTATAAAGAGTACAATTAGGAATTATAGCAAAATTTAACCCCCGGAACACATTCTGCACGCGATGCATGGCTACATCTCACCAAATAAACCTGCATTCAAGGCTGCTTAAGTGTGCATACTTCATCTCCAGACCCCAGAACAGGGCTTTTTCCTCCTCCTAGAACTTCTCTTCCATTATTTTAGCACACAAGTGCTCAAAAATCTCGCGGCAATACTGTGGCCACTCTCCCAGATGTATCTCAAGCATCACAGTACATGGCGGGCTAGGATCGACTATTGCGGGCTGCATAGGGGAGACGCCTTACACGGCTAGTGCAAGTGCAGGATAGCTGTATAGTAATGATGAAACGAGGTTAGTGGTCACGTTACATGGTACTGAAAGATCTCGAAGGTCAGGGAGGAGGTGGTGAAGCACATAAGTTATTTGAGTGAAGGCTTTAGATTTATGCCAATTTCTAGGAACTGAGGACTGTAAACACGTCCGACAGTGGAGGAAGTAAGCAAAAACTGGGGGGGGGGGAAGGAGGGGGGAAGGAGGGGGGGGGGGGAATAGTAGTGATTCACAGGGGGTACTGGTGCACTTATGATATCAAATTGATAGCTAATTAATGAAGCTGACAAATTAAAACACTACTCCCCTTAACCTATTGCTCTGCCAAGTGGTTTTTCATGTTAGCCCCACCCCTCTTCATCCCAGAGGTACCTTTAAAAGACATTTCCCCCTTCCCTCCAAATCTCCCCTTTCCCTCCCATTAACGGGTTCCTCTTCTAAGTTGTTTTCCATGTAACCCCCACCCCTCCTCATTCCAGAGGTCCTTAAGATATTGTTCTGCTAAGTGGGTTTGCATGTAACACCCACTTCTCCTTGCCCCACCTGTGACCCCCTACAGATAATGTGTCCTTCTGAGAACTGACAGGAAAACGACTCTGTGTTGAACTATTGGAGAAGTAGGATCTTGCGACACAAAATTCGGGACAAAGTCAATAACATATTGTGGAATTCAGTTTGCATATTCTTTATTTAATCAGTCTCTTGAGACAGGGCTCCTCCCCACCCTTCTGACACTTTCCTCTGCCCTCCCGCATCTGGAAATTGGCGAGAAAAAGTTTCAGTATATGCTGAGCTGCGAGACTGGAGGACCTCGTGGCATGAAATGGGTAGAATATTCGAGCATTATTTCCTTAATTTATTTAAAATTAGTTTAATTAATTAATTAATTTGTTGGAAAAATTTGTGTAAGTTCTAAGGGGCCAAACTACGGTGGTCATCGGTCCCTAAGCTTACACACTACTTCATCTGACTTAAACTATCTTAAGCTAAAGACACCACACCCACCCATCCCCGAGGGAGGACTCGAACCTCTGAAGGGTGGAGCCGCGCGTGCCGTGACAAGGCGCCCTAGACCGCGCGGCTACCCCTCATGGCCTAATTTGTGGAAATGCTGGGTTGTGGTTCTCTTTATTTGGGCGGGAAAACTAGTCCGTTCTTATGGTGCCAGAACTGCAACATCAAAAATGATGGCAAATTGTCCATTTGCACTAGCCTATTAAATTAATTGTTAAACAGTTTCCAGGAGTCAAATAGATGGCTTAAAACACTCACCACCACCTTACCATTATTCTTCTTTGCAATAAAACATGTTTTCAATATTTGATAATGACACACAAACATTTTAAAAATCAAGTAATTAACTTTTTGCCACAAATAGATCATAGCTCTAAATATATCTGAGGTCTTCTATGCACAGACGTTTGAGAACACAAGCATTCTCCTCCATCGTTACGTTTCCGACTTAACTAAATATATCTAGCGAGAAAAAGCCTTACAGTAACACACACTTCTGATGTGAAGCGCACACCATCCTCTGACTGCCAGGGAGCCACAGCCGAGCTGGCCATGAGAGGATAGACACCTACACGCCGGCAGTCGCGCTCGTATCTCCAGCCTTACCAGACACTCAGAGTCTGCAGAGACCGTCATCGTACGACCAAGCAGTCGACGGATCAATTTACCTGGGTTGATAATCATTCAGCGCACACACTCGCCATACTGAATCTTCTCACACAGCACACATGTCTGTTTTTATCGATGCTGAACCAGCCTACTGGTTACTTCGCTATTCAGCCATCCTGTGGCGCTGCTGCCGGACTTGTCCCTGCAACAGTAGGCAAGATAGGACAGGTCGGAGAGGTTCTTGTACCCGCCGGTGGATGAGGCTGAGTCGCAGCTTCCGGTCACCGACCCCTCGTGACTGCCCCTGTAACTGGCTATGGCACACTGTGAGGAAAGCAGTTGTGGCTTGGATGTATGGTTCTAACCACAGTTCCAGCCCCAACGTAGACTCTCCCCAGTTTAAAGAATCCCCTTTACTCAATCCGAGACAGAGTTATTGTTTTCTCCATACATTCAGAAATTCTCATGCCATAGGTGGATTCCTCCCTCTTATAAGAATTATTTTCGAATACAGAATAAATCGGAGCATACACGCATTTTCACATAATGGAGTATCGTTACTTATTGTGTTCTCTCATTAGGTAAAAATAAATCTGTTCTCTCATCTGTCACATCCTGCATCACAGGACTAGAATATTAAAGTCCTTTTCAGCCTCATGATGGAGTGCTAAGAGTATGCTCTAGCTCTGTCACAGGATGTCTCCTTACTCACGAATTCTCTTAAAGAAGACTCAACACCAACGAAGTCTCTAACGGTATCGGGACAGAGGAGTTGTAAATATCAGGTTAATACTACTTTCCACTTTGTCAATTCGGTAATATAGTTCATTTTTTTAGTATGACGCTCATCTCTCCCTGTGTCAAATTTCCTTAAAAGATCTCGCAGCAACGAAAAACGCCCTTTAACCGCTCCAACCCGCGAATCATATCCGTGGTATTCTCGCCCGCGCTTCCACTCACCCGGCGGTACGTCATTTACATCAGATTGATAGACTAATTTATTAAATTGATCATGCGGGTCCCTTTGCACAATGAGTAATTTTTTTGCTGTAGGCTGAATACACTCACAGGGTAATTGTCACAGACGCTTCTGTGACGTCTCTAGACACTTCCTGCCGGCCGCGGTGGCCGTGCGGTTCTAGGTGCTGCACTCCGGAACCGCGGGACTGCTACGTTAGCAGGTTCGAATCCTGCCTCGGGCACGCATGTGTGTGATGTCCTTAGGTTAGTTACGTTTAAGTAGTTCTAAGTTCTAGGAGACTGGTGACCTAAGATGTTAAGTCCCATAGTGCTCAGAGCCATTTGAACCATTTTCTAGACACTTCCAGCTAGTTAGTTACTTCCTTTGATACCAAAATGGGTATCCTACACTAATTATGTTCTATCTGTTGGTTGCCGTATTATGCTGTGTAAGTAGGCTGTTTAGGTTCTTATATTCGTAACGCCACGTAGCGCTCTGTATGAAAATCACTGGCTGTGCTGTGTGCAGTCTGTGACTAGTTTGCATCGTTGTCTGCCATTGTAGTGTTGGGCAGCGGCAGCTGTATGTTAACAGCGCGTAGCGATGCGCAGTTGGAGGTGAGCCGCCAGCAGTGGTGGATGTGGGGAGAGAGATGGCGGAGTTTTGAAATTTGTAAGACTGGATGTCATGAACTGCTATATATATTATGACTATTAAGCTGTCAGTAGTGGAGCTCGCTGTATTGCAGTAGTTCGAGTAACGAAGATTTTGGTGAGGTAAGTGATTTGTGAAAGGTATAGGTTAATGTTAGTCAGGGCCATTCTTTTGTAGAGATTTTTGAAAGTCAGATTGCGTTGCGCTAAAAAATATTGTGTGTCAGTTTAAGCACAGTCATGTATAATTTTTCTAAGGGGAAGTTTCAGCTGGTGGAAGTAAGTGACTTAGAATTCTCGTATACTGTCCTCAAACTAATCCTGCTGAGATCTGTCAGTCTATGGGGGCAGGAACATTTCATACCAAGCCTTGATCGTCTTAAAAATCTGCTGACTCCCTCTAGAATTCATGTCGGAATCTTCTTTCCAATGTAATGGGTAGTTGAGTTTCCGCATACCACTCCATGCATTGGGTTCTCTCTTGAGATGTAGTCATTTCTGGTAATTATTTAGCACCTGAAACAAAACAAAAGGAATTGTTCAGGGAAAAATTGACACATAGCTTTCTGAGTTGCTTTAAAAAAAAAGTCACTGAAATTTCAAATGGTTCAAATGGCTCTAAGCACTATCGGACTTAATATCTGAGGTCATCGGTCCCCTAGACTTAGAACTGCTTAAACCTAACTAACCCAAGGACAACACACACATCCATGCCCGAGGCGGGATTCGAACCTGCGACCGTAGCAGCAGCGCGGTTCCGGACTGAAGCGGCTAGAAGCGCTCGGCCACAGCGGCCGTCCTAAAGTATCATGTGGACCCTTTGCACTTTTTCTTTACTCGGGTTGTGCTTGATACGATTCAGCTTTTTAAGAAAGTTTATTCAACTATAATTTGTTAACTACAATGATAAATTTAATTTATTCTGGGCTATTTTTCATCAATACAGTTCATTTAAGTAATATCATTCGATAATGCTTCAATTTTGTTAACAGTGCTTAAAAAATTATAATATCTGCGGGGAGCAAATTACAGAAGGCGAATGAGGGGTGAAGTTCTGCCATGGGCACTGAAAGTAAAGATACGTGAGATGATGAAAGGAGTGAGAAATGGACGCATTACTTTCGTACGTATTGCACGGATCCCGACTTTGTTTATTAAAACTCGTGCAGAGCCATGACACATGCCCTAATTACCATACCTATTGAGTGGACAAGTTTCACAGCGATGTCTCTTTCTTTTGTGACAGTATCGTCTATGAGTAAATGTCCTGGACATAATTTGCTCGTGCTGCTTGTTTTAAGAACATTCGCCCGTGCGTGTGTAGCCGAAACAGTAACTAATCCAGCAGCTCCACCGCCGGCAAGTCCATCTCGCGCACGCGAGCCGGAATTACGGGAGTGCCGCTGTAATTAGCGGGGCTGGGCTGCCCGCCTCCTTTCTGCTGTGTGGGGCCGCCACAGCCCGTTCCGCGAGCAGCAGGGGCTTAGCGGCTCCACGGGCTGGAATGTTATTTCCTAATGCGACGCGGACGCTCTTCCTCGCGCCTCGTTTCCGCCCAGTCCTTCAATTGTATCTCACAGCAGCTTCGCATCCCTCCCGAATTCTCGATGCACGCCCAAACAACGCGAGCCTGTCAGCCGCATCGATCGCGACGCGACTCAACCACCGTGGTATCCCACCTACCACAGGGCTGTGGTTTAAGCCTGTTACGGCAAGAGTTGTTGCCGCATACGACAGAAACAGTACGAATAAAAGAAGATTTTCTTGTGTCGGTGACACAGTTTTTTTAAAAATAATTTTCATTCTCGGGCCATTTCAGACTCAGTCAATCTTCAGGTTCTGGTCTTTTCAGTTAATCTCAGCAGTTGGAAGAATGCAGGTGTACCCATGTGTACCCAATTGAAATATTTAGTAAGCGATTTCCCGGTCTAGCATTTGTGTTGAAACCAAAGAATATATCCTAGAAACCTTATGTGGAACCGGAGGTTTTACCTCTCTCTCTCTCTCTCTCTCTCACACACACACACACACACACACATCAAGAAATTGTTTTTCCTGACGGGTAAACCCACATTTTCTCAGTCGAAAGATCATAGCAGCACGAGCCACGGCTTGTAATACATCTCCCAGAGTCTCGCAGTTCTCTGGTATGACGGTTCAGACAAATGACATTCCTTAGCAACAAATCTTCTAATGGAACCTGAGGTCAGCTCACCTCCCTCACTTTATCTCCACACTCAATCAGTGGGAGTAACTCAGCTGTGAATCTTAGTTTTCCGAAGCCATTTTGGTGATAGAATCCATTGCCATTGGCATCGCAGTCGGTTGCCCAATTTGTGGTGATGCACACCGCTAATGGTTTTCCTTGTGCTTCCTTCTGCGAACGTTTAAGAAGTGTGTCGACGTAACGTTCCCTTCATTCTGGTTATTATGTCAGTAATTCGCGTTGTGGCTGATTCCCCTCTTGTTATTCGTCCGTGCAAGCCTGCTTTCAATCTGTTGGAGGCTTGTGACCAGTTAGTAGAACGCCTTTGACTTCCGTTACTGGGGTTATGGCGACTCTGATGCCCCTGAAGATCATGCAAGGTAGCGAGGGTTCGTAGTGATTGCTCTGTGCTGATAAAGGGGACGGTAAGCAGTTGCCTCCCAGAACATTCACACATCCTCTGTTGTTTCTCGAAACTGTTTCCCAGGGGCAGTGCTTCTCAAAGCATCCTTCTTAATTCTCGTACCAATGTCCACTCTCTGTCTGAACGCGTCTCTGACTCTATTCACGAAGTATTTTAAGTAGATGCAAACTGAAATATAATTCTCGCCATGTTGTTCTGTATTTATGTGGTTGGGTAATTTTTCGTTCTGGCAAGAAACCTGAAATATTTTTTTGGTCTAGAAAACCTGACATATCTGCAAGCGAGATGGTTTCAGTACGGAAAAGTTCAAAACAAAACAAAAATGTAAAATTTCGTGGACTGGAATATATGAGGTGCTCTCTGCGAAATTATAGTTTGCCGCAATAAATCTTCCCCCGCTGTTGTGTGTAAGAAAGTTAGCATCAGTTATTTGGAAAGGAACTCGGTGTACTATAGTTTGCCGTGCATGACCAATTGTTTTATCTGCCAGTTGCCTGAACTCAAGCGATAAATTAAAAATGGAGGAGGTGGGTGGTCCTTCTGCAATATATAAAGCAATTTTTAAAGTATTAAATAAATTAATAAGCAGCTTACATTGAAAGGTAGCTGCACTAGCCAACTTTATCCTTGATTGCTGGTTCATCGACGTGCTAGTTACAAAGCTCTGTTTGGTTAGAATCTATGAGCCTATGTGCTTGAATATGTGAAAGAAGCAGAGGTTTTCTTGTATGTTCTTTGCAGCAGAGTATAGCTACCGATAGCTTCCCCCGGAGAAGTTTAGGCATCTTGCTTTCTCCACGAATCAGAAACTTTCGTTCTTTTTAGCAATGGGCGTTTTAAAACATTCTCCAGAGTCTTCCGCCCCCACTCACAATTGTACGAGTATAATGGCATTCCGGTTCCAGAAGCTGCGCACATAAGACGTGATATTCCTTAGTAACACATTTTGAGAAGATTTTTATTTTAATTAGCGCAATTAGGTGTAGGTTAAGTATGAGGAAATCGTTTCGTTCAGTCCTTAGAACATATGCGAGTGTTTTTATGTCGCGTGTGGAGTTAATAATCGTGAGCAATTCGTGGACATATAGTTGGGTTTGCTAAAGCCAGAAGCGACTACGTACCCTTATAAATGATCACTCATTTGATTAATTTCGTTTCGTGTTTTGTTTGACTGTGGTTATATTAAACTCTCGAAGTTACATCTCCATCTGAATAGCTACGCAGATGCACCAGTTTTATGTCTGACGAACGATAGTATGTAACACTGTTCGTACAAGTTCATAACCTCCACATAATATAACTCTGCGAATGAGCTCGCGCAATTCGGAGGTTTTCTCTTGTACTTTGAGGTACGGCTTTGTCGGCTGCTTTATGACTATGTGTAGTTGAAAATCATGAGATTTCGAGTGCAAGTAACTCCACAATGGAGATCATTTAATATGACGCAGAACGGACCTCATTTCCAGCACTTTTTCTTTCTTAGCTTAACGAACAAGGTGTTTAACAAAATTTGTTGAAAAGCTGTGATTTTGTCCCTCTAACCTCTACTCTCTCCTAAGTAACTTCACTGGTGGTGGAATATATTGTTTTATGTGTATACTGGGTTGCATTTGGACTTAGTAAGTAATTTTATTACTATTATCTTCGCTTTTATGAAACTTTCCATTTTTCTCCTGCCGCATCTGCTGTCTATTCCCTTGCAGTTTGATTCTGCCATGTACCGCCTTTATAAGTAAGCGACTACAGTTATCATTCGTGTTCTAAATTGTTTTCTGCACTTAACACGAGTTATTTTTCCACCCACAATAATGCGACAGAAATCCATCTCACCTATATTTCCATCTCAAGCAACATTGTCCCAACTCCTGACATCATTCCCCCCAAATGATTAATCAGAAGATTTCTCAGAAGCGTCATGTAAGAGAAAAGTGCTTTATGCTCATGTAACGCACAGCTTGTCCACGTGTAGTCGTAACGGATCATAGAGGGCGTTCCCGTTGAGACATTTAATATCAGAGTTTCTTACAGACCAGTTAACGATCGGTCGATCTTGCACACAAGTGAGCTATCAGCACTACGGAAGTTATGTGGTCCGTTAGCTCTGAAGATTAATGCATGGACACAAAGGAAAGGAAAATTTAAAAGTGCGACGGCAAGAAAATCAACAAGGTAAGAAAGTACTCTCTGATCTTTCTACAGACGTCTACGCTATGATATGTAATAGAATAGGTATCACTGTGTCTTTTTACACGACACAATAACGAAACAATTCTAACAAGTTATTAAAAGTTTCAGGTCTTTTCTTCAGGTAATTGTCGGATATATGATTCAGGGAACTCGTGACACTTGGCTGCAATAGAGCAATTTGTTAATTTGCTACCGGTTTTGGTCAACGACCACCACTGTCACGAAAAATTTGTTAATGCAATTCACATGTCAGTTATGTAGAACCATAAAATCGCATTAGCTGCCAAAATCGTGAATAGCACTACAACAGAACAGTCATTTTCCTACATCAGGAACCGTCCTGTTGACAAATGTTGTTGATGTGGGAAAATTATTGTTCTTCTGTATTTTGTTCATGAATTTGACAGTTAATGCGATTTTATGGTTCAATGTATTTGACATGTGACTTGTATTAACCAATTTTTCATGACAGATGATGGTCGTTGACCGAAACCGGTGGTAAATTAATGAAGTGTTGGCAGTGCAGCCAAGTGTTTTGAGTTGCCTCAAACATCAGAAGTTGGTTTCTTCATTGACAGAATGTGAATATAAATTTAATCCAATTGCTCCCTGCGTAATATGTCCTTCAGCATATTTTGACATTATATTAATCCATTAATTAAAACATTCCTTGGGCGTACAGCAACACATTCTTACCTTATTCTTATTACACAATGCTAAGTGATGTATCGTCTGCATTAACAGACATTTTCGCTTCGAAGCAAGACAAAAATAAAGGAAATCAGGAGAGGATAAAGCAGTTGCATAGCATGGAGAGAGCGGTCGACAAACTCAGACTGTAAGATCATGCGTTTTTGTCAAACTCCTCAACGGGAACAGTGAGACAGTCAAACAAGAGTGATTATTCCAGGCTGCTCCAACAGTTCTCCATAGCGCGTGAGCTCTCCTGAGTATCTGCCGTCGTGCCCGCAACTTGATGTCCTATTCATTCGAGGAAATTTTCCTTTTTCTCGTAAGCGAAGGTGTCCACAGAGCCTTGTACATAACAAAATTCTTCGCAGAATCAGTTTGCAGGCTAAAGAACAACGTACAAAATTTCAAGTCTTGAAAAGTAAAAGGAAACGCAGAAAGGACAGCTCGATAATTTTCCGTTGTAACCATTTTTGGATTTTATCTTCGCACTTAGCTGTTGCTGATATGTACTTGGTTAGTCTAGTTCTTTTTTTTTATTACTTAATGTTAATGGATGTTAATAACATCTCGTCTCTCTTGAATAACAGCCATCGGTGTGCAAGATTTGAGTCCCTTTGGATGGGGATAAATTCGAAAAATCGACATTTCAAATACATTTGTACTAATTACGACAATATCTGATACTATAGTCCGTGGCTTATCGTAAGTATATATTCGCAGTTATTTTGCAAATTGTTCATTTGCAGATCTGTGTTGACTTGAAGGTTTATACTCCTATTACCATATAATTTCAGCGGTGTGTATTCAGATTTGCTCTTCGAAGGCTCTGGCGCCCCTCTCAGCTTGGCGCCCAAAGTGGAAACTTCTGTCACTCGGGCTTTAAACCGACCCTGATTATCGCATACGATACCATACATGAAATCTAATGATGTCTCCCGGTCTCTTCCACGTATAAAGTCCTCTTTTTAGTAAATTATGCTACGCGCATAATTCTGCGTGGCTGCTTCCCGTTACATTCCTTGTCTCCCACTCCCATGCCGCTTATTATTTTTTTCTTTTCTTCATTTTCTTACTATCGATCAAGTCCCCATCACAATTTAGTTTTCATCTTCCACAACTCTTGAATATTTATTTCATCTGATAATACATTCTTTCTATCTTACAATTATCTGCAAGAGTTAAGAGGTATGTAAACTTTACACTAATAAACGGTGTCCCACATAAAACAGGTACGCTTCACATACCAGTTAATCATTGAAAGTCGAATTGCTTGTGGAATGGCGTCACTGTCTCCAAAGTTGGCTACACTGCATTTTATCAGGAAGTCGAGCGCAGCTGTATCTTCGTGCGTCAGCTGTTGTGAGAAGTTCGCGCATTATTGAGTTGTTACGGAAATGGTGTAGTTTTCATTACGAGGGCGAATTGATATTGTGGAGTGTTACATTAAAGACAGGCTCCATCAAGGAATGGAAAGAAAAGTTTCAAGCGCAATATATCCTGTTATGAAACTCACCACTACCAGGACTATTCAGGATGTGTACCAGAAATACGGGTTGTAAGATCTGTTCAGAATGTGCAGAGGAATGGACGACCGACGGTGAGGACCGCTGACACTACAGACAGGAGTCGCATGGACATTGCGAGAAGAGCCCGCGAGTCGGTGAAGAGGTTATCGTAGACCGTTGATGTATTTCGTACATAGTCTCGTCGTGTACTAAAATCTACGAAACTGAAAGCCCAACGTGAGAGCGCGGTGCGAGACTTGAAATTTGAGGATTAGGAAAAAAGAATTCATTATCGTAACTGGCTGTTAACGTCAATTACTAACGGTTGCTTGGACCCCTTACTTTACTTCAGGTCGGATGAGGCCTGGTTTCATTTTTCGGGCTACGTGAACTCCCAGAGTGGCAGATACTGGTCGTAGGAAGACCCACATATTTGGCTAGAAGAACCTCTCCCCTCACAGAAGACAGGTGTTTGGTAAACGTTGTCCGGCATGCGCATTATTGGCCCCATATTTTTCAATTACACCTGAAACAGCGCCAGATATCTAGTCATCTTCAAATCTTGCTATGCACAAGTAACACATACAGAGAAGCTGTATGCAGCATTCCATCAACATTGAGCACCGGCTTACACACCCAACCAAAATATGGCCCACATCAACAACGATTTTTATTTATTTGACACACTAAAAAGCAACGTGTATGCTGACAATCTTCGTACAGCAGACAATCGTAAACACAACATTACTAGACAGATTAACATAACGCCTGCAGAATTACAAGTTTTTGGCACCGTCATCACAAGAAGTCGGCGATGCGTGGGTGCCCATGGCCACCATTTTCAGTATCCATTATAGACATGTAACTACACGTTTTTTCACGTTAACATTATCTGTTAGTTCATCATTACTTGAATATCGGTGGGAGGCGTACTGGATTTATGTGGGAGACCCTGTATTAATTGTCAGTAAAAACCACTACAGCTACATTACTACACGTTTATTATGTCACGACCTGTTTCGTACTTTCCGGATATGATATGGTTGCCTGCAGCTAGACAAAACAAGAATTTAGGATAACAGCAGTCAACGAACGAAATAGTTAGCCCACACTGCCGACAGTATTATAATAAATCCTCACTGAGCTGTCCAGTGTCAGGATACAAATCCCACAACCGATATATCGCACTCTACAGGGGCATGTAGTATGTGCGTGTGTTACTCTCTCTAGAGGAGCGGTCCTGTGTGGAGAATCTAGTCTAGTGTATACAGAATGTCGGGCCACAAGCACTTACTGCTCGCCATGCTTCCGCCAGGTCGTTGGCAGAATGTTTATGCGAGTATGATTTTTATTTCCTGATTTTGTCTTCAACGTTACACATGACCACAACCAAACATTTTATATCAAGATACTGGCACAGCACGTTTGGGATTCATTGTAATACCTTTGGCAGTGTGAGTTACCTATTTTTTTAGTTAAGATACTATAGCGTTTAGTCTAATTTCTTGTTTTGTCCCACTGCAGACAACCTGACGACGTTCTGAAAGAACAAAATCGATCGTGATACAGTAAATGTCTATTAACAAATCCGTGGTGGATTTCGTTAATATTAATACGCACTTGCACTACTGCGGTAGGTGTTGGCTTTGTGTTTATCTTGCCACTACAATGACTATGGCGTTCGTAGTAACTTACCTACATTTAGACTATTTTTTGCATTATTGGACTGTATTACCGCTATTTGATTTTGTGTTGTAGAGAATGACTGTACTTTCGGGTTGTTGACGTTAATTAACCATCATTTCATTTTATGTTACAAAATGCTTGACCTCTTACCTTTTTTACCAAAGAAATAAAATTATGATGTACTGTTGAACATGAAGTACGCTATTCAAGACTTAAGGGAACACGTGTATCAACGTCAGGTGTGTTGAATCTGTTTTGATACAGGCGATACCTGTCGTCTTATTGCATGGCTTGAGAGTTTCACTTTCATTGTAGGCACCAGTTAAAATCATTTGTCATTTACTGGCTATGTTATGTCAGGTGACCCCTCAGAAGGAAGTGAGACTGGTGTCCCAGTGTTTTCTATTGAGGTACACCGGTAGCACGTGCAATACGACATTTTATTGCAGTGCTTGTTGGAAGTTCAGTCTGTTTGATCCGAAAAGAATGGACTTTCGGTCGTGTTGCTGCCGATGCCAGTGTTTCTCCATGTGTCATCCGTAGGTTGTGGACATGCTACAGGGAGACAGGTCAGTATACAAGGCGCGTTGGACAGGGTCGCTGACGCATTACAACCCAAATTGAAGACCAATATCTGGCCATCTCTGCGTTGCAGCGTCGTACGGATACTGCCAGAGCACTGCAAGACGATCTCGGGAGGGAACTGGAACCGCTGTGTCTGACCAGACCGTAATGAACAGGTTACGAGAATAGTCTTTACGACCCAGACGTCCTGTTCGAGTACCGCGCTTGACACGACATCTTGCAGCTCGCCTTCAGTTTTGCAGTTCTAATGTCAACTGGCAGCTTGGTCGGTGGAGAAGCGTGTTATTCACAGACGAGTCCAGATATTCTCTGATGCAAGGTGATTGCCGTGTGCGTTTGCGGAGACGCCTGGTGAGCAGTACCTGTCAAATGTTGTCCAGGAAACTGACAGATTTCCAATGTTCTCTGACGTTGAGGGGACGCTTCACTGTTAACATCCATACCGTCCTGGCGTTGTCCATGGTCGCCTTACCGCCACGAAGTACATCGAACAGGCCTTGTTGGACCACGTGGAGGCTGCTGCAAACGGTCGTGGCCCTGTATTCCTTCTAATGCCCGGACTATGCGGCGGGCGACAACACAGCTCTCTTGCGAAGTTTGGACATTGTAGTAATGGAATGGTGGCGGTGAGCCCCGACCTAAACCCCATCGTGCATTGAGGGACATGCTCCAGAGACGTGTTCGTGGTCGTGCTGTTCCACCAAAGACTCTCCGAGAACGCTCATGGGCTCTCGTTGTAGAATGAGCAGTAGCACAGGGCTACCACCACTAGGTGTCAGGCACTTATAAGCGCTCATGGAGGGCTGCAAGCTACTGAAGCTCTCAAAATCCAATGAAAAGCAAACGGGTCGTCGAGATTAATAATTGTTTTTCACTTTGCTTTCTACACCTTGCAACACTACACAGGTCTTGCGGTTTGATTTGGAAGACAGGCGACTGCAAGTTTACACCTTGACAGCAGTCGCCATAACTTGTAAGCCTTCCACCTGTCTACCTGCAAGGATGTAGGTTGCAGTTGTTACTCGGAGATGGAGAAGCTTGCACAGGATAGAGTAGCATGGAGAGGTCGATCAAACCAGTCTCTGGACTGAAGACCACAACAAAAGCAGCTCTGTCTCAGGTGACGGTCGTGGCGCAAGCATCGAGAGAGTAGCGATGTGCGGCACCTGTCATTCGTTATCGCGGGCACGAAGTATGCAGAGTCGCGAGCAGGCTATGTGTGAGACGGATCGCAATTAGTCTCTAACGGAGCCCTGAAATCTCGGCAGATTCCAATGTTTGACACTCCTGTTCACTGGTCATACACTGGACCAATTTGTCTCACTTATACGACAGTGCGAGCAAGGAGACCAAAGGTGAAGGTGGCAGACCTGATCCTAATAACATTGTCCTCGGCACAGCAAGCTTCCCAGTGTGAAGTCATGCTCAGGACGAGTGTCCAAAGTGCAACCCACTAAAAAACGAGAACCAAGACCAGAATTTCCTCTCCACACAGGAATATGAATGAGAAGCCCTTTTCCTCCACCCATCACGTTTCCGTCGAACCTCGGCAACCAGAGGAATGCACCAACACAACCGCCCCCACGCGGTTTCGTGCTAATCAAAAGGCTGCACGAGCATCACGTCTCCCCTCTAGCTAGTCAATTCAACCTCCGAACCTGCTGGAAAAGCAATCAGTCCTTGACTCATAAATTTATGAAAAGGAAGAAAAAAACGTTACGCTCCACTATTGTGTTTCCCATGGCTGCTTTAGGCAGCGTTTAGGCTTAAAGTGAACAACAAATTCATGACAGAGATCATTATCTTGTCGGGCAGAACATTGCAGCATGTCCAACCAGCGTCCTTTGCTAACTTACGAGAAGTGCTTTTGTGTCCCAACATAGACAATTTCAGAGCCGCCATAAACGCTGCGTTCCATCCTAAAATTATTCCGAAGGCCCAAGCTTCCCCATAAACGGGGCAGGCAAAGGGACAACACCACCTGATGGCGTCCAGTCCAAGACGAACATGGTAACTCGTGGATTTTCATGGACGCCAGTCTCAGACACAGTGAGCACTTATGACACTGTCGAAACGTCTCGGCTGAAATGAAATGAAATGTCGTGTGGCTAGGGCCTCCCGTCGGGTAGACCGTTCGCCTGGTGCAGGTCTTTCGATTTGACGCCACTTCGGCGACCTGCGCGTCGATGGGGATGAAATGATGATGATTAGGACAACACAACACCCAGTCCCTGAGCGGAGAAAATCTCCGACCCAACCGGGAATCGAACCCGGGACCTTAGGATTGACAATCTGTCACGCTGACCACTCAGCTACCGGGGCCGGACACGTCTCGGCTGGGCGACCTACTTTCTCTCCTGCGCCCCTGTCCCTACCGTGGCCAGGAACACCTAACAGGTAGATCCATGTAGGCAGTGTTTCGCTTCTTTCGGCCGAAACCATTGTCTGCACACCAGTGCGAGAAATTCTCGGGACCAGCATTCTTACTGTGGTGTCACCGCCAGACACCACACTTGCTTGTTCCAGACTGAAGCGCCTAGAACAACACGGCCACACCGGCTGGCATTTAATTTGTGTATTTTTAATTTGGTAACGTACCCAGTCCTCGGTTACTGATCCGTGGAGTATGGCAGACGCACAAAATCACGTTCCTCTAATTCTTTTGAGCAGTGTAGAGTCTCAGAGCCTTATCAGGCTTAAAAAACATCGTTGACAAGAGGCAAACGGAACTAGCAGGTGGCCGCTGTGGGGGGACCGCTGCGCTGCAATGTTAAGCCACTCATTTACTGCGCTATGGTGGCAATGCTGGCGGTGTGGCTGAGTGTCGCGTTGGCCTGGATGTGTTGGCCGGTGCGCGTCTTTAAGCTGCAGCCAGAGGTGCACGTCCGGCGTTACACGCACACATAGTTCTACTCTGGCGCCTTCAAGTTAAGTGTCCATCTTCCAGCCTCTCCAGAAAGTGTCTCCTTTGCTGTCTCAAAGTCTTGCTGCAGGAGGATCTTGCTCCTATCTTTCTACGGTGTTCAGCCACGTTCTTCTGGCCAATCAAATTATTTTGCAACATCTTTCTTAACTGTTGCACTGTCCACACGCTATACCAGGCTGGTAATGTGGAGCGAGGACTAGGTGTTAAAAAGGCTGACGATTATAAATTATTAAATCATTAATGACAATCTTGTTTCTTGGGTACACCTACCATGGATTATATGTTCCCAAGGATATTTATAAAATAACTTTCGGTTAAATGATTAACAGAAACTCGCAACTAAATAGAACTACTTCTTATTTTCTTCTAAAACTTTCCATTTACTTGAAACTACTTCACCAAAAAACCATAAAAGCGTAATGAGTATTTACGTAATTAAAAATTCTTGGAAGTGCTTGAGCAAAAAAAGCTTTAAAACCATAATAATTTTTTACACAACTCAGTATATCAGGCTCAACTTTCTACTAACCATGATATATTAATTAGAGAACTTTTTACAGTTTATGTCCACGCCTCGTATAGCAGGCAATGAAAGCGACTATCACAATGAGGTAGCATTAAGGCCCTGAAGGTTACTTTAAGTTACCAGCACTTCACAAGACTTATTAAATTTCGTTTGACCGAGGCTTGGTTGAGAGCCCAGGCGCCCCAGTAGCTTCAGACCCGCTACGAAGACAACAGGCACGCAACATACGGCGGTAAATGGCGCCGGACGACTAATACACACGATATTTACTGACTAGTGACAGTATTCACTGCAGGTCCACGAACGTTACGTTATACCAGACATTTCAGCAGGTAATGTGTCCGCTCCCGGTAGCTGAGTGGTAGTTCGGGGCTAGATGCCGTGCGAAGCGGCGTGCGGCGTGTGCGAGTGTTGGTTTACTTGTGGACTTAGTCTGCGCGCGGCTAGTAACAAGTGCAGGAAAACTACATTAAGATTCAATTTCTGCAAAGACTACGAACGACCAAAGGCTTTAGCAGTGGAACTATTCATTCGAGAGGAAGTAAAGATACCGTCAAACGATACTGTAGGAATTCACCTGTCGATCATTAGTCCCACGGTGTATGTTAAGATGGTAAATGGCGCGGCGTGTGAGAGAATTCTACAGGCGACAAAAGCAGATCTCCGATTTTCCCATGGTGACGGGAATGTCGGCACGGTTACTGTAGATCATGCTGGTAGGGGTGTACGGACAATACGTGTTTTTGAGCTGCCATTTGAGCTCCCGGCTGACGAAGTTATCGAGGCTTTTAAGCCATACGGCTCGGTACATGGTCACACGGCAGAACGCTGGACACAATTCGCCACGTACCCCGTTCTTAACGGAGTGCGACAGATCACTATTGATCTTCAGAAGCATGTACCGTCCTATCTAACAATTGTTGGGTGTCGGGCGGTGGTGATTTACGATGGTCAACCACGTACATGTTCTGGCTGTGTCCAGGAGGGACACCTCAGGTGGACCTGTATGCAACGGCGGATTACGCAACTGCCTTCAGATGTGCGGGAGCCGTCGCCGGCGATGACAGTACTACCGAGCACCTATGCGAAAGCCCTCACTGCGTCCGCTGATGTCCGAAAGGACACAGCCCCGATGGAAGATCAAGCTGGCACTCTCCGAAACCTTGTAGCAGACGTCGGGATGACAGAGGATGCTGCTCCATCGAGCATACAATCTACGGCGACAACATCAGTTGAGACCGAACTCCCACTAAGCACAACGATAGTACACGAAGCAGTTCCAGCTACTACGGATGCTGTTCCGTCTGGAACCCACTCTGTGACGACAACATCACTTTAGAACGAACTACCGCCAAGTACAACGATGGGACTCTAAAACACTTCCAGTTCCTACGGATGCTTTTCTGTCGGGCAGACGTGATTTCCTGCAATCTGAGGACACGGAAGGAAGGTCACGCAAACAACGTTCCCCGAAAAGGAGGAAACGGCGGCGTCGCACGACATCTCCTCGGGATGACTCCCCTTGCCCGACGACGATGTGCATGTGGACCAAGACGACACAACAGCCTCTACGCAACTGGATGAGGTAATGGAAACTGTTCGATCAGACCGGCAGCGGTCTGTCACATTAACGGTACAGGGACGTGGTGATGCTGAAGAGGAATCACAGCTAGTTGGCTCTCCAGACGCAGATGCTGTGGCTATGGACACGAATATATCACTGCCTGAAAAGACGTGGTATGACGATATTGAGGAGGCGCCGGACGTCATACAGAGACAGCCGGCACTCACGAAGACGGCCTAATAATTGCTGAAGGTGAAGGGAGAGGGGCAGGCGAACATCTTCTAACTCAGCCCCCAGCGCCGATGCAGGGAGATGTTGTTGCGCCTCGACAGAGTGGGATTGAACGCCATGCGAACCGTATTGCGACATTAAATATAAATGACGTGCGTTCACCGGCCAAAATACACCCACTGAAGGAAACGATCTGGGCATCTGATGTGGATTTTGCTTTGCTGCAGGAAGTCCACATTGCTGCACTCCCATACATCGCAGGCTACCAATCGTATTCGTCACATGGAGATCACAATGGGAGTAGGGTGACAGTTTACGTGCGAGACGAATTCCCAGTGGAAAACGTCTGTTATCTTCAGTCGGACAGGGGAATGGCTTTCACGACGTTTGGGACACGCATCATCAATCTTTATGCACCGTCGGGAAATAATCGGCGGCGGGAAAGGGCGCAATTTTATGCAGAAGACATTGCCCCACTATTCCATGGACGTTAT
Source organism: Schistocerca nitens (assembly GCF_023898315.1). Lineage (NCBI taxonomy): Eukaryota > Metazoa > Arthropoda > Insecta > Orthoptera > Acrididae > Schistocerca > Schistocerca nitens. Next base: position 405,337,967 of record NC_064618.1, read on the forward strand.
GAATGTGTAATAATTGGTGGAGATTCAACTGTGTTCTCAGCCAGAAAGACCAATGGCCGCAAGCAAACATCAGCCAGGAGTTGCGAATCGTTGTCAACGACCTTGTACTTAGTGACACGTGGGAATTACGACATGGAGATGTACCGGGATACACCTATGTGACAAGTCATTCAGCGAGCAGATTAGATCGCATTTATGTCTCACGGGCTCATGCAAATGATGTCCAGGACGTAGAACGCTGGCCATTGGCATTTTCAGATCACAGCGCTTACATCTGTACGGTGCTTCTTCCCCGTAGAGAGGAGTGGAAAAGTAAGGCCCCGTGGAAACTAAACATTCAACATGTTCATGATCCTGAATGCCGTCAACGGACCCTTGAGACATGGACGATGTGCGAGCGAAGGGTTGGAAGGTATGCGACGCTGCTTGATTGGTGGCTGAAATGTGCTAAACCGGCATTTCGCCGTACGTTCATCTCATATAGCACGGAGATGGCAGAATGGCGCCGCCTTACGACCGACTTTTATTTTGCAGCGCTGCGCGACCTGAATGATGGTCCGCCAGGACAGGACATCTGGATCGAACGCAAAGGGATAAAAGCTAAACTAGTGGCTTCAGCTCGGAAACATCTTCAGGGAACCATGGTGCGCGCCAGATGACGCGTCAAGCGGACATTGTCTCAGCATTTGTCGACCATTACCAACACATCTATCGGGAAGAAGCCGCCCCTGTCGATGACCTCGACCGTATGGCCACGCGCGTTTCCCGTACACAGACGGTGGAAGCCGCGGGAACCTTACTGGAAGCCATTCCCTGTGAGGAAGTACATGATGCGATCGCAAAGGGTGCGTTGAATCGGTCCCCAGGTATTGATGGGCTTCCTGCTGAATTTTACAGAGAATTAGCACCGCGATGGACGGAAAAGTACAACGAGATGTTAAATACCGATGCGCCTATTCCACCGGCTTATGAAAGGCCTCTTGGTGCCAGTACATAAACCTAAGCCAGGAATTACGGTCACACATTATCGCCCCATCACCCTGCTTAATGCCGACTATAAGATCTTTGCACGGTTGCTAGCGTCCCGATGTCGTATGTTAATTCGTAGCATTCTCTCTCGAGAACAGACGACACCGGGTGGATCGGTGAATGTGCAAACAGCTACTGGCGAATGCCGTGATGTGATAGCGCTGGCGGAGGAGTGCCGGCTTAAAGCGGCGATGGTGGCGGTTGATTTTGACAGTGCTTTTGGTAAGGTGCGCCACACCTATCTGTACGCTGTACTGGAACAAATTGGATTTCCAGGCCGTTTTACGGGTCTCATTAGAAGGATTTATGGGGGCGCACAATCATTGGTACAGGTTAATGGGCGTATAGCAGGGCCCATTCAAATTCGACGATCCATTCGCCAGGGCTGCCCTCTTTCGATGCTGCTGTTCGCGATAGCGTTGGAACCATTTATTGGGAGGCTAACAAATTCTCTTTCTGGGATGGAACTGCGGGGCTACACCTTCAAATGTCGTGCCTATGCGGACGACCTCCTGCTGCTCGTTCGTTCTGAGGAAGAGGTGAAGACGGTCCTTGAACTGTTGTTGGACCACAGTGTGACGGCGGGTAGTGCAGTGAACATGAACAAATCGGCGGCAATGACGGTTGGAAGGGGCCTTACGCCGGAAGAAATCAGTCCGTTTCCTTATGTGCAACGATTCCGCTATCTCGGCATGGACTTTACCTCATCTGTAAAACATACTGCGACAGTTAACTACCGACGTTTTTTTTACAGACAACACGTACCATGGTCCAACATCTCCTACGGCGCCTTGATCCTTTGCAGCGAGTCGAATATCTGAACACTTATGTGGTTTCTCGAATGGTGCAAATTTCGCAGATCCTGCCCCTACCACTCACGCTCGGACGTCGACTTCAATCAGCACTAGGCTATTTTGTGATGATTGGATCGCCCCTCAAGGTGCGATACGCAACGCTCACGCTCCCTACGGACAGGGGGGAACTCGGACTTAACGAATGTTCACTGCCGAGCGACGGCGCTCCTTATAGCCACGATGTACAAGCAATGGCGTAGCGGGGGTGATTCCCTTACATCCCGCCTACTGGATCTCCTGGTTCCAGCGTCCCTCTCACCTCCAGTGGCGGTGGGCAACATTACGCCACATTTTGCGCATGTATCAACATTTATCGTGGAACTTGATGTATCAGAGACGAGCTTCCACGCACGCGACCCCCATGCGCGAAGCATTTTTATGTTTGGCTGCTACGACGGATAAGTCGTAATGTCATTGAACTCAAACACCACAGTTTGCATTGGCCGACGATTTGGAGACATGTGCACCAAAAATTCCTTCCTACCTTCGTTCGGGCACTGTGGTTCTCTGTCGCCTGTGGCAAGTTCAGCACCAACCAACGGCTCCATGCAGTTGGACTAGTGGACACTTCACTATGCCCGAAATGTCGCCAAAAGTGTATGACGACCATCACGGCTTAACTTGTATCGCGGTGGAGGACGTCTGGTCCCTAGGAAGACAGATGGTAGCTTGCTACCTCCGTGTGGCCCCGCAGCATATTACACCTGCTTCCTTCTTACATCCGGAGAGTACTTTCCGGCGACTAAATCACAGTCGATCATATGGGTCAAAGGTTGGACGATCGCGTACCTCCATGGGGATGCTGCTAAGTCGCGACTTGACTTTTGGTATTTCTTGCAGCAAACCCACAATGAGCTTCATAGATGGTCACACTATCGGAAAACCTTAGCCAACTATCTTCAGGCAGTCTTCCTCGACCCATCACGCAGTTGGGATATGCCTGGTGCAGTTGGTGTGCACATTTGACAGCTGATAATGAACCTCACGCTTCTCAAAATGGTTCAAATGGCTCTGAGCACTATGGGACTCAACTGCTGAGGTTATTAGTCCCCTAGAACTTAGAACTAGTTAAACCTAACTAACCTAAGGACATCACAAACATCCATGCCCGAGGCAGGATTCGAACCTGCGACCGTAGCGGTCTTGCGGTTCCAGACTGCAGCGCCTTTAACCGCACGTCCACTTCGGCCGGCCCTCACGCTTCTCTCCCCACTCAATATGTAATGGACGTACTATACCATGAAATGATCTACATGTCCCTTTTAACAGAGTGATCTTTATTGACAACAAATAAATAAAAAAACATCCCTGTTCCTTTAAATTTGTGATTGGCACTAAGCGATCGCACCTTTAGTTAAAAAAAAATTCTGCGCGACAGTATGTCAGCCCTCAGGGCCCGAGTTCGATTCCCGGCGGAGTCGGAGATTTTCTCCGTTTAGAGACTGGGTGTTGTGTTGTCTTAATCATCAATAATCAACGAAAGGATAACGTTCTACGAGTCGGGGCGTGGAATGTCAGAAGCTTGAACGTGGTAGGGAAACTAGAAAATCTGAAAAGGGAAATGCAAAGGCTCAATCTAGATATAGTAGGGGTCAGTGAAGTGAAGTGGAAGGAAGACAAGGATTTCTGGTCAGATGAGTATCGGGTAACATCAACAGCAGCAGAAAATGGTATAAAAGGTGTAGGATTCGTTATGAATAGGAAGGTAGGGCAGAGGGTGTGTTACTGTGAACAGTTCAGTGACCGTGTTGTTCTAATCAGAATCGACAGCAGACCAACACCGACAACGATAGTTCAGGTATACATGCCGACGTCGCAAGCTGAAGATGAACAGATAGAGAAAGTGTATGAGGATGTTGAAAGGGTAATGCAGTATGTAAAGGGGGACGAAAATCTAATAGTCATGGGCGACTGGAATGCAGTTGTAGGGGAAGGAGTAGAAGAAAAGGTTACAGGAGAATATGGGCATGGGACATGAAATGAAAGAGGAGATAGACTAATTGAGTTCTGTAACAAGTTTCAGCTAGTAACAGCGAATACCCTGTTCAAGAATCACAAGAGGAGGAGGTATACTTGGAAAAGGACGGGAGATATGGGAAGATTTCAATTAGATTACATCATGGTCAGACAGAGATTCCGAAATCAGATACTGGACTGTAAGGCGTACCCAGGAGCAGATATAGACTCAGATCACAATATAGTAGTGATGAAGAGTAGGCTGAAGTTCAAGACATTAGTCAGGAAGAACCAATACGCAAAGAAGTGGGATACGGAAGTACTAAGGAATGACGAGATACGTTTGAAGTTCTCTAACGCTATAGATACAGCAATAAGGAATAGCGCAGTAGGCAGTACAGTTGAAGAGGAATGGACATCTCTAAAAAGGGCCATCACAGAAGTTGGGAAGGAAAACATAGGTACACAGAAGGTAGCTGCGAAGAAACCATGGGTAACAGAAGAAATACTTCAGTTGATTGATGAAAGGAGGAAGTACAAACATGTTCCGGGAAAATCAGGAATACAGAAATACATGTCGCTGAGGAATGAAATAAATAGGAAGTGCAGGGAAGCTAAGACGAAATGGCTGCAGGAAAAATGTGAAGACATCGAAAAAGATATGATTGTCGGAAGGACAGACTCAGCATACAGGAAAGTCAAAACAACCTTTGGTGACATTAAAAGCAACGGTGGTAACATTAAGAGTGCAACGGGAATTCCACTGTTAAATGCAGAGGAGAGAGCAGATAGGTGGAAAGAATACATTGAAAGCCTCTTTGAGGGTGAAGATTTGTCTGATGTGATAGAAGAAGAAACAGGAGTCGATTTAGAAGAGATAGGGGATCCAGTATTAGAATCGGAATTTAAAAGAGCTTTGGAGGACTTGCGGTCAAATAAGGCAGAAGGGATAGATAACATTCCATCAGAATTTCTAAAATCACTGGGGGAAGTGGCAACAAAACGAAACGACTATTCACGTTGGTGTGTAGAATATATGAGTCTGGCGACATACCATCTGACTTTCGGAAAAGCATCATCCACACAATTCCGAAGACGTCAAGAGCTGACAAGTGCGAGAATTATCGCATAATCAGCTTAACAGCTCATGCATCGAAGCTGCTTACAAGAATAATATACAGAAGAATGGAAAAGACGATCAGTTTGGCTTTAGGAAAAGTAAAGGGACGAGAGAGGCAATTCTGACGTTACGGCTAATAATGGAAGCAAGGCTAAAGAAAAATCAAGACACTTTCATAGGATTTGTCGACCTGGAAAAAGCGTTCGACAATATACACTCCTGGAAATTGAAATAAGAACACCGTGAATTCATTGTCCCAGGAAGGGTAAACTTTATTGACACATTCCTGGGGTCAGATACATCACATGATCACACTGACAGAACCACAGGCACATAGACACAGGCAACAGAGCATGCACAATGTCGGCACTAGTACAGTGTATATCCACCTTTCGCAGCAATGCAGGCTGCTATTCTCCCATGGAGACGATCGTAGAGATGCTGGATGTAGTCCTGTGGAACGGCTTGCCATGCCATTTCCACCTGGCGCCTCAGTTGGACCAGCGTTCGTGCTGGACGTGCAGACCGCGTGAGACGACGCTTCATCCAGTCCCAAACATGCTCAATGGGGGACAGATCCGGAGATCTTGCTGGCCAGGGTAGTTGACTTACACCTTCTAGAGCACGTTGGGTGGCACGGGATACATGCGGACGTGCATTGTCCTGTTGGAACAGCAAGTTCCCTTGCCGGTCTAGGAATGGTAGAACGATGGGTTCGATGACGGTTTGGATGTACCGTGCACTATTCAGTGTCCCCTCGACGATCACCAGTGGTGTACGGCCAGTGTAGGAGATCGCTCCCCACACCATGATGCCGGGTGTTGGCCCTGTGTGCCTCGGTCGTATGCAGTCCTGATTGTGGCGCTCACCTGCACGGCGCCAAACACGCATACGACCATCATTGGCACCAAGGCAGAAGCGACTCTCATCGCTGAAGACGACACGTCTCCATTCGTCCCTCCATTCACGCCTGTCGCGACACCACTGGAGGCGGGCTGCACGATGTTGGGGCGTGAGCGGAAGACGGCCTAACGGTGTGCGGGACCGTAGCCCAGCTTCATGGAGACGGTTCCGAATGGTCCTCGCCGATACCCCAGGAGCAACAGTGTCCCTAATTTGCTGGGAATTGGCGGTGCGGTCCCCTACGGCACTGCGTAGGATCCTACGGTCTTGGCGTGCATCCGTGCGTCGCTGCGGTCCGGTCCCAGGTCGACGGGCACGTGCACCTTCCGCCGACCACTGCGACAACATCGATGTACTGTGGAGACCTCACGCCCCACGTGTTGAGCAATTCGGCGGTACGTCCACCCGGCCTCCCGCATGCCCACTATACGCCCTCGCTCAAAGTCCGTCAACTGCACATACGGTTCACGTCCACGCTGTCGCGGCATGCTACCAGTGTTAAAGACTGCGATGGAGCTCCGTATGCCACGGCAAACTGGCTGACACTGACGGCGGCGGTGCACAAATGCTGCGCAGCTAGCGCCATTCGACGGCCAACACCGCGGTTCCTGGTGTGTCCGCTGTGCCGTGCGTGTGATCATTGCTTGTACAGCCCTCTCGCAGTGTCCGGAGCAAGTATGGTGGGTCTGACACACCGGTGTCAATGTGTTCTTTTTTCCATTTCCAGGAGTGTAAAATGGTGCAAGCTGTTCGAGATTCTGAAAAAAGTAGGGGTAAGCTATAGGGAGAGAAGGGTCATATACAACATGTACAACAACCAAGAGGGAATAATAAGAGTGGACGATCAAGAACGAAGTGCTCGTATTAAGAAGGGTGTAAGACAAGGAGGTAGCCTTTCGCCCCTACTCTTCAATCTGTACATCGAGGAAGCAATGATGGAAATAAAAGAAAGGTTCAGGAGTGGAATTAAAATACGAGGTGAAAGGATATCAATGATACGATTCGCTGATGACATTGCTATCCTGAGTGAAAGTGAAGAAGAATTAAATGATCTGCTGAATGGAATGAACAGTCTAATGAGTACACAGTATGGTTTGAGAGTAAATCGGAGAAAGACGAAGGTAATGAGAAGTAGTAGAAGTGAGAACAGCGAGAAACTTAACATTAGGATTGATGGTCACGAAGTCAATGAAGTTAAGGAATTGTGCTACCTAGGCAGTAAAATAACCAATGACGGTCGGAGCAAGGAGGACATCAAAAGCAGACTCGCTATGGCAAAAAAGGCATTTCTGGCCAAGAGAAGTCTACTAATATCAAATACCGGCCTTAATTTGAGGAAGAAATTTCTGAGGCTGTACGTCTGGAGTACAGCATTGTATGGTAGTGAAACATGGACTGTGGGAAAACCGGAACAGAAGAGAATCGAAGCATTTGAGATGTGGTGCTATAGACGAATGTTGAAAATTAGGTGGACTGATATGGTAAGGAATGAGGAGGTTCTACGCAGAATCGGAGAGGAAAGGAATATGTGGGAAACACCGATAAGGAGAAGGGACAGGATGATAGGACATCTGCTGAGACATGAGGGAATGACTGCCATGGTACTAGAGGGAGCTGTAGAGGGCAAAAACTGTAGAGGAAGACAGAGATTGGAATACGTCAAGCAAATAATTGAGGACGTAGGTTGCAAGTGCTACTCTGAGATGAAGAGATTAGCACAGGAACGGAATTCGTGGCGGGCCGCATCAAACCAGTCAGTAGACTGATGACCAAAAAAAAAATCATCATCCCCATCCCCATCGACGCGCAGGTCGTCGAAGTGCCGTCAACTCGAAAGATCTGCTGGCGGCGAACGTTCTACCCGACGGGAGGCCCTAGCCACAAGACATTTACATTTATTTATCAGGTAATCTGAAAACAACCATAATTAGTTCCTTGAAAGAAATGTCACTCACATCAGGTACCCACATGATTTTGCCAAGTTGCGAGAAAATTAGTGACAGCACTCAGGGACTATGCTCCTCCAGATAATTTTTTTAAACAGTAACACAGTGGTCACGTGTTACAGCTTAGTCACTCATATAGCTCTAGAACTTTACGCTAACCTCATACACCCCTAGGTATAAAATTATCTCAAACATCGCGTACTACAGCATGACTAAAACAACCGATGCCCATTTTTTTTTTTTTTTAAATAGAAGAATTCCCGTTCAGCATACTTAAAGGCGAAAGGCTAAGCATCTCGTCTGCCCGTTACGTGTTGATAACCTTGTATTCGCCTGAAGTGCTATTCTTGCTGCTACCGCACTTCCCTAATTTCTACCTTACCTAACTTCTCTTTCCTCACCTCATTACCTAACAGTTTTATTTAATTGTTATTTCTATTATCCAATTATCTAAGCAAAATCTGCAGAATTTGTTCTCAGTGTTGCCTGACTTTTCAGAGAAAAGCGATCTTACGTAATTTGTTGAAATGTAAAAAATCTTTTTTCAAAAATATTTTAATTGCCAACATCGAGAAAAATTCAATTATGATGACTAGATTAGTTTTAGTTCTCAATTCAACCATCCTCAAATCTTTTTTTACCATTACTAATAGGTTTTTAAAAAATGTTCAAATGCGCGTGAAATCTTATGGGACTTAACGGCTAAGGTCATCAGTCCCTAAGCTTACACACTACTCAACCTAAATCATCCTAAGGACAAACACACACACCCATGCCCGAGGGAGGACTCGAACGTCCGCCGGGACCAGCCGCACAGTCCATGACTGCAGCGCCCAAGACCGCTTGGCTAATCCCGCGCGGCAATAGGTTTTTAACTTTATATATGTTTCCTTGAGACATTTTAAAATTGACGATTACTTTGTATTTTTTTAAGGCGATTGTATTTGTTATGTATTCCAACAGGTATTAAACCTTTTTTTTTTGCCGTTACCACTAAATTTCTTGCATGACGTGGTTATTGCTGATTTCGTTCAACATGGGTCTCAGACGAGCATGGTATGTTTAAGAAAACTTAACTGTAAAGTTACTTCCGGTTTATAGAGTATTTATATTTGATGTTCGCTGCGAACGTTAGGTGCTTATTTTTCCACCATGAGTAGTAGATTTACCTCTGTGACTGTGTTTCCTTCAAATTTTTTAAGCTTGCAGATTACTTTGTAAAAAAGGTTTTTTCTACGGCGGTTTTGTTTTTTTGTGCTTGTCCGCAGATCCGAGGACAGTTCCTTAGATAACTATAACCAGTATAATTTTCATACATGTACACAGCAGATGAAAGATTTTTACTCATTCTTTTACATTTAATGAATTTATTCTTGTATTGAGGTTCAGTGATATAGGCACTCTTTGTCACCCACTTCAGTGCATGAAGTTGTTTATCTCTACCTCAAAGATCGCAATATACATGTTTTACTCAAGTTTGTTAATGGTTCTTATCTGGGTAATGTAAACTCACCTCTTGTGGCGGCTCTGCTATTGTACTGAATAAATAAATTTAACTGCAAAAATCCCAGTCATCAGCTCCCGAACGTATTTTAAAGTTTAAAAGTTTCCTTGTAGTTCGGGTGGATCAACCTATTACGGATATGGGATATAAATGCACGGATACTATAAGTGTTCAACCACGACAGACATACTGGAACCTTAATATATGCTGTCTGACTGCGTTTTATGAGTTCAGCTACCTTCGACAATTTAAATAAAACAAGAGCAAGCTGCAGTGCGCTCAATTGGAAATAAATTTCACATACTCACACTTATTCTCTCTATATGCAAAAGAAAAACCATGAATTCCTGAACACAAATGTTCTACCGGTACGTGTATTCTTTAAAAAATATAGTCACTTCGCTCGTAATGTCTGATCGCTAACTGGCTTTTAAATGAAATTATTCGACGTAACAATAATTGCGGCACAAATAAAATAATACGTCAATCAGGAGTGAGTACAGAACAAAGACTGGCGTGTACATGGTTTGAACTAAAATCTACTTTTGGCTCGACAACGTCATCTGCAGACTCAGTGCTGCCTGGCTCATTGTCCTACGCGTCTACCGCTTAAGCATCCTCTACCCAGGGGCGTGCATCCCGGTGTAGTCTCGGACGTTTCTAACATGTAACAGGTTATCAAAAAAGCAGTTAATAAAAGCCCTTATCCAGTCACTCAGCAAATATTTTCAGTGCACCATTCTAGTTTCACATTCTGAATTCATACCTTATAAGGGAATACAAGGGGAATGTAAATGGACGGTTACACTCTCCTGTCAACACTAAGTGTAGCTTTAGTCGAGCCAGTCGAGGTTAAGATGGAAGTCCGGGCTTCATTCTGCCTGGATCATAGTCAGGGCCGGATGTTAACAAGCGTGTTAATTAGGTAAGTGAGCACAGTGGGCAGAATTGCGACAGTTGCATCAAAATCGTGACTGTCCTTTTCAATTGTCTCCATTACACATGATGTGCCAAAATTATCATTACAACTTCGATCACGTATATTTCAGAAACGGGTATAGGCACGAAGGTGCGGTTTGCGGCATAATGTTCACACATACCTGAAGCTTTTTTGTCCCCTTTTTTTTAACGGTCGCCCTGCAGCAAAAGCAATGTGCGTGGAATCGTTGATAGAGAGCCAATCTGACACCCAGCTCCTGCGTAATTTCCAGATGCGTTACACAAGCACACTACCATCATGTCCGACTATCAGACAATGGTACACGAGGTTCAAGGATCTCGGATGTGTCATGAAGAGGACTATTTCTGGGCTTTCGAGCACGGCTGACGCAGATTTGGAACGAGTGGAACTGGCACTCATTCTGAGCCCAAACAAACCAATCCGTCGAGCATCTCGATAACTGCAACTGGTAGGAACAGCGGTGCATAGGTTGCTACGCGAACGAAGCTGAATCTTCATGCCTACAAGGAGCAGCCGCTGAATGCACTTCGACATGATGGCAGGCCAAAGCGCAAAGCATGTGCAGTTGAGTATCGGAGTCTCATTGAACTGACGCAGGCTATCTAAAAAAGATTTTCACGGACGAAGCTTTGTTTCACGTATTCAGGAACGTAAACTGACATAATGTGAGAACCCCTACTTTAACACTGAAATTATGTGCGACAGTCCAAAGGTAAATACGTAATGTATTCTGTCTCACAGATGTGAGGTGGGACCTTTTCCATTTGCAGAGGCGTCAATTACCGTGACTATTTTCTTTTTTTATATATACTCGAAAAGTTTGCATTCACATAGCACGAAGAACTGCAGCCGACATCGTGCTTCATCACGGTAGTGCCCATCCTCAATAGGTCTCGATCGTTACGAATGCTTTGAACGACTCATTTCCATCCAGTTCGCTGGAATGGCGGAAGTGGACTCATTGCCCAATCTCCAAGACCTCCCGACGTAACCCATTAGATATTTTTTCTTTGTGAAGGATTCTGTCTAACAAACCACAATGCAGGACCTGCAGGAAATGCGTGCTCGTATCAGTGCAGCAATTGCACGCGTTAATAAGAACATGCTAGACCGAACGTGGGAGGAACCTCTTAGATATACTACACAAATGGCAGACGCGTTGAGTTCTGTTAAGCAGCTGCTAAAACTTTCGGTGTGTGTGAACATTCTGCGCAAGCCTCACATTTCTACCTATCCCCATATCTAAAATATACGTTATGAAAGTTGCGTAGATCATTTCGGAAAAAACCTGTATTTATTTAGCGAAATATACGGTAAATATTTTTCCGTGTACGTTGCGCTAGAGAACATACACATCGGGCGCGGAATGCAACGTGATTCCACCATTCCCCTCTCGTTAGCAGCTCACGTGGTCAGTTCCAATTTTTGTTGCCGCTAAACATATTTGGGAAGGGAAACATTTGCATGATACAATTACACATATTACGTATAGTTGCAAGTGACATGTAATTCAGTAGAATCGTCGAATGATGATCCCTGAAAGCTATATAGCTGCGATAACACTGAGGCATTGGCACAGACATTTACGCTAAATCGCGTTCCGTGACTGCCTGCGGTAGACGCGTGAAGCAGCGGTATCCAAGCTCACTGCAGTTGTCGCTGTTACTTCTATAGGTCACGTCCAGGAACGCAAAGTTCCACTTTTCATTATGTTAAATAATGACTACAAGTGTTCTGTCGTAAGAACAGCATTTACTTAACAAGTTAAAAAATACTAAGTGGAAACAGCGCCAAAAGGAATGGCTACATGCATCTGTCGTGCATTTCTTCGAATAAAGTAGAAATACGATATTACAGTGCCTGTGTTATTCTCATTACGATGCAAAGTTCATTTCGACATGCATATCGTGTTTATCTGCCGATACTGGGCAAGCGACTTTCAAGTACAACGTATGACCCGTACGGGAATATACAGAACGGATGTAAGGGTCCAGGTCGTAGGCGCATGGCTGAAGACAATGGAAGTTTGTGTGTGGCTGTGAGTCGTGCTCGGATAGCCAAATGGTAAGGCGACCGCTCGACATAAGAGGGAAATCCGCGTTCGTGTCCCGGTCCGGCACAAATATTCACTGTCCTCATTGCATTCTGCAGCTGATCGTTGTCCTTACTCGCAATTGCGAATTCATTTAAAAGTAGAAATGGGCTGTGTGTTGGAGGAAAATTAGACGTTATACGGTTGAACTCGTAGGCAGCTAGGATCTGGGAATACTAAAGTGCTGAGCGAAAGTAAAATTTTATTACAAGCAAAATTATTTATTAATTGATTCCAGACGATGATTTTTTAAATTACAGATGTAAGTGATATTTGTTCACCACAGAGGCTAAGTTAGAAAATAGACCGTTAGGATCTGAGAAATGCCAAAAATTTATCAAAGTTAGTTGACACAGAAAATACAGGTAACACATGTATATACGTCTGTGAAGCAGACAAGATACAAAACAGACAATGACGTTAAAACAACAAAAATTAAAAAAAGCTTTACATACACAGCTGAGAAGTCAGCAGTAGAAAATATCATCTCGATAGTTTAGACAAACAGTGAAAGAAAAATATGAAGTATTGCACACGTACATACTTTTGCACCAGACCAGTTCTGAAATTTTAAGACTTGATATACTGGGCTGTGAAGCAGCCAATACTCGGCTGTGAAGCAGCCAACAAGAATTGGTATTTAACTGAATTGCATACAAGGTAAAATACAAAGCACACTTTTGTGAAGCAAACTTAAGCACCGGCAAACATCAGTTACGTAAAAGGTCGAATTTAAAACGTTCACATAGACCTAAAAAATTTAACTTTACATCGACGTCTGTGAAACAGCCAAAGGGAAACGTCTGTTTCACTAATAGGCGTAATCAAGGTAGATAGTGAATTTAAAATAATATATACGTATGTGAAGCAAACTTTTGTTTTTTGGCTTTTAACACACTGTTGTGAAGCAGCCTGTTTCACTAATATACGTAACGATAAAAAGCGAAAAGTTCTAAATGTCCACGTCTGTGAAGCAAACTGAGGGGTTTACCAGTCACCTTTATGAACAACGAAAGCTCAGGCAAGCAAAAGGCCTGAAGCTTATCGATTTAGCAAATGCAGTAACGGCTCCATTTCGGCAGACTTCCCAAACATTGCTCGAAAAATTAGAAAACATACACCCAGAATATAAATCAAATATATATCACAATTGAATGCAACAGAAACATGCAGTGCATACAGTTGAGTCAATTTTTCACGCTGCTATCAAATAAGAAATAACAATAAAAAATGCAAAATGTAGGAATTATACAAATGGAACGGAAATCGGTAGAAGTGATGTAGCTGTACTGACAAACAGATGACTACAATTTCAGAAAAAAATCTGATGATTTACTCAAGAGAAAGAGCTTCAGTGATTGAGCAAGTCAGTAACGCACTGGTCCACCCTGACTCTCATGCAAATAGGTAGGTATTCGCCTTGCCACTGACTGACAGAGTCGGAGATCCTCCAGAGGGGTATCGTGCCATATTCTGTCCAACTGGCGAGTTAGATCGTCAAAATCTCTAGATAGTTGGAGGGCCCTGCCCATAATGCTCCAAACGTTCTCAATTGGGGTGATATCTGGCGATCTTTCTGGCCAAGGTAGGATTTTGCACGCACGAAGACAAGTAGCACAAAGTCTCACCGTGTTCGGGCGAGCATTATCTTGCTGAAGTGTAAGCCGAGCATTACTTCCCATGAAGGGCAACAAAACGGTGCATAGAATATCGTCGACCTATCGCTGTGCTGCAAGGGTGCCGCAGATGACCAGAAAAGGGGTCCTGCTATGTAAAGAAATGGCACCCAACGCCGTGTGGGCGGGTGAGAGTCAGGTTGGTATCCGACTGCTGTTTCGGACCTCTCCAGACAAGTCTTCGGGTTGGAACCTCATTGATTGGAGTAGAACTGTCTTCAGTGATGAGTCCCGCTTCGAACTAAGCTCCGATGACCAGCCAAGACGTGTCTGGAGAAACTCCACAGTTGACTGTAGCCTGCCATATGGCCCGACAGCAGGGATTGATAGTCTGGGAAGCATTTCGTTTCATAGCAGGACCCCTTTTGGTTGTCAGCTGCGGCACCCTTACAGCACGGCAGTACATCGACGATATCCTACGTCCAGTTTTTTTGCCCTTTATGGAATGCCATCCTGGGCTTATTGTTCAGCAAGATAATGTTCACCCCCCACATGGTGAGAGTTTTACCCGCTTGTCTTCGTGTATGCTAAACCCTACCTTGGCCAGCAAGGTCGCCGGATCTCTCCTTAGTTCAGAACATTATTATGGGCAGGGGCCTTCAACCAGCATGGGAATTTGACTGTCTACCGCGTCAACTGGACAGCATTTGACACCATATTTCTCAGGACATCCAACAATTCTATCAATCAATCCCAAGCTGAATAACTGCTTGCGTAAGGATCAGAGGTGGGCCAACACGTTATTGAGTTGCTCAGTTTGTGAAGCTCTTTATCTTGAATAAATCACACACGATTTTTCTGAAATTGTAATCATTAAGGTGTCTGTACATGTACATCAGTTCTACCTATTTCCGACCCATTCGGATAATTTCTTCGTGGAGGGTCATATTTTTTTCTTTTTTTCTTATTTCTCGAGAATCCCGACCAACACTAAGAAGTAATGTTGCTCTCCGTCGATTCTATATCAGTTCGAAGCAAATCATAGATAGTATACGGGGGCACATCCACCAGCCAAGCAACCAGGGACTTGCCCTAAGTCCAACTCCGGAATGTGGGCCTGTCACCACACTGACTAAAGATGCAACTGCCCTGTAGGAGATGGCTCTGCCCATCAAGTAAACACCAACTATGCAGACACTATGAGCAACCACTATCACTCTCCTAAGTATAAGACGGTATCCTAGGTATCCCACGCGATGTTCCATCGAAACAGCAACCCCCCAGCCGATAGTGACGGAGCTGCGCACGTGCTTCAAATCCTTGCAGAGCCGTCCCGGGCTCTGCCAAGCCACCACTTGGGACGCCAGGAAGGCTGTAGCTGAACAACAATAGGCGAAGAGTTTATTCAAAAAATGAATCGATATCGCCACTCACGTCGCTCAGCACTAGCTTGGTTCATCATTAGTAGTATTAAGTGGATTATTGCCTGTTGTCATGGTTAGGAGAAGTAGGTATCTTGTTTTTACGATAAATCCAGACAACAGGTTTCCCTGGCTAAAGAGTATCTTTATCTGTTTAAAAAATACTGAAACAACCACCCACAAGACAGATTTTAACACTTCAAATATCACACATACCAGATGTTACAAAGAAATAGAAACCACTGGAAAGACTGACATGGGGCATTTCACAGACTTAACAATCCTCCATCAAAAAAAGGAAACCAATAAAAAATAAAATGCAACTATTAGAAGTCGAGCTCAAATCTTTGAACTGCACGGTAGTTTGTGTTACTGAGCACTGGTGTAGAGACACAGAAATCCAACATGTAGTATTGTCATTGTATGAAATGGCAAACTCTTACTGCAGAACTGCTTCAAGGGGTGGAGGATCATGCGTTTATATCAGAAAAGGAACACAGCTCAAATCAAGACATGACCTCATTACAGTAAGTGAAGACAAACCATCACCAAGAAATTAATCTTTTTGTGTGTGTGTATAGATCCCTCAATGGTTCAGTGGTAGTGTGAACACTTTTTTCAATGAGTTAACAGAAGTTCTAGATAAGTCTCAAGTACAAAGGTCAGCATAATTCCGTGTGGGGAGATTAACATCAACACTAATATCATAAATGAATCCAGCAGCATCCTCATACATATCCTTCAAAGTTTTGGCATGTCCCTATTGGTCAATAGAGCAACAAGGGTTACTACAATGACTTCATGAGTAACTGACCATGTGACCACAAATATGGACAGGGACAAACGTGATGTAGCTGTAAAACATCTCGGACTATCAGACCATTTCTGTCAAATTACAACAGTAAGATCAGGCATCGAATAGTTCCCTGAACTACAAGCCTACAAATGACATACCGGTATATCAGAAATCAAAATAAAAGATTTTTCAAAAGAACTAGCAAAACAAACCTGGGATGAAGTGTATACGAAAACCGATGTGAATAAGAAATTCTCTAAATTCTCCACATTATTTAAATTGAACTTTGAAAAGGCATTTCCAAAAGTATGCATGTCTGTATAACACAGAAACAGATGAATAACAGTTCTCCCAAACAAATACCTCAGTTCCATGAATAAGAATCGCAACGATCCAGAATTCTTAAATTTTTATAATAGATACAAAAAGATGTATAGGAAGGTGCTGATTGCTGCAAAAAAACCATTTAATGTCAAAACAATATATAATGCAGAGAATGAAAGCAAAGCAGTCTGGGATGTTATAAAAAAGGAAACGGGGAGAGGCAAACAAATTCAGAATAACATACAGCTAAGGGAGGGGGATAAGGTAATAAATAATCCACAACACTTAGCAAACTATGTAAATGAGCATTTTTCAAGTATTGCAGAGAAGTTACAGCAAAAATTCCCCAAAACAAATATAACACCTGTAAAAAAATGTTACACTGAATACAATAATCTTACTTCCAACCACACAGAAGCAAGTCAATAAAACTGTTCAAAAACTAAAAAATAAAAAGTCATTAGGCTTTTATGAAGCACAAGTGTGTCTACTAAAACAATGCACAGAGATTATACAAGGCCCCTTAACAAATATAATAAATGAAGCCTTCACATCAGGGACATTTCCAGAGCAGGTAAGAGTTGTATCTTTGCTTAAGAAAGGTAAAACAGAAGACAAAGAAAATTACCAGCCCATTTCCCTGCTGTCATCATTCTCAAAAATAATAAAGCAATAATTAAAGACAGATTAATGCATTACCTGAATAAATACAGTCTCTTAAACGAATCACAGTTTGGTTTCTGAAGTGGCAAAAATACGGAGTCAGCCATAGTAGAATTCACAAAAGTTGTACTTGATGCTCTTGATAAAGATGAGTGTGTCACAGGCATATTTTTGGATCTTCCGAAGGCCTTTGATACAGTCACAAGATTTCATTAAATAAATTAGAAGCATTATGAGTAAGACAGTTAGCTAATGACTGGTTTCGATCATACCTAGCAGATAGGGTACGAAGTGTAGATGTAATACATACTTCAAATAGATCTAAACATTTAGTAAACACTTACAGAACCAAAATACATTAATATAGGGGTTCCACAAGGTAGCATATTAGGACCAATAGTATTCCTGATATACATCAGCGACTTTCCCAGTAGTGTTACTCATGGCGAAAAAATTCTCTTCACTGATGACAGCAATATCATAGTCACTGAGAAAACAAGAGAATCCCTTACAAAGAAAGCAAATGAAACTCTCAAGGAAGTTTATAAGTGGCCGATAAGCAAATGGTTCAAATGGCGCTGAGCACTATGTGACTTAACATCTGAGGTCATCAGTCCGCTAGAACTAACCTATGGACATCACACATATCCATACCCAAGGCAGGATTCGAATCTACGACTGTAGCAGCAGCGCGGTTCTGGACTGAAGCACCTAGAACTGTTCGGCCACAGTGGCCGGCCACCATAAGAATAATAACCAAAAACAGTAGTCGAGCTCATTGTAAACACCATGTGAATACATTTACCAGTCAGTTGTACACATCAAAAATAACATTGGTAATTACTGCACAAACAACTCTGTCCATGATCATGGAACAAGAGCTAGACTCAACTTACATTTACCAAAAAAAAAAAAAAAAAAAAAAAAAAAAAAAATAAACATAAAACTCAAAACAACATTTTCTACCAAGGAATAAAACTGTACAATAAATTACCAAATGAGATTAAAGAAACTGCAAAAATACACTTCTTAAAAAGGCAGCTAAAAAGTATCTGTTATGGAATACATTTTATACATTGAAAGATTACTTAGATAAAACAGAGTAAGGGTTTGGTAAAAAATATTATGCAAATAAATAATAATAATGGTTATAAAACAGCCAACATTCCACACAACACCTTCACACTGTTTTTTTTTTCCTTTTCTATAAATACTTACCCCCAAGTTACGCATAGCACAACACTAACACCTCTTCCTGTTTCTGAGCTCAACATCTCACTCATTATAGAGGGATGGTGTTTCAGTTTTTCAGGATAGCAAATGGGAAGTTGCTGTATAGAAAATGGCCCAGAGATCACCGGTGTGTGTGTGCGTTCAGTGACTGGAAGTGAGATATGAGCGAACATTATTTAATAAGTTATTTGTAAAAGAAGTGTTGTATACCAGGAGTAAATCTAATGATTGTTTCTGACTAGAAGTCTGTAAATGTATGTGTATACGAATTAGCTTAATTTAAATTGGTCTAAACTTGTAAATACTTTGGCATGTCCTATATCCTTGCAAGAGAGATCTATGGATGAATAAAGCTACTACTACTACTACTACTACTACTACTACTAGGAACAACTGTTTTAGGGGGCCAGGGAAAAATATAAATTGGCCGTTATTTTGTTATAGGACAAATTTATACACGCTAGCACGGCAGCAAAGCTCAAACTGTGGTAGTACAAGGTGATTCAAAACGAATATGAGAAATATTCCTGTGACTACAGTAAATGACTTTATTTCAGAAATACACGTACAGCCTGAAAGGTTAACTCTTCTGTTCCGATGGACAGTCACAGATATTCTGTTGTAACTGCGACCAGGACGGTCGCGGGCTAGCAATGACGGAAAGCGCGGCGGGACACGAAGAAATTATAAATGTGTGCTAAGGCTCTGATTACTCTTCGAAAGTTACTCCGTTCCAGCTCAAGAGTATTTAATTAACGAGTTATTAACATCGTACAAACAATTCGTTACGTCAATATATCTGAACGGATAGAGATCGGAAATTCCACTATTACCTCAGTGCGCGCGTAAATCCGGCCGATGTGATCGAGAGGTTCTAGGAGCTTCAGTCTGGAACCGCGCGACCGCGGTCGCAGGTTCGAATCCTGCCTCGGGCATGGATGTGTGTGATGTCCTTCGGTTAGTTAGGTTTAAGTAGTTCTAAGTTCTAGGGGAGTGATGACCTCAGATGTTAAGTCCCATAGTGCTGAGAGCCATTTGAACAACTTTGCGCGCGTAATTACACAATTTCCTACGTCGATGACTCAGTTCAATCGGAATGTAATAAATTTCTACACCAAACGAATGTTACAACATTCAACCATAAATGAGTCTGTAAAATTTGCAACACACGAAAGCGAATTTAACACCTATTGCGAACAACACATTATCGCTCTTTGTAGTCACTACTCATTAACTAGAGTGTGGTATCTACACAGTGATTTCTGTACAACCTGTCTCGCTTACATCGAAATGTTGTCTCGTTTTATCTTCTCTCACTCCACAGTATCAAAAATCAAACCTCCTTAGTTACCTCCATTATGTACCACATCAACCATCTACCGTGAATTCACAGACAAAGCTCGTAGCATCTATCTTTTGGCTGACCCGAGGAAGTCAGTACTCGTACCAATAAAACTAATTCATTACACACTGCGAGTGCTACTGTCCCTCTGAGGCTAATACCACTACAGCTAGCAATAGCTATCGACAAGTCCTCTGTACTGAAAATACCAAGTTTAGCCAGACTCTTCTACATAGACCCAGAACAGCTCAACCACGACTGACTTAATCCCATACGGAACTATTTAGGAACCATCTACCAAACAAATGTAGAGCGACACCATTATTTGTAACACTTAATTCAATTTTCAGGTGGGCATCGGCTCTTCGTCTGGTAGCCGGATGCTATCAGGGTAGTCTTTGCCGCTCTACCCGCTCATGCTTTCTGCTCACGGTAAATAGCACCTCTGCCGCTAAAATTAGTGTCTCGGCCATGAGTGCACAGTAACATATTGTTTGAAGAACACATAGGAGCAACATATAATACTAACGTCCATCACACATTCATCACGTCCCATTTAGCAACAGTACGCTAAGACGAAGAAGAGTACCAGGGCACTTGTTGAAATGCCTCTTTCGTTTTGCCCCTTCACAAGATACAGAGAGAGTGATCAGAAGGTAAGGTTCAGCCAATCTGTTGATTGCCGTTCATTGTAAGTAGGAGAATGTGAAAATGATGTGGACTTTTGTGTGATTCTCTTCAGCTCAGCAAGATGAGCCTTTTAGAGAGGTATATAAATAAACGAAGAGGCATAAGAATCTCCTTTCTGTGGGCCCCAGCTCATATAGGACTGGTCTGCAATGACAAAGTCGACCAGTTGGCGAAGGAGGCCATTGTTCCTGGACCTGTAATGAACGTCAGTCTACCGTCCGAATTTACCTAATAAATGCGGCAAATGGCCGAGGAGGAATGGACACATGATGATCGCCTTTCAATCTGCCGTAAAGGTTAGTATTGAGCTCCGATCCAACCAGTAATTATAAGCACCCCTGGTTTCGAAAATTTTACACGAGCAGTATCGTTGTTTTATTATCGAACTTGCTTCCACGCTTAGGATTGCACTTCACTTACTTCCGAAGACTTTAATTCTCTTCTAGGTGGTCATTGTCGGTTTATTGCGATTACGGGGTGGCGCACGTAATGTTACCATTTTGTTTTTGAATATAAACTTTATTGTCAACACAATCAGAAAGGGACATCTACTACAATTAAGAGCCGTCCATGGAGATTTGTTCTAACTCAGCGCTTGCTCAATATGTCCACCATTTCGTTTCCTAACTTTCTTCAAACGAACACTGAAGTTAGTGATTACCCTACAGCACATGTCTTCCGTAATTTCACTGCAAGCTTGAAGAATAAGTCTTTGAGCTCCATTAAATCACGTGGACGTTTCGGGAAAATTTTTTCCTTTATGTACCCCCAAAGAAAAAAGTCACATGGATTGAGGTCTGGACTATTGTGGGGCCAATTTTGTCCGTCACTGAAGCGACCTGGAAACCTGAGTGAAATGATCCGCATGTCGAAATGCTCGTGTAAAAACTCCAACACAGTGTTTGCAGTATGTGGCCTTGCTCCATCTTGCTTGAACCACTGCGTGTTGAAGGGCAAGGCAGTAGCAAGAAGCTGTGGAAAGAAGCTATTGCGAAGCATGCGCAAATAACGCTCGCTGTCCACAGTTTCTTCAAAGAAAAGGGGTGCAAGAAGTCCGTGACTGGAAATTGCTGCCCACGCTGTAATCCTCAGAGCACAATGTTGTCTTTCATGAAGCACTTGTGGGTTTTCAGTGGCCCAAAAGCGTACATTTTGTTTGTTAACCACACCGTCTAAATGAAAATGCGCCTCGTCTGAAAACCAAACGTTGTTGAGAGTTTCTTCCCTACTCTCCGCCCACTGAGCAAACACAAGTCTCTGCTGCTTGTGTTATTCAGTGAGCTTCTGTGCACAGGTCATCTTGTATGGGTACATATGGAGGTCACTTTTAAGAATGCGTTGAACGGAGCGTCTGGATATTCCCAGTTGCACTGCTGCCTTTCTACACGATTTCCCGGGACTTCTCTGTACAGCAACTCGTAACGCTTCAATATTCTCCGGTGAACAAACAGGCTTAGGCCGAGGTCGCTTCGCTTCCAATACTGTTCCTTCCTGTACAAATTTATCGTACAACCTGTGGATGGTCTTCTTGCAAGGGACCCATCGTGTGTTAAACTGTTGTCGAAAACGCCTCTGAGTCACAAGGCTTTTCGTTTCCGATCGTTGCTGTGTCGTCAGTCTTCCATTGTCAGCCATTGCTGCTTACTAGTCTCCTAGCGGCAGTATCGTGAATTACACGTCATTTCGTAACTCATTTGTTTTCCAAGCTCTGCTGGTTCTGCTGTAGAGATCCCAGCGGGATATCTAATGTGCGTCGTAAATTGTGAAAGAAACAGTTGGTAACACATTTCGTGCGCCACCCTGTAAATTGTGGGGACAACGTCTCTTTCACTTATTATATGAACATCACAATGTTCAGATAGAATGTTGCGTCTTAGAGGTGCAGTTCATTGCGTTGGTATACATCAGCAACCTACGACAGCGGTGTTGCTGGGTGCAACGTTCCCTGACAAACGGAATAGTTAATTTCGATCTACTGTTAATTAGTATTTTACAGTTCATGTCCAGTAGGACCATTTTCGGGACATTTATTTATTACACTGAGATGACAGAAGTCATGGGATAGCGATGTGCACATAAACAGATGCCGGAAGTATCGCGTACACACGGAATAAAAGGGCACTGCATTGGCGAAGCTGTCATACATGCTCAGGTGACTCATGAGAGAAGGTTTGCGACGTCATTATGGCTCCACAATGGAAATTAACAGACTTTGAACGCGGAATGATAGTTGGAGCTAGACGCATGGGACATCACGTTTCGGAAATAGTAAGGAAATTCAATATTCCGAGGCCTGCAGTGTCAAGAGTGTACCGAAAATACCGAATTTCGGGCCCTACCTCTCACGACAGACAATGCGGTGACTGACGGCCTTCACGTAACGACAGAGAGCAGCGGTGTTTGAATACAGTTGTCACTGCTAACAGACAAGCAACACTTCGTGAAACAACCGCAGAAATCAATGTGGGACGTACAACGAACGTATCCGTTACGACAGTGCGTTGAAATCTGACATTAGTGGCTATGGCAACAGACGACCGATGCGAGTGCCATTGCTAATAGAAGGAGATCCGACATCGCTTGCAGCGATTCTCGTGATCATGTAGTTGGACACTAGACGATTGAAAAACCGTGGCCTTCTGAGGTGAGTCCAGATCTCAGCTGGTAAAAGCTGGTGGTAGTGTTCGAGTGTGGGGCAGACTCCACGAAGCCAAGCTGTCAACAAGACACTGTGCAAGCTAATAGTGGCTTCATAATGGTGTGGGCTGTTTTTACATTGACTGCACTGGGTCCTCTTATTCGAATTGAACTGATAATTGAGTGGAAATGGTTATGTGCGGCTATTTGGGGACAATTTACAGCCATTCTCAAACAAAGATGGAATTTTTGTTGATGATAAAGCGTCATGTCACCGGGCGACAATTGTTCGCTACTGGTTTGAAGAAAGTTCTGGGCAATTCGAGCTAAAGCTTTGCTCACCCAGATCGCCCGACATGAATCCCGTCGAACCTTCGGACATAATCGAGAGGTCAGCTCGTGCACAAAAGCCTCACAACTATGGACGGCTATAGGCTCAGTATTTCTGCAGGGGACTTGTAAAGTCCGTGCCACGTCGAGTTGCAGTACTACACTGTGCGAAAGGAGGTCCGACAAGATGTTGGAAGGCAAACCATGACATACCTCACCTTAATGTATACTTTTCTGTAATAGACAATGTCTAGCCGCTTCTCACAAACAACACAATACTTCATACTAAATATAAGTGCTCGAAGTGCTTAACGACCAAAGATGTCCATACAGTATCATTTTAGCGTCACAGTGGTCTTCTGTCTGAAATCAGTATTATCAGTTCGTTGAAGTATCTCCTTAGTAGACAATTTTTAAAATCTTTATATTAGGGTAATATCAAACAAATCACTACACCAACACATTTATGTTGTCCTCAACATATCAAACCTACTGACTGCACAGAATTTGCTCTTAGAGTTCCAACTGAAGTTAAGTTGTGACCCAACAATATTTCAGCTAGCTGCATCGAAGTAAAAAATTTATCTGTAGGGATTCCTCACCCAGACTGAAACTTATGGTTGAGCCATATCCAGCACACCACGTTGTCCCTGATTTTTTTCTCTGATTGTCCTTGATGCCTGTATATATTTGTATATTACATGCGTATCCATTTTTAGCATGTGCACGTACGTATATTTTTATTCCGCACTTCCGTGATATCGATTCCGCGTATATCGAAGTTGTCAGTCTTTGACTAACAGTTAAGTACTCAGACGGGCTACGAGAGGGCGTGCTTTCAAGGTAATGTCTCCAAATATTTCTGTGCGAAAACAGGTAAGGTTTTTTACATAAAACGAACTTTATTCATCATTCCGCTTTATGTCTACATATTTATTTCTCAACATAGCCATCCTGGCGAAGGACGCATTTGTCCCAGTAAGACACCAGTTTGTTGACACCTTCCAGCAGAATGTCTGCCTTTGTTGACGGAGCCCCAACCTCACCTCTGCTTTCATCACTATAAAAGTAAAATCGTCGAAAGTGTTCTTTAAGTTTTGTAAGAGGATGATAATCAGACGAGGCCAGGGCGGGACTGTATGAAAGATGATCGATGACAGTGAAGCCAAGACGGTGGATTGTTGCAGATGTCGCAACACTTGAGTATGTTGACAGATGTCAAATCTCCGTTTCACGTCAGGAATGAGCGTGCAAAACACCCACAGTGCAGACAGTGTTGCTGTATCGCAGTTCTCTAGTGATGGTCTGTACACGCTCTTATGATATTCCACACTTACTTGAGAGCTGTTTCTGTGCTATTAGACCATTCTCTTTGATGAGTTCATCAACCAAAAATGGCTCTGAGCACTATGGGACTTAACATCTGTGGTCATCAGTCCCCTAGAACTTAGAACTACTTAAACCTAACTAACCTAAGGACATCACACACATCCATGCCCGAGGCAGGATTCCAACCTGCGACCGGAGCAGTCGCGCGGTTCCGGACTGAGCGCCTAGAACCGCTGGACTACCGCGGCCGGCAGTTCATCAACCCGTATACGGTCGTCCACCCTGAGCTACGTAGCGCACATTGAGGTTAGCACCGCTGTTTCCTTCACTAACAATAAGAGCACGAACAGCCCAACGTCGCCCATTACTGGTATCAGTGTAATTATCACGGTACACACCTTTCATTCTTATGTGGATTTCAATTGGAGGTACGTTTCCTGCTGTTGGAAACTGGATTACAGCACGCTGTTTCTCGCGCACCAACATAGTTACTTTACACACCGCCATGTTGGACATTACAATTTGGAGCCTTCTAGCGGCTGAGGGTTGCAGCTTGCTCCAAGGAAGCAGCATTTTGAGGGATTGCTTTTAAGCGCGCGCTCGTAATTATTTATGCATGCATTCACAAAGAGGTCAAAAAACTCCCTTACTGCCTGAAGTTTGTCATTTGTACTTGACGTTCTCGTGTTATGAGTACATCTGTCATCAAAACTGATCGAATACCTGCTGATTGTTGAAATCTCGTACGTGATATGACAGCTGTAAAAAATGGCTTCCGAGAAGTTATCATGATCTTCGTCAGACAGATCATCTGGGTTATCGGCGTTTATAATCCTTCCGAACTTTTTCAGACTGCAACCGCTCTCCATGTTTACAAGCAGAAGAATAAGCTAAGGATGTCACGGATAAAAATAACAGCAAAGAACCGTTATGCTTTCTTTGTCCTCATTGTTTTCCTAACTCAACAATGAAAATCTTAGTACAGCATGACAACGATATTGATGGCATTAATTTTCATTGCTTCTGTATGGAGTAATAAGACTATAAATGAAATTATATCATGTTAAGAACTGCTTTATTCACTACACAGCTGTATCAGTGTGCTTTATTAGATACGATCGATTTCGGTCTATGAGCAGACCAGCATCGGGTCCAAACATCTCAGTTATCCATTTGCAAAATTGGAGTAACAGTTGTCAGACGTACACTGTTCCATCAACAAAAGCAGATGTATACAGGGTGTAACAAAAAGGTACGGCCAAACTTTCAGCAAACATTCTTCACACACAAAAAAAGAAAATATGTTATGTGGACATGTGTCCGGAAACGCTTACTTTCCATGTTAGAGCTCATTTTATTACTTCTCTTCAAATCACATTAATCATGGAATGGAAACACACAGAAACAGAACGCACCAGCGTGACTTCAAATACTTTGTTACAGGAAATGTTCAAAATGTCCTCCGTTAGCGAGGATACATGCATTCACCCTCCGTCGTATGGACTCCCTGATGCGCTGATGCAGCCCTGGAGAGTGGCGTATTGTATCACAACCGTCCACAATACGAGCACGAAGAGTCTCTACATTTGGTACCGGGGTTGCGTAGACAAGAGCTTTCAAATACCCCCATAAATGAAAGTCAAGAGGGTTGAGGTCAGGAGAGCGTGGAGGCCATGGAATTGGTCCGCCTCTACCAATCCATCGGTCACCGAATCTGTTGTTGAGAAGCGTACAAACACTTCGACTGAAATGTGCAGGAGCTCCATCGTGCATGAACCACATGTTGGGTCGTACTTGTAAAGGCACATGTTCTAGCAGCACAGATAGAGTATCCCGTATGAAATCATGATAACGTGCTCCATTGAGCGTAGGTGGAAGAACATGGGGCCCAATCAAGACATTACCAACAATGCCTGCCCAAACGTTCACATAAAATCTCTGTTGATGACGTGATTGCACAATTGCGTGCGGATTCTCGTCAGCCCACACATGTTGATTGTGAAAATTTACAATTTGATCACGTTGGAATGAAACCTCATCCGTAAAGAGAACATATGCACTGAAATGACGATTGACACATTGTTGGATGAACCATTCGCAGAAGTGTAGCCGTGGAGGCCAATCAGCTGCTGATAGTGCCTGCACACGCTGTACATGGTACGGAAACAACTGGTTCTCCCGTAGCACTCTCCATACAGTGACGTGGTCAACGTTACATTGTACAGCGGTAACTTCTCTGACGCTGACATTAGGGTTATCGTCAACTGCACGAAGAATTGCCTTGTCCATTGCAGGTGTCCTAGTCGTTCTAGGTCTTCCCCAGTCGCGAGTCATAGGATGGAATGTTCCGTGCTCCCTAAGACGCCGATCAATTGCTTCGAACGTCTTCCTGTCGGGACACCTTCGTTCTGGAAATCTATCTCGATACAAATGTACCGCGCCACGGCTATTGCCCCGTGCTAATCCATACATCAAATGGGCATCTGCCAACTCCGCATTTGTAAACATTGCACTGACTGCAAAACAACGTTCGTGATGAACACTAACCGGTTGATGCTACGTACTGATGTGCTTGATGCTAGTACTGTAGAGCAATGAGTCGCATGTCAACACAAGCACCGAAGTCAACATTACCTTCCTTCAATTGGACCAACTGGTGGTGAATCGAGGAAGTATAGTACATACTGACGAAACTAAAATGAGCTCTAATATGGAAATGAAGCGTTTCCGGACACATGTCCACATAACATCTTTTCTTTATTTGTGTGTGAGGAATGTTTCCTGAAAGTTTGGCCGTACCTTTTTGTAACACCCCGCATACTAACACATGTCCGTTTAACCTCATAGATATTTATGCATGAGATTACTATACATAATCGTCTGTGAGGTTAAATGGACATATCTGTTATGTATATACAGCGGCGGAATTAGAATATTTTCCTGGGGGGGGGGGGGGGGGAGGGGCCGCGAGCTTTCACGTCAATAATTATCCATGTCACAGCAGAACACAGTTATCTTTCTATGATAGGGCACCTACACTACTGGCCATTAAAATTGCTACACCAAGAAGAAATGCAGATGATAAACGGGTATTCATTGGACAAATATATTATACTAGAACTGACATGTGATTACATTTTCAAGCAATTTGGGTGCATAGATCCTGAGAAATCAGTACCCAGAACAACCACCTCTGGCCGTAATAACGGCCTTGATACGCCTGGGCATTAACAGAGCTTGGATGGCGTGTACAGGTACAGCTGCCTATGCAGCTTCAACACGATACCACAGTTCATCAAGAGTAGTGCCTGGCGTATTGTGACGAGCCAGTTGCTCGGCCACCATTGACCAGACGTTTTCAGTTGGTGAGAGATCTGGAGAATGTGCTGGCCAGGGCAGCAGTCGAACATTTTCTGTATCCAGAAAGGCCCGTACAGGATCTGCAACATGTGGACGTGCATTATCCTGCTGAAATGTAGAGTTTCGCAGGGATCCAATGAAGGGTAGAGTCACGGGTCATAACACATTTGAAATGTAACGTTCACTATTCAAAGTGCCGTCAATGCGAACAAGAGGTGACAGAGACGTGTAACCAATGGCACCCCATACCATCACGCCGGGTGATACGCCAGCATGGCGATGACGAATACCCGCCTACAGTGTGCGTTCACCGCGATGTCGCCAAACACGGATGCGACCATCATGATGCTGTAAACAGAACCTGGATTCATCCGAAATAATGTTTTGCCATTCGTGCACCCAGGTTCGTCGTTGAGTACACCATCGCAGGCGCTCCTGTCTGTGATGCAGCACCAAGGGTAACCGCAGTCATGGTCTCCGAGCTGATAGTCCATGCTGCTGCATACGTCGGCGAACAGTTCGTGTAGATGGTTGTTGTCTTGAGTGATCAAGGATCGAGACGTGGTTGCACGATCCGTTACCGCCATGCAGATAAGATGCTTGTCATCTCGACTGCTAGTGATACGAGGCCATTGGGATCCAGCACGTCGTTCCGTATTATCCTCCTGAACCCACCGATTGCATATTCTACTAACAGTCATTGGATCTCGACCAACGCGAGCAACAATGTCGTGATACGATAAACCGCAATCGCGATAGGCTACAATCCGACATTTATCAAAGTCGGTAACGTGATGGAACGCAGTTCTCCTCCTTACACGAGGCATCACAACAAGGTTTCACGAGGCAACGTCGTTCAACTGCTGTTTGTGTATGAGAAGTCGGTTGGAAACTTTCCTCATGTCAGCAGATTATAGGTGTCGCCACCGGCGCCAACCTTGTGTGAATGCTCTGAAAAGCTAGTAATTTGCTTATCACAGCATCTTCTTCCTGTCGGTTAAATTTCGCGTCTGTAGCACGTCATCTTCGTGGTGTAGCAATTTTAATGACCAGTAGTGTATATGTTAAGGTCAGGGTGGTCTTCACGTGGACTTCGTAATAAATTTAAATCAACTGAACTGTTTTATTTAAATTTTATGTTTTAATTACAGCAAAGCAAGTTAAACCAATATTTTATATAGGTATAACCCTCATCCCATGAACTACGGACCCTGGGGAGGCTTGTGTGCCTCAGTGATACAGGTAGCCGTACCGTAGGTGCAAACACAACGGAGGGGTATCTGATGAGAGGACAGACAAACGTATGGTTCCTGAAGAGGGGCAGCAGCCTTTTCAGTAGTTGCAGGGGCAACAGTCTGGATGATTGACTGATCTGGCCTTGTAACACTAACCAAAACGGCCTTGCTGTGCAGGTACTGCGAACGGCTGAAAGCAAGGGGAAACTACAGCCGTAATTTTTCCCGAGGGCATGCAGCTTTACTGCGCGGTTAATTGACGAAGGCGACATCTTCGGTAAAACATTCCGGAGGTAAATTAAACCCCCATTCGGATCTTAGGGAGGGGACTACTCAGGAGGACGTCTTTTTCAGGAGGAACCAATTGGCGTTCTACGGATCGGAGTGTGGAATGTCAGTCCCTTAATCGGGCAGGTAGAGTAGAAAATTTAAAAAGGAAAATGGATAGGTTAAAGCTAGATATAGTGGGAACTAGTTAAGTTCGGTGGCAGGAGGAAGAGGACTTCTTGTGAGGTGAATATAGTGTTATAAATATAAAATCAAATAGGGGTAATGAAGGAGAAGTTTTAAGAATGAATTAAAAAAATAGGAGGGCGGATAAGCTACTACGAACAGCATCGTGAACGCATTAATGTAGCAAAGATAAACACAAAGCCCATGCCTAACACACTGGTACAAGTTTATATGCCACCTAGTTCCTCAGATGACGAAGACATTGAAGAAATGTATGAGTTAAAAGAAATTATTCAAATAGTGAAGAGAGACGAAAATTTCATGGGGACTGGAATTCGATAGCAGGAAATGGAAGGGAAGGAAACGTAGTAGGTGAATATTCAATATGAGTAAGGAATGAAAGAGGAAGCGCATGTGTCCCTGTGCCTCCCCCACCACCCACCCCTCCAGCCACTCTAAATCCGCCACTGCGTATATACTCTAAGCTGGCCATTAAAACTGCTACACCACTAAGATGACGTGCTACAGACACGAAATTTAACCGACAAGAAGAAGATGTTGTGATATGCAAATGATTAGCTTTGCAGAGCATTCACACAAGGTTGGCGCCGGTGGCGACACCTACAACGTGCTGAGATGAGGAAAGTTTCCACCCAATCTCATACACAAACTGCAGTTGACCGGCGTTGACTGGTGAAACGTTGTTATGATGCCTCGTGAAAGGAGGAGAAATGCTTACCATCACGTTTCCAACTTTGATAAACATCGCATTGTAGCCTATCGCGATTGCGGTTTATCGTGTCGCGACATTGCTGCTCGCGTTGGTCGAGATCCAATGACTGTTAGCAGAATATGGAATCGGTGGGTTAAGGTGGGTAATACGGAACGCCGTGCTGGATCCCAACGGCCTCGTATCACTAGCAGTCGAGATGACAGGCATCTTATCCGCATGGCTGTAACGGATCGTGCAGCCACGTCTCGATCCCTGAGTCAACAGATGGAGACGTTTGCAAGACAACAACCATCTGCACAAACAGTTCGACGACATTTGCAGCAGCATGGACTATCAACTCGGAGACCATGGCTGCGGTTACCCTTGACGCTGCATCACAGACAGTAGCTCCTGCGATGGTGTACTCAACGACGAACCTGGGTGCACGAATGGCAAAACGTCATTATTTCGGATGAATCCAGGTTCTGTTTACAGCATCATGATGGTCGCATCCGTGTTTGGCGACATCGCGGTGAACGCACATTGAGGCGGGTATTCGACATCGCCATGCTGGCGTATCACCCGGCGTGATGGTATGGGGTGCCATTGGTTACACGTCTCTGTCACCTCTTGTTCGCATTGACGGCACTTTGAATAGTGAACGTTACATTTCAAATGTGTTATGACCCGTGACTCTACCCTTCATTGGATCCCTGCGAAACCCTACATTTCAGCAGGATAATGCACGTCCACATGTTGCAGGTCCTGTACGGGCCTTTCTGGATACAGAAAATGTTCGACTGCTGCCCTGGCCAGCACATTCTCTAGATCTCTCACCAATTGAAAACGTCTGGTCAATGGTGGCCGAGCAACTGGCTGGTCACAATACGCCAGGCACTACTCTTGTTGAACTGTGGTATCGTGTTGAAGCTGCATGGGCAGCTGTACCTGTACACGCCATCCAAGCTCTGTTTGACTCAATGAGCAGACGTATCAAGGCCGTTATTACGGCCAGAGGTGGTTGTTCTGGGTACTGATTTCTCAGGATCTATGCACCCAAATTGCGTGAAAATGTTCTAGTATAATATATTTGTCCAATGAATACCCGTTTATCATCTGCGTTTCTTCTTGGTGTAGCAATTTTAATGGCCAGTAGTGTACTTCTTCTGTTAGTGATCGAACATTGTACATCAAATAACTGTTATTCCAATTACGCAAATGCATAACTGAGAAGCTTTTTGGGCCCGATGTTGGCCTGATCTTAGACCGAAATCGGTTGTCTCTAATAAAATATACCGCTACAGCTGTGTATGGCATAATGCAGTTATTAACATTATTTAAAGCTTGTTAACGCCAGCTCTATGAAAGAAATTCTATTACATACAAATTTCCTGGGAAACACAACCAAGAGCGTAACAAAGCACCCCACATGAATCACGCAAAGTAAGTAAAAAAATGGGATAAGGATACTTGGAAACATTAAGTGCAAATCGTTAATGGATGCTATAATGAAGAGATACCCAACAGACTTTCAAATTGTATGCACCAGTGAAAGAGTAAATATACGCGAGAAATTTTAACTGTGGTAATTACATTACCACTG
The DNA here is from genome assembly GCF_023898315.1 of Schistocerca nitens. Lineage (NCBI taxonomy): Eukaryota > Metazoa > Arthropoda > Insecta > Orthoptera > Acrididae > Schistocerca > Schistocerca nitens. The sequence continues at coordinate 405,370,076 of NC_064618.1, forward strand.
TTGGTAGCAGTTCTGAGACGGTTCATGACATCCCTAAAAATCACTACTCTGCAGTCAGATTGGGTGGAGGCGCCATCTGGGCGAGGGGTGTTCGATTGCAATAGTACGATGGTGACAGTGTACGAGATACACCAGGAAATAAGGACTCAGTCAGTAATTAAAGAACCGCTGTTGCCACGCATGTTGATGATAGCATTATGTGGCCAGTAGTGCTTCTGGCATTTCCGCTGCTCCCTAGCGCCGCTAGACATACCGTATATTCGTTTCACAGCTTATTAAAAAATTAAAGATTTAAAGTACGCTTATAGTATATGGAGATGTTCATGCATAACGATTCAGTATTACGCGGGCGTAAGCTGCGAACTTTTTCCTGTCTGATAACCGCTCTGCAGAAAGCGATTCACTGGGGACGCCCACGCCAGTTGCAGACAAATATGCAGCAGGCAGCGACAGCCTGGCGGCGGTGGTGGGGGAGGGGGTGGAAGGGGGGGGGGGGCAAGTCTTACGGCGCAGCTGGCAAAGTGCGCAGAAGTTGGCGGGCCTGGCGCAGGCTAATCTGGGCGTCAGCTTGTGCTGAGTGCTGACGTCCGCGCCAACTCCGCACGCCACTCTCGTCCGCCGGGACTGACCGGACCAGCGGGTTCTGGACTGTCCGGGGTACTCGGTAACAAGGATTACGCGGATCAATAAACCGCGGCTTTAAAGTAGAACAATCTCGACGACTCACTTTAAAATTAGTATGATCGTGACGTCACTAACAACCGTCGGAGGATGGCTGGGCGGTGCCAGTGTCCTCATTACTGCATCACTTGGCTCGATTCAAAAGGCAGATATTGGACTCCGAGTAGCGTTATAGGACATTCTGTGAGGCGTGAGGCTCTTAATTATAGTGTGTGTGAATTCCATAGGAGGTGAGCTGAGTAACATTATCTGAAGGAAGGACTGTGAGCAGGAACAGTCGTACCATGCTTGTCCCATACACACTATAGACTGTTCATGGCCAGAGGTCGAACTACCCACCCCCATATGTTAGACTGAGGGGGGGGGGGGCAGTTGGCAGACCAGGGTCTGAAATATTTTTTATATTTTGGAAGACGAAAAGCGACTTCTGTGTAGCCATAATAAAGTTTCAGTGCCAACCCTGTTAAAAAGACGCGCGGATTATGGACTTTAAAATAATTTTTTGAAAGAGCTAAGAAGTGGTGAGGGGGTCGGACGGGAGTAACGCGGGCCCCCCTTGCCCCCGGGTATGGCGCCCTTGTCTCTAAGAGAAGTACCCTTATGAGACCTCGAAATTCATAGAGAACAATATAGGTTACAGTGTGACTGCATTGTGGTACAACGTAGCAAAAGCGGTAGCACCCTCTAACGCCGGTTCCTTTGGACGCAAAATTGAAAACATAAAATAGTACCCAAAAGCCAATAAAAGTCCCAGGATCAAAATCTCAAGTCCCGCTGGAATAGCATTACTTGAATAGTAGCAAGTACATAGAAAAGAAATCCAATATAAACTGACTTAATGTTTTGAAAAGGGAAAGAAAAGAAATAGAATCCATTAGTTTCAAATTGAAATAATAGTAGATCGAAAAGTAGTGTGCTTATAGATCACGGAATAGAACGAGTGAACTCTAAGAATACTCTTTGTGAGTACTCTTTGAGGACATTACGTAACACAGAAGGAAAATAGTCATACATTGTTAATGTGCTGCTAGCGCTTGCTGGATCAGGTCGTATCTCAACGTATGCTCTTGTAAATAGGCGCGACGAGATTGTTTTTGGTGCATTTTTGGAAATTTTGCAACCTGCTAGGAATCATTAAACTTAAAATAGGTAGATCAGCAACCCTGAATATATCATTACGTAAAGCCAAGTGAGGAAAAGATCCGAACTTGTCTTAAATTGATTATCATACAGGGAAGACTGAACTTTACCCCAAAGTAATAGACTGTTAGCAATTTACCGACATAGAAAGTGAACATTCGTATTGAACTGTGAGAAAGTACTGAAGTTTCGTTAAAGTAGCAAATGAAATCTGGATCTTGTTACAGACTCTTTGACGGGAACGTAACAAACTCCACCCAGCTTAGGGAAAAGTTACTTCCTCAATACAATAACAGGAAGTGAATATGCAGAGATCGTAATCGCACATGGAAGTGGACTGGGAAAAGAACTAGCGATCATTAATCAAACATCAGAGACATGGATAACGCTCGAAGATATTATAAATACCGATTGGAAATTACAATCTTCTACAACGAATAACAGTCGGTCAGTGTCGTTTATTATGTCATGACAAAAGATCCAACCCTATTGGAATATACGGTACATCTTACGCTTTGGAGGATCACCATCGTATAACCACACATCCTAAATACCACGACTGGTTCGAAGATTTTTAGTTTTTGTGTTATCACAAGAAGGAAAGTATGGTTTTAGTATCACTTAGCTTAAGAAGAATGCGTTCATTCCATTCCATAAAAATTGAGTGGTGATAAGAAGTGCGTCAGTTTTAGTTTATAATTTATTTCTTTATTACAAAAACAAGAATTATTATACTTAGCACGGTTCTGCGTATGAAACTATGTTGCCTCAAATAACGTATTCTAAGGAATGAATAACAAGGGACTTGCCATTAATTCATTTGTCATCCATTCACCATTAAAGAAGATTTTTAATTTGCAAAAATATAATTAATTTATTAGACGCGAAGAATGAAGGTAACTTAAGAGGAGAGTCCTTCATAAATAAAAAAATGTAAGGAAGTAGCTTATAAATCAAAACACCCTCTTACGAGGAAGTTTAGATTTTAAGAAATAGCAGTTTTAGTTAATTTTAGTGAGAGGAACTTAGTTAGGAAAATACGTATATAGCTGATCGAAGTTAGCCGATGAAGGCAATATCTGTTGGGTGCAAGGACGGGCTCTTGAAGTGGAAAGGCTGGCGCAGGCCCGAACAAAAAAGAGAAAACAATAGTCAGGATCGTTGCCTCTAGGTCACGGGGTCTCAGGTTCGATTACCGGCCAGGTAGGAGAGCGTATTCGCATAGGGGCTGGATGTTTTCGTTGTTACATCTCATCTACGTCGATACAAAACTTGCCGAATTTGGTGTCAGAAAGACTTGTTCCAACAGTCCCAGATGTCGTCCGTCGATAGCGACACCGGACTGGATTTCTTTTCGCAGTTGTAGAGAAAAAAATTTTGCGACAAACGCAAATCTTTGGAAAATTTTTGGGGAAGAAAATTTCAGTACCAGGGAAGTTGAGGAAGTATTTAACCTGCTTAGCCTTACTATGATAGTTTAGTTCAAACCACACATACTTAGTTTTCCAGATATTCACTAGCTATAACCTTCTCTTCAGAAAGGAGCTCTCGAAAACGCGTCGACGTTGGTATGGTTGGTTACAATTAAACGTAAGGTAATGACAAATCGGTGATGAAGAGCCTTCAGGAAGAGTATGTAAGAAACACAGGCACAAATTCCTTTGTCTTCATAGTAGCGTAGTGGATAGAGAAGTCGAGCTGTGAAATGAGATACATGTGTTACCCTAAAGGTGAACCAATAGAACATGGAAAAAAGCATGAAGACAACAAATGTGGCGCACCTAGAGCAGGTTTTTTATTCTCCTGGTCGAGGTACCTGCTGCACTAGAATAACGACCTATGTACACACCAAGACCGTCTTCTCTGTAGACAAATTGGTTAAAGTGGCTCTGAGCACTATGGGACTCAACTTCTGAGGTCATTAGTCCCCTAGAACTTAGAACTACTTAAACCTAACTAACCTAAGGACATCACACACAGCCATGCCAGAGGCAGGATTCGAACCTGCGACCGTAGCGGTCGCGCGGTTCCAGACTGTAGCGCCTAGAACCGCTCGGCCACCTCGGCCGGCTCTGTAGACAAATTAAAAATTTTAGTGTATGTAGTATAATTTTGTGACAAGTATGATAATTTTACAGCCCTGAACACATAATTCCACCTCTGAATGCTTCTGGCACTGATAGCATATAATAGTTCAGAGAAGTAGGTAGGTTTAAGATATTGGGAAAAAAGTTGTCGAAATTAGAGAATTTTTTGTCCGCTATGGAGGAATTTCTAAAACCCACTCTCAAACGCTGTGTCCCGGCTACTAACGTCAATACAACGATCACCATTTTTCATTGTTTTTACTGCTCAGCGTGGTTAGACCCGTTGCTAGGAGTGGCTTGGGAACATCTCTCTACACAACCGACTTATCTGTCTCCCCTCCAGCCCTTTTCCCTCGTACATTTTCACCCCTATCAGTTTTCACTACTTATCTTTATACTCAATGTATAGAAATCTTGCAATTAGTTAGGCGCCCCTCTCAGCTCTGCGCACCAAGTGAAACTTCCCCTTTGAAAATTATGAATGACAGTGCTGGAAAAACTCTAAGTTATTTGCTTTTCAAACAGCTGAGCAAAGCTGAACGTGCTCAGACATTTCTCTCTTTACTTATTCTGATTAACACTAAACTGACACACTATATTTTTAGCGCAACGCAATCTGACTTTCAATAATCCCTACAAAAGAGTGGCCTTGAGTAACAATAACCTATACCTTTCATGAATCACTTACCTCACAAAAATCTTCGTTACTCGAACTACTGCAATACAGCGAGCGCCAATACTGCCAGCTAAATAAAAGATTCTAACTACTGCAGCCACTAACTACTGATAGACATAGTTAGCAAATGAAAGATTTTGATAGAGAACAAACAATGTATTCACCCTAATAGTGTTCAAAAGTCATAACATATATACCAGTTTACGACATCCAGTCTTACAAGTTCCCTTTTTCTGATGGACACACGTCCAGATCGTCCGCTCGTAGTAACCACTCAAAACTCTGGCATCTCTCTCCCCACACCCACCACTGCTGGCGGCTCACCTCCAATAGCCCAACGTTACTGGCTGGTCACATGCAACTGCGCAGCACTACACAAGCAAATATTCCAACAATGAGTCCAACCAGCCACAGACTGCACACAGCGCAGTCAGCGATTTTCATACAGATAACTACGTGGCGTTACTAACATAAAAACCTAAACAGCCTACTTACACAAGCGGCTGCAGCTACGAGGTGTGCCCGGCAAGTGATGCACCGCATTTCTTTTTTCTCAGCCGAAAACAATGCTACGAATGCGAAACGTTACGTATGTACTATTTGAAGTCTCCTTGAGTGAGCGCGCCAAGTTTCCGTCATTTCCGACAGAAAGCGTAGCTGCAGGACAGTTTCAAAATGGCGTCTCTGGGTTATGTACGTTACAAGCAACGTGCATTCGTTGAATGTGTTTCTGCAGAAAAAGAAACTGTGGGGAATATTCACAAACGCTTGTGCAAAGTCTATGGAGCATCTGATGCCGGCAGAAGTACAGTTAGCCACTGGGCACGGAGGGTGAGGTCGTCAGAAGGCGGTTCGGCGGAGCTCCACGATTTATTGTGGTCGGGGGGACCATCCACGGATGTCACACCTGACATAGCCCCCTCCGACTTCCATTTGTTTGGGCCATTAAAGGACGCCATTCGTGGAAGACAGTCTGAGGACAATGAAGAGGTGATTCACACAGCGAATCACTGGCTCCGCCACCAGGACAAGGATTGGTACCGACAGGACATAAAAGCCTTGTTTCGCGCTGGGGGAAGGCCATAGAACGGGATGGAGATTACGTGGAAAAATAGGATTTGTAGATAAAATACCATTCTTTCGTGCGTATAATTCTCATTATGTTCAATAGAGAATTGTTGAACAAAAAATTTCAGTTCATTACTTTCTGCGCAACCCTCGTAATTGTGTTATGTCCTGTACAGCAATCTTACAATTGTTGCGGCTATGGCGCTCCTCCCAGTTTGGTGCCCCAACCAGCGGCTAGAGTCGCGTGGGCCTTAAACCGGCCCTACCTGTTGCACTGGAATAACGACGTATGTACACACCAAGACCGTCCTCTCTGCAGACTTGAGCAGTCACAGCTCCACATGGAAATGAACGTCAGTCTGAAGATATGCCTGGCCAGAAACACGTTACCGTCCCAAATAAAGCTCTGATTTGTCTTTTTTTTTTGTTAATATCGTTAATATCGTCATTTCTGCTATATAGATGGGAGTCAACGAAATATTTTCGCATTCACAAGAGGAAATGTTTTGTTAAGGCCTCGCCAGAATGAAAAACGCCTTTGCGTAAATGAATGCCATCCCATTTCGTGTACCGGAAACCACGAGTCTAAATCGCAGTAACACAAAAGTAGCTCGCCTTCTTTGAACGTTTTCGATTACCTCCGTGAATCCTTTTTAGCGAGGATCCCATACGGTTCAGCAATACTCCAGAACAGGGAGGACTAGCAGTCTCTTCAGCAGATTTATTGCATCTTCTAAGTGTACGGTAAATAAAATGCAATCTTGGCTGCCTTCCCCACAACGTTATCTGTGTGATCGTTCCAATTTAAATCACTCGTAATTATTGTAATCCCTAAGTATCGAGTTGAAAAGACGACCTATGTAAACTAAATTTAACAGAACGTCTCATACTTCTCGTTATATATAGTCTATTGCCACTTCTCGAACCATAAAGATATCTTGTGTAAATCATTTTGCAAGTAGTTTTGCTATTCTGAGATTTTACAAGACGATAAATGACAGCATCATCTGCAAATCATCTTTCCTAAAACACTCACATAGATTAGAAACAGCAGAGCACCTATATCACTTCTTTGGGGAACGCCAGATATCACTTTCGTCTTACTCGATGGCTTTCCTTCAACTACTACCAACTTTGATATTTCTGACAGGAAATCACGAGTCTAGGTGCACAATTGAGACGATACTCCAAAGTCTCGCAATTTGATTAGTAGCTGCTTGTAAGAAATGTGTCGAAGGCCTTCTGACAACCTAGAAATATGGACTCAACCTGAGATCCCTTGTCAATATCACTCGTTACTTTGTGTGAACAAAGAAGCAGTTGTCTTTCACAAGTACGATATCTTCTGAAAGTGTGCTGGTTATCCGTCATAATTAGTTCTCTACGAGGTTCTTCATAATGTCCGAACACATTATAAAATCCACAATACCACTTAAAATCGATGATAAAAAAAGAATCCTCACCACGAACGACTTATCTGAATGGAACGGAAACTGATAGACGAGATGTACATGTACACACAAACAAATGATTGCGATTTCAGAAAAACTGGACGATTTACTCACAAGAAAGATCTTCACACACTGAGTAAGTCAATAACGAAAACGGCTCTGAGCACTATGGCACTTAACATCTGAGGTCATCAGCCCCCTAGAACTTAGAAGTACTTAAACCTAACCTAACTAACCTAAAGACATCATACACATCCATGCCCGAGGCAGGATTCGAACCTGCGACTGTAGCGGTCGCGCGGTTCCAGACTGAAGCGCCTAGAACCACTCGGCCACAACGGCCGGCAAGTCAATAACGGGTGGATCCGCTTCTGTCCATCATGGAAGCAATTGTTCGGCAGGGCACTGATTGACAGAATTGTTAAATGGCCTCTCGAGGGATATCGTACCACATTTTGTCCAATGGGCGGGTTAGATCCTCCAAATCCTGAACTGGTTGGAGTGGCTGCCCATAATGCTCCAAACGTTCTCAACTGGGAAGAAACCCGCCGATCTTGCCAAGTTATGCGTGGGCAAGCACGAAGACAAACACTACAAACTCTCTCTGTGTGTGGGTGGACATTATTTTGGTGAAATGTAAACCCAGGATCGTTTGCCATAAGGGGAGCAAAACGGGGCGCAGAATATCTTTGACGTAGCAATGTGGTGTAAGAGTACCGCGAATGACAACTAAAGGGGTCCTCATACCTCCCAGGTGTCAGGCCATGTGACGAGCGCTGTCCGAGGCGTCTCCAGACATACCTTCGCTAGTCGTCGGGGCTCGGTTCTAAGCGGGACTTATCACTGAAGACAATTCCACGCCAGTCACTGAGATTCCAGATAGAATGTGCCTGACATCACTGCAGATGGGTTTGTTAGTTTACAGAAATGCACGCAAGGGACACCGTGAGCTCAGTCTCATTTCTTTGAGGCGCCTGTTAATAGTCCTTGTGTTCACTGAAGCACAAGTTGTACGTCGCATGGATGATAGTGATGAATTCGGGGCTCTGAGTACCTCTCTGACGATTGATCCACCCTCTTCTTCTGTCATCTCTCCAGGTCGACCGCTTCCTTCTTGATGCTGTGTTCCGCTATGATTCACCCATCACTGAACACATATTCCAACAGTGGAATCGCTCCTCTTCAAATGTCGAGCGATTCGTCGATTACTTCAACCAACTTTGAGCCGAACTACACGTCCTCTCTCAAATGCTGACATCTGCGTATATTATTGACACGTCTGTCTGTGAGGCATATTTACTGTCCAAATGGGTACACGGGATGAAATTCGCAGAGACTTCATGCTCTGATATCGGCATGTCTCCTCTTTAGTATCCTTGCCAGCAGCAAGGTAAACCTGCGTTGCGGCGTCACACATTCGTTCATCAGACACCAGAGTTTACAGTTTTGCATTTTCCGTCGATACCTGAATGAATATCAGTTTGTGACCAATTCGGATAACTAATTCGTGGTGTGTCGTTCTTTTTTTTTTAAATTCACCGGATTACTAATATTTCCTTACCTATGCAACTTTCTAGTCTTTAGGTAAGGATCTTTCGTCGAGTAGCGGTGGTGTGTGATTGCTAAAAATGGAGATATTTTATCAGCATATCCTGAAAGGAACCTAACTGGTATACACACTGGAAAACTTTTCTATCTTACGTGATTGGAGTTGCTTCGTTACACCGAAGTTATCTATTTGGAAATTACTCATGTTGGCAGCTGTTATTATTTCGTTTTACGGAAGTCATACTGCATCTTCTCTGGTGGAGATTTCCGACAACCGTGATTAGTAATTCCGGTGTAGTGGCGCTGTAATCTGTGCCATTACCGCTGCTGTCGCACACTGAAACGACTACTTACATCTTTCCGCTAGTATACATTACAAACGACCATCTCTTTACATTTCCTGCCAGATTTAAAGACAGTTGTTGTGGAAACTCGCAATGAAGTTCTCGTTAAGTTTCGAGTTTCTGTAAATCACCGCCAGTCTTGGGAATTTTGGTTCTTTTAAATTTGGCTGGTTTTTTTTACTGGACATATTCCAGTCTCCGTCTCCCACTACAGTTTTTAGCTACCACAGCTCAGTGAAGTACCACGAGACTTATTTGCTGACGCCTAACACGTGTCCCATCTGTTGTGTCGAAGGTTCTTTCGTCAACTCGACGTACACCGTCAGGTGGCGCTACACACTCCACCAGAGGACGCCGCATTCGCGTCCCCTCACTGCTTGCCGTTGTAATTAATTGGGCAGCATGTCTTTTTAAGACGTTGCACTCAGAGCTTAGCCTCAGATTGTTCTCAGATTATCTTCACATTATCAACAGACTACCCCCTCGTAACATTCAGCGCAGCGTTTGGACAGAGTGCGTGGCCCGCGGGGTAGCTGTGTGGTCTCAGGCGTCCTGTCACGGTTCGCGCGGCCCCCCCCCCACAAGCCCCCTCCCCCCGTCGGCCCGTCGGAGGTTCGCGAGTCCTCCCTCGGTCATGGGTGTGTGTGTTGTTCTTAGCGTAAGTTAGATTAAGTAGTGCGTAAGCCAAGGGGCCGATGACCTCAGCAGTTAAGTCCCATAAGATTTCACACACATTTGAACATTTGTTAAAAACCTGTTAGTCATGGTAAAAAAGATTGAATTGAGAACTAAAACTAATCTAGTCATCATAATTTAATTTTTCTTGATGTTGGCAATTGAAATATTTTTGAAAAAAGATTTTTTACATTTTAACAAATTACGTAAGATCGCTTTCTCCTTCTCTGAAAAGTCAGGCACACTGAGAACAAATTCTGCAGATTTTGCTTAGATAATTGGATAATAGAAATCACAAATAAATGTGTTAGATAATGAGGTGAGAAAAGCGAAGTCGGTATGTTTCCGTTAGATAAGGTAGAAATTAGTGAAATTAGCAGGAATAGCACTTCAGGCGAGTACAATGTTATCAACATGTAACGGGCAGACGAGGTGCTTAGCCTTTCGCCTTTAAGTATGCTGAAGGGGAATTCTTCTATTTAAGAAAAAAAAAATTGGGCATCGGTTGTTTTGGTCATGCTGTAGCACGCGATGTTTGAGCTAATTTTATACCTAGGGGTGTCTGAGGTTAGCGTAAAGTTCTAGAGCTATATGAGTGACTAAACTGCAACACGTGACCACTCTGTTAACTGTTTAAAAAAATTATCTGGAGGACCATAGTCTCTGAGTGCTGTCACTAATTTTTTCGCAAAATCATGTGGGTACGTGCCGTGAGTGATATTGGTTTCAAGAAACTAATTATCCATAGTCCTTACCACAAATTTCCAAAATTTTCCGAGAAATTTTCCTGAAAGAAAGGAGTGCTAGTTCTGCAGGTTTCGCAGGAGAGCTTCTGTAAAGTTTGGAAGGTAGGAGACGAGATACTGGCAGAAGTGAAGCTACGAGGACAGGGCGTGAGTCGTACTTGGGTAGCTCAGTTGGTAGAGCACTTGCCCGCGAAAGGCAAAGGTCCCGAGTTCGAGTCTCGGGCCGGCAGACAGTTTTAATCTGCCAGGAAGTTTCAAATATATTTATGTTTTAATCCTTCTGTAGTGCCTGAAAACCACGAACGAAGTCCTCGGAATAAAACGGGTGTAAGACAGAGATCCAGTCTTTCGCCCATAGTGTTCAATCCATACAGCGAAGAAGCAACAGCGGAAAGAAAAGAATGGTTCAAGATTGGGATTAACATTCAGGGTGAAAGGATATCAATGACAAGATTCGATGATGACATTGCTATCCGCAGTGGAAGTGACGAAGAACTACAGGACTTGTCGAATGGAATGAACAGCCTAGTGAGTACAGAATATATATTGAGAGTATATCGGAGAAAGATTATAGTAACGAGCAGTAACAGAAATGAGGAAAGTGAGACACTTAACATCGAATCTGGTGATCACGAAGTAGACTAGGCTTAGTAATTCAGCTGGCTTCGAACCAAAATTATCCATGATGGACGAAGCGAGGGGGACGTGAAAAGCAGAATAAGCAGAATGGTACAGGCAAAGATGGCATTGCTGGCCGAGAGAACTCTGCAGGTATCAAATAACGGCTTTGATTTGAGGAACAAATTTCAGAGAACGTATGTTAGATAGCGGGAAAAAATCGAAAGAGGATCGAAATGTTTGAGATGAGACGCTACAGTTGAATGTTTGAAATTAGTGGTGGAATAAATACAACAAATAATTGATGACTTAGGGTGCAAGTGCCACTATAAGATGAACAACTTGGTACAGTAGAGGATTCATCGTGGGCCACATCAGACCAGTCAGAAGATTGATGACTCAAATAAAAGTGACGGGTTCTGGAGTGTCCGTCCACAGCGTTACACTTAAGGACAGAACATTATCAGATTGTCTATTAGCCTTATAAATGTTTTCTGTATGTTCGTTTTCGCGCTGATGCTCGTTTTTTACCTTATCAGTCCACCCAATATTCAATATCCTGCTGTAGCACCACAATTTTACTCTTCGATTCTTTTCTTTCCGGTTTCCCCGTAGTCAGTGATTCACCATCGTAGAAAGCTGTGCTCCAAACAAACAGTGTCGCAAATTTCTTCCCCAAACTGAGGCCTGTGTTTGATACTGGCACACATCTTTCAGCCAGAGATGCCCTCTTTGCGTGCGCTACGATGGTTTTCATGTCTTCCTTACTTCCTCCGTCAGGTGTTATTTTGCTTCCAAGTTAGCAGCACTCCTTCATTTATCTACTTCGAGGTTAAGTTTATCGCTGATCTCAGTTCTGCTAATTCTCATCACTTTCTCTTTTTTTTCAGTTTCCTTTCAGTCCATAGAGTGTGAACATTAGAATGTTCAGCCGGCCAGAGTGGCCGAGCGGTTCTACGCGCTACAGTCTGGAACCGCGCGACCGCTACGGTGCTCACAGCCATTTGAACCATTAGAATGTTCATTTTATTCAGCAGGTCCTGTAATTCTTCCTCACTTTCACTGGGGGAAGTAATGCCATCAGCGAATCTTGTCACTGTTATCCTTCCATACCGAATTAAAATCCCTCTCCTGAAGCTTGATTTTATTTTCGTCATTGTTTGAACGACTGTCTTATACGTTTATAACACAAGCATATCGTTCTTGTGGTTCCATTCTTACCATTCTCTTTTGGTTCTTGCGCGTACTGAGTATTACTCGGTTCCCACTACGGCTTACATTTATTTTCTTGAGAATTTAGGACATCTTGCACCATTCTGTATTGTCAAACTCTTTCTCCAGGTGTCTTCATTTTTCTTAAATCTTGCTGCCATTATCAAGCGCAACGTCAGAACTGCGTCTCTGGTGGTTTCATCTTTCTGAAAGCCATACCGATTATTATCTAACAGATCCTCAATTATCTTTTCCATTTTCTTTCTATTATTCTTGTTAGCGACTTGGGAGCATGGGAAGTTAAGCTCACTATATGACAGTTCTCTCATTTATCTGCCATTGTTATATTTTCCAAAAGTCTGGTCTCCAGAAACATACTCGTAGAGTATATAAACCAGCTTTCATGTTTGTCTGGTTGCCTCTTCCCCCAAAGATTTTAGAGGTTCCACATGAATTTTTTTTTTTTTTTGGCTTCAGAGCTCTGTTAAATTTTGATCTTCTATGTTTTCTATATGGGTTTCATATCTTCTTGTACAGGGCTTTAATGCATTCTTTCCACCTTTACGCTCTGTAGCACGACAATTCCGCATTCACTTTTAACGTTGATGCCCTTACTTTCAGTTTCGACGAAGGTTCTTTTGACTTTTCTACACGCTGAACCTGTCGTTCCGACGGACATTTCTTTTTAGGATTGAAGAATTTTCCCTGCAGTTAGTGCTCCTGGAGGCACAAGTGTTGCACTACACGCCGGAAGCGGCTACAAGGGTAGCGGAGTACGTGTGGAGTGCACATGGGGGTTTTGTAGGTTAGAGAATTCCCTCCCTAGGCCCGACAAGACGCCTTCTGAGACGCGGCAAGGTAGGACTAGGCAAAATGCAACAGGGAATAACAATATTAATGTGCTAATAGTAAACTGCAGGAACGTCTATAGAAAGGTCCCAGAACTGCTCTCATTAATAAACGAACGCCCATATAGTACTAGGGACAGAAAGTTGGCTGAAACCAGACGTAAACAGTAATGAAATCCTAAATTCAGATTGGAATGTATACCGCAGAGACAGGCTGGACAGTGAAGGGGGAGGCGTGTTTATAGCGATAAGAAGTGCAATAGTATCGAAGGAAATTGACGGAGATCCGAAATGTGAAATAATTTGGGTGAAGGTCACGTTTAAAGCAGGTTCAGACATGGTAATTGGATGTCTCTATAGGCCCCATGGCTCAGCAGCTGTTGTGGCTGAGCACCTGAAGGATAATTTGGAAAATATTTTGAGTAGATTTCCCCACCATGTTATAGTTCTGGGAGACTCAAACGTTCATAACGGGTGGCAGGGACAAAGAATCCAGTGAAATTTTTTTAAGTGCTTTATCTGAAAACTACCTTGAGCAGTTAAACAGAGAACCGACTCGTGGCGATAACATATTAGACCTTCTGGTGACAAACAGACCCGAACTATTTGAAACAGTTAACGCAGAACAGGGAATCAGCGATCATAAAGCGGTTACGACTTCGATGATTTCAGCCGTAAATAGAAATATTAAAAAGGTAGGAAGATTTTTCTGTTTAGCAAAAGTCACAAAAAGCAGATTACAGAATACCTGACGCCTCAACACAAAAGTTTTGTCTCAAGTACAGATAGTGTTGAGGATCAGTGGACAACTCAAAACAATCGTACAATATGTGTTAGATGAGTATGTGCCAAGCAAGATCGTAAGAGATGGAAAAGAGCCACCGTGGTACAACAACCGAGTTAGAAAACTGCTGCGGAAGCGAAGGGAACTACACAGCAAACATAAACATAGCCAAAGCCTTGCAGACAAACAAAAATTACGCGAAGCGAAATGTAGTGTGAGGAGGGCTATGCGAGAGGCGTTCAATGAATTCGAAAGTAAAGTTCTATGTACTGACTTCCAGAAAATCCTAAGAAATTTTGGTCTTATGTCAAAGCGGTAGGTGGATCAAAACAAAATGTCCAGACACTCTGTGACCAAAATGGTACTGAAACAGAGGATGACAAACTAAAGGCCGAAATACTAAATGTCTTTTTCCAAAGCTGTTTCACACAGGAAGACTGCACTGTAGTTCCTTCTCCAGATTGTCGTACAGATGATAAAATGGTAGATAACGAAATAGACGACAGAGGGATAGAGAAACAATTAAAATCGCTCAAAAGAAGAAAGGCCGCTGGACCTGATGGGATACCAGTTCGATTTTACACAGAGTACGCGAAGGAACTTGCCCCCCTTCTTGCAGCGGTGTACCGTAGGTCTCTAGAAGAGCGTAGCGTTCTAAAGGATTGGAAAAGGGCATAGGTCATCCCCGTTTTCAAGAAGGGAGGTCGAACAGATGTGCAGAACTATAGACTTATATCTCTAACGTCAATCAGTTGTAGAATTTTGGAACACGTATTATGTTCGAGTATAATGACTTTTCTGGAGACTAGAAATCTACTCTGTAGGAATCAGCATGGGTTTCGAAAAAGACGGTCGTGTGAAACCCAGCTCGCGCTATTCGTCTGCGAGACTCAGAGGGCCATAGACACGGGTTCACAGGTAGATGCCGTGTTTCTTGACTTGAACAAAGTAAGAGCATATGGACTATCAGACCAATTGTGTGATTGGATTGAAGAGTTCCTAGATAACAGAACGCAGCATGTCATTCTCAATGGAGAGAAGTCATCCGAAGTAAGAGTGATTTCAGGTGTGCCGCAGAGGACTGTCATAGGACCGTTGCTATTCCCAATACACACTCCTGGAAATTGAAATAAGAACACCGTGAATTCATTGTCCCAGGAAGGGGAAACTTTATTGACACATTCCTGGGGTCAGATACATCACATGATCACACTGACAGAACCACAGGCACATAGACACAGGCAACAGAGCATGCACAATGTCGGCACTAGTACAGTGTATATCCACCTTTCGCAGCAATGCAGGCTGCTATTCTCCCATGGAGACGATCGTAGAGATGCTGGATGTAGTCCTGTGGAACGGCTTGCCATGCCATTTCCACCTGGCGCCTCAGTTGGACCAGCGTTCGTGCTGGACGTGCAGACCGCGTGAGACGACGCTTCATCCAGTCCCAAACATGCTCAATGGGGGACAGATCCGGAGATCTTGCTGGCCAGGGTAGTTGACTTACACCTTCTAGAGCACGTTGGGTGGCACGGGATACATGCGAACGTGCATTGTCCTGTTGGAACAGCAAGTTCCCTTGCCGGTCTAGGAATAGTAGAACGATGGGTTCGATGACGGTTTGGATGTACCGTGCACTATTCAGTGTCCCCTCGACGATCACCAGTGGTGTACGGCCAGTGTAGGAGATCGCTCCCCACACCATGATGCCGGGTGTTGGCCCTGTTTGCCTCGGTCGTATGCAGTCCTGATTGTGGCGCTCACCTGCACGGCGCCAAACACGCATACGACCATCATTGGCACCAAGGCAGAAGCGACTCTCATCGCTGAAGACGACACGTCTCCATTCATCCCTCCATTCACGCCTGTCGCGACACCACTGGAGGCGGGCTGCACGATGTTGGGGCGTGAGCGGAAGACGGCCTAACGGTGTGCGGGACCGTAGCCCAGCTTCATGGAGACGGTTGCGAATGGTCCTCGCCGATACCCCAGGAGCAACAGTGTCCCTAATTTGCTGGGAAGTGGCGGTGCGGTCCCCTACGGCACTGCGTAGGATCCTACGGTCTTGGCGTGCATCCATGCGTCGCTGCGGTCCGGTCCCAGGTCGACGGGCACGTGCACCTTCCGCCGACCACTGGCGACAACATCGATGTACTGTGGAGACCTCACGCCCCACGTGTTGAGCAATTCGGCGGTACGTCCACCCGGCCTCCCGCATGCCCACTATATGCCCTCGCTCAAAGTCCGTCAACTGCACATACGGTTCACGTCCACGCTGTCGCGGCATGCTACCAGTGTTAAAGACTGCGATGGAGCTCCGTATGCCACGGCAAACTGGCTGACACTGACGGCGGCGGTGCACAAATGCTGCGCAGCTAGCGCCATTCGACGGCCAACACCGCGGTTCCTGGTGTGTCCGCTGTGCCGTGCGTGTGATCATTGCTTGTACAGCCCTCTCGCAGTGTCCGGAGCAAGTATGGTGGGTCTGACACACCGGTGTCAATGTGTTCTTTTTTCCATTTCCAGGAGTGTACATAAATGACCTTGTGGATGACATCGGAAGTTCACTGAGGCTTTTTGCAGATGATGCTGTAGTGTATCGAGAGGTTGTAACAATGGAAAATTGTACCGAAATGCAGGAGGATCTGCAGTGAATTGACGCATGGTGCAGGGAATGGCAATTGAATCTCAATGTAGACAAGTGTAATGTGCTGCGAATACATAAAAAGATAGATCCCTTATCATTTCGCTACAAAATAGCAGGTCAGCGACTGGAAGCAGTTAATTCCATAAATTATCTGGGAGTACGCATTAGGAGTGATTTAAAATGGGATGATCATATAAAGTTGATCGTCGGTAAAGGAGATGCCAGACTGAGATTCATTGGAAGAATCCTAAGGAAATGCAATCCGAAAACAAAGGAAGTAGGTTACAGTACGCTTGTTCGCCCACTGCTTGAATACTGCTCAGCAGTGTGGGATCCGTACCAGATAGGGTTGATAGAAGAGATAGAGAAGATCCAACGGAGAGCAGCGCGCTTCGTTACAGGATCATTTAGTAATCGCGAAAGCGTTACGGAGATGATAAATAAACTCCAGTGGAACACTCTGCAGGAGAGACGCTCAGTAGCATTGCTTCCAATTCATCATAGTTAGTTTCTGATATAGTCTACCCCCTCTTAAGCTAACTTAAATCTCCTGAGCTCAGATGCTAAACTAAGGGACGAGGCAATGCAGCAGCACAAACAATTAACACAAAAAGCAATGATCAAAAATACAAATGGTGAAGCAAGCAGCATAAATTACAACTAATATAAGGCAATGAGCAGCAAACAAGAAAAATAAATCAGTAGTAAAACTGGCTTAGAAGAGTAACACAAATTAAAATTCAGTAGCACTATTCCTGGCAAACAGCATAACTTATACCTAAACATGACAAAGTTCAAGCAGAAAAAGTATTACACTAAAAATGGCCATGTCTAATACCTATGTCACATCTTAACACTAGAGTGATGCATCACAATTTATTCTACAAAAGAAATAACCAAGTACTTGAAAAGAAAACTATGATTGCGTGCTTTTTGTGCTCCCTCATTTTTTTTAATAATTATTATTTACTCGATCTGTAGACAGAAAATATTTATATTAGTACATCTATAAAATTTTATTTTAACCAATGCTGCAGTGCAGCTAGAAACTAGATATTAAACAAAATGAGTAAACACATACATAAAGCGAGCCATATGGCATTTCTCTCAATTAGCAAGACAAGAGCCGTGAAATGTTTCTCATCGTTTCATTAGGCATTTTAGGAAATATCATAAATTAAGAGCTCCACAGTGTAATCATATGTTTTCAAGTTCGACCGTGTCGTTTTTGCGATGCTTTCTACAAAGGAACGTCAATAGCGAGGATAATGGCCTCCCTTTTTTTTTTACCTATGCCGTTGAAAAGGGCTCGCAATAATGGCTTTTTCTCCAGGCGGCTGGCACACCTGGCCGCTCAGCTGGGTGCCCACGAAGCATTACGTGCAGGTGGTCACTGAACTTTCTTACCGAAATATTTACGACACCAGTTTCCGCTACAGTGACAGTCTCATATAAATATATTTCACAGGTCAAGAATTTGGGTTACAAATCTGTAGAAACAAAATCCTATAAATATAACAGCGTCCAAAAAATTTTCGCCAGCATTGTGATACATTCACGCATATACACACATTTCATAACTCTTAAAGTACGATTCTTGGTTTCCAACAATCTTTTTCACAAACCATAGTCCCTAACTTCTATTCATTGTTCATATACATATAAACACGTAATCACATTCCTTATATAGCATCAGCTTATTGATCATAAACATACCTCAACAGCATAATACACATCGTCATCGTAAAAATAACATCATAACACCTCAGTCAAATCTCAAAAACGTCGTAGCTTTCTGCAATAATTTCAAAACCCTAAAACATATTCTCTGCTCATTTCAATAGTGTCATCTACCTCAAACGTACCTTAAAAATCATGATCTCATACCAAATACATCATTCAAAGCTCTCATAGTATCACAATGGTTCCGAAAAAATATGAACAGTTTACAAAGTACAGACAAAATACAATTTCATAAGTGTGAAGGTATCCAACTGTGTAATTGCGTAAACATCTGTCACTGACGTAGTAAAAAAAAAATGTTTGTCTCTCAGTTAAATGATCTGATAGCTGTGTAATACTGTGTTGGAGAAATATGGTACCGATGTGTAAAGTTGTATAAGTAAATACCATATTAGCTAGGGCTCCTTGTGCTTGCCAAACACATGGTACACAAAGTAAGCGTGTACCCCCCTAAGGATTAATGTAATTATACCCTCAGGTGTTACAGATTACAGCAATGGAATGAAATGTATCACGGAAAACCCTTGAATCATTGCACTTCAAATATCTTTAAAAAAAATGTTTTAAGTGCAAAATTAATCACTCAAATACGTGTAGTGTAGCGCTAAACTGTGCGTCATGTTGTAAGATAATCTCTGTGGAAGTCTCGTATTTATCGTCCTCTGTAAGCAAAGTTCTGCTGAAGTCAATATACTTACCTCATCATAAACGAAAGTGAAATGCTTTGCGTATGGATACCATAGTTATTACGTACCTTACCGTGATAAAGAAAGCACTATAATGTAACGTATTGTTGTGCTACGAAAAAGGCTGTCTCATTGTAGCTATACCACAAAAGTTACTACTAAAACATGTTTTACTTTCCAGAATAACACAGAAAAACTGTGCAGAAATAAAACAGAAACACTGCAATAGCAACATTGTAAATTGTCACTCATTAGTAGCGTCGCGATATAATCGCGTAGCTGTCAAAGAAACCAAATGCTAAGTCATCTTTAATCCCACAGAAAGTACTTCAAATAAAGGATGTATTTTCAAGCAAACGAAAATGTTGCATTAAAATCTCATTAGCAGTACCTGTATATGCTCGAAGTATGTGAGCCTTATAGTCGTTACGTAATCGTGCAACTAACAAGCAAGAATGCACACACACAATAACACTGTGTCGTCTGTTCACAATAACAATGCATTCGTAATTTCTGTTTAAAAATGTTCCCTAGGTTTTAGACTGGATATTTAACTTCAAACATTGTTGCATGTTAACAGTTTCTAATTTGAAAAAAGAGACAGCATTGGTCGTATATTTTTTACTATCGCAAAATCGATTTTCTGTCACTGAGTGACCATCTTCAGTGCTATATTGTATAACTTAAATTGGGATGCACTGTTGTCACTATTTTTGTGTTGCGCGCGTGCGGTGCCGTGCCGCGGCTAAGCGGTTTAGGCGCGCTCGCCGCGGATGCGGCGCGCGAGCTGGATGTCCTTGGGCATGATGGTGACGCGCTTGGCGTGGATTGCGCACAGGTTGGTGTCTTCGAAGAGGCCGACGAGGTAGGCCTCGCTGGCCTCCTGCAGGGCCATGACTGCGGAGCTCTGGAAGCGCAGGTCGGTCTTGAAGTCCTGGGCGATCTCGCGCACTAGGCGCTGGAACGGCAGCTTGCGGATGAGCAGCTCTGTGCTCTTCTGGTAGCGCCTGATTTCTCGCAGGGCGACGGTGCCCGGCCTGTAGCGGTGGGGCTTCTTGACGCCGCCGGTGGCGGGCGCGCTCTTCCTCGCCGCCTTGGTGGCGAGCTGTTTGCGCGGCGCCTTTCCGCCGGTGGACTTGCGGGCCGTTTGCTTTGTGCGGGCCATAGCGGTGCGGTAGCGGTTAGCGGTGCGTGCGGTAGCGAAGCGTCCGGTGCTGCCTTGACAACAGTGCATCCCAATTTAAGTTATACAATATAGCACTGAAGATGGTCACTCAGTGACAGAAAATCGATTTTGCGATAGTAAAAAATATACGACCAATGCTGTCTCTTTTTTCAAGTATACCTGTTATCTGGTCGTTGTGCACAAGACAACATGGAGTCGCCAATCAATAAAAAGTTTCTAATTCTTACAAAGCATACTAGTAATGTGAAGTGAAAAGATTTATGGCAAAGACAAAGTTAAAAAGCAGATTATCTTTCAATAAACGGTTTTACATGTGAAATGTGGCGTAAACCTTTACTCTTGCTAGTACGCAGAGTTTCAGCTTCAGTGGAATTATCATGTGGTATATGGCACATCGGTAAAGAATGCTAAAAATTTTCTCAAGGTTAGCGTCTATGTTATTTTTCCCTGAGCCAGCGGCCGCACGCAGCTGCCTGCTGTGCGAGTCATTGTCTGTCTCTTTGTTGGCGCGCGTCGTTATTGGGATTAGGAGACCTAACTTCTACAAATTCGCCTTGCCGAGAGGGCCGAGCTCTGTTAGAATCCCGCCAGTTCTGATGAAATTCAGGTCTCTCGTTATGTCGGTAGTTTACATAGTTTCTTTCTTGTCGGTCAGGTGGTGGAGAATTTCTTCCTGAATCGTACCTGCGCTCTGAACTGTTGCGTCTGAAGTTATTCTGTCTCCCTTGATAATAATAGTTCTGGTTACCATATTGTCTGTTTCTATGATTGTCTCTGTCATATTCATTACTACGGAAATGCGAACTTTCTCTGTAACTATTATTCTGCCAGTGGTTGTCATACGGGTGGTGTCTGTTTTGGTCACGATTTACGTTGCAAGAATAGCCTTGACGTGTCCAGTTAATATTTCTTTCATCGCGGAATTGTGGCGGATGTGACCTGTAATTGTTATGTTCCTGTTTCCGCGTTCCCCGATTGTCAGTGTCAATGTCCAATTCTTGTAACAGACCCTGAAAAGCTTCAATGTCGTCTTTGCAACGTCCTGCTAAAATAATATGCCGTAAATGTTCAGATAATTTGATTAAGCAAATGCGGATGAGTTCTGAGGGGCTGTATGGGTTTGAAAGATACTGATTCTTATGCAACATGTCTTCAAAATATTTCATAAGACTGGAAAATTCAGATTGTTCGAAACGTTTCATCATTATGATGCTATGTTTTACTCGGTCTTGTGTAGCTTGAGACCAATACGCTGAGAGGAAGGCATGATAAAATTCTCCTTCACTGTGACAATCGTGAACGACCGATCGCATTCTTACAGCTGGTTCATTCTCCAAGTAGCCACACATAAATTCTAACCTGTGCTCCAATGACCAGTTGGGAGGAAAACAATGAGAGAATTGATGGAGCCACGCTTGTGGATGAATGTCGTTGGCAGAATTCTTAAACGTTTTGAATTTACGTGTAGTAATGAACAGCTTATAGTCAAAATCATCGTGTCGGCGAGTAGCATATCGGTCATTGTTACGTCGTGTCGGCGGTTCCATCTCAAAATCCAATGCGCCTTGCCAATTTCTTTCATAATTTCCGAAATGTCCTGTGTTATTATTTTGTGGTTGTTCCGTATTTCTATGTCCCTCTTCCCGTAATGGAGCGCGAGTGTCCTCTGAAGTATGTAATTCTTGTATTACCTGCGTCAACTGATCTTGTACTTCCCGGATTTCTCTTTTGTACTGTGTATTGATTTGATTTTGATTTTGTTTGAATTTTCTAATTTGTTCATAATCTTCTGTGTCAGTGAAGGCTACAGGTCTTGTGTCATTCAGATCATCATCTACCTTTGTAGATAAGTTAGTGACCTGATCCGAAAGTTCGGCTACTTTCTCCGATAGTGAACACATTTCCTCAGTGTGTTTTTCTGAACCAAGTTTCAGAGTGTCCATTTGTGTTGAAATCGAATCTACTGTGTCCTTCAAGTTTTCCTGAGTTTTTGCAAGTTGCGTAACCGAATCGGTAGATGCAACTGAGTCAAATTTAGCTTGCAAGGTCTCATGATTTTCATGAACAGTAGTTTGCAGTTCTTTTATGGCTGCTTCATGATTCTGTAGTGCATTTTCATGACGCGAAAAAGTAGGTTGGAAATGCTCACAAATTTGTGTTTTTACGTCATTACAGACTTTTTGACATTTCGATTCAATGTGATGTAACTCAGTAGTTAAATCCTCACGTGTTTGTTCAAGAGTTTGCTCCAATGAGTCTAACTTTTGAAGATTTTGTTCCATTGCGTCTAACTGTTGCTGTGTTTGTCTCTGATTTTGTTCCACTGTGTCTAACTTTCGAAGATTTTGTTCCATTGTGTCTAACTTTTTAAGCTTTTGTTGTGTTCGTCCCATTTGTTGTATTAATTGTAATAACAATGCACTGGTGTCTGGAACATGTTCCTCAGTGCTTTTCAGCAGTGAATTTGCACCGGAAACATTCACATTTTGACAAGCAGAAAATGTGTCTTGACTTATTTGAGAAAACGGTGAGGATCCAAAACCTGAATCTACAGTATTTGCGAGATCGTGTCGTGTCATTTCGGATTCCTGAGCCGAGCTATTGCCGACCGATCGATCGATAATACTTCCCTGCTCACTAATTGTTTCACTGCCTACGCCATTGTTTGCCGCCCGCTCCATTTCCCTATGCACAATTACCAAATTACTACTTTGAACATCAGTTAATTCATTACTCGGTGGCGCTAACACACTGCTTTCGTTTTCACTGTCATTTCTCAGTTTACTTTGGAGCCTAGTATTACGTTTTTCACACGCCATTATTGTCACAGTATTTCACACGACAACACAGAAAAACACAATTTGAAGAGCAAAAATAAGAGAACACATTAACATAACACTGAAAATAATATCTAGTTAATTGCAGCTGCGAAATACTTGGTGCAAATCTACATGCATGCCACACCTGTTTTACTGTACAACAATGAAAGAATGCAACTACAAAGGAAATTCTCTACAATTACGCGCTAGCAATAAACAAAAGCTACACTAATTACACAAACTACAAGAAAAAAAATCAGAAGATTCCAGTGAGGTATCCTGGCAGGGTCGACATATGAAACGTCCCCTTTTTAAACAATTATACACGACTGTGCTTAAACTGACGCACAATATTTTTAGCGCAACGCAATCTGACTTTCAATAATCTCTACAAGAGAATGGCCCTGACTAACATTAACCTGTACTTTTCAAAAATCACTTACCTCACAAAAATCTTGGTTACTCCCACTACTGCAATACAGCAAGCGCCACTGCTGCCAGCTAAATACACTCCTGGAAATTGAAATAAGAACACCGTGAATTCATTGTCCCAGGAAGGGGAAACTTTATTGACACATTCCTGGGGTCAGATACATCACATGATCACACTGACAGAACCACAGGCACATAGACACAGGCAATCGAGCATGCACAATGTCGGCACTAGTACAGTGTATATCCACCTTTCGCAGCAATGCAGGCTGCTATTCTCCCATGGAGACGATCGTAGAGATGCTGGATGTAGTCCTGTGGAACGGCTTGCCATGCCATTTCCACCTGGCGCCTCAGTTGGACCAGCGTTCGTGCTGGACGTGCAGACCGCGTGAGACGACGCTTCATCCAGTCCCAAACATGCTCAATGGGGGACAGATCCGGAGATCTTGCTGGCCAGGGTAGTTGACTTACACCTTCTAGAGCACGTTGGGTGGCACGGGATACATGCGAACGTGCATTGTCCTGTTGGAACAGCAAGTTCCCTTGCCGGTCTAGGAATGGTAGAACGATGGGTTCGATGACGGTTTGGATGTACCGTGCACTATTCAGTGTCCCCTCGACGATCACCAGTGGTGTACGGCCAGTGTAGGAGATCGCTCCCCACACCATGATGCCGGGTGTTGGCCCTGTGTGCCTCGGTCGTATGCAGTCCTGATTGTGGCGCTCACCTGCACGGCGCCAAACACGCATACGACCATCATTGGCACCAAGGCAGAAGCGACTCTCATCGCTGAAGACGACACGTCTCCATTCGTCCCTCCATTCACGCCTGTCGCGACACCACTGGAGGCGGGCTGCACGATGTTGGGGCGTGGGCGGAAGACGGCCTAACGGTGTGCGGGACCGTAGCCCAGCTTCATGGAGACGGTTGCGAATGGTCCTCGCCGATACCCCAGGAGCAACAGTGTCCCTAATTTGCTAGGAAGTGGCGGTGCGGTCCCCTACGGCACTGCGTAGGATCCTACGGTCTTGGCGTCCATCCGTGCGTCGCAGCGGTCCGGTCCCAGGTCGACGGGCACGTGCACCTTCCGCCGACCACTGGCGACAACATCGATGTACTGTGGAGACCTCACGCCCCACGTGTTGAGCAATTCGGCGGTACGTCCACCCGGCCTCCCGCATGCCCACTATACGCCCTCGCTCAAAGTCCGTCAACTGCACATACGGTTCACGTCCACGCTGTCGCGGCATGCTACCAGTGTTAGACTGCGATGGAGCTCCGTATGCCACGGCAAACTGGCTGACACTGACGGCGGCGGTGCACAAATGCTGCGCAGCTAGCGCCATTCGACGGCCAACACCGCGGTTCCTGGTGTGTCCGCTGTGCCGTGCGTGTGATCATTGCTTGTACAGCCCTCTCGCAGTGTCCGGAGCAAGTATGGTGGGTCTGACACACCGGTGTCAATGTGTTCTTTTTTCCATTTCCAGGAGTGTAAAAGATTCAAACTATGGAAGGCACT
This sequence comes from Schistocerca nitens, assembly GCF_023898315.1. Classification (NCBI taxonomy): domain Eukaryota; kingdom Metazoa; phylum Arthropoda; class Insecta; order Orthoptera; family Acrididae; genus Schistocerca; species Schistocerca nitens. Next base: position 405,394,993 of record NC_064618.1, read on the forward strand.
AACTACTGATAGGGATAGTTAGCAAATGAAAGATATTAATAGAGAACAAACAATGTATTTACCTTGATATCATCATATACATATAGATGTAGAGCAGTTCATGACAAATTTCAAAACTCCGCCATCTCTCTCCCCACATCCACCTCTGCTGGCGGCTCACCTCCAACTGCGCAACGCTACGCGCTGTTCCCAGCCAGCTGCCTAACACTACAATGGCGGGTATTACAACAATGCAAAGCAGCCACAGACTGCACACAGCACAGCCAGTGATTTTCATATAGAGGTGGCGTTACCAAAAAAAACCTAAACAGCCTACTTACACAGCGAACCAATATTTGAACCCGATAACGAACACTAGCGCCGCCGCTGTCCTTACTAGCAACGACGGCCTACATGACCAGCTCTCCACAGCTTACAGGATAGCAACGAGAGAATATTCCAGGAGAACCAAATGGTGAGCATCACGCACTAACCGCGTGACTAGCCACTTCCAGGACATCATTATGGAATCATCCAGAAGGGGCAGTGGGCAAAAGAGGCAGTATAAATAAATAAGGGCCTCTTAACCTACTGAAGAGGAGTGCAATGCCAGAGAAACATCCCCGATGAAAATTAAGAATGACTGTGCTGGTAAACTTCTACGGTATTCGATTTTCGAACAGCTGAGCAAAACTGAACGTACTCAAACAGTTCTCTCTTTACTTATTCTGATCATCACTAAACTGACACATAATGTTTTTAGCGCAACGTAATCTAACTTTCAGTAATCTCTGACTAACAATAACCTATACCTTTCATAAATCACTTACCTCACAAAAATCTTAGTTACTCGAACTACTGCAATACAGCAAGCGCCAATACTGCCAGCTAAATAAAAGATTCTAACTACTGATAGGCATAGTTAGCAAATGAAAGATTTTGATAGAGAACGAACAATGTATTTATCTTAAAGGTGTTCAAAAATCGTAAAATATATATCAGTTCATAACAACCAGTCTTGCAAATTTGCTTTCTCTGACGGACACACGTCCAGATCGTCCGCTCATAGTAACCTCTCAAAACTCTGGCATATCTCTCCCCACATCCACCACTGATGGCGACTCACTTCCAACTGCCCAACGCTACGGGCTGGTCACATCCAATTGCCCAACACTACACTAGCGAATAATCCAACAACCAGTCCAACCAGCCACAGACCGCACACAGCACAGTCAGCGATTTTCATACAGCGCACTACGTGGCGTTACCAACATACATAAAAACCTAAACAGCCTACTTACACCAGCAGTGAGGAGATGAAGCCATCTCCACGACGACTTAGTAAATCTGACTAGCCTCGGCCAATGTGAGACGCTTAGCAGACAGGGAATGAAGAGTCAGACGGTAGAGGTGAGCATAAATTTAGACAACATTGTATGTGGAGCGCATCGATCTGGTGCTATACTTAGGTTAAAATCAACAGTCGAGATCGCAATAACTTTTGTTTTTTGACCGCTTTCCGTTTATGTTACAGCCATCCTCAGAATTTTTTGACATTGCGAGGGTAGGAACAACAAACTTACAAACAGTATTGTTACATATGTCGTTAAAAGGAAATAGAGTAAAGCTGCAGCAAAGTTGCAAACAGTGCTATTACACATGACGTTAAAAGAAAATAAAGAAAAGCTGTAGCGTTTACGCCTATGGCTGGTGCTGGTGGTTCATCGGTTTTTCACGTGATACCACGATCGTACACTGTGACTGACTGCTGTGGAGCCACAGGTTAAATAGTGTGCAATTCCCGCACCGACTACGGATTACATCATCAGCTAACGGTAAACGCTTCACAAGAATTTAAATGTCGTTGCTGTATGAAATCTGCACAGTAAGTTCTCGTAGACCAGGTGCGAGTATATAAGAAGTTAAAACTAAATGAAACTTTTTGTTTATTTATAGACGCAATCACATGTTCATGACACAGTCATAACCGGTTTCGGACGTACAATGACCATCTTCAGATTCTAAAGGCGGCATGCACTTAAATTGGTTCATGCGTTGTCAAACGTTTGACAACGCATGAACCTGTGTGCAGTGTATGCCGCCTTTAGAATCTGAAGATGATCACTGTATGGCCGAAACCGGTTATGACTGTGTCATGAGCATGTGATTGCGTCTATAAATAAACAAAAAAAATTTACAAAAGAATCAATCAATCAGTCCATAGACAAAATATCGTTTTTCCAAAAACAATAATATGAAGCATGAGGCAAGTAGTCATTTATGATAAAATAAAATAAACAAACTTACAAAACGAGAGAATAAGAAGTCATATATTGACACCGGTATGAATGACAAACACATCGTTTTTATTGGTGTTTTGTCGATAAACGAATAAAGCAGATCGTGGTAATTATATGCACATGCAGAAATTACATAAAGACATAATAGCAGATAAAATTACATTAAAAGATACAAACATTAAAACGTATACACGTCGTTCTATATTTGCTAGGCAGTGCCCTGTGGCAAGAGTTCAAAACGACGCCGTTTTCTAGGCAACGTAAAGGCCAAGTTGGCCGCCATGAATTCATAGGAGTGTGCACCGGAAGGGACGCCGTTGTCATCGTAACGTAACGGCCGAAGTGGCACCTATGGAACCAAAGAAGAACGCATGGGGACGCCGACTCCGACCAAGGTATCGATCCAGGTCGATAACTTCGGAGATGTTTGTGCAGACGACTGGTAAATTGCTGGAAAAGCGAAAAACATCGCTACCTTATGACAGCGCGTGACTTGTAATTGGCGCAATATCATGCGAATTTGTTTTAAATGACAAAGTAGGTGCTGAAAAGGAAGCGAAAATGTTACACACGCTGTAGTAAAGTTGCTTAGCATCCTGCAGCTCCATTAGTGAGACCAAATATGGTGACACATCAATCACTGGAGCAGCTGCTGTTGTCATGGTGTCAGCACGAGCCTTAAGTTGCGTCCGCGCTGCTCGTGTGGCTCGTGTACTTGTGAGACTCGCGAGTCTTAGGGGTAGTGTAGGCTCCGAGGGCTCGCCGCGAAACAAGCCTGCGAGCCTGCCGAGCTCCGGCTGTTGTCGATACATCAAAGGGATGCGCAGTGAACTGCGCGAGTGGTGTGGACGGCAACAAGCATTCACCAGTTGGCTGGCTGCCCTCATACAGTTTGGTCTTGGTATTATTCTTTCTCTGTGTAGCGGACATCGGTTTTTCTTTTAAAATGGAGTGGACCGACAGTTTTGCCATTAAATTCATACATACTTATGAACAATATCCTGTGCTGTGGGGTGCAACAAATTCCCAATATAAAATAAAATTTTAAACCTTAAATGCATGATTTTTTAAATCAAGGTGTAAAAACTACCACGTTTAGTTTACAGTGCTCTACATTAGGAAAAAACATATGAAAAGATTTTTTAATTAAATTAACAAAGCATTTTTGTTGACAATCGCTAAAAACACATAAACAGACCTAATTTCAAACCTATCGTAACGACACTCGAATTAACTTCCTGGCAGATTAAAACTGTGTGCCCGACCGAGACTCGAACTCGGGACCTTTGCCTTTCGCGGGCAAGTGCTATACCAACTGAGCTACCGAAGCACGACTCACGCCCGGTACTCACAGCTTTACTTCTGCCAGTATCTCGTCTCCTACCTTCCAAACTTTACAGAAGCTCTCCTGCGAACCAGGCTGTGGCTAAGCCATGTCTCCGCAGTATCCTTTCTTTCAGGAGTGCTAGTTCTGCAAGGTTCGCAGGAGAGCTTCTGTAAAGTTTGGAAGGTAGGAGACGAGATACTGGCAGAAGTAAAGCTGTGAGGACCGGGCGTGACTCGTGCTTCGGTAGCTCAGATGGTAGAGCACTTGCCCGCGAAAGGCAAAGGTCCCGAGTTCGAGTCTCGGTCGGGCACACAGTTTTAATCTGCCAGGAAGTTTCATATCTGCGCACACTCCGCTGCAGAGTGAAAATCTCATTCTTACTCGAATTAACTGTCTACACCATATCTATTTACGTTTCCAAAATAAAAAAAGCAGTTTTCAAACCCACAAATCAGTGCACAAACACCAAAAAGACGTCTCTACTTTCCGCCAAAGGCCGGCCGGGGTGGCCGAGCGGTTCTAGGCGCTACAGTCTGGAACCCCGCGACCGCTACGGTCACAGGTTCGAATCCTGCCTCGGGCATGGATATGAGTGATGTCCTTAGGTTGGTTAGGTTTAAGTTGTTCTAAGTAGAGGGGGGCTGATGACCTTAGAAGTTAAGTCCCATAGTGCTCAGAGCCATTTGAACCATTTTTTTTCCGCCAAAACACACGCGCGGCAGTACATCCACACAGCTGATTGTCGAACTAGTTAAGTTCATCCTGCCATTTACGATCGCTATGAAGAACTACTAGCAGTTGCAGCAGAGTGTATACACTTAACTACATAAGGAATTTGTTACAAAATGTTGCTCAGTATAGGGAACATCGAAGATATGAAGTCTGTAGCTGATCACCTACACTATGCATTAAAGGGTTAAAAAAAGTGAAGCGTGGGCTTCCATCGCGACAGAACTCCACGTGGATGTGGCCGAATTAAAAAAAATGACCAGCTTATTAGCCACTTACAGGAAAGTCCGCCAGAGGAAAAGTGAGCCTGGAAAGTCTGACGCTGGGTTTGAGGAAGTGAACGCTCCAAACTGCTTCGCTTTCGGAGCGTTTGAATTTCTGCACTGCAAATGTCAGCCGCGGAGGACAATCAACGTAGATGTAAGTAAAAAATATTTATATGAAGATGGTATCTGTTGTTTCGGACATGCCCGAAAAAACAGAAATTCCACCCCCAAGGGGGTGAAAGGCTTTTTTAAAGTATCTCGCTATTATGGCAATTTTGGAGGTAGAACTATGAAACTTGGTATTCGATTTATCAGCCAGAAATAAAAAAATGTATGTTTCAGCATTTTTGGAAATTCAACCACTAAGAGGGTACATATTCGGTGAAAGTATTTTTTTGAATAAATCATTATTAAGGAACTACCAAAGAATTTTTTAAGCTGTATCTATGAAAATCGGCATTTGATTTCCCGGTTGGAAATTAAAAAATACTTCTTTCAGCGTTTCTGGAAATCAACCTCCTAAGGGAGGAAAATAGGGGATGGAAAGTGTTATGAAATTATTTCATTATAAAAGCATTTTCAAAGCCAAATCTTCGAAAATTCGTGTTTGGCTTTTCCGTTGGAAATTTTAAAAAAAGGAAAAGAAACCACGTGCGTCGCTGTTTTCGGAAGTCAACCCCTGAGGAGATGAAATATGGGACGAAAATTTTTAAGGAAATAATTCGTTATATTAAAAAATTATTAAATCCCAATCTAGGAAAATTAGCTCTACATCTACATATATACTCCGCTAGCCAGCAAGCGGTGTGTGGCGGCGGGCACAATTTGCGCCAAAATCGAATTTCCCCCCCTCTGCTCCACTCGCGGATCGCGCGAGGGAAAAACGACTGTCTCAGCGCCTCAGTGCGAGCTCTGATTTCCCTTATCTTTGAATGGTGATCATTGTGCGATTTGAAAGTTGGTGGTAATAATATATACTTTACATTCTCGGCGAAGATCAGATTTCGGAATTCAGTAAGCAGCCTCTTCCGTTTAGCGCGTCGTCTATCTGCAAGTGTGTCCAAACTTTCAATGAGATTTGTAACGCTCTCGCGATGGTTAAATGTACCAGTCACGAATCTTGCCGCTCTTCTTTGGATCTTCTCAATCTCTTGAATCAGACCCAACTGGTAAGGGTCCTATACAGACGAACAGTACTCTAAGACTGTACGAACTAACGTATCGTAAGCAATTTCCTTTGTTGCAGGACTGCATCGCTTCAGAATTCCACCAATAAACCGCAATCTACAGTTCGCCTTGCCCGTTACTTGTGTAATCTGATCATTCCATTTGAGATCATTTCGAATAGTCTGGGTTCGATATAAAAAAGGTATGTACCATGGGATGAAAGATTCCATGGAAATATCAGTAAAAAAACACAAAGAACATGAGTAACAAAACCTTGGACACCGGATAGCAGGATCACTATATGGTCAGAAGTACTTTCGGAAAAGACGATGGCCTTAATCAGCGTGAAAAGTTTAGAAGGTGTTGCAATTTCTGAACACATATAAATTTGATGAATGAAAAGCAGGCAAAATCTGTGCAATCCATATAGTCTATGTGAGCGAAGCAGCGGGTGCTAATAATGTGGCAGTTTTACACGCATCTCAATGTTTATGACGTCATATCTCCAGGACAATTTGTGGTATCGTGATATAATATTGCAGGTGTATTTAGCGGCATGTGTGAATACGGCCTGCAAAATTTATTGCGATTAGAAGTATTAACACAAAAGTAATAAAATTTAATCGTCACGGATGCTGCGGCGGTTTTACACGCATCCCATCGTTTATGATGTATACCATGTGGCCTATGGAAATGAGCGTTTGGCGTCACTGGCCGGCCCCATAAGGGGCAGATCCGGCGGCCTTGGTGCATATCTTAGTGCATGCGACGCTATACTGGGCGAGCTGGGCGCCGGATGGGGATGAAATGATTATGAAGACAACACAACATCCAGACCCTGAGCAGAGAAAATCACCGACCCAGTCGGGAATCGAACCCGGGCCCATTAAGACGGCAGACCATTCAGCTATCGGGGCGGACATCTGGCCTATGATAGGTAGGTGGTTCTGCTGTCTGACGGTAAGGGACACGTGTGTCAAGTATGGTTCACTTGTTTAGGAGGAGATGTAGAAGACACACACACACACACACACACACACACACACACACACACACATACACACACAAATGCGCGCGCGCACACACAAGATACACAGTCATTTTTATAATATGTATGGAATCCACATCATCGAGAATAATGGTCTAGGATGTTCTAATGAAGATTTTGTTGTTTATTCGCAGATGTATTCACAACTTTTAGGTTTAGATAAGAAACGGAAACTTTCGTTGCTGCCTTAGGAGTAAGAAGAGCAGCTGGCACTGGGACTTTCTATATTTGAGATGCTGTCCGTACTTCCAGACTGGTCTGGGACGGCAGCAGTCCGACGCTCGCAGCGCACATCGCGCCCGTCCGACTTCGCAGTCCCTCTCCTGCCTCTTCGGTATGCAGCTCGCCTTCCATATTAGATCCGCAGACGGAGAAAGAGATTTCGCAAGTTGCATCTTCTCTGTCGGCAGAGGCTCTGATGCGCAAGTTATTTCCGACGTATACTCAACTGTGCTTGTGGAATTTATTCTCTCTCTCTCTCTCTTGCTTTCTCTCTCTCTCTCGCTTTCTTTCTCTGTTTCTCTCTCTCTCTCTCGCTTTTTCTCTGTCCTTGTACATGTGTGTGAGCGCTCGCGGAGGGGATGGACGATGACAATGATAAGGAGGAAGGGAAAAATTAAATGTAGAATATAGAGAAAATAAATGTTTGAATATGATGCATGTACTCGAAGAACTCTTTCGATTAACGGTTATAGCTTGTATTTCGAGAACACTTTCATTAAGTTTTAGCGTCTCTCTTTCTCGAATGAGATATTAAATTCACCAAAACAATGATTTGAAGGCGAAAACTTCTGAAAATGTCCTCTGATACCTGTGTGAACCATGAAGTATTGTAAGCTTTAACAACACGATCTACAGGGTGGTCCATTGGTCGTGACCGGGCCAAATATCTCACGAAATAAGCATCAAACGAAAAAACTACAAAGAACGAAACTTGTCTAGCTTGAAGGGGGAAACCAGATGGCGCTATGGTTGGCCCGCTAGATGGCGCTGCTATAGGCCAAACGGATATCAACTGGGTTTTTTAAAAATAGGAACCCCCATTTTTTATTACATATTCGTGTAGTACGTAAAGAAATATGAATGTTTTAGTTGGACCACTTTTTTCGATTTGTGATAGATGGCGCTGTAGTAGTCACAAACATATGGCTCACAATTTTAGACGAACAGTTGGTAACAGATACGTTTTTTAAATTAAAGTACAGAACGTAGGTACGTTTGAACATTTTATTTCGGTTGTTCCAATGTGATACATGTACCTTTCTTAACTTATCATTTCTGAGAACGCATGCTGTTACAGCGTGATTATCTGTAAATACCACATTAACGCAATAAATTCTCAAAATGGTGTCCGTCAACCTCAATGCATTTGGCAATACGTGTAACGACATTCCTCTCAACAGCGAGTAGTTCGCCTTCCGTAATGTTCGCATGTGCATTGACAAAGCGCTGACGCATGTTGTCAGGCGTTGTCCGTGGATCACGATGGCAAATACCCTTCAACTTTCCCCACAGAAAGAAATCTGGGGGCGTCAGATCCGGTGAACGTGCGGGCCATGGTGTGGTGCTTCGACGACCAATCCACCTGCCATGAAATATGCTATTCAATACCGCTTCAACCGCACGCGAGCTATGTGCCGGACATCCATCATGTTGGAAGTACATCGCCATTCTGCCATGCAGTGAAACATCTTGCAGTAACATCGGTAGAATATTACGTAGTAAGTCAGCATACAATGCACCATTTAGGTTGCCATCGATAAAATGGAGGCCAATTATCCTCCCTCCCATAATGCCGCACCATACATTAACCCGCCAAGGTCACTGATGTTCCACTTGCCGCAGCCATCGTGGATTTTCCGTTGCCCAATAGTGCATATTATGCTGGTTTACGTTAACGCTGTTGGTGAATGACGCTTCGTCGCTAAACAGAACGCGTGCAAAAAATCTGTCACCGTCCCGTAATTTCTCTTGTGCCCAGTGGCAGAACTGTACACGACGTACAAAGTCGGCGCTATGCAATTCCTGGTGCATAGATATATGGTACGGGTGCAATCAATGTACATGTTCTCAAACCGGCGTTTTTGAGATTCCCGATTCTCGCGCAATTTGTGTGCCACTGTTGTGCGGATTAGCCGCGACCGCAGCTAAAACACCTAATTGGGCATCATCATTTGTTGCAGGTCGTGGCTGGCGTTTCACATGTGGCTGAACACTTCCTGTTTCCTTAAATAAGGTAACTATCCAGCGAACGGTCCGGACACTTGGATGGTGTAGTCCAGGATACCGAGCAGCATACATAGCACACACCCGTTGGGCATTTTGATCACAATAGCCATACATCAACACGATATCGACATTTTCCGCAATTGGTAAACAGTCCGTTTTAACACGGGTAATGTATCATGAAGCAAATATCGTCCGCACTGGCGGAATGTTACGTGATACCACGCACTTATACGTTTGTGACTATTACAGTGCAATCTATCAGAAAGCTAAAAAAGTGGTCCAACTAAAACATTCATATTTCTTTACTTACTACACGAATATGTAATAAAAAACGGGGGTTCCTATGGTTCCTATTTAAAAAAAACGCACTTGTCCAGGTCTCCCCCCCCCCCCCCCCGTCTGCCCTTGGCTAGGGTGTGTCATCGGTTTGACCTATGACAGGGCCATCTAGTGGGCCAACCATAGCGCCATCTGGTTTCCCCCTTCAAGCTAGACGAGTTTCGTTCTTTGTAGTTTTTTCGTTTGATGCTTATTTCGTGAGATATTTGGCCTGTTCACTATCAATGGACCACACTGTAAACTGGAATCAATGGACCAGAGAATCTTTGAAAAATAGTAAAAGCTAGGGTTCAATTGGTTCAAATGGCTCTGAGCACTATGGGACTTAACATCTATGGTCATCAGTCCCCTAGAACTTAGAACTACTTAAACCTAACTAACCTAAGGACATCACACAACACCCAGTCACCACGTAAAAGCTAGGGAACATAGCTACTGACGTGAAAGATAAGATTTTGTTGCATTGCTAATATAGGACAAAGCAAACATATGTAAACCAGCGGCGATGGCCTACTTGAGCTCTGCCCCCCCCCTCTCCCTCCTTTTGTTCCCCCCTTTCGTTTTTCCTCTCCTCCCCCCTCACCTGTTCAGGTCCCCCCCCCCATCAGCCCTTGGCTAGGGTGTGTCATCTTTGTGCCGACATTTTCGTGCAGTGTTTACAGTGAGTGTTCAGTGTTGTGTGTCTTTTCGGAAGTGTTGCGAACGGACATAATACTGTCGCTGGGTGTGATTTTTACATCTCTTGCGAACAGAAACCCGACTGTCGCCATGTATTTTAATTGTCTGTCTACTATGTTACTTGTCTGATTCCTGTGTATTTTATTAGCATTGCCAACCCTTTGCTTTATGTTTTAACTTTCCACAATTTTCCGCCATTTTACAATTTTAGTCACCGTTTTATCGCCTGCTTTTATTGTTTCTTCTCTTCTTCTTAAGTTTTAAAAAGTCTGTAGACTGCAGAGCAGCGTACTAAGCTGCTGCCAGCTCGCCCCCTTCGAGGGGAATCGAAATTCAATAAAGGAAAGAAAAAGCCGACGTGACACAGTGGTTAGTTCAGATTTTGCATGATTTTCCTAAATCGATTCAGGTGATTGCTGGTCCCGGGTAGTTATAATTAACGTTCAGCTGCTCACAGAGGTTCAGTGTGGGCTGTAATTATCGTATTGCAGCGAAACTTGGTACATATTCTATAATGCGCAACCGATTTAAGCTGCAAACAAGTTAGTTCCGATTTTGGCCACCAGATGCAAATCAAGAAGGACGTTTAGAAATGTTTCCATCTATAATGCACGTGCGCAGAAAATGTCAAACAAGTGAGTAAGCGCTGATTTTAGTAGTAACCGCCACTTACATAATTATTTCAGTAAGAACGCTGGAGACGCCAACGAGACGCTGAATCCGCTAAACGACAAGATCAAGAAGTGCTTGCAGAAGTTCCGGTGGTATCTTAGCAACGTGTTCCCGCCTGCTGGCCTCCAGATCAGATAGAGACCGAACGTGTCCCCGGTAAACGCCTTCTTTTAGATATCCCCAGAGCGAAAATTCACATGAATTCAGATCAGTTGATCTTGCGGGCCACGCATCTGGAAAGCTTCGTGGAAGCAGAGTTTTCACTGGACAAGCGACATGAGGTATTACCCCATCTTGCGTGAAAACACTGGCTTTCACACAGCTGCGCTCTTCAAAAGAAGGAATCGCGTGCTGTACAAGGCGATCTCGATAACGTGCAGACGTCACAGTAAACCTGACAGGCCATCTGGGTGTATTCTCTGTGAAGAAGAATGGACTGAGAATACATTGGCTCTGAGATGTGTACAAATCGCCCGTCGCTCTCATTATTGTTTATTCTATCAAAATTGTTTTCAATTTAGATAAGTCGTAACATAGTAGATGTACTGGAAAGTAAAGATGTTTACGCATTCATACCACACAATCACATGCGACAAGTGCAGTGGCTGTTCGTGCACACCACGCGATTTAACAGTGCCCCAAATTCGGCAGTTCTAAAATGTGCCTCGTGACTCCATACAGTATTGCTCGGCCACATGTCATCAACTTCTATCCGTGCCAGAACCAGAAAACCAAATTCAAAACGTTATTGCAGATTATGACGTTTGAGCTGTTGCGCCGTCTGGATCTTGTCGGGTATAAGACACCACAAAACTTCCTGTACTGTTACCACAGGATGGACAGTTCTCGTGACACTGCATGATAACTAGCATTATCCCTGGGCACGTGCTGCATGGTCAGTTACAGCGACATCAACCTGGTCAATATTAAACTCGGCGCGCTGGCTGATGGGAGCAGCTATAAAGGGGAAATGCCTTTCGCTGTCGCTCGCATCAGTCACCGTGCCTGGTGTCAGCTTTGTTTGGGCGTACATTAACTTCCACTGGGATAAGGCGTCTTCCTCTTCCGGATGCCACAGCAACCTCACCAGAGTTTACGAATTTCATTACCATCTTCTTTAAACCGTTTAATGACACTGGGTCTCTCTTCAGATTTTCAATCGGCGATACTTTCACAATGCAGCACTGTAATTGCTGTCGTTCGCATAAAACAGTTTCATTAACAGCGCACAGACTCTCTTCTGGATAGCCGTGCTGTTCACTCACGTTATGGCTTGTCAAATGACAGTGGATGTCACACCATCACACAAACAGTGTACAGCGCCAGATTTGCACCTGGTGGCCACAACCGGAACTAATTTTTTTCCAGTGTCAATCGTTTCCACGTTAACGATTTGGCATATCTACCACGTTTCGCTGCCATACGATGATTACAGCCCACACTGGACATGCGTGAGTAGCTGCACTTTAATTACAGCCACCCAGTATATCGACTTTGAAAAGGATGTGGCCCATTTCCTTACCCAGCCCTGTCCAAACTGAGCTCGCGCTCTGTCTGTAATGCCTCATCGTTGATGTGACGATGATTGCTAATCTTGCTTCCTTCTTTCAGACAAGCGCTCTGAAATTAACTTGTGCACACGGCAGACAACTAGGAAAGTTGTGACAGCATGCCGTATTGCGGAACCCAACTTGGTTGAAAGGCTTAGGGCATCATGTTCCGCACGAATTTTCACACGAGGCTATTGAAAGGCTACAATTAATACTGTTCTGATTCAGACAAATGTCGCCTTGTTTCCACATGTTCGTCCATATGTTGGTAATAGGCTGTGGGTGTAAATTGTAACCACAGACTTGAATACGGAACGTTGAGGCAGATTCACTAATCACATTTCCTGCTGTGCATCCGAATATTTGTGCTAATCAGGACACATATTCCATCCCACACACAGTTTCCCTTCCTGTAGCCACTGAATGATACCACCGAATACTGTATGCAGGAAGCTTCATAAGGTCGATGGGCTAACAGCAGTGCCAATAGGAATCTGATGATGGCGATGATGGTTTTCTGTGACTTGTTACCGACATAATCCTATTTTATTTCCAGTGGTCCTACAGACACAACATCCACCGATCACTGTCTTTCACTATTCCACACTGAGTTCAGTTGCAAGTGATGCACTGGCGTGCAGTCACACACACCATTTTGTTGTCTTCTCTCTTCATTAACCGTCTTCAGGGATCAACATGGACAAGTGATCCAGCAAGAATCGTTATTAAAAATAATTATAGCAGTCTAGGTCTGAAGATGAACATGCAACGAATCTAAACCGTTCACCTTTTAATAAACGTGCCTTGCGATCTAGAATCACTTTGAGAGGCCATATTTTGAACGCTGATATCTCGAACAATCTTTGCAAAAAAGCATCGACAGGCTGGTAGCGGTAGCAGTACCTACAGGGAGGTGATGATGATAATTTGGGTGCAGCTAGATGTTGAGTTTTCATTAACTAGTACAATTTACAAACGAAACTCAATTTTTTAAATGGTTCAAATGGCTCTGAGCACTATGGGACTCAACTGCTGAGGTTATTAGTCCCCTAGAACTTAGAACTAGTTAAACCTAACTAACCTAAGGACATCACAAACATCCATGCCCGAGGCAGGATTCGAACCTGCGACCGTAGCGATCTTGCGGTTCCAGACTGCAGCGCCTTTAACCGCACGGCCACTTCGGCCGGCTCAATTTTTTTTAACAAAAATTGTTCCAGCTCTTCACAAATAATAAAACTTTCATCGCCGTGAGTCAAAGTCACAAATAATGACCCAATCTGCCAGCGTCCGCAGCTCGTGGTCATGCGGTCGCGTTCTCGCTTCCCACGCCCGGGTTCGATTCCCGGCGGGGTCAGGGATTTTCTCTGCCTCGTGATGACTGGGTGTTGTGTGCTGTCCTTAGGTTAGTTTGGTTTAAGTAGTTCTAAGTTCTAGGGGACCGATGACCATAGATGTTAAGTCCCATAGTGCTCAGAGTCATTTGAACCATTTGACGCAGTTGCCAGCTCTCACTTTCATACAATCTGCAATAACATAAATTTCGCTATATGAATTGTGGCGACGCAGGGCGTCCGCATGCTAACCCTGCTCGCGGCGAAATGGGAAGTGGTGATATGCCGTATTAAAAATGGCGGCTGCCTCTATGTGCATTGTTGCTTGTAGGGCTACTACACGTCCCCTTAAATAGGAGGATCCCGGAGAAATGCATTGACGGAGATATGTGAACAGCAGAAGTTGCTGGAGATTTGCAGCACCGATCCCTTAGGTCTTAGAACGAGGGAAAAAGGCCTTCCTTTGAACTGGTGGCGTCTACAAATCTCTGCTGTCAAACCGTCTTGTCCGCATCTTTCCCGACACCACCAGTAGAGAAAGCGCAGGATAACGTAGCCGATGCGCAGTGACCAATTTTCGTCCAGAGCGCTGGACGAGTTCATTCATTTGTTCAGAAGGGGAGGTCGACACTGTTTGCCACCTTTCGGCCCGTCGGCGATGACAGCATCTATGTGCACACACTGCAGTCTTTCCCAACCGATTTTACAGAAACTATTCGGTAAAAAATTTTATTTTTGCTTCATTTGTAGCTTTATATGTGAGGTTTATGATGATGTGTCCATCATTTCGTTAAAGGTCGTAGTTATTGTCATATTTTCGTGGAAGTAAGACACTGCGAGAAATCCGAAAAAGTTTGCAATGAAAACTTGGGGTTGAAGTGATTTTGTTGCATATTAAATAATATGTTACTGCATATGACAATTAGCTAACATACTGAATTTCTCTTGAGACTTGCAAGGTGGCACAGTGGTTAGCAAACTGGGCTCGCATTCGAGAGGACGATGGTTCAAACCGCGTCCGACGATCCTGATTTAGGTTTTCCATGATTTCCCTAAATCGCTGCAGGCAAATGCTAGGATGATTCCTTTGAAAGGGCACGGCTGCCTTCCTTCCCCATTTTTTCCTAATCCGATGGTGGGATCGATGACCATGCTTCTTTGGTCCCATCTTCCAAATCAACTAATCAACCATCTTGAGACTTTAGTGGAGGTCTCTACCTATCAACAATCTCGAAAAAACTGATCTGATACAACACACTAATTTGCGATCGCGCCGCGCCAGTGATAAAGCCAGAGTGAAATATTCTCAACGTTCCTCATATTTCATGAACAGTTTGAAATATCGAATCGAGATTTTTGCAAATGATAGCACACGGTGAGGAGAGTATTTTGCCATATGGCTATTATGCAAAACTTCACTATCTACCGCGTGTTATTCCACTATCTACAGGCTTTTCCGAAGATAAATTAACTTTTAAGGGCCATCGATAGTTGGTGTGACAAGAAATGCTATAGGTTTTGGACAACACAGGTGAAGACATATTTTTATTCTGTACCGAGGATGTGCTTTCTATTAGATACTGACCTTATTTTTCTCAGTACCTCACTTTTGCGGCGGAATTTCTGTTAAGACACTAAGGAGAGGTGACAGATCTTTTTGAATGGTCGCGATGCAAATGTGGGCGTGAAGGGGCTCCATTTAATATTTATAAAAAATGTGAGTGTAGGTTTCAGTTTAGAAAGACAGTTCCCCTCCAGCATTAGGCACATATCTTACAACGCCTGCCCGCAGCCCCCACCACTACCACTCCCCGCACATGTGTGCTGCTGTTCGCACATCAAGCAGCCGCGATATCCTGTGCAGACTCTACATATGCGGCATCACTAAGTTACGTATTTATTAACAGTTACCTAATACTTGACTTTGCTTTACTTCCTCTTCCACATGCCTCCTCACAGTATGTCCTCTTCCACTTGCATCTTCACAAGCACACTCCCTACGTCTTCAATCTCACCTGCCACTCCTCTCCATTTTCCACAGGCCTTCTACACCTCCGCCTCCTCCCCCTTCTCCCTCTGCATCTTCTCCTTCCTCTCTCTGTCCATCTCCTGCCCCCCCCCCCCCACTAGGTCAATTTCCTTGCACTTTCTTTTAAACTACTCTTTCAACTCTCTGTTTGTATGTTACTCCATCTTATATGTTCCTGTCCATCTTCTCCTCTTCTCTCTCTATCTCCTCATCGCCTCCTCCCCCCTCACTGTCTGTCACCTCTTATGGTACCCCAACCACATATTGACAGCTGGGTGGTTCTAATCCCTGCAGTAATTCTTTCCACCCAATAAGTGTTTCATGTATGAAATCGATCAAGGTGTTTAGGAAGAGGTGTGGAACACACACACACACACACACACACACACACACACACATTCATTCATTCATTTTTATATACAGGGTACCCAAAGGGGAAAAAAAAACAACACTGATAACCTTTAGGGATTGTTTCCTTACACCAAAACAAGAAAAGAGCTCTGGTAAAAGTGGGTTCTAAAATGTATACCGAACTGTGAACACTTGTTCATCTTCGATATTATGAAACAAATCTACTCCAAGGACTTCGCTTTTCATATTTTGAGAGGAGGTAGTATGTCCCAAACCAAGAAAAAAATGTCCAGTAAACATGGGGACTAAAATGCATACCTTGAGATCTATGAGCATGTCTTCATCATCGCTAGTGTGAAACACACCTCTTCTACTGAACAAGCGCTCTTAGCTCTTAAGGTATGCATTTTAGATCCCATGTTTAATAGACGTTTTTTTGTTTGGTTTAAGGAACCTGTCCCTGAGGTTTGTCAGCGTTTTTTTAAGACACACTGTATTTTTGTATAGATACTATCAGTCCTTCAGTATAATGAAACCACCCTCACACCATCAACAGCTAAATAGTTTTGTCACTATTTTAATTTAGAAACGTTATTTAAAGAAGTCAAGATGTCTATGAATTATTAAGTGTTTGTGCAATTTTACTAACCACGACCTTAAAAAAAGGAGTAATAGGAAAAGAAAGAAATGGATGCGTGATTGGTTGCTAAAAAAGAACGAAATACTCTATGTTAATTCGCTGACTAAGTCAAGTCTCTTGAGGCTTATGAGAAATCGTTAAACATGTCACGGGAAGAATCATAGAATTAGCCATGAAACTGCTGTTGAAAAAATGTTAGGTGTAACTGAAATTTCTGGCGATTGGGAAATCATTTGAGTGATGTTTACATTTGTAACATAAGCAGGTGCTGGATATACAACTGTCATGAAAACCCACAAAGTAACTCGCGGTTCTAGGCGCGCAGTCCGGAACCGTGCGACTGCTACGGTCGCAGGTTCGAATCCTGCCTCGGGCATGGATGTGCGTGATGTCCTTAGGTTAGTTAGGTTTAAGTAGTTCTAAGTTCTAGGGGACTGATAACCACAGCAGTTGAGTCCCATAGTGCTCAGAGCCAAAACCCACAAAGTAATTATATCTGTCATACAGTTATGTTTTTAGTTAATCAAAGAAGATTCTTTGGAGAACTGAATGTTGCACTCGCGAGCCCTGTCAGCATCGAAACAACACGAAGGAAGCTGTATAAGCTGCAGGGTGAGCTGGAATTCCGAAACTACGCACCAGTGATGCAAATGCCCTAAGTAGGAAAAAGTGGTCCGAAGCCATAAAACTTGGACTATGGAGTGGTGCAAGAAAGTCATTTGTTCAGATGAGTCTTGTTGTACACTCCTGTCCGAGTTTACGTCGCAGGAGTGACATATGTGGGGGTTCAGTGATGATTAAGGCAACCATTGATGGTATTCCATGGTCCCATGGTTACTCTGCAAGGTCACATACTGCCAAGGATTACTTGTCCAATTTGGTTCATCAGGGCCATCCCATGGTAAAATGTTTGTTCTCCAATGGCGAAGCTGTGTTCCCAGACGACTGGTCCCCTGTTCACACAGCTCGCGTCGTCGAGGTGTGGTTTTGTGATCAGGAGGATGGGTTGTCCCATCTCCGCTGCATACGACAGTCATCAGATCTCTATCCTGTTGAGCCTTTGTGGTCAACTTTGGATAAAAGAGTCCGTGATCTCTATCCACATCAACGATCGTTACTTCAACTTGCCATTGTTTCGCAGGAAGAATGTCACAAGATCGCCTTGAAAAAATCATAGAGGACCCTATGTATCCATTCCGAGACGATTAGAAGCTGTTTTCAATGACAACTGTTTTTCTACCCCGTATTAGACATGGCTACCCGTCATCCAACATTCCATTAGAACTACTGACAGACTTGGGAGAGCCAAGCTTAACAAAACTCTACCATCTGGTGAGCAAGATGTATGAGACAGGCGAAATTCCCTCAGACTTCAAGAAGAATATAGTAATTCCAATCCCAAAGAAAGCAGGTGTTGACAGATGTGAAAATTACCGAACTGTCAGTTTCATGAGTCACAGCTGCAAAATACTAAAGCGAATTCTTTACAGACGAATGGAAAAACTGGTAGAAGCCGACCTCGGGGAAGATCAGTTTGGATTCCGTAGAAATGATGGAACACGTGAGGCAATACTGACCCTACGACTTATCTTAGAAGAAAGATTAAGGAAAGGCAAACCTACGTTTCTGGCATTTGTAGACTTAGAGAAAGATTTTGACAACGTTAACTGGAATACCCTCTTTCAAATTCTGAAGGTGGCAGAGGTAAAATACAAGGAGCGAAAGGCTATTTACAATTTGTACAGAAACCAGATGGCAGTTGTAAGAGTCGAGGGGCATGAAAGGGAAGCAGTGGTTGGGAAAGGAGTGAGACAGGGTTGTAGCCTCTCCCCGATGTTATTCAATCTGTATATTGAGCAAGCAGTAAAGGAAACAAAAGAAAAATTCGGAGTAGGTATTAAAATTCATGGAGAAGAAGTAAAAACTTTGAGGTTCGCCGATGACATTGTAAGTCTGTCAGAGACAGCAAAGGACTTGGAAGAGCAGTTGAACGGAATGGACAGTGTCTAGAAAGGAGGGTTTAAGATGAACATCAACAAAAGCAAAACGAGGATAATGGAATGTAGTCGAATTAAATCGGGTGATGCTGCGGGAATTAGATTAGGAAATGAGACACTTAAAGTAGTAAAGGAGTTTTGCTATTTGGGGAGCAAAGTAACTGATAATGGTCGAAGTAAAGAGGATATCAAATGTAGACTGTCAATGGCAAGGAAAGCGTTTCTGAGGAAGAGAAATTTGTTAACATTGAGTATTGATTTAAGTGTCAGGAAGTCGTTTCTGAAAGTATTTGTATGGAGTGTAGCCATGTATGGAAGTGAAACATGGACGATAAATAGTTTAGACAAGAAGGAATAGAAGCTTTCGAAATGTGGTGCTATAGAAGAATGTTGAAGATTAGATGGGTAGATCACATAACTAATGAGGAGGTATTGAATAGGATTGGGGTGAAGAGAAGTTTGTGGCAGAACTTGACTAGAAGAAGGGATCGGTTGGTAGGACATGTTCTGAGGCATCAAGGGATCACAAATTTAGTATTGGAGGGCAGCGTGGAGGGTAAAAATCGTAGAGGGAGACCAAGAGATAAATACACTAAGCAGATTCATAAGGATGTAGGCTGCAGTAAGTACTGGGAGATGAAGAAGCTTGCACAGGATAGAGCAGCATGGAGAGCTGCATCAAACCAGTCTCAGGACTGAAGACCACAACAACAACAACCCGTCATAAGTTCAAAACTAGGTGCGCGGAGGTTGGGAGATGCCCGATGGGCTTACAGTGCTCAGCTGAGAACGATGTATTACACAAACGAAATGTGCGTGAGACTGCGTAGCAGGTAGAGTTCCCCAAACACCGCAGGACAGGAGAGACACAGTCGCTGCTGTAAGCACGGAGCAGTGGAAGGAATGGACGCGACGCTAATTTGTCTCCTGGGCCTGTGGGGCGGCCGGCGGACACATATAGGGGGGCCTCCCAGTGGGAGCCGCGCCAGCTGGCACGCAAATATCGTCTTTGATAACAATGGGCCACAGGACGCAGCGCGCCCACTGCCTTCCTTTGCGTCGCGCGCGCGACAAAAGGGAATAGCGCAGCCGGGTGTAGCGCGCTCGCTGGAAACTGCCTGGACAAGCGGTACAAACGCTGTGGCCGTAGAACACGCACGGCTCGGCGTTTCCAAGAAAGGCCTGACCCCTGACACCTCCAGGAATATCTCTGCAGGTAGCAGTCTGTAATAGCTACAGGAGCTGTTATTCATTTACACCAGGCCCTGCTCTTCACAATTTTCAGAGTGAGCTGTGTGATTAGGTGTCAAACGTCCACGAAGATATCCGTATCAGGAAACTGATAACTAACAAATAATAAAACATAACTGAATGGTAAAAAACTTCAATAAACATCTTCTTGAAAGTAATTAATTTGCAGCGGTAAGGCAAGGCTCTGAGCACTATGGGACTCAACTGCTGAGGTCCTAAGTCCCTGTAAGGCAAGGGAATGTCTTGAACACCACTGTGATACTGCCACTGTGTCACCTTCCCTCCCCGCCCCCCCCCCTTCCTTCATTCCAGTGTAAACCTACCTCCCTGCATATTTTCTACGTGCAATTGTAGCGTTTTTTATACATTTGTACCTAGGTTTAATAAGTGATGCATTATTTGAAAGATCTAAATTGACGAAAAATACTATCTGCATCAAATTAAATGTCTCATTCATGTAAATATATTACAGATTGCACAAATTTTCTTAAAAAATTTGTTTGCGGCGACTTGTGTACATTAGTTTTATCGTGGTGTACACTAAAGAACAGATTTTATTTGCTCGGCATAAACTATTAACTGTATATAAATTGTTAATTAGAAGCAAAAAGCGCTGTAATCAAGACTTGAGTAAGTAGCCTTTTCCAGATTTTTTTTAGTTTTACTTTGTATATCCTGCTCTGGACGATGCAAGGGCATTGATTGTTTTTTCTGGAAATTTGAGGTAAGATCTTATGGGACCAACCTTTTGAGGTCATCGGTCCCTAAGCTTGTTGTTGTTGTTGGGGTTGTTTTTGGGGAAGGAGACCAGACAGCGACGTCATCGGTCTCATCGGATTAGGGAAGGAAGTCGGGCGTGCCCTTTCAGAGGAACCATCCCGGCATTTTCCTGGAGTGATTTAGGGAAATCACGGAAAACCTAAATCAGGATGGCCGGACGCTGGATTGAACCGTCGTCCTCCCGAATGCGAGTCCAGTGTCTAACCACTGCGCCACCTCGCTCGGCCGCTTGTTGTTATTGTGGTCTTCAAATGGTTCAAATGGCTCTGAGCACTATGGGACTTAACATCTATGGTCATCAGTCCTCTAGAACTTAGAACTACTTAAACCTAACTAACCTAAGGACATCACACGACACCCAGCCATCACGAGGCAGAGAAAATCCCTGACCCCGCCGGGAATCGAACCGGGGAACCCGGGCGTGGGAAGCGAGAACGCTACCGCACGACCACGAGATGCGGGCTGTTGTGGTCTTCAGTCCAGAGACTGGTTTGCTGCAGCTCTCCATGCTACTCTATCCAGTGCAAACTTATACATCTCCCAGTACCTACTGCCACCTAAATCCTTCTGAAACTGCTTAATGTATTCATCTCTTGGTCTCCCTCTACGATTTTTTCCCTCCACGCTGCCCTCCAGTACTAAATTGGTGATCCCTTGATGCCTCAAGAATGAGATTTTCACTCTGCAGTGGAGTGTGCGCTGATATGAAACTTCCTGGCAGATTAAAACTGTGTGCCCGACCGAGACTCGAACTCGGAACCTTTGCCTTTCGCGGGCAAGTGCTCTACCAACTGAGCTACCGAAGCACGACTCACGGCCGGTACTCACAGCAGGAGAGCTTCTGTAAAGTTTGGAAGGTAGGAACGAGGTACTGGCAGAAGTAAAGTTGTGAGTACCGGGCGAGAGTCGTGCTTCGGTAGCTCAGTTGGTAGAGCACTTGCCCGCGAAAGGCAAAGGTCTCGAGTTCGAGTCTCGGTCGGGCACACAGTTTTAATCTGCCAGGAAGTTTCCTTGATGCCTCACATCGCGTTCTACCAACCGATCCGTTCTTCTAGTCAAGTTGTCCCACGAGTTCCTCTTCTCCCCACTTCTGTTCACTACCTCCTCATTAGTTATGTGATCTACCCATCTAATCTTCAGCATTCTTCTGTAGCACCACATTTAGAAAGCTTCTATTCTCTTATTGTCCAAACTGTTTATTGTCCGTGTTTCACTTCCATACATGGCTACACTCCATACAAATACTTTCAGAAACGACTTCCTGACACTTAAATCAATACTCGATGTTAACAAATTTCTCTTCCTCAGAAACGCTTTCCTTGCCATTGCCAGTCTACATTTTATATCCTCTTTACTTCGACCATTATCAGTTACTTTGCTCCCCAAATAGCAAAACTCCTTTACTACTTTAAGTGTCTCATTTCCTAATCTAATTCCCGCAGCATCACCCGATTTAATTCGACTACATTCCATTATCCTCGTTTTGCTTTTGTTGATGTTCATCTTAAACCCTCCTTTCTAGACACTGTCCATTCCGTTCAACTGCTCTTCCAAGTCCTTTGCTGTCTCTGACAGACTTACAATGTCATCGGCAAACCTCAAAGTTTTTATTTCTTCTCCATGGATTTTAATACCTACTCCGAACTTTTCTTTTGTTTCCTTTACTTCTTGCTCAATATACAGATTGAACAACATCGGGAACATGCTACAGCCCTGTCTGACTCCCTTCCCAACCACTACTTCCCTTTCATGCCCCTCGACTCTTATAATAACTGCCACCTGGTTTCTGTACAAATTGTAAATAGCCTTTCGCTCCCTGTTCAAAATGGTTCAAATGGCTCTGAGCACTATGGGACTCAACTGCTGAGGTCATTAGTCCCCTAGAACTTAGAACTACTTAAACCTAACTAACCTAAGGACATCACGCACATCCATGCCCGAGGCAGGATTCGAACCTGCGACCGTAGCGGTCTCGCGGTTCCAGACTGCAGCGCCTTTAACCGCACGGCCACTTCGGCCGGCTCGCTCCCTGTATTTTACCCCTGTCACCTTCAGAATTTGAAAGAAAGTATTCCAGTCAACATTGTCAAAAGCTTTCTCTAAGTCTAGTCTACAAATGCCAGAAACGTAGGTTTGCCTTTCCTTCATCTTTCTTCTAAGATAAGTCGTAGGGTCAGTATTGCCTCACGTGTTCCATCATTTCTACGGAATCCAAACTGATCTTCCCCGAGGTCGGCTTCTACCAGTTTTTCCATTCGTCTGTAAAGAATTCGCGTTAGTATTTGGCAGCCGTGACTTATTAAACTGATAGTTCGGTAATTTTCACATCTGTCAATGCCTGCTTTCTTTGGGATAGGAATTATTATTTACACTCTACTCAGTCTAACTTAAACTAACTTACGATAAGGACAACACACACACACACACACACACACACACACACACACACACACACATGCCCGAGAGAGGACTCGAACCTCCGACGGGGGGAGCCGGGCGAACCGTGACACGGCGCCCCAGACGGCGCGGTTACCCCGCTATTGATTGTGTCACTGAAGTCTAGTTCAGCAGCTGCGTCGCTTTTTTCGAAACCAATGCTAGCTTAACAGTCTGCTTTTACCCACACAGCATCTAAATTTCCTGAAGCTACTTCCTGTGGTCTTAACGACAGCAGATGCTTGAGCAGCGCAGCCGACCAATTTAAAAACACGTTTGTCTGCACTAGGTTTCAATTAGATGAATAGAGTATAGCGTTAATGACTAAAAATCCCCGTAATATTATTAATCACCTTAAGGAGGCTTGTTTCTGAGTTCTTTTTTATCCACTCGGCGAACTTCGGAGTAGCAAAAGTACTAGTTCGAGGGCAAGTAAATTATTACACATCCCCCTCCGTGATTTTTGCTTGCTTGCTCCACTGTCGCGCCTCGATTCAGTCTTCAGTTTGCAGAAATCGACAGTATTCGCAGCGTTTCCAGATGGAGTTTTTGAAAGTCCCCCAAAGCAGACAAACAAATTTGCCAAAATGAGACAATTTCTGCAATTTTTTCCCAAATATCTTAAACCTACCTATTCCTTTAATCTAGTATTTGCTATCAGTGTTCGCAGCTTGAAGAGGTGGAATATGTGTTCAGGGTCGCAAAATTATCATATGTATCAAAATATTATAGCACATAAACCAAATTTTTTAATTTGTAGATGAAAACTAAATTCTGACCTATAATAATAAAAAAAAACCTGCTCCAGGGGCATAGGATCGCAATACGGATTATGATCCTTCATAATTTTTGCACTGTTATATTGATTTAGCTTTACCTCACCACCGATATCTGACTTCCCATCTCGATACCTCGGTCCACAACGCTGCTGCGAACACAAAATATTCCATGTTTCCTACAGGCGCTTAACAGCTGATCTGTCATTATCTTACGTTTAATTATTGCATAAAAATAGCAATACCGATGCGTTTTAGACACATCCTCAGTATGTGAAACAGCATATATTCGTAGCACACACGTTATATTATAAAACTCATAAAACACAAGCTTCAAGTAAAACGACGAAATTCTTATATGGCGTCTCCTCAGAACTCGATGTGACTGAAAAGTCGATAGACATCCCAGCGGTTGAAACTCGGGGCTTACACGTCAGGGACGTCACAGAGAGGTATCACTGCGATGAGCTTAACTTCTCCCACAAAAGTAAAGGTGTACGATTGGTTTGAAGAGAGAGTGAAATCTAGTGAATATCCAGAAAACTGCGTACGTGTTGTTTAAACTACAATATCAAAGACGGCCTTAGCAGTAAGGCTTGACAGATAAAACAGTTCCCCAATTTCCCAAGTACGGGAATTTTCCTCCCCAAAGATTTCCCCCAGGTTTCCATTTCACCAAAAGTTCCAATCAAAAATTATTTTTCCCCAAAGCTGCGGAAAAAGACCCCAGTCTGGAGTCGCAGAAACCTTCGGTCAAGTAGTACATCGCCGTCCACTGAGATCCTACAATTCCGTAGCCAATACGAACTTCATTGTTGAAAAAGCGCGAGCACTACAGGCGGCAGGCGGGTAACCAAGTGCACTGTTGCCACATAGACCATGTCTGCGATAGACCTTTGTTCAGTAGTACTCACTTCCTTACAGCGCAGCTTGGGCGAGAAAACGTCAAATAACAGTGACAACAGTGTTTACAGTCGTGGTCCGAGGGAAAGGTTACAGTGTTCAGATGTGATTCGAAGGGAAGTTTTCTTCACGTGGAAATCAGATACAAGCACCAGCGATGAGCAAACTCACGTACCTATCACGGTTAATTCTTAAACCCTCTGCCTTTATCTTTTTTTTTTTTTTCGCCATCTGTTCCTGCACCCTAGGTGAGGGCCTGTACTGCAACGTCCTCCTTATGGACCTAGTATAGAGATCTCTTGTGTTTCGGATAATGTTGTCTGTTTCTCCCGTTCGCTCACTTAATTATCCGCTCTTGTAGCAGTGTCTACAATGTCGCAGGACGACGCCAGGGAACTAACACGACGTTCGAACATCGACGGAGTTTCACCTGTCACCATCTGGAGCGTCGCAATCGCAGAGATATTGCTTACTCGCGGAATATACTCAGGAGTGCGGATGGGGACATTGTAAGTCGATTCGAGAATAAGAAATGCAATGAACCTGCCCATGAGGAAAAGTAGCCCAAGAAGTTAATAAAAGATGAAATCGTTTAATCATAAAAGAAATTAATCGTAATATTCTGTTAAGTGTGCCTAATACAACCCTCTAATTGCCGCAAGAATGTGGTAAGCAAGTAAGTATGCCAAATGTCCGGAATGTTATCTCAGATGGATTATAAAACGGAAAAGGGGTAAGGAGAAGGCTGTGAGTGAATGAACTGAAACGAGGCAATAAGCTCCATTTCGCAAGGAGCCACATTAACAAGGGCCAGAGTGATGTAGTGACATATTTGCTAGTGACAGCTGATGGTACGTCTTTCCAACAGGCGGAAGGACTATGGTGTAGCCCAAACCAAATGACAAGCTGGAGGCTAAATATTTGGAACATACTGTTGAGATGGGGCTATAATTCGCCATCCGGTGTGAGGAAGATTGCTGTCATTGACAGCGCTCTTAAACAAGAAGGAATAGCTTAGTAAATTGAAGAACAATTTATATAATAAATGAAAAGTGCCAGTTTCCTTTTGTTCTACAATATTACTTTTATTGTGTTAACCGGTTTTCGGCTTACAAGGCCATCATCAGACATTTACTGAGTATTTTTACCAAAGAAGTTAAATGTTTCCAAACAACACTGGAAGAGAAGTAACACCTCTACACTGAAGCAGAAACATGCAGTAAGTAACATATTTGACAGTGTGGTGGTAATGCAATGAAAAGGTAAAAAATTGAACAGTAAATAAATGGAAATGGAGTGGATAGGAAAAACTTTAACACAAAATAGGAACAGTATGCTAACATAACATTTCTAATAATAAACGAAACTAATAAAATAAAATTAGTACTTGAAAAGGCTGCATCAGGAGATATAAAACATGGAGGTGATACACAAACCAATTAAAAGAAGAAACAATTATCAACGTAACTACAGAATACGTAAGGAACTTAAGCAATATCAGTAAGACTAACAGAAATAAATAAATGCAGGAAAATGGAGGCGTTTGAGGGAACATACAATAAATGCAATCTTCGACAGTGTGGTGTCTTTTAACATTAACATTATATTCATAACAGTGGCTATGTAACAGTTTGCATTAAATAAATGAACAAAGTAAAATATGAACAATATTTGATGAGACAACTACAAGAGGTGTCAAACATGGACAGTAATACAAGTACCAGTTAAAAGAAAACCTTAACTATTGAAACTACAGTCTAAATGGAATACAAAGACAACTTCGATAAAACAAAAGAACTTAATGAATACAGGACAATGGGGATATGTAGGAACAGACAGTGTGGGAAGTAATGAACAACAGAGATGATTGTATAAAGTTTAGGAGAGGGGAAGTGTTGAGCTATGTCTGGTCATTAGGACTATATCTGGACTGTGAGCAAGATGTTTGTTAATTTCCAGGGCTTTCAGCATGTTGAGTTTATGGCCTTTGTTTGCTAAGTGAAGTACGTGGGGCACAGACTGGTAGTTGTGACCGTCACTCAGGACTGGTGCTTTTCATTTATTATAATGTTGTTCTGCCAAGAACCGACGGAAGATTCTGTTAAACAGCTTACATAGGTATACACAGAAATTAGAGATCTGCGTTCATTTCTTTCCAAAATAATGACACCGAAGCAGATGATACGTCGTAAAAGAAAGGCCTCTTTACAGCTTTAAAATCAGTGGTCGTAAAACCCTATTAGAATTTTTTATGTAATAAAAAGCTATTATTTGAGCAGGTGATATGATATGACCATCTCTGTAATGCGCAATTTATTTCATAGCTGCTGATCGTACGAGCTTCGCACACCGGTGAGTTGTCAATACTCTAAGACCAACAACAAAACATTCCCCCTTTCACATCCTCAAACCCCGCAGTGACCTTGCTACTTATTCCTTTGCTTCACAGGTAAGTGACCAATTTTACGTATCTCACGGCTGAATTTACCACTGTCAGTTAAAATTAATCACATATTAAACTATTACTGTCCCTTTATTTTTGTTTGTTACTGAGCATGAGAACTACACTTTTAAGAAGCCTACTTTTTTTTCGGGTGTTGGTTGCGAAATGCATGTTATTAAAAAATATGGCTGAGAACCGCTAGCAACAGGAATACTTTATTCGGTTCGCAGTTTTATGACCACTGGTGTGTATCTTCTCTTTTAGTGTTAAAGCCAGAGAAATGAAATTCCATTTGACAGTACATTCAAACACTATATAGATGTATAAGGCATTAGATAAATGTGAGTACATATTTCTACATAGGGGCCCGTAGTTCATCAAAGCAATGGGCCCTGCGCTACCTAAACCGGCCCTGGTGCTATCAAATAACATCTGATAGAGGAAATGTGTAGCGTATCATACGCGCGATCTATCCGCTTTCAGTCACCGGTGCGGTCGTCGTGTTTGTTTTCACGATGATGGTGGGAGAGGGAGGGGGGGGGGGGGGAGAGAGGATTATGGCAGACTCGCACTGCTGGGTCTACCGGAATTATTTATTTAGTTAATCTTGTTTCCGACACCTTTAAAACTACCCTCATAGTGATATTCTCCATTCATTAAGTGTAGCTTATTAAAAGCGAATCACAATGTCATGACCTGTCGCTTCTTTATGGATTTTTGATATTTGCTGATACACCGACCAGTCACATTAATATGAACACCGCCTGTGTTAGACGTCAACGTGCTTCAACCACTCAGAGAGGGCAAGCGACAGCACTAACGGTGGAGGGTATATAAAGCGTGTCGGACAGTGGGGAGAGACCTGGGAAAACAGTACAGTCGTCCAAATGCGAGAACGGAGCGATTTATCTGACGTCCAAAGGCTATTTGGCCAGGGGTAGAAACATTTCCGCACCGCTATGTTTGTAAACTGTTCACGTCCACCGTGGTTAAAGAATAGCAAAATGACGCTATCCAAACCCGGCGCCGGGGCAACTGTGGTTCATCACGAACCATAATGACAGGGGTGAACGATGGCTGAGATGTGTACGAACGAACAGATCTGCAGCTGTTGAGCAACTGACCTTCCAGGTGAACCAAGAACATACCAACAGTGTTTCCTGAACGACCGTTCAGCGAACGTTGCCACGTACGGGCCTCTGCAGCAGGCGCCTGATTTATGCACTCAAGATGACTGCTGTTCCATTTAGTTATCTCATGGGGCGTAGTATAGTTAAAATCGCATTAGAAACCCACAAGATAATCACAGACATTATGATGGACGGATTGACACCAACTCCGACAGAATATATGTGGAAGAGCATCGCTAAGCATTTTTGTGAAATGTGCAATTATCGTAACAATATAGGAGCTAAGGATGGGAAGCGCATTATTATTCAGGATCTTTTCTTTTGGTCTTCACTGACCGCTCTGTTTCACCACCGGCTTAGTTGGCTATTCCGTTAACATTATCAATTCAGATTTCCTGCGAGGATGATTAAAGAAAACAGGTTTTTGTAAACGTTATGCAGAAACGGATTACTTTTACAACAAGTTTCGTAGTAAGAAAGTCAGACAAACAAAACGATTTATGCTGTTGAAAGTCACAAAATTATGAGGTAATATTAACAACCATACGGACAACTTTAGCTGCCTGCCATTTCTAGACAGAGTAAAATAGTTGTGCCTCCAGCTCGACATAAATGTACCACCAAGTAACAACAGTACGTAACAGACAAGCTGCCGGCTGTTAGAATGACTAGCAGTATTTTCTTCGAATTTGAAGTTTGAATGGACATTGTTGAGTGCCGAGACTGGCTACTCCTATGACAGTGTTAGCAGCGCCTCCCATCACACAGCTCAAATGCGAGCAACGATATTTGGCTTCCTAATGTATACCATGACACTGAATAAAATGAATAATGGTCACATTGTCATGACGTAATGCCATTACCCTTAGCTCACGATGTGTGGTCTCTCAGACCGCGCGAAAATATGCGTACTCGCTCTTCGAGGTAAATTCTAGTGGAATGCGTAAATCGCCAGTTCTATACCGCTTTTGTTGTAGGTTGGATTATCACCTTCTTTGTCTGTTGCTGACACCTGTTAACAAGGTCTTCTAGACCGGGCTTTAGAACCTTTTCTCTTATTATAGTATAATATGTGTTTGCAGAAATGTGACAATTTTATGAATCTGTTAGTATGTAAATACGGGAAAATGTCAGTGATGTAGATCAAGAAATAGACGGAGAAGACGTTGTTGCAATAGCCACTGTTCACAATTCTGCTGGCGAATAAGAGTATCGATCAGAGGAAGATCTTGAGGAGAGTGGTGTTGGGAACCTTCCCGTTTCGTCAACAAAATACTTCAGGTGTTAGTTCACATCAAATGTGCTCTGAGTTGTGATAAAAGAAAATGTAGTGAATGTCAGAGTCGCAGACTTTCTTCCTGTCCTATCGCGTGCAATTTTTACATTTACAGTTTCGTTTAAGGTGAAAATTTATCTCCTACGGAGATACAATAATTTTTCAGAATGTAAAAATCAGTTATTTAACAGTCTGTTTATGTGTACTATTTAAAAAACGGCACGAAAGTATGTGATTTTGTATAATAAAAAACAACATACTACGGGCTTTACTTGTTGTTGTTGTTGTGGTCTTCAGTCCTGAGACTGGTTTGATGCAGCTCTCCATGTTACTCTTCCTGTGCAAGCTTCTTCATCTCCCAGTACCTACTGCAACCTACATCCTTCTGAATCTGCTTAGTGTATTGATCTCTTGGTCTCCCTCTACGATTTTTACCCTCCACGCTGCCCTCCAATGCTAAATTTGTGATCCCTTGATGCCTCAAAACATGTCCTACCAACCGATCCCTTCTTCTAGTCAAGTTGTGCCACAAACTTCTCTTCTCCCCAATTCTATTCAATACCTCCTCATTAGTTACGTGATCTACCCACCTTATCTTCAGCATTCTTGTGTAGCACCACATTTCGAAAGCTTCTATTCTCTTATTGTCCAAACTGTTTATTGTCCGTGTTTCACTTCCATACATGGTTACACTCCATACAAATACTTTCAGAAACGACTTCCTGGCACTTAAATTTATACTCGATGTTAACAAATTTCTCTTCTTCAGAAACGATTTCCTTGCCATTACCATTCAACATTTTATATCCTCTGTACTTCGACCATCATCAGTTATTTTGCTCCCCAAATAGCAAAACTGCTTTACTACTTTAAGTGTCTCATTTCCTAATCTAATTCCCTCAGCATAACCCGACTTAATTCGACTACATTCCATTATCCTCGTTTTGCTTTTGTTGATGTTCATCTTATATCATCGTTTCAAGACACTGCCCATTCCGTTTAACTGCTCTTCCAAGTCCTTTGCTGTTGAAACGTCCCCTTAGAAAAATTATACATGACTGTGCTTAAACTGACACAAAATATTTTTAGCGCAACGCAATCTGACTTTCAAAAACCCCTACAGAAGAATGGCCCTGACTAACATTAACCTATACCTTTCACAAATCGCTTACCTCACAAAAATCTTCGTTACTCGAACTACTGCAATACAGCGAGCGCCACTACTGCCAGCTAAATAAAAGATTCAAACTACGGAAGGCCCTAACTACTGATAGGCATAGTTAGCAAATGAAAGATTTTAATAGAGAACAAACAATGTATTTACCTTAATAGTCATAATTGACATCCAGTCTTACTAATTTCAAAACTCCGCCATCTCTCTCCCCACATCCACCACTACTGGCGGCTCACCTCCAACTGCTCAACGCTACGCGCTGTTAACATCCAGCTGCCGCTGCCCAACACTACAATGGCAGACAACAATGCAAACTAGCCACAGACTGTACACAGCACAGCCAGTGATTTTCATACAGAGCGCTACGTAACGTTGCCAATAAGAAAACATAAACAGCCTACTTACATAGCCCCCATGCTCCCCACAAAAAAATTTTACAAATTGTTTTGGGCACTGGCCAATACAGATTTGAAAAAATTTTTCATAATTACAGTAAGAAAGATATCAAATGCACACACTTCTTGATACAATGTTGGCCAAAAGCTAAAATTTTCTCACAGTCCATAAAGACAGTCCTGATCATTCATCACAGTAACATTGCAGTGTTTTTCTCAAAGTCTGAGCAGTAAAGGAAAATGCACACGGAAGTAGTGGATTTCCATGCAATCTTGAAGAAGTAGTGTTGTCCTTCCAACGGAAAGACACTGCTGACTCTTGACATGCAGACAGGTATTGGTCCACAACAGAGCAAACCCACAGCAGAGTAAGTCGAAATTTTGAAGAGTATTGGTAGGTAGGTCATCACAGAGCAGACCCACTGTAGTCCTGGTGGAGATTACGGTATTGGTGGGCCACCAGAGGCGCAGACCCACTGCAGTCCTTGTAGAAATAATGGTACTGATGAGTCAGCAAAGACGAAGACCCACTGTAGTCCTTGTAGAAATAATGGTATTGGTGGGTCATCAAAGGTGCAGACCCACTGTAGTCCTAGTAGAGACGGCCAGCAGCCATTTGTTGCAAATGTGCAGGTGCACAATCACCATTGAAGAGTCTTGTGGACAATATAGCAAGTCCATAAACCACCACTTGTGCACTCACAAAGTTTTTTAATTGTCCTTAGAACCAGCAATGCTGTTATCCAGTCCCTTGCTGAATTATTAACACACGTGCAAACACTAACAGTCCCTACTTCTCACATATTGTCCATATACCATGACCAACAGAAACGTGTGCAGTGAAATGGAAGTTACAAGTTACTTAATTTGATGAACTGGTGTCAATTACAATTTTATAACATAAGAATACAATTACAAAGGTACAAAATACATCATTAAAGAACATAACAATACAGAGAACGTTTGTAGTACAGGCTTTACAAAAGAATCGAAATAACATATACGTCAGTGTTACAGGAATTATGACATGAGTACATACATAAAAGATCAGAATAACTTTCGAAACATCAACTTCACACATGAGCATTAAAACAAAACAGAATAAATAATGTCTAAACATCTTTACAAAGAAAATAACATAGTATTTGAAAAATTCTACAACATATCTCTTATCAGATAAACACATAAAGACAGGAAAAACACAAATACACAAGAGTGCACAAACACGTGCCAGAATAACACAGGAGGAAAGGACAGGGTTTGTTTTCAGTGTAACATTTGGTACTGCAGTCCAACCCAAAACTTCATTCCATAGATCTTTCGTCTTATTTCAACATTTGTTTCCACCAAAATAATCCTATCCAAGCATGCTTTCTGTATTTATATGTTCACATATTTCTTACCTCATTATTTATTTCCAAGAAAATCCTACCTAAACCTGTTGTCCCTAAACCCTACTTTTTTGATTCATATTCTCTTTCAAAATACTTTTTTTGGCCAAACCATTTTCTTACAGCTTCTCAATGCATTTCTTCCAATTCATCACAACTCGTTCTCTCATATAGCCTACCCCATCTTAAGCTAACTTAAATCTACTGAGCTCAGATGCTAAACTAAGGGACGAACAATGCAGCAGTACAAAACAATTAACACAAACAGCAATGACAAAATATTCAAATTGGCCAAGCAAGCAGCAATATTACAACTAATATTACGCAATGAGCAGCAAACAAGAAAAATAAATCAGTAGTAAAACTGGCTTAACAGAGTAATGTGAAGTGAAATTTAGTAGTACTATGCCTGGCAAACAGCAGAAGCAAATGCAATAAATTATATCTAAACATGACAGAGCTCAAGCAGAAAAATATTACAGTAAAGACAACAATGCAGATAAGGGAAATGTCTATTCACATCTTAATATCTATGTCATTAAAGTGGTGCACCACAACTTATTCTACAAAATAAATTACCAAGTACTTGAAAAGAAAATTATGAATGCAGTTCCTGTGAAGGTAAATGTCCTTTTGTGCTCCCTCATTTTTTTGAAAAAATTATTATTTACTCGATCTGTAGACAGAAAATATTTATATTAGTACATCTATAAAATTTTATTTTAAGCAATGCTGCAGTGCAGCTAGAAACTAGATATTAAACAAAATGAGTAAATAAATACATAAAGCAAGCCATATGGCATTTCTCTCAATTAGCAAGACAATAGCCGTGAAATGTTTCTCATCGTTTCATTAGGCATTTTAGTAAATATCATAAATTAAGAGTTCCACAGTATAATCATATGTTTTCAAATTCGACCGTGTCAATTAGCAAGACAATAGCCGTGAAATGTTTCTCATCATTTCATTAGGCATTTTAGTAAATATCATAAATTAAGAGCTCCACAGTATAATCATTTGTTTTCAAATTCGACCGTGTCGTTTTTTGCGATGCTTTCTACAAAGAAATGTCAATAGCGAGGATAATGGCCTCTTTTTTTTCACCTGTGCCTCTGAAAGGCACTCACTAATGACTTCTTTCCAGGCGACTGTCGCCCATCTGGGTGCCCACGACGCATTACGTGCAGGTGGTCACTTAACTTTCTTACGGAAATATTTACGACAGCAGTTTCTGCTACAGTGACAGTCTCATATAAAAATATTTCACAGGTCAAGAATTTGCGTTACAAGTGTGTAGAAACAAAATCCTATTGATATAACACAGTCCCAAAAATTTTCGTCAGCATTGTAATACATTCACGCATTTACATACATTTCATAACTCTTAAAGTACGATTCTTGGTTTCCAACAAGCTGTTTCACAAACCAGAGTCCCTAACCACTACTCATTATTCCTCACCTTATTCGTCGACACTTCTTCAATATTTCATCATAACAGATACGTAGCATACTCAAATAACTCATATAGCATCAGCTTATTGATCATAAACATACCGCAACAGCATAATACACATAGTCATCGTAATAATAACATCATAACACCTCAGTCAACTCTCAAAATCGTCGTAGCTTCCTCCAATAATTTCAAAACCTAAAAAAAAAACTCTGCTCATGTCAAAAGTGTCATCTGCCTCAAACGTACTTTAAAAATCGTGATCCCATACCAAATATATCATTCAAAGCTCTCATAATATCACAATGGGTCCGAAAAAATATGAACAGTTCACAAAGTACAGACAAAATACAATTTCGTAAGTGTGAAGTTACCCAACTGTGTAATTGCGTAAACATGTCACTGATGTAGTAAAAAAAAAGTTTATCTCTCAGTTAAATGATCAGACAGCTGTGTAATTTGTGTGTTAGAGAAATATGGTACCGATGTGTAAAGTTGTATAAGCAAATACCATATTAGCCAGGACTCCTTGTGCTTGCCAAACACGTGGTACACAAAGTAAGCGTGTACCCCCCTGAGGATTAATGTAATTATACCCTCAGGTGTTACAGATTACAGCAATGGAATGAAATGTATCACGGAAAACCTTTGTATCATTGTACTTCAAATATCTTTAAAAATAAATGATTTAAGTGCAAAATTAATCACTCAAATACGTGTCCTGTAGCGCTAAATGTGCATCTTGTTGCAACATAATCTCTGTGGAAGTGTCGTAGTTATCGTCCTCCGAAAGCTAAGTTCTGCAGAAGTCAATGTACTTATCTCATGATAAACAAAAGTGAAATGCTTTGCGTATAGATATCTTAGTTATTACACTTATTGCCGTGATGAAGAAAGTACTGTGCTGTAACGTATTGTTGTGCTACGGAAAAGGCTGTCTCATTGTAGCTATACCACAAAAGTTACTACTAAAACATGTTTTACTTTCCAGAATAATTCAGAAAAAACTGTGCAGATATAAAACAGATACACCGCAAAAGCAACATTGTAAGTTGTCACTCATTAGTAGCATCGTGATAAAAATCGTGTAGCTGTCACATAAACTAACCACTGTGTCATCTGGTATCTCACAGAAAGTACTTTAAATCCAGAATGTATTTTCAAGTAAACCAAAATGTTGCATGAAAATCTCATTAGCAGTGCCGGTATACGTGTAGCTGTCACATAAACTAACCACTGTGTCAAGTATGTGAGCCTTATAGTCGTTATGTAATCGAGCAACTAACAAGCAAGCATGTACACACACAATAACACTGTGTCGTCTGTTCACAATAACAATGCATTCATAATTCCTGTTGAAATAAGTTCTCTTGGTTCTTGACTGGATATTTAACTACAAACATTGTTGCATGTTAACAGTTTCTCAGTGTGACAAGCATACTAGTAATGTAAAGTGAAAAGTTATATGGCAAAGACAAAGTTAAGAAGCAGATTATCTTTCAATAAACAGTTTTACATGTGAAATGTGGTGCAATCCTTTACTCTTCCTAGTACGCAGAGTTTCAACTTCAACGCAGTTATCATGTCGTATACGTCGGTAAAGAATACTGGAATTTTTCTCAAGGTTAGCGTCTATGTTATTTTTCTCTGAGCCAGCCGGCGCACCCGACTGCCTGCGGTGCGAGTCATTGTCT
The DNA here is from genome assembly GCF_023898315.1 of Schistocerca nitens. Lineage (NCBI taxonomy): Eukaryota > Metazoa > Arthropoda > Insecta > Orthoptera > Acrididae > Schistocerca > Schistocerca nitens. The sequence continues at coordinate 405,430,730 of NC_064618.1, forward strand.
GTTTCTTTGTTGGCGCGCGTCGTTATTGGGGTTAGGAGACCTAACTTCTACAAATTCACCTTGCCCAGAGGGCCCAGCCCTGTTTAAATCCCGCCAGTTCTGATGAAATTCAGGTCTGTCGTTATGATTATATTGTCTGTCGTCATGTCGGTAGTTTCTGTAGTTTCTTTCTTGTCAGTTAAGTGGTGGAGAATTTCTCCCTGAATCGTAACTGCGCGGTGGACCATTGCATCCAAAGTTATTCTGTCTCCCTTGATAATAATTATTGTGGTTACCAAATTGTCTGTTTCTCTGATTGTCTCTGTGATAGTCACTACCGCGGAGAGGTGATCTTTCCCTGTAACTGTTATTACTCTGCCAGTGGTTGTCATATGGGCGGCGTCCGTTTTGGTAACGATTTGCGTTGTAAGAATAGACTTGTCGTGTCCAGTTATTGTTTCTGTCGTCACGGAATTGTGACGGATGTGACCTGTACTGATTGTTTTCCTGTTTTCGCATCCCGCGACTGTCTGTGTCGATTTCTAATTCTTGTAAGAGTCCCTGAAAAGCTTCAATGTCGTCTTTGCAACGCCCTGCCAAAATAATATTTCTTAAATGTTCAGGCAATTTCATTAAGCAAATGCGGATGAGTTCTGAGGGGCTGTATGGGTTTGAAAGTTACTGATTCTTAGGCAACATGTCTTCAAAATATTTGACAAGACTGGAAAATTCAGATTGTTCAAAGTGTTTCATCATCATGATGCTATGTTTTACTCGGTCTTGTGTAGCTTGAGACCAATATGCTGAGAGGAAGGCATGGTAAAATTCTCCTTCATTGTGACAATCGTGAATGACTGATCGCATTCTTACAGCTGGTTCATTCTCTAAATAGCCACACATAAATTCTAATCTGTGTTCTAACGACCAGTCTGGAGGAAAACAATGAGAGAATTGATGAAGCCACGCTTGTGGATGAATGTCGTTGCCGGAATTCTTAAATGTTTTGAATTTACGTGTAGTAATAAACAGCATATAGTCAAAGTCATCATGTCGGCGAGTCGCATGTCGGTCATTGTTACGTCGTTTCGGTGGTTCCATTTCAAAATTCGGTGCACCTTGCCAATTTCTTTCATAAATTCCGTAATGCGCTGTGTTATTATTTTGTGGCTGTTCCGTATTTCTATGTCCCTCTTCCCGTATTGGGGTGCGAGTGTCATCTGAAATACGTAATTCTTGTATTACTTGTGCCAACTGATCTTGCACTTCCCAGATTTCTCTTTTGTACTGTGTATTGATTTGATTTTGATTTTTTTGAATTTTCTAATTTCTTCATACTCTTCAGTGTCAGTGAAGGCTACAGGTGTTGTGTCATTCAGATCATCATCTACCTTTGTAGATAAGTTAGTGAACTGATCTGAAAGTTCGGCTACTTTATCCGATAGTGAAATTATTTCCTCTGTATGTTTTTCTGACCCAAGTTTCAGAGTGTCCATTTGTGTTGAAATCGTATCTACTGTGTCCTTTAAGTTTTCCTGAGTTTTTGCAAGTTGCGTAACCGTATCGGTAGATGCAACTGAGTCGATTTTAGCTTGCAAGGTCTCATGATTTTTCATGAACAATAATTTGGAGTTCTTTTATGGCTGCTTCGTGATTCTGTAATGCATTTTCATGCCGCGAAAAAATAGGTTGAAAATGCTCAAAAATTTGTGTTTTTACGTCATTACAGGCTTTTTGACATTTCGATTCAATGTTATGTAACTCAGTAGTTAAATCTTCACGTGTTTGTTCAAGAGTTTGTTCCAATGAGTCTACCTTTTGAAGCTGTTGCTGTGTTTGTCTCTGGTGTTGTTCCATTGTGTCTAACTTTTGAAGATTTTTTTCCGTTGTGTCTAACTGTTGCTGTGTTTGTCTCTGATTTTGTTTCATTTGCTGCATTAATTGCAATAATAATGTATTAGTGTCTGGAATCTGTTCCTCTATGCTTTTCGGCAGTGCATTTGCACCGGCAACATTTACATTTTGACGAGCAGAAAATGTGTCTTGACTTATTTGAGAAAACGGTGAGGGCCCAAAACCTGAGTCTACAGTATTTGCAATATTGTGTTATGTCATTTCGGATTCCTGAGGCGAGCTGTTGCCGACCGATCGATCGATAATGCTTCCCTGTTCACTAATTGTTCCACTGTCTACGCCATTATTTGCCGCCCGCTCCATTTCCCTATGCACGATTACCAAATTACCACTTTGAATGTCTGTTAATTCATTACACAGTGGTGCTGATGAGCTACGCTCGTCGTCACTATTATTTCTCAGTTTACTTTGTAGCCTAGTGTTACGTTTTTCACACGCCATTATTGTCACAATATTTCACACGATAACACAGAAAAGCACAATTTGAAGAGCAAAAATAAGAGAACACATTAACATAACACTGAAAATAATATCTAGTTAATTGCAGCTGCGAAATACTTGGTGCAAATCTACATGCATGCCATAACTGTTTTACTGTACAACAATGAAAGACTGCAACTACAAAGGAGATTTTCTCTACAATTATGCGCTAGCAATAAACAAAAGCTACACTAATTACATAAACTACAAGAAAAAAATCAGAAGATTCCAGTGACGTATCCTGGCAGGGTCGCCATATGAAACGTGCCCTTAAAAAAATTATACATGACTGTGCTTAAACTGACACAAAATATTTTTAGCGCAACGCAATCTGACTTTCAAAAAACCCTACAAAAGAATGGCCCTGACTAACATTAACCTATACCTTTCACAAATCACTTACCTCACCAAAAATCTTCGTTACTCGAACTACTGCAATACAGCGAGTGCCACTACTGCCAGCTCAATAAAAGATTCAAACTACGGAAGGCACTAACTACTGATAGGCATAGTTAGCAAATGAAAGATTTTGATAGAGAACAAACAATGTATTTACCTTAATAGTCATAATTGACATCCAGTCTTACTAATTTCAAAACTCCGCCATCTCTCTCCCCACGTCCACCACTGCTGGCAGCTCACCTCAAACTGCGCAACGCTATGCGCTGTTAACATCCAGCTGCCGCTGCCCATTTCATCTTCATCTACATCCTCTTCCATTTCCATAATATTGTCCTCAAGTACATCGCCCTTGTATAAACCCTCTATATACTCCTTCCACCTTTCTGCCTTCCCTTCTTTGCTTAGAACTGGGTTGCCATCTGAGCTCTTGATATTCATACAAGTGGTTCTCTTCTCTCCAAAGGTCTCTTTAATTTTCCTGTAGGCAGTATCTATCTTACCCCTAGTGAGACAAGCCTCTACATCCTTACATTTGTCCTATAGCCATCCCTGCTTAGCCATGTTGCACTTCCTGTCGATCTCATTTTTGAGACGTTTGTATTCCTTTTTGCCTGCTTCATTTACTGCATTTTTATATTTTCTCCTTTCATCAATTAAATTCAATATTTCTTCTGTTACCCAGTGCAACGAAATCAGTGAGGAGTATTTAAGCAACACTAAAATAGTTGTGTAAATGAATGTAATATAACTTAAATGACAATTTTCAAATGGTTTATCTCGTAAATCTCAGATTAAAGATAGAGTCCCAGAGAGGACATCGCGTAATATAACTTACTGAAAAGTCACCACGTGAGTTAAGAAAAGCAAAACCTGTGCTTTTTCCGTTGCCTGACCGGACCGCTCACGAAATTTGAGCTGGTCATTTGCAGTGTCAATCATATCAATTTCATCTTAGTAAAATTTGCATTCTCTTTTCGTGAGCTGTGAATAAAATGTTTAAAAGGGAAACAGTAACAACTGCTAACACATCCATTAACATCCGCCGCCCCTTAAAATATGACGCCCTAGGCAGCTGCCTAGAACGCTAAGGCCTAAATACGCCTTTGCACAACCGTCAGTTTTACAATCTGTGCTCGACAAAACCGGTGGCGCAATAGACCAAACAATGAAGATACAATGAAGGTTTTCACGACCGGATGGTACTGTTGTTGATAATTCTTCCGTGTTATATGGCCGTGGTCCATGGAATTCTTCTATTCAGTCGGCAGGACTCAGCAGGACCAGCCATACCTCTGAGGATGTCCAACGTAGTATTGGACCAAACGTTAGAAATAGAAGAATTCCATGGACCACGGCCATATAACCCGGAAGAATTTACAACAACAGACAATGAAGACCAAAAAGAGGTCAATACGGGAAACAATTCGTATGGCCAGAAATTTTTGTACAGTGTACAGTGTAAAGTTTCTCTGGAATACCTCGAAATCCATGATTTCTAGCGAAAATATATCCCAGGCAAAATGTAACTACGTTAAATTTCCCGCAAAAAATGGCCTATTCATTTCTTCTGTAGGACTAACAGTTTGCGCACAGAGACCGAGAGAATACTGACATTCGCGCAACGCCCATGCGCTGTAGCTTATGTGGGTTTTTGCAAGCCAGTTTGAGGCAGATCACAAGTGTCTTACATAGCGTTGCCACCCGTCCCGATATATCGAGGCAGCAACCGTTATGGTCCTTCTTGTCCCGACATCCCGACAAGACTCAATTTTGTCCGGATTTTTCAGAATACTGTTACGAGCTTAGCTCAAGTGCTGAAGCAATGCCCTCTGTTGGCGCAACATGTAAGTGCGGCCTCCGTTAGTTTTACTTACGTCAACAAGTTTATGTTGACAAGGTCGTCTCACGCATGATGATGCGTGTTGTGTAACCTGTATCGACGATGCAAGCACTTTCTAGATCTAGCGCCGTCATTCTAGAAAAGATCAGACTTCTCGAGCAGCAAGGGACTGGAACTGTTTAAGCAGCGCCACGCGGAAGAATCGGACGGTTCCCATCTGAATCTAATCGTAATACGAACTGCAAGAGCAAGTTAGTGATTCTTTCTAAACGTAATACGAACAACAAGTGCATGTTAATGTTTGAAGGATTTACTGTGGGTATATAGTGCGTGAAGTGTATAGTAACGTGTACTTCCATGCCTAAAGGGTTAAGTCTTCTGCTTACCGTCGAATAAACTTACAATACCTTACGAAAATGCCTAAGGCTCTGAGCATTATGGGACTTAACTTCTGAGGTCATCAGTCCCCTAGAACTTAGAACTACTTAAACCTAACCAACCTAAGGACATCACACGCATCCATGCCCGAGGCAGGACTAGAACCTGCGACTGTAGTGGTCGCGCGGTTCCAGACTCTAGCAACTAGAACCGCTCGGCCACCGCGGCCGGCAAAATGCCTAAGGATGGAAAGAGAAAGTGACACTTTTCGGATGGTAACACAAAAGAGTGGTCTTTTGTCAAGGAAGGACGTACGAATCAGGAAGCATTGTTTGAGATTTGTAGCTGTTTCATCTCAGTAGCTCACAGAAGTAAGCTGATATGAGGCATCGCATTTCTACGAAGAATCATACAAATAGATTCGTGGTGGCATCGACTCAAAGCTTATTTCTACATAAATGATTAAAAAAAATACCCAGAAAGAACTGCTCGTTGCTACTGTAGAACTAACAACAATTTATAAAGTTGTCAAGCGTAATCAATTTTTTTCAATTCTCTTGACTGCACCGTAAAACTGAATGCCGCAGTGTATCCTGCAGTCTACAGCCAGCACCAAAGCTACAGCGACTGTTAAAAATATTCTCGCACCACACTCTGTTTCCTAATGCATAAAGCTATAGCAAGAAGTTTAATTTCACGGCATAGGCACCGACGCATCGAACCACAATGCTGAAAAGATGTTGCCTTTAGTTGTTCAATGCTTTACCGTTAGATTCGCTGAAAAACGAAACATCGGAGACAATTGTGAAGCTTTGCCCAGGCACTTTAAGGTTGCTTGATCTCGGGGAGGGGACCGAACACCGAGGCCGTCGTTCCAATCGGATGAGGGAAGGATGGGTAAGGAAATCGGCCGTGTCCTTTCACGGTAACCATCCCGTTATTTGCCTGAAGCGATTTAGGTGACACTTTAAGACAACCGGTAATTCCATTAGGTAAATTAAACAATTTTTGTGGAGACAGTACCAATACCAACGTCGGAGAGCTTGATCGACGCGGCCAGCAGAATGTTTTCATCTAATTAAAGAAAAACTAGGAAAATGTAGAAAGAATTGGATCCCCTGCCCATAATCTTCACAATACTGTAGTATTATTTGTGGACATTAAAATAACCGTCATGAAATATTTAGTTATTTTTCAGTGTACACGGTAAGGACAGAGAAGCTCAAAGAGTTCTGCTCATACGTCGATGTCAATCATCAGACTCTTCTATCTCACTCAAAAACAAGATAGCTGTCGTTAAAGCCGGCAGTTGAGAGAATTCTTAAGCTCTGGATTTCATTAAAACAATTTATCGACGCCGAAGAGAGGCCATCTACAATAATTTCACATTTTTTTCGTTTGTCCGATCAGTGAAATTTACTTCATATTTCTGCAGTTAAGCTTGTCTCTGTTTGAAAAAATATAAAAAGCGTGGAGAAGAATAAAGTCTCGATAACTGAAATAAGAAATACATTAATCTACACTCAGAGATATCTGAATGAAAGAAAGACTTCCGGTTTTATTGACATTCAAAACCAAGATGAAAATGAACAAATTAAATAATGAGAACCCTAGCCAAGAAATAATTCATTTGATTTCGAAATTTGAGGAAGAGACAATGGCTTTCTGTACCACAGCATTTGATTACTTAGAGGAATGGGCTATTTCTTTTACTGAATATCAAGTATTTCATTGAATTACGCTTTCGGAAGCCCCAGATTGGGTGATAATTGAAAATTCTATTATGTACGTGTCTAAAAATTGTTCAAGATTTCAGGCGACATTTGTTTTCAGAAATATATCTATCTGAAGAGATTTTTAGAAACTAAGCATGACTCGGAAGAATGGAAGTCTAAACATTCAGTGGAATGGATTCACTTTCTTAAGGAAACAGAAAATCTGAACGCAAATGCCAGGTGCTAAAATTATGCGTGTATTTGTTTCCTGTTCCCGCACGCAAGGCCGATGTGGAAAGAGTATTTTCGTTGATGTCGGCCCCGTGGACTGACAAAAGAAATCGACTGCTGTCAGCTACTGTGGAATTAATCTTACAGTGCCAGTTAAACAACAAGCTGCATTTCACGGAGTTTTATTAATAAGTGAAAGAGAAAAGAGACCTGCTGAGAAAGGTGAACTCTTCCGAAAGATATGGTGTACCAGCTACTTCTGCCGCAACAAGTTCCATGTAATTGTGTTCTAAATAAAAAGTAATTACATTAAATAAATTTTTACTTCATTTGTACGCTCCCATCTCAGTGCCCCGACGAGGTCCCAGCTAGACATGGCGACCCTAACATTACATCAAATTGTTCGTGTCGACTTCCTCTACGCCACTGTCGTACGATGTAAACATTTATCGTGTACACTCTGCACATCTGAATGAACTAATATAATATTTTTTGCAAATGTTGGACTATACAGCGCGAACCAGAGCTCCGTCGACAGACTTTCAGAGAGAGTTCACAGACCTGAGTATTTTGGTATAAGAGGCTCACGATGTCTGGCGGCTCGTTACAGAGTAATAATGCAATTATAGTACATGTGGTTTGTTACTTTTCGGCAGTCCTTCTTTCTGTGTAAATACTTCCACAACAGTGAAGAAGCCTGTAATATACAATCACCATAACGTCCAAAACAAAACACAGGGCAATGGGCACAACCCACAGACCGACAGAGAAGTAATGCTTGTTCGCATCGAGAAGTACGCAGGCTCTATAATGCTGGATCGGCAGAAATATTAGCATTATGTGCTTTGTAATTATTTTCTCTTTTATCATCATGTGTTCCATGTTCGAAATCTTCATCACTCTATCTTATTGCTAGAATGTAACTTATATTTCTGGCTCTATTATTTCAAATTGTCCTTGAGAACTGATACGGAATTAGTAGCAGCAAGCACCTTCGTTTCACATATTACTATCAATTACGTTATCACGAATCTTGTAAGCGTTTATTACGTCCAGTGTGTCTGTTTTTACTTTCGCGTATGCTACGTCTGCAGCAGTGCGTTGCAGTTGTTAGGGCGGCCAACAGATGGCACTGTCAACGCCTCTTGGAACACAAATTTACAAGTATGCTTCTAGAACTACGTTACATAGTCTCGCCTTGTTCTGCCCGCACGTCCAGCGCCATTCGGCAGCCAATGCATTGAGATTCTGCGGGCGGAGCAGTGATTTGACTGCCGTCGCTACGGAAACAGTATAGTTTCGTTGCGCCGCTCTACTATGACATTCAGTGAAGCCATACGGTGGGTGTCACAGTAGGAATGCCAAGCATTCAGGGACGTGACTGGAACGATCATTCGAAGCAAAGCAATCCATTGAACCCGGGCTCTAAAATGCATAATTAAGAAGTATGAGTACTTTTTCATCTTTTATACTGTGTAACAAATCTCTTCTACTTGCTTCCCATATTTTTGGATTAGGTTGTATGCGCCAAAACAAGAAAAAATTCTTTAGTAAACATGGGCTCTGCTTAACAGCTGTGAGCACTTCCGCAGCAGCGGAAATGTGTTTCACAGTTGCGAAGATGAAGACATGCTCACAGCTCTTAAGTTATGCCTTTTAGAGCCAAATGTTCATCGGACTTTTTTTTTTCTAGAGTTTTTTGCTGCGAATGATCGTTCCTGTCATATCCCTGAATACTGCCCATTCCTCCTGGTACGCACTTTATAAGGTGAATATCGGCTAACTCTTCATCATCAAAGAAACCTCTACTTACTGCTGTGAGTCGTTAACATACAACTAACAAAGCCGGAAAAACAAACCTGAGACAGAACAAAGCAAAACTGAATGCAAGCTTGAGGAGTGAAGTGAGTTACTGTTAGCAACAGAACATACTGTGAGTGAATGGAACTAGTTTGTTTCCAAAAAGACACGTAGTGCATACCGTTGGCATTTGCACTGCTGTGCACGATTTACAGTGCAATACAGTCGCAGGGCGGGGCAAATAAAAGTGTACTGGACGATTGGAAACGACTGGACATAAATGTGTGCGTATAACCACATCATGTGTACGCCAGCCACGCGATCCATACCGGTTCAGAACGTAGTAGTGCGGACTGTGTCAGTGAGAGTGGAGCAGAGCAAAGGGGACAATGGTACTAACAGTGGAGCAGCGAGTGTTCGTTGTGGAAAGTTATGTGGCAACAGAGTCGTGTAAACGGCGTGATCAGTTGTTTGTTGACAAATTTAAAAGTGTCGAAGTGCCGGCAAACAATACCCTGCACTGCTTAGTCCGAAAAAGCGTCAGACGGTATCTGTTTTGAACAAGTCAAAAAAACATTCCGAATCGTGCCAGCACACCGGAAAATGCGGTTGCAGAGCACCAGAAAATGCTTCAGAGTCCTACCAAATCAACCAAACGCCTGTTTTAAGAGACCGGCATATCCCATCGATCATGCGGACGAATACTTCACCTGGACCTGCACATGCGACCCTCCCGAGTGTCTGTTGTCCATGCATTAAAACCACCAGATGCTCTTCAGCGTCTCCAGTTTTGTGACTGGCTGTTCACTGACATAATGATGGATGACTTGAACATGGATCTGTTCTTTATGAGCCGGAGAATACACATTTTATAAGAATTATTTGGTCCAGGAAACACTTTTGCGATCACGGTTGCGATTTAGACGGTATTCGCGTAACTGATTAAAAGTTATCGTTTCCGAAAGACGCAGGTTCGATTAAAGCTGTGTGCACGTATGCGCGTATAATGAAAATATTCATAACACGTCGCGTAACAAAAAGAAACATGCGAATCACAACCGTGATCAAACGAAGAAAATATATGGTAACATAAATGTTCTTCGCTGTTATTCAGGACAGGCTCAGATTAGACTTTGCAATTTTTAGTTATAGGGAATCACAAGACGTTACACTTTAGAGATATTTGTTTTGAATAACTTGTATTTACCTTCTCTCTCTCTCCTTTTTACAGCCTTTATACCTTCACATCGATTAAGAAACTTTTCCTTCTCTGCCGACCAGTACGAGAACAAAATTCAGACTCTATAAAATGTCTTACATCGAATTATTACATGCTTAACCCTTAACAATCATACATCGTTTCGTAGAACAAACAATGCTAATTTATTCCGTGCACTAGAGAGTCTTTGATACACTGAGCACAAAAATGAAAATAATAAAGTTATAATTACATTTTTAATATCATGAATACTTCTTTAAATCACGAAAATAAGGTTTGACATCTTCGTAATATTAATTTTCAACGTTGTAGCACTACAAACCGCAGAACACTCAGTTCATTTTCGACTGGCCAGCAATGTAACGTGAGCGTTATTTAAACAAATGACGTTTTATTCAGTAACAGTGCTGGTAAGTAACTGCAAACTTTCAAATTTGAATTCAGTGAGATGTTAACTCCGATAATGGTAAGTTATATATTTAGCATAGAAGAAACGATTTCAAAGACCAGGGACAAAATAACAAGGATAAACCCACAGGTAAAACTTGACTTCAAGGATATCATTCATCTACATAGATTGAAACCAGGTGATTCAGGTTAACAAACAAATTAGGGCCTAGCTGAAGTTCCACAGACAATGCCGACATGTTAATAGGGAAGACAGTTGCAGACGGCTCTCCAGCCCCATAATTCTGGTCAAGCTGTCGTTCATTAAAAGGTAATGCAATTGTTTCTGTACAGCCTGAAACAGACTGGTGAGTATATCCAGTACACTTGTCGCAGGATTCGGTCCAGGAAACTTGTGCACGTATGTTCTCGCTGACTGGTGCAACGTCACTCCATTCTATCTCCGCTCGCACTGCACTCCGTGCCCGTCGTTGTTGTTGTCGTCTTCAGTCCTGAGACTGGTTTGATGCAGCTCTCCATGCTACTCTATCCTGTGAAAGCTTCTTCATCTCCCAGTACCTACTGCAACCTACATGCTTCTGAATCCGCTTAGTGTATTCATCTCTTGGTCTCCCTCTACGATTTTTCCCCTCCACACTGCCCTCCAATGCTAAATTTGTGATCCCTTGATGCCTCAGAGCATGTTCTACCAACCGGTCCCTTCTTCTTGTCAAGTTGTGCCACAAACTCCTCTTCTCCCCAATTCTATTCAATACCTCCTCATTAGTTATGTGATCTACCCATCTTTAGCATTCTTCTGTAGCACCACGTTTCGAAAGCTTCTATTGTCTTCTTGTCCAAACTATTTATCGTCCATGTTTCACTTCCATACATGGCTACACTCCATACCAATACTTTCAGAAACGACTTCCTGACACTTAAATCTATACTCGATGTTAACAAATTTCTCTTCTTCAGAAACGCATTCCTTGCCATTGCCAATCTACATTTTATATCCTCTGTACTTCGACCAACATCAGTTATTTTACTCCCCAAATAGCAATACTCCTTTACTACTTTAAGTGTCTCATTTCCTAATCTAATTCCCTCAGCATCACCCGACTTAATTCGACTACATTCCATTATCCTCGTTTTGCTTTTGTTGATGTTCATCTTATATCCTCCTTTCAAGACTTTGTCTATTCCGTTCAGCTGCTCTTCCAAGTCCTTTGCTGTCTCTGACAGAATTACAATGTCATCGGCGAACCTCAAAGTTTTTATTTCTTCTCCATGGATTTTAATACCTACTCCGAGTTTTTCTTTTGTTTCCTTTACTGCTTGCTCAATATACAGATTGAATAACATCGGGGAGAGGCTACAACCCTGTCTCACTCCCTTCGCAACCGCTGATTCATTTTCATGTCGCTCGACTCTTATAACTGTCATCTGGTTTCTGTAAAAATTGTAAATAGCCTTTCGCTCCCTGTGTTTTACCCCTGCCACCTTTAGAATTTGAAAGAGAGTATTCCAGTCAACATTGTCAAAAGCTTTCTCTAAGTCTACAAATGCTAGAAACGTAGGTTTACCTTTCCTTAATCTTTGTTCTAAGATAAGTCGTAGGGTCAGTACTGCCTCAGGTGTTCCAACATTTCTACGGAATCCTAACTGATCTTCCCCGAGGTCGGCTTCTACCAGTTTTTCTATTCGTCTGTAAAGAATTCGAGTTAGTATTTTGCAGCTGTGGCTTATTAAACTGATTGTTCGGTAATTTTCACATGTTCAACACCTGATTTCTTTGTGATTGGAATTATTATATTCTTCTTGAAGTCTGAGGGTATTTCGCCTGTCTCATACATCTTACTCACCAGATGGTAGAGTTTTGTCAGGACTGGCTCTCCTGAGGCCGTCAGTAGTTATAATGCAATGTTGTCTAATCCCGGGGCCTTGTTTCGAATCAGGTCTTCACACAATATCATATCTCTCATTTCGTCTTCATCTACATTCTCTTCCATTTCCAGAATATTGTCCTCAAGTACGTCGCCCTTGCATAGACCGTCTATGTACTCCTTCCACCTTTCTGCTTTCTCTTCTTTGCTTAGAACTGGGTTCCCATCTGAGCTCTTGATATTCATACAAGTGGTTCTCTTTTCTCCAAAGGTCTCTTTAACTTCCCTGTAGGCAGTATCTATCTTACCCGTAGTGAGATATGCCGCTACTTCCTTACATTTGTCCTCTAGCCATTCCTGCTTAGCCATTTTGCACTTCCTGTCGATCTCATTTTTGAGACGTTTGTATTCCTTTTTGCCTGCATCATTTACTGCATTTTTATATTTTCTCCTTTCATCAATTAAATTCAATATTTCTTCTGTTACCCAAGGATTTCTACTAGCCCTCATCTTTTTACCTATTGATCCTCTGCTGCCTTCACTACTTCATCCCTCAGAGCTACCCATTCTTCTTCTACTGTATTTCTTTCCCCCATTTGTGACAATTGGTCCCGTATGCTCTCCCTGAAACTCTGTACAACCTCTGGAATAATCAGTTTGTCCAGATCCCATCTCCTTAAATTCCCACCTTTTTGCAGTTTCTTCAGTTTTAATCTACAGCTCATAACCAATAGATTGTGGTCAGAGTCCACATCTGCCCCTGGAAATGTCTTACAATTTAATACCTGGTTCCTAAATCTCTGTCTTACCATTATATAATCTATCTGATACCGTCTAGTATTTCCAGGATTCTTCCATGTGTACAACCTTCTTTTATGATTCTTGAACCAAGTGTTAGCTATGATTAAGTTATGCTCTGTGCAAAATTCTACCAAGCGGCTTCCTCTTTCATTTCTTCCCCCCCCAATCCATATTCACCTACTACGTTTCCTTCCATTCCTTTTCCTACTATCGAATTCCTGTCACCCATGACTATTAAATTTTCGTCTCCCTTCACTACCTGAATAATTTCTTTTATCTCATCATACATTTAATCAATTTCTTCATCATCTGCAGAGCTAGTTGGCATATAAACTTGTACTATTGTAGTAGGTGTGGGCTTCGTGTCTATCTTGGCCACAATAACGCGTTCACTATGCTGTTTGCAGTAGCTTACCCGCACTCCTATTTTTTTATTCATTACTAAACCTACTCCTGCATTACCCCTATTTGATTTTGTATTTATAACCCTGTATTCACCTGACCAAAAGTCTTGTTCCTCCTGCCATCGAACTTCACTAATTCCCACTATATCTAACTTTAACCTATCCATTTCCCTTTTTAAATTTTCTAACCTACCTGCCCGATTAAGGGATCTGACATTCCACGCTCCTATCCGTAGAACGCCAGATTTGTTTCTCATGATGACGACGTCCTCTTGAGTACTCCCCGCCCGGAGATCCGAATGGGGGACTATTTTACCTCCGGAATATTTTACCCAAGAGGACGCCATCATCATTTAATCATACAGTTTAGCTGCATGCCCTCGGGAAAAATTACGGCTGTAGTTTCCCCTTGCTTTCAGCCGTTCGCAGTACCAGAACATCAAGGCCATTTTGGTTAGTGTTACAAGGCGAGATCAGTCAATCATCCAGACTGTTGCCCCTGCAATTACTGAAAAGGCTGCTGCACCTCTTCAGGAACCACACGTTTGTCTGGCCTCTCAACAGATACCCCTCCGTTGTGGTTGCACCTACGGTACGGCCATCTGTATCGCTGAGGCACGCAAGCCTCCCCACCAACGGCAAGATCCATGGTTCATGGGGGGGGGGGGGGGTGTCAGCATAGCTGAAATTCGAATACGAGGACAAAGCGTACCTCACCACTCGTTTCAAGCAAACTCATGTGACAGTGTTAAACATACACCATGCATGTATCACTTAATAATTTGCACTGAACAATTCTGACAAGTTAAAGTTATGAAAAATAATAAACACAATTCAGCATCTAAATATTGTGTTAAAAAAAGTCTCTACTGACTAAGCAAAGATTACACGTACGCGCAGTGATTTACTATTTACAAAGACAGAAAGACACAACGAATAAAACAGTGATGTCAGAAAAAATAAGCGGATCTCGTAGGCGCTGTAGCTATATAGTAGCAAAGTGGTCCAACTACTACAGTCCATCCGTAAGTTCTATTCCAGAAGCTAAATTTTCTTGCAAATCAAAATATCCGTTGTGATCACAGGCAGAAATTCATCACCTGTTTGTAAGTGAACACTGCGGATTCACAAGACATTTAAAGTCTCAGAAAACTATTGAAAATGTAACGAAGTACTTCTCACTATTATTACTTCAAAGGAGTCTTGCAGTAAGAGGTCTCATTTGCAACTGTTACTCAACCGATTTGTATTATATAAACTAATCCGGCCAGTGTTCTTTCTTCTTTCACTTTTGTACCCTCATGATTCAACTAAGATTTGAAACTTCAGGTAAAAACATTCATTTTGTTGTAGTTTCTAAACTAAAAGCACTGCACTATTGGACAAGTTCGTCAGTAGTTCACTGTCAAATCTGGTTATACTTATAGACAAAAGTAATACAGTACGATGATGGAATGAAGCAATAATAGACTGTTTTTACATAAATTCTCCATTATTTAGGCAATAACTGATGTTGGGTAACTGTCTTCAGGTATTTACTTTGGTGTTTTCTACAAGATCCGTGCCATCAATAATATGACATCTGCTGCTGTGCTGCATGAAATGAATATTCCATTTGTGCCAGTTTTGATGGTTAAATCTAATTATGTCTATCAAGAAAGTTTATGTGTATATATTACACTCGATGTTAGATATTCCTGGACAAGAATTGCACAGAAAATTTGGACCGAATACACAAATCCATAATTTAGATTAAGGGATTGTAGGAGTCAAGCTTCGCCAAAAGTGTCAGTAATAGCAATTTTCCAATTACAAATCTATACATTTTGACAATCAGTCACAAATGAATTAAGACAGTTTATACTGTTCTCCCCAGCCTACGATCACCGCCAAAGCTCTTGGCCTGTAATAGAATGGACATGGCAAATATGTGGTCAATAAAATTTTCTAGAAGATCTGAATAAATATGGAAAGGAATTGAAAGGAAGGAGAAATGTATAATGTACATATTTATCTGAAAAACTAATTTCAGTTTGCTTTTAAATTCAGGCGATCTGTCGTTTTATTGAAATTCACTCGACGTGTTTAGTTACGTTTAATGTCCTCTGTCACGCTATTCCGCGTTAAAGCGGTTAAATACTTAAAATATTTACTCTAGAAAAGCGCGCCACCGAAACTCTGCATACAAGTCAATAACCACATGCATCACGGAGTCCTCTTGAAGGGGTTTGGCGTTTTTCTCTCATCTGTAAATATGTGTACTCTTCGTTAATATTAGAGGCCAATGGCAAACCTGTTGTTTTTTGTTTGCGGTATGACACAAACGTGCGATGCATGTGACGTGGAACTTCTCTTTATTACTGCAGTGAAACAGAGCCTGTCTCTGGTTCCTGGCGCTGTCGACACTGGGACACCTGCCTCCACTCTCGCCGGATTCCTTTCTCTGCGTCCGGTGTACCGAGCATGGAGTTGTGATGGAAAAGTTGAAATGATGACGTGGCATTGATGGCCGGGAATCCGAAGCCGGGGAAGTTCGGCTACCGATTTGCAAGTACTTTCAGTTGACGCCATATTGGGCGACTAGTGTGTCGATGATGATTAAATGACGATGAGGACAACACAACATCCAGTTAGCGAGTGGAGAACCCGGCTAAGGGGACGGACAGTCGTGTCACTCATTGATCCGTGAGAGATTGCACAGGAGCAGGTTATTGGCTAACATCGCGTAAAAATTATCGTTACTGTAGATATTATTGTCGCCCTTACAACATTTTTGTCAGTTATTACACAGCTTTCAAGTCGTTCGTAATAACAGCATCTTTATGCTGAATAACTGGCATAACACACAAATTACGTCATGGTAAGCTAAATAGCAAAGAGAATGCAGAGTCTGGCCAAAATAGTGGTGGCTTAAAAAGTGTTACGGCATAGCATTTCACTTTTCAGTTTAACCTATCATCTGACAGAGAGTGAATGATTGTTGATTAGCTTGAGAAAGGGTGAGGGGGGAGGTTGTAACACACCTGCTCGCTTAACTGTTATTTTTCTTGTGTCCAAAAACCGAGGCTAGCGTCACTGTTATCACAGATTTTTGTCTTCAGTTTAAGCATCTGGACGTTGACTATTAAACGATGCTTCTTGAATTTAGTCACGAAATTCAATATGATCTTTTGCGAAATACAGCATACTACCATATTAGAAGTCATTTTCCCTGATTAATACTTTACCAGTGAAGTCTCCACCCTTCCCCACCCCTCTCACACCGTGTATAAGGCAGCTTCAGCCTTCTGGTTACCTTATAAATGAATAAATGTGTTACGTATTTGACGTTATGCAAGCAAGCGAGAAAAAGTTTAGAAAATGTGAGAAACTATGTTTGAAGTTTGCTAGTTTTTCACACATCTCAATATTTATCACATCAGATCTCCCGATCTATGTGTGATACAAAAACATAATTTTGCATGTACATTCAGTAGTATTGCAGACGCTGTCTGCAAAACGTGTTTCGAATAGAGTTAGCAGTAAGGAAATAACAAATTAAAACATAATGTATGAGGTTAAAGTTTTACTGTGTGAACAGTGCAAATGTAATAAGTGATAAATGTTTTTTCCTTTCATGATTAAGGGGGGGGGAAGGGGAGCCAACGGGAAAGAGTTTTGCAAAGCTTTGAAATTATGTGTTGTTGTATTTGTCGTATGGCAATATATATATGCAAGTCAATATTTAAACACAGCTCTCCAGCATAAAAAATACAAAAGACTCCAGCTATATACGAATATCAAGGCTTTTTATGTATTTTACCACATCATTCGTCGCTGTCAGGAAATCTTCGAAAGGACCCTTGTAGGCACGTGCAGGACTTACTGATACAGCATGAGCAACTGATTGTCGTTCCACACCACAGTTATACGATAGTGGTGAAGATTTGCCCCACTTGTAGAGCGTGTCTGCACATCTTCCACGGCCCGTTCGGATGCGGTTCAGGATACTCTAAATTGCCCGAGGCTGGTGGAATCCAGGGGGATTCTTCTGAATGCAAGGCAGTTTCAGGCATTGTGAAGGACAGGTCTTTTGCAGAGCATTTTCATTCATCGATGGTACTGAATTCAGTTTTCGCGTGAGTCCTGACTGTGATGAGAGTGGAATGTATTGATCTTAGTCTTTTCCGCTCCGCAGGACAGACATCGCTCAGTATTGGAAGGTCGGTGTTATCAGAAATCTTGTTTTCATGCAGCAGCGCGTTCATTCGTATGAATCAGGAGGTGGAATGTGGCTCAAGATAGCTAACTAGTAGGTGGTATGGACTATTAAGCCACACAGGCGCACAGTACCCCGCTGTTTAGTACACTAATTCAAGTTCCTGTACCCGCTCACGATCCGCAACGAGTGTCACAGACTTTATGGAGAATGTTGTTTCTGCTTTTGAGCTTATCAGTTGTTTGAGTCAAGTGCCCCTTACAGGCGAGTGTCCTATCCAACGTGATCCCAGGGTATCTTGGATCCATGTTATGAGAGCTCTGTGTGCCAATCTAACAGATGAAAACATGAAACTTCTGTTTTATTTGAGTTTGATTCTAACCTCCATTTACGGAAATATTGGCTTAAGATGTCTATATCAGAATTTAGGATTTCTTTAGCTGTTTCAAAGATTTTGTGTTGGGTAGGTACTGCCCAATCGTCCGCATAGTGTACTTTACTGGAAGTCGGTAACTGCTCTCATTCTAAAATACTGGGTGAAACAGACTGTGTAATTTTAGTATTTTATCTATCTTCAGCAAGTGTATTTGTATATATTTAAATAATCAGCAACCAATTGTATAAAAGAAGTTTAATTTTTAACTGATTCCAGACACTTAATGCCCTTCTTCAGAGGACTATAATTATCGCATTGTTTGCGAGTGTGAACAATAAGACGCATGCAGCATATTGCTGTTGTCATGTCTTTCGTAGTGCCTAAACACAGATGGCTTCTTTATACCATTTTTTTACAGGCCCTATGAACCACATGACCACAGCATCACGATGCATGCATCTTACAACTGACACTCGCAAATGATGCGATAGTTATAAGCTTATGAAGAGCGTCATTGAGTGCCTGGAACCTGCTAAGAAATTACATTTCTTTTATACACCTGGTTGCTGGTTGTTTCGACTGGGTAATACGTACATCATGAGTTACGCTACCTTAATACGTATATAGCTGTATACATAGTTTGTAATTATACTAGTGAGTAGATAGTGATAATATTATTACTTTGGTCAATAATTATACGAGATACTGAAAATCTAATTTCTGTGGCCCTTGGAAGCCGTTAGATACGCAACCTGCTGCTGGGACCACGTTTCGTGCACTAAGTTAGTCGTTTAAAAATGTAGACGTGAAGTTAGTATAACATGAAGTTAGTGTAACAACATAAGCGCGAGTAACAATAGTGTTGCCAGATTAAATTGACAAAATAACCGAATATTGCCTGGCGAAATGATTTTCTATGTTCAGGCTGAGGTTTAATACAGTAAAAGACTTTTTCTGGGTCATCAGTCCTCTGACTGGTTTGATGCGGCCCGCCACGAATTCCTCTCCTGTGCCAACCTCTTCATCTCAGAGTAGCACTTGAAACCTATGTCCTCAATTGTTTGCTGGAGGCATTCCAATCTCTGTCTTCATCTACAGTTTTTGCCCCCTACAGCTCCCTCTAGCAGCATGGAAGTCGTTCCCTGATATCTTAACTCACGTCCTATCATCTTGTCCCTTCTCCTTGTCAGTGTTTTCCACATATTCCTTTCCTCTCCGATTCCGCACAGAACCTCCTCATTCCTGACCTTATCAGTCCACCCAATTTTCAACATTCGCCTGTAGCATCATATTTCAGATGCTTCGATTCTCTTCTCTTCCGGTTTTCCCACACTCCATGTTTCACAACCATACAATCCTGTGCTCCAAACGGTAATTCTCAGAAATATCTTCCTCAAATTAAGGCCTATGTTTGATACGAGTAGACTCCTCTTGGCCGGGAAAGCCCTTTTTGTCGGTGTTAATCTGCTTTTGATGTCCTCCTTGCTGCATCCATCATAGGTTATTTTGCTGCTTAGGTAGTAGAATTATTTGTACATATTGCATATTACTCGTCTCTCTCTATAGCTTACTCCTATTTTCCGCGTGATTTCGAATATATTGGACCGTTTGACCATGTCGAACACTTTTAACAGGTTGAAAAAGCCTATAAACGTGTCTTAATTTTTCTTTAGTCTTGCTTCCATTATCAACTGTAGCGTCCGGTGCCTTTACCTTTTTTGAAGACGAACTGATCGTCATCTAACACATCCTCAATTTTCTTTTCCATTTTTCTGTAAATTATTCTTGTAAGACTTGTATGCTTGATCTGTTAAGTCGGTTGTGCGATAATTCTCGCACTTGCCAGCTCTTGCAATGTTCGGAATTGTGTGGATGGCATATTTCCCGAGTGTTACATGGTATGTCGCCTAATTCATAGGTTCTACACAGCAACGTGAATAGTCGTTTTGTTGCCACTTACCCCAACGATTTTAGAAATTTTGATGGAATGTAATCCATCCCTTCTCCCTTATTTGAACTTAAGTCTTCCAATAATCTCTTAAATTATGATTCTAATATTGCATCGCTTATCTCTTCTACATCGACTCCTCTTTCTTCTTCTATCACATCAGACCAATCTTCCGCCCCATGGAGGCTTTCAATGTACTCTTTCCACCTATTCGCTTTCTCCTCTGCATTTAACAGAGGAGTTCCCGTTGCACTCTTAATGTTACCACCCTTGCTTTTAATTTCACTGGTGCTTATTTTGACTCTCCTACATGCTGAGTCAGTCCTTCCGACGATCATTTCTTTTTCAACTTCTTCACATTTTTCTTGCAGCCATTTTGTCTTAGCTTCCCTGCACTTCCTGTTTATTTCATTCCTCAGATACTCGTATTTCTGTGTTCCTGGATTTCCCTGAACATTTTTGTACCTGCTTCTTTCATTGCTCAACTGCAGTATTTCTTAAGTTACCAATGGTTTCTTCGCAGTTACTTTTTTTGTACTTAAGTTTTTCTTTCCAACTTCTGTGATTACCCTTTTTAGGGATGTCCATTCCTCTTCAACTGTGCTATCTACTGAGCTGTTTCATGTTGCTGTATCTGTAGCCCTAGAGAACTTGAAGCGTATCTCGTCATTCCTTACCACTTCCTTTTCCAACTTCTTTGCCCATTGATTCTTTCTCACTAATTTCAAAAACCATCCTATTCTCCCTGACTATTACATTGTGATCTGAGTCTATATCTGGTCCTGAGTACGCTTTACAGTCCGTAACTGATTTCGGAATCTCTGCCAGATCATGATGTAATTTAACTGAAATCTTCCCGTATCACACGGCCTTTTCCAATTATACCCCCTCATCTTGTGATTCTTGAACAGAGTATTTGCTGTTACCAGCTGAAATATATTGCAGAACTCCATTAGTCTTTCTCCTTTCTCATTCCTTGTCCCAAGCCCATATTCTCCTGTAACCCTTTGCAATAATTCTTCCCCTACAACTGCATTCCAGTCTCCCTTGACTATTCGATTTCATCTTCCTTTACGTACTGTATTACCCTTCCAATATCCTCACATATTTTATCGTCCGCAGCTCGTGGTCGTGCGATAGCGTTCTCGCTTCCCACGCCCGGGTTCGATTCCCGGCGGGGTTAGGGATTTTCTCTGCCTGGTGATGACTGGGTGTTGTGTGATGTCCTTAGGTTAGTTAGGTTTAAGTAGTTCTAAGTTCTAGGGGACTGAGGACCATAGCTGTTAAGTCCCATAGTGCTCAGAGCCATTTGAACCATTTTGAACCATATTTTATCTCTTCATCTTCTGCTTGCGACGTCGGCAAGTATAGCCTACCCAAACTATCGTTGTCGGTGTTGGTTTGCTGTCGATTCTAATAAGAACAACCCTATCACTGAACTATTAACAGTAACACACCCTCCCTACCTTGCTATTCATAACGAATCCTACTTCTGCTGCTGTTGGTATTACCCTACACTCGTCTGACCATAAATCCTTGCCTTTTTGCCAATTCACTTCACTGACCCTTCTATATCTATATTGAGATTTTGTTATTTTCCTTTTAAGATTTTCTAGCTTCCATACTACGTCCAAGAGTATGACAGTCCTTGTCCCGACTAGAAGAACGTTATGCTTTGGTTGGTTATTCCACCTTTTTCTCATGTCACCTCCCTTTTGGCAGTCCCCTCCCGGAGATCCGAATCGGGGTATTCCGGAATCTTTTGCCAATGGAGAGATCATCATGACACTGAATTTCAAACCACATGTGCTGTGGATACACGTTATGTATCTTTAATGCAGTGGGTTCCATTGCTTTCTACATCCTCATAGCGTTCTTCGTTTCTGATTCTTCCACCTTTATTCCATATCTGGCACTAAAGTTGCTCACCTGATATATGGCGAAGCACAGCTAAGAGACCAACAACAATCAGACAAGGTCACGAACGCAGCAGGCGCTGACTGCTAACAGCGCACCAAATGTTTATGTATTTGAATTTGCAAATCAACAAATAAATTAGTGCTATGAATGGGATTCTGATAATATCAAACCACTTATATTCGGTACTAAACACCAAAAACGGTGCTGAAAAACCGAACAGTTCGGTAAAAAACCGAAACCTGGCAAACACGACCGTCACCTATGACGGCACTTCCGCGCGTAGAGGCGGAGTCGAAAGGAAATAAGAATCGGGGGGGAGGGGGAGGAGGGGGGAGGGAGGATGTGAGCTGCGCATACGCGGCAGCAGAGAGCGGGCAAACAAAGTCCACGTTGCCGAACTGCATAGCTGCAGATAGCAGGCAGGCTCATTTGCCTACGGTACATTTTATTATGTTCAAATCTATGAGGGGAATAATAAATATTAAAGCCAATTTCGATCAATCGTCGTGAGAGAAATGTTAATTCACGTCCACTGCTCCGCAGCCTCACTCTGCGTGACGTCGGGAGACGAGAACAGCTGACACAGCTTTGTGAAGATGTGAAGTACAATTTTTTCAAAGCGACATTGAAACTGTTTGCAATAATTACCATTTATTGCGATTTCAACTGCATTATAAGTATAAATGTAATACACAACAAAATTAACTTCAAAAAAATGGTTCAAATGGCTCTGAGCACTATGGGACTCAACTGCTGAGGTCATTAGTCCCCTAGAACTTAGAACTAGTTAAACCTAACTAACCTAAGGACATCACACACATCCATGCCCGAGGCAGGATTCGAACCTGCGACCGTAGCGGTCTCGCGGTTCCAGACTGCAGCGCCAGAACCGCGTGGCCACTTCGGCCGGCAAAATTAACTTCAAATACAAATCGAAAACATTATATTTGTTTGACAACTGCTTCTGCCCAATAGAATTTTTAAAAATGTGTAAGGTATATATATATATATGTGTGTGTGTGTATGTGTGTGTTTGACGATAGTTAAGTGTAATCACTGCGCGTAAAAAAAGAATCAGTGGTAGAAAAGACTAATGTAAAAGACTATCGTAAAAATGATCAGTAAGTTGTGTTATTTTTCGTTGTTAATGGGCATTATGCGTGTAAACTAAAACGTTCGATATTAAAATGAGGGACCGCATTTATAATCCATTGATCAAGCAAACAATTAACCATCATCTGCAGATAACTCCAGGGAATCTGACCGATAACATCAAAAACTACCGATATCTCGACAAGTAACAGTTACTCTCATTTTAGGGCCTTACCATTTCGTGCCTTGAAAATGACAGAGGTTTACAATATGGTCGGAAAAGCTTAACTTCTCCTTGGGCAATAAGATGAACATAATAGTCTGCATAATTAAAAGGATACAAAATCCTAATCAAAAAGGCTAGGAAGTTCTCATTATTAAGTATGCAACTGATACGTTAACATACACATTTTTTAAACCGCGAATCTTTAAAACCAACCTATATTATTACTTTGTTCCAAAGTCTGCATCGTAATACCATCGTCACTTCTATTTGAGTCTGTTTCCAAACAATCTGATTTTAAATTTACGATGATAGGTTCAAGGCTTATATCCATCATCACTTCCTTGTCAAATTCTTCTTCCTGAAGCTTTTCAGCATGCCACACAGACTGTGCACACGCTACAGGTGGGATGTTATCTGTTGCCTCATTGTCTGTTACCTCATGCACGAGTGAGTCACTGTATGTTATCTTGAATGTTTTGTTTCTTTCTCCCACATAGCCTTAAAACCCTTTGACCAAATTAATTCCATGGGGCTACAATGACAGTGACACGAGGGTAAATGCAAAACTGTGTGATTCCATTCACGTGCAAGGAAGTCGTGTTTGTACGTTCTGTCACGTGACTTGTACAGTATAAATTTACAAGCTGCAGGAGATCGGCACTAGCCTGGTTTATACAGTGCTTAATATTTTTATTTCTAAGTCGGGGAAAAATGTCCGCTTTCTGGTGTTTGTACTTGATGTACATTGAAAATGTTCAAAGAAAGGCAGCACGTTTTGTATTATCGCGAAATATGGGAGAGAGTGTCATAGAAATGATACAGGAATTGGGCCGAAAATCTTTAAAAGAAAGGCGTTTTTCGTTGCGACGGAATCTTCTCACGATATTCCAGTCACCGACTTTCTCCTCCGAATGCGAAAATATTTTGTTGACACCGACCTACATAGGGAGGAACGATCACCACAATAAAATAAGGGAAACCAGAGCTCGTACGGAAAGATATAGGTGTTCATTCTATCCGCGCTGTACGAGATTGGAATAATAGAGAACTGTGAAGGTGGTTCGATGAACACTTTGCCAGGCACTTAAATGTGATTTTCAGAGTATCCATGTAGATTTAGATGTCGATGTAGATGTAGATGTTTTCTCTATAACAGTTGAATTATAACTGGCAATGACCGACTTCGAGCAAGGTATGACAAGAATTGTGAACCACGTCACAAAACTGACAGCGCTCATTGCCGAATGGTAATCACTAGCGCTCATTGCCGAATGGTAATCACTGCTGTTTTTCTTGCACGTAAATACAAGTTCATTCTCATAAATAAAACCAGAAGAAGAGTCAGCATGCAGAATAATTATCCGAGAACCTATACCTATGAGAACTATAAAACCGCTAGTACCATCACTCATTTTCCAGCAGATCTTCTTGGAATGATTCTAATTGACCCATGTTTCATCAAGATAAAACGCTGTTGAACTACCTCCTTCTCTTGTATCGTGAATCTTCACATGGGATATAGTTCTTGCTGCACCTAGGTCACTTTTCTGAACTAAAAACTCTCTTGTTAACCTATCTGGAACCAAAATCTTTTAAAATTCTTTACGTTGACGAAGCGTTTACCGTTGAAGCCTGCATTACTGTAACACGTTTTTGTTATTTTAGTGTTGCCAGAAGAGCCAACACCGTGTTACTAGAGGAGGCCGAAATGCACGCGGTTTAGCTCACGCAGGCTGGCGTGAGGGAAGGACTATACTGACGTGAGGTCTGGAACATGACAAGGAATTAGAATTCAGAAAGCGGACGTAATTAGTTTGATACTTAACTTTAATCCATTAATGATGAACGTCGCTCTTGACGGTACATGCTTTACAATATTATCTGTTCAGAATAGTAACTGAATATGGCGCTTTGCTAGGTCTTAGGAAATGACGTAACTGAAGGCTATGCTAAACTGTCGTCTCGGCAAATGAGAGCGTATGTAGAAAGTGAACCATCGCTAGCAAAGTCGGTTGCACAACTGGGGCGAGTGCTAGGGAGTCTCTCTAGACTAGACCTGCCAATGGCGGCGCTCGGTCTGCAATCACTGATAGTGGCGACACGCGGGTCCGACGTATACTAACGGACCGCGGCCGATTTAAAGGCTACCACCTAGCAAGTGTGATGTCTGGCGGTGACACCGCAGTTATGTAGGGCATTATTCACATGGAGCACTTTAAAATATCGTTGTTAAAACCATCCATTTGTTTACAGGTTCCTTGCGATTACGATGCTTTCCAGGCGACTCGAAACCGAATGTTTTTAAGGTTCCTGCAGCCATGACACTTTCGTTTACAATTCTCTTTACAGTTCTCTTGCCAGCACCACATGGTTCTGGAGTCTGTTCTTGTGTTTTCCAATGTCAACAGTAGGAGACCTGTTTTTAAATTCTTGTTTGAAAAAGTTGTAAATGAGGTAAATAATCCGCCTCACCTGCTTGTGAAGCACTTCACGTTTATTGCTGTCACCTGACTTCCTTTTTAATCGCACTTAAACATTTACAAGATATATATTCACTGCTATACAGGCGCAAGAAAAAAATGAAACAAAAAGTTGATAGTTTTAATGAATAACTCGGTTGTCGCGAAGTGCGGCAACAGTGCAGCATACAGGAGTGAGATACTCGCTCTCTAGCTGTAACTGTCTGCTTGCCGCTCGGAAAGATAATGAATATTATTGGCCACCAGTGGCTAACGATGGGGGATACGCAGAACGGCTGAAAATTGGGCCGCATTCTTACATGACGCGAACAATATGCAGTTACAGCACACATTCTCAGCGACTATCGAATTGTGTCAGTGCGTATCATGCGCTACCAGCATTGTTATATTCCAAAAATAAGATCCTATTGTATTCGACAGTTATGGATTTTGGTGGTGTGTTGCTCGCTGTTTAGCCATATTACGCCTACGTAACAGTAACAGGGTTACGCTAGTAAATGAATAAAGAAAATGGAAAAAAAGTCTCTTTGTAAGCGTGGTACGCTCAGAAGCATCAGAACACATCCGGACGTGCTGCCGTGGTCTGAGTTCATGACGTGTTCTGTGCAGGGCCACAGGCTATCTGGGCTGCAGAACAGGGACTGGCACCACAGAGGAGCTGTAAACCACAAAAATTTAACACAAAAAATATTGTTTTTTCTTTTAATATTGTGTTTTGGGCAGTCTTGTGATTGTAAAGAAATGTAGTCGTAATTATTTTGTATGGAGTTATTCGAGTGAATTTTTTAGTGGAGATTTAATATGTAGTACGTCAACATGTAGTCGTAGGTATCTCCAAACAAGATAGCTAGTTTCTATCATTCTGTCATCTCTCCGATTTCGTTCATCATAATCGAAGTTCTTGGTAAACTTGCAGCTGTGTCATTCATTTTTTAAATAACGAAAACTGCACCAGTTACTTATTTCTTCGTTCTTAGCACAACACTTTTCGAGTGTCCATTCTCATTTTCAAGTGCATTTGTTCTCACAAATATTTTTTCGTAATGTTTGCATGGGTGATTTTCTGCCTCTCTTGCACTGTCGTCGTCTTTTTGACGCTATACTGCAATTGGAAAACTGTAAAAATGAATCTTGGAATGTTTTGTTATGCTAATGTTAGAGATAGTATTGACTATTGAATTATCGACTAGTTTCCATTTTTGTTGTAGGTATTGAGTAGATTGTATGGGGTGACGTAAATATATATGGCAAATACTTCTGTTATCATATACAAGAGAAACATTTGAAGAAAGTAACCGATCCACTGTTTATTTCCTCATTGAGAATTTCTTCTCCTTGCTTTTTTGTTGTACAAAAATTTCCATCCCCTCCATAAAATCGATTGTGTATGAATTTTGTAAGTGGTAGAGTATCAGAAGCTCATCTGGTATGTTTCTGAATGAGTGACCAGTGCTTTTTATGTTTGTTTCTATTCCTGATTTTGTAAACTGGTTACGTGTGTAACAGCTGATGTGAACAGTGTATCTAGTTTGAAAATTCCTGCCAGTTTGCTCTATGTAGTGGCTTCAGCAAGTTTTACATGTGACTTTGAATATTCCTGATGCTCAGAATTAATTTTCTTTATTGTATAATCTGCGGACTAATTTCTGTTGCACTTTATTGTTTATGGGGGAAACTACTTTCATTTTATGTGATCTAATTAATTTTGCTATTTTTGGGGAATGCTACCTACGTGAGGTACGCTCACCATACCTTCTAAAATGCTATGAATTTCTTTCTTTTCTGTTCCTTGTTTCTGCATTTTATGTATCATTGAGCAGGGGAAGTCATTAGCCACTGCAGTTTGCTAAATGATGTGTAATTATTTCTACCTGTCCCATTTGATCAGTGGGTTTTGTTTGCTCCGTGTACCATCGTTTTGTATGCAGCTTTCTTGTGTACATCTGGGTGACATAATATGGTAGGGATTGCGTTCCTGGATGTTACTTTTTTTCTGTCTATCTGTATTTAAATCGCGAATCACCTTACTGCGCTGATTCCGTACAGCCGACTGTCACAACGGTCGAGAAGTCACGTGACCCCTGATCAGTTATTATAACACTTAACAATACTTTTGTTGTTGTTGTTGTTGTGGTCTTCAGTCCTGAGACTGGTTTGATGCAGCTCTCCATGCTACTCTATCCTGTGCAAGCTTCTTCATCTCCCAGTACCTACTGCAACCTACATCCTTCTGAATCCGCTTAGTGTATTCATCTCTTGGTCTCCCCCTACGATTTTTACCCTCCACGCTGCCCTCCAATACTAAACTGGTGATCCCTTGATGCCTCAGAACATGTCCTACCAACCGATCCCTTCTTCTGGTCAAGTTGTGCCACAAACTCCTCTTCTCCCCAATCCTATTCAGTACCTCCTCATCAGTTATGTGATCTACCCATCTAATCTTCAGCATTCTTCTGTAGCACCACATTTCGAAAGCTTCTATTCTCTTCTTGTCCAAACAATTTACCGTCCATGTTTCACTTCCATACATGGCTACACTCCATACAAATACTTTCAGAAATGACTTCCTGACACTTAAATCTATACTCGATGTTAACAAATTTCTCTTCTTCAGAAACGCTTTCCTTGCCATTGCCAGACTATATTTTATATCCTCTCTACTTCGACCATCATCAGTTATTTTGCTCCCCAAATAGCAAAACTCCTTTACTACTTTAAGTGTCTCATTTCCTAATCTAATACCCTCAACATCACCCGACTTAATTCGACTGCATTCCATTATCCTCGTTTTGCTTTTGTTGATGTTCATCTTATATCCTCCCTTCAAGACACCATCCATTCCGTTCAACTGCTCTTCCAAGTCCTTTGCTGTCTCTGACAGAATTACAATGTCATCGGCGAACCTCAAAGTTTTTATTTCTTCTCCATGGATTTTAATACCTACTCCGAATTTTTCTTTTGTTTCCTTCAGAGCTTGCTCAATATATAGACTGAATAACATCGGGGAGATGCTACAACCCTGTCTCATTCCCTTCACAACCACTGCTTCCCTTTCGTTTCCCTCGACTCTTATAACTGCCATCTGTTTTCTGTACAAATTGTAAATAGCCCTTTGCTCCCTGTATTTTACCCCTGCCACCTTTAGAATTTGAAAGAGAGTATTCCAGTCAAGATTGTCAAAAGCTTCCTCTAAGTCTACAAATGCTAGAAACGTAGGTTTGCCTTTCCTTAATCTTTCTTCTAAGATAAGTCGTATAGTCAGTATTGCCTCACGTGTTCCAGTATTTCTACGCAATCCAAACTGATCTTCCTCGAGGTCGGCTTCTACTAGTTTTTCCATTCGTCTGTAAAGAATTCGTGTTAGTATTTTGCAGCTGTGGCTCAATAAACTGATTGTTCGGTAATTTTCACATCTGTCAACACCTGCTTTCTTTGGGATTGGAATTATTATATTCTTCTTGAAGTCTGAGGGTATTTCGCCTGTTTCATACATCTTGCTCACCAGATGGTAGAGTTTTGTCAGGACTGGCTCTCCCAAGGCCGTCAGTAGTTACAATGGAATGTTGTCTACTCCGGGGGCCTTGTTTCGACTCAGGTCTTTCAGTGCTCTGTCAAACTCTTCACGCAGTATCGTATCTCCCATATCATCTTCATCTAATTCCTCTTCCATTTCCATAATATTGTCCTCAAGTACATCGCCCTCGTATAGACCGTCTATATACTCCTTCCACCTTTCTGCTTTCCCTTCTTTGCTTAGAACTGGGTTTCCATCTGAGCTCTTGATGTTCATACAAGTGGTTCTCTTATCTCGAAAGGTCTCTTTAATTTTCCTGTAGGCAGTATCTATCTAACCCCTAGTGAGAAAAGCCTCTACATCCTTACATTTGTCCTCTAGCCATCCCTGCTTAGCCATTTTGCACTTCCTGTCGATCTCACTTTTGAGACGTTTGTATTCCTTTTTGCCTGCTTCATTTACTGCATTTTTATATTTTCTCCTTTCATCAACTAAATTCAATATTTCTTCTGTTACCCAAGGATTTCTACTAGCCTTCGTCATTTTACCTACTTGATCCTCTGCTGCCTTCACTACTTCATCCCTCAAAGCTACCCATTCTTCTTCTACTGTATTTCTTTCCCCCATTCCTGTCAATTGTTCCCTTATGCTCTCCCTGAAACTCTGTACAACCTCTGGTTCTTTCAGTTTATCCAGGTCCCATCTCCTTAAATTCCCACCTTTTTGCAGTTTCTTCAGTTTTAATCTACAGGTCATGACCAATAGATTGTGGTCAGAGTCCACATCTGCCCCTGGAAATGTCTTACAATTTAAAACCTGGTTCCTAAATCTCTGTCTTACCATTATATAATCTATCTGATACCTTTTAGTATCTCCACGGTTCTTCCATGTATACAACCTTCTATCATGATTCTTAAACCAAGTGTTAGCTATGATTAAGTTGTGCTCTGTGCAAAATTCTACCAGGCGGCTTCCTCTTTCATTTCGTAGCCCCAATCCATATTCACCTACTACGTTTCCTTCTCTCCCTTTTCCTACACTCGAATTCCAGTCACCCATGACTATTAAATTTTCGTCTCCCTTCACCATCTGAATAATTTCTTTTATTTCATCAT
The DNA here is from genome assembly GCF_023898315.1 of Schistocerca nitens. NCBI lineage: Eukaryota > Metazoa > Arthropoda > Insecta > Orthoptera > Acrididae > Schistocerca > Schistocerca nitens. Next base: position 405,461,032 of record NC_064618.1, read on the forward strand.
ACATTTCTTCAATTTCTTCGTCATCTGCAGAGCTAGTTGGCATATAAACGTGTACTACTGTAGTAGGTGTGGGCTTCGTATCTATCTTGGCCACAATAATGCGTTCACTATGCTGTTTGTAGTAGCTTACCCGCGTTCCTATTTTCTTATTCATTATTAAACCTACTCCTGCATTACCCCTATTTGACTTTGTGTTTATAACCCTGTAGTCACCTGACCAGAAGTCTTGTTCCTCCTGCCACCGAACTTCACTAATTCCCACTATATCTAACTTCAACCTATCCATTTCCCTTTTCAAATTTTCTAACCTACCTGCCCGATTATGGGATCTGACATTCCACGCTCCGATCCGTAGAACGCCAGTTTTCTTTCTCCTAATAACGACATCCTCTTGAGTAGTCCCCGTCCGGAGATCCGAATGGGGGACTATTTTACCTCCGGAATATTTTACCCAAGAGGACGCCATCATCATTTAATCATACAGTAAAGCTGCATGCCCTCGGGAAAAATTACGGCCGTAGTTTCCCCTTGCTTTCAGCCGTTCGCAGTACCAGCACAGCAGGGCCGTTTTGGTTATTGTTACAAGGCCAGATCAGTCAATCATCCAGACTGTTGCCCTTGCAACTACTGAAAAGGCTGCTTCCCCTCTTCAGGAACCACACGTTTGTCTGGCCTCTCAACAGATACCCCTCCGTTGTGGTTGTACCTACGGTACGGCCATCTGTATCGCTGAGGCACGCAAGCCTCCCCACCAACGGCAAGGTCCATGGTTCATGGGGAGGGGTTAACAGTACTACAAAATACGATTTTGTTCATTTAAAGGGGTTGAGTTTATAACTCTGGAATTGTGCTTGTAACAAAAAACAGAAATTGTCACAAATATACTTCAGCACGTGTAGTAATCTGGAATAAATACACTTTTATTCCACAAGAAGTAATGGGATCGTTGGCCTACTTTTTGCTACTCCTTGCACAGTATTGTTCAGACCAGGAGAGGCGTCAAGGATTGTGTGTCAGAACTGAAACCGTTACAGTTAGAACTCTGATTTTTCGAGATTTAAATTCAGAAAAACCCAGTACCACAAGGAATCAGTCCAAATATGCTATAAAGCATATCTACAGTCACATCACATTGTGCTTTATCATTGTCGGCACCGTTTAACATTATTTCTATTATTACTGTCATTACTTTTTATATATTATCTTCCATTTATGGTATCATATGAAGAGCTTCTTCCTCTCCTGACCACAAAAGAAAGTTTCCGTCTCGTCTGTATACTGAATTTAACAACGTTAGTTGCGGTTAATATTATTAATATTACAGGAATATGTTCTCTACTGCCCAGGTATTAACTGCAGTTGTTATTATTTTTAAACGTTCTATTGCAAACGTATTTTCATATGATTCAAACTAAATATGTTTTTTACACTCAGCAACGTTTACGGTAAAGTAAAGTTTTTATAATGTATTATGTATAGACTGTAACTACAATATTTGTGGTTGGAATAACTGCTTCACATTAAAATAAAATGGGAACCATATTCAATGTAAGCCGTTCACTACAGCCACTGGTGGCCGGTCTAGCGTTAAAAGGTTTTGCTTTTCACATTTAACCAAATATAACATTGGTGATGATAATTTATGGCAATGTTTGCCGACAATATAAAGAATGCAACCTTTAACACTAGATTGTGTACTCACGGCAGTTCTCCTTGGCCGTTTTTTGGGACGACTTGGAAAGAGAGAAAAATTAATGAATGATCGCCGATGCGTCGGTTCTCGATTGTGTTCAGGAGACGTACAGATTGATTGCGCGAAAATAGTTTCTCAAATGACCTCTTAACCCGGATTGCTTTCACGCAATCAGACTCTTCTATGAAATTACCTAAGGGACCTATTTGAATAATAAAAAAAATTGGAAATGAATGCAAAACAGTGAAATTTTGTAAAAAAAGTTGTCAGATCGGAAGTTGAACACATTAATGGTCTCCCAAATACAATCGAGACACCGCGATAAAGAGCGAACCTGTAACAAAGTTCATTTAAACACAATCATTATTTGTGGTTAATTTAAAGAAAAGAATAAGCATAGATTTTCTGTACAGTGAAGCATCAATATATTCTCAAAGAACAAAGACGTTAAACTATAAACATTAAAAAATTTACAATGAATACAAAACTTACATTTTTATGTTGTTCTCATACATGGAGCAGTCCAACAATCGCTGCTTTTGTATGTGTGATATTTTGTAATAATTAAATGTCCTGGCGTGCGCGTAAGTATTTTTTATCGTCACAAGGTTTACAAAAGCGTTTCTTTTTTCTTGGTGATAACGTGGTTTTTCACACTAAATGAAATATAACTTGTAGCGGTGCTACACAACACGTCTTAACAAGTCGGCGACCAAACATCAAAGGTAATGAAGTACATGTTAACATATCGGCGACCAGAAGTACAACTAACTATAGAGCCTCTAGAATTTTCCTAACAAATGATAAATGGTTCTTTCTTCTGTTTCGCAGCTTCTTGCTATCAAGCACTGCGGCAATGATTTTAAATATCTGCGCCCAGCGAGTCATAGTGTTTAAAAGTACCTTTTAAACGCTGGCGGCGCGTTTTGGTATAGGCGCACGTTATAAACAGATTTCGTTTCTTTACTCTCTCGTTGTCATGCTTAGTATCATTACAAACTACATCTCGATGGCTGTCCTTTTCTCATATGCAAAATGTCTGAAATCCAATAATATCACACCGGACATGTTTTCCATGTAATGTGCCGTCCCCCAAGAGTCTGTTTGGTCTATGATGTTTGATTAGATACCATTTATTCGTAAAGTATGCAATTTACCGTCGATATGTCTTCTGGAGGCGTGATTTTCTGCTTAATCAGAGGACTATCAGCCCCTGTCTGCCGCCAGCACTTCGCTCGGTTTCTGAGCTGTCTGTCATCTGATGGAGACATATCGTGTCTGCAAGAGGCGTTATCTCCACTGTTAGTCAAGTGTCCCCCCCCCCCCCCCCCCCGGCGCATACCGCCGAAAACTAACCATGAGGAAACTCTGCTAGGTTTGTAAAGCAACTGCCCAGGGCAGAGGCTCTGCTGAATATACACTACTGGCCGTTAAAATTGCTACACCAAGAATAAATGGAGATGATGAACGGGTATTCATTGGACAAATATATTACACTAGAACTGACATATGATTAGATTTTCACGCAATTTGGGTGCATATATCCTGAGAAATCAGTACCCAGAACAACCACCTCTGGTCGTAATAACGGCCTTGATACGCCTGAGTCAAATAGAGCTCGGATGGCGTGTATAGGTACAGCTGTCCATGCAGCTTCAACACGATACCACAGTTCATCAAGAGTAGTGATTGGGGTATTGTGACGAGCCAGTTGCTCGGCCACCATTGACCAGACGTTTTGAATTGGTGATAGACTCAAGAATGTGCTGGCCAGGGCAGCAGTCGAACGTTTTCTGTATCCAGAAAGGCCCGTACAGGACCTGCAACATGCGGTCGTGCATTATCCTGCTGAAATGTAGCTTTTCGCACGGATCGAATGAAGGGTAGAGCCACGGGTCGTAACACATCTGAAATGTAACGTCCACTGTTCAAAGTGCCGTCAATGCGAACAAGAGGTGACCGAGACGTGTAACCAATGGTACCCCATACCATCATGCCCGGTAATACGCCAGTATGGCGATGACGAATACACGCTTCCAATGTGCGTTCACCGCGATGTCGCCAAACATGGATGCGACCATCATAATGCTGTAAACAGAACCTGGATTCATCCGAAAAATGACGTTTTGCCATTCGTGCACCCAGGTTCGTCGTTGAGTACACCATCGCAAGCGCTCCTGTCTGTGATGCAGCGCGCCGGCCGCTGGTGGCCGAGCGCTTCTGGCGCTACAGTCTGGAACCGCGCGACCGCTACGGTCGCAGGTTCGAATCCTGCCTCGGGCATGGATGTGTGTGTTGTCCTTAGGTTAGTTAGGTTTAAGCAGTTCTAAGTTCTAGGGGACTTATGACCTCAGCAGTTGAGTCCCATAGTGCTCAGAGCCATTTGAACCATTTTTTGTGATGCAGCGTCAAGGGTAACCGCAACCCTGATCTCCGAGCTGATAGTCTATGCTGCTGCAAACGTCGTCGAACTGTTCGTGCAGATGGTTGTTGTCTTGCAAACGTCCCCATCTGTTGACTGAGGGATCGAGACGTGGCTGCACGATCCGTTACATCCATGCGGATAAGATGCCTGTCATCTCGACTGCTAGGGATACGAGGCAGTTGAGATCCAGCACGGCGTTCCGTATTACACTCCTGAACCCACCAATTCCATATTCTGCTAACAGTCTTTGGATCTCGACGAACGCGAGCAGCAATGTCGTGTACGATAAACCGCAATCGGGATAGGCTACAATCCTACCTTTATCAAAGTCGGAAACGTGATGGTACGCATTTCTCCTCCTTACACGAGGCATCACAACAACGTTTCACCAGGCAACGCCGGTCAACTGCTGTTTGTGTATGAGATAACGGTTGGAAACTTTCGTCATGTCAGCACGTTGTACGTGTCGCCACCGGCGCCAACCTTGTGTGAATGCTCTGAAAAGCTAATCGTTCGCATATCACAGCATCTTCTTCCTGTTGGTTAAATTTCACGTCTGTAGCACGTCATCTTCGTGGTGTAACAATTTTAATGGCCAGAAGTGTATAACATGAGCTCTGTACCACTTGTCCACAGGGCACACGGGTCGTATTGCCAGAAGAGGCTCGTGATTCGCCTGTGAAACTTGGCGATTGGACATTATCTCATTCAAACGAAAAACTATTATTTTAGTAACATCTGACTTGCTTTGCTCTCGACTTGTCAAGAAGAATATCGAATTGTCTATCTAGATACTATTAAAAGGAGCTATTTACAAGAGTGGACTCGCATTGAAGAGGACGAAGGTTCAAACCCTCGACTTCATTCCCTATCCTTCCTAATCCGAGCTTTTGACGTTGATGTCAACGGAACGTGAACACTAATCTCCTCCTTTCCTGATACACCATACAAATTGGGGAGAGATAGGGCGACACTGCTCGCCAAGGTAGTTTGGCAACTACAAAGACAAGCAGTAGAAACTCTCGCTGAGTGTGGGTGGGCATTATCTTTCTAAACGAAGTAGGATTTGCCATAAAGGGTAAGGAAACGGTGTAAAGTATCTCCGATGTACCGTTGTCTGTAAGGGTGCCGGGCATGCCAACCAATGAGATCCTGTAATCAAAAGAAATGGCACCCGCGCACCATCTTTCCTCGTACCATCATTCGTCGTTGTCAGGCCATATAGTGGGCGACCTTCAGTTTGGTATCTCTCCGCTCTCCAGAGACGTCTTCCCTGGTCGTCAGGCTTCTCAGTTCCAAGCAGGACTCATCACTGAAGATAAGTCTACTCCAGTCAGTGACATTCTAGACCGGAAGACGTGTCTGGAGACGCCCCGAATAGCGATGGGATGCCAACCTGCCTGTAGCGCGCCGTACTTCCCGACTGCCAGGAGTGATGATCTAGGGTGAGTGATGATCTGGGGTGCAATGTCTTTTTTAGCAGGACCCCTTTGATTGTGTCCGTTGATCCTTACAGCACAGCGGTACGTCGACGATATTCTAGGCTACGGTTTGTTTTCCTTCATCACAAGTTATCCTGCGCTTATATTTCAGCAAGATAATGCCCGTCCGCAGACGGCGAGTGTTTCTCTACTGCGTGTGTTCGTGCTTGCCAAGCCCTGCCTTGCCCAGCAAGGTCCCGAATCTCCCTCTCTCGCGGTGCGTCGTTTTTTTAAAGTGTATATTAGGCACACTGCACTCCCACACTATTCAAAATGAAAGGTCGAAACAGATTTTATTATTTTAATTATTAAGTTGTTGAAAAAAGCAGGAATATTTACCATTTTATTGCTTTGTGTTTCTAAAAATATATTTATTAAATGTTTTTTTCCTAATTATTTAAGATCATATGACATGCTCCGGCTTAAAACATTTAGCACATTGTTGAAAAGTCCGGTTCACTGCATAAGAAAGCACTGTATTATTAGTCATGCAAAATTTGGTTTTTGTAGCTTTAATATAGGATTTCTAAATATGAAACGCTGATTACGGGCAACTGAAATTAAAGGTTTGCTTATCACTGTCTTCTCAATAATAAATATCAAAGTATTCCACCTCCATAATCGTGTTGATTCTGGGAGTCTTTTTCATCTTCTTCAGTTTCCTCTCTTTTTCTTTGTTATTCTGCACTCCTTTGTCATGCTTCAACAGCTGTTTCAACTTCAGCTCCGCTCTCGCAGGCATACGTTTATTCAGGTGCTGGAAGGGTTCTTGGGGAATGGCAGCCCATTTTTAACAGTGCTGTACAGAGGAGAGATATCGATGTCGGTCGGGGAGGCCTGGCACGAAGTCGGCGTTCCAAAACATCCAAAAGCTATTCTGTAGAATTCACGTCTGGACTCTGTGCGGGCTGGTCCATTAGAGGGATGTTATTGCCGTGTAACCACTCCGCCGCAGGCCGTGCATTATGAACAGGTGGTCGATCGTGTTGAAAGATGCAATCGCCATCCCTGAATTGCTATTCAACACTGGGAAGCAAGAAGGTGCTTAAAACATCATTGTAGGCCTGTGCTGTGATAGTGCCATGCAAAACATGGGGTGTAAGCCCCCTCCATGAAAAACACGACCACACCATAACACTTCCGCCTCCGAATTTTACTGTTGACACCACACACGCTGGCAGACGACGTTCATCGGGCGTTCGCCATACCCACACCCTGCCATCGGATCGCCACATTGTGTACCGTGATTCGTCAATCCACACAACGTTTTTCCACTGTTCAATCGTCCAATGTTTACGCTCCTTACACCAAGCGAGGCCTCGTTTGGCATTTATCGGCGTGATGGGTGGCCTAAGAGCAGCCACTCGACCATGAAATCCAAGTTTTCTTACCTCCCGCCTAACTGTCATAGTACTCCCAGTGGATCCTGATGTGGTCTGGAATATCTGTTTGATGGTCTGGATACATGCCTGCTTACTACACAATTCGACGCTCTTCAACTGTCGACGGTCTCTGTCAGCCAACAAACGCAGTCGACCTGTACGCTTTTGTGCTGTATGTGCCCCTTTAAGTTTCCACTTCACTGTCAGATCGTGAGCAGTGGACCTAGGGATGTTTAGGAATGAGGAAATCTCGCGTACAGACGAATGACACAGGGACCCCCAATCACCTGAGCACGTCCGAAGTCCGTGAGTTCCCCAGAGCGCCCCATTCTGCTCTCTCACTATGTCTAATGACTGCTGAGGTAGCTGATATGGAGTACCTGGCAGCAGGTGGTAGCATAATGCACCTAATATGAAAAACGTATATTTTTGGGGGTCTCCGGATACTTTAGATCACATGATGATGAGGTCCCGTGCTCCAAGGAGCGTAGGGAACGATCCGAGAGACCCGCACCCCCGACGAGGCAAGGTCCTAGCGGAGGTGGTTTGCCATTGCCTTCCTCCAACCGTAATGGGGATGAAAGATGATGATGAAGACGACGCAACAACACTCAGTCATCTCGAGGCAGCGAAAATCCCTGACCCCACCGGGGATCGAACCCGCGACTCCGAGCGCGGAAAGCGAGAACGCTACCGGAAGACCACGAGTGTACACAAATGATCTGATCATAGTGTACATAAATCATCTGACGGACAGAGTGAGGAGCAATATGAGTCTGTTTTGCCGGCTGCGGTGGTCTAGCGGTTCTAGGCGCTCAGTCCGGAACCGCGCGAGTGCTACGGTCGCAGGTTCGAATCCTGCCTCGGGCATGGGTGTGTGTGATGTCCTTAGGTTAGTTGGGCTTAAGTAGTTCTAAGTTCTAGGGGACTGATGACCACAGATGTTAAGTCTCATAGTGCTCAGAGCCATCTGAACCATTTGAGTCTGTTTTCTGATGACGCTGTGGTGTATGGGAAGGCGTCGTCGTTGAGTGACCATAGAAGGATACAAGGTGGCTTAGGCTAAAATTCTAGTTTGTGTGATGAATAGCAGCTAGCTGTAAATGCAGAAAAATATAAGTTAATGCAGATGTTCGGATCAGCATTACAAGTGTATTGCTTGAAACAGTCACATCGATTAAATATCTAGGTGTAAAGCAAATCGATATGAAATGGGACGAGCACGTAAGGATACCAGTGGGGAAAGCGAATGGTCGATATCATTTTATTGGGAGAATTTTAGGAAAGTGCAATTGGTCATGGATCATATGTTGAAAACAATAGACTGGCTGGGTGAGATTAAGATATGTGAACACAAAATAAGCAGTCTTGCATATGCGGATGACTTAATTGTGATGGCAGATTCGATTGAAAGTTTGCAGAGTAACATTTCAGGGCTAGATCAGAAAAGTAAGGACTATGGTATGAAGATTAGCATCTCCAAAACGAAAGTAATGTCAGTGGGAAAGAAATATAAACGGATTGAGTGCCAAATAGGAGAAACAAAGTTAGAAAAGGTGGACGGTTTCAAGTACTTAGGATGCATATTCTCACAGGATGGCAACATAGTGAAAGAACTGGAAGCGAGGTGTAGCAAAGCTAATGCAGTGAGCGCTCAGCTACGATCTACTCTCTTCTGCAAGAAGGAAGTCAGTACCAAGACTAAGTTATCTGTGCACCGTTCAATCTTTCGACCAACTTTGTTGTATGGGAGCGAAAGCTGGGTGGATTCAGGTTACCTTATCAACAAGGTTGAGGTTACGGATATGAAAGTAGCTAGGATGATTGCAGGTACTAGTAGATGGGAACAATGGCAGGAGTGTGTCCACAATGAGGAAATCAAAGAAAAACTGGGAATGAACTCTACAGATGTAGCAGTCAGGGCGAACAGGCTTAGATGGTGGGGTCATGTTACACGTATGGGAGAAGCAAGGTTACCCAAGAGACTCATGGGTTCAGCAGTAGAGGGTAGGAGGAGTCGGGGCAGACCAAGGAGAAGGTACCTGGGTTCGGTTAAGAATGATTTTGAAGTAATAGGCTTAACTTCAGAAGAGGCACCAATGTTAGCACTGAATATGGGATCATGGAGGAATTTTATAAGGGGGGCTATGCTCCAGACTGAACGCTAAAAGGCATAATCAGTCTTAAATGATGATGATTATGATGATGATGTAATTGGTCCGAGCACGGGGCTCACAACCCGAACCACACGCCAGCGTTAAGCACTAATGAAGGACTGGGTCCCTTACTTCGATTGCACATAATTCATTAAGGTCAATCCAACACATTTATTTCAAATAACATAAATGAAGTTACATTTGAATCTGTCTGACATTAAACGGGAATTAAAAAAACAATTTCATTATCAGCTGATTTAGTGCTTGAAGCGCGAGTTAAGCCAATAACCAGAACTAAACAATTCTCCGTAATTCAAAAGAAAGAGAAAAACAAAATTGAATCAATACACCCCACTACCAAATATCCAAAAAACCTTACAATACTACTCAAAAGAATACACTGAAGTGGGGAGCAGTCATTCACCCAACAGAACACTTCAAAATGAGTTCAATAACACAGCTGCGTGCCCCAGAAAACTGCAAGACATTAAATACACTTCACTTGACGAATAACAAATACTCATTAACATTACGCCACTCCTGTTTGAACTGCAGTGTCCCAAAGAAACAGGCGCTTATTCTGAAAGAACAATTTTTTTATATGTTTAAATTACAGCATTAAGGAATTAAGGAATTCCAAAAGATGTCCAATCGCACCCCCACCCCCTTTCAGTTGAGGCACAAATCTTTCCCGTTTCTAGGCGGAGGCTGAGCCAGAAACACAGAATGCCACAAAAACACAGTTTTGGTGTGAAACTTACAGGACACCCGGAAGCAGTTACAAACAAGGGGTCGGCACCCACAAATAACACAGGCTAAGAGTCGCTAAGAGTCAGGCTGGGAGCACATACTACGAGAACTTTTTCACACTATGCTCACCACAAACTGTAGACATTCCGGCCGAACATCCGCTTGCGGTGGCTGCCAGAAGGACGAACCAACCAACAGACCCACGCCGTGCTTCTCACACAGGCACCTCAATTTGTACAAACATCTAGGCCAACACCAACTCCGGACTCCCCTCTCACTGCAAGGCTTGGCACAGTTTATATGAAATGCCTTCCAGGCAACCAGTAACCGCTGCAGGAGTTTCCCGATTAGCAAACAGCCCCAGCGTAACAGACATCACACATGTGCTTATGCCCGAGCCATAACTCCGTCAGTCTCCCCGGCCGCGCCAAACCGACTGCCTCTCGCCGTCCCGCGCGCCCCAGCCGAAAACGCAAGGATGCTCATGCCCGGGGACGCGTCAAAGATAACAAGCCGATCGCTGATGATCGACCAGCGATCTGGCTCAGTAATTCATCTGTAAAGGAGACAGCATATAGAACACCAGTGCGACCAATTCTTCAGTGCTACTCGAGTGTTTGGGACCCTCACCAGGTCTGATTAACGGAAAGTGTACAAGCAATTCAGAGATGGGTTGCTCTTGACACATTCTATAAGTTGGCTGTCTTGGTTACTGATGCTCCAGCTAATAAGACCCCCGCAATCTGCCGTCTCTGCAACTTTGTTAGGTCTTTTATTGCACGTCGACCTCGGCCTCTGAATGCAAATACGAAGTGTGAATTACTCGTAAACAATCTGCACTGATGGCTAGTCCATACTGAACGCGCACAGTCCAGCGCGACACGTGCCTTACCTCCGTTGTTAATCATCAAATATAACCATCCCATTACTACCACTGTTCACATTATATTGGCTATTCCCTGTAGACGTAGACTGAAGATCGAAAACAGTCATTGAATAAAGCGAATTTGCGATCACAGACTGTTTTGGTTTGCACATCTTCATTAACACATATGGTCATAGAGCAGTTTCCAATTTCGTATATTCAGGTGAGGTTGCTTCACTTAATTAGGAGTTCGCATATTTATTTCTGAAACTATAACCTAAGGCGATAACCCTATTGGTCTTTCGATCGTATTGGAATACGTCTAGTATATTAGGACATCGTTGTATTACAACATCGTTATACCATTAAGAAAGAGATTGATAAAACACATAATCATTAGCTGTAAAGGTAAAAAATTACAATGGGTCTTGGAACCAGAGATGGTGCGCCAATATGGTAGTCAGGCCACAATGGAGGCAGCCAAGTGCCGGCCAGTGACCCGCCTGCTAATTGACCTACACCTCTTCCGCTTCACAGACTACCATATGACGAAACCACAGGCGAGTCACCAGGAAGTGATGCAGCCCGTCATTGCCATTATTCAAGATAAATCAGCACCTTACCCTAACGCAACCACTACCGCAAAGTCAGCAAGAAGCAGCAGCATTTAAACCTGCCTGAGCCTGCCCATCAGCTTTCGAACAGCCCAGCAGTTGTGAGCTGTCAAGACCGTGGTACTCAGCGCCGTGCCGCAGATTCAGACACATCTACCACCACCAGGACACGAGCCTCTATCTGGCGCCTAAGCTTTTGGGCGCCAGGGCAGTTAGTTTCCGCCATTCTGGTGGTATGACGTGAGGGTCCAACCATCCCTGTCCGCGCCAGGTATCTGCGTTAGGACGTTCAAACTGCACAGTTGGCTGTGGGGCAAATGGGAATTAGTATGCGCTGTATGGTTTGGTTTGGCAACGAAGCCCATTTGCATTTGGATGGATTCGCCAATAAGTAAAACTGACGAATTGGCGCATTTGGGGAACTGACTGTGAGAATTCGCATTTCGCGATCGAGAAGATTCTTCACCCTCAGCTGGTGCGCGTCTGGTGTGCGATGACCAGTCACGGAATAATGGGTGCGATATTGCTTGATGGCACGGTGAGTACCAAAGTTTACGCGAATGTTTTGGAAGATGATTTCATCCCGATTATCCGAAGTGACCCTCATTTCGACAAACAGATTCATGATAGACGGAGCTCAACCCCATTGAAGCAGGAGAGTGTCTGATGTTCTGGGGGAGCACTTGGGGTCCGCATTCTGGCTCTCCGGATCTGAACACATGCGATCCTTTTTGTCGGCATCGATGTTCCGACACCTCAGCGGGTCATGCTGAATTTCGCTATTGTCTGCGCCACATAATCGCCAATGATAGCAGGCATCTCGAATATGTCATAACCCAAATCCGAATACCTGTACCGGCGTTTACATATTAAATAAAGAGTCTGCACGCAGTAGTTTGTAACTAATTTCCTTTTTTTTTTTTTTTTTTTTTTTTTTTTTTTTTTTTTTTTTTTGCATATACTTCAATAATTCTCGCCCTGTAGCTCCACAAGGGGCCACATTATCTTATTACTGTTGTTCTTCCTAAATTAATAACCATAAGGTTGAAAGATTACCTTTCTGGCCTGGTAATTTTTGTAATAATTTTTCAGATATTTGAGGCGCAATTTACATCAGCATCTATGCGATACAAACTGCCTTACAGTGCGTGGCAGAGGGTACTTTGTGTACCACTGTCACACTCCCTCCCGTTCTTGCCCCTTCGCAAATGGTTCAGAGGAAGAATGATTGCTACTGACGCTCCTTGTGAGCCTGAATTTCTCTGATTTTACCTTCATGGTCTTTATGTAAGATATAATTAGGGCAAAGCAATATATTGGATGAGTTTTCTAGGAACGTACACTATTGAAACTTTTAACAGAAATATACATCGTGATGCTGAACGCCTCTCTTGCACCGTCTGCCACTGGATTTGGCTGAGCACGTCTGTGATGCTTTCAAATTTACTAAACGAACAAGAGATGAAATGTGTCGTTTTTCTTTGGATCTTGTCTGTTTCCTCTATCAATCCCATCTGGTACAGATTCCAGTCTGACGAGCAATATTGAAGTATTCGTCGAACGAGGGTATTGTAAGCTGCCTCCTACCTGGGTGGATTACACTTCCTGAGGATTCTTCCAATCACACTGTCTAGCATCTGCCTTACCAGCTATTAGTTTTATGTGGTCATTCCCACTTTAAATCGTTACGTTGTTGCCAGTAATCGCAATACAACGGGCCTTTCCATCTATATATTCGTAATACGTCACATTTGTTAATGTTGAGGCTCAGCTGCCAATCCCCGCACCAAGCGTCGATCCTTTGCAGATCCTCATGCATTTCGCTACAGCTTACTAGCATGGTGAGTTCTGTACATACTACAGCATCAACCACAAAACGCCTCATGGAACTTCCGATGTTATTCATTAGGTCAGCTGCCGTTACTGACGGGTTTTATACAAACAGATAAGGTGCCCAATATTTTTTTATTCTCTTCATTACTACACGCAAACCATTAGTCCAAGGTGCTGCGGGTTGCATAAAACCGAACGGTAGGGGCAGCTGAATCACCCTGCGTATTGTGAAAAGTAATGGCCCTATAATACACTCTTTGAGTGCGCCTGAATTTAGTTTTACGTTCGAAGATTTATCTCCGTTGAGAACGATATATCGTGATATATTTACTAGAAACTCTTCAATCGAGTTACATGGTTGATCCGTGCTCTCGTACTTTATTCATTAGGCAGTAGTGCGAAACTGTAGCGAACGGCCTCCGGATGTCTACAAACACCACAACAACGCGGGAGCCAGTAGTTACTACTTCTTACGTCTCGTAGACGAATAGAATGAGCTGGGTTTCATGCGATCCTTGTTTTAGAAAATCATGTTGATTCCTACAGAGGTGATTTTCAGTCTCCAGAAATGTCATAATATGCCAGCGTGTATCATGTTTCAAAATTCTGCAACAGATCGACACCAGAGATACATTCCTATGGTTTGTGCGTTTGTTCGAAACCCTTCTTGAAAACTGGAATGATCTATGCTTTTTTCCAATAATTAGAAACGCTTCGCTCCGCCAGCGAGCTACAGTAAGCTGCTCCTATGTGAGGAGAAAGTTCTTTCGCATACTATATGTTGGATCGTACTGATATCCCATCAGGACTAGTGGTCTTACCTCTGTCGAGCCATTTTAGTTGCTTTTCTATCCAGTGGTCACATATCTATCATTTTGACATTCGAGCGGCAATTTAAAGGAGAAACTACAGTGCAATTTCCTCTGCGAAATAGGTTTGGAAAAAGCCTTTTAGTGTTTCGGTCTCTTCTTCATCTTCCTCAGTTTATATGCCATTAAGGTCACAGGATGTCTGGACAACGTAAAAATTCCTTATTAATTCTGGTTTTCACATCTGAAGAGCAACCAGTAGTCGTTAGTTTAGTATCACTGTGTTTCTGTAGCACGGTATCCTCCCTGTAACCTGTCCGCAGCTCGTGGTCTAGTGGATAGCGTTGCTACCTCTGGATCACGTTCGATTCCCGGCCGGGTTGGGGATTTTCTTTGCCTAGGGACTAGGTGTTTGTGTTGTCCTCATCATTTCATCATCATCATCATCATTCGTGACAGTGGTTAGATTGGACTGTGTACAAAAATTAGGCTGTGTAAAAATTGGGATTTCGTACGAGGGCTGGTGACCGCGCAGTTGAGCGCCCCACAAACCAAACATCATCATCAACCTCCGTGTAACCACAACGTCACGTTAACTATTTCGTGTAGTGAGGGGGAAAGTCGTGTCTGCTGACCGTCAGAGAATAGTCTTTTAACTGTTGATGTCATGTGACGTGCTGCCGTGGCTGGGATGGACAGCTAGCCCGAAATTTGTCCTTAACGGTATGGCACAACAACTAAGAGGGCCGGAGTCAGGGTGTTGAGGAAAACATAGAGGAGCTGCTGATAGAATGGATAGCACAAGTAACCCAGCTTATGACTTAATAAACAGAGCAAAGACGAAGTTGATGATCAATGGCAGAAAGAAGAATAACGACGTACTCAACATCCAAATCGGCTTGATACGTTAGACACTATCACAACTGTGTGAAGTGATTCGACTAGTGGTGCAGGTGCGGTAGCTCATTGCGTTCAGTCATGGTGCTGGCCGTGCACTGTAATAAAAAAATCTGATTGAAGTTTTCATCGATAAACGTTAAGAAGACTTCACGTGACGTCCGCACAGAAACACTAATGATGAAATGACGAAGAGACAAATCGAAAGGAAGAAGAAAAATAGTGAATAGCTTGTTTTCATTCAAATTAAAACATCGTGGATGTTGAGTTCGAACCCAGCCACTACTTAACTTTTGAATAACGTCACTGGGGACCGAAACTGCCTTTATGAGGAAGGATATACATTCCGTGTCTTCTGTAGCTTTATGCCGCTGACCGTTGTTAATTGTTCGACTTTAAAGGGGGGGGGGGGTTCCTAGGCGAACGGCAAGAGGTTGCCCTGAAACTGTGTCCGCTCCTCCTTGCTGTTCGATAAGTCCGTCAGGAAAATACGGGTGGTTTCTAATATGTGAAGTCTCCAGGCCCCACCGCCGATTGTTTGTGGCTGGATGCGAACCTGGGGTCTACGACATTTTGAGTTCTATCCATAAACACTACCCCTAGATCAAAGTGTTCACATTTCAGAAAGCGGTTGCAGTGGTGGTATGTCAGCGGACAAACGGTATTGGTTGGAATAGTACAGGGGGACTATACAAGGTGTATCAAAAAGATCCATGCCATATTTAAAAAAATTGTAACTATTACGTTATTTGAGATATGTGCGTTAACAACGTATTGTTGGAAAGAGCAAACTCTCGAGTTTTACATGGTTACTGCTAGGTAGCAGCAGTATGTGCCCCCTTCTGTTCTAGTAAAAATGGTGTCGAGACAACAGCGTTTTGTGTTCTACATTTTGCGCAGTGCGGGTCAGTAATAACTGTTCAGCGTGACTTTCGTACTAGGTATGGTGTGGATCCTCCTACAGCACAGAGCATTACATGAACAATTCCGAGAAACTATTTGTTTGTATAAAGGCAAATCGCCGGCCGTCCCCGAGGGTCTGACACAGATGTCACACGCATCCGCCATAGCTTCACAGGGAGTCCGCAGAAATCTGTCCGCCGTGCAACTCGACAGCTCAACATGTCCCCGATGTTCGCCTGGTGCGTGTTGCATCGACGTTTACACATGCTACCGTACAAAATTCAGCTACTGCAATCTATTCGTGAAGGTGACAAACAACAACGTGTGCAGTTCTGTAATTTCGTTCTATGCAAGATGGAGGATGACAGTTTTCTTCCACTCTTAGCATTTAGGGACGAGGCAACATTCCATTTAAAAGGAAAGGTCAACCGTCATATTGTGAGAATGTGGGGTACGGAACATCCACATGAAGTTGTACAAAATGAGAGGGACTCTCCAAAATGAAATGTGTATTGTGCAGTTTCACGGGAAAAGGCGTATGGTCAATTTTTCTTTGCCGAGAACACTTTTACAGGAAACACATATCTCGATATGCTTGAGAACTTTTTCCCACAGTTGGACACAAACGAATTCATGTAGCAGCAAGATAGGGCATCTGGAAGTGCGGGAATTTTTAGATCAAAGGATTACTGAACGATGGATCGGTCGCAATGAACAAAATGATTCAGTCTTACATTGCTGGCCTCCAAGGTCACTGACCTGACCGTATGTGATTATTTCTTGTAGATGTTTATAAGAGACTCTGTTTATTTTCCTCCGTTACCAATAACAATGAATGTACTGAGACATCGCCTAACAGCAGCTGTGGAAGCTGTAACTCAAGACACGCTCACTGCGGTATGGGAAAAATCTGAATACCGCCTTGACATGTACCGTGCATCTCAGGGGGGCATACTGAACACCTATGAAAAGGTATGAAAAAAAACTTTCTGTTTTTCCCGTCCATCAAGAAAACAAAATTCGTTGTATATGTTTATTAGTTTCAGAAATATAGACGTGCCAAATCGGATGGTCCTTTTTGATACACCCTGTTTTATCCACTATTAGAAGTAGATCATTAATCAAAAACTGGGCGTGTTTTATATACATAACAGTACTGACAACAGAGCAGTTCAGCACCTTACAAATCTAAAATGTCACGAATAAATCGCACAGTAACAAGGCACTAGAAAATGGTAATCACGTCCCGAAACCTGTCATGCTAAATATAAATAAAAAGAAAATCGTGACTGATAGCAGAAAACAAACCCATTGGTTTTACAATCGTAGTTTTCCACAATCCATTTCTGTTGGATCAAGTCAAATCTAGAATAACGGAAGGAATACTTTAGTTGACAGACGAAAGAAGAAAGTAAAGAAAACGTTCTGGAAATGAGAGGATTACAGTGACATAAGTAACCTCGTATTAAAATAAATAGGAAGGGCGGCGAAGCTAAGGGGAAATGGTTGCATGAAAAATGTGAGGAAATCGAAAAAGAAATGGTCATCGGAAGGACAGATTCACCGTACAGACAAGTCAAAACAACATTCCGCGTAATTGCTAGATAAGGCGTTAGCATTAACAGCACAAGGGGAATTTCAGTGTTAAACGCAGAGGAATGAACGGATAGGTAGAAGGAGTACACTGAAAGCCTCTGTAAGGGACAGGAACTGGCTGATGACGTGACAGATGAAGAAATGGGAGTCGATATGGAGATATAGAGGATTCGTTATTAAAGTGTATCAGAGCGCTGGAAGAGATGAGGTCACATAAAGCAGTAGGCATAGATTTCGGAAATCATTGGGGTAAGTGGCAACTAAACGACTATTCAGGTTGGTTAGGAGGAACTAAGAGAGTGGAAATATATTACCAGGCATTCGGAAAAATTATCAACCTCACTAACTCGAAGATAAGTGGGAGAACTATCATAGTTCCACTTAGGAGCACATGGATGGTGTTGCTGACAAAATAAATATGTAGAGCAGTGGTTCCCAACATTTCTTAGACCATTACCCCTGAGTGCAATTTAGCTAGCACCCCGCCCTCCAGCCCGTGCCGTATGTTATCACCCCTCCCCCACATTATTACCAACGTCTCAAGTAACTAAAAAGTAGAATGAAAGATTTTTCTTCGAACATCTATGATGAAAGATGAAGCTAACTATCCACATTGACGGTACACACTTGTTACAAAACATGCTTCCCCAAGCATCACTCCTCTCACTGCGACACTTGCTTGACCTGCACACCACAAACCCATTTAAAGCCGAACAAATTCAGATCTGTGCACTATACTTGCAGTTCGTAAATCACTTCATTGCTGCACCCCTTACTTTTGAACTGGCAGAAACTGGCCGACTTCAGGCTGCTAATGCTTTGTGTGTAACAACTCTAATAATAATAATAACAATAAAACTGTGTAAAGGACTGTAGTAGCCCTTGTGTAATTGCTGCTGTGTCGTGTTGTCAGATAATTCATTTATCTGCTTCGAAGCGAGAAATGAAGCTATTTCTGGTTTACTGCAAGTACTATCTACAGCTTGGAGAAGGAATTTTCTTGAGTAGTTGTTAATCCTCAGAAAATTGCATTTCGCCCCTCAGTGGGCAATTACCTGCAGAACTACTGATGTAGCTCCAGAAGTACTGATGTTGAGAAACAGAAAAGATAACTGAGGACCTGTTATATCAGGATCTCTCAGGGTGTTTGCACTAGCGTCTCATGCAGTGCAGAGAGCAGAAACAGCTTCGCCATATTGACGACGGTGGAAACCGCCACTCCTCGACTTTGTTCAATAGCGCTGTCTCTCTCTTTCCTTACGCTTGTGTCGCTCGCTCGGTCTGCCTCGATCTTCTCCAAAACTTCACCTCTGTTTTCATTGTCATTGCCAAATCTTTTGGTACAGCGGGCGGAGAGCTTAGTTTCATGGGACATGATTACCAGTGCAAAAGAGATTTAAATAGTAACTTTAAATATGGATTCAGCAGAAAATTATCTCTTCTATTTTTTTCCTTTTTTATTTGCATTTATGCTGCTGAGATCTGAAAAAATGGATCGGCTGACAGCAATTATTAGAGCACCTTTTACAGTTACAGTCAGAAATACTTGCATACAATCTAGTTTTCGTGCAGTACAGATCAGAAAAAGCTGTCACATACACATGTGGAACTGAACCATAGAAATAATCTTCGCTGCTTCTCTACGCAGATTAGGAAACTCTTCCTTCGACAAATTCCGGTACAATTCGAGCAAATTTTGCTATTGTAAAATACATCCTTTCCATGATCATCGGTTTGCGAATCGATTCGTTCGAAATGTAAATTTGGAGGCTGTCTTTAAATTGTTATCAAAAATAGCTTTACAGATAAATCAAGTACTGGATGCGAGTTAGTAATTTTCGGTAACATAAAAAAATCAACTATTAATAAACAAATGTAAGGTATAATATTGCTTTCAAGTATTAAAAGGTGATAAGTTTTAATGAACAGGTAACACGGACTGCCGATTTCAATATAATGCTACGCTTGTAATACGTTTAACAAAATGTACCGTCTTGAATGAAGCACTTTTTAAAATTCGGGTGCCTTATTAAGGGTAAAATTTATATATCACTCACCTATCTCATGAAAATGTTTCGTACTTTTCTCTGAAAAGTGGTTTTTGAGGAGCTGACGTCTACGTTGGAAAGGTTTTATTTTGCGGATTATATTGCTGGTGGCATTACTTTCCTTTTAGAGTTTCAGACTTAAATCATGTAGGAGAGTTGTAACGTCTGCTAAGAATCCTAAATCAGCTACTCATTCACAGTCATGCAAAAGTAGCTTCGAACATTTTTTGTTCTTCAAAAACTGAGCCATGGCGTGGCGTAGTCGAAAAACTCAGAAAATCACTTTTGCTTTGGTCAGCCAGCGTACTTTAGCAGTGTAGGGTATATTTGGATATTCCTCTTCAAATGCAATCAAAAATGCTTTGAACTGACCATGAATGAGCCCATGAAACCGAATATAGTTCACGATACGCACCAGTACGTTCATCACGCCGTGAGACATAACTTTTGCACAGAGAGGCTCGTGGTGTGCAAAACAATGAACGGAAGGTAAATTTGGCATGTTGAACTTTTTCCGCAGGAGGACAATAAACCATTTTACTTAACCGCGCATTGCTGCTATCACGTGTTTGGGTACGGAAAATAACTTTTCGCAAGTGAGTCCTATTCCTTCAGCTGTCACTTCGACCGCTTGTAGAATATCTGCCCCTGTAGCAGTGTCCTTAATCGAAATCATATACAGGAGCTCTTCCGTTACATGCAGATCGTCGTCCACGCCATGCGAATAAATGGCTAACTGAGCCACGTCGATAATATCAGTGGAGTCATCAAGCGCAGTGATGTACGCTAAGACGTTTTCAGTGTTGGCTGCCAATTGTTCTTGCATGTTCCCGACAACGTCGTTGATTCGCCAAAATATTATCATATTGGTAAGTGGTATTCTGCTGTGTGCGGGAGCTAAGGTGGGATTCATTGTCTTGTCTACGTCTAACAAAACATTCTTTATTAATGGCCCTTCCATAAACGGCTTCCCAGCTCTTGCTAAACAAAGAGCAACTTAATAACTAGCACTAAGAGTCCTTTCGCAGCACCATTCATCCCCTTCGCCCTAAATTAGAGAAAAAAGATTGTGTTAGGAATAATAAAAGCGAAAACGAAAACACATTTGAGAGGAATGTAAACAAACTTCGCTTCGCAGGACCTGTAACCAAATTAAACGTGCTAAAGCACTGGTACAAACATCATTCGTGGCTATAGAATTCTCTTCTGCACGAATTAGCAACTTTCTTAATTCTTCCTCCCTGGCGTCTCCTATGACTTCATTATAGTGTTCTGAATGCTGTTTGCTGTAGTGTCTTTCAGTAGACGATTTTCCAGCACATGTAGTTACTATACCGCAGATTAGACATTCGGCTTTATCATCACAACTAGCGAAACATAAGTAAGTTCACACTTCGGTTTAAACGGACTTTCGGAAATCTTTGCTTTTGTCGTAGTATATCGTTCCATTATTCTAGTCACTGGGTTGCGCTTATCTACTTCAATGTAGAATCAGCCGTCTATCAACGCAGTCTGCAGCGCGCCACGGTGGCTTCACCAAGCAAGCCGCGTTGAGGCGAATTAAGCCGAGCTGGACCGACGCACCTCGTTTCGTACACGGACCATTTTCCGTGTGTGAGAGGCCCTGTGTTATGTGACAGTCAGTTGGCTTTTCGGAAAGGTAAAGGAAACAGAGAGACAGTTCTGACGTTGGGTTTGATAATGGCAGCTAGACTTAAGAAAAATCAAGACCCGTTCATAGGATTTGCTGACCTAGACAAAGCGTTCGACAATGTAAAACGGTGCAAAATGTTAGTAATCTCAGAATCGTAGGTGTAACCCATTAGGAAAGACGAGTAAATACAATATGTATAAAAAACAAGAGCTAACGATAAGAATGGAACACCAAGGACGAAGTGCTCGGATTAAAAACGGTGTAACACCGAGATGCAATCTTTCAACCTTGCTGTTAAATCTATACATCGAAGAAGCAGCGACGAAAATAAAAGATTCAAGAGTGACATCAAAAGTCAGAGCGAAAGGATATTAATTATAAGATTCACCAATAACATTGCTATCCTCAGTGAATGTGAGAAGAACTGCAGTACTTGTTGATTGTTATGAACTGGTTAATGAGCAGAGAACATGGGTTGGGAATAAACCAAAGAAAGATGAAAGCAACGAGGAGTAGCAGAGACGACGTTAGCGACAAATTTAACATGAAAACTGGTAACCATTAAGTAGATGAAAAAAAGGAATTTTGTTACTTGGGAAGCAAAGTAACGTGTTGCGGACGAAGCAACCAGACTAGCACAGGTAAAGACGGCAGTCGTGGACTATCAAAAACTGGCCTTTACATGAGGAAGTGATTTCTGGGAATGTACGTTTGGAGCACAGTATTGCATGCAAGTGAATCGTGGACTATGGGAAAGCCGAAAAAAAAGAAAACCGGAGAGTCTGAGATGTTGAAAATTAGGTGGACTGATCAGATAAGAAATGAGGAAGGTGACCGCACCATCGACGTGGAAGAACACTGACAAGAAAAAGAGACTAGATGAAAGGGTATGAGTTACAGACGTCAGGCAACAAATTCCATGGAACTAGAAACAGCTGTAGAGGGCTAAAACTGTAGAAAAAGAGAGATACTGAAATGGAAAGAATGGGCCCCTTAAAATCAGTCACAAAAATGATGGCAACAAATAAGGGAATTAAAAAAAATCGTTTCTGTTTAGCCCGCCAATTCATCCGTCCTGTTGCTATGCATCTTACTTTGGCCCTGTAAAATTGAAGAAGCATTGAGAAAAACGCATTGGGTCCGTTTCATTACAGATCAAAGAAGCAGTTTTACAGTTACATTTACATAAGAAATCAGAACTTCATTTCATCATCTTCTTCGGGAGAAACGCTGGCGGGTAATTTTTTAATACCTAACCAACAAACGACACTCATGGCAGAATTCGGTATTTCTGAACACTCAAAGTTTTTATGTTCCGGTTTTCAGGCTCTGAAAGATGTCTAAAGCATCGATTTGCTAGGAAGTATGCACGTAATGAAATATATAACCGAGAGCTATTAGATTTAGATTTCCTCTTTTCAAGGAGATGAGTTTCTTGTGCGTCAGAAAGTACTTCCAAGATTAATTGCAGCGTAATAAGCGTCTTAGAAAGTGAAAGAAGAATATCCAGACAGCAGAAAGTGAGAGGGTTAATTTCCACCATTTATTGTGAAAGGTGTAACTTTCGCGGAGGAAATGTTGTCTCGCGTCGTAGTATTTGACACTTATGACCTTGTGTCAGATACTCGTACTCAATTTTGTATATCTATGCACCAGTAGAGGCGTGTTTCCCTCTCTCTTTCACTCTCTCTCTCTATCTCTCTCTCTCTCTCTCTCTCTGTGTGTGTGTGTGTGTGTGTGTTGAGGGGAGAGGGAGAGAGAGAGAGAGAGAGAGAGAGAGAGAGGCGGTGAGAGGGCGGGGGGTGGGATGGGATGGGGCGGAGAGGAAGACAGAGGGAGAGAGATAATGCCTTTGACAGAGTTATTAGAGAGAGCTTGCTAAATGAATTTTCCAGCGTAGTATGACGTTATAACGCATGCCTGTGGTTTCCATTGGCTGCCAAAGGAGGCTACCCAATCCATCACCAGCGCAGTATGTGGCCACACAACACGGATCAAAACAGTAAGTCCTCAGCATACTTGTTCTACTGAAAACTGTAAGGACGATTCCCCTTACGTGTGGCAATGCACACACGAAATATCGTTCTGCAAAAGCACCACGATCCTAATATATAATGCAATTGGTAACAATGGATGTTTATTTAGGATTTGGCATTAATTATGAGTATATATTTCTTTTACATAAATACACTTATACTTCAAGAATAATATTTTTGTTTCGTCTGGTTCATAACCGCGTATATTTCACCTTAGGCGAGTATCACATTTTTAAACGAAATGATTTTATGTGTAAAATGACTTTTAAAACTTCTTTATAAGATTTTGCTTGAATTGTTGAATGCTTACTCAATGTTCTTCAACTGCTGAGTGAAACTCAACATACTGAGCCTACTGAGCCTTCTTTATCATCTCAATGCTAAGCATGTGGTTAGCAAAGGAAAGATTTTGTTGCAAAGCAAACAATGTATTTTTACCTGAATAATGTGACATCCAGTTCAAAAAAATATATAATCGTCCATGACATCCAGTTCCAAAAATTATATAATCATGAATAATATTCAATCTCCAAGTCGGACACGTCCATATCGTCCGCTCGCGCTGATACTGCAAACTTCCAACACTGCTAAATATTAACCTCTAACCTCCATCAATGCTAACTACTCACTTCCAACCTCGATCACTGCTGGTTGTTCACCTCCAACCGCGTCCGACCAGCCACAGACTCTCTTACAGAGTGCACACAGCGCTGTCAGAGTTATTAATGTAGAGCGCTACATAGCGATGCCAACAGACAAACACATAATCAACCTAATTACACTTTACTTAAATCTTAACGAGCTGTGGGGCACAACTTCACCAAAATATATATCACATTTATAGTAATGCGTCTTATCCCTTAACGCAAACTGTTTTCTGTTTGAAATACCGACCGCAAAATTGGTTTTACGCACGCAAATCATCGGTTAATTTTCAGTATATTTACATTTTCACGAATTCCATTTTATTTCATTTACTAGCTAGATAATTTGTCCACGATTTCTCTTTTATCTTCAATTCCTGTAGCTTCACGTATTTTCAACCTTACGTCAATTATTCATATTAACTGGGGGACATAGGTGTTCAGAAAACTGATTTGTTCGGTTAATCGAACTGTATAGTTTTATCCTCCAATAAAAACTACATATATTCACAACATTAACCTCTTTTATTATTTCAAAGGCAAGTACAATAGCAATATGCACTACAGCCTAGTAAACAAAAAAATATGTAAAATATGTGCATTTTGCGAGTACGGTACACACGCGTAGAATTAGCGCTTAAAAAGTCCTTGATTCATTTTTTTTGTTATGGTTTTAGGGCGCAAAACTGCTACAGTAATTAGCGCCCGGTCTGTGACTTAGGAAAAGCTAAAAAAACGAAACTGGAAACCAGCAGCATTGGGAGCAAAACTCAAAAAAGTGGGGAAACCAAAAACAGCATGGAAAGCTTAAAAAACCACTGATCGCGTCTCATCTGCTAAAATGGAAGATATATCAGGCGACAGCTATAGACGGGCGCGTAACGGAGTAAAATAGGGGCACTCAAGTAAAAGGTGTCTCACCGTCCACAGTTGAGAGCAGTGGGGACAGAGTGAGGGAGGATCGCCGCTTAAAAGATGTCGATGGCTAAAAAGACAGTGCCCTGTCCGGAGTCTAGTTAAAATTACCTCCTCCCGACGACGAGTTCGGGAGGAAGAGGTCCAAGCACAGGAAAGAGCTTTCACGTCCCGCAATTTATTATTGGGAAGTGTCGACCAATGTGCGTGCCATAAAAGAGCAACACGACGACATAAAACACTCCGTAGATCGGCGAAGGGAATCATGCGAGTAGCTGGTCGAAGAAGAGAGACTGCAGCCTTGGCTGCTATATCGGCCGCCTCATTTCCACAGATACCAACATGTCCTGGGATCCAGAGGAACGCCACAGAGACGCCCCCCAAGTGGAGCAAGTGGAGGCAGTCCTGAATGCGTTGGACCAGAGGGTGAACAGGGTAGAGGGCTTGGAGACTGAGGAGAGAGCTGAAAGAGTCTGAGCAGATAACATACTGTACCCGCTGATGGCGACAGATGTATTGGACAGCCTGGAGAACAGCGTAAAGCTCCGCAGTATAAACCGAACACTGGTCGGGAAGCCGAAATCGATTTGGGGTGTCGTCAACAATATAGGGACACCCAACACCAAACGATATTTTTGAGCCAACAGTGTAAATAAATGTGGCATCCTTCATTTGTGCGCAGAGAGCAGCAAATGCCCGACGATAAACACGCAAAGGAGTACCATCCTTGGGAAACTGACAAAGGTCACGGAGCAGGCAGGTCCAGGGTCGGAGCCAAGGCGGTGCTGTACCCAAAGTTGTCAAGAAAGTTTTAGGAAAGTGGAAGGAAAGAGAATGGAGCAGTTGACGGAAGCGGACTCCCGGTGTTAGTAGGGAGGAAGGGCGGCCAACGTACCCTAATTCCAAGGAAGCGTCGAAAAAATGTCATGGGCCGGATTCGCAGGCATGGAAGACAGATGGCTACCATAACGACTCAGAAGGACAGCTCGCCGATTGGACAGCGGAGGTTCAGCAGTCTCAGCATAAAGGCTTTCCACAGGGCTGGTGTGAAAAGCTACAGACACTAAACGTAATCCACGGTGGTGGATAGAGTCGAGACGCCGAAGAATAGACGGCCGAGCAGAGGAGTAAACTATGCTTCCATAGTCAAATTTCGAGAGCACTAAGGCGCGATAGAGGCGGAGATGGACCACTCGGTCCGCTCCCCAGGAGGTGCCATTCAGGACACGGAGGGTGTTGAGGGATCGCAGACAGCGAGCCGAAAGATAGGAAACGTTGGAGGACCAGCAAAGCTTTCTGTCAAACATAAGACCCAAGAATTTAGCGACGTCCGCGAACGGAAGATTGACAGGGCCTAGATGTAAGGAAGGCGGAAGAAACTCCGTGCGACGCCAAAAATTAACGCAAACGGTTTTACTGGGAGAAAAGCGGAAGCCGGTTTCGATGCTCCAAAAGTGGAGGCGATCGCGACATCCTTGAAGACGTCGTTCAAGAAGGCTGGTCCGTTGAGATCTGTAGTAGATCGCTAAATCGTCCAAAAAGAGGGAGCCCGAGACATCATGAAGGAGAAAATCCATAATTGGATTTATGACAATGGCAAACAATACAACACTTAGCACGGAGCCCTGGGGTACCCCGTTTTCTTGGGAGAAGGTACGGAAGAGAGTAGTGTTCACACGCACTTTAAATGTGCGCTCTGCCATAAATTCACGAAGAGAAAGGGGCAGCCGACCTCGAAAGCCCCAAGAGAACAGTGTGCGGAGGATGCCTGTCCTCCAACAGGTATCGTATCCTCTCTCCAGATCAAAAAATATCGCTACTGTTTGGCGTTTCCGGAGAAAATTGTTCATGATATAAGTGGAGAGGGCAACAAGATGGTCAACTGCAGAGAGATGCTTTCGGAAACCGCATTGGGCAGGTGTTAAAAGACTGCGGGACTCCAGCCACCAGGCTAAACGGCAATTCACCATACGCTCCAAAACCTTACATACACTACTCGTGAGAGAAATGGGGCGATAGCTAGAGGGGAGATGTTTGTCCTTTGCAGGTTTCGGAACAGGAACGACGACAGCTTCCCGCCATCGTCTGGGAAAAGTACTGTCGGTCCAAATTCGATTATAAAGGCGAAGGAAGTAACGCAGACTATGGTATGAGATATGCAGCAACATTGGTATGTGGATACCATCCGGTCCTGGGGCGGAAGAGCGAGAAGAAGAGAGTGCATGTTGGAGTTCCCACATGGAGAAAACAGTATTGTAGCTTTCGCGATTTTGAGAGGAGAAGGCAAGAGGTTGCACTTCCGCTGCACGTTTCTTCGGGAGAAACGCTGGCGGGTAATTTGAAGAGCTCGTAATCTCAGCAAAGTGTTGACCCAATGAGTTAGAAATTGCGATGGCGTCCACTAATTTATCATGAGCGACAGTGAGCCCAGAGACCGGGGAGAAACTAGGAGCTCCAGATAACCGCCGAATCCGACTTCAAACTTCCGAGGAGGGAGTGAAGGTGTTAAATGAGCTGGTAAAGAGGTCCCAGCTTATCTTCTTGCTATCGCGGATGACGCGACGGCATCGCGCACGGAACTGCTTATAGCGGATACAGTCGCCACTCACGTCTTGCGTCACGGCATGCCTCGTTCCACCAAGGAACTGGGGGGGGGGGGGGGGGGGGGGGCGGGGCAATTCGGAGGTGCGAGGTATTGAACGTTCCACAGCTGTAAGAATAACTTCTGTAATATGAGTGACGTCATCGTCGACGCTAGGAAAGAGACGGTTATCGAATGGCGCTAGAGACGAAAGAAGTGTCCAATCGGCTTGGGCAAACTTCCAGCGTCTCGGGCGCATATATGGCAGTTGTGGCTGCAATCGAAGGACACATGGAAAGTGGTCACTCGAGTGTGTATCAGCAAGAGCGAACCATTCGAAGCGCCGAGCTAGCGGAACAGTACCGACCAAAAGGTCCAAATGAGAGAAATTTGTCGTGTAGGCAGACAAACGTAGGGTCCCCAGTGTTGAGGCAAACCAGATCCGCTTGGTGGTGAGCCGTGCGGACAAGGATGCGGAGATCCCCAATGCGGATGGTGGGCATTGAAGTCCCCAACCAGCAAATAGGAGGGCAGAAGCTGACCAAGAAGATGAAGGAGATCAGCTCGTGCCATGGTGTGGACGATGGAATGCAGACAGTACAAAGAGAGAAAGTGTATCCAGAAGGGGAAAGACGGACAGCGACCGTTTGGAAGGAAGTGTTTAAGGGGATTGGGTGATAATGGAGAGCATCATGGAGAAGAATCAAGAGTCTTCCATGTGCTGGAGTGCCTACAACAGAGGGGAGATCAATTCAGACTAACTGAAAATGGGGGAAAACAAAGCAGTCGTGGGAACGCAGCTTTGTTTCCTGAAGACAGAAGATGGACGGCGAGTAGGATCGTAAGAGGATCGACAATTCATCCCGATTGCCTCGAATGCCACGGATATTCCAATGGATAATGGACATAGGGTGGACAGAAAATGGAAGAATGTGACCAAGGTTGCCCTCAACTCAACGACTGCTAAGAGCTTGCGACCGACAGCGTGGAACGGTATTCAGCCGAAGGCAGAAGATTCTGATCCATAGGTTGTTCGGGAGCAGCTACTGCCACCAGCGATCGGCCGGTTGATCGGCCGTCAGCAGTGCGCCTCGGCGACACAGATGACGGCCGAGGGCGGTTACCGCCAGGCGGTGCTGTAGATGAGACACGCCATGGCGGAGAAGGAGAGGAACTGGGTTTCTTATTAGCGTTTTTGGAAACAGAACGTTGAGATGAAGGAGGAACCGATGGTTGTGAAGTTGGGGTACGTAAAAAATCTTCACGAGTAGGCTCTTTTTTGGAACTCCGGGTGTCTGGTTTTGGGGCTCGAGATTTAGCAGAACCTAATGAAGGGTGATCTTTTGCTGGCCAATCTGACGACCGTGGCACTAAAGGTGAGATCACAAGTCTGAGTGGCTGCCTCCTTTGTTGGCCAAGGAGAGGCAAGGACAGTGCTGCATTTACCTGTGTTAGGCACAGTGGGCTTCGACTGGCGAATAACTTTCCAGCAGCAAAGGTCGACACCTTTTCCTTCACTCTGATTTCATGAATGAGCCGTTCGTCTTTAAAAATGGGGCAATCTCTAGAGGAAGCAGCGTGGTCACCCATATAGTTGATGCAACAAGGGGATGGATGTGGACAAGCATCCTCATGGGCATCCTTGCCACACGTAACGTATTTGGCCGAATTGGAACAGGACTGGCTGGTATGACTGAACCGCTGACACCGATAGCAACGAGTAGGGTTCGGGATGTAAGGGCGAACGGAAATTATCTCATAGCCCGCTTTCATATTCGATGGGAGTTGAACTCTGTCAAATGTCAAGAAGACGGTAAGGGTTGGAACGATGTTCGTGTCAACCCTTTTCATGACTCGATGAACAGCCGTGACGCCCTGGTCAGACAGGTAGTTTTGAATTTCCTCGTCGGACAATCCGTCAGGGGAGCATGTATAAACGACCCCACATGATGAATTTAAAGTGCGGTGTGCTTCAACCTGGACAGGGACAGCGTGTAGCAGTGAAGTACGCAGCAATTTTTGTGCCTGGAGGGCACTGACTGTTTCTAACAACAAGGTGCCATTTCGTAATCTGGAAGAAGACTTTACAGGACCTGCAACTGCGTCGACACCTTTCTGAATAATGAAAGGGTTGACCGTGGAGAAGTCGTGACCTTCGTCAAACCGAGAAACAACTAGGAACTGTGGCAAAGATGGAAGAACTGTCTATGGCTGAGACTCATTGAACTTACGCTTGTAGTATCCCCCATGATTACCGGCGTCTCCGATGGCGCGCTCCTTCCTTGTGGGGGCCCTCCCGCCTCCCGCCTTAGGTGATTGTTCACACCTCAGGTCACACCTCCCGAGAAACGGACAGAGGGACCAATCGGCACTTTCGAAAGGTATCAGCTCGGGTAATCACCCCTCCCTGGGCCTGGCCGTTACCAGAGGGTACGTACGTGTCCTACCTGTCTATCCAGGGCGGGGAATTACGCGTTACCCCGTCACCGGCTACACATGGAAATGCATGGCTCGGCCTTCAGACACGCATAGGGAGGAAAAAAGAGAAAGGGAAAAACAAAGAAAGGGAAAGGAAAGAAGAGAGGTCTCAAACGCCGCAGCTGAGAAAAGGGTAAAGAGAAGAGGTAAGGAAAAGAGAAGGACAAAGGAAGGACAAAGACTTGCCAGCAGAGAAAGCGAAGAAGAGAGACTGTTTTACATTTTCGAGCGTCTGTCTCCGGACATAGGCACAAAACAAACTCCCAGAGGGGGAGAAAGGGAAGGAAAGAGGCGGAGGTGAAGGGGAGGGGGCAAGATGGGGGGTGGGGAAGGATGTGGAAAAGGAAGGTATGCAGCCCGGGAAGGAAGGAGGGCCACATTAGCTCAGGGTCCCGTGCTTGCTAAGCACGTATTCACAAAAGAGTTTTGCAAGGCAGTATCTAAACATGCAAATGTTTCGGAAGCAGCCAGTTTATTTGCACCTGCATTTTCTGGACCACTAGTTGATGAGATACTTGCTGCGTCAGCTTTATCAGTGATGGGGTTCAAAGTTACGGCGTCTTACATTATTTGGTGCCCTGGATCCGCATCATCAAACTCGTCCATTCTTGAACGTCTTCTTCAGTACATCCATAGGAAATGAGTTCTTTTAGCATATTGAGCATGTTGAACATATCATTCTGTTCATAATTTTCAATCAGACTTTGAGGACCTTTCGCCATAACAAAATTTATTCCAAGCTTGTTTCTATTCTTTTCCTTTATACTAGCCCATGCTGCTCCGATCACGCTGGACTCATCTGTCAAATCAATATTTTTATGATTTCTTAACAGACCTTCTTATATCTCCTCTTCCCTTTTTAACAATAACTTACGTAACAATTCTTTTCTGTAAAAACGTATGAAAATCTCAATAGCGAATTGATCCACGTGTTTCAATAAGGAGGTTACATCTCGTTTATGACCTCGTTCTTTTAGTGTAAGATATCACACGATGGATGGGTTGGTGTGTCATCAAGGAGCAGTAATGTTCCCTCCATTTCGACCTTCTTTAATGAATGAACTTTTACAAAAAAATGGTTCAAATGGCTCTGAGCACTATGCGACTTAACTTCTGAGGTCATCAGTCGCCTAGAACTTAGAACTAATTAAACCTAACTAACCTAAGGACATCACACACATCCAAGCCCCGAGGCAGGATTCGAACCTGCGACCGGAGCGGTCGCTCGGCTCCAGACTGTAGCGCCTAGAACCGTACAGCCACTCCGGCCGGCCGCTGAACTTTTACAGAAGGTACAAAAGTTTCATAACCATTCCGTGAAAATTGTACTATCCATCCAGGTGCTCTCTTGTCAGATGTAAGCACTTTAACGTGTTTGAAACGACGCGGTTTCTTAGTTTTGCCAATGACGAGCGTAGACAGTTGGAGGTTACCAGTAGCATTAGCACAAGCTTGCTTACTTCAGAATCAGGTGCTGGGCCCCTTAGTTTGATTCTGAATGTATCAGCAGACAGCTTTTCTCCTTGTATTTCAAGCTCATGAATGCCGTGTCTTGACTTAAAGCGTTCTAACCAGCCTATGCATTTCATGACAGCGAATTCACTTTGGAAATAGAATGGGACCAGTGAAAAGTTCTCCTTGTGATATTTTTTATGTAAGCCACTTGTAAACAGCATCATTTAGATCCGTGTTCGTGGCGAGCTTCATAGTTTTAGGACTTGTCGATCCATCAGTAGAATAAAGCTTAGATACAAAATTTATGATATGTCTACGAAGTCTTTCGCGACGGAATCCTTGGACCGGTTCACGACAGCCAGTTTTACCCCTGACGCAAATGACGGAGGTCGCCATCGAAAGCTCGGGATTTTATCCAAATTTGACGCGGCAAATAAACCGAGAACTTTTAATGCAAGGACTCCATCGCGAAAGGCTTCGTAGACATATTAGTTTCTAGTTTCCTCTGCGGGGATGATGTAGCGCGCAGCATTCGTCGGCTGGAGAAGCTGCGCTTGAAAAAGTCACAGCTGCTGAGTAATCTGGCTTTTCTACAACGTTGTCGTGACAAAGAGATTGTACCAAATTTCGCAGCTGTCAAACATCACGTCCGAACTGGTGTAGTGAATAGAATTTTGCGAAGACAAGTCATGCGATCGTCAGGGAGAGGATACATCATACGAGGTATGAACTGGATGTCAACGCTCCGTCCTTATATAGTTGCCACCTGTTTTTGTCTGCAGTTTTGTCACCTTGGGACTGGGAATGGGTAGACATGACCTTGGCTGCACATCAGCGAGATAATTTAAGCAAGACTACAGCAAAACAGGCTGATAAATAGTGCGCCTTAACCGTGGAAAAGGAATTTCTGGGTCCAGCGACGCACATCGCACTGTTGTCAACTTCCCTGACAAGGAAATTGATGATGCCACCATCTCGGTTCTCAGTAAGGGACTGAACTTTTCTCCAGCTCCACAGCAGCTACCAGTGGCCGAGGTTATCAGTGGAGTAGAACAAGCGGTTCGGCACCTTCCTGAAGAGGCAGCAGATGAGGTAACGCTTGCCACTAGTCGGATTTTAGCAACAGCCAAGCCTCCTAAGTCCAATGTAAGCAGAGTGGAGAAACTGGCATTGAAATCGTTGGGGAAGGATGAAGAGTTAGTTGTGCTACCAGCCGACTAAGGGAATGCCACAGTTATCCTCAATGCTACCGATTATCATAAGAAAGTGGCCCTATTATTGGAAGATACCACGTACCGGATTCTTAAACGGGATCCCACAGCAGCACTTAGCAGGAAGACAGGGGAGCTGCTGAAGAACTCTGGCCTCCCAGAAGAACTACTCAACAATCTACGACCAAGAGCACTAAGGCCACCCAGGTTATACGGTCTAGCCAAGGTCCATAAGGATGGGGACCCGTTCAGACCTATTGTTAGTGCTATTGGGCCTCCTATATACCGGTTGGCAAAATACTTAACCAAATTATCAGCACCTACCCGGGTTCCCGGGTTCGATTCCCGGCGGGGTCAGGGATTTTCTCTGCCTCGTGATGGCTGGGTGTTGTGTGCTGTGCTTAGGTTAGTTAGGTTTAAGTAGTTCTAAGATCTAGGGGACTTATGACCACAGCAGTTGAGTCCCATAGTGCTCAGAGCCATTTTGAGCCATCAGCACCTATAGTCGGCCACTGTAGCCATCATATTAATAACTCAAAAATGTTTGTTTGCATCATAAATCAGATGAGGATAGGTCCGAATGACATCATGATCAGCCAAGATGTGGTCTCTTTGTTTACAAAGGTACTGGTGGAAGATACGTTAAAAGTGTTGGCTGCTCATTTCTCTCCTGAAATAATGAAGTTATTTCGACATACTTTGACGACCACCTATTTTTTGTATGGTGGAAAATATTATGAAATGACTGACGGAACAGCCATGGGTTCGCCCGTGTCACCAGCCATAGCTAACGTTTTCATGGAGGATTTCGAAGAACGAGCGTTGAACAGTGCTCCCTTACGTCCATCCTGCCTGTTCAGGTATGTTGACGATACATTTTTAATCTGGTCACATGGCAATGAGGCACTGCAGCAGTTTGTTGATCAATTGAATGGTATACACCAGAACATTAGATTTACAGTGGAGATGGAGAAAGATGGGAAGTTACCCTCCTTAGATGTGCTGGTGGAGCGAAAATCAGGTGGATGTCTCGGACATTCTGTGTACAGAAAACCGACTCATACAGAGTTATATCTAAATGCACTTAGTTTTCACCACATAGCTCAGAAAAAAGCTATGCTGAATACCTTGGTACATAGAGCAAGGACTATATCGGACAAGGATCATTTCGGCTCAGAGATTAACCATCTGACGACGGTATGCAGAAAAAATGGATATTCTGATCGTGATATCAGATCTACTCTGGCAAAGAAACCGAGGAAGGATGCTGTTCAAACAGATAAAGAGGACCAACACATCGCGCGGCTACCACTCTGCGGTCAACGACCAGCAAGATCGGTAGAGTACTGAGCCGGCAGGGAATCAGACCAGTCATCCGGCCACCCAGGAAGATTAAGGAAATGTTGCGACTCGTGAAAGATAATCTCAGCCTGAGAGTACCGGGAATTTACAGTATTCCTTGCGAGTGTGGCAAAAATTATGTGGGCCAGTCTATAAGAACTGTTGCCGATCTCTGTGTGGAACATCAACGTCACCTGAAATACAGGTATCTTGAAAAATCAGCGGTGGCTGAGCACAGTTTGTTAAATAAACACAAGATTCAATTATATAAAATAAGAATACTTGCTCACGCTTCAAACTATTGGGACTCTGTCATCAGGGAAGCATTTCAAATTAGACTATGTGAAAATAATTTCAACAGAGACTCCGGATATGCACTCAGCAATGCATGGCAGTTAATAAAGAAAGAACGCAGAGGGAGACTTCTTTCATTCCTCGCAGTTCTCCGCCTCTTGCGATGGATGGCACTGCAAGCAACGCTGGATAAAGCGCGCAAACAAAATCTATGGACATAGAGGCTGCCACCTCCGTACGCGCCGTTTTCACCGTGACGTCATCCAGCCAATGAGAAGCCGTCCACTGCTTATAAAAGCGAAAGCCCCACCGGTCCACTACAGTCAGTTTTACCCCTGACGAAGATGACGGAGGTAGTCATCGAAAGCTCGGAATTTTATACAAATTTGACGCGGCAAGTAAATCGAGAACATTTTATGCAAAATTTGTGATGCTTGTCTTTTGCTTTTTTATACCCGTAATTGTCGACTAACGTATCTTGTACTCATTAGATAACTTCGTTGTAAATTCACCTTCTTCTTTAATTAATCTCCTATTTATCTCTCATAGAAAAGACAACCCGGTTACTTTACTCAGAAAAGCTAACACAAGTGGACGTAACAGAACGCAAGCTGTACGGTGTCTTGAATATTGTTAAGGTTTAAGTGTAATGTGTGTCCGATGTTGGCATATTGTCCACAGAAAAAGTCGATTTCTTCTGGAGAGCCTTCTTCTCCACATGTGCATGTTGATGTCTGCCTCAGACTCACGCGGTTTAAGTGCGTGGGGTAAGGGCCGTGTCTTGTTATTTTCAATAGCAAAAAGTAGCTCCACAAAATGGATAACACCAAAAATGGCTTAACGTACACTACAAATGTCACAGACATCAACATAGCATTGTGCCTGACACTTATTTCTTAATGGGTGATTGATACAGTAACTGAGAAACTGTTTTTCAACTGAGAAACTGTTTTGCAACAGGATACATCTTTAGTTCAAACATAATATCGTTACTGCACCACTGAACCTAAAACAAAGACGATGGACCGAGAAGAGACCGTTTACAGAAAGCTGCACGTTTTGTTTTAGATCCATCACAACGAGTTTACATTGCATTCCTTTTTTTTATTTCCACAGCTCAGCTCTTCATACACACTGCTGCTCTGATATTATTTATTCACAAGGAAAATTCCAGAACGTAGGAACTGAAACTTGTTTCGCGGGAGTTACATTTGTTGGTGCACGGACCAAACTCAAAACACAGAAGTAACGTGAAAGAAAGAGCAAGATGCAGCCGACTACAAACATTTTCAACAGAAAGATATACGCGAAAGAACTGCAGCAGTGCGTGCTAAACTGGCGTAAAATTCAGCGGAGCAAGCGGCAGATTCTCTTGGCAGCCTGCAACGCTGAAATTGGATTGTAATTTCCGAATAACTAGCGTTGCAGACTTTCTTCAGAGTACTGGTTTCGCGTAGTTGAGGCAGAACATTCACTGAGGCTTAGTTATAATCACGTAATACTCTGATAATTACCTAGTGTAAGAGTCATTTTGACGTTGAAAGGAAGCCCAGATAACATCTTCTCTTCAGTCTGAGTCCAGGTACGGAATGATTATAATTAAACTTTGGTTACCTATGGAGGCCCCTATGAAAAACAAGAGACTGTAGGACAATGAAACTTTGTGGTAACATTTGCGAGAACGTGTAGACGAGAAATAAAGAGTAAACTGTTCATAGAAGTACATTTTAATTTTCACATAAGAGGGTAAAGTTTGTTAATGACATAGAGTGTTTACGCTCGTGGTTACAAACGTTGCTCAACGTGAGCACCATCTGCATCCGCGACAGCCTGGAACCGCAGTAGAGATTACTCTACTGGTGCCCGCAACATCTCAGGTGAAATGTTGCCTACCTTCGTCGCTATTCTCATCTTCAGTCTTCAATGTGTGTTAGTGTCCCGTCGATAAACCCAGTTCTTCAGGTAACCCCAAAGCCAGAAATCACACAGATTCAAATATGATTATTTTGACAAACGATCCTGTTGGAGGAACATCTGCAACTGAGCATTATATCAGAGGTTGAAAATACCGCTAGAGTTGTAAGGTTCTTTTATTTAACACACGACCGGTTTCGGCCTCCTATACATCCATCTTCAGGTGTCGTAACTTGTGCTGTGACCCCGAGCGCCGCGGTCGACGTGTACAAGGCGCGGTGTGCTACCAACGAGCGATCTGACCGTCATGGGTTATTTTTCTGCCAAGGTAGCAGAACTCCTTTACTTCACCTGCTTCGTGATCACCAAACCTGATGTTAAGTTTCTCATCGTTCTCATTCTCCTGCTTCCTATTACTTTCGTATTTCTTCGATTTACTCCCAGTCCACATTCTGTACTCATTAGACTGTTCATTCAATTCAGCAGATCTTGAAATTCTTCTTCCCTTTTACTGAGGATACCAAACTCATCAGAGAATCTTATCACTGATATCCTTTCACTTTGAATTTTGATTCTACTCTTGAACCTGTCTTTTATTTCCGTTATTGCTTCTTCCATGTATAAACCGAACAGTAAGGGCGATAGACTACATCCGTGTCTTACACCCTTTATAATCCGAGTACTTTGTCGCTGGTTTTCCGCTCTTATTGTTCCCTCTTGGGTTTTGTGCATACAGGGTGTTACAAAAAGGTACGGCCAAACTTTCAGGAAACATTCCTCACACACAAAGAAAGAAATTATGTTATGTGGACATGTGTCCGGAAACGCTTGTTTTCCATGTTAGAGCTCATTTTATTACTTCTCTTCAAATCACATTAATCATGGAATGGAAACACACAGAAACAGAACGTACCAGCGTGACTTCAAACACTTTGTTACAGGAAATGTTCAAAATGTCCTCCTTTAGCGAGGATACATGCATCCACCCTCCGTAGCATGGAATCCCTGATGCGCTGATGCAGCCCTGGAGAATGGCGTATTGTATCACAGCCGTCCACAATACGAGCACGAAGAGTCTCTACATTTGGTACCGGGGTTGAGTAGACAAGAGCTTTCAAATGCCCCCATAAATGAAAGTCAAGTGGGTTGAGGTCACGAGAGCGTGTAGGCCATGGAATTGGTCCGCCTCTACCAATCCATCGGTCACCGAATCTGTTGTTGAGAAGCGTACGAACACTTCGACTGAAATGTGCAGGAGCTCCATCGTGCATGAACCACATGTTGTGTCGTACTTGTAAAGGCACATGTTCTAGCAGCACAGGTAGAGTATCCCGTATGAAATCATGATAACGTGCTCCATTGAGCGTAGGTGGAAGAACATAGGGCCCAATCAAGACGTCACCAACAATGCCTGCCCAAACGTTCACAGAAAATCTGTGTTGATGACGTGATTGCACAATTGCGTGCGGATTCTCGTCAGCCCACACATGTTGATTGTGCAAATTTACAATTTGATCACGTTGGAATGAAGCCTCATCCGTAAAGAGAACATTTGCACTGAAATGAGGATTGATACATTGTTGGATGAACCATTCGCACAAGTGTACCCGTGGAGGCCAATCAGCTGCTGATAGTGCCTGCACACGCTGTTCATGGTACGGAAACAACTGGTTCTCCCGTAGCACTCTCCATACAGTGACGTGGTCAACGTTACCTTGTACAGCAGCAACTTCTCTGACGCTGACATTATGGTTATCGTGAACTGCACGAAGAATTACCTCGTCCATTGCAGGTGTCCTCGTCGTTCTAGGTCGTCCCCAGTCGCGAGTCATAGGCTGGAATGTTCCGTGCTCCCTAAGACGCCGATCAATTGCTTCGAACGTCTTCCTGTATGGACACCTTTGTTCTAGAAATCTGTCTCGATACAAACATACCGCGCCACGTGCTAATCCATACATCAAATGGGCATCTGCCAACTCCGCATTTGTAAACATTGCACTGACTGCAAAACCACGTTCGTGATGAACACTAACCTGTTGATGCTACGTACTGATATGCTTGATGCTAGTACTATAGAGCAATGAGTCGCATGTCAACACAATCACCGAAGTCAACATTACCTTCCTTCAATTGGGCCAACTGCCTGTCAATCGAGGAAGTACAGTACATACTGACGAAACTAAAATGAGCTCTAACATGGAAATTAAGCGTTTCTGGGCACATGTCCACATAACATCTTTTCTTTATTTGTGTGTGAGGAATATTTCCTGAAAGTTTGGCCGTACCTTTTGAAACGTCCCCTTTGAACAATTTATACATGACTGTGCTTAAGCTGACACACAATATTTTTAGCGCAACGCAATCTGACTTTCAAAAATCCATACAAAAGAATGGCCCTGACTAACATTAACCTATACGTTTCACCAATCACTTACCTCACAAAAATCTTGGTTACTCGAACTACTGCAATACAGCCAGCGCCACTACTGCCAGCTAAATAAAAGCTTCAAACTACGGAAGGCACTAACTACTGATAGGCATAGTTAGCAAATGAAAGATTTTGATAGAGAACAATGTATTTACCTTAATAGTCATAATATACACTCCTGGAAATTGAAATAAGAACACCGTGAATTCATTGTCCCAGGAAGGGGAAACTTTATTGACACATTCCTGGGGTCAGATACATCACATGATCACACTGACAGAACCACAGGCACATAGACACAGGCAACAGAGCATGCACAATGTCGGCACTAGTACAGTGTATATCCACCTTTCGCAGCAATGCAGGCTGCTATTCTCCCATGGAGACGATCGTAGAGATGCTGGATGTAGTCCTGTGGAACGGCTTGCCATGCCATTTCCACCTGGCGCCTCAGTTGGACCAGCGTTCGTGCTGGACGTGCAGACCGCGTGAGACGACGCTTCATCCAGTCCCAAACATGCTCAATGGGGGACAGATCCGGAGATCTTGCTAGCCAGGGTAGTTGACTTACACCTTCTAGAGCACGTTGTGTGGCACGGGATACATGCGGACGTGCATTGTCCTGTTGGAACAGCAAGTTCCCTTGCCGGTCTAGGAATGGTAGAACGATGGGTTCGATGACGGTTTGGATGTACCGTGCACTATTCAGTGTCCCCTCGACGATCACCAGTGGTGTACGGCCAGTGTAGGAGATCGCTCCCCACACCATGATGCCGGGTGTTGGCCCTGTGTGCCTCGGTCGTATGCAGTCCTGATTGTGGCGCTCACCTGCACGGCGCCAAACACGCATACGACCATCATTGGCACCAAGGCAGAAGCGACTCTCATCGCTGAAGACGACACGTCTCCATTCGTCCCTCCATTCACGCCTGTCGCGACACCACTGGAGGCGGGCTGCACGATGTTGGGGCGTGAGCGGAAGACGGCCTAACGGTGTGCGGGACCGTAGCCCAGCTTCATGGAGACGGTTGCGAATGGTCTTCGCCGATACCCCAGGAGCAACAGTGTCCCTAATTTGCTGGGAAGTGGCGGTGCGGTCCCCTACGGCACTGCGTAGGATCCTACGGTCTTGGCGTGCATCCGTGCGTCGCTGCGGTCCGGTCGCAGGTCGACGGGCACGTGCAGCTTCCGCCGACCACTGGCGACAACATCGATGTACTGTGGAGATCTCACGCCCCACGTGTTGAGCAATTCGGCGGTACGTCCACCCGGCCTCCCGCATGCCCACTATACGCCCTCGCTCAAAGTCCGTCAACTGCACATACGGTTCACGTCCACGCTGTCGCGGCATGCTACCAGTGTTAAAGACTGCGATGGAGCTCCGTATGCCACGGCAAACTGGCTGACACTGACGGCGGCGGTGCACGAATGCTGCGCAGCTAGCGCCATTCGACGGCCAACACCGCGGTTCCTGGTGTGTCCGCTGTGCCGTGCGTGTGATCATTGCTTGTACAGCCCTCTCGCAGTGTCCGGAGCAAGTATGGTGGGTCTGACACACCGGTGTCAATGTGTTCTTTTTTCCATTTCCAGGAGTGTATATAGCAGTTCATGACATCCAGTCTTACAAATTTCAAAACTCCGCCATTTCTGTCCCCACATCCACCACTGCTGGCGGCTCACCTCCAACTGCGCAACGGTACGCGCTGTTAACATCCAGCTGCCGCTGCCCAACACTACAATGGCGACAACAATGCAAACTAGCCACAGACTGCACACAGCACAGCCAGTGATTTTCATACAGAGTGCTACATGGCGTTACCAATGAGAAAACCTAAACAGCCAACTTACATAGCCCCCATGCTCCCCACAAAAAATTTTACAAATTGTTTTGGGCAGTGGCCAATAATGATTTGATAAAATTTTTCATAATTACCATAACAAAGAAATCAAATGCACACACATATTGATATAATGTTGGTCAAAAGCTAAAATTTTCTCAAAGTCCATAAAGACAGTCCTGATTGTTCATCACAGTAAAATAGCAGTGTTTTTCTCAAAGTCTGAACAGTAAAAGAAAATGCACACGGAAGTAGTGGATATCCATGCAGTCTTGAAGAAGTAGTGTTGTCCTTCTAACGGAAAGACAGTGCTGACTCTCGACATGCAGGCAGGTAATGGGCCACAACAGAGCAAACCCACAACAGAGTCAGTCGAAGTTTTGAAGAATATTGGTAGGTAGGTCATCACAGAGTAGACCCACTGTAGTCCTGGTAGAGATTACAGTATTGGTGGGCCACCAGAGGTGCAGACCCACTGTAGTGCTGGTAGATTTTGTGGGATTGGTGGGCCACCAGAGGTGCAGACCCACTGCAGTCCTTGTAGAAATAATGGTACTGGTGAGTCAGCAAAGGTGTAGACCCACTGTAGTCCTTGTAGAAATAATGGTATTGGTGGGTCATCAAAGATGCAGACCCACTGTAGTCCTTGTAGAGATGGCCAGCAGCCATATGTTGTGACTGTGCAGGTGCACAATCACCATTGAAG
The DNA here is from genome assembly GCF_023898315.1 of Schistocerca nitens. Classification (NCBI taxonomy): domain Eukaryota; kingdom Metazoa; phylum Arthropoda; class Insecta; order Orthoptera; family Acrididae; genus Schistocerca; species Schistocerca nitens. Next base: position 405,501,979 of record NC_064618.1, read on the forward strand.
TGTCTTGCGGACAATATAGCAAGTCCATAACCACCACTTGTGCACTCACAAAATGTTTGGAATTGTCCTCAGAACCAGCAGTGCTGTTATCCAGTCCCTTGCTGAATTATCAACACACGTGCAAACACTATCAGTCCCTACTTCTCACATATTGTCCATATACTATGACCAACAGAAACGTGTGCAGTGAAATGTAACTTACAAGTTAATAATATGATGAAATGGTGTCAATTACAATGTTATAACATAAGAATACAATTACAATGGTACAAAATACATCATTAAAGGACATAACAATACAGATAACATTTGTAGCAATACAGGCTTTACAAAAGAATAGAAATAGACCTATACATCAGTGTTACAGGAATTATGACATAAGTAAATAAATAAAATAATGAGAATAGTTCTTGAAACATTAATTTCACACATGATCATTAAAACAAAACAGAATAAATAATGTCTAAACATCTTTACGAAGAAAATAACACAGTATTTTGAAAATTCTGCAACATAAATCTTATTAGCTAAACACATAAAGACAGGAAAAAGACAAATATACAAGAGTACACAAACACATAGCAGAATAACACAGGGGGAAAGGACAGGGTTTGTTTTCAGTGTAACATTTGGTACCGCAGTATTTTGCATACAAAACCTTTTTTTTTCTTGGAGATCTCTCTTCGTTCATCATTATTCCCAAAAAGTCCTATCTATACCTGCTTTCTGTACATTTTCGTATAACTTCTCAATGCTTTTCTTCCAATTCATCGCAACTCATTCTCTTATATAGTCTACCCCCTCTTAAGCTAACTTAAATCTACTGAGCTCAGATGCTAAACTAAGGGACGAGGCAATGCAGCAGCATAAAACAATTAATACAAACAGCAATGAAAATAAAATGGAAATTGTCAAAGCAAGCTGCAGTAAATCTAAATTACCAAGCAATGCAACATTACATCTAATATGAGCCCATGTGCAGCAACAAGAAAAATAAATCAGTAGTAAAACTAGATTAACAGAGTAATACAAAGTTAAATTTAATAGCACTATGCCTGGCAAGCAGCAGCAGCAAATGCAATAACTTATATCTAATCATGAAAAAGCTCAAGCAGAAAAAGTATTACAGTAAAGATGGCCATGTCTATACCTATGTCACATCTTAACACTAGAGTGATGCATCACTGTAACGTGCTCTAGCAGACAAGTTACCAAGGCACTGACAGAAATTATGTATGCAATTCCTGTGAAGTGGAAATGTCTTTTTGTGCTCCCTCATTTTTTTGGAGTACATCAATCAAAAAGCTATTTTTTACTGGATCTGTAGGCATAAAATATTTATATTAGTACATCTATAAAATTTTATTTTAACCAATGCTGCAGTGCAGCTGTTGTTGTTGTTGTGGTCTTCAGTCCTGAGAGTGGTTTGATGCAGCTCTCCATGTTACTCTATCCTGTGCAAGCTTCTTCATCTCCCACTACCTACTGCAACCTACATCCTTCTGAATCTGCTTAGTGTATTCATCTCTTGGTCTCCCTCTACGATTTTTACCCTCCACGCTGCCCTCCAATGCTAAATTTGTGATCCCTTGATGCCTCAAAACATGTCCTACCAACCGATCCCTTCTTCTAGTCAAGTTGTGCCACAAACTTCTCTTCTCCCCAATCCTATTCAAGATACTGTGTGAAGAGTATGACAGAGCACTGAAAGACCTGAGTCAAAACAAGGCCCCGGGAGTAGACAACATTCCATTAGAACTACTGATGGCCTTGGGAGAGCCAGTCATGACAAAACTCTACCATCTGGTGAGCAACATGTATGAGACAGGCGAAATACCCACAGACTTCAAGAAGAATATAATAATTCCAATCCCAAAGAAAGCAGCTGTTGACAGATGTGAAAATAACTGAACTATCAGTTTAATAAGTCACAGCTGCAAAATACTAACACGAATTCTTTACAGACGAATGGAAAAACTGGTAGAAGCGGACCTCGGGGAAGATCAGTTTGGATTCCGTAGAAATGTTGGAACATGTGAGGCAATACTAACCTTACGACTTATCTTAGAAGAAAGATTAAGAAAAGGCAAACCTACGTTTCTAGCATTTGTAGACTTAGAGAAAGCTTTTGACAACGTTAAATGGAATACCCTCTTTCAAATTCAGAAGGTGGCAGGGGTAAAATACAAGGAGCGAAAGGCTATTTACGATTTGTAAAGAAACCAGATGGCAGTTATAAGAGTCGAGGGGCATGAAAGGGAAGCAGTGGTTGGGAAAGGAGTGAGACAGGGTTGTAGCCTCTCCCCGATGTTATTCAATCTGTATATTGAGCAAGCAGTAAAGGAAACAAAAGAAAAATTCGGAGTAGGTATTAAAATTCATGGAGAAGATGTAAAAACTTTGAGGTTCGCCGATGACATTGTAATTCTGTCAGAGACAGCAAAGGACTTGGAAGAGCAGTTGAACGGAATGGACAGTGTCTTGAAAGGAGGATATAAGATGAACATCAACAAAAGCAAAACGAGGATAATGGAATGTAGTCAAATTAAATCGTGTGATGCTGAGGGGATTAGATTAGGAAATGAGACACTTAAAGTAGTAAAGGAGTTTTGCTATTTAGGGAGTAAAATAACTGATGATGGTCGAAGTAGAGAGAATATAAAATGTAGACTGGCAATGCCAAGGAAATCGTTTCTGAAGAAGAGAAATTTGTTAACATCTAGTATAGATTTAAGTGTCAGGAAGTCGTTTCTGAAAGTATTTGTATGGAGTGTAGCCATGTATGGAAGTGAAACATGGATGATAACCAGTTTGGACAAGAAGAGAATAGAGCAGTGCAGCTAGGAACTAGATATTAAACAAAATAGGCAAAGCAAGGCGTGAAACGTCATTCACTAGCCATATGGCATTTCATAATGCAGTAAACAATCTTTCAACTAGCAAGACAATAGACATGAATTGTTTCTCATCATTTCATTTCACTAAATATCATAAATTAAGAACTCTACAGTGTAATCATGTTTTCAAGTTTGAGGGTGTCTTATTTACGATGCTTTCTACAAAGGAATGTCAATAGCAAGGATAATGGCCTCTTTTTTTTTCTCCACCTGTGCCTCTGAAAGGCACACACTAATGGCTTTTTTCCAGGCGTCTGTCACGCAGCTGGGTGCCCACAATGCATTACGTGAAGGTGGTCACTTAACTTTCTTACCGAAATATTTACGACAGCAGTTTCTGCTACAGTGACAGTCTCATATAAAAATATTTCACAGGTCAAGACTTTGTGTTACAAATCTGTAGAAACAAAATCCTATTGATATAACAGAGTCCAAAAAATTTTCGTCGGCATTGTAATACATTCACACATTGACATACATTTCATAACTCTTAAAGTACGATTCTTGGTTTCCAACAACCTTTTTCACAAACCAGAGTCCCTAACCACTACTCATTATTCCTTACCTTATCACCCATGTACATATTCTTCGACACTTCTTCGATATTTCATCATAATAAATACGTATCATAATAAACATACCTCAACAGCATAATACACACCGTCGTCGTATAATAACACCATAACAGATCAATCACATCTCAAAATCGTCGCAGCTTCTTTCAATAATTTCAAAACCTAAAAAATATTCTCTGCTCATTTCAGTAGTGTCATCTACCTCAAATGTACTTTAAAAATCGTGATCCCATACCAAATATATCATTCAAAGCTCTCATAATATCACAATGTTTCCGAAAAAATATGAACAGTTCACAAACTACAGACAAAATACAATTTCGTAATTGTGAAGTTATCCAACTGTGTAATGACGTAAACATCTGTCACTGACGAAGAAAAAAAAAAGGTTCTTTCTCTGTTAAATGATCAGATAGCTGTGTAATTTATGTGTTAGAGAAATATGGTACCGATGTGTAAAGTTGTATAAGCAAATACCATATTAGCTAGGGCTCCTTGTGCTTGCCAAACACATGGTACACAAAGTAAGTGTGTACCCCCCTGAGGATTAATGTAATTATACCCTCAGGTGTTACAAATTATTGCAATGTAATGAAATGCATCACGGAAAAACTTTGTATCATTGTACTTCAAATATCTATAAAAATAAATGTTTTAAGTACAAAATTAATCACTCAAATACGTGTCCTGTAGCGCTAAATGTGCGTCTTGCTGTAAGATAATCTCTGTGGAAGTGTCGTAGTTATTGTCCTCCGAAAGCTAAGTTTTACAGAAGCCAATGTACTTACCTCATGATAAACAAAAGTGAAATGCTTTGCGTATAAATATCTTAGTTATTACGCTTATTGCTGTGATGAAGAAAGTACTATAATGTAATGTATTGTTGTGCTACGGAAAAGGCTGTCTCATTGTAGCTATACCACAAAAGTTACTACTAAAACATGTTTTACTTTCCAGAATAATACAGAAAAACTGTGCAGATATAAAACAGATACACCGCAAAAGCAACAATGTAAATTGTGTCACATATTAGTAGCGTCGTGACATAATCATGTAGCTGTCAAATAAACTAACCTCTGTCATCTGATATCTCTCAGAAAGTACTTTAAATCCAGAATGTAATTTCAAATAAACCAAAATGTTGCATTAAAATCTCATTAGCAGTACCGGTACATGTTCTAAGTATGTGAGCCTTATGGTCATTACGTAATCGTGCCACTAACAACCAAGAATGTACACACACAATAACACTATGTCGTCTGTGAACTATAACAATGCATTCGTAATTACTGTCTAAATATGTTCCATAGGTTATAGACTGGCTAGTTTATTTTAAAACATAGTTACATGTCAACAGTTTCTAAGTGTGACAAAGAGTACTAGTAACGTGAAGTGAAAAATTTTATAGTAAAGACTAAATTAAAAAAAAAAAACTGATTACCTCTCAATAAACGGTTTTATATGTGAAATGTGGTGCAAACCTTTACTCTTCCTAGTACGCAGAGTTTCAACTTCAACGCAATTATCATGTGGTATATGTCGGATTCTGTAAGGTCCATTGTAAATCAGAAAGAATTTGTGACTCAAGTGTTTCTTCTTGTGTGACAATGAATGAGCTTTAATGAGAACTTTCTGACCAATATATAATTTCTTTGCGTTTGCTTTACCATGTAATTTTTTTCTTTTGTCTGTTGCAGATATTATATTTTTAATAGCCAAATCAATTATGTCTTTGTGTCAAAGTTTACGTGTATTCAGGAAAGGTACAAGCGCTCTGATTCTGTTCGGTGGTTTTTCATTCTTCAGTACAAGAGTAGGTGGTAAAGCAGTGGAGTCATGAGGCATTCACATTTTGAAATAAGTGTAAATATCTGTCCCAATGCTGATGCTTTCTGTAACAATAAAGTCTGCAAAGCTTATTGATTTCTTTCATAATCCATTCAGACGGGTTACAAAGTGGTGAGTACAATGAAATAAAAACACGTTTGATTTTATGGTTCGAAGCATGCGTGACCAAACAGCAGATCTGAATTGCGGTCCGTTATCTGAAATGACTAGCAACGTGGCCAACTTCACGTAAGAAATTTTTAACAAAGCGTTGGATATAGATCGTCCAGTGGCTTTACGTAACGGAGTGAAAGAAACAAATTTTGAAGTAAGTTCAACAGCGACTAGAACGTACGAAAATCCATTCGATGTTCTGACAAGGGGTCCCAATAGATCAACTGCAGCAAATTCTTTTAATTTAGAAGGAATGATAGGAAACGACGGAGCACGATGTGAGATAGTAGATGGTTTCGCCTTTTGACAAGACTCTTCGAATTCTCTTTTCCATCTTGTTAAAATAACAAGTCGTTCGAAGAATATGATAACATTTTCGTGGACCAAAATGTGCGTAGCTGAAATGAATGTACCAAATGAGCTTATTAACAAAATCGTCTGGAATGCAAAGTACCCATAGCTTGTCATCAACAGTGCAGCGTTTGAAGAGTATGTTGTTTCTAACCAGATAATAATGCCGAATCTGAGTGTGCGTCTTTTCATGCCATTTACATTTGATGTCTTTCCAAATCGGATCTTTATTTTGCTCATAAGCAATGTCCTTTAAAGATGTGGTGATGAAGTTTTCAAAGGCGACTTTCTGAATGTAAAGAATACTGAAATTTGTCTCGAGGTTGCCGTCTGTGTTACTTTTCTCAAGCCCAGCCGGTGCGCGTGACAGTGCGTCCGCAACAATGTTCTCCTTGCCGGGAATGTAGACTATTGTGAAGCGGAATTCTTGCAGAAACAATGCCCAACGTTTTAACCTGTCATGATTTAATTTTGAGGACATAAGAAATTGTAATGCACGATGATCACTGTATACTTTTACGTGCTTACCAGAAAGAAAGAAACGGAATTTGTTAAATGCCCAAACGATAGTTAAAACTTCTAATTCAGTAACGGAATATTTTTTTTCAGATTTTGTTAGCACTCGGCTAGCAAAAGCAAAGATTTTCTGAACAGTAGTGTCATTTTCTATGGCTTCTTGAAATAAATGGGCACCAAGACCGACTTTAGAAGAATCCGTGCTAAGGCAGAAATCTTGTGACAGATCTGGATGAGCTAGTATTGGCGCGTTAAGTAGCGATTCTTTTAAAGAATTGAATTCCAACTGTGCTTGTTCGTCCCAGTTCCAAATAGTATTTTTTCCAGTGAGAGAACAAAGTTTTGGTGTAACTAGAATTTGCATATTCAGAAAACTACGGTAAAAATTTACGAGACCTAGGAAACTGCGGACTTGTTTTTTTGTGGATGGAACTGGAATGGCTCTGATTGCTTCTAACTTTTCAGGATCCGGCTGAATGCCTTCAGAAGAAATAATATGTCCCAAAAACTTCACCTTTGTCCTACCAAATTCAGACTTTTCCAAGTTAACTGTAATTCCAGAGTCTGCAAAAATATGTAACACGCTGTTGAGGATGCGATTGTGTTGTTCCCATGAGGCTTCTGCTATCAGAATATCGTCCACATATAAGGTGCTGTGACGTTTTAAGAACTCAGGTAATATGGAATTTAGCCCGCGAATGAATGCTGCCGAAGAAATGTTCAAACCAAAAGGAAGTTTCCGAAACTGATAACAAACGCCGAAACAAAGGAAAACAGTATTTTCTACATTCTGGATGAAGTTAGATCTGATAAAAGCTGGATCTGAGATCAATATAAGACAACACTTTTACGCCATTAAAATTTTGAAGAAGTTCTTCCATCGTTTGCGGCCTGTCTGTTTCAGGAATAATAATAGTATTGATTTGTCTTGAATCTAAGACAAGTCTGATCGATCCATTTTTCTTCTCAACAACATGTAATGGATTGTTGTATGAGCTTACTGCAGGCTCAATAATGCCCTCGTCAAGCATAGATTGTATTTCTGTTCTAACACGGTCCCTATAATGTGCTGGAATTACGTATGCTCTAACACAAAATTTAGTATGCTCACGAACACGAAATTGGTATTGAAATCCCTTGATTGTTACTGTTCTGTGAGTAAAGACTGTGGAATGTGCTTGTAAAATCTCAAAAAGGTCTTGCCTATCAGTGTCATTACAATTCTCAATTGTTTGAATTTTATTCTGAATTAACTCATTAGTATCAAATATGTCGTCGATATCATCCCTGTCAGTACTTGCAGAGTGATTGTTAGTGTCTAGTTCCGTAGAAAATTCCGGACTGTTGTCTAACAGAAGGTAAAGCCGATTAATTTCTTCGTCATGGTTTGAGAGCCAATCTTCAAATTTGAAAGCTATTGACTTACCTTCTTTCTCTAAACTTATTTCAGCATTGTGAAAGTTTAAGATTGCTTTGTATTCATTCAAAAAGTCTACTCCCAGTATAATTTCCGTCGACCATAATGGAACAATAAGAAAGTTCATACAGAAGCTATGGCTTTGACAAAATAATTCTACATTGGTTTGTTGGCGTACATCTACACTTTTTCCAGCGATCGCACCTTGTAATTTAATCTTACGTAACGGAAGAGTGGGGCAATCGTTCGATTTGTTGCGTTTGCTAAAGGCTGTTTCACTAATTACTGAAATGGGACTGCCAGAGTCAAGTACTGCAGTAAATTTTCCGTCATTTACTGTAATGTGAATCACAGGATATGCAATGTTGTTATGTTTTACGTCGAGTTCCTGGAGTAAGATGTCCCTAATGTCTTCCATTTTTACGTAATTATTAGCTACGGCACCTGCGTCGTCAGTTTCAGAAGTACGTTTTGTGGCTGCCAGCGGTATAAGTCATTGCCTATTGTCTCTTTGTAGGCGCGCATCGTTATTGGGATTTGGAGACTAACTTCTACAAATTCACCTTGTCGAGAGGGTCCCGCCCTGTTTGAATCCCGCCAGTTCTGATGCAATTCAGGTCTGTCGTTACGATCATATCGTCTGTCGTCATGTTGGTAGATTCCATAGTTTCTTTCTTGTCGGTCACATGGTGGAGAATTTCTCCCTGAATCGTAACTGCGCGCTGGACCGTTGCGTCTAAAGTTATTCTGTCTCCCTTGATAATAATTATTTTGGTTCCCATATTGTCTGTTTCTCTGATTGTCTCTGTGATAGTCACTAGCGCGGAGAGATGATCTTTCCCTGTAATTATTACTACTCTGCCAACGGTTGTCATATGGGTGATGTCTGTTTTGGTCACGACTGGTGTTGTGAGAATAGCTTTGTCGTGTCCAGTTATTATTTCTTTCATCGCGGAATTGCGACGGATGTGACCTGTAATTGTTGTGTTCCCGTTTTCGCGTTCCGCGATTGTCAGTGTCAATTTCTAATTCTTGTAAGAGTCCCTAAAAAGCTTCAATGTCGTCTTTGCAACGTCCTGCCAAAATAATACGTCGTAAATGTTCAGGTAATTTGATTAAGCAAATGCGGATGAGTTCTGAGGGGCTGTATGGGTTTGACAGGTAGTGATTCTTGTGCAACATGTCTTCGAAATATTTCACAAGACTGGAAAATTCAGATTGTTCAAATGTTTCATCATTGTGATGCTATGTTTTACTCGGTCTTGTGTAGCTTGAGACCAATATGCTGAGAGGAAGGCATGATAAACTTCTCCTTCACTGTGGCAATCGTGAATGTCCGATCGCATTCTTACAGCTGGTTCATTCTCTAAATAGCCACACATAAATTCTAATCTGTGCTCTAATGACCAGTTGGGGGGGAAACAATGAGAGAATTGATGGAGCCACACTTGTGGATGAATGTCGTTACTAGAATTCTTAAATGTTTTGAATTTACGTGTGGTAATGAATAGCTTATAGTCAAAATCATCGTGTCGGCGAGTAGCATATCGGTCATTGTTACGTCGTGTCGGCGGTTCCATCTCAAAATTCGGTGCACCTTGCCAATTTATTTCATAATTTCCGAAATGCCCTGTGTTATTATTTTGCGGCTTTTCCGTATTTCTTAGTCCCTCTTCCCGTGTTGGAGCGCGAGTGTCCTCTGAAATACGTAATTCTTGTATTACCTGTGTCGGCTCATCTTGTACTTCCCGGATTTCTCTTTGGTGTTGAGTATTAATTTGATTCTGATTTTGTTTGAATTTCCTAGTTTGTTCGTACTCTTCTGTGTCATTAAAGACTGCCGGTCTTGTGTCATTCAGATTACCATCTACCTTCGTAGATAAATTATTTAGCTGATTCGAAAGTTCGACTACTTTCTCTGATAGTAAACTAATTTCCTCCATGTGTCTTTCTGAACCAAGTTTCAGAGTATCAACTGTGTCCTTTAAGTTTTCCTGATTTTTTGCAAGTTGCGTAACCAAATCGGTAGATGCAACTGAGTCAATTTGAGCTTGCAAGGTCTCATGATTTTCATGAAAAATAGTTTGCAGTTCTTTTATGGCTGCTTCGTGATTCTGTAATTCATTTTCATGCCGCGAAAAAATAGGTTGAAAATGCTCACAAATTTGTGTTTTTACGTCATTACAGACTTTTTGACATTTCGATTCGATTTTATGTAACTCAGTAGTTAAATCTTCACGTGTTTGTTCAAGCGTATGTTCCACTGAGTCTAACTTTTGAAGCTTTTGTTCCATTGTGTCTAACTTTTGAAGCTTTTGCTGTGTTTGTCTCTGATTTTGTTCCTTTGTGTCTAACTGTTGCTGTGTTTGTCTCTGGTGTTGTTCCATTGTGTCTAACTGTTGCTGTGTTTGTCTCTGATTTTGTTTCATTTGCTGCATTAATTGCAATAATAATGTATTAGTGTCTGGAATCGGTTCCTCTATGCTTTTCGGCAGTGCATTTGCACCGGCAACATTTACATTTCGACGAGCAGAAATTGTGTCTTGACTTATTTGAGAGAACGGTGAGGACCCAAAACCTGAATCTACAGTATTTGCAATATTGTGTTCTGTCATTTCGTATTCCTGAGGCGAGCTGTTGCCGACCGATCGATCGATAATGCTTCCCTGTTCACTACTTGTTTCACTGTCTACACCATTATTTGCCACCCGCTCCATTACCCTATGCACAATTACCAAATTACTACTTTGAATGTCTGTTAATTCATTACACAGTGGTGCTGATAAGCTACGCTCGTCGTCACTATTATTTCTCAGTTTACTTTGGAGCCTAGTGTTACGTTTTTCACACGCCATTATTGTCACAATATTTCACACGATAACACAGAAAAGCACAATTTGAAGAGCAAAAATAAGAGAACACATTAACATAACACTGCAAAAAAAATATCTAGTTAACTGCAAGCGCAGCTGCGAAATACTTGGTGCAAATTTACATGCATGCCACAACTGTTTTACTGTACAACAATGAAAGACTGCAACTACAAAGGAGATTCTCTCTACAATTGCGCGCTAGCAATAAACTAAAGCTACACTAATTACACAAACTACAAGAAAAAATCAGAAGATTCCAGTGAGGTACCCTCGGCTAAGGATCGACATATGAAACGTCCCCTTTGAACAATTTATACATGACTGTGCTTAAGCTGACACACAATATTTTTAGCGCAACGCAATCTGACTTTCAAAAATCCATACAAAAGAATGGCCCTGAAAAACATTAACCTATACGTTTCCCCAATCACTTACCTCACAAAAATCTTGGTTACTCGAACTACTGCAATACAGCCAGCGCCACTACTGCCAGCTAAATAAAAGATTCAAACTACGGAAGGCACTAACTACTGATAGGCATAGTTAGCAAATGAAAGTTTTTGATAGAGAACAAACAATGTATTTACCTTAATAGTCACAATATATATAGCAGTTCATGACATCCAGTCTTACAAATTTCAAAACTCCGCCATCTCTCTCCCCAAATCCACCACTGCTGGCGGCTCACCTCCAACTGCGCAACGGTACGCGTTGTTAACATCCAGGTGCCGCTGCCCAACACTACAATGGCAGACAACAATGCAAACTAGCCACAGACTGCACACAGCACAGCCAGTGTTTTTCATACAGAGCGCTACATGGCGTTACCAATGAGAAAACATAAACAGCCTACTTACACTTTTTGTAACACCCTGTATATATTATCCGTCTTTCCCTAGGGCTTGCTCCTATTTTTCTCGGAATTTCGAGCATTTTACATTTGCGAACGCTTTTTCCAGGTCACCATATCTTTGTACGTGTCTTGATTTTTCTTTAAGCGTGTTTCCATTATCATTCGTAACGTCAGAATTGCCTCTCTGGTGCCTTTACCTTTCCTAAAGGTCATCTAACACCTGCTCAATTTTCTTTTCCATTCTTGTATGTATTATCCTTGCCAGCAACTTGGATGCACGAGCTGTTAAGCCGACTGTGCAATAATTCTCGCACATGTCAGCAAATGCAATATTCGGAATTGTGTGGATGATGTTTTTCCGAATGTCAGAAAGTATATTGCCACTCTCACACATTCTGCACACCATCGTGAATAGTCGTTTTGTTGCCACTTCCACCAATGATTCTAGAAATTCTGATGGAGTGTTATCGATCCCTTCTGCCTAATTCGATCTTAACTCTTCCAGAGCTCTTTCAAATTATGATTTTAAACCGAGCGAGGTGGTGCAGTGATTAGCACACTGAACTCGCATTCGGGAGGACGACGGTTGACACCCGCGTCCGGTCATCTTGACTTTGTTTTCCGTGACTTCCCTAAATCGCTTCAGGCAATTGCGGGATGGTTCCTACGAAAAGTCACGGCCGACCACCTGCCCCATACTTCCCTGATCCGAAGGGACCGAATACCTCGCTGTCTGGTACCCCCCTCCAAATCAACCAACCGACCAACCTATGATTCTAATACTGGATCCCCTACGTTTTCTATATCGACTCTTGTTTCTTATTGTGACACGTCATTGTAGTATCGATAATAACGATGCCACATAGCTTCAAAGGTTGGCTCTAACACGAGACACCGACGGCACCGCCCTCTAGCTGGTGCTGTGCAGCTCTACGAGCTCCGCTACAGATTCTCCCCATTTCATCAGGTGCAGCCAGCCAGGACACTTCGCTGAATTCGCACCACCTTGCAAGTTATGTATTCTTATTGTTTGAGTAAAGGGGATTTAAATTCATACAGCAGTACCGACGTGTTTTACCTTTTCCTGATCCAACCCAGGAGGCGCATACCAGGCGGGATACAAAAGTCATCAGACAAGTCTTCCCCCTCATACAGGCCTTCAGTGTATAACCTCCAACTTCCTAATCGGCCTACTGGACTGCGATATAATTGACCGTGACCGTGTATGCCTAAAGAAATTTACAGTGAGTAAGGCTATCGTTACCAAAGGAAAATAATGCCGGTTAGTAGCAGGAAAGTGTACAACAGACCATTCTGAAGGAAGAATCTGTTCTAAACCTAATCCAGATACTAATAACAAGTTTGAAAAGGGTGGAATATAGTTCTATCGCTCACGAACCACACAGGGGGAAAAGGGTACCACGTAATATTTTAACACAAAAAATTCTGATAATACAAAACATACTGATAAGCAATAAAGGGATAATTAGACGATCGCCAGCCCAATAGGGGAGTGAATTTCCAGATTCTTAAGAAAGGTAATGGCAAAGAAAATTAAGCTAATAATCACTGGCGTGGCAACAGAAGGTTGTCACGCCTTTCCACAACACAACAGTTCATGAGAAAATAAATGAGTCAGAAAGCATTGAGTTGCCGGTTACTAAATATGAAATACTACATTTTAATAGCAAAGTTAAATGACGTTATTAGTTACATAAATGACTGGCTGTTTCTGAAACTTTGCTACGTAAAAAATGACTTTCAGTAATTTCAGTGCAACGTAATGCAAAATTTGGAGAAAAGCAAGCAATTTACTTTTAATTACTGAAAGACCGAATTGAAATTACTTTAAGCATATGAGCAACAATGAAATACGTATCAAGCCATCAAAAGTCACTCGCTAAGCTAAATACAGAGTAAATGAAATTGCGCACTCTTCATTTGTGCCGTACCTTTAGTTATTAATTTTACCAGCGAAATTTTACTTACTTTAAGTGAGCGAAGTTAATACTCAGAATAACAAATTAGTTAAGTCTCTGTTGTATAGTACAAGAATGAATAGTTACTGAGGTAGCAGAATTTGGACTGAAACTGATCGTTAGCAAACAAACAAAATTGGTGGTAAATAGTTAACTAATTTTCATATTTTTACGACACACGGTGATGGCGTGTGAAGGAAAAGTCACCCTGCTTGGTAATAATGTCTGAGGACAATGACAATGTCCGGAACTGCACGACCACTACGGTCGCAGGTTCGAATCCTGCTGCGGGCATGGATGTGTGTGATATCCTTAGATTAGTTAGGTTTAACTAGTTCAAAGTTCTAGGGGACTGATGACCTCAGATGTTAAGTCCCATAGTACTCAGATCCATTTGAACCATTTTTTTTTGTTTTGTTTTGACAATGACAACACAAGTGCCCTACAAGTCTATGAAAGAACTGCCACTGGATAATGCCTGTACAATATTAGTTACACGCTGTCAATTAACTGTCTTACGATGTAGCTGTGCAGACGACCGAGAATGTAGCCCACGACAATGCTGAACTGCTGCTGTTGCTGCAGTTTGCGGACCATGAGTTGTTTCCAGGGCCGCGGATAGTTATGAGACCGGCAATAGAACTGCAGCTTCCTCTGCCTGTCCACTCTCACCGTGCTCCTCAATGCTTGCGGGCTAACGAAGCCGATTCGTCTACACTGGCGCCATCATAGCTTCACGCCGCGTCTGCGGCAGCGTCCAAAAAACACTTCCGCACTCTTTCATGACTCAAGCTCTCTACTTCCTCTATGATTGCAGCGCGACACACTCTCCATAAGCAAAGATAAACAACGGCACAGCTACTGCCATTTCGTCGTTAGTTCCCTTGTCTATTACCCAGTAATCTTAATTACGAACATTCACAAATAAATACACTATTACATCCATTACAAATTAAATATAGTTTCTGTAATAAAGCTTACAGATTCAGAATTAGAAGTACAGTACAAGTTATCAACGGATATTAAACGGCGAAAACTTTTGGATGGTGCATTTTCTGTGTTACAATTGCACACTTTTCACTTAACCGCGCTCTCCTCTGCACTTAACAATGGGATTACAATTGCACTCTTAATGTTAGCACTTTGCTTTTAATTTCACCAAAGGTTTGTTTTGACTTTTTATATGCTGAGTCAGTCTTTCCGACAATCATTTCTTTTTCGACTTCTTCTAATTTAGCTTGCAGTCACTTCGCCTTAGCTTCCCTATACTTCCTATTTCTTTCAATCTTGTGTTTTTGTATTCCTGGATTTCCCTAATCTTTTTTGTGCTTCTTTTTTTCATCGATCAACTTCTCTTACATCCTTCTTAAACCGGGTATTTCGTTCTTGGGCGTTCATTCTTATTTTTCCCTTGTTTTCTTGTACGTATTGCGTAATACTCGTCTTTTCCTAAAGCTTACTCATACATTTTTCAAAATCTAGAAGATCTTGCAGCAGTGTACACTGTCGAACGCTTTTCGGGTCAACACATGCTACTAAAGTTTCTTGATTTCTCATAAAACTTGTTTCCATTATCAAGAATAACGTCTGGACTACTTTTCTTCCGACGACCACTTCTTGTTCGATTTCTTCACAGTTTTTTCTGCAGCCTCTGCGCCTTGGCTTTCCTGTACTTCTCACTTACGAGGGATATTCGAAAAGTCAGATCCGATAGGTCGCGAAACAGAAACATCAGTGAAAATCAGATGTAGCTTTCCACAGATGTTTTGGACTATCTGAAATGTACCTATCGATTTTCACTGTATTTTCCGTTTCATGACCGATAGGACCTTTCTTTCCGAATAGCTCTTGTATTTCGTTCCTAAGCGACTTATATTGTGTAATCCTGTCTTTCCCTGAACCTTTTTCTACTTCCTTCTTTCGTTAATCAGTTGAAGTATTTCTTCTGTTTCCCGAGGTTTCTTCACACTTACCTTCCTTGTACCAACAACGTATGTGACTGCCATGTTTAGTGATGTTCATTCCTCTTCAGTAGGAATGTCTTATAGTTAAATATGAGGTTTCAGAGTGCCTGTCAAACTATGATGTAATCCATCTGGAATCTTCCCATGTCTCCGAGTCGTTTCCAAATATATTTCCTCCTCTTGGAATTTTTAACAGTGCATTCGCTATTACTAGCTGAAATCTATAGCAGAACTTGTTACATGCCAGCTTTTTTCAAAAATGCCGTGTAACGCGTTCAGTATTCCAGTACTCATAGCCAACATTTAAATCAGTCAAACCACTATCACTGCATGAAAACTGCAAGCTATAATAACAGCTGTCAACGATTGCAATTCTAATTAATTTTATATATCTTTTCTGCTTGGTACGGTGAAGAAAACCTGTAATTATTGCCTGCTTGAGGCCTTTAGATGACTACCAAAAAGAAATCTCCACTATGGGAAATGGCACTAGCCATAAAGATGTTTTCTGCTGAAAGGCGGTCTTGGGCATGTAATGCACAAGGGTGCAGCAGAAGCGAGGAGCGAGCATGCCATAAAGCTTCATTGTGCACAAAGGGAAGAATTCTTTTTAGCAGAGATAAAAATTAGAGTGATGGGAAAGAAGACGAGGCTACAAAGCCTGGGAGCCGACGTTAGGCCTAGAGGAGGCCAGCTAGAATGTTCGTTTAAAATTTAGTAAGGAGTTCTGTGACTGGCTCATAGTAATTGTTTTGGTGAACGGTAGAATTCCCGTGTTTGTATACGTGGATTTCTTCCCATTCGCTTTAGTTTGAAATCTATTACATAGTGGGGGACATTTTCTGCCTTCTTCCCCATGACAGGTAGAAATATGTTTTATTGATTAATCATGACAAAATACATAAGAGTAATAAATCTGTTTGGCTTGTCTATTAAATTATCACTGATCATAACTCGCTAGGTCTGGTGCAACTGACCACTGAGATAATGACTCTGTCAGAACCAACTAAGTTATGTCAAGTAGGTGAACACTTCTCCTCAGGGTGTCAGAGAAGACTATTCTCCAGAGAGCTTCGCAAAGAACACATGTTCCAGATCATCACTGAGAATTGCAGAGATGTCTCCAACTTAGTCCAAAACTCAGAGGCTGGGCTGAACTTAGAATTCTCAGCCGCTACTGCAGCCATCCTCTGCTTGTAACCCCCCCACAAATAAAATTCCGTAACCTCCCAACAGTAAAAAACAATATAATTATTTATTTCTTTCAGTGTAACCTCCCCACAGTAAAATAATATGAATAATATTCACATTTAGTGTAACCTCTCAACAGTAAAAATTCCGAAATCTCCCAACAGTAAAAAATATAACCATAACATTGACATTTAGCGTAACCTACCAACAGATAAATTCCGTAACCTACCAATAATACAATGTGACTAACCTCTCAATAAAATTGTCGTTCACTTATAACCTTTCAATAAAGACTGTGAATTTAAACTGGTAAATTATGGACGTCAGCAGTTCTGCGTCATGGCCCTGAAAGATCATTCTGAAAAAATTGAAAATTCTTAACTCAATAAGGTCGCCGGATAACGCATATATATCTGCTCCTATAAGAAATTATTCTGGCACAGCCCTGTGCAATGCTGGCCGATAGATTTGTCATTTATAAAAGGAAACAACTGATTTTTCTTTTCAATAATCGGGATGACTAAGGATTGGAGAAATTAGTAAATTCTTTAAATTGAAATGAATGATTGTCAAAAGTTACTTTTTATGAGAAAGATTATTATTAAGAGATTTTTTAAAACATTTACATGCGACTTGATATAACAATACTACATATGCGCGGGGCTGCTTTTACCTTATATTATATCGTTCAGGCTCCGCCATCGCTCCCCCACGACCGGACCAGCCAACTTGACACACACGACTTCTCGCTAACAACTAGTTACTCCTACTGCATACAACACTGCTCTCTGGACTGAGATGCTCTTATACCTTACATATCGCAGGCAGTGCGTGAGCAATCCATCGAAATTACTGAGCAACAAATTTTTCTATAATCTATTTAGTTACTAAGTCTACAGTCACAGAGTATATACATTACTGATAAGTGCAGAATAAATTAAGAAATGAAATAGAATGCACACGCACTGAGTTCAGAACATATTAAGAAATGACAAAATGTATACACAATGAGTACAAAATATATTAACAAATGACATAAAGTGCACACGCACTGTAAAAATCTTTAGCATATTTAGGACAACTGATCATATTAACAAATGAAATGAAGTGCACACACACTGTGAAAGTCTTTAGCATTTTTTACAAAAACTGAATACATTAACAAATGAAATAAAGTGCACATGCACTGGTAAAAGTCTTTAGCATTTTACAAGAACTGGATACATTAAGAAAAGAAATAAAGTGCACACGCACTGTAAATATCTTTAGCGTGTTTAGGACAACTGATCATATTAACACATGAAATGAAGTGCACACGCACTGTATAAGTCTTTAGCATTTTTACAAGAACTGAATACATCAGGAAATGAAATAAAGTGCATACGCACTGTCTAAGTCTCTAACATTTTACAAGAACTAGGAAAGGAATGGGAAGGATAGCATCATGGTTGTAGCACAGTGGGTTGCACGTAGCTGCACTGAAAGTCCATATCTTTCTACAGAAGCACAACGCCAAGTGAGACAATCTGAAGTTCTCTTCCCTGAAGTATTTATCAGTGTAGCCAAGACACTGAAATGTTGTATTAATATTCTATGTTATCATTTTGGTAGTACATTAGGTACACCAAACAGTAGGACCATAATAACATCTCCATCGTTCAAGGTGGTGGACAGCTTGGTATGTCAACACCACATTCTTGTAGAATCCATACTCTTACATCAACGTAGAATTAGTGCAAAAACCAAATATAGTGCTCCATGATCATGAGGATGGACAGGACATACGGATATTTCAGTAATTGCTAGTAATTAGGTCAGAAGGTGAAGGACATTAAGTCTTATGCTAGTCATCATTCAGAATTACACTAGTGTATCAACTGATCTGAATAATTATTGGTATTCATTGGCTATTTACACAGCATTTATGTAGTGTGTATGGAGTATTACAAAACATTATTCATAAGTCATCTAATTACAGTAATTATTGGCATAGCATTTATGCATAAGTCATCTAGTTACAGTAATCATTGGCATAGCATTTATAGAGTATAACAAAATATTATTTACAGAAATTATTGGCATAGCATTTATGCGTAAGTCATCATATTACAGTAATTATTAGCATTCATAAGACAACTCATTACAGTAATTATTGGCACTTTGGCCAGTTACAAAGCATTTTTATACATTATTCAGAAGTCATCATTCAAAACAAGAGTTAATTATTGGCACAGCTTTTATGCATGAGTCATCACATTACAGTAATCATTAGCATTCATAAGACAACTCATGACAGTAATTATTGGCATTCATTGGCCAGTTACAATGTATTCATGTAGTTTTACAAAACATTATTCAGTGTTATTCACAAGTCATCATTTAAAACAGGAGGTGTAGCATCAAGTTACTGGTGTTTATATACGATATCATGTAAGTGACATAAGACATATTTAAAATGTAAGACACTGGAACTAATATTCAAGGTGTTTAGTCCGATAATACATAGAAATAATGGAATCAATACATCAGAGAAATTTGCATTATCTTAGGACTAGAAATATATCTTAAACTGGTAGCATTATTTAGTTGTATACTAGTAATAGTTGGGTCCGGTAATAATTTTTTTTGTGCTAGCAATGCATTGCGTTGGGATCAACAGTCAACTGACGGGACATAAAAATATTTGCTTTTGACTTTTTACTGGAAATAAGTATTAATAACGTCATTCGTCATGAGTCAGCTGTAGCAAGGTTATGAAACAAGTACAGTATATGTGATCGCATTCATAAATGATAGACACAATTGGGTAAAAAAATGCAAGTACTAGAACATGTTTAATAACTAACTGCTGATAGCATATTAATATCATGAAAAGCTTCTCCTGGAAAAATTACAAAATGGGTTATTGACCTGAAAGAAAAAAAATGTATATTATACTGAAAAGTAGTGAACTTCGAATTAACAGGTAATGAAACGTGTACTCAATATGTGTGTACTCTAGTGGTCTTTCCCAAAACATTCAGTCATTATACTACGTGACATAAGACATACTGTCAAAAAGAACTGCAACAAATACTTAAATAACTACATAGCATTTCTTAACTAATACAAAATATATAAACCTCATCATTATCATCATCTGCAAAGAAAAACTTCATTATTCATATTACCATATTCTTCATATAACTATTCATCATCATTTATTATCATCTGCAAAAAACAGACACTTCATTATGCATATTCATATTACCATTTACTTCATACAACTATTCATTATCATTCATTACCTCATATAGTATAGAGTTTCTTACTTCTAGCATATTTCATCACTAAAATTAACATGTGTAGTTCTGTCTGACAGCCTGCATTAATCGCCTCGTATTCTGAAAGAAAAGTAATTAGTCAAAACTGCTATCATACGATGTGTATAGTATATTCTTGTTAATGCTTGTTAATTCTGATCTAGTTATTCTTCATGACAAGGTATTGTATTTTCTTTCGTTCATTCCGATGGTTAAACTTCCATTTCATAGTAAGCCACTGTGGTTTGTTTAATTTATTTCTTTTACACGTTATTGCTTTCTGAAAATGATGAATATGGACTAATACCTTGCATTTAATTCATATACCCATTAAATAAAAACTCGTTTCTATAACTAAGCATACAGCATAGCATGACAGAAAACGTATTATGTCAAAAACATAGACAGTTTTCAAGTGCTAAAAATGTACACACAGCACCATAATGAAGTAGCATAAAATGTAGAATAGTCAAGATATTGAGATATCATAAGGCAAAAATGTCAAAGTCAGCTGGTGTTTCTTATATCTTAAAAATTTCATAGTGCATACAGACAATAATTCTCTTTTCGATAGGAAAACAATCATACATACACACAAAAAATGGAAAATGTGCACTGTCTGACATATAACGACAAGAAAAGCGACCTGCTAACCTTACCTTGCCAGGCACTTGCCAAGAAAAAAATACAATCAACATCAGTACGTAGTCACATAAATGTAATTGCATAAGTGGTCATACAATTACCTGGAAATGGCATTACAGTGCGATAAATTATAAAGTATGTTCATTCAATAAAGGGTTTAATATTAGAGACATGGTGATTGCCCTTGCTTTTCCTGGTTCTCAAAGTTTCGACATATACTACATTGGGGTGAGGAATGCTTCGTATTCTATATGGACCTGCGTATAGAAGCTCAAATTTACTGCATCTACTCTTTCCTCTGTTGGATAAATAGTGTGTGTGTACTAATACCTTCTGTCCTATGTAAAAGTGTACAAACCTGTTTTTGCTGTCTTCTCCGGTGCTCTGCGGCACGTTTGATGTTGTTGAGCGCAATGTCAATTATTTCATGGTGACGTAGTCGACGAGATGTAGGAAAAGATACTTATTCTTTAATTTTGTTAGGTGGTTCAACATTTTTCAATATAACAGTCATAGCATAGTAAATTTATTTGGTACGGAGTTAATTACATCCTGGAATGAGAGTATATTTGCGTCCCAATCAATATGTTTTTTATGGCAGTATATTCTACATAGTTTACCAATTTGTTTCATCAGTCGTTCACAAGGGCTCGAAGAAGCGTGATACTTGGATATATAGATCGGAGAAATGTTTCTAGCTCGTAACATACGTGTCCATATAGCAGATCGAGATTGTGGTCCATTGTCGGAAATTACTTTCAATACATGCCCTACATGAAATAGAAAATGTTTTACAAATGCATTCGAAACAGATTTAGCAGTAGCTTTGCGTAACAAATTTCGAAGTGAGTTCAACAGCGACAGAGATGTAACAAAGACCTCTATTAGATCTGGGAATCGAACCAAAAATGTCTACAGCGGCCATATGTCTCAATTTAAAAGGATGTAACGGAGGAATATGTGAAGTCGTGTCTTATTTCGCTTTCTGGCAGATTTTACATGACGTTAAAACTCGTCGAATACGTTTCTCCATGTCAGCAAAATAACAGTTCTGTCTCAGTATAAGAAAACATTTTCTGGCTCCGTAATGTGCGTAACTTAAATGAGTATACCAAATTAATTTGTTAACAAGCTCGTCAGGAATACATAATAACCAGTTGTTGCTGTCAGGGTGAGAGCGGCGAAACAGAATATTATTGCGTACAGTATAATGGTTTCTAATGGTAACATTATTCTTATCTTGTCAAAGGCGTTTGATTTCTTTCCACACTTTGTCTTTGCTCTGCTCTTGTGCTATGTCTCGTAATGACGATGAAATGAAATTTTCAAATGCGACTTGTTGAATATACATTACGCTAAAATTTGCTTGGCAGAATTTGGTTGCAATGTCTTGCTGATTGTTGCTGAGAGAACGGGATAGTGCGTCTACTACAACATTTTGGGTACCGGGAGTGTGAACAATTGTAAAATTAAATTCCTGTAAATAAAGTTTCCATCTGCTTAACCTGTCGTGTGTAAATTTTGCGGAAAGTAAAAACTGTATATCTCTATGATCTGTGTAAACGGTCGTATGTCTTCCATAAAGAAAATGCCTAAATCTCGTAAATGCCCATACAACACATAATGTTTCAATTTCAGTGACAGAATAATTGCGTTCAGCAGGTGACAGAATGCGACTTGCAAAGGCGATGTTTTTAATTACTGTAGAACCGTCTTCTTCAATTTCCTGAAAAATGTGTACGCCTAAAGTGGTGTTCGAACTGTCGGTGGCAATGGAAAAATTTCTAGTAAGATCTGGGTGTGATAAAAGAGGTGCATTCAACAAGGCATGTTTCAAATTAACAAATTCAAAATGTGCTTGGCTATCCCAGGACCAAATAGCGTTTTTACCCGTCAATTGACATAATCTAGGGGTGTCCAAAGCAGAGTAATGAATAAATTTACGAATAAAGTTAATTAAACCCAGAAAGCTGCGTAGTTGTTTCTTCGTTGTAGGAACAGTAATGTCACGTAAAGCTTGAAGTTTTTCCGGGTCAGGCGCAATGCCTTCTGCTGAAATTACATCTCCAAGAAATTTTATAGAAGTTTTGCCAAAGTGCGATTTACTGAGATTAACTGTGAGTCCTTGTGCACGAAAAGTTCGTATCAGTTGTTCAAGAATCAAATTGTGTTCAGACCAGTTAGCTTCTGCAATAAGAATGTCGTCTACATACGTTGTGATTCTGTATTTTAATTCTGTCGGAAGTATAGTAATCAAACCGCGAATAAATGAAGCTGAAGAAATAGTTAAACCGAACGGTAATTTACAAAATTGATAACAGTCACCAAAACAGAGAAAAGCTGTGTACTTTCTGCAGTTCGGATGGAGCTGAATTTGCCAAAATCCCGATTTCAAATCTAATGTGGAATAAATAGCAGTACCATGAAATTTCTGTAGAAGTTCTTCTAGTGTCTGTGAGCGATCTGTTTCATTAATAATAATGTCGTTGATGTGACGCGAATCAAGTACGAGACGAAGTGAACCATCCTTTTTCTTAACAATATGGAGTGGGTTTATGTACGGACTAACTGCCGGTTCAATAATTCCTTGGTCAAGCATAGCTTGCAATTCTTTCTTAACTTGTTCTCTGTGAATATGCGGAATGGGATAATGTTTGGCTTTAAACGTGTCGTGCTGTTTAACTTGAAATTCATACATAAAACCGGACATAATACCAGGGACGTTGTCAAAAACTGGAGCTTGCTGTAAAAGAATTTTGCGTAGTTGTGTGCGTTCGTCGTCTGTATTTGCACTGCTCTGTTTAACTTTATCAGAAATCATTTGCATAACGTTATAGTCGGCTTCGTCTGGAGTATTATAGTTGTGTACGTACGTATCTGTGAACAATGTGGAATGACAGTCTATGTTACATAATGCAGAAATGACCTCTGTCCGATTAATTGTTTGTTCTTCTGCAGATAAAGAGTGCTGAAATTCTAATGCCAGTTGTACATTTTCATCCTTTAACATTAAATACGAATTCTGAAAGTCAATAATTGCGTCGTGTTGTACCAGAAAATTCGTACCTAAAATAACGTCTGTCGTCAATAAGGGAACAATCCAAAAATTTGAGTGAAACGTATGACCTGCAATACAAAATGATAAGTGTGTCTGTAACTTTACATCTACTCCTTTACCAGATACTGCTCCTTTTACTTTAGTTTTGCCTAATGGCAACGTAGGATAGGTGTTCTCTTTGTTACATTCGTTGAAAGTTCCTCATTTATAACTGACATAGGGGATCCAGAATCGATTACTGCTTAAAAATTTGGATGATCCAATCTTTACTTCAATGACAGGGTGGGAAATGGTTTTTTGAATAATTGGTTTTTCCTGCAAAAGAGTGTCTCGGATGTCGTCAAAAGTAATAACATTTTCGTGAACAAGATTCTGTGTGTCAAAAATATTGCTTGCGTTGTTGCAAGATGCAACCTGTACTGTATCTAGTCAAATTCTTTCTGACGTGCTGTTATTTTCGGGAGGATGCTGTGGTATTTCAACTATTTGTACTGTTCTGTTATTTCTTCCTGACGTATTATTTTCGGGATGATACCGACTGTCTGGTTCATTCATGATAATCTGTTGCAATTGTGGTTGATTCTGCTGCTGGTAAGACCGACTGTTATTAAACGTACGCTGAAAATTGTGCTCATTACTTTTACGTCTGTCATGACAGTCATTTCTATACGGTGCATTGCGATATGAGTTGAAATGGTGTGTTTTCTGTACGTACTGATTTCCTTGTTGCTGTGCTTTACTATTTGGCGGAGCCGACGCTATACGTGTAGGCGGCGAAACATTAAAGCTTGGTTGACCTTGCAAACCACATTGTTGGGTAGGTATGCTAACCGACTGGCTTTGATGCTGTTGCGGAGAAAAGCTCTATTGTTACCAAAATGCTGTTGGTGATAATTTTGACGATCGCTGAAAATGTTGTACATACTGATGATTACAATTTTATCTGTTATTAAAATTACGGCGGTAGTTGTCATTTCGGGAGTGTCTAAAGAAAACTGTCACTTTCGGTAAAATTTGTCATATCAGGTTTTCTTTACTCATTCCTAATTCTAGATAGATCAATAGTTGAAGAGCTGTTTTGACAGATATAAAGGATAGCAGAAGAGAAGGCAGCAGTGCAGATAACTAAAGATGAAATAGCACTACTGCTGCTTGGGGCCCTGTGCACGCTACGGCATATATTGATCGAAGCGTGATGAATCCCCTGAGGTCTATTACGCGCTGCAAATAAATTTTAGTTTCTGCGTTACAGGAAAAGCCGGTGAAAATTCAAAAGCAAGTTGTTGTATCCAGTCCAATGCTAGTTTCTGCATTACAGGCAATGCCGGTGAAAACTCAAAAGCAAATAGTCGTATCCAGTCGAAAGAGTGAATCTGTGTTCTGTCATTCTTAAATACCTTAAATTTTCTCATCAATAGAAAGTGCTTATTATCAAAATTATCGTCTCTACATGACTGAGCAGGTTCAGGTTTGTGTAACAATCTGTTTGTCTGTGACTGTTCTGAATCTAAGACACGTATGCTCTCTAAATTTGTCGATTTGTTTGTGCTCTCTGTAGATTAGTTCAGACGTTCTTTGCACAACAGTTTTTAGCATGGATAGGGACTGCTACTGCTGTGTTCGGATGCAGGCTGAGTTGGCATCCCTTCGCTCCCAGCTTCAGGCAGTGTTGGCTTCGGTCACATAGCTTGAGGCTGTTGCCAATGGGCATCACTGTGGGGGTACGGATGGGGGTTTGTCGGGGACGGCCAGCTCGCCCCACGCATCCCCCGATCGGACTAAGACTGTGGTTGCCCGGGATACTGCCCGCATTGAGGCTGATCCCTCACCTGTGGTAGAGTGGGAGGTCGTCCCAAGGTGTGGCAGGGGGCGAAAGACATTCCGGAGGGCTGAACGGAAGGCCTCTCCAGTTTGTCAGATGAACCGGTTTCAGGCTCTGTCTCAGGCTGATACTGACCTTCGGCCGGACATGGCTGCTTGTCCTGTTCCAGATGTTGCCCCTCAGTCTGCAAGATCCGGGCGGTCGCAGAGGGTGGGCTTACTGGTAGTTGGGAGCTCCAACGTCAGGCGTGTAATGGGGCCCCTTAGGGAAATGGCAGCAAGAGAGGGGAAGAAAACCAATGTGCACTCCGTGTGCATACCGGGGGGAGTCATTCCAGATGTGGAAAGGGTCCTTCTGGATGCAATGAAGGGTACAGGGTGCAACCATCTGCAGGTGGTCGCTCATGTCGGCACCAATGATGTGTGTCGCTATGGATTGGAGGAAATCCACTCTGGCTTCCGGCGGCTATCTGATTTGGTGAAGACTGTCAGTCTCGCTAGCGGGATGAAAGCAGAGCTCACAATCTGCAGCATCGTCGACAGGACTGACTGCAGACCTTTGGTACAGAGCCGAGTGGAGTGTCTGAATCAGAGGCTGAGACGGTTCTGCGACCATATGGGCTGCAGATTCCTCGACTTGCGCCATAGGGTGGTGGGGTTTCGGGTTCCGCTGGATAGGTCAGAAGTCCACTACACGCAACAAGCGGCTACACGGGTAGCAGGGGTTGTGTGGCGTGGGCTGGGCGGTTTTTTAGGTTAGATGGCCTTGGGCAAGTACAGAAAGGGCAACAGCCTCAACGGGTGCGGGGCAAAGTCAGGACATGTGGGGACCAAGCAGCAATCGGTATTGTAATTGTCAACTGTCGAAGCTGCATTGGTAAAGTACCGGAACTTCAAGCGCTGATAGAAAGCACCGAAGCTGAAATCGTTATAGGTACAGAAAGCTGGCTGAAGCCAGAGATAAATTCTGCCGAAATTTTTACAGAGGGACAGACGGTGTTTAGAAAGGATAGATTGCATGCAACCGGTGGTGGAGTGTTCGTCGCTGTTAGTAGTAGTTTATCCTGTAGTGAAGTAGAAGTGGATAGTTCCTGTGAATTATTATAGGTGGAGGTTACACTCAACAACCGAGCTAGGTTAATAATTGGCTCCTTTTACAGACCTCCCGACTCAGCAGCATTAGTGGCAGAACAACTGAGAGAAAATTTGGAATACATTTCACATAAATTTTCTCAGCATGTTATAGTCTTAGGTGGAGATTTCAATTTACCAGATATAGACTGGGACACTCAGATGTTTAGGACAGGTGGTAGGGACAGAGCATCGAGTGACATTATACTGAGTGCACTATCCGAAAATTACCTCGAGCAATTAAACAGAGAACCGACTCGTGGAGATAACATCTTGGACCTACTGATAACAAACAGACCCGAACTTTTCGACTCTGTATGTGCAGAACAGGGAATCAGTGATCATAAGGCCGTTGCAGCATCCCTGAATATGGAAGTTAATAGGAATATAAAAAAAGGAAGGAAGGTTTATCTGTTTAGCAAGAGTAATAGAAGGCAGATTTCAGACTACCTAACAGATCAAAACGAAAATTTCTGTTCCGACACTGACAATGTTGAGTGTTTATGGAAAAAGTTCAAGGCAATCGTAAAATGCGTTTTAGACAGGTACGTGCCGAGTAAAACTGTGAGGGACGGGAAAAACCCACCGTGGTACAACAACAAAGTTAGGAAACTACTGCGAAAGCAAAGAGAGCTTCACTCCAAGTTTATACGCAGCCGAAACCTCTCAGACAAACATAAGCTAAACGATGTCAAAGTTAGCGTAAGGAGGGCTATGCGTGAAGCGTTCAGTGAATTCGAAAGTAAAATTCTATGAACTGACTTGACAGAAAATCCTAGGAAATTCTGGTCTTACGTTAAATCAGTAAGTGGCTCGAAACAGCATATCCAGACACTCCGGGATGATGATGGCATTGAAACAGAGGATGACACGTGTAAAGCTGAAATACTAAACACCTTTTTCCAAAGCTGTTTCACAGAGGAAGACCGCACTGCAGTTCCTTCTCTAAATCCTCGCACAAACGAAAAAATGACTGACATCGAAATAAGTGTCCAAGGAATAGAAAAGCAACTGGAATCACTCAACAGAGGAAAGTCCACTGGACCTGACGGGATACCAATTCGATTCTACACAGAGTACGCGAAAGAACTTGCCCCCCTTCTAACAGCCGTGTATCGCAAGTCTCTAGAGGAATGGAGGGTTCCAAATGATTGGAAAAGAGCACAGGTAGACCCAGTATTCAAAAAGGGTCGTCGAGCAGATGCGCAAAACTATAGACCTATATCTCTGACGTCGATCTGTTGTAGAATTTTAGAACGTGTTTTTTGCTCGAGTATCATGTCGTTTTTGGAAACCCAGAATCTACTATGTAGGAATCAACATGGATTCCGGAAACAGCGATCGTGTGAGACCCAACTCGCTTTATTTGTTCATGAGACCCAGAAAATATTAGATACAGGCTCCCAGGTAGATGCTATTTTTCTTGACTTTGACTTCCGGAATGCGTTCGATACAGTTCCGCACTGTCGCCTGATAAACAAAGTAAGAGCCTACGGAATATGAGACCAGCTGTGTGGCTGGATTGAAGAGTTTTTAGCAAACAGAACACAGCATGTTGTTATCAATGGAGAGACGTCTACAGACGTTAAAGTAACCTCTGGCGTGCCACAGGGGAGTGTTATGGGACCATTGCTTTTCACAATATATATAAATGACCTAGTAGATAGTGTCGGAAGTTCCATGCGGCTTTTCGCGGATGATGCTGTAGTATACAGAGAAGTTGCAGCATTAGAAAATTGTAGCGAAATGCAGGAAGATCTGCAGCGGATAGGCACTTGGTGCAGGGAGTGGCAACTGTCCCTTAACATAGACAAATGTAATGTATTGTGAATATATAGAAAGAAGGATCCTTTATTGTATGATTATATGATAGCGGAACAAACACTGGTAGCAGTTACTTCTGTAAAATATCTGGGAGTATGCGTGCGGAACGATTTGAAGTGGAATGATCATATAAAATTAATTGTTGGTAAGGCGGGTACCAGGTTGAGATTCATTGGGAGAGTGCTTAGAAAATGTAGTCCATCAACAAAGGAGGTGGCTTACAAAACACTCGTTCGACCTATACTTGAGTATTGCTCATCAGTGTGGGATCCGTACCAGATCGGGATGACGGAGGAGATAGAGAAGATCCAAAGAAGAGCGGCGCGTTTCATCACAGGGTTATTTGGTAACCGTGATAGCGTTACGGAGATGTTTAATAAACTCAAGTGGCAGACTCTGCAAGAGAGGCGCTCTGCATCGCGGTGTAGCTTGCTCGCCAGGTTTCGAGAGGGTGCGTTTCTGGATGAGGTATCGAATGTATTGCTTCCCCCTACTTATACCTCCCGAGGAGATCACGAATGTAAAATTAGAGAGATGAGAGCGCACACGGAGGCTTTCAGACAGTCGTTCTTCCCGCGAACCATACGCGACTGGAACAGGAAAGGAAGGTAATGACAGTGGAACGTAAAGTGCCCTCCGCCACACACTGTTGGGTGGCTTGCGGAGTATAAATGTAGATGTAAATTACGTAAGTTACACTGGCTGTGTGAGTGTGACAAATGTTCGGAATGTGGCGTATGCTGTGACGTGTTAGTGACTGAAACATTTTTCATTTCTGTCACTTTAAAACGTTCGTCAATTTGGCTGTTCTGTTGTTCAAATTTCTTATCGACTTCCGCATCCGGCGTGTGTGAAAGTTCTGCAGACATTAATTTAAACTCGTCGCGTAACTGTGTTGCTTTTTCAGAACAATGTTCAGCGACTGCACTAATTTCATCTCTAAGTGATTCTGTTGTGGCTGCATGTGTATTACTTAATTCTTGTGCAACAGATCTAATTTCTTCACTACTGTTATTAGCACAAGCCTTAATTTCCTCACATAATTGTTCTTTAGTATCATGGCGTTGCACGGTAACGGCTGTAATCTGTTCACTAAGTTGTTTGTTCTGTTCGTTAAGGTTGTCGTGTTTTTCATTCGACTGTTTGCAACTTTCATTAAGTTGTTCGCACGATTCAGTAAGTTCTTTGAAATGGTTGTCGTATTTTTCATTAAGTTGTTTGAAATGGTTATCTAGTATTTCATTCCGCTGTTTGAAACCTTCATTAATTTGTTGTTTGAGATTTTCATTAAATTGTAGCAATAATGCCATAACTCGATCCATGCCAATATTACCTATTCTATTCTCTGTGCTGTTTGATGGCGTACCTGCAATTGTCACGTTTTGTGTAACCATTTGGTCATTCTGTGATTCTCGAAAAGGTTTGCGAATCGGATGTGCACTGTGGGTCACTACCTCGGAATCAAATAAATCTGACGTATTTTGACTACATTGTTCATCTTCGTGAGAAAAATTTATGTGTTCACTATGCAAATTTTGCAAATCATGCGTGTCAAACTGGGCTGCGTTCATTGTATCGGAGCGTGCCGCGTCATCAATTGTTAAATTAACAGAAGACACAATTGAATTTGTTTTCCCATCATTAGGATTTAACTCAATACTAGTGATCGGCAGGCACTGATTATCTGTAATTAGACGATTATCACTATTACACTGAGTGTCGCAAGAATTATCGGTGAAATTATTTGAGTCGGTTATTTCACTCATTGCACATCGCGATGTACTGTTAACAGTTTTTCGCGGCATTTTTCACAAATCAAAATTAAGCACAAAATGAAACAAAGACAAAGCAAAAATGGAACAAACACAATTACAACAAAGAGCAATAAATTGCCGATGATCTGTGAAAGAAAGAGTGACAAGTTAGTAAATGCGTTGCGCCAGATGCAAACAACATTTAAGTAAATAAGAGCAGATATATGACTACTTCTCAGAAATTCACAAAGAAATACGATCCTGACCGGTTGTCGCCAAGTGTAACCTCCACACAAAATTTAATAAATAATATGAATATGATTCTAATTTAGTGTAACCTCAAAACAAAAAAATTCCTAAACCTCTCAACAGTAAAAATTATAATTATGTCGTTCACATTCATGTCTAACGTCCCAACAAAAAAATAAATTCACTAACCTGGTAATAATACAATGTAACTAACCTCTCAATTAAATTGTCTCTCACTTATGACTTTTCAATAATTGACTATGAATTTAAGCTGGTAAATTTTGGACGTCAGCAGTGCTGCGTCATGGCCCTGAAAGATCATTCCGAATAAAAAAGAGAAAAATTCTTACCTCAATGAATGGCTCTGAGCACTATGGGACTCAACATCTTAGGTCATAAGTCCCCTAGAACTTAGAACTACTTAAACCTAACTAACCTAAGGACATCACACACACCCATGCCCGAGGCAGGATTCGAACCTGCGACCGTAGCAGTCCCGCGGTTCCGGACTGCAGCGCCAGAACCGCTAGACCACCGCGGCCGGCTTACCTCAATGAAGTCGCCGGAGAACGCATATATATCTGCTCTTACAATAAATTTTTCTGGCACAGCCCTGTGAAATGCTGGCCGATAGATTTGTCATTTATGAAAGGGAAAAACTGATTTTTCTTTTGCAATAATCGGGATGATCATGGATTGGAGAAATTAGTAAATTCTTTGAATTGAAATGAATGGTTCTTAAAAAATTACTTTATATGAGAAAGATTATTATTAGGACATTTTTTAAAACATTTACATGGGACTTGAGATAACATTACTACATATGCGCGAGGCTGCTTTTTACCTTATGCAATAATACTCGGGCTCCGGCATCGCTGCACCACGACCGAGCCAGCCAACACGATACACCAGACCAGACCAGAGCAGACTGGAGACAAGAAACAACTTACTGCTACAGCTACACAGTTCCTACTGAAGTCAACACTGCTCTCTGGTCAGAGACCTTGCATATCGCAGGCAGCGCATGAGCAATACATCGAAATTACATCTGCTCGGACCTCTTACAAAAGTTCTCTGCTGTCTCTGACAGAATTACAATGTCATCGGCGAACCTCAAAGTTTTTATTTCGTCTCCATCAATTTTAATACCTACTCCGAATTTTTCTTTTGTTTCCTTCAGAGCTTGCTCAATATATAGACTGAATAACATCGGGGAGATGCTACAACCCTGTCTCATTCCCTTCACAACCACTGCTTCCCTTTCGTGTCCCACGACTCTTATAACTGCCATCTGGTTTCTGTACAAATTGTAAATAGCCTTTCGCTCCCCGTATTTTACCCCTGCCACCTTCAGAATTTGAAAGAGAGTATTCCAGTCAACATTGTCAAAAGCTTTCTCTAAGTCTACAAATGCTAGAAACGTAGGTTTGCCTTTCCTTAATCTTTCTTCTAAGATAAGTCGTATGGTCAGTATTGCCTCACGTGTTCCAATATTTCTATGGAATCCAAACTGATCTTCCCCGAGGTCGGCTTCTACCAGTTTTTCCATTCGTCTGTAAAGAATTCGTGTTAGTATTTTGCAGCCGTGACTTATTAAACTCATTGTTCGGTAATTTTCACATCTGTCAACACCTGCTTTCTTTGGGATTGGAATTATTATGTTCTTCTTGAAGTCTGAGGGTATTTCGCCTGTCTCATACATTTGCTCACCAGATGGTAGAGTTTTGTCAGGACTGGCTGTCAGTACTTCTAATGGAATGTTGTCTACTCCTGGGGCCTTGTTTCGACTTAGGTCTTTCAGTGCTCTGTCAAACTCTTCACGCAGTATCATGTCTCCCATTTCATCTTCATCTACATCCTCTTCCATTTTCATAAAACTGCCCTGAAGTACATCGCCCTTGTATAGACCCTCTATATACTCCTTCCACCTTTCTGCTTTCCCTTCTTTGGTTAGAACTGGGTTTCCATCTGAGCTCTTGATATTCATGGAAGTGGTTCTCTTTTCTTCAAAGGTCTCTTTAATTTTTCTGTAGGCAGTATCTATCTTACCCCTAGTGATATGTGCCTCTACATCCTTACATTTGTCCTCTAGCCATCCCTGCTTAGCCATTTAGCACTTCCTGTCGATCTCATTTTAGAGACGTTTGTATTCCTTTTTTCCTGCTTCATTTACTGCATTTTTATATTATCTTCATTCATCAATTAAATTCAATATTTCTTCTGTTACCCAAGGATTTCTACTAGCCCTACTTCATTCTCTGCTGCCTTCACTACTTCATCCCTCAAAGCTACCCATTCTTCTTCTACTGTATTTCTTTCCCACATTCCTGTCAATTGTTCCCTTATGCTCTCCCTGAAACTCTCTACAACCTCTGGTTTAGTCCGTTTATTCAGGTCCTATCTCCTTAATTTCCCACCTTTTTGCAGTTTCTTCAGTTTTAATCTACAGTTCATAACCAATAGATTGTGGTCAGAGTTCACGTCTGCCCCTGGAAATGTCTTACAATTTAAAACCTATTTCTTAAATCTCTGTCTTACCGTTATGTAATCTATCTGAAACCTGTCAGTATCTCCAGGCTTCTTCCATGTATACAACCTTCTTTTATGATTCTTGAACCAAGTGTTAGCTATGATTAAGTTATGCTCTGTGCAAAATTCTACCAAGCGGCTTCCTCTTTCATTTCTTCCCCCCAATCCATATTCACCTACTACGTTTCCTTCCATTCCTTTTCCTACTATCGAATTCCTGTCACCCATGACTATTAAATTTTCGTCTCCCTTCACCATCTGAATAATTTCTTTTATCTCATCATACATTTCTTCAATTTCTTCGTCATCTGCAGAGCTAGTTGGCATATTAACTTGCACTACTGTAGTAGGCGTGGGCTTCGTGTCTATCTTGGCCACAATAATGCGTTCACTATAATGTTTGTAATAGCTTACCCGCATTCCTATTTTTTATATTCATTATTAAACCTACTCCTGCATTACCCCTATTTGATTTTGTATTTATAACTCTGCATTCACCTGACCAAAAGTCTTGTTCCTCCTGCCACCGAACTTCGCTAATTCCCACTATATCTAGCTTTAACCTATCCATTTCCCTTTTTAAATTTTCTAACCTACCTGCTCGATTAAGGGATCTGACATTCCACGCTCCTATCCGTAGAACGCCAGTTTTGTTTCTCATGATGACTATGTCCTCTTGAGTAGTCCCCGCCCGGAGATCCGAATGGGGGACTATTTCACCTCTAGAATATTTTACCCAAGAGGACGCCATCATCATTTAACCATACAGTAAAGCTGCATGCCCTCGGGATAAATTATGGCTGTAGTTTCCCCTTGCCTTCAGCCATTCGCAGTACCAGCACAGCAAGGCCGTTTTGGTTAGTGTTACAAGGCCAGATCAGTCAATCATCCAGACTGTTGCCCCTGCAACTACTGAAAAGGCTGCTGCACCTCTTCAGGAACCACACGTTTGTCTGGCCTCTCAACAGATACCCGTCCTTTGTGGTTGCACCTACGGTAAGGCTATCTGTATCACTGAGGCACGCAAGCCTCCCCACCAACGGCAAGGTCTATGGTTCATGGGGGGGGGGGGATGTTCATATGACACTGAATCCCTAATTTGCGGTCCTGCAAACATTTCTTCCTTTATTCTTGCTTCACCGATTCTTCGAAAACACTCTCGCAAGTACATGAATGCACGTGAACTTTTGTCCATGGATTTCATGAAACTTTTTAACAAATCTCAGGTCAGGTCGCGAACTGTGCTTAGACAGCTCAGTTGGTAGACAACTTGCCGCGAAAAGCAAGTTCCCGAGTTTGAGTCTTTGCCTGGGACACATTTTTAATCTGCCAGGACGTTTCAAGTCTCAGTTTGATGAGCGGCGGCGTTGGATATATTTTTGCAGTCAACAAGAGGGGTGTTCATCACATTGTTCTGTCCAGGTAGTAGTCAGTTTAGAGCTGACCATCAATTCCCCAGAATAGTGTTTCTGGTCCGTTTCCGCTATCTCACTCAAGTACTAAGTACCAGTACTTTTTGTGTAGGCGAGCTGCGTACCGACATGGACTGCAATTACATGGTGTAGACAAAAATACGGAAAGAATACAAACACAACATATTATCATACCTAACAAGGCGTAGGAAAACCGTTTACATTCAAAATAGCCCCCAGTCGTGTCGGAATGGGTGAATACAGGTCATATATGGCTTTAAAGGATATCATATACCATGTTCAGATAACGATGATGGAGATCATAGCGATCAAGCACCCTTCTCTCCAAAGTAGAACACAAAGTTTCAATAATAGTGAGACCTGGAGACTGGTGCATCGGCGAGATGTGACAGTTCACTCTCATGCTCACAAAACCAATCTTAGATCATGTGAGCTGTGTGAACAGCGGGGTCCTCTCGTCTTTGAATACAGCACCACGACTGGGGAACCATGGGATGGACTTAATTAGCCAAAATGGTCACATAATCCTTGGCAGTAACCATGGTCCCCATGGAATGCCACCCCATGACTACCCATATCATCACCCAATCCCTGACATATTTCACTCTTGGGAGTAAACTCGGCCAAAAGCTGAAAACTGGGTGAAACTTGAATCATCCGACCAAATGACATAGCTCCACTGTCCACATGTTATGTCTTCAGCACCACGTTTCCCTGTTAGGGGCATTTGCATCACTGATGAGTGATTTTGAAACTGCAACTTGCGCTGCAATTCCCCACTTACAGAGTCCCCTTCGTGTTATTTTGGTGATGACAGGGTTCACGAGTGTGAAATTCAGTTTTGCAGTGACTTTTGCAGCTGTCGTCCTATTATATTTCGTCACAGTCCTCTTCAATGACCGCCCGTCACGGTCCCTCAACACACACTACCGTCCACGTTGAGACTTATTGGATGACGTTTCTGCACTTTCTTGCATGCGGTATAAATCTGCGGCTAGAAGTCTGTCGACTTCGACATAACGCATTCACAACTATTCAGTGCACTGTTCTGACACTTGCAAAGTATTGAGCACATTGCACACGTGTCTTTTATGTCCAAATACAGTAGCGTAACCTGAAGCCTTTTGTTTAGGACATCTGTTCTCGCAGTGGAAAGTGTCCGCCACTGGTAGCTTAGTGGTCAGCACGACAGAATGTCACATGTAACGGCCCGGGTTCGATTTCCGGCTGAGTCGGAGATTTTCTCCACTGAGGGACTGGGTGTCTTGTTTTCCTTATCATCGTCATTTCATCCCCATCGACATGCAAGTCACCGAAGTGCCGTCAACTCGAAAGACTTGCACCAAGCCAACGGTCTACCCGACAGGAGGCCCTGCTCACACGGCATAGCAGAAAGTTACTGCTTTAAGACTACTTCGCTGGAATCTACACACAAGCGACACTAATTAACACTTAGATCGTGGCCAAGGTATGTCACATTTCTTGGAGAATTGTTCAGACAGAAACAGAGTACGAGAAAAAACTTGTTGCTCTTTTGATTAACAGTGATCTTGAAAAGTTGGGTCTATGTGCATAGCTTTATCGCTGTTTTCTGCGAGTAGCCACTGTACTCGCCTTCACTCACTGTTCATTTTCGGGAGGCACTCCATTGGCAGTTAGTCATTGTGACATACGAGGCTTATGCCAGATGGTAAATTATCATATTGTACAGCTTTTCTTATTTTCGAGGTGATTTCATCTATTTTTTTCAGATAAAAATGTTGTGTGGTCCGTTAGATCCCTCCAGTCATCAGTGCTGTTGTGTACATAGTTCCGCGTACTCAGCGCATACACAACTTTCCCACTAGAGCGTGTCCCGCTAAGCACAACAGTGCAGGCGCAGCGCTCGTCCGTCTCCGCACTACGAGATGGCGCTGCCATAGAGACGGACCAAATTCTGCTTCCGTTGATCCGCGTATTAATATGTAACGCAGCCAATGAGATTGCTGCTAACGTAGAATCTTTTCTCCTTGCGGAACACACTTGCGCAGTGATACATGAACGTACGAGGTATTATAACAAGTGTACAGACCTCCGATTAGTATCACCTGTTTTTCTTGTTTCGTTTCTTCTTCCGTTTTTAAGAAAGTCTGTCTGTCGGGTGTAGAGCAGAGTACTAAGCTGCTGCCAGCCCGCCCCCTCCGGGGGGAATTGAAATTCAATAAAGGAAAAAAAAAGAAAAACTCTGATTAGTCAGTCTGCATTTGTCTGCACCAGTCTGCATTTGTCTGCACCAGTCTGTACGAGTTCTACATTTGTCTGTACCAGTCTATAGTCAAGTTTCAGTCTGCGCCTAATAAGATTACCATATTCCTGTACATAGAAGATAAATGTATAGACACTTTTGTCAAGTATCAGAGATATATGTGAGAATAAGATTAACATACCAATACCAAAGGAACTTCAGATTGTCAATTGTAAAAAGCATCCAGAACCAAGTTAAGTAATTTTTATGCTTGTTATTATTTTAATAAATGTGTGTAAAAATACATCAAGTTCTGTTTAAAGTTGGTCACCGTAAATCTGCTACTCTAAGTGTGCAAGTGGCATGTCTATCGTCTGACCTAACGGTGTAAGTAGGCTGTTTATGTTTTCTTATTGGCAACGTTACGTAGCGCTCTGTATGAAAATCACTGGCTGTGCTGTGTGCAGTCTGTGGCTAGTTTGCATTGTTGTCTGCCATTGTAGTGTTGGGCAGCGGCAGCTGGATGTGAACAGCGCGTAGCGTTGCGCAGTTGGAGGTGAGCCGCCAGCAGTGGTGGATGTGGGGAGAGAAATGGCGGAGTTTCGATATTTGTAAGAATGGATGTTATGAACTCCTATATATATTATGACTTTTGATGACTATTAAGGTAAATACATTGTTTGTTCTCTATCAAAATCTTTCATTTGCTAACTATGCCTATCAGTAGTTAGTGCCTTCCGTAGTTTGAATCTTTTATTTAGCTGGCAGTAGTGGCGCTCGCTGTATTGCAGTAGTTCGAGTAACCAAGATTTTTGAGAGGTAAGCGATTTGTGAAACGCATAGGTTAATGTTAGTCAGGGCCATTTTTTTGTTGGGATTTTTGAAAGTCAGATTGCGTTGCGCTAAAAATATTGTGTCAGTTTAAGCACAGTCCTGTATAATTGTTCAAAGGGGACGTTTCAACGGCAGAAGATAAACGCGCCACGCTAAGACCACGAGACATACTGCTGACACTCGCATACTTCGTTAGAGGCTAGGTTCTGAGCACTATGGGACTTAACTTCTGCGGTCATCAGTCCCCTAGAACTTAGAACTACTGAAACCTAAATAACCTAAGGACATCACACACATCCATGCCCGAGGCAGGATTCGAACCTGCGACCGTAGCGGTCACGCGGTTCCAGACTGTAGCGCCTAGAACCGCTCGGCCACTCCCGCCGGCACTTCGTTAGAGCGACAAGTCAAATAATCTGGTGGTGTGTGTACTGAAGGTCTTACAGTACGCACACCACAAGTGCCATGCTAGTTGGAATAAATAATTAAATAGTACTGTCGAATGTAACGTACCAGTAATAATTGCTGTATTGCAGCATACACACGTACGCTGATATTAACCTTTTTGTTCCGTTTCCTGTCAGGAACCACCGCCTGGACTTTGTTTCCTTACCTTAAGCTTCCCAACAGCTCCAGAATATTTGCTCTTCATAACCTTTTCCATGATGCCACGTACTTCGACAGAGCGGACCTGGTAGATAAGCGGTGTACTTGATCAACTGTGTAGCCCGCTTGGCCATCACTGCAAGTAAACTGCATTCGTCCGCCGGCGTGTAATTACGGCTGCCATCGGCGTCTGCGGCATTACTTGCGAGCTTCGCGTGCACGGCCGGCGGTTGCAGGTGTGTCTGATGTTCCACGTCATCCAAGATTGGAAACGGCGTGTCTTTAGTGAGTTGTAGCCACTTCCCCACGTTAACGGCGAAACTTGAAACTACATCAGCAGTTCCGTCGTAACTTCCACTTCCGCGGAAGATCCGTCGATTGAATTTACAGCTGAACAAATTATCACCTGGACTTCGGAGCTGATGTTTACTTGCATAAAAGAACCATAAATAACTCATGGTTACAACGAAAAAAAGAACTGCACTGGACTTAAATGCAATCGGTGTGATCCCGATCATGGACACGCTGTTTGTTTCCCGCCTAACTCCTCTGACAGATCTGATGTACTCGATGGCTGTCATAATGTGCTCTGTAACTATTGTTATACTGCCAACGGTTGCCGTATGGGTGGTGTCTGTTTTGATCACGATTTGCGTTATAAGTACCCTTGTCGTGTCCGGTTACTATTTCTGTCGTCACGGAATTGTGACGGATGTGACCTGTAATTGTTGGTGTTTTCCCGTTTTCGCATCCCGCGAGTGTCTGTGTCGATTTCCAGTTCTTGCAACAGTCCCTGAAAAGCTTCAGTATCATCTTTACATCGTCCTGCCAAAATAATATGTCTTAAATTGTCAGACAATTTAATTAAATGAATGCGGGTGAGTTCCAAGGGGCTGTATGGGTTAGACAAATACTGATTTTTGTGCAGCGTATCTTCAAAATATTTAACTGAACTGGAAAATTCAGATTGTTAGAAATGTTTCATCATTATATTACTGTGTTTTACTCGATCTTGAGTAGCCTGAGACCAATATGCAGAAAGGAAGGCATGATAGAATTCTCCTTCACTGTGACAGTCGCGAATAACCGATTGCATTCTTACAGCTGCTTCATTCTCCGAATAGCCACACATGAATTCTAATCTGTGCTCTGATGACCAATTAGGAGGATAGCAATGAGCAAACTGATGAAGCCAAGCTTGTGGATGAATGTCGTTACCGGATCTCTGTAGTAATGAATATGACTGAGATAACTGTAGAAATAGACAATATAGGACCCAGAACAAATTTTTATCAAGGGAGGCAAAATAACTTCAGACGCAACGGTGGACATCGCAATTACGATTCCGGGAGAAATTCTACACAACGTGATCGACAAGAAAGAAATTACAGAAATTACCAACATGACGACAGGCGCTATAATCATGACAACAGACCTGAATTTAATCAGAAGTGGCGTGATTCACACAGGGCTGGGCTCTCTCGACAAGTTGAAATTGTATAAGTTGATCTCCAAATCCCAGTAACGATGCGCTACAACAAAGAAATAACAGACAATGACATGCACCACAGGCAGCCACAAAACGTACTTATGAAGCTGGTGACGTATCTGCAGTGTCTTTTAATTATGTGAAAATGCAAGACATTAGGGGCATCTTACTCCGGGAACACGATATGAAACAAAACAGTATTGCATATCCTGTAATTCACATCACAGCAAATGACATAAAATTTACGGCAGTACTTGACTCTGGCAGTACTATTTCAGTAATTAGTGAAACAGCTTTCAGTAAATGCAACAAATCGAACAATTGCCCCACACTTCCTTTACGTAAGATTAAATTACAAGGTGCAATTTTTGGAAAAAGTGTAGACGTACGCCAACAGACTTACTTAGAATTCTTTTGTCAAAGCCATAGATTTACTATTAATTTTCTTATTGTGCCATTATTGTCGACAGAAGTTATATTGAGTATAGACTTTCTGAATGAATATAAAGCAATTTTAAACTTTCACGGTGCTGAAATAATTTTAGAAAAAGAAGGTAAGTCAATAGCTTTGAGATTTGAAGATTGGCTTTCAAATCATGACGAGGAAATTAATCAGCTTTACATCTTGTTAGATCACAGTATGGAACTTTCGACGGAATTTGACACTATCAATAATTTTGCAAATATTGACAGAGATGATATTGATGACGCATTAGATACTAACGATTTAATTCAGAATAAAATTCAAACAATTGAGTACTGTAATGACACTGATGGGCAGGACCTTTTTGACATTTTACAAGCACATTTCACAGTTTTTACTCCAAAAACAGGAACAATTAAAGGATTTCAATACCAATTTCGTGTTTGTGAGCATACTAAATTTTGTGTTAGGCCATACGTAATTCTGACACATTGTAGGGACCGTGTTAGAATGGAAATACAATCTATGCTTGACGAGGGCATTATTGAGCACGCAGTAAGCTAATACAGTAATCCATTACACTTTGTTAAGAAGAAAAACACACCGATAATGCTTGTCTTAGATTCGAGACAAATAAATACCATAATCATTCCTGAAACAGATAGGCCGCAAACGTTGGAAGAACTTCTCCTAAATTTCAATGGTGTAAAAGCGTTGTCTTCTTTCGATCTCATATCCAGCTTTTATCAAATGGAACTTCATCCAGAATGTAGGAAATATACGACTTTTCTTGGTTTCGGCGTTTGTTATCAGTTTCGGAAACTTCCTTTTGGTTTGAACATTTCTTCGGCAGCATTCATTCGTAGTCTAAATTCCATATTACCTGAGTTGCTAAAACGTCACATCACCTTATACGTGGACGATATTTTAATAGCAGAAGCGTCTTGGGAACAACATAATCGCATCCTCAACAGTGTGTTACGTATTTTTGCAGAATCTGGAATTACAGTTAACTTGGAAAAATCTGAATTTGGTAGGATAAAAGGTGAAATTTTTGGGTCACACTATTTCTTCTGAAGGCATCCTGAAAAGTTAGAAGAATCAGAGCCACTCCATTTCCACCCACAAAAAAAAACAAGTTCTCATTTTTCTAGGTTTCGCGAATTTGTACTGTCGTTTCCTGAATATGCAAATTCTAGTAACACCAAAACTTCGTTCTCTCACTGGCAAAAACACTATTTGGAGCTGGGATGATCAGGCACAGTTGGAATTCGATTCTTTGAAAGAAGCGCCAATCTTAGCCCACCCAGGTCTGTCAATCTGTCACAAGATTTCTACCTTAGCATGGATTCTTCTGAAGTTGGTCTTGGTGCTCATTTATTTCAAGAAACCATAGAAAATGACATTATCGTTCAGAAAACCATCGCTTTTGCTAGCTGCATGCTAACAAAATCTGAAAAAAATTATTCCTTCACTGAATTAGAAGCTTTAGCTATCGTTTGGGCATTTGACAAGTTTCGTTTCTTTCTTTCTGGCAAACAAATAAAAGTTTATAGTGATCATCGTGCATTACAATTTCTTATGTCATCAAAATTAAATCCTGACAGGCTGAAACGATGGAAATAGTTTCTGCAGGAATTCCGCTTCACAATAGTCTACATTCCTGGCAAAGTACACATTGTTGCGGACACACTTTCACGTGCACCGGCTGGCCTTGAGAGAAGTAACACAGAGGCTAACTTTGAGAAAAATTTCAGTATTCTTTACATTCAGAAAGTAGCCTTTGAAAACTTTATCACTGCATCTTTAAAGGACAATGCTTATGAACAAGGCAAAGATCCAATTTGGAAAGATATCAAAAGTAAATGGCATGACAAGAGACACTCGCAGATTTGTCACTACTATCTGGTAAGAAAAAAATACTCTTCAAACGTTGCACTGTTGATGATACGTTATGGGTACTTTGTATTCCTGACGATTTTGTTAATACGCTCATCTGGTACACTCATTTCAGTTATGTATATTTTGGTCCACAAAAATGTTATCATATTCTTCGGACGACTTGTTATTTTAACAACATGGAAAAGAGGATTAGGAGAGTCTTTTCTATTTGTAAACTTTGTCAAAAAGCTAAACCATCTACCATCTCACATCGAG
Organism: Schistocerca nitens; assembly: GCF_023898315.1. NCBI lineage: Eukaryota > Metazoa > Arthropoda > Insecta > Orthoptera > Acrididae > Schistocerca > Schistocerca nitens. The sequence continues at coordinate 405,544,076 of NC_064618.1, forward strand.
CGCCATTGCTTCCTGTCATTCCTACTAGATTAAAAGAATTTGCTGCTGTTGATCTCTTGGGACCCCTTGTCAAAACATTGAATGGATTGTTTCTTTCACACCGTTACAAAAAACGACTGGACGGTCTGTATCCAACGTATTTGTTACAAATGTCTTACGTGAAGTTGGACACGTTGCCAAAGTCATTTCAGATAATGGACCACAATTCAAATCTGCTGTTTGGTCATGCATGCTTCGGAATCGTAAAATAAAACCTTTTTGTATTTCATTGTACTCTCCCCATAGTAACACATCTAAACGGATTATTAAAGAAATCAATAAGCTTTTGCGACTTTATTGTCACAGGAAGCATCAGTATTGGGATAGATACTTACACTTATTTGTAAATGTGCTGAATGAAATGTCTCATGACTCCACTGCCTTACCAACTTTTCTTGTACTGAAGAATGAGGAACCACCTAACAGAATAAGAGAGCTTGTACCTTTTGCGTATACACGTAAACTTCGACATAAAGACATAATTGATTTTGCTATTGAAAATATAAATTCTGCTGCAGACAAAAGGAGATAACTACACGGTAAGACAAATGAAAAGAAATTACATATTGGTCATTCATTGTCACACAAAAAGAAACATTTCAGTAATAATTTTTTTCTGATTTACAATTTGGAAGTCTCGCTTAGCTGTAGAAAAGTGAGACCACTGACCTCACCATTGATATTTCTTTGTAGAACGCACCTGAAACACGACACATTATTACTTGGAAAGTTATGAGTACACTTTGGGGCTCGTAAGTTGAGCTGCTTACTGAAGAATGAAGTGATGAGAAATATTTTTTGTCTACAAACCTGATCATGACAAGTGTCTCTGTATGAGAGTTGCGAGAATTTTTACTGACTTATGAAATGCCATATAGCTAATGAATGATGTTTTCATGCTTTGCTTTGTACATATTTGCTTATTTTATTTAATATCTGGTTTCTAGCTGCGCTGGAGCATTGATTTTATAAAATAAAGTTTAATACATATGCTAATGTGAACACTTTCTGTCAACAGATCCATTAAATAATAATTTTATGACCCACATTCTTAGAAAAAGGAGAACTGGGAAAGGAAAGAAGCATAAGAAGAAGAAGTGACTAGTAACAGGAATTGCATACATAATTTTCTTTTCAAAGACTTGGTAATTTTTTTTAGTAGAATATGTTGTTGTGGTGCACCACTATAGTGTTAAGGTGTGATATAGACATTAAGATGTGAATAGACATTTCCCTTATCTGCATTGCTGTCTTTAGTGTAATATTATTTTCCTGCTTTGGTTTGTAATGTTTAGGTATAAGTTATTGCATTTTCTCCTCCTATGTGTCAGGCATTGTCCTATTGAATTTTACTTTGTATTACTGTGTTAAGCCAGTTTTACCACTGATGTACCTTTCTTGTTTGCTGCATATTGCCTTATATTAGTTGTAATGTTGCATTTTCTTTACTAATTTAGATGTACTGCTGCTTGCATTGCCAATTTGCATTTTTGTCATTGTTGTTTGTGTTAATTGTTTTGTGGTGCTGCATGCCTTGTAGTTTATATATATGAAGTCAGTAGATTTATGTTAGTTTAAGAGGGGGTATGTTATATAAGAAAATGGGTTGTGATGAGTTGGGAAGAAATTCATTGTGAAGCTATAAGAAAAAAGTTTGGCCAAAGAGTATTGTATAATGAGGAACAATAATTTTGTTAGGTAGGATTTTCTTGGAAACAAATGTTGAGGTAAGAAATATGTGAAAGTATGATTCCAAAAAAGGATACTCAGATAGGACTTTTTTGGGAACAATGTTAAACTAAGGGAGATCTCTGGGAATAAAATGAACTTTTCGTTGGAAATGAAGTGCTACATGTACTGCATTACTAAATGTTACATGTGAAGATATACCCTGTCCTTTCCTTTTATGTTATTCCGCTATGTGTTTATGTGTACCCTTGTGTGTTTGTGTACTTCCTGACTGTGTGTTTACCTGAAAAGATAAATTTAGTAGAATTTTTTTCTTCTAATACTAAGCTGCATTCACTATGATGAGGAATAGTGTTATCTTCAAATCTAATTTTTTTTGTAACACATTCTTCACTTTGGAAAGATGTTCAGACATTATTTATTCTATTCTGTTTTCTTTTAATGCTCATATGTCAAGTTAATGTTTCAATGGATATTCGCAGTTTTCATTTATTTATTTATTTATGTCACAATTCCTGTAATACTCATGTATATGTTTATTTCCATCCTTTTGTAAAGCCTGTATTCCTACAATGTTACCTGTATTATCATTTTTTTACTGTAACGACGTTTTCTTTACCTTTGTAATTGTATTCTTATGCTGTAAAATTGTAAATTGTATAGACCACAGTTCTTCAAGTTAAGTAAATAGTCGGGATTCATTTTACTGCTCACATTTCTGTTGGTCATACTGTATGTGTAAAATGTAAGAGGTTATAAGACTGTGTTAGTGCTTGCATGTGTGTTGGTAATTCGGCAAGGGACTGGAACAGCATTGCTGGTTCTAAGGATGCTGCAAAACGTTAGTGAGTGCACTAGTGGTGGTTCATGGACTTGCTACATTGTCATCAAGACTCTTCAATTGTGATTGCACCCACACAGTCGCAACAAATTGCTGCTGGACGTCTCTACACGGACTACAGTGGGTCTGCACCTTTAGTCGCCCTTTACTACAATAATTTCTTCAAGGTGTACAGTGGGTCTGCTCTGTCGTGATTTACCAATTCTACCAATATTCTGCAAGCCTTCAACTGCCTCTGCTGTGGGTTTGCTCTGTTGTGGCCCATTACCAATCTTCATGTCAACAGTCAGCACTGTGTTTCTGATGGGAGGACAACACTACTTCTTCAAGACTGCATGGTGGTCCACTACTTGTGTGTGCATTTTCTTTTATTGCTCAGACTTTGTGCATAAAACTGCCACAGAGTACCCTTCCGATGAATGTTTAGGACTGTCTTTAGGGACTGTGAGGATAATTCTTGCTTTGGCCAACAGTATATTACTACTTGTGTGCATCTGATCTATCTGATATTGTTAATATGAAAATTTTTTTTAACAAATAAGTCTTGCCCACTGCCCAAAACATTTTGCAAAATTTTTTGAGAGGATCAGGGAGGCTATGTAAATAGGCTGTTTATGTGTTTGTATGTTGGCAGCGCTATGTAGCGCTTTGCATTAATAACTCCGACAGTGCTGTGCACACTCTGTAAGAGATTCTGTGACTCGTTGGACTCGCATGTTGGAAGTTAACAGTCAGCGGTGATGGCAGTTGGAAGTGAATAGCCAGCCAGCAGTCATGGAAGTTGGGAGTGAGTAGTCTCGTTTGCTCTGAAACAAAATCTTTCCTTTGCTATCCACATGCCTATTAGTAGTTAGAGCCTTCAGTAGTTTGAATCTCCTATTTAGCTGACAGTATTGGTGCTTGCGGAATTGCTATAATTCGGGTAATGAAGATTTTTCTGAGGTAAGTGACTTATTAAATATATAGGTTATTGTCAGGATTTATTCCAATTCAGGGCCAATCTGTTGTATTAATTATATGAAGTCAGGTTATCAATTTTGAAGCATTCATATCCGTTAATGAATAGGAAAAGTTTAAGTTCTGTTTGTCAGGGCAAATTCTGTAGGTCAGTGTTGAAACGATAAAATAGCAAATTTCATTCAGCAGTTTCAGAGTTAGATAACATAGAAGTCCCACCTTCTCATTTACTTCAGTTTAAGTAAACATTTTAATTTAGAAGTTTGTGGATCAGTGCTCTGTTCCCGCCAGTACCTGACTGAATACTGGCTTTCAAAAGAAACATTTTTATTGTCTGTGTGCTGCGCTCCCTTCGGAGGTCTCATTCGTTCTCATAGCTGGCTAACCACTTCAAGTCACCCATCACCAATCAGAATTAAAGGAAGCATTACTACATAATTAAAGGAAGCATTACTGATGGGATCTGCACTCACTGATATTAGATTTAATTGTGTGCGTGCTTTCATGCAGCGTTAATAATTTTTGTTGAGTGAGACTTTTCATGAGAATAATGATTTATTACTAAGATAACGAAGCAGTTTAGGGAAAGCTGTCCTACGACAATGGTAATTCCATTTGTTTATTAGTAGTATATACATTATAACCAGTGACACTTCAAGGGTTAAGACGTTGTGAAGGCAAAATAATTTTTAAGTTAACAATATTCATTTAATGTTAAGTACAATTATCTTACATGTGAAACTAGGTATGTGACAGGTATTTAAACCTCTTGTGTCAACTGAGATAGCTCAAATGCTTCATGAGGCTTCTTTTAAAAGTTATCAAAAGTAAGGTGAGCAGTGCTCCATACAAAACTATTCACTGCGAATACAATGTGAAATCCAGCTCGTTATTTTCGTGCAAGAGACCCAGAGAGAGAAATCCCCAGTTTGATGCCACGTTCCTTGGCTTCCGGAAACCGTTCGATATAATTCCACATTACTGCCTAATGAACAAAATATCAATGTTCGGAATAACAGACCAGCTCTGTGATTGGATGGATGAGTTCCTAGCAAGTAGAACACAACATGTCATTCTCAACAGAGAGAAACCTTCAGATATAACAGTAAATTCGGGCGCACCCCAAAGGAATGTTATTGTACCGTTACTTTTCACAATATCTATAAATGATGTAGTAGACAACACTGAAAGTTCCATGAAACTTATCACGGATGATGCTGTTGTGTAGAGAGAAGTCGCAACACTAGAGAATTGTAGCAAAATGCAGGAAGACCTGCAGGACATCGATACCTTGGCAGGTTTGGCAAATGGCCCTGAGCATAAACAAATGTAGCGTGTTGCGCATAAACAGGTACAAAGACCAGTTAGTGAGTGATTACAGGATTGTAGAACAATCACTGGAAGCAGTCACATCTATAAAACGTCTCGGAGTGTGGGTACAGAGCGATTTAAAAGGGAACGACGAAATGAAACTTTGCAACTTTGACGGTTTTGTAATTCCAACTAATCAAAAGTAAGGCAGATGCTAGACTGAGATTCATCGAATCCTCACGAAGTATAGGTCGCCCAGAAAGGAGGTAGTTTACAAAAGCGCCATTCGACCCATAACTGAATGTTTCTCGTCAGTCTGAGATCGGTACCATATAAGACTGATGGACGAAATAGAGAAGATACAGAGAAGACCAACGCTTTTCGTTACAGGTTCATTTAGTACGCGCGATTTCGTCACCTATATGCTCAGCCTGCTACAATGGCCGACGCTGCGAGATAGGTATTCTGAATCAGGGTGTGGTCTACTTTTATGGTTCTGACAGCGTAAGTACCTCGAACAATCAATCACTGTATTGCTTCCTCCCCCATATATCACAAAAACCCCCACGAAGATAAAATTAATGATATTCGAGCTCACAAGGGCTACCAGCAATTGTCTTTCGCGCAGCCCATTCGCGACTGGAACCCGAAAGAGGCAAAGCGACAATGGTATTGAAAATACCCACCCTAGACACCGTAAGATGATTTGCGGATGATAGTTGTAGACTAGGGTGACCAAATTATTTTCGGTGAAAACCGGGACACATTCACCCGGGTGCCAATGGACACCTCATTCCACATGTACCCAGGTTTCTTAATTTTAAATATTAATGTTTTATTGATACATTTTGTTAACCCGATTATTATAACTAATAAGAGGATACAAAAGATTGATACAATCTAGATTATCTCTATAATTAATGACATTTAATATACGTATACAGTAATAAAGAAATGTATTACGATTTTACAAAATTTTACAGCCATTCAACTTTTAATCAATTAATATTAACATGAGCTTTAATATTACTGAGTACTTGTAGATGGAACTGACTGTCCTTGGAGAAAAGGGTATTTTTCACGGCCTTCAGCCTTCTTGATCATGTCTTTGTTCTTTGAGACGCAGTGATAAAACTCGGCACAATCCATTTTGTAGTTGTACAGGATCTGCAGGATTGCTTCAAAAGAGTCCACCTCCATTCTGTTTCTTTCATCAGTACACTGGATATTCATGAACGAAAATATTGTTTCCACATTGGAATTATGGGCTGGGATTGCAAATAAATACCTTGCAATTATTACCAACTCAGAGTAATGCTGAAGACAGTCACAGCTTTTTAAAAAAAACTCACCCACTCCTCATGACATTCCAATGGTGTTTTTTTTTTCATCATTCCACTTGTGAAGACTTTCTTCAACAAAATTTGTAAGTATGCCGAACTGTTAAAAGACAATGGAATCATCGATTTCAATCTCTTTACTCTTCAAATAAGAAACTGTCTCTTCAACAGTTCCCTATTTTGGTACTCTCTTCAGTAACATCCAATCAAAAACCGGCGATGAGGGTAAATACGAGGCGCTCCACTTGCTGAGATATTCTACACAAATGTCATAAAACTTGTTAACTTTTTCTCTAAAACTCCTTTCCGCTGCTTCTGATACTTCTGCTCTTTTAAGGACAGATTTAACATTAAAAGAAATGAACTGCTGTTCTCTCCTCTTAGTAACAGTTTCCAGAGTATTTTCAAAACATCATTTACCTCTAATACACTTTTCGTGCTTCCCTCAATTTCCTTTATCCCATGCTGCAAAGTGCTAAGCTGACTGTGGATGAACCATAAGTAGGCTTCACTTAAAGGGTTACTGAAAAACTGAACCAATATTTTGGGGGCTTTGTCTTCATTTAGGAAAAAATCTTTTAACGGTTCAAACAGGTGGATTACTCTTTCAACTGCTGGAAACCGTGATAATCAGCGAGTTTTCGAGTGACACATTACATTCATACATTCAGTTCCCACATAATCACAGAACTCCTTAAGCCTCTCTGTTCTAACAGTATATGTGTAAAAGTGTGAGTATACCTTCATGACGATAGTTTCAACATCACAGCTTAAACTGTCAGCAGATGTCTGCACGCTATTGTGTAAAACATGTGCAGGGCACCCTATTCCTTCAGTGTTATCATGCAATGTTGCCTTTAATTTGGTAAATACGTTGCATTTGCCTTATCTTTTTAAACCACCAAAGTTTGTGTTGGTGTTGTCTCCACAAAATGCCACACATTTATTTTTCTCAAGATCAAACATTTCTATAGTATTCATACAAAATCTTGAAATTTCGTCAGATGTTTCATTAGGTAGGGAATTCACCTTCAAAAGTTTGGTCTGAATTACCTGATTAATATCGAAAAACTGAACAACAAACGGAAATATTTTAGTGGCCTTGTGATTGCTGGCATCAGTGAATATCCCGTAGAAAGAAGACTTTTTGATGTATGCAAGGCTTTCCTTTACACTCTGGGGAGCAATAGCTCCTTTCACTAAGGCTGACACTTTAGTTCCTGCTGAACTACACTTTTTTGCAGTGGAAGAATCATCAAACATAATCGTGTTAAGCTTGTTAGTACAATCACTAGATCTATAAGTTTGGTGATGTTTTAGCGTGTGGTAGGCTAGTGTAAGCTCGGCTGCTCGAACTTTCGTCTCTTCAGTCGACTGATGTTTCATAAAATAATTTTGTAGAGTTTTACTGCAGCTCGATGCACTGTATCCGTTAATGCGTTTCTTTGACCTGATGTGATCAACTATGTCGGAACGTCCATCATGACTTATACTAATAAAACAGTTACATACGGAACACTCTGATTCGTAATCAAAACGACCTTTTTTAATGAAATTCCATTCCTTGGAATAACAGTCACTGAACTTGCAGGCACGTTTCGGCCTTGCGTTTCACAGTACAGCAGCAATAATACCACTAATATGAGAAAAACTGTTGCAGTTTATCTGACAAAACATCAACTACTACACTGTTCTGACAATGAGTGTGTGAGTAAATGGCGCGACAATCGAACGGTTTCATAGCTCTGTTACAATAATACAACTTACTACTTGTTGGCCAAAGTACCGCTCAAAGTACATTATTGCCTGAGTGTATCAATACTGATACTGTGATTACTAGTATGGGACAATGGAGGTTTTAGACAAATAAGCTAAAATATATTAATTTCTTGTGTTGTGTTTCCTTTAATAGAGCGAAATCCCAAAAATTTGAGAAAGTTTCACGAAATGTATTTAAAAACTGCATTCCGGAACTTTTGAGCGTCCCGAAACAAATTTTCGGGACACCGGAACACAGGGATGAAAACCGGGACAATCCCGGTTTTCCGGGACGTTTGGTCACCCTGTTGTAGACTAACAATAGTTTCTGACTTACAATAAATATTAGTAACGTTTGGCAGAATTTCCGGAAAGGAAACCAAATGAGTTAGCTTGAGAATTGACAGCGTAAATATAGATTATAAGTCTGGTATGAAAAGAGACGGATAACTTGTAGAAAAATACAGTTCTAGCCAAAAGCGACTGTTCTGTTACATGTGACCCAGCTTTCACTACGCAAAAAATTTAGCTTGTAATGACTGAAGAGCCTTCCGTCTATACCCGTGCCGGCGAAACATTGCACTTGACAGTTCGCTTTTTGTCAAGTTAGGTTGGCTATACTGTAATAGCGATGTTGCAACAGCAGCCTCTATACACACAGCAGACGATACAGTTTTCCGTCCCGTCTCATAAATACAAGCGATTGAACAATTACAGAGTATATAAAAACTCGTTTTTAGTTATACTACAATGACAGGAAGTAAACAACCGTATAATAATGCACGTAAAGGCATAACAATGCACACCCTTTCGATAACGGAGCAAACAAATACAGAAAACGAGCATCTGACGACTGGTACTTTAAAATCAATAGTGTACATAGTTTACAAAATAAATAATAACCGAGATTGCAATAAATAACCAATATTAGTAATTTTTCACTCACCAATTTACAGCAATAATGTCGCAATTCCACTGTTGTCCGATTCATGGCCAAAACCGTCTTCATCGTCGTCATCAGCAAGACATATCATTAACTGTTCATGGCCACTGATAATGCCTTCTATTGTCTGTGCTGCTCGTGTAGGCTTCTCGACGTGCTCAACTTTTTTCTTCCATGAGGCTGCATCCACAGTCACAAGAGCTTCACGCAACAGCTTTTCCACCTCTCTTATTGTAAAGGACTTGTTGTTTCTTACCTACATTTTTCATCACTCCATACTAACTCAATAGGGTTGAAATGGCAGTGATATGGTGGCAGCCTTATTACACTACGACCCTGCTCCTTGGCAATTTCGTCTACTACATATGTAGGTGTCGTAGGCTTATTTTCTTTAACAAGAGAATATAATAGAACCTTTGTCATACTCATATCCGCTGCAGTTTAGCGAGCCTGTAACCAATGCAACATAACTTCTTTCCGATCATTTGTGGTTGGGGCTTTGTTCAGTATTACCGAATGATATGGAGCATTGCCCATTACAATTGTTGTAGGGACAAGAAATTGTTTTAAAAGGTTCCTGAACCACTCAACAAATCGTGTGTGATCCATATCTTCATGATAATCACCAGTCTTTTTAGATCTAAAAACTAAAAGTGCGTCGGGGACAAAACCACTGGAGGCTGATGGCCGCTACTGCTGGGTGTGCTATCAGTCCAGCATTTACTGACAACTTCCCCGGCATTAACCCACGTTTCGTCTAGCCAAATTATGGAATGAATGTCTCTGTCCACAATTTTGTGCAAGAAAATGCTTCGAGCGGTAACAATATGTACCCTTTCTAACAGTACTTTGCGTCCGTCTAGCGTTTTGTAACGGAAACCCATATTTTTAGCACCATTTTTAGTGATGTTTTACCACCCCTGAAGAGTTTACTTTCTTTTAACTTAGCTACAGTAGGATACTCTTTTCTGCTGTAGTAAGCATAAACATGCCTGCGAATTGCATCAGTCTGGAAAGAATCTAAATCTGTGATACGAGTAGGCTGCTTTTTCTTCTTTCCCGGGGTCGTTAAAAATGTATTATTTGGTCCAGACAGCTCGGAATCATTACGGCTCACCTCAGTATCTTCCAAGTTTTGTAGTAATACTCTCTTACTTACTACGGTTCTTGCACTAATTCCAAGAGTTTTCGACGTACGTTCCACCACTTTATCGGCAGGAATTGATGGCTGTCCATGAATGCCTATGTAGTTTTTCTCCTGCTCGTAAACTCACGAGTTCTGCGTAGTAACTTCAGTGCCTGGTTGTTTAGCGGCACCCCTCGACGCAAAGGATTGTCACTAGGTGAACGAAGTCTTTTCGGTGGCATTTTCCAAGTATGTAAACTCACAACGTAACAAAAGTCACAACGATGTAGAACACAGAACAGCGAAAACACGCGGTAAACAACATACAATTCACGTTGTTTACACATTCACTAAGCAAAGCCGGCAACGCGAGAACTTTGACGCCACAGCACGTGAGTAACAGCGGTGCTCACTGCGCTGTGATTGGCTGGCGCCCCACGCTGAACGCTAGCGCCTCTCGTTCTTCACTGGTCACACTGTTACGCTGCCAACTTCTTACGCAAACGTCAAGTGCAATGTTTCAGCGGCCCGGGTATTAAGCATTCGGTTGACGCGTATCAAGCTTCTGCAAAAACTTTTGTACGTGATAGACGGGGAAGAATGTCATTGGAGTCTGTGCAGACCTAGATGTTATTAGGCTCAGTAGAGCGATTCAGTCGAATTTTATTACGACGCATTACGCTCCAAGTGTAGTTGCGTCGGAACGATGGTCTAACCTTTTACACGTATTTGTATAACAGCGCAAGGCACAAGGGTAGCAGCGCGAGGAGAAACAAGCACAAAATACACGAGTTCTCCGGCCTCGAGTTGGGAATAGGGTTGCTTCTATCTACCCTCCATGAGTGTCCAGAGCTGTGCCGAACTTCTCTGTGGGAGGAGAAAGTTGGTCCGCCTCTCCGCTCTTCTGCCCTGTCATGAGTGGCAAACTGCCGTACCGCGCGGTTCATCTGACAGACAGAGAAAAGGCTAGCTGGAAACAGATAATTTCGTCTCAAACTTCCTTTAATTACATCTTTTGTTCTTTTAAAATATTCCTTTGTGTGCCGTGTATGATCATCAGATTCTGTGAGAGTGTTAGTATGTTTAGAGCCCTTGATGTCAATGTTGTGTGTTACATGGCGAAGGAATCATACGCAACAGATATTTCTGGAAAAAAAGACGTCCGTTTATTGCTGAATGATCACTGCGACGTTTGGAACATAACTTCTCACTGCCGATATGGCTCGTAGTGCAGCAGCGATTGCATTAACGCAGGAGCTGAAATCCCATATGTCCTCCGGTTCCGACAATATCATTTTAAGTGATCCAGGGTTATAGTGGGTAGTTTGTCTTAACGAAGTCAACACCGGTCACATCATTGTTGAACATTGCTACTTTTCCAGTTCCTCAAATACACCTGTATACGTAACTTAAGTTCGAAAGTAACTTAAATCAAATGAAACTGTATGGTTGAAGGACCTTTCCAAGCCTCAAACGTCTATGATGCAGACTGAAGCGACGAATGAAACTTTGTACCACATGCCAAGTGACATAACTCGATAAAACTAGGGTCTTACATAGAAATAACTGCTACAGTATGTACAGAAGGTAACTGAAAGAAATACCCAATGAGACGAGGAGTAACACATTTATTCAAAGACAATAATCAAACTGGAGTCACCCGATGTATGTTGTTCCCCTGTACGTTAGAAAAGGTGGGACGTGGGTCTTAATAGGGAGTGTGACTACCACGGACATGAATGCATGTCCTACAACGTGCTCCCATGGCGGCCACAAGGATGGTAAGGAGTGCTTGTGGCAGGGTGTTTCATTCCTCCACGAGCGTGGTTGACGGTTATTAGATGGTCGGTCGTTGATGCATGTGCACGGGCAACAATACGTCTCTTCAAAGCATCCCCCATGTGCTGGATGCGATTTAAATCGGAGGAACGGACAAACCAGTTTATTCGCCGAATATCCTCTCGTTTCAAAAGCTCCTCCACTTTTGCTGTTCAATGTGGTCGCACACTGTTATTCATAAAAATGAAGTCGGGGTCGAATGCACCCCTGAGTCAAATAGGGACGGAGTATTGTCACATTAAGGTTGACCGCTGAGTGTACCGTGCTCAAACATTAGGAATCAGTAGCCCCATGCAACATTATGCCTCTCACACCACAATACCTGGAGCACCAAAACGATCGTGCTCGACAGTATTGGACGCACCCTCATGTGGCGAGAGGTGGGAACACGTAATGCACGGAGGAACATTGCTGTCTCTGGCGTACAGATCAAGCAGCAAGGAATGATGTATCCCAGTTTCCGTCCAAATTTGGTAGAGATGAGATACGCACACAACCCCTACCTCCAACCTCACACACACAGAGCCACGAGTACATATACACAGAAACGGTGGAGAACATATAGTTGAAAAAAGACGTTCGCATTCTGTATTATCGAAACAAACATTAATCACACGCATCAAAGAGATGAATGTGAATATCAGACAGAACATGCAAACGAGAAAATATTGTGGGTAGTGCAGTATAATGTGTTGAAAAACAGATGCCTGGGTCTAGAAGCACACATGGGAGTAACACAAGGAGACAAAAAACATGAGTACTAAGTAATTCAAGCATGAGAATTATTTATGATGTCGTTAAGCCAACACGTAAACAAAATCACAGTTATTACGTGGACCACTGATGATGCTTTTAAATAAAGTGCAACGCGTTTGTCTAAATAAGATTTTATTCAGTCGCAAAAGACGGCATAACCATCACATTACTAGTAAGAAATGCGACTACTGAAGAAAAGCCTCAGGCACAAGAAACCTCTATAAAAACTACACATTCGTAACGTTTTTGTGTTTTTCTGTCTACATGTCTTGAGCACACTTAACATTTTATTTTTCGTTGAGCCCCTTGACTCAAGGTTAGTTGTGACTTACTTGTCTCTAAAAACATGGTTATAATTACTTCTAAGTTCCATGGGAAAGATGTCGATTCGTTGTGTTCCGTATGTGGGTAATGCTAGTTCCATAATAATTCTCGCAAGCGTGACGTCATTTTACGCGAGACAGCGACGTTCGCATGATCGGCTGTCGGCTTTGTGACAAGGAAGAATATGAATATTATTGCTCGGGGATACTCTCGGAGCAACTTAAGCTGTCCTCTTGGGGTCCTGCCTAACCACACATTCGGAAGTACAGGGACAAATATTTGTGAGAAGAGAAAAACAAATTTTATTGCAGCTCGTTTTAGTCGCAGCAATTAATCTGTACTTTAAGGTTCATGACGAACGGTAACGGAAAACGCCACACGTCCCTAAATAAATGCGCGAAATGTTTGTGACAAGGAAGAATATGAACGTTAATGTTCCTCGTTTAACTCGCTATTTAAACTGTCCTCTTAGGTTCCAGCCTAACAACATTCTCAGTAGTCACTACATATTCGTAAATAAAGATATCAATATTTGTGAGTAAAAGAATATGAATTTTATTGTTGCTCTTTTCAGTCGCAGCAATTTAAGCTCCCCGCTTAGGTACAATCTTAACCACATTCTCGGAAATCGCTAAATATTTATTTCACTCAAAAGAAAGGAACAGAACGTGTTACCAGCGCTAACATGAAGAAAAATTGTACATAACGGGATGCGAACCAAAAACTTTCGACTCCAGAAGCCACATCATTCATCACGCTAGCACTGAATCATGGGATGTTTAACTCCGGTCTTGGTTATTATATTCTTTCTTGAAGGCTTGTATCGTTGATGCGTTTTTAAGCAGCTTTTAATAACAATGGTGATGCGATTGTGATAAATTTTCAGTGCTCTAAAGACACAAGCACTCACAAGATTTCGCCTGAAGTGTGTTATACTTTTGTCAGCAATGGATGGAGTACTTTTGAGTAAGTAATTATCTAAGAAGTTCATGTTTCATGTAAAACAAATGGTTGTTTAGTTGACAGATCTACCTAACCTTCAATGATTACACTGATTTTATAAGACATGTACAATACAATGAAATTTATTTTCATTACGTTGTACAAAACTAAAATATTTTTAGCTAAGTTGATTTGCTCAGTGTACTGTTTGCCTGTTGCTGTCATGCAAATATAATTGATAAGTAAAACATTCACATAATTATTGGTGTGACTGTGTTAAATATTGTCTGAATGTGTTAAATATTGCTTTAATCTATGGAAAATTATTCAGAATAATTATTTTTATTCATATTCTTTTGTTCAGCAGTTTTTATTCTTTTTCATATGCTCTATTACTATCTTCAAATTGTAATGTTTTTTAGTTGTTGAAACAATGACGTAAAATAATTTTTTCGTTAGTTTTGTACTTACCTTGAGGGCAGACTCTATTTAATTTTAATGTTAGTTTGAGTAAGATTTCGACAACATGCGTAGTTCAGCGATATTTGCATTGGGTGGTGACTACCGTTCGTCGTTTTCTACCATGTATCTGAGCATAAAGATGGCTCTCTTGTGGAAAGGCGATATATCATGTATTGAAATTTTACCACAAGAACGATGTTGTACTGTGAATATCGTATCTGTAATATCATTCGAACAGTGAGTCCAACCGTCACCACTCTAACGTATTTGTAAAAATAAATCACATAAACAAAAATGTAAGCTGTACACGAAGAGGGGTTTCTTAGCACCGAAGACTGTACAGTTCGTTGGGCAACAGGGCAAAGTTATCATATTGCCAACTGAAGAAATATTTCACTGTGCATTTGGTTACGAAATAAATTTGTTTTCAGACTAAACGAAAAACATGAGCCTTTTTAAGAACTCTTTACAAATCGGACCGCTACTTTGACAAAATCCTGGCTACGTTCTTGACAGGCGGAAGAAATCGTAAACACTTATAAGCTTGACTGGTCCAAATGGACAAATAGTGTGATACTTCACGTTGGAGACACCAGAAATGAACAATACCTTTTCCATCGCACAAAAACAATGTAAGCTAAGATTGCAAAGAGCATTAATGATATCTTCATTTCATCGTCAGAAATATTACGAAATAGAGGGCTGTTGAGTCCCCCAGACACCAACAGTGGCATTGAGTGACAATAATGGAATGAAACGGTAGCATTTCGAAGGTACAAAAAGAATGAATAACATCGCTGAATACATGAAATGGTGTTTGGAAAAGGGAGCACTCCTACTTCTGCATCGACGACAGTTGTTCAACTCAACTGATTTAGAACAGTATATTGCTAAAGGCAAACACCACACGAATCTAATTCTGGAATATTAAATGTTGCTGTTGTTGTTGTTGTTGTGGTCTTCAGTCCTGAGACTGGTTTGATGCAGCTCTCCATGCTACTCTATCCTGTGCAAGCTTCTTCATCTCCCAGGACCTACTACAGCCTACATCCTTCTGAATCTGCTTAGTGTATTCATCTCTTGGTCTCCCTCTACTATTTTTACCCTCCACGCTGCCCTCCAATACCAAATTGGTGATCCCTCGATGTCTCAGAACGTGTCCTACCAACCGATCCCTTCTTCTAGTCAAGTTGTGCTACAAGCTCCTCTTCTCCCCAATTCTATTCAATACTTCCTCATTAGTTATGTGATCTACCCATCTAATCTTCAGCATTCTTCTGTAGCACTACATTTCGAAAGCTTCTATTCTCTTCTTGTCTAAACTATTTATCGTCCACGTTTCACTTCCATACATGGCTACACTCCATACAAATACTTTCAGACACGACTTCCTGACACTTAAATCTACACTCGATGTAAACAAATTTTTCTTCTTCAGAAACGCTTTCCTTGCCATTGCCAGTCTACATTTTATATCCTCTGTACTTATTATCTCTACTTATATTAAATATGGGACACTAAATACACTCCTACCAGCTAAATCACTTTGCCTCGTCTACATAAATTATTGATTCGTAAACTTATCATTCAGTTTCATTAAAGTCCTGATACATGCAATTCGATACCCACACATACACAGTTGCTGCAATATAACGTAGCAATAATAAGCGATAATTCTGTTAGTGTGGCCTAACTCAGACGATCAATTTTAAATTTCTAATTAATTGTCAGCAATAAAATTTGACATCGTGAACTACAGAAGTCTTTCATATTTGTGCTATCTTAGCGAATACTACAGTCGGTCTCAAGTTGGAAGATGGTGTAATTTTCAGCCGTTCTGCACATTCCCGTCCATTGACTGCTGGCAGTCAATAAGTTTCACTCTCTTTCCGAGCGCACGTAATACCAGCGAATTACTTCTACGCGGCGAAGACTCTCTCCTGTAGGTTGCACTGGTGCATATTTAGCGATGATAACAGAGAGTGACCGCATTATTCATTTATCTGTCATTGATATTTTCTTGTAACAGTACAGGTACGAATGTTTATTTGTTGATGTGTTTGTGATTTCTAAATAAATATGTCAACTGACGGCAATAAACACGAGGTGCTTCAAAAACAGGCGAGAGAGATTATTTACCACGTTTATAACTGTTTCAAATCTGAATCTGAAAGCGAAACTCGTATTGTTAACATTTTGAAGGGGCAAGAACGGGCTGCAGAATCATTCGGTGTCGGCAAGGAAACTGTACAGCGAAAGAAAACAAAAGTATTAGAACAGTAGGAACGTCAAAAAGCTGGCCTAAATGATTTGACAATGATGTTTTACGCTTTGTATTTGAAAAGTATATAATTGTTACAATTATGAATGAAAAAATTGGTTTCAAAGGAAGCACTTCGTCAGTGCAAAAAAATTTAAACGATATTGGTTTTAATATGTTACAAGTAATGATTGCAAAAAAGTTTATAACTGAATGACGTTACATGCCCGTAGCTGCAGCCCGAACCATGTTCCTGAGAATGATGAACGAAATAACAAAAGGTAGTTCAAAACAGCATCCTAGAAAAAATTCGGGAAAATGAGAGACAGTAGAGGCAGCTTTCCAATTCCCATACAAAATAGTTTTTGGATAATTATTCTGCACCCTGGTTCTTCTTATAGTTCTGCTACTGAGAGCAAATTATTTAGGTTTAAGAAAACATCAGTGGATACCATTCTTAAATGGACGATGTCACATTTCAAGAAGTGGTTCACCGTACGGTTCTTACCACACCATTGCTCCAAAGTCGGTCATTGTAAATTAACAATGCCAGTTCTCATTCAGCTGCCACACAGAAAACACAACAACCAGGAAAGCGGATACTGTGCTCTAGTGTAAAAGTAAAAATATTACGCTCTGTTTAACCCGGACTCGTGCTAAGCTCCTGTAGCTCACTAATTTAAACAAGTCACGCGAGGAAAGGTACGAACTTGACTTGCTTGCACAAGAATATGGTCAAGTACTTTTGGTGAGCCACCGTTATTCAATGGAATTAATTTCGACGCAGGTTAAAGGTTTTGCAGCAGATAGGTACAAACCATTCAAGATAGCAGACAATGATCGCTTGAGCATTGAAACAGGACACCACGTTTCTCCTTCATCGTGATCGGACTGTCTGAGGCACGTTAGAATGATTGAGGAGATCTGACAGGGAGACAGAGATGGATATATGCCTTGAACTCATCACCGTAAATTTGCAGCCAGATGATTCGGACGCAGAATGAGATGGCACTGACGATGGTGTTATGGAACAAAGTAAGTTTTTTTAATGGCTCAAATGTCTTGAAATTTTTTAGTTGTCAAAATATCGATTATGGGGTGGAAACTTCAAAATGCTTGTGGATCCATACTGATGAGAATTTTAATTGGAAAAAACACATTTTGGAACTCCTAACACAACTTAATTCAGCCACATTTGCGCTTAGAGCCATTCGAAATCTTGGGGAAAAACAAATCAGAAAGTTGACGTATTTTGCGTATTTTCATTCAGTAATGTCTTATAGAATAATGTTCTGGGGTAACTTATATTTCAGAAAGGAAGTCTTCATTGCGCAGAAATACGCTGTGAGAACAATACGTGGTACTTACCCGCAATCATCTAGGTATTCTGACTACTGCTTAACAGTATATTTACTCCCTCATAAAGTTTGTTGTAAATAATCCACTGCAGTTTACGAGAAACAATGAGGCACAAAATTACAGTACCATAGGGAAAAATGACGTTCATTACTCCACATTCACGTTGTCGTTAGCACAAGAAGGGGTGCACAATGCTACAACAAGAATTTATCATTTACCCATTGATAACAAACTGACATTTACCCAGTGATCACAAACTGAGATAGTTTCTTCTTGACAGGGGGCTTTCTCAGTTTGTTATCAAATTTTACTATACCACAGAAGAATTTCTACGATTGTAATGTGTGAAAGATGGCGGTTAGGAATTACTAACTCAAATCCGAATATCTTTTTTCTTTTTTTAAAAACATAGAAATATTATTTGCGATGTGAATGCATAATGATTCGATCCAAATCATTACGACCTATAGTGCAAAATGATCCATGGAATACGTTACTAACTAACTAATTACATATTTAATATGTGACAATTTCATAGTTTTTAATGATTTGGAAGTAAGAGATATACAGGCATTCACTTGTTATCAATGCCATAACGTAATCGTAATTTTGGACATACTGCACATGGCGAATCAGGTAGCTAGTTGGTTGTTAACTTTCAAAAAGTTTCTCAGCTCTGGTAACTAGCGACAATGTGGACGGATAAATTAGTCAAAGACTAAGATATTTCTCAAGGTAAGCCAAGGCACGAATTGAAAAATTCCTATAATAACTGGAATGATTACCTGTCGAGATATCGGTGGTTTCCAACGAACTTATCGAGCAACATTATTCGAAGAAGAAGATGGTTAGTCGTTTGCTTGTCCGCGGAACATAAACACGGTCTCATGGGATGTGGGGCGAATGTTTACACTCATAATACTCTTTGCAAGCGATATCCGCAACGGAAATTCGAATCGTAGAATATTTCATAGGACCCTTAATACCACCTACTGATCAGTAACGAAGCATTCTCTTATTATTCTAGACTTAAAATATGGTATTCCACTAAATGTGAGAACGAGGAAACACAACCTAAACCCATCAGGTATGTACGGTTCAAGATCAAGCTCGTAACTCCCCGCTCTTCATTCCCTGCCTGCGCTATTCGACAATAGCAAATACGAAAATGGCGTGTCAGTGTCGCCAGCCAAAAATATATTATTTCCGCTACGGGCACACTTAAATTTCACTGCAATCTCAAATACTATTTAGAATACAGCCTACATAAATTACGACGATGTGTAAAATAAATAAATGGCTTAAACTATAAACAACCTAATTCCATACCTTTCCAGCAACGCCAATTGACGGTCAGCGACACCATGGACGACAGTGATGAGCTTGAAGATAGTGGATCATTCACTAATCCTATCATTATAATTCATCCGCAGATGATTCCAAACATCTGTTCCTCTTTGTTAGAGAGCTGGTACATACATTTTCCAAACTTAATCGAATAATACAATAATGGTGCTTGTTTTGCATGGATTCTTAACAAATCACTCCGTCTCTGGGTTTAGCCTATTACGTTTTCTATTTTTAATGTTTGTCATCGTGGAGAAAGCTTGTCCTACATCAGCTTTCCCATGTGTTAAGACTAGTATTATTTTTGCTAGTTTGGCGATATTCGAGGACCCATCAACGAACATTTTTTACTTCACCTAGTGCACTGCAAAAAACGATGCTATCCTTCGAGACTAACGCCTCTTTTTCTGTATCAGAAGAGTACACTTTTAGTTTGTTTAGCTCTTTAACGGGTTCATGTCTATTGACTTTCCTTTCACACTTCTCGGTAAGTTCTACTGTATACTCTGTCTGTATTAGAACTAAGGGAAAGTTTTGTGTTCACAAAGGACATGTTCTTATACAAATTGTTGTTTACTGGAAACCTCTTGTAGGGATCACAGGCACACTTTTCCAAAATTTCACAGAAACTAGCCTGGACTGCTGTTGTCCCTCTTCTCGAATTCTTTCAGTGATTCCACGGTTTGTTCCCCACATCAACAGCTTCAGTACCTAGCAACACATCCGGGTCCTATATATTTAGAATGTCTGGTTTGTCGTCCTTGCTGAGGTACAAAGATTTGATAAAACTGCCAGAATTCTGACAAATCTCCTACTCTCTTGGTACCGATTCTCTATGGAGGCTTCTCATGACTGCTTAGTTAGCAGCAGAAGGCTACCTCATTCAGAAATGAAGATCATCCTATACGTAACGGTGGTGAGGCCCACAAAAGATCATATGACCTACAGGATTCAAATCATCGAATGCTGCTTCCCTAAACGGCTTAGCAAGCACATTTTATTCTTGCAGTACATGATGAACACAGTTCGAAAGTGCAAACAATCTAGTTTATTGGGGATTAATATTTCTAATTGAGAAGAATGCATGAACTTCAGAAATTCGCCTAATATACTCTAGCGTTTTGGAAACCGAGGAAAGTAGCTGTAAATACGCTATATCAGATAGGGATTTCTTGCGATCCAGTTACGGTAACTAAATGTGCTGAATCACAAAACCAACTATTCTTCAGTGATTCATTTTTACATAACATAATGTGGGCATTATCAGCTCAGACCTTAACAACATTATCAACAGATACCTCAAGCCTCTCTACACAATTTTTGAAAAGGTTGTACAGATCTCTAGCGTCACCTTCCACTCCATCAATCGGAATTAGATCAAGACGTTGTTTCGACTTCAAAATTGTCTATATATATTGCTTACACATTAATCTCATATTGCTTATATTTGAACTCTCGTCTATAATGATGAAAGATTTGTTATCTATTAGATCGTTACTTAACTCGTTCTTAATATTCGCAGAGAGTAAATTCTTAACTATTCCTGCGCATTGAGTGACTCTTGACTTATTATTTTTGGAATTGCCGAATTACTAAAACCGAGTTCGGCTGCCTCTATAACATGTTGCACTGAACTGAAACTGAAACTATGAGCTGCGACTAACAAACTGAATCTCATATCAGTCACTGTGGCATCCTTTTGTTCTTTCTCTGGTTTAAATATTTGAAAACGAAATTAACAACATACCTTAACAGTGAACTTCTGCTGTATTGAAGCAAATTACATTAATGTGTTCTGTAATCCTATAGAAATTCTTATATTGTAATTCATTACTCTAGATTTAAAGTTCAAATTCATAAAATACAACTTTAATAATAATATTGTAGTAATAATAATATCACTTGACATTGTATAACTCATTTGAATTTTCAAAAAAATTCTTACATGAGAAATACTTCCTGCATGGTCAGTAGCATTCACGTTCAACTTGCGTTTTTGGTTTTCATTTTGGTACGCTTTGCTCCTAGCACTATATTTGACGCTTTGCATTTCACGTTCACATTGTCATCAGCATCTGGTCCCAACCACTTTTTTAAAAATTCGTTTAACCGTTTTGCAGAGAATAATTGTTTTCTCAAATTTTTTCATCTCGTTCAAGCTCACCGCTATATTCCCTTTTCTTCTTCAGCTTTAGCACCCATTATTTAGTAGCCTTATACTTTTAACTTTACTATATCCAAAACACTCACCTCCAATTCACACGGCTTTTCTAATGAATTGATTTAATAATATATTTTTAGCGTTTCTCGTGTCGATTGACGCTTTAATTTATAGTTCTGGTTATTAATTGATTGCCAACTGTCGGAGGCTTCCTTCAGTGTTTATGATATCTTAAAGATCGCATGGTATCAGCCTTGGTAAAACATTTTGTGTGTATGGGGTCTTTCTTAACGTCAAAGTGATTCTAGCAACTATTTGGCAATAAAACGCAAAATATTTCCACAAAAATAATAATGACTTATTGTGAGACCCATACACATTGTTGCTCACTTGCTGCATGCTGTAGTTAAGTTACAAACTTGTAAAAAAATATCAATGTAAATGTTCCTACCACTTCCCCTCAGGTGATCAACTAAATCCTGTACCACTCGTTTACCTTGATTTATTTTCCTCCATTCAGGAGATCTCCCAGTATACAGTTGTGCATTTATGAGGTAACTGGTCTCACAGTCTACACAAGTGCACACTTTTATCTTATCCTGCCCAGGTTTTGAAGGAAAGTGCTCCTTAAACAGACACGGTCCCAAGGAAGTTTAAGAGATACTCATGAACTGTAATATAACGCCCTGTAATATAAAACGAAATGCATCAATGAACATTTCAAACACAACCCATGCAGGTTCAACCTTTGATTCAGCAACTGCTTTCTTCTTTTGTAAGTTTATCATGGAGCTGGACACGCATTATAATATCACAAAGTCTTGAAAAGCTCATTGTGGCTGGAAAAATGGGTAAACCACAGTCATCTGATCGAAATTCGATCAAAGGTTTCCAAAGTGCCTTGAGTAAACTAGGTATTATTAGTAGACCAAAGAAGCCTGTGGTTCTGTAGTGTCAAGTTCAATCCATTGTTCAAGACATGGTGCAGAATTGTACTGTCTCCTGCATGGCTACTGGTATGCATTGCTACTACACTTTGCATGTGATTGGTGCCAATCTGCCCGTGTCTGTATTTGTCATATAAAGTGACATGGGATCTGTGCAGTTTAACAGCCCACTTGTAGATACGACGGTAGGCGCACCCTTTTCCTCAATGCCATTATCATCCTATTCAAATTCATTAACGTCTATCTCCGACTTGTGTATCTAACTGTCACATCTCAATAAGCATCACTCTCATCCCTATTTTCAAAAAACTGCTTCATCATCTCTACCACTCTTTTGGATATCTGCTACAACTTGCTCGCGCCTGTACCCCCTCGCAAAGCATAGATTATGATCCATGATGAATAAACCACAATACAGCGCCTTACTTCAACACGATTTCTAATGTGAATTTGTTCCAACAACGCATGCGCATGTATTGTACGAATTGGTTACAACAATGGACACATAAATGTTGTTTGAGAAGATACATTGTTGCAGGTCTTTAATTTCGTAATCAAGTTGAAAAGTAACACTGAAAATCACAGATCACAAATCTGCTGTGTTTTCTGACCCTTTGGAAAAATTCAAATTCTTGCCCTACGAACCGTGATATAAACATAAATATTTTAACCAGTTTTAATAAAAAGTTTATCTGGAGGATGAGTATCTTACGTCCACTTTAAAACTTTGTTTGTAGTTAGAAGAACCTTTGGGCCCCAGACATCAAGTAGTGGTTAAATGTTATCGTCCCTCGTGTCATCGGCATTCATGTCCGAATGAATATGAAAATGTGCAGATTAAATTACATCCAACATTCACAGTACATATTCAACTACGTTAGACTGCAGTTCCTAAAGTTTTAAAATTAGCGTAATACACTAGATTCTTGCTAAACCGGCCATTCCTCGCACGATTCGGGGCCGGATTAGCGGAAGAGCGGAAGTGCCGGATTGTTGAGAATGTCTAAAATTTTGTATAAACAAATAGGGACTGTACCATATGAAATCAAAAGATACATTCATCTCTACAGAAAACTTAGTCCTTGAGTGTGTACACGCCTATTAGTATCACTCCACATTCACTATGAAACATGTCCCACAGTTCTGGTTGTGACCATGATGATACGCGACGGTACTATGCTTTACTACACAACGGCTTTACAAGCATTTCATAGGTTCTGCCATGTTTCTGACTGTTGCACAATGTTCTCCAGAAAGACGTCTCCAGCTTCAGCACCAGCAGTTTGAGATATCTTCATGTTCTCTCCTTCTATGTTTTCTTCTTCATCAGTTTCATTGTAACTTTCCTATGAACTTATTATTACCCCTTTTGTGCTGAAGTTTGGTCATAAACAGTTGCTCGTGCAACACTGTTACCAGTAACAATGGTTTTCTGTAAAGAACTTCAGTTCATTTTATATCTAATTTCGAGTTTCTGCTTGAGGTCTAGCATAATGTGTTTCCCTTTAGAAGCCACGATAATGATCCGTAAGGAAAGCCACAATTTCGAAGTGTACAGGAGTGTTGAACATTATAATTAACTAACAACATTGTTGCAGACGAAATTTCATTCTTGTAGGTATCATTTCAGGTTGAACGACTTGAAGCTGGAAGTGTGCCGGTTTACGGAGAGGCTGGACAACTGAGGGCCGTATTAGCAAGAGTTCCGTGTACTGAATTAAATATTTTTTCTACTTTGGAACGGAAATTTACGGAGGTTTTATCTTAAGCTAAAGAAAGTTAAACTATGCTACACTTTTAACAGTTTTAGAATTACGCCACTACGCTTCGATGGGCGAAATTTCCTCTTTGGTTGGCAACACTGTGGCTCGTAGCGACTGTGGAAGGTACTGAAAAACCAAACACATCCTTGGGTCTATTCGACTTCAAGAAATAGCAACTATCGACACCTGGCTATTAAATGGTTTCTCCGTGGATTCTGGACTGAGAAGTCGTAAGCCGTGTAAGCTGTTATGGTATCAAGATACTTCGCCATTCATTATTTGTTCCATGATTTGTGGCGTTGTGATGTGATACATCAATATGATCGCAACTGAACTTGTACCCTTTCTTCCAGCTACTCTCCTTCTTGTGGGCAGACTTCAATATCGAAAACAGGAAGTAGTCCAAACATTATGGAGCCTTACGCAGACGTCCAACAAACTACAAAGGTAGGTCCTACGATCCTACGAAAGAGGCGTTGTGCATCACGGAGAAGTTTACTATTAAATTTCCGCGAGAGTTCGTTCTAAGAAAAGTTGAGCAACATATTACTTCCACCCACAAACGTCTGGCGAAATTACCACACACAGAAAAGCCAAAAAATTAATGAGCATTATTCCAACACGTCATTCGCGAATGGAACGGGAAAGGGAAAAGGGTGGGTGGGGACATTGTGGTACTGGATGTACCCTCCGCAACACACCGTAAGGTTGCTTGTGGAGTACAGATGTTGAGGAAGTCATCCCTCCATATGATGTCTGTAAGATTAAAACCCGTAAAACATATTTACTGAAGAAGATAATTTACTATGTCGACATTATTTTTAAAAAAGGTAATATTATGGGAAAACAGTGAGCCTAAGGCAGCTCTGAAAGATAGCTGAGAAATAATGCCTTTCAAGCAGATTTATTCACAATTTTTTTACTTTAAACGTTTAATTTTCAATTGTCTTTATTTGTTTATGTTTAGCATACTTCACAACATGTTCTGCTTACATACGATTGGGAAACAGAAGCTGCAACATTTATAGTAAACAAGTTATACATTCGTTTCGTAATAACACAAATTAATACTTATTTCATTCAGTTCTATGCAAGATTTCGCTCAACGGTAACCAGGAGCACTTAACATCCGAAAAAATGCTGTAATGAAATCAATAACAGTAATACGTCATTTCTGTAAGACGTTTATTATAGGAGTGGGCTCTGATAAATACTGGGCTTCGAAACACAAATATCAGAAGGTATTGTTTACGAACCAACACTGCAGCATTAGAGTAAGAAATCACTTCCTGCATAATTTTTTACTGAAACAATCTTAATTTTGTTAATGAAATACCTGGGAAAACTAAACAGGTAACACGTTTATAACCTATAAGCAATCATGACCATTACAAACACACTTTAGGAAATTTCAAAAGTGCAACATTTAAATTGACATAGGTCGTATGCAAAGAAATTATTAATACGTGTTCCCTTACAAATGGCGAACAACAGTCTCAAAGTTAAGGGGCAACATTTGGCAGTTCGTGCAACAAAAGTGGAAATATTGCTCTCTAAATTGATTTGATAAATCTTTTATCGCAGAACTGTATTGACTAATATCTGAAATAACAAAATCTAATTTAGCGTAAATCTAGGTACTTTGTTCATTTTTCCTGTAATATCTCTTTGCCCATGTCTTTTCCTTCTGTGACGTTACTGTGTTTCCAAAGGAATGAACACCAGTATAAAAATGTTCAAGAGATTCAGGACGTTTTCTTATGGAATTCGGAGCAATCGCTGGTGTTTACTTTTTATAATATTCATCCCAAAGTCGTAGATTCTCGAATGCGCTCTAAAAATATTATATATACTAATATTATCATTTACGTTCCCTCCAGAAATACATCTTTTCCATAGATGGTAATCACAGGAGGTACAATTATATTTTCATTTTATGAATGCCTAATAGTTACAATATTGTCAGTAATTGTTAAATGAAAAGAATAATGGCCACTTTTTTCTGCTGTTAGCTCAGTACATGGCCCTCCTATATTTATACAAATTGCAGCTTATATCGGAATCGTCACTTCTTCCTGTAACTTCAGCGTCGTAGCATTGGGACAGAGCACTTTCATAATCGCCCGCATTGAATTCATCTTCAGATCTGTGAAAATGACTACAGCTGCCAGATCTGCCAAAATAATGACTGCTGCCAGATCTGTCAAAATGACGACTGTTGCCACAACCGCCACCTGTAGAACACCCCAGTTTTGGTGGACATCTGAACTCTTCCTGGGGTTCTCGCTGAACTTCGACATCCTGCATGAACGCCTTTGGGTCGAAAGTGTGGGCAGATATAGGGGGTGTACTTGGAGATACGAACGGAATAATCCCAGCGCGCTCATCACCAGTGCCTTCGGCTCCTCCAACACTCGTTTCTGCTTCCTTTCCCGTAAATAAATAACGGTAACAGTCGCCCAGAGCACTGTAGTCAACAGAGTGACTCTGCGTTGTCACCATCTTCTGTTGGGACTTACCTTTGTTAGTGGTGAAGCCAGCTTGCTCGTCTGAAGCCCAGCGGCTCTGTGCTTCGTCGTAACATGCCGCAAACTTAATATCAGCGGGCTTTGGTGTTGACTGTAGAAGTCCTGTAGGGTGAGATGTAATCGTTTCTGAAATCTTTCTGGGCTGTTCGGCTTTCTTTGCCTGATTACACTTAGCCATTTCGTTCAGCGATACATCCCTCAGTGACATTATCTCTTTGATCAGTCTCTCATCACAGTTCTCGTACGGCTCGGAGCTGGGCTTTTGCGAATTCCAAGCGTACAGACCAATATCAGACACAAGCTTTTCGAGAAATAAGTCATCCATCTCATCCACCTTTTCTTCGGTCTCTAGGATGTTGCAAGACTTTTGCGATGGGTTGCTGTCAGGTGCACGCACATCTCGCTGTGAGTCTAAACTGTTTGGACTTGGCCACGGGCTCCCGCTCTTTTCATGAGCCTTCGTTTTCACTAACGGGTGCCCTGGTGTCGGAATGCCACCCACAACAAACCGAGTACCCTGCACATCGGCCGTCGGAGAGAGCATGACGGGAGGTGCTGCATCCGCTAGGCCTAAAACTGTTTTTATACGATCTACGTTCTTCTTACGTTTTGCTTCCTGTGTAGTTCCAGTTTCGTCATTCGTAACTTCAGCTTCTTCGTGTAATCGCTTCACTGGATCATTGTTGCCGCTTTTTCGTTTAGTATGGACCCGACTGTTGATTTTTTGCGCCTGGTCCATTCCTATCTTTATTATCTGCCCAAGATTTTCTTTCTTTCTAGCGTAATTGAGGGCGTTTAGGTGCGCATCGCCCGTTTTCTTGAGAACAGAGCTTGTCTTTCCTTTAAGAAACAGCCCTCTGGGTACAGACAGTCTGCCCGAGGTTACATTCTTGAGCTTAGCCGCGGGAGCATATATTCTGTGATGGTCAAAATCAGATCTTTTCCTGTAATGACTTCTGTTCTCTTCGTATTCTTTTGCTTGGGCCATGTTCCTTTCGTGCTTCCTTTTCTTCATCACATGCCTGCGATATTTTGCGTTCTGCTTCATTGCTTCGACCTTCTGAGCTTCTGATTCCATGTTGGAAATGATTCGATTCCTCTTAGGTTCAAGGAAAGGGAGCCGACAGTTTTAAAATCAAAGCCCAGTCTGCTGCAAGAATAGCTGCAACAGGAAAAAAGAACAAAACTGTATAAATCGCATTTATCTCAAGAAACTGGCAAAAGTTATGTACGTGGTTAAATGTATGTCAAGATCTCCAGAACGCGACAGTCAAAAACTACACGACATACACAAATCTGACACCCATTTGTGGGTAGAGCATCCCTACAAGTTTTTAACTCAAATTACAGGTGATCAATATGGGCGCTATTTGTGACGCGGCGGACTGTCAATATGTGCGCTGCTATTCACTTAAGTCGCTGCAGCTGCTGCCGCCAAGGAGGGCGCAATGAAAGCAGTCTGCTTTGAAAATATGTACTATTTCTAATAGGCGACTATACGGGACCGATGATTTGTCTACGTGTTCTGACACGCCTGCCGTCCTAGTGGTGTGCTCTGACACTACGCCATGACGCGTATAACTAAACTAATAAACGTACAAAAGATGTTTCATCCACTGATGTGTGTTATTTCTCAGTATGTCTTGTACATTTCGCACAGTCGTTTTCTGATACCCTGGAGGTACTTATTAATAACTGTGTACAAATTTTCTATAATTACGTGTACCATCCTCAAAACCAAACAGAAGTTATACAGAATGTATGACAAAATGGTTAGCAGTACTGCGACATCATCACTAGATAGCGTGCAAAATTAGATAACATTTTTGAAACAAAATCATGTTTGAATTGGTTCACGGGATTTCCGTATATAATGTATACGTAGGTTGAACTTAAATAGTAGCAACACTGTTGTGGAGACAATGTGCAATGGAATCTAATATTGTCGCTGATATACACTTTGTTGACATACCTACTTTACCTCCGAGCAAACGGTCTCCCCCGTCCCAGCCGCGCGGGGTGGCAGAGCGGTCTAAGGGGGCGTCGTGTCACGGTCCGCGCGGCTTTCCCCGTCGGAGGTTCGAGTCATCCCTCGGGCATGTGTGGATGTGTCGTCCTTAACGTTAAGTTAGTTTAAGTTACATTAAGTAATGTGTAAGCTTAGTGACCGACGACTTAAGCAGTTTGGTCCCATAAGACCTTACCACAAAAAATCGCCCGTCCCACGTCACCGACGTGCGCACAATCGAGGGAAACACAGTCATTTGTGAGCTACCGGTCTAACGTAACGGTGTCACTAGGATTTCGAAACAGGAATAACAGAGTTGGATCAAGATTGAATGTGCTAGAGGTCGTACAGCACACAGTGTCATCCAGGCCTTCAAGAGGTGTGCGGGGAATCGGCATTGCCGTACAGAACAGTGGCACGTTAGGTTAAAGCCTTCAACGAACGTCGGCAAATTGCGGCAGACATGCATTGGGCAGGTCGTCCAAGCGTCTCTGAACAAGAAGTGCATTCTGTTGCCGCGTTAGTGGACAGTGGTCGACGCCATACGATTCGTGTGCCCGCCCACGAAATCGGCTTAGTGCATACGACTGTGCTTCGCATTCTGAAGTCACGTCTGGGTATGCGAAAAACTGTATCACGATATGTTACGCATGACTTGACGGAAATGCAGAAATGGATGCGTTACGATGCTGCTTAGACGCACTTGGAGCTCTATGAGCGCTTTCTTACGCCGTATCGTAACACTGGATGAGACATGGGCCACATCGTACGAGCCAAAACTGAAACGCCAGTTCAACGAATGGCGTCATTATGGGTCGCCGCGAAAGTCGAAAGTGCGTCAGAGCCCCAGTATGGTGTGGTGAATCCCGTGTACGACTGTGATGGTGTTATCCTAACGCATTACGTTCGTCCACGGCAGTCAATGCACAGTATTACTGTTAGTGTTTGGAGCATCACCTGCGACCAGCTTTGTGAAAGAAGCGGCGACATCTTCTGCGCAACCCACCCATGATTTTGCACGACAATGCGCGGGCGCATCCAGCGCAAGCTGGGGCTGCTCTGTTCGGTCGATGGGACTGGGAAATACTGTACCATCCACCATACTCCCCGGACTTAAGTCCTTGTGATTCTGATTTGATTCCGAAGATGAAGGAACCACTTCGTGGCGTTCGCATCTGAACTGTTCCAGATATTCGACAGGCAGTAGACCCTCCATTCGCACGATCACTAGAACAGGCTCTGCTAACGGTATACTACGCCTTCCACATCGCTGGCAACGGGTTGTACACAACGGTGGTGACTACTTAGAAGGACAGTAACAGGTGCAAACACGCAACTCTTTTGTATCGGTTGTGAATAAATAGGTGCCACTATTTAAGTTCCAACCCTTGTATATGCTGAATGCAGTGGCAAATGAAAATTTGCACTAAAGCTCGGATTCTAACCCGGGTCTCCTGCTCACTAGGCAGATGCGCTAACCACTACGCCACCCTGGCACAGTGGCTTTGCACAGGTGCACGGACTACTCAAGTATGTCTCCCTCCTCAATGCAAATTCCCATTCACGCCTCAGCCCACTTGGCATTCCTCCTAATCTCGAACAGCACTGCAGATGCTCTCCAGCTTTATTAGATCACCACATCAGCATCGAACGAAACGGAGGTTACTGCCTGAAATGCAGACATACATCTATGATGTATATACGCAGACTGAAGTGACAAATTAAAATTTATACCAAGATCGGGATTCGAATCTTGAGTCTTGAAAGATCTCTGGAACCATACTTTTGTATTGACTTCCATATATCCCGTGCCTTGTACAGCAAGCTGAATATCCCCACAAATTTTATATTCTTGGGAATTACAAATTTTCTTCCTTTGCTTATCAGAGCATTATTTCTCTGAGACGACCAATTACACATTAACATAAAACGTAATCTGGAGTGAACTTTGTTTTTTCACATAGCACATATGCATGAGGATCACTCACGTAAGAACCATTTGTGAAGACTTAACAATTTGTACAGAATATATCAAAATTGAGTTTTATATTTGAAAGGTGAAAATATCATTTAGGCTCTTCACAGGTGTTGATACACACGCATGTGTAATGAGAGACCTAAAGTACATGTAAAACTATAAACATGAAGCTACTTGTGTAAAGATTACTATATACTATTTAAAGTTACAGATCACACTTACTTCGTTATTTGACATTTTACTTGCAATTGAAAAATAAAACTATATATGTGTGCCATGTAACAAAAATCTGTCACATGGATTGAACTATCCTGTGGAGTCCTGACAGTCAAATAGATAATTAGATACTTACCAGTAACCCCCACCCAACAAAAAACTCCCTAATGCTTTAAAGACTCGAACTTCCATGTATGTAATGTGTTAAATATTTGAGCAAAGAAATAGTAAATTAAAACACCACGATTGATTCTGAACTTTTACTGCATGAACAGCGATTACTTTTTTCGTGTCATTACATTATGGAGTGTGTCAGCAAGAAAACGTTTGAAAACGATTAAAAATTATTTGTAAGGTTTGTTGAAAGTCACTAAGGGATCTCATTCTCAAATACTGGATGAATGTAGTATGAGTAATACGTGTGCAATGACATACTGCCTCAAGACATTAACACTGTTTCTAACTTTAATACTTGACTTATTGTGTTATAGCCGGCCGAAGTGGCCGTGCGGTTAAAGGCGCTGCAGTCTGGAACCGCGAGACCGCTACGGTCGCAGGTTCGAATCCAGCCTCGGGCATGGATGTTTGTGATGTCCTTAGGTTAGTTAGGTTTAACTAGTTCTAAGTTCTAGGGGACTAATGACCTCAGCAGTTGAGTCCCATAGTGCTCAGAGCCATTTTTTTATTGTGTTATACCTCTTAATGACTAGATTGTGGTAGTGTTTTAAATTTTTAAATTTGTTTAGTAATTATGTAAAAGATATAATGATTGTATGGGATTATTGGCTGGGAACCCCATTTGGTGTCAGCTGCTTAGTGCAAGTCTTCTTGTTTGACTCCACTTCTGCAGCTTGCATGTCGATGATAATGCAAAAATGATGAGGGCAACCTAACATGCAATCCACTAGCAGATCAAATCTAGTCTGACTGGGAATGTAACACATGGCTCCTTAATGCAACCACTAAACCACGAGCAGGAGACAACAATTATATAAAATATTGGAAATAAAATTTATATTGTCCCTGAAGCCATTAGGTAGGCATCCAGCAGTTAGGACTGGATGACTATTTTAGTTATTTAGTAACATATTTACTGTACACAAATCCAGGTCTCAATGGAACACTATGCAGGTCAATCTGCATTGCATGAAGACAATTAAACCTCATCGAACAACATTTGGGTTAAGCTGCACTGCACAAAGAACAGTAAACCTAGCTAGTTTTCTTCCATTACTAACTAACGGTTCAATCAGTTTAGTTCTTCCCAGTTATATGAATAACGACGTCCTTTCAATCAAGTGCAATAAAATAATTTAAAGAAAAGAATACCATATATTTTACAAGTCATACCCTCAAAGAGTTTATGTTTCAGTGACAGTACTCTTGTATTACAGTCCATCAAAAAGCATCACAGATATAAGGAATATAGGTGCATCTACAGTTGCTAACCCAAGTTGTTGCTTGGGATGCAAAAAATTTAATAGGATAAAAGGAAATTATTGATGAGTGTTGCAGTTGTAAAGTCTGGTAATAATAATGTACCTCTTATATAAATAGAGCACAGCAGCAGGCTTCACAAGTATCAGCACAGTCGAGTTTATGACGACCTAGCTCCAGTAGGAGCGGAGATATCAGCACAAATGTGTTTTTTCCAGCACCTAGTATATAAGCTGCGCTGCGTGACAGGCATGTTGTGTGGGAATAGTATCTGCCTGCTGAATCACAGGGCTTCCTACAAGTCAGAGGCAAGCCCTGATGTGTATTCTGCCCTATATGACAGGTGTGCCGTGTTGGAGTAGTATTGGCCTGCTTTAGCAAGCTGCTTTGCATGGTGGCAAATGCTTCAGGGGCAAATAAATTATCTTGAAGCCCCTGACGTGCATGACATGTGTGTAGTGGGAGTAGTATTGGACTGCTTTATTGAACTTTGTTTCAGGGGCTACAGGTGCTGATGAGCATAGAAGGGTACAGATTGAGAGAGGAGGATGGGGAGGTTCTTGAGGCAGGTGGATGGTGTAGAGGGATAGGGACAGGTGGAAAAGGAAGAGGGGGAGGTGGAGGTGGAGGTGGAATGATGTTGAGGAGGATATGTTCAGTAGGATGGGGGTGGAGGAAGTTATAATCAGAGAGAGGGGGTGGAGAAAATGGCAAAAGATAGGGGGAGGAGGAGATGGAGATACACTCCTGGAAATTGAAATAAGAACACCGTGAATTCATTGTCCCAGGAAGGGGAAACTTTATTGACACATTCCTGGGGTCAGATACATCACATGATCACACTGACAGAACCACAGGCACATAGACACAGGCAACAGAGCATGCACAATGTCGGCACTAGTACAGTGTATATCCACCTTTCGCAGCAATGCAGGCTGCTATTCTCCCATGGAGACGATCGTAGAGATGCTGGATGTAGTCCTGTGGAACGGCTTGCCATGCCATTTCCAACTGGCGCCTCAGTTGGACCAGCGTTCGTGCTGGACGTGCAGACCGCGTGAGACGACGCTTCATCCAGTCCCAAACATGCTCAATGGGGGACAGATCCGGAGATCTTGCTGGCCAGGGTAGTTGACTTACACCTTCTAGAGCACATTGGGTGGCACGGGATACATGCGGACGTGCATTGTCCTGTTGGAACAGCAAGTTCCCTTGCCGGTCTAGGAATGGTAGAACGATGGGTTCGATGACGGTTTGGATGTACCGTGCACTATTCAGTGTCCCCTCGACGATCACCAGTGGTGTACGGCCAGTGTAGGAGATCGCTCCCCACACCATGATGCCGGGTGTTGGACCTGTGTGCCTCAGTCGCATGCAGTCCTGATTGTGGCGCTCACCTGCACGGCGCCAAACACGCATACGACCATCATTGGCACCAAGGCAGAAGCGACTTTCATCGCTGAAGACGACACGCCTCCATTCGTCCCTCCATTCACGCCTGTCGCGACA
The DNA here is from genome assembly GCF_023898315.1 of Schistocerca nitens. Classification (NCBI taxonomy): domain Eukaryota; kingdom Metazoa; phylum Arthropoda; class Insecta; order Orthoptera; family Acrididae; genus Schistocerca; species Schistocerca nitens. The sequence goes on from NC_064618.1 coordinate 405,577,916, forward strand.
CCACTGGAGGCGGGCTGCACGATGTTGGGGCGTGAGCGGAAGACGGCCTAACGGTGTGCGGGACCGTAGCCCAGCTTCATGGAGACGGTTGCGAATGGTCCTCGCCGATACCCCAGGAGCAACAGTGTCCCTAATTTGCTGGGAAGTGGCGGTGCGGTCCCCTACGGCACTGCGTAGGATCCTACGGTCTTGGCGTGCATCCGTGCGTCGCTGCGGTCCGGTCCCAGGTCGACGGGCACGTGCACAATCCGCCGACCACTGGCGACAACATCGATGTACTGTGGAGACCTCACGCCCCACGTGTTGAGCAATTCGGCGGTACGTCCACCCGGCCTCCCGCATGCCCACTATACGCCCTCGCTCAAAGTCCGTCAACTGCACATACGGTTCACGTCCACGCTGTCGCGGCATGCTACCAGTGTTAAAGACTGCGATGGAGCTCCGTATGCCACGGCAAACTGGCTGACACTGACGGCGGCGGTGCACAAATGCTGCGCAGCTAGCGCCATTCGACGGCCAACACCGCGGTTCCTGGTGTGTCCGCTGTGCCGTGCGTGTGATCATTGCTTGTACAGCCCTCTCGCAGTGTCCGGAGCAAGTATGGTGGGTCTGACACACCGGTGTCAATGTGTTCTTTTTTCCATTTCCAGGAGTGTATAAAGGTGGGAGGATGAGGTGGACAGACAGAGGGAGGAAGAGGTGACAGAGAGAGAGAGAGAGAGAGAGAGATTAGGAGGTGTGTTCAATATATGCAGGGTTGCCACAAGTTCTGGAAATAAGAGAATATCAGGGAATTTGAAACATGTCAGCGAAATCAGGTAAATATCAGGAAAATCCGAAAAAAAAACACTGGAAAAAATATCATTTTTGGCTCAGTAGATGAAATGATATGTTTACTGAGATGTCATGCATTGTCACTGGCTGGGCGCAGCTGAGTACGTGCACTGCTTCCCTGCTTCCTCATTCTTACTGCTTTCCCCCTTCCTACCATTCCTCTCAGCTTGCAGTCAGTGCTGCCACCGGTTCTTGCCACTAGCCTAGCAGCTGCTGCCGGCTACATAGTGGCCGAGCGGTTCTAGGCGCTTCAGTCTGGAACCGCACGACCGTTACGGTCGCAGGTTCGAATCCTGCCTCGGGCATGGATGTGTGTGATGTCCTTAGGTTAGTTAGGTTTAAGTAGTTCTAAGTTCTAGGGGACGGATGACCTGAGCAGTTAGGTCCCATAGTGCTCAGAGCCATTTGAATTTTAGCAGCTGCTGATGAGAGGCACGGAGTTGTGAGCAGTGGTTTATTTCGATCTGATTCTCAGAGACTACTGGCTCAGCGGCCAGAGACAGCGGCAATGTGTGCAAGAGTTGTGTCCGAGTGGTTGTGTGAAAGTGTGTGCGCTCTCGTTTTCTGACAAAGGCAATGGATGAAAATTTAGTTGTGAGAGTATGATAGTCTTTTCTACGTTCTTGTCTGCGGCTCAGCGATCATCTTCACAGTGAGTTGCTACCTATCCTCATTAGTACTGATTCTCAGAGTATTCGTGTAAGTTATGTGTTACTCAGATTGATCACCGCAGTCTCATTTCATCAACATGGTGTCTGTGACACGTGAATAGCTGGCCACACAAGTGGCCTTCCACACGAGCCAAAACTGCAGGCCATTTCTGCAGGTATCTCTAACGGATCGTTCCTGCCGATCTGAAGTCCATCATTTTCCACTAATGTGGAGGCCCTGCCCGTCAGATCTAGTCGCACCAATCTGCCCGCAGGCCGCATCTGTATGTGTGTGGCATAATGCGGCGGATTTTCGTCGTGGACCCAGGACTATGGTGCTCGTCGGCAGGCCAGTGGCCGCAGGTGATGGATTACAGAAACTGCGACCATCTTGACGGCAAGTATATTGCACAGTGCGGCGTTTAGACATTTTATACATTGTAGTACATTGTGGCACTTTGAAGACAGTGCATATATTAGAAAATACGGACAATAGGCAAAAGAAAATTCTGGCAGTCACTGGCGGTTTGTACTCTATGTACTCATATATTTCTCTAGAGAAAAATCATACAATGCATCTAAAACGAAATGATAGTGTGGCATTGATGGCCGGGATGCCCCATCCAGGGAAGTTCTGCCTCTGGGTTGCAAGTCTTCACGTACGTGACGCCACATTGGCCGACTTGCGCGTCGGTGATCATGAAATGATGATGAGGACAAAACAACATCCAGTCCACAAGCGGAGAAAATCTTCAACCTGGCTGGGTATCGAATCTGGGCTCAGTGTGTGGTAGGCAAACATGTTACTACTCAGCTAAGTAAGTGGACACACAATACCACTAAAATAATAGATGTAACACAGTGTGTAATAACTACCAATAAAGAACATAGTAGAACCAACATTTTATTGGAGGTTAGCTATAATGTTGGTTCACACAACTCTTCCCCAGCTTACACATTTCTTGCAGAAAGCCTGCTTTTCTCTGAGGTTATTTCTGAAATCAGTGAAGGTATTTTAAATCTGTCTTGCTACTCCAAGGTTTTGTCACCAAATGTTTTTCGTTTTATTGAAATAAAATAACATCAGTGGTCTTAATGAAACACATACAGGGTGATTATAATTAAAGGTTAAACTTTCAACCCACTGTAGAAATGACACTATTGCTCAGAATGATGTCAAATTGCAGCGGAATATTATCGGAGAAGGGGGAAAACGCATGGCAGAAGAAAAATAAATAGTTACAAAATATAGCAATAGATGGCGCTGTAAGCATCATAATCTAATAGTGATCGACTACAAATGACAAATGAATCATACAACAATGCCTATAGTGTACGTTTGATGTTAAACGAACAGTATGGGTGTACAGGTGTGATACTGTTAGTTACGTACGCCTATCCACCACGGCAATATCATATCACATCGGATTGTCGTGAGGTCAAAAACCGCATAAAAAGTATGAATCAAAATCAAATAGGATTATTAATTTCCGTGCGACTGACGCAAAACATGTTCAATATTCTGTCCACCGTTTCCTGCAACTAATTGAAGTCGAGAAACAGCATGTTCCACAACTGATCGAAGAGTTTCCAGGGTCACATTCAGAACGTGTTGCGCAATGCGTGCGCACAATGCAGCTAAGTTTGCAATCGGAACACTGAACACAACATGTTTCAGATAGCCCCTGAGCCAGAAGTCACACGGATTAAGATCAGGTGATCGGGACGTCCAGGCTTTGGGGAAATGATGGTTGATAATTCTAGCATTTACGAAATGGCGTTTCAGCAGCTGCTTAACTGGATTTGCATTGTGCGGAGGTGCACCATCTTGGATAAAAATGATCCCATCCACACATCCATGATGTTGGAGAGCTGGAATGACGTGGTTGCGCAAGAAACACTCATAGCGCTTACCAGTGACGGTACAGATAACACGACTGGAAACACATGTCTCTTCGAAAAAATATGGATCTATGATAAATGATGCCGTAAACCCGCACTACACAGCGACCTTTCCAGGATGAAGCGGTACTGATTGATTTGCGTGTGGATTTTCCGTTGTCCATATTCGACAATTCTGTGTGTTGGCATATCCTGTCAGATGGAAGTGGACTTCGTCTGTCCACAAAATCTTCCACAGCCAATCATTGTCAACTTTCATGCGAGCAAGAAATTCTAAAGCATAGGTCTCTCTTGCTGGCAGGTCAACAGGAAGCAACTCGTGCACATGGTTAATTTTGAATGGATAGCGAAGAAGGATGTTTCATAGGATTTTATGCACCGCGCTCACGGGTATGTCCAATGTTCGGGCAATTCTCCGTGCACTACATGTTTCCACACCACCACTCGTCTCCTCCTGCATTGCTGTGGCCACTGCTTCCACTTATGTCGAATCAATTCGTTTCCTCCCTCTACCAGGATGCACACCAAAAGAACCAGTCTTTTAGAATCTGCGAAACCAGTCTTTTAGAATCTGCGAACCATTTTCTCCAGACCCACGGCAGTCATCGGACGAACGACTTATTTCAAACCCTTCAGCTTCTGCTGAGTGACGTGTGCACAGTCATCATTCTAGTAATACAGCTTTACAAGCAGAGCGTGATACTACATTGCGACAGTCATGGCGAACATCGCAGAGGTGAAAGGAGGAAAAGCCATGTACCCAGTGTGATAATACCAACTTCAATGGGTCGTGTGGATGACAGGTGTTTTCGCTTACGTATTCTGACACATACCAGTGTATGTGTATGTATTGATAAATTTTTTTCTGCCATTCATTTTCCCCCTTCTCCGATAATATTCCGTCGCAATTTGACGTCATCCTGACCAGTGCTGTTATTTCTACAGCGTTTTGAAAGTTTAATTTAATCGCCTTGTATTTCACTTGGCTTGGTTTCTCCATTTAAATACAGTTCATTACAAAAGATGTTGATGTATGTTTAGAATTACAGAAGTCCCTACAGTTTTTTGTCAGCTTATGTCTTTACTCACTCTTGAGATCTCAAAATTTCTCAGGGAAAAATGCTAAAATTTGTCTGGAAATCAGGGAAATACCAGGGAATTTCTCTTAGGGAAACTTGTGGCAACCCTGATATGTGTCAAAAACACATGTGGGCAAAGCTGTGGACAATAGGTTAGTATATATATGTCTTCGATCTCCTCCAAAACCCCTGGGTTCATTTCAACCAAATGTGGCAATGTGGCACACAAGCAGCGTACTTCACCAATATCAGCACTGTGGGGTTTATAACGTCCTGCCTCAAGTGAGAGTAATATGGGCAAAGACGTATTTTTTCGGCCCTTGCTGTTTAGGCTGCCATGTATGAGAGGATTGTTGCCTGGAAATAGTATCAGCCTGTCTTATCGACCTACTTTGCACAGCAGCCTACACTTCAGGGGAGGAGTGTGGGAATAGCATTTATCAGCCACCAACAACAATGAGATGTTACAATGGAGATGTTCACAACTCTGACATGACAGACACGTTGTGCAGGTAACATATCTTGCAGGTGCTACATTTGCAGATGGGCATGGCTGAGCAGAGAGTGGGGTAGTCGTGAGGAGATGGATAGTGGGAGTGGGGGGAGGATGGGGTGAAAAAAAATGGTTCAAATGGCTCTGAGCACTATGGGACTCAACTGCTGAGGTCATTAGTCCCCTAGAACTTAGAACTAGTTAAACCTAACTAACCTAAGGACATCACAAACATCCATGCCCGAGGCAGGATTCGAACCTGCGACCGTAGCGGTCTTGCGGTTCCAGACTGCAGCGCCTTTAACCGCACGGCCACTTCGGCTGGCAATGAGGAGGCGAAAAGAGAAAGAGGGAGGGTGTGATGGGGCAGGAAGTGGCAGTCAAAGAGAAGGGAAGGAGATGACAGACAGGGAGGAGGAAGAGGAGATGGACAGATACAGGGGGGGGGGAAGATATAGTCAGAGAGAAGGGGAGGCAGAGAGGGTCAGAGAGTGGGGCAGAAAGACATGATCACAGAGAGTGGGAGGTGGAAAGTGACAAAGAGAGAATGGTAGGATAGGATGAGATGGAGGGAGGCTGTGGTTTACAGAAAAATTCGGGGGGTGGGGGGGGGTGGGGATGGAGGAGGAGATATGTGCAGTATATGTGCCGAGAGCATACGGGGGCATAGCCACAGGGAGAAGGCTAGTAGTAATAATAATGTCGTGTGGTTCAATGGCCTGCTGCAAGTCTTTCAATTGGATGCCACTTAAGTGACTTCAGTGTCTCTAACGTACCCAAGTAATTCTATCGGTGAAAGAGGTCCTACAGTTTAATGTGGAACCGTTCCTCAAGAATCTTCACATCACTGAGGCACAATCCCAACTGGGATTCTATCCAGTGGCCTGTGTTTCAAGGCACACAATTTACTATTAGACCACATGGCCTGACATGAAGTTTGACATAAAAAGCACTCATTCAACCTACAATACAATTCTGTGCCGGCCGCGGTGGTCTAGCGGTTCAGGCGCTCAGTCCGGAGCCGCGCGACTGCTACGGTCGCAGGTTCGAATCCTGCCTCGGGCATGGATGTGTGTGATGTCCTTAGGTTAGTTAGGTTTAAGTAGTTCTAAGTTCTAGGGGACTGATGACCACAGCAGTTAAGTCCCATAGTGCTCAGAGCCATTTGAACCATTTTACAATACAATTCTGTGTTTCAAAACAGTTGGAAGTAGCACTGTTTCCGAATGATGGGTATGGGAATTATGACTAGATTTCACTATAAGTCTCCATAAATCCATACAGGAATGATCAATGCAACTTAGATACCGTAGTAGTGGGACAACAAAATACTGGATCAGCAGCCTGTTTTGCTATACCAATAAAACAATGCTGGTTTCTGTGGAAATATGTGGACAATTTACAACTCGATATTCACTTATTTAGTACGAGTACGGTCGTGCTCTTCTTCACTGAAAACGTGAATTCTCCGCTATTACTATATGATATACTTCCATATCGTTCGATCGAATATAATATAGCCAGTTTCTGGACACCAATTCTCCGTATATTAACGCGCTTTTTTCTTTTCTTTGGTTAATGTGAAACATCACAAGTAAATGAATAACATGGATGAGACTCCCACGCTGAGACTGCATATGAAACTTGGGATTTTTGATAATCACCAAGGCCGTTTTGAAAAACACGTGAGATGAAGTGAAATACAGAACTGACACTTCTAGAATGAATTATTCATTCTGCAGAAAAGTGTGCACCGATATTAAACTTGCTGGGAAATTAAAACTATGTGCTGGTCCTGGAGTGCAACCCAGGACCATTGTCTTACACAGCCTTGTCCTGTACTGACTGATCTAACCAAGCATGACTAAGAAATCGTCTTAAAAGCTGTACTTCTGCCAGTATCTCATCTCCTACCTTTCACTCTTCACAGAAGTTTTCCTGCAGATCTTGTAGGACTAGCAGTCCTCGGCAGTAAGGATTTTCCTGAGACTCAGCGTAGCCACAGCTACCTACACTCAGTCAGTAGAGCACTTAACCGTGAAAGGCGAAGTCCTGGATCAGATTCTCGGTCCGGCACACAGTTTTAGTGTGCCAAAGTGTTTCCAAATTGACACTGTTCGTCCCACATATGGTTCACATGAGGAGATATATGAAAAGGTGCAACAAGTAACTAATTCAGTGTTCGAAGAGTTTTTGTAACTCTTTTTTTAATATTAATTATTTTACGTAACTTATGATCGCTTCAAATGCGAGAGATTCGAAAAGAACGTAGTATGGTACCAGTAGGACTACATTTAGAGATTACTCCTAACTCTTACGGGAAATCCTATGTAATATGCTGGCTAAGAGAAGGATTTTCATTCTTTTCATTTTGTCATACTGAACACAGCTATGAAACAGCGTAGTTGGAAGTGTCGTAAATGCCTGTGGGAGTTCCTTGTTGTCATGTGTTTTTTCTACATAAAAAGAGCACTTTACATTGCCATGTTACTGCCTAGCAACAACAAAAGAAATGTGCTATAACCTCAAAGTCATTGTCAAGTAACATGCTGATGCATATTGTCCGCTGGTGATTGCTTTCAAAGCCGGCCGAAGTGGCCGTGCGGTTCTAGGCGCTGCAGTCTGGAACCGCGAGACCGCTACGGTCGCAGGTTCGAATCCTGCCTCGGGCATGGATGTGTGTGATGTCCTTAGGTTAGTTAGGTTTAACTAGTTCTAAGTTCTAGGGGACTAATGACCTCAGAAGTTGAGTCCCATAGCCATTTGAACCATTTTTTTTATTGCTTTCAAATTTCTGTTACTCGCGATGTAACATTCCGCAAAGAAGGTTACGACTGACTACAATCCAGTGTTTTTATTTTACCCCTATCTGTTTTAGTGGAATTCATGAAGTGGAGTTCCATGGAACTCCACGTACGAGTTGAGAATAACACTGGCTCTTTGTCTCCCGTTACATTATGCAACTTTACTTTCACACACTTTCTCCGCAATCCCCGCTACGGCCAGTAACAAAATAAACACGTTATCCTCTTAATGGAGGAGTTACTGTCAAAACCAAAAGATTGCATCGCTAATTTCCTTGCTCACTATGTCGACAAATTAGTTACTTGTACATAATTTGTTTGGTTATCTCACATGCATATATACAATATAAATGGCTCTATTGTAGATGGCCAGAAAACCTCGAACATATACATGATGACAGTACAGGGAAGAAGTGAGAGATAGGAGGTGAGAAGTCGTGCGTTCTCAATCTTTAGTCGGTAACAAACGAATGACTTCGGGTCGCTGGTGTTTTTCATTCGACCACTGTGAATCCTACAGATTTAACGATAGAGATATGCGCGTGGAACTTTAATTGCCATTAAAAAGATGAACTTAACGATTATTCTGCGCTTGCACTCATCGCAGTTAGTTATTTTTCAGTACAAGATATCTTTACCGCTTACTATCAGTTATCTGTATTGAGATTGATTGACGGCGGCAAACCGACGTCATATTGGGTTGTATCTCCGTGAAAGCTAAAGTTTCTGAGTTTGTGGTTTCAGTAAACTTGCATGCTGCGAAAATATTCTGTTCTGAAGCAACGGAGCATGTAGCATCTCCCAAAAACTCACCGCTTTTGGACGTTCTGCTATGCGGAAATGTCAGGGAATGTGTCACCGGCAGATGAAAGCGTTTCCAAGTTAGTCTTTTGCAAGTTCGAACTAACGCGAAAGGCAATTACTGAAAATAAAATTCGAAGGTTAATTCCAACTGGAAACAACGTAACGCTCTGGAACTCCACAAACAACTGAGATAACGTGACAGCTGATTCGTTAGCCCGTTTGCCCTGGCTGAGCAATACTGCTAAATATGGTACAAAGTAAAACGAATGAGGTAAGAAAAATTTCTCAGTATCGTCAGCTGACGACTGAGTATTATATTTTATACTGTGAGAACAAATATTATTGCATGTATTAGTTTGGCTAGAGCAACAAGTGACTGCGAATTACTATATATTTAAACATTAACATCAACGGTTTTAGCAACCATGAGTTCAATATGTCTATTTCTTCACACTTTTCAAAATCAAAAATAAAATGCATGATACATCTATAAAAAACTAACATGTAAACCAGCTATGGTTTATCTGTTAGCGACTTCTCGACAAATTATAATCCTCTAATTAACGCGTCTGAAAATTTATCCTGGACCATTAGATGAACACGTATGAAGCGCTACGCTGGCAAGCTGTGAATAATATAAACAATTGCTGTCTACCGCCGACAAACTGCTACCAGTGACGAACACATCGATCATACCCTCAATACTAGAGCATAAAAGTCTACGTTTTACAGTATGTTTATTATCCTGTCTTGTCATACAATTTTCTCATGTATTGTATCTAAAGCTTGTGGAGAGTATACATCACGAAAGCAAAGAGTAAAAATTATTACGTAGAGTTCACAAACTTTGAATGTTACATCCCAGTGCAAACAACGATTACATTCTTGGCATGAACTGGGAATTGTGGAAATGAAATGCAATATGGATACGAGATTAATTATACCAGTACTTCTTGAAATTTTCCCGCGAAACGAATATTCCATCATTTTTTCGGGAGAACGTAGGTGATATTATTAAATCGTGGACCAATATTTAGACTAACAATCTTTCAGCCATTCTCAAGATGAGCCGCAAGCAAGATTTTTAACGCACTTTAAACCACAGTCAAACATAACAGTCACGACACTCCGTCTCGTTTTTGATACCCACAGCGATAGCAGCGTCCCAAGCGGCCAGCAAGCGACACTTGTGATAAGATACTAGATGAGAGCGAATACTAACGTTTATATTGATTTGCAACACAGTTTTTACAACAGGAAATCTATGTAGGGCCATAAAATAGACGACAACTACAAACTGTCACCACATTTGTCATTCTTTAGTTTCCTAAGAACGTTGGAAGATACGAAACGGAAACGGTACATTACAGGACAGACTATTTACAATTATCTTGTAACGTACAGATATTTACCGAATAATGTCGTTTTAGCTTAATTTTCGTTGACATACCTGACATGAGCTTCGTCGTTTGAAGCCGAAGGGCGTCCTGAACAAAGGTCCTCTGTAACATCCGTCCGGCCATTTTTAAACCATTTGAGTCATTCATAATACCGAGTACGGCTTAAGCACTCATCACCATAGGCTTCCTGCATCATTTGGTGTGTCTCTGTAAAGGTTTTCTTGAGTTTCACGCAAAGTCTAATGCAGACGCGTTGCTCCTCTAGCTCTGCCATCTTGAGATTCGCAAACTGCGACGCAAAGCTCTACTCAATACAGCACTGAACGATAACTAACAGAGATACAACAATGAAACTTTCGGCTGTTCCACATTAAACAGAGGTGTGTGCAGGGACGCCATCCGCATTTCGCTCTAACACACCATTGGCACAAAATTACGAATGTTCTGGAATTTTTGAACAGAATTTTGTGAACAGACATCGTTTATCTACCCAACAAAGCGGAGTTTTGTCCGCTACACTTTCAGCGTACTCAGTGAATTCGGAATGTAGGTGACCTATATGGGATGTAATACCTACATTATTTAATGTACGAAATAAGACACACAGCTGTAGCTTAAGTGAAAACGACACAGGCATGATAACAAATCGTCAAAAGTAATAAAACATTTTTCTAACACAAGAAACCAATTCCATAATTATTGCTGAAACTGAGCCACAAACGGCAATAATCTGCAACGTATTCGCTTTTGAAGCAAAAGTAATTAGATTTACAAATTATTCGTGTATTAGAAAGCCTAGTGAAGAATAAGAATGGACGAATCAATAGACTCCATGCGTGTGTCGGATAGACCGTCAGGGACGGAGCACCTCGTGTTCCTGCTGTTAATAAGGCGAGTACACCGTTCGTTTGTTATATATTTTTACGAGATTCCAACAGGAGCGACATTTTTACACATACCTCTGTAGTTACTGGATTATATTTGTAATTTCTTGGGTGTTCGAGAGCACACTAGGCACAACCTTTTATTTTTATATTAATAACAGCGTAGCGTACAGTACCGCTGCTGTTATCGACCCACGTATCGTACAGGCTTTTGTTTATTTTGGTTAGTGTAGCTCAATGTCGGTTGGACCGTCAGTGAGAGAGCACTTCGAATTCCTGCTGCTAATTAGCCGAGTACACCGTTCGTTGTTACATATTTTTACGAGCTTCAAACAGGAGCGACTGCAGTAATGGATAGGAACTGTGATTGCTGTGTGCAGATGCGAGTTGAGTTGGCGACCCTTCGCTCACAGCTCCAAGCTGCGTTGGCTTCCGTCACACACCTTCAGGTTGCTGCCAAGGGGCATCACTGTGGGGGGTCGGACGCGGCGATGCGACGGACGTCGAGCACGTCCCACGTATCCCCCGATCGGTTCACTGCTGTGGCCGCCCCAGATACTGCGTACACTGAGGTTGACCCGTCACCCGTGGTCGAGCGGGAGATCATTCCAAAGTCTGGCAGGCAGCGAAAAACTTTCCGAGGGGCCGATCGTAGGGCCTCCGCGGTTCGTTTGATGAACAGGTTTCGGGCGTTGTCTGTGGCTGACGATGTCTCTAAGCCGGATGCAGTCGTCCACCCTGTTCCAGAGGAAGCTTCTCGGCCCGCAAGGTCTGGGCATTCACAGAGGGTGGGTTTGTTGGTAGCTGGGAGCTCCAACGTTAGGCGCGTAATGGGGCCCCTTAGGAACATGGAAGCCAAGGAGGGGAAGGAAGCCAGTGTGCACTCCGTGTGCATACCGGTGGGAGTCATTCCGGATGTGGAAAGGTTGCTTCCGGATGCTTGAAGAGTACAGGGTGCAGCCAACTGCAAGTGGTGACTCATGTCGGTACCAATGAAGTGTGTCGCTTTGGATCGGAAGAGAGTCTCTCCGGTGTCGGGCGTCTAGCGGAAATGGTGAAGACTGCCAGTCTTGCTTCCGAGATTAAGGCAGTAAGGTAGTTGTAGAAACGATCGGTATTGTAGTTGTAAATTGTCGTACTGTGTTGGGAAAGAACCAAGCCCTAATGGAAAACACTGAAGCTTAAATAGTTATGAATACAGAAAGCTGACTAAAGCCGGAAATAAGTTCTGCCGAAATTTTTACAAACGATCTAACAGTGTTCAGAAAGGATAGATTAAATACAGTTGGTGGTGGAATATTTATTGCTGTCACAAATAGTTTGCCTTGTAGTGAAATTGAACAGTTCCTGTGAAACAGTATGGGTAGAGGTTAAACCTGACAATCAGACTAAACTATAAATTGGATTATTTTACCGATCCTCCAGACTAAGAAGATGTCGTTGCTGAACAGTTAAAAAAATATTGATTCTCAGTTCAAATAGGTACCCCACTTATACAATTATAGTCGATGGTGACTTCAATCCACCCTCGATATGCTGGAAAAATTATAAGTTTAAAGCCGGCGGCTGGCATAAAACGTCATCCGAAATTGTACTGAATGCTTTCTCATAAAATTATTTTGAACAATTGGTTCATGAGCCCACCTGAACTGTAAATGGTTGCGAAAGCATACTTCACCTCTTAGCAACAAATAATCCTGGACAAATAGTGAGTATCGTGACGAATACAAGGATTAACGACCATAAGGCAGTTGCTACTAGGCTGAATACCGTAACTCCTACAACCATCAAAAAGAACCGCAAAGCATATCTATTTAAAAAAGCTTATAAGAATGCTCTTAACGCCTTTTTAAGAGAAAGTCTGCACTCCTGCCGATCTGATCATGTAAGCATAGAAAAGTTGTGGAATGATTTCAAAGCGCTAGTATCGACAGCAATTCAGAGATATATACCACATAAATTAACAAGTGATGGTACACAAAACGGGTCAGATCACTGTTGCAGAAGCAGCGAAAAAAGCATGCCAAATTTAAAAGAACGCAAGATCCCCAAGACTGACAAAGTTTTGCAGAAGTTCGAAATATAGCGTGTACTTCAGTGCGAGATGCTTTTAATAATTTCCACAAGGAAATTTTGTCTCTAAATCTGTCAGAAAACCCAAAGAGATTCTGGTCATACATAAAGCACACCAGTAGCAAGACGCAATCACTACCTTCACTGCGCGATAACAACGGTGAAGTTACTAATGACAGTGCCATTTATTAAACACGATTTTCCGAAACTCCTTCACCATAAAGGGAATTAGGAGTAATCCGCTGAATTACAGGTCCAGATCACTAACGTCGATTAGCATTAGGGTTTGGTTTTGAAATGTATACTGTATTCGAACATTATGACATCGTTGTTGCGAAACACAACTAGCTCTTTATCCTCATAAAGTAATGAGTGCTATCGACAGGGGATGTCAAACTAATTCCATATTTTTAGATTTCCAGAAGGCTTTCGACACAGTTCCTCACAAGCGTCTTCTAACCAAACTGCGTGCCTAGTTGTGCGACTGGATTCATGATTTCCTGTCACAAAGGTCACAGTTCGTAGCAATAGACGTAAAGTCATCGAGTAAAACAGAAGTAATATCCGGCGTTCCTCAAGGAAGTGTTACAGGCCCTTTTTTTTTCCTCATCTATATCAACGACATAGGAGACAATCTGAGCAGCGGTCTTAGATAGTTTGCAGATGATGCTGTCATTTAACGTCTTGTAAAGTCATCAGATGACCAAAACGAATTGCAAAATGATTTATATAAGATATGTGTATGGTGCGAAAAGTGGCAATTGACCCTGAATAGAGAAAATGGCTCTGAGCACTATGGGACTTAACATCTATGGTCATCAGTCCCCTAGAACTTAGAACTACTTAAACCTAACTAACCGAAGGACAGCACACAACACCCAGTCATCACGAGGCAGAGAAAATCCCTGACCCCGCCGGGAATCGAACCCGGGAACTCGGGCGTGGGAAGCGAGAACGCTACCGCACGACCACGAGCTGCGGACGAATAGAGAAAAATTTGAAGTTATTCACACGAGCACTAAAAGAAATCCGATAAATTTCGATCACGCGATAAGTCACACAAATCTGAAGGCTATAAATTCAACTAAAAACTTAGGGATTACAATTACAAATAACCTAAATTGGAACTATCAAACAGATAATGTTGTGGGTAGGGCAAACCAAAGACTACGATTCATTGGCAGAACACTTAAAAGGTGCAACAGGTCTACTAAAAATACTGCTTATACCACGCTTGTCCACCCAATTCTGGAGTATTGCTGTGCGGTGTGGGATCCGCATCAGGTGGGACTGACGGATGACATCGAAAAATTATAAAGATGGGCAGCTCGTTTTGTATTATCGCGAAATAGTGGAGATAGTGCCACAGACATGGTCGTAAATGGGAGTGGCACTCATCAAAACAAAGGCGTTTTTCGTTGCGGCGGGATCTTCTCACGAAATTTCGATCACCAGTTTTCTCCTCCGATTGCGAAAACATTCTGCTGCCATCCACCTACATAGGAAGAAATGATCATCACGATAAAATAAGAGAAATCAGGGCTCGCACAGAAAAATTTAAGTGCTCGTTTTTCCCGTGCGCGGTTCGCCAGAGGAATGAGAAAGAGATAGCTTGAAGGTGGTTCACTGAACCAATTGCCAGGCACTTTATTATGAATAGCATAGTAATCACTTAGATGTAGATGTAAAAAAAATTTAAGTGTCAAGGAAAGTACCTTCGTTAGTAACAACATAAAACAATAAACATATAGGCTTTGCATGCATTAAACATATGTTTATATTCTCTTGCTTTCAGCGGAGTAAGCTGCAAATATACAAAAGTATTTCTTCATAAGTACTTTGTAGTTCATGTCAGTGAGTGAGTGTGATTCGGCTAGTTTTACATGTATTTCACGATATTTCATGTCTCTTGGTAATTTACCAACACATGGGACGCATCATTACAACTATTTTGTTAATTACGTAGAAAACAATTAAAAACGAACATTATCGTTACGACGTATGTGACTGCTTTCTCACCGTTAGTGTCGCTCCAGCTGTCAAACGCGAAGTGTGTGCGGTGATTATATTTATCAGACTGTGCTTCACACTGTGGGGTAAATGTACATCCGTCAAAGATAATACTAATGGTAACAAGAGCGTCACTCATAGACAAACCGTAACGCCTCTATGAGTAAAACATAGCAAGCGCAGTCGGCGAATCCACAGCGTTTACGAAGCTCGTATTTGTTATTTAGTATGGATGGATTACGTTGCAATGCCAGACAGTGAAGATCTAGAACCATATTTACTCCGAGAAGGCAGACGAGAAATGAGGCATTTCCACGATTTGTCGAGCTGGAAACCATCGTCTCGGTTTAGCAGGTTGCGTACAAATGATATTTTCACAGATTCCTTAACCACTAATTTCTGTTGGATGAGGCTGTGGCCAGTATCTTAACATTCTCGTAATGATACACTCGCCTACTACACCCAACAAATCTGCAATGACTGAGCACTGTATTTCCATTGGCCACGTTACAAGTATTTTCAAACTGTCAAGATGTTTTTGACGCTGCCACCCCCTCAAAATGACAAATGGAAACAGTTTACCGTTTACTTTTTCGCTATTCATGCAGTAAAAAAGCAGCACCAAACATGACATTTTAATTTATTTTTTCTTTGCAACTGTCTCTACTCGCAACACAGTCTGCTGACAGTATCCACATATACCTGCAATATTATATGACTGTACGACTATAGTTCAGCAGACATAACGTCATAAACTTCGAGATGCGTGAAAAACTTGCTTTTCCTTAAAATGTATCGCATATTACCGAGACTACATTCCTCCAGTATTTTATAATACGAGCACTTGGCGATTTCCAACAAGATTCAAGCATAATTCCAAAGCTTTTTTCTCGCTTACATGCTTAAACTCGTATGTAACACATTAACTCATTTGTAAAGTAATTCAACGTTTGAAACTGTGTTATACATGGGAATTGGATCTACAATAATGACCATCCGCCGAATCTAAGTACAGGGTTATTACAAATGATTGAAACGATTTCACAGCTCTACAATAACTTCATTATTTGAGATATTTTCACAATGCTTTGCACACACATACAAAAATTCAAAAAGTTTTTTTAGGCATTCACAAATGTTCGATATGTGCCCCTTTAGTGATTCGGCAGACATCAAGCCGATAATCAAGTTCCTCCCACACTCGGCGCAGCATGTCCCCATCAATGAGTTCGAAAGCATCGTTGATGAGAGCTCGCAGTTCTGGCAAGTTTCTTGGTAGAGGAAATCTTTCACATAATCTTTCACATAACACCACAGAAAGAAATCGCATGGGGTTAAGTCGGGAGAGCGTGGAGCCCATGACATGAATTGCTGATCATGATCTCCACCACGACCGATCCATCTGTTTTCCAATCTCCTGTTTAAGAAATGCCGAACATCATGATGGAAGTGCGGTGGAGCACCATCCTGTTGAAAGATGAAGTCGGCGCTGTCGGTCTCCAGTTGTGGCATGAGCCAATTTTCCAGCATGTCCAGGTACACGTGTCCTGTAACGTTTTTTTCGCAGAAGAAAAAGGGGCCGTAAACTTTAAGCCGTGAGATTGCACAAAACACGTTAACTTTTGGTGAATTGCGAATTTGCTGCACGAATGCGTGAGGATTCTCTACCGCCCAGATTCGCACATTGTGTCTGTTCACTTCACCATTAAGAAAAAATGTTGCTTCATCACTGAAAACAAGTTTCGCACTGAACGCATCCTCTTCCATGAGCTGTTGCAACCGCGCCGAGAATTCAAAGCGTTTGACTTTGTCATCGGGTGTCATGGCTTGTAGCAATTGTAAACGGTAAGGCTTCTGCATTAGCCTTTTCCGTAAGATTTTCCAAACCGTCGGCTGTGGTACGTTCAGCTCCCTGCTTGCTTTATTCGTCGACTTCCGCGGGCTACGCGTGAAACTTGCCCACACGCGTTAACCGTTTCTTCGTTCACTGCAGGCCGACCTGTTGATTTCCCCTTACAGAGGCATCCAGAAGCTTTAAAATGCGCATACCATCGCCGAATGGAGTTAGCAGTTGGTGGATCTTTGTTGAACTTCGTCCTGAAGTGTCGTTGCACTGTTATGACTGACTGATGTGAGTGCATTTCAAGCACGACATACACTTTCTCGGCTCCTGTCGCCATTTTGTCTCACTGCGCTCTCGAGCGCTCTGGCGGCAGAAACCTGAAGTGCGGCTTCAGCCGAACAAAACTTTATGAGTTTTTCTACGTATCTGTAGTGTGTCGTGACCATATGTCAATGAATGGAGCTACAGTGAATTTATGAAATCGCTTCAATCATTTGTAATAGCCCTGTACAAGAAGTTTTCTGTATGCATATATCTGAACGTAGCCTTTGCTGCCCACAGCAACAGCTTTGAGACTGTATACAGAAATGTGATAACTGCCCTCTGAACTGCATCGGGGCAAGGCAGTCAGAACCAATCAAGAACCAACTCTCCTAAGGCACAAGTGTACGCATTCCATCGATAGAATGGAGAAGCTTGCCATGAGCTACATGAAGTACGATTAAAAAACCGATTACAGTACTGTAACACTCCAAAATAAATTAGAGTAGGGCTTGTCAGAATTAATGCATTCGAAAACCATTATAAGAGACAACAAAATGAAAATCTCCACACAACACACTCTTGATTCGTATGCTGGCGTGCTTAAAAAACAATCCGTGCATCTGCACTGGTATTGTGTTTTCCTGCTGCGGAATGTACACTATGCGATCAAAAGTATCCGGACAGCTCACTGAAAATGACATACAAGTTCGTGGCGGCCTCCATCGGTAATGTTGGAATTCAATATTGTGGTTGCCCACCCTTAGCCTTGATGACAGCTTCCAAACTCGCAGGCATACGTTCAGTCAGGCGCTGGAAGGTTTTTTGGGGAATGGCAGCCCATTCTTCACGGGCTGTTGCACTGAGGAGAGGTATCGATGTCGGTCGGTGAGGCCTGGCAAAACGTCGGCGTTCCAAAACATCCCAAAGGTGTTCTATACGATGCAGGTCAGGACTCTGTGCAGGCCAGTCGATTACAGCGATGTTATCGTCGTGTAACCACTCCGCCACAGGCCGTGCATTTTGAATAGGTGGTCGATTTTGTTGAAAGATACAATCGCCATCCCCGAATTGCTCTTTAACGGTGGGAAGCAAGAAGGTTCTTCAAACGTCAATGTAAGCCTGGGCTAAGATAGTGCCACGCAAAACAACAAAGGGTGCAAGCTCCCTCTATGAAAAACACGACCACACTATAACACCACCGTCGTCGAATTTTACCGCTGGCACTACACACGCTGGCAGATGACGCTCACCGGGCATTCGCCATACCCACACCCTGCCATCGGATAGACACATTCTGTTCTGTGATTCGTCATACCACACAATGTTTTTCACTATTCCATCGCCCAATGTTTACGCTCCTTAGACCAAGCGGCGTCGTTTGGCATTTAATGGCATGATGTGTGGCATATGAGTAACCGCTCGACCATGAAATCCCGCCTAACTGTCATAGTACTTGCAGTGCATCCTAATGCAGTCTGGAATTCCTGTGTGATGGTCTGGATAGATGTCTGCCTACTACACATTACGACCCTCTTCAACTGTAGGCGGTCTCTGTCAGTCAGCACACGAGATCGGCCTGTGCGCTTTTGTGCTGTACGTGTTTACTTTTCCACGTCACTATCACATCGAGAGCAGTGGACCTAGGGATGTTTAGGAGTGTGGCAATCTCGCGTACAGACGTATGTCACAAGTGACACCCAATCACCTGACCACGTTCGAAGTCCGTGAGTTCCGTGAAGCGGTGGAGCGTCACATTCTGCTCTCTCACGATGTCTAATGACTACTGAAGTCGCTGATATAGAGTGGCTGGCAGCAGATGGCAGCACAATGCACCTAATATGGAAAACGTATGTTTTTTGGGATGTTTGGATACTTTTGATCACGTAGTGTATCTTTCCTGTCTGATACATTTCAACGTCTCCCCGACATTAGATACAGCTCTCAATGAAGCATGTAGGCTGATTTTGGTTTGCATCAGACCTACTCCAATAGATGAACATCATTACCTAACTGGAATAGCACCACCTTCTTCACGTCGATATGGAGAGTCTTAAGGGGAAGCAGAACAACGCTCATCTTTTACAAAGGCATACTCCTCCTCCTCCTCCTCCTCCTCCTCAACGGTCGAAGTCCAGAAAGAACTTCCTGCAACCATCTAAAAGGCTTACCATAGCTCCCGATAAGGCGAGGCTGGAATTGTGGAAGGAAAGAATACCGCAGCTCCGCTGATGGATGACAGCATTTGGGCAGTTACTGCCTGGACATAATGAAAGTTTTTTGGTATGGCTACCCTGAGACAGTTTACGATATGAAAAAGCAAGATCCAAGAACAACTGGAACAGATGGGGCTTTAATGTTGATTACGCATAGTGTGAATGCGGACTAGAGCACACCATAAGCCATGCCCTTTAATGCTTCAGCGCTCAACGTTATTCCCACAGGATTACGTCATATATGTCATCCCGGGAACCTTGAAGGCTTTGAAATTCTGGGGCAAATGTGGTAAAAAGATATTGTACTTCCCCACTGAAATTACTCTGTTTCCTAGTTTGATAGTCAGGCTGTAGATTTATAAGTTTCTCACTCGATAATAATAATGTAAAATTGGATATTAGCTCCAAATAAGTGTTCTGTCAGCCACTATTTTCAGACGAGGACGTCGCACACTGGACTCAAAACATCCATGATATAGTGGAATGAATTATATTAATTCACTCTAAGCCCGCAATGTGCACCGAATCCATGTGCAACTGTGATCACCACCGAGGCCAGAGCAGCTGACACGAACGACTTCAATGAACGACTAGCGCGGGCAGCACTCAACAATGCAAACTCACAACCCATTGTCGGCGGGCAAAAATGTGTCCACTTGTTCCTTCGCCGAACATACATCATCCGATGAACTATTACAGATTAAGAAACCGATTGCAAATGATAGCCAGGTGCTCAAATAAAATAACAAATACACAAGAACCAGAAACACTTTTAGCAACGCCACGTGTGAAGATACAAGGCCGTGAAAACTGGTGTAGCCGGCCGGAGTGGCCTTGCGGAGGAGGAGGAGAAGGAGGAAATTAGCGTTTAACGTCCCGTCGACAACGAGGTCATTAGAGACGGAGCGCAAGCTCGGGTGAGGGAAGGATGGGGAAGGAAATCGGCCGTGCCCTTTCAAAGGAACCATCCCGGCATTTGCCTGAAGCGATTTAGGGAAATCACGGAAAACCTAAATCAGGATGGCCGGAGACGGGATTGAACCGTCGTCCTCCCGAATGCGAGTCCAGTGTGCTAACCACTGCGCCACCTCGCTCGGTGGCCTTGCGGTTCTAGGCGCTACAGTCTGGAGCCGAGCGACCGCTACGGTCGCAGGTTCGAATCCTGCCTCGGGCATGGGTGTGTTTTATGTCCTTAGGTTGGTTAGTTTTAATTAGTTCTAAGTTCTAGGCGACTGATGACCTCAGAAGTTAAGTCCCATAGTGCTCAGAGCCATTTCAACCATATTGAAAACTGGTGTAAACATTCTTCGAGTTGGTGTTCATTCGAGCCATTCCTCAGAGTGCTTCTTCAAACTTTGCTCAAAACATACGGAATAAAATTTACACGAATCACAGATGGATGGCGCACACGTCTCCCTCCACCCCCCCCCCCCTCGCCACCCTCTCCCTGCCTCCTTAGGTTACCTTGACGACAGTGATGTCAGACGTGGCATCGGACACAAAGTTATATATTAGAATAAAATTTGGCAAACCCTGAAAAAGTGGACCCCTTACTAAGCCAGGATAAACGCTAGAGAAAAGAAAAAAATATTTACACATCAACAGACAGCTTCATACGGTTGTACGCATAACTAATCTAAAAGGTTTTGATATCAGTTCTCACCAAAAATAACGTTGTCGGGATACAAAAAACTGGCCAAGTGTGAGTAGGGATAGCGCACTAAGGGTTCCATACAAACTTAATTATGTACACTGTAGCGCCAAAGACAATGGTACTGACTTGCGCGTCTTCAAATACAGATATACGTATGTAAACAGGCAGAATACACCGCTGCGGTCTTATAGTCGACGCATAAGCGATGGGACACAGCATCTCCGAGGCAGCGATGAAGTGGGGATTTTCGAGTACGATCAGTTCACGAGTGTACCGTGAATATCAAGAATCCCGTAGAATACCAAATTTAGCTGGCCGCTGTGGCCGAGCGGTACTAGGCGCTTCAGTCCGAAACCGCGCTGCTGCTACGGTCGCAGGTTCGAATCCTGCCTCGGGCATGGATGTGTGTGATGTCCTTAGGTTAGTTAAGTTTAAGTAGTTCTAAGTCTAGGAGACTGATGACCTCAGATGTTAAGTGGCTCTGAGCACTATGGGACTTAACTTCTGAGGTCATCAGTCCCCTAGAACTTAGAACTACTTAAACCTAACTAACCTAAGGACATCACACACATCCATGCCCGAGGCAGGATTCGAACCTGCGACCGTAGCGGTCGCGCGGTTCCAGACTGCAGCGCCTAGAACCGCTCGGCCACCACGGCCGGCCTAGATGTTAAGTCCGATAGTGCTTAGAGCCATTTGAATTTGAACACCAAATTTCAGACACTGCTTGGAAACATGTTGGTTGATCGGACGAGTCGCGTTTGAGATTTTATCGAGCAGATGAACGTGTGCGGGTATGGAGACAACCTCATTAATCTATGGACCCTGCAGACCAGCAGGGGACTGTTCAAGCTGGTGGAGGTTCTGTAATGGTGTAGGGCGTATGCAGCTGGAGCGATATGGGATCCCTGATACGTCTACCTACGACTCCGACTAATGACACGTACGTAAGCATCCTGTCTGAACACCTGCATCCATTCATGTCCTTTGTGCATTACGACGGACTTGGGCAAATTCCAGCAGGACAATGAAACAGACACGTCCAGAAATGCTACAGAGTGGCTCCAGGAACACTCTTCTGAGTTTAAACAGTTCCACTGGCCATCAGACTCCCCAGACATGAACATTATTGAGTATATCTGTGATGTCTTGTAACGTGCTGTTCAGAAGAGACCTCCACCCGCTTGTACTCTTACGGATTTATGGACAACCCTGCAAGATTCATGGTGTCAGTTCCCTCCAGCACTACTTCCGACATTAGTCGAGTCTACTCCACGTTGTGTTGTGGCACTTCGGCGTGCACGACATTAGGCAGGTGTACTAGTTTCTTTGGCTCTGCATTGTATATAAATAGTTCATCCATCCTGGGAATCGAGAATTTATTAAGTAAAACATAACTACATCTTACATTTTATGTCTGCATGCAGTAATATTTTTCTATTATGCTTTTGAAGAATTATGAATACAATATAACTTCTAATGGGAAAAAGCTATTTTTGTGTGATATGTTTCCAGTTTAACAACTTTCGTATTTATTTTCCTGTTACTTGTAGTGTGAAACATTGCTTCTTGCCAAATTTCGTTATTCTAGGTTAACGGCAAGTACTCTATAGGTTTTGATGAGATGAGTCTTCGAGTATAAAAATATGTGAGAAAATGGCCGTATTTTGATATAACGCGAAATAGATTTAAACTTGATAGTCTATCCTTTAATGAGAAACAGAGTTATTAACAGTGAGACAGACGGGCAGAAAAGCAATCCAATAAGGGGTCCGTTTTTACCGATTGAAAAAAGGAATCTTAAAATGGAAAAATGTTTGTCGCTATCGCCGAGCTTCTCGTCAACCATCATACGTTACGTCACTCTGTAGTTAGGAATAACAGATGCAGCTAAAAGGCATTTGGATCATCTGGCAATGAAAGGAACATGACCAGCGTACAAATACAAGACTGAGAATGGAATCAGGACGTACGGAAATATTGTATCGTCGTAACCAAAATCAAGCCTAAATCCGAAAGCGGGGTCGAGAATGAAGTACATCAGGTAGCAATGAAAGCACACTTATTACGAACACGACAGTTCAGCCAAAACAGAACTCAACTCTTGGACGCAGAGAGGAGCTACTCACACAGTATTGAATATTCCAAAACATATAAACATTACAAACACAATGAATACAGAGAATGTTTCAGAACTGATAAAAACTCGCTGACAAATAATTGTGAGTGGTTGGGTCGGAATTGGCGACACCCAACCGCCAACCTCTACGCCACGTCGCCTGCAGCACAGATAGCGGCAATATCGCATTTCAAAATTACGTCATCAGTTACATAACATGGAAGATATTGCTTTCTCGTTACATTAAGATACCATTCATAAAACATATGATTAAATATTACAAGAACCTTATACAGGAGCACTTATTTAATTTTTTTAGTAGAATCTCAATCAAAACGTCAGTAATTTGAATCGTCTAAGGCAAAATTTTTGTCACAAATCGCAACAGATACAGTAATACAAATCCATTTTCCTGGATAGCAGTATGAAGCGTTTCGGCACCCCTTCGTTCAAG
Source organism: Schistocerca nitens (assembly GCF_023898315.1). NCBI lineage: Eukaryota > Metazoa > Arthropoda > Insecta > Orthoptera > Acrididae > Schistocerca > Schistocerca nitens. The sequence continues at coordinate 405,601,396 of NC_064618.1, forward strand.
TACTAACAGGACGCCACTTAACACAGTATATTGCACCAATTATATAAATCGAATCAGAAGCTACACTAGTCTGAAAGTATGCCACTGTTTATAAACGTATGATTACGACTGTAATCATGAAGATATATATGAAAAAAAAATTTTCCTCAGCCGCTGCAAAATGCGATTATCAAATATGCAAGACAACGGGTTCAAACGTTCGTGAAATCTTATGGGACTTAATTGCTAAGGTCATCAGTCCCTAAGCTTACACACTACTAAACCTAAATTATCCTAAGGACAAACACACACACCCATGCCCGAGGGAGGACTCAAACCTCCGCCGGGACCAGCAGTCGTGTGAAGTTAGCACCCCTTTTCGAGAAATATACATTTTTTCACAGTTCTTGTTAGATGTGCCATAGTTCTAGAGTTCTTTGCACAAAATTTCAATAGTTCTGCAGAATTTAGCGAAGAAAATAACAATACTCGAAAAATTTTCGTATCGAAAACATTCTTTGTCAATTTTCGCACAAAGTAAATTCGTATAACAGTTCTGAGGACAGTTTAGAACAGAACACCAAGAGTACTATCGAAAATCCAAATAACATTTTTTTGTGCAGCTAATAGTTTGCAAGGTAACTGCAATTTAAGGAAAAAATCTTTTCACTTACTGTGAAGTTGGCACCCTTTTCTTCAGAAATGTGTTTTTTTTTTTCAGAGTTCTTGATAGATATGCCATAGTTCTAGGGTTCTTCGTACAAAATTTGAATAGTTCTTCAGAATATAGCGTAGAAAACAACAATGTATAACATAGCTGATTCAGGCACTCTTTCGTTCTGATACAATTCTTACTGTTGCCCTAATAAATCACTTGTGCATAGATTCCTACCGTATTGATCATTACAAAAATATAACCATTGACCAACGGCGAACATTTCTTGCAGCGTTGTACAAAGCATTCAGCTTATCCGCTGTGAAAATACCACACTTAACGCTATTGTAAAATTTACGATGGATGGCTTTCGTTTATCTACAGTGTCAGAATCTATCGAAATATTTTCATGCAAACGTGATGCCAGGACCACACACTTCCCCTTTTTAGGTACGGAGGAAACTTAGAGTTCAGTCTTGTGGAAGCCAAAAAAGGAACTGTGGGCAACCCTTCTTTTACTGATAGCAAACTCTAGTGAAATCTCACGCTTGTTTTTCTTCATCGTGCCAACAAAAGAAAAATTCTCCCTTCATAGCTCTATTATCATTCCAATACTAGTAAACCAGTTGTCCGCTTTGACATTTCAACCTGACTGATATAAAGGTTTATACAGTCACAGAACAGCATTGAAATGTTTATTGATCAGTTGATACAATCATTCTGGTTGCAACACAGCGTATATTTCCAAATTGTACAGGTAAAATACTTAAGAATCCACAAAAGCATAGATTTTAAATCCATACTTGTTTGTTTTGATACGTACATATTGGCGAAAACTGCACCTTCCACAGAATCCTTCTAGTTTCCTGTCTACTGTAACATTTTCTCCGAGGGTATAAGATTTCTGCTAGTTGCGTACAAACACAGTTAATATTTCCCGAATTGCTGTTAGCTTGTGTAATTGTCTCCTTTCATCACGAATAGCGCAACTGTAAAATCTAAGGCACTCCATAATAAATTTGAAACGATTTATGTTCATTTCCAAGGTGAAATTTTTCAATGCCATCCCCATCAGTTCCACACAGAACTTACAGGCTTTATCTGTTACTTTTGTTAACAACAATTAAAAACACGAGACTGATGAAGGCTTTCAATTCAATAACATCTATTGATTTTTCCCCTCTCTCACGCTGAAATGAAGCTTTGACGCTCTCAAAATGCTGATTGGAATACAAAACTACAATAGACAAATATCGTCTACATCGCATACATAGAAAGGAAGCTATAACGAGAAGGCGCCAGTGCTGCCCATTGTTGACAAGTAATAATGAAAAGCATACGGAGAAGGGAAGCTATTAACGAGAAGGCGCCATCGACGTGTATCAATCTGAACATCTGCGCCCGATGGAAGGATAATAAAAACTATGATACGTCCCTGAGACCTCTCAAGACCAAAAAAATAATAAACAAAGCACAGCAACAATGGAAAAGTCGTGGCACTACATTTGGAAACAATGAACACGTGAACTGCGTCTTTTAAACAATCGGCAAGTGACGTCAGCGTAGCAGTTACAATAGAGGTAGCATCAAAGCTTCTCGCGGTGGCATCAAAGCTAATGACAAAAACAGCTGCACTTTTTGGGTGGCGCGCGCCGCGTCGTGTGAAGGCGCCCGCCAGCGTTGCATTTCGCTCCTTGATCTGCCCCTAATGTGTGGCAGTTCAAGTTCAAAGTACTTCTTGAAGATCAAAGGAAGATGTACAGAACGCGGAGCCAATTTCGAAGGGATTGCTCGGAAGAAGCCAAAAAAGGACAATGATATTATTCTGAACTGCAGATCAAACTTTTCAGACGATAGTAATCACCTGAAAAGAAGATAACTTCATGGCACGAGAAGGCAACAGGTAGGTGCTAAATTGGTTGATAACAGAATGCCTGCAGCTCTTTGGCGAAATGATGAAGCGAAAAATGTGTCTTTCGGAGACATGATTCCTCCAAATTTACCAAATGCTGATGTCTTGAGAAAGGCTAAAGAAGAGGAAAGGGACAAACGATTTGGTATAACAGCTAGTAAGCCTGTTGAAAACCTGCAAATCGCAAAACATACAACTCAACGGGATGAAATTCACGCAATCGGATTGGAACCATTCTTCTGTATATATTGGCTGAAAGATCAAAGTTAGTTGCACAAATATTGTCATCAAATCAATAGCAGTGTATACGATTCAGTAGATGCAACAGGTAGCGTTGCATTTCGAGTTATTTCACGATTTGGGGATCTGTCAAATAGGACTGACTGTGTGGAAATTAAGTCAAAGTACATATACCTGTTTCAGTACATGTGCATCCGCGAAGTAAACGTCACTAGTAAAGATCCAAATATCGTCAATCGATCATCAGTCAGTTGCCCAACTTATCAGATGATATCCTCTAGGCATGACGCTTCATTCTTGTCATTTTTCTTTCTGGAGATCTGGGGCTCCCAGACCAAAAATCATGGTAACTGATTTTGGTAAGGCTTTCTTGGTTGCCATTTCTAGAGCAATAGCCAATTGCTCAGACTTAACAGATTATTTGAATAGGTGTTATAGTCTTATTGTTTTGCATCAAAGAGTAATTCTACCCTCGTGTTGTTTGAGAGCAGCTTTAAACCATTTTACGGTCATGATTTCGAGGTGGAAATGCTCCTAAAGAGGTAAATCACAAGTCAAACAACTTTATCTTCCGAGTTTTGGCCCATATTTACATGATGACAGATTTTCGTGATATTGAAAATGCTTTGCGCTCACTTTTGATTGTTGCGTTGAGTGAACATCTTGGTATTGATGAGTGCGGTCAAGAATATTCATCAATGGAACATCAGCGCCACCTTGATAACATTATAAGAGGTGGTCCACGTCATTCATATATTGAAGAAGAAAAAGATGATAACAGGGAAACTGATGATGTTGAAAACAATGATGACTGTCTTTTGGAATCAATTTTGAACTCTAAGGAATCTACTGCAAACCTGTGGATTGATAGGGCAAAACCTACAATGAAGCTGAAGTCATCGCTAATCAGACTAAGGATGACAATCTCTTTAATGTGAACCCGTACAACATTCATAACGCTGCAGATATGATGAACACAGTGAACAACACCTTACCAAGTGAGACCCAACACGAAGATGGCAATTAGGCAGAGTTAAACAAAATTTTTAATATTGAATACAGATTTTCTCCTACTTCGAGCTCACTTGTTATGAATGCAGAGAACAACAGTCTCTCAGTCAAGAGTGATAGTGTGTGTTTTCAGCGCTCTTCAGGTTATAATTTACTGCCGAATTTGGACTCTAAAGAGATATTTCATTCCACAAAAGACTATTGAGAATCATACTTCACCAGGATGTCATTGAAATTTCATCCTCTGGTTCGAAAACAGAAGAAAACCGAGAGACATGTAACAATAAAATGGAGGAGAGTGCTATGCTGAAAAAGCTTCAAAATGAAATCATTCTCACATCGAGCATGCAAACTAAGAGCTAGAAAAACTACTTAGATGATTGCCCAAACTGGAATTCGACTAAGAAATTCATAGACATTAATTTGCCACTTTTCCCAAATCGGTCCTCAAGCAAATTCAAATCTGCTACCTACAACTTGAAGGGAACGTGCGATTTCGATTCTTTGATGACCTTATTCATTCTCAGTGATGATTTCAAAAGTACCATTCAAATGGTGATCCATCCATTTTTGGATCTGGCTTTGGATGTTTTGGACAAAAAAATTATATACTCCCAGCACTTTAAGCAGAGATTTGATATTTTATATGTGATACCATTCCTAAAAGAAGGAGTAATCTCTCTAAAAATATAGTCTCTGAATCCAGAGTCGAATGTTGGGGAATTATACGAGACAATAGTAAAAGATATCCCAATTTGCAACAAAAACATATCGTGTCTGACGTGCCTAAATTCACGCTATGTGAAACAACATTGTATTTCCGTTGATACGTATGTGCTTTTCAGACATTGTTATAATTTCATACAAGAGGCTGTAGATGCAACAAATCGAGGTCTAAACACTATCATAAAATGCAAGAAATGTAAAGGAGAAGCAGTCAAAGAAAAGAAATTCGGATGCTACTTGATGATGGATACTAGTATAAAAACTTGTCCACTAACTGATGATCAGTTTCCTCCGAATCAAAGGAAGACATTTGTGTTGCAAACGATCACAAAAGAAATCGTAGTCAACAATCAAGAGTAAACTCTCGTTGGTGCCATTCATTATAATAGCTTCATCAAACATTACACGGCATATGTCTTCGATGGAACCTACTGGAAGCAATACGATGACCTGTATAAAGATGTACAGAGTGTTTCAAAAGAAACCATAATTTCTCCACACCTGTTCATGTATGTCAAGACAGGAAAATTTTCAAATGGCATCTACAAGAACGACGAGACGAAACAAGTAGTTCCTACATAGGAACTTTGCTTTATAAGGTAAGCAATTGCTAAAAGTTGATATCTAAAAATTACAAATACAGCTCTTATGTTAATTCTTAGTATCTTTGTTTCTGGAACCTTAGCCCTCCTGTTTTAGTTACTAGAATAAGAGCATTTTATGCCCTGAATTTCACATTTATATTTTTTGTACTTATTTTTCTTAGTTGTTTCACACCTTATAAACTCTATGCTTCTTTACTACTGAATTCCCTACATATGTATTTCCTTCTAGGGTTCAGTCTGTCCTGAAGAAGAGCTGTTAAGGGGACCAGTATATCACGGCCTGTAGTTTTTACTGGTGCTTTGAAATTTAACACTGCAAGACTGTCAATATATTCAGGAACGAAACTTTTATCAAAGAATTGGTATACTGTTGTGGTCTTCAGTCCTGAGACTGGTTTGATGCAGCTCTCCATGCTACTCTATCCTGTGCAAGCTTCTTCATCTCCCAGTACCTACTGCAACCTACATCCTTCTGAATCTGCTTAGTGTATTCATCTCTTGGTCTCCCTCTACGATTTTTACCCTCCACGGTGCCCTCCAATGCTAAATTTGTGATCCCTTGATGCCTCAAAACATGTTCTACCAACCGATCCCTTCTTCTAGTCAAGTTGTGCCACAAACTTCTCTTCTCCCCAATCCTATTCAATACCTCCTCATTAGTTACGTGATCTACTATGAGCTATAGGTGAAAAAAAAATGTAAATCTGTGGAATTCATTGTGCAGTGAATATTGATGTTTTTCTTACATACTGAAATACACGTACTTGTTATTTTAGGTTCAATGTACTTACACACTATTCCAAATAAAAGATAAAAAACAAATTTTATTCTTTGAATTATTAACTTGTTGAAACAGCAAACCAGTAGTAATATTTACCAGTTTCATGTTTTGATTATTTAAATAAATGTATTTTAAGAGTCAATTTTTTATCCTAATAATTTAAGAACATAATATGACATTCTGCAGCTTAAAATATTTAATCCATTGTTGAATAATGTGGTTCTGTGTGTAGGCAAGCACTATATTATTATTCATCCATAGCTTTGTTTATGTAGCTTTAATAGTTGATAAGATACCGGTAACAGTATCTCTGTATGCAAACACGTTGATTACAGAAATTTGAAACTGAAGATTTCTATGTCATTTTCTTCTCAATGACGAAATTGCAAAACCATTCCTGCTCCACAATCTTGTTGATACCTTTCGCCTCCTTTTTATTTTCTTTAGTTTTACATCTTTTCTTTGTTATTCTGGCCTCCTTTTCATTGCTTTCAGCACCTATTTCAGTTTATGTGACATGTTGCCTGTCCGCCCATACCAGCACAATTTTCATGTTGTTCCTAGTTTTAATGCCTGTTCTGCTCATTGTTTTTAATCTTTTCTCCATCAGGCGGGCCGGAGTGGCCGAGCGGTTCTAGACGCTACAGTCTGGAACCGCGCGACCGCTCCGTTCGCAGGTTCGAATCCTGCCTCGGTTATGGGTGAGTGTGATGTCCTTAGGTTATTTGGGTTTAAGTAGTTCTAAGTTCTAGGGGACTGATGACCTCAGAAGTTAAGTCCCATAGTGCTCAGAGCCATTTGAACCATTTTTACTCCACCTTTAAAACATATTGCAACTGTTGAAACGCATTCTGATTTTGTTTTATGCCATGTACACATTTTTCCTGAACTTACGACAGTCGACAGGTTCTTTAAAGATATTACATAAACATGGTTCTACGGAAACTACGGCGCCCAAATTAAACAAAATGACATTTAAGCACGAGAGTGAGGAGGTGCTGTACATGAAGTGTATATTTTTAGAATCAGGACGTAAAACAGTAATTGTTTTGAGCTCTCATGACATCTAGGACCCACTAACAGCTAAAAATATGCCCAGGACCCTCATGGATGAAAGTTAGAAGGCAACATCACCAGAGGCTAGGATACATAAAAACATGTGCTGTGTGTAACGAATAAATTTGAAATTGTTATCGTTAATACTGTTGCAAACATTTGTTCTAGTTAGAAAGGAAGTGTGGAAGTTTGATGAGTTACACTACAGAGAGAGTCAAAAGTCTTTACAATGTATAGAAATGTAAGTATATTTAAACGAATATATTGTACAAAGGAACTAAGTAGTACGTTTAAATCCTAATTCAGTACAGGACTGGCTCTGAGCACTATGGGACTTAACTTCTGAGGTCATCAGTACCCTAGAACTTAGAACTACTTAAACCTAACTAACCTAAGGACATCACACACATCCATGCCCGAGGCAGGATTCAAACCTGCGACCGTAGCGGTCGCGCGCTTCCAGACTGTAGCGCCTACAACCGCTAGGGCACTCCGGCCGGCCTCAATACACGACTGATAGAGGTGTTATTATGTTGAAGGGATACAGTATTAACGTTAATAAGGAGTTCGCAATTTGTAAACAAGAACCTCGTTTATTTGGTCCTCACTAATCCGGATTTCCGGTTTATCCAGACTCATATTTTGTGTCCCTTGGTATTTTTCTCTTTTTTTCTTATAACACGAAGATATGTAGTCGGTGAGGTAAATAGGCTGCTTATCACTAGGCCGGCAATTTAGTTTAGCACTGAGTGATTAAGGAGCTCAGAGTGTGTGAATGACATTGTTTCTCAAGTGCCAACAGCACTCTACCACAGCTCATTGTACCTCTGGTGCGCTTCTCGACAGGTGTGCCACCATCTGGTTAGTGGCGCGTGTGAATGTATCTGCTCTCTCAGCCATCTGTTTGTTTTGCACTGAGGAGCCTTCTCTCCTGAATCATCTAAGCGTGCACATCCCACGCTTCCACCTACAGTTACTACAGTCAGTCTTAAGGTGCACCTGCATTTGTACAGTGCTGAACATTTAGACTTTTTGTATTTAGTAGAATATATATCCGGATTTTCGGTTATCCGGATTACTTCCGGTCCCACCTAGTCCGGATAAAAGAGCTTCTTGTGTACTGCACTGCACATTGTAACATTGTTTATGTCTCACATAATTCCAAAATAAAAGTGAGAATTTACGATCCGTCCTCATAGCTGTACTTCCAGCAGTACCTCATCTCCTGCGTTCCCAGTTTCGCAGAAGCTGACTTACGAAAATTGCAGAAGTAGCACTCCTGGAAGAAAGGATATTGTGACATTGTGACGATATTCCTTCGTTAGAGACCCGGTCCGACACACAGTTTTTATCTGCCAGTATGTTTCACATCGCCGCACACCCACTGCAGAGTGAACACACGATCTATTTCATAATCTATTGGCACCATAAAAATGTTATATGGGTTTTTAAAAGAACTCTTTCGGTGCTATCCAGAATTGTCAGCAAAAGGTTGTGCCAATTTATTATAATGTAGACCAAGTGGGTCTCTCGTAAATATTATCGCATTAACTGTTATCGCCACAAAAAATGTTATTACAGTTTTCGGTAGAACTCTTACGGTCCTATTAAGAAATGCCATCAGACCTTTTGTACGCATTTATTACTTTTACATGACAAAAGTGAGTCCCACATTATCTCATATAATATCATCGTCACAAAAAATGTTGTTATAGTTTTTGGTAGAACTCTGTGGGTGCTATTCAGAACTGTCATCAGAACTATTCTACGAATTTTGTTTTCGTAAAGAAAGTGAGTAGCAGATTAAAACAATTATCATATAAACTATTATCGCCACAAAAATGTTCGTATCATTTTCAATACAACTCTTCGGGTGCTATCCAGAAATGCAACAGAACTGTTATTGAAATTTATTTTTTCCAGACTGACAAATTATTTTTTACTATACCAAAATTTTGCCGAGTTATTGTTTTCTTCCCGAAATTCTGCAGAACTATTCGTTTTTTGAGCAGGGAAATCTAGAACTATTGCTTAAATATCAAGAACTACGAAAAAAATGTATATTTCTCGTAAAAGGGGTGTAAACTTCACGAAAATGCTCATAAGCATTCCTTATTAAATGCAGTTTCTACGTAAACAATTACCTGCACAGAATATGTTACTAGTATTTTCGATAGAACTCTTACAATGCTATCCAGAGCTGTCATCAGAACGTACGAATAGACATAATTTTTTGTTGAGTAAGTGAGCCCCACAATTTATCAATTATCTTACAAACTATTATAAGCACAAAAAATGTTATTATGATTATCGATAAAAGTGTTGGGGTGTTATCCAGAACTGTTCATCAAACCTGTTGTACGAATTTATTTTTTTCTGTGGAGACAGTGGGTCTAACATCAAAGCAGTTACCGTATAAACTATCATCGCCACGGAAAGATATTATTAGGATTTTCGATATAGCTCTTGGTGTTCTGTTCAGAACTGTTGTACGAATTTACTTTTTACGAAAATTGATAGAAAATGTTTTCGATACGAAAATTTTTTCGAGTATTGTTGTTTTCTTCGCTAAATTCTGCAGGATTATTCAAATTTTGTATAAAGAACTCTAAAACTATGGCATATCTATCAATAACTCTGAAAAATTATATATTTCTGAAAAAAGGGTGCCAGCTTCACAGTAGGAGCTCTTATGGAGTTCTTAATTAAGTTGCACAAAAAAATGCTACTAGGAGTTTCGATAGAACTCTTCACGTGGTGTCCAGAACTGTCATCAGAACTGTTGTACGAATATATTTATATTTTCTGTTGAGAAAGTGTGTCCCACATAAAATCAATTTATCTCATAAACTATTATCGCCATAGGAAAATGTTATTGGGATTTTCGATAGAGCTCTTGGGGTTCTGTTTAGAACTGTCCTCAGAGCTGTTGTACGAGTTTAATTTTTGCGAAAATTGACGAAGAATGTTTTCGATACGAACATTTTTTCGAGTATTGTTGTTTTCTTCGCTAAATTCGGCAGAACTATTGAAATTTTGTACAAGAACTGTAGAACTATGGCATATCTATCAAGAACTCTGAAAAATATATACATATCTGAAAAAAAGGGTGCCAACTTCACAGCAAGTGAAAAGACTTTCTGCTTAAATTGCAATTATCTCGTAACTATTAGCTGCACAAAAAAATGTTACTTAGATTTTCGATAGCACTCTTAGAGATCTGTTCAGAACTGTGCTCAGAACTGTTGTACTTATTTAAATTTTGCGGAAATTGACAAAGAATGTTTTCGATACGAAATTTTTTTCGAATATTGTTATTTTCTTCGTTAAATTCTGCAGAACTATTCAAATTTTGTACAAAGAACTCTAGAACTATGACACATCTATCAAGAACTATGAAAAAATGTATATTTCTCGTAAATGAGGTGCTAACTTCACACGACTGGGACCAGCCGCACAGTCCATGACTGCAGCCCCTTAAGACCGCTCGGCTAATCCCGCGCCGCAGGAGACAACGGGTTGCACTGCAGCAAACAAGAAACAGAGATGCTGTGACAATGCGCAGAGAATGACTGAATGACACAACAGCCAGGCAATAACAGGGAATAGTGTAAGAACTGAGTGTACACGTAGACTGGCATTGAAGAGATAAAATGGGTACAAACTGCAAGAGGAGACACAAAATTATTCTACTAGCAATATTCCAAGCGGCAGAGGAATCTCGGAAACAAACAAGCAAGAAAAACGAACTTAGAATTGCTTCAGAACTAACTTATAGACTACATGGTAAACATTCAAAGTACTACTATTCTAGTTAGATGAATAATTGCCTAAATAAATTTTGCTACAAGTACAAAAATAAGGTATTTGCAATAATAACGGCACATATTTTGCGCGAAGAATTGTAAAAATCACTGCACGTCACGAGACCTACTCCTCAGGAAGTTGGAAATAACATAGAGCAGACTTGACTATAACTAACAACGTAATCTCTTGTTGTGAAAAACAAACGTAATTAGCTGGTAAATCCGGCACTGCCCGCGTTTTCATTTTGCAATTTTCTATTAGAAACAAAATAAAAAAAAATTAACTGTCTTTAGTCACCTATCGAAAATATTTCAATTCCATGTACTCGTGAAAACACCTTTAAAATTATGAAACAGCCGTACAAAGAAATATGCATAATGTAAAAATGTATAAGTACAGTATCGAAATTAAGGAAAATGATCCCGAACAGTTGGGGCACGCTTCGGGCAGCTGAAGGTGTGTTTACAACGAAATTTTGTAAATATATCTATGACAATGCTTGTTCATGGCTCTATAAACAGCTGTCGTTTTCTCCTACAACCGTTTCGCAGTTGAAAGCTGTCAAAAGTACTACCATGCAGAGCTTCGCTTACGTTGACTGGACTGCAGGAATGTCTTAGTAGTAATGAAGATATGTATTAAGACTTCATGCACGATGAGGCATTTTTTCACGTAACTCAGTGTTTATGGCGTCATATCATTTGAACTATGTGTCGTACAATGATATGTTGGTGTAGGTAAATTTAGCGGCCTGTCAGGATACTGGCAGCGAAATACGTTGCGAATACTGTTAGTAACAAAAAAGTAATAAATTTAAACGTCATCAATGACGTGACAGTTTTTACGCATTTCATTCTTTATGAGGTTATTATCTCCTTATCTATATGTCATACAATGACATAATTTTGTACGTACGTACAGCACCCTATGTGGCTACTATCTGCAGAATAACTTGCGAATAGACTTCGTAGAAAGGAAGTAGCAAATTTAAACGTCATTCACGATGAGGTTGTTTTCCACGCATCTCAGTGTTTATAACGTCATATCGTCTGAACTATGGTAGATATGTGGGTCTTAACCCCACTGCGATTGTTGTCTGACAGTAAGGGATACCTGTATCAAGTTTGGTTGAAATCAGTCCAGTGGTTTACGAGGAGATGTGAAACAACTCTCTCTCTCTCTCTCTCTCTCTCTCTCTCTCTCTCTCTCACACACACACACACACATACATACATACATTTTTATAGTATATGTGGACAAGAACAGTAATAACGATGAAGGTAATGGCAGCTGGAAAAACATTTGTCACAAACAATCAATATCAAGCATCAGAATACATTCAGAAAACTACACACTTGGGTTAAATTGTCAAATGTGCAGTGATTGCCAAAGTATTGTACACAAAATGTAATACCTTCCGGAAGGTCTTTCGAACTATGTTCTGAGTTATAACGGCTTCTGTGGCGTAGAATGAACGCCGGTGTTGTGATAGGTCTGCACTGCTGTCTTCATACGCGCGTTGATACCAAGTCAAATAACAGCGAAAACTCTGTAACAAAATTATAAGCAGCAATATCTTAGTTGACATGTGAGTTATTATATTCAATTTTCAAATTGCTACGATCAGTAGAATGTACATATTTATTAAAAATGGAAAGGTATAAATGTTCGTGTATTACAGGCTGAATAAATTGCAGCAGGTTTTGAACGGCTCACGTTGGCCTTAAACCAGATGATACAGAGGATAATCTTATGGACCCTGATTGCGTTCTCAGACATACACAGCACTGCATAACCAGTAACATAAGGATTCGCCTCGAATCATTTCAGAATTAATCAATCAACTATTATGACCGTTCAGATTACAACTAGTAGTTGTTGTTTTTTCAATATTTAGTCTATTTATACTGTTTAGTTATCAATGAAAAACGGTCAAATACTGCACATTAACAGCGAATTGTCTCGACATTCTTCTAATAAAGCTGATTCATCAAAAAGTTAGTAAGAGAAAAGTGGATTAAGGTTTGTCTGAAGAAAGAAACTTAAAATTTACGTAACAACAAATATATATTTACGAATCTGTAGTACACCTAAGGTCCATTCCAATGAACGTGTATCCAAGTGCAACATTATTAGCTAAGTAACCGGAGTTGCCCGGTTACGTATTTATTTCAGTTCTATTCGTACATCTGCTCCTTCATCCTCTCTCTATTCATCTGCTCTGCCCTCCTCTCTGTCCACCTCCTTCTCTCCCCTTTCTCTGTACAGCGCATCTCCCCCCCCCCTCCCCCCCGCTCTCTGTCCATTCCCTACTGACCCCTCTTTTCTCTGTCCATCTGCTCCTGCCCCCTCAGTACCTCACATCCTACCTTCCACAGCTTAGTTCCTGGCGGAAAGACAGCTGTGACGACAAGTCGTTAGTCGTACATGGGTAGATCATATGGTTGAGCACTTTACTGCGAAAGGCAAAGGTCCCCAGTTCTAGTCTCGGCCCGGCAGATAGTTTTAATCTGCCACGAAGTTTCTGCTGCAGAGTGAAAAATTATTCCTGGTCACATCCCACGGGCTATGGCTAAGCCAAGTCTCTACAGCAGGGATTCCCAATCTTTTCAGCTGGCGGAGCCCTTCTTCAGTCGAAAATCCATGGCGGACCCCAAGTCAGTCAAAAGCACAGTAACTTTAAATTTCAGAGCGAAACCCATGGGAACTGAAAGCTTCTTAATGCAGGTGCCATGCTCCCAATGACCCCGCCCCACACGAAGTATCAATAGTCTTTGGTTTAGGGATAAACGAAAACAACTTGAAATTAACGATCCAACTTGATTCCCACTGTATTCAGACACTTACTAGTGGAGTTACTCCCTTTGTTGAAAATTACTTGGTAATTGAAATTTCTCACGCTGGAGCTGTCTTCCTCCAAGAGCAATCAACGTCACGTCTAAACTGTTCGCTGTTGACAAGCTGCCGCTTATGGTATGTTCACTTCCACTATTTGGCTACTGTTGTGAAAGGAGCATGCATATTTCGTAACAGTCGTTTGTGTGTGTGTGTGTGGTTTTTCGTGAAATCCGAAGAAAAATGTTCAGATGTATGTAAAGTCTTCATTTGGTCGTCCTCCTTCCTCATTCATTTCAACTGGAAACTTCCCTTGCTGTGAAGGCGATGGAGAAACTGCACCCTTCTTCAATGATCCTGACTTCAGCCACCGATCCATGTTGGAAGTAATAAACTGGTCAAAAATCTACTTATGAAATAAGTAGTGCACTGACAAAGCAAGTTTAACATTTAAGGATGCCTGGGGCGGCATACGTGCCAGCGAGTGCTGTGATTGGTCGACAAAGCAAGGTTTCAGCGCATCTGGAGCCGTGAGCCGGCGGACAAACGACCCCCGTATTGTTGCTAATCAGTTGATCAGAGAAGCCGCATTCTCCGGCACTAAACTGTGTATACGTTCTCACTTAGTAACCGCAAAGGTTGCTTGGGAATACGACCTGAACTAAAAGTACACATATTTTTCACACGAAAAAAAATAGTGATGAATTTTATTTTCACATTTTTATTCAATGATTTTACTCATTATTTTACACAATTTGGTGAAAGGTGGCCGCGGACCCCCTAGAAAGAGCCGGTGGACCCCTAAGGGGTCCGCGGACCACAGGTTGAGAAGCCCTGCTCTACAGTATCCTTTCTTCCAGAAGTGCTAGTCTCGCAAGACTCAAAGAATCGTGAGTTGTCTTTGTGTAATGGAGCTGGTTGAGCACTTACCCCAGAAAGGCAAAGGTTCCGAGTTCTAGTATTGGTCCGGCGCAGAGTTTTAACCTTCCAGTATATTTCAAAATTAAACGATTTAAAGCCATACATCATCCCTCACTCCTCAGCGAGACAGATTGCCGTATTGTAGGTGCAACCACAACGGAGGGGTATCTGTTGAGAGGCCAAACAAACGTGTGGTTCCTGAAGAGGGGCAGCAGACTTTTCGGTAGTTGCAGGGGCACAGTCTGGGCGATTGACTGATCTCGCCTTGTAACACTAACCAAAACGGCCTTGCTGTGCTGGTACTGCGAACGGCTGAAAGCAAGGGGAAACTACAGCCGTAATTTTTCCCGAGCGCATGCAGCTACACTGTATGGTTAAACGATGATGGCGTTCTTCTCTCTTTCTCCATGTAATATTGTGTTCCTTCACTTGGCCTTAAGTACACTACAACCCTTGTAATAATATAATTTAACAGGTCCTTATAAAAATTAAATCAAACCAGATCACTGACAAATGCTTGCAGAACTCTCCTTCTATTCTTGGTACACACGATCAACCATTTACATGCTTAAACACTTGCACAATTCGATCAACTATCAAGCTGATTGTAAAGTTCCGATGCTAGCGCAAATTTATCCTACTTCCTCTCAAGCGTACTTAGGCAGGCACGCTTGCGCAAGCGTGCTTCTGAAGCATGCAGTTACGTGTGAGGCCGCCTTGTGGTGATTAGTGAAAAACAAGCTTAGGCCAGAATATTAAAAGGTAATATCACTGGAAATAAATACGCTTTAGTAAATTATTCTTTAGGTTGGGGCGAAGTAACCCCCATTATGCAAACCCACCCCTCTGCGATGTGGTCCAGTCAGAAGAAGCTTTATACCATACAAAAAATTTTTAACTGAACTTACATTAGTATCTAATTATCATTGCCAGTACTGTTGCAGGTTGACAGACATCTGTCTTACATACACCTTGGGCTACGCTACATGTCACTCTGACAACATAAACCCTTTTTCAGCTTTCTCGTTCGTTACGTTTGCAAACTCACAAACAAACTGTTGCCTTTCAACCTAACTTAGGCCTCGGGCTACGCTACAGGTCAGACTGTCACCAGAGTCAGGTTTTCTGCTTTCTCATTCGTTGGCTTCGCCAGCTTACAACCAAATCGTTGTCTTCCAACCTAATCTGTGCTTTGTGCAGCTCTAAAGATCAGACAGTCACCACAAACAGATTTTTTGTTGGCCGTGCGGTTCTAGGTGCTTCAGTCCGGAACCTGCTACGGTCGCAGGTTTGAATCCTGCCTCGGGCATGGATGTGTGTGATGTCAAATGGCTCTGAGCACTATGGGACTTAACATCTATGGTCATCAGTCCCCTAGAACTTAGAACTACTTAAACCTAACTAACCTAAGGACAGCACACAACACCCAGCCATCACGAGGCAGAGAAAATCTCTGACCCCGCCGGGAATCGAACCCGGGAACCCGGGCGTGGGAAGCGAGAACGCTACCGCACGACCACGAGATGCGGGCGTGTGTGATGTCCTTAGGTTAGTTAGGTTTAAGTAGTTCTAAGTCTAGGGGACTGATGACCTAAGATGTTAAGTCCCATAGTGCTCGGAGCCATTTGAACCATCTCTCATCGCAACCATTATTCTCTATTGTGTACCGTGCATAAAACGTGAATGATTCGTACCAGTCCGTCACCAACTAAACATTCCATATTCCACAAGTAATTATTAGTAATGTTTCAGCACAAAAAGTACTATATACGCGAATAAGAGAAACGGCGAGACACTGTAATAGCAGAAACGGAAGAACAGGGCATCTACACAACGCATGTAATTCGTCTATCGTCGGAACAAAAATTCATCACTTTATACAAATTACTTGAGAGTAGACCTTCAGGTAACAAATTTTCGTAATTTACACAAACCCCGCAATAACTGCTTCAACATGAAAAACGCCACACTGCATACAAACATCGACAACAGAAACGCCAAAATGCAGCAGGAACAGAAAATTAATAAAGGCCGTTCAAGAACATTCCACATTGTATTATTAATATTTCACCATAGAAAGTGCTATATATACGAATAATAGAATCGACGATATACTGTAACAGAGACGGAAGAACCGGCCGACTACACAACGTATTTTATTTAATCGGAACAAAAATTCACTATTACATACAATTTACTTGCGATCAGACTTTCACGTGACAAGAAATCTTAAATAATGGGACGTTTACACAAGGCGAATAATTCTTGTGTGTCCGTCACCGTAAGTGAAACATCTTATTCTGATCTTTATTTACACCTTAAACATTGATATCTGACTAAAAACGTATGTGTAAAAATAACGGGATTCATTCATATTTCCTCATTTTGTGACTAACTAATTAGCTCTACATTAGCTTGCTTCCAACTGGCTGACACCAGTGATACAAGCACAGGTGTTGCCAACATGTGCACTATACCACGAACAAAGCAACGCGAGGGCTGCTCATACTAAAGTTTAGCCGATGTGTCTTCTAGTGTAAACGTACAGACGATCTTCTTCAACCTGCCCTTACAAAAACTAAAAAATTTAGATTTCCGACTGAGCGAGAGAGAATTATCTATTAATAATGTACGAACACGTCCGAGGTATTCGCTTATGTGCTTTTCGGCGTACTGACATCGACACATAATGTAGAGAAAGCATGGTAGGTTAGAGTATTTTGATTAGCATTAAACTATAGTCTAATCATTGCGAGAAAACCATTTCTACTGCATAGACTTACAGTTTACCACCTGAGAGTAAATGACCTGCCCAGTATATCAGGAAGCTGTTGAATCGCAAAACGTGTCACAGTTTACATTCGAAACTTAACGATAATGCGTTCCAGAGATTTACGTTATCGTGAATAACCTCTCTGACTTGACACCAAAATATACTTATGCTTTGAACAGCTGTGTGTTTATGGAACTATGATTTCTGCACAATTGTTGTTACTTCCCGGAAGGCATCTGTGGCCATCCACGCCACACTCCCTGTGTGGATCAACAGTGAGTAAAATTTTTATGTTTACATCTGTAGTCGACATATAATGCCACACAGCTTACTGCGCTTTAGGCAACAGACGTGCTGTAAGAACCCATGTTCATCGTATTATTGTCGTTAGTTTGATTTTTTTTGGCTCCGATCGAATGTTTTATAACGTTTTTAACACTTTGTTGACCGTCTGACGGAAAATGGCGATTGCGATCCTCAATATAAAAGAGTTGTTTCATAGCAAGAATCACGTGCAGTCTGTTAAATAATTTCTGATACGATTAAGAAGGAGCACAAAAGAAAACTTCATACGGGTTTCGACATCGACTTTTTCACCTGTTAGTGACTGTTAGTTGGCTATACAATTACTGACGCGACTGCTATGGAAAACCTTTGTTTAATATTTCCTAGAAGAAAAGTCTTATCATACTCCACATTTCTTCATTGATTACATAAGTTAGTATGGCAGAAGTACCGAAAAAAAAACGTGTGAAATTCTTATGCCAGTACAACCGCATGTCTGTGTTATCGCTTTTGTCTTCAAGTATCGAGAGTAGTGTCTATGCCGATAATTCCGCTATTTTTAGTAGAATTGAAGTTGGTGGTAACAAAATAAATTGTCGCAGCTGCTGTCAGGTTCGTTTTATATTTTTGCCGTTTGATCGTTACAAAAGTGACAAATGATCTACATGCATCTGTCAACTGCCTTTAAGTTTGCCCTTTCTTTCGCTGAACTATATGAGTATATTGTGTTTGATTTTATGTATCAGAAAACACAAAATTTATAGTATTTCCACAACCCTTGCAAAAAGCATCTCGTCGTGAGCGATTGACTTTGACATAGGCTACGTTCCCACATGAAGTACTTGTAATTCTAAGAAAAGAGGTAACGACCTCGGATGATGAAATCTGAGTCGGCATCTACAAAGAAACTGTAGGTAATTGTGAAAAGCGCATCGATATCTGCAGTTGAATGAAGTTTATGGAGAGACGTAATACTAAAGTCCTATTTTTCGATATATGGCATGAATCTGTGGCATCTGTACTCACAAGGGCATGGTCAGACTTGTCATGTCGAAACCTGTGTTGCTTTTTTTTTACCACTTTGAGTTAACATTGCAAGAAGTCTGTACGCAGAATTTTAGCTGCTGACATGACCTGGAAGTCTGTGAACAATTTTATGAAGCAAGACATTATTGTCGCATGGTTTCCGCGCTTATAACTGCCTCTTGTACAACCCTGACCTCTCTCGCTACTTTATACCAACGCCATCTAGGGACAAGGTGGCGTTAGTTTCGCGCCGCTCTCTTGCCACAGCAGTGAGAGAGCTGATTCCCCCAGTTAAAGCGATCGTATGATAATTAAACATTCGTTGACAAATATGGCTGATATGTTATCTACAATATTCTTTCCAAATAGCTATGAAATAGACACAAATAAATATATGGTTTAGAACACGTCCAAATTTTATTTCTTGCAATTACCGCAGAAATGCGAAATATTGATACAATGTTCAAAACATAGGTTTTACGTGTACCAAGAACATACAAGCAAAGACGACATATGACAGCCCTGCGAATCACAGACGTTGTTAGATGTTCGTAGACAAAATTGGGCTGGTGTTAGGAATGAATCAGGCCTAGTGTCAGTATATTTCGAGGAGTGCCACGCGTATTTAATCAAATTCTGAAACCGTGGGGAGGAAAATTGATACTGTATTACTGATTGCAGCTTGAGAATATTGTCACTGTGATAGACAGGAAATCGCAGTGATCTGCACACAATAATTTTCTCTGTTAGTTTTCTGTAAAATGCCTTCCACTGACGGAAAAATTCTCTGTCTAAAGGTTGAATTACGTTCGTCGTGCCGGGTGGAATCTGAAGTATCTCTCCTTTGTCAGGGTGGGCTCGAAATACAGCTTTTAATGAATCAGACCTTTTATGACCTGACCACGAATCTAGAAGGAGAAGAGATTTGTTCCCGCAGAACGGAAGAAAAGCATGACGCATAAAAAGTGTAACGTTTTCATTTCCCATTTTTCCAGACTTCGATGCGTCTACCACAAGATTGTTTGCGTAGAACATTGTTCTTTTGACACGTGGTCCAAAACGTCCAGTTGGTTCTTAAAGACACACATATAGTTTAGGCAGCAATGAGCCATCCAGACTAATGATGGGCATTATAGTGTATGAATGGGTGAGTGCAGTCGTGGACTGCGCAATCGCCTCAATATGTTTTTCCCCTTTGAATGACAGTGTTCTTTTCGCACGCATTTCTTTTTGAAAACCTGACTGATCTGCATTGTACACGTACGATTCACTAAAACTAGCGATCTTACTTTTTTGCATTCGTAAGAAAAGCTTCTATCATTTCGATTTTTGTCACTTCATTTTCCGACCTGTTTCTCGATACAAATTTTGTTATTTTTCTTGCCACAATTTTATGTGATCTTTTGAAGCGACTAATCCAACTTTGAGAAGCTGTAAATTCTTTAGCGCCTATCGCGTTGGCAATCTCTAACGCCCAATCACGCAAAGTTGTATCGCTGACACTAAATGACTGTTGCCTGGCATCGGTAAATAGCTCAAAAAGTCGCGCATTTATCTCCGTCGCAATTTCCAGTCGACTCTTACGTCGTCCAGCGACTTCCTTTTTCAATCTATACAATTCACGTTCAGAACGGACAAAGCGATAATTATTTTGAACGGTACTGACACGTAGGAGTTTCTTACCACTTTCGTTCAACCAATACGTCACCGCTTTTTCTTTGTCTGATAAGGTAATTGTAGTTGCTGGTGTTACTTTCGGAGATAATTGATGATGGTACGTGGCACTACCACTCGAAGAGTCTTCATGAGTGCAGCTTTCGTCGGTGTCTTCGCCGTCTGTAGATTCACAGTCTGCAATATCGAGTGTTCCAGTTGTTTCCAGCCACATGTCTGCGCCATTTACATGCTCGTCTATAAGTTTAACAACCATGTCGCACAACACACAGTCTTCACGAGTGTTTTCTGTTGATTGCTTCATTTGGCGTCTGTGGTATATATCCATGGCAAGCAGCAAAACATTTACAGGGTTCGCCATCACCTGTGAGGGGAGACTGAATGTTCACCGAAAGTGGCTTGCGGAGTATGGATGAACGTGTACAGAACATCTTTCACATCTCTAACCAGTTTCAGGACGGTATGTTTCGAAATACGTACCAGAAATTAAAAGGACGTGCATGCCACAGAAACGAATATTCGTTTCCCCTTTCCACCAAAACCGTGCAGCGATATTCCTCTTTAGTGAACGCTGCGATAAGACGGCCGCACTTCCCGACCATGCGCACAACGCTCGCGACTCGCCATTTCCAGGGGTGGCCAGCCGTCACTGCAAGCGCCAAGCAGGAAACAGCCATGTTCGTGATTTTTTTAGGTGGCTTTCCAGTTCATGTCAGCAGCTACAATTTTGCATACGGACCTTTTGCACAGTTAAATAACAGTGCTAAAAAAAGCAATACGTGTTTCAGCATGTCAAGTCTGACCATTCCCTTGTCAGATAATCCAGCCCATATTAGCTGAAGAAATCAGGGTTGCCACCTTTCGGGGTACAAGAATCGGGGCAACTGCTCGAAGGCTCGGCGGGGGCGGGGCTTTATGGACCATCAAGAGTAGGAAAATAGGTAAAAACGCGTTTATTCTTATGTCTTATTTTATTATTACTATTATTACGTAAATATATTTGTTTATTATTTTCCATGAATATTTTTTGTTACTACGAGTCGCTTTTAAAAATGTGGCGTCACTTTTGTAGGTATTAACAAATACCGAGCATGTTATGTCCATCTTATGTGAAATTTGCAACTCTGCTTTTATTAAGTCCACAGAGAAACGGTTACGGATATTTGTCCATTTCATGGTCATTAAAGAAAAGCCGTTCCTCATATGCATTTGAAGGCGGTACGGTCAATGCGCGAGATGCAATACCAAATAACATATTTAACTTATAATCTTTTGCGGTTTTAAATATATGTACCCATTTTTTCTCTACACTATGATTTTGATAGATATGAGTCAATATTTCCTTTAAAACACTGTAGTCTTCAAATAGTTCATCGTTTGAAAACCCTTCATTTGAATCGATTCCTAAAACAGAAGCAGCATCACAAAGTTCTATAAACGTCAGCACACCAGTGGGTGACAGTGTTCCAGTTTTTTAAATGGATTTCATTCATTAAAAGCCGGCCGTTGTGGCCGAGCGGTTCTACGCGCTTCAGTCCGCAATCGCGCTGCTGCTACGCTCGCAAGTTCGAATCCTGCCTCGGGCATGGATGTGTGTGTGTGATGTCCTTAGGTTAGTTAGGTTTAAGTAGTTCTAAATCTAGGGGACTGATGACCTCCGATGTTAAGTCCCATAGTGGTCAGAGGCATTTGAACCATTCATTAAAATAAACGTGGTTGTGGAGATAAATAAGCGCATTTTGATAAAATAATTTAAAATCTAAAATATATGTTTCATAAGCTTTCTCATCAGCTCGGTTTCGTGTAAAAAAAATTTCATCAATTCTTGTCTGCACACTTTCTTCCAAATTTTCTAAATTCCTATGTAATTGGGTCGAAGAGGTTGTCGTGTCCTGCAACGTCTAACTAGCTTTTTCAAACACAGTGCATCCATTGGCACAAAAATGTGAGCATAAAGTCGTATTAAACATATGCGATTCCACGCCGCTTTCATTCTCTGTTCTAATGGATAACAATGTCTTCGCGGAAAATGAGAACTGAATGTAAATTTTGAAAACCATAGATTCCACATCGAGTTCCAATTGGTTCATAGCGTGTATGAATGTATTATTCAAAACATGAGCCAGACATACAGCTTTAAAAATATTTGGATTTGTACCGTTCAGCAGGGTAAGCACAGACTTATTTTTTTCCAAAATTAGCGTTCGTGTTAACTGCACTAAATGCCGAGACAGATGCGATATCCAAATCAAATTTTGAAAACTTAGCTGCAGTAGGTGTTTCACATCAATCTTCATGGGAAATATATTAAATACAAATGGGACACATTTTTCTGTTTCCTTTATTAGACGTATCTGTAGCGATACTGAAGTAAAATTTAGGACATGCGTCACGACAAGATTAAAGAGCTCTCCCTGCAATTTCTACAGCTTTGGCGCCGAGTACAGCTATGGCTGTGCTTTTAAACTTGGTTCTTTCACAGGATTTTGCAATAGTAGAATCGGGTAACATATGAGGAAGAAATTTCATGGCAAAATCCGTGGATGAGTGCGAAATAATATGTTTAACACAATGATATTTTTCCGTTAATTGATCCCGGGTTATCACATTAATTTCTGCTGAATTACATTTTGGAAAAATGTTGTCATTAACTTCGATGTGCTTCTCGAAACCTGTTTCTTTATATGTTCATTTCCATTTCATTTACGACATCTGTAAACGTCACTCAATTCACCGTGAGATATGGAAAAATCCTTATGCCAAATTTTGCATCTTGCGTAGAAAATTGAACAGCCTTTGGCTACCTATGAATTACTTCGTAACAATTCGTCACGAAATTTGCATAAATGCTTTATCTTATTTTGGGAGAACAGTGAGACATTTTTCCAATTTCTCCATCTTGGTTATCATAATTATTGTCACTTTCAGGATCACTCATTGTGGAAAATTGTTTTCTGAAAAGAGGGAAAAACATCATAGCATTCCACGTCAAGCCACACCATCAATTAAAATATACGGCAATCCTGGAAACCCAATTCCTAAAACCGTACTTAATCAATAAGAATAAAACGAAGCGCCAAAGAAACTGGTATAAGCGTGCGTATCCAAATACAGAGATATGTAAACAGGCAGAATACATCTAAATAAGACAAGTGTCTTGTGCAGTTGTTAGATCGGTTACTGCTACTACAATGCAGATTATCAAGATTTAAGTTAGTTTGAACGTACTGTTATAGTCGACGCACAAAGCGATGGGACACGGCATCTCCGAGGTAGCGATCATTTCACGAGTGTACCGTGAATATCTGGAATCCGGCAAAACATTAATTCTCCGACATCGCTCCGGCCGGAAAATGATCCTGCAAGAACGAAACCAACGACGACTGAAGAAAATCGTTCAACGTGACAGAGGTACAACCCTTCCGCAAATTGTTGCAGATTTCAGTGCTGGGCCATCGACAAATGTCACATGCGAATCATTCAACGAAACATCATCGATTCATCGATATGGGCTGTCGGAGCCGACTGGTGTATCTTTGGTGACTGCGCGACACAAAACTTTACGCCTCGCCTGGAGCCCTCAACACCGACATTGGACTGATGACGACTGCAAACATGTTGCCTGGTCGGACAAGCCTCGTTTCAAATTGAATCGAACGTATGGACGTGTACAGATATGGAGACAACCTCATGAATCATTGGACAGACTCCCAAGACATGAACATTTTTGAGCATGTCTGGGATGCCTTGCAGCATGGTGTACAGAAGCACGGATTTATGGACAGCCCTGCAGTACTCATGGTGCCAATTCCCTCCAGCACTACTTCAGACATAGTCAAGTCTATGCTGCGTCGTGTTGCGGCATTTCTGCGTGCTCGCGGGGTCCTACACAATATCAGGCAAGTGTACTAGTTTCTTTGGCTCTTCAGTGTAGATCAGTTAATTCATCAGTTCCTAGTATCGCGTTCGGTGAGGAAGATTTGTCATTTTATTACCTACTTGTAAATACAAATTACATATTACTATTATTTTAAAGTGCAAGGAGCGCAACATAGGAAGCAATTGAAAAGTTAACCATTTGCACTCCGTAAAGAGGACACAGGGCGGCATCGCGTGCGCTTGTTTAAATCGCCGATGCCTGGGCGGCAGGTGTGCCACAGAGAATTGCGCGGATCTCTTTGTGGAAACAATGAGGTCACTGACCAACAATTACGGTAGATATTAAAACAAAAAGTGCGCTTTCATTCGAATATCTTTAACCCTAGGATGAATGGTGCCGAAAACACACAAGAATGCATATGCAGGGCCTCCAAGACCGTGCCCTAATTTAAAATTTTCCTCTATTCATATAATCATTCTTTAGAGTTAAATTTATTTCTGTTAAATTTATTGTCACATTGAAAGATTCCTAAGATACAGTAACAGGATCTGGTGGGTCTGATTGACATTTTATTAATTTTTTTAAAAAAACTCTTAAGAGTGAATTTTTATTAGTTACATCCATTTACATTCAACATATACAAATAATTTTATTAATTCACTTATTAGTTTCAGTTTACATTTTATAATATTTATGACAACCAATTTCTTAAATTAAAACACACTCATTATTCACAATATTATGTATATAAGCAATATTTTGACAAAAAGTTATTATTCATTGTTCACATAAAATTGCATTTTTCTTAGTTTTCAACATGTGACAAACAAGAAGCACAAAGAACGCCACGATGTTCCTTACAAATGTTGGTTTTACACTTAATGCATGTCATAGCACTTTTCCTGTGTTTATTATATGGACAATAACTACATCTTCTTCTTTTTCCTGAAACAGGTAGTTGGTTCGGCAATATGACATCTTTTTGAACACCACATCTTTGGATGGCATCAACGATTTTCTTTGGAAGATTAGGGATCTGAATACGAAGTTCCATTAGTGGTCTTACCATTTCCTCTGTTAAATCTCTTAGGAACAAACGCCTTTTATCACTTCGTCCACTATGGTATGTCAGATGTTGGCCGGAAAATAAAATTTCACTGTTCATTGCTGCGACGTCCATCACATTCATCCATAATGCAAATGGCCATCTTCTTGTTTGTCTCTTGCAAGTGTAATAGCGAATTTTCTGGTCCATTTGATCTACTCTACCCTCCGTAGAGTTATAGAACTTTATTATATCTGGTTTCTTTTTTGCATGAGTTTCATCAATATTTCTTTCATGATGCATTGTGCTAATGAGTACTACAGACTTTTTCTTTTTGGGAACATAACTCACCATTGTAATGTCACCCCTAAACGCAAACAAAGAGGAATGAATCGCTCTTGAGGCATATGGTTTCATCTCATTAGGAATTTTTGGTTTATTTTGTTTGATTGTTCCCACCACTGTAATTTGCTTCTGAAGCATCTCTTCTGCCAGCTACACACTAGTAAAGAAGTAGTTAACAGTAATATTTTTTGATAATCCTTCAATGCTTTTAGCAAGATCTTTCACCACATTCTGTCCAAGATTTTTCTGAATAGGTTCATGGGGCTTCCTTCCTGTGTAAACAATTCCATCTAAAGCATATGCAGATGTAGCATCACATAACCAAAATATTTTTATGCCATACTTGGCTGGTTTAGAGGGCATATACTGGGTGAAGCTGCATCTTCCACGGAATGGGACTAGCTGTTCGTCAACTGTGAGCGAATCATTGGGAATCATTCCATTTCTACACTTGTCAAGAAATACTTCCCATACATAGCGATGAGCTGCAAGTTTGTCATCTTCAGATCGAGCTTCACGGGTATGCCTGTCATCAAATCTAATCATTCTTCTTATATCCTTGTTTCTATTTACTGACATGGTGGCCTTATATGTAGGATTTGCCTTTTCATCCAAGAATAATTCTCTAATAGGTACATCCCAACTCGTCTCAACACCAGAAAGCAGTGAAAGACCAAGAAAACCCTCCATTTCAGCAAGCGAAACGTTTTTCCACGTTTTACCACGTAAAGCAGCCACTCTTCTGCCTTCAATATTTGTGCAGTTGATGATTTCCTCTAGTATTTCCTTGGAGATAAAATAGTCCCAGGCATCCTTAGGTTTACAGGTTTTCAAACCATGGGCTGCACCAGGTGCCTTCTTTACGATATTATGGACAGGTGTAAGAAAAGTTGCAGGAGGATCTAATTTCCAAATCATTCCATTCCGACTAATGTATGTGTGGTCTTCTATATCTTTTTGTGGTGGTTCTTCATTTTCAGACTCTGATGAAGAAATATTATTGGAAGGACTGTCATCTGCCTCAATATTCACATCTGCAGGTTCATTGGCTGATTCTTCGCTACTTGCATCTTCAAAAATATTTCTTTCCTCTCATGAATCATCTTCTTCAAACCACTGAGCCACAAAACTTTGAAAATAGCTGCATTTGCACGTATTGACTCTCTTGCTTTGCGTGTCGAAGCCATAGCAAAAGCCGTGTCTCCCGAACAGCAGCTTCTGCAGCACTAAACGAGTCATACTCGTAACAATATGGGTTTTGCAGCAACAAACAAACTACAGTAACAATGAGGCTGACAAGAGCAGCACAGGATAAGAATACTATGCAATAATAAAACATTTGATAGCAAAAAGATCAATAATACACCGACATCACTAATATGTGAAAGTAGTGTGTATTATTTTTTAGTTATACTATTACTACTGCAGCTCTACTGCTGCTGTTGGCACTCCTGTTGGTGGAAATACCACTGCAGTTATTGTTGAATTAATAACTGCTCCCAAACAAATGTTGAAGACAATATAGGCTAAAGAACATCTATAAATGTGTGAGGGCTTCTGAAGCCCTGCTTATGCATTCACAGTGTATGGGTAAACGTATTGAATTATACAAAAAACTTAAAAAGGTATCTCGTTCAGACTTGATAGGAGAAATGTCACAGTGTTAGTGAAAGAGTACTGGAAAGCAGTTTGAAATTAAACAAAAAATTACAGAACTTTTTTTTAAAAAAATGAAGACATGCAAGGGCCTCAGAGGCCTTGTATATGCATCCTAGGGTTAAAGAAGCGTTACAGTAAAAACTTTTGACGGTGTGGTATTTTTAGAGTAGGAACTTTGCTAGCGCAAAAGTGTTGGAATCTCAAAAATACTTCACATCCGATTTTAAGGAAACCATTCAATATAAAAAACTGAAACTTTAAACATCTCACAGTCACATATATTAGCTTGATAACGAGCTGAGCATGTTTTCGTAATTCGTTACGTTTATTGTTTAGCGTTGAAATAAAGTAATCCATTGCATATGCTTACAGTGAATTTTTCATGTTGCTACAAGTTTACTTTTGGTTTACTTCAGGTCATACATTACTGGCTTTGAAATGTAGCTAGCATATCAAAGTTTTATTCAGAGCCTACAGTGAAGCGATATCTATTTTCATTCTCTGGTTATTGGTTTCTGTGTATGGCATAAGAGTAGCGGGCGGCTCATCCAGTTCTCAACTGCACATTGTATTGGTTTGAAATAATTCATTTGTTTATTTCAGAACTCACCTAAGTGACACTTTTAACAATATGGAGATTTTGATGGGATGTTACTATTCGGAGATTAGTACATCGTTTTTTTTTTTTGCAGAAACAACCTATGTTCCATATAAAGCTTGCTATTAGGCAGCTGTGTAAATAATGTGTTTATTTCAGAAAGAACCCAAGGACCGTCACTTAGCTTCTTTCTGCGGTATATTCATTCCTCCACTCATGACGAATGGTGGCCCTGTCAGAACTACGTGTTTCGTGACCCTTCTTTTGTGTTTACTGTGTCTGTTATTGTTATGGTAATAAACATGGAGTATTCGAGTGTGTGTGTGTTGTGGAAATATAGTTGCATTTAATGAATGTTAAGTAGTGTGCAGTTCTTAAACCATGTCTGGCAGTTCAGACGATGAGCCTAATCCTAAGCGTAGACGCGGAGTGAGACATGAAGAAAAATACAAGCGGAACGTAGTCCGGAATGCTAGAGCGCAAGGACTGAGGTACGTGGCCCACATAGGAAAAGAGATCGCCCAGAAATCCCCACCGAACATTACAAACCGTAAGTGTGGCTATAAATGTCTTTCAAAACTTACTGAAGAATCTATACAGGCACTCTGGAATAACTTTTTTTCTTTGGAGAGTAAAAAGACGCAAGTCAACTACCTTGCAAACAATGGTTGAGGTTATGCCAGTACAACGTAGACTAAAAACCCTAACGTAGAGGAACAAGGTCAAGGTGAGATTCAAGAAAACGCTAGCATGCCTATTGCTGAATTATCTAACAACAAAAATTACACTCTTATAAATACAATTTAAAACTGAATGGTGTTCTAACTCCAGTATGTAGAAATGTTTTCTTGCAAGTTACTGGCATTTCAAAGAACAGAATTGAGAGAATCAATAAATGTTCTGTCCTTAATAAAAGCCCAGTGGACAGGAGTGGGAAGTCAAGATGTGGAAACGCATTCATAAACAAATTGAGAAACGATGTGAAAGTAACCCATTGTGGAGGCAAACCATAAAAATACCCTGGTACTGAATGTACAATATGTTCATTCTACATAACCCTGATATACAAGACACAGTTAAGTGTAGTTTCTACTAGAAATACTTCAAAGAGAACTTCTCTATTCGTTTGGTCGGCCACAAGTTGACGTTTGCTCAACGTGTGAAAGATTATCTGTCAAACTGAAAGACAATGCTCTGAGTGAAGACGTAGCAGCTGAAATGATGTTGCATAACAGAATATCCAAAAAACGTTATTCAGCTATGAAAGAAGCGTCTCAGAACAAAGACAACGACACTATGGCATTGGCATTTGACTTTATGCAAAACCTGCCATTGCCTCTTTTACCTGTATTGGAGGTATTCTACATGAGACAGCTCTGGTTAAACGTTTTTTCAGTACATGACTTAAAAACTAATCGTTCGAAACAGTACGTGTGCCACGAGGGAAACGGCACAAAGGTCCAGATGAAGTCTGTTCTATGCTACTACATTGACACTGAAATTTCATCTAATGTCAAGCATCTCATATTGTTTTGTGATGAGCCAACGGGCCAAAATAAGAACCACACAGTTGTGCAATTCTTATTTAATCTCTGTGACAGAGGTCGGTTTGAGACGATTACGCATAACTTTCCAGTCCGTGGACACACTTTCTCGCCATGTGACAGGGATTTTGGAAGTATTAAACGGATCTTGAGGAAAGTGGACAGAATTTGTACTCCACATCAGTATTCTGAGTTCATGTTTAAGGCAAGTGCGTCCAGACGTTTTCCCGGTAATCTTACCTCGGACAGTGTTTGAAGTTTTAAACGTTGGTGGGCTATGTCTTACAAGAAAACTACAAACTCTGATGAAACATCAGGCAGGGATGTACCAAGAAAACGTAAGGAGTCATTCAAGGTATCTAGTTACAAACAGTTCCTGTACTCTAAAGATACTCAAGGAAAAGTTGTGGCGAAGGCGTTTATTGGAGAATTTTCATCTACTTTCACTCTATTGAAAACTGACAGCCCACCTGAACTACCTTCTGAGAAGGCTTATTATTTGGGAAAGGTACGTTGATTACAGTATTGTTATTAGTCTGATATAAAATTAGTGAGCAAGTAAAAACAATATTTTGTAGCATTACATACACTTACAGGGTTTTGCACGACGTAAT
Organism: Schistocerca nitens; assembly: GCF_023898315.1. Lineage (NCBI taxonomy): Eukaryota > Metazoa > Arthropoda > Insecta > Orthoptera > Acrididae > Schistocerca > Schistocerca nitens. The sequence continues at coordinate 405,631,367 of NC_064618.1, forward strand.
TTTTGGTTTTAGGTTCTAATCAACAAAAAGAAACTTGATGAACCGATAAAATTAATGGACTACACCGTTGGTTATGAAGAATTTTATGAACGCATCACTGAATGGCCAGGAACCGAGAAAGAAACTGTCGAGGACATCCCAGAGGCTGAATAAAGTCAGAATGGCGTTTACTGTAAAACGTTGTACTCGTATTTTGTGGTTCACTAATGTATACCTGTTACATTTTTATAAATAGAATGGTGTTACTTAATCTTTCATCTTAAAACATGCAAAGATTAATCAATTTACCGGTCTGTTTCTATATTAGTGCTACAGAAGTTAACAGGAAAAGTGGTTCATTTCTTAAACAACCTAAGTGCAGTATTTTAAAAAATTATTTATACCATAGTAAATTTCTTTAAAATCATTTCGTGTTTCGTACACATTTCTAGCACCTTAAAGTTTCATTCAAAAATGTAAGAAGGTGATCAGACTTCAAGACTACCTTCGTTTCACGTAAATTATAATACAGGGGAATTAATAACTACCAAAAATAACCGATATCGAAAATATCTGTAATAACTGGTACTGAAAAATTATAGCCCAGCTCTAGCGTATAAATACTTACCCTTTACTGTCGTTATATTGTTTATAGGTGTAGGACTGTAGGATATGTTGGCTGTACTCACACTGTGTACACTGCCATACTCAGTGTTGCCAACTCTCGTAAACGAAATACGCTAAATGTGTCTTTTTTTTTTAAAAAAAAAAGAGCTGAAAGAAATAGTGGTATATTTTTGTTCAGTTTTGTTTTTCAATAATTGTACTGCTTAGGTATTTAAGGAGGGAGGGCAGTATACAAAAATGCAGTAAGGCACATATTGTTAGGTAAAAATGAAATGATTGTGTGGCATTGTTGGCCGGGAGGCCCCATCCGGGGAAGTTCGGTCGCCGAGTGCAAGTCTTATTTCAGTCGAAATCACATTGGGCAATTTGCGCGCTGGTGATGAGGATGAAATGATGGTGAGGACAACACAACACCCATTCCATGAGCGGAGAAAATCTCCAACCCGGACGGGAATGGAACTCGGGACCGCTGCATGAGAGGCAGCACGTTACCATTTTTTTAAATCTCATTTTGTTCGTGATTCTTCGCTCTATTTGTTCGGGGTGGACGTCCCATGGCGCTTGTTCGAGTTCATCGTCGTTCCAATAACTCAGTTTTTTTATTACAGAGGGTGGCTAACCCTTTGACCGAAATCGCTGAGCTACCATGCCGGCTTACCACTCATTTACGCATGCGGATATATATCGTTGGGTAAATCCAACTGTATGAAGAACAAATTTAATTCAAATTTTATACAGCGACAAGCCAAAATGTAATCAACGCTGTGGTTTTCATGGACACTTTTACCTTGCAATCAAGTTCTTGAAAAATAGTTGACTCAGATTTACTCAAATCAGGTATGTAATTCAGTTTAAAACAACATCAGGAAATAACTGTTCCACAAGATTTTGAATCGCATATCAAATGCGTGTACTACATTTCATTTTAATGACTTTAATGGCTGTAGGGAGAATGTAGAGATATTGAGAAACGTTAAGCTTCCGGAAAAAAAGAAAAAAAAGAAAAAAAAATTAGAGCCATGCCTTGTGCATCTCTTTAGAGAAATGATTTCTGGGTGCACTTCTACTCTGACGCCAGATATAACAATTTGAGATTTTATTTCTATGATATGCAAATACAATAACAGTTCATTTTGAAAACCTTGATATTTTGAAGCAAAAATGTATTTAAATAAACGTCTTTATGTCAGTTTCTAACACATAACTTTCTTTTTCTCACAACAGAAATATAAATAATGGTTCTGCTTGCTACACATGGGACAAACTTCACAATATGTTCAGTTGCTGGCACATTGCTTATTGCACTGGGAAGCGTATGACTTGTGATTCATTCCGCATAAATCTAAAGTTTTCTTTGCTTAGATCAGCTACGCTCATTATTGTGATGTTGCCATACTTTGGTGATGACACCTATGCTACAACAGTGTTTCCAGTAAGTGTCTTAACTGTTTATATTTCGCCGTAGTTATGTTTTCGTCTCGCTAACGTGCCTGAAACACACACCAACACAGTTCTAATTTGCTTAATTGTGTTTTTTAATTCAATCTAACAGTACATTTTCATGAGATATTGAAGCGTGTTTAGAACTCTTAGTTCAATTCAAATAATTTTCCTTTCGTCAACATGGATTAAAATGCTTTCCTAGAGTACAAAAAGCTTGAAAAGAAGGCAGTGGTACTAAAAAGAAGCCAAAGTTAGCTCTAAAGAAGCTGATTTGGCAACATTGGCCGTATTATGAGAGCTTTTGAAGCAATCTGCGGGCCTATGGGGTATCGTCTCAGTTGTGCGACTGGATTCGTGATTTCCTGTCAGGAAGGTCGCAGTTCGTAGTAATAGACGGCAAATCATCGAGTAAAACTGAAGTGATATCAGGTGTTCCCCAGGGAAGCGTCCTGGGACCTCTGCTGTTCCTGATCTATATAAATGACCTGGGTGACAATCTGAGCAGTTCTCTTAGGTTGTTCGCAGATGATGCTGTAATTTACCGTCTAGTAAGGTCATCCGAAGACCAGTATCAGTTGCAAAGCGATTTAGAAAAGATTGCTGTATGGTGTGGCAGGTGGCAGTTGACGCTAAATAACGAAAAGTGTGAGGTGGTCCACATGAGTTCCAAAAGAAATCCATTGGAATTCGATTACTCGATAAATAGTACAATTCTCAAGGCTGTAAATTCAACTAAGTACCTGGGTGTTAAAATTACGAACTACTTCAGTTGGAAGGACCACATAGATAATATTGTGGGGAAGGCGAGCCAAAGGTTGCGTTTCATTGGCAGGACACTTAGAAGATGCAACAAGCCCACTAAAGAGACAGCTTACACTACACTCGTTCGTCCTCTGTTAGAATATTGCTGCGCGGTGTGGGATCCTTACCAGGTGGGATTGACGGTGGACATCGAAAGGGTGCAAAAAAGGGCAGCTCGTTTTGTATTATCACGTAGTAGGGGAGAGAGTGTGGCAGATATGATACGCGAATTGGGATGGAAGTCATTACAGCAAAGACGTTTTTCATCGCGGCGAGATCTATTTACGAAATTTCAGTCACCAACTTTCTCTTCCGAATGCGAAAATATTTTGTTGAGTCCAACCTACACAGGTAGGAATGATCATCAAAATAAAATAAGAGAAATCAGAGCTCGAACAGAAAGGTTTAGGTGTTCGTTTTTCCCGCGCGCTGTTCGGGAGTGGACTGGTAGAGAGATAGTATGATTGTGGTTCGACGAACCCTCTGACAAGCACTTAAATGTGAATTGCAGAGTAGTCATGTAGATGTAGAAGTATGTGTTCTTAATTTTTCTGTATGGGAGACTGGGGGTTGTTGATGCCGACGCTCAAAACCACGTGGTCCCTAATAAGTGGTTGGTGGCTTGCGAATTCTCTTCCCTGTTGAACTTCGTTTTGTCCTTAATGTTACTGTGTAATCTGAGAAACAGTGCAGGAGGAGAACAACGTTTAATGTTCTTTAACGATTGTTCGAAGATCATTGGTGGCTGGGTTATCGTAATATGGGCTAAAGTTTTTGTGATACTTTCTGGTACGAGTCAGCCACATGGAAGACCCGTTCGATAAGTTCATCATTCAACTTATTCTTACTTACAATGTTTTTCATGCTGCCTGTTTATTTTCTTCTCTGAAACTGATACGCTTCTGCATGAACAAAAAAAATCTCATTTGTAATAATCCTCTTCTTTGGTCATCAGTAACGTGGTCCTTGCGACGCACTCGATACAGCTACACTTTCGCCAAAGGAACTTTTAACTGGTGAACTGCACTGCTATATTAACTCTTTCATGGTTGATGGGATACATGTGTCGTGCCAAAGTAATGTGCCGTTTTGAAGGTTGGGACATCTGATATCTCTTATCTGTCTAGCGCTAGCATGTAGAGAAATCTTTCGGAATTTGGTGAAAAATATATCCATGGGGTAGATATATAGAAAGCTGTGAGCGATAAAATTGTGCGGCGTATGTTTTTAGAGTGTGCGTTTCACGAAAATCAGATCAGGTCACCATCTTCTCCATTCGAAGAATATCTGAAGTAAATAATTGTGTTTTCTTATAAATCAGAGACATTTTTTAAAACATTACTACACACCTCAGTAATTCTGCTGGTTTTTACACATTTTGAATGTAATGGTACATATGTGCCCCAGAAAACTTTGCGTAATGTAGAAAATAATGGTGTGTGGTACATCAAAGCCGTCTTGAACCGTTATGTTGAAAACTAGTGTAGGATATTTAACGTGTTTCATTGCCAGGAGAATAAATGTGTTTTGGTAGTGATTTGTTATACTTTTAGACAATGCTCGCTGTTCTCGCTCTAACCCAAGAGATAAAGTTAAGAGCACCTTCAAGCCAAGACAACATATGAGGACGGGTAAAAGAACGCCGACGGCACTGGATTTGAATTCTGGGACCTAATGCGACGGTATGAAGCCAAATACAGACTGAATAATCACGCTTCTATCACGACTACTGGCGTTATTGTCATCAAAGTATGCCCTCTTATTAACAGATATGCATCTCATAACTGTCTGACTCTAAAAAAAGTGCCAAGACTTTGCTTAAAATTCCGAGCAACGGCCACTAAAACCACCCAACAGCCCATTTGATCGTAACCGGCACGTGCTAGCCGGCTGGCAAGTGACATCACATGCATTTTACTGGATGAAGTTATATACTAATATAGTAAGCAATGAAGAATCGGACGCTCTTCCGAGGAGAGTAGTTTACGACGGCAGAGAACAACATTAAATAGCGTTGGCGAGATAACGTACACTGTTAGGAGAAAGTGAAGAGCCTCGCCGGCGACAACGGGAAGATGCAGTGCTGTTATAACTTCGACGATATCAATGAGACACTCTTTCCGTGGACTCAACTAAGGTCAGGAATTCCTTCTTTTCATAACCTGCATGACTTTTAATCGCGGTCGACTCATTGCGATTCCATGGGATCAATATGATACTGCCACTTTTGAACGACTGCAGCCAAGAGGAAGACATAAATCACATTTCTCTGCTTGCAATACTGGCGGAACACGGGAACGGAGTTACTAAGGAACATCAATCGCCTCAAACATCAGTTATCGATCTCTGTCCCTGCATTGTTAGCGTGACAGATATTTTCATTCAGAGAACACAATACAACTTCCTAGACGAAGCGAATTTAGTATGCAAAAAAGTCTATTAAATATAAAGATATGGTTTTAATGTTGTAATCTGATTTTGATCACATTCGCAATATTGGTAAGCTAATTCCTAACCTATTGTAACTATGTATCTACCTGTTATACAGGTTGTGCCAGGAGGAATGTCAGTATTGAGGTAGATGGCAAGAACGACCATTCGAAGCGAGAAACTCTAGCAAACATAGTCTCTAAAATGCGAATCGTGGAAGTATGAGCTGTCCTTTATCTTCGATACTGTGAAACAAATCACTTCTACTGCAAGCTCTCTGCTTTCCATATTTTGAGAGGCGCTAGTATGGGCCAAAACAAGAAATAAATACCCAGTAAACATAGGCTGTAAAGTGTATACCTGAAGAGCTACAAGCACTTGCGCATCTCCGCTACTGAGAAAAGCAGCTCTTAAGCGCTTGGGTATGCACTTCAGAGCTCATGTTTACTTGACTTTGCTTCAAATGATCATTTCTGTCGTATCCCTGAATATTGACCGATTGACCGTTGCCCCTGGGACAATCTGTATATCTACTTAAGATAATTCCTCCAGATCTATTATGTTACTATACAGAGTGAGTCACTAACTACTGCCACCAAGAATAACTCCGAAAGTGTGATAGTAGCTGTAAAGTTCGTGGGACAAATGTTGCATGGGTCAACGGGGGCCATAATATGAGATAGTTTTTTGTTGCTAGGTGGGGTCGCGTCAGAGATACGAATGTCAACTTTTATTTTTTTCATTGGGATGCTATAGTTTGGTACTTATTTTCTGATAGCGGCTATCGAGACGAATCCAGTGATCTGTAACAGTAAGGTCTTTGAAAGACAACGAAGGTGAGTAAGGTGACATGAACGTCCATTTACAGAAGGTATTCGAAGTGATGACCATTGGTAGCAACGCAGCGCTGCAATCTTCTTATCATGGGTTGAGTGGTATTCCTTATCACTTCGGCACTTATCAAAGCACAAGCTCTGACAGTTCTCTCTCGTATATCGTGCAGATAGTAAATATTCGCCGAATACGGCGTATCCATCTAACGTGTCATTGATACGTAAAAAACAATTGGAAGGTTTCGAAATTTTGCACTAATAGGAGCGGTTAGACTAGTATTGTCGAATCAAGCGAATGTGAATGATGTATTCCTTCGAAGAACTAATCGGTATGCTCCTCATTTACGGAGAATGCCAACGAAATTCAGTGAGAGCTATAGACTTATACGCTGAAAGATACCCTCAACGTATTCACCCTACACGTTGTACAGTTACATATGTGTATGATAATTTGAGAATAACTGGATCTTTAACGCATCGGGAACATATTCGGCAAAGGAAAGTCACTAATGAGGAAACGGAAATTGATACTCTTGCCACTGTGGTTCGAGATCCTTGTGTTAGTTCGCGTCAAATCGCAAAGGAATCTGGCATGAGCCAGAGTAGTGTTGTTCGTGTTCTCTTCGCTATAAATATCAACCTTATCATACCAGTCTCCACCAAGAGTTAACTGGTACGGATTGTATGCGTCGCTTTGAATTCTGCCGATGGGCCCAGCTTCAGATTCAGAGGGATGACACATTTATTAATGTGTTTTCATTTACTTAAGAGGCTACATTCACGAACCATGGAAACGTTAATTTGCATAACATGCATTATTGGGCAACTGAAAATCCATGTCAGATGCGACAAGTTGCACACCAAAAACCGTGGTCGGGGAATGTATGGAGTGGGATTCTGGAGGACAGAATTATAGGCCCCTATTTCATCGAAGGAAATCTTAATGGTAGGAAGTACACCACATTCCTGCAAGAAATATTAACTCTGTTATTGGAAGAAATACCTTTAGGAACAAGGAACAGAATGTGGTATCAACACAATGGGTGTTCAGCATATTTTTCGCTGATGGCTAGAAATGAGTTGCAGAGATAATTCCCAAATCGTTGGATTGAATGCAGAGGAGATGTGTCGTGGCCGGCTCGTTTGCCAGACTTGACGCCTCAGAATTTTTTCTTGTGGGGATTCGTGAAAGACATTGTTTACAAAAACATTCCAACAATACCTGAAGATATTTGAGAGAGAATTGTCAGACCATGTGCTTCGATAAGTGCCAAAGTGATAAGGAGTACCACTCAATCCATAAGAAAAAGATCGCAGCTCTGCATTGATACCAATGGTCATCACTTCGAACACCTTCTGTAAATGGACGTTCATGCTAACATCCAACTAGTTCTTTAGAAGACCCTCGGCAGTATCAGCAAATAAAAGGAATCAGTATTAGAGTTGAAAGACATGAAAGTCGGAAATTCACACTAGAAATTAAGCAAATCAGCTTCCAAGCACGTTTCTTTGACCAGTATCTTCACCAGCTATTAACTCCGCGATCTGTGAAGCTACAGGGGATAATAATAATCAGTTGGGGTTAAATCACCGTGTACTATTTTAAATGCCATAATTCCCGGCCAGTTATCGCTACAACAAAGCTGCCGCCATGAACTCACACATGAGCCGATAAAAATTACTCTTTCGTCTACTAAACCCAGAATTTTCGATGGCACTCGGCCCACAGAATCTTCGTGCTTTCCTCCGCTACGGTTCATGGCAGACTGAAACATAAACTCCGTCCGAACAGGCATAGGAATGCCCAACAGTATGACCGATCGCTGTGTTATTATCAGCTGACTGGCATCATCGGATATGGAGGGACGTGGGGTCAACACACCTGTCTCCCACTTGTGGCCAGTGTTCATAACCTGGAATCGCCCACACTGGATCAAATAGCTCCTCCATTAGCATCACGAGGTTGAGTGTTTCCCGTAGGTCAGCAGCTCAGCAGCGCATGGTCACCCATCCAAGAGCCACCCAGTGTATCCACCGCCCACGGCCGTTGACCTCCGTAACAGACTGCTAACATAAAATATGAATCTACTTACAGAAACCGCAAACAATATAACGAAGAGTACATCGTACGAATATAGGCAACTTTCTTTCTTATTGCTTTCGCGCACCTAGGGAGAGAAAAATGTCCATCTAGATCAGGAGTCCCCAGACTTTTATCTCTGCGTGCCACTTGAGCTTTTTAGGAATTCGAATGTACTATTATAGTTTTTCACTTTTAAATTAACCTTGAGGCAGGGGTGGGTTAGGCAGGGAGGTGCGGAAGGTTATACTACGAGTGCTGCAGGGGTGAGGAAAGGTAACGGGGAATAATTTTCTCCATCTTGCTCAATGTTAACAACACATACGCGGTTTTTGCGTCTTGCCGATCAACTACTATGTACCGTAGAAATGTGACATACACGCAAGTAATAAGGTTTCGTGGAAGCACTTTTTTACCAAGTGGTTCGTGTTTACGTGTGGTATTTATTTGTAACAAAATATGAAATTAAATTAAGCCGGTTCTTACACAAATGTTCAATGAGTAACAGAGGAATGACGGATAAAATATTTATTAAACTTTTAAGATACAGATCATGTAAACCAGTTGTCCATGGGAGTAATAAACTGAACATGAAGTATAGTACATTAAAGTAAAGAAAAAGAATCAGTTCAAACTTTAACGGTAAATAAGACATCAAAATCAGTAAGCAGTCAGTCTGAAAATTAGTTTCTACGGAATGAACATCTGCATGCTTCAGTTGGGAGCATGTTGCAGTTTATCTTTAATCAGTAGTTCAAAGTCTGGCTCGATTGAGTTCGGCTTAACTCTAGTGTTCTTCAACGCTAAGCCTGTTTCTGTATTTATTTTTAATAGACTCCTGTTCCAGACTCACGATGCTGTTATGGCCAACAAAGCGAAAAAGAAGCATAGCCGTTCACTACTTAATGATCGCTGCAGTGCCACACGTTGGTACTCCGAGTAAGTTTGAACACTAGCGAAGCGATACGAAAGCTTTCGAATAACCACCTACGAGACCAGATCAAAATATCACTAGCGTCAAAACAAGATGAATCATTCCTGGCAAGGCAGTGACGACTAATGAAGAGAGGGGTGGGGAGGATAAAATCCGATCTTCCTGGTCCTGCGCAAAGGCCGAAACAAACATTCTGCGCTAAATCCATTTCCTTTAACATTATACAGATGCTACTTTTTTATCAATCCGTTTTCTTACTATCATCTTACTTTAAAAACGTAGTAACGTAAGAGGATAATTTCACTTTTGTAAGTACATATTTTGTTTACTTGTACACGTACCACCTGGTGCGTCATTGCCTACAGCCAGCGATACGCGTACCACCGTCTGGGAACCCCTGATCTAGATCCTTCTGCACATGACCTAATCTCTTTTATCTTGTACCCGTTATCCGTACGAGAGACCTAAGGTAGTGGATCTCTTTCACCTTGTTCCCATTATCCCTACGAGTGATCTAAGATTGTGGCAGCGTAAGTAAAGACGGGACAGAGGCAGCACATTTTTTCAAATTAACTTTCATCGATATATAAACACTTAAACTACAATAAATTTAGGCAAAACTGGTGGTTTGAACACTGTATATTGTTACTACATTTGTCGTATTACAAAAAAACTTTATAAAAATGGACATTTGTATGATGTACACTGGCTTGTAAATTTCAAGACAATATTTTTTAAGTGTCGAACAAGATGCCGCAGAAGGGAGGGACAGATGGTCAGTTGCAAAAGACACAGAAAATGACGTTCACTTTTATATTTGATTTTCAATTTTATTTTTAAATAGTTCAGAGAACACATGTTCTCATAGACAGAGCATGATTCATGAAGCCATCTAGAACATCCTACACACTGAATCCAAATAGAGTTAGACCACGTTTCTTGATAACGTTCAAGGCACTCTACAAACACGTTTTCTTCAAAATTTAATTTATCGGAGTAACTATTGTGTAGGGAAATAATAACTTATTCTTCTGAAATTGGGTCTTCAGTTCCGATTCTTTGGTGGTTTTTTACCCTGGTTTTGGAGATTTGATTCCTTATAGCTGCTACATTTTTTCCTTCTTTCCTTCAGTGATTTTTTTCTTTTCGTTGTTATAAACTCGTCGCACGTTAGGTTCATTCCTGACTGTTTTCTTTTCGATTTGCTTTTCTATGCGATAGTGCAGGAACATGTGAAATCCGTTCCGGCAATTTTGATGGAGTTTCTCTACGAGGAGTCACACAGCTGTCATTCACACTGCAATTACCTTATATGAGTTGATCGACCAATAGCCGTATTTGTGAATTGTTTGCCAGTAGAAGGATGTCCTGTTGACAAATTTGTTTTAGGCGTTGATGTTGAAGGCAGTCACTAGAGACATCTTCAATATTTGCGAGTTCAGCCTCAGTAATATTAATGTCTGATATAAAGGCATAGATAGGAATTACTGCTCTATGAAGCTGAATAATTCAAGTAGTTCTAAATCCGGATCCTCCAATATGGACAGTTGCAGGACGAGTCCATGCTTTGAGAAGCATCATTTCAGACTGCTGTCCCGTAATTCTTCTGTCTTTGCTTGCATTAACTACAATCCATTAATGTCAAGCCTCTTTAAAGTAAGATTTTAGAGGCTTGAAAAATGATCGGTCTATTGACTGTAAAAAGTGTGCCGTATGACCAGGCAAACAAACTATCGACAGTTCACTTTCAGCAGATAGATCAAAAAGTGCGACAGAATTCATATGAGAGACATGACCATCTGGCAGAATCAGAACAGGGCCAGGTGCCTTTCTTGGAAGGAAATGGTTTTTGAACCTATCCATGAAGATATCTTTGTTGACAAAAGCGGATTATCTTCTCGTAACAACTACTGATCCTGGAGGCATGTTGTCTTCACCGTCTTGGTTTTTATTTATCCCTCTGTAAATGCAGTTGGTGGTGAGAAATCTCAGAGACATCTCTGCTTCCTTTTGCCGCCACAACCTTCCATGTCCCATGCTCATTGTAGAACTGTAGGCCAGTTTCGTCTACGTTGCAGATACTACCTTGTTTACCCAAAAGCCCGTTTTCTGTCAACGTTTTTGTCAATAAGTAATAAGAGTTGACTTCGTCTCTGGTTATTCCAATCGCACGGGCAACAGAAAGCCCTTGCGCTTTTCTGATGCTTAAGTCTGCATTGCGTTATAAAAATGATAGAAGCCAATCTTTGCCTGCACGTTTCTTTTCTTGATTGAATTTATTTTTCAATCCCATCTGATAAGCTAAACGAAAAGCTATTTTCCTGAGGTCTAATGATTTGGGAGCAATGCCAGACGCTTCTTTACATGGGCAACTAATTTCATTTCTGCATCTTGACCCAAGTACGATGATGGTTCACACCAGTTTGAAACTGCGCATAGCAAGCGTTCTCCTTAATCTTCGTTCTGGTATATTTTTCATTCGAACTGCTTTCCTTTTAGCGTTACCTTCCTCTTCGACTAGTCTACGACCTCTATTAAATCTTCTGCAGTTCATTTGCCTCTGTCTGTTGTTCGAATGTGTCTTCTCGCTATTTTTCTGTAAAACAAAATAGTATGGACTCCTGTTAACGTTGTAAACATCGCGGCATCTGTTCCACAGTAAGGTTACATTACCTGTCCGTTTCATAGCGACAGGTTCGTGTCTATTAGTACTTCATATTATAAAGGAATCATGGAAGATTTTCTTAACCTAGTTGGTCTCGAAATTATAATTTCTTAAATTTCTTCTCCTGAAGTACAAAAACTTGGGAGTAAACTGATTTAAGGAATTTCTTGGAAGTGCGGCGTCAATCCCGCCTCATCTGTCCCGCTTTTTTCTTAATCGCTGCACAGTCTTCATAGAATACAGGTTCTCTAAATTTACTCAACGAGGCTTTGCTAGTTCAGTAAACTTTCCAAATTCGTTGAATACTTCAGCCCTAATTTTGCTTGCGAAACCGGAGTTATTTAATATGGATCGTTTTTCCAAAAAGTTCCGGGACTGAATTTCATTCCTGGCGCACAAGTGACATCAGTGGTGTATGTACGGCGGCAGCTTGAACTAACAACTGAGAACAACAGATGTGCGCTGGATCAGTCAGCCTTGAGCAGGCAGCAGTGTTGCCAGGTCCTCCAAATTTTCAGAAGATCTCCCGATTTTTTTAATCACTCCAGAAAACACGAAATTTTCTGTAAATCTTTCGCAATTATCCGAGCTCTCTGAAATTTTGATTGAACCTTCCGAAGTTTTTCGATCTTTCATCGCTCGAAGTATACGCTGCTACATAACACATACCTGTCAATTCGATCACAACGTAACAAGCGTTAACAGTTACTACCTTTGCACAGTATTGTTTGAACGCAAGGCCATGAAAACTAACGCTGCCAAGCTGATGTATTGAAAGTTCTGGCGATTCAACAAAAGAGCATAAGTGCAAAAAAGCATGTACAAGGGATTAGGCAGTTCGTAACCGTTACCAGGTGACACCATAAGCTTGTGCAAAGTAGTGGAGTGCTGTGCTTGTTCAATTATGAGTTCTAAGTCGGATTCTGAATCTGTGGTGACAGCGCCCGAAAGGGTAAAATATGCTACGAAACATAATCCCCAACGGGAAGAAGAAACAGTGTTTACTGGTTGGGGCAGAAGCAGCAAGAAAGATCCCTATAATGCCTACTGCTGTGCCCGTAGTTGTGGTCTAAAAATTACGTCTGGTAAAAACGGTAAAGTATATGTCGTGAGTGGTAAGAAATAAGTGAGTAATTGTAGTGCCCAGCAAAGTTAACTTAAACTTACCCAGTGGCAACTGAAGATTTCGCGACACAGTTAAGGCCAGTGAAATTCGTCTTGTTAGTTTCGTTGCAAAGAATAATTTACCACTTCGGGTTATTGAACACTTACAGAAAATCATCTTTGCACAAGCTTATGGTGTCAGTTGGTATCAAAAATGGTTCAAATGGCTCTGAGCACTATGGGACTCAACTGCTGAGGTTATTAGTCCCCTAGAACTTAGAACTAGTTAAACCTAACTAACCTAAGGACATCACACACATCCATGCCCGAGGCAGGATTCGAACCTGCGACCGTAGCGGTCTCGCGGTTCCAGACTGCAGCGCCAGAACCGCGCGGCCACTTCGGCCGGCTCAGTTGGTATCAGTCACGAATTGCCCAGTCCCTTGTAAACGCTTTGTTGCACTTATATATCTTTGTTAATTCACAAGGTGCAAAACATATTCATTGTCGCAGAACAAAAGTAGCTGGAATTATAAATAACTTTACAGGCAAGGCAACTTTTGCGAAATTAATTGACACGCCTAAGACAAATAAATTTACCCTCGTTGTGATGAATCAACAGATAAGGAATAAATAAAACATTTGTGTTTGGCAGTACATTTCCAGTATAGCGCTAAAAGTATTGGTAAAATGAAAGAGTTTCAGAACTTTGTAAAAGTGAAATCGCACGAATAATTTCATCCCAGCCAGACATTCTGGCTCTCTTTATGTACGGTTGTATTCAGGCTTCTTGAGCAATATGATTTTCTCAAACTGTTTTTTATCGCTGCAGAAACTAAATGATAATACTACAAGACTCTTTCATAATTTTTTGGATTTTAGGTTGTCTATCTTCAACACATTTCAGATGCAATCTGAGTCTCATCAAATCCACACCAAGTATCGTGTGACGTTGAGGCAATATTGAAAATGGTGTTAGAAAATTATCTGGAATCGAATCCCTTGAAAAAAGTCCGTAATCCAAATCCCACTCAATTTAAATCTCTTAATGAACTGTATTTAGGAGCAAAGATTTAGTTGAACAGTGACAAAAATACAGATCTGACATGTGACCAATTGAAGAACTTTAAACTTCGATATATAGGCTTTTTCACTGAGAGTTCTCAAAAGATACTGAAACTGCTTTCTTTCAATGATAATGTTCTCAAAGATTTGGACGCTTTTGACCCAATTTGCTCTATAGTCAAGAGAATTTCGACTGTTTCCAATCTTGCATTAGAGTTGACATGTTTAATAAAAATGACATTCATGAAATTGACACTGAATCGAGGCTATTGAGAAATACAGAGGTAGGATCGAAGAGTACAGATCCCGCTGAATTCTGGAATGCTGTCCGTAAGCTGAATCGAGAATGGAACACCTATGTTCCCCTAGTTACCAGCCATGATGATGTTGCTGTTGTGCTTACCTCATTCGTCGGCTAGTATGGAAGAAATATTTTCGGCAATAAACAGAATGAGGTCCGAAGTGGGAAACAGACTTAGCACTAGAATGATAACAGGACTTTTACATCCCAAAAGGAATACGAGACTTAGGCCCTGTTAGACTTTTCTATTAGCACATAATTTCTACGCTTGATAACTAATGACAAGCACAAGAACTGCGGTGAGGAAGAAGAAGAAGCCTAGATTAGTGAGTGAAAATAAAATAACTTTCTCTTGGCGTTGCTGTTTGTTTATATTAACCCGTAACTGGTATGGTGGAGTCATGTGGATAGAAGTTTTTGTACAATTTTAATGTCTGTAATACTAGCGCTGCAGGTCTCAAATGGGAATGGTCCAATCCGATATGTCGAAAGCGGTCCTGAAACTTTTTATGCAGGGAGAGTGCTACGAAAGAAATGCACTGTAAAAATTTTAGCGCTAAGACGCCCTACAAGTATTTAAAACATAGTTTTACTTGCTCATTTTTTCCTCTCGAGAAACCACTTGTAACAGAGTTTAGTACACACAGCCTATCGCCCAAGCGCACGAATCAGCCGTGACAAGAGAGCATAGCGCTGCGTAGCGCAAAGCTACAGGCTGATACAACCTTACTTTCAGCACCTAAACCACACACAAAAGGGCACGTAGCAGTAATGTTTCGAATAACAGGCAGTTCATATCGACAGCTAAACTGCTGCAGATGTATTTTTTACAAAAGTGACTAGCAGAGGAGAATGAAGGTAATGTACGATGTTACATTTCAGACGACTTCCATCAATGGAACCTTAATCTGTTGATGAAATATTGATTACACATACATCAGTTTATAACAATTCCTGTAGTAAAGTTATCCTAATTCTTGTATCTTTTGTGACAGTACACCAATTTATCTTTCAGCTGGGGCCAAACTGCCCCTACCACACCGAGTATGAGATTTTTCTAACAAAATATTTTCTTCTCTCCTAGATTCAATGGCGTTACCTTCTCGTAATGACATAAAGTATCTGACCGTAAATTCGATGAAGGTGTACAGTGAATGCTTGATGAAGTAGAAAGTGAGTTCAGCTTCAATGATGACTCAAAATTATAGAAGCAAATATGACAGTGATTTAGTGTTAGGCGAGGAAGAGGAAAATGAAAATGAGGTGAGAAATGAAAAGGAGTTAGAAGCAACTAAGTGAAAAGACAGGAAAGCAAAAGTTTGATGTTTTAGTTGCAGCACGTCAAAATGCACTGACTGTTGAAATTTTTTTTATAGGAATTATGTATAAAATTTTGTTTCGTTTTGTTTACTTCGCAGTTGAAGTTTACAGTTTATGTTACTTCATTGCTAATTATCCTATTCTTATAACCCATTAATAATTTCTGACTCAACAATTTTGTGATAGTAAAAACCATACTAATTCATTGTACACAGAATTTTTGTTACTTTAAAGCATTTATTTCAGAAGAATTCTTTACAGTTCATTGTAAATCATGTTTTTAACTATGTTCACCATAAAATGTTAATAACTATTAAGATTAAATTGATTAAAAGAGATGATCAAGAAAATAAATAAATCTCATATATATATATATATATATATATATATATATATATATATATATATATATATATATATATATATTTTATAAGGTGGTCCATTGATAGTGACCAGGTTAGCTATCTCACGAAATTAGTATCAAACGAAGAAATAAGAAAAACAAATCTGTTCAAGCGTGACAGGGGAAAATGGGTGGCACTATGGAAGGCCCACTATATGGCGCTGCCATAGGTCAAACTGATAGCAACAGCATTTTTTAAAATTTTTTATTGCATGTTCGTATAATAGGTAAATACATATGAATGTTTGATTTGGAACATTCGTTTCGCTTTGTGATGGATGGTGTGTAGGTATATGGTGAAAGACCCCCAGGATACCCTAAAGTTAAAATTTTGTTAAAAATAAAAAAATGAAACACCGATCGACCATGAGCGTCGGCAAGGACGTTAATTATGAATGCGCGGTATAGGTGCAGACAAATGAAAAAAACTATTATTATTTTTCTTTATACATGATTTTGTTTCTCACTCTCTGGTATTAGAAGTTTCTGTTAAGAAGTGCAGCTCGGAGTATGACGGGCTACGAGTGTTTCGTATCTTGTATGTTACGAAATAAGAGAAGATTGATATCAATATCAAGTATTGTTTAATGAAGTGAAGTGGAACCAAGTAAAGGGGATTTTCTTATTTTTGACATTCACTGGTGTCCTTGAAGTCCGCTGCCTGCATCTACAATTAAAATGTAAGAGAGGAAGTCCGAATAACCAAATGTCGTACAAGCACAACATTTCTAATAATGAAATTGTAATATACTCTTGCATTAATTTTTCTTCCCATCATATATGTATTATTATATTTATTTATTTATTACAACACAACTGGCCACTTGAGTGCCAGGACTTCAGGGCAACGGCTGTGAGTAGCGTTTGGTAACTATTTTTGTAGTAAGAAATTTCTTTGACATTGTTATGAGTCGTAAAAACTAATTGTCGGTATTTTATGTTTACATGAATCACAATGGGGAGCAAGTAAAGCAAAAAGGCAAAAATTGAGGAGAAAATTTTGGAAAGGAATAAGAACTGGACACAGGTTACGTAACATTTTCCATAGCAAGTTATTTTGTTCGGCGCAGCAAAGGTAGGGTGGTTATGCAAGTTGTTTGCATGGTTGCGCTTGGTAGCGCCTCTTTTGATGTAAATAGAAACATTTTTATCATTACTCTCTTCCTTGAATTTTTTGTGGTAAATTTACAAGAATTTTTCAATGTGATACGAGTTATCAGTAGAACATACAGAACTGCGACCAATAGCTTGCGCATCATAATAGACGTAAAGCAGGCTTTGATATCGCATAAATTACAATTATCAAGTGTAATAATTAGCATATGAAATTTTAACAGTTTCGTGAAATTTTTGTTTTTGCATGTCCATGCAACATGGCCGAAAAATATATTACTTATGAATACATTATGGGAGTAGGAGTGATCAATGAGTTACAGATATTTACTATTAAAAACAGTCTTTATCAAGATTTATTTATTAAGGTGACCGGTTTCGACCACTACTGTGGTCATCTTCAGACCATTGAGTAGGAACCTCTTTCTGCTGGAGATTCACTATTCAGTATTCACTGATTCTCCAGCAGAAAGAGGTTCCTACTCAGTGGTCTGAAGATGACCACAGTAGTGGTCGAAACCGGTCACCTTAATAAATAAATCGTGATCAAGACTGTTTTTAGTAGTAAATAAAGGAAAATATATGTCTATTGTTGATAGCAACAGCGAAAACGCAATTAGCCAAATGGCATAGAATTGCGCGATCGAACAATTGAAGTTCAGGCGACATGCATGCCTACTGCAGAAAGTTCAAGTAGATCAGAGATGAGTGTCTAAGGGGTGACAAATGATAGCGATGCTCCACAGCAGAATAACCTTGACGACAGAAAGTTTACAATAACGAGACAATGTCAAATGTCACGCATCTCCCAGAAACATACCGTTCATGAATGAAGCACTAGAGAGCGATTCCAATATGAATCGTGACAACACGTTGCAAACACCACTTGGTCACAATACAGACATTAACTTGGAAAGTACAGCTGACAGCAACCACAGGAGTACAACTGACGCACTGCTATGGCTGTTACTATCTAGCATAAACACGAAATTAGATAAAATTTCAGAGATATGAAACAAGATATGAATACCAAAATTGATAATTTGTCACAGAATCTGAACACCGTCACACAAAAAATGAACACGGTAAAACAGCAACAAAACGCTGTTACACAAGATGTAACTACAATGAAACAAGAACAAAAACAAGTATTCAAGGATTTGCAAGACACAGTCTCATAGACATTCAATGACCTAGCGAAAAATTTTCGCACTGAAATCGACGCAAAATTAAATGATATTAAAAAGCAAATAAAGCATAAAGTACTTTCTGAAGTTAATAGTAGCGTTACGGAGTTAAAACAGAAGGTAGATTCTTTTAACGATCATCATGATCTAGTAGAGCAACAGATAAAGAAAATCGCAGACGCAAACACAAATATTGAAGCCACACAAAACCAGTTGTGCTCGACAGTAAAAAAAGGTAACCGCTGTCGTTACCAAACTAAATGAAGACTATGAAGGTGTACCTCTAGCTGTAGAAAAGCTTACTTTAAAGGTAGCAACATTAGAAGTTGACTCAGCAAGTGCTAAGAAGGAGAGAGAGAGGATCAATGAAAATGTGACATCATTAGTCAAGGTGAAGCAGATACGTTAGATACAGGTAGTACCATTCCAGAGAAGATAGTAATCGATTGTAAGTTATACAAAGATGTAGTAAAAAGGATTTCAGAAAAAAGAAAATTAAATAGTGAACAAGGTAAACATCAATCTACAAGCCGCAGTAGATAGGATCAGCAATCTTCTAGAAGAAAATATTACAGGATCTCGAAACATGTATTTAAATAATGCAAGGCTACAGTGAACAAACCACAATCCGTCGGTATTTGTCCACAAATTGTTACGAGTCCCACAGCAGGTACCAGTGACAGTTGTCGAGTGCAAAATGTAAGCATACCCACAACTCCAATACCTGAGCAATTACCAACCGGAATTACCGGTAACTACAATAGCCACATAAACACGACCGAAAATGCCACGTATCTATCAACTATTTTTGCAGACGAAGATTTGCTGAGACATCGACAGTTTCTACATTCACTACCGAAGGCAAAAGAATGAATCCAGTAGTATTCACTACCGAAGGCAAAACAATGACTCCAGTAGTATTTGTCAGTGTTTTTCGTCATGTTTTCCCACGCAACTGGACGGAAGCACAGAAAATCAGATTTGTCGTGGGACATACGCAACGTGACATTCTTTTATGGGTAACTGAAGTGGCCGAACGTTGCACCACTTACATCCAATTTGAACGAGCTTTCCTCGACAAATACTGGTCTGAGACAGTGCAAGAAAAACTCATACGCAAGGTTTCAATCCTGCACCATTCAATGGTAAATATGGTAGTCCGCGTGGATACTTTGGAAAGTACCTGAACAAGACACGCTCATGGACGAACCCAATGTCAAATGTAGACGTGTTAAAAATTTGGAAAAGTTGTTTACCATCGCACATTAGAGAAAAATTAGTCACAACGCCAGAGCACGTCACTGGATATTTTCTGTCCGTGCTTGATTCCATCGACTTAATCTATGAGGAAAGACCTGTACCCAATAGAGCTACAGAAAATCAGGCGCAACAACAATTTTTAACCCACGAGCGAATTACAATTTACCACCACAAGCCCACAGATTGGCAAAGTACCAAAGCAGGGCAACTAACTGTAATTGCTCCATGTAATTTATTAACTCACACTACACCGTCGGAAAACACCAACCAGTCGTAGTTAAGGCTATTGACCACTCTGGGAGTGGGGCAAAGCAAAACTACAAACATGTTTCATAAGAATGAGATTTTCACTCTGCAGCGGAGTGTGCGCTGATATGCATGGTTCGCAGGAGAGCTTCTGTAAAGTTTGGAACGTAGGAGACGAGGTACTGGCAGAAGTAAAGCTGTGAGGACCGGTCGTGAGTCGTGCTTCGGTAGCTCGGATGGTAGATCACTTGCCCGCGAAAGGCAAAGGTCCCGAGTTCGAGTCTCGGTCGGGCACACAGTTTTAATCTGCCAGGAAGTTTCATATCAGCGCACACTCCGCTGCAGAGTGAAAATCTCATTCTGGAAACATCCCCCAGGCTGTGGCTAAGCCATGTCTCCGCAGTATCCTTTCTTTCAGGAGTGCTTGTTCTGCATGGTTCGCAGGAGAGCTTCCGTAAAGTTTGGAACGTAGGTGACGAGGTACTGGCAGAAGTAAAGCTGTGAGGACCGGTCGTGAGTCGTGCTTCGGTAGCTCAGATGGTAGAGCACTTGCCCGCGAAAGGCAAAGGTCCCGAGTTCGAGTCTCGGTCGGGCACACAGTTTTAATCTGCTAGGAAGTTTCATGTTTCATAAGGTTTGACAAATAAGGTAACGTCAAGGATGATCTGTATCAGCATGAGTTAGGTACAATAAATAATATCCAGGAAGAACAAGTACAAGCAATCATTAAGGTGAAAATGTTTAATATTGACACACAGTTTATTTTAGATACAGGTTCAACTACCAACCTAATATCAAATGCATGTTTCTGTGAACTGAAGAAGAAAGGCAAATTCCCAACAATTCTTGTCAAAAATTGCAAGGTGCAAACTGCTACAGGCAGTAAGACTAAATTAGTTAAACATCAGGCATCTATTCCATTACAAATTGAACATTTTGCAGTGAGGTGCAATTTTCTTGTAATTGACAAACTTATAGTTAATTGTCATATTGGCATGGACATGTTTAGAACATACACACAGACTGGCGTAGGTAATGGTAAATGCTAGTTTTATGTAAAGGATCAGATATTTCCTACTGATTTAGTCAACACACCTGATAAAAGTAACAAAAACAAACCAGAGTCAAATATAATAGTACAATATTCTACGACAGTACTGGGCACTACACATTGAAGATTGAGTAGTTGGCTCGAGCCCCCACGTGCTATGGCACGAATATATATATATATATATATTTTACAGTCAGCTTAATTGAGTGGCCCAGAGTTGTGGCTGACAAAATATAACAAAACAAAGCAGGCAGGTATTGCGGTAAAATTTAAAATTCTGAGTCACTCAACATTGATTTATAATTTGAACTAGTAGTTTATTTTTCTTCAATATATTCACTAAACACGTAAAATACAGTCTGAGGGGCTCTTACGCAAGGGCGGCCATTAATAACTGATGCTACAACACTTCACTATAAAATTCATATGTCGCGATCACCGCACTCGACACACTGTCCACAATTCACAAAATACACTCTTCTCTGATGTCCTTAACCATTACACTGCACTTCACTTGATCGCTTTCGAACGTCACCACGTACATACTTGTCCCCAAACATGGCTACCAACCTACTGCTACACCCACATGCGCGGCTCTTCTGGCTCTTAGCGTCTCTCAGAACCAACTGTCCTCAAAGATGGTTTTCCTATCCACCCCTTGAAGCGACTGCCTAATTCAAAACAATATTTGACAAAAATTACGAATATTGTAAAACTAAACACAAAACACATATAATATATTGAAAAATATCGAAATTTTCCAGGCAATAACAATCTAAAGTCCATTTGCTTGTATCTGCCACCGTTTTTACAGAAATAATGTTCTTGTGGCGTGATTTAGCTTTTCCCAGATTTTTGATACTAAACGTAAATAAACAAATAAAAATACATACGTAATTGCTTGTCTACCTCTTTAAACTTTAGAATTCGGCCGCTAGTTTCGTCTCTTTAAATTTATTTATCACCAAAAACACAGTTTCTCTCAGTCGAATCCCATATTCCGAGCCGGCCGGTGCGGCTGAGCGGTTCTAGGCGCTTCAGTCTGGAACCGCGCGACCGCTACGGTCGCAGGTTCGAATCCTGCCTCGGGCACGGTTAAGGGTGATGTCCTTAGGTTAGTTAGGTTTAAGTAGTTCTAAGTTCTAGGGGACTGATGACCTCAGATGTTAAGTCCCATAGTGCTCAGAGCCATATTCCGACCTCTCATTAAAAAATGGTACACACTATGCTAAATCGGCTATGATTGCTCGATGCAGCTATACTAGCCGCTTCCGTAAACACTTTGTTCATATTAATCGGCCAAAGCATTGCCGAGATATTCGCTTTTGAACTTCCATAAATTTACAATTTTTAAGAGAACAATAACTTTTAAACTATTATAAATTTTTGTGGCTCATCTAGATAATTAAGCTTTACGTATATTTGTGTCCATGAGTGCTAACTCGTACCTCCGTGTCACTCTTAGTTTTGTTTTTATCAACTTTTTCTCTGGCATATAAATTTCTCCAACCGCGCCAACACGTCCATATGCGTCCATGCCAAGCGTCCACTCGGGTTTTTCCAACGCCGCGTACACGCTGGCCGCTCGCCGCGGCCACTTACCAACCACCAGCCACGTGCTCTGCGGCGGGAAACTGCCGCTCTTAATCTGCCGCCACAGGTTGTACGCTCACAATTCCTTTCCAACCGTATATTTCACAAACAAATTTGATACTGAACAAGAAGCAAACAATGAGTTTAGTTACGAAATGGTAGGACGGAAAGTAAGTGAATCACAGGTACTAAATGATATGCAATGACAAGAGCTTTTTAACTTATTATTCAGGTATGCAAATGTTTTCACTAAGGAGCCAGGAGTAATCAAGGACTATGAATATAAATTTGAAGTCTATCAACGTGAAACATTTTGTGTAATGTCATGTCCTATTCCATGGGAAAAACAAGAGGCAGTAACGGAAGACATCAATCATGTGATTAAATGGGGAATAACACAATCTTCATTTTCACCCTATTGTAGTCCATATTACCAGTAAGTAAACCGCACGGTTCTGTAAGAATAGTTCTCGATGCTAGAGGTATCAATAAGATTGTAGTACCAGTACGCATAAGACCAGACAACTTGGAATAACAGCTTCTAAAGTATTACAGTACAAAATCTTTCAGTATACTCGATATCTGGTTGTCATAATGGCAAATAAAGCTCCGCGAAGACAGTCAAAAACATATAGCATTTGTTTGTGGTAGGAAAAGCTACGAATTCCGTGTTCTACCTTTTGGACTGAACATTAGCGCAGACATGTTTATATGTGCATTGTACAAGGTTTTAGGACCAGGACTGCTTAGCAAAGTCACTGTTCATGTAGACGACATGCTAATCGCCAAACCTACTTGATTAGAACATATCAGGCTCACTGAACAGGTGCTTGAACAATTTGCAGATTATGGAACAACAGCCAATTAAAAAAAAAAAGTCTAGTTTTGGTAAGGAGCAAGTCAAATTTTTAGGACATGTTTTGTGAGAACAAGATATATTACATTATCCGAAAAACGTGATGCCATACCCAACCGTCCAGCTCCAAGGAGTAAAAGACAACTAAAAGCCTTTGTAGGACTAGCATCCGTTTTTCGTAATTTCGTACCACAGGAACTGTTGAACAGTGGTTCAATTGCTCAACTTGTTACAAAGAAATAGGCCTTGGTTATGGGATGATAAGTGTCAGGAAGACTTTAATAACATGAAGTAGGCATTTGTTAATGCAAACATTCTTAGCCACTCTGACATGTCCAAGGATTTTTGTCTATGCGCAGATGCCTCATCGCAGGGGCTGGGGGCATGCTTGTTCCAGATGCGGGAAGAAGAAGGCAAAGAAGTACTCAAGGTCATCAGTTTTGCTAGTCGTACTTTACCAGAAGCAGAAAGAACTTTCTCTGTGTTAGAATTGCAAAGTTTATCTGTAATATGGGCATTTAAAAAGTCTGAATTTTTTTTGTAGGACAAGAATACCAAAGTTCACTGTGACCATCAGTCACCATCATTTCTTTTAACATGTAAACTGTTGCACGGTATATTAATTACGTGGTGTCTGTATTTACAAGAATTCAGTTTCGAGATCATTTATATTAAAGGAAGTCAGAATGTTATTCTAGATGCCTTGTCTAGGTTACCACAAGGTTTAGAAGAATTTGGTGAATTAACAGGGCAGGATGCAGAAATCAAAACGCTATTACTGCAAGGTACAACGCAAAAGTCTGATTACCATAAGTTTTGTAACATACGAAAATTATACTACAGCAAGATCGCAGATGGAGTAAAGGCATACAAAACCTTAAGCAGGATGAAGGTGGAAAGGTAAGTAAATAGGAACAGGAGTACTAGAGCGTTTTGTTTCATAGGCAACATGAAAAATCTGATCAGTGGTGTGTGTGTATTCCTGAAGATTATATCGACGAATTTATAACACACACACATGAAGTATGGGGACATTATGTAGTAGGCAAGTGTACTGAAAAAATTGCGACACTTTGTTATTTTCCAAATTTGAGAAGGCGAGTCCGACAGGTATTAAGAAAGTATGCAACACGTCAAAAGTCAAAACAGTCCATTGTGTCAAAATATACTGAGCTACACCCAATAATCACAAAAAAAACCTCTAGATATAGTATCCCTGGACATAGCTGGTCCATATCCAAGAAGTAAAGGAGGAATAAGATAAGTAGCAGTACTATACTATATTTTCTCGAAACGTAACAAAACGTATGCCATTAAAAATGCAGCACCAACAAATAACAGAAAAAATTGAGGGAGACTATTTGAAAATAATAGGTACTACTAACTGATAATGCTTCATATTTCGTTGGGCAAAAGTGGAAACAATTTATTACCTCACAGGGCATTAAGCATATATTAGTAAGCTTTTTTACCCAGAAGCAAGCCCAGTAGAGTAAGTCTTTAAAGATTTTAACTGGTTTATTAGGACATACATCACACATAAACACACCCGATGGGTAGAATACGTAACTCCTATGTAATTTGTCAATAACCTTCCACATTCTTCGACAAGTTTCAACCTAACGAATTGATGTTCTGGACAAGATAAATGGATAAGTGGGAGTCCCCATACCAAAGGTACCCACTATAGAAGTGACACTACAAGACCAAATCAAACAAGCCATGGTTACTCTAGAAAACAGGGCCGAGTACAGAAAGAAGATTTATAATAAGAATATGAAACGTGTTACACAATTGTTTGAAGGGCAACGATTCCTTATACGGACGCACTGTAAATCGACAAAATTTGGCAAACTGAATAAGAAGTGGCAATTACTCTATTCAAGACCATATATAATTTTCAAAATACCATACCCTGGGACGTACAGATTAGTTTATGAGAAAACGGGGAAAGACAAGGGTCTCCACCTTCATAAGGATGTGTAAGCTTTTATAGAATGATAAAGCTAGGTAAAATTTTTTTCTTTCTGTCACAAGACAACTGTACATAACCCTAAGTGTAATTTTTCTTCTGGAGTATATTTTAAGATAAAATTAACAGCAACGAGAAGTAATACACCTCTTCATGTGAAGCGAAAGCATAAATAAAAGTAGCTTATGGCTCAGCTGTCCGCGCTCAACAAAACGCGCTGACGTCAGTAGTAGGGGAGGAGTCATTGACCTCTATGCATGTCCGACAGTCTGGCAGAAAGTGCTACCAAATAGGAACGCGATATGTACAAGTACCTAACTTAAATACTAGATGAGCGGAAATACTGAGCAATTGCATCTACTGCCTAAGAACTAAAGAACCTATTGATTCAATTACACAGAGATTTAATTATCTACAAC
Source organism: Schistocerca nitens (assembly GCF_023898315.1). NCBI lineage: Eukaryota > Metazoa > Arthropoda > Insecta > Orthoptera > Acrididae > Schistocerca > Schistocerca nitens. The sequence goes on from NC_064618.1 coordinate 405,657,049, forward strand.
ATATTTACAAGCAAAACGAAGCATTAGAAGAAATACACAAGACATGTAAACTAAGAAGAAACGATAAAATACCGTAAGAAATGTCAAATAATTTTCTTGGCACAGTAAATGATCCTAAAGGGTAACAGAATAAACGAATGTCTATGAATTTAAACAAAGTATGGAAATATCTGCGGACGGATGTAATGACCAAATGTGTCAGGGGCCACCGGGGAGCAACGTAATGCAGTTAGTTTTAAGTGTTTTTCTGTCAGGGACGAGTGCATCGTCACGTAGCAGCAGAAGAGAATTACGTCGAGAGTAGCAGGTGCCAAATGAAGAAACGGGCCGCACCTCAAGTAAACGATTTAGTTATAAGGATATTTTTACAAAGGTCATAAGGCAAATGATAAATAAAAATAAGTATCGTTGCAAGATATCTCCGTGACATTTCTCAGTACGGTACCTATTCGCTGCAGAGTACAAAATGTGATTTTACAAAAACCAATTAATTTTTATCGTGTCACATGAAAGCACAAATAATGACATTTCCAGGTATTCGAGAAAGATAAGTCTGCGATGGTTAAAACTTCATATTTCACACTAAGCTACAACGTGAATTGAAGTAAACAGCACTAACGCATGAAGAAACAACATGGGACGGGACTACGTGAATGATTAGTCAGCACAGATTATTTCCATGAAATAAAAGTTTCTTGGCAACTAGTCCATGATTGTACGAGTAACATTTCCTCATAAATCCTTGAACCAGTAGATGAGTATTTCCTTTCTTCCCTACCAAACAAAGGAGGCGGCGCCAAGCTTAGTTAGGCCATCAATGTGTAATGTTTTAATCCTATTTCGAATGTTTTTCTCCCTTCTCTACGTAAGGAAGAAATGAGCTCCCAAAGTGATAAAAGCCTATTTATAAAATGAAGCATAAATATATCATACGCTTGTAATGTATCATAATAATGTGTTTGTAATTAATTTAAGCATGTGATGTGAACGAAGAGACGTTAAAACTAACAAACAAGCTGTGGTAACAGAACCCAATTTACCTAAGGAAGAAATGAGCTCCCATAAGTGAGAAAAGCGTAGTTACAAAATGAAGTATAAATTTATCATATGCTGGTATTGTATCGTAATAATGTGTATGTAATTAATTTGTATATGTGATGTCAACGGGGATAAGTTAAAACTAACAAACAAACTGTAGTAATATAACCTAGTTAATGAAAATTTTATGACGTTTTAAAACTTAATAAATTTATGTTCGTAGTATAAGCAATGGCTGGAAGGTTAGCCTTAAGTGTAAGCTATCATGTTATGTATATTGTTGTAACTCAAACTCGTATGAATTTTCGTTGGACACCAAACTCTTTGTGAAGGAATGAACTTCAAAGGCCAGCAACTTATACAATGTTTTGGACGGCTATATGTGTCTTTCAGTAAGTGGACGGTCAAGTGTGGTGACATTAACATGCATGTGCAACGATATAATTTCTTAGTATCGTGGCTCACAGCGCTGATACATTAGTAAGTGAACAACAGTTGTTCGAGCCAGTACTTACCTCGTCGACGGATGCTGTTGGCAGAGATCTCTCCGCTGAAAGTACAAGTACGGCGGATAATAATGACGACCGGGCCGTAAAAATGGTGATCTGCCAGAGCGTCGGTTTTTGAACAATAAGCACACAACCACTGCACCCAGAATGAAGACAAACGCCACGGCAATTGTTCAATATGTGATACTCAGGTGAAAGTGTGACACTGAATGTGAAATCAACACTAAGAAAACAAGTGCACGCACGTGTGACGTTAGCAGCTAAAATGTTGACCGTTTGCGACTAGTTCTTAGCCGCCATACCTGCTAGTGCGCAAGCGCGAAACCCAGCACCGAGACCGAAACAAGCTGAACATTGTCAGCGCGATAAATTCAAATATGTGATGTACTATCATATTATGTATATAATCTTTTAATTTCTTGTAGAGCTCTAACATACTTAGGATAAGCTGACAAGTTCATACCATTAAATAAAAGAGAGGCCGACAAATAAAGGGCATCGACCCCTATCAGCAAATGTAAACATGTACAAGCAAAAAACACTGTATGTCCCCATACCAAGTCAACGTACATTGTGGTGGCAGTGGTACATGGTGAAAGACCCCCATATAGCGTAAAGTTAACATTTATAAAAAGAAAAAATTAAACACCGATCGGCCATAAGCGTCGGCAAAGACGTTAATTATGAATGCGGGTATAGGCATAGACAAATGAAAAAAAAACATTCATTTTTCTTTATATATGATTTTGTTTCTCACTCTCTGGTATGTAGAAGTTTCAGTTAAGAAGTGCGGCGCGGAGTATGTTTTGTATCATGATTGTTACGAAATAAGAGAAGATTTGATATCAGTGTTAAAAATATTTTTTATTGAAGTGAAGTGGAACCAAGTAAGGAGGATTTTCTTATTTTTGACATGCACTGGTGTGGTTGAAGTCCGCTGCCTGCATCTACAATTGAAATGTAAGAGAGGACGTCCGACTAGCCAAAAATCGTAGAAGCACAACGTTTCTAATAATTCAATTGTAATATACTTTTAGATTAATTTTTCTTTCCATTCACATATGTACTATTATATCTTTTTTATTTATTACAACACAATGGCGCTGTAATATTCTCACAAATGTAGTAACGCATCCGATAGCACTGTGTGCAATTCATTACTTAAATTAGGTACGATTATATGCTTGCCCAGTAATAATAATTACGTGGAAGGCATAACCTTGTTAAAATGGAATGTTTAACAGTCGCAGAAAAGGCAGGTATGGTGTTTATTTATAGCTATTGTGATGAAAATGCCCAACAACTTGTGCTATGTATGTTGGTCGTTATCCTGACAGACAACAGCCAAGTGTCCGAGCCCTTTCGTCGGATAGTTAATGTATTTAAAGAAACCGGAAGTGTTCAGCCATAGAAGAAGACGCAACCAAGAACTGCAACAAATGGAGATGCCCAAATTAGTGTTTTAGCTGCAGCTGCGGCTAATCCGTACATCAGTAGCAGACCAATTGAGCGGGAATCGGGAATTTCAAAAACGTCGGTTTTCAGAATTCTACATCATCATACATTTCACCCTTACCATATTTCTGTACAGCAAGAATAGCATGGCGAGGATTGTGAACGTCGTGTAAGTTTTTGTTGTGGACTGGCAAGACAGCCAATCCACTAAGACGGGAAGCCGAAAGGCAAGCGTTTAAGCTCACGCAGGCTGGCGTAAGGTCTGGAACAGGACAAGGTCTTGAGACTAGCAAAAAAGGTACGTAGCTTCTGGAATACTTAACTTTAATCCATAATTGGTGAACATCGCTCTTGACGGTACATGTTTTACAATCTCAATATTAACTGGTAATGGCGCCTTGCTAGGTCGTAGCAAATGACGTAGCTGAAGGCTATGCTAACTATCGTCTCGGCAAATGAGAGCGTATTTTGTCAGTGAACCATCGCTAGCAAAGTCGGCTTTACAACTGGGGCGAGTGCTAAGAAGTCTCTCTAGACCCGCCGTGTGGCGGCGCTCGGTCTGCATTCACTGATAGTGGCGACACGCGGGTCCGACGTCTGCTAACGGACCGCGGCCGATTTAAAGGCTACCACCTAGCAAGTGTGGTGTCTGGCGGTGACACCACTGTTTTTGCCACTCGGCACAAAATAAATTATAAGACGATAACAGATTTTTTTCAAGACTTCTATTCAGTGACGAAGCGTCATTCACAAACAGAGGTAACGCAAACCAGCATAATATGCACTATTGGGCACGATGGCTTCTCCATAATATTTGTAATATATGAATTCTTTTGTCTGTCAGTCTATTAGCACCTCCCAGTGGCTTTCCATCTTTTAACGTTTTGCCCTTCATTTCTTTCTTCAGACTAAGAAGTCTTCCTACCACTCGCTTCTGAACAAGCGCCACACTTTCCAGTTTTTCAACTGTAATTTGTGAACCATGAGCTTTGCTCTATAAAACAGTCGTAAAAGCACTGGAATCTTCATCACCTAGATACTTCACACACCTATCACTATATTGTTCAGCTGACCTTTGGAATATTAGATTCGCTCCAGCTGCTATCATCCCACCACTAGGTCCCTCGTAATTCTTACTGCACACTTACTTGTGTTTCTGTTGCCACCTTTCTTTTCACAGCTGTCATTGTTCTTGTGGCGTCACAATGAGAGCAATATTTGCTCATTACTTGGAAGTCCAAGATTTTCCCTGTGTCAACACGGATGTCAGATGATACACCATGAAGTGATGTATGGCCCCTCTTCGACCAGTTCCGTCACAGTAGTCACACAGATCTGTCTTCACAACTCAGTGAACGCCTTCCTTATTGCTGTTGACACCTATAGCTTTCTCAATAGCTGCTTTCATGTTTTACTTGCATTCAGCCTCAAGAGCACTAAGGAGTTTCCTGTTGTAAACAGTGAATCTAGTCACTGGTGGACGCATGTTCATCAAGCTACAAAACAAACTGGTGCCTTCTCTACCTATACCTAACAAGGGAACCTCCCCATCGCACCCCCGTCTGATTTAGTTATAACTTGGCACAGTGGATAGGCCATGAAAAACTAAACACAGATCAATAGAGAAAACAGGAAGAAGTTGTGTGGAAATATGAAAAAAATAAGCAAAATATACAAACTGAGTAGTCCATGTGCACGACATGCAACATCAAGGATAATCTGAGCCCACGAACGCCGTGGTCCCGTGGTTAGCGTGAGCAGCTGCGGAACGACAGATCCTTAGTTCAAGTTTTCCCTCGAGTGAAAAGTTTAATTTTTTATTTTCAGACGATTATCAAAGTTCAGGCACTCACACATAATCAACTTCGCTCTCCAAAATTCCAGGACATGTTCAGATTTGCTTGGACATATGCAGGATTTGACGGTCTACACACGGAAAAATTTGAAAACGTAAAAAACATATGTTTGACAGAGCACAGGGAAAACTGTGCGACTGTGAAACTGTTGCATTCATTTGTTGCAGTTTATGTGACAAACCCTCATGTTTTCATCACTTTTTTGGGAGTGATTATCACATCCACAAGAAAACCTAAATCGGGCAAGGTAGAGGAACCTTTTTACCCATTCGCCAAGTGCACAAGTTAGGTGGGTCGACAACATATTCCTGTCATGTGACGCACATGCCGTCACCAGTGTCGTATATAATACATCAGACGTGTTTTCCTGTGGAGGAATGGGTTGACCTATGACCATACGATCAAATGTTTTCGGTTCCCATTCGAGAGGCACGTCGTTTCGTCTACTAATCGCACGGTTTTGCGGTGCGGTCGCAAAACACAGACACTAAACTTATGACAGTGAACAGAGACGTCAATGAAAGAACGGACAGATCGAAAATAAATTTTTCATCCGAGGGAAGACTTGAACCAAGGACCTCACAATCCGCAGTTGCTCACGGGACCACGGCGTTCCTGAGCTCACGTTATCCTTGATGTTGCCTATCTTGCGCATGGACTACTCAGTTTGTATATTTTGCTTATTTTTTCATAGTTCCACACAACTTCTTCCTGTTTTCTCGATTGATCTGCGTTCAGTTTTTCAAGGCCTATCCACTGTGCCAAGATATAACTAAATCTGAGGGGGGTGCGATGGGGAGGTTCCCGTGTAAGCATCTCACGGCATAACACAATCTTATATTTGCGTCATACATTTTCTCTGGAGAGCAAAAGCACCATACCTACAAACTTCAACAAAAGATGTAAATTACTTACAATGCCAATTCTGGCATTTTCATCATTGCACTGTGAGGCTCTTGGATCCACAATTACCACATGCACATGAAACATTAACCATGAGGACAAGTATTTCTAAGTCATTTAATCTAAATTCACTTCAAACTTCGACTTTGAGACTGTGGATAGCATTATCAGTTGATTGACTGATTTTATGCTTCGATGAACTCGGTGATTTCATCGGAAGTTGTTCTTCAGACTCAGGAAAAACGTTTATACCACTATTATTTTAACTGTGTGTGTCCTTTACATGTGAAATTCAAAGTTCTCTCACTTTCTTGAATACAGACCACTACTGCGACCGATTTTACGCAAAACAAGCAAATAAGTGCGAAACTAAATACGTACTCAGTTTGCAGCAAGTAAACTACTTGAAATTAAGCAACGTTTGTACACAAAGAAACAGGCAAAAAATTGTCACTGCCTTCTAGATACTTCGTTTCGATACTGCGACGGAAAAATTACCACAAAAAATGTCTAACGTAGAGAATGCGTGGATCACAACAGGGAAAAATATGGCGTGGAAAGCGCAGACCACCAAATAAAATTTTTAAAAGATATTTCTAGGTGGATTTCGATAATAAAATTTGGAGAGATCAAGATTAAAGCATCAGTCTAATAAAATAAACAATAAAAAATTCGATTTTTTCGAAATTTTGCCCTACATCTGTAGAATGAAGGCTTTCACGACCGGGTGACATGGCTGTTGATATACTTTCCGGGATATGAGGTCGTGGTCCAAGAACTTTTCTGCTCCTTACGTTTCGTCCAGAACTGCGCTGGACTTCCTCAGAGGCGCTGCTCCGCTGAGTCTTGCCGACTCGGCAAGACTCAGCGGAGCAGCGCCTCTGAGGAAGTCCAGCGCAGTTCTGGACGAAACGTAAGGAGCAGAAAAGTTCTTGGACCCCTACATCTACCTATAATAAACCAAGAACCACATGTTATTTATCTGCATCTTAGGAAGACGTACAACACTTTTAGTGTGACATAAATGTAACGCTAAGCGCTAATTTATTTTTAATAGTATGGCTAGGGCCCCCCGCCGGGCAGACCGTTCGCCGGGTGCCGGTCTTTCAATTTGACGCCACTTCGGCGATCTGCAGTCGATGAGGATGATAGGATGATGATGAGGACAGCACAACAACCAGTCCCTGGGCGGAAAAAATTCCGCGACCCAGACGGGAATCGAATCCGGGCCCAGAGGACTGACAATCCGTCACGCTGACGATTCAGCTACCGGGGGCGGACTAAGCGCTAATGAGAACAGATTAATAAATATTACTTCTATTTTGACAACCTGTTTACAAGTTTTAATGTGTCCTTTTTTGTAGAGAAAAACGTGTAGGAGGCATTGGGACTGTGTGAGGAAATCGTATACCTCACAACTACCGATTTAAAGAGAGAGAAAATTCTTTCTGGAGCGTCAAATACAACTTGTGTTAAAGCAGTAACTAACGTTAGAAGGTATTCTCAGTGATCAAAGAAACACATCGAAGTTCCTTGACTCTCCACTCTGACAGAATGCAACAAAAAGTTGGGGGGTGGGGGGATGGGGGTGGAACTGGTCCAATGGATCGCAGTGTCAGCAGAGGATAAGTGGCCGCAACGGAGACAGGTACAGGGCTGCTGATAGCTGGTTATTGTGTATCACTGTACATAATGCCTGGATACGCTCCCACGGGGAGGGAAACATGGTCTCTGACGTGCAGTTTTGGGTGCGCAGGCTCGGCGTGCGGCCCGGCCATGCAGCGGGACGACTGGGTGGACACCTCGTACCGGCAGGCTGACTACCAGCCGCCGGCGCCGAGAGACCTCAGCAGGCTACCCAGCGCCGTCCGCCGCCTCAGCTGCGGCCCACGCACCAGCTTCACGTCGGACATCGGGCTCGCCGACAACAGCGCCTGGGACCAGCCTGGCACATCCGGGTCTCCAGAGTCCAGCGGCGTCGACGATGACATCAAGGGTATTCACACGTGTCAACGCCGTCACAGTATCCGACAGTTTTTGACTTGTTTGACATGGCCCATTACGATCTCACCTACTGTGCCGTCCTCTTCATCTCATAATAGCCCTTACACCATTATTTTCTGGATATATTGCAATCTCTGTCTTCCCATGAAAGTTTTGTCTCTATGGCACCCACTAATATCATGGAAGTCACTCTGTTTTGACCTAATGAAACAACACTACTGGCCATTAAAATTGCTACACCAAGAAGAAATGTAGATGATAAACGGGTATTCATTGGACAAATATATTATACTAGAACTGACATGTTATTACATTTTCACGCAATTTGGGTGCATATATCAGTACCCAGAACAACCACCTCTGGCCGTAATAGCGGCCTTGATACGCCTGGGCATTGAGTCAAACAGAGCTTGGATGGCGTGTACAGGTGCAGCTGCCTATGCAGCTTCAACACGATACCACAGTTCATCAATAGTAGTGACTGGTGTATTGTGACGAGCCAGTTGCACGACCATCATTGACCAGACATTTTCAATTGGGAGAGATCTGGAGAATGTGCTGGGCAGGGCAGCAGTCGAATTTTTTTTGCATCCAGAAAGGCCCGTACAGGACCTGCGACATGCTGTTGTGCATTATCGTGCTTAAATGTAGGGTTTCGCTGGGATCGAATAAAGGGTAGAGCCACGGGTCGTAACACATCTGAAATGTAACGTCCACTGTTCAAAGTGCCGTCAATGCGAACAAGAGGTGACCGAGACGTGTAACCAATGGCACCGCATACCATCACGCCGGGTGATACGCCAGTATGGCGATGACGAATACACGTTTCCAATGTGCGTTCACCGCGATGTCGCCAAATCATGATGCTGTAAGCAGAACCTGGATTAATCCGAAAAAATGACGTTTCGCCATTCGTGCACCCAGGTTCGTCGTTGAGTACACCATCGCAGGCACTCCTGTCTGTGATGCAGCGTCAAGGGTAACCGCAGCCATGGTCTCCGAGCTGATAGTCCATGCTGCTGCAAACATCGTCGAACAGTTCGTGCAGATGGTTGTTGCCTTGCAAACGTCCCCATCTGTTGACTCAGGGAGCAAGACGTGGCTGCACGATCCGTTACAGCCATGCGGATAAGATGCCTGTCATCTCGACTGCTAGTGATACGAGGCCGTTGGGATGCAGCACGGCGTTCCGTATTACCCTCCTGAACCCAGCGATTCCATATGCTGGTAACAGTCATTGGATCTCGACCAATGCGAGCAGCAATGTCGCGATACGAAAAACCGCAATCGCGATAGGCTACAATCCGACATTTATCAAAGTCGGAAACTTGATGGTACACATTTTTCCTCCTTACACGAGGCATCACAACAACTTTTCACTAGGCAACGCCGGTCAACTGCTGTTTGTGTATGAGAAATCGGTTGGAAACTTTCCTCATGTCAGTACGTTGTAGGTGTCGCCTCCGGCGCCAACCTTGTGTGAATGCTTTGAAAAGCTAATCATTTGCATATCACAGCATCTTCTTCCTGTCGGTTAAATTTCGCGTCTGTAGCACGTAATCTTCATGGTGTAGCAATTTTAATGGCCAGTAGTGTACAATCGACCGGTCGTGACAGTGGGTTCTTTGATTGTTCTGGGAGATAGCTGATCAGAACTACAAGATACGAACCGTTTGTTCACTTTATTGCAAGCGTGATAAAAATATGCACTTAACTTTATACAGTTCATTGCTACAGGAGCGTGCCTAATGTTTACAATAGTCTTTGAACAGTAAAACATCATTTGATGCACACAGTTGCAAACTCTTCTCTTGACTTACAAGTTCAACATTTACGAAAGTACAGTTCCATCTGGGTCTTAAATAGCACTGGTGTGCTGAGAGACAGGGCACGTCTTCAGGAGTGTCTGTCATTCGTCACTGCGGATTGCAGAGAGACATCGCTGCTAATGCCTGTGGTCTACATGCGCGTTGCCGACGTCGGTTTGGCATCGCAATCTTTGAACCATATGACATATTCCATGATATCTTAGCTCCTGTCATTTTATACCTTCTTCTTGATCAGAGCAGTGAATACATCTTTAATCACCTAAGCCTTGCAACCCTTTAATTTCGTGCACCATTCTTAGATATCGAAACAAGCTCTGCGGCATTTGAAAGCTCTTGAAAAGAAGAGTACAGTGATATAACGCTTGTTAATCTTCGTGTTCAAACTTTCACCGAAAGCATCCGCTAAACATGCTCAAACAGACATGCGAGGCAACCGCTATCGCTTAATGGGGGGTAAAAATTCACAAAGGCGGCTATAACGCCCGGCTCCATCATTATATGCGACAAGAAGTTGGGTCTACGCTGCTAAGATAAAACGTATTTCCTCTTGGCCCTCCTTACACTGCCTGTCAAAAAAGTGAAGAATCTACAAGGGAACGAGGAAATGAAACGCAGCTTCACAGATTGAGAATATATGTGATGTTATGGGATTACAAACTCGAATCAAATTTGTAAAAAAGCTGGCAGCACGAGCAAACTTACCAGTTTGACGTTAAACGCCGTGTGGCTTAGATGCATGGGCGACTCGGTTATGAAGGGTGTCGTAAAATCGTTGCATCCCCTACTCCTGACGCACGTTGGCCCACAACCGTTGCAACTGGTCCTTGATGGCCTGGATACTGCCAGTGGACCAGAATTTGCCGAGCTGGTCCCACACATATTCTATCAGGCACAGATCTGGCACCTCAGTATCACGTACACATTTCACAGAGACACATGCCATGTGTAGTCGACTACTGTCCAGTTGAAAAATGGTATCATACTATCGCGTGACAGGAACACATGAGGGAACAAGATATTTGTGACGTACTGTTATCCCGTCAGAGTTTCCTGAGGTATCTACTGGCCGTGATCTGTAGACATATCTGATGGCTCTCCACAATCCACACCCTAACGCCAGGAGTAACACCGTTGTGCGTCTCCGAAACATTCTAAGAATGGGACCTCTCTGCAGGTCGCCGCCGTATTCGCCGACGATTAACACATGAATAGTGAGCTAATGAAGCTGGAGGAGCGAAAGAGATCTCAGAATGGGGCTGTTGCACATTCCGCTATTACTGCCCTCCTTTAAGGCATCGACTTCCAAGATGAAAGGACAAAATTAATCAAACGAAGCATTCAGTCAAACCTCCACATAATCCCTTTAGCATGGACATCTGGGACACATTCTCCAAATCAGAGCGACTCTAGAGATTACGACTACGTATTGATATTCCGGGTTCAAATCTAGGCCAGACCATCATTTTTTGGTTTCCCGTCTTTGACCATATCACTTCCCATTATTATCAGATTCGTATATTATACATGTTGTACTTTGGTTTGTGATTCGTATACCAGAAGAACAGCTCAAAGGACACTATATCAAAGGAACCGTGATATCAGTTGTTAAAATAAGAGAGAAACGCAGTCTAGATCACACTTTATTTTATGGTGGTAAGATTCTCACCAGTACTGAAAACAGCACCACGCAGCTTGTCAGATCGAAACTGGTCATCATTAATAAAAGATACAGCGATCCAGACGATGTTTTTTATTCCCTACAAAACAGCATGCCAAAAATACGTTTTCAGCTGCGCCTGTAAATCATTTTCAACGAATACTATGATCGTTTCCTGCCTCAAATTTCTGCTCGAGCTCTGCTGTCCTACCGTCGACGGTACGTCAAACCCTTGTATCTAACATATTCTGAATGATATGTATAATTGAACCAAACTTCATTCATCACCTCACTTCCTGGTATACAGCCCGAGAAAGGTTCACCCAGCCGTAACCCACATTCTGAAGAGAAATCTACCTCAGATACGATCGTGCGAAATTACTTAAGACTATTGATAACAGAAACAATACCGGGATACCGTCATCAGACGTCTATGTTACAAAGTTAGCGGAAGATATGGAAAAAAGGTTTCCTGCAGTTGACTGTTCATGCAGGGGTTGACTGTTTTGAAATCTGCATAGTATTACTAACTTTTTTCATAACGAGAAACCGAAAACACTGTAGTTTTCTGAATCTGCATTTTGATAGAATTCGATTCATCTTGAGGAGACGAGAACAGTAGTGTAACGCAATAAGAAAAATAATTCGTTCCACCAAAATATTCTGTAGTTCCTTCAGAACTCCAGTAGAAAAGAGTTGCGATAAAAAAAGCTGGTTATTAGAAATACTGCGATAAACTCGCTCCTTTTTCGCACTATCAGCTGGCACAGTCCTCCTCCTAATGAAGGAATTAAAGCTGTATGTATCCTAGGAAAAGGATTATCCTCTGATGTTTCATTGGAAATCGCATCTGCCAATTATTCAAATATATGCCTTACATATTGGCGACTAATTATGCAGGAAAATCTCCTGCCAGTCAACGCCGCCGCTTCTTCGTCCGTAGAAAAATCCCATAGTAGGTAGCCTGAATTATGTTGTGCCATATATTCACATTTCTCGAACCCCCATATACCGCTACTGCGTAGGCAGCACAGTTATGACTTACATCCTGTATCGAAGTATGTAAGGCCTCGGTTGGGCTTGAGATGTTGCCTTGTGCACTGTGACTAGTGTGCATTGTATCCACTGTTGCTGTCCAATGTTAAAAACCGACTTTGGACTTTCAAGTTTGTAATGTTAAAAACCGACTTCGGACTTTCAAGTTTGTTTCCCTCACGTTTCCTTCGCATTTTCCTTATCTTGTCGAAAGTTCTGCTCTTCAGCGAATAATTTGCAGCTTGATTCCTCATTATCATGGGTAAATACTCTATACGGAAATATGTAGGGTGTGGACGGGAGTGTCTGTGGGACACAGCGAGATGTCGCTAGTCCACATTCCTTCAAGACAGATAACTACAACATGGGTCTGCTCTACAAAGGGGGCTGCAGTGCCCTAAATGAGAGCACAATGTTGATAATAGAAACAATATTAAACTATTTTGCATCGGCACAATTACTGTACTGAAATACCATCTATGGAAGTTAGTTAACAACATTTGTTCTTGTCTCATGCATGTTAGTGAATATAAACAGTAACACATTATAATTTTGTATGACTTTAAATAGTAACTTGTTGCTGAACGTAGAGGTTGTATCGTAGTTCTTAGCGAAAACTAACACGGAAGAAACTATACGATGATAGAAGCCTAAACATTCCTGTAAGCAAGGGTCCTGGAGAATCCGTTTGCAAAAAAATGCGAACCTTGCATGGGGGCTTAATTAAATGTAATGAAAATAATTTTAATTTTTGCTTTAGTAGCTGTCTGTCCGTTTACGAAGTCTCGTAACGGTTGGCCCTGACTAGTATTATTACGCTATCTGACTGCATAGAACAACAACAAGGAATGAAATGGAAATTTTCATTAACACAATTAATTAATTAATTAATTAATTAAGTCCCCAGCAACTATAAAACCTACGAAACCAAAGCACAAGTATCACTGTTCTGTGTGTGGGAGTGTGACTCAACGTACACATCTGGCACGGTTCTTCTTCAAAAGACAAGAATTTCAAATACCATTTATACTGAATTAATTAAAGAAAATACAAATACCATAATTACTCAAGAGAACCACAATTACACTCTAATCCAAGAACACAAGCCAGATGCTTTGTTGACTGAACCTGTAATGACACATTATTTAAAACATGGAAATAATGAAAAATAAATCAAGTTTCGTTACCTTCATATATTGACCAAAATCACTCTCATAATTACAATATATCTCCACACCGACTCGCTATTACCACATCTCAACAAGAACCTTTCAGCATCACATCTCAGCAAGCACTCCCTACTAGCACATCTGAACACGAACTGACTACCACGAGTCCTCGACAAGCACTGCCCACTACGACATCCCAATAATCACTTCCCGTGGAGGCGGCGGAACAATGCTCTCTAGCGATCTCTGTCGCTGTGGCTCAGTGTAGCCACCTTTCATATGCCCTTCCTCCACGGCTAGAATTTGATGGTATTTTTGCCAGCATTGGTGGTGAAAATACCACCAAATTCGTCAAAAAATATAGACAAAAATAAAAGATAATATTAATACGTAAATATCATATAACTAGATAAAATTTTGGCTTTGCACTGACCTTTCAATAACCTATTATATAGAATACAGTAAGCAATACAAATTCTTTCATACATGTGACTTTACATAATAGTTTACACAAGTATTATGTGGTTAAACAATTCAATCAATAGCGTCAGCAATGACGAATATGTGCAGGTAAGAGTCTCATAGCTTTCCACAAACAGTAATACACAAAAAATCAGTTTATACAAATATTCACATAAACGCTTTCCATAGCCCAAGAATAAGCAGTTGACAGTTCCAGCAGTAGCACCCAGCAATGGTCAACAGGTGCAAAAACCAATAAGTAACATTTTTTCAATAGAAGCAGTCCATCAGTGGCACCCGCAATGTTGATCAGGTGCACACAGCAACAGGTGACTTCATTTCAGTAGAAGCAATCCATCAGTGGCACCCAGCAATGTTGAGTAGGTGCAGACACCAACAAGTAACACCATTTCAGTAGAAGCAGTCCATTAGTGGCACCAGCAATGTTGATCAGGTGCACACAGCAACAGGTGACTTCATTTCAGTAGAAGCAATCCATCAGTGGCACCCAGCAATGTTGAGCAGGTGCAGACATCAACAGGTGACATCTTTTCAGTAGAAGCAGTCCATCAGTGGCACCCAGCAATGTTGAGTAGGTGCAGACATCAACAGGTGACATCATTTCGGTAGAAGCAGTCCATCAGTGGCACCCGCAATGTTGAGTAGGTGCAGACACCAACAGGTAACACCATTTCAGTAGAAGCAGTCCATTAGTGGCACCAGCAAAGCTGAGCAGGTACACACAGCAACAAGTCACATTTCTCAGCAGAAGCAGTTCCATAAAATACACTGTCACTGATCACACTGTTCATCAGAGTTTATAAGCAGAAATTAAACATGTCCTAGTGGCACCAATATTGTAGAAAAAGTACAAGTAACAGTCCATAATTTTTTTTACAATCACTGATCACACAGTTCATCAGCAGAAATTAAACATGTCCTTGTGGCACCAATCATGTAGAAAAGGTACAAGTAACAGTCCATAATTTTTTTACAATCACTGATCACACAGTTCATCAGCAGAAATTAAACATTACTAAATGTCACACATCATGTTGAAAAGTGCAGCACCATCACTAATCAGACATTTCAGGCATGAACAATAGTTTGAATACACATACAATGCTTTTACATTAAACATACAAATCATAACAAACACACAAATGATATCAGATAATTGTCCTATTAACTATTACAATACACAAATACCAGTAAACCTATAACATTTGTGGGTGTCAGTGCAAGCCACTACCAACAAATAAAATAATATTTAGGAGATAGGTGGGTAGGATTAGAAAAGGAAAACACACAAAACACATCCACTCATCTTTCATCCACATTAAGTACTACTGTGTAATTGAATAGTGTTAACTGTGTAAATGTAACTCTGTCCAAGATTTGATGTTCATCATGTGTAACAAGTACTAGTGGCAGCAATGTATAACAGTCAATAATAGTTAAGTCAACGTCATAGTCATCATGTCAAGACCAATGTTTGCCAAGCCAGATCAAAATGTACGGTTGCTGAACAACTGTCAGTGAGCCAAGATATGCACATGCTTCCTCTCTCAAAAAAAGTATATACTGCTTAGTGATTTAACAAGTGTGTGTATAGACAATCTTCCTTCCACTTTAGTGTTCTAGTCTGCCATCTTCATCCTCCTTGTTCCATATAAACCAACAAAACAATATGCTCCTCATTTACTTTACCTCTTATCCACCAAAACTCCAATAATCATCAACTTCACCTAATCTCAATACCTCAATAATACGTCGATACATATAAACCTCAGCACCAATATCATTTCACTTCCATAACAACTCTTTCCTCTAGTCAGTCTCCTCGAACAAGTACAGACAAAATCCTAGTGCAACTTCAATTCATCATCCCATACAATCCGAAGACACAGTGTCCACACACAACCTCTATGTAATCAATCTGACCCAAATTTTCTACTCATTATAAATTATAAGATACATTTTGGTTCCTTGTCCATCATTAAATAAAAGAAATGCATACATGACCTCTAACAGACTTAAGTTCGAATAACTCTCAGTAATTAAGTACGATTACGGAGTGTGAATGATCATAATATTTCACAGTGTGTACACCACTTCAAGAATCATAGCAGAAGCAAACATGTGGAGTATTTTTTGTGTCAAGTGTCACTTCCTATTTCAATTGCTCACGAAAATGCAGTGTAATACTGTCAATGGTCTAAACCTAGTTTTGGTATGTCATGTCGTTAGCTTCCTTCCTAGTAACATAAATTTATACAGCTTCCCTAAAACCTCAGCTCATGTGACTTCTATGAAGTTTCTTGTACTAATGTCGTTCGTCGAATTCTAGCAGTTCATTTTCTTATCTTAAAAATATAAGGCACTGAGCGTAAGCAAAACATGCAATAGCGAGTAAATATACCAGTAGAGAACAGAATGTCAACAAGTGGATGCAGCACAATTCTTACAACGAGGCTCGGCCAAGCGAACAATCTATAATTAATACAATAGTGTGACCTAAACTCTATGTACGTACACAGTATATCAGCATTTCTATATTCTAAATTGAAGAGTAGTTATGACAACAAAACAGAAACGTGTAAATATGCAATTCATACGCACAGCAGCAAACATGCCTTACACAATAAACAGGTCATTAGCATCACATCGACATAAGCAAATAAATGTTCATATGTAATCTTAATAAGTACCCATGAAGGCGCAAGCAGATAAATCACAAAGTATAACTTACATATCTAACCACATCAGCACAATTAATCAGGTGACAATTATAATTTAAATAAATAAGCACAGCAGGCACATAATTAAAAAATATGACATCAGTGAAAAAGCATAGCAGCCAAGCGATGCATAATATATACAAATAACAACCCTGTTCATTAGTCAATCATTTTAGAAATGAGTTAATGTGCGCAAGCACGTCGCTTCACTAGTAAATTCATAGAACATGAAATTAGCACAAAGTATGAATCACGTAATCGCAAGCAGCAAATTACGTCTAAAGTACGTACCTAAGTGGAATTATGTTACCTGAAAAATAAACTCAATTAATCGTTACCTTTTTAGTTTATTAGTTTCATCTTCGAAATTACATTCTTCCTGAAATTTTCTCGATAGTAAGTCCTCTTAACGTCGGACACACACAGAATTTACCTGAAGGTCTTAAATATTTTACACACCGTATCCTGAAAAATACTGAACGTTAATAACATAATTTTTGAAGTCATTATAGCTTTATACTGAATTTAGTCGGAGAAATTAGACTGTGTATTTGTTTACGTCTGTCAGTGCATTCGCACTGAGCGCTCGATCAGCTGTAGGCGCGTGACGTAGAAAGTGATTGTTTGCGGTCAACGACAGCCTTGTGCGGCGCGCAGACTGACTGTTGCTTTGAGTATGTGCCGCCGCCAAAACACAGCGCGGTATCCTTGTACTCTCTTCGTGTTTACATGTAGCTGTTGGTTTCTCAAAAGTATGTCATTCCACAAAAATTTTTACGTTCGATATATGATGTATTCCCTTAGAGCGCCGAGATTTAAGAGTTTCTACTTCAACAGTGTTATCATGAATAATTTTGCGAACTCTAAATGGACCGTTATAAAGCAGAAAAAATTTGCGACACAATCCTTTTCCTTTGTGAGACAAACGATGAGACTTAATTAACACCTTCTGACCAACTGACAAAGTTTTTAAACGACCAGGACGCTTAGCTGATTTCTCTCTTCTAGCAGCTGCAGATGCAATATTTTGTAGAGCCAGGTTGACAACTTCAGAATGCCGCAGTTTCCGTGAAGGCGGAAAAGGAACGATTTCAGAAATGCGATTTGTTGGTACTTTATTTTTTAATATCAATAGAGGCGGTAAAGAAGTTGAATCATTAGGGAGTTCATTCAGAATATTTTGAAAAATATGAAGATACTGATCCCACGTTCTGTGATTCTGATGACAATAAAGACGGCACAATTTATTGATTTCCTTCATCCATCTCTCTGAAGGATTAGATTGAGGGTGAAAAAGTGAAATGAAAATTGGTTTAATTTTACGACGCCTTAGAGTACGAAGCCAAATTTTAGAGCGAAACTGTGATCCATTATCTGATATAACCTTATCAACATGACCAACTTCTTTAAGAAAATGTTTGATGAAAGCATTAGATACTGAACGAGCTGTTGCTTTGCGTAAAGGTGTAAAACACACATATTTTGATGTCAATTCCACTGCTACGAAAATGTACGCAAAACCATTAGTAGAACGAACCACTGGACCGAACAAATCGACTGCAGCCATC
This sequence comes from Schistocerca nitens, assembly GCF_023898315.1. Lineage (NCBI taxonomy): Eukaryota > Metazoa > Arthropoda > Insecta > Orthoptera > Acrididae > Schistocerca > Schistocerca nitens. The sequence goes on from NC_064618.1 coordinate 405,675,275, forward strand.
TCCTTTAATTTCGCTGGAATGATAGGAAACAACGGTGCTCTGTGAGAAACCGTTGGCGGCTTAGCCTTTTGACATAATTTGCATTTGGCAAGAACAGATCGAATACGTTTTTCCATATTACTGAAGTAACAATTTTCTCGTAATTTATGAAAGCATTTTCTGGGACCAAAATGCGCATAACTGAAATGTGTGTACCAAATCAATTTATTGACCCACTCATCAGGAATACAAACTAACCAAACAGAGTTGTCGACCGATTTTCGTTTGAAAAGAATATCATTGCGAACTAAATAATACTGTCTGATCGCTACGCTTTCCTTTCTCCTCCACTTCTCCTTAATGTCCTTCCAGATTGGATCCTTATTTTGCTCCTTAGCGATGTCCTGGAGCGAAGACGAAATAAAGTTCTCAAACGCAACACCTTGAATGTACATCAAACAATAATGGTTTTCTTTGCAGTCCTCTTCAGCACTTTGTTTCAAACCCATAGGTGCACGTGATAAAGCATCAGCAACAATATTTGAAGATCCCTGTATGTAAACAATACTAAAATCAAATTCCTGTAGGTACAGCGCCCATCGTGACAATCTTCCATGAGTTAATTTTGTCGACATAAGAAATTCCAGAGCTCGATGATCGGTGTAAACCTTAGTATGTCTGCCAAACAAAAATGTGCGAAATTTTGTGAAAGCCCAAACAACAGCCAAAGCTTCAAGTTCCGTAATCGAATAATTCTTTTCGGATTTAGAGAGAACACGACTTCCAAATGCAATAGTCTTCTGTACTACAACGCCGTTTTCTTCTATCTCTTGAAATAAATGTGCACCTAGGCCTTTGTATGATGAGTCCGTCGCCAAACAAAAATCTTTAGATAAATCCGGATGTGAAAGAAGTGGAGCAGCAACTAAAGCATCACGAAGTTGTTCAAATTCTGACTGAGCTTCCTCATCCCAACACCAATTAGAACTTTTTCCAGATAGTTCACATAAACGAGGTGTGGCCAAATTGTCCAATCTAACAAAACGTCTAAGAAAATTACAAACACCAAGGAAACTACGAACATCACGTTTTGTGGTAGGAACAGCATAATTACGAATAGCATCTAGTTTCTCTGGATCGGGAAGAATACCTTCTGTAGAAATAATGTGACCGAGAAATTTCACCTGAGAACGACCAAATTCTGATTTTTCCAAGTTCACTGTCATGCCAACTCGTGCAAAAATACGTAATAATGAATCCAAAATTTTGTTGTGCTCACTCCAAGAACGTTTAGCAATAAGAATGTCGTCAACATAGGAAGTAATATTGTCACGAAGACAAACAGGTAAAATTTCATTTAAGCTACGAATGAATGCTGCTGAAGATACAGTAAGTCCAAACGGTAATTTCCGAAACTGGTAACAGTTACCAAAGGCTAAAAAGGCAGTATATTTTCTACAATCAGGGTGGAGTTCTATTTGCCAAAAACTTGCGCGCATATCAATCGTGGATAAAACTTTAATTCCATGGAAATGTTGAAGAAGTTCATCTAAATTTTGTGGACGGTCAGTTTCAGGAATAATAATATTATTTATCTGTCTGGAATCCAGAACCAAACGAATTGACCCATCCTTTTTAAGCACGACATGTAATGGGCTGGTATAAGGGCTGACTGCTGGCTCAATAATGCCCTGATCTAACATGTATTGAAGTTCATTCTTAACCTTGTCTCTGTAAGCCAAAGGAATAGCGTACGTTTTCCCGCGAAATGGTGTGTGTTCTTTTACTTTAAATAAATATTGTAAGCCTTGTATAGTTCCTGTGTGATGACTAAACACTGTAGCATGTGAAGTCAAAATGTGGTGCAGCTCTTCTTTTGCAACGTCATCTGGCACTTCAGCTTTCTTAACCTTTTCATTAATTAATTCTTCGCTACTAATTATATCCTCCATCGCGTCTCTGTATCTATTGTCATTGTCATGAATAAACACACTGTCGTCATAATGCTCAACGAAAGCATCAGAAGTTAGAAACCTTAAACATTTTGTATCTGATTCAGATCTTGCTAAACACTCGAAAAATTTCAAACATTTCGGCATTCCGGCAACAGTCAAATTCACACTTCCTTCTTTAAAGTTCAAAATTGCCTTATGTGTGTTAAGAAACTCCATACCTAATATAATCTGTGTACTGAGTAATGGAACAATAATAAAATTAGCAGACAATTCGTATCCTTGACAAATAAAATTTAGGTTGGTCTGTTGTTTAACTTCCACACCTTTTCCAGAAATCGCTCCTCGAATTGTAGTTTTAGAAATAGGTAACACAGGACAGGCAATAATTCTTTCACATATACGAAAAACTGATTCACTAATGACGTTCAATGGGCTCCCAGAATCTAAAACTGCAGTGAACTTATTCTTACCCACACATACTTCAATAACAGGATGTAAAAATGCGTCTACATTATTTTCCTTTTCATCTAGCAAAATGTCTCTCATGTCTTCCAGGCGTACGTAGTGTAAAGTCGTAGTGTCATTACTTTCCGAACCGTCTATATTGCTGCCAGAAGCCGAAGCTGCTAGTCATTGTCGATTGTTTGCGTCACGTCTTTGATTATTCGCGTCATTTCGCGGATCAATTTCTACTAATTGCACTTGTCTCTCTGAAGTTCTGTCATGTGGAGGATGCCAATTAGGTCCTTCCTGTCTGTTAGATGCAAATTCTTGGTTGTGTCTGTTATTAAAATTTCTGTTTTCCTGTCTGTCTGCATAACTACTTCTTGTATAATTTCGACTGTCACTTCTGAAATTATTGTTAGATCTACTACCCTGGTTATTTCTGTAGTAAGAATTTCTGTTATTGTATGAATAATTTCCATCTTGATGATACCGATTACTGTTTCCGTATGATTGATCATTCCGGTAGGAATTACCGTTATTATAATTGTCTGTGTAATTTCTGTTAGAACGTCTGTTATTGTCATAAGGCTGGTATCTATTGTCCTGTCTGTTACGTCTGTCATTCTCAAAGTTACCCAAATAACGTCCGTTCCGATCACTATCCCTTTTCTCTGAAAATGTATTGTAATTACTGCTACTGAAGAAATTACAAGAAGTCCCGTCGTCGTTGTCATACTCAAGTTCTTGTAGCAAAGTCTTAAAAGTCTCAATGTCGTCTTTACATCTTCCGGCTAAAGCAATTTGTCTTATGGATTGTGGCAGCTTAGTTAAACAAATGCTAATTAATTCAGTCGGGCTGTAGGGGTTGGAAAGAAACTGATTCTTTCGAATCATGTCTTCAAAATATTCTGCTGGCGTGCGGAATTCAGACTGTTTGAAATTACGCTGCATAATAAGACTGTGTTTGACTCTGTCTTGCGTGTTTTCGGACCAATATGCCGATAGAAATGCATGATAAAAATCATTCAGATTATTACAATCTCTAATGAGTGCACGCATCCGCGTCGCCGGTTCGTTTTCTAAATATCCACACATAAATTCCAGTTTGTGACTTAGTGGCCAATTTGGTGGGAGTGCATACATAAATTGATCTAACCATGCACATGGATGTATGTCATTCTTAGAATTGCGGAAGGTCTTAAATTTCCGAACAGTCAAAAAGTGTTTATAGTCAAAGTTTTCGCCTCGTGGCGACAAAGACCTACCGCGTCTGTCCCAGTCCCAATGTCGATTATTGTCAAGTTCGCGCGCCTGGCGCTCTCTTGTTGCATCCCGTAAATGAAACAAATTACTTTCTTCAAACCCCTCTGCTACCTGTGATTCTAAATTTCTTTTGCTGTCTTTTCCTACAATTTCACCTTCGATTTGTTTGACTTGCTTTCGTAATGCCTCTACTTCCCTTTTAACGCGTTCATTAAACTTTCCCTGATTTTCAACATGCTTATTTATGTTCTGGTACTCTTCGGTTTCTGCAAATGGTAATGGAGCTGTATCATCCGAATCTCTGTCCCCATGTAAACTAAGATTTGTCAATTTATCTGAAATTTCCTCAACTCTTTCCGATAAGTCACCTATTTTTTCTCTCTGTTTACCTACGTCTTCCGTAAGTGTCGCGACTCGGGTTTCAGTGTTGACACATTTGGTAGTTAACTGTTCATATTGTTGTGTTAGGTTATTTATTCTGTCATTTGGTACGGATTCCTCGATTCTCTCAAATATCTCTTCCTTATCGTGTGCACGTTGTAAATTTAACTCTGAAAATTTTTGTACTATCACGCGATCTCTTTCTTCCTGTTCTCTATCCTGTTCCCTTTGTCTAATCTCTACTGCAACTAATCTACTATTGTGAGTATTCAAAATTGGTTGTACTTCTTCTCTGATTTCTCTCTTTAATTCATCTTTCATATTTTTAAAACAAGTCCCTATTCGTGAATCTAACCGTGTTTCCATTGTTTCCATCTGTGTTTTTAATTCAGATCTAAACTGTGTTTCCATTGTTCCCATATCATTTTTTAATTCAGATCCCAAAGTTCCCATCCGTGTTTCCATTCGTGTTTCCATTGTTCCCATCTGTGTTTTTAATTCAGATCCCAAATTTAATATTATACCCATCAACTGCTCCATTTGATCTGGTTCGAAATTCTTTTCGCCCCTATCATTTCTCGCAAAACCAGTTTCCTTCGTCATAGCTGTATAGCCATCTGTGTTCGATACTATTCCAGAATCTTCTGTCGTTAGTCTCGAATTCTGAAAATTTTCTAATTGTGAAAAGTTTTGAATTGGTTCCGGACTATTTTCCCGACTTATTACATTGTTTTCCACTTCATTATTCAACATACTGTTCTCTTGTGTTGGCGAGTTCGCCATGTCAACAATTTCATCATTCTCACTATTCATCATTTTTGCCTTTTTCATTGATCGCGTAATCATTTACAAAACAAACAAAACTCGTCACTGTACGAAAATTACACACAATGACTCTTTATCATCAACAATACCATTCACTCGAAATGTTTCCCTCAAACACGATTAACGAACAATTGAAATAATTGCACTAAATCGTCAAACGCGTATACAAGACAACAAATCAAATTCAGAGAAAAAATACCATTATAAGAATGACAATTACCAAATCTACACATGCAAAACAGACTATAATTACTAAACTACAAGTTACTACAACAATGCTACTGTCTACTATTTTTACAATCAGAAGATTCCAAGGGTCGATCCGAAGCAGTGGTCGCCACGTGCATGGTGGCTTAATTCTATGAAATGCAAATAATTTTAATTTTTGCTTTAGTAGCTGTCTGTCCGTTTACGAAGTCTCGTAACGGTTGGCCCTGACTAGTATTATTACGCTATCTGGCTGCATAGAACAACAACAAGGAATGAAATGGAAATTTTCATTAACACAATTAATTAATTAATTAATTAAGTCCCCAGCAACTATAAAACCTACGAAACCAAAGCACAAGTATCACTGTTCTGTGTGTGGGAGTGTGACTCAACGTACACATCTGGCACGGTTCTTCTTCAAAAGACAAGAATTTCAAATACCATTTATACTGAATTAATTAAAGAAAATACAAATACCATAATTACTCAAGAGAACCACAATTACACTCTAATCCAAGAACACAAGCCAGATGCTTTGTTGACTGAACCTGTAATGACACATTATTTAAAACATGGAAATAATGAAAAATAAATCAAGTTTCGTTACCTTCATATATTGACCAAAATCACTCTCATAATTACAATATATCTCCACACCGACTCGCTATTACCACATCTCAACAAGAACCTTTCAGCATCACATCTCAGCAAGCACTCCCTACTAGCACATCTGAACACGAACTGACTACCACGAGTCCTCGACAAGCACTGCCCACTACGACATCCCAATAATCACTTCCCGTGGAGGCGGCGGAACAATGCTCTCTAGCGATCTCTGTCGCTGTGGCTCAGTGTAGCCACCTTTCAACCTGTGCTTACGTGACTCCACTGAGTTCTGAATTAAGTCTTGTCCTAGTTAGTACAAACGTATTTGAAATGTAAATTTCTCGATTACGACCGCGATGTAATTGGATTCATATATCATCCGTGGCCTATGGTTTGGGAATGTGGTAGATATATATTGGGGCAGCAGTAGATTTTGCTTCTACTTTAGTACATCTAATGCACTAATATGCTCTAAAATAGATAACTGAAACATGGCTGGAGTTTTGGCCTCCTAGCTCACCTGACCAAGACCCTCTTGATTTTTCCAGGTGGCATCATCTCGTAAGTTTAGCGTAAAGCAGTCCCGTTGATACGTTCAAGGACAGTAGCATCGAACTGTTCAGTCTTGTCAAGCTTTACGAGATCGTACAGGGGTTTTCGAAATAATTCTTAACTCACTGTGGGATGAGTGATACGTACAACACTTCCTTTAACGACGGCGTTCTTTTTGCGAAGCGCTACTGAGGAAATTTAGAGAACCAGCACTTGAGGCCGACTGCAGAACGGTTCTACTGCTGCCAGCGTACATATTGTTAGTACCACGAAGGTGACATGAGAGAAAGTAGGGCTCTTAGAGACAGTCGTTTCTCCCTCGCTCTACTTGCGAGTGGAGCAGAAGAGGAAACAACTACTAATGTACCCTGCGCCATGCATCGTACAGTGGCTTGCGAAGTATGTATGAAGGTGTAGCTGTAACAGGGGCGTATTGTAAACGTGCTGAAGCAGTACTGTATGGTATCTGTTGGGTGAAATATGAGCCCAATTAGGCGGTGGCTAAGTCCAAAAGTTTACATTTCGTATACATTAGTAATAACCAGGTCAACATTTCATACTGAAGACAGTGACGGCTCGTAACAACACATTCGAAACTACCTCGCGAACGGGTCATTTGCGTACCCATGTTTATTCTACGTGTTTGCTTCTATTATTGTATAATTTCACATGTGTCAGTTTTCACTATTAATTATGATTCACCATGTATACATGATGTAACAAAATTGCACAGACAATCTTCGAAGGACTGTAGAGGATGTCTTTAGCAACAAATTCAGGTTAAGAACTTACGGAAGTATCAAACAATGATAATAAATAGGAGAGCGTTCAATAAGTAATGAAACACATTTTGTTAAACAATTTCAGTTGAAAAATTGCGAAATTTATTGTGAGACATCGTGGAACAAACCTGCTTCAACCCCTGTAGTTTCAATAAGTTCCGATAGGTGGCGGGGCTGTATGTAGCCCGATAGGTTGCGGGGCTATATGTAGCCTTCAAAATGACGTCTGCAACGAAGGCACGCGTTCTAAGCAGATATCTGTCATTGACCTTCTTCTGGCGGAAAATCAGGGCATCGCAGATATTGACAGGTGCTTGCAGAATGCCTGCGGAGACCTGGCAGGTAGCAAATGCATGGTGAGTCGTTGGGCGAGGCATCTGCCATCATCGCAACAAGTTCGCGCAAACCCGTCCGCTTGCCGGCCTGGCGCACACGTCGTCACCGTCTTCGTCTCCCCAAAAACACGAACGAACGACTCCTGGTTGACAACGGAAGGCCTCACACAAGTCTGCGCACCCGGGAGGCGCTCACAAGTCTTCATGGGACTGTTTTTCCTCACCCACCCTCCAGTCCGGATCTCACCTTCCGACTTCCATCTTTTGGCTCAATGAAGGATGCACTCTATGGCAAGGAGTACGTGGATGACGGGGAGGAGGGGGGGGGGGGGGTTGGTGCAGCAAGACGTTGGCTCCGTCGTCGGCCAGTAGAGTGACACCACGCGGCCGTACTGGCCCTACCAGTAACGTGGCGTAAAGCCGTCGCTTTGACTGGAGATTATGTTGAAAAATACGGTTTTGTAGCCAAAAGAGTGGAGAATAATATGGTGTATACATATCCTGAAGAAAATTAGCCTGATTTCAGAAAAAAATTGTGTGCCTTTCTCATTGAAAGCCCCTAGCATATTTCGTTATGCAAGGAGGTGTCGGGAATGCACATTGAGTGTTCACAGAATATCCACGCCATTGAGTATGACTGACAGTAAAACCATGTTCACGGTTTTTTCAGTTCTTCATTGCTGTGATCAATTTTACCATAAATGTTCAAGATGAGTGTTCGATGGAAAACATGTTGTGTGCTGTGTATTTGTATGAGCGCTGCAAGAATCCTTGCAAGTAATTCACCCTCTGAGTCAACAGGTGTAAAATACACTTCGATTTTTATTTAGTCCCTCAGAAAGCAATCTAATGCGATGATGTTCGGAGATCTTGCAAGCCAATGTACATTTCTTCTCGAGCCGATCCACCGATTGCTGAAGCAATGGGTTAACCATTTGAATACCAGTGATTTCCGCCTGAAACCACCATTTTATTACTATTTTTTTTAAAATACCGGTGCAATTCGCATGAAGCTGCCGATGCTATTGAAAGACAGAGACTTCTGATGTTATACTCGGGTACTTGTACGAATGTAATGCATTATAGCAGTCACCTACCGAGTAAAAAACAATAGTCGGCGCGTAGCTTATGCTGCTTGATTGTACGAGATCGTGACATGTGACTTTCTTTATAGTGACCATATTGAGGAGATCATTGACAGTGAAAGTACTTGCATCTAAAGTTATTGTAAGTAAATTTGAGCTCGTATTATCGCTTTTATGAGTGGTTTCGAAATGAAACAAGTGGAGCAGTATTTACTTTCGCGCAAATTTGTTAAATTTTAGGCTCATTTTTGCTTGTTATTTAGGAATACAATTTCTTGTACGCATTACGATTACATGGACGTTTGGTGGTGTGGGATTGTATCTACGAAAAGTGCGAAATTGCTTTCAAATATATGTCATGAAATGATGATTGATTGAAAACTGTGTGTCCTAGTGGTTCCAAAGACAAACCTCTTCTTAGGAACAATTGATTGTTTTCCCTATTTCTTCGCGTATTGGTTGCTTCCTTTGATAATAGAGGTCAGCTGTGTGGAAAGGGTTTAATGCCGCACGTACTGATTCTACCATTTGCGCCGGGGTCCCATCGTACTGGAATCCCCCCCCCCCCCCCCCCTTCTGAGATGCGTTGACAAGTGCTCTTGGAGGAACTGTCAGCGCGTTGGCCACTAGAGTCAAGAAAGGAACGTGAAGGGCTCAAGCAAGTAAACATCTACAATACCGACCCATATATTTACTGCAAATTGTCTTTGAGGATCTCGCAAAAGTGCTGTACACCTAAACATGCTAGTTATGGCAATATTAAGTGCCTTCTCGAGTAAACCGAGCTTTATCTGTAGACAGAACACTTGAGGAAACTGAAGGTCTTCGATAGTTATTTGCAGAAACCGCCGTACAAATTTAAGCCGGTGCCCGTAATCATCTGATCGCAGGGTCTGTATTCTGGTGGAACGAAATGCATGAAGCATCTTCTCTCGCAACGCGTTCCATATTAAACTACGGAGAACACCGAACTCAATGGTCACAGCTGTTTACTTCCTACGGGCCTGTTCTCAAACCGCAACAGCACGTCTTCCTCAAACGTCTGTGATTTGCCTCTATTGAGGCTTTGCGCTGGTACTACGTAGTCTAATGCGGAGTGCTGTGAAAGTGCGATATCACCGTCACTTTCACGTAGGGAAACGTTCGCAGTACATTCGCTGATTTCTTTGACCATTGCGTTTCTTTTGCACAGCAAACAAAGTGCATGACATAACAGCAGCTCGCTCCATATTATTTACTGCGATCGTCAAGCAAGCACTACGCCATATGTTGATTAACGGCTGAACGCGAACATCAGGACGTCACAGCACTTCTTATATAAAGTTAAATTCGTTTCAGCAATGTCTGAAAAAGGTACTTTTGTTCAACTCGTTACCGATATTTAGTTGCTTAACGAACTGAATTTTTGAGCACCCTGTACAGTCTTCAGTTCAGCATCGCCAGGGGAAAAAAGTAAGATCCGCTGTGGCGAATGGCCGTAAGAGTATTTTATACTGGAAGCACAGCAGCATTCTACCGTGGTAAGTGTCAGCTGACAAGCTAAAAACTTTACACAGAGTGCACGGAGGCAACTCGAGAGTGGGGAAAGCCGCCCCCCTCGCCGCAACGGGCGCGCATACCATCCGTGACGCGCAGGCTGGGCCGCACGCCAGTCGCTTCCCCTGACGAGCGCAACGCGACCTACTCGTCTGACGAGGAGAGCCGCAGTTACTGGACCGACGAGGAGGGTCCGCCGATGCCTGCCCAATTCTGGTCTGCAACTCGCCAACGCCAGCAGCTACTGATGGCGGCAAGCCCGGTCGTAGAAGAATCGCCGCCGTGGTGGTGGTACCCCTGTTACCACTCTGATCCGGACACCCCCTGGTGAGTGGCATATAATATACATCTGTGAGATCGTAGGTGATAAGACGAGAAGTACAGTCCGAGTATAATGACAAGTCCTACATTTACAGATTGCGCCCAGTATGGTCAGTACACGGTTTTACGATTGTTGTACATCTTGCACTTGAAAGGATGCTGCAGTGTTCATCACGGTACCATACTCCTTTCCAGAGCTCACCTACGCCATGGTTCCCAGTTGTCGAGAGCGCTTAACTGCTCTTCAATGAAGTTACATGCGAAATAAAAACCCTATTGCTATTTCAGAACATTTTAACGCTTTTAAATAATGTATTTGATTCATGTAGAGACATATGTGTTGCGGAAGTCTGGGTACTGCTTTTGTTCTTCAGTCCAAAGACTGGTTTGATGTATTTGTCTAATCTATTCTGTGAAAGCCTCTTCATCTACAGAATCTGCTCCGTGTAAATCTGCGTACTGCGTCAAGCTTAGGTATCCCTCAACTACTTTTGTCCTCAGAGATGCCTCTACTATCACACTGATGATTCTGAGATACTTCAGGATGTGCCATAAATTTCTTTCCTCTCCATTTCCATTCAGTGCCTCCTCATTAGTTATCATGTCTACTCATCTACTCTTCATCATTCTTCTGCAGCACACTTCAACTCCCATTCAATTCTTGTCTGAACTGTTTATCCTCCACCCATCTCTTCTGTACGAGGCTGCACTCCACACAACTACTTTCGGAAATTATTTCGTAATATGTGAATTTGTATTCGATGGTAATTAATTTCTCTTTTTTAGAATTTCTTTCCATTACCAGCCTCCCACGACATATTGCTTTCACTTCTGTCATTCTCATTTACTTTACTGACAAATAACAAAACTCTTCCAGTAGTTTTTATGTCTCGTTTACTAATCTAATTCCTCCAGCACCGAATGATTCTAGTAATTTCGTGTTTTGTTATTTTCTTGTTATAATATCTTTCCAGGCCGCTATTCATTCCGTTCAATTGCTCTTCCAAATACTTTGCCGGCACACACGGAATTCAGATGTTATCACGTTTCTCTTGACGGGACATCCACAACTGTTGATATTCGTCGTCAGTGATAAGATCCACTACAGCTGTAATATTTATCTTTTCCTAAAAGGAAAGCACAACCTGGTTTCCGTACCTATGCCCCATCTTCAGCTCCCCATGCAAAGTTATAAATAAATAATAATGGCTATCCAAACTGTTATCGCGCCGGCCCATGTGGCCGAACGGTTCTAGGCGCTTCAGTCTGGAACCGCGCGACCGCTACGGTCGCAGGTTAGAATCCTGCCTCGGGCATGGATGTGTGTGATGTCCTTAGGTTAGTTAGGTTTAAGTAGTTCTAAGTTCTAGGGGACTGATGACCTCAGGTGTTAAGTCCCATAGTGCTCAGAGCCATTTGAACCATTTGAATTGTAAGCATTAATGTAGGCTAAACAGCACTCATACAACAATTCTTAAGAAAAACCCTCACGTTTGTATATAAAATGTAAGTCCGCAAAAGTCGAATAACAGAGGTTAAAATAGGACATGCCTGGTACATGGCACAAAACAGGAGGCCCTCTCAATTCCGCGCCTACTATAAAGTCTCTTGCAGAACAGAGTGTACAAAAAAAGAGATAGGTTTCCACATTAAAAGAGCGGAACCACCGCAGATAAAATGGAAATATAAACTATTATAGGACCCAATATCCCATAATCCCCATTTCAAACTTACAACTTTACGTAGGTTCTGCTCTTTAAAAAGGATTTTCGGCAGGCCTGGAATTAAGAGGGACTCCTATTTTATACGATGTACCAGGAATGCAATATTTTAACCTAATTTAACCTCTGTTTAATCGCTGTTATTCCACTTTTATGGACTCACACTTTATGTATCTACAAGTGGATTTTTCTTAAGAATTGCAATGTAAATTATGTTTAGCCCTTTTTAATACTAAGAATTTGGATAGGCGTCATTATTTATTTATAGCTTTGCAAATGCACCTGAAGACAGGTCATAGGTCCCGAAAGCGGGTTGGGCTTTCCTATTAGGAAAAAAAAACTTTACAAATGTAGCGGATCTTACCACTGATGAAGGAAAATGTCTTCAGCAACCGTCGAAGTTTTTATTTCTTCTCCCTTAACTACAATTTTCTTTTCATATTTCTCCTTTGTTCCTTTTACTGCTTGCTCAACGAAGAATTTCATAACGTCGGGGATAAACGGCGGTCGTCCCCCTGTCAACCACTGGTTTCTTGTCATGTCCTTTGACTCATTTACCTGCAGTCTGGTTTCTTATAAGTCGCAGACAACTTTTACGTATTTTATTCCTGCTTCCTTGAGAATCAGTCAACATCGTCTATTTTCATAAATGCTATAGCCATAGGTTTGACTGTCTTTGACCTGTCTCCTAAGGCAAGTCGTAGGGCCAGTACTGCTTCGCCATTTCCAACATTTCACCGGAACCCAAGCCAATCTTCCCAAGGTTGCTCTCTACAGCTTTCCCATTCTTCCGTGACTAATTCGTGTCAGTATTTTGCAACCGCGACTTACGTTTCTTTATTATTGTCTCCTGTCAGCATCTGACTTCTTCGAAAGTGTAATAATGTTATTTCTCATGATGACTGGTATGTTTTCAGAAACACAAGTAATGAATGTAGAAAACTGCAGCGATCATGTTTCTATAAAAGATACAGTGTTCACGGATGAATGTTGAATTAATGTCAACTTTCCGACAGTTAAATTCCTCCCTTTGTTCAGACAGTATCTCCAGCCTGCAATAATTCTAATCCGTAAGAGTACGGAAGGGAAAACGGCGAGAGAGGAGCGGGCTCCTACACTGCCAACTGTTGTGATCTGCATATTATGCTTAGCCTTCTCCATGCTGGCTTTCATTGATCAGTGACAACTGCCCTGCTCTGTACCTAAGCCACCAAACACAACGATTGAGACAGTTGTGCTGTCGGCAGTGATCATGAATGCAAATATCGGGACTTATATTTAATTCAAAATGCTGATGCCAAAACAAGTTTGCGTACGAAGACATACAGTGAATAGATAACTGTCAGTGTTTTTCATGACAAGGTGAAAGGAGATAACCCTCTAAACGTTAGAGTTTTAAATCACCAATGAGGCAGCTGGAATACCTAGATTCCATTATACAAAGATGTTGTCGAAAGAGACGTGTTGGGCATCGGAACTCATTATTTTGCCATTTGTCAATCCATTTTACAAAGGATTGTTTTTCATCTGCTGATACTACTCATGCATCGTGTTTTATTACTACTTCTGTGTGTTCGTTTGTCACTACTGACCTCGACACAACTAGCGGCAGATGCATAGAACGCTGCCGCTGTCTAACAAGCTTGTCTCATGAAGGATCAGAAGAACATTGTGCGTTACCTACATCTGTCAACTCTATGCACCACATAATAAAACACCTAGCATACGTACCGATCTGAATGGCATCCCAATATTGCTGTAACGATTGGTTGTCGCGGACATCAACGATCAGTATAAACACCTCTCAGAGTTGCTGTCTTCTGGAAAGTAGCAGTTTGTGCTCTTTTGGTTATCCTACCGTTGTTGGCACCGAAAATGGCTGATGGGGCTTGGAAATTTTTAATACTAAGAATTTGGATAGGCGTCATTATTCATTTATAGCTTTGCAGATGCATATGAAGATAGGTCATAGGTCCCGAAAGCGGGTTGGGCTTTCCTACAGGGTTTGTACAACGGAGATTTCTGTATCTTGAAGCTTGATTACGTTGTTTGGTAGCCAGTGATGTTGACGATCGTAGCTACTAAGTAGAACTGGATCTTGTTCTCTGAGATATGCTGGGCTAGTCGTCATGACTGTTGTTTGTTCGACAGTGGGAGGGGAAATGATGTCCTTGGTTGTCTTCTATGAAGCGGTTTCTTTTGGCCTTTATGCGTTGGTCGGTGTATTAAGGTGATTACTTACAAAAGCAATCGTGCTGTCCCGCAATTCTTCTCTTTTGTGGTATAGGACATGTGTGCCTTGAACGTCAGAACCAAAGAACAGGAAATGAGGTCCATGTCCAAGACGATGACGTTAGGCAGGTTTTCCATTGGAAATATAGTCTAAAACAAAAAAAAGCGACGCACCTACGGAGAAACAAATGATTACAGTTTCAGAAAACTGGATGATTTACTCAAGAGAAAAAGTTTCACAAACTGAGGGAGTCAGTAATGCGTTGGCCCTCCTCTGGCTATTATGCAAGCTCTTATTCGGCTTGACATTGATTCATAGAGTTGTTGTATGTCATACTGAGGGGTATGGATCCATATTTTGTCATGTTTGTGCGTTAGATCGTCAAAACCCGAGAACGTTGGAGGGACCTAACCTTAATGCTCCAAATGTTCTCAGTTGGGAAGAATCCAGCGACCTTGTTGGCCCAGGTAGGTTATGGGAAGCACGAAGACAAGCAGCAGACACTCTCTCCCTCTGCAGGTGGGTATTATCCATCTGAAATCTGGGGGCCAACATGGATTGCCATGAACGGTAGCAAAATGGTGCGTGGAATATCGTCGACCGACTGCTGTGCTGTAAGGGTACCGTGGATGACAACCAAAGGGGCCTTTGGACTGTCTTCAGTGTTGAGTCCCGCTTCGAAATGGGCCCTGATGACCAGCGAAGACGTGTCTGGAGACGCCCAGACAGCGGTGGTATACCAACCAGACTGTCGCCCGCCACATGGTCCAACAGCCAGGAGTGATGGTATGACCTGCCATTTCATTTCGTAGCTGACCCCTTTGGTTGTCATCCGCGGCATAGCGGTACGTCGAAGATAATCTACGCCCCATCTGTTGCCCTTCATGGCAAACCATCCTGAGCTTATATTTCAGTAGGATAATGCCCACCCGCAAACGGCGAGTTTTTCTACTGCTTGTCTTCGTGCTTGCCAAACACTGTCTTGACCGGTAAGGTCGCAGGACCTTTGGCCATTTGAGAACGTTAGGGGAATTACAGGCACGGCCCTCCAGCCAGCTCGGGAATCTTACGATCTAATGCGCCAGTTGGAATAATTTGGCACGATATCAGTCTGAAGGACATCCAACAATTCTGTCAGTCAATGCCAAGCAGGATAACTGCTTACATGAGGACCAGAGGTGGACCATCACGTTACTGACTTGCTCAACTTGTGAAGGTCTTTCTTTTGAATAAACCAACCAATTTTTTTTAAAGAAAGTGATATCATTTGTTTGTCTGTACATGTAAATCACATCTACCGATTTCCGTCCAATTATGACAATTCGTTCGTGGTGTGTTGTCCTTTCTTTTTTCGTCCTGGAATGTATACGGGCTAACGCTGAGGCTGGGGTCATTTGTGTCACATAGGGGAAATGTTACTACCATCCACTTACACGTTATAAATGGTCCCGCGGAGTCTACATGAAGGCGACCCCAGGGACCTTGCGGTGGCACTGCTGCTGTGGTTCCGGTTGGGAGATGGCGCAAACCTGGAAACACAGCCTTGTATCTCACTGGTGTCTTGATTTATACCATGCCAGTATACACACTGACGTGCAAGTTCTTTGGCTCTGGATTCGCCCAAATTCTCTATATGGAGCAGTGATAACACCTCTGACCTTACGGCTTCTCACGTGGTCGCCTTCCGCGGCAGCCAATAACAGGAGTTCTTTTTGGCGCACCCACCATTGCCGATGGAGTGAGAACGGGCGTCTGTTGAATTACTGCCTTCGTCGTAACCCTACTGGCCATGCATTGCCTACGTAAGATCAGATGCGCTTTACATATATCACCTCTCATAGAGCCTTACTGACAGACTCAAATGTCCCGTGGCAGTACATTAGGGCATGACGATATATTCGGAGCGAAACGAGTCCAGCTGCAGAAGACGGTGCAATTTAGCTAAGAATGAGCTCCTTAAGATGGCTGGAGTAAGAAAAACTGCCTTCTACTTGCTCTTTGGGCGATTACGTTCCCATTCTCGTAGGTCCAGGCGGCCGCCTTGGGTCACGTAGCGTAGTTAACACCGTTTCCGACGTATCGGTCTTTTCTGACATACGCCTTCGCTTATCTATGGCCAATGTACAAGACAGAAGAAGAATTTTGGGCTTTGAGGAGACTGACTTTCAACAAGCAAGTAGTCACCAGACATAAAGGTCGCCGACGATGAATGCTTTTCTGAATAACATTGAGATGTTAATGAGTGTACCTTTGAGTTACATACGAAGTTAGAAGTCTTCTTAAGAAGCCGCTCCCAATGCGTCAAATTTCTCAGAAACACTCTGATGCGAAAACACTTCCTGGAAGGAATCGTAACGTGCTTAACATAATTAAAGTAGGGAGATCTTACTGGGCACTCCATGAACTTAACTGTTCCCTGTTGAAGATACTCGACAATGACAGAAGTTCCATGTGGTCGGAAGCGTTAGCGACTTATACCACAAATTTTTACCAATTCCTCCTTGATTATGATGTGCCTAATTATCAGTGAGTCATTTTTACAGACCAGCACACTCACTAATCCAAGTGAAAATATTGGGCAATTGTACATTTGTGTGAAGGTATACAGTTTTTTCAATCATCATTCTCCTGATACGGCTCGCCGTGAAATCCTTTCCTGTGCCAACTTTTTAATCTCAGAGTGACACCTGCACTCTACGCCTTCAATTATTTGTTGAATGGGTTCCATCCTCTGTCTTCCTCTAATGTTTTATCTCCTACAGGTCCCACTAGTATTACGGAAGTTCTTCCCTGACGTCTTAACACATACCCTACCATCATGTCCTTTCCTCTCGTCAGTGTTCTTCGCTGTTTCTGTGGAGGACCTCTACATTCTTCATCTTCACACTCCACTTACTATTCAGTATCCTTCTACAACACATCTGAAACATTTTGAATATCTTCTTACAGATTTTCCCACAGTTCATTATTCACTGCATACAATGCTGGGCTCCAAACGTACATTCTCAGAAATTTCTCCCTCAATATACTACATACAGACAGACGCTGCGCCTTGGAAAGGTATGTACCTCATTTAAGATGACAGAGATAATAATGAATTCTAGTTTCTCACTAAATCGAAAGACACCAGTTGTCACTGTACTTGCTGAATTACGACTCATCCCTAACACCGCGACCATTTCCATTTGCACGAATGATGAGTTACTGTTGCAGCTACGAATTACTGTCGATAATCATCATGGGTAATGTTGTGCCGTCTCTTTCCAATACTGGCGCATAGTACCAATTTAACGACATTGATAAATTTCACAAAAGATTGTGAACATCTGCGAAGTTACTAAAATTTCTACTCTTTGTAGTGTATTGAACTCGTATTCTTAAAACTAATATAATCATATAAATCCTCTGGATTCGGCTTTCTAAATAATAATGTACGTACACACTATTTACAGGTATGACCCGAAAGTGAAATTCGGTACTGATAGTTTTTGGGATCCGGTGTTGTGTGCTGATCACATCTACATCGCGTGCAAGATGGCTGTCACTGACGCCATTAGCAACCAAGAGGATCAGTTCGTAAGTATCCAGTTAAAACGGTACCTGCGTTAGACACCAGATTTTTCGCTGAAGAAGTTTATCAGAACAGGATATCGACTCTGCAAAAGAGACAGAATCATTTTCTAGCCCTTTTATTAAAACTACAGTCGTGGATCAGATACAGGATGGGGCAAATAAAAGTGGCCCGAATGAACGGATACGGTTGGACGTGAATTTGTGGCAGCATTAACAGCGGAGGAAAAGACCTACAGTTACTTCCAACAGGATCGAGCAACTGCCCGTACAGCCGATCGAACCTTGGAACACATTTACACAAACTTAACGCCTGACAGAGCTGTTAGCAGAGGTCAGTCTGTTCGCGGCCGTAGTCGACCTCCCAGGTTACCTGAACTACCATTGCGCTATTACTTTGTACGGGGAGCCCTCAAGTCAAAGGTGTATCGCGACAACCCTCATAGTCTTCAGGAAATGCAGCAAATAATTTAGGATGAAACTGCACCATTTCCACCAGTCCAGCTTCGATCTTCCTTCAGCAACTTGCTGACGAGGACCCAAAAGTGCCAACATATGAGTGGTGGACACTTTCAGCATATGCCATAGTTAGGTTAGTACTGTATTTCCTTTCCTCTGCTGTGTTTATACCCCGGAATTCTGTTCTCCGGGCCACTTTTATTTTCCCCGCCGTGTATAGACCAACTTCTGTTTTTACCTACTTTATTTGCTGTTACAAATATAACGAATTATGTACCTCGTTCCTACGGAAGCTTTCGAATGTGATATGCACCTGGCCCCGCATATTGGCATTTTGTTGATGCTATACCGTAGAACGAGCGGTGTAGTGTCACTAGCGAATTGCGCATGAAGGCTTCTACGTTAGTGGTACCAACAGATTGCTTGCCTGTTAGTACCTCCTTGATGGTTCAAAGACAGATGTAAATCGCAGTGCACTAAGTCTGGAAGTTACGGGACGATATTCGAGTGATGTTTATCTCATTCCTTCCAGTTTCTGCCGAATGTGAGCTGAAGTACAGGGGCGGACGTTGACGTGCAGGAGAATGAAATATGGAAATTTGTGGTAAGATCCTATGGGACCAAACCGCTGAGGTCATCGGTCCCTAAGCTTACACACTACTTAATCTAACTTAAACTAACTTACGCTACGGACAATATACACACCCATGCCCGAGGGAGGACTCGAACCTCCGCCGGGGGGAGCCGCACGGACCGTTACAAGACGCCCAGACCGCATGGCTACCCCGTGTGGCAGGAGAAAGACTTACATTGCTTGAGCTTCTATAACTGCCCTCCTGCACTAGCTTGCAGACAATGTTTCAAAAAGTTCTGAAATGTCATGATGTATTTGTTTGCTGGTCAAGCTTGAATCTTCCGGGTAGTACCTGTAATTCTCTACATCTGGATAAGACACCATTCAAATGTTTAAAAGTGGAATGACCTATCAATCATGTGCAAGCGTTAGGTTTTAACATTGGGTACAACAGTCAATTCGGAATGAGACTATCATTTAAGGATTTAATTTGCGCTTGTGGATCTAGCAATAAAAGATCGTCTTCTCCGAGCCCAGTTCAAAATGTTTTGATGTTCTACGCAGGTGAAACGGATGTCACAACGTGGCAGTTTCCACATAAGGAGACGACGCCATTCAAATTCTGATGGTTTTTCCTGTGTATGAGCGGTGGCGACATCGTACCAATGTGACCGCACATAAGAAGGACGTGGCGCGTAGCCAATTTCCTCTATGATATTTATGGAGTAATACTTGTGGTGAGGTCTGTTCCATGATTCTGTTGTATGAGGTGAAAGCGAACTCTGCCGACAAAATTTCAGACTTAGTTCAGGGATTTTTCTGAGTATTTGGTAGGAACTTCCGGTTGTGGAGATACCTGAAAGATCGTGTCCCTCAGGAATGTATTCGGACTCTTCTTGATATGAAGGATAGCATACGACAACATATCACTCTGATCACAACTGTCGACCATGCCATGTCCCAGATGTAGCAAGCTACTCAGTCGGGAGACCTTAATGAACACGTGTTGTAACTTGTTCCCATATCCTAACTAAAGTGCTAGAATCACCGTTATCATGTGTTTTATCGTTCCCCCTTTCCTGTACCCAGACTACTGTCTGACTGCTTGCAGCGTCATATTTTCACGTGATGTCAGAAAGTTCAAGTATTATTTTTTTAGCATACTCCGCGAGCGCACCGATTAATGAACATAGCTATGATGTTTCAGTCTCCTGCAATGTATACAGCCAGCATTACAGCACTCGGAACACAGTTTCACTATACCACCCAGCACCATTTTCTGACCATGGTTATGTTACTCTCTCTCTCTCTCCCTTTTTTTTTAAAAAAAAGAAAAACAGTGATGCCATTGGATTAGCATCAGTTACTCACATACATGTTTCCCCTTACTTAAATGTGACTGACAGCTATTACGTTTCTGAGACTGAGAACAATATTTGTAACTATGAAAAACATCGTATTATTAAACATTTCGCATTGTGTAAAACCCTGCATTTACAATACTGGTACTTTCTATGTTCTTCCATCGGAAATACAGCTTAGTAACTACATGGAACGGTCTCAACTACAGACCTTGTTTGACCTAACGATACTGAGAAGTGCGGTATTCATGAGCACGTAGGTTTGTCTGCGTGGTGATCGCTGCGTGTAGTATAAGGGGCAGTCAAGTGAAAACGAGACACACAGGAAAAAATAAGTAAACCGTTTATTATTTCAAAAGTAATTGCCCTAACTGTTAACACATTTAACAAGCATGAGACAGGATGGTCAGTGCATTCATCAAAAAAATGTTTGCGGTTGTCTACGGAATCATGATTGTTCCCAAATGTGCACCTCTTCATCCGAATCAAATCGACAGGCATGAATGTCTTTCTTCAAGGGTCCTAAAATATGGAAATCATATGGGGAGAGATCACGACTGTATGGAAGATGTGTAATGGTTCCCATCGAAACTTCTGCAGTGTAGTCGAAGAAGCCTTGGCGTCATGTGGGCTTCCATACAGCCGCGATCTTTCCACAAGCAATTTACATATTTTAGGACTCCCGACTGTCGATTTGGTGCGGCCGAAGAAGTGGACACCTCAGTAAAATCATGGATCCGTAGGCAAATGCAAACATTTTTCCATGAAGGCATTGACTGTCTTGGGATGTGTGTGATGTCCTTAGGTTAGTTAGGTTTAAGTAGTTCTACGTTCTAGGGGACTGATGACCACAGATGTTAAGTCCCATAGTGCTCAGAGCCATTTGAACCATTTTATGGCGATTACTTTTGAAATAATAAACAATGTACTTTTTTTTCGTTTGTACCGCTTTCATTTGACTGCCCTTTATATATGAGAAGTTACTACGCAGAAGTAAATGGATAGATCTTCTGTGCGTGAATGTGTGTGTGTGTGTGTGTGTGTGTGTGTGTGTGTGTGTGTGTGTGTGCGTGTGTGTGATCAAACAGTGGTGGTCATTGATTTATCTACGTACCGCAATGACAGCCTCGGTGCTACTGCATTGCAGCATGGTTTTGGCAGAGGTGAAATTCAAGAAAATAACATTTATTCAACTACTGACGCTTTACTGTACAGCTCGCATTGTCACTAGACACCTCCCTTGATGTTTCGCTTATGTTAAATTTTTGATACAGGCGAAAGCATGGGACACAAGCTTGACGAACCTGCGAGAAATGTTCGAGGATGTCGATTATGACTGGATGCCGAAGATTGCCAAGAGGCCAGAGAAACCAGTCGATAACAACCACTACATCAATTCCACGGTGAGTTAAACTGCTGCTGATCATTTTTATAATCAACGGAATATTTGCATAAGTACTGGGTGAGGAGCGAAAACTACTCGAGCACAAATGGAGATATCTGTTTGGGAAAGTGTAGTATATCCATCAGTCCTTGTATTTGATGCTGACTGTGCCTTCCTTCCTCTGGAAAGCACAGAGCTATATGGGCGTCTTTTTGGACCTCATATAGAGGATAAATAAAATAGTGGTACATCCGGGGTCATACCTGGTACAACGTCCCGCGATTATCAGCAGTCAACAGCTGAACTGCATACGATATAAAAGTTGTTGAGGCTTTCGTAGGCACTTGTTAACGTCTTGCCTGTTGACTATTGTTTTCAGAGGAAGATCACGAGACAAAAGTCAAAAGACAATGTCTTTACTCACATGTCGCCCTTTCCCACATCACATAACTTTAGTTCCTTCAAACAGTACAGAGACAGGCATACATTCCTCTTCATTCTGACTTGTGTAAATACTACCCCTGTGTTGTCTGCAAAGCACAATAAGAGGTTCCTGAATGGTACCGATATCCCCTGATAACTTCTGTGGGCATGACAACTAATCTATATTCCTAACTTTTCTAAAAGCAACCAAAGAAGTGGAGGACTTATCATCTCGCCGACGACGAGAACATTAGAGAACGACCACAAACTTATCGTTTTCCCTTTCAAAGGACCTTCTAGACGTTTGCTTTAAGCGACCCAGAGAAACCACGGAATTCCTAAAACTGGACGGTCATTCTGGAATTTGGACCGGCGTCCTCCCGTGTGCGAATCTCAGCCACCGAGCCACCTCGCACAGCGACCGTTTTTATTTCATGCATAGTATTCTGCACAAGCACACAATGAACAAGGCATTTCCCACGATATGCACTATGACACTGTTCATTACAGTGCGTACGCTAGTACCTCGCTGTGCTAAACCCCACGCAGTGCCTAGTTTTCATTCGCCATTTCGATCTAAACTGGGTACATTCGCGTTCACAGACAGAAAGAAGGATGTCAACTATTACCACGCCAGTCAGTGTCAAGATGCTTCAAAAAATGGAGAACACGTCAGCCTTTATTTCGTTTTGATGTTTCAACCACGGACTATTCCTTGAGGGTTTGGCTTGCGTTCCTCAACGACACAGACAGCCGTACAGTAGGTGCTACCTCAACGACAGACTGTATGTGGAGAGGCCAAACAAAGCTGTGACTTATGAAGAAGGCAACAGCCTTTTCAATGGTTAAAGGGGCAACAATCTGGATGATTGACTGATCTGGCCTTATAACATTAGCCAACGCGGTCATGCTATGTTGGTACTGCGAACAGCTGATAGCAAGAGGAAACTACAGCCGCTGTTTTTTCAGAGGGCATGTACTTCGACGTTATTGAAGGGGCCACCGCTTCATCACTATCAAAGTGTAATCTTTGAAAGTGTTTTCTAAGTTTTGGAAACAGATGAAAATCGGATGGGGCCAAGACGGGACTATCTGGAGGATGATCGATAACAGTGAACCCAAGGCGTCGGATTGTTGCAGATGACGCAGCGCTCGTTTGTGGTTTGGCATTGTCATGCTAAAGGAGAGGATGCTCTCCGTCTGGACGTACTCTTCTAATATGTAACTCGATTCAGCACGCTGCTTCTCACTCACCAACATAGTTACGTTGTTCACTGCCATGTTACACGCTAAAATTCGGAGCCCACCAGCGGCAGAGGACTACAAATATGTACACATGAATAAGAAATGTATAAAATGTTAATAACGTTGGATTTTTCGGAATAAAGTTTAGTCGTCAGTTGCACAGATATTTATAGTTCGCTTTACCTGTTCCAACAAATTAATTTGTCATCTTCAGAAGCGTACAAAATTAGGGATGTAATAAATCATTAGACCTTGGCCTTACATTTATGTGAAGTACAAGAAGTGTATTACAGATATGTACTTAGTATTAGTTTAGCAGATGTGAGTATGTTCTTCACAGAAGCATAATACTATGACATACCCTAAATTGTACATATTGTATGTGATTATTGTAAACACTGATTGACGTATTGATAATTTACGTTAAATGAATCACATCTATGCACATGTCAAGCCGTTGTGCCAGCAGCAAGTAACGTATATAAAAGCATACAAAAATGTAACTAAGGTTTATAAGGAAGTTGTACACAACACATTCGAAGAACATGGCACATATTTACAATATGTAAAAATAATTGGTTAATTTTCATATTTCATAAGATGTGCTCTACAATCAAAATAGTGTGAACTTTCAGTGCTAACACAACAGCTTAAATGTTCATAGATATGACTGATTTACCGTAAATTATCAATCTGTCAGTTTGTGTTTCCAACAATCACATACAGTATGTATAGTTTCGGACAAGTCATCGCATTTGCTTCTGTAAAGAAGATGTCGACATCCGCTAAGACAGTACTAAGTACGTTTCTGTAATAGACTTCTTATACTTTACATAATTTATGGCCGAGCTCTACTGATTTATAATATCCCTATTTTTGTAGCCTTCTAAAGATGGCAAATTAATTTGTTGAAACCGGTAAAGTGAAATAAAAATATCTGTGGAACTGACGACTGGATTTAATTCTGAAGTATTTACTACAGATGTTAAAAAGA
This sequence comes from Schistocerca nitens, assembly GCF_023898315.1. Classification (NCBI taxonomy): domain Eukaryota; kingdom Metazoa; phylum Arthropoda; class Insecta; order Orthoptera; family Acrididae; genus Schistocerca; species Schistocerca nitens. The sequence goes on from NC_064618.1 coordinate 405,699,516, forward strand.
TAGCAGCTATGAATAAAATAATAAACGTTTGTTTTATTTGAAAAATTTTCAGAGTTTCCGCGTAAAAATTCGGAGGTATTACTTTTTCGTCGCCCTACGTGCTTAGCAGACTGTTGTCTTCAACGGAAAAAATGGCCTTCTACACGTCGGACCATGCGATGTTAGACCTTAATCTAGAGGATAAATTACAAAATTTCGAAACAGAATGGATAGGTTGAATTTAGAAATAGTGGGAATTAGTGAAGTGCGGTGGCGGGAAGAAAAGTACGTCTGCGTAGGTGAATATAGAGTTATCAACGTAAAATAAAATATTTGTATTGCAGGAGTAGATATAATAATGAATGCAAAAAGAGGTATGCGAGTAAGGTAATATGAACAGTATAGTGAAAGCACTATCGTTATGAAAATGGACACGAAGCCACAACATAAAACAATACTACAAGTTTACATGCTTATTAGCTCCGCAGATAATAATGAGCCTGAGAGAATGTTTCACGATATGAAAGAAATTGTCCAGAAAGCAAAGGCAGACGAAAATTTTACTGACGTGGGAGACGGAAATCCGACAGTAGGAGAAGGAAGACAAGAAAAAAATAGAACACATTTGCCTACGGCAGAGAAATGATCGATGAATCAGCGTGGTAGAATTCTGCACACATTGCGGAAGGTTTCAAATAGACGATATAATGGAAAGGTAGAGCTTTAGATACCAGATTTTAAACTACAAGTAATTTCCTAGGGTATATGTGAATAGCGACCATAATTTTTGGGTTATGAACTACATGTTAACAGAGAAGAAACTGTAGAAAATTAAGGAGATGGTTCCTTGATAAATTGAAAGAAGAGGAGGTTGCTGAGAGTTGCAAAGGAAGCAATAGGAAACAATTGACTGAAACGGGTGAAAGGAATACGATAGAAGACAATTTTGTAGCTCTAAGAGATGAAATAGTGAGGCAGCAGAGGATCAAATAAGCAACAACACAATGCTCAATAGATATCCTTAGCTAATGAGAGAGATATTGAATTTAATTGAAGAAAGCAGAAAGTTAAAAAATGCAGTAACTGAGGCAGACAAAAAGGAATACAGACAGCTTAAAAATGATACCGATAGTAAGTGGAAAATGGTTAAGTAGGAATGACTAGACATGCGGGAGGATGTGGTATCATGTAGATGGGAGGAACAATATATGCCGTTTATAGGGAAATTGAGTGGAAATAGAAGAAGTTGTGTGAATGTCAAGAGGCCAGATGGCAAGCCAGTACTAAGCAAAGAAGTCCAGGATGAAAGATGGAATGAACATACCCACGTGCTGTACAAGAGGAAATGGATTGGCAGACAATAGAATGGGAAGAGGAAATAAGATAAAACGGTAGCTTTCATACTTTGAGAACAGCTTGACTGTGCACTAAAGACCTAAATCAAATTAAGGCCCGAGGAGCAGACGACATTACCCCAGAATTACTGAGATCTTTGGTAAAGCCAGCTATGATAAAACTGTTCCACTTGGTATGCAAAGTATATGAGACAAGCAGAATACCGTTTGACTTCAAGTTGAATCTAATAAATCCAATTCCAAAAAAGGCACGATGTGACAGGTGTCACTATTATCGAACTAAAAATTAAAAACAAACTTTTATCGCATAATTTTTGTCTTTATTTTATGAACAGTTTACATCTAAATGATCGTCAGATACGTGTGTGACCCTACATTAGTGTTTTTCATAGTTTATTAGTTTTTACGTCTCTTGTAGGTACATATCTTCTCTACCAGTGCTTTCCTTGTTTATTAGTTTAAGAAGATAGACATATCTTATGACAGTCACATAGCTCAATACTGGTCGTAAAAATAAAGGTAAAACATATGATAAAAGACGTTTTTGACTTCTGAAAAGCTTAATAAATCTTAGTTTGCTAAATACTGATACAAATTATTTAAAAAAGAATGGAGGTTGACCTCGCGAAAGATCGGTTTGATTTCTGAAGAAATGTGAGATATTGCGAGGCAGTACTGATCCTAAGTCTTATCTTAGAAGAGAGAGCAAAGAAAGGTCAACCTCAGTTTATAGCGTTTGTAGATTTAGAGTAAGCTGTCGATAGTGAAGCTACCAGGGTAAAAAACGGGACTCATACGGTTCCTCACAACTTGTACGGAAGCCGTACTGCTGTTACAAGCCACAGGACGCGATAGAGAAGTAGTAGTTGCGAACAGGGTGAGACAAGGTCGAAGCCTATCCCAGTAATCTGTATAAGGAGCACAATGTAAAGGAAAGAAAGAAGAAATTTGGAAAGGATTTCAAAGAAAGGAGAGGCACACAGCAACCAGTCGCAATCGCATTAGTTTTTGTTACTCTCGCATCTCTAGATTTCGGCTATAAATAGCCACCTTCAGTGCATTTGAGTTACAATGGAACAACAACGTGGTAGAAAGACACTTAGTTAAATTAAATAGGCAGAAGGAAACTTTGGATTGTAACTCAAATGCACTGTAGATGGCTATTTATTGCCGAAATATAGATATGCAAGATTAATAAAACTTATGGGATTGCAACTGACTGCTGTGTGCCTCTCCTTCTTTGTAGTCTACATTGTCTGCGCACAATAGTTCCTTATGGAATCAAAGTTGGTTAAGGATTTCAAAGTTCAGGGAGAAGAAATTCAAACCTTTGAGGTTTGCTGATGACATAGCAATTCTGTCAGAGACGGCAAACGACTTGGAAGAGATTATGAATAGAATGGATAGAATCTTGTAAGGAGGTTATACGATGAACGTCAACAAAAGGAGATGAGGCTTAAAGGAGCAGACCAGTTTTGCTATTTGGGCAGCAAAATAACTGATGACAGCCGAAGTAGATATGATATAAAACGCAGACTGGCATTAGCAAGAAAAGAATGTATAATAAAGATTTCTTTATAAAATCTTATATAAATTTAAATTTTAGGAAGTCTTCTCTGTAGTTATTTGTATGGGACATTGCTTTGTACGGTAACGAATCTTGGCCGATAAAGACCAGTAGGGAACATAAGATTTTGAAATGTGGTACCGGAGAAGAGTGCTGAAGGTTAGATAGACAGATTGAGTAACTAATGAGGTGGTACTATAAATCGAAATGGGGAGAAAGGAAATGTATGGCACAAGCTGGCAGAAGAGGGTGTTGGTTGATACGACACATCCTGAGGGATCAGGGATTCGTCAGTTTGATGATGGAGGGAAGTGCATGTGGTAAAAGTGGTAGAGGGATACATGGGCTTGAATACAGTAAGCATGTTCAAACAGATGTTGGTTGCAGAAGAGTTTTGTTCAGGATAGATTAGGGCAAAGAACTGCATCAAATGTTTTCGACTGAAGACCGTAACAACGACAACACCAACACATTTAAATTCCCATGGGAAATATTAATTTGATTTTGGAACTTGCGTCAAAAGTATCTTCCAATATAAACACTACTCTGTTGTAGCTGATTTTTTTATACGGTCTTGGCTATCCCAGAAGGTTTGCATGCTGATATCTGCAGTCGTTTCAGTCTATCTGGCTGCCGCACTTGGACACATTAGTTCCATTACTCATTAGTGGTTGTGTTCTTCAGGCTATGTTAATACAAACTTTTCAGTCATTTATTTGACAGTACTATTCTAAGGTATAGTCGTTAGGGGGATTTTGTCCCGACAAAATTAAGAGTTTATTTGTTGTGTCAAAAATAAACCCACAGTATAGAATTTTCCAGTTTTTAAAGTGTTTATATCGTATTTCTCTTGAGAATGGATCGAACGAAGAAGGAAACAATGTGCTCAGTGCAGTCTATGGTTTTAAAATTATCTCTGACTTCTAAATACACTCTTCGTTTTACAAGATTACAGAAGGTTGCCCCTCCTCACTGGGGTATTTGCTGTTTCCCAATCATATGCTTATTACTTGTGATGCCTTTTTGTTTCAGTTCGACAGGGAGATGATCGGATGTCATAATAATTTACAAATCGTGAGCGTTCCAGTTGATCAGATTATCCGCGATCAACAGAGGAACAACGGTGACTTTCTACCGATATGGTTCTCGGTGAAAACTCATCTGCGTCAGGTAAGCATATCCGTTTAGCAAACTTTTTCCGCCATATCTTGCGTTACATTAGTATAGCTCCTATAAAACATCGACGCTATTGTAAGTAAGGATATAGATAGTATTGCCTGGAAACGAGTCTCATACTTCACACGTGCAAATTATCATAATAGATTTCTTTAAATTCAGAAATATGTGTTTAAATTATAATGTGGGTGGTCAAGAGAATCCGCAATGCTGTAACTAATCATTCTACTGACAGGTATTGATTAGAAAGTGTAGATATCAGTACGTGTTCGCCTTTAAAAAGAGTTCTAGTGTTTTAAGTAAATTAGAAACAGTAGTCTACTGTCGAAAATAAAAGAAACTCAAGTCATCAGAAAAAACAAGGTCTATAGTTAGACAACGGAAGAACAGGCCAAAGACTTTCATTTTCCAGTGAATGAGTACCAATACTGAGGAGTGGTAGAGACACTCACTAAAGTCGGGAATTTGAACAGTTTTACCAGAAGCAGTTATATGTACCGTGATAGGATTTCACTATAGCTAATGCGCAGGTAATTGTGAAGTTGCGGCCGTATTAGAGTTTCTAAGAGCTATACCCGAAAGAAAACACAGCATTTTGATCCAGCAGCCATTATGAATCAAGACACAAAGGAATTACAAGTTGAAAATTTGTGCCAGACCGAGATTCGAACCCAGGTCTCCTGTTTACTAGGCAGATGCTCTGACTGCTAAGCCATCCGGACACAGTGGTCATTTCAACTGCACGGACTACTCAGTTCCATCTTCTGTCACTACCAAATTCTTAACTTACCCACACTAGTAATGTAGTGCCCCTTGCCCATTATCCTAATTACTAATGACAATTCTCTGTCTCTCTCTCTCTCTCTCTCTCTCTCTCTCTCTCTCTAGTCGTTCCGAGCGTTTATTAGAGTATTGTGTAAAAATTTATAGTAAATTGGTTAAGAATTTTTCGAGATTTCTAGTAACAAACAACTTGTCTTTGTATAGTAATAAGGAATATATTAATGACTTGGTAATAGATTATTTTCAAACATGAGTTTCACTGAAATGATATTCTGCGAAACTTAGAAAAAGCGAAATCAAATGAACTGTTGATTTATGCCCCTGTTGTCTACGTTCTTCAACAGGTACCCGCACTAGAAAACATTCAAAACTTGTTTGATGTATCATAATGTAAGACACAACATAGGCTCAAATTCATTTTGTATATCTGTGATGCTTGTCAAGTGTCACAATATTTTTTCCAAGTCTAAAATGTCTAGAAAAATGCATTGGTAGCGAAAAAAGTGCGATGTTTACGTCGAGTACACACACACACACACACACACACACACATACTTTTGTCAAATGGGCGTCCAAAACTGGATTGCAAACTCTAAAGTATGCTATTTTCATACCAAACACATGTAGCTTAAGAAATACAACAACTAGTTGATATTTAGTGACGCTTATAAGATCGAAACTAACCTGATCAGGCTAAAACAGGAGGAAAACGCACAATCTTTAGGTATCCTCCTGGAATAAAACCCTCAAATTCAATATTTCAGTGTCACAACTGTATCTAAATACACTCCTGGAAATGGAAAAAAGAACACATTGACACCGGTGTGTCAGACCCACCATACTTGCTCCGGACACTGCGAGAGGGCTGTACAAGCAATGATCACACGCACGGCACAGCGGACACACCAGGAACCGCGGTGTTGGCCGTCGAATGGCGCTAGCTGCGCAGTATTTGTGCACCGCCGCCGTCAGTGTCAGCCAGTTTGCCGTGGCATACGGAGCTCCATCGCAGTCTTTAACACTGGTAGCATGCCGCGACAGCGTGGACGTGAACCGTATGTGCAGTTGACGGACTTTGAGCGAGGGCGTATAGTGGGCATGCGGGAGGCCGGGTGGACGTACCGCCGAATTGCTCAACACGTGGGGCGTGAGGTCTCCACAGTACATCGATGTTGTCGCCAGTGGTCGGCGGAAGGTGCACGTGCCCGTCGACCTGGGACCGGACCGCAGCGACGCACGGATGCACGCCAAGACCGTAGGATCCTACGCAGTGCCGTAGGGGACCGCACCGCCACTTCCCAGCAAATTAGGGACACTGTTGCTCCTGGGGTATCGGCGAGGACCATTCGCAACCGTCTCCATGAAGCTGGGCTACGGTCCCGCACACCGTTAGGCCGTCTTCCGCTCACGCCCCAACATCGTGCAGCCCGCCTCCAGTGGTGTCGCGACAGGCGTGAATGGAGGGACGAATGGAGACGTGTCGTCTTCAGCGATGAGAGTCGCTTCTGCCTTGGTGCCAGTGATGGTCGTATGCGTGTTTGGCGCCGTGCAGGTGAGCGCCACAATCAGGACTGCATACGACCGAGGCACACAGGGCCAACACCCGGCATCATGGTGTGGGGAGCGCTCTCCTACACTGGCCGTACACCACTGGTGATCGTCGAGGGGACACTGAATAGTGCACGGTACATCCAAACCGTCATCGAACCCATCGTTCTACCATTCCTAGACCGGCAAGGGAACTTGCTGTTCCAACAGGACAATGCACGTCCGCATGTATCCCGTGCCACCCAACGTGCTCTAGAAGGTGTAAGTCAACTACCCTGGCCAGCAAGATCTCCGGATCTGTCCCCCATTGAGCATGTTTGGGACTGGATGAAGCGTCGTCTCACACGGTCTGCACGTCCAGCACGAACGCTGGTCCAACTGAGGCGCCAGGTGGAAATGGCATGGCAAGCCGTTCCACAGGACTACATCCAGCATCTCTACGATCGTCTCCATGGGAGAATAGCAGCGTGCATTGCTGCGAAAGGTGGATATACACTGTACTAGTGCCGACATTGTGCATGCTCTGTTGCCTGTGTCTATGTGCCTGTGGTTCTGTCAGTGTGATCATGTGATGTATCTGACCCCAGGAATGTGTCAATAAAGTTTCCCCTTCCTGGGACAATGAATTCACGGTGTTCTTATTTCAATTTCCAGGAGTGTACATAACGTAAAAAGCCTTTGATCTGATGCTGTGTACTGTCGTTACCTAATGTTTTTTATTGTCAATTTATGAGCGGTGAAGATGACGTATCACTAGAAAAATATAATTGACGATACTATTGGTAATTATCACAAATGATTGGGACTAGTCGAGATTTACCCCGAAACGAACTACTGCAATCAGAACTATGGAGCCAAGGCTCTTTAAAAGGTATACAATTGGAACTAAGACTCTCAAAAATGTTTACCAACTGTGTTTCCTACAATCAACTACTAAATAACACCAACATGTAACAAAGATGTATAACGAAAAAGACCACACTCACGCAACGTGGCCAAACACAGTTTTAGAAATGAAGAAAGAAGTAACTCAACTTTTTGGATGGAAGGAAGGAAGAAAGTGTTTTATTACGATATATCATTTGAACTGGAGAACGACTGCTTTGTCTACACACACACACACACACACACACACAGACACATATATGCATATGGCGTATTGTATTATGCAAGTATAATTGTTGACTTCCAGGAAAATTCTAGCAAAATAAAATTGTAATATATGTAAGCTTTTCCAAACACTGTGAACAAGATGGAACTTCAAGTTAAACAATTCCAGATCTAATGTGTCTGTACTACTTACTAAAATATATACAACTTACTGACACTACTTAAATAAATAATAGGTTAGTAGACGACCTTACACCTGTTTTAAGTACCATCCATTAAACGTACAAAAATTGGTTGCAAAACATGAGCACTACTGCACCTCTAACAGAATAAAGTGGACCCTAAGTTATCAAAATACATTATGCTGCTCCATCCAAAAAACTCATCTGATATGAAGTCGGTCAAACATTATTGGAACCTCATCCTACATAATTAACTTCATCTTGCAATTTAAAATTTTATCAACTTGTTCTGTTGCACAGTTGAAACGACATGACAAATCAATCGAATGGCATGCTGAGTAGAGGTAACATACATTTAATTACACTGAGTAAGAAACGAGGCTTACTATACTTCAGAGTCACCCAATCATTATAGTGATTGCATCTAGGTTATTAATTTTACCTTGCAGTACAAAACGTTTGTCATGTTATGGTGATAATGTAAGCAGGGAAGGCTGTGATATAGTTTACACAAAATATAGGTTTTTCAAACTAAAAGAGTATTCTACACAGTAACTACAATTACAACAGATAAGGATACGAAAACATCTTAGTGTAGCCTCTCTTACATCACTCAGCGAGTTCCAAATAGTTTGGCGAGGTTTTGACTGCTTCTAACAAGTCACTTCGTCATGTTACAACAAAATTGTGGGTGACTATCATTAGCCCACCCGATAGTGCTGCGTGAGGAGCAATGTTGATGAACTGAAAAGACGACTCCCGTACCCTGTCTGGATACTTTTTGATGGGGCAATGTTGGACAATTGAGAAAATAGTCTGCCATACCCCCACTGGATAATTTTGTGTGGGGCGATTTTTGGAAAATTGTAAGGTGATAATCATTATCCCACACGTGAATTTATCTCTACTCGGAAAAATATGACATGCTTGCAGATTTATTGACTGCACATGCGCATACATCAGCACATATAATGACTAACCAAGTTGAGACTTGTTCTGGCAAGCTGCAGCAAACAAAAGTGAGCTGAGACTTATTAAGTCAAGATTTGCTCCAACAGTGTAGTAAGTGTCAGCTACTGGAGGGATTTTTATTTTTAGTGTGTGACCACAGATAAAAGATGATATTTAATGAAGGGGCAGAGGTGGAAAGATATGAAATTTGTTGTGGCGTATAGAGAGATGGAATTTAATGACAAGGCAAGGAAATATGAAAAATAGTTTAATTTAAATGAGTGGTCAGTATAGTATTTATCATGTGTAGGTATAAGCAGTGTGTGTGTTAGGGCCCCACCCAATAGTATGCTGGGTAATGGTGCTAACTCTGCAAACTGACCATTGTTATCCACTGACCACCATTCTCCACTGAACATCATTCTACCTCGGCCGTCATTCTCTCCTCTCTCCATTGACTATGAGTTTCAAACCATGTAAACGGACCATTAGTCAGCTTTATATCACACATTGTGTAAGCGCTGCTTGCACATCTGCAATGATTTCTTCTTTTTCCCAACAGCAGTTTATATTCTTCCAAAGTGAATATCTCAATTTGCACCCCTGTTCACATGGGTGAAAGGTAAATGGAAAATGGCTAAAATGGGTAAAACAGTTAAAATGGGTAACACAGCAAATAGCAAATGGCCAACAGTGAACTGTGAAAGGTGTATGGTCAATATCGACCAGTAAACAACGAACGGTAAACAGTGAACAGTAAATGGTGAACGGTAAGTGGTGAATGACAATTGGCTCCTGATAAATGGTGATTGGTGAACGGTGAACAGTAATGGTCAAACAGTAAAATCGTTGTCATTTATTTATCAGTACGAAATATGAAATGTACCACTAATTTCATATGTTTCACATTGGTAAGAAATAACCGTTGCTGTGCTTTCGACTAGTTTTGAATGTTATCCATCTCTTATGTCACACATAAGAGGGCCCATTCCCACCACTCCATTATGAAAATTCTGTGCCGTTCGTAATTCACCATTTACTGTTGACTGATTCCCGTTTACCATTTCGCATTTACTGTTTATCAGTTTTTCCCATTTACCATTTATGGTTTATCCACGTGAGCAGTGGCATAAATTAAAATGTTCACTTTGAAAGAACATAAGTTGTTATTAGAAAAAGTCGTCATTGCAAATATGCAAGTACGGCTTAGGTATTACTTTAAATACAGTGTATAAAAAACTGAATGATAGGTCAGTTCGCATGGTTGAGTTTAATGGTCAGTGGAGAGAGGACGGAATGATGGTCGATGTACAGTGGTGGTCAATGTAGAATGATGATCATGATGGTTAGTGGCGAATGGTGGTCAGTGGACAACGATTATCAGTTAACACAGCTGCCACCGTTAATCTGCAGTCTATTGGTTGTGGCAATTACATACACCTTGTACCTATATGTGAAAGGTAAGTACTGTACTGTGTCGTCACTTAAATTAAAATATTTTTCTTCTCTCTTTGCGTCGTCATTAAATGTCATCTCTGATTTATACACCACAACAAATTTCACATCTTTCCATCTCTGCCCTTTCATTAAATTTCATCTTTCATCTGTGGTCACACAACATAAAGAAAAGGTCCCATTAGTAGCTGACTCCCACTACACTGTGGGAACAAATCCTGACTTGATAAGTTTCAACTCACTTTTGCTTGTCGCAAATAGCTGGAACCAGTCTCAACTTTCTTAGTCAACGTCATGTGCAGTCAAGAAATCTCCAATTATCTCATATATTGCCGAGTACAGACAAATGTATGTGTGGGATAATAGCGGTCGCCTTGTCAATTTACCGACATTGCGACACCCAAAATTATCCAGACAAGGTATGGTAGTCAACTTGTCAACTGACCAACATTGCCCCAGCCAAAAAGTAAACAGAGGGAGTATACGAACGTGTTTTACTCCTGTTCAGCACGTTATTCGATTCATATGTCATGACGTTTCAACTAAGCGTAAGTTGATGAACATTATAAATTGTAAGATGAAATTAATAATCTAGCATGAGGTATTTAAAAAGCAGATTAGTTTTTTAGATGAGATTAACATTGTGTATTTTGCTAATTCTCGGTGCACTTTCAGCTGTAAGTTAGATCTGCAATAGTGGTCATGTGTGTGTTTTGTAGCCAGTTTTTGTGTGTTTAATGCATGCTGCCTAAGACTGAAGTAACGTATAATTTATTTAAGTAATGTCAGTTAGTAAGCTGGGTGTATTTTAATAAGTAATACAGACATTTAGATATGGAACTATTTAATTTGTAGGTCCATTGTTCTCGCAAAGTTTGCGAAATCTTACGTATTTTGAGGAATAGTACAACTGTGTTTGGATGAATTTTTGAACAGATAAATAAATATACTTGCTTGTTATGGCACTCAGGCTACACGCGCGTGTGCTATTTTTTACTCGGAAAAAAAGGAATAATTTTATCACAGAATTTACTTTCGAGATGCCAACTTGTCATCTTCTTTTGAGATGTTACAACTCTGTCATCATCTTTGGTTTTGTGTGTGTGTGTGTGTGTGTGTGTGTGTGCGTGCGCATCGTGTACCAAGCAGTCGTCTTCCACTTTTAGTGATATAACGTAATAAGACACCTACTTCCTTCCTGAAATCGTGTTGCAGTTTAAGTGATTAAAAAACGTTTTTCCTCCCTCCCTAAAATTCTGTTTGACAATATTGTGTGAGTGCGGTTTTTTCATCACACGCCTTTATTCCATGTTGGTGTTATTTAGTAGGTGATTGTAGGCCATACAGTCCTTTTTAGACAGCTTTAGTTTTGACTGGCAAACGTTATAAACAGCCTTGGTACCATAGTTCCGATTGCAGAAGTTCGATTCGTACTTAACCTTCACAGTGCCTAATCATTGTTAGTAACTACCGAGCAATATTATCAAATGGCTCTGAGCGCTATGGGACTCAACTGCTGAGGTCATTAGTCCCCTAGAACTTAGAACTAGTTAAACCTAACTAACCTAAGGACATCACAAACATCCATGCCCGAGGCAGGATTCGAACCTGCGACCGTAGCGGTCTTGCGGTTCCAGACTGCAGCGCCTTTAACCGCACGGCCACTTCGGCCGGCAGCAATATTATCGATTATATTTTTATAGTGGTACATTATCTTCACTGCTCATAAACTGACACTGAGAAACGTTAGGCTATGACAGCATACGGCATTGGATTGCACAGTCCTTACGTACTATAGTCAGATATCGTTGTATTGGTTCAAACGGCTCTGAGCACTATTGGACTTAACTTCTAAGGTCATCAGTCCCCTAGAACTTACAACTACTTAAACCTAAGTAACCTAAGGACATCACACACATCCATGCCCGAAGCAGGATTCGAACCTGCGACCGTAGCGGTCGCGCGGTTCCAGACTGTAGCGCCTAGAACCGCTCGGCCACCCCGGCCGGCGATATCGTTATATTACTTAGATCTTTGAGAGTGTTACACCATGAGTATGCCTAGACAATTACATTCAGAATCCCTATTTGTCTATGTGTTTTCGTAGTACTTTAGCATGGTCAGGTTAGATTCGTTCTTTATGTGTTACTTTAAGTATCAAGTGGCTGTTATGTTTCTTAAACCACGTGTGTTTGGTATGAAAATAGCATACTTCGGAGTTTCCAGTTATGTTTTTGGCACCAATTTGCGTGTGTATCTTTGTGAGTAAAATAATTGTAGTACAGCCACCTCTTGGAGAATATAGACAATAGGGGTATAAATCAACAGTTGATCTTATTTCGCGTTTGCTAAGCTTTGTAGATTAAACTCATGTTTGACATTTATCTATTACCAATTCGTTAATCTCTTCTAAAGACAAGTCATAGTTTAAGTTTGTCACCAAAGACCTCGAGAAATTCTTGACCGATTTACTCCCAGTTTTTACAGGGTACTCTAATAAACGTTCGGAAAGAATTAGCCTACACATTTTTAGTATATATAAAGGGGAAAGGTTTTCAGATAATATTTCGATTCTTGACTGATTTACTTCATCCACGAAGGGGCATTTTATTTATGTTGTCTGGCTCAAGGCGTACACACGTGGTCGAGGAAAGTATAGCCTAAACTCTCGCTGAGGAAGGTGAGATAGCCGTGCTGGAAAGCGCTACTGCTAACGATGTAAGCTTCCACACACATACATACAGCACAGTCGGAAGTACACTCCTGGAAATGGAAAAAAGAACACATTGACACCGGTGTGTCAGACCCACCATACTTGCTCCGGACACTGCGAGAGGGCTGTACAAGCAATGATCACACGCACGGCACAGCGGACACACCAGGAACCGCGGTGTTGGCCGTCGAATGGCGCTAGCTGCGCAGCCAGTTTGCCGTGGCATACGGAGCTCCATCGCAGTCTTTAACACTGGTAGCATGCCGCGACAGCGTGGACGTGAACCGTATGTGCAGTTGACGGACTTTGAGCGAGGGCGTATAGTGGGCATGCGGGAGGCCGGGTGGACGTACCGCCGAATTGCTCAACACGTGGGGCGTGAGGTCTCCACAGTACATCGATGTTGTCGCCAGTGGTCGGCGGAAGGTGCACGTGCCCGTCGACCTGGGACCGGACCGCAGCGACGCACGGATGCACGCCAAGACCGTAGGATCCTACGCAGTGCCGTAGGGGACCGCACCGCCACTTCCCAGCAAATTAGGGACACTGTTGCTCCTGGGGTATCGGCGAGGACCATTCGCAACCGTCTCCATGAAGCTGGGCTACGGTCCCGCACACCGTTAGGCCGTCTTCCGCTCACGCCCCAACATCGTGCAGCCCGCCTCCAGTGGTGTCGCGACAGGCGTGAATGGAGGGACGAATGGAGACGTGTCGTCTTCAGCGATGAGAGTCGCTTCTGCCTTGGTGCCAATGATGGTCGTATGCGTGTTTGGCGCCGTGCAGGTGAGCGCCACAATCAGGACTGCATACGACCGAGGCACACAGGGCCAACACCCGGCATCATGGTGTGGGGAGCGATCTCCTACACTGGCCGTACACCACTGGTGATCGTCGAGGGGACACTGAATAGTGCACGGTACGTCCAAACCGTCATCGAACCCATCGTTCTATCATTCCTAGACCGGCAAGGGAACTTGCTGTTCCAACAGGACAATGCACGTCCGCATGTATCCCGTGCCACCCAACGTGCTCTAGAAGGTGTAAGTCAACTACCCTGGCCAGCAAGATCTCCGGATCTGTCCCCCATTGAGCATGTTTGGGACTGGATGAAGCGTCGTCTCACGCGGTCTGCACGTCCGGCACGAACGCTGGTCCAACTGAGGCGCCAGGTGGAAATGGCATGGCAAGCCGTTCCACAGGACTACATCCAGCATCTCTACGATCGTCTCCATGGGAGAATAGCAGCGTGCATTGCTGCGAAAGGTGGATATACACTGTACTAGTGCCGACATTGTGCATGCTCTGTTGCCTGTGTCTATGTGCCTGTGGTTCTGTCAGTGTGATCATGTGATGTATCTGACCCCAGGAATGTGTCAATAAAGTTTCCCCTTCCTGGGACAATGAATTCACGGTGTTCTTATTTCAATTTCCAGGAGTGTATTTGCGAAGACTGCACACTGCGTTTGCCTCAAATTTTTACACAATACTCTAATAAACGTTCAGGCAGACATAGAATACAGATTTTTCATATATACGGTATGTAAATAAATATATAAAATCTACGCTTCTATATGAAGTCATAGTTCAAGGTTGTTATCCGAAGTCTCGACAAGTTCTAGACAGATTTGCTTCGGTTTTTGTACATGATACTCTAATAAATGTTACTAGGTTACTTCTGCGTTCTTTGATACTGATTCGCTTTTTAATTTTAATACTACACTGCGACTGACTTAAGATAGGGTAAGGGGAAGCGGGTGTAGCTTGTTACATAATAGGTAACAGGAGGATTGGCTTGCCACATGACAGGTAAGAGGTAGCTTGTTACATAATAGGTAACAGGAGGAGTGGCTTGCCACATGACAGGTAAGAGGGGGAGTGGCTGCCACCAGGCCGCGGCGCGTACGTCACGAAGGTAGGCCAAGCTCGCTCAACTCAGCAGAGGAACGGCGTTTCTACACCTGTTAACTCGTAACTCGATGTCCATGTGCAAACGAGAATTGCATCCTCTACTGGAAGCCACTATTTATGCAGTCTTACCGTTACCGAGCGAGGTGGCGCAGTGGTTAGACACTGGACTCGCATTCGGGAGGACGACGGTTCAATCCCGCGTCCGGCCATCCAGATTTAGGTTTTTCGTGATTTCCCTAAATCACTCCAGGTAAATGCCGGGATGGTTCCTCTGAAAGGGCACGGCCGACTTCCTTCCCCATCCTTCCCTAATCCGATGAGACCGATGACCACGCTGTCTGGTCTCCTTCCCCAAAAACCAACCAACCAACCAACCAGTCTTACCGTTATTATCTCCGCAATGCCTACTAATGATTTCTTACGGCTGTACTGGGGTATAATAAAATTAAAATCGTGCCAAAATTACCATCTGTTGCACAAGGCACCACATTTTGTATGACACACGGACTGTTTAGCAGAAGAGACTGAATGCTATAAAGAAGCCGTTCTACCATTTATGTCAATTGATCTTAAATGTTGTTGTACGACTAGTAATCAATAGACTTCGTAATAGCAGATTCCAGCAGAAGATGCAATTCTCGTTAGTACGTACACACCCAGTTGCGAGTTAACAGGTGTAGAAACGCATTTCGTCTGCTGAGTTGAGCGAGCGAGGCGAGCTCAGGCCTGCCTTCGTGACGTAGGCGCCACGGGCTGTCTTTCTCGTGGGCCTCGCCTGGGCCACGTGATTTAAATAATTTAAAACTTTACGACTAAAAAAGTGCGCCGGATAGCACGTACCTCTACTGCTACCATACTCAATTCGTAAATCCAGTTGCGTAAAGTACTATCGGTGATTTTCTTCTAATTCATGACAACAAGTGCACAAGTACTTTTGAGTGCAAGGTATGTTCATAAAATAACCAGATTTTTCGTTTTTTTTTTGGAAGAATCTTAGTTATTCGTCTACATGAGTGGTATCTCCTAACAAAACAGTCCCCACGATATATTTCCCAATTCAGTACTTTTTCCAACCCCCGAAATACTTCTGGAATTTTATCTTTGAGGAAAGCTTTTTGCTCTCTCAGCAAAGCCTTTCTAATCCCATCTATGCTCCTAAAACGACGGCTCTTTAAGGCTTTGTATTTTTGGTAACAGGAGACACGGGGCCTTGTCTGACGAATATGACTCATGAGACATCATTACAGTACAGTTTTTGGCCAAAAGCTCATGAACAAGCAACGAAATATGACTAGGTGCATGGTACAAGAGCCATAATAGTTTCGCCATAAATCCGGGCGTTTGGTTTTCGGATTGTCTCACGCAGACGACATTGAACCACACTGAACTAGTAAGTAGTAATACTTATTGACCGTTCAAATTTGTGGCAGCGACTCCTGATGCACCATGCCGTTCAAATCATAGACTCGGTAAGCATTTGCTAAGATTATTTAGGTCGTGGCGATCTAGAGTGCTTCTACTGGGACGATTGATCCTTACTTTTGACGTCATATTTTTAAACTCATGTTTCATCATCTGTTATGACACGTTTCATTAGGTCAGCATCGTTGTTGACTTCACCTAGAGATTCCTGAGAAATTGCATTCGTCACTTGTTTTCTTTTTCGAAATACAACATTTTGGATTAAATTCAGCTGCCACACATTTCTTACGCCAACCATCCGAAACAAATAAGTGGCATAAGACAGTAGATGTGCCAGCATTATCAACGACTTTGCCTATTGTGATTCGGCTGTCGCTCATTTTTTTCCACTTTTTCCACCGTTTCATTGGTTACAGAGTGCTGGGATATCCAGCGTTCTTGTGGTCTTCAACGTCTGCACTGTCTTCTTCGGAACGTTTATGCCACTTACATCTGCATCTACATCTATACTCCGCGAAAAAATGTACCAGTTAATAGGGTTTTTCCAATTCCATTCACGTATGGAGCGAGGGAAGAACGATTGTTTACATGCCACTGTGCATGCTGTAATTAATCAGATCTTGTCTTCAAGACCCCTATGGGATCAACATGTAGGAATGTGTAGTGTACTCCTGGGGTCGTCATTTAAAGCTGGTTCTGGAAATTTTGCTAGAAGACTTTCTCGGGATAGTTACCATCCAGTTTCAAGAGCCTGCCAGTTCAGTTCTTTCTTTATATCAGTGACACTCTCCACGGGTCAAACAAACCTGTGATCAGTCGTGTTGCCCTTCTCCGTATAAGTTCAATATCCTCTGCTAGTTCTCTTTGGTACGCCTCCCACACACTACAGCAATATCACAGGATGGGTCGCACGAGTGACTTGTAACCAGTCTTCTTAGTAGATTGATTGCCTTTGCCTAGTATTCTAACAATAAATCGACGTCTACCATCTGCTTTTCCCACGACCGAGCCTATATACTCATTCCATTTCGTATCCCTACAAAGTGTTACATGCAGATATTTAAGTGAGTTAACCGATTCCTACCGTGACTCACTAATATTGTATTCATAGGATACAATGTTTTTCTTGTTTCTTTAAGTGTACTGTCTTACTATGTACACATTCATTTGACATCCCTACAAAGTGCTACACTCAGGTATTCCGATTCAAAACCGATTCCAACTGTGACTCACTGATATTATATACATAGGATACAACGGTTTTTCGTTCCGTAAGGCACAATTTTATGTTTCTGAATATTTAAAGCAAGTTGCTAGTCTTTGCACCATTTTGAAATTTTATCAGGGTCTGATGACTATTTGTGCAGAATCGTTTGGACTCTACTTCATTGTAGATAACCGCGTCATTTCCTGAAAAGTCTGAGGTAAGTATTAGTATTGTCCGCGAGGTCATTAATGTACATCATGAACAGCAGGGTACCCAACACACTTCCATGAGGTACACCAGAAATTAATTCTTCATCTGTCGATGACATTCCATCCAAGACAACATGCTGTGTCCTCCCTATAAAGAAAACGTCAATCGAGTCACAATCTTCGTTAACTCTTGCTTTATTTATAGCACACTCACCAAAAGCGTAATTTAACATTTCTAAAGCGTTGCTGCACTTTCTTCCATTCTTATAACAAACTTTTAACGCAAATTCTGTGATTCATTTTCATACAAAAGAACGAAGTCTTTACTACAAAACCACCTGCAATCTTTTTCACTGCAAACAACAGACTAAACATTCGATATGGCTATCACTGTACAGATTAGAGGTGGTCATCTCAGATTTCAGCCTCGCCCGTAAGCTCACTTCTGCTAACAATCGAGTACTTTTTGGCACAGTTCAATGGCGAAGAAGGAGGATGTTCTACACACACACACACACACACACACACACACACACACACAAACGTCCCCTTCCTGTCTAGAGCTTCCGTATGGACCTGTTGGTGGTGCAGTTTCAGCACGTGGTGCTTTCCCTGCTGTCGACTGTTCTTGATGCGCTTTTGGCAAGACTTCCTTGGTTGTCATTTGTGCTGTGGGAGGCTCGTTTTCTTTAAAACTGTGAAATAGTTGGTTTTCGTACCTGGTTAGATGGTATTCCTCTAACTATTTCACGAAAACCTCTTGATTTGGCGGTAGATTTTCCTTATAACACTCGTTAATAACAGTGCTTTTTGACACAGTGCCGTGGCGAAGTAGGAGGACATTCTACCTAAGTTCCGCAATAAGCCAGGGTATTTCCATCTGGAATAATTTCAAGCTACTACGCAGTTGTTTAATTTTGTTAGGAATTTGCGTCATTTAATGTCCGATGAACAAGGTGCCCAAGGCAATGTTATCACATTTACCTGAAGTTTCTCTTGTTCTCGGTACGAACCATTTGAAATGAGAATGCCTAAGTTCATTTTAACACTTGTCTGTAGTTTCTGAACAGTGACGTCCTAAAATTACAAAAAACTGATCAATTTGTTTCACGCATTGTCTGATTCAAGTTACCTCGTTTGAATATCAAGGTAGAGCATTTAATTATGAGTGGAATTTCCCAAGTATCACCAGAGGTTGCGTTAAAAATGGTTCAAACGGAAGCTCAAATGTAAAATATATTTTGGTAACACATTTATAAAAAGCTTTCCTTTGATTTCATCGAAAATTTGAAACACATTTCTGATTTAGGAGAAGGAACTCACCACCAAGTATCAGCTTGGATCTATTACGGCAATAACGACAATAAATATTTTTGTTTCTGCTTCTTTCTTGCCCTCTCGTTTCGAAAAATTTAGAGAGATCCGTTTCAACTGTACTAATATTTGTCCAAACCACGATCTGTTTCGAGATATTAAAATCTCACCTTCAGTTGTATGGTAACCGTCCGCAGCCGTACGATAGGAATACCAACCACTGGCAGTAGTAGTTGGCATTTCTATCGTGCGTTGCCAGACGTGGGACAGTTTTCATACACCTGAAGATGGGATTTTAAAATCTCAAAACAGGTCGTGATTAAGTATTAGTACATCTGAAGCGAAGCTCTCTAAATTAATAATCATGCCTCTTAGTTGTAGATGTCCTAGGTACCAAATCTTATCGAAAAATTTGTTTCGTTATTTTGAACTGCTAAGAGAACGTGGTCGCTGTACTCGACAGGAAGATTGTTTATTGATATCACTTTTAATTTCAGATACAGGCTGAGAGCAGTACTTGAAGAACTGAGGGACTCGTACAGTGTCAAAAGGAGGGAATCGAAGCATTGCGTATATGTCACATCTTGGAGAATACAATTTCTTATACTGAGTAGTAATAAGTTAACCCCCTTAAAGTGAGTAGGATCAAAGCACATAACAAATTTTGCTTCTAGGAACAAGCTGAATGAACGAAAAGTCTGAATATTTTCTGATGCTGCGATATCTGTTAGCAAGAGGGGAGGAAAGTGTCAGTATCAAAATACGCTAACAGATAAAATCACCTGGACACATTGGGTATGTCCACCCTTCGCCTTTATGACGGCTCGAGCTCTGTTCGGAACAGTTCAATGAGGTGTCTGTCTCTGAAGGAATGTCAACCCATTCTTCCTCAATAGCCGAAAATAGAGGAGGTACCGACAGTAATGTTTGACACTGGAGTGCGGAGCGAAGTCGACATTCTAATGCATCTCACAGGTTTCAGGTCTGGATGTTATTGACCACAGACCGTTGTCTCACAGATGCTGCCTTTCATGGGTACAATATCATTCTGACACCACCAGCCACTGTCTCCAAATTGATCCTCTGTTCTACACAGTACACAATGACATAAAATGTGTTCATATTTTTCTACATTTAGCGTTTCCTTAACGGGAGTATTAATGTTAAATTTGTATGTACATCCCGTTTTCTTTGGAACTACCCAAGGTAATAAAACAAACATTTCCAGGACTTAGAGTCATACATTCACTGATCTACTATGAAGTATTTAACTTTGTTAGCAATCAATATATGATATTTTTAGTGAAAGTGCCAAAAATTTATGTAGTTAAAGTATTCTCTTTGGTAGAGCCATATTAGAGAGAGAAAAACAACTCAGATAGCAACAAGCCCAAGTATACACAACGAAAGATGTAATGCGGTACAATAAAACAACACAAATCACCACCTTCTAGAGCAAACAGTTCCCGAGATATGTTCCCGAAACTGAACAAGTGTTCATGGAACCTGTAAAATTACTTATGCCTTAAATTATTTAAAAATAAATTACAAAAATTTATAATCTCCCAAAATCAACGGAACATACATAAAATTACAGAAAAAGATTCAAACAATAATTTTCCATAATAAAATAAATATCGACTATTTTTACACAGATCACCTTTTGTACACCCCCTCAAGCGCAATACACGGACCACACTCTAACCATAACAAACACCCCCATAAACCCCATACTGTAACACCACGTCCTATGCAGTTCACTATTGGCACTAAACATAATGGCAGGTAACATTATACAGGAATTTCCCAAACGTACACATTTCCATCAGACTGCAACAAGTTACAGCTTTTTTCATCATTCCAAATCACTCCTTTGGGTCTTCACTCGTTTCCAGTCATTCACTATCCAGTGGCGATGCGCTATACACCACCTCTAGCGTCGCTTAACTGACTACAGAAATGGGTGGCATATGAGGAGCTGAACGGCAGTCTATTCTTATCTACTCCTTACGCACTGCCATTACGCTAGAAATAGAAATATTTGCTGAATTTTATATTTAAATGATGAAAGTATTCGAATCGAACGTGACAAAAGACCACAGCGAGATTTAGACCAGCAATCCATAGATTACACAATTACCATTCGTTAATGCTGCCGATTCAGTTCCGCACACCTTAATTACAAACACATCTTAACGTTAGTAAATATAGTTCCTCGGAAAAATTCAAGCCAATTTTCTAACTTGTGATAAACATATAGAACATCGTGTTTCTTGGCACTTTTTAACGGTGTTCCACGCGCGTGTTTCAGCAGGAAGCAGCGTCAGCCATTTTCACCGCACGGGACAATGAGAGCACAATTACCGTTTACAGAGACTGCGACTGTACATGATTTTTGAAATAAAAGCTACACAGCTAAATATGATCAAGAAAAACATGGGTGGCTGTTAACGCATTGCAATATCTTAAAGTTGCATTTACAGTAATAAGATCCTAATACATAAGCAGGACCTATTACCAAGAGAATAACAAAAATGCTTCAAATGGCTATAAGCACTATGGGACTTAACATCTGAGGTCATCAGTCCCCTAGACTTAGAACTATTTAAACCTAACTAACCTAAGGACACCACACACATCCATGCCCGAGGCAGGATTCGAACCTGCGACCGCAGCAGCAGCGCGGTTCCGGACTGAAGCGCCTAGAAACGCTCGGCCACAGCGGCCGGCAAGAGCATAACAACACCAGTGTAAGTGTGCTCCGACTGCTGAGTAATCTTTCCGTTTGTGTTTGTCTGCATCAGGTTTATTCTTATAATGAACGAAGTACACTGAGGTGACTAAAGTCATGGGATATCTCCTAATGTCCTGTCGAACCTCCTCTTGCCCGGTGTACTGCAGCAACTGACGTGGTATGGACTCGACAAGTTGTTGGAAGTCCGCTGCGGAAATATTTAAGGGGCTCCGAAACGCCCTATACTTGCAATGTTAAAATAACGCTTATAAATTACATCTTCCCTCACAAAGTATTTGAGGTAGGAAGTTGAACTTTTTACAGATTATTTATTGGAATATGGGCTACAACTTAACACAGGGATTTTACAAAATTTTAGTTCAGTTATTAAAGATGATTTTTTTTTCAATTGTAATGAAAATTCACAACATTTTTTTGCAATTTTTTATTTATATATTCAAAAATATACAGTTTTTTGGAAAAGGCTGTGTTAAATTATGCAGAAGGTACTGTGTAACATTTATTGAAAGTTTGAAACAAATATGTTTGGAATATCATTCGAAAACATGTAATTAGTATGAGAAAATAAAAGTTTTGGGAATCGAGCGACAAAGATTGGATTAACTTTTTAGTGCATTCCAGGTCCATAGGATGGATTATCTTCATCCTCTGCAAACTCCTCCTCCAGCTTCCTCTTGTTCCTCCTCCTGTTTACTCTTGCTTGTATTTCTAGACTCTTTACAGCCCTGTCTGCATCACGAAGGCGTTCCTTGTCTAAAGCAAGCATCGCTCATACCATGTTAGAACCTATCTTCATTCCCATATTTCTAAATACCTTGCACCTTACAATGTTGCCATCATTGAAAGTCGCAACAGCATCATACACACCAAAGTGAAGTGTTTCTATTCCAACAAATACAGTCTTGGGGATTCACGACCATATAACACTATTTACACTTTCATTGGGGTTTTGAGTTTTTCCGTGAATACACTTTTTCAACAGTTCAGGTGCTGCTAAGTCGCTGAAAATAGGTTTTATTACCTCCATTATTGCATGAGGCAGACTATGCTTATGAGTGTACACTTCACCAGTTAGCAATCCTTTGTTATATTTACACCAACTGTCTTCTTCTTTGGGACACAAGCTATGTTGGGGATTTTCATTGGTTGAAGAAGTATGAAAAAAAGAGCCCAAACAGCCTTCTTCATTTCGTCGACACTTTGTGTATTTTGCCTAATAGCCATTCCATAATAGTTCTGTATTTTGTCAATTACACTGTCAGTTAACCTTCCCTTCCCGTCCAACCCTTTACCATCACTGAGTTTTTGTTTTTTGTACGAAGCTTTCAGTCGCCGAAGTCTTGTTCCCATTCGCTTCTGTACGTGTCCAATACACTCAAATTTCTGCACTACAACATCATCACCATAGGGCTTCAGTCCTTGAACATGTTTGAAACTTTTAGAATCACCGTCACCAAGGTAATTAACATATCGCACTTTATCACACGCCTCAGAACGCTCTGAATATACTGGCAACACCAGCCACTTCCATTCCTCCACTACTGCCACTATAGTTAGCTTTGCAATTATTTTCATGTGTACCTTTATATTTTTGTGGACATCTACAATACTTTGATATTACTGCTACATCTAAAACTTTCCTTGTATACATACTGGTGGCAGATACTACACCATGAAGAGATGTGTGTCCCCGTTTATGCCAGGTACCATCGAACGCTGCAGTCAAATCTCTGTTACCATTATTTTCCATTACTGCCTCTTCCACAGCGTTCTTCATAGATTCTATACAGACATCTTCTACTTTAGACCCTATTAATTTATTATAGGGCGTAAACTTGGTTGGGGGATTTGGAAGATTCATGATGCCACAGAAAATTGCACCTGCAGTAGCACCCTTACCAACTGAACGCAAGGAATAAACAAATCTAATGTTGTGTTCGTAGATTTTGCTACCATTTTCTTCAGTTGCAGTTACTGCAACACTGTTCCAAAAGGTGGTCATGTATGAACACTTATCACATTTCAGTTGTATTTCACTAGCAAGTCCTACGTGCTTTATTATGGAGAGTTCCAGACCAACTTCACTACAATGAATACATCTTACACAGTTTGAAAAAATTCCTTTGAGAACCGACATATCAAATATTTCATTCACATCCGATTCGCCCATAAAACATTCATAGTTTTCACTCATTGAACCAAGCTTCTTCTGTGAAGTATTTTCTTTCCCACTTTGACTGCTATGGGCAGGTGTACTTGAGAGGTTAGGTTCACTCACTTGGTTATCGTCTTTATTGTTTACAGTAATAACACATACCTTTGGCTTTCCAACATTTCTCCTTTTCTTAAAAGCCTTCAGAGGATTTCTAATAACTTTACTTTTACTCATTATTATATTTCAACAAAACAGAGACTCAAGAAACAGAATTAATTACGAATATTTTCGAGATAACGACAGAGTAAATAAACATGAAACAATCGACAATCACACCAGCGATATATATTGAACCATCACAGGTTAGCCACAACACATACTTTATCTCACATCACTAAAATGTACCTGATGAACACGGACGTTAATAATAACACCATTTGACAGCAGTTTAACAGCGCCACAGTGGGTCACGCCCATGTAGAACACATTTCAAAAAAAATTTAAAAATAGTTGTAGTCTTCGGAATTGAATAAATTATATATCTATTAAAAGTTAATAGTCTGCAGATTCAGAAAACGCAAAAAAGTAAAAATTGAACTTTTCATGATTTTGAGCCTTTCCGGAGCCCCTTAACCATGCTGCCTCTACAGCTGTCCACAATTGCGAAAGCGTTGCCAGTGCAGGATTTTGTGCATGAACTGACCTCTCAATTATGCCCATAAATGTTCGATGGATGGCCAAATCATTGGCTCTAGTTGTCCAAAATGTTCACCAAACCAATTGCGAACTACTGTGGCCCGATTACATGGCGCATTTCCAGTCAATGACCGATTCAGTTGGACTAGAGGACCCAGTCCATTCCATGTAAACACAGCCCACACTATTATGGAGCCACCATCAGCTTGCGCAGCCCTTGTTGACAACTTGGGCTCATGGCTTCGTGGGGTCTGCGCCGCACACGAACTCTACCATCAGCTCTTACAAACTGAAATCGGGACTCACTTGACCGGGCCGCCGTTTTCCAGTGGTCTAGGGTCCAACCCATATGGCCGTGAGCCCAGGACAGGCTCTGCAGGCGGTGTCGCGCTTTTAGCAAAGGCACTCACGTCGGACGTCTGTTGCCATAATCCATTAACGCCAAATTTTGTCGCACTGTCCTAACGGATATGTTCGTCTTATGTCCCATAATTTATTTCTGCGGCTATTTCACGTATTGTTGCTTGTCTGTTAACTCTGACGACTCTACGCAAATCCACTGCTCTCTGTAGCTAAGCGAGGGCCGTCGAACACTGCGTACCCTGTGGTGAGAGGTAATGCCTCAAATTTGGAATTCTCGGTACACTCTTTACACTGTGAATTTCGAAATATTGGATTTTCTAACGATATCCGACGTGGAATATCCAATGCGCCTAGCCCTAACTACCAGCCGGCCGGTCTGGCCGTGTGGTTCCAGGCGCTTCAGTTTGGAACCGCGTGACCGCAATGGTCGCAGGTTCGAATCCTGCCTCGGGCATGGATGTGTGTGATGTTCTTAGGTTAGTTAGGTTTAAGTAGTTCTAAGTTCTAGGGGACTGATGACCACAGATGTTAAGTCCCATAGTGCTCAGAGCCATTTGAACCATTTTTGAACCTTAACTACCATTCCCCATTCAAAGTCTGTTAATTCCCGTCGTGCGGACATAATCACGTCGGAATTGTTTTCAGACGAATAACCTGCGTATAATTGTCGGCACAGCCCTTTTATACCTTATGTACTGATACTACCGCCATGTGTATGTGTGCATCTCATGACGCACCTCAGTGTATAGCACAGATACTTTACATCTACATCTACATCTACATCTATACTCCGCGAGCCACCTTACGGTGTGTGGCGGAGGGTACTTATTGTACCACTATCTGATCCCCCCTTCCCTGTTCCATTCACGAATTGTGCGTGGGAAGAACGACTGCTTGTAAGTCTCCGTATTTGCTCTAATTTCTCGGATCTTTTCGTTGTGATCATTACGCGAGATATATGTGGGCGGTAGTAATATGTTGCCCATCTCTTCCCGGAATGTGCTCTCTCGTAATTTCGATAATAAACCTCTCCGTATTGCGTAACGCCTTTCTTGAAGTGTCCGCCACTGGAGCTTGTTCAGCATCTCCGTAACGCTCTCGCGCTGACTAAATGTCCCCATGACGAATCGCGCTGCTTTTCGCTGGATCATGTCTATCTCTTCTATTAATCCAACCTGGTAAGGGTCCCATACTGATGAGCAATACTCAAGAATCGGACGAACAAGCGTTTTGTAAGCTACTTCTTTCGTCGATGAGTCACATTTTCTTAGAATTCTTCCTATGAATCTCAACCTGGCGCCTGCTTTTCCCACTATTTGTTTTATGTGATCATTCCACTTCAGATCGCTCCGGATAGTAACTCCTAAGTATTTTACGGTCGTTACCGCTTCCAATGATTTACCACCTATGGCATAATCGTACTGGAATGGATTTCTGCCCCTATGTATGCGCATTATATTACATTTATCTACGTTTAGGGAAAGCTGCCAGCTGTCGCACCATTCATTAATCCTCTGCAGGTCTTCCTGGAGTACGTACGAGTCTTCTGATGTTGCTACTTTCTTGTTGACAACCGTGTCATCTGCAAATAGCCTCACGGAGCTACCGATGTTGTCAACTAAGTCATTTATGTATATTGTAAACAATAAAGGTCCTATCACGCTTCCTTGCGGTACTCCCGAAATTACCTCTACATCTGCAGATTTTGAACCGTTAAGAATGACATGTTGTGTTCTTTCTTCTAGGAAATCCTGAATCCAATCACAAACCTGGTCCGATATTCCGTAAGCTCGTATTTTTTTCACTAAACGTAGGTGCGGAACCGTATCAAATGCCTTCCTGAAGTCCAGGAATACGGCATCAATCTGCTCGCCAGTGTCTACGGCACTGTGAATTTCTTGGACAAATAGGGCGAGCTGAGTTTCACATGATCTCTGTTTGCGGAATCCATGTTGGTTATGATGAAGGAGATTTGTATTATCTAAGAACGTCATAATACGAGAACATAAAACATGTTCCATTATTCTACAACAGATTGACGTAAGCGAAATAGGCCTATAATTATTCGCATCTGATTTATGACCCTTCTTGAAAATGGGAACGACCTGCGCTTTCTTCCAGTCGCTAGGTACTTTACGTTCTTCCAGAGATCTACGATAAATTGCTGATAGAAAGGGGGCAAGTTCTTTAGCATAATCACTGTAGAATCTTACGGGTATCTCGTCTGGTCCGGATGCTTTTCCGCTACTAAGTGATAGCAGTTGTTTTTCAATTCCGATATCGTTTATTTCAATATTTTCCATTTTGGCGTCTGTGCCACGGCTGAAGTCAGGGACCGTGTTACGATTTTCCGCAGTGAAACAGTTTCGGAACACTGAATTCAGTATTTCTGCCTTTCTTCGGTCGTCCTCTGTTTCGGTGCCATCGTGGTCAACGAGTGACTGAATAGGGGATTTAGATCCGCTTACCGATTTTACATATGACCAAAACTTTTTAGGGTTCTTGTTTAGATTGTTTGCCAATGTTTTATGTTCGAATTCGTTGAATGCTTCTCTCATTGCTCTCTTTACGCTCTTTTTCGCTTCGTTCAGCTTTTCCTTATCAGCTATGATTCGACTACTCTTAAACCTATGATGAAGCTTTCTTTGTTTCCGTAGTACCTTTCGTACATGATTGTTATACCACGGTGGATCTTTCCCCTCGCTTTGGACCTTAGTCGGTACGAACTTATCTAAGGCGTACTGGACGATGTTTCTGAATTTTTTCCATTTTTGTTCCACATCCTCTTCCTCAGAAATGAACGTTTGATGGTGGTCACTCAGATATTCTGCGATTTGTGCCCTATCACTCTTGTTAAGCAAATATATTTTCCTTTCTTTCTTGGCATTTCTTATTACACTTGTAGTCATTGATGCAACCACTGACTTATGATCACTGATACCCTCTTCTACATTCACGGAGTCGAAAAGTTCCGGTCTATTTGTTGCTATGAGGTCTAAAACGTTAGCTTCACGAGTTGGTTCTCTAACTATCTGCTCGAAGTAATTCTCGGACAAGGCAGTCAGGATAATGTCACAAGAGTCTCTGTCCCTGGCTCCAGTTCTGATTGTGTGACTATCCCATTCTATACCTGGTAGATTGAAGTCTCCCCCTATTACAATAGTATGATCACGAAACTTCTTCACGACGTTCTGCAGGTTCTCTCTGAGGCGCTCAACTACTACGGTTGCTGATGCAGGTGGTCTATAGAAGCATCCGACTATCATATCTGACCCACCTTTGATACTTAACTTAACCCAGATTATTTCACATTCGCATTCGCTAATAACTTCACTGGATATTATTGAATTCTTTACTGCTATAAATACTCCTCCACCATTGGCGTTTATCCTATCCTTGCGGTATATATTCCATTCTGTATCTAGGATTTCGTTACTGTTCACTTCCGGTTTTAACCAACTTTCCGTTCCTAATACTATATGCGCACTATTTCCTTCAATAAGCGATACTAATTCAGGAACCTTGCCCTGGATACTCCTGCAGTTTACCAATATTACGTTAACTTTTCCTGTTTTTGGTCTCTGAGGACGGACGTTCTTTATCAACGATGCTGATGTTCTCTCTGGTAAGCCGTCAGGTATTTTATCGTTTCGCCCAAGGGGGGGTCCCTCTAACCTAAAAAACCCCCGTGTGCACGCCACACGTACTCTGCTACCCTAGTAGCTGCTTCCGGTGTGTAGTGCACGCCTGACCTGTCTAGGGGGGCCCTACAGTTCTCCACCCAATAACGGAGGTCGATGAATTTGCAACCATTATAGTCGCAGAGTCGTCTGAGCCTCTGGTTTAGACCCTCCACACGGCTCCAAACCAGAGGACCGCGATCGACTCTGGGCACTATGCTGCAGATATTAAGCTCAGCTTGCACTCCGCGTGCGATGCTGGTTGTCTTCACCAAATCAGCCAGTCGCCGGAAGGAACCAAGGATGGCCTCAGAACCCAAGCGGCAGGCGTCATTCGTTCCGACATGTGCTACTATCTGCAGCCGGTCACACCCAGTGCGTTCAATAGCTGCCGGAAGGGCCTCCTCCACATTACGGACGAGACCCCCCGGCAAGCACACCGAGTGCACACTGGCATTCTTCCCCGACCTACCCGCTATTTTCCTGAGGGGCTCCATAACCCGCCTAACGTTGGAGCTCCCTATAACTAATAGGCCCGCCCTCTGTGACTGTCGGGACCTTGCCGGAGAATCGGCCACTGGCCCAACAGGCGAGGCATCCTGTGGTGGCTCGGAAACGATGTCATCACCACTAGGAAGCACCCCGTACCTGTTGGAAAGGGGTAAGGCAGCCGCCACGCGGCCAGATCCCACCTTCGCCTTTCGGCCAGGCACGCGCGAGCGCACCACTGTACGCCATTCACCCTGGAGTGATGGCTGACCGGTAAGATGCTCACTGCCGGAAGACGCAGCGACATCAGGGGTTCCATGTGATTCCAAGGCCACCGAAGTAGGCATAGGTCTCACCACAGTTGCCCCAACGCCACTACGAGCCGACGCCTGCGCCTCGAGCTCGATGAGCCTAACAGACAAGGCCTCCACCTGCCCCCGAAGAGTGGCCAATTCTCCTTGCGTCCGCTCACAACAACCACAGTCCCTACACATGACTATGTTTACCCTACTCTATACGGTGACAAATTCCCAAGATAATCTTCTGATGAGCTACTCTGATAATCAAGAAACACTCACTGAAATACGAGACGCGAAAACTACGCTAGGTTTTCCCAGAAAAACTATTTAAAAGCTAAGCGCAGCAAATAAGTACAAAATAAATTTCTCTCCTAACGATCAAGAACTGTTAGTTTCTATGCAGAGCAGATAAACACAAATAGAATCCCTTCCTTAGTGGAAGGTCGTAAACAAAATGCAAAATAAACGCTTTATACAAACAGTACTCGCTGCTGCTGGTGCTCTCGCTCTGGCTGTCACAAGACAACTGCTGATTCAAGTGACTAGTGGCTAACGGCCGCGAAACAAACAAAAGACGGTTTTAGGGCGCTTTCTGTTCTAAACGATCAAGAAAACACTAAGAAATCTAACACGAAAACTACGTAAAGTTTTATCAAGAACTGTTAGTTACTATGCAGAGCAGATAAACACTAATAGAATCCCTTCCTTAGTGGAAGGTCGTAAACAAAATGCAAAATAAACGCTTTATACAAACAGTACTCGCTGCTGCTGGTGCTCTCGCTCTGGCTGTCACAAGACAACTGCTGATTCAAGTGACTAGTGGCTAACGGCCGCGAAACAAACAAAAGACGGTTTTAGGGCGCTTTCTATTCTAAACGATCAAGAAAACACTAAGAAATCTAACACGAAAACTACGTAAAGTTTTATCAAGAACTGTTAGTTACTATGCAGAGCAGATAAACACTAATAGAATCCCTTCCTTAGTGGAAGGTCGTAAACAAAATGCAAAATAAACGCTTTATACAAACAGTACTCGCTGCTGCTGGTGCTCTCGCTCTGGCTGTCACAAGACAACTGCTGATTCAAGTGACTAGTGGCTAACGGCCGCGAAACAAACAAAAGACGGTTTTAGGGCGCTTTCTGTTCCAAACGATCAAGAAAACACTAAGAAATCTAACACGAAAACTACGTAAAGTTTTATCAAGAACTGTTAGTTACTATGCAGAGCAGATAAACACTAATAGAATCCCTTCCTTATTGGAAGGTCGTAAACAAAATGCAAAATAAACGCTTTATACAAACAGTACTCGCTGCTGCTGGTGCTCTCGCTCTGGCTGTCACAAGACAGACATGCTTGCCAACACAACTCCGTTAAAATGGGACTAAAACAACACACGAAATTACAAAATTTTGTTACTTTACATAAAAATAATGTGTGGACAAGAGCGGAGTAGGTAATTTCGGAAACGAAAATACAACAAGACGGGTGTAAATAGATAGTAAAGTTGAAACGGGAATACTTGGAGCTTATTTAGATTACTGCAGTAACCGAGAAGCGTTACCACTAGTGTATAAGCCAGCGTGTCTCGTGTGCTACTCTTCTTGTCGCAGGTGCTGTGCGACGCAGAGTGCGGGCTATACCACATGAACATTCCGAAGCGAGACGTGCCGAGGAGCGTGATGCCTGATTCGCTTCGAGACCTCCACGGCTTCGACCAGCAACTGCGCGACTGGATCATCTTCCGCGACTACAAGAACATCATGCAGTTCTACGAGCACATCTTCCTCCGCCACGCCTTCTACCAGTGAAAGGGCACCCAGCCGAGTCGCTGCATTGTCGTGCACCTCAGCCGCTCGCAGCCCGTTCTGGCTCCGAGATACATGTGTCTCGCTTACGAAAGTATATTAAGTTGTTCCTGTTGTCAGAATGGTCTGAATAAACACCATGTAAGTGATTCAAGGGTTTCTGTGCTACTACAACCTAAGTGTAGTGCTGACTTACTCGAGTGCTCTTGTGAGCGCGAGTGAAGGTGAAATAGTAAGATGTTGATTTCTTGACCGTATTCTAAGCTCTAATGTAATAAGTTTCCTTGAGGAAGAAAACGTCTGTCCAAAAATCAGCACGGATTTAGAAAGCATCGCTTGTACGAATGTCAGCTTGCCATCTCACACACGATATCTTGCGAGCAATAGCTGAAGGGGAACAAGCAGTTCCGTATTCCTAGATTCCAGGAAGCGTTTCACACAGTGAGCTACTGCAGACTGTTTTATGAAAGTCCAAGCATACGAAATAGTTATATTTCAACGCCCCGAAGAATTTGCCCTGGGTGGCGAAGTTCATCAGTGACAAGGGTATAAAAAAATATCGTCAAGCATGCTCCAGGGAAGTGTGATATATCGCTTTTGTTCTCTGTGTACATAAATGATCTGAGGATAGAGTGAGCATAAATCTGCAGTTGTTTGCTAATGACGCTATCGTGTATGGGAAGTCTCGTAGTTGAGTGACTGTAAGCAGATACAGAATGACCTATCCAGAGGGTAGAAATAAAAATACTTGTTACGATGAGCGTCAGATCACTATAAATGTAGAGAAATGTAAGCTAATGCAATTAACGATGGAAAAGTGCCATTTATTAGGTTTTTTTTCCAGTTCCATTCACGTATGGAGCATGGGAAGAACGACTTCTTAGATGCCTCTGTGCGCATTGTAATTAGTCTCACTTGTGTTCGTGATCCTTACGACAGGTAGACGCAGGAGATTGTGGTATAGGCCTAGGTCCATCGCTTTCTGTTGTTTCTCGACACACTGTAACTAGTCTTTCACGGGATAGTTTGCTCCTGTGCCTCAAGCATTTGACAGTTCAGCTTTTTCAGCGCCTCCGTAATGCTCTCTTTGTAAACGTTCAATACCCCGTCTTAGACCTTTTTGGTGGGGTCTGTCTTTTCCTTAAGGCAATTAATACAGAATTTTCTCCGAAAAATTGCCTTTTGAAAATCTCAGTGAAGTGATTAGCGGCAGTTTCTCATCATACTAGTGCTCCAGCGACCGTGATACTGTCTTTCCATTACTTTGACGTCTTCATGATATTGTTCCTCACAACCCTCACTGAAATTTTAAGGGTGATTTCTAGATGATTCTTCAGAAAGAGACTACTCGTGAGGCCCGTCAAACAGTCTAGCCTCTTGAACTTGACCAGCATAATGGCTACTATAGAGATGCAATGGGGAGGCTTTCTTGTTGCCTAAGACCTTCTTTTCACAGTCTTTTCTCATTTACAGATGGAATCAAAATATCATTTTTCGATTGTCAAGTCCAACAAACACCCCTTCTTTCCGTCTTTTCGACATACATGAAACACACACTAACGCTGGATAAGGCATCCACAAATTATTTCATTTGACCCAGTCAAGATGTAGAAGTAAGAATATAATTTTGTTCTGGTCCAAGAGGTTCTCACGAAAACAGCCTCCTCTTCAGGCTGCAAAGATTTTCTTGCCACCAGTGCATTCTTGACCAACAGATCCGTTGCTTTACCATCCCGTATATTACACATACGTACACCCGAAACAGTATACGAAATAAACAGGATGAATGATTTGTGAAACTACTTGCAGGTACAAAATTTTATTAACAACCCTTGACCATGGTTTCCACAATTGTAAAATTGTGTTTCTCTGAAGTTCATGGGCCTATTTAGGCAATTTTTACATCATATTTAAAATGGACTGTCAAGGTGTAAAAGATGTACAACACCAATGAATAAAAATATAGTAAACAATAATTACTTAACGTAAAATCACATATTGGCGACGACAAATGTCAGAGCCAAGTAACTCACATCAAGTAACAGGGTACGTGTGACCATTAGTAAAACCAGATAAAATCTATCAAAAAATATATCCATTGGAGCTGGGCTAAACGTAAAAGCCCTCACGCTAGACTGTAAATGGAACTAAAAGGCAATGAAACGGTCCGTATGTGGCTGTTGCTATGCGGCTACTGACCAAGTTGTCGCAGTACACTAAATAGGAAACATCGGTAGGTGGTGTACTTGCGCGAAAATATATACACATAGCAACCAAATAAAGTGTAAGCTATCAATCGTCACATGATATCGAAAAGGGAAAATTTTTGGTGGTAAAATGGCGGAAGATGGGAGGTAGGGTGGAGGTGGGGAAACCCTAAAAATGAATTACAGCACTAAAAAGAGGATAAACAGAAAGAGATAAAGTATTTCATAAGAAAAATGGAAATCTGATGAGAATGTGGAGGCCACAAACGAACAGTAACTACATTAACCATTATATGCCAGCTTAAAACCTTCAAGAAACTGTCGACTCGCAAGTAGCAGCTGTTCATTTAACACATTACAATCTCTACAGTGTGTTTGTTTGAAATATACAGTTCTTCAGTCCAGTTTCAGTCCTTTAACCCAGTTACACAAAATTACGGTCGGCCAGATCTTTACGGGAATATTTAGTAATGATTAAATGTTCTTCGAATATGGAGTGATGCACATTACCACCATTCTTACCTGGTAAACGTTCTTTGTCTTACATTGATCGCTCAGTCAGCTTGACCAATATAGTAACAGGGGCAATTATTACAAATAATTTTGTATACACCTGAATTAGAAAACGGATCACTGACGTTGTTAATTGTATTCACAAAGTTTTGCTTTAAGCTATTGTCAGTGAAGAAGTTTACATTACATTTGTATTTATTCTCTAAAAAATGTTTTATCCTACAGTATACGTTTCCTAGGAAAGGAATGGAATTTCGTTTACTATTTTCCGCGTTGTTGGCGCTATTTGTACTTCTCAGTAACGGGGAATATTTTAATAGGTTTTCTTGTTGATGATGCGATCAACTATAAATTATCTGAAATTCAAATTGCCGAATTAATAAGTTTATTACAGGTTATTCTCCAAAATAATTATTTCATCTTCAACGCGAAAACTTATGTACAGCCGTAGGGTTCAGCGATGGGGCCCATGACCAGAAACAAAGTCTTTTTCTTGCTCGTCCTTCGTTGCAGTTATAAAGCCTGACTATTTAACGACACTCACGATGCAACGGATTGTCACTTGGCGCACGACGTCACTTTTGTGGCGCTTTTATAAATCAAATCTGTAGTCGATGCGCTAACACAACAGAAGCACATTGTTACCATAGAAGTCGTCAACATGTTAGCGGCAACACGGAACCGACTTACATTGCTGTGTCGTAATTGGTTCACAAGACGCAGGGCTTTGTTTATTTGTCAGCTATAGTGCTAACTTTATGGCGTTTTCAAAGTCGTCTAGAAGTGACAGGTTTCAGCGGGCCTTGTATAACAAAAGTTGTTCCCCATGACATTCCTAGAAATTTGTCGCAAAGACTTTCAAACAACCTGCATTTAATGAAAATCGATAAAAATACATTCTTACATTAGTGTTAACTGAAAAGATTGGTGGGCGCTCCGACTTTTCTGTTATCGTATTAGGATTGAGCATACTAAAGCCACTAGAATAAATCTCTTTAATTAAGCTCGTCTCTGCTTCTACAATCCGCTCCTTTTTGCTATTGTGTTAAATGGTGATCTTCGTCTTGTGATGCATTTGCCTCGCTGTCTGGAGTACTTTCTTCTGGTGGGGCCTAGGCTGAGTTACCTACTGTTGTCGGAATGACGGAGCGTGCAGTGTAGGGGAGCAGGCAGGTCGGCGCCTTAGGCGGTAATGATACATCAGCGGAACAAGAATTTACGACGTTGAAGTTTAGACTCGTGTTTGACGGTGCCCTGGCCAGGGCATCACAGCGCACAGCAGTCTTCGGAGGATGTCAGCCCAGTGGCGCCCGTTCAAGTAAACAAGGGGGCATATCTCGCTGGCGGTCGGCGTAGTCCATACAGTGACTGCGTGTTGCCGGAGCGTTCTCATGGACATCGGGTAATCTCTCAGTAGCTCTGCGCGGTGTGGAGATGAACGACAGCATAGCCCTTTCACCAAGGAACGCCGGGGATGTCGGTGACTGCTTACAGGTACTAGTCGGGGGCAGCAGTGGTTAGCATCACTGCTTAATAAAGCGACTGGATAATGGAGCGCCAAACTACCGTGGACTGGGAGCGTCCACTTTGATGAAAATCATGTACTGCTCCAGTAATGATAAGTCACATTTCACACAGACGGAAGTGTAATAGTGTGGACAAATAATTTTCGTTGTTGCCGAAAATGCTCAAAAATCACCTGTCTGCACATATTCAATATGCTAGGGTTACGGTATTTAGATACTTTCTCAAACTGAATATTTATTGTAACCCTTACCTCTGTTAAAACCTTGTTCCTTTCTGCCCTCCTTGTCCTGAAGACAGGCATTTTACCACAGCTATTTTACCACTCGGAACAATTTCTCCTCCTCCATTAGGCGTTCTGCTAGTTTTCCCTTCTCTTTCCAGTTGAGGTGCAGTCCATACCTAGTATAATCAACATCAACGTTTAGCTCTGTAACCGGGGATATCTGTCGATGCCGGCCGGTGTGGCCGAGCGGTTCTAGGCGCTTCAGTCAGGAGCCGCGCGACCGCTACGGTCGCAGGTTCGACTCCTGCCTCGGGCATCGCTGTGTGTGATGTCCGTAGGTTAGTTAGGTTTAAGTAGTTCTAAGTTCTAAGGGACTGATGACTTCAGATGTTAAGTCCCATAGAGCTCAGAGTCATTTGAACCATATCTGTCGATCCAACTCCAAATTGGCTCTCATGACAGAAAAATTCAAACGATGTCACTCATAATGGCTCAGAACAGACACAAATTCTACAGTAGTATATCCACGATGACAGCATTATTTATTGTCCTCCCCTGTATCCTTAGAAGTTTGTTAAACAGTGTCTACAACTTCATCTATCAGAGACTCATCCTTTTCTAACTGAAGCAGCAGGTCAAACTTATTTTCTGCGTTTACTACAAAACTCTTGGAGTAAATCCTATTACGTCTGTTTCTACTCCCTGTTGTTGGCAGTTCCCAACTCTTTGTACCTTCTCCCTCCTTAGCCTGAACGTGTCCTTCTTAGCAGCCCCCTTCTCCTAATCTGTCTTATCTCTATCGTAAAAGTATCAGAACACTGAAGAATCTGAAGTACTTTCCAAATTCTGACGCTATTAAAGTCCCAAAAAAACTACAGAAAAAATACCGCGTACATCACAGCATAATCCAGGTGTGACAATTATACAGCACCCGGGTGTAACAAATCTACGGTAAGTCAGGCATTTCTCATCCGAGCTAAATTACGCGACAAATTACTTGCACAAATTCATTGACCTAGATAAATTAAGATACACTGTCTTCCGGAAAAATTTACTAAATGGTAAACAGATAAATTCTGCTTAGCTATGATGAAAATAAAAATAAAAACGAAACTGTCTGTTTACCGTGTTAAAAAGCAAAAAGGATATACGACTACAAACTGGTTTCACGCGCTTTTGGGCTTTCTCGAATATCTGTTACTACAAGCTAAATAACGTGTCTTCACGAGGACACAACAGTTACGTGTCGCATCTGGACAAGAATACCAACGTAATATAAATTTATGAATATACAGACAAAGAGTATCCGTAGCTCAGCACGTAAGTCTGAGAAGATGTAAGTTTTAGAATGCACTGTCCACGTTTTCTCTTTGATTGTTTAGGATTGCCGCACCGTAAAGGCCAACAAGATTTGAATTTATTAATCTAGTTATGGAGCAGATAGTTAGACCGTGTCTAATTGCATATATTGCACTAGCTTATTAACAACGAGTGCCTGACTTTGATATACATATCATTTGTGTCATAGCTGATCAAATGCAGTTGTTCTCTTTTTTTATACAGGGAGACGCTAATAATAGTGTTGACATCGTGCCAAATTAAAGGGAACCATGATTGCACCGTCCGCCTGATTGCTCCATCTCTTTCAACACTCTGCTTGCCGTATTTGTTGGTCCGAGGACGACATGCTAGCAGCATATCTCCTTGCGCATACTGACTTATTTATGGGAAGAGTACAGACATAATAACCGTGTGTATCCCTTCGGACAAGAAGAAATGAGGCAAATAATTTTAAGATAGAAAAAAATCTACAGCAATGGATGGAGTCCCCACTGAAGTAATGACAAGCCTTATGTCCAATTTGACATCTAGGTGTGTGAATTGTACAACGACCGTCACATGCAGGGAACGGTCCCTTAACCATGGAAGAATACTGAGTGGTGATCACTAGTAAAGGGCAGGACAATCTAATGATAAGCAAATCCTACAGACCACTTCGTCTTCTGAAAGATCTATATCTACATACATACTCCGCAATCCACCATACGGTGCGTGGCGGAGGGTACCTCGTACCACAACTAGCATCTTCTCTCCCTGTTCCACTCCCAAACAGGAGGGAAAATTGACTGCCTATATGCCTCTGTACGAACCCTAATCTGTCTTATCTTATCTTTGTGGTCTTTCCGTGAAATATACGTTGAGGCATTGAAATTGTACTGCAGTCAGCCTCAAATGCTGGTTCTCTAAATTTCCTCAATAGCGATTCACGAAAAGAACGCCTCCTTTCCTCTAGAGACTCCCACCCGAGTTCCTGAAGCTTTTCCGTAACACTCGCGTGATGATCAAACCTACCAGTAACAAATCTAGCAGCCCGGCTCTGAATTGCTGCTATGTCCTCCCTCAATCCGACCTGATAGGGATCCCAAACGCTTGAGCAGTACCCAAGAATAGGTCGTATTAGTGTTTTATAAGCGGTCTCCTTTACAGATGAACAACAACTTCCCAAAATTCTACCAATAAACCGAAGACGACTATCCGCCTTCCTCACAACTGCCATTACATGCTTGTCCCACTTCATATCACTCTGCAATGTTACGCCCAAATATTTAATCGACGTGACTGTGTCAAGCGCTACACTACTAATGGAGTATTCAGACATTACGGGATTCTTTTTCCTATTCATCTGGATTAATTTACATTTATCTATATTTAGAGTTAGCTGCCATTCTTTACACCAATCACAAATCCTGTCCAAGTCATCTTGTATCCTCCTACAGTCACTCAACGACGACAGCTTCCCGTACACCACAGAATCAGCAAACAGCCGCACATTGCTATCCACCCTATCCAAAAGATCATTTATGTAGACAGAAAACAACAGCTGACCTACCACACTTCCCTGGGGCGCTCCAGATGATACCCTCACCTCCGATGAACACTTACCATCGATCTCGGTAAGATATTTCAAAAAATATTACGCAAAAGATTACATCATAGACGAGTACATGGAATGAGCCCTCACCAATACAGATCTGAGGCGACCCCGCAAGCGATAGACACATTCTACGAACGCTCTAGTAATGATGATCAGTGTTGTATGTATGTGTTGAACTGGGGACAGAGAAACGACGGAGAGTGGTACACAAACCCACAACAGGCTACAACAGTCCATTCACCCCTCATTCACTCTACACCGAACCCAGGGTTATTCTGCGGCTCGGCCCCCATTGGACACCCCCCCCCCTCTCCCCCGGAAACGGCCTCATTCTAGACGAGTGTAACCCCAATGTTTGCGTGGTACAGTAATTATGATGTACGCGTATGTGGAGACAGTGAATGCGCAGCAATCGCCGACACAGTGTAACTGAGGCGGAATAAAGGGAACCAGCCCGCATTTACTGAGGGAGATGGAAAACCGCCTTAAAAACCATCCACAGGCTGGCCGGCACACCAGACCTCGACACTAATCCGCCGGGCGGATTCGTGCCGGGGACTGGCACGCCTTCAGCTCGGGAAGCAGTGCGTTAGACCGCACTGCTTGCCGGGCGGGCTATGATCAGTATTACTGGCGCTTTCGATTAACTGTAGCTGCCTTTTTTCTTTGGTCGCCTTAGGAAGTTGGTGTGTCAAGGGGGGCAGTGCGACTACCTGAGTGACTATCGCCACGGAAGCTAGGCATGTTTAATATGCCTAGGAAATTGAATGAAGACTATATCGAAAGGCTGTCTGCAGAATCAGTGTGTGGTCCACAGCTTTGAGATGTAACACTGACGGCCACATAATGTAAGTAACACGGCAGCGGCAACGTAAGCCGATTGGTATCATTTGCAGATGACATGTTCATCGTAAACAGTGACTCGTGGGGATTTACAGAAGACAAATGTAATACTGCATCCATGAACGTAAAGGATGGGGTCGAAGAGTCAAACGGTTAGTAGCGTCTCACCAAACTACGTAAGTCCTGATCAAAGGGAACCTGACAGCAAATCCTAAAATAAAATTGAAATTTTGTGAACCCTCTGGCAACTAGCGGCACCGCTAGTGACGTCACTAGTGGGGTCGTAATTTGTCTTCGTCTAATAACGGCCTTAGGGGGCTTTCCGGCAAAGGCGGTGGTGACTGTTCATCATAGATCAAGCTTTTCATGTACAGCGGGTACTTCTCGTCGCTGACCAGGGATACCCACCACCACGATACTGGATCAGGAAGCCACAAGCTGACATTCGAATGATGTAACTATAAATTCAGTAGATTAACTAATTGCAATAACTGGAAAACAAATAGCAAAGTGACGTGTATTCAAAGTACAAAACTCTCTCGGTCTTTACTCCGAGTCATATCTTTGTTAAACCTGAGTTTTAATTGAGACATAACCACAGAGGGAATTTTATATGCGAACAGTAAAGGACATAGTCTGAAGGCTGCCGGGTTGGCGAAACATTTTTTAAACACCGGATCAGTCACCCATAAAATACACAAGAAAAAGCCTCAGCATATGAGGCAACGGAAAAAAAACTTGACATTCAATTGGCTGTATCCTTTCTCGCAAGTTCCTGCTGTCGTCATAAAGAAAATCACGGATTAATTGGAATGACTCTTGGTCGCAGAAGCTGCAGAATACCTTACTTGGAACGAGCAGATAGGATCGCTCTTGTTCTTACAGCCATCGAGAAAAGGGTGCAACTGATTGGATAATCGGAAACATACTACAGCGTTCGGTCGAAAGTGGCTTTACTACTACTTTTCATTCTCAGAAGGGTACAAAGGTATCTAAACACCATGGTGACGTTGAATATATGTGTTTGTTTAATAGTCTCCCAGTACTACTTGACGATCACGCAGATTAAAAACATTACATTAGATTGCCAAAGATTAATTTGTGTTAAGCATTTACTTCTGGTTGAGCAGCAGTCAGTGGCGACGCATCTATCAAAATAAATTAATTAATGAATTATGTGTGTTCAGCTCATACTCCTCTTCGTCGTATTCTGTAGTATCAGTGGCTAAAAGCAATGGCAACCGGACACCTTTTCATGTAAATATCAGCAACTTGAGCTACGAGGAACCAATTCTTTACATAATATTGGCAGACCATGAAATGTTTAAAAGAGGAGTTTCCGGATTGGGCCGCTTCGATTTTCTTCATGCTTATGGGATTTAAAGGTCAGTGCCCAAACATCATCCTCAGAAGCTCAAAACAATGATCTTTCAAGAAACATACAATGCCACAAAAAAATAAAGAGTCACTGTAAGCTGAGCGCCTTCGGTCTGCAGGTCTTCATGTCTTATCGAGTGGCATTAATCTATTCCACATTTATTTCATTTTTGTAATATTAGGAAATTTAACATATTCGAAAAGTAAAAATCAGGTTCAAATTTTATTTGTATAATTGCACGGCCGATTTCAAATTATTAGAGCGCCATCCTCACTTAAAAATAATCATACGTCACGGCAGTCAGGCCACTCTGTATGGAAAGTGAAGCTTATGCTCTTCCAGTTCCTCGTTGCCTGTGTGACATGTTTCACCTGGCTACTCGTAGCTCGCTAACACATGGGAGGACGTACACTTCACTTTTCATACTGACTGGTCCGACCGCCATGCACGTATGATGCACTGAAGCCGATCATTCAGTTAAACAAGTAAAATTTTTATTACAACGCAAGCGTAGGCTACTCTTTACGAATAAATTAATCAGTTGCGGTTGTCCTCCACATCAAATCCTTTAAGGATAATATCATCAGTGCAACGTCTGCTGTTGTTTCTATACCTTCAATAAAAAGCGAATTACATAAGCTGAAGGTGGAAGGTGGAGAAAGTATTGGAAAGGAGAGGAATTCTTGATGTTAGTTGCATCAGGAATTTATGTGGAATCAGTGGCCGAGTGAAACCCTATGCCGAACTGGGATTCAAACGAAGAATCTCCTGCTTACTAGGCAGTTTCGTTAACCACCCAGACACAGGATTTATCTCAGTTGCGCGGACTGCTTTGGAACGCCTCTCGGCCGACCCAAGTAGTGGCACAAGGGGGCCATCGCCCGAAGTAGGTCGCCCCACACAAGGACGTCGCCCAAATCTAAGATGGCGGGCGTGACGCAAGTACATGACGTCATGTGACGTCAGCTGATGACGCGATTGACGTCAGCTGATGATGCGAGTACCGTTATCCAAAAATGGTGGGAAGATAGGTCAACTGGACTACCTCCACTAACCTAAGAAACCCCATCCTACGAACTCGCGAGAATTTTGAATTTTGGCAGGGAGATAGGTCAATTGAGCTACCTATACTAACCAAAGAAAATGGTAGGAAAGAAAAGGCAGTTGGACTATCTCCACTAACGGAAGTCACATCGTCCTAGGAACTGATCGGAAGTTTGAATTTTGGTGGGGGGATAGGCCAATTGGGCTACCCATACTAACCTAAGAAAATAGCGGCAAAGAAACGGTACTCAGGCTACCTCCACTAACCTAAGTGACCTCTTCCTAGGAACTAGATATAAGTCTTTATTTAAACAATTACAAGCAGTACCACCATCAAGTTTGTTAGGAATCCTCTTGGAAAATTTTGTTGAGCAGAGTTGGTATGGCGTCGCCCCACTAGATGCTGCTCATTTAATTCGAATATAATTTCTAAAAATTTGTTTAAATTTGTATAAATTTCTTTAAACGTCTATAAATTTGTTTAAATTTATGATCTACCTACTGCATTAGTGTTGTGTTACCACCACAAGAGGCTGAAATATCAGTTTCTCAGTCTTTTAATATCTTTATTACATGCACTCATTCAGCTCTGGATACAAGACTTTATTTAAACAACAAGAGCCACTACCACCAGCAAGTGTGGCCGTTGTCCAAAATTTCGGCGCCCGCATCTCGTGGTCGTGCGGTAGCGTTCTCGCTTCCCACGCCCGGGTTCCCGGGTTCGATTCCCGGCGGGGTCAGGGATTTTCTCTGCCTCGTGATGGCTGGGTGTTGTGTGTTGTCCTTAGGTTAGTTAGGTTTAAGTAGTTCTAAGTTCTAGGGGACTGATGACCATGGATGTTAAGTCCCATAGTGCTCAGAGCCACCAAAATTTCGGCTTCTGGCCTGAAGACAGGTCAATTGGGCTAACTCTACTAACGTAAGAAAACCGCGGGAAATAAAGGGCACTTGAGCTACCTCCACTAACCTACGTCAACTCTTCCTATGAACTTTACGTAAGTCTTTGTTCAAACAATTAGATGCAGTACTACCATCAAATGTGTTCGCCATCCTCTTGGAATTTCGAATTTTGCTCTAAGAACTTACATTCAATTCCAATATAATTTCTATATATATATATATATATATATATATATATATATATATATATATATATATATATATATGTTACTTCCACAAGAAGCTGAGATATCGATAGCTGTACTACATGCACTGGACATAAGTCTTTATTTAAACAATTATACGGATTACCACCATCAAATGTGCTCCCTACGTTCACCGAATTTAATCTAAGAGCTTACATTCAATTCGGATATAATTTATTTATATTTATTATCTACAGCATTAGCGTCATGTTACCGCCACAAGATGTTGCGCTTCGCGATGTCACATTGTCGTCAGGCTGTATGTGTATGTCGCACGCTGGTAATATGATCGACAGCCGACTAGTCTACTTTCACATCAGCTGACGTCAGCCGAACACAAACGTTCTCGCTTTCTGTAAGAAAACTCAGGTGCGCCTGGGCTAGCCCTACGTGAGGCCGAAGTCACACATAGCTTTACATAGGTAAGAAACGGGGTTCGCTATGCTTTCAACTACCTAGTTTCAACAACTTTTGAAGGTCATCATAAAATCGGTGAACATTTTCTAAAGCCGCGCGGGATTAGCTGAGCGGTCTTGGGCGCTGCAGTCATGGACTGTGCGGCTGGTCCCTGCGGAGGTTCGAGTCCTCCCTCGGGCATGGGTGTGTGTGTTTGTCCTTAGGATAATTTAGGTTAAGTAGTGTGTAAGCTTAGGGGCTGGTGACCTTAGCAGTTAAGTCCCATTACATATCACACACACTTGAACATTTTTGAACATTTTCTAAGAAGGTAGCGAGCACACTTGATGATAGTACTGCGTATAATTGTATAAATAAAGACTTATGTCCAGTGCATGTAATACAGCTATCGATATCTCAGCTTCTTGTGGCAGTAACAAAAAAAAAAAAAAAAAAAAATCCGAAATTATATTGGAATTGAATGTAAGGGCTTAGAGCAAAATTCGAAATTCCAAGAGAATGGCGAACACATTTGATGGTAGTACTGCATCCAGTTGTTTAAACAAAGACTTACGTAAAGTTCATAGGAAGAGTTGACGTAGGTTAGTGGAGGTAGCTCAAGTGCCCGTTATTTCCCGCGGTTTTCTTACGTTAGTAGAGTTAGCCCAATTACCCTATCTTTCCGCCAAAAGCCGCAATTTTGGACAACGGCCACACTTGATGGTGGTAGTGGCTCTTATTGTTTAAATAAAAACTTATGTCCAGATCTGGATGAGTGTATGTAATACAGCTATCTATATCTCAGCCTCTTGTGGTGGTAATACGAAACTAATGCTGTAGGTAGATAATAAATTTAAACAAATTTAAATAAAGTTAAACAAATTTATAGACGTTTAAAGAAATTTATACAAATTTTTAGAAATTACATTCGAATTAAATGACTAGCATCTAGTGGGGGCGACGCCATACCAACACTGCTCAACAAAATTTTCCAAGAGGATGCCTAACATACTTGATGGTGGTACTGCTAGTAATTGTTTAAATAAGAGGTCACTTAGGTTAGTGGAGGTAGCCTGAGTACCGTTTCTTTGCCGCTGCATGGGGGCTTAATTAAATGTAATGAAAATAATTTTAATTTTTTGCTTCAGTAGCTGTCTGTCCGATTACGAAGTCTCGTACCGGTTGGCCCTGACTAGTATTATTACGCAATCTGACTGCTTAGAATAACAACAAGGAATGAAATGGAAATTTTCATTAACACAATTAATCAATTAAGTCCCCAGCAACTATAAAACCTACGAAACCAAAGCACAAGTGTAACTGTTTTGTGTGTGGAAGTATGACTCAACGTACACATCTGGCACGGTTCTTCTTCAAAAGACAAGAATTTCAAATACCATTTATACTGAATTAATTAAAGAAAATACGAATACCATAATTACTCAAGAAAACCAGAATTACACTCTAATACAAGAACACAAGCCAGATGCTTTGTTGACTGAACCTGTAAT
Organism: Schistocerca nitens; assembly: GCF_023898315.1. Taxonomy (NCBI): domain Eukaryota; kingdom Metazoa; phylum Arthropoda; class Insecta; order Orthoptera; family Acrididae; genus Schistocerca; species Schistocerca nitens. The sequence goes on from NC_064618.1 coordinate 405,744,360, forward strand.
GACGCATTATTTAAAACATGGAAATAATGAAAAATAAATCAAGTTTCGTTACCTTCATATATTGACCAAAATCACTCTAATCATTACAATATATTTCCACACCGACTCGCTATTACCACATCTCAACAAGAACTTTTCAGCATCACATCTCAGCAAGCACTCCCTACTAGCACATCTGAACACGAACTGACTACTACCAGTCCTCGACAACCACTGCCCACTACGACAATAATCACTGCCCGTGGAGGCGGCGGAACAATGCTCTCTAGCGATCTCTGGCGCTGTGGCTCAGTGTAGCCACCTTTCACCGCTATTTTCTTAGGTTAGTATGGGTAGCCCAATTGACCTATCCACCCACCAAAATTCAAACTTCCGATCAGTTCCTAGGACGATGTGACTTACATTAGTGGGGGTAGTCCAACTGCCCTTTCTCTCCCACCATTTTCTTTGGTTATTATAGGTAGCTCAATTGACCTATCTCCCTGCCAAAATTCAAAATTCTCGCGAGTTCGTAGGATGGGGTGACTTAGGTTAGTGGAGATAGTCCAGTTGACCTATCTTCCCACCACTTTTGGATAACGGTACTCGCATCATCAGCTGACGTCAATCGCATCATCAGCTGACGTCACGTGACGTCATGTACTTGCGTCACGGCTGCCATCTTACATTTGGGGCGACGTCCTTGTGTGGGGCGACCCACTTTGGGCGATGGCCCCCTTGTGCCACTACTGACTCATACTCCCACAGAGCGCCGAGTCCCCGTCAATGTCCTTCATGTTCGCTACTTAGAGATTACCACAGGACGTCTGACGGAACTGTGTACCCGCACTGTTCGTGCATTCATTGCCCATCGGGGGTAATGAGTTACATGAACGCGCGGTGTCCGTTCTTTTGGACATGTCCGAAGGAACAGACACCACGAGTTCGTATAAAAGAAAGCGAATTGTTTGAATCTATGGTTCTGTGCTGTGTTCTAAGTCCCTATGGTTAAAAATAGGAATGAATAGTAGGATATAGAAACGACAGAACTTTGAAACCAATTGGCAGGTTTACACGCATTGAAAACAGAGAAAAATGTATGTCATTTCACATTGCATACGCTTTTTCCTTGGTTTTGAATGTAACACCATACACATGGTCGCCATCACTGTCCATGCGTTCTTCTATACGGTAAACGAAAGCTTCCATAATCCGACGAAGCATGTCCAATGCGACGTCCTGCACAGCGTACACTTAACTCCTTCAGTATCCCCATAACAAGAAGTCAAGGGCAGCCAGATCGGGCGACCTTGCTGCCTAATGGAAGTTTCCAGATCTGGAAGCCACCCGACCGGGATAATGACTCTTTAAGATAGTCAGTGACTGGCGGGCCTTGTGAGTTGTTTGTTGCCGCATCCTGTAGGAACAACATGCCGTTGTTCAGCCTTGGAAGGAGGAAGTCATTTAATATTTGGACATAGCGACCGCTAGTAACCGCTGCTACACGGTCATGAAGCTCTTCAAACAAATGTAAGCCCATGCTGCAAAATTAAGGCACGCCGCACGATAGTCACACGTTCACACTGCAGCGTTCCTCAGTCGACCGATGAGAACTACCTATTTCACGTGACGCCCACTGTGTGTAAAACTGTTTATTTAAAGCGCCATGTAGATGAAAATTATCCTCATCCGACATCGGCATGCTGTTTCGCATCTGCCGTTCGGCTGCTACAAGTTCCAGGAATCGCAAGGCGACGATTCGTCGGGAAATTTTATCTTCTTCGTTTAGTTTCTGTGCGACATGCAGTTTGAATGGTTGTAAGTACGGCCTATCACGGACGATGCGCTGCGCGGCACTACCTGACTCAGCGCCGAGGCTCACGTCTGGCGACAGAACGGTGAGGACGTGGGATGAGCGCTTGAGGCGCCTCCTCTACTTGCTTCGCCGTCCGCTGCGGCCTTCGTCACTGTTGACTTTTTTTCTTCGCAAAAGATGCGATAGTCTGAAATTATTTCACCCAGCATACAATCGTCCAATGATCCGGGACTTTACAACGTCGTTTCAAATTGAAATGGCGCAGAAAGCCTTGACGGCCAATGCTCGACGCTCTGAAATCCACAAGAGCATAATTACAAATGGCCGTCATTCGTTAATGAACATTTTTATTTCACGTAGGTGCAACAGCACGCCGAACTAGGTGACTCAAATCTTACTACAATAAAGGAAACAAAATCACTACACCAAAAAAATAATTAACACAGAATAATGAAATTTGTCTAGGTAACATATGTAAGTGATTAACATCGCAAGATCATAGGTTAAGGTAAGCGGGAGATGAGCCCTTGCAAATGTGAAAAATCTGCAATATTAGTAAATGGTGCAACCGCCAGAATGTTAAATGCAAGCATGTAAACCTGCGTGCATGCTGTTGTACAGGAGCCGTATGTCGGCTTGTGGGATGGAGTTCCATGCCTGTTGCAATTCGTCGGTTAACACATGGACGATTAATGCTGTTTGTGGATGACACTACGACGCTGGTGTTGTCCTCCGATGACGTCCTATATGTGCTCGACTGGAGACGGATCTGGTGACTGAGTAGGCCAAGACAACAGTCGACGCTCTATAGAGCATGTTGGGTTACAACAGCGGTATGTGGGCGAGCGTTCCCTGTTGGAAAACACCCATGAAATGCTGTTCGTGATTGGCAGCACAACAGGTCGTATCAAAAGACTGACGGACAAATTTGCAGTCAGGGTGCGTGGGATAACCGCGAGAGTGCTCCTCCTGTCGTATGAAATCATACCCAGATCATAGCTTCAGGTGTCTACATCTACATGGCTACTCTGCAATTCACATTTAAGTGCTTGGCAGAGGGTTCATCGAACCACAATCATACTATCTCTCTACCATTCCACTCCCGAACAGCGCGCGGGAAAAACGAACACCTAAACCTTTCTGTTCGAGCTCTGATTTCTCTTATTTTATTTTGATGATCATTCCTACCTATGTAGGTTGGGCTCAACAAAATATTTTCGCATTCGGAAGAGAAGTTGGTGACTGAAATTCCGTAAATAGATCTCGCCGCGACGAAAAACGTCTTTGCTTTAATGACTTCCATCCCAACTCGCGTATCATATCTGCCACACTCTCTCCCCTATTACGTGATAATACAAAACGAGCTGCCCTTTTTTGCACCCTTTCGATGTCCTCCGTCAATCCCACCTGGTAAGGATCCCACACCGCGCAGCAATATTCTAACAGAGGACGAACGAGTGTAGTGTAAGCTGTCTCTTTAGTGGACTTGTTGCATCTTCTAAGTGTCCTGCCAATCAAACGCAACCTTTGGCTCGCCTTCCCCACAGTGTTATCTATGTGGTCTTTCCAACTGAAGTTGTTTTAAGTCCAGTGCGGCTAGAACGCAGGCAGTTTGGTTCTAAGCCTCAACTGGCCTCCTCCTAACCAACACATGGCCATCACTGGCACCGACGCAGAACCAGATTTCATCAGGAAACACAACAGACCTCCACCCTGCCCTCCAACGAGCTCTCACTTGACAATACTAAAGTCGCAAATGGCAGTGGTTTGTGATCAATGGAATGCAGGATGTGTAGCTCTGAGGTTCCTTGGAGTAACCGATTTGTAACAGTTCGTTGTGGTAGTGAGTGCAAAATGCTGCTCCAATTTCTGCTGAAAATGCACGATGCGTCGAACACGATGGTCTTCTGTCTCGCTAATGCCATCTTGCCGCCCGGGAAACGGTCTTCTTGCGACCGTACATTTTTTTGGACACGGCTGCCAGCAATCGTGGCTACATTCCTGCTAAGTCTTTCTGCTGTGTCGCAGCAGGAACGTCCAGCTTGTCGTAGTCCTATTACACGACCTCTTTCAAACTCAGTGAGGTATTGATAATGGCCTCTTTGTCGCCCTAAAGGCACTCTTGACTAACACCAACTCACCACGTCTAATGTCACAGGTAACTAACGCTTACGGCCGTTACCGCATGTATTGAAAGCAAACATGATTTGCATCCTCATTATGACGTTGCTAGTGGCATTCTTACGCGACTGGTGACAAATCCTTCGAAAGTAGAAACACGCCTACCAACTTTCGTTTATGAAGCACAACTACTTCTTGGTGTTTCGCTTCTTTTTGTCGTCAGTATATTTATTCTGTCGGGTCCTGCACGAGACTACTTTTTGACAACAATGTGCTCGTCTCGCTCCGTACGTTGCTTAGCAATACACCGTCTATCCGTGGTCTAGTTTTACATTACCCATCTGTTTCCTCTGGCCAGAATGTAACACAATGGAATTTTACAATCAATTTACATTTTCGTAGCGTTCACCTGTGAAAAAAGGGAGGAATATGAAGTGCTGTAAATTATTATATATACAGTAAGTTGACTTAATATGAACTTGGTAGCTCATTTTTCGCTTACGATTTAATGTATACGAGATTTTTATATGCATTCTTGTTTTACAGTTTGTTAAATGTTGTCCGAACAAAAGAGCAAAAAAAATATACCAAGAGGAAATGTTGGTTTCATCCGATGCCCAAAACACGTCACCCAGTGGGTTAATGTAAGATGAATGGAGAACATGCGAGAAACGAAAATCTGAGGCGCGTAGACGTAGATACCCTACGCTACATGTTAGACACTAAATTTCCTCCAACTACAAAAGGTACGTGTCAAGTTTGTTTTACCATACTATTGAGACAAATAAACCTTAGATAGTACTGCTATGAACATGTTAAATTGGTACGAGGTGCATTCAAGTTCTAAGGCCTCCGATTTTTTTTCTAATTAACTACTCACCCGAAATCGATGAAACTGGCCTTACTTCTCGACGTAATCGCCCTGCAGACGTACACATTTTTCACAACGCTTACGCCATGATTCCATGGCAGCGGCGAAGGCTTCTTTAGGAGTCTGTTTTGACCACTGGAAAATCGCTGAGGCAATAGCAGCGCGGCTGGTGAATGTGCGGCCATGGAGAGTGTCTTTCATTGTTGGAAAAAGCCAAAAGTTACTAGGAGCCAGGTCAGGTGAGTAGGGAGCGTGAGGAATCACTTCAAAGTTGTTATCACGAAGAAACTGTTGCGTAACGTTAGCTCGATGTGCGGGTGCATTGTTTTGGTGAAACAGCACACGCGCAGCCCTTCCCGGACGTTTTTGTTGCAGTGCAGGAAGGAATTTGTTCTTCAAAACATTTTCGTAGGATGCACCTGTTACCGTAGTGCCCTTTGGAACGCAATGGGTAAGGATTACGCCCTCGCTGTCCCAGAACATGGACACCATCATTTTTTCAGCACTGGCTGTTACCCGAAATTTTTTTGGTGGCGGTGAATCTGTGTGCTTCCATTGAGCTGACTGGCGCTTTGTTTCTGGATTGAAAAATGGCATCCACGTCTCATCCATTGTCACAACCGACGAGAAGAAAGTCCCATTCATGCTGTCGTTGCGTGTCAACATTGCTTGGCAACATGCCACATGGGCAGCCATGTGGTCGTCCGTCAGCATTCGTGGCACCCACCTGGATGACACTTTTCGCATGATCAGATCGTCATGAAGGATTGTGTGCACAGAACCCACAGAAATGCCAACTCTGGAGGCTATCTGTTCAACAGTCATTCAGCGATCCCCCAAAACAATTCTCTCCACTTTCTCGATCATGTCGTCAGACCGGCTTGTGCGAGCCCGAGGTTGTTTCGGTTTATTGTCACACGATGTTCTGCCTTCATTAAACTGTCGCACCCACGAACGCACTTTCGACACATCCATAACCCCATCACCACATGTCTCCTTCAACTGTCGATGAATTTCAATTGGTTTCACACCACGCAAATTCAGAAAACGAATGATTGCACGCTGTTCAAGTAAGGAAAACGTCGCCATTTTAAGTATTTAAAACAGTTCTCATTCTCGCCGCTGGCGGTAAAATTCCATCTGCCGTACGGTGCTGCCATCTCTGGGACGTATTGACAATGAACGCGGCCTCATTTTAAAACAATGCGCATGTTTCTATCTCTTTCCAGTCCGGAGAAAAAAAATCGGAGGCCTTAGAACTTCAATGCACCTCGTATATTAAAAGACACTCTTGTGAAGCGGCACCAAAACGGTGTAATTTAAATGTAGACAAAATTACTTGTATATCCAATGACTTAATTGATTCTGATTGATATATTCAGTCCGTTCTTCTTCAACCCAAACACATACAGAAATATCTCATTCAGGTGCATCCTCTTCCACTTATTAATTCTACATAATTATACAGTAATTGGTTTTGTACTACGATCTGCGACTCCTCTTGTCTTCTGTGGAATACTTTCGAACTGTCTACAAGCAGTATTCACAGGGGTCCTCAAGTGAAACATTAGTATTAGAACTGCTTCAAACTTGTAAAAATGCATTACCAAGCACCACTGCTGTCATGTGAGATTTTTTGCATCATTGACGCTGCATTAAGGTAGTTTGTAAGAGATGAGGGGCATGAAAGGGAAGCAGTAGTTGGGAAGGGAGTGAGACAGGCTTGTATTCTATCCCCGATGTTATTCAATTTGTATATTGAGCAAGCAGTAAAGGAAACAAAAGAAAAATTTTGAGTAGGAATTAAAATCCACGGAGAAGAAACAAAATCTTTGATGTTTACCGATGACACTGTAATTCTGTCCGAGACAGCAAAGGACCTGCAAGAGCAGTTGAATCGAATGGACAGTCTCTTGAAATGAGGATATAAGATGAACATAAACAAATTCAAAATGAGGATAATGGAATGTAGTCTAATTAAATCAGCTGATGCTGAGGGAATTAGATTAGGAAATGAGACACTTAAAGTAGTAGATGAGTTTTGCTATTTGGGGAGCAAAATAACTGATGATGGTCGAAGTAGAGAGGATGTAAAATGTAGACTGGTTACGGCAAGGAAAGAGTTTCTGAACGAGAGAAATTTGATAACATCGAGTATAGATTCAAGTGTTAGGAAGCCTTTTCTGGAAGTATTTGTATGGAGTGTAGCCATGTATGGAAGTAAAACGTGGACGATAAATAGTTTAGACAAGAAGAGAATAGAAGCTTTCGAAATGTGGTGCTACAGAAGAACGCTGAAGATTAGATGGGTAGATCACGTAACTAATGAGGAGGTATTTAATAAATTTGGGGAGAAGAGAATTTTGTAAATTTGTGGCACAACTTGACTAGATGAAGGGATCGATTGGTAGGACATGTTCTGAGACATTATGGGATCGTATTGGAGGGCAGCGTGGAGAGTAAAAATAGTAGAGGGAGACCAAGAGATGAATACACTAAGGAGATTGAGAAGGATGTAGGTTGCAGTAGTGACTGGAAGATGAAGAAGCTTGCACAGGATAGAGTAGCATGGAGAGCTGCATCAAACCAGTCTCTGAACAACAACAGACACAAGAGAATTAAACAAACTTATCTGGATGAATGACTCCAAATGTAACTTGTAATATTTAAAATGGCATTAGTTCTTTTAAAAAGTTCGAAGTGATTTTACCTTGTTTCTGAAAGTGTCGCGAAGGACGTGCGTGAAATTCAAAGATTCTCAAGTAGGTAGATGATTCATTTCTGATGCACAATAATTTTAAGCTGGTGGGGTTGTGGAAATGCGATTTTATAAAGAGAAATGCACCTCTTTGAATTGAAATCTGTAAAACATTTTCGTCGTTTTATTCTAAAAAAAGTAATCACACCCACAAAAATCAGTTAATTTTTCAAATGTTTTGTAGCTGTTATGAAGCTCCTGGAGAGGAAAAGGTTTAAAAGTAGCACTTGTACTTACTACCGCTAACTAAAATTTTCTAGTCTGTGCGAACTTCATTCTATGTCTGGAGTAAAGATGGCACCATTAACAGTGATGGCACCATAAACAGTTATTTCAGTTAAAATGGTAGCCTATAGCAATTTTCTCATCAATACATTTGTAGACTTAGAGAAAGCTTTTGACAATGTTAACTGGAATACTCTCTTTCAAATTCTGGAGGTGGCAGGGGTAAAATACAGGGAGCGAAAGGCTATTTACAATTTGTACAGAAACCAGATGGCAGTTATAAGAGTCGAGGGGCATGAAAGGGAATCAGTGGTTGGGAAAGGAGTGAGACAGGGTTGTAGCCTCTCCCCGATGTTATTCAATCTGTATATTGAGCAAGCAGTAAAGGAAACAAAAGAAAAATTCGGAGTAGGTATTGAAATTCATGGAGAAGAAGTAAAAACTTTGAGGTTCGCCGATGACATTGTAATTCTGTCAGAGACAGCAAAGGACTTGGAAGAGCAGTTGAACGGAATGGACATTGTCTTGAAAGGAGGATATAAGATGAACATCAACAAAAGTAAAACGAGGATAATGGAATGTAGTCAAATTAAGTCGGGTGATGCTGAGGGAATTAGATTAGGAAATGAGACACTTAAAGTAGTAATGGAGTTTTGCTATTTAGGGAGTAAAATAACCGATGATGGTCGAAGTAGAGAGGATATAAAATGTAGACTGGCAATGGCAAGGAAAGCGTTTCTGAAGAAGAGAAATTTGTTAACATCGAGTATAGATTTAAGTGTCAGGAAGTCGTTTCTGAAAGTATTTGTATGGAGTGTAGCCATGTATGGAAGTGAAACATGGACAATAACTAGTTTGGACAAGAAGAGAATAGAAGCTTTCGAAATGTGGTGCTACAGAAGAATGCTGAAGATAAGGTGCGTAGATCACGTAACTAATGAGGAGGTATTGAATAGGATTGGGGAGAAAAGTTTGTGGCACAACTTGACTAGAAGAAGGGATCGGTTGGTAGGACATGTTTTGAGGCATCAAGGGATCACAAATTTAGCATTGGAGGGCAGCGTGGAGGGTAAAAATCGTAGAGGGAGACCAAGAGATGAATACACTAAGCAGATTCAGAAGGATGTAGGTTGCAGTAGGTACTGGAAGATGAAGAAGCTTGCACAGGATAGAGAAGCATGGAGAGCTGCATCAAACCAGTCTCAGGACTGAAGACCACAACAACAACAACTACTACTACACGTATTTTCCTGCGCTTTTTCGACCAAAAATCGTATGAAGTTTTCGCTGCGTTATCAAATTTGTATTTAATTCTCCAATAAGCAGGACGGAGTAAGTAGGTCAGAAGGTAGAGAGTGGGTGAAATGCTAAACAGGAACTTAAGACTAGTGTCATTGTCTCCTTTTGATAGGCATCGGAGAGTAGCTTCAGCCGATATTGCTCGTCCGTACTTAAGTGTCCTGCTTTGCAGTGTTCTCGTAAAATGAACGGAGCAACCAGCGAAATCCATCCATCGACGTACAAATGAAGTTAACGAAGAATGGAGCTACAGTTTAGTGATAAATGCCCAGTTTCATTTTTCAACGTTAGTGAATTCTGCCGAACTGTTCTGTGAATGTCGCAGGTTCGAATCCTGCCTCGGGCATGGATGTGTGTGATGTCCTCAGGTTAGTTAGGTTTACGTAGTTCTAAGTTCTAGGGGACTGATGACCTCAGAAGTTAAGTCCCATAGTGCTCAGAGCCATTTTTGTTCTGTGAATGCTCGTTCTCTTGTGTCTGTTTCTCACGACATGGTGTAAACGCTGCTTAAAACCAGTAGTCGTGGTGAAACATGGAGGAAACTACGTCAGTCGTCGGAATAATACGAGTATGAGCGCAAATGGAGTAGTCAGGTCCACTGTAAACAGAAAAGAATAGCGTAACTTAGTAGGCTATATACTTCTAGGACGCGTACAAGTTCATTACACTTAGTAGACCAAAGCGAGGGATAGCGATATGCACATATACAGATGGCGACAATGTCGCCTACACAAGGTATAAAATGGCAGTGCATTGACGGAGCCGTAATTTGTACTCAGGTTATTCATGTCAAAACGATTCCGACGTGATTATGACCGCACGACGGGTATTAACAGACTTTGAACGAGGAATGGTAGTTGGAGTTAGGCGCATAGCATATTCCGTTTCAGAAATCGTTAGTGAATTCAATATTTAGAGCTCCACAATGTCAAGAGCGTGCCGAGAATATCTAATTTCAGACATTACCTCTCACCATGCACAAGGCAGTGGTTGACGGAGCTCACTTTTCGACCGAAGGCAGTGCGTTTGCGTAGAGTTGCCAGTGCTAGCAGACAAGCGACACTGCGTGAAATAGCCGCAGAAGTACGATGATCGTATCCGTTTTGACAGTGCAGCGGAATGTGGCGTTAATTGGCTATGGCAACAGATGGCCGACGCGAATGCCTTTGGTAACAGTGCCTCTCCTGGCTCGTTGTATTCTAGACGACTGGGCTTGTCAGATGAGTCCCGATTTCAGTTGGTAAAGTTGATGGTCGAGTTCGAATTTTATGCAGACCCCACGAAGCCACTGACCCAAGTTTTCAGCAGGACACTGTGCAAGCTGGTGGTGACTCCATAACGGTGTGGGATATATTTACATGGAACGTACTGAGTCCCCTCGTCGAATTGGACCGGTCATTGACTGGAAATAGTTATGTTCGGCTGCCTGGAGACCATTTGCAGCAATTCAGTGATGGCATTTTTATGGATGACAATGCGCCATGTCACCAGGCCACTACTGTTCGTGACTGGTTTGAACAGCATTCTGGACAGTTTGAGTGAATGACTTGCCCATCCAGACCGACCGACATGAACTCTATCCAATATTTATGGGACGTCAGTTAGCGCACAAAATACTGCATCGGCAACATTTTCGCAATTACGGACGGCTATAGAGGCAAGATGGCTCTACATTTATTTCTTCAGAGGACTTCCAACGACTTGTCGAGTCCATGCCACATCTAGTTGGTGTACTACGCCTGGCAAAAGGAGGTTCGACCCGATAGTAGGAGGTATCTAATTACTTTTGTCATCTCATTGCTTGTCATGACAACATCTCTGTACGTTTAGAACTTTAATACCCGTACTATATGGTCAAAGGTTGTCGCACACCTATTGTTGATCGTTCTAAACTGAAGCGGTTCAATTGGCTCTGAGCACTATGGGACTCAACATCTTAGGTCATAAGTCCCCTAGAACTTAGAACTACTTAAACCTAACTAACCTAAGGACATCACACACACCCATGCCCGAGGCAGGATTCGAACCTGCGACCGTAGCAGTCCCGCGGTTCCGGACTGCAGCGCCAGAACCGCTAGACCACCGCGGCAACTGAAGCGCAAAAGGAACTGCTGTAGGAATGCGTATTCAAATACTGAGATATGTAAACGGCCAGAATACGGCCCTGAGATGGGCAACTCCTATGCAAGAGAAGTGTCTGACGCAGTTTCTACACTGGTTACTGTTGCTACAATGACAGGTTATCAAGATTTAAGTGAGTTTCAGAGTGGTGTTATAGTCGGTGCACGAGCGATGGGAAACAGCATCTCCGAGGTAGCGATGAAATGGGGATTTTCCCGTACGACCATTTCACGAGTGTACCGTGAATATCAGGAATCTGGTAAAACATCAAATCTCCGACATGGCTGCGGTCGGAAGAAGATCCTGCAAGAACGGGATCAACGACGACTGAAGAGAATGAAGGGTAGCGCAACCCTTCCGCAAATTGCTGCAGGTTTCAATGCTGGGCCATCAAAAAGTGTCAGCGTGCGAACCATTCAATGACACGTCATCGATATGGGGTTTCGGAGCCGAAGGTCCACTCGTGTACCCTTGATGATTGAAAGACACAAAGCCGGCCGAAGTGGCCGTGCGGTTGAAGGCGCTGCAGTCTGGAACCGCGAGACCGCTACGGTCGCAGGTTCGAATCCTGCCTCGGGCATGGATGTTGGTGATGTCCTTAGGTTAGTTAGGTTTAACTAGTTCTAAGTTCTAGGGGACTAATGACCTCAGCAGTTGAGTCCCATGGTGCTCAGAGCCATTTGAACAATTTTGAAAGACACAAAGCTTTACGCCTCGCCTGGGCCCGTCATCATCGACATTGGACTGTTTATGACTGGAAACATGTTGCCTGGTCGGACGAGTATCGTTTCTTCAATTTGTAACCAGCGGATGGTCATCTTCGTGTATGGTGACAATCTCATGAATTCATGGACCCTGCATGTCGGCAGGGAACTGTTCAAGGTGGTGGAGGCTCTGTGATGATGTGGGGCGTGTGCAGTTGGAGTGATATGGGACCCCTGAAACGACTAGATACGACTCTAACAGGTGACACGTACGTAAGCATCCTGTCTCATCACCTGCATCCATTCATGTCTATTGTGCATTCCGACGGACTTGCGTAATTACAGCAGAACAGGGCGATACGCCACACGTCCAGAATTGCTACAGCACTACTCCAGACATTAGTCGATTCCATGCCACGTCGTGTTGCGGCACTTCTGCGTGCTCGTGGGGGTCCTACACGATATTAGGCAGGTGTACCAGTTTCTTTGGCTTTCCATTGTATTAACTGTATTTCCTGGAAACAACCACGTGTAAGTTCACCCGGCAAAATACGAGTCAACCGGTTAAAAGACATCGTTGTAGAACCGGAACCAGGTCTCACGATCCTCCACGTCTGGTGTGAGAGATGACTGTGAAACAGTGGTGTAATGGGCACTATCGGTTGCAAAAAATGAACGGGTTACGACGGGTCGACTTGCAGGCGTCCCAGAAAGGCTGTCAGGAGCTATCACCCTAAGTGAGGCTCCCTATGATGCTGGTGTATCGCCGCGGACTGTCCAACTTTTTTTGCTAGGAATTGTGTACCACCCGTAGCCACGTAACACGCTGAAGAACTACGCTCGAAAAAGATGCTGACGAACAGGAATTTGAGAAACGTGTCGCTCATAGCCAATAACAGTATGTCTCAAACCCATAAGGAATAGCTGCTGTCAGTGCATACAATAAGCTTCTGGTCGGACAATTCGAACGGGTACCACCCACAGCAGCCTACAAAGCTGCTCGCCGTCAGTGGACCAAGCAACAATGAAACTGGACAACAGCTGACTGAAGGCGTGCAGTGTGGTACATCTTGTGCCTGGCATACGCTGTAAGTGACCGTACCAGAGTAGGCGCTTCCTTTCTATGTAGTCTACGATTATGCTTTCGACATTCATAACCTCTCTGATCCTATCATTTCTAAAATGATCAATCCTGTGATATCCACAACTCCGTCTCCAGAAATCCATCTCGACAGCCAGCAGGCGATCTTTCTGCCTCTGAGTTAGTTCCCACAACTCTGCACCACATGTTGTCATACTTTCAATAATTGTGTGATAGATGGTATGTTTTGTTCTGCGCGTTATGTTTCTGTTCCAGAGAATACCGTTTAGTTGTTTTATAGCTCGCTTCCCCTGGCCAGTTCTATTGTTTGTATCATCCATACTACCATTGGACGACAGTATCACTCCCAGGTACTTAAAATTGTGACACCCTTTAACAGTATCAGCACCGAGTTGTAAGTCGTTAACAGCATTTTCTTCCACTTTCAGATATTCTGTTTTAATTTGCAGAACATGTAATTTGCATCTTCCTCATCTTCAGCTACTAACACTTGGCCGTCAGCAAAAAATAAAGTGAACAAGATCTCATCGTCTATGGGGATACCCATTCCTCGGCATTTCCCCATTCCCGCCGTTGTCGCTTGGATTCCATTTTCTTAGTTGACTGAAATACTTCGCATGTTTTTTGTGTTTTTTTTTCGACAGTAATGGTCTGTCTTGTGATCGCCATCTTGAAGAATGCTATCGGAATGTTACTGAATGTTATATGTGTTTGTCTTAGTAACTCTTGTAAACTATCATCTTTAGTCGAAATATGACGTCATGTATGGAAGCTGACGGGTGTAATCGGACTTTGGTCTATTCCCTATTTATTTCAACATTTTTGATGATTACGTGTACCCCTTCCTTAGATACTTTTATGATGAAATTTTTGTAGCAAGCTCCGCCTCCAAAATGGTGTTCACAAGGATGCAAGTAAAGGTTCACAAGTTGGCTAACACTCAAGCACCTCATCGCACCCGATTGGTCCTCTAAATGACCGTGCCTTGAAAACGATTGGAAATATTTGGAACAGCGTGTGAAACGCAGCAGTCAACATCCTCGCAGTTCTGGTATCTCCACGGCATGTTTATCGATGAGTAACTTCAGCCGGACCTGCCATATCTGAAGAACTCATTTTGTCACCGAACTGAAGCCACTATGAGGGCTAGAGGCCGTGGCACACTGTATTACTGTGATTTCTTCCGGGGGCGATTAAGTTTTTGTCCGGAGTGCCTTTTTTTCGGTGTTTAAAATTCGGTAGTTGGTTTCCACTATTTCTGCTAAGTTCTCATAATTATTGTCATCACACTGTTGCCATTCTTGCTGATACACAGTGTATAGTTGTTGCCGACTTTTCGGGTAAACTGGTCTGGCACGCCACTGGTGTTCTCGCATCAGCCTATAGCTCCTATGTAATTCATTTTGTAATTTGGGGAAGGAGTCTTGCAAAATAGCCCTTACTTCGTCTGAACCGCAGAGCAGCGGTATTTGCTCTTTTGCTGGAGCATTATGATTCTTGTATTGTTGTAATATGTCACCGCACGAAGAAAAAATGCTCTTGGTAACATGTTTCCATGCACACATACTATCATTTTTCCAGGAAAACGCCCTAGACCACCATAACAATGACGAATTTACTTACTATCATTACACTGTATCGTAAACGGTATTTACAGAGCAACTGCCTACTACCTTGATGTACTATCATTTCCAAAAGTATCCGTGCGACCTGCATTGTCTTCCGCGTGATTTGCACGCAGCCCACATGAGGTAACTTTTTTTCAGGTCTTCTAATCGCACAGCCGTTTAATTATACACGATAATTGTCACAAGAGACCACTGGAGAATACTGCTCGGAAGGGCAGTCAATTCACGTGTAAGTTAATACCACGGCAGGAAACACTTTGTTAGAGATGAGACATTTCTTAACGCTCATACATTAAAATTTTTAATAATGTTAAATAAGAAACACTTCCTAATGTTTTGCAAAGTTGTATTTATTTGATCACGAACCGTTTTTCGGCTTCTTAGTCATCTTCAGGTGACGAAGGACTGTCGCAGACACAGATAAAATGATCTGCGACTTACACAGATGTTGTTTGTACAGAAGATACACAAATAACATACAGTGCTTGTATAGGAAAACATTACATTTTTTGTCACATAGAAGTAATTACATCAACTGAAAAAGAGGAAACAAGGTTTTTTACGTAGATATACATTTACCAACCCCTGAGAAGTACTCTGGATTTGCTATTTGGATCTAGCGTTTGCAACGAGTACTTAATTTAACGAAGGGGAAAAAGTAAATTGAGTCATTCAATACTAATCTGGCAGTCTGTTATAAGTTTATTTATTTCCAATATTTCCATTAGGGTCATCTTTCTGACTTTCTGCCGCGCCGGGTGGCCGCGCGGTCAGGGGCGCCATGTCACGGACTGCGCGGCTCCTCCCGCCGGGCATGGGTGTGTGTGTCGTTCTTAGCATACGTTAGTTTAAGTAGTGTGGAAGCCTAGGGACCGATGACCTCAGCAGTTTGGTCCCTTAAGAATTCACACACATTTAAACATTTTTCTGCCTTTCTAACACAATGTAAAACTTCACATGTAACATCATATGAATTGTTTTCTGTTAAAAGATTATTGGCAAAGACTGACTGGTTTTTTCTCAGTCTTCTTCTTCTGTCATGTTCAGATAGCCTAGTTGCCACGGCTCTGCATGATTGACCAATGTTTACTATTTCACACAGCTTGCGTGTGATTTTATGCGCAATGCATTGTGCTAAGGGTTACAGTTTGTCTTTAATATTGAAATAAATTCCGATACACTGTTGGCATTATGAAATGCTGGTCTGTAGTTGACAGACTTCGACTTCTTTGTAAGGTTGTCTGAAATGCTGTCAATAAATGGGATTCTGCTCCTGGCTTTGTAAATACTGACGGACTGCTGTTGGCCACCGTGTTAGATGTGGTTTTAATTTACTCATTTTCTTCTTTCGCAGTATATTATCAATCAAGCCACAGCTGTAGCATTGCTGGAAGCGATACGTCTGACGACATGTGTTGCTGATTCAGATAATTGAACACATATGAGGCGAAGCTCCATCAAATGGAACTCTGCACGTTTGAGGCTGTGTGCATGTTGGGAGCTTACAGAAATTACCATATCTGTAGCTACAATTTTTCTGTTAATGTTAAATAAGTGTCGCCTTGCTCTGGTATCTGTATAAGAGCTTCCCACCTCCACTGTAAATTTTCGTATGTTGCCAGTTTAAATGTTGTTGCCGTTATGGATCTAGTTGTCCAGAGATACCGGTCCATAGACGTAGCACATATTTGAACTGCTGCTTAATTTTGTAATTCAGTAGTTCAAATGGTTCAAATGGCTCTGAGCACTATGGGACTTAACATCTTAGGTCATCAGTCCCCTAGAACTTAGAACTACTTAAACCTAACCAACCTAAAGACTTCACACACATCCATGCCCGAGGCAGGATTCGAACCTGCGACCGTAGCAGTCCCGCGGTTCCGGACTGCAGCGCCCAGAACCGCACGGCCTCCGCGGCCGGCAATTCAGTAGTTCTTTCCGTAAGAAAATTTGTTGGGAATTGTCCATGAAAATTTCCTATTGATTATTAAGAAGAAGTGAACCCATAGATAGGCCATCAGACTGACTTATAATACATGTTCAGAAACTGTGTTTCACACACATTAGTGAATAAAAGGTTTTCCAAAAATTCCTGGGCACTTTAAAGTTCTACGACAATTCAAAGTGTTATTGTCTGCTAAAACATTTTCCGACCATCTATTAACCATAGTTCGTTTGGCAAATAGTTTTGCATAAGCTGGTTAATGAACTAATCAGTTAAACATTAACAGCGCAATTAACAGCGCAGTTGACAGCGTCAAGGGCTATTAAATTCACTATACTCATAATGAAACTATGAACTGTATTCGCAGTTCGAAGTAGTGAACCTTGACATCTGCCCATCAACTATTATCCATGTTAATTAACCTCGAAAGATACTGAATACGATTTCATTAACGAGTAACGAAGTGCATGTTCAAACTTGAAATAAAGTGACAAAAGGTTCTGTCCTGGTCAGGGATTCTAGTCCAGCACCTAATCGCACTTTTAACTAATCATAATCAAATGTTAGATATTGCATTTTCCACCAGAAGCGAGATGTCTGAACCTGTAATGACGCGAAGAAAAATTTTTGTCTTGCTAAGTTTCTAGCATCGAACGTTTCGCTGTCCGTTTCCAATTACGAATAGACGTTAAATGTCGGTTTATTTTACCAGTACCGAGATATGTCCATGTCTGAGTTGAAACTAACATAACGAAAAAACTTTTACTTCCAATAGCTAGGAAAAGAATATTTGAACTTGAATTGATGTAATGGAAGTCAAAATCGTTATCTATCGTTAGTATTGGCAACACACGTTAAAAATCAATATTATTTTCCACTAGTAGCTAGGTTTACGCGTCCTAGAGATTGAAATGACATTATGGTAATTATTGTGCCCCGCCAGGATTATAACCAAGACATACGCCTTACGTAGAGACCTTGAGGAGTTTGAGATCTTGGGAAACTATGCAATGAGGCAATTGTATCATCGTCAAAGGGCAATAGTCCGCAAAAGGGGAGGTCCGCAACGAATCCCAGTCGATAACCAACATTTTCGTCATCTCAATTTCGAGTAAAATAAGACGTAAGTGCTCTGACTTGACATGACGATTCGTTCATTCAGTAAACAACTATTTCTAGTGTAAGAAAGTTTACTGATGGCAGAGTTTCCACTTAACGTAACTTCTGCGTCTCTAATGGTCCAACCTAAATTGACTGTGCTCCATTAAGCGGCAAAGGGACGTCATGTTTACTGTGGATGTGGAGGGAAGATGCAAACCTATATTCTTCACTTGGCGTTATCAGTGGTGAAGAAGGCAGAAGGTCTGTCCTTGCCCCTTAAAATTGGTAAAATGAAGTGGGGAACTGCACCCAGACTTCATGTGTACCAATACAGCGGAGTACCGAACGTCATATTTTGTTGAGTCATGATTTTATCATAGCAAAAGTTGTACCATACTGGATGACAGTTTTGACTCGCAGCCACCGTGTACGTGGACTACAGATTATTCAGTGCACTGATTTCTTTCTTCGTCCGTATCGCCATTCACTTTCTCCGCTAACCATTGCAAGCTGCCGATTGGATTTTGTAATAACATAAAATTACTTGGCAGCCGTCTGCACTAACTGGCAACGTAGAAGGATGCGGAAGTTTCTACAGGAAGTACTAGCTTCTACTAGAGCATTTCTTTTGCCGTATGTTCTCGTGTTCTAGTGATAAAAGCAGTGCTTTGTAAGCGACCAGTCGAGGTACTCGCATTTCATTTGTGCTCCTAAGTATCAGCCAAATGTAAGCTCAGAGCTGATTTACTTCATTTTCCAAGACACCAGTGATACGAAATCCTACACATCATTTCAGTGAAAGAGCTTGTTCCTATCTGCCAAAACCAGAACAATTTATGTACGAGATTTTCTATGCCTAATGCACAGTTTTCTACACTACACTGGCAAGCATAAAATTATTTTATATCGTTTATTACTTAGTACTGCAGTTTGTTTTCCAGTGCGAAATATCTTCGATAGACCAAATGAAAACCATGCAGTAACTTCAGCGTCGTGACCATCGCTTCTGGAGAGTACGGCGTAAGGAATATTGAAGTACGTAAAGTACCGTTTCGACAAAAATTACCTGGTAGGTTGCTGGATAAGTCTGTGGCGACGAGATTGTAACTATATTTATCAATCGTGATTTTCTATTCGAAGCTGTGGTATTGTTCTTGTGGTGACTTATTGAATGTTCCATATTTTGAAGGTTTCGAGCAGTGTTCTATATGTGTTAGAAATGGGGCGTACAACGGAAAGATATACAATATTTGGGACACTTTGTTCTCTTTGGATTTAATCCAAGGTCGAAGGCAGTGGTAACAACCATTAACTTTTTTGTCGTGTGTGGGGTATGAGTGGCATCGAAGAAATGACTCCACAAAATAGTTTTCGCGTCAAGGAGGATCGTTTTGATTTTAATTATTCTCCACATTCGAGATGAACAACGAGCTTCGATGAAGAACATTTTCACAGTTTGTCAGTGTCGTCCACGTCAGTTTACCCGATGATTGGCACATATGATGAACTGCGACACTTGCCTTCAATAGGCAGTATTCCCCCAAAAGAATATTATAGCTTACAAGGCGCTTTTTGGACCCAGTCTCTTACTGTTCAACAGTCTCGGGCCCTTACCAGGTACGACTGAAACAAGAGATAGAAGATACAACGAAGAACGGCACGTTTCGTCACGAGTTCGTTTAGGCGGCACGAGAGCGTTACAGAGATGTTCAACAAACTCCAGGGGCAGACGTTACGAGAGAGGCGTTGTGCATCACGGAGAGGTTTACCACTGAAATTTCAAGGCAGCACTGACAATATTACTTACCCCCCCTCCCCCCCACACACACTCATCTCACAAAATGACCACGAAACATTCGCGAGTGGAATAGGGAAGGGGGGGGGGATCAACTGTACCCTCTGCCACGCACCATTAGGTGGCTTGCGGAGTATGATGTAGATATATATGTAGGCCTTGGGAGAGCCAGTCCTGACAAAACTCTACCATCTGGTGAGCAAGATGTATGAAACAGCCGAAATACCCTTAGACTTCAAGAAGAATATAATAATTCCAATCCCAAAGAAAGCAGGTGCTGACAGATGTGAAAATTACCGAACAATCAGTTTAATAAGTCACGGATGCAAAATACTTATGCGAATTCTTTACAGACGAATGGAAAAACTGGTAGAAGCCGACCTCGGGGAAGATCAGTTTGGTTTCCGTAGAAATATAGGAACACGTGAGGCAATACTGACCCTACGACTTATCTTAGAAGCTAGATTAAGGAAAGGCAAACCGACGTTTCTAGCATTTGTAGACTTAGAGAAAGCTTTTGACAATGTTGACTGGAATACTCTCTTTCAAAATCTGAAAGTGGCAGGGGTAAAACACAAGGAGCGAAAGGCTATTTACAATTTGTACAGAAACCAGACGGCAGTTATAAGAGTCGAGGGGCATGAAAGGGAAGCAGTGGTTGGGAAAGGAGTGAGACAGGGTTGTAGCCTCTCCCCGATGTTATTCAATCTGTATATTGAGCAAGCAGTAAAGGAAACAAAAGAAAAATTCGGAGTAGGAATTAAAATCCATGGAGAAGAAGTAAAAACTTTGAGGTTCGCCGATGACATAATTCTGTCAGAGACAGCAAAGGACTTGGAAGAGCAGTTGAACGGAATGGACAGTGTCTTGAAAGGAGGATATAAGATGAACATCAACAAAAGCAAAACGAGGATAATGGAATGTAGTCAAATTAAATCGGGATATGCTGAGGGAATTAGATTAGGAAATGAGACACTTAAAGTAGTAAAGGAGTTTTGCTATTTAGGGAGTAAAATAACTGATGATGGTCGAAGTAGAGAGGATATAAAATGTAGACTGGCAATGGAAAGGAAATCGTTTCTGAAGAAGAGAAATTTGTTAACATCGAGTATAGATTTAAGTGTCAGGAAGTCGTTTCTGAAAGTATTTGTATGGAGTGTAGCCATGTATGGAAGTGAAACATGGACGATAACCAGTTTGGACAAGAAGAGAATAGAAGCTTTCGAAATGTGGTGCTAAAGAAGAATGCTGAAGATAAGGTGGGTAGATCACGTAACTAATGAGGAGGTATTGAATAGGATTGGGGAGAAGAGAAGTTTGTGGCACAACTTGACTAGAAGAAGGGATCGGTTGGTAGGACATGTTTTGAGGCATCAAGGGATCACAAATTTAGCATTGGAGGGCAGCGTGGAGGGTAAAAATCGTAGAGGGAGACCAAGAGATGAATACACTAAGCAGATTCAGAAGGATGTAGGTTGCAGTAGGTACTGGGAGATGAAGAAGCTTGCACAGGATAGAGTAGCATAGAGAGCTGCATCAAACCAGTCTCAGGACTGAAGACCACAACAACAACATATCTGAATGTAGTTCCCATTCCACTTTTGGCGAAGAAAAATTGAAAAAAAAAAAAAACTGACTTGTCAGTGGTAGATAAATTTCAAACGTGGAACATGCCTATAATCAGTCAGAACGCCTACAGACTATTCTTACGGCTTATTAATGTCTTCACGATAGCTCTTGAGCACACTCGCTTGTCTGCAGATGATTTACTCGTCAGCTCTAGTTTAACCGAAAAATTTGCTGTCGCAAAAACAAGAGTAGAACAAGAACGAGCAATCGACATGCAGATTAGTGTCCCCACAATTCACGTCACCATAAACGAACTTAAAAAAGTCTTTAAGATGCTAAAATATAGGAAAGGATATGTTTAATATGGTATGGGAGAGAGAACAAAATAAACGTTTCGGGATCAAAAGGCAATTCTTTGCTTCCATAAATTCCCCATTTTGATTTTTCGCTTAATGACCAATTTGCCTCTAAAACGTCTCACTGACGGCCTCTTAGGGGCTATAACGGTGACCTACTTTGGTAGCTCGAGGTCGCGGTCACAAGAGTCGAAGAAGTCCCGTTGTGATACCATATGCGGCGGCGTCCCTCATAGCTGCTATGAGCGGAGACGGTCCATGTGCTACCCAATCCTATCGCAAAACTTCTAACAATTTTTTAACTGTGGTGTATACTGACAGATCGTAGCTATAATTCAGTTTGAAATAAGCAATTATGTAAATTATACTACTCAACAAAGTCTGCTGTGAGACAAAAAATGTTCAAATGTGTGTGAAATCTTATGGGACTTAACTGCTAAGGTCATCAGTCCCTAAGCTTACACACTACTTAACCTAAATTATCCTACGGACAAACACACACACCCAGGCCCCAGGGAGGACTCGAACCTCCGCCGGGACCAGCCGCACAGTCCATGACTGCAGCGCCTTAGACCGCTCGGCTAATCCCGCGCGGCTGCTGTGAGACAAGCTTCATCTCACTAGCATGGCTTTTATATACAAATAATGTTTTCTTGATGCACTTTGTGTCTTAAATAATAATTTTGCATAATGAAGGACACAGTTACATAAATTAGAATTAATTTTAATACCTTCAGCTGCTGAAGGGCGTTGATATATATCAACGGGGACAGGTGAAAATGTGTGCCTCGACATCTCCTGCTTACCTGGCAGACGCTCTATCCAGCTGAGCCACCGAGGGCACAGAGGATAGTGTGACTGCAGAGACTATCCCGCGCACACCTCCAGCGAGACCCACATTCTCACCTTGTATGTCCACACACTACATTCGGAGTGTCCCACGTCAACACACTCATTACTCGTGGAAGACATTCTTACCAAGTCCCGTAAGAGTTCGGGGAATATGTGTGCATCCGCATAGGAGAAGAAAGTCATGGCCGCTATTGCCAGAACTATATACTTATATGGATATGGTGTCTGTTCTTTCGAACATGTCCGGGTTCGAGTCCCGGTCGGGGCACACATTTTCACTTGTCCCCGTTGATATATATCAACGCCCGTCAGCAGCTGAAGGTATTAAAATTCATTCTAATTTCGTTCTAGAGGGCTGCTGGTCATCAATGGTGTCCGTCCTTTCGGACATGTCCGAAAGAGATCATCTTTGTAGTAAGTATATTAAATCCCTCGATGTTTGCAAAACATATCGTAATTGTCTCCTCTCAATGAAATGAGAGTCACTACTCAGGATCTGCGTGTGACTCTTATGTAGACAGCCGTCTCATTTCAATCTTTCTTTCACTGTTCTGAATTTTACAGACCATTAATTATTTGAATGAGTCGGCATTGCACTCTGATTCATATTTATTTTACATGACTGGGGATAGGATAGCGTACAGATCCTATAACACAGATGTCAAAGCTAATACCTGGAAATCATTTGTTTTGCCTCAAAGTACAAATACATTCATCTGTTTCGTAGGTGATTGTATTGCCCTAAAAATTAACGAGCGATGCCATTTGATGCATTACACTTCTATCGACTTCTATTGAAATAAGGTAAATTTCATCTGTTACAATCAGAGCCGGCCGGTGTGGCCGTGCGGTTAAAGGCGCTTCAGTCTGGAACCGCGTGACCGCTACGGTCGCAGGTTCGAATCCTGCTTCGGGCATGGATGTGTGTGATGTCCTTAGGTTAGTTAGGTTTAATTAGTTCTAAGTTCTAGGCGACTGATGACCTCAGAAGTTAAGTCGCATAGTGCTCAGAGCCATTTGTTACAATCAGATGGCAGCAGATGTGTCTCCCCAACACTTTACGAGTACTAACTTGTCTTCAGATTGACACACTGTAGTTTACTTTTTACTGTAATCTCATTATCTATATACTTTTCCAATGGTAAAGTGCAATTTTCCAGATTTTTTTTCTCGTCTACAGCTCACTTGCGAAGCACTGACTAACTCACATAATAGCCTCTTAACAACAAACTGCCGAAAGCCGAGATGCTGGCCACTACCAACGTTTTACAATCCTAGTCAAATGATTTAATTATACTACGCATAGGAATGGCTCATGCCAAAAATTTTACGCAAGAGTTTTCATCTTTGACGATTTCATGAAACAATGTATCTTCATTACATAATTACCCACATATAATAATACAGTTACACGAATGACATGAAATTTTATTTAACTTTAAAATGTTTCTACAGTATTATATTCTGGTTATAAGTATCAGTCAGAATCAGTGTGAAACTCAATGGTGTATTCTGTAGGTGTGTTGAATGAAGCCTTTTCTCAGGCCGGCCGCTGGTGGCCGAGAGGTTCTGGCGCTACAGTCTGGAACCGCGCGACCGCTACGTCGCAGGTTCGAATCCTGCCTCGGGCATGGATGTGTGTGATGTCCTTAGGGTAGTTAGGTTTAAGTAGTTCTAAGTTCTAGGGGACTTATGACCTCAGCAGTTGAGTCCCATAGTGCTCACAGCCATTTGAACCTTTTCTCAGGATGGAGTCCAGTAGGTCAGAGGATCAGTAAGGCGAGGGTAGCAGCACTAGCGTGAGATTTTGTGAGCCATACAAAAGTTATTTCCTGCTGCTGAATTGCTGAGACTTTAATAGTCACGGAAATTGCTCAAAAATTTTGTGATCGTTGACTTACTTTTAGGACTGGTTTTACATTATCCTTCCAGACTTAATCGATGTTTCCTAGTAATTTTGATTAAATATTCTGAACAACTCCTACGCAATAAGTGACAACTGATTAGAAAACTAAATTTTTCACTACAAGAAGGTCATTTTACTCGTTAATGTACTCATCTATCACTAAGTAAACTAACTGCATTCTTTCTCTCTAAGCCACCACTACAACAATGAGAGAATCTTTACAACATTGGCACTTTAGAAGCACTGTGACATCGCACACGTTACTGATCTGAACTCAGCTGTAACCCATAGGGCAGAATATCACTGGAAAAGTAGTACATGTAAATCCACTTGTTTTTCCCCCTTCTGTAATTCAACTGAATGAAATTCTGTATCAAAACCTTAAGAAAACCTCTAAGTTCGTAGTGCAGTTTTTGTGTAGGATGAACAGGCATCTTCGGACAATAAGATGACTGATGGAATGTGCCAAGTTTCATTAATGAACACCATATATTAATATTGCTATAGTTACTTATTCGTTCTTAGGAGCTTAACTGTCGCTTACTTTCACTACTGTAGACGTTGAATTGGAAATATGAAAACATTAGTCTCTAGAGTAAAAACCGAGAGAGCTGATGTAGTGGTTAGCACACCGGACTCGCATTCTGGAGGCTGAGGGTTGAAAGCCGCGTCCGAACATCTGAAATTTCCCTAATTCGCTCCAGGCAAATGCCGGGATGGTTCCCTTGGAAGGGCATGGCCGACTTCCGTTGCCAGCTTTGAAACAATCTGGGCTTTGTTCCGTCTCTAATTATCTCGACGTCGACTGGATGTTAAATCCTTATTTCCGTGCGGTATTCCAATTTTGTTTTTTTTTACTTTTTGACCATCTAATCTAATTACAACTGAATGAAACACAATTTTCGTGAGGTTCGCCTTCATTCTTTGCAAGGCATCTTCAGTGGCCTGTTTCATTCAGTTGTGTTTCATTTCGTTGTAATTAGAAGACCTTAAAGTGAAAAAAAGTCAACCTAATTATAAGCAACTGAGGACCACAGGAGTACAAAAGTTTAAGATGGTCCTAATTTCCTTCTTTTTTTTCCAAAGGAAAAACAGAACAGCCAATTAGAAAGCTGATAACAGAAAGCAGTTAACGTAGGTTAAATTTACAGCCATTTCTGATGATTTTGCACTGAGGCGACGAAGCAATTTGCGTTGGAGCGTGTTACCCAATTACTGAATGAGAAATATGCGTAGTATACAATTTTCTTCTTTTGTTACGGCTGTTGACACCATTGAATTAACTGAATGGTAGATAATATTTTGTGACACTGGGATTGTCATACTTTTATAACGAGATATGAAAAGGTTGGAATACAGGGTACTTCTTTCGTTCGGTAAAAATCCAAGAATTACTCTTGTGACACTGATTCAGAAAGTTATTCATAAATCCTCTGCCAACCCTGATTCAACGTGTGAACAGTCATAGTTGACTGCTTTGGGAATAGCAATCTAATTCGCAAACTTTCATTTACGCGCTTGTCGAAATAATGGTGGACGAGTAATTTGTTGTGATCACTATTTATTAATAATTAAAAAGTGATATCTCTTAACATTGTACGGGCTGTGAGACCTCCAGTGAACATAAATAGCTAGGAGCTAAGGGTTCGCAAGCTGGACGTGTCCATTTTTCTCGATATTTTTCCGGCCGCAGCGATGTCGGAGATTTGATGTTTTACTGGACTCCTGATATCCACTCTACACTCGTGGAATGGTAGTACTGGAAAATTCCCATTTCATCGCTACCTCGGAGATGCTGTGTCCCATCACTCGTGCGCCGACTATAACACCACGTTCAAACTCACTAATCTTGATAAGCTGACATTGTAGCAGCAGTAACCGATCTAATAACTGCGCCAGACACTTGTTATCTTATATAGTATCTAGACGTATCAGGGGTGTTATATGACTCCAACACGCCCCACACCATCGCAGGGCCTCCACCAGCTTGAAAAGTTCCTTGCTGACTTGCAGGGTCCATGGATTCATGAAGTTTTCTCAATATCCGTACATATCCATCCGCTTGACACAATTTGAAACGAAACGTCTGGCCAGTCAACATGTTTCTATTCATCATCAGTCGGTGTTGGTGGGCCCAGGCATGGCATAAGGCTTTATGTCGTGCAGTCGTCAAGGGTACACGAGTGGGCTTCCAGCTGCGAAAGCCCATATCGATGATGTTTCATTTAATGGTTTACACGCTGGCATTTGTTGATGGCCAAGCACTGAAATCTGCAGAAATTTGTGGGAAGGTTGCACTTCTGTCACGTTGAACGATTCTCTTCAGTCGTCGTTGGCCTCGTTCTTGTAGGACCTTTTTACGGCTGCAGCGATGTCGGAGATTTGATGTTTTACCACATTCCTGATATTCACAGTACACTGGTGAAATGGTGGTAAGGGAAAATTTTGACTTCATCGCTACCTCAGAGAGGTCTTGATAAGCTGCTAGTGTAGCAGTAGTCACCGATCTGATTACTGCACCAGACACTTGTTGTCTTATATAGACGCTGCCGACCCCAGCGCCGCATTCTGCCTGTTTACATATCTCTGTATTGGAATACGCACGCCTATACCAGTTTCTTTGGCGCTTCAGTGTATATCGTCTACAGAAAGGTGCACGAGTGCAAAGAGATGTTGCTGTGATTAACTATAATGTGATGGGACTATGTAATGGCTGGGTTACAAGATAGCTGACGCTGTTCATACTTCGTTGAGCCAGTCGTTCACTGGCATAGAACGTTCAAATGTGTGTGAATTCCTTAGGGACCAAACAGCTGAGGTCATCGGTCCCTAGACTTACACACTACTTAAACTACTTAAGCTAAGGACAACACATTCACCCATGCCCGAGGGAGGACTCGAACCTCCGGCGGGAGGCACTGGCACAGAATAACTTTGGTTTATAAGAGAGCTGCCAGAGATTCATGTTAAAGAACCGTGGTAGTTTAGCTTAACGAATCCGCAGCGCATGGATGGTCTCAACACATTCCGCAAAATTTGCTCATAGGTACTGACGCATTCTTACCGTACCCTAGATGTTGATGTGTGTTGCTGCGTAAATGGGCCCCTCTAATCCACTAATGAAGTAGCAACACTTAATGCCGCCCTCTTGGTCGTGTTTCTTATTACCTGACTTATTGTTGGCAACAAATCCCAATTGGGATGGACAAACTATTGGGAAGCAGTTCGCAATAGGAAACACAGGTTTTGTACCACCAGATACACGAAATTACGCAGTGTACATATATTGTCCTTTGCATGAGATGTTTTTCGACAGAGCTCAACAAATGTTTTGTTTTTCTGCAGTTAGTATTCAGTGGTTTGAACTCCCATCTGGCTATACTGGTTTATGTTTTTCTTGATTTCTTTTAATCGATTAAAGAAATCGCTGGGACCTTTGATATGGAATAGCGCAGACGGTTTCCTGGCCTATTCATCCCAGTCCAAGCTTCTGTTTCGTCTCTCATCACCTTTCATCCTTTTCCCCAAAATTGTGTACTGAATGTCAAGTGGTCGCAGTTCACCGTATCTGACGGTTATCAGGCACAGTGACTTGGAATATAGTGGTAAACTGTGAAAACGTTCTCAGCTAAGCTCGTTATTCATTCTGAATGTGACGAATAATTGACATCAAAACGATCCTTCTTGACGCGGAAATTTCACTGTCGATCTTTTTGCGGATCGCTGCAAGACATTGTTTGGGTTTAAATCCGGGGAGTTTTCTGGTCAGTGAAGTATGGTAAACTCATCTTGGTACTCTTTGAACCACGCACGGACACTACGAGCTATGACACGTTGCATTATCCTGCTGGTAGGAGCTGAAGAAAAACAAACTGTAAGTTTTTATTAATTAATTTGTTTATCCCTATCTGATTAGGGTCATCAGGACCTCTATTATATCGGACCACGTATTCATACATACAGTGCCTTTTGTATATCATAGTTACCTGAAAAATAACAATTTCAATATGAGAAACAGTATTAACGTGATTTGAATGTCTATAGTGCCGATGAGAATAAATAATACTGACTATGAACTAATAAAATTAATACTGGCAGAACTTTTGCTACTACTGCTGCTGCTGGCACTAATAGTGATAATAGCAGCAGTAATAATAATAATAATAATAATAATAATAGTTGGTTCAGGACAGAACTAAAGAAGCCTCGGACAAGCGCCGTCATGGTCGGGGACGACGCTTGAACCCTATGCCCGCCCACAATGGTAACGACACTGCTAGCCAACTGGAAAATGATTTAAATCCAAATAGAGGTGTTTTGCAGGATATGCTTCCTGCAACCACCCTAGAAGGAAAACAAAGACAGAGGATGAGATGGTCAGATGAAGTTAATCGACACATCATGTTCTGTTATTACCAAGCAACAAACCTAGGAACCAACACAACTGGATACAGATCACAAGTATACACAACATTTATTACCAGATACCCAGAATTAAAATTTTTAACAGAACAACGACTAGCTGATCAGATCCGTGTAATAATCAAAAATAACAGGATACCCCAGTCAGAATTAGAAAACATCAAACAACAAGTACAGCAAATACTGGAACAAAATAATGTGCAATCAGAAGAAGAAGAAAATACAGTAATGGACTCAAACATCCCAGAGCAAACAAACAAAGAACAACACGCACCAATTAAACAATCAGAGGAAAACGAAATCTTAAGACAGCCACCAGAACAAGCACAAATAGAACACGAAGTGACACACATGTTAGATATAAAAGAAAAATTTCAGCTGACATATATAGAATACAAAGACACAAATACAGACATAAGACCATTCTTGCATAGACCACCAAATAACCCACAAGTCGAAACAACAACAAAAACTATCAACACAATCATACACAACAAAATAAATGAAAACACAACTATGGAAGAGTTACAACTACTGGTTTATATAGGAGCACTCACTACACTAAATATACACACTAGACAGAGATCAGAACCAACCAACACACAGAAGAAACCCACAAAACCAGCATGGCAACACAGGCTACAGATCAGAATAGAAAAACTGAGAAAAGACATCGGACAGCTAACACAATTTATAAGAAATGAAATCTCGGAAAAAAAACGAAAAAGGTTAGGTAAAATCTCACAACAAGAAGCGACAGAGCAATTAGACGAAAAGAAGCAGAAATTACAAGCATTAGCCAAACGACTCAGAAGATACAAAAAAAGTGAAAATAGAAGGAAACAAAACCAAACATTCAACACAAACCAAAAGAAATTTTACCAGACAATAGATAACACACACATTAAAATAAACAATCCACCAAACATAACAGACATGGAACACTTCTGGAGCAACATATGGTCTAACCCGGTACAACATAACAGGCATGCACGGTGGATACAAGCAGAAACAGACACATACAAGATGATACCACAAATTCCTGAAGTGATAATTTTGCAACATGAAGTCACCCAAGCAATTAATTCTACTCACAATTGGAAAGCCGCTGGAAATGATAAAATAGCAAATTTCTGGTTAAAGAAGTTCACCTCAACACATTCACATCTAACTAAATTATTTAACAGTTACATTGCAGACCCATACACATTCCCTGATACACTTACACATGGAATAACTTATCTGAAACCTAAAGATCAAGCAGACACAGCGAACCCAGCTAAATATCGCCCCATAACATGCCTACCAACAATATACAAAATATTAACTTCAATCATTAAACAGAAATTAATGACACATACAACACAGAACAAAATTATAAATGAAGAACAAAAAGGCTGTTGCAAAGGAGCACGAGGATGTAAAGAGCAACTGATAATAGATGCAGAGGTGACATATCAAGCTAAAACCAAACAAAGGTCGCTACACTATGCATACATTGATTACCAAAAAGCTTTTGATAGTGTACCCCACTCATGGTTACTACAAATATTGGAAATATACAAAGTAGATCCTAAATTGATACAGTTCCTAAACATAGTAATGAAAAATTGGAAAACCACACTTAATATCAAAACAAATTCAAATAATATCACATCACAGCCAATACAGATTAAGCGTGGAATATACCAAGGAGACTCATTAAGTCCTTTCTGGTTCTGCCTTGCTCTGAACCCACTATCCAACATGCTAAATAATACAAATTATGGATACAATATTACTGGAACATACCCACACAAAATCACACATTTGCTATACATGGATGATCTAAAACTACTGGCAGCAACAAATCAACAACTCAACCAATTACTCAAGATAACAGAAGTATTCAGCAATGACATAAGTATGGCTTTTGGAACAGACAAATGTAAGAAAAATAGCATAGTCAAGGGAAAACACACTAAACAAGAAGATTACATATTGGATAACCACAGCGACTGCATAGAAGCGATGGAAAAAACGGATGCCTATAAATATCTAGGATGCAGACAAAAAATAGGAATAGATAATACAAATATTAAAGAAGAACTAAAAGAAAAATATAGACAAAGACTAACAAAAATACTGAAAACAGAATTGACAGCAAGAAACAAGACCAAAGCTATAAATACTTATGCCATACCAATATTGACCTACTCATTTGGAGTAGTGAAATGGAGTAACACAGACCTAGAAGCACTCAATACACTTACACGATCACAATGCCATAAATATAGAATACATCACATACATTCAGCAACAGAAAGATTCACATTAAGCAGAAAGGAAGGAGGAAGGGGATTTATCGATATAAAAAACCTACATTATGGACAGGTAGACAATTTAAGAAAATTCTTTATAGAACGAGCAGAAACTAGCAAAATACACAAAGCAATCACTCATATAAATACATCGGCTACACCACTACAATTTCATAACCACCTCTACAACCCTTTAGACCACATAACATCAACAGATACGAAGAAAGTAAATTGGAAAAAGGAAACACTTCATGGCAAGCACCCGTATCATCTAACACAGCCACACATCGATCAAGACGCATCCAACACATGGCTAAGAAAAGGCAATATATACAGTGAGACAGAAGGATTCATGATTGCAATACAGGATCAAACAATAAACACCAGGTATTACAGCAAGCATATTATTAAAGATCCCAATACCACAACAGATAAATGCAGACTTTGTAAACAACAAATAGAAACAGTAGATCACATCACAAGCGGATGTACAATACTAGCAAATACAGAATACCCCAGAAGACATGACAATGTCGCAAAAATAATACATCAACAGCTTGCCTTACAACATAAACTTTTAAAACAACAAGTTCCTACATACAAGTATGCACCACAAAATGTACTGGAGAATGATGAATACAAATTATACTGGAACAGAACCATTATAACAGATAAAACAACGCCACATAACAAACCTGACATCATACTCACCAATAAAAAGAAGAAATTAACACAACTAATCGAAATATCCATACCCAATACAACAAATATACAAAAGAAAACAGGAGAAAAAATTGAAAAATACATCCAACTGGCTGAGGAAGTCAAAGACATGTGGCATCAGGATAAAGTTGACATCATACCAATTATAGTATCAACTACAGGAGTCATACCACACAATATCCACCAGTACATCAATGCAATACAGCTACATCCAAACACACATATACAACTACAGAAATCCGTAATTATTGATACATGTTCAATTACCCGAAAGTTCCTAAATGCAATATAACACATACCGTACAGTTAATAGGAAGTGAAGCTTGATCAAGGTCCGCGTCACTTTCCATTCTCAACCAGACTTAACGTCTGAGAAAGTAAAGAAATAATAATAATAATAATAATAATATGTAAAAGAAGAAGAAGAAGAAGAAGAATGACAATAATAACAATAATGATGGTGCCAGATATAAAAAGAATTTATAGATGCACAAAATAGATGTTTTCTGATATTGCGAGTTCTGGGGAAAGCTAATTTAAGGTGAATGCATCAGCTAAAAATACTACGAAATCTGGTTGGAGAGAAGGAAGTACAAGGGTAACATCTGCATACAGCAACAACGGTAAAACTTGTTGCTATAATAAAATCATTAACTGTCTTCTGAAGGTGGAGATGTTATTCACTTCTCTAATATAATGCGGGAGATTATCCCAAAATCGGGTTCTTGCTACGAGAAGGTCTTTGAGAACGATGGAGTGTGACAGAAATAATTTTGTGTGACGGGAACAGGTTCTTTTACCATTTCTTCAGACAAGAGGGTTATGGTCAAGGAGAGATATAGGGCACCGTGTACGTTGGTAAGGCAGTAGAGAAGAGGGTATGGAATTCTCTGCGTATATCTGCAGTGAGGGCAGCTGTGCATATGAGGGTGAAACATTATCAAAGAGTCGAACATCAGAGATATAACGCACACAGGTATTCATAAACAGTTCCACGCGCCGTGAGCTTTGCTGAAAGGCCTTGCAGGATAACATCGATGTAATCACTAATCTGAAGTATAAGTGTTTGTACAAGTTTATTTTTCAGGTCGAGAGGGACGAGCTTATTATAATTTTGTAGAGCGTGGAGAGATGTTGATGCCTTGTTCCATTTAGGAGAAGAGATGGTAGGGATTCCCGATAATTCGAGCTAACGAGTCTAGAATAACCAACTAGTACAGCTTGGGTTTTCGATGGGTTCAGATTTAACCATATATCCTGTGCCTATTTTGATAGTGCATACAGCTCAGTACTGAGATTCTTGACAGCTAGCGTCACGTTAAGTGTTTCTGGATTTAGACACAACTGGACGTTTTCAGCATACATATGGGGGTGGATGTGATCCCCAATGATAAATGCATTATTGTGCTAATCCATTGTGCCTTCCAGAACAACGAGATCACGCAGAAAAAGCCCACAAAAACATTCGCCAGACCATGAAGTTCCGACAATTGTTGCAGGTTGTTTGCTTTCAGTTATTTTACGCCGTACACGCCAACGGCTCTGTGTCCGACAGACCATAAAATGTGATTCATCTGAAAAGGCCACCTGTCGCCGCTCAGTGGACGTCAAGGAGCGGTATTCGGGTGGAAATTCCAGCCTCCGACGCCGATGAACCGCAGTCAGAATGGCTGCACGGATCAGGCACCTGCTACGGAGGCCCATACGCAGCAACGCTCGGGGACTCATCGTTGAGGAGACACTATTCGTAGCCTCTTCGTTCATCTGAGGGGTCAGTTGCTCAACAGTTGCTAGTCTGTTCGCCCGTGCACATCTCCGCAGCCGTCCTGCACCCCTGTCATGCATGGCCCGTGGTGCAACACAGTTGTCTCGGCGCCAGTTGTGGATAGCGCCATTTTGCGATTTTCGGCATACTTAACCACGGCGGCACGCAAAAAGGCAAACTTAGTCGTTTTGGATGTGCTTCCACTCTTGGTCCGAAAGTCAATGATGAAGCCCGTTTGGACGTCAGATAAACCGCTCCGCTTCCGCGTTACAACTGCACTGTTTCCGTGGAATATTAATGTAACTGAACCGTACAGTTTTTGGTGTGATTTCTTCGGCGGCACTCACCCCATACACGACACAAAAGTACGCGCTACCTCCACTGCCTTCATGCCTGTATTAAATCCAATGAGAACAAAATCTTACAAACGTGCACAGTAGGCATGGAAAATGTTGTGAATAAATTTTCTGATTAAGACAGGCAGAATCAAACTCTTTCACAGAAAAACGTAATTTGTGAGATTTTGTGTTACTGGTGGGTTAGGAAATAAAGTAAATTATCTCTAAGCTTACATTAGAGTGATACTTTAAGCCGAGACATGAAATGCGGTTTAAAAATGACTGGAGGACTGAGTGGGCTCGATACCTCGGCTCATTGTTTATACTGCACTACGACTGGAACAGAATAAGTTCAGGTAGGGCCATTGCAACTGCAGAAGTCATGTCAAGAAGAAACTCTGTCATCAGTAAAGTACTCTACACCAGAAATTTTTATTTATTCAATCAATTGTCATGTGAAGTCACAGGGAACACATTTCTCATTTTATTTGAACTTGAGGTATTTATAATTTGGTTCTGTACTGGAATTTGATATGGGACCTTCCCTTTCGGGGGATCGCGCTCTTTGGGGATGATACATTCCCGTCGTTCCTTGTTTATCAAGATTCAAAGACGTCTAGACCTCCACAAAAGAAGTGTCTCTGGGTTCGAATTCTGGGCCGGCACAAAAATTTACATAGTGTCATGTCAAAATCTGGCATGCACTCACCTAACTACTGGTGGTAAATAATTGATTTTTAACGTGTTTTCATACGTTTCCAACAATAATGACAAGTGCCTGTTTCGATTCACAGTCACTTATAACTTCCTCCCATTTCAAGTGGGTACATGCTGCAGCTAGTTACTGGTGCAACAGAATTGGGTCTATTCATGTGTGGTCAAAACTGACAGTTTACTTGGATTCGACTCCCAGCTACCAAAGAACTCGTTGTTACGTTATTTCGATTACAAATATTTTCGACCTCTTAATAGCAATTTCTCTAATTAATTAGTTCGTTAAGCACCAAAGCAACAATGGTTAATAGATGGTTCGAAAATCTTTTAGACAGCAGTATGCTAGAACTTTGGGAGTCCAGATATTCTTGTAAAGATTACTGAAAGGTGTAAGTGGCAGAGTTACTGGTATTAGATGTATCAGATACTAATGAGAGTAGTTAACATTTCTAAAATATCCATTATTATAATAACTTTAGTTCAGATACGTTATGGACTCTCTCATCTCTAATAACGTGTTTCCTGATATTTGTAATATCGTGGTAGTAGGCTACATGTTGGTTGATTGCCATACAAAACCGTGTTCTCTAGTGGTCTCTTGCGGTAACCTTTTGTATTGTCAAACGAATGTACCAAAAGCAATCAGGCGGAACGCCACTCAAGTTGTTCGGATACTTTTCAGCATGATACCATTTCGGGAATCGGCACCACAGACAGCACCTTAACGCTCTATGAAGACCAGTTACAGTACTGCTGCACTGACTAATAGCGTTTTGTACACTACTCTAAGCTACACGTTCCGGAATCCACGTTAAATTTAGTGCTCGCTACAAACGTATGGGTGAGTGAGTTCACGAGTTGGAAGAAGGTAACGATACAGCAAGTTCAATAGCACCATGCGTAGTTAAGCAATGCGGCGTTCAGACCCTCATAACTTCATCTTAAACGATGTCGCGCAAACATTCCTACTGTTTGTGGCTTCTGGGCAGCAGTCACACCTAGAAAACCAAGTCCATGCGCCATTGTATAGCTCGCTCTTTCACCGATTAGCGTCACTTGGCAGTATTCGGTTATCATGACTACTTATACTGATAAACACCTGAATTAGAAGCAGCTGATGTGTTCAAGAAGTGACGCTGCTGTAAACATTACTTTACACCTGACTGGTATTTTAGTGGCTGCATGTGTAATGGACGGTACAGGACTGGCAAGCGGAGCGATATCGGCGCATTCCATCGCGGTAGTAACGTGACTGCATGACGCGACGGTCACTCCGTCCGTGGGTTGCTGTAAGCAGTGGGATCCCCAAGTACCACCATGTAGGAATCGGGTCGTGAGTCAGTAGCTACGGGAACAACCACCGCTTTTACTTAACCAGCGTGGGGACAACGTCTTGATCGTAGAGCTCGCAGTGGACTGTTTCCAGTTTCAACGACAGGGTATCGTCCATCAGTGCGAGAAATCAGTCAGCAGTTCAGTACGCCACGGGTACCTACTTTCTGAAGATATGCGACCATTATATTAACAGAATCTTCCGTCGGTTCTTGGTAGAACAACATTATAATAAATGAAAAGCACCAGTTTGCTTTTGTTCCACAGTATTACTTTTATTGTGTTAACTGGCTTTCGGCTTACAATGCCATCTTCAGAAATTTACTGAGTACTGTCACCAAAGAAGTTACAACGTTAGCAAATAACTTTGGAAGAGAAGAAGCACGTCTAGATTGAAGCAGAAGCATACTGTAAGTAACATCTTTGACAGTGTGGTGGTAATGCAATGAAAAAGTAAAAAAAAATTAACAGTAAATAAATAAAAATGGAGCAGACAGGAAAAAGTTTAACACAGAACAGGAACAGCATGCCTACATAACAGTTTCTATCAATAAACAAAACTACTAAAATAAAATCAGGAGGTATAAAACATGGAGAGTGATACACAAATCAATTAAAAGAAGAAACAATTATCAATGTAACTACAGAATACATCAGGAACTTAAGCAATATCAAAACAGGAATAAATGAATACAGGAAAATGGAGGAGTTTGAGGGAACGTACAGTAAATGCAATCTTTGAGGTTGTGGGGGTACTGCATTTTAACATTAACATTATATTCAAAACTGTGGCTATGTAACAGTTTGTATTAAATAAACGAACCAAGTAAAATATAAACAATATCTGATGAGACAACTACAGGACGTGTTAAACATGGGCAGTAATACAAGTAACAGTTAAAAAAAGCCTTAACTATTAAAACTACAGTCCATATGGAATACATAGACAACTTCAGTAAAACAAAAGAACTTAATGTATACAGGAAAATGGGAATATGTAGGAACAGACACTGTGGTAAGTAAAGAACAAAAGAGATTATTATAAGAAGTTTAGGAGAGGCGAAGTGTTGAGCTGTGTCTGGTCATTTAGGATTTCTGGACTGTGAGCCAGGTGTCTGTTAATGGTTCAAATGACTCTGAGCACTATGGGACTTAACTTCTGTGGTCATCAGTCCCCTAGAACTTAGAACTACTTAAACCTAAGTAACCTAAGGACATTACACACATCCATGCCCGAGGCAGGATTCGAACCTGCGACCGTAGCAGTCGCGCGGCTCCGGACTCAGCGCCTAGAACCGCGAGATGTCTGTTAATTTCCAGACTTCCAGCAGGTTGAGTTTATGGCCTTTGTTTGCTACGTGAAGTATATGGGACACTGGCTGGTAGTTGTGAACCTCACTCAGTACAAGCTCAGCAAATGCGGAGTCAGAATTCTGCAACCTCCAGCTGCGTTCATGTTCAGCCAGCCTAGTTGCTATGTCTCTGCCTGACTGACCGATGTAAAATTTGTCACAATCAGGACAGCTGATTTTGTATACCCCACTGTTGGTTAATAACTGCATCTTATCTTTGCTATTAAAAATACACTGGGCTGTCGTGTTCTTAACATAGTAGGAACGCATTGGCTACAATCTGTGATACCTCACCTAGATATGGTAGTGTACACCACTTGTTGCAGACAGAGGATGGGGAAACAGGTAGGGCATAGATGATGATGATGATGATGATGAGGTCCCATACTCCGAGGAGCGTAGGGGACGAGGCGGGAGACCTGCACCGCTGTACTGGACAAGGTCCTAATGGAGGTGGTTTTCCATTGCCTTCCTCCGACCGTAATGGGGATGAATGATGATGAAGACGACACAACACCCAGTCATCTCGAAGCAGGAAGAATCCTTGACCACTCCGGGAATCGAAGCCGGGCCCCGTGTGCGGGATGCGAGAGCGCTACCGCAAGACCACGAGCTGCGTCCTGGGGCATAGAGGAGGGGTATAATTTTCCATTTTTGTTTCCTGTGCAAGATGTGGTCAATAAGAACTGGACTGTAGCCATTGGCTGTGGCAATAAATTTTATTGTATCTAGCTCTGCCTTAAAATCATCTCTGGACTTGGGGACAGATATGAGACGGTGTACCACTGACTGCATGTATGTGAGCTATAGGGTGTGGCCGGCCGTTGTGACCGAGCGGTTCTAGGCGCTTCAGACCTGCTGGGTGCACAGTCCTCCCTTGTTGTGTGGTGGACTGGAACCTTGACGACTTTTATGCCTTGTCTCACATTCCCTTGCAGTCGAACATCGGAGCACTGTCACAATCTAAAGCCCCATAAATCTGGCTATTGCACCAGTTGGCCAAGTTGAGACCCTCAATTAGGCCACTTTCAAACTATTACGTGATGATAACGCTGTCTCACACGAGTATGGAGCATCTACGCAATAACTGACGCTGTTCATGCCCCTTATAGGCCTATACCCTACCAGGCCTGGTAAGAACATAAAAAAAACATTAATGCATTCTGGTGGTCGTACTACCTGTCACAGGAACTGCAACTCTAATCACTTACCTACCCGCCGAGGGTTTGTACGTGTGCAAAGCTGCTATGGCATCCGAACTTGTCTTCCGGGTGCTTCACTTTTTTATCAGGTAGTGTATGTAAAGATGTATCTCACTTGAAATTAATTACTAGTTGTTACTGTTGATGAATTTCTCCTTTGTACTACTTATCAGTAGCAGTGATACGTCTGAGGAAACAATGTCAACTTTCAAAATAAGTGGAAGACCAGCATTAGCCGTAAATTTTTGGATCTGTTTATTGCAATCGGTTTCAGTTATTGCGTAGCTACACTGTGTGATCAAAAGTATCCGGACACCCCCAAAAACATACGTTTTTCGTATTAGATGCATTGTGCTGCCACCTTCTGCCAGGTACTCCATATCAGCGACCTTAGCAGTCATTAGACATCGTGAGAGAGCAGAATGTGGCGCTCCGCAGAACTCAAGGACTTTGAACGAGGTCGGGTGATTGCGTATTACTTGTGTCATACGTCTGTATGCCACATTTCCACACTCCTAAACATCCCTAGGTCCACTGTTTCCGATTTGACAGTGAAGTCAAAATGTGAAGGGACACGTACAGCGCAAAAGCGTACAGGCCGACCTCGTCTGTCGACTGACAGAGACCGCCGACAGTCGAAGAGGGTCGTAATGTGTGATAGGCAAACATCTATCCAGGCCATCACACAGGAATTAGAAACTGCCTCTGGATCCACTGCAAGTACTATGACAGTTAGGCGGGAGGTGAGAAAACTTGAATTTCATGGTCGAGCGGCTGCCCATAAGCCACACATCACGCCGATAAATGCCAACGACGCATCGCTTGGTGTAAGGAGCGTAAACATTGGACGATTGAACAGTGGAAAAAAGTTGTGTGGAGTGACGAATCGCGGTACACAACGTGGGGATCCGATGGCAGAGTGTGGGTATGGCGAACGCCTGGTGAACGTCATCTGCCAGCATGTGCATTGCCATCAGTAAAATTCGGAGGCGGTGGTGTTATGGTGTGGTCGTGTTTTTCATAGAGGGGGCTAGCACCCCTTGTTGTTTTGCGGGGCACAATCACAGCACAGGCTACATTAATGTTTTAAGCACCTTCTTTCTTCCCACTGTTGACCGCCGGCCGTTGTGGCCGAGCGATTCTAGGCGCTTCAGTCCGGAACCGCGCTGCTGCTACGGTCGCAGGTTCGAATCCTGCCTCAGGCATGGATGTGTGTGATGTCCTTAGGTTAGTTAGGTTTAACTAGTTCTAAGTCTAGGGGACTGATGGCCTCAGATGTTAAGTCCCATAGTGCTCAGAGCCATAAAATTGCTTAG
The DNA here is from genome assembly GCF_023898315.1 of Schistocerca nitens. Classification (NCBI taxonomy): domain Eukaryota; kingdom Metazoa; phylum Arthropoda; class Insecta; order Orthoptera; family Acrididae; genus Schistocerca; species Schistocerca nitens. Next base: position 405,783,972 of record NC_064618.1, read on the forward strand.
AGTCATTTTATGGGGTGTGTGAGCAGGAAGGTATAACTATGTCTGTAGTTGTAGTTTTTCTATAAATTTTGAAATAATGTGTGTGTGTACTAATGTCAATGGTGAGATCTAGGACTTTTATGGATCTGTTGCCAATCTTCATTGTGAACTGAATATTTTTGTGTTGACTGTTCAGGTTTTTCAAAAATGTGTTGAGTTGTCTTGTAGTACCAGTCCACATACACAGGACGTCATCTACATATCTAAACCAGTATTTGATATTTGCTCTCAAAGGTTCTCTTTTTAGAAAATTTTATTCAAAATGGTCCATAAATATTTCAGCCAACAGTGGACTAAGACGAGAATCCATAGCTAAGCCATCTAAAGGACTCTTTATAAACAACCCTTCTCTCCCAAACGTCATATAATCATCTGTGTTGTTCTTTACTTCCCACACTGCCTGTTCCTACATTTTCCCATTTTCCTGTATTCATTAAGTTCTTTTGTTTTATTGAAGTTGTCTGTGTATTCCATATGGACCGTAGTTTAATAGTTAAGGCTTTCTTTTAACTGATACTTGTATTACTGTCCATGTTTAACACCTCTTGTAGTTGACTGATCAGATATTGTTTATATTTTTCTTGTTTCATTTATTTAATGCAAACTGTTACATAGCCACAGTTTTGAATATAATGTTAATGTTAAAATGCAGTACCCCCACACACTCAGAGATAGCATTTAATGTACGTTCCCTCAAACCCCTGATTTTATTTTATTAGTTTTGTTTATTAATAGAAACTGTTATGTAGGCATGCTGTTCCTATTTTGTGTTAAAGTTTTTCCTGTCTATCCATTTTTATTTATTTACTGTTAAGTGTTTTACTTTTTCATTGCATTACTACCACAGTGTCAAAGATGTTGTTTAATGGATGTTTCTGCTTCAGTCTAGACGTGTTACTTTTCTTCCAAAGTTATTTGCTAAAATTGTAACTTATTTGGTGACAATACTCAGTGAATATCTGAAGATAGCCATGTAGGACGAAAACCGGTTAACACAATAATAGTAATACTGTGGAACGAAAGCAAACTGGTGCTTTTCATTTATTGTATGCGACTATTTTTTTCAACTTACGGCAAACGACTGGCAAACTGTACTTGCAGCAAAGCGATCCACAATCTCATCGCTTTCAAAGTGATTTGAGAAATACCCAATGGAATTGAGAGTTATATCTGAGATGTTGGTGTGTAGAATCTATGAGACAGAAGACAAACCATGTGACTTGCGGTCAATATCAGCCTCAAAATCCCGCAGGTAGTAAGAGTGGATGAATGCGAGACCTATCTCGCACGATCAGCGTAACGGCTCTTGCATTCAAACTGCTGACAAGAAAAATGTATAGATTAATAGAAGAGAAAACTGGGGATTTTTAGATAACGATTAGTTAAAAATTCTCAAAAAAATAGGGAAGCTATGGCAAACATGGAAAATATACGAGTAGCAGAATCAAGAGGAGACAATAATAAGAATGTAAGACCAAGAGAAAAGTCCCCCGTTTAAAAAAGAGTCTAACACAGGGATGCAGCCTTCCTCCCCTACTGTTGGACCATTATATTCAACAAACAGTGATTGAGGAAAAGGAAGGTACAGGTGTGGGATCAAAATTCAAAATGACTGATATCAATGAAAATATTCACTGACTGATTTGCTGTCGTCAGTAAAGGAGAAAATGAGTTACAAGGTCAGTTGAATGGAATACTGAATGAAGATGAGACTAAACAAAAGGAAGACTTGATTAATGAAGGAGCAGAAATGAGACTAGTAATAAATTTAACAACAACATTGGGGACCACGAAGTACAAAAAGTGAAGGAATTCCGATATCCCGGAAGCAAAATTACGGATGACGGAAGAAACAGATAGTTACTGTCTGAGTGGGTATTCCTCGTAAAACGATATTTACTAGTATCAAATGGTTCAAATGACTCTGAGCACTATGGGACTCAACTGCTGAGGTCATAAGTCCCCTAGAACTTAGAACTACTTAAACCTAACTAACTTAAGGACAACATACACAACCATGCCCGAGGCAGGATTCGAACCTGCGACCGTAGCGGTCGCGCGGTTCCAGACTGAAGCGCCAGAACCGCTCGGCCACCAGCGGCCGGCTACTAGTATCAAACATAGATCACAATTTGAGGAGAATAATTCTCAGAATGTTCGTCTGGAGTACAGCATTGTACGGAAGACCACCGTGGACTGTGGCAAAACCGGATAAGAAGTTAATTGCAGCGTTTGAGACGTGGTTTGAAAGCTAGGTTGACTGATAAGGTAAGGAGGACTTTTAACGTAATAAATGCGGAGGTTGTCCGCAAAATCGGCGAGGAAAGGAATGTGTGGAAACACTGACTGAAATAAGGCAGAGAATGACATAACATGTGACCAAATGTCATCCATGATACCAAAGGGGGCTGCAGAGCGTAACTAGTGTGACAAGATAGAGGCAGGAATACTAACAAACAACTGAAGACGTTGGGTGGAAGGGATACTCTGAGGTGAAGAGTTTGGCACAGAAGTGGTATTCGTGGCGGGCCGCATCAAACTATTCACAAAACTGATGACATGAAAAAACTGACATTCCGTCGAAGGAGACGCTGCCCCGAGCAATTCACAGAATTGTTGGTGTCGGCTGAGTGATTGTGGATCAGGTTTGTTCATAAATGTTTTCGGTGTTAAGTGGAGTCCATTCCAGTCCAGTCGCGTTGGTGCCGTCGTCGAGGCGAGAAGCAGTGCTCTGCGCTACGAGGTGCGCGCCTCTAAACTTGTTTATACAGGAAGTAACAAAAAGGTACGGCCAAACTTTCAGGAAACATTCCTCACACACAAAGAAAGAAAATATGTTATGTGGAAATGTGTCCGGAAACGCTTACTTTCCATGTTAGAGCTCATTTTATTACTTCTCTTCAAATCACATTAATCATGGAATGGAAACACACAGCAACAGAACGTACCAGCGTGACTTCAAATACTTTGTTACAGGAAATGTTCAAAATGTCCTCCGTTAGCGAGGATACATGCATCCACCCTCCGTCGCATGGAATCACTGATGCGCTGATGCAGCCCTGGAGAATGGCGTATTGTATCACAACCGTCCACAATACAAGCACGGAGAGTCTCTACATTTGGTACCGGGGTTGCGTAGACAAGAGCTTTCAAATACCCCCATAAATGAAAGTCAAGAGGGTTGAGGTCAGGAGAGCGTGGAGGCAATGGAATTGGTCCGCACTCTACCAATCCATCGGTCACCGAATCTGTTGTTGAGAAGCGTACGAACACTTCGACTGAAATGTGCAGAAGCTCCATCGTGCATGAACCACATGCTGTGTCGTGCTTGTAAAGGCACATGTTCTAGCAGCACAGGTAGAGTATACCGTATGAAATCATGATAACGTGCTCCATTGAGCATAGGTGGAAGAACATGGGGCCCAATCAAGACATCACCAACAATGCCTGCCCAAACGTTCACAGAAAATCTGTATTCATGACGTGATTGCACAATTGCGTGCGGATTCTTGTCAGCCCACACATGTTGATTGTGACAATTTACAATTTGATCACGTTGGAATGAAGCCTCATCCGTAAAGAGAACATTTGCACTGAAGTGAGGATTGACACATTGTTGGATGAACCATTCGCACAAGTGTACCCGTGAAGGCCAGTCAGCTGCTGATAGTGCCTGCACACGCTGTACATGGTACGGAAACAACTGGTTCTCCCGTAGCACTCTCCATACAGTGACGTGGTCAACGTTACCTTGTACAGCAGAAACTTCTCTGACGCTGACATTAGGGTTATCGTCAACTGCACGAAGAATTGCCTCGTCCATTGCAGGTGTCCTCGTCGTTCTAGGTCTTCCCCAGTCGCGAGTCATAGGCTGGAATGTTCCGTGCTCCCTAAGACGCCGATCAATTGCTTCGAACGTATTCCTGTCGGGACACCTTCGTTCTGGAAATCTGTCTCGATAGAAACGTACCGCGCCACGGCTATTGTCCCGTGCTAATCCATACATCAAATGGGCATCTGCCAACTCCGCATTTGTAAACATTGCACTGACTGCAAAACCACGTTCGTGATGGACACCAACCTGTTGATACTACGTACTGATGTGCTTGACGCTAGTACTGTAGAGCAATGAGTCGCATGTCAACACAAGCACCGAAGTTAACATTACCTTCCTTCAATTGGGCCAACTGGCGGTGAATCGAGGAAGTACAGTACATACTGACGAAACTAAAATGAGCTCTAACATGGAAATTAAGCGTTTCCGGACATATGTCCACATAACATATTTTCTTTATTCGTGTGTGAGGAATGTTTCCTGAAAGTTTGGCCGTACCTTTTTGTAACACCCTGCATATATATGCTTGTATGTTCACGTGTAAAGTGGAACGTCTGGAGATTTTTGGATACATAGTGTCTGTAGTTCAAAATAAATGACTAATGTCCGAGGCAATTTGGAGCTTGCGTAAATATTTGTCCATTTATAAATTACTTCGTCGATTTAACGGCGGGTACTGTTTGATGCTCGTACGTAAAAAGATACGCACCGCGAATCTAACAGTCTAATAAGGTGAGCGGAACAACATGTTTGACATCAACAAGTCAGACAACGTCATTAATCTAGAACGATTTTTCACTCTGCAGCGGAGTGCGCGCTGATTTGAAGCTTGCAGGCAGATTAAAACTGTGTGCCGGTCTGGGACTCAAGCCCACGACCTTTCCCTTTTGAGGGGAAGTGCTCTACCAAGTGAGCGACCCAAGCACGAGTGGCGACTCCTACTCACAGCTTTACTTCCGCCAGTACCTAATTTGCTATCTTCCAAATTTCACAGAAAGTTCTCCAGCATAACTTGCGGGACTAGAACTCCTGGAAGAAGGGACGTTGCGGAGACCTGGTACAGCCACGGTCTGGAAGGCTAAGAGTCCCATGACCACCTAGCCACCAGTTATACACTACCTACAGGGCTGCAAAGCGGCCAGCGCACTATTTCAAGGTGGTGACTACACTCTATGCAGAAAGAAAACCTCTGGCTCTTATGCAAGCAGTTATTCGACTTGGCACTGATTGACACAGTTGTTAGATGTCTCCCTGAGGTATATCGTGCCAAATTTTGTCCAACTGGCGCGTTAGAATGTCTAAATACTGAGCTGGTTGGAGGGCCCTGCCCACAATGCTCTAAACGTTCTCAATTGTGGACAGATCTGGCGACATTGGTGTAAGTGCCACAGATGACAACCAAAGTGGTCAGTCAATTAAATGAAATGGCACTCAGACCACCACTTCCGGTTGTCAGGCCGTATGACAGGTGACAGCCAGGTTGATATCTCACCGCTCTCCGTAACCTCTCCAGTCACGTCTTCGATCTGGAATCTCATAAACTGGAGTAGATTTGTCTTTGGTGATGAGTCCCACTTCGAAATGAGTCGCGATGGTCAGAGAACACTTGTCTGAAAACGCTCCTTACAGCGGTGGGAACCAACCTGATTGTCGCCCGCCATACGGTCCAAGAATCAGGAGTGACGGTCTGGGGTGCATTCTTTTTCATAGTAGGACCCATTCCATTGTCAGCTACTACACCTTTACTCCATAGCGGTGCGTCGACGATATTTTAGGCCCCGTCTTGTTGTTCTTCATGGCAAACCTTCCCGGCCCTACATTTCGGCAAAGTGATGTCCGCAATTTCTACTGCTCGTCTTCGTGCTTGCCAAACCCGCTTAGCCAGCAAGGTCACCGGGTCTCTCCCCAACTGAGAGCGTTTCGAACGGTCCTTCCAACCACCTCAGGATTCTGACAATATGACGCGCCAATTGGACGGAATGTGGCACAATATCCTGTCAATCATTGCTAATCCGAAGTAGAGCTTGCATAAAGGTCAGAGGCGGACCAAGGTGTTACTGACTGGCTCAATTTATGAAGCTATTTATCTTGAATAGTTTACCCAATTTTTTTGAAATTTCTGTCATCTGTCTGTACATGTACATCACATGTACCGATTTCCGTCCCATTAAAATATTCGTGGTGCGTCGTTTTTTTCTGTCTTAAAGTGTAATATGTTTTTCGCTGAACTCATTTAACACGATGCCGCTCGTCATATCGGTAATTCATTCTCTAATTCAGTAAATTTGTGGTGAAAATTGTTTTATACGTTTTTACAGTATTTAAGAATGTTTATTCGCACTTAAAACAAACACAGCATCCATTATATACTCTTCTTACGAATTTCCAGCTGAACATTGAGCTGAGTAAAATCCATTCTCTTGGAGGAAGAATGTAGTCTTGTGAGAAGTTCATGAAAAATTCTAACGTATATAAGTATTCCAAGTACAAAAGAATGCTGATGATTACGCCATCATGGCGCGTATAGTCTTCATCGACTGGCGTGGCATATTCACGAAGATGATGAAGCTCGACTGGAATGTTGTCAGTGGGTAATTGCTAATCACCAATTAACTCCGTTCATACAGTTCGCTGATGAATTACCCACGTGGCGAAATCAATGAAACTGTACCTCACATTGGTTGCATGACGAAAATTCGTATCGAAGGAACACGTTCTCAACATCATTGTCGGAAAAAAATGCGACACTAGAGAAGGACTGCGTTCAGTGTCACCGGGGTATAATATATGCATAGTCAGTGGTTGTATTGTTAGTTATTCATTTGTGACGGTGCTACAGAAGAATGCTGAAGATAAGGTGGGTAGATCACGTAACTAATGAGGAGGTATTGAATAGGATTGGGGAGAAGAGAAGTTTGTGGCACAACTTGACTAGAAGAAGGGATCGGTTGGTAGGACATTTTTTGAGGCATCAAGGGATCACAAATTTAGCATTGGAGGGCAGTGTGGAGGGTAAAAATCGTAGAGGGAGACCAAGAGATGAATACACTAAGCGGATTCAGAAGGATGTAGGCTGCAGTAGGTACTGGGAGATGAAGAAGCTTGCACAGGATAGAGTAGCATGGAGAGCTGCATCAAACCATTCTCAGGACTGAAGACCACAACAACAACAACAACAACGGTGATTGGCAATCAGATGGTGCGAATGAGGCCTGTCTGAGTTCCATCTGTTTTGACTCTGCAGGCAGTGAGTGTGCTGAGTTTCGAAGAGGACAGTGTTTGCGTTCTAGTATACAACCATGTCCCACGGACGAGTACATACTTCTTCTGAATAACTTCATCCATTTGAACTGGACCGCACTGTGGGCGTGCGGGAAGCTGTATGTAACGTGTATCGACGGACTACCGCATATGTTGGGCACAATATATCGGTGCTGTTCGCTGCTTTTAACAGTGGTCTGTGGAATATTCCCGCACCTGTAGAGCGGGTTCTGGACGTCCACGTAGTAGAGATGCACGTCAAGATCGATGCACTGTGCGAGCAGCGGTCGAGGACCGAACATTTTTCAGGGACGAAATCTGGGCACATGTAGCACGTAGTGTGTCATCAGTGCCATTGGGAACAGTCTGACTGCACAGCTGTCAACTCACTTCTGCAAAAATGGTTCAAATGGCTCTGAGAACTATGGGACTTAACATCTATGGTCATCAGTCCCCTAGAACTTAGAACTACTTAAACCTAACTAACCTAAGGACAGCACACAACACCCAGTCATCACGAGGCAGGGAAAATCCCTGACCCCGCCGGGAATCGAACCCGGGAACCCGGGCGTGGGAAGCGAGAACGCTACCGCACGACCACGAGATGCGGACTCACTTTTGCATAAAATGATTTTTTTCCAGTAATGTAATTTTTCAGTAAATGTAGATTACGGTGTGGTCTAGGATCGGTTATTAAGCCCTCTCTGTATTACTGAACTACCTAATACTGCTCATGCTTGAAGCCTTGCTGTAATCTAAGTTACCTTATTGTTAAAGATACTTATTTCTTTACGAAAGTGTTGTTCAGTATGATTGACTCCCTGCGCATTGTACCCGTCAGATAACGGATAATCGTCATTAAGCTTTCTCTAAACGATGAATCGAATGTACTGGCCTCGTTGATAGGCTATCACGGTTGCCAGATGGGAGAAATTTTTACGTGTCGCGATTAATGAAATGCAAAGTGGGCAAAGAAAGCGGAAACATTTGAGACGAGTTCGTTGTCCACAATACGAAGAAGTACGTTTCCACTACAAAAATAAAACTGCAAGGAAAACTAAAAAACATATTGAAGAGTGTGTAAATTTTTGCAAAAAATTACTCTTGTAGCTGCAGTAATAAAACTTCAGTGAATTTTCCGGGTGCTACTAATCACATTTTGATGGATATTTTATGGATAACAGTGCAATAAATACAAATGCATACCGTGAGAAAAGTGGACCACACGCGTGAGCGCGCTCGCACGCAATCACACACAGACACAGACACAGACACACACACACACATATCCTGGTACACTGTATATGACTCTGTAGATAATAACGCTTGCTGGTCAAGTTTACCATACCTCCTGATAAACGTTTATAAGAACGAAACATATATCTTTATTCCCATAAATTCGTTTTCGAGTCTTTTAAACTCTGTGAACCTGAAAACTCTCTAAAACTATTTTGTGGGAATAGACAAACACTACAAAAGTGGGTGGTTCTTTTTTCGCATTTAAAATCAAGAGAGAGTCCCTTGTTACAGGATACTTATAATAAATGAGGCTAAAATGCATGATAATCGCCTTGCCGAAAGAGAGCTATTGAGAGGTCCATTTCAGCACGGCCGCCGTTCAATTCAACGCTCGCAAGGACCAGTATTCCAGTACAGGAGGAGAAACCGTGGTGGTGGAGTCCCAGCCTTGACTTGCGACCCTACGTCAGGGAGTCGAAGGTTCTGGACAGCAATCGCCTCCTGTCCACCGAGATGCTAGCCAGATCTTTAGCGCTCAGTGCGGAGAAAGCACGCGACAAGCTGTACGCCTTCGCCGTAAATTTGGTGAGTACAGACAGCCAAAGCATCTCAATGGCCCATAATTATTTGCTGAATGTGCACAGGCTGGCAATAAGACTGCCAGGCCCTGTACAAATCGCAAAAAGGCATAGTGGGGAACACTCACTTGATATAAAAACTGTACGATGCTCAAACCATAGTATTTATAGACAACCACAGTAAAATTTGACCCGCAATTGATCCCCGTGGCAGTTTATCCTCTTAATGAGTCATTATGCATATCTCCCTGACTTTATCGGCGTTTATGCCACGTTGCGAGCTATGATTCATCATACCGTGTAGAACTGCATACGCTGTTGTACCTCTGCAAGTAGGTAGAAAAGACACGTCACCCATTCCACAAGCGACAGGTGGTCGTGATACGTGGCGCTCCAGTGTGGGAAAGCGATGCGCACAGGCTAAGTTGTTTTTGAGCGACAGCAGATAGTAAGTAGGAAATCCCCTATCCGGTTTGGCGCCAAGATACATAACGTGAAGTATTAATATTTAATGGCTGACAAATTAAGAAACCATTGTAACAATGTTGAAGGCTTTACCTATACTGATGTGTATATAATTACAGTTTCAGATTAAAAAATTGCTCCGTAAAAGTTAAAGAAAAAAACTGATTTAATACGATATTGTAGTGCCTGCGCTGTTAAAAAGAACGATGCAATTTCCCTTCGGACATGCTTGCTCTAAATTGATTGGCGCAAATGTCGGCATGATTGCTGTTCCGTTTACAAGAAGACGAGAAATTTCCATCCACATCCTTCTCCAATCCGAGCCCGTGTTGCGATGTAATGAGCTAGCCGTCGACAGGACATTAACCATAAGCTTCCTTCCATCGTAATAGGAAGGTCTCGAAGTCGCACACTCCGAGAGGTAGTGTGGATTTTAGAGGTAAAATAACTACAGTCGATATGAAGTAAATGAATCATTGGGGACGAAAACAAGTCCACTCAGTAAGATGAAATACTCAGTCTGAAACGCAAAGAATATGTCTTCGTAAATGAAAATGTATGTCCCATCGGTTACAACATGGCAAGCACTCGCTTAACCTCTTAGGCAATCTCGGCGACGCTTGGGCCTTAAGAAAATGTCATTGTCATCGATTTTTCCCACCTATTAATTCCAAATGTTGCGACCACAAGTGCTCCAACGCTGTACGTGGTAGTAGTATCACCATGGAACGTGTGTGGTACATATCGTTTGTGGCACACATCCCAGGAACTAAACAGCATTTAGTTAAATTACTGCATTTCGTTGATTTCACTCCTGTTAATTCAGTTAATTTCACTTCGGTTAATTTAATTCAGTAGATTTTTCTGTCTATGACATGGTAAGCCATGGTCCTACTCACATATCCCTTATGAGCGTCTCTGTTTGTAGTGTTCATGGGGAACAGGAGAAAATATCAGTGTAAATGAAAATAGTTCTGGAAGCGTTCTCGGCTGGCCTGTATAGTTATGATTATTCGCGATGAGCAGGGTCTGGCACAAATTTTTGTTTGCCAAAACATATTCACATAAATTTCTTTCATTGGTACGCAGTGAGCTACATAGAAACTGTTTTTGTTGTTGTCACAGACAGCATAGTACAAACGTGAAGTTATCAATTTAGTGACTCCATGGCATGTTACGGCATTTTACAGACGGGTGACCGTATCTGGTGTCACTGCGAATGACCGTAGATTGTAAACTACACAGCTGTGAATGAATTTTCGGGCTGTTGCAGGCTAGGCAGAACGGCGAAGACTACGCTGCCATGGTAGACGCGTGGGAGGGCATCGGCCTGGACTTCATGCCGCGCATCCCGAAGAAGCTGGGCAACCCGCCGGACGCCACGTATTTTAACAAAGCCAGTGTGAGCGGCGCTCTACCATTCGCATTTACAGTAGCATAATGTATTCACAGCAACTGCCTAGAAAACTGTTAAGTATTCCTGTCTCTTCAGATTCCGTTTTTGAAGCACGAGTGTGGTTCAGTAAATAAGGTAATAAGAGGCTGAAACGTAATATCAGGAAGGATAGCAGATAACGAAATGTTACTTACTGCGCGTAAAAAAGTGGAGCTGGCACCTCTGAAAGCAACAATGCCTGTCATCAGGCAGGGCGACGAGTTAAACTGAGTTTGGGTGAAATATGTGGGCACTTCATCCCACGCTGTTAGAACCAGTGTTTCCACTTACAATTTGGTTTCATCCTAGGTTCTTTCGGAATTATCCCTAAAATACCCTAAACATCTTAAAAATCCATATTGTAGGGCACGTAATTATAATAAAGGACATCATATTATTTCACATGTTAAATAACATAAAATACCTATAGTACACAATACAAAACAATAACGGATCTACAAGACTGGAAGCTGAAAAATTACGTTTACACCTTTCGTATCTTAGCATGCCAATGTTGGTTTCTAAAACTGAGCAACTACTTCCTAGCATACGCAGATTCGTGTAACGCTCCCATTAGGGGTTTCATTGTTCAATCTATTTGTTTTGTCTGTTTTTACATTTCTGAGAACACTGCATAATCTTCCAACCTCAGTATTTGAAGATGGAACTGCTTGGATATCCCACTGTTCGCTGTGTTCAAACTTGTATTTCTGTCGTGGCGTAACGTCCGTTTGCAACAGCGAGGTATCGGCAGGGACCTGACAGTTGATTCTGCACAACTACTCTATTAGCACCCGAAAGGAAGTCATTTTCGTGGCTTTCGAATAAGAACCGCAAACGTTTGGTGACAAGGCGACAAGTCAGCCGAATCCTCCACCGAAAAACACGTCTGCTGTGTCACACACGGCGTTAGTGAAACTACGTGTGTCGTATGATACGAGTCTGTTATCGACGCACCTAATTTGTACGCAAGGTGAGTGAGCAAGATATGCCTCCTTGCCCCATTTAGATGTTCGTATGAATGTGAATGTGATCACTCCCGACGAAATGATAAAAACGTAATATTTCGTGACAAAAGCTGCAACCAATGAACGTAACAGTTTCGCAATCACACAGTTTCTCTGTGCCCTGTCAAAACATTTGCTTTTAACGTTTTTAAGGTTGCTTTTCGTTGTGGGAGTTTTGACTCTTGAATTCCTTTGTTGAGATATAGTTCACACCCGTTTATTTGTTGTTTTCATTTCTGTGGGATCTCGCTGGCTCTCACTATTCATCACATTTACTTGCGACGGTAGCGTATTCTTACAGCATGACTCATATTGCATAAGCAATCTATAGTATGACAACTGCAAACACTACAGAAAGAGACCAAACATTTAAATAACTGGACGGATAGTTCATAATGTTGCGATGGAAACATAATAAAAGTAAAGGGCTTGAGGCAGTTTCGAACATGGCTCTTCCGTTTTATAGTCCAGCACCGTGACAATCACGACGCCACGGCGTTCAGTTTCTTTCAATATTGCAATTGTTAAACTTGGACTGTTCACTGTTTCTCTTTTGCTCTTTTTTTTCACTGTTCATCCCGTTTCCATGCTTGATCTGCGTTCAGTTTTTAACAGGCTATGCACTGGGCCATCTGAACACTAAATCAGAGTGGGGTGCGATGGGGACTTTCCCTTGTGAGTGTGTGTGATAACAGTGGCGCTGCAAGGAGACCGGCGCTGAGCGAATGAGACATGTTTGTTTCTGATGTCAGCTCTCGACTGACTCCGGCTGCATTCGGGAGACGCCGGTCCCATTCGACTGTTGCTGCAAGTGGCAGCGTGAGTACTGTTGCTCGCACGTGTGTTCTTTTTGTTGCACTGTTTCGAAAATGACAGCCGTTTTTACAGGGCATCATTTATGGAACCAGTTAACAACTATTGCCACAACAGATCCAATTTGGACAAGTTATCTGATGACGTGGCAGCAGAATTATAAAGTACGAGCACATATATCACCTTAGTCTCTTATTCCACTCATTCTCTTAAGGCGAGAGACGATAACAAAGTTGAAGTAGCATAGCTGACAAATACATGAGAGTCACGTTTTATTATGTGCGGAAAAGGTTTTCAAAACCGTCTCATATTGAGAGCTTCATTTGGAGCTATGTTTAAGTTTCGTCCTGTGTGATAAGTGCGTTGCATAGAAGGCTTGATGTCTACTGTTACGTTGCTCATAAACACTTATGGATCTTTCGAAGTCAAGACAGTGTTTGTGGAGAACATGTACGTTACAGAATATCGACAGCAAATTCTGGTGAAATTCCTACTGGCTTCCAAAATACCCTTCACTTAGCGCTAATGCGCGCTATTCAATTAACTATTGATACGGGAAAGCGATTGCTGCAATATTCTTTCCCTGAATCTAAAATATGTCGCCAAATTACTTCATAAAATGCCTCAACAACGGATATGACAAATCTCCAGTGAATACAAAAGTCCATACAGCTGATGTATTTGTTAGTGGAAAAAAATGGTCAAATGTGTGTGAAATCTTATGGGACTTAACTGCTAAGGTCATCAGTCCCTAAGCTTACACACTACTTAACCTAAAGTATCCTGAAAACAAACACACACACCCATGCCCGAGGGAGGACTCGAACCGCCGCCGGGACCAGCCGCACAGTCCATGACTGCAGCGCCCTAGACCGCTTGGTGTTAGTGGAGAATCTGGCGATACATTAAGCACCCCTTCTTGCATCAAGCGAAATACACTAGAAGAATGAACCACACAAAATCGAGTATAACGAATTTCCTATGAGGTTCTGCAGCAGGTTGTAGTACGATTGAAAGCAAATGTTTATAACTATAAGGCATTGCACCAGAATTTTCTGGGCATTTTAGACAAACAGGTTTTCTGTCAACATCACCGACTGCATTTGTAAAGTTCTGTGTGTTATCTAAATCACGTACAGTATTTACGAAAAGGTGTGTGGGGGCTGGAGGCAATCCAACAAAACTTTGGTAGTTGACTCCAAAATTCTTGCAATTGTGAATTTTACTGTGAAGGTCTGAGCCATGTCTCCAAAACTTCTTCTGGTTCGTAGGAACCTGTAAAATTTTTAGTTTCACCAGCTGTCGACGACCCTTAAAAAAATTACGTTCTTCCACTGAAAATAATCTGTGGTTCCATGTATTTTATCGAGGTAGATGAGGAACTTGCGCATAGTAACAATATGGCAACCCACTATCCTCTTCTTTGCGTGCTATCATTTGCCAAAATCTTGTTATGTTTTCTCAAATTGTTTTTAAGTGTAAAGAGTTGTATGAATATCTGATTCTCGCTTTATCGCCTGGGCAGCTGAGCGGAACAGAACGAGGTCTATACAATCCATTTCACCCTGAATGGAGTGAGTTATAGATCGTATTCCAAGTTTGAAGAATAGTTCAATATGCTAACTACATTTGATATGCAGCAACATATGACCTAACATGCACCAATCGCAAATTCACAGTGACCTCTGTTTTTCAGTGCAAACTATTCGTCCTCCTTGCAATAGTTTAATTAATTTCAAATACTACAATAACTCTGACTATTAACGAAATCCTTGCAATAGTTTAATTAATTTCAAGTACTACAATAACTCTGACTATTAACGAAATGGTAAGTAGTTCGTGACGAAGGTGACGATTAAAGATATGACATGTGCGAGAATCGCTTTTTTTATGAAGTAGTTTCTTTAAAATGGTTTGAGAAAGATTGCAGATCGGTCGGCTTGCTCGTTTGCCGTCCACGTAGTGAAGCGAGTCCCCTGACTACCACGCCATTGCCTGTCTCCACTCCATCTGTGTGCGAAGCAGCGCTGCGGCAACTGCCCGACCCGGAATTCCTCTCTGCACTGTTGTGCCGCTCCACTCCGATCCGGGAGTGGTGGTGTCTCTCGGCAAGCCATGACGAGATGTTTTCAACTCGTGAATGATCTGGAGAATGTACAGGCTAGGGCGACACTTGTACACCCTCTGTATCGAGGTAGGTCTGGGGAACATGGGTCTTGCGGTATCTTATTGAAAGATAAGAGTCATGGAGACCTCGAAAATAGGAATATAACGGCTGCTGTTTTAATTATCAGCTATGTGACCCAGAAGTGACTATATTACACTCAACTGAAAATCAGACCATTACGTTGGGTATTGAACCAGTATGACAGTGACGAATGCACCATGGCAAAGATCGTCCTCCTCAGAGTCTCCATGCATGGATATGTTTTTTGTAATGGTCTACACGGAACTGGGACTTGGATGAAATGACGACATGATGACACCCCTGTCAGTTGACCTCTCTGCTGCTGCGTCAAGGGATGCCACAAAAATGGTCGCCATGTTTGTTGTGGCGTAACAAGCTAGTCACGCCACACTGAGGAGGAAGCCGAAAGGCACGCGTACACACACGCCGACTGGCGTCAAGTCTGGAACAGGATAAGTTATGACTGCTATAAAGAAAATACGTAGCTTTGGAATATACTTAACTTTTAATGCTTCCTTTGGTACATCTCTCTTGACTATACAAATGAGACTCGTAAGATACATGCACTGTGACAATTGGCGCCTTGCTAAGTCGTAGCCATTAACTTAGCTGATGGCTATTCTGTCTCTCGGCAAATGAGAGCAAACGCTTCGTCAGTATAGTCGCTAGCAACGTCGTCGTACAACTGGGGCGACTTCTCGTACGTCTCTCGAGACCTGCCTTGTGGTGGCGCTCGGTCTGCGATCACACAGTGGCGACACGCGGGTCCGACATGTACTAATGGACCGCGGCCGATTTAAGCTACCACCTAGCAAGTGTGGTGTCTGGCAGTGACACCACAATGTTGACAGTCCAATGTGCTCTAGACTTCTTCGCTCCCTCAGTGGGTATACTGGCCTAGCTGCAAACAAGCCAATTTTCTGACCCAAGATAAGTGACGTGGCTCTATGATCCTGCAAGGCCAACCAAACAATATGTTCACATGGGATCATTTGGATCCTGCAAAGTTTTGAGTACGGCCCTCCTGGACTCATCAGTTCCATAGTCGCATGACAGCCATGACATCTTGTCCAATGCGAACAGGGAAGGATACAATGCAATATTGGTAGACCACTTTCCTGCCGCTGTCGAATTCTGACACATCATGCTAGACATCCCTCCTCCTTACATGAAGCATAACATGATCTTCTTACAACATTCAAATCATGCACTACTGGCCATTAAAACTGCTACACCAACAAGAAATCCAGATAATAAACGGGTGTTCATTGGACAAATATATTATACCAGAACTGACATGTGATTACATTTTCACGCAATTTGGGTGCACAGATCCTGAGAAATCAGTACCCAGAACAAACAACCCCTGGCCGCAATAACGGCATTGATACGCCTGGCCATTGAGTCAAACAGAGCTTGGTTGGCGTGTACAGGTACACCTGCACATGCAGCTTCAACACGATACCACAGTTCATCAAGAGAAGTGACTGGCGTATTGTGACGAGCCAGTTACTCGGCCACCATTGACCAGACGTTTTCAATTGGTGAGAGATCTGGATAATGTGCTGGCCAGGGCAGCAGTCGAACATTTTCTGTATCCAGAACGGCACGTACTGGACCTGCAACATTCGGTCGTGCATTATCCTGCTGAAATGTAGGGTTTCGCGGGGATCGAATGAAGGGTAGAGCCACGGGTCGTAACACATCTGAAATGTAACGTCCACTGTTCAAAGTGCCGTCAATGCGAACAAGAGGTGACCGAGACGTGTATTCAATGACACCCCATAACATCACGCCGGGTGATACGCCAGCATGCCAATGACGAATACACGCTTCCAATGTGCGTTCACCGCGATGTCGCCAAACACGGATGCGATCATCATGATGTTGTAAACAGAACCTGGATTCATCCGAAAAAATGACGTTTTGCCATTCGTGCATCACGTTCGTCGTTGAGTACACCATCGCAGGCGCTCCTGTCTGTGATGCAGCGTCAAGGGTAACCACAGCCATGGTCTCCGAGCTGATAGCCCACGACGCTGTAAACGTCGTCGAACTGTTCGTGCAGATGGTTGTTGTCTTGCAAACGTCTCCATCTGTTGACTCAGGGATCGAGACGTGGTTGCACGATCCGTTGCAGCCGTGCGGATAAGATACCTGTCATCTCGACTGCTAGTGGTACGAGGCCGTTGGGATCCAGCACGGCGTTCCGTATTACGCTCCTGAACCCGCCGATTCCATATTTTGCTAACACTCATTGGATCTCGACCAACGCGAGCAGCAATGTCGCGATACGATAAACCACAATCGCGATAGGCTACAATCTGACCTTTATCAAAGTCGGAAACATGATGGTACGCATTTCTCCTCCTGACGCGATTCACCATGCAACGCCGCTCAACTGCTGTTTATGTATGAGAAATCGGTTGGAAACATTCCTCAGCACGTTGTAGGTGTCGCCACCGTTGCCAACCTTGTGTGAATGCTCTGAAAAGCTTATCATTTGCATATCACAGTATCTTCTTCCTGTCGGTTAAATTTCGCGTCTGTTGCACGTCATCTTTGTGATGTAGCAATTTTAATGGCCAGTAGTGTATTTCCGAATGAGAGCCCGTTGTCTCGTATACTGAACGTAAATGGTGTTGCTCATCACTCTTTTTGTGCTAATATTAATCATTAGCATCGCCAAGCATTTAGTACACTTCATGCAAAGTTGACGTTTACTGCATGCCGCTTTGATGGTGTTGCAGTATTAACAGTGAAGAGCATAAAATTCTAGTCTGGACAGAGGAAATAATTAAAGCTTTTAAACGCCGCTAGTAGTTGAAGGTAGCTGTGTGGTTAAGTTTCGATATACAGTTTCAAAGTGTAGGCGTTGAGAAACACACACTGTCCGGTCATTTTAATGTTACCACCTGTCAAAAGCCTGAATAACCACCTTTTGCAGCACAGCTGATGCAGGGAGAGAGTCAAGGAGGTCCTAGAAGGTACTAACATGGATGTAGAGCCAAGCTGACACCAGTGCCATGGCCAGCTGCGCTATGTTTCTCAGTTGACGATCCATGGCGTGTACTTCCCACGATCGATATGGTTCCACAGATCTCGGTTCGTTTAAATCAGAAGAGTCTGGTGCTCAGGCGAGTACAGTAAACACAGCCCAGTGTTGTCCCAACCACACACATACACTGCGAGCTGTGTGACATGTTGCATTGTCCTGCTCAAAGATACCTTCGTGCTGAGGAAACTAACTGCATGTAGGGGTGGACATGGTCCACAAGGATAGATGCATTCTTGTGATGATCCGTTCCGCCTTCCAGAACGACAAGATAACGCAGGGCAGGCCACGAAAACATTACCCAGACCATAACCCTCCCTCCCTCTGGCCTGGACCCTTCCGACGATTGGCTCCAAGCACTATGGGACTTGACATCTGAGGTCATCGGTCCCCTAGACTCTAGGACTACTTAAACATAACTAACCTAAGGACATCCCACACATCCATGCGCGAGGCAGGATTCGAACCTACGACCGTAGCAGCAGCGTGGTTCCGGACTGAAGCGCCTAGAACCGCACGGCCACAGCGGCCGGCCTTCCGATGATTGTTGCAGCGTTCTTGCTTTCAGACGTTTCACGCCGTACACGCCAAAGGCCATCGGTCTGATGTAGTATAAAACGTGATTCATCTGAAAAGGGCACTTGTCGCCACTCAGTGGACATTCAGTTGCGGTATTAGCATGCAAATTCCAGGCTTAGCCGCCGATGAATAGCAGTCAGCGTGAGTGCAAGAACCAGGTGTGTGCTACGGAGGCACATATGTAGCAACGTTCGCTGAAAGGCCATTGAAGAGACACTGTTGCTCAACAGTTGCACTTCTGTTCGACCGTACATATTTCAGCACCCTTGTCAATCTTGGCCCATAGTGCACCACAGTTGCGTCGGCGCCAATTGTGGACAGCGCCATTTTGCCATGCACGGTGGCACACAGACAGTTAACAAACTTAGCTGTTTCGGAAATGTTTCCACCCTTGACATGAACGCCAATGATCGTACCCTTTTGGACGTCAGATAAAGCGCTCCGTTTCCGCATTACGAAACCGACTGCACCGTTTTCCGCAACATTCTCCCCTCCCCCAGCACGATTTATATACCTTCCAGTGATAATGCTGCAACCTGAATCTAAGAGTTTATTGCAAGTTGATATCGAACATAGGCGGTGGGCCAGCCGGAGTGGCCGTGCGGTTCTAGGCGTTACAGTCTGGAGCCGAGCGACCGCTACGGTCGCAGGTTCGAATACTACCTCGGGCATGGATGTATGTGATGTCCTTACGTTAGTTGGGTTTAATTAGTTCTAAGTTCTAGGCGACTGATGACCTCAGAGGTTAAGTCGCATAGTGCTCAGAGGCATTTGAACCATAGGCGGTGGTCACAGTAATGTGACTGGACCATGTGTGATCGGCAATGGAAGTGCGAAGTGTAATACCATATTTGCATTTAAAGAAAACGACCCAAGCTGTCATTCATCACAGATTAGTAGAAGCCTGCACAGTGAGTGTAACGTCACACAAACAGGTGTGGTTTTGCTGTGAGCAATTTGAGAAAGGCAAAACACGAATACGGGAATGCAAAGGCCTAGACAGCCAAGAATTTAACAACATACGTCGTACAGAAGGGTTGATGCAAGACAATCATCGCTTTCTTGTGTGGCAGATGGTACATCTAGATGCGAGTCTAGTGGATATCAGCACAACACGTGTTCTCTCTGTTTACTATGGCAGTCCAGCCGAAAGAAAGCCAGTTGATTAGGCTATTCTCTCCAGCACCTGATGGGGTACAAGATGGAGGCTCTTCCATTACTGAACAGTATCGTTGTAGGGGAAGAAACGTGGCTGCACAAAGTGACAGCTAAGGCCAGGTCTGGCCAAGATTTGCACTGCCGGAGCACGCTCCAGCTCTGCAAAGGGAGCCAAGTTTGGTCAGCGCTCTGGCTTCCCTCATCACTGCCCTGTTCCTAGCAGGTATGTGAGCGATACGGCTATAGGCTGAAGTCTGAACACTTAGGAAGACACATTTGCGATACGGTGTGACTGCTTTTAAAAGGCGAATATAGCAACAGGCTTGCTCTAGTCTCCGGCCGCAGCCTTTCCCTGTTCCTTCTGGACCCTTAGGACCACTCGCCGCAGCGCTCGCATCATTAAGAAACGTCTCACCGTGTTATCCCCTTCCCCCCCCCCCCCCTCCGACAATTTCAGTATAATGGTATCTGGAAATAAAGTTATGGCCACTGTCTTTTGGGACGTGCCGTTAATTTCCTCATCCTTGGAGAAGACACGAATGCTGATATTTATTGCGCCAACGGTGAAACGGCTGCAGAAGCCAGTTCAGGGGAAACGACTAGGACAGGTTTCGAGACCCACTGTGCTGCCGCATACAACGCCCGACCGTATTTGGCCTCAGTACCATGCGATTTAGTCTGTTTTTTGGGATGGCCTCTTTACAACCCGGATAACCTTGTCAACTGCTTTTCATCTCTTCTGACGGTAAAAGAAGCACTTGGTCTGTCGAAGTATAGGAAGTTTTTGTTAAGTGCCTAGTAGACGTGCATCCTGATTTCTTTTATGCCAGTTTCGATAGACTGGTTCACCGATGGAGCAGACATTTAGACAATGGTGACTCGTGGAATAGTAGTATGTATGAGAACCTTAGAAATTTTATATATCTCTTTGGATTCGCGAAGAAATCTCTTCTCGTAATGGTCTTGGTACCTTATTTTTGAACCACCCTCACATATCATGATGTGCGCGGGAAGTCCCTTAAGCACATTTGAGCCAGTGCTAACCGGTTCGAGCCCCCATGGTGGATGCATGTTTCCAGTTTTTTTGCAGTTATGCTCATCCATATGCTTACGTGCATTTGGCACAGTCAGTCGCCTCTGAATCATGTAAGGCAGTGATTCCCAACAGGTGGTCCGCGGACCCCCAGGGGTCCGCGAGCTATTCCAGAGGGGCCCGCAAGATGCTACTAGAATAAAAAACATATTAAATATATGATAACAGATTTTTTGTTTTGACGGCTCGATATTTTTTCAATAATGAATATGTCAATGTTTTTTCTAAGTACCAAAAATAGAAAACGTATAAAAAGACTCTTAATGTGGCTTTTTTAGGTGCTTGATACTATGATATGACAAGCTACCAATCATATTCGATAACGGGGTCCCCGAGAAAATTTTGTTGGGAACCCCTGATATAAGGTGTAATCAGGCAGCTGTCAAGCCGATGCAGAAATTCTCTAGCAAGTCAACATGCGTTGCTTGCAGGACTGCTGCAGTGTTTGATTCAGATGTTGCACTCCTACCACGAGTAACATCGAAATATTACGAGCAGGGCTTTATCATCTCAATATTCTTTGCCAATCGCACAGAACAGAGCAAACAAAAGTGATTTACATATATAATTTTTCCTGGGCTCTTCTTTCACGTTTATTAAATGTAGTTCACGAAATATGATTTCGCAAAACACACTGCCTAACACCAAAAAATAAGCGCCTAGAAGACATGGTCAAATGTCAATATAATTTCATACACTTACACACCATCTGTGAGTATGTAAATGATTTAAGAGTTGCGGTTCCGTGTAACAGACAGAATATCTACGAGAGTGCACTAGCGTTGTTCGTGTGTTGTGTTGTTACCATACCTAGACCATCAAAGGGGCTTAAACAGCGGCACACCTTCAGTGATCAATGTGAAGCACACGGGTATGTCACATACTGATGTGATACAGCGTTATCAGCACCTAACAGAGTTTGAAATGGGACTCACTGTGTGTCTCAGTTTGGCTGGGTGTCGAATTGTGCATTATCCAGATATGATGTGACAGTGGCCCGATGTTAGACTGCGTGGAGCTCGTCGTCAGAATCGCAGTCAAACACATCTGACTAGCACAGGGAAGGATCGTAGTATTGTGACCTAAGCATCTGCATCTACCATCCGAGAAAAATTAATGGACTCCCTACAAGATCCGCACCACTTGTCGGAGGCCAGCAACAGTCGGACTAATGGACTGCCGTCCAATGTGTAGTTTGCCTTTATCATCACAACACGAACGGCTGTGTTTGGGATGGTGCCGTAAATGGGAAGAACGGTCTGCTGATGAACTGTGTCGCACTGTATTCGGCAAAGAATTACAGTTCTGCAGTACCCCAGATGACCGTCGTCGACGAATACGTCGGGGACCTGTGGAGGGGTCCCGTTCTTCGGAAGTTTTGGAGGCACAGCGGTGTTACATCTGGAGTCATCGTGCGGGGAACCAATAGGGTTTGACTTCAGTTTATGGATAGTAGTGACTGAGAGAACTCTGACGGCACAACGGTACGTCACGGACATCATGCATCCTCACGCGTTACTTCTCGTGCGACAGTATCGTGGTGCTATTTCTCAACAGGAAAATGTTCGCCAATAGGTGGCATGTGTCTCTATGAACTGTCTGCCATATGCTGAATTACCCCAGTGAGCAGCAAGATCTTTTACCGGTAAAACATGTGCCGGGCTAGCTCGGACGTCAAGTCCGTCCCGCTGAGCGCATTCATCTAGGCCAGGGTTTCAAAAGAACCGTGCTCTCGGAGCAAGCTGTGAGTATCACGGCGCGAGTACGGAGCACGGCAAGTACGGAACCTCCACTACCGGCACAGGGCGAAGAGTGGGGAGCCAAATGGATTGTCGAGTGGGGGACACAGTAGTTTCCGTCGCATGTTCGTAACTCAGTTTAAATCCGCGTATTGCATATTATTGGTAGAAATGAAATAAATAAACAAAAACGCTCCCATGTCACATTATTTTCTTAACGTATACTTCTGCACTTTTCTTAATTTTCTTTGTTAGCTGTTATACGAAAATGACGTATTTAAACAGTGAGATTCTCGGTTCTCTTGCCCTTTTTCCCTGAAAAATTGCTTCTGTGTCTGGAGTAATTCTTGTGCACTGTAGACGCAGCGCGCAGTTTAGATTGCGATCAGACAGTGAGTTCCTCAAGCACTCCTCTTACTATTAGTTGCAGAGAACAATTCTTCACAGGTATAAGTGAAACCGATCACTGATTATTATTGTAACCACCTGTTTGCGGAAAGGAGGAAATCTATCCCGAGGGACGTATCTATAGAGTTCCAAGATGCTTTCCTTGGATTCACATTTGTCTTTGCATTTTCTCTCACTCTGCAGGTCCGTAATTTCTAATTGTAGTTCAGAACGAATGTCTTCAATATTCACCGATTATAGAGAGGAGAATTGGCCAAAATCACTTCCCAAAGCCGTCAGACCTTGAAAACGTTGTTCAAGTTCTCCCTTAAGGGATACGAAAATATATGAACAACGCTGAAAGTCTTTGTCAAGAACGGAATCTTGCACGGACGATAATTTAGGAAAATAAGGTGGATTTTCTTTTAGCAGCTGTCATCTTGCGTACCTGTCGTTTTGTGTAAAAAGGAAGATTCCTCGCCCAGCGGACTGAGGTGTGAAGACATTGTCGGTGTTATGCAATGCCGACTCGCCACTGCTGTTATTAGATAGCACCTCTGTCAAGAGTGACCCTCACATATTTCACATTTGACGTCTCTTTCCGTGTTGTCGCGCATTCCCATCGCTCCCCAGCACGCCGTAGCTGTCCTGTTCGCGAGTAAGAGCATGAGCAGGTGCGAGTGCTCACGCTCAAAGTCTGCGACTTGTTAAGCCCTGATGTAGGCCAGAGATGGTACAACTTCATATCGACAAGTGCGTTCGTACTGCCAAGTTCTTTGTGAATTTGGCTCGATTTAGTAATCACCGAAATAGCATCACATGCCCTCTCTACCAGTGATGGTTTATTTTCCTCCTCCCATTCTTCGCGATTCACTTTTTTGTCAGGCTGTGTATTATTAGTTTTTATTGAAAGTCCCTGTTTCATATCAGTGGACTTGGCTTCTATAAGAAAGATTTTGTAATCTTATTTTGTACTTTTTTAGCCTAAATTTAATTTCTTACTTCATTTCAGATCGAAAGAGATATTCACAACATCCACACAGCGCTCCAGTATTTTGCCGTTCTGCTAGAAGAGGTGCTCCTGGACCAGGAGAGATTCGACTCGCCTGACAAAAAGGCATGGGAGAAAATCGCAGAGACGCTCAAGCAGGTGAATTAGCATGTAAATATAGGTTTCTATATTATTACGGAATACCTTCTGTCTTTTTAAAGGATAGAAACATTTAAGCGTTTTTCTTAGCTCTTAATACGAACTTTGTGTGGCAGTTCTTAGTACGTATCTATGAACTGTGGATGCCTGTGATGAGCACTTATGGATTAGACTCTATTTTCCCTTTGTTGTTGGCGAGAAGGAAGGGCGAGAGTAGCAGCTGTGCCAGAGGTTAATACTGTAACCGAGAACACATGGAGCAGTCTCTAGACTGTACTCGAATTCGTCTCTTCTGTGTGCATCAAATTTTCTTCCCGCGCTGTGTTCCGAATCCGCCGTTTTTGGCTTCAGTGGCACGACACCCGTTTTTGGTAGTAGACATGATTAATGAAGAGCACAAATCCTTTTAACTGTTTGAAATACTAACACTCTCCAGTAGCATAATCACTAAGCATATTGGTATCAGCAACATTCACAGGGGCTTAAGTGCGAGAGACAACTGTAACGTAGTCTAGATAAACACACCACATTTCTATTAGTACATGTAGAAATGTCCATACACATAACACATTGGTCCGATGCTGTCGCCAGACCGCAGATCATGAAAACAAATGGAAACGGTTGGTTTGTAGCAACATATTTCACATTTGGTTAGAATGCCGTTTAGTTACCAAAAACAGAACGAAATTTTATGAGAAACAAATGGCAACATAGACATGACACAAATTTTTCAACATTCTCAATTTCAATGGTAATTGTCAGCTATAGCAAATATTCGCAGTCAAAAGTGCTGATGATAATGCAGAAGGCATCCTTACCAGTTTGGTCATATATGAAAGGAGTAATACAGGACATTAAAAATTTAAACCCATCATACATCTTTCTGTATGACCCCTACTCTCGGAATTAAAATACAACCCTGATGACAAAGTGTTGTTGAAGCTAAGTCGAATGAAATAAATTTGGTTATTTGTATTAAGGTGAACCTATAAATATTTTTATTTTTATTTATTTTTTTTTTTTTTCAGTGTGTTCTAGAGAATGCAACATCTACAACTACATTATCACAAAAGAACTTTTTTAATGTAAACTGTTTTTTGTTGTAGACAGGAGGTAACAACTAATTCTGAAATCCATATTATTTATAACTAACATGAAAGTTGACAATGAAGTGTAACAATTCCAGGTAGATGCCAGCGATAATATTAGCACTTACGATCAATATTCATCTGGATCACAAATTCATTTATACACCTTAGTGTATCTACAGTTAGATAAGCATTGTTCACACTGCGGAGCTAGCAGCAATTGCGAATGTCACACATTCGAAAAAAGTAAAACAAACACCAAAGACCGAACCTACTACTCTGAATATCGTACTTTAACGAAAAGTGAAAGTCACCATGAGATAGAAAGAACAATCCAAGAAGACATGGTGCAAAAGTCCAAAATAACAGAAAGGTTGGATACAGCAAGCACGTAATACAGCGAACGACTCTATTTGTCATATGCATATCCAATACCACCAGCGTTGCTAGTGGATGTATGAATAGTAACGAAAGACTCAAGTCGTTCAAATGGTTCAAATGGCTCTGAGCACTATGGGACTCAACTGCTGTGGTCATCAGTCCCCTAGAACTTAGAACTACTTAAACCTAACTAACCTAAGGACATCACACACAGCCATGCCCGAGGCAGGATTCGAACCTGCGACCGTAGCAGTCGCACGGTTCCGGACTGCGCGCCTAGAACCGCGAGACCAGCGCGGCCGGCACTCAAGTCGTGTGACATTGACGCCAAAGTAAACATTGTGGGCGCGCTATAAGTTAAATGAGTATAAGTTTTCGGCATGTAATATCCGCCATACACGAGTTCATGGGACAATATTGCAGGTGCAGAAAGTCGCCGGGTGCTGGTGGTAGAACTGTGCTGCACTATTTCATCAATGTGTTGCTGTTCCTGCACAGGTTGTTGAACTGCACGTTAAGAAGGAAAATGGGAACTTGAAAGAATACCTGTTTCACGCAATGTGCTGAAACCTCTGGTAAACAGTCTACGATCCTGAATTTGACGTGTCGGAACGCGCCGACAGTGCTCTCCGACAGCAGCCGGAGAATTACCATCGCAGCAACCGTAAACATACACTTTATGTGCATATTCTTCATCAGTGTAGATGTATGGGATTTTAATCAGCGCATGTACAAACACAGTAATACACTCTATATCCTCTGCACTACCCCACTCACAACATACCAAGGACAACTGCCCGTTCAACGGGTTAGTGTAGTGGCAGAAAGACGTCACGAAAAAAGGGGCTGAAAACAGCGAGGTAGGTTGGGCTAGAATAAAACGTCTAAGAGATTGGGCGGGTAAGACGCATACGTGCGCGCCACTAGCCCAAAAACAAATATACATGACATGTGTTCCATTTCGGAAACCATTTGGAACAGGGCGTATGTCGGTATGAAATTCGTATTATATCCCAGAATGTTGACCATTGCTTCTAGGTCACCCTGTGCACCTTTCTCACCGCGTCACATATCCGTGACGCCATCAGGAGGCATTCAGCTTCGCGGTGGGTTGTGGTCAGAATGTTTTGGTCTATCCGCATCTTTCTCTTAATGCCTTCCTTCCTGGCAACTCCTGAGTTGCATAGTCGGTGTGGCAATCTGGTGAAGTTTAACCACTGCAACCTTCTCACTATTGTGCGAATGCCTTTTTGTGAACCGCGCTGTGGGTACATAAATACAGTCGCGCAGTTTGACGATGCCTCTCACCGAAGGGAAGACCCTGGGTAGGCCGCCAGACGAAAAGTGCCGCTGCAGCTACAGCGCGAGACGGAGGGATCCATTCTGTAGGCGCTGCAGGCGTCCTGTATGTGTCTCCGTTGCGCTGTCCCGCACTACTGTGGTATACCCGAAGAGTTGGCGCTGAAGTGTGAGACCGGTACGCATGCGACGCCGCGCACTAAAACTGGATTCTTCCCCGGCATATGCATCCGGTTACATTGGCGACAGGTAGGGTCAAGTTTTTTGGATAGCCCTTGGGCCAGGGACTATTTGTATACCCAACAGAAGAATCGTGTTAAGAGTCACTATCCTACAGTACAGGGTCAAAGTATTGATAGGCAAAGGGATCAAATCGGTTGCAACTTTTTGCATTTGATATGGTCTAGGGTCTTAAGGGGATTATGGGGGCCCTATTAATTCTTGGGCCGTTCCTTGGAAAATCACCAAAAAATATTTTTTCCCATTTTTTCGTACCAAAACAGAACCACGGATTCCAAGTTGCCTATACAAGGCAAGTCGCTGCACTTTTTACGATGAATTCCTAACTTTGCGATCTCGAACAGCCTTGAAAATGTTATTAATGTATTTATCTGTTTCCGAGATATATAGGTTCAAAGTTACGTTATTTGTACACGCAAAATACGCACGTAAAATTCAGTGTAAGGCAAAAACATAGTTTATAAAGTGACTTAGCAAGGAGAAATAAGCCGTAAAGTGTCTCCGTTATGATCAGAAGCATTCTGGGAACGGAATGTTGTAGTACTTAAGCACAAGCAAACTTTTTGTGCACATAAAATCCTATCTGAGTTTTGCGTTATTTCAATTTCACGTAACTAAAATACCAAAATTTTATTGACTTCAAATGTCTTTTCATTTGAGTGATATGTCCTGCTGTGGCAGCGAAAAGAAGGGAACCAGCTGAAAAATCTCCCACAGGAGCACAAAAAAGGTGAATAAGTTCCTGTTTAAAAGACCCTGACTGAAAAGTGGAGTATCAGCTGTGTCATTCTATCTCGGTCAACGCCTTTAAAAAATTTCCCAAAAAATTTGGCATGCGACCATATTCACGCTTTCTTGTCGTGAATGAAGGAGACAGTGTTAGGGGAAAGAGACAGAAAAGTAATAAATACTGGACGATAGTAGACAGTGGTTGTAGCGTGGAAAGAGAGAAGCAGACAATTCCAGTGTGAGAGAACGAGAGGGATAAAGTAGCAGTGGAGGGAAACAGTGGCAGTGGAACACAGTTGACAATGACAGCACAGTGTGAAGAGTGAAGCATATAGAGCAATTGGGGGAGGAATAAAGAAGAGGAGAAAGTGGACGTGGATGAGAGCCAGTGAAAATGAGAGACTGTACTGTATATGACAGTGACAACGAGGAACAGAGAGGTAGGGACAGTGAGAAGAGACAGCAGCAGTGAGAATGAATGAATGCGATGATAGCAGTGACAGAGAACAAGAGGGAGATAATGACAATGACAGTAGTATTAGGACCGAGCGAGGTGGCGCAGTGGTTAGCACACTGGACTCGCAGTCGGAAGGACGACGGTTCAATCCCGCGTCCGGCCATCCTGATTTAGGTTTCCCGTGATTTCCCTAAATCGCTTCAGGCAAATGCCGGGATGGTTCTTTTGAAGGTGCACGGCCTAATTCCTTCCCCGTCCTTCCCTAATTTGATGAGACCGATGACCTCGTAGTTTGGTCTCTTCCCCCAAAACACCCAACCAGTAGTATTAGGACAGAAGGAAGGCGACTGTGGCTGTGAGACAGGAGACAGTGACAGTCAGAGAGACACAAATAGATAGGGAGAATGAGTTGGACTGAATGAGTGAGTGAGAATGGGCAGCTGGGAGTGGATAGGTATGAGCGACTTAAAAGCGATGGACTAGTGAGTGTTTCACGTAGGAGAGCTTGTGACAGTGAGTAGCATGTTAATAAGATCGCTAATACGTTCACATGCCAAAATTTTTGGAAAAAATTGTAAAGGTGCTGAGGAAGGTAGAATGAGGCAGCTGGTACCCACTTTGTAGTCAGTCTTTTAAACAAAAGCATATTAGCCTTTTTGTGCTCCGATGGACGTTATGACAGCGTTGTCGGTGGGTTGAGGAAGGAGTAAAGGGTCGAAGACTTTATGTTGCTTTTATGACGATGTCGTCCACATGATGTTTTCATGTAACTCGCCTGTAAATGGTTACTCCCAGGTACTCGGCTGTGCTGCCTCAGGCACAGCCTTTCCTCAGATAATTATTGGCGTCAGTTCTGCTGGTACTGGTCTTCTGGTGATGATGATGATCTGTCTTTTGGTCCCGTTAAAACATAGGCGCCATTTCGTCGCCCACTGGTTGAAGTTGCTGCGCTGTTTATAGACGAAGTTACAAATGATCTGCGTTCGGACTCCTGGAGAACGCCTTATCATCAGCACTGAGGGCAAAGTGCAAGCAGTCTGACCTTAGCATGTCTGCTCTGTATTAGATAAACAGGAGCGAGCCGAATACATAACCCTGAAGGAATCATGCTCGGTTGCAACGGTTTGTTGGGGTTTCCTCCGTGTTTAGAGGGTGTGCAAGTGCGGGAAGGACACCTCAAAGACTAGGACCTTGTAGAGGAGCCTCTCACCCCACATAGTCAAACAGTCTCGACATGTCTAGGAACACAGCCCAAAAGTATTCCTCCCGTTCGATCTCATCGAGTGCCTCCTCTTCGAAGCGTACGAATTGATGCCTCTTCACGTGTCCTTTCCGGAATCTGTATTGTTCCTCGGGGAGCAGCTGTCCTGATTATGCATGTTGCAGAGGGCGCCGGTAATGGTAGAATCGCTCAAAGACTTTCCTCAGAGCCGAGTGCAAACTTGTCAACTCGGCTGCCGCTGGTCTATCCCAGTCCTGAGATCAGCAGTGACTTTTTCTTGCTTCGACGGATCTGGGTATCCCTCAGTGCGAAGAATTCGGTTGAAAATCGTCATGAGAAGATCTGCGGCTGCCGGTGGCATCGGGCGCAGAAGTTATTTTGTGATCATGTTGCGTCACTTGCTTTCCATATGCAGTGTCGGCAGAGTTGGTAGGCAACTTCTTCAAGGTCGAATTCCTCTCCCTCGACGACGTTGGGCGCCAGGAATAATGACAGGGGTTGTTCGACGAGTCGAACGTGTACCTTGTTGGCTGGGGCTTGAACTGACGTGAAGCTCGCATCAAGCAAATTTGATTCAGCAGCCAGTTCACTGACAAAGTCTTGACCAATTTGGAGAGGTGGAAACACTCTACGTCGCCCCAGAAAGATATTCGTGCTCAGCCTTGTAGTTTCGTCATCCACACGGAGGGTGGCTAGCCTGTTTGACCATTTTGGGTTCCGGAGATCGTCTACGGCTGTCTTCATCTCCTTGCTTCCTGTTTACCATCCTCTTGATAGCGCCGTTCCAAGTCATTTGCCATCAAAGGAGTAAACGGGTCTTTTCAGTAATTGCCTGCGCGGTGTGTGGTGGCAGCGATTTACAGCGATAAGGGGGATCGATTCTCTTCGGAGGTGTGGTCACTAACTAGCTAGATTTTCGATCTCTAGAAAGGTCACGATATTCGATCACTAAACTTGTTCTAAAATTATTCAAGAGGCCTACGTATTTTGATTATCGCCTACAGAAAGGCACTATTGGTCAGTTATTACATTGCGTCTATTGCCTGAATTTTAATTGTATGGTTGGGTCAGCCGAAACGCGTAAAATTGTGCAAGATGATTCCTATTATCCTGTGAGGGTTGGTCAAAAATATGGGAACACCGCGAGAAATGCGCATTTGAACATAAATGCAGAGCTAACCAAGATTTCAGGTTGTGCTGTTTTATTTGACCAACAGTACCTGTGCAACATCCAGTGTCGAACGTGGTCAGAACAGTGTTGCGTGTAGTTGTGACGGCATTGTGTCGGAGGTAAATAACATCGAACGTAAGCAAATTGTTGGTGCTCGTAAGGTACGTGCCTTCGTAGCCAAGGTGGCTGAAGTTCTTTTCTGTTTCAAGGGGAACCGTATCCAAGAATTATTCTGCATACAGGGAAAGCAAAAAACATCATCCGCTGCGTCACAACGCGGACGGAAGGTGTGCTAACTGATGGTGACGGACGGTCATTGAAGAGGACTGTGACGAAAACTAAGAGAACGACAGCTGCAAAAGTCACTGCAGAACTGAATATCGCACTCGTGAACCCTACCAGCTGCACCCCTGTAAGCCGAAAACTGCAGGACGAGTTGACATTCCAAAACCACTCATTGCTAATTCAAAGGGTCTTAACAGAGAAACGTGGTCCCGAAGCCATAAAATGTAAACTGTGGAGGAATTATTATTATTTTATTTTATTTGCTGCCATTTACAAATTATCTGTCCCCCATGTACTGAGACAGGTCGTGTTTTGCTGAATATTAAATTGTGCGTTTACTGGATATGAAGCCTATTTGATTTCTTCTTATTTTAACAAAGGTTAACAATGTTGCACCTTTTAAACACTTCAAAATTTGAAACAAATTAGAAAACGGAAATACTGAAAACAAACAATCTGTGTATTAGGAAGATAGGAAAGGGCACCTCTTGCCCTCAGATGGTGTGATTTTACATCTGCATTAAATTACTTTACATAGCAGCGTTTGCTGTCCAATATTTCTAATTTTCTCTCAAAATCTAATAGTAATGATTCATGAATACTTGTCTTCTTGATACTCCTGTGACTACACACTTAGTCCTTATTCTATGTTTGTCTGTCTTCGCCTTTACCACTACTGTCTGCTGCCGCTACTTCTGTGCAAGTATTCTTTCTACAGCGTTTTAGATATTCTGTCTGCACAGTCTTTGAGATCAGCTCATAAGGTCTGAGCTCTAAGTGATTGCGTTATGTCTTCGCCATATGAGTGCGCTACTCGTCTTTCCTGCGGCCAATGGTCACAGGAAAACATTATATGTTCTGTCCGCCACATTAGCTGAACAGTCAGCGCGTTGGACTGCCACACTTGGGGGCCTGGGTTCGATTCCCGGCTGGGGAGGGAAATCCTCTTCCCTCAGGGACTGGGTGTTGTGCTGTCCTCATCTAATTTCATCCCCATTGTCGACGCGAAGGTCGCCCAATGTGGCGTCGTACTCAATAAGACCTGCACTTGGAGGCCGAACTTCCCTCCTGGGAACTCCCGGCCACTGACGCCATACGCTGATTTCCGCTTCCAGTATGTGTTCTGGGGTCCCTGTCTCTCTAGGGGCACAATCAGCGTCCTAACGGAGATTTACACAAAGCAGATGGGTGGGGCTGGACAGGGATTAACATGTTTTACCCTCATTCGCTCCCTGATGTTGGGGAAGAATGCGTATACACTACGGTGCTTTACACAGTTTTCATTCACTCTCTAGGTTCCGAGCTCTATCACGGTTTGTATTTCCTCCCCTGCAAGGTCTCTGACTTTGTCTGATTTGCCCATTTTCACCCAATATGTTGCCGCGCGATAGTTAATAATTATGTCTATCTGGTATATCCGTAGTACCACACATAGTGCGTCTACCGACTTGGTGCCCAATGCCCCAATAGCTGCATGAGCTCACTCCTCTGTCCACGCCTTACCACCATGGTGCAGAGTCGATGTGCCACACGCTGACAGCAAAACATACTGTTGACTGGAAGAGAGCGCAGTGGTATGTTCGTATTATAATTATGGGTACTCTTGTAGTTCACTTGTTGATCCTTGTAAGGTTATACAGTAATGTGCATGCTCTTTCTGTAGCTGTTTTGATGTCTTTGTTTATTATCCAGCAACCTGCCCAAGTATGTCCTAACCACGTCTTCTTTTATGCGTTTCCCATCTAGTTTAACTGTTGGATTAGTTTATAAGTTTCTTTTCAACATAATGTAGACGGTTTTATTTGACGCAGTGGTGAGTTGTAACACACCAATTGCTGTAGTGCTGACGATGTTTTCGCTTCAAGGTGCTCTCTCGAGCTGGCCGCTGAGGCAAGGAGGAGGCCGTCAGCACATTCGTCCCCTTTTATTTTTTTTATTTATTTACATGTCAAGTTCCGTAGGACCAAATTGAGGAGAAAATCTCCAAGGTCATGGAACGTGTCAGTACATGAACTTACAACATAAAAGTCATAACAGATAAAAATAAATGTTCATGAACCTGAAAGAAAATCCGTCCATAAGTTTAAGCAAACGCTATCAGCATTACAATGAGAATCAGCTTAATTTTTCAAGGAACTCCTCGACAGAGTAGAAGGAGTGACCCATTGGGAAACTCTTCAGTTTCGATTTGAAGGCGCGTGGATTACTGCTAAGATTTTTTAATGCGAGTGGGAGTTTATTCAAAATGGATGCAGCAGTATACTGCACACCTTTTTGCACAAGAGTTAAGGAAGTCCGATCCAAATGGAGGTTTGATTTCTGCCGAGTATTAACCGAGTGAAATCTGCTTATTGTTGGAAATAAACTAATATTGGTAACAATAAACAATAAGGAATATACATATTGAGAAGCCAATGTCAAAGTACCCAGACTCGTGAATAGAGGTCGACAAGAGGTTCGTGAACTCGCACCACTTATTGCCCGAACCGCCAGTTTCTGAGCCAAAAATATCCTTCTGGAATGGGAAGAGTTACCCCAAAACATAATACCATACGACATAAGTGAAAGAAAATATGCAAAGTAGACTAATTTACGTGTCGAAGTATCACTCACTTTCGATACCGTTCGAATAGTGAAAATGGCAGTATTAAGTCTTTGAACAAGATCCTGAACGTGGGCTTTCCACGACAGCTTACTATCTATCTGAACACCTAGGAATTTGAACTGTTCAGTTTCACTAATCATATGCCCGTTCTGTGAGATTAAAATGTTGGGTTTTGTTGAATTGCGTGTTAGAAACTGTAAAAACTGAGTCTTACTGTGATTTAATGTTAGTTTATTTTCTACAAGCCATGAACTGAGGTCATGTACTGCACTACTTGAAACCGAGTCAATGTTGCACACAACATCCTTTACTACCAAGCTAGTGTCATCAGCAAACAGAAATATTTTAGAGTTACCCATAATACTAGAGGGCATATCATTTATACACTCCTGGAAATTGAAATAAGAACACCGTGAATTCATTGTCCCAGGAAGGGGAAACTTTATTGACACATTCCTGGGGTCAGATACATCACATGATCACACTGACAGAACCACAGGCACATAGACACAGGCAACAGAGCATGCACAATGTCGGCACTAGTACGGTGTATATCCACCTTTCGCAGCAATGCAGGCTGCTATTCTCCCATGGAGACGATCGTAGAGATGCTGGATGTAGTCCTGTGGAACGGCTTGCCATGCCATTTCCACCTGGCGCCTCAGTTGGACCAGCGTTCGTGCTGGACGTGCAGACCGCGTGAGACGACGCTTCATCCAGTCCCAAACATGCTCAATGGGGGACAGATCCGGAGATCTTTCTGGCCAGGGTAGTTGACTTACACCTTCTAGAGCATGTTGGGTGGCACGGGATACATGCGGACGTGCATTGTCCTGTTGGAACAGCAAGTTCCCTTGCCGGTCTAGGAATGGTAGAACGATGGGTTCGATGACGGTTTGGATGTACCGTGCACTATTCAGTGTCCCCTCGACGATCACCAGTGGTGTACGGCCAGTGTAGGAGATCGCTCCCCACACCATGATGCCGGGTGTTGGCCCTGTGTGCCTCTGTCGTATGCAGTCCTGATTGTGGCGCTCACCTGCACGGCGCCAAACACGCATACGACCATCATTGGCACCAAGGCAGAAGCGACTCTCATCGCTGAAGACGACACGTCTCCATTCGTCCCTCCATTCACGTCTGTCGCGACACCACTGGAGGCGGGCTGCACGATGTTGGGGCGTGAGCGGAAGACGGCCTAACGGTGTGCGGGACCGTAGCCCAGCTTCATGGAGACGGTTGCGAATGGTCCTCGCCGATACCCCAGGAGCAACAGTGTCCCTAATTTGCTGGGAAGTGGCGGTGCGGTCCCCTACGGCACTGCGTAGGATCCTACGGTCTTGGCGTGCATCCGTGCGTCGCTGCGGTCCGGTCCCAGGTCGACGGGCACGTGCACCTTCCGCCGACCACTGGCGACAACATCGATGTACTGTGGAGACCTCACGCCCCACGTGTTGAGCAATTCGGCGGTACGTCCACCCGGCCTCCCGCATGCCCACTATACGCCCTCGCTCAAAGTCCGTCAACTGCACATACGGTTCACGTCCACGCTGTCGCGGCATGCTACCAGTGTTAAAGTCTGCGATGGAGCTCCGTATGCCACGGCAAACTGGCTGACACTGACGGCGGCGGTGCACAAATGCTGCGCAGCTAGCGCCATTCGACGGCCAACACCGCGGTTCCTGGTGTGTCCGCTGTGCCGTGCGTGTGATCATTGCTTGTACAGCCCTCTCGCAGTGTCCGGAGCAAGTATGGTGGGTCTGACACACCGGTGTCAATGTGTTCTTTTTTCCATTTCCAGGAGTGTATAAATAAGGAACAGGAGCGGCCCCAACACTGATCCCTGGGGCACCCCCCACTTGACAGTACCCCACTCAGATGCCACATCACAGCCGTTATCAACATTGTGAATAACGACCTTTTGCTGCCTGTTGCTAAAGTAAGAGGTGAACCAATTGTGAGCTACTCCCCTTATTCCGTAATGATCCAACTTCTGGAGCAATATTGTGAGATCAACACAGTTAAATGCCTTTGTTAAATAAAAAAAATACGCCAAGCGTTCGAAACTTTTTGTTTAGCCCATCCAGTACCTCACAGAGAAAAGAGAATATAGCATTTTCAGTTGTCAAACAACTCCTAAAGCCGAAGTGTACATTTGATAGCAAATCGTGTGATATAAAATGATCAATTAACCTTACATACACAACCTTTTCGATAACTTTTGCAAACACTGATGGCATAGAAATAGGTCTAAAATTATCTACATTATCCCTTTCTCCCTTTTTATAAAGCGGCTTTACTACTGAGTACTTTAATCGCTTAGGAAACTGACCATTCCTAAAGGAAAAATTACAAGTATGGCTACATACAGGGCTAACATGTGCAGCACAGTACTTTAATATTCTACTACACACTCCATCATAACCATGAGAGTCCTTAGTCTTCAGTGTGTTCAATGGTAATGTTCCAGGAAACGGTTCCGCAAAACGATTACGGAGTCGTGAAAGAATGTCAAGGATGCCATTTGGTCGGGTGATCCTTTTTGCACACTTTTCAAAACTTGTGGTTGTGTTTACTCCGCAAAAGTGAAATACCACGGAGGTTCTGTTATTATATGAGCAGTCACGTCGCGCTATTCCGCGCGTCGCGTGGGAACTGTGCAAGATTATATTACTGACGAGGATTAGGTGACTATATTGGCTGATCAGGTCCATTTCGTGGTACAATGCTTGTTCCCCAATGGTGATGCTGAGATCCAAGACGACAAAGCTCAGATTCAGACAGCTCACACGATCCAAGACTGGTTCTGTAAGCGCGAAAATTAATAGTAGAATCTCCCCTGGCCACCACAGTAACCAGATCTCAATATTATTGAGCCTTTGTGGTCTACTCTGGGGAGAAGGGTGCGTGATCGCTATCCACCTCCATCATCATTAGCTGAAATTGCTGCTATTTTCCATGACGAATGGTATAAGATCCTCTTGAAACTAATGCAGGGCGTGTATTTATCCACCCCAATGCGACTGGAAGCTTTTTGAATGTCAACAGTTTTCCTATACTGTGTTAGGCATGGTAATCTGTTGTGTTTTTGACGTTTCCCTCTTTTTGTCCACCCCCTGTATATCTGCCTCTTTCCTAACAAAGACACTTGACGGAGTGTGGCGGAGTTACATCTGGTACTAACGACATTTTCAATTTTCTGTTCCATTGATGATTTTTGCATGAGAGGAACGACTGTTAGTAGATGT
Source organism: Schistocerca nitens (assembly GCF_023898315.1). Taxonomy (NCBI): domain Eukaryota; kingdom Metazoa; phylum Arthropoda; class Insecta; order Orthoptera; family Acrididae; genus Schistocerca; species Schistocerca nitens. The sequence goes on from NC_064618.1 coordinate 405,820,718, forward strand.
CCATCATGCGACTGTATTTCCCTAATTTTATGAGCTTAATCATTTCGCGACTGTTGTGTGGAACGAATTAATATGTTCCCTAACTGATCTTGGAAAGCGCTCACTCGCAATTTTCAAAGTAACGTTCTCCGTGACACACAAAACTCTCTTGTAACACCTACCACTGGAGTCTCATGACAATCTCTGTAACACTACTAAACGCTCGAAGGAGTGATCTGTAAATCCTTTGGCTGATGAGTGACGTTTCCCTGTGATTCTTCCAAAGAATCATAAATGGCCTCTGCTTTTCTTACAACCAGAAGTATGTGGTTGTTCGAATTTAGATAGCTTCTGATGATTACTCCCATTTAATTTACGGTAACTAAATATCGCTTCAAAGTGAACACTAACCGCTCTTCCGAAGAAATACGATTAACAATATTGCGCGGGATCTTGAACTACTGCTGGTTCAGTAATATTTAAATATACTGGAAAGTTTTATGAGACATTCGTAACAGTCTGAAAAAGCATTCCGAATAATTTTTAAGCCGTTGATGGAACTGGTGAAAACGGTGGCAGTGTGGACGTTCTGCATTCAAAGGCCCCACTCCACACCTGGTCTTATTCCTCATTTTCGTACACAAATACGCACTGTCGCTGTAGACACACGATGCAGAGTACACTGTTCTCGCTTCAGAACGCCGAAAGAAATCCACTCAAGTGAAGAGAAGAATAGTACAGCTGCACGGTAAACGCTCGCTGAGAGTAGCGAAAAGGTCGCGCGAGCAGTATTGTGCCGGCAGCGAGGCTCAGAGTAAGCGCAAAAAAAACTCCACACAGCTTTTACTATGCGTGGTCCTGTTGGAGGCCAGTATGCTCTTTTCTTCCTCCCACCTCTGAAATGATTTACTCAGCCGCCAGAGAGAGCCTACAGTTTAATGTGGACTCCAAACGACTGATTTTTCACATTAACTAACATATCAAGAGATGAAAGAAGTAAAATTGTATGCACAAAGGACAAAAGTGGCTATCCTGCTGCGAGCAACCTCGGCGACAGCCATGTGCCACTGACTTCGCAGTTAAAACTCTCTAGTGTGTCAAGCCCTATGGGTAGTAATGGTCAAGGAGAGTTCATTCCAGCGGCGGACCTTCAGCCCCGTTTCAGTCACAATCTCCAAGTTCCTCCGGTCGATGAACACAGACTGTGGCCACATAAAATAGCGAACAGCATGTTAGTAGAAAGGAGATGAGGCTCTCAACACAGTTTTGATATCAAACTGATATGCAAATTAATTAAATTGATCAATTAAACACCCCCACCCCTACTCATGCCCAACCTCAGACGATGTCATGTGTTGCCCTCAGCCTGCACGTGGGTTCCTTGCCCCCTCCCACCTCCCCGCTCCAACCCAAACCCAATCTACCCGAGTGGCGAAAATTTCGAATTTTTGCGGTATCTTAAAAAATGGTAGGGATTTATTTCTCCCAAGGCTGTGCTAACGTCCCACACAACCACAACCACTCTCCCCTCCCCTCCTCCCCCCCCCCCCCCCCGGGAAGTGGTGGGAAATTATGGGTAATTAAAATTGCCGGTGCCCTTTCTGGGGCTCGAGGGCTGGTGCTTCTGGACAGAAAGCCTATGTGCACTCCCCAAGTCATGGAAATTGTCCAGATGCAGAAGAGAAAGGTTAGGTTAGGGTACTTTATTGATTTTGATTGGGAAACTGAAGTAAAGATCAGTCCTAATAACACGACTACAACGAAGCGCCAAAGAAGTTGGTATAGGCTTGCGTATTCAAATACAGAGATATGTAAACACGCAGAATTCGGCGCAACGGTCGACAACGTCTATATAAAACAACAAGTGTCTGGTGCAGTTGTTAGATCGGTTACTGCTGCTCTAATGGCAGCTTATCAAGATTTAAGTGACATTGAACGTGGTGTTGTAATCGGCGCGCGATGGGACACAGCATCTCTGAGGTAGCGATGAAGTGAGAATTTTCCCGTACAACCATTTCACGAATGTACTGTGAATATCAGGAATCTGGTAAAAAATCAAATCTCCGACATCGCTGCGGCCGGAAAAAGAACCTACAAGTTCGGGACCAACGACGACTCAAGAGAATCGTTCAACGTGACAGAAGTGGAACCTTCTCACAAATTGCTGCAGATTTCAGTGCTGGGCCATCAACAAGTGCCAGCGTGCAAACTATTCAATGAAACATCATCTATATGGGCTTTCGTAGCTGGAAGGCCATTCGTGTACCCGTGAGGACTGTACGACAGAAAGCTTTACGCCTCGCATGCGCCCACCAACACCGACATTGGACTGTTGATGACTGTAAAAATGTTGTCTGGTCAGACGAGTTTCGTTTCAAATTTTATCAAGCGGATGGGTGTGTACGGGTATGGAGACAACCTCATGAATCCATGGGCCCTGCATGTTAGCAGGGAAGTTTTCAAGCTGGTGGAGGCTCTGTGAATGTGGGACGTGTGCAGTAGGAGTGACATGGGACCTCTGATACGTCCAGCTACGACTCTGAGAGGTGACACGTACGTAAGCATCCTGTCTGATCACCGGCATCCATTCATGACTATTGTACATTCCGACGGACGTGGGCAATTCCAGCAGGAAAATACGACACCCCGCACGTCCAGAATTGCCACGGATGGCTCCAGGAACACCCTTCTGAGTGTAAACACTTCCACTGGCCATCAAACTCTCCAGACAAGAATATTATTGAGCATATCTGGGATGCCTTGCAACGTGCTATTCAGAAGAGATCTCCACCCCCTCGTACTCTTACGGATTTATGGACATCCTTGCGGCACTCACGGTTTCAGTTTCCTCCAGCACCACTTCAGACATTAGTTGAGTCCATGCCACGTCGTGCTGCGGAACTTCTGCTTGCTCGCGGTGGCCGTATGCAATATTAGGCAGGTGTGCCTGGCTCTTCAGTGTATATGCATAGCGCTCTGGAAGACCATTAAGGGGTTTCGAAAAAGTGTCCTTTAATTCTGTTCAACAGTGTCGTTTCGTTTGAAGTAACGAGTTTGATACCGGCATATCGACGGTCAATAAGGTCAGGTTAACATGAGTAGTACGGACATAAGCTCCAAAAACAATTTCGATATCAAATTGATATACAAATTAATTAAATTGATCAATTAATTAAGCTACCCCCTCAACCACGCCCCCCCCCCCCCCCAGATGATGTCATGTCTTTTCCTCAACCTGCGCATTGGTTAATCGCCCCCTACCCCACTCCCCCCTCACATACCCTATGGGCGGGAATTTCGAACTTTGGCGGGAATTTCGAACTTTGGCGGGAATTTCAAAAATAGCTGTGCTGATGGTCCACCCGACCCCCCACCTGGGAACTGGCCGGAACTCGAATGCTGGTCCTCCTGGATAAAAAGCCCAAGCGCACCCTCCAACACGTGGATGCAGGAGAGAAAGGGTAGGGTAGTGTACGTCACTTATCTTGATTAAGAAACTGAAGTAACGATCGGTCCTAATTGCGTAATTAACCATAAAGATTGGTTCTAACAACACAAATTATATGCACAGCACTACACAAGGAGTGCTTAAAATAGCAATACAGCTCAAATATTCAAGATTCTATGCAGCTGGTGTTACCCTGGTCCGAAAAAATTTCACAATATCATTCGAAACTAGTGACAGACTTACTGAAACTCTACCCTTCAACTACAAGCTGGCAGGATACAAGCTGGTGTGGAAGGTACTGTATTTATTTTTTTTGGTGGGAAATCTGCTCAACTGACGAGATTCTGGTGTTGGACAAAGAGGAGTTTAATAAGTGTATTACCTGTAAGCATACAGCTGAGAACTGTTTCTATCGCTGTTTGCCATTAGACTTCGCTATAGACGCCGCCCCCTGCGTTGCTTCACAGTCGCCTTGCAGCCCACTTAACCAAAGTCAATACATGGTACCACAACTGATGTACAATGCTTCACTGTTTTAATTACACATGGAAACTGTCGTGAAAAAAAAAAAAACAGCGCTCTTAATCAATGGGTCATAATGCAACGCATGTACTAGGGAATATCGTCATCCCAAAAGATTTCAAGGTGACTGAGGGGTAGCAGTTGAGCGTGCATTCTCCTCAATGTACATCCAAGAAATAGCGAAATTTGTGGCAGTCATATTTCCCCCCCCCCCTCCCCCAACCCTTCTTCACCCACCCTGCATCTACAGGGTACGCAGACTTTAAACGGTCGCCTGCTACGGCAAGCCGCGCATTACCGGCATACTGTCATCTCCCATCTCCCCGTCCCCGCGGTCACTGCCCGCACCCAGCCTGCCTTAAGGTGGCAGTCCAGGCATCAGCCCTTCGCCAACACAAAAGGATGTAAAGCCAACAATAGAGGAAATGGGAGTCGCCCAAGTGAACCTTGTTTGTTCATGTAAAATGTAGCCGTACTGCATCGCCCCCCCCCCCCCCCCACTTGGGGTGCAGATGTGTCGGCGACCTAACGCACGGAAGACCCGCCTCCATGCCAGCCATTCTGCGAGGAAGACACTTTTATTTAACAGCAACAGATCTCTTATAATCGAGCATCAATTGAAAGTAAAACACAATTACGACGATAATAAGTCTACTTTCTTTAAATTTTATGAGCAAAATCGGTATGATTATTACATTAGACTGCAGCATACAATCCGAATCTCATTATTTTGCAGCATCCAACGAAGTACAAAGTAATTACAGCACCACCGCCGATTACAGATGACCGGACTGTAGAGGCCTATCAATGTCCACCCTGCGTAAAATCAAGAAAAATTTTCCACACTTTACCGCGAAAACTACCAATCACAAGAGAATGAGCTCGTTATTTTGAAACCATCACTGGAGTAAATAAAAAGCGACAGTTTAAACTCTGCAGAAAAAACATCAATGTTAAGCAGTTTCTTTCAGCTTGATGGACAAATTACACGATCTGAGTGCGTCGTCACATTCAAATAAGTGTCTGTTAGTAAACTGTCATTCAAGTATGTATTACAAATATTTCAGACAAGTGAAATAACATTACAGAATACAGCCCTAAACACCGTTTGCTCACATGTCGAATCTTTTATGTACAACAACAACGAGCCATAATTCAAGAGGACTTGTTGTTTTGTACACTACGGCACGTCCCGTTTTACTAGTGCGATGCTATTATCACTCCGGCATTTATGAAATAAATCGTGAGAGCCTCTCTAGTAATAGAAGCTCCTATAAGATTTTACCGGGTCTCTCTCTTCCAATATATCGAAAAATAAATACCGTATGCATGATTGATAGCGTGCATATTACGTAAACACTTATCACTCCACTGGAGCTAGTGGCCAGTGGTCGAAGTCACTTGTACAGACCTGCGTGAGGTTTTGTAGACTGTACTGGAGGAAGACCATATCCGACAGTCTATCAATCACGAGAGAGGGTTCTTGTATTGTTCCTTCATAAGCACTTTAATACATTGTTTTTTCGGCTGTAACACATCCAACCACTGTACGACTATAGCTTTGTATACCGCCGTACACGTTGTTTTTCTACTATGACTTCTAAGTCTGTGATAGGTGCTAAACCGACATAACACATATCGATTCATAGGCTCTCACAGAAAACTGGACATGCCATGGTGTAAGGTATGCAGCTCCCTCAACACACAAGTTGGTAGAAATGAAACACAGAGGCAATGTTTCTCACTAACAAAAATACGTCACAACATATGGAAACTGGAAGAGTCTACTGCACTGTAGAGAATTTCCAACAGCTATCCGAAGGTGATGAACTATATGGTTAATCTCATCTTAAACAGTGAAGGGGTAGCGGATGTCTCTGTGTTCCATTTCAAAGAGCATTCTTTCCTCATTTTTCAGTCATGTATATGACTACTGTTCCATTGTTGACAATCGCCGGAAAGTGCTATTCACAACATGCATGAGGTAGTAGAGATAAAAAGAGGTACTGTTATCTTATAAGTGAAAAAAAACCACATGTGGGAGGCACTCCACCATATGGAAACAGGACGTGTCTGCAGCTTTGAGGAACGCTTCCAAACAACTGCCAGAAGTTGATGACGTGTACATTTAATCCCATGCTTCACAGCAGCAACTAGCAGATATCCAGTGTTCCGCCAAGGCTCTCTCCATCTCAACCAATTGGTGTCAGTCAATCACTATATGGTAATCAACAGTGTACCAGTGAACGAATGGGATGGGAAAGATACCGCTAATATGGGACATTGCACTGTAATACATGCTGCAGTTGATAGCGTGATCAATTTTAGCAATTTTACAGGTTGTTCCGTAATTTCATTGCCGGCCAATGACACAGCGGTTGCTTCCCAATTTCATAATCATCGCTAAATCACCCCTCCTCTACTCTCCAAGTATCATGTACAACATTGTGAAAGCAGATAGATGACTGTGCAATACGTCCACTTGGCCATATATACCAAAGTATACCAGAAAGCGTCGTCTGCCAATGTTAGGTTATCTACATATTTCCAGCGTGTCGATCATATTGCAGAATTTATAATTACGACACGCCATCTTCCTCTGTGTGGATAGGCGTCACAGAGAATTCTTGCATTCGTAGGATAAAGTCAGAGACTGACGAATCCCTCCCAAATTGTCCTTGAGCAATCCCCCCTGCAATACGGTAGGCTGTTTAATCTGTTATTGACCAAAACTGTGAGGATCCTACCTCCACTATGTTCTACATCTCATGGATGAAGAGGGCGAGCTGTGTCCGCAACTGCTGTTCAGTGAAGACTGTTCCGCGCCACTCTTACCCACGGTACCCATCCAAATGCACAAGATCTCTCCAGATGCGGCTATGTAGCACCTCTTATTGATGCATAGTAGCTGTGAGAGTGTTGCAGTGATATAACAGTCGGATAAGAAAAAACGTGTGGTTTATACATGATGGAGCTTAAGACAGATGGAGTTTGAAACATTTCATGTAAATTAACTGTGCTACCAAGTATGAAGTATTACTTTACTGTCTGGAGTCTGTATGAGGAAGGTACCAGCATGAGAGAAATGATCGTAGAACATAAACAGACACTCCTAAGGCTACACTGTACTGTATCCAAAAACGCTACATTGTTAAAGCCATATGCTTTCTGAAGGCACGTGAAATGCAATGCCCTCAGTACTCTAATGCACGATATATCTGTGCAACATTCGAGATATAACCACCCTGCTGGTTTCCTATCCCAATCACTACGATGACAAACTTCTTCCTTCTACAATATTCTGGTGTCCTAGGAAGCCATCGTCAGAGTACATCCGCGCCGCTCGAGCTTCTAATAAACCTGCTAGAACGAAGTCAGGGGACTGCTGTTCTGTCTCTCATATATCCTTGCATTTGAGTACTAAGAGCATTGCATTTCACGTGCCTTCATAAAGCATATGGCTTTAACAATGTAGCATTTTTGGATACACAGTGTAGCCATAGGAGTGTCTGTTTATGTTCTACGATCATTTCTCTCATGCTGGTACCTTCCTCATACCGACTCCAGACAGTAAAGTAATACTTCATACTTGGTAGCACAGTTAATTTACATGAAATGTTTCAAACTCCACCCGTCTGGAGCCTCATCACCTATGAACCACACGTTCCTTTTTAATCGTCTGTTACATTATTCCAAAACACTCATGTCTACTATACAGCGATAAGAGGTACTACACTCCTTGATATCCACCCATGTGGTGAGATCTTGTGCATTTAGATGGGTGCCGTGGTGCGGAAGAGTCTTCATTGAACAGCAGTTATCTACAGAACTTGCCCTGTTCCTTCATGAGACATGAAACATATTGGGTGTAGAACCCTCATACTTCTGGTGGGTTGCAGATTTTAAAAAAATGTTCAAATGTGTGTGAAATCTTATGGGACGTAACTGCTAAGGTCATCAGTCCCTAAGCTTACACACTACTTAACCTAAATTATCCTACGGACAAACACACACACCCATGCCCGAGGGAGGACTCGAACCTCCGCCGGGACCAACCGCACAGTCCATGACGGCAGCGCCTTAGACTGCGCGGCTGCAGATTAAATTGGCGACTGTGTTGTAGGGAGGATAGATCAAGGAAAATGTGGGAGGGATCTTTCAATCAACAACTTAATCCTAAGAATCCGAGAATACTCCGTCACGTCCATCCACACAGGAAAAATGGCCAGTTGTAATCGTAAATTCTGCGCTATGATCAATGTGCTGAATATATGCGGATAACCTAATTGCATCTCCATAGGACGCTGTTTGGTACACTTTGGTGTATATGGCGGAATGGATGTACTGTGCAGTCATCTGTCTGTATTCACAATCTAGTATGTGGTGCTTGGGAAATTGTGGAGGGATGATTTAACGATGAGACAGAAATTGGGAAGCATTCTGCTATGTCACTGACTGGCGTTGAAATTAAGGAACAACTGGTAAAACTGCTAAAACTGATCGCACTATCAACTGCTGTGTGTATTACAGTTCACGTCCCAAAGCAAAGGTGTCTTTCACGTCCCATCCGTCCACATAATGATTGATTAACACCACTTGGTTGAGATGGAGAGAGCCTTGGCGGAAGACTAGATATCTGCTACTTATCACTGTGGAGCATGGGACTAAATGTAGAGGACATCACCTTCAGACAGCTTTTGGAAGCGTTCCTCAATGTTGCAGACTCGTCCTATTCCCATACGCTACGATGCCCTCCAGAGTATCTTTTATTTTTTTCATCAATAAGATAACAGTACCTCTTTTTATTTCTACTACCTCACGCATGTTGTGAACAGCAACCTCCAGCGAAGGCCAACACCAGAATAGTAACCACATACATGACTACAAAATGAGGAAACAATGGTCTCCGAAATGGAACACAGAGACATCTGCTACCAAGTATCTGTGGAAGATGAAGATTATCTGTTGTTGGAAATGCTCTACAATGCTGTAGGCTCTTCCAATTTTCACATGTTGCGATGTATTCCACATTTTATTTCTACCAACCTATGCGTTGTGTGAGCTGCATAGTTTGCACCAAGCTTTCTGTGAAAGCCAATGAATCGAAACGTGTTAGTGTCCCTTTAGCACCTATCACAGACCTCAAACTCATGGTATAAAATGGAAGTGTATGGTGGTGTACAAAGCTGTAGTCTTAAGCTGGTTGGATGTGTTGCAGCCGAAAAAAACAATGTATTAAACTGCTTACGAAGGAACAATACTGGAACCCTCTCTTGTGACTGATAGTCTGTTGGGTATGGCCTTGCTCCAGTACAGTCGATCAAGCTTTACGTAGGTCTGTGCAAGCGACTTTGACCACTGGCCACCAGCTCCACTGGAGCAATACGTGTATGTATAATATGCTCGGGTCAGTACGCAGACGGTATTTGTTTTTCGATGTATCGGAAGAGAGACACATGATAAAATCGTATAGAAGGTGCTATTACAAGTAGTGGTATAACTGGTTAAAAGTTTGTATGCATATAGTTCTCTCAAAACTACACCGATTTTGCTCATAAAACTAATAGAAATTGGCTGCATCTGTTCTTGTGGAATTATGATTGCTTTTATTATTACCGTCTCGATTGCTTGTTTAAAAATAGGTGTTACCGCAAGTCCTATGTTACTTCTTACTTCATCATCTCTAATTATAAAGTAGACACCACTTGAATTCTAGCTCGTTGTGGAACGTCGAAATAGTACTGTTCTTCCCGTCATGTGACTTAATTGCGTGAAACAGGCTGTGATCATCAAACTGCTTACAAAACTAGAATATATGAATCTGCTTCTATAGCGAATGGTTTTCTGCTGTGCGCTAAAAACTTTACAGACAGTTCGGTAGAGGGGAGTCAAGAAGCAAAAATGTCAAATATAAGCACGCAGACGGCATTTAGCTTCGACGTATCGGAAGAGAGAGATGCAGTAAAATCTCGTAACGGGTTCTATTACAATGCAGGCTCCCACGATTTGTTTCCTAAATGCCAGTGTGATACAGCATCACGTTGCCAATACGGGATCTGCCATAGAGTACAAAACAGCAACGTCCTCTTGAATTACAGCTTGTAGCTGTCGAACGTAAACTGATTGTGTTTTTTCCGATATGTGAGCAAATGGCGTGAAATGCTGTGCTCTGTAATGCTATTTCATGAGCGTGAAATGTTTGTAATACACACTTGCATGCCAATTTATTTACAGACACTGATTTGAGGGAGAGTGACACTCAGGTCGTGTAATTTGTCCATCAAGCTGAAAGAAATTGCTTAACATACATGTTTTTTCTTCGGAGTTTGAATTGTCACTTTTCCTTTACTCCAGTGACGAAATTCGTAATGACAAGGGCATTTGGCGGAGATCGGTAGTTTTCTCAGCAAGTTATTTTTCCCAATTTTATACAGGGTGGACACGTATATGCTTCTACAGTCTGGTTACTTGTGATAGGCGGCGGTGCTGTAGTTTTTGCACTTCGTTGGACGTCGCGAAATAATGAGATGGGCGTTGTATCCCACAGTTGAATGTAAAAACTATACCAATTTTGGTCTTCAAACTATAACAAAATGGACTGCACCTTTTTTCATGGAAAGAGGACATTATTATCGTCACGATTGTGTTTTCCTTTTTAGTAAATGTTCGACTATAAAAGATGCGACATGGAATAAAAGTGCCTTCTCCGCGGAACGGCTGGTGTGGTGGGGGCGGGTTTTCTGTGTGTGTGTGTGTGTGTGTGTGTGTGTGTGTGTGTGTGTGTGCGCGCGCGTGTGTGTGTGTTTTAGCCAATGCACGTGCGCCCTAACCATGGGGCGGCATGGAGGCGGTACCGTGTGGCTACATTTTAGATGAACAATCAGGGTTCACTTGGGGTGGCCCTCATTCATCTTGTATTGTTGAGTTGGCTTTATATCCTTTTGCGTAGGTGAAGGGCCGATGCCAGGCGTGTCGCCTCAGGGCAGGCCAGGTGCCGCTAGAGTTGTCTTGTGACAGCCAGAGCGAGAGCACCAGCAGCAGCGAGTACTGTTTGTATAAAGCGTTTATTTTGCATTTTGTTTACGACCTTCCACTAAGGAAGGGATTCTATTTGTGTTTATCTGCTCTGCATAGAAACTAACAGTTCTTGATCGTTAGGAGAGAAATTTATTTTGTACTTATTTGCTGCGCTTAGCTTTTAAATAGTTTTTCTGGGAAAACCTAGCGTAGTTTTCGCGTCTCGTATTTCAGTGAGTGTTTCTTGATTATCAGAGTAGCTCATCAGAAGATTATCTTGGGAATTTGTCACCGTATAGAGTAGGGTAAACATAGTCATGTGTAGGGACTGTGGTTGTTGTGAGCGGACGCAAGGAGAATTGGCCACTCTTAGGGGGCAGGTGGAGGCTTTGTCTGTTAGGCTCATCGAGCTCGAGGCGCAGGCGTCGGCTCGTAGTGGCGTTGGGGCAACTGTGGTGAGACCTATGCCTACTTCGGTGGCCTTGGAATCACATGGAACCCCTGATGTCGCTGCGTCTTCTGGCAGTGAGCATCTTACCGGTCAGCCATCACTCCAGGGTGAATGGCGGACAGTGGTGGACTCGCGCGTGCCTGGCCGAAAGGCGAAGGTGGGATCTGGCCGCGTGGCAGCTGCCTTACCCCTTTCCAACAGGTACGGGGTGCTTCCTAGTGGTGATGACATCGTTTCCGAGCCACCACAGGATGCCTCGCCTGTTGGGCCAGTGGCCGATTCTCCGGCAAGGTCCCGACAGTCACAGAGGGCGGGCCTATTAGTTATAGGGAGCTCAACGTTAGGCGGGTTATGGAGACCCTCAGGAAAATAGCGGGTAGGTCGGGGAAGAATGCCAGTGTGCACTCGGTGTGCTTGCCGGGGGGTCTCGTCCGTAATGTGGAGGAGGCCCTTCCGGCAGCTATTGAACGCACTGGGTGTGACCGGCTGCAGATAGTAGCACATGTCGGAACGAATCACGCCTGCCGCTTGGGTTCTGAGGCCATCCTTGGTTCCTTCCGGCGGCTGGCTGATTTGGTGAAGACAACCAGCATCGCACGCGGAGTGCAAGCTGAGCTTAATATCTGCAGCATAGTGCCCAGAGTCGATCGCGGTCCTCTGGTTTGGAGCCGTGTGGAGGGTCTAAACCAGAGGCTCAGACGACTCTGCGACTATAATGGTTGCAAATTCGTCGACCTCCGTTATTGGGTGGAGAACTGTAGGGCCCCCCTAGACAGGTCAGGCGTGCACTACACACCGGAAGCAGCTACTAGGGTAGCAGAGTACGTGTGGCGTGCACACGGGGGTTTTTTAGGTTAGAGGGACACCCCCCCCCCCCCCTTGGGCGAAACGATAACATACCTGACGGCTTACCAGAGAGAACATCAGCATCGTTGATAAAGAACGTCCGTCCTCAGAGACCAAAAACAGGAAAAGTTAACGTAATATTGGTAAACTGCAGGAGTATCCAGGGCAAGGTTCCTGAATTAGTATCGCTTATTGAAGGAAATAGTGCGCATATAGTATTAGGAACGGAAAGTTGGTTAAAACCGGAAGTGAACAGTAACGAAATCCTAGACACAGAATGGAATATATACCGCAAGGATAGGATAAACGCCAATGGTGGAGGAGTATTTATAGCAGTAAAGAATTCAATAATATCCAGTGAAGTTATTAGCGAATGCGAATGTGAAATAATCTGGGTTAAGTTAAGTATCAAAGGTGGATCAGATATGATAGTCGGATGCTTCTATAGACCACCTGCATCAGCAACCGTAGTAGTTGAGCGCCTCAGAGAGAACCTGCAGAACGTCGTGAAGAAGTTTCGTGATCATACTATTGTAATAGGGGGAGACTTCAATCTACCAGGTATAGAATGGGATAGTCACACAATCAGAACTGGAGCCAGGGACAGAGACTCTTGTGACATTATCCTGACTGCCTTGTCCGAGAATTACTTCGAGCAGATAGTTAGAGAACCAACTCGTGAAGCTAACGTTTTAGACCTCATAGCAACAAATAGACCGGAACTTTTCGACTCCGTGAATGTAGAAGAGGGTATCAGTGATCATAAGTCAGTGGTTGCATCAATGACTACAAGTGTAATAAGAAATGCCAAGAAAGGAAGGAAAATATATTTGCTTAACAAGAGTGATAGGGCATAAATCGCAGAATATCTGAGTGACCACCATCAAACGTTCATTTCTGAGGAAGAGGATGTGGAACAAAAATGGAAAAAATTCAGAAACATCGTCCAGTACGCCTTAGATAAGTTCGTACCGACTAAGGTCCAAAGCGAGGGGAAAGATCCACCGTGGTATAACAATCATGTACGAAAGGTACTACGGAAACAAAGAAAGCTTCATCATAGGTTTAAGAGTAGTCGAATCATAGCTGATAAGGAAAAGCTGAACGAAGCGAAAAAGAGCGTAAAGAGAGCAATGAGAGAAGCATTCAACGAATTCGAACATAAAACATTGGCAAACAATCTAAACAAGAACCCTAAAAAGTTTTGGTCATATGTAAAATCGGTAAGCGGATCTAAATCCCCTATTCAGTCACTCGTTGACCACGATGGCACCGAAACAGAGGACGACCGAAGAAAGGCAGAAATACTGAATTCAGTGTTCCGAAACTGTTTCACTGCGGAAAATCGTAACACGGTCCCTGACTTCAGCCGTCGCACGGACGCCAAAATGGAAAATATTGAAATAAACGATATCGGAATTGAAAAACAACTGCTATCACTTAGTAGCGGAAAAGCATCCGGACCAGACGAGATACCCGTAAGATTCTACAGTGATTATGCTAAAGAACTTGCCCCCTTTCTATCAGCAATTTATCGTAGATCTCTGGAAGAACGTAAAGTACCTAGCGACTGGAAGAAAGCGTAGGTCGTTCCCATTTTCAAGAAGGGTCATAAATCAGATGCGAATAATTATAGGCCGATTTCGCTTACGTCAATCTGTTGTAGAATAATGGAACATGTTTTATGTTCTCGTATTATGACGTTCTTAGATAATACAAATCTCCTTCATCATAACCAACATGGATTTCGCAAACAGAGATCATGTGAAACTCAGCTCGCCCTATTTGTCCAAGAAATTCACAGTGCCGTAGACACTGGCGAGCAGATTGATGCCGTATTCCTGGACTTCAGGAAGGCATTTGATACGGTTCCGCACTTACGTTTAGTGAAAAAAATACGAGCTTACGGAATATCGGACCAGGTTTGTGATTGGATTCAGGATTTCCTAGAAGAAAGAACACAACATGTCATTCTTAACGGTTCAAAATCTGCAGATGTAGAGGTAATTTCGGGAGTACCGCAAGGAAGCGTGATAGGACCTTTATTGTTTACAATATACATAAATGACTTAGTTGACAACATCGGTAGCTCCGTGAGGCTATTTGCAGATGACACGGTTGTCTACAAGAAAGTAGCAACATCAGAAGACTCGTACGTACTCCAGGAAGACCTGCAGAGGATTAATGAATGGTGCGACAGCTGGCAGCTTTCCCTAAACGTAGATAAATGTAATATAATGCGCATACATAGGGGCAGAAATCCATTCCAGTACGATTATGCCATAGGTGGTAAATCATTGGAAGCGGTAACGACCGTAAAATACTAAGGAGTTACTATCCGGAGCGATCTGAAGTGGAATGATCACATAAAACAAATAGTGGGAAAAGCAGGCGCCAGGTTGAGATTCATAGGAAGAATTCTAAGAAAATGTGACTCATCGACGAAAGAAGTAGCTTACAAAACGCTTGTTCGTCCGATTCTTGAGTATTGGTCATCAGTATGGGACCCTTACCAGGTTGGATTAATAGAAGAGATAGACATGATCCAGCGAAAAGCAGCGCGATTCGTCATGGGGACATTTAGTCAGCGCGAGAGCGTTACGGAGATGCTGAACAAGCTCCAGTGGCGGACACTTCAAGAAAGGCGTTACGCAATACGGAGAGGTTTATTATCGAAATTACGAGAGAGCACATTCCGGGAAGAGATGGGCAACATATTACTACCGCCCACATATATCTCGCGTAATGATCACAACGAAAAGATCGAGAAATTAGAGCAAATACGGAGACTTACAAGCAGTCGTTCTTCCCACGCACAATTCGTGAATGGAACAGGGAAGGGGGGATCAGATAGTGGTACAATAAGTACCCTCCGCCACACACCGTAAGGTGGCTCGCGGAGTATAGATGTAGATGTAGTGACGGTGATGGTATGGCGATATTCTACAGATAAATTCGCGGCGCACGGTTGCAGCTGACCGTCCGAAAAAGCCTGTGTCCGTCGTAGGTGGAGGAAGGGAGAGGGAGGGAAGTAGGAAGGTAAGGCTGCCTTAATTTCGCTACTTTCCAGCTGTACACTGAGGAGAACGCATATAAAACTGCCAACCCTCTGACTTCTAATCTTTTGGGACGATTATTTTCCCTAGTACATGTGCTGCATTATGACATGCTGATTACTCGTGCAAATTTTTTTAACGACGATTTCGATGTGTAATTACACTACTGGCCATTAAAATCGCTACACCAAGAAGAAATGCAGATGATAAACTGATATTCATTAAACAAATATATTATACTAGAACTGACATGTGATTACATTTTCACGCAATTTCGGTGCATAGATCCTGAGAAATCAGTACCCAGAACAGCCACCTCTGGCCGTAATAACGGCCTTGATACGCCTGGGCATTGAGTCAAACAGAGCTTGGATGGCGTGCACGGGTACAGCTGCACATGCAGCTTCAACACGATACCACAGTTCATCAAGAGTAGTGACTGGCGTATTGTGACGAGCCAGTTGCTGGCCACCATTGATCAGACGTTTTCAGTTGGTGAGAGATCTGGAGACTGTGCTGGCCAGGGCAGCAGTCGAACATTTTCTGTATCCCGAAAGGCCCGTACAGGACCTGTAACATGCGGTCGTGCATTATCCTGCAGAAATGTAGGGTTTGGCAGGGATCGAATGAAGGGTAGAGCCACGGGTCTTAACACATCTGAAATGTAACGTCCACTGTTCAAAGTGCCTTCAATGCGAACAAAAGGTGACCGAGACGTGTAACCAATGGAACCCTATACCATCACCCCGGGTGATACGCCAGTATGGCGATGACGAATACATGCTTCCAATGTGCGTTCACCGCGATGTCGCCAAACACGAATGCGACCATCATGATGCTGTAAATGGAACCTGGATCCATCCAAAAAAAAATGATGTTTTGCCATTCGTGCGGCGAGGTTCGTCTCCTGCACCTGGACAGTTTACATGTGTTGGAGGCTGCACTTGGGCTTTTCATCCAGAAGGAGCGGAAAGGGCACCGCCATTTTTAACTTCCCGCCAGTTCCCAGGTGGGGGGGGGGGGGGTGTTGGGTCCGCCTTCAGCACAGCTGTTTTTGAAATTCCCGCCAAAATTCGAAATTTTCGCCAATAAGGTAGGTGAGAGGGGGGGGGAGTCAGGGCTCAGTGGGCAGGGAAGCCATCTGCGGGTTGAGGAAAAGACATGACATCATCTGGGGGTGGAGATGTGCGTGGGTGAGGGGGTAACTCAATTAATTGATCAATTTAATTAATGTGTATATCAACTGGATATCGAAATTGTTTTTGGAGCCCTACGTCCCTACTACTCATGTTAACCTGACCTTATTGATCATCGATATGCCGGTATCAAACTCTTTTCTTCAAACGAAACTACGCTGTGCAACAGAATTGAGGGACACTTTTCGAAACCCCTTAATTGTCTTCCAGCGCGACACGTAAGTTTCACATTTGACTCAAAGGTCGCTGCGACATTCCTCCGTAATGGTGCTAAAGCATGGCGCCCTGCGGAGTCACACTGGGGCTCAACGGCGTTCCAGATAGAATGCCATCGACACATACGAAAAAAAGGCCAGAGCTCACGTGTACCAAATATCACCTTAATTCTGCCTGATACTATCGTGAACGTGTCACACGATGGGAGGGTCATCATAGCCTCTCTTACCCACACTTCGTCCTTTCTTTTCACGACTATGCGATCGACGTGAGAACCGCGACGGACAGCTTTGAAATCACGCGATTTTCTTATGTGCGTCCGAGGAAAACACTGCAGTGACACCGCCGCTCAGAGCAGACACGAAAAGATCTCAAGGAATGGCATAAAGGGTGTGAATGAAACCAGAGCATTCATTGGGATGTTGATTCCCACACAATTCGCGGTCAGAAAAGACAGTCCGTAGTGCGACGAGCAACTGGACGACCTTATTGACAACTTTTGACAGTGTTGACACCTCCTGGGAGGTTCAAACCTTTCAAACGAAACGATAATCACAGGGCTGCAAACCCATTTACCTCACTCATTTGGAGTGCAGTGCGACCGCAGTTTTTGCTCTGGTGTACAGGGTCAAACCACTAGGGGCCGATCAAAACCATTCGACTTAATTTGAACGTGATATGAAGAAGCAAAGGGAGCTTATGCTATTTCAGTGCTCCTATTTCACTCTCTCCTGTGGCGTGTACGCGGCTGGGTGCAACATTGACACAGGCGTGAATCAAACGGCAAAGTGACCCTCTAAGAGCTCGTCCCGGCGGAGGTTCGAGTCCTCCTCCCTCGGGCATGGGCCTGTGTGTTTGTCCTTAGGATAATTTAGGTTAAGTAGTGTGTAAGCTTAGGGACTGATGACCTTAGCAGTTAAGTCCCATAAGATTTCACACACATTTGAACATTGTTGTCCCTCCCCCAATTTGCGAAAATGCTCGGTGACACACACCCACATTTACAGAGAATTTTAAAAATGTGTCTCTTCGAGAAGCCTGCGATGTAGCTCTACACGCCTGTAGGTAGACAATCACTTGACACATATCCGATGCCAACTGCCTGCCTACTTGGGCCTAGGACGCACTGCGAACTGTCGTTTCTGTCCACAACATGTGTGGGAATCAACGTCCCAAGAAAAGGGGTGGTTTCATTGACGCCCTTTATGCCACTCCCTGAGGCCTTTTCGTCTCGATTGTGAGCGTCGATGTGTCTGATACGTTTTCCTCCCCCACTCATAAGAAAACCGCGTGATTTCAACGCCAGGCGTCGCGGTTCGTATGTCGATCGCAGAGGCGTGAAAAGAAAGGGTGAAAAATGGGGAAGAGGGGCAGTTACGACTTTCCCATCATGTGAGGCGTCCACGGTGGTATTGGGCTGAATTGTGGTGAAATTTTGTGTCATTGTCACATCATTATCCCACATTAGACATCACATCAACTTGTGAGCTCTTGCCTTTCTTTCGCATGTGCCGGCACCTCATTGCTTGAAGCATCGTCGAACCCGAGGGTGACGTGGCAGGGTGCCATACGTGTGCACCATTACAGTGCAATGTCGTAAGCTAGTTTGAACAAAATTTCAACCTGGAGAAAAAAGGGTATTAGATTAATGTGGTCAATTCAACGTAAGTAAAGGGCCCGCCTGGAGGAAGGTAAACGTTGCAAATGGTAATCGCTGAGGTCGTCTGCACCTGCACGACTGTTGCCTCCAACGAGGTACGAAGGGGAATCCATTCAACAACTACATCTGTATGATCCGAAGTACTGGCCCATCCAGATGGCCTCTAGGATCCGGCGCAATTCCGACAGAGTGCACGATAATCACGGAGTGTTGGAGATTGGTCACCTGTGTAGTGCATTTCTTGGAGTGCAATAGAAACTGCAGAAGAGGAAATAAGGTGTTGTAGTTCCACTGAATGATTTGTGACTGGTTGCCCAGTTAAGTGTGAAGGGGCCAGGAGGGCCAGTGAGGCCACAGGATCACTGCCTGTCATCAGTAACCACATCCACAAACATCAGCTCAGAATCTGACAATGTGGGGTATCTTGTAGCCTTTGATGGGCTAGGTCCATTCAAAGCGGTTATGCACATGGAGCATGGGGACAGATGAAGAGTGCACAGCCCTAGGTTCCACAGCCTCCAGTATGGGGTTACCAGGGAGAGGGATGCTGAGGTGTAGCCCTGTCACAAGCAGATGGAAAAGAAGGAGAACGCTTCTCTGCCTTGCTGCAGGAAGTGGCTGTTGGAGAAGGTACTGCGGGAACCATGGGAGAGGAGCGTAGTGGGAAATGAGCTTTGGGGAAGGTTGAGGGAATGGGGGCTATGGTCATGATCTTAGCGTAATTGATTCGGTACAGTCAAAAGGATGTAGGCATTTATATTTCTTACGTGCCTAAGTATATGACAGACAGTCAATAGAATCATATTCCTGAAACTTCTGTTCTTTCTTGAAAACTCGGAAAACTGGGGAATGTCGAGGGTGATTTTACATGCAACTGACACACAAAGGTGGATGTTCACAAGGACTACCTTCGTGGAGTGATCGTCCACAGTAGCTGCATTTTGAGTCCGCCATGGAGTCAAGTCACATATTCCTGAAGCATCTCGTAGGAAGGTGGGACATACAGTTTCCCATCGCACCGATACACGATGACCCTAACCTCCTCTGGGAGGATATTCCCTTCAAAAGCTACGATAAAGCCGCCTGTATTCGTACGATTATCCTTGGGCCCCTTTTGTTGACATCTGATAAAATGTATGCCACGCCATTGGAGATTAGTCCAGAGTTCCTCATCTGTTTGGAGGGTAAGATATCTGTGAAAGATGATTCCTTGGACAATGGTCAAAGTTTTGTATGGGGAAATGCTCACAGGTATGCCACGTGGACGATCACATCTACATGCAAGCAGAACTGTAGATTGGGCACCAGAAGAAGTTTTCATTGACAACGATCCATTTCACATTTTCTGGTGAGACTCGTTGTTTGTTGTTGTGGTCTTCAGTTCTGAGACTAGTTTGATGCAGTTCTCCATGCTACTCTATCCTGTGCAAGCTTCTTCATCTCCCAGTACCCACTGCAGCTTACATCCTTCTGAATCTGCTTAGTGTATTCATCTCTTGGTCTCCCTCTACGATTTTTACCCTCCACGCTGCCCTCAAACACTAAATTGGTGATCCCTTGATGCCTTAGAACATGTCCTACCAACCGATCCCTTCTTCTAGTCAAGTTGTGCCACAAACTCCTCTTCTCCCCAATCCTATTCAGTACCTCCTCATTAGTTATGTGTTCTACCCATCTAATCTTCAGCATTCTTCTGTAGCACCACATTTCGAAAGCTTCTATTCTCTTCTTTTGCAAACTAGTTATCGTCCATGTTTCATTTCCATACATGGCCACAACCCATACAAATACTTTCAGAAACGACTTCCTGACACTTAAATCTATACTCGATGTTAACAAATTTCTCTTCTTTAGAAACGCTTTCCTTGCTATTGCCAGTCTACATTTTATATTCTCTCTACTTCGACCATCATCAGTTATTTTGCTCCCCAAATAGGAAAACTCCTTTACTACGTTAAGTGACTAATTTCTTAATCTAATTCCCTCAGCATCACCTGATTTAATTCGACATTCCATTATCCTCAACGGCCCCAAATTTGTTTTCAGTGTTTAAAAAAAAGGTTTTGTTGCAGTAAAAGTATCCGCATCAGTCCAAGTACAGACGAAGTATTGAATTGCTCCTCTTCCCACGGTCTAGCTACGGAAAGAAACGTTATGGGGTCGCGTCTTTCTGCACTATAATAATCTTTCCCATTTGAAGAGACTGTTGGGTCATTGCGGCCACCAGCAGATGAAAGTTTAATTCGCTTCATGTGCGAATCTTCCGCCATGGTACCACCCACTGCAAACAGCAGCCCTTGCCAGAGGCATCACCGAGCCACAGCAACAATTACCGGCGAGGAGACTGTTGCCCCATGCCTCAGATATGACAGGCGAATTCTCTTTAGGTTGTATAGGGAGTTTCCATTTCAAGCACCAATAGTGCGATTGAAGCACTGTCAGGGCACAAGAGGTGGAATACACACCGCACTGGGTGACGTTCCCTACGTGATCCGTACTTCTGTAAAATTTGGAAAAGGAGTCAAACCCAACAAGGGGGCCATACAGTTAAGAATGAAATGCTGTTGATTGCTCGAAGGGAAGAAAACGAGAATCCAAAATCACAACCACATTCCAAACACATTCAGTACCAAGAATACCATCCAACGGAAAGGCAGAGAGGAAAAAAGACAGTAGAAGGATAAACTTGCAGCACGGACATGGAAGTAGTGCTGCAAGGGCTGGGGCCCCGTGGTGGCCAAGCATGTACTCACAAAAAGAGACGTGAGCCATCTGAGCGGATCTTAGGTAAGAGTTATGGATGCCTGTATACAGTGCAGTGTTGTAGAAAGAAGGGAGAGGGGGATAAATCCGGCGCTGGCACATAGCCGAATCCTTTTGAATAGCAGCGCGGAAGCGACGAGCTTCAGAGCTTATATCTCATGGATAGATCACCATCAACAGTATGACGTGGTCTCAATTCTTAACACACTGTGGCGTTGGTGCAGAAACTAATGATTAAGAACTTTGTACCACCATCTCTCTCCCTCTTGCACCGAGTGAGGTGGCGCAATGTTTAGCACACTGAACTCGCATTTGGGAGGATGACAATTCACATCCCTGTCTAGCCATCTAAATTAAGGTTAAGGTTGATTTAACTAAATTGCAGCAGGTAGATGGCAGGATAGTGCCTTTCAAAATGGCATGGCTGATTTCCTTCACCATCATTACACAATTGGAGCTTGTGCTCCGTGTGTTAAGACTGCACTGTCGACGGGCATTAAAGTCTAGTCTTCCTTCCTTCTTGCCCTTGCCGGCCGTGGTGGTCTAGCGGTTCTAGGCGCTCAGTCCGGAACCGCGCGACTGTTACGCTCGCAGGTTCGAATCCTGCCTCGGGCATGGATGTGTGTGATGTCCTTAGGTTAGTTAGGTTTAAGTAGTTCTAAGTTCTAGGGGACTGATGACCACAGATGTTAAGTCCCATAGTGCTCAGAGCCATTTGAACCTTCTTGCCCTTACCAGCCAAATACTGGCAGCGAAAATTTCATCCACCATCAAGATTAAACGGACTTACCGCCGAATCAAACGCCATGGCACAGGCGTGTGTTAGCGACCCTTTTTTACAGCAGTCCATACACTTTGTATTGATGTATGTTATAATAGTAAAAAACATGGAGGTGCAATAGAGAAATGTATTTACAGTACAATGTACTTTATAAGGGAAGGACGGGGACAGGAGAAACAATCGGGGCTATACATCTGTATGACGCTGGAGCCCAATGATAGGGGTTATAATGAAGGCCTGGCCACAGCGGCCCTGGACCCCTCCATGGTCGGATGTGTAGGAAGGGAGTGCATGTGGTAGTTAGTTAATCCCAATTCAGATGTCGTGGAAGGAGAGGGTAAAGTGTCATGGTGCTGTCTTACGTGAGCTGCCTTGGTCGGTAAGTAAGATGTGCTCGCCTTTGTGATGTCCACAGAGAACAGGAAACCATGATGCACTTTTGTTATATGCGCTATCGAAGTCATTTGCTGCCATAACTACCCTGTGCTGGTTCATCGCGGCCAATGCTATCAGATTGCGACATTTGCCGGTTGCTGTCTGCATAGTCACCTGGCCACATAGGGCCATCTGTTCCAGTGAAAGGATACTGGGAAGAAGGGGACAAATGGGTGCTGCCAAAATGCGGGCGAAGCTTTTGTAATCCGCATTAAGGAGTGTAAACGGATGGTAGCTGGTGATTGCTGCACCATGACATGGATTATGTATAGGAATGTTGATGCCCATGGGAAAGCTGTGATGGATCAGATGGCCCGGAGGCCTTGGCACACCCTAATCAACGATCTAAGGTCGTCCTGAAGGTGGGTAATTGTCGTTCGGAAGTCGTCCAAGTCTCTGTTATGCGCTATTGACAATCCGCCTCCTGGAGCTGTACGATGTTCATTTTCCATGGTGTAAAATGCCGGACCAGATGCGAATTGAGGCTAATCATGCAGATGTACGCATTGCGGTCAGAGAAAGCCAGCAGCCATAGTTCAATATCTTAGACATCAGATGCTAGCTCCTGGGAGAAGTAATTTCTATCAAAACCACTTTCCAAATGCCTCGTTTAATATGTGGGGCCACGGGCATTGCCAAACTTCTCTTCCCATATGTTGCTCAGCCGGAGGTCTTGGATGATCATGTGGAGTTCTTGACAGATGTAAGTGAAGCGCCTCTTACTGTTGCAAGACACAGTTGAAGTCGTCTCTAACTATGCAACTAGCCGAACGCCCCGAGAACAACAGTGTGACATCTTCGGAATAAAATGTCGCCCACTCCTGTCGGTGGGTGGAACCAGATGAGGCGTATATGTTGATGGTAAGTGTGTCCACAGTGATGAAGGCCATACCTTGTGCTATTGTGATAGTGAAATCTGTAACAGGGATTCCTTCACGAACGTATGCAGCCTCGACCCAGGCAAGAGGATCACTGGCAGAGGTGTAAGGTATGTATCTGGTAACGTGAGGCAGAGCAGTCAGTTGTGCTTCCTGTAGGAGTGAAATGTCAACGTCAGATGCCCAGATCGTGTCTCATAACAGGCGTAATTTCAGGAGTGAACTGATGCGTTCGTACTGATCGCTGCAATCCTGTGTGGTAGGTAGTGCAGTAAGGGGAGGTTTGGTATCGCATTGTAGATAATCGATGATGAACAAGGATGTCGTATACTATCCATCCACCAAAGTTGCAGTCTAGGTATGTTTAGGCACTGGGCGCTAGAGGTGTGGTGCCGACTGGAGGTCAGGGGACAAGCCCTAAGGGGTGGATGTGTCCTCCAGTTCGTCAAACCTGTGACTTTCTGTCAGGGTTGGTAGCTGTTTGTTCAGAGGTGTTGGGGTTTAACTAGTGTCCTCGACTTCATTCGCCTTGTGCCCGTCGTCCATGGGAACTGCAAGCGAAGTGTCATTAGGAAGTCAGGCACCCCGATCTGAGATCGTGCGCTGTCTGCATTTACGGCGCTTGGGTGACCACTGCTTCCGTTACCAGCCTTCTGTGTCGGAAGACGGGAATGAATCGCGTCTTTCCGGCACCAAGTCTGCCGCTGGTACTATCGTTGATGTAAATTCCATCAGGTCGTCCGAAGGATGATCAGCTTCTGCAAGTGGTGATGCCGGCGGTGTTGCCATGGTCGTTTCTTGCTAAGGAGGTTGTGCAGTGGTTGTATTGGTGGCAACTGATAGGGAGTCGATACAAGATCCAGATGGTTGTGTGAAATTGCAGAGGCAACGAGAGCTGTCACGTAGTAGACTGAAAGGGACATCAGTTGTGGTGCGGGTGTCACGACAGAGAGACTTGTGTGATGAGACGCTGGAGACATTCTGATCGAATTTGCCCTTCCTTCCGCATCCTAGCCGCCGCGAATGACGACTGAGCGGCAGCCGTATATCTGGAGGTACGATGACACAAGACGATGGAAGTCTATGGTTATCTGGCGGATGCCACTGACGACCAGGTATGTTTGAAATTATGCCTACCATTCAGCTATTTGGCCTGCTGCGTGTTCCAAAGCATCTTATTGCAAGTCGCATCATAGGTGACTTTAACGTACAGTGTACTGTTCAGTGAATTCCCATTACGTCGTTTTCCGGGATTTTGGTTACACCATGAAGAAAGCGCTCCACCTCAAGTGCCTTGGTCTTGCACAGTCATTGCAGAACGTTAAACGGTGTGTTGATTTATGGAATCTGTTCGCCATTGCTCCAGAGTACAAGACGGCGCGCAAGTAACAGCCACATAAGGTAAAAAAAAAAAAAAAAAAACACGAACGTGCGCTCTCCAGGTGGAAATACAGGACGTCCGCACTGGTCCGCTGCTAAAGCCAAGGTGGCGTATAACTATATGTGGCAGTTACTGTACACGTAATTTCCAGGCAAACATATTTGTTCAAGGTGGTTTGTAGATTTCCTATCGCATATTGCTATTCTATTAAGCTGTTAAAAATAACTGAAAATGCCACAAGTGACAGGACAGTCAACAAACCGATTTAATTTCAAAGAATGATTGCAGTGTTAGTGTTCATGATTAACTGGGTTTTAATATCTAGGAACAGTGACTTGAGACAGTTAAAGATTTACATTTAATAATGACAAGATACAGTAATTGTGAGCGGAAACAGTGCTGAGGTTGTGTTTCCTTGGTTATCCCTAATATAAACTTGTAATGTCTCATGCCAGGTCTGCCAAGATCCAAAAATATTTTCCATTTGTCTCTTCTGCGCTGGCGACCGTATTCTTCGTCACTTATTGCTTCCAAAAAGGGATTTTCTTAAGGTAAGATTGTAGTGGTTCCTGCCAAACTAGTGAAAACTGGCACTGTTGTTTAGTAGATACCACAAAGTTATCGAAAAGATAACTCGTATAAACAGCGAATTGTTAGTGAAACATGTTTAGACAATGGCCTGGATAATATCCACAAAATGCTTCAGAAAACCACGATAGTGTTTCCAATAGTTTGGACAGGGGTTAAAACAGTGTTCACCTTTTTTAAAAATAAAAATCATTAAAGTACACTACTGGCCATTAAAATCGCTAAACCAAGAAGAAATGCCGATGATAAACGGGCATTCATTGGACAAATATGTTATACTAGAACTGACATGTGATTACATTTCACGCAATTTGGGTGAATAGATCCTGAGAAATCAGTATCCAGAACAACCACCTCTGGCCGTAATAACGGCCTTGATACACCTGGGCATTGAGTCAAACAGAGCTTGGATGCCGTGTGCAGGTACAGCTGCCCATGCAACTTCAACACGATACCACAGTTTATCAAGAGTAGCGACTGGCGTAATGTGACGCGCCAGTTACTCGGCCACCATTGACCAGACGTTTTCAGTTGGTGAGAGATCTTGAGAATGTGCTGGCCAGGGCAGCAGTCGAACATTTTCTGCATCCAGAAAGGCCCGTACGGGACCTGCAACATGCGGTCGTGCATTATCCTGCTGAAATGTAGGGTTTCGCAAGGATCGAATTAAGGGTAGAGCCACGGGTCGTAACATATCTGAAATGCAACATCGACTGTTCAAAGTGCCGTCAATGCGAACAACAGGTGACCGAGACGTGTAACCAATGGCACCCCATACCATCACGCCCGGTGAGAGCCAATATGGCGATAACGAATACACGCTTCCATGTACGTTCACCGCGATGTCGCCAAACACGGATGCGACCATCATGATGCTGTAAACAGAACCTGGATTCATCCGAAGAAATGACGTTTTGCCATTCGTGCACCCAGGTTCGTCGTTGAGTACACCATCGCAGGCGCTCCTGTCTGTGACGCAGTGTCAAGGGTAACCGCAGCCATGGTCTCCGAGCTGATAGTCCATGCTGCTGCAAACGTCGTCGAACTGTTCGTGCAGATGGTTGTTATTTTGCAAACGTCCCCATCTGTTGACTCAGGGATCGAGACGTGGCTGCACGATCCGTTACAGCCATGCGGTAAGATTCCTGTCATCTCGTGCGCTAATGATACGAGGCCGTTGGGATCCAGCACGGCGTTCCGTATTAACCTCCTGAACCCACCGATTCCATATTCTGCTAACAGTCATTGGATCTCTACCAACGCGAGCAGCAATGTCGCGATACGATAAACCGCAATCACGATAGGCTACAATCCGACCTTTATCAAAGTCGGAAACGTGATGGTACGCATTTCTCCTCCTTACACGAGGCATCACAACAACGTTTCACCAGGCAACGCCGGTCAACTGCTGTTTGTGTATGAGAAATCGGTTGGAAACTTTCCTCATGTCAGCACGTTGTAGGTGTCGACACCGGCGCCAACCTTGTGTGAATGCTCTGAAAAGCTAATCATTTGCATATCAAAGCATCTTCTTCCTGTCGGTTAAATTTCGCGTCTGTAGCACGTCACCATCGTGGTGTAGCAATTTTAATGGCCAGTAGTGTAATTCTTAAACCAATAACAGCTACATTAAAAGTAATCATGAACAGTATTTAAGTTCCACTTTGCTGAACTTTTCATGCACAGAGTTTTCGCGTCTGTAGTAACTCAAGATTGTAGCAGGATCAAAACAAATAAAGAAAAAGTCTTCGTTAAAAATCATCACAGCAGTCTCTCATATGAGAACAAACATCGTTCGAGCCACAAGATGTGTACAACGAGGTGTCGAAAGTTATGGGACAGTGTTACGACCTATACAGATGGTGGCAGTATCGTGCACACAATGTATAACAGCTCATTGCATTGGCGGAGCTGTCATTTGTACTCACGTGATTCATGTGTTAACAGACATGCGGCACTGCGTGAAATAACCGCAGAAATCAACATGGGATGTACGACGAGCGTATGCGTTAGGACAATGCGGCTATGGCAACAGAGACTGACACGATTATCTTTGCTAACAGCACGATATCGCCCGCAGCGCCTGCCCTGGACTCCATATCCGTTGGACACTAGACGACTGGAAAACCGATTTCAGTCAGTAATAGTTGATGGCAAGGTTCAGGTGTGTCGCAGACCCCACGAAGCCATGGACTGAGATTGTGAACAGGGCACTTTGGAAGCTGGTGGTGGCTCCATATTGATGAAGGATGTATTTACCTGGTCCAGCTGGACCGATCATGGTTCTGCTCGGCTGCTTGGTGACCATTTGCACCCATTCATGGATTTCATGTTCGCATCAACTGTCACCATATCAATGGGCCACATTCTTTTGCTACTGGTTTGAAGAACATTCTGGACCATTCGAGCGAATTATTTGGCGATGCATCGATGATTTATGAGGCGTAATCAAAAGGTCAGCACGTACACAAAAATCAGACGCCAGCAACACTTGCACAGTTATGCACGGCTATACAGGCAGCATTCCTCAATACACGGTATTACAAAAAGGTACGGCCAAACTTTCAGGAAACATTCCTCACACACAAATAAAGAAAATATGTTATGTGGACACGTGTCCAGAAACGCTTTGTTTCCATGTTAGAGCTCATTTTAGTTTCGTCAGTATTTACTGTACTTCCTCGATTCACCGCCAGTTGGCCCAATTGAAGGAAGGTAATGTTGACTTCGGTGCTTGTGTTGACATGCGACTCATTGCTCTACAGTACTAGCATCAAGCACATCAGCACGTAGCATCAACCGGTTAGTGTTCATCACGAACGTGGTTTTGCTGTCCGTGCAATGTTTACAAATGCGGAGTTGGCAGATGCCCATTTGATGTATGGATTAGCACGGGGCAAGAGCCGTGGCGCGGTACGTTTGTATCGAGACAGATTTCCAGAACGAAGGTGTCCCGACAGGAAGACGTTCGAAGCAATTGATCGGCGTCTTAGGGAGCACGGAACATTCCAGCCTATGACTCGCGACTGGTGAAGACCTAGAACGACGAGGACACCTGCAATGGACGAGGCAATTCTTCGTGCAGTTGACGATAACCCTAATGTCAGCGTCAGAGAAGTTGCTGCTGTACAAGGTAACGTTGGCCACGTCACTGTATGGAGAGTCTACGGGAGAACCAGTTGTTTCCGTACCATGTACAGCGTGTGCAGGCACTATCAGCAGCTGATTGGCCTCCACGGGTACACTTGTGCGAATGGTTCATCCAACAATGTGTCAATCCTCATTTCAGTGCAAATGTTCTCTTTACGGATGAGGCTTCATTCAAACGTGATCAAATTGTAAATTTTCACAATCAACATGTGTGGGCTGACGAGAATCCGCACGCAATTGTGCAATCACGTCGTGAACAGAGATTTTCTGTGCACGTTTGGGCAGGCATTGTTGGTGATGTCTTGATTGGGCCCCATGTTCTTCCACCTACGCTCAGTGGAGCACGTTATCATGACTTCATAGGGATACTCTCCTGTGCTGCTAGAACATGTGCCTTTACAAGTACGACACAACATGTGGTTCATGCACGATGGAGCTTCTGCACATTTCAGTCGAAGTGTTCGTACGCTTCTCAACAACAGATTCGGTGACCGATGGATTGGTAGAGGCGGACCAATTCCATGGCGTCCACGCTCTCCTGACCGCAACCCTCTTGACTTTCATTTATGGGGGCATTTGAAAGCTCTTGTCTACGCAACCGCGGTACCAAATATAGAGATTCTTCGTGCTCGTTTTGTCGACGGCTGTGATACAATATGCGATTCTCCAGGGCTGCATCAGCGCATCAGGGATTCCATGCGACGGAGGGTGGATGCATGTATCCTCGCTAACGGAGGACGTTTTTGAACATTTCCTGTAACAAAGTGTTTGAAGTTACGCTGGTACGTTCTGTTGCTGTGTGTTTCCATTCCATGATTAATGTGGTTTGAAGAGAAGTAATAAAATGAGCTCTAACATGGAAAGTAAGCGTTACCGGACACATGTCCACATAACATCTTTTCTTTATTTGTGTGTGAGGAATGTTTCCTGAAAGTTTGGCCGTACCTTTTTCTAACACCCTGTATATCTGCAAGGGGCACCCAGCGACCTGTTGAGTCCATGACACGTCTAGCTGCTGCAGTACGCCGCATAAAAGGAGGTCCAACATGATATTGAGAGATATCCCATGATTTCTGTCACCTAAGTGTAGCTGGTACTGTCACATAATTGCATGTTCGTATGAAGTAAGGGTACGGATGGCCGTGCTATTATCATCACCATCATCATCGTCATCATCATCATTATCATCATGTTCACCTCACCAAATCTCCTCCTGTACCGCGATGCGCAGCTGCTGCGCGAGGTGGACGTGATGGTGGTGACGCTGGAGCTGCCGCGGCGGCGGGTGCCGCGCTCCGCCATGCCCGAACACGCGCGCGGCCTGCTGCTGGCCGAGGCGCGCGACGTCCGCGACTGGCTGGCCGCGCGGGACCTGCTCAACGCCGTCGAGTTGCTGTGGCACGTGTTCACGACATTCGCCGCCGCCACGAACGCCCGCCGCGAGGCCCAGCTGCGCGTCTCCAGCAGTTCGCTCGCTCGCTACGGCTCGAGCTTCAGCTGTACCAGGCACCCCGTCTCGCGCGCCTCGCTGGAGCCCGACGGGTCCGCCTCTCTCGTCATTATGCCGTACGCGACACTCTCTCCTCTGCCGGGGCGACCGAAGGGTGCGGCCGAGTTGCTGTACGGCGGACCTCACAGCCACCTTTCGACGGCCTCATTTTCAGCGACGGCCTCTCCTAACCAGCACGAGAATGTACACTCTCTCTTAAAAGCACGCCCAGCCGCATCTTGCACTAGTTCGCAAGCAGACTCTCCTCCTTACGCACGACGCACTTTGTATTATTTCGATATCCCGTATAATGGGTCTTCTCCTGCTCCGCCAAAGACCGTCTTCCCCCCGTCTCCTCCACGTCGTGACTCCCCTCCCTCAACGATCTACCGTCACCACCATCCACGCACATTCCTTCCTTCCTCTTCTCGACGCAGTGTCTCTCCTCCGTACTCTTTCCACGAGCTGACAGATGCAACTAATCCCCAGAAGTATTGTAATGGCGCTGTTCCACCTTGCTGTAGGCCGCCACCGAGGAAGCAACTGCCTCCATTCAGTCCCGCTCCTCCACTCCTTTCCTCTTATCCACACAGCAGCTACATGGCCACAATGCCTGGCTTACCAACCGACGCCACAAAAATACTTATGCATTCCAAACCGGGGGTCCAGCAATGCTGTCTGCCGCAATCGAGGCCACAAGTGCCTCCGCCGATGGCCTTCCATTCAGTTTCTAATTAATGTTACCGCAAAAGCTGTGGTTGAGCTATACCTTCTCTTCTAAAGAAAGGGTAGAATCTCAACGAGTAATTATTTCTAAAAAATATAAAGTTGTTCCTTGTTTAGTAAAGTTTTCCTGTGGACCTTCATTTGATACACAGTGCACAACACAATTAAAGGATCACTTTTTCGAAACTCCATAATTCTCTGCCATTGTGACTGAGAAGTGTGCCTACAACCTTTCTCTGTAATGGTGCAAAGGATTGTCGCCCTGCCACATCGCCCTCGCGCTCGACGTCGCTTTAAACAGCCAAGTGTCTTCACACGCGAGAAAAGGGAATAACTGATGTCACATTGGCACCAAATTTCACCACAGTTCTGCACAGCGCCACAATAGACCCGTCACAGGATGGGAAGGTGGTCACACCCCCTTTTAGCCACATTTCGCTTCTTCTTTTGATATCTATAGGATGGAGGTCAGAACTGCGAAGCTCAACGTTAAAATCACACGCTTTTCTTAAGGGTGGCGGAGAAAAACATATCAGACCCTCCGCCGTCCAGAATCGACACAAGAATTCCACAAGGGGTGGCAAAAAGAACGGCAGTGAAATCACCCCTTTCCTTCAGGAGTCCATTTCCGCCATTTCGCGGTCGAAAAGTGCGATGAGGTTAGGTTAGGTTAGTGTTGTTTAACGTCCCGTCGACAACGAGGTCATTAGAGACGGAGCGCTAGCTCGGGTTAGGGAAGGATGGGGAAGGAAATCGGCCGTGCCCTTTGAAAGGAACCATCCCGGCATTTGCCTGAAACGATTTAGGGAAATCACGGAAAACCTAAATCAGGATGGCTGGAGACGGGATTGAACCGTCGTCCTCCCGAATGCGAGTCCAGTGTCTAGTGCGATGAGAAACAGGATGATGTGTCGACCCTTCTCTAAGAAAATTGTGGGGATGCATCCCAAGAGAACGTCATCACACCCCTTTGGAGTACAGCGCGACTGCAAGTTTTGGTCTCGGGTAAATGATTTACCGAGACTGTTCAAAATCATTCGACGAAATTTGAACATGATCCGAAGCAGCAAAAAGTACTTATGCATTTTTAGCCCTGCAGTTTCGCCCCCTGAAACGGCGTGATTGTGGACGGGGGAGGAGGTGCGAACAGATTGGTAGTAAAATGGCAAAGGGTCTCTCCAAGACCCTCTAATTTGAAGTAATTATGATAATATATCAACAAAGTTAATGAAAGAGTGTTCATGTGAGTTGAGTTCTATCTTAAGTAATTTGTGTAATCTATCTCTTATCACCGCATCATTTCCAGACTGGCTAAAATATGCTGAAGTTAACTCTCTTTGCTATCGACCAGATTCACTCTTGCTGGTTTTTTCAAGAAGATTTGAAAACTTTGTGTCCAAGCGTCTTCTTAAGCATCTGACTGGAAATAATATTTGTACAAGTTAGAGTTTGGGTTACTTAAGGATTCCGATGTACAGAAGATTATTTCAGCATACATTGAGAATCTACTTAATTCATTAGATAACAAATTAGAGGCTACTGGTATTTTCTGTGCCCTGTCAAAAGGCTTTGACTGTGTGAGTCAAAGTGTTTTCTTTAGTAAATTAGAGTGTTGTGGTTTCACTAGCATTGCTACGACATGGTTCAAGTCTTACCTAACTAACAGGGTTTCGTTGTGAAATACCTGCGGAGTAGCAATCAGTCTTTATCTCATTGGGTATTAATTACATATGGTGTTCCTCAAGGTTCCATTTTGGCTCCGTTGCTTACCTTGTGTACACTGGCAGATGCTAAGTTTGTTTTGTTTGCAGATGATACAAATACATATTTAGAAGTGGCTGCTAATCAAATCTTCACTGACATTAATAAATGATTTAAAGCTAATTCACTGCCATTAAACTTTGGAAAGATTCACTGCATGAACTTTGGAAAGACTCACTATATACAGTTCGGCACCCTTAAGAGATTTCCTTCCAGCATGTGTGTAACATAGGAAGACATGCAGACAGAAGAGATTGACAGCGTTAAATTTCTGAGATTACGACTCAATGATAAATTCTGGTGGCGAGGGCATACCACCGAATTGCTGAAACGCCTAAAGATGTCTGCATTTGCAATGCGAGTGATGTCAGATGTAGGAGGGAGAAATATAAAAAAATTGCATACTTTATTTACTTTCATTCTACTGTACATCACATAGGATCATATTTTTGGGTAACTCTTCAAACCGAGCAAAATTTTTGATTTTCAAAACGTGTAGTAAGACTCGTTTGTCATGTAAATTCAAAAAGATCATGTAGAAACCTGTTCAAGGAACAGCAGTCATTAAAAACTTAATTTCCCATAAAGCACAGTTTAGACAGAGTTTGAAGGATTTTTTTGTAAGCAACTACTTCTACTCTATAGATGAATATCGTAACAGCGACTGTTACACCACTTTAAGTAAAAATATTAAATTTCACTTTTGACAGCACTTGGTGACAACAGTCAATATTAGGTATTTTGTATATGATAAATTTATTAAAATGCATAACAATGTTTCATTCTGACAGTGTATGAATTCTGCAAATATTATCAGTTCCAGTTTACTGTAAATGTATTATATTCAAATGATCTATGTTTTTTATGTTATATTTTCGGACATGTTCCACACCCACGAGAATCATCTAATTTTTGGGTGTATCGAACGAAAACTGAATCTAATCTAATCGAACCCTTCAGATTTCGTCGATTTCGTCGAATGGTTTTGAACGGTACCTAGTGGTTCCCAACTGTACGTGAGAGCAAAAATTTCTGTCGCACTGCGCTCCAAAGGGGTCAGATCACATTCAGCGGGGTTGCAGCCACACGTTGTCGTTAGAATATGGTTGAATATTTGGTGGAGGGGGGGGGGGTGGGAGAGGGGGAGGCGGTCGTCAACAGTGTCGAATGTTGTGAAGAAAGTCGTTCTCTTGCTCACTGCGCTGCGAACTGACATTTTCAACCGTTAAGTGTGTGGGAATCATCGTCCCAAGGAAACGAGTGGTTTCATTGTTGACCTGTGATGCCTTTTGGTGTTGATTCTGAGCGACGGCGTGTCTGAAACGTTCTCCTCGCCCTCCCATAAAAGACTGCATGATTTCGTCTGTGGGTGCTGAGATTTTGACGCCGATCGCGGAGGCATCAAGAAGGGGTGAAATTTGGATAAGAGGAGGTGTGACGACCTTCCCGTCGAATGGCACGTCCACAGTGGCGTTGGGCAGAATTGCAATGAAATTTGGAGCCACTTTGACATCGTTAACCCACCTTACACGTCACATGAACTTCTGAGCTCCGGTCTTCCTTTTGCATGCGTCGACACCTTGCTGCTCGAAGCGTCGTCGAGCCCAGGGGTGACGTCACAGGGCGCTAGGCTTTTCCACCATTATGGAGGAGGGTTGCGGGACCTTTGACCTAAAATTCCATATTTTTGCGTTGTAATGTGAGACAACTGCCGGATTTCCAAAAGGTCGTTGTTTAATGACGTTGCGCAGTGGACGCTGAGCGAGCGAAAGTCACGTCGTCTTCTCAGATACTAGTAGCCATCTTGTGTGGAGGTGGACGAGTTTGGAAACATTGCCCCTGCCGTGCTGAAGATCCACATTAGACACTCGATCTCGGAAACTCGAATCCTTATCTAATCTCTGATATACTGTATGATACACGCGACTTGCACCGGTTGTCATCCGACGATTGATTAACTCACGACGTGCTGTCACATTCACCACGTACTCGTCTCTAAAGGTAAAATTGCATACTGCCGACAATGTATCTCGACACTTTTGTTCGGCTACAATGTGGCCACATGAATAGCGGCGATATTGCCTGCTGTCCGGAAATGTTTGCGGTGTTAACATTTCCGGGCCAGAAGTGTTAGCACGGGGCCACGCTATTGCTACAAAGAGGACGAACGCCAGATAGCGAAATTGAGTACGGCTCTCCTGCTTTTACTTCACGCAAGGGATGAGTCAGAAATGACAAGAGAAATTGGGCTTTGTGGATGCGCTCCTTTTTTAAGTAAGCGGGTTGCTTCAGAAAATTTAACTCGCGCAGACTTATATAATTTTCAGAATTTCACCAAAATGTTGAAAACCGATTTCGAATATTCGTACACGCAACTGGTTCGATAAAAATGTGAGAGAGTATACAGGGTAATTCCGTGATGATGTTACGAACTTTCAGGCATAATGCAGAGGGGTAAATGTATCAGTCGGAGAATAGGGTCTCTGACCCAGAAAGTGCTGGAGCGAATGATCCTCAAACGCATAGCTGATTATGTGGACAAAGCCCTCATTAACGCACAAGCTGGATTTCGAACAGGAAAATCATGCTGTGGGCAAATCCTTAATCTCACACAGTACATCGAAGACGGCTATCAGAGAGGAGAAGTAACTGGGGTCGCATTCCTGGATCTCAGTGCTGCATATGACACAGTTAACCATAAGTTGCTTACCCAGAAAGTGTATAATGTGACTAAGGACTACACCCTTTCTATGTTCGTGCAATGCATGCTACAGAACAGACGCTACTATGTAACCTTACACTGTAAAAACAGCCGATGGAGGACACAGAAAAATGGACTTGCACAGGGTAGTGTCTTGTCTCCAATATTATTTAACATCTATACCAATGATCTCCCCATCAGCCATCAGACACGAATGTTCATATATGCTGATGATGCAGCAGTGGCCACTCAGGATAAAACCTTTGAACAAGTGGAGGCGAATCTCACAGGAGCCTTAACAGAACTTGCTACTTATTACGACGGCAATAATCTCAAACCAAACCCTAGTAAATCTCAAGTATCCGCCTTCCATCTTAGGAACAAACAAGCCAAACGGAAACTCCGAGTCATGTGGAAAGGGGAAGAGCTGAAACATACAAACAGCCCAAAATACCTGGGACTAACACTGGACAGAGCA
Organism: Schistocerca nitens; assembly: GCF_023898315.1. Taxonomy (NCBI): domain Eukaryota; kingdom Metazoa; phylum Arthropoda; class Insecta; order Orthoptera; family Acrididae; genus Schistocerca; species Schistocerca nitens. The sequence goes on from NC_064618.1 coordinate 405,856,240, forward strand.
CTTACTTTTAAGCAGTACTGTCACAACACTAAAAAAAAGGTCTGTGCCAGGAACAACATACTGCGGAAGCTAACAGGTTCATCGTGAGGAGCTCAACCACATGTTTTGCGCACCACGGGTCTGGTGCTGAATATCAGCAGCGGAATATGCGGCGCCAGTTTGGAGGAACTCTGCTCACACTAAGCAAGTTGACGTCGCCGTAAACGAAACTGTACGTATTGCCACAGGATGCCTCAAACCAACTCCCACAGACATCATTTATCCCATCATAGGCATAGCACCACCCACTATCCGCAGACAAGTAGCCGCCGAGATCGAAAGGTCAAAACAAAAGAATGATCCTCGACACCCAACGCATATGCACCGAAAACAACGTGTCCGGCTGAAATCCCGCAAGAGTTTCATTGAAACTACTGAAGAGCTCGCCACCAAGCCCGTCGCAAGGCGGCTATCTCTTTGGGAAGAAATGGTGCCACACTCCACAATGGAACTACTTGAGGAGGGATCTGCAGGATTTCAACTACCTTTTACAACTTGAAGGTCATTAAACCGGCTGCGCACTGGAGTAACTGGGTGCAAATCAAACCTATTTAAATGGGGTTACAGTGATAGCGATAGGTGTGAATGCGGAGCAATACAGGACTTGGACCACCTATTGATTTGCCCAGATATGTCTATAACATGCACTAAAGATGATATTTTGCAAGTCAATGACAAAGCAAACTACGTTGCTAAGTACTGGGAATGGAAGATATAATTGGTGCATCCGGATACGGAAGAAGAAGAACCCAGAAACGACCGAGTGGAAGATTACAAGCGGTAACTTTGACAGTACAGTAAATGTACGGGTGCTGTGGTTGCTAAGATTGTAGGTGGTTGTATAGAACAAAACAAGAAAAATCGTCTACTTACATGGACCCTAAAATGCGTATCTCGAGAGCTATGAGCACTACTTGGTCTTCGATACAGTAAAAACCGTCTCTTCTACAGCAAAGATCTTTCCATCCATATTTTTGGAGGAAATTGTATGGACCAAAATAAAAAATAATAATCAGTAGCTAGGGGATCTAAAACGCATAACTTAATAGCTATGAGCACTTTTGCATCATCGCTACTAAGGAGCATATCTCTTCCACTGAACACCTGAGCTCTTAAGGTTTGCATTTTAGAGCCCATGTTCATTAGACTTTTTTCCTTGTTTTGGTCCATACTCCTAAAAGGTACCTACCCTACCGTCTCAGCAACAACAGTACTGGTACATTTTTCTCTTATAACTTTCGACTCGGTCGTCTACGGACCAGGGTCCCCTACCTCAGTCCCTGACAGTTCGTAACCTTATCACGGAATCTACCTGTATATCAGTTACAACCCGACTAGCTTTCGGTTTTTGCTCCTGGTGATTCGTACAGAAGTTTAATGTACCTTTTTAAAGAGCACTATTCGTCACTACGCCTCTTGGTACCAAACGTGTGAAACGGTTTGGTAGGAGGACTGAAAGATTTCACGGAAGTACAGGGTGTCCGAAAAGCGTTTCCCTGATTACATAAATTGATAACTCAGGCTAGAAGTAAGATACAAATATGAAACTGGTGTCTAATTGTTTACAAACTATCAAAGTTTTGTTTCACACATCAGTAAACTTCCACATGAGCACCCTTGGTAGCACGTAGCACATCTAGGCGATATTCAATTTCCGTCCACACATTAGCCAACATCACTGGAGGGATCGATTCAACGACTGTGGTTATCCGTTGCCACAGGGTTTCAAGATCTGGTACACGTGTTCGGTAGACCTCGTCCTTGACATAACCCCATAAAAAGATGTCTAATGGGGTTATGCGAGGAGAGCGTGGAGGCCAAACCGTTGGCCCATCACGACCAATCCATCGCCCAGGAAAGGTCATATCGAGATATGCACGGACGTCCAAACCCCAATGAGACGGTGCACCGTCTTGCTGAAACAAGACATCTGTGTGATACTGAAGCAGCTGAGGAACAGCATACAGTTGCAACATGTCCAGATACACTGCAGAAAATGTGATGGTAGCGTCAGCGAAGAAGAATGGCCCGATAATTCGATCGTGCAATAGCGCGCACCAAACATTCACCTTTGGACTGCCTCTGGTGCACTGCATGACCTCGCCAGGGGGTTGTGAACCCCAAATGCGCATATTATGGCGATTCACTACTCCAATGGCAAAAAAGGTCGCTTCGTCGGAAAAGGCGATTCGTCTGAGATAACCGTCATCGTCCTCAATACGTGATAGCAAATGGTTCAAATGGCTCTGAGCACTATGGGACTCAACTGCTGAGGTTATTAGTCCCCTAGAACTTAGAACTAGTTAAACCTAACTAACCTAAGGACATCACAAACATCCATGCCCGAGGCAGGATTCGAACCTGCGACCGTAGCGGTCTTGCGGTTCCCTGCGACCGTAGCGGTCTTGCGGTTCCAGACTGCAGCGCCTTTAACCGCCCGGCCACTTCGGCCGGCTACGTGATAGCATTTCGACCGCGAAGTCATATCGACGTGTACTGTCATTGGGCAACAAGGGCTGCACGATTTGCACTTTTTGTGCATGAAACAATAAACGTTTGTGTAAAATGTCATGGAGAGAGCTTTTTGGCATCTGTAATTCACGTGAGGCCTTTCTTCGGACTTCACAGAAAATACTGCCTTACAGCTTCCAGCCTGTCTGCAGAGGTTCTTGGTCGACCAGACCTCGGAAGGTCAGCAAACGATCCTGTGTTCTTGAACCTCTCATACCAGGCTTTAATGCTCTTGACATCAGGTGGATTCCTTCCAAATGTTGTCTGGAAGTGTCTCTGCACTGTGGTTGGTGATCGTGTCTCATGGTACCACAGGACACACTGTGCCTTCTCCTGATTGGTTAAAACGGCTTCTTGGGCACTGCACCTCATTCACTACTTACGTACTGCGAACCTAAAAGAGTAAAAAAACTTTGATAGTTGTAAACAATTCGACACAAGTTTCATATTTGTATCTTACTTCTAACCTGAGTTATCGATTTATGTAATCAGGGAAAGTCTTTTCGGACACCCTGTACATTTGAGATAAGAACTAATTTTTACTTATATTTTATATTTGTTCACCAGCACACAACATTGTTTACGCTCTCAACACTGCCGTAATATACGACTCGTGTAAACGCAATTTTAACAGACTGCGCGGATATTGTGCCTGCACTCACCATACGACGCTGCTAGACGCAACAGTCAAACGTCACACGCGACTCGTCTTTCTATGGGACAACCCTTCCCGTTACTTGTGGCCACTCAGTTTATTTCGAGTGAAATAACTTGGTGACTGAAGTTACGGCGAGTCGAGTGGTAGCGACCAGTCGCCAGCCAATCGCAGTTCTTGCTCGGGCGACACGGACTCGCTGCCTTGCCTGTACTGATACTAAACGCGGAGCCGTGGCAAACATGGCTGGCTGCACGCTGCAACACTGTCTCCACCACTGCAATCTGTCAGTATTGAAGTTTCTTTTTTTCGAACACCAACAAAAGTGAAACAATTGTGAAAGAAGATAGTCGAATTAAATTAGCTGATAATGAATCAGATTATAGAAAGGGACACCTAAAAGCAGCAGTTGAATTTTGTTATTTGGACAGCAACATAACTGATGATGGCCGAGGTAGAGAGAATATAAATGGAGACTAGAAACAGCAAGAAATACATTACGACAAAGATTGTTAAGATGGAATAAGTCACTCGACGTCTTTTCTGGAAGAGTTTGTGTGGAGTTGTCCTTGAACAGGACTGAAACGTGTTCGGTATAAGTTCGGAAAGGGAAGATTTTGATATGTGGGGCAACAGAATAGTGATTAAGATTTGATGGGTACCTTATTGAGGAAGTACTGAATGGAATTGTGGGAAAAACGAAGACTGCGGTTACAACTTGAGTGAAATAATAGTTCTGTTGACAGGCCAAATCACAGAACGTCACGGAATAATCCATTTGGTAATAGACGAAAGAGTGGGGAGAGGAGGGCGTGAAAATTGTATAGGGTGACCCAAAAGTCTGTTAACATCTGGAAATTAAATACTACGCGGAGTAATGTAGGTAGGGAAGTAAAAAGTGACACACATGTTCGAAATGACATGGAGTTACACTGAAATTAAAAACAAATGCACATAATGACGGCCAGATGGTGCTTTATGTGATTCTAAAACAATAATTAGCATAACAACAGATTTTTAGCACAGGCGTTCTTTATAACAAATGCTTATTACGTCGGCCGTCATTCATCAACAATAGCTTTAGTCGAGGGACAATGTTGTGAACAGCGCTGTACGGCATATCGGTAGGTATGGTGAGAAACTACCGTCGGATGTTGTCTTTTATCATCCCTAATGATGTCAGACGGTCACGACAGACAATCAATACTCACACGGATTTGTCTGCGGACGAGGGAGGCGAAGCATGACGAAGTGCCGGCTGAGCAAGCAATCCTCACCAGACGGTGTGCACAAGAGGTCTTTCACACGTGTAGCAATATGGTGTGGAGCGCCATCCCGCATAAAAGCTGCACCTTCCAGCAGGTGTTTATCACCCGGGGTAGGGATGAGGCGATTCTGTAACTTATCGACGTACCTTGCATCCGTCACTATTTTCTCGTGTTGCTATCCAGCGCCATCATGTTGACTGGTTTTGCACTCCTTTTTGGTTTCAAATAAACCCCATGTTATTTCAGGCTTGTGTCTGAATTTTTACTTCTCTGCATACACTACTCCATGAAGTACTAAATCTCCAAATGCTAACTGACTTTTGGATAGCCCTGTAAATAAAGACCACGACTTCCGTACTGCAAGCAGGCTCAAATTTATGTGGGTGGCAGCATTCAGGGAGAAATGAAGAGTCGAGCATTTCCTCGCTGCTCATCGCACGTCACACGGCACAGAGGTTAGCGAGGGCGCAGTACATCACCATTAACATCGAGTGACGTTACCTGCCGTTCCTGGTCTGTGGCTTCATTGTTTTGGACCTCACACTGAGGTCCACTGACACACATTGTGATGAACATTTTGTAGATTCAACGCTAGACAAAACTCTTCATTGTGCATATTGAATATTCCAGCAATCGCTGCTGCGCCAAATAAGGTTCTCATGATCCCGTCTTAGTGCACTGCTGGCTGATGAGGCATTTACTCCTAAAATGTGCACGATCTGGCGTGACAAAGTAATGAGACTGATTTTTCCTTCGTGCCTTGGTCTTTCCCCAACACAATCGCAAGCGGCCTGTACCAACAGTGTCTCAGTCAGGATTAGCCGCCTGGATTGTGAAGAAGTTCTTTGTTTGTTCCACGTCGTAACAAAGGAATCTCGAAATATGGCGTAGCGGTATACATCCTCTTCCGTGTGAAGCTCTCTCAGAATACCACAGTGACATACGGGAAGCTTCAGCAGGCTTTTCGAAACGAGGTTTCATCAAGGTCACGAAGGTTTCGTTGGCACAATACGTTTTCTGCAGGCAGAACCAACGTCGAGTATGAACAATGGATTGGGCGACCGTCAACAGCACGAACACTTGACGACACAGCCGTGGTGAGTGAACTTGTGTGAGCCGATCGAATACTAACCGTAAAAATGATTGCAAATGAACTGAACTTTAATAGCGAAACAATTCGCCTGGTATTGACAGCAAATCTGGAAACGAGAAAACTTTGAGCCAAAAAGATACCCAAAAATCTCTCATAGCAACAAAATGATCATCAGAGAAATGTGGTTGCTGATCTGGTGGAACAAGTGGCACTAAACCGAGAATTACTGAACTTAGTTAACACTGCTGAAGAAAGTTGGTTTGTACAGTATGATCTCGACGAAATCTCAGTGTTCGCAATGGTGTTTGAAGGAATCTCGAAGAACAAAGAGAGGACGTATGTCGAAATCAAAGGTGAAATGCATGCTTCCTTGACTTCTGGGGTGCTGTGGACAAAGAGTGGTGGACTTCAGGCCAGACAGTAGACGAATACTACTACCAAGAAATTCTCCAAAGATTTCGAAGACGGGTTCGTCATATTCGTTCATATGTTGCTAACAACTGGTTCCTGCCATCATGGTAACTCACCATCCAGTACTGCATTATCTGTTGGGCAGTTTTTGACGTCAAAGTCCATTGTAGTGCTACCACAACCTCCTTTCCCGACCACATGGCCTCGTGAGACATTTTTTAATTCCCAAAAGTGAAGCCAGTCCTTTAAGGGACACAATTCAGTAAAAGTACAGTTGCAGAAATGACTTAACAACTTTAAAAATTCATATAAATGTATTGAAAGAAGATATAGAGCTGGGTTTCGTGTTTTTTGTAGGGAAACATATCAAGTTTTTTAACCTTAAACTAAAGATGTTGTATGTGGCTTCCGGTGGTTGTCCTGCACACATCCCACTGGAAGTAAATTCCTTCACAAACTCGCTGTAGCATTGCAGGTGTTAGTTACTTGCTCAGTGGCGGCGTAATTCTTCTCTAAGTTCCGGTAGAGAAGCCGGCATAGGACGTACAAACGCGATATCCATGATGACTCACCATAAAAAAATCGAGTAAACTAAGGTATGGGGAATGTGGGGGCCATGCAATGTGCTTGGACGACCTGATTTCCCTGTCTTCCGAGCGCCCTGATTCTACAAAACATTTATGCCACTCATAAATTGTAGGCCTACTAAGAGGATCTTTACGGTAGTTGGTACGGAAATTACACAGAACTGCCGGCCGCGGTGGTCTCGCGGTTCTAGGCGCTCAGTCCGGAACCGCGCGACTGCTGCGGTCGCAGGTTCGAATCCTGCCTCGGGCATGGATGTGTGTGATGTCCTTAGGTTAGTTAGGTTTAAGTATTTCTAAGTTCTAGGGGACTGATGACCACAGATGTTAAGTCCCATAGTGCTCAGAGCCATTTTTACACAGAACTGTTGTCGCCGAATTCGATTCTTCAAACCAGCTAGCACGCTCGGGTCCAGGAAGGCAGCCATCTTCAACGCAACTGATGCTAGCGCTCCTTACTGTGCGATTCGGCACTAGCGAACTACGCGGTATAAAACTTGATGTATTTCCCTACACATTGACACTTCAATCACCTCTGTAGGTAATATGAAATGATTTATATGAATTTTCAAAGTTGTAAAGTCCTTTTTGAAGCACTCTGTACATCCAAACAGCTGTAACAACGAATTTTGCTGGTGTACCAGTAAATGAGTTCCAAAAATGCTACCAACAATGGAAACACCGATGGAGTTAATGTGTGCAGACAACGTAGTTGCTTTATGAAAGTAGTTAGTTAAAAATCTAAGTCAAGGGTTTACCCTAACCAGTTTCATTGCTTTCTTGTCTTACTTCAAAATAATATAAAGTACCGTAAACACTATCGTTACTGTCCACGAGTTTTACGGCTGTGAAAGAAAAATATTGTCCGCACGAAATCCAACGACTGCGTTACAGTGACGTCCAACGATGGCGGTACAGCGACGGCCACCTTACCGTCTGCAAGAAATCAGACTACGACAATATCGTTCGCAAAAAATCACAGTGCCGGTATGGAGACCGCGAAATATGAAGGGGTGACGAAAGAGAGTGCTAACCCTCAGTTTAATAAAGATTAAACTGATCACTTTATTTGTTGTGTTTCCGATTGTACCACATGCCTTTAAATAGGATTTCCATGATACGTATCACTAAAAAACGCTGTCTACTATATAAACTGCTTTGGTTTGCTTTGTTGTATTTGTTTCGTCTTTAAAGTTTGAAAGGGTACAGTACCGCCCGACATTGAAAATAGGTACAACATACTTCATTATTTTTGTCAGAACAACACATTTTTTTTGTAAAATAACTCAATTTCAATTAATACAGCGAAGCCGGATACCAGTGTGGGAAAGAATGACAATTTATTTATTTAATTGATCACATGTGCACTCCCACAAAATAAATCCCTACATCCAGTTTGGTGAGATCTGTGGAATGAATGAATGTATGGTCGTCTGCTAACCGCAGATAGTGAATGTGGATATATGATCATCTTTGAGTCGATCCTTTGGCCACCTTTGGTGGGACCAAAGAGATGAAACTTACCAGAGCTTTGAGCGCCTGAAATGTGGCTGACCAATACGGTAAGAAGGTGCTCCCCCCACTTCGACAGAGGTGGGAGAGAACCTCAAGAACGGCCATGTTTCAGCACTCTGCCGCTGGATCTTGTGCTGTTAAGATCTGTTTTAGTTGTGCTCCGTAATGACGAAAGAGTGGAGACATGGTATGCATGTGGAATATTTAAGAGTAGTTTGAAATAATAATTTCTCTATCTCAGGAACTTTTGTGGGGAGAATTAAATGTCAGGCAGGTAATATTAATGGGATTGTAGTAATCTTCGGGAGTGACCAACGGTCACAATGAAACCACGTGTAGCAATAAGTTGAAATACTTCCGTGTGCTTAAGTTAAGCTGAATTACTAGCGTGTGTACAATAAGTTGAAATATTTAAGAAATAGCGTGTGTACCATAAGCTGAAATATTTAAGAAATGGCGTGTGCAGGACTTGAAATTAGAGACGAGTACTGTGTGAGTCTCAATCTGTGTATGAGACAAAAGATAAAGAGAAGTACTCGTCCATGGTATCAGTTGAGGACTCGCGTGTGTGATGAATATGTTCTTAATATTACCTTGCGTGATATAAATTCCGTGTGACGCTAGATTCAAACTCTGAGAGAGAAGCAAGGTGAGTCGGCCGTCTATCCAGCAACGCCACTTGGCATGCATTGCACAGGAAGACGTGCATATATCTCCAGAGTTCATAGTAGGAAAGTAGAATTACAAAGTGGGGCAGTGTCGTGTGAAACTGGGATAAATATTAATTGAAGTGGGAAAGCTGAAAGTGATAGTGTTGTGACTATTTAGTGTAGTATTTCATGTTGCAGTGTGATGTATGTCATGTAATTTGGGTATGTGTGGTTTGCATGGGAGAGTAGCAAGGTAGTTTCAAAAGATTAGTGGGTTATGCTTGTTCCTTCGGTACCGCTCGGCCTGGAGGAAAGTTTAGTGATGATGATTGTGAGAGTCGAAGTGTGAGAAATAATAAAAGATCCACCATCCTATCCAGAAAGTGCAATGTAGCGTTAAATAATTACGAGACCATAATATAGAGATTCACCAATGTAAAACCATGCCCACTGGACGGAATTTCTCATGTGTTATTGTTGTAAGTTATAGAATTTGTGTGTTTAGGTTAGAGAATTTATCGGAATAAATAAGATAGTGAAAAGAAAAAGATTGGTAGACTTGAAGTCGAATTGTATGTTGTCATAACGTCCCGAGTTTATAATGTGTGCGCCATTCATATTCAAGGCGGTGGCCACGTGTTGACGAAAGCCGTTAAATAAAAGACAAAAAGAAAATGTGGTATTGCCAGTGCGTAGTGTACAGTCAGAGTTCTGTAAATTACTGATAGTCAGATGCGTGTTTCCGTTGCGTATTATTCATACAGGAGGATAATTTGTAACTTAATTGTGAGTACGAGAGTTCATGTTACTCGATAAATAAGAATGAATTCACTCGCTTGGCAGACCACTCATCTTGCAGGCCTGACTGCTTGATGCCACAGTATGAGCAAGGCATGTGGGTGCCTCTCAAGTTAACCAAACGTATAGCGCGCAGTACCACAAAATACCGACTTGCGGGTCAGCACTTTCTTCTGCCCACCCCTTCATATGTTACGCAAAAAATCTGTCCCTGACGGTTACCATATCGTCGACGAGAAATCTTAGATTCACGCTATGGGGCGGCGACAATGTCGTCCGCTAGAAATCCGACAACCCCGGTATGGTGACGACGAGAATATCGTCTGTGAGAATCCCGACAAATACAGAATGGTGACAACGACAATATCGTCCACAACAAACCCGACAATGCCGTTATCTGGACGGCTCCATATTGCCTACAAAGATAAAAAATCACGGTATGGCAACGGCGACAGTATCGTCCATATGAGATCGTTTGACAGCGACAACAGCGTCGTTGGGACCGGGTGAGTGCGAATGTTCCCGGTCACTTTCTAAAAAGAATATTTTTAATCTCACTGGAAGAAGTACAGACATAACACGGGGCTGTTACGTCATGGGTGAGTGTGAATCGACCATTATACGTTTTAAAACGATCGCTTGCTTGAATTGGTAAATCGTGTGGTACACGTCGACATTGGGCAATTGCAAGTAGATGTACTTTGGAAACCACATGACGCGATTCGACTACTTGCCAGTAGGGAACTGTTCGGGTAAGTGTGACAAGTGGTGGACGCATTCTCATGCGGGGAATGTAAACACAGCTATAGGCGATTCCGCCCACATTGCCTTGAGAGATACTACTGCGAAAAGTTTGAACTTTAACAGTAACAAGGGTTATATCACTGCACTCGTCTTTTTAAAAGCTTTCGAATACTTACAGAAATATACTTGCTTCAATATTTGTGTTGACACACGAGTTAACAATGCTCCTCAGTGTACTATCATTACCGAAAATCTCTTTTCGATATCTTGAACCTTCCACTAGGTAAAATGGATGTTTTGTCTTACACGACTTACACTGTATACAGCTCCCAGTGTCGTGATTTCTGCTCAGACTAAAAGCAATTGAAAAGGAATGGACAATGCAGATGTATGCGACTACCCCAGGTTCCACAGACATAGGGTGAAAGGGGATATCTTTATTTGATGTATGGTACGCCTCTGTATTTCCTGCTGTTAGCCCAAGCAGACTCGCTAAGCTAATGGGAGGTCTAAATTTTGTCCTTAATTACCACAGATAATAAAATGAGCCTAACTGCACCATAGTATCTGATCAGTTGGTCAATCGTGAGCGTTCTTGTAACGATAATTGGGGGAAATCTATTCAAGCTAACACCCTGGGCACAAAGTTTCACTTCCCGTATCTCGTCTTGGGAGCAGATAAATAGCCCATTGCATGAGCAAGGGCCGTACGAGTTTCTGACTTGTTATGGTAAGACATCTAAGCCCTACACTTTCTAATTGATGTGACAAAAGGAAAAACAAAAGCGCAATGGTTACGGTAAGGTCAGGCCCGACCATGCTATAACGAAGCTATTTTTAGTTTCATTCAGCACGCATTTTCTTTTATAAATTGATGATATGATACAAATAATCTCTCAAGGAAAAGGGATGTGGAATAATCGTAAATGATAATTAGCATGCGTTCAGAAATCTGGTTATTACAAAGCATGATAAAATACAGAACATATACAAAATATAAACAAATTTATACAATTTAAGCCCTCACATACACACAAAAAAATGGTTCAAATGGCTCTGAGCACTATGGGACTCAACTGCTGAGGTCATTAGTCCCCTAGAACTTAGAACTAGTTAAACCTAACTAACCTAAGGACATCACAAACATCCATGCCCGAGGCAGGATTCGAACCTGCGACCGTAGCGGTCTTGCGGTTCCAGACTGCAGCGCCTTTAACCGCACGGCCACTTCGGCCGGCATACACACAAAGGATGGCAGGATTTCGTTGATTTAGCAAGGGAATTCAGAGGAGAAACCCTCTTCAAACATTTGGGATAATGATTTACTTTTGAATGGAACTACAGACATGCATTCACATTGGGAGTCCTGAGAGAAGAAAGTGGCAAGAAGGAAAAACCCGTTGTCCCAAATCACAATACATTCTAGGGAGCCGTGGATTTGACACTTACTCTACGTGCTCGATAGACTCGTGATCTTAGTTCGCTCCAGCTAAGGAGCTTACAATTAAAGTTGGAATGGCCGGTGAACACATGGTATCTGACACAATAGTAAGAAAAAATCCTAAGACTCGCAGTACACTGAATTTAGAACAAACGGACAACCACCTAGTTGCATCTGAGGGTCACGGGGTATAACGAGTGCAATGTTAAATCACCGATTTCACAGCGCGACCACGCAGCTTACAACACGGTAAGTTCCACAACCTGATTTCCTAGAAACTTCGCTCAGTGGAAGAACTATCAAAATAAGCAAACACGTGTCTCAGTTTATCCATAAGCGCTCCACCATTTCTGAGAAAACGATGGTGTAAGTTTTCGAAGGACTTTATGTGCATATTAGCAGGTGAGTAATTCCGCGGAAGTGATGACACAGCAGCTAGTGTCGCGGCTACACACTTTTGCGCCTCGTAGTCGGAAACCGATTATTGCTTCTATTTCTTTTTCAGTTCTCTACCCACGTCCGTAGAAGATTACTACAAGAATGTGGAAAACGGTAGACGAATAAGACAAATTTGAAATTGTTTTCAGTGCAATTTCTGTTCTGTGTCTTCTCATATTGGTGATGATGCGTACTTGTTCCCGAGAAGAGCGTCTATGTCGACTAGCAAGTAGTTTTTGTTGTGGTCTTGTAACTACTGCTCCATACATCCTTCTGAATCTCCTTAGTGTATTGGTCTCCCTCTACGATTTTTACCCTCCACGCTGCTCTCCAACACTAAATTGGTGATCCCTTGATGCCTTAGAACATGTCCTACCAACCGATCCCTTCTTCTAGTCAAGTTGTGCCACAAACTCCTCTTCTCCCCAATCCTATTCAGTACCTCCTCATTAGTTATGTGTTCTACCCATCTAATCTTCAGCATTCTTCTGTAGTACCACATTTCGAAAGCTTCTATTCTCTTCTTGTCTAAAATATTTATCTTCCATGTTTCACTTCCATACATGGCTACACTCCACACAAATACTTTCAGAAACGACTTCCTGACATTTAAATCCATACTCAGTGTTAACAAATTTCTTTTCTTCAGAAACGATTTCTTTGCCATCGCCAGTCTCCATTTTATATCCTCTCCACTTCGACCACCATCAGTTATTTTGCTCCCCAAATAGCGAAACTCATCTACTACTTTAAATGTCTTATTTCCTATGTCTTATTTCCTAATCTAATTCCCGTAGCATTACCTGATTTAATTAGACTACATTCCATTATCCTCGTTTTGCTATTGTTGATGTTCACCTTATACCCTCCTTTCAAGACACTGTCCATTCGGTTCAACACCTCTTCCAGGTCCTTTGCTGTCTGTGACAGAATTATAATGTCATCGGCGAACCTCAAAGTTTTTATTTCTTCTCCATGAATTTTAATTCCTACTCCGAATTTTTCTTTTGTTTCCTTTACTGCTTGCTCAATATACAGATTGAATAACATCGGATAGAGGCTACTTACAACTGTCATCTGGTTTCTGTACAAATCGTAAATAGCCTTTCGTTCCCTGTATTTACCCCTTGCCACCTTCAGAATTTGAAAGAAAGTATTCCAGTCAACATTGTCAAAAGCTAAGTCTACAAATGTTAGAAAAGTAGGTTTGCCTTTCCTTTATCTTCTAAGATAAGTCGTAGAGTCAGTACAGCCTCACGTCTTACAACTTTTCTATGAAATCGAAACTGATTTTCTCCTGGTCGGCTTCGACCAGTTTTTCCATTCGTCTCTATATAATTCGTGTCAGTATTTTGCAGTCATGACTTATTAAACTGATAGTTCGGTAGTTTTCACACCTGTAAACACCTGCTTTCTTTGGGATTGGGCCGGCCGTGGTGGCCAAGCAGTTCTAGGCGCTTCAGTCCGGAATCGCACGACTGCTATGGTCGCAGCTTCGAATTCTGCCTCATGCATGGACGTGAGTGATGTCCTTAGGTTAGTTAGGTTTACGTAGTTGTAAGATCTAGGGGAATGATGACCTCAGATGTAAAGTCCCATAGTGCTCAGAGCCATTTGAGCCATTTGGAGTTGGAATTATTATATTCTTCTTGAAGTCTGAGGGTATTTCACTTCTTTCATACAACTTGCTCTCCAGAAGGTAGAGTTTTGTTAGGGCCGGCTCTCCCAAGGCTATCAGTAGCTCTACTGGAATGCTGTCTACTCCTGCGGCCTTGTTTCGACTTAGGTCTTTCAGTGCACTGTCAAATTCGTCACGAAGTATCATATCTCCCATTCCATCTTCACCTACGTCCTCTTCTATTTCCATAGTACTGCCCTCGAGTACATCGACCTTGTACAGACCCTCTATATACTCCTTCCACCTTTCTGATTTCCCTTCTTTGCTTAGAACTGGTTTTCCATCTGAGCTCTTGATGTTCATACAAGTGGTTCTCTTTTCTCCAAATGTCTCTTTCATTTTCCTGTAGGCAGTATCCCTAGTGATACATGCCTCAATATCCTTACATTTGTCCTCTAGCCGTCCCTGCTTAGCCATTTTGCACTTTCTGTCGATCTCATTCTTGAGACGTCTGTATTCCTTTTGCCTGCTTTTTACTGCATTTTTATGTTTTCTTCTTCCATCAATTAAGTTCAGCATCTCTTCTGTTAGACAAGAATTTCTACTAGCCCTCGTCTTTTTACGTACGTGTCCTCTGCTGCGTTTACAATTTCATCTTTCAAAGCTACCCACTCTTCTTCTACTGGATTTTTCCCCCGTTCTTGTCAATCGTTCGCTAATTCTGTCTCTGGAACTTCCTACAACCTCTGATTCTTTCAGTTTACCCAGATCCCATCTCTTTAAATTCCCACCTTTTCCCAGTTTCTCCAGTTTTAATCTACAGTTCATAACCAATCGATTGTGGTCAGGATCCATTTCTGTCCCTGGAAATATATTAAAATTAAAAACCTGATCCCTAAATATCTGTCTAACCATTATGTAATGTATTTGAAACCTTCCAGTGTCTCCTGGCCTCTTCCATGTATACAACCTTCTTTCATGGTTCTCAAACAAAGTGTCAGCTATGATTAAGTTACGCTCTGTGCAGAATTCTAGCAAGCGACTTCCTCTTTCATTCCTTACCCCCATTCCATATTCACCTACTATCTTTCCATCTCTTCCTTTTCCTACTATCGAATTCCAGTCCCCCATGTCAATTTTTCATCTCCCTTTACTATCTGAATACTTTCTGTGGTGTCACAGCCAGACACCACACTTGCTAGGTGGTAGCTTAAATCGGCCGCGGTCCATTAGTACATGTCGGACCCGCATGTCGCCACTGTGTGATCGTAGACCTAGCGCCACCACACGGCAGGTCTCGAGAGACGTACGAGAACTCGCCCCAGTTGTACGACGACGTTGCTAGCGACTATACGGACGAAGCCTTTGCTCTCATTTGCCGAGAGACAGAATAGCCTTCAGCTAAGTTCATGTCTACGACCTAGCAAGGCGCCATTAGCCTTAGATAGCTTGTATCTAAAGAGTCGCACTTGTATCGCCACAATCTCCAGATGTCTCATCAAGAACGATGTATACAAAGGAAGGATTAAAAGTTAAGTAGTCCAGAAGTTACGTATTTTCTTTATAGCATTCATTAAGTCTCCTGTTTCAGACCTCACTCCATCCTTCGTGAGTTAGCGCGTGCATCTTGGCCGCCTCTTTCAATTAGTGTACGTAGTGTTGGCAACTCTGCCGACACAACAATTTTGGCGACGCGGATCAATCAGGATCTTGTTCTAATTGCTTACATTTCCTTGTGTAATGGCTTCGCCAGATGTACTGTCCGAATTTTATCGCTTGCAGACTCAGCAGACGCAGGCGTTATTGGATGCCCTTGGACAGCTCGTCCAGGGTCAACGTGCGCTGCAACCCGATGCGGCCGCCGCCGCTTCATCGCTACCGCAGCCACACCAAGCAGTTGCACCTCCGTTTCGTAGCTTTGACGCAGCCCACGAGACCTGGCCGGAATGGTCTCGACAGTTCGGCTTCCATCTAGCCGCCTACAGAATTCAAGGTAATGAGCGGCAGCCGTTTTTGCTTTCTTGTGTCGGTGTGTCCACCTACCGTGTGATAGTGAAATTGTTTCCCCGACGCGACGTAGCAACTCTGTCCTACGAAGAAATTTTGTCTGCTTTAGATGCCTATTTCAAGGAAACAGTCAATGTCGTTACAACAAGGTATACGTTCTTTCGTACCAAACGTACGGCCGGTCAGACTAATAGGGAGTGGGTTGCAACATTGCAAGGACTTACTAGGCATTGTGATTTTGCATGTGAATGTGGACTTCCGTATTCAGATACTATGGTGCGTGATGCAATAGCACAGAACGTTTCTGATGTTCGCATACGGGAACAGATTTTGAAACTAGTTAATCCCTCCCTTCAACAAGTGATAGACATATTGGATAGGCAAGACACACTTGACTTTGCTACGCAATCATTTGAAACTTCGCCAGCAGTGTGTCGCATTGACCGGCCCACCGGGCGCGCAGCACGGTACGCTAAACGGCCCTCGCGCACGTCTGCGCAGCTGCAGCCTAGCTCGCTAACACGTGTGCCACGTAAGCCTGCCAATGCAGTTCTAAAATCATGCCCGCGGTGTGCAACTAGACATTCGCGTGAGAATTGCCCGTCACGCCAAGCTATTTGCTTTTACTGTCATAAGAAAGGACATGTTCAAAGTGTTTGCCAGAAAAAGCTAAGATCAGACAATCAAAACCATTCCAGGCCCTTTGCTTTGCGCCAGAATCGAACCAGGGACAATCAAGCTCGTGGACCTTCGCCCATGGATATTCATGTCGTTAATTCCACCCCGTCCAGTGCCACTTTCTCTCACAGTGACTGTGTTCGTCCCACAAAACGTGTGCGTCGACGTCGCCGGAACTCCCGTAAAGTCGCAAGTGCTTCTGTACCTGTATCAGTTCAAATTGCACGTGAAAGTCGCTCTTGTCGTCAGCAGGACAATAAACTTTTTGTAGATTTAGACTTTGGCGGCAAAGTGATACCATTCCAGCTCGATACCGGAGCTGCAGTTTCATTGCTCAATCAAGACACGTACAAACAACTGGGCAAACCTCCGTTGCGTGCCGCAAATGTTCAGCTCAATAGTTATTTAGGACAGCAGATACCTGTGTTAGGACAGTGCAGCCTTCTTGCCACATACAAGGGACAAACAAAACTTGTGTCATTTTACGTTCTTCGTTCTTCTACGGCAGTGAACTTGTTTGGTTTAGATTTATTTCAGTTCTTTAACATGTCTATAGTAAATCAGGTCCTATTAGTGAATCAGACTGTGCCTTCTGCCAGTGTTTCTGGTCTATGTGAGGAATTTGCAGACATTTTTGCACCGGGCCTTGGTTGCGCTAAGAACTATGCAGCACATTTGGAACCGAAAGAGAACGCGCAACCGAAATTTTTCAGAGCGCACAATGTTCCCCACGCATTGCGTGATGAGGTTGCAACAACATTACACGATTTAGAATCTCAAGGTGTCATTGAACGTGTGCGGGCTTCTCTCTGGGCCTCACCCTTAGTAATTTTGCCAAAACCTTCCGGAAAATTGAGACTTTGCGTGGACTTCAAGGCAACTGTGAATCCACAACTTGTGACTGCAACTTTTCCTTTGCCCCGCCCGGAAGATCTTTTTGATAAACTGTGCCCGGGTAAATACTTTTCGAAATTGGACCAAGCAGATGCGTACTTGCAAATACCAGTGGACGAAGAATCCCAGCGCGTCTTGGTGGTTAACACGCATCTTGGATTGTACCGATTCAAAAGACTGCCATTCGGGTGTGCATCCGCCCCTGCATTGTTTCAGCAATATTTACAAACTGTTTGTGCGTCGGTCCCTACTGCTGCGAACGATCTGGACGATATTGTGATCTCCGGAAAGACAGAAGCTGAACATTTAGCCAACCTACGAACGTTATTTCAGGTCTTGCGACAAAATGATCTTCGCTTGAGGAAGGACAAATGTGTGTTTTTTGCTCGTGACTTACCGTATCTGGGACATGTAATTAATGCCCAAGGCATACATCCGAGTCCAGAGCACCTCCGTGCCATACAGGACTTGCCTTCACCGCAGAACTTGAAACAGCTCCAGAGTGTGTTGGGAAAAATTAATTACTATGCCAGGTTTGTGCCGCGCGCTTCTTCCATTTCAGCTCCGCTTCATCGCTTACGCCGTAAAGGTGTTCCGTTCGTCTGGACGACGGAATGCGAACGCGCCTTTTGCCAGTTGAAATCGGCGTTGCTTTCAAATACTTGCCTTACGCCATTCGATCCTCAGAAACCCCTTTTGTTGATGGTAGATGCATCGGAATTCGGGATCGGTGCTGTGCTTGCGCACAAAGATGGATCGCATGATCGTCCTATTGCCTTTGCTTCAAAATTGCTCTCGTCTGCGCAACGCAATTATTCCCAGATAGAGAAAGAAGCTTTAGCTCTCGTGTTTGGTGTTACTAAGTTCCATGATTTCTTGTATGGTCGTCACTTTACCATCATCACTGACCACAAACCTTTGACATCGCTTTTTCATCCGAACAAGCCTGTACCTCCACGTACAGCGCAGAAATTCATTCGCTAGGCTCTTTTCCTCTCGCAGTACCGCTACGATACCTTGTATCGGTCCACTGCTAAGCACGGAAACGCTGATGCGTTGTCCCGTTTGCCTGTTGCTGAGGATAAAGCGTTCGATTCTTCCGAACTTGCTTGCATGTTCAGTGATTCGGAAACCGATGATGTGGTCGAATCGTTTCCGATTGATTTTCGTCGTGTCGCTACAGCCACAGCTGCTGACCCTGTCCTTGCTACTGTTTTGCGTTTTGTTGCTACGCAATGGCCCTTGTCAAAGTCACGGATCGAGGATCCGTTGGTTCGCCGATTTTTTGCTCACAGGGAGAGACTTTTTGTACGACGTGGTGTTTTGTTGTTGCGTTCTGATAATGATCAGTCTCGGGTCGTGGTCCCACGTTCGTTACAGTCCTCTGTCTTAAAGCTTCTCCACCACGGACATTGGGGTATAGTGCGCACGAAACAACTTGCTCGTCAGCACTGTACTTGGTTCGGAATCGATGCTGCGATTACGAATATGTGCTCTTCTTGCGTGGCGTGTGCCGAACAACAATCCGTCCCGCCGCGGAAATTCTTTGCATGGCCGACGGCCACTTCCCCTTGGCAACGCTTGCACATCGATTTTGCTGGTCCATTCTGGAATGGTCGATGGTTGGTTGTGGTGGATTCCTTCAGTAATTTTCCTTTTGTTGTCCGGATGTCTTCCACGACGTCATCTGCCACCATCCAAGCGTTGTCCGCTATTTTTTGCATTGAAGGTCTTCCCCAGACTATTGTTTCCGACAATGGCCCGCAATTCACGTCCGCAGAATTTCAGTCATTCTGCAAGGCCAATGGTATTCAACATCTGACATCCGCGCCGTTTTCGCCTCAGTCAAACGGTGCCGCTGAACGGTTGGTCCGGACTTTCAAGTCACAGATGTTGAAGTTGAAAGAGTCGCATTCTCGGGAGGCCGCATTGTTGCCCTTTTTGTCTTCGTATCGCTCTCAGCCCCGCGATGGTCGCTCGCCGGCTGAGTTGCTCCATGGTCGTTCTCATCGAACCTTGATGTCTTTGCTGCATCCGCCGCATCAGGTTCCAGTGCAGCGGCAGACTACTGCTTTTGCTCCTGGCGACGTTGTTTTCTATCGCAACTATCGCGGTTCACGGCGTTGGCTCGCAGGGCACATTCTTCGCTGCCACGGCCGCGCGATGTATTTGGTTTTGGGGGCCTCTGGTGAGGTGCGTCGGCATCTCAATCAGCTGCGCCTCTGTCGTCGCCTGGGTTCTGCCGCTCCTCGTCTGCTTTCAGCGACGGTGCCGTCCGGTCAGCGCCCTGGGGACCCATCTACTGGCTCGCCTCATCCCCAGGTGTTACCGACGCTGCCTTCCATTTTGCCTCATGGCGACGCGCCGCCGCCGCCGCCGCCTGTTCTCCCGCCGGCGCCGCCCGCAGTGGACGCGTCGCTGCAACCGCCTGGCGCCTCCCTGGGTCACGCGCCGCCGCTCGCTTCCCGTGACCAGATGTCCTCCACCATGGAACTCTTGCCCGCTCCGGACCAGATGTCTTCGCCCGTCGGGTGCCCCGACCACATGGAGGTCGACCCTTCGGCCCCTCCTGTCTCTCTACGGGCGCATACACTGCATGTTGACGTGCACCCTGGACTAGGTTTTCAGGCGTTTCCTAGCTCCCCTCGGACCGAATGGCCGGGTGCGGGTGGCACAGCCTCGTCTGTTGTTAGGCTCCCCACCTCATCGCATACGTCAACATGGGGTCCTCCCCATGGCGGGCGGAAGCCTTATAACACGACCGTTCGCCGATTTGCGGGGGAGGAATGTGGTGTCACAGCCAGACACCACACTTGCTAGGTGGTAGCTTAAATCGGCCGTGGTCCATTAGTGCATGTCGGACCCGCATGTCGCCACTGTGTGATCGTAGACCTAGCGCCACCACACGGCAGGTCTCGAGAGACGTACGAGAACTCGCCCCAGTTGTACGACGACGTTGCTAGCGACTATACGGACGAAGCCTTTGCTCTCATTTGCCGAGAGACAGAATAGCCTTCAGCTAAGTTCATGTCTACGACCTAGCAAGGCGCCATTAGCCTTAGATAGCTTGTATCTAAAGAGTCGCACTTGTATCGCCACAATCTCCAGATGTCTCATCAAGAACGATGTATACAAAGGAAGGATTAAAAGTTAAGTAGTCCAGAAGTTACGTATTTTCTTTATAGCATTCATTAAGTCTCCTGTTTCAGACCTCACTCCATCCTTCGTGAGTTAGCGCGTGCATCTTGGCCGCCTCTTTCAATTAGTGTACGTAGTGTTGGCAAGTCTGCCGACACAACACTTTCTTTTATCTAATCCTACATTTCTTCAATGTCTTCGCATCTGCGGAGCTAGTTGGCATATGAACTTTTACTACTTGGGTAGGCGTGGGCTTCGTGTCTATCTTGGCTACAATAATGCATTCACTATGCTGTTCGTAGTCGCTCACCCGCGCTCCTACTTTTTATTCATTATTAAACGTACTCCTGCATTACTCCTATTTGATTTTGTATTTATAACACTGTATTCACCTGACCAGAAGTCTTGTTCCTCCAGCCACCAAACTTCACTAATTCCCACTCTATCTAACTTTAACCTATCCGTTTCCCTTTTTAAGACCTTTGATCAGTAACATTATCAGATGTCTAGTTGATTTTGTTGCAGATGATACAAACATTGCAATAAATAGTGTCACAGAAGAAGCCGAGTAGCGCAGTCGCCTTAGAATAGTGGTTATGATAGTGGACTGTTGCACAGAGGGTGAACTAAACGGTTTTAATTTCTATATTCGGTTCGAGTACATTCTGGAAGTATTCACAAATGGCAAGACGCATTGTAATGGAATGTTCTGTAGCTGTATATAAACAGTATGTGTTCTCGCCGGAGGCAGTTCGCTCCTCGCTCTTGTATGTGCAAGTGCTGAATAAACCTTCGTTAGGTGAAGTTAGTGTTCGTCATTCATCTACTTACACCCTCCTCTACGTAACATTATTCTGGTGGAGGCGCTGGGTATTGGAACTTGTGACATCGCACATTATCGACGACACAGTGGCTCCCATCAGGCCACGACAGAGCCGCCGTTTGCGTGGCGAGAAACCCGAGTTCGAGCCATATTTAACAGATCGCAATCTATCGGAGACAGAAGCAAAAGACGACGCCACGATGACAGCAACTGTGTGCCCCCACATGAGAGATCCTTCCGGATTCTATGGTGACTATGGCCAAGAGCCAAACAAGAGGCTGAAGGTATATGAGCGTATAGCCAAATTTAACAAATGGGGCTGACATCGTGTGTTTGGCTAGCGTATTTTTCTACTATGAGGACACTGCCAAGCAGTGGTATGAGAACAACGAGGAGCAGTTCACAAGCTGGGAAGTATTCCAGGCGGAAGTGCGCAAGGATTTCGGCGACACACAACGACAGAAGTGCAAGGCTGAAGCTAAATTAAAGTGCAGGGCATAGCGTCCAGGAGAAACAACAGCATCTTCATTCAAGACGTCTTGGAGCTGTGTAAAATAGTGGATCCTCGAATGAAGGAGGAAGCCAAGGTTGCACATCTCATGAAGGGTGTTGCCGAGAACATGTATCTCCTGAAGGAGGTTTCGACAGCAGACGAATTCATAAAATGATGTCAGTATATCGAGACAATACATCAAAAAAGAATTACACGCAAGAAGTTTGAACGGCTTCCAAACGTCGTATCGATGTCTGTGATGGAGGAAGAAACTGATTTCACAAGTGTTCTTCGTCAGATAGTGAGAGAGGAAGTTCAGAACGCACTCGGTTTGCACGGCGAGCAAAAAACCGAGACGCTTCAAGAGGTCATAAAGGAGGAATTGGAACAGACATTGAACCCAATCCCTAGTCCTTCATTTCCCTTTAAAACGGTAAAAAAGACGAGAGCCAGGCGAAGTTACGTTCCTACAATGCCGCATGAGGAACCTGTTTGGGAACCAAGGAAGACTGATATCTGGAGGACCCAGAATTACCAACCAGTATGTTTCGACTGTGGACGACCGGGACGTGTGGTGCGCTATTGTCGAGAAAGGCGGCGGATATTTGATGACGCTCGCGCCAGAAGATAGCACACCGATCTTAGCCGACGTTAATTCCGGGACGACAAAGATGAAGAAGAAGATGTGGGCGCAAGACGACTTAGGTCACCATCGCCGCAAGCTAGAAGCTGGAGAGGACGCTCCCCAACACGCTAATCAAGGTCTCCATCGCCGTTTAGAAGCTCCAGCGTATCACCTAGCCGACGCAACCTGGAAAACTAAAGGGTGCGACCTTCCTTGGAGGTGAGGCCGCCGAAGAGAAAAATCCTCCGCCATCGATCACTAAAAAATGATAGGAAACTACGTCAATATCCTCATGGACAACCGACCAGCCCAAGCTCTTGTTGACTCTGGAGCATCATATTTACTCATTTCGGAGAAGTACCGTAGCTACTTGCAGAAAACCGTATTCGTCGATAGCAAAACATCTCTGCTGAAGGTGGCTAATGGGAAATATGTAAAACCTACGGGAAGATGTGTCATTCGTGTGGATATAAATGGCCATACACAGCCCTTAGAATTCATCGTCTTACAAGAGTGTCGTCATGACGTCATTCTCGGGTGGGACTTGAAAGCTTCCCAAGCGGTTATAGATTGTGGTCGCTCGAAGATTATGCTAGACGAGATGAGATGCTGTGGACAGGAAGATGCGCATCCGAGTATGTGGAGAATATGTGTGCTGGGTGAACTGATCATTACCGCAGTCAGCGCTAGAAAGGGAGCTGTCATGTGTCATGCCATGCATCTGTCGTCTCGTTTGAGAACGGATTCGGTGAATTGACGATAGTTAACTGTCGCTGAGAACCGCAGATCCTTCCAAGACGCATATGCGTAGCAAACGCTGAGCCGTTAATTGCAGAACAGCGGAGCGTCATAGAAACCTCCCATGCCGAGTCTGTTGGCGGAGTTAACGCTACCACTAACAGAAGATCTTCTAGCTCGACTATCGCCAGATCTCACTAAGGAGCAATAGAAGAAGCTACTTGCCATTCTTCAAGTGTTCTCTGAATGCTTCAATCCACAGGTGAAGAGCAAATTATACAAATCGACCGTGAAGCACCGGATTAACACTGGAGACCATCAACCAGTAAGCCAGAGAGCATACTGTGTGTCAGCAACGGAACGTCGAATAATTCGCGACGAGGTAGAGAAGATGATGAAGGATGACATGGTCGTCACCAGTGGTTCTCGTCAGGAAGAAGGATGGCAGCTGGCTCTTTGGTGTTGATTACAGGAAGC
The DNA here is from genome assembly GCF_023898315.1 of Schistocerca nitens. Lineage (NCBI taxonomy): Eukaryota > Metazoa > Arthropoda > Insecta > Orthoptera > Acrididae > Schistocerca > Schistocerca nitens. Next base: position 405,879,878 of record NC_064618.1, read on the forward strand.
TTAACAAGGTAACCAAAAAGAGCGTTTACCCTCTTCCAAGAATTGACGATACACTACATTGCCTGAAGGGGAGTAAGTTTTTCTTAACCATGGCCATGTAGTCGGGATACTGGCAAATCGAAGTAGATGAGGATGATCGTGAGAAAATTGCATTCATCACCCCCGACGGCCTGTATGAGTTTAAGGTAATACCTACCGTTTGGTTTGTGTAATGCACCAGCAACTTTTGAACGTATGATGGATAATCTTCTAAGGCACCTGAAGTGGACGATGTGTCTTTGTTATTTAGATGACATTATAGTGTTGTCAGAGACATTTGATGAACACATAAGAAGACTGAGAGGCGTTCTTGAGTGTCTCCAACAAGCGGCACTGAAACTTAATCCAAGAAAGTGTCTCTTTGGAGCAAAAGAAATCAAAATACTTGGGTACATTGTGTAAAACGAAGGTGTGCGGCCAGACCCAGAGAAGGTGAAGAGCTATAACGGAATTACCTTTTCCTAAAAGTATTAGAGATGTGAGAACCTACCTTGGATTGTGTTCTTATTACCGTCGCTTTATCAAAGACTTTTGTATCAAAGCCAGGCCGCTCCAAGAGTTGTTAAAAGTCGATGCTAAATTTATCTGGGGTGGTGCTTAACAAGATTCTTTCGATGTGCTGCGAAAAGCTCTGACGACTGACCCTGTACTTGGTCTGTATGATGAGAGAGCGCCTACAGAACTACACACAGATGCCAGTGGGTATGGGATCGGTTCTGTTCTGGTGCAGATTTCGGATGGAAAAGAGAAGGTATAGCTTATGCTTCTAGGACACTTACAAAAGCCGAGAGAAACTATTCAACTACAGAAAGAGAATGTCTTGCTGCGATCTGTGCTTAGATGTTCTACAAAAACTCCATGACACACCTGAGGCCGGACATTTAGGATTTATTAAGACATACAATAGGATCCGCAAGAGACTTTTCTGGCCAGGTTTATTTAGGAGTGTTCGTCACTATGTGTCGCAAAGTCGAGAGTGCCAGAGGAGAAAGGCAGTTCCTCAGAAACCACCTGGCCGACTCATACCAATTCCACCAGCCGAAACGCCTTTCCTGCATGTTGGGATTGACTTCCTCGGAAGATTTCCAACGTCTGCTAGTGGCAATAGATGGATTATTGTTTGCACTGATTATCTGACGCGCTATGCCATTACAAAAGCCGTGAAAACAGCCGAAGCATTCGAGGTAGCCAAATTCATCATAGAAGACATTGTATTAAAACATGGTGCCCCAAGGTCATTAGTTACGGATCGAGGGAAAGTTTTTCAATCGAATCTTGTGACAGAGATAAACCGTCGGTGCAACATTACTCGTCACATGACGACTGCCTACCATCCGCAAACTAACGGGCTTACTGGACGCCTTAATAAGACCTTGGCCTACATCCTATCAATGTTCGTCAATGTTGAGCAGATCAACTGGGATGAGGTGCTACCTTTCGTGACTTTTGCCTACAACACTGCCAAACAAGACACCACAGGATTTACGCCATTTTTCCTGGTGCATGGGCGTGAGGCGACGACGACGATGGACACTGTGTTTCCGTTACATCCTGACAACATGGACGACAATTACTTCGTCCAGGTGTTAACCAGAGCTGAGGAAGCTCGACAGATAGCTCGACTCCGCACACTTCAGGCTCAAGAAAACGATCGCCGAAGGTATGACGCGAGCCCTGTTGTCCAACAGCCTGGTGACCTCGTCTGGATCTTCATTCCTGTTCGGAAGGTTGGTCTCTCGGAGAAGGTCCTCAGGCGCTACTTCGGACCTTATAAGGTTGTAAGACAGTTGTGTGATGTTACTTATGAAGTTGAAGATTTCGACCTCGACACAAGACGACGAAAGATCAGAGATACGGTCTACGTCCTTCGAATGAAGCCTATAAGGATCCTGAAAGTCAGGGTAGATTTGAAGCTCCAGCGACAGGCAACAACGGGAAAGGTACCAAAGAACGTAGCGGCAAGAGAAGTTCTAAGAAGATCACCGCCAGGGCGAACATCAGCCATCGGCAGTCGGAGTATGCAGGACAGATGACTCGTTCCTGGACTAGGAGGACGTAACACCGAGACGCTGTTCTCTTAAGGAGGAAGCAATGTCGCAGAAGTAACCGAGTAGCGCAGTCGACGTAGGGTTGTGATAGTGGATTGGTGCATGGAGGATCGTGAGTTCAAAACTCACCTAAGCTCAAACATTTATTTTCTATATTCGGTTGGAGTAAAATCTACGAGTATCCACAAATGGCAAGACGCATTGTACTAAAATGTTCTGTAGTTGTATATATATATATATATATATATATATATATATATATATATATATATATATATATATATATATATATATATCGTATGTGTTCTGGCCGGAGGCAATTCGCTCCGCGCTCTTGTATGTGCAAGTGCTGAATAAACCCTCGTTAAGTGAAGTAAGTGTTCGTCATTCATCTACCTACACCTTCCTCTACGTGACAATAGCAGATCAAGTGTAGTCTTAGAAAGATCGCTTAATGAAATTTTCATGGACATTATTAATTTATTCCTAGCCATTTCTTTGCCACTAAACCTTGAAGAAAAATACAATTCAGAACTTGTAACAGGATTTTACCAGTATATGCCTAAAATATGATGAGAAACAGATAAAAGAAGAGGACAGCGTTAAATTCTTGGAATTACAGCTTGTTAATGAATTCAACTCGTAGGAGCACCCACAGAACTGCTGAAGTGTCTAAACAAATCTCTATTTGCAGTGCAAATGTTATCCGACATATGAGTTTTAAAATGTAAAAGCAGACATACTACTCTTACTTTCATTCCACATAATGTCACACGGGATTATTTTTGGGATAACTCGTCAAGCCAAGCTGAAATTGTCCGGGTACAAAAATGTGAAATAGGAATTATTTATGGTGTGAACATCCTGCAGAGCAGTGTTTAAGGAACTAAGGATATTAACTGCAGCTTCCCAGTATATTTATTCTACAACGAAATTTGTCATATCTCTTTTCACATTCAATAACGTACCAGCAGCTACAAAAAGTTTAACTAGCAATAAAGTTCAGTTTCAGAGGAGTCTAAAGGATTTATTGGTGGTCAATTCCTTCTGTTCCACTGGTGAATTTCTTTGTGTGTATGTGTGTGTGTGAGTGTGTGTGCGTGCTCTACTAATAATATAATGCGAATATTAGTACAATCTGACTTCCGCGCAGATTCAGTGCAGTAATGCGATCATCGTAAAAAAAGTGTTGTAAAATGATTCTTCTATTCGGTGTTTACTACGTCATAAATGAAAATACGTTTGAAAGATTTTTTTCACTCCTTCCACATCCATGACGATCATTTAGCTTGGGATCCATGGAAAGTAAATTAGCATAGTCGTATTTGTTTTTCTCTATAAATATTTATTGCGTATTCTTGTTCTTCTGAGAAGTTCTATACCCTGGAGGATCTCCTTACTATGGATCATTTGGAATGAAAAGTACATCTCACCTAATCTAAACTGCACATTAACGTATCACTTGATACAGGACAAGATACTAGTCTCTTCTAATAAAGCGCAATTGACGATAAACTTTTATGCAGAGTTCTGCTTAATACAACTGTTGCACTAGTGGCCTGGTAGAGAGAAAATGCCGTCGTCTTCGGCGAAGATTGGTGACTGGGTTGAGCAGTAGAGCAACCAGATGTGAGTAAGCAGGCTGACGCAGTGGCGTATGGAAACTCTTCTGGAACGTGTCTACGCCGACCGCGGTCATTCGTCGATGGGTGTGGCAGCGATTATAATTACTTGTGGCTTCGTCGAGAGGTACCAACCTTGCCCTGGCCCCTCGCTCTTCGGACAACTACACAGTCTTTACCCTTAAGGGCGCCGTAATGGCCTGCCGAAGTACTATTTAACGTAGATCTGCTAGTCGCACACCAGTCTATGGCGACACAAACAAATACTTTCCGGATCAGAACTAATCTGACATTACCTGCTGCAAAAATGGTTCAAATGGCTCTGAGCACTATGGGACTAAACATCTGTGGTCATCAGTCCCCTAGAACGTAGAACTACTTAAACCTAACTAACCTAAGGACATCACACACATCCATGCCCGAGGCAGCGGTCACGCGGTTCCAGACTGAAGCGCCTAGAACCGCACGAATACACCGGCCGGCTTACCTGCTGCAATGGACGAAATCAGTAAGAGGACTACACAGAACATGTGGTAGAATGTGCAGCGCGTCGATTTACAGAGTAAATACAAGAACAGGTTACCGTTTCATTGCAGTATCAGGTGAAAAAGCAAGCGAAATTTAACTATACAGCTCTTATGTTATTGTCTATGGACTCATGCCTATTCTGAAAGAGACAGTATGAGGTTTTGTTCACGATGGGATCTTGCACTAAGTTATAGATTACTCTAAGATTTCATGACACTGCTAAATCGAAATCTGTCGAAAAACTTTACTTTTGGTAGGTAATCCATATTGCTAGCACCTTTAGCCTTCGAGGTCTCAATGACACCTCTTACTGGAGAGTACCCTGAACGCATAGTTTCTTTATAATAACTTCTACTGATGTCTGCGTTCTAAACTCTTTTAAAGTGCAATACACACGACCCGTCCGGTAAGTTCCGAGATTTGATTTTATTCCTAGCGCATATGTGACGTCAGTGTAGTAACAACTACGGAGTCTACTTGAACTAAAGGCTGTAAGCATATGTGCATCGGACCAGTCATTTGTAAGCAGGCAGTATTCAGTAGACGTCGTGCGAACGTAGTCCGTCAACGCTGTTGTGTCACAAATCGTAATGGAATATCATCTCTAAATCAAGCGTTCAAGACATTCTTCAGCGTGCTTTTAAGAAGAAAAATTGTGCGCAAAGCTTGTACCACATATCGTAACTTCTGAAAAAAAAAGAACTAATGACGCGTGGATGCTGCCGCGACTTGACTGAAATGCAAATCACGTACAATTATTTTCCTGGAAAAAAATAATCATGGGTGACGAGACGGTGTTATCTATACGAAACTACCGCAAAACGACAAAGTGCAGCAATTCACATGAAAACTGAACGCTTTGATGACATACGGAACATTCAAGCCAGTGTGAAGGGCGCTGTACGAACGTTCTGTCGTTGTACCAAGTGGGGTGAGACTTAGTAGAACGTCTTAGCTTTAGTCTTCTTTTTAATATTCTGGCCTCGAAACTGACTATTGTGATAATATTTACTTCCAATTTTAAAAAGACATACTTTTGTATCATATTGTCCTTTGCACCAAGTGACCATATTCTGTCTTGTTTCTTGTCGAAAGCACTTTGCCAGTGCGACTTGGGAGCTGTGAGGTGCACACCTCAAGACTCTTCACCGACTGAAGACACACGTGTGAATAAACGATTCGGTTTCTCCTAGCAGCACTCGTGTAACATCGGTACCAGGAACGTATATAGGATTCGGTATCGTGCCACGCTCCGCAGCAGTATGGGAGTAACGGGTCTAGGGAATCGTACGTGTAAAGAGATAATTTCGACTGCCGATTCTAGAACTAATAATAGTGTTTGTCCAATAACTAGTACATAAAACACATTTATTGCCAATGAGGGAACGGTTTGTCGCACACAGAACACCGTGGGCACTGCATACGATTTATCAAAGGCTACTACATAAAACTTTTATCTCGTATAAACGTTTCATTAGGCGTTTTCGTTTGAAGAATAGCTGCCCGCATTCTTGCGTGCTGAGAATCATCGTCACTGATATCGAAAGTGCACACTGCCAACGATGCGGTGCCTTCAAAATTGGCCATCTTGGACCCATCCGAATTCGCGCCTCGACTGCGTGAAAGAGCGCACCCTGGCCTGCTGGGAGACTATTAATCACGGACTGCGGTCTTCCCGGCGCGGCGCGGCGCAGTCGCCACACCAAGCAGCGGCCTACCATCAATCTCGGCGTCGCGGCGCCCGCTCCACGGCGTCGGCGTCGGCCTCACTCGTCGCCTTTATCGCGGCAAAGCGCTGCGGCAGTTACTTGCGGCGCTAACTCTGTTTACTCCCTCTTTTTAGCTCCCTGCGCGCGCTAAATCACTGCCTTAGGACAGAAGCGTTTTACCGTCGGTGTGCAGTTGGTAAGGTACGAGATGGGCGTTGTGGAGCACCTGGGCCGATCCCTGTTGGCAGAGGCTGATCGGGGAAAAGAATATACACACAAACAAGGTTCCAACAATTTATGTAGGGTGAATCACCTACAACTTGGACAGCAGACACTGCGGAAATGGGAAGCGCTATTGATGTATGGTTTTCACAGAATGGATTGGTAGTCAGAGGCTCGTATTGTTATCCAATAAACAGATTGTAATAAGTTTAGAACCTGTTTTTTGTGCAGACTTACATTATTTAAAAATGGAACAATGCCTATTGACATCAACAGACTAAAAGCAGGGTAAATTAAGTGTCAGTGGTGTTTGTGCGTGACACTAGTGTGAGTTGTTTGCGAAATATCGTACTTTGAAAAGATTCCACACCGTCACTTGTTTGTGCCATTCAACCTACGTCGTCCGTAAGTACAATGTAATGTCTGCTTACAGTGTGTTCCTTGAGTGCACTGCAACTTGCTAGTCAGTTAGTGTATGACAGTCCAAGGTCGTGAATTTACGATGGGATTTACTAATGCAGAAAAAGCCGACATGTTCGTGGTGTATGGACAGTGTAGGAAGAATACAATTCGTTCTTGTAGGATATATGCGGCAAGATATCCAAATTGACGTCAGCCACATTGCCAATTATTTATCAGCCTCTTCGAACATTTGCATGAAAGTGGTAGTGTAACACATAGATAACATAGCAGAAGGAGACAGGTGACAACAGAAGAGGGGAAAATTATTGTTCTTGCTGCTGTTGCAGTTGAACCGCACGTTAACTTCCACGCAGTAGTAAGAGGAAGTGGTATGAGTCAGGCAAGTGTCCCATGCATCCTCCATCGACATACACTATGTGATCAAAGGTATCCGGACACCCCTAGAAACATACGTTTCTCATATTAGGTGCATTGTGCTGCCACCTACTGCCAGGTACTCCATATTAGCGACCTCAGTAGTCATCAGATATCGTGAGAGAGCTCTGCGGGACTCACGACTTCGAACGTGGTCAGGTGATTGGGTGTCACTTGTGTCATACGTCTGTGCGCAAAATTTTCACACTCCTAAACATCCCTACGTCCACTGTTTCCGATGTGGTAGTGAAGTGGAAACGTGAAGGGACACGTACAGCACAAAAGCGTACAGGCCTACCTCGTCTATTGACTGACAGAGACCGCCGACAGATGAAGAGGGTCGTAATGTGTAATAGACAGACATCTATCCAGACCATCACACAGGAATTCCAAACTGCATCAGAATCCACTGCAAGTACTATGACAGTTAGGCGGGAGGTGAGAAAACTTGGATTTCGCGGTCGAGCGGCTACTCATAAGCCACACTTCACGCCGGTAAATGCCAAACGACGTCTGACTTGGTGTAAGGAGCGTGAACATTGGACGATTGAACAATAGAAAAACGTTGTGTGGAGTGACGAATCACGGTACACAATGTGGCAATCCGATGGCAAGGTCTGGGTATGGCGAATGCCCGCTGAACATCATCTGCCAGAGTGTCTAGTGCCAAAAGTAAAATTCTGAGGCGGTGGTGTTATGGTGTAGTCGTGTTTTTTATGGAGGGGCTTGCACCACTTGTTTTGCGTGGCACCATGACAGCACAGGCCTACATTGATGTTTTAAGCACCTTCTTGCCTCCCACTGTTGAAGAGCAATTCGAGGATGGCAATTGCATCTTTCAGTACGATCGAGCACCTGTTCATAATGCAAGGTCTGTGGCGGAGTGGTTACACGACAGTAACATCCCTGTAATGGACTGGAATACGCAAAGTCCTGACCTGAATCCTATAGAACACCTTTGGGATGTTTCGGAAAGCCGATTTCGTGCCAGGCCTCACAGACCGACGTCGATACCGCTCCTCAGTGCAGCACTCTGTGAAGAATGGACTGCCATTCCCCAAGAAACCTTCCAGCACCTGGTTGAACGTACGCCTGCGAGAGTTGAAGCTGTCATTATGGCCAAGGGTGGACCAATACCACACTGGATTCCAGCATTACCGATGGTAATGGCGCCACGAACTTGTAAGTAATTTTCAGCCAGGTGTCCGGATACTTTTGATCACGTTATGTACACCCCATCTGTATCACATCTCTCTACATCAAGAGCTGCATAGAAATGATTCTGAGACTCGTGTTAACTTCTGTACGTGGGCATTAAGACAGGATATTCCAGAAATATCATGTACCTTGTTTAGTGATGAAGCCACATTTGCCAATCATGGCCAGGCAAACCGCCGAAACATGCATTATTGGTCTGTTCACAATCTTTGTTGAGGGCCGTCCAGTCGATAGCGCACAAAGTAATACAGCATGTCTTCACGAAATGTTCGCAGATCGTTGGATTAGACTCCTGAGTTTGACGCCTGTAAACTTTTTTCTGTGGGCAAAGCTGAAAGACGCTGTCTACAAAGACGTACCAGCTACACCCGACGATATGCAACGATGTATTCTGCAACCTGCTTGGACATCTCCGCTGAAATGCTACCACGAATTTAGCAGTCGCTCCCTACCAAACTAGAAGCGTTTACTGCCGCTGCCGGTGGTCATTCTGAAAAATGGCCCTAAGCACTGTGGGACTTAACATATGAGGTCATCTGTCCCCTAGAATTAGAACTACTTAAACCTAACGAACCTAAGGACATCACACACATCCATTCCCGAGGAAGGATTAGAACCTGCGACCGTAGCAGCAGCGCGGTTCCGGACTGAAGCGCCTAGAACCGCTCGACCACAGCGGCTGGCGGTCATTCTGAACACAAAGAGTGACGATCAATTGTCTCGTTACTGGTCAGAATCCACATGACTAATAAGTGCGTTTGTGTTGTTCATTAGTATGTGCTGCCGCACATAATGTACAAATATCGGTGTGGAAACTTTTCAAAAGATGATGTCTGTTAATGTCAATAGGCTTTGTTCCATTAAAAAGTATATCTTTGCACAAAAAATATACTTTCTAACAACTATTAAAGTCTGGTTATTGGCTAACAGTAAGAGCCCCTGATTACCAGTCTTTTCCGTGAAAACAGGACATCAGTAATATCCACAGTAATTGTGGAGCTAATTTTAGGTGTCCCCCCTGTATACAAAGCGTTTATAAATTTGTTACACAAAAGTAACCTTTAATTGTGAATAGGATGGAAACTTAGATAAATGATTGATACAACGCTTTGTGCAGTGTATCTTCAGATACTATTCCCGCTTAACAATGTTAGTTCTCGACGATACCGCTAGGTGGCGTGCGCAAATGTGTTATTCCGACAGTCATCATGGAGGCATACAACGGCACCGATAGTGTCCAAGGTTGTTTATGGCTTCATGCATCCAAATCTACTACTGTACTACAGTTCAGAGACAATCCAGGACTAAATAACTTAAGCCACCACCTCAAAGTCACACGGTTCTTAATTTGTACTATCGTTTCTCCGAAACTGGCAGTGTACCGTACAGCTCACCGAGTCAGAGTTGGCCACCAGTCTCTGAAACAGCAACTGAACAAGTTCAGGAGTCTTACATTGTAGTCCGGGTAAATCATTGAGACGTGCCAGCTTACAATTGAATTTACCTAGTGTTACAGTGTGGAATGTATTACGGAAACTCCTATTATATAAACCCTACAAATTGGAACCCTGACCCAGCGTCATATGTGATAGGCATTAAACTGCGGTGGAAAGTGGTACCAGTTAGCAACAGTTTGTCTTTGAGGTGATGGCTTGCGATATTTAGTCCTCAATTGTCTCTGAACTGTAGTAGCGGATTTAGATTCATGAAAATATAAACAACACTGCAAACGCTCTGCAACATTATAAATCTCCATGATGACTGTTGGAATAACTCACTCGCGCATGCCATCTAACTGGAACTTCGGGAACTGACACCGTTAGACGCGAACAAAACTTAACGAAATACTGCATTCAGTGCTTCATCAAACATTTCCTCAAGTTATTTACAATTTTCAAAATTAAAGTTTACTTTTGTGTAAATATAAACTTTACTTTCCCCTTGAACTATAACGAGATATCTTATTATTATAAATTCACCAGAACCACATATTAAAAGATAAGTAACTTCTCTGAAATCTAACTTGACACATTAACAAATGTCATCTTTATAATCAGTAACTGAAATTATGTTTTTCTTTTTTTCAAAAAAAGAGAACAAGTCAGCTCTACACAACAAAACTACCACTATATCTATGCCGACCAACACCTCTAAATTACAACTTTTTCATTAAAACTCAACCCTAAATGGGTTAATCAAATCTGCGTCCCTCCTCCTGAAATTACTCCATATTCGCTTCAAAAGCTTTGGAGATTGGGATCTATTACTTTCAGTTATTCATTCATACCAACAGCAACTAGGGTCCAAAATCATGCCTCTGATACAATTAAGTGTAGAGTATTCCCTGAAATGTAAGTACTTCAGCAACAATTTAAATGATTGGGTTACACACCCGCGCACATCAAAATTGCACAGAATTCTTCAACAAATGTTATACACCATTAGTTGCTCGTCACTGCGAGCGCAAAGCAAAAACAGTCATGAAACAATCACATCAAATCAGTCGTCATGTTAACATAACTAGGTGGCATCTATATATGAAGCATTCACAGCCTGCACTGCCCTACAAATATCGGTTAAATGTCACTAATGCTTAACGTACAGAAAGTACAACAAAAACACGGAGTCGTATTGAGTCCACTTGTAACATGCGTCTGTATGGAGTGATCCATGTATGTCACATGAAGCTGGACACACAAGTTACGGTCAATGGAGTTCCTAAGGTTCCGCTCAGCCGGAAACAAGCTCACCATTCAAGTAGTTACATGTGCCTGTCATACTGGTTCCATATGCAAGAAACTGCACTCCGTACCATATTGTCACTTTTGTAACACAGGAGACTCACGTAAACAACTGCCGCTGCAGTCGAGAGACAATCACTGTACTCTGGAACCGGTCAGAAGAAACTGCTTTCCTCTTCATTACGCACACACACACACACACACACACACACACACACGCACACACACACACACACACACACACACACACACACAAACACACGCTGCACTCACATGACCCGCTCCACATCTGATGCTACTGAACGATGGTGCCAACTTTTGGCACTGTGTGTGCGGTATTGCGCACGAGAATCTGGTTACCTCGTCCTATGCAGGCGCACGTTTGTGACTAGCTTAGGCCTTGTAGTCTGCCTACTTCTGCAAGTCATTTTCCGTGCAGTCTTGGAGTATAAGAGATGATTTTTCTCCTCACATTGCATGTACCAGAGAATAACTGTATTACTCCCTTTTAGTTGATTCGTATGGATATTCAGTGCACCTGAAGACAGCATTGTTGTCCTGAAACCTTGCTGTGCTCTTCTCTTACTGGAAAAGAGGAACCAGTACAACTGTAATGCAGCTGTTATCAATCATGGGAAATGCAGATATATTTTCTATGAAACTGACACGGCTAAATTCTTCCTCTAGTTTTGTATGCTTCGACTCCAAACACAACGTTCTCGCAACGAATATGCCTTGTTCGTAACTTAGCATGTCTGCACACTTCACATTCCACGCAGGAACTTTTAATGCCCTCTGGATTGAATGTTTAACCTACTACGAGATGTTGCAATAAACTCCCCTTTCCCCAACTACTGAGCACTGTGACAACTATGTAAAGGGCGATCAAGAAGTTTTCATTTGTGGGCGTTGCTGCAGCGTATATGCAATAATATAATAGTATCCATATTGTTCAGAGGTTGGGGAAAGTGGAATGTAATGCAACATCTCGTAGCAGGTTAAACATTCAATCCAGAGGGAGTAAAAGTGCCTGCTGGGAATATACAGTGTGTAGAAGGGCTAAGTTACAAAAAGAGGAAGTTCACGCCAATATAAATATACACCAGGGGCTGGAAAAAAACACGACTTTTCCCGTGTCTCTGCTCCTGTAGGAGCTAAGAGGTTAGGAGATCGGAGACATACACACATAAATACTCTGATTCATATATCTCGTATATAAACAAAAAATATTTAACTAACATGTTTACACTAACTGTAAAATGATCCTGTTTCGTCACACTGCCTTCATGAGTATCCCTCTTGCCAGCCAAAAAAAGAAAACCGGCATGGTCCTATTTGGACACATTTGGCAATAACGTCGCCATAATTCATGTTTTGCACATTTACCATATGCAGTCGGTACAAATACCACACTAATACCTTGATCACAGGTCTGTGCTTATTGTATACCCAGATTGGAGTCATGCTACATTACATATATGCTGCAGCAACTCCCCCAAATGGAAACTTCTTGATCGCCCCTTACATAGTCGTCATATCGTCAAAAGTGGGGACAAGGGTGTCTACTGCAACAAATTGTAGTAGGTTAAGCATTCTATCCAGAGGGTTATAAATGTTTGTGCTTGGAATGTACAGTGTGTAGATGGGATAACTTACGAACAGGGGAGAGCAAGGACAAATTTGGCACAGGCACAACTGGCCTTGTGAGTATCAACACTGTGTGTTTTATAGCTGCCTAGCTGCAAAAGGAGCAGAGATATGGGCAAATACGCGTTTTTCCATTCCTGGCATATAGGCTGCCCGGCATGACTGGCACATTGTATGGGAATAGCATTAGCCTACCTTATAGACCAGCTTTGCAGGGCATCAAAAAGGCAAAAAACGGATTTCAACCCCTGATGAATAAGCTGCCTGGTATGATAGGTATGTTGTGGGAGCAGTATCTGCCTGCTTTATTGATCTGTTTATAAGGGGCTGGATGTCAGATGAGCATAAATGTGGGAAGGTCAGGATGGACAGAGAAGGAGCACATCAAGAGAGGGGGTATATGTGCAATAGGCTGAGAGAGGGGGCAGGAGGGGAGGGATAGGGAAAGTAGTAAGGAAGATATGGAGGTGGGCAGGAGGAGATGAAGAAGTAGATGGGTGCATGAGGAGATGGACAGAGAGAAAGGGTGAAGGAGGGGATGAGGAGGAGATGGAGAAGTTGGGAAAATAAGGAACACAGTGTTGGACAGGAGATGGGCAGAGAGAAGAGGTAGAGGAGATGGACCAAAGTAGTAGTTTAGGAGATATGTGCAATATACAGTGCATTTCAGAAGTATTGGTCAGCATTCAATGATATGACAGGAATGATCATTCGAAACAAAGAAGTCAAGTAAACATGGGCTCCAAAACGCATACTTTAAGAGGTATGAGCAATTCTTGATCTTCGATATTGTGACACAAATCTCTTCTGCTGCAAACACTTTGCTCTCCATATTTTGGGAAGTGGTAGTATGGACCGAAACAAGAAAAAAATGTCCAGGAAGCATGTGCTCTAAAAAACGTACCTTAAGAGCTATGATCACTTATTCATCTTTGTTATTCCGAAACACAACTCTTCTAATGAACAGGTGCTCATAATTTTTGAGGTATGCATTTTAGAGCATGCCAAAGCTGTGGGGAAAATGCTGTATACGCTGATGCAAAAAAAGTAGCAACACCAAAAAAATAATGAATGTAGAGGAATGAAATTCCAGGCTTACACATTTAAGTGATTAATATTGCAAGATGAGTCATCACAAATGTAAAATGTCAATACATTAATAACATGTGTAACTTCCAGAATGTTGAATGCAAATATGCAAACTTCCATACATTGCGCTGTATAGGTACTGGGTGTCAGTTTGAGGGAGGGAGTTCCAGGCCTGTTACAGTTGGTCTGTCAATACAAAGACGGTTAATGCTGTTTGTGGATGATACTGGAGTTGTCGTCCAATGATGTCCCATATGTGCTCGATTGGAAACACATCTGATGATCGAGCACGCCAAGGCAACTGTTGACAGTCTGTACAAAACATTGCATTACAACAGCAGTATGTGGGCGACCGTTATCCCATTGGAACACACCCCTGGAATACTGCTCACGAATGGAAGCACAAAAGGTCGGATCGCCATTTGGACCTATAAATTTGCAGTCGGGGTCCATGGGATAACCACGAGAGTGCTCCTGCTGTCATATGAAATCGCACCCGAACCATAAATACAGGTGTAGTTCTAATGTGCCTAGCAGACAGGTTGATTTCATGCTCTCACCTCAGCTCCTCCTAACTAACATTCAGCCTTGACTGGCACCAATGCATCCTTCCCTTGGCTGCACAGGGTAGCCATGCAGTGTGAGGCACCTTTCCATGATTCGCATGGTTTCCCCCTTTGGAGGTTCGAATCCTCTCTCGGGCATGGGTGTGTGATTTGTCCTTAGCGTATTTAGTTTAAGTTAGATTAAGTAGTCTGTAAGCCTAGGGACCAACGACCTCAGCAGTTTGATCCTATACGATATTACCACAAATTTCCATCTTTCTCTTCCATTTCATCAGGGAACAAAACAGACATACCCCCTCCCCTTCAATGAGTTCTTGCTTGACACCACTGAAGTCACAGATGGCGGTGGTTTGAGGTCACTAGAAAGCACATTAGAGGACGTGAGGCTCGGAGCTGTCCTTGAAGTAACTTGGAACTCTTAGTTCTGTCACTGTGATGCGAACTGCTGTGCAAACTCCTGCTGCAGATGCAGTATGATGCGCCAAAGCCATATGCCAAACACAATGGCTTCCCTCCCATAGTGCCATGTGGCATAAAGAGTCTGGTCTACCATACATTCTCATGACCACTGTTGCAAGCAATCAAGTAAAGTGGCCACATTCCTGGTAAGTCTTTCTGCAGTATGACCGAAGCAATATCCAGCTTTTGTATCCTACAATGCGATCTCTTTCAAACTCAGTGAGCTGTTGATAAAGGCGTCTACATCATCTTAATGTCATTCTCGACTAACATAGACTCATCACCTCCAGTCTCAAAGGTAACCAACGCTCATGACTGTAACGGCGTGTCTTAAGTGACTGGTGTGAAATTAGACTAGACATCATTTATTACATGTGGAAACACACCTACCAAATTCAGTTCATGTCGTGAAGCTCCTCCTTGGTCTTGCGATTTTCATATATATGAAGAGTATATATATGCTTGGGATATCATCCAAAACTGTGGATCGATTTCAACCAAATTTGACACAGAAACAGCAGGCCTCCAAAATATCAGCACTTTGGGGTTCATAACGTTCTGGCTCCAACAGGAGCAGCGAACTTACCAAATAATTCTTTTTTCAGCTACTAGCATATAGGGTGCCCTGCATGACAGGCATGTTGTTTGGGAACAGTATCGGCCTATCAAATCAACCTGCTCTTCAGGGCATCCTATATGTCATGGCCAAGGAACAACTTTCTACACCCTGATGTGTAGTCTGTTCTGCATGACCCTAATGTTGGGAGAGTAGTATCAGCTCCTGCAGCTCCCATTGAGTACTCTGTCATGCATGACAGGCATTCCACGATGGAGTAGTATTGGCCTGCCTTATTGACCATCTTTGCATAGCAAGCCTACACATCAGCGACAGGGAAGGTTTTCCAGCCACAGACTTGTGAGCTGCACTGCATAACAGCATGTTGAGTATGCATGTTGTCAGCTTGAATGTAGGGACTGATCAGGTGAGAGGGAGGCAGGAGGAGAAGTTGAAGGAGGGTATGGACAGAGACAAGGGGAGGAGGAGACACAGATGGTATAAAGAATGAGATGGTGGACACCATGGAGATGAACAGGAGAAAGGAATGATGAAGGGATGGATAGAGAGAAGGGAGGAGGAATTGTACAGAGTGTGGGGGAGGAGACAGTCATACCCAGGATGGAGGAGGAGGTAGAGAGAGGGTGAGTTGGGTATGGACAGAGAGGAGGAGATGCTTAGAGAGAATGGGAGGAAGAGATAGACAAAAAGAGGGGGAAGGAGAAAATAAAGAGACAGAGACAGTGGGGAGGAGGAGGGAGACAGGGGTGGGAAGATGAGGGGACAGGGTGATGGAAGGAGAAGTGGAAAGAGTGAAGGGGAGGGAGTGTCGGTAATACTGTGCCAAAGGTATATGGGAATGAAGCCACTGGGAAAATGCTAGTTATATCTGTAAAGCAGACTCTGGTTTTGTGAGTATGTCCAAGATCTCTTCGCATATTCCCGAATCAATTTTAACCAAATTTGGCACAGAGGCAGCAGGTCTCATACCTAACGCCACTGTGGGGATTATAACACCCTAGCACCAATAGGAGCAGGTGAAATCGCTTTTTTTCAGCCTCTGGCATATATATAGACAGCCCTGCACTACAGGCATGTTGTATGGGAGCAGTACTGGTCTGCAAAATCAACTGGATTTGAACAGCAGCCTACATGTCAGAGGCAAGAAACTGATTTCCAGACCCTGACATGTAGCCTGCCCTGAATGACAAACATGTGCTGGAGGGGCATGAGGTAGGTGGAAGTATAGAGGGGTGACTGACAATTGTAAAAGGAAAAGGGGGGGACCAAGAGATGCAAAAAGGGAGGCACTTGAGCATATTGTCATAGGGAGGGGGGAGGAAGATATGGTCAGAGAGAGTGAATGGAGGAAATTGACAAAGAGAGGGGAAGGAGGAAATTAAGAGATATGGAGAGTGGTAAGGAGGAGATAGAAGGATAGAGGTGGGTGGATGAGGTGGACAGACATAGGGAGGAAGAATTAGACACATGGATAAAAAGATGAACACAGAGAGGGGAGGAGGAGGTGTGTTCAGCATATGTGGTGAATGCATACGTGGGCAAATCTCCGAGAAATAGTCTAGTACAACAATAAAACATAATTATAAATTAAGGAACATTCACATACATAGTTCCTGGTCTAGCTAATTCCAAAACCAGTGTTACACTACTTATTCATATTTCATTATGTGTCACTGGACAAACTACACTTATTATACACACATTCTTTCAGCTGACATTATGACCAGGACCATACTCCTGCCTCAAGATTACATTCTTTGTATGTTTCCAATTTATCTGCCTCCAAAACTAAGTCAGTATTGCTGCATAATCAAGGAGAAACTGAATTCAGCAAAAGGTAAGGAGGTGAGAATTTGTCATCACAGTTCTTGAGAACACACTTTCCCCGTAAATTCCTGTCTAACTCTGAATATGTATTATGACTCAGTGTTGTTTTACACTAGTGAAACTTAATTTTTAACACTTCTACATTCCGTTATTTACGCAATCCTTCACTGTATGGTGTGTACTGCTTACAAGGTTTATTTTAAACGCTATTTCAAACATGTTGGCTTTAGTTATCGCTTATATTTCCATGGCCAAATAAATGTACTCTACCTGGTAGAAAATACAATGGTGTGCACAAATAATAATAGGGCCGAAAGTAGATTTCATATGACATGTCACTGCCGTATAAGATAACTCAATGGAACTTCGACTGTACGTAGAAAGAACTGCTACAGTATACTACAGTAGCTAACAAAGAACTACGCGTTTAGACGAGCAGAAATGACACTGTCTGTAAGAAACAACAGTTACACCGAAGCCACTATGACTTACGACAGTCCACTGGGCATTAAACAGAGACGGACCGTGCTTCTTAAGAGTGTGTGTGAACACCGCAGACATCAGTGCATGCTCTGCAACGTTCTCCTGCGCTTACTACAAGGTTGTGCTAGGACGTTCCATTTGTGCACCAGCGCGGTTTACAACTGCTGGATGGTCTTTGGTGCTTGTGGACATGCTGCCATACATCTCACCACGCATCCCAACTCGTACTCTATGGGATTTAAGTTGGGGGAAGGGCAGGCCAATTCAGTTGCCCAATATAATCTCGTTACAAGTGCTCCTCCAGCTGCTTAGTACAATTCCATTGGGCATTGTCATCCATAAAATTAGGCCAGGGCCGAGTGCACCGCTGGAAAGACACCCATTGAGAATGGAATACGATTTCACAATAACATTGATCAGTAAGTATACCGAGTTCAAAGATTTCGATGTTAGTGTGGCCATTCAACATTATGCCTCGTAAACCATAACACTCGGACCACCAAAGCGATCATGTTCGAGTATTTTCCTATGTGCATTATGTATACCCACCTCTCGCCATATGAGGGTATGGCCAATACTGTCAAGTATGGTTGTTTTGGGTATCCAGTTGTTGTGGTGCACTGACAAATAAAGGTTGCATGGGTGTACTGAGCTCCTTGTCTTGAAAACTGTGCTCTTATTGGACAACGTTATTGCGATACTGTACTTCTTTCCCATGTGCGTCTTTTGCGGTGAGCACTCGGTCCTGACTTCATTTTTATGGATGACACTGTGCGAGATGAGTAATTACCTAGTGGGCATTTTGGTCTCCATGACGATCTTATCTTAAGGTCACACCTGAGGCAAATGGACGAGTTATATTTAAGTCAGCCGCCCAACTCCCCCCAGGCCTGCTGATACACTTGCATGTGGTAGATTCAAGGTAAGTCTCTACACCCTAGATCTATAAGAACCCGGCTCCCACTCCCCTCCTAAGTCTATACAAGTAGAGGAAATGAGTGGGATGCATCATTCGAGTTCTCTGCACCATAGGGAGAGGATCAGGTTCGTTTCGGATGAGGGTGTGGGTGTTTGTTATAAGCAACAATAACAAATTAATTATAATATTGTTACAGTTACACGAGTTTTGCCACCCGATGTCTGTGCATCGTAGTGAGTGGTCGATTACCAGCAGCAGAGTCATCCTACTTATAAAGTGTTGGTAAATATTATGAGGTTAGACAATGACATTACATTGTCTGTATAAATTAAAGACGTCACAGCATATTATACGAAATGGTGGTAAATATTAAGGCAAAATACTAATAGACTACAAATTAATGACATTATAGTCTATTATGGAATATGGTGGTAACTATTAACGTAATTTATAATGTTATACACTTTGAAAATGCGGTGTGGGCTTGGTGTGGCTGAGTTGCATAATGTAATGACGTCATTGGATATTCTGCAAAATGACGGAAATTCTTAAAAATGTGTCCTGTAAGGTGGAAGACACAAACACATTCATTACAAAGCAAAGAACTGTTTATAAATTTGATTATTTTTCAAACATGATGGAAAATGTTAGGCTATCCACTCCTCCAGGCGAATTTGTGTGTGTCCATCACCTCGGTAAGGCCACCCAGTAGGCAATACATAGAAGATGTCTTCAAACGTGCACAGGAGTGGCGCAATACTTTTCTAAAGACAAAGCTGCCATATGTCCCTACACATGGATAAGCTATAGGCATATGGAAAAAGAATTTAACGACTAATACATGCCTATTTCTGCTAGCTCAAGGACTAATGGTGACATCCCTTCATTTCTCTTTAATGGTGTTTTGTATAGCTGACGAGAGACCGCTACGAAATAAAACACTCTGTCAGGACCCTACCGCGCAAGGAAATTCACCCTTCCTTACCTCCTCAATGGACCAATAAAAATGGTTCAAATGGCTCTGATCACTATGGGATTTAACATCTGAGGTCATCAGTTCCCTAGAACTTAGAACTACTTAAACCTAACTAACTTAAGGACATCACACACATCCATGTCCGAGGTAGGATTCGAGACTGCGACCGTAGCGGTTGCGCGTTTCCAGACTGAAGCGCCCAGAAGCGCTCGGTCACACCGGCCGGCAGTAGACCAATAAGATTCAAACACACCAGCCTTCTTTCCCTCCCCTCCACCCCCCCTCATCCTAATTCATTGTTTAACAAGAAATTCATTCTTGATTTTACGTTCAGTAAGCACAATTATACACGCGGTTTATTTTCTATGTGGGACGTGATATGTTTTATGTCACCTTGAACGTCCTGTCGCAAAACTTTAGGCACAGGCTAATTCAATTACAATTTCTAATTGACCGCTTATACATTCATTTATTTTTACTTTAACTTACGTGTATCTTTTAACCTTTTTTCCTGACAGCACACATTCCATTCTACTGATCTAAGTTCTTTGGCGTCTCTGACGGAGTTGCGAAGTCTTTGGCAAACCTTAATTTTTTTGTTTCTTCCTCCTGAACTTTTAGTTCCCCCTGCAAATTTCTTCTTCATTTCCTTCACTGCTTAGTCACTATACAGATCGAATAACGTGTGGGATAAGCTACAACGCTGTCTCACTCTCTTCTGAATTATTGCCCACCATTCATGTTCGTCGACTCTTTCTGGGTTCTGTGAAGGTTATAGATAGCATCTCGATCGCAGTATTTTATCCCTGATAAATTCTGAGTTGCAAACAGAGTATTTAATTCTTCATTGCCATACTTTTTCCCAAACCTACAAATGCGATAAATATGGGCTTGCCTTTGCTTGTCGCAGGTTTAGTATCGCCTTTAATGTTATTACATTTAACCAGAACGCAAACTGATTTTTCCCAGGTGTGTTTCCACAAGACGTTCCATTCTTCTATAACTGCTTCTTGTTGGTATTTTGAAAACTTGATTTATCAAACTGATGGATCGGCTATAGTTACACCGGTCAATAGCGGTCATAATTCTTGGGGCACTGTGCACAGTAAGGCCAAGAAAGTTAGGGAGAAAATGGGAATTGACTGTGTCGAGAGCTAAACTTTCGTGCAACTGACAGTTCATGAGTTCCTTGCATGCACCTGTCGGTGATAGTACCATCAGAACAGAGTATAAGAATGTCATTATAACCAACGAGAATAAGGGGACAGAAAGTGTCGTATGTGACCTATCCTGTTTCCTTTAATGGTAACACGGTAAGCAGCAATGAACTGCTGAATTGGAAAACCTAAACAGCAAACTGAAAGAAGGCTTCACACATTCCTCAGTCATATATCTCGGTTGTAGAACTTGTTGTGTGACAGCCCAAACTGAACTTACAAATGATTTATGTGACGTTGTCAACAGCCCAAATCAATTATTGGATAGAGTTTCCTGAACGTTGTTCAAAATTTCTCATGTTGGCTATTTGGAAGAGCCCCTGAGAGCTACAACACTAAGAAGAATCGCTTCTCGGCTTTTGACAAGATCAATGTGTAGGTTTAATGATATAAATAAAAACATAATATACAAAATAAACTCTTTATTTAACTCACACATTACAACAGTAAAACATTACATCACCTTGAACATTACAATCATTACCTAAAGAACCACCACACTTACACCAACAAATACAGATTCAGAACTTTATATCTGTATTCAAAGTGTGTAAGAGTGTTAATCTTTCTCCAAAGGCAACGGATGAGGCTACGATATTCTCAGGTGCACACAGGTGGATGGGTTTCGTTGCAAGATTTAGTGTGGCTATGTCAGTTCAAGGAACTGGTAATGGTTGGATAACTATTGCTTTTATTCGTACTAGTGACGCGAAGAAAAGTTCTTTGGATTCTAGATTGTATAAAGTACGTGCTGATTGCCATTATTGTCAGCAGTAAAAATTGAAGTAGTTGACTACATCAGTTTTAAAATTCAAAACAAGAAATTGTCGGTAACAGTCATCAAAAAATATACTTTAAGCAAAAATAATATCAGGAAAATATACAGGAAAAACAGCAGGCATAGGTTTAGTTCATAATTACCAAAGAGCCATTTCAGTTCAAAAGACTGGAATTTCCAGTACTATTAACATTTAGTGTCACTATAAATTGGGCACGAAGACAAGCTTTAAGAGGGTGTAGTATTAATTTGAAAGAATCATGATTTTCTCACTGTCGTTTACATGCAGCTTTCCAAATAATTTATGTACCTATTCACCAAATAACAAGACCACAAATATAGTTCATAACAAGTATTGTGGTAGTATAACTTAAGAATGAAATATACTGAAAACAAAGCAAAGTTTTCTTTCACTAATTTAAATACACCTATATTGAGAATAAGATAATTTAGCATAGCTCTATGATTTCCGTATTTAAAGGTTGATTATTTTACGATGTATACCACTTACCTGGTTTTTGTGACAGGTGCTACCCTATGTTTGGCTGTTGTGTACTACTGTATTTGTGTGGTGGTAGCTGTTGTGTCTCTGGAGAAAAGAGTGACTGAAGTGGACGCTATGACATAGTGGTGGTTATCGGGACACCTTCCATGTTTTTCGCATGAATGTATACTTTAAGGGAAAAAGTTCGAGATTTATCTATGATGTCGAGGTTTTATGAACATTCTTGAATGTTAATGAATGTTCTGAAGTGATTGGCACTTTATTTGAAATTATGGTACAGTCCAACACTTCAGTGATGTTAACGAAAAGTTACAACATTTTGTTCCGGTGGTTTTAACGTTCCGGGCCACTCATTGTCATATCACCATACCGATCCCATGTATGGTGAAAGTAGTGCGAACAGATTTTGGCCATACGCTGCCAGAAAAAAAAATGCTACATTCTCAAGGACTGTCTTCAGTGGCATCAGGGTATAATACACTCCTGGAAATTGAAATAAGAACACCGTGAATTCATTGTCCCAGGAAGGGGAAACTTTATTGACACATTCCTGGGGTCAGATACATCACATGATCACACTGACAGAACCACAGGCACATAGACACAGGCAACAGAGCATGCACAATGTCGGCACTAGTACAGTGTATATCCACCTTTCGCAGCAATGCAGGCTGCTATTCTCCCATGGAGACGATCGTAGAGATGCTGGATGTAGTCCTGTGGAACGGCTTGCCATGCCATTTCCACCTGGCGCCTCAGTTGGACCAGCGTTCGTGCTGGACTTGCAGACCGCGTGATACGACGCTTCATCCAGTCCCAAACATGCTCAATGGGGGACAGATCCGGAGATCTTGCTGGCCAGGGTAGTTGACTTACACCTTCTAGAGCACGTTGGGTGGCACGGGATACATGCGGACGTGCATTGTCCTGTTGGAACAGCAAGTTCCCTTGCCGGTCTAGGAATGGTTGAACGATGGGTTCGATGACGGTTTGGATGTACCGTGCACTATTCAGTGTCCCCTCGACGATCACCAGTGGTGTACGGCCAGTGTAGGAGATCGCTCCCCACACCATGACGCCGGGTGTTGGCCCTGTGTGCCTCGGTCGTATGCAGTCCTGATTGTGGCGCTCACCTGCACGGCGCCAAACACGCATACGACCATCATTGGCACCAAGGCAGAAGCGACTCTCATCGCTGAAGACGACACGTCTCCATTCGTCCCTCCATTCACGCCTGTCGC
This sequence comes from Schistocerca nitens, assembly GCF_023898315.1. Lineage (NCBI taxonomy): Eukaryota > Metazoa > Arthropoda > Insecta > Orthoptera > Acrididae > Schistocerca > Schistocerca nitens. The sequence continues at coordinate 405,903,126 of NC_064618.1, forward strand.
GACACCACTGGAGGCGGGCTGCACGATGTTGGGGCGTGAGCGGAAGACGGCCTAACGGTGTGCGGGACCGTAGCCCAGCTTCATGGAGACGGTTGCGAATGGTCCTCGCCGATACCCCAGGAGCAACAGTGTCCCTAATTTGCTGGGAAGTGGCGGTGCGGTCCCCTACTGCACTGCGTAGGATCCTACGGTCTTGGCGTGCATCCGTGCGTCGCTGCGGTCCGGTCCCAGGTCGACGGGCACGTGCACCTTCCGCCGACCACTGGCGACAACATCGATGTACTGTGGAGACCTCACGCCCCACGTGTTGAGCAATTCGGCGGTACGTCCACCCGGCCTCCCGCATGCCCACTATACGCCCTCGCTCAAAGTCCGTCAACTGCACATACGGTTCACGTCCACGCTGTCGCGGCATGCTACCAGTGTTAAAGACTGCGATGGAGCTCCGTATGCCACGGCAAACTGGCTGACACTGACGGCGGCGGTGCACAAATGCTGCGCAGCTAGCGCCATTCGACGGCCAACACCGCGGTTCCTGGTGTGTCCGCTGTGCCGTGCGTGTGATCATTGCTTGTACAGCCCTCTCGCAAGTATGGTGGGTCTGACACACCGGTGTCAATGTGTTCTTTTTTTACAGATGTAATGTTAATGTTTCACTTTTCACGGTCACTGGCGATCAAATGGCGCCCGGGAGGCGTGTCTGTGCCCTTTCTGTTTTGATTCTGCAAAAAGCAACAGTACTGAGTCTAGAGGTTACAGTGTTCTACACATTCAGTAAAGAGTACAACAACGTCCCACTGACGAATAGCTTCAACCATTTGAACGGGGTCACACTGTAGGCCTGCAGAAAGCTTGATGGACGTATTGACTGATAGCGGCAAATGTTGGACACAATGTATCGATGGTCTGTCGCTGCTTTCAACAGTGCTCTGTGCAACATTCCCACACCTGCAGACCAGTTTCCGGACGTCCGGGTAGTACAGACGCAAGTCAAGATTGATGTATTTCTCGAGCAGTGATGGAAACCCGCGCACGTGTTGCACCTGCTGTATTGTCAGGGGCCACTAGGAACTGCCTGCTTGCAGCAATTATTGCTAGCCGGCCGCTGTGGCCGAGCGGTTCTAGGCGCCTCAGTCCGGAACCGCGCTACTGCTATGGGCGCAGGTTCGAATCCTGCCTTGGGCATGGATGTGTGTGATGTCCTTAGGTTAAGATGGGTTTAAGTAGTTCTAAGTCTAGGGGAGTGATGACCTCAGATGTCAAGTCCCATAGTGCTTCGAGCGATATGAACAATTTTTTGAATTAGGCCACTCTGATGTCGTGAAAGGGTCGATTGGAGAGTGGAATCCCGATCAGTTCTCTCAATGATGACAGAAGGTTCTGTCTGTATGCGAGTGATGGAAGCACACGTGTCTGGCGTAGACCTAGTGAGCTGCCTGTTCCAGGATGCATTCGCCAGCAACACACAGGTCCCATCCTAGGGTTCATAGTGTGGTGGGCAACAGTTCCAGTTCGTGGTCACATTTGGCGTTTCTGCAGGGTAGAGTAAACAGTGCCTGTTACAGTGCACACACTGTTATCTCTGTGCTTCTGCCATTTCTTCGACAGGAAAAATCAAATGGCTCTGAGCACTATGCGACTTAAATTCTGAGGTCATCAGTCCCCTAGAACTTAGAACTACTTAAACCTAACTAACCTAAGGACATCACTCACATCCATGCCTGAGGAAGGTTTCGAACCTGCGACCGTAACGGTCGCGCGGTTCCAGACTGTAGCGCCTAGAACCGCTCGGACACCACGGCTGGCCTTCGACAGGAAGGTGATGTGATTTTCCAGCAGGACAATGCATCTCTACGTACGGTTCCAGTGAGGCAACGTGCTCTTCGTAGTATACAGTAGATCAGCAAGATCACCAGCTCACTCGCCACTTGAGCACGTATGGGACGTCCTGAAATGGGAGCTTAAAGTACTCCAGGTCCTGCAGGAAACCCTGCCGAACTGCATAAAAGGCGCATGATGCTTGCGACAATCTATTGCAGGAAGCTTTTCACGACCTTTATGACCTTTTACGTGCGAGAATACACGCCTGCGTTGCCGACAGAAAGGTGTACACTGTGTGTCGATGCATCTAGTTAGACGTACTTCACTGTGAAATGTGTGCTACGTTTCCTCAACAGTGATGAACTACTTGTCACTTCACTTGTCAACAAAATGACTTTGTCCACGTGTGTGTTCCATTTTTTCCGGCTGTATATAAAGGAAGTAATAACTGAAATAATATTGCTCATAATATATCTGCAACTAAAAGTAATACTGTTACGAAATATACGCTGCAACATTCCAATTAACAGCGAAGTTTAAAAACCCCAGCATTTGCCGAAGTAATTATAAACTGATTTGCTTTAAAACTAGTGTTAAAATTGCATAATGCCCACAGTTTTCATCAGTGGGGGTCTATAAGGATCAGAAGTGCCTGGCGAGAACTGAGCAACTGTTTACACGATATGTAGCAGTGATTGACGGCCGGACGCAAGCGATGCTTATCGCTGGCCGCTCCCACACAGCTGTCCAGTGATGCTTCAGTCAGAGGATAAAGGTCGATCATAATAATGTGAACGTTAATAAACCCGACAAACTGCAGGATCGGATTCCTGACAGGAAATTGAGGAAAAGAGGTCCTGTGAACATGTGCCCTGAAATGGACGGAGATAAAAGGTTTTGTGAAAATATTTCGCTATTAAGACTATTATGAAGTTAGAACTACCAAGATTGGTCATCGTTTTCTCGGTCAGAAAAAAAGCCATGTTTCAGCATTTTTGGAGATTCAACGACTGAGGCTGTAAAATGGTAAGCAGAAGTTTAATTTGAAAATAAATCAGTATCAAGGTACTAATAACGCATTTTTCAAGTTACGTTTATGGAAATTAATACTTGACGTCTTGGATGGAAGAAACACGTATTTAAGTGTTTCTGGAAATTCAAACCCCCTATGGATGAAATAGGGGATGAAAATTTTTATGAGAATATTTAATAATAACAGCATTTTTAATGCTAAATCTAAAAAGTTAATTTGTATTTGGCTTCTCGGTTACAAATTAAAAATACGTGTTTCAGCGTTTTTGGGAATTCCGTACCTAAGCGGTTCAAATATGGAAGGAAAGTTTTTACGGAAATATTTCATTACAGAATCATTTTTTGAATTCATCTCTGAAAATCTGTATTTGGCTTCCCAGGAAAAAAAAAAAGAAAAAAGAAAAGTGGTTCAGTCTTTTTTTGTAAATTCGACCCAAAAGGGGGTCATACAGAGGTTGAAAACTTTTGTGAAAATATTTCGTCATATTAAACATTTTAAAGCTATGAATTCTAAAGAAGTAAGTGTTAGGGGAGGAAAATTTCTATTGAAATATCGCCACAAGAATTGAAAAGGCTCGATTAACAAAAACCTCCCAATCCATTACCAGTATATTTGGAAAAGACTATGCTTCTATGGCCTTAATTACCGTGAAAAATTCAGATGATGTTCTAATTTGTGAACAGCATACAAATTGGATTAAAAAAATAATAAAAAACTGTACAAATCGTATAGTCTTTAAGAGAGAAGTAGCGGGCGCTATGCTAGTTATTAATTAAGCTGATGCAGAGCGTTATAAAGAGAAACGTGTTTCGACGTTACATATACGACGTTACACGTATACGACGTTACACGTATACAATAGAAAGATAACGAAGGAAAGATGATTTTTAATGTCCTGTCGACATTTGGATTATGTGGATGATGAACAAAATACGATGTGGCCTATTGAAGGAAAATATGCCGGTTCACATAGAAACGAATTTTTAAAAATAATTACAAGCATAAAAATCGGTGGGGATTTGAAGAGATGAGTGCTCAAGAAGGTCAAGAAAGAAACTAAGCACAAGCACAATTAAACAGTCACCACGCCGAGACACCACGATAATAACGACTAACACGGCCGCTAGCCTTGATAATAGCCTCATTTCCACGAGTTTCTTCAGGTATTCCTTGTCCAGCCGAAGCCACTCATTGATGATTATATGCCGTAAAGATACCCGTACCCGTTGGTGAGAATTTTGAGAGCTACATTTCACACGTTCATCCAAATAGCCTCACGCATTTTCTATGGAATCAAGATTAGGTATTGTGGCGGGCCAGTCAATGTGCAATAGAGAACCTAAGCGTTCGTCCAACTAGAAAAGCACACACGGAACCAGGTGAACAAGGATTTTGTCATATTGCAAGCAGGAGTTTCCACGGCATACTAATCATGAAGATGTAAAATAAACAGCAAAACTTTGTTGTCCAGAGTGTTGGAATTGCCGCTTATACCGAAATAAACATCTTAGCTGCAGTTTACGGTAAGCCCAGAAACATCACAGAACCACATTCAGCCTGAAATACACCTTTCACACACCTCGGATAAAGCGTAACGTCGTGTCATCGATGAACACGACGCCTTCCATCGTTTGAAAAGAGGCAAAATCGAGACGCGTCGGGCCACACAAAAGGCCTCCAGTCAGCTGTTGTCTAGGTTCTGTGTTGTTCAGCCCACTTTCAGAAATTGTTTATCGTAAGTATCCGACTACACATGTCCATTTCAGGCTGTTCCCGTAGCAATATCAGCTCTGAAACTGGCTGAGATTGAACCGTATGAGTATGCACTGACACCAGCGGTTTCTGTCTGCTTTGAAACCGACTGTCATAAGCAAGAAGTCTCGTCGCCGGTATTTCTCTGTCAGTATCTTCTGTCGGCCGCTGTTCTTACATGGCTGCGAGTGTTATTTCATACTTGGAGACATGTCAGACAGCCCGTGCTGGTACACCTACAAACAGCGCAGCTTCATTCACTGTGTGGTCACGATCACGTAAAAGCTCTTGATCCACATCGAACAAACCATATTAATATGCTGATTGGCACATGCATAACATTTCATTGCTCTGGACTTAGCAATGGGGCGGGGCAAATGACTTACTTGTAACAGTTCTTGAACTATCTACAGCACTCCAAATAATAAAGTTTTTCCTTTGTCCTTACTTATCATTCAGTTTTTGCACATATTCTCCTCTTATCCGAATTTTCATTTTCATTGGCTTTCTCAATTATTCTTGCATATTCCGTCTCCGTAAGAGAGAAAAATGTCATCTCGGCCTTTTTTATTTTTCGTCTTCAGTTGCAATACGGACCTTTCTTAGTCAATCTACTTGTCTTCATGTCCCATTCACTACCATTTCACTTGCATCAAAGCCGTAGGTACACCTACCATCCGAATTTATTCCTTACTCTATTTATTTGTCCCTTCACGGGCAGGAAGTGTCTTTTTCATTGTTCACCGCGTAATTCTCAACTTTTGAATAATTTTACGTAGAAAACATCTACGTTCCATTGCCTTACGTCAGAATTAGGAAATCCACACTGATATCTTCGGATAACGTACGTCGGTAGCTTAGTCCTGCAAACTATTTAATTTATGTCATACATTACAGGCTTGTTTATTTCTTGGTGTCCGTGCGGAGCACGTATGTACGTTTCCTAAATACATAAACGAATCTGCTTGTACTTTAGTGTCGTTAATTAGTGCCATTTTCTCCTCGATGTGTTGATTGCACATTACTTTAGGGTTTTTCACTTTTAAGTCTTCTTTAATATGTGCTCTTTTAATTTCTTCCATTAGTTGTTGAAGCCTGTTTGCAAACAATACTATTACTGAAGTTACGCTCAGTTATACGTATTTGAGTTACGGATCCGATACGTCATGTTATGTAAGGGCAACAACTGAATTTTACACAGTAAAAATTCATGTTAAAGACAATAAGAAAGCCTTCGCTCTCTGACGGACCTGAGACCTGGAAGTGGCTTGGTTATCACGGACGCGACGAGCGCTTTGTAATGTAAATCTGTCGAGAATCTAATAAAAATGTAAATTGAATAACGGGATGGTGTAAAAGGTCTCGTTTAAAATACTCGTTATCTCCGTAACGTATTTAAAGCTTGAATCACGGACCGATAGCGCCTACCGTTCCTTTTGTGGGAGTGGCCAATCCAATGGGTCAGTCGTCAAAAGCAGCGGACCTTCTGTTCTTTGCTAATAAAGCTAATCTTCTCCAGTGAAAGTGGCCACTGCTAATGATGTGCAGGATCGGTACTTTAAGAAGATTCTTATAATGCCGGTGTCACAATGCGTTTTGTTAAAAATGAAACTAAACAACATGATTATGGAACTAAATGAAGCAGCTGACGTTAGAAAAAAATGATGGCCGTTTAAATTCTCTAGATGGTGGTGGTGGTTAGTGTTTAACGTCCCGTCGACAACGAGGTCATTAGAGACGGAGCGCAAGCTCGGGTTAGGGAAGGATTGGGAAGGAAATCGGCCGTGCCCTTTCACAGGAACCATCCCGGCATTTGCCTGAAACGATTTAGGGAAATCACGGAAAACCCAAATCAGGATGGCCGGAGACGGGATTGAACCGTCGTCCTCCCGAATTTAAATTCTCTAGACTCTTTGAAACTGCTAATCACATTTCGGACACTGATACGCTTCTTTGAACTCAACACTATTGACAGAGTTAATTACAGTAAACACATTCGATATAAAACGACAGAGAGACAAACTGACTTCATCATTTTTTTCTCGGACGTCGTAGGATTCAAATAATTAAACTGGGACGAAGAAACAACACGCAGAAGCAGATCTTGTACAAAAAGGTCTTTGATTGTATGCTACATTGTTACGTTCGCTTTCAGAACAACTCCAGCAACGCACGAGGAAATTGCACAGAGAAATTTACGATGGTGGTCAGCGTAACGTGATCTTTCGTACTTTGTTCGTTAGTGAAAAAAACTGTTCTGATGACTCCAGCAAGAATTCGTGTGTGGTGAAATGTGGCCATGTATACAAGACGAGGGACGTATATTATACAGGGTGTTACAAAAAAGATACGGCCAAACTTTCAGGAAACATTCCTCACACACAAGTAAAGAAAAGATGTTATGTGGACATGTATCCGGAAACGCTTAATTTGCATGTTAGAGCTCATTTTAGTTTAGTCAGTATGTACTGTACTTCCTCGATTCACCGCCAGTTGGCTCAATTGAAGGAAGGTAATGTTGACTTCGGTGCTTGTGTTGACATGCGACTCATTGCTCTACAGTACTAGCATCAAGCACATCAGTACGTAGCATCAACCGGTTAGTGTTCATCACGAACGTGGTTTTGCAGTCAGTGCAATGTTTACAAATGCGGAGTTGGCAGATGCCCATTTGATGTATGGATTAGCACGGGGCAAGAGCCGTGGCGCGGTACGTTTGTATCGAGACAGATTTCCAGAACGAAGGTGTCCCGACAGGAAGACGTTCGAAGCAATTGATCGGCGTCTTAGGGAGCACGGAACATTCCAGTCTATGACTCGCGACTGAGGAAGACCTAGAACGACGAGGACACCTGCAATGGACGAGGCAAGTCTTCGTGCAGTTGACGATAACCCTAATGTCAGCGTCAGAGAAGTTGCTGCTGTACAAGGTAACGTTGGCCACGTCACTGTATGGAGAGTCTACGGGAGAACCAGTTGTTTCCGTACCATGTACAGCGTGTGCAGGCACTATCAGCAGCTGATTGGCCTCCACGCGTACACTTGTGCGAATGGTTCATCCAACAATGTGTATCCTCATTTCAGTGCAAATGTTGTCTTTACGGATGAGGCTTCATTCCAACGTGATCAAATTGTAAATTTTCACAATCAACATGTGTGGGCTGACAAGAATCCGCACGCAATTGTGCAATCACGTCATGAATACAGATTTTCTGTGAACGTTTGGGTAGGCTTTGTTGGTGATGTCTTGATTGGGCCCCATGTTCTTCCACTTACGCTCAATGGAGCACGTTATCATGATTTCATACGGGATACTTTACCTGTGCTGATAGAACATATGCCTTTACAAGTACGACATAACATGTGGTTCATGTACGATGGAGCTCCTGCACATTTCAGTCGAAGTGTTCGTACGCTTCTCAGTAACAGATTCGGTGACCGATGGATTGGTAGAGGTGAACCAATTCCATGGCCTACACGCTCTCCTGACCTCAACCCTCTTGACTTCCATTTATGGGGGCATTTGAAAGCTCTTGTCTACGGAACCCCGGTACCAAATGTAGAGACTCTTCGTGCTCGTATTGTGGACGGCTGTGATACAATACGCCATTCTCCAGGGCTGCATCAGCGCATCAGGGATTCCATGCGACGGAGGGTGGATGCATGTATCCTCGCTAACGGAGGACGTTTTTGAACATTTCCTGTAACAAAGTGTTTGAAGTCACGCTGGTACGTTCTGTTGCTGTGTGTTTCCATTCCATAATTAATGTGATTGAAGAGAAGTAATAAAATGAGCTCTAACATGGAAAGTAAGCGTTTCCAGACACATGTCCACATAACATAATTTCTTTCTTTGTGTGTGAGGAATGTTTCCTGAAAGTTTGGCCGTACCTTTTTTTAACACCCTGTATATCTGCAAGGGGCACCTAAGTTCTAGGGCACTGATGACCTCAGATGTTAAGTCCCATAGTGCTCAGAGCCATTTGAACCATTAATTACAATAAGACCAAACTACTGTAGAATCGGTATTCCTACAGGAAAGAAGTCAAGATTAAATATAATGCAAAAGTTACGAATTTGTATACCCATACCCAGATCAGAGTAACAACGTGATTCATATCTAGCTCTTTACAGCACTGCTACCACAGCAACAGCCAATCAGAGAACGCTCTTGGCCGCACCGTCCGTTCTGTTCACCGTTGTTAAATCTCTCTGCTACTGCAGGTAGCAGCTACTAAAGACAGTTGCAGACGACGCTCGCGGTCGGTAACGTAAACACTTGTGGTCCGCTTCGTTCTGTGCGTTATTTCTCTGAGCGGAGAATTTATATTGCGCTACAGAATGTCTCAAAAAAATGGTTCAGATGGCTCTGAGCACTATGGGACTTAACATCGGAGTTCATCAGTCCCCTAGACATAGAATTACTTAAACCTAACTAACCCAAGGACATCACACACATCCAAGCTCGAGGCAGGACTCGAACCTGCGACCGTAGCGGTCGCGCGGTTCCAGACTAAAGCGCCTAGAACCGCTCGGCCACTTCTGCCGGCACAAAATGTCTGAAGCTTGTAATGGAAGTGGGGCTGCTAAACGGAAATACAGCGATATTGCCATATTTTGCGTGGTCACACATGTGAGATTGTGTTCTCGCTGCGGGAATATTTCGTGAAGGATAAAGTCAACAGTGCAACTGTTTTGCCTCTAAGGAAGGTAGACGAAAGAAATTTAGACTCTTTGAAGACACGTAAAAATACTGCCGCAAAATTTGTAAGGAGAAACACTGTCTATAAGGGAAACAACTTGTTTCATCCAAACTGTGGACATCCAGTAAAAGAAGAACAGAACCATGCGCAAAAGAAGGTGTTGGTTGCCACATATATGGATATTACGGAATGAATATTCAACTATAAAACAACTTTGTGTTACTCTTCGCGAGACAGAGTTATTCAGTGGCAGCAAGATATCTTTGTTAACGGTTTTCACAGCCCTCGGTTTCCGGTACAAAAAAATTATGGACGGAAAACTATAATGGAAAGAGGCGACATCGTAGCATGGCGTAGTCGATTTTCAAGAAATATCGTTAAAGTTTCTTTTGAAGACTTTGTGTGTGTCGATGTGACCAGGATAAAGGCAAGTTATTCCGTCAGAAAAGACTGGACAGTTGGTATCGTGTGGAAGTTCTGCCATTCCCGTGGGAAAGGACGCAACGATTATTGTCTTGCATGCCTCAACTGCATCTAGTTTCGTATCTGTTTCCTCGTTTACTAATAGAGGAGAACAAGCGACTACCACGAGGAAATGAACAATAAAAGTTTTCTAAAGTGGTTAAAGCGCCAACTATTGGTAAACGTAAATCGGCCGTCTGTCATGTAATGGGTAATACCCCCCACGCCCCCTACCATTCAGTTATTAAAGATAAAGCTCCAACGACGGCGACGAAAAAAGCCGCCGCTGTTGAGTGGTTGAAACGCCATAATGAGAAAATTCAGGACGTTTATGTAAGGAGCGGTTAACGAAAAATAAACCACAGTTTTAACAGTTTGTTGTGGACGAGGTAGTTAAAGCACGTGGCCACAGGGCTTTTAAGCTTCCACCATACCACTGCCACTTCAACGCCATCGAAATGGTTTGGGCACACATTAATCATTACGTTTCAACAAATAACAAAAGCTTCACTGTGGCAGAAATTCAAAGATTGTTAGAGCAATTAGTGTCACTAATGAAGCCAGAGAAGTGGAATAATGTTGTGCGTCTCCCGCAAACGATTGTTAAAGAAGCGTGGAAAAGTGAAATGAGTGTGGATAATAATACTGAAAATTTATATCCTTCGGCAATTACAGTGACTCGTCCACTGACCAGAGCTCTGATAACAACAATGCAAAGGAAGAAAGTGATTCTGAACTAACTGGCATTTACCATTTGCCTTAATTCGTCTTTATTTTTGCGTTTGTGTTTCGTATTTTTGACTGTATGCTGTGTATTGCATTTGTTAAATAAATCTCATCTCATTATAAAGTAATACTCCTCTGCACTTTGTATAAAACTCAACATGCAACACTACAGTGATTTATAAGTACAAAGCAGTTTATATCATTTTAATGTTGTTGATTATTGCATTTACATGAACGATTGAGATCCATTTTAACACCCTTTTCGTATCGAATACGATAACTGAGCATGATTCATTCAGCGCATTGTAAAAGACGGTGCGCTACCTGTTGCTTATGTTGAGATATACAAATAACAGTCACACGGTATCATTTTATACACGGGAGTGCGTCTGTTAAGCCATGAGGATATCACGGTCCTGTACAGTGAACTCAGTATGCCTCGGTAAAAGGCAGCATGAGAAGTTAGGGCAGTAAGCAACTGCACAGATGTTGCTGATGCAGCCATACTGCGGACGCACGCACTGACAAAAGGACATCGTCTCCCCCTTCCGTTCTCAATTGTTTTTCGCTGTCAATCACTTTGTTATTCTGATTCAGGTATAGATCAACTGAAAACAAAAAGAGGATGAATTCTAAAGGAAATAACCAGATGGGTACAAATGATTCTCTGTACATTTGAGAAGCTCAATGCTGTATTCGGAAGTAAGTTCCCTACACGCGTCACGCCGGAAGTCTAAAGATTTGTCATTAGCTGTGCGTTAAACATATACCCACAAAGGAAAACGGACAATCCAAAGGAAAGTAGAGTCGTTATAAGCGTAACATTATGACGAGAGATATAAGTCAGCCTGCAGACAAAATCGGCACTTATTTTATGCCGCATAAGATAAGTGCCGATTTTGTATGCAGGCTGACTTATATCTGCCGGCCGATGTGGCCGAGCGGTTCTAGGCGCTTCAGTCTGGAACCGCGCGACCGCTACGGTCGCACGTTCGAATCCTGCCTCGGACATGGATGTGTGTGATGTCCTTAGGTTAGTTAGGTTTAAGTAGTTCTAAGTTCTAGGGGACTGATGACCTCAGATGTTAAGTCCCATTGTGCTCAGAGCCATTTGAACCATTTTGAACTTATATCTGAGATTACGCTGGTGGCTCCGCCTCCTGTGTCCAGATGCGGTGACTTTCCTGCCGGCTACTTGGCAGCGTCCCTGAATCACTGCTGTTATCGATACCAGCTATAGGCGAAGATACAATGAACAGTTGACATTTAGCTGACAAGCAGTATGCTGTATGGTCTTCCGCATATTCGTATGTGTATTAACCATATCTAGGTAAGAATGGAGATGGTTCACATACGTAATGTTATGATATAATGTCCTGTCGACAACAAAGTCATTAGGCATAGAACACATGCATGGATTTTACAAGGATGGAGAACAAAATCGAATGTGTGCATTTCAAACGAAGCAACCAGCCATTCGATTTTCGACATTTGCAGGAACCGCGAAGAACCTTCACTTATATGGGGGCCGAGGACTTGAATCACGTTCCTTCTAAACGAAGCCAGTCCTTTAACCATTGTTCCACATCACTCGGTTGAGCGTGATTAGATGGAGCAAGTTAACAGAATTTCACCAATACGCAATGTTTAGTGAACGTAGCAACTCACGGCTCAAAGAAATATTTTCACCTTTCTGCAAGACATGAGCAGTGAAGTGGAACAACAGATAAAACCAATATATAATCTGCAGCGTCGAGAACATGGCAGAATTAATAAACTCAAAATTTAAATTTTCATAACTTTCCTTTGAACCCTTGATCTTATGTGAGGTGTGGACAACACACATTCGTGTTTAGGCGTAAACTCTGAACCCTCTTATCAGCATAGGTGGCAGGTTTGTATAACAGCTGGTGCGAAGAGTGTTAACATCCACCAACGACAGATACTGTTTCCCATAATACGTAACTTTTCTTTGGTGACTGTGCAAAATATAACGAGTGTCAGAGGTCATGATACTGTATTAAATGCGAAACGATCCTCTGCAACCCTTCAGATGTATAGCAGCGCTTCGTGACATCCACTCTACAAGACTCTGAAATCGTCCTGGAGAGATACCGATCCAGACATTTCCAGTGCTACTCACAATTGTTCCACCGTAATTAGCGCTGTGTTCATTGAGTGGACATAATCTCTCGAATGAGATAAAAAACGTCGGGCCAGGGAGCTACATTTGGCCACTTTTCTGTGATCCAGTGAAGATGTTCGCCGGTCCGTGCGAGTCACTGAGCTCTGCGTCGAATTGTCAGCAAGGGGACACGAATCGGTGGCTGGCTGATTCAGTCTGCGCTGTGCATTTGTCACCATACAGTCCTGGTAAAAACAGGTTCCTTACGCCCTACGTTAAAGTAGGCGGGCTCTGATTCTGAGAAAACCGTCGATCGTGCTGTACATCTTCGCAGGAGCGGCAGGACGTCCGATCGTTAAACTCTTCTGGTCCTCCTGTGCGGCGGATTACTCGTGTGGAAACGTTGTCTCTGCGATACTGAATCTCCACTCTAGGCACTGTTGACTGTGGAATCCTGCGAGCTTGCCTGTGTACTCATCGATATTATATGATCCATTTGTCTTGCAACGATCATCTTCCCAGAGGCAGTTACGTCGTGACGAGCTGCCATGTTCACTGCCCACTTTTTTTATTGTTTATATGACCTCCATCCTCTGCTACAGCCCCTACTTATCGACTTATCTGTAACAAACTGCTCAGGTATTAAAACTACACAGTGTCTTACTCCGCATCTAATGCAATTTTCGGGCGTCATACACAGCACGTCTTCAAAATGGTACAATCTTTCCTGTAATACGTATAATTCAAGAAGTTCAACCGGCAGTTCCATTCATCTGCTTCGTGTATCGTGCCCTCTGGTGTATATTAATAGAGTTTACAGTTTATCGTAAAAGCTCCTTCTCTTCGTTTTCTTCTTCTTCTTCTTCCTCAAGTCGCCTCAGAAGCCACTGACAGATGTGGACATGAACTTTCTGTGCATCACTGTCGATACACGGAACACAGTTCGCCAACATCTTACGATATCCATGGTGATTTCTAAGAACAGTTTAAAACTTCCAATACATAAGCGGAACTACAATAAACTTTCAAGAACATCTGTGAAGTTTCCAGACAGCAAAAATTTCATCGTTGTTGTCTGTAGCCAGCTGACCACATTTATGGGTTTTGTATTCTGCAGCATTACGACGACTGCAAAGAATTTTGGTCGATTTATAAACCACAAATCTTGACAGGATAACACTTGTAAGTTCCGAGTAGAGCCAAAATCGAAGAAAGTACTTTCCTGTAAGAGAAAACGAATAATAATGCACTGTGCAACAAAGAAATAAATGTACATGCTCCACGCTTATAGCTATTAACTGAAGGAACTTGGAGGTAATAAGTTACAACGGATTAGGGAACAAGGATAATGCAAATACTGGCTTCTCCTCTGGAAATAGAAGCCTGTTCAGATCAGCACCGTCAGCATCATTATAACCATCAGTAGTAAACGGAGACCAAGACTGGATTATAGTAAGCATGTTCGAATGGTCGTATGTTTCACTAGTTAAGCAGAAATGAATAGACTTGCATAGGATAGACTAGTGGACAGCCTCATCAAACCAGTCTTCGGACTGAAGACAACAACAAAAACAACAACAAGACCTGTCCACAACGACCCCTGAATACCGGAGTCTGGCTCTGGCGTCGTCAACAACCAAAGGACCTGAAAACAGCCACGACCACGATAATTATTTAGCACAAGGAATAAAATAAATGTGCTTCTTTTTATAATATTTTAGATGTATGTAATATTTTAAAAAAACATGTGATAGCACTGAGTTTGCATGACAGTTCCAGTAAGAAATGAACTCAGTGTTACACGTTTTGACATATCCTCAATAAAACGCCTCGCACATGCTATTCTTCAATCTTCAGCTCGCCTATCTTAGACGAGGCAGTCTTTTAAAGCAGAGTCTCGCGATTTCACTGTTCCATCGTCAGACGAGCTGTACTTCGAAATGAGGTCATCGTTCCTGGGCCAATGAGAACTTGTTAACTTAGGCTGAAACCCAATTTACAGTGTAATTCAATGATTAATAATACAAAAGGGAGTCACACACAGTCCGCCATTTCTATATACATGCGAGTCATGTTAATAAATCCACTACTGAACTGAGCTGGTATGAGGATGTTAGTGTAAATAAAAAAATAAAAATAAAAAAAAATACCGCGGATAATATCGAAATAGAAATGATGTGAAATGTCATCATTGTGCATAACAACAGTAAATTTTGATAGCAGTGATATGATTCAGAAATCGTATTTCCTCTAAGCATTATGTATGAAGAGTAGTTACGTTCATGTTAAGGTTTTAATTCAGAAGGGAATTCACTGTCAGACACTGCAGATCACTCATTCCTGACCAGCTGCAATATCATTCTCTGCCTATGGCTGCTTTTGGATAGAATGTTGAACAGCATGAGAGAGGTACACCATTCACACAGCCAGCGTGACACTTTCTGAAACTTGGAGCCGCTGCTGTTCATTCAGTAACTCCCCTCCTTTCGTCTCACAAGGCAGGCTATCAGGAATTGAACTCGCAACTCCTGCGGGGCACACAAACACACTGACCGCTCAGTTACGAAAGTTTTAATTAATTCACAATATTTAAAATTCACAATAATTAAAATGTTCACCGTCCAACCGAGAAGGCTACATCGGATTCGGCGGGTAGCCAACTAGAGGACTCAAATGAATCAGAGCATTTGAAATCACCCAACTTTCATCAAGAACATGATGCCAAAATAAAACAAACATGTTAATTACGTTGCAAAAAATAACATAACCGCTTTGGTGAAAACTGGAAAGCTCAAAAACTTCACAAATGAATTGGAGTTACAAAACATCATATAGCAGGACTCCAAAAAGTGAGAAATACAACAGAAGATATATTTGAATCTCAAGATTATAGAATTTATAGTGGGAAACCAGGACAAAAAGTTATGAAACAGTGCCCTTAACTCGGAACAGGATTTGTAGTAAATTTGAAAATGATAGATTCAATAATTGATTTTGAAGCTATTTCTCCACAATTCGCAACTTTTAGCGTCTGACATAAGCAAACTGGTAAAAACGGACAAAGACTCTCTGAAATTTGCAGAACACATGGGCTCATCTCTAAGTCTACATATTTTAAGAGAAAATCAAGCCAACTTACGACATGTAAACATCCTGATTGGACAAGAGGAGACTGGCAGCCGGACCATGTCTGCATCGACAAATTCTTTCAGAAAGAAATTCGAAATGTTAAAATAATGACAGGAACAGACACAAGTTTAGAGTTGGTCAAAATCAAATTCACACCATTAAGGAAAAAACGACATAGAGCAATTGGAGATTGAAAAGAGGTATGTTCCATATAAGTTCATCAAAAATGACAAATATCAGAAAAACTGTAAAATACAATAGAAAATGCAACTAACCTCAACAACACCAGAAAAAATTCTCACAAATTATCAGAAACGTAAAGCGGTAGTATCAAAAGGTTCTACTCAGTTCCATTGAAGAAAACTATTACAAAACCAATTCTAGAGATTATTTCGAAACCTTTGATAAACTATTACGTAATTATACCCCCGCTCCCCCGCACTATTGCTGAGAAATGAAGATGGAAGAATAGCCTATAATAACAAGAAAACGCAGGAATTGTGGCAGAAGCATTCAACAAGCTTTTGAAGTTTGATGAACCTCAAACGGTTTAAGCAATAAACATAAGCAACCCTATAAAAACCAAACCACAAAAAGTATAAACCCACCTACAGTACAAGAAATAGAAATTGCACTTAAAGAAATGACAAACTACAAAGCATATGGTGAAAATCAAGTGTTTGCGGAAATGTCGAAGTATGCTGGTAAAACAACTCATGGAAATTCACAGATATAAGCGATTTTGACAAAGGGCATATTATTACGCAGACCCTGTGAGAGACTATCTCGCAGACGGCGAAGCTGATCGAATGTTCACGTGCTACTGTCGTGAACATCTGCGGAAAGAAATAGAAGGGCGGTGAAACTACCACTAGGCGCCAAATAATTGGACGTCCACAACTCTTCACAGAACGTGGGGTTCGGAGGCTTGTCTGCTCTGTAAAGTAGGGTACATGGTGATCCGTTTCATCTCTTTCGGAGAAGCACAATGTTGGTGCACTCACAAGTGATTAGGAGCATACCGTTATACGTACATTGTTGAACACGGAGTTCCACGGCAGACCGTTTCTACGTGTTCAGATGTTTAGTAACGACATCGTCAATTACGATTGCAGTGGGCACGGGACCATAAGGATTTGACTGTAAATCAATGGAAACGTTTCGGCTCTTCGACTGAATCACATTTATACTACATTAGGTCGATGGTCGTCTCCACAAGCGCCATCATCGAGGTGAACGGCGGCTCGAAACGTGCAGGGCACCACGGAAACAGGTTGGTGGGAGCAGTATTATACTATGCGAGACATTCTCCTGCGTTTGCACGGGACCTATGGTAGTAATCGAAGACACGCTGATAGCTGCGAACCGCCTGCCTCCCTTCATGCTTGACGTCTTCCCGACGGCGCTGTCATCTTTCAGCATTACAGTTGTCAGTGTCTCAGAGACAGAACCGTACTACAGTGGTTTGGGGAGCGTTATAGTGAACTCACACTGATGTCTCGGCGACACAAATTCGCCTGATGTACATTCTATGGAAGCCATAAGGGTCGCTATCGCCGCATCCGCAAATCATCGGCGTTATCTACGCCAATTACATGACTTGTGCGCAGACATCTAATGACACATACCTCCAAAAACCTACCAACAAACTATCGGATTCCTGATACGCAGAATCAGTGACGTATTTCGTTCCAAAGACGGACAAACAAGCTATTAAGCCGAAGGTCATAATGCTTTTGCTCATCACTGTAGAAAAGTCTACTTTAATGATAATTATATCACAATGAGAAAACTCTGCTCATTACGAAGAAATTCAAAATTTGCCACAAAAATGTGAAAACTTGCATGCACAAGATTTATAATTAATATGCACATTAACAAGCCACAGTTTAGAAAGATAGTGTTACGTAGATCGCAATTTTATGTTGTACGGCGTGAATGTGAGGGCATTGCCAATTGAACACTCATAGTTCAGACAGCGACGCTTATTTATCATGTCAATGATTGCTGTAAATGACTACCAACTATATAGATAAATTTCCATTCAGCCAATTATTTTTGTAATCAACCAGAACGACAGGAAGCCGAGACTTGGCGTAACCAGGCTATCAAAATGAGGATAAATAAAATGCAATCTGCATACAAATTGAAATCAGTCGTTTAATTTATTGTAAAGCAATTCTCACAAACTTCAATTACCAAACGAGTAACTAAGTTAAATCATAATAAAAGGGCGATATAATCATAGCCTGTGGTTGTCTCTCTACGTCAGACTGGCAGTTAATTTCTTTAGAGAACAACAAAATTTCAAAGGAGAAGAGATTATTAACGTTCGATATTGTTTGCAACACAGAGGCATATCATACTGGTTGTACAAAGTATCTGAAATGCGCGCGACTGCTTCGGTCGCAGGTTCGAATCCTGCCTCGGGCATGGATGTGTGTGATGTCCTTAGGTTAGTTAGGTTTAAGTGGTTCTAAGTTCTAGGGGACTGATGACCATAGATGTTAAGTCCCATAGTGCTCAGAGCCATTTGAACCATTTTTTTTATCTGAAATGCGATTTAAAAGCAATACGGGAAAATGAAATACTTTCAGTAATTACAAACGTAAAACAATGTAAAAGTCAGAAATAACCCTTTGTGTTACACCTCCGTATGGTACATGGAGGGAATATAATTGGTCAGATGAAACCATCACAGAATACTAAAATGTGAAGTACGTAGTGCTGTGCATTACGTTGTTTATAATATTCGAGGCGAAAAGAATGCCAGCAAAACATTGTCATTACATACGTAAGTGAAAAGCACAAAAATCAACGAAATAATCTTCACAACGCCAGAATACACGTCTACTTCAGCTGGCTTCAGAGGTATCACCGGTATCCATCGTAAAAATTTGAGTATGACAGAATCATTCGTACATTCTTTCATAATTTAACAAAATCAGCACTTCAGTGGCACAAAAATAGTAGCAGTGCTGAGAGATAAACACGACATTTTCGGGGGAAATATAATACACTCCTGGAAATGGAAAAAAGAACACATTGACACCGGTGTGTCAGACCCACCATACTTGCTCCGGACACTGCGAGAGGGCTGTACAAGCAATGATCACACGCACGGCACAGCGGACACACCAGGAACCGCGGTGTTGGCCGTCGAATGGCGCTAGCTGCGCAGCATTTGTGCACCGCCGCCGTCAGTGTCAGCCAGTTTGCCGTGGCATACGGAGCTCCATCGCAGTCTTTAACACTGGTAGCATGCCGCGACAGCTTGGACGTGAACCGTATGTGCAGTTGACGGACTTTGAGCGAGGGCGTATAGTGGGCATGCGGGAGGCCGGGTGGACGTACCGCCGAATTGCTCAACACGTGGGGCGTGAGGTCTCCACAGTACATCGATGTTGTCGCCAGTGGTCGGCGGAAGGTGCACGTGCCCGTCGACCTGGGACCGGACCGCAGCGACGCACGGATGCACGCCAAGACCGTAGGATCCTACGCAGTGCAGTAGGGGACCGCACCGCCACTTCCCAGCAAATTAGGGACACTGTTGCTCCTGGGGTATCGGCGAGGACCATTCGCAACCGTCTCCATGAAGCTGGGCTACGGTCCCGCACACCGTTAGGCCGTCTTCCGCTCACGCCCCAACATCGTGCAGCCCGCCTCCAGTGGTGTCGCGACAGGCGTGAATGGAGGGACGAATGGAGACGTGTCGTCTTCAGCGATAAGAGTCGCTTCTGCCTTGGTGCCAATGATGGTCGTATGCGTGTTTGGCGCCGTGCAGGTGAGCGCCACAATCAGGACTGCATACGACCGAGGCACACAGGGCCAAGACCCGGCATCATGGTGTGGGGAGCGATCTCCTATACTGGCCGTACACCACTGGTGATCGTCGAGGGGACGCTGAATAGTGCACGGTACATCCAAACCGTCATCGAACCCATCGTTCTACCATTCCTAGACCGGCAAGGGAACTTGCTGTTCCAACAGGACAATGCACGTCCGCATGTATCCCGTGCCACCCAACGTGCTCTAGAAGGTGTAAGTCAACTACCCTGGCCAGCAAGATCTCCGGATCTGTCCCCCATTGAGCATGTTTGGGACTGGATGAAGCGTCGTCTCACGCGGTCTGCACGTCCAGCACGAACGCTGGTCCAACTGAGGCGCCAGGTGGAAATGGCATGGCAAGCCGTTCCACAGGACTACATCCAGCATCTCTACGATCGTCTCCATGGGAGAATAGCAGCCTGCATTGCTGCGAAAGGTGGATATACACTGTACTAGTGCCGACATTGTGCATGCTCTGTTGCCTGTGTCTATGTGCCTGTGGTTCTGTCAGTGTGATCATGTGATGTATCTGACCCCAGGAATGTGTCAATAAAGTTTCCCCTTCCTGGGACAATGAATTCACGGTGTTCTTATTTCAATTTCCAGGAGTGTATTTAGAGACAGCGTTCGAAAAAATTACATACCTGTACTACAAAGGACGTAGCGACACTTGATCAAGACCAATTTCTTATTTTTTTTTTTCTATTTTCACTGAGCGACCCTTCGTTAGGAAGATCAATAAATATGGTTTGGATGGATCGCTTCGAAAAGGATAGTTGAAGGATCCGACTCACACTTTTTTAAAGAACTTATCAGTGGCCAAGAACGTAATAGAATGTAAAAGCGTAGTCTTTCGCTGGCACTATCTGTTTCAATAAAATTCTCCTCTGTGTAACTGCGTCGTGATGTGAAAAGCGTAAACCGGAATGTTGATAGTTTTGTAACATCATGATATGGTCACATACCCAGAAGAATTTTTATGAAATGTTATAGAAATCGTATCTTCCACGTGAAATTCTTATTCACTACCTTTCCAATAGAGGAGGCCATGTACGTCTTACAGAAACTTGTTTCTAGTTGATCAGTTGCTGCATGCTACGGAAAGAGTATTCCTATTATACAGCTCCCTTACATGCAGTTTTGCAGCGTATGTAACGTATCTGAGCTTAATGATCGGCGTTCCAGAAACGCTAGAAACGGTTATCACGCTCAATAACTTTATTTACATGTTGACAACTAGTTCTAGGAGGCTGATGACCACAGAAGTTAAGTCCCATAGTGCTCAGAGCCAGTTGAACCTTTTTTTTTTTGGAAGGGGGAGGGGGGGGGGTGTAAATTTCGCCATTGATAGGTTGACAATAGTCAAGTTGACTACGAACAAAATGCAGCACTTGCTATATGCAACATACTCTCCGGACTGCGATTATTTGGTATCTGAAACTGATATTGTATATTTTTAATGTTGTGTACAAGAACTACCAAAACAAAGAGCGGGAACACTAAACTACACACCAAATTGTTGATTACTGATAACACTTGTTGGTTATGATTTCGCTGAACATCCACGATTTACATGCAGGTAATATAAAAAAAGGACTTTCAATGTACAGGATATTACATACTGTCTCTGTCGAAGCCAAAGTAAGTATGTACAATGAACGTTCAGTAACTATTAAAACACATCCTTTTTCTGAAAGCACTTTGGTTTTATTTAGGATTCCACTACATTACATTATTTCTTACTCTTTTGGCTGCAAAACACTATAATTTGCGTTCAGTGCGACTGCCTTACTTGGAGGTCCTGTACGCCTGCTTGGTACCTCTACTGGACGACGCCGGAGCCGACGATTTGCTGCGTCACTAACCTCTCCGTCATCAACGTACTGCTTTTCGCGGATGCATCCTTCACTGGGCCAAACATTTGGAAGTCGGAAAGTGCGAGATCCGAGCTGGAGGGTGGATGATGAAGAATGGTCGAGTGAAGTTTTGTGAGATTGATCGCTTCAAACCGGAAGAAACGGCGATCTGTGAGGCCTTGCGTTGTTATTGAGAAGAAGAAGTTCGTTTGCATTTTTGTGTAGTCGAACGCGCTGAAGTTTCTTCAGTTTGATGAGGGTAGCACAGTACAATTCAGAGTTGATCTTTACACCTTGAGGATGGGCATCAAACACAATAACCCCTTCAGAGTCCCAGGAGATCGTCACCACGACTTTACCGGCTTAGGGTGCGGGTTTGAACTCATTCGCCGGAGGAGAGATGGTGTGGCGTCACTCCACAGATCGCCGTTTCTTCCAGTTTGAAGCGATCAACCCATGTATCGTCAAAAAATTGTCACGATCAGGCTAGCAACGCTCAACCGATTCCGCACAGATGGTCCTTCGCTGCTCTTTTGGTCTCCTGTTAGGCTTCGAAGACCCCAGCGTTACCCCAACCTATCGAATGAATGTGTTAGCAGGACCATCAGAAACGTCCAGCTATGCAATAATGTGTCTGACTGTGATGCGTCGATCGCCTCGAACGAGTGTCCACACGCTCCAACATTGCAGGAGTCACAGCTGTGTGTGACTGGCCGGCACGCGGTACATCGGACAGGTTTGCGCGACCTTGTTGCGATGACAGACGCCCCGCCCAACGACTCACCGTTCTTTTGTTCGCTGCCAGGTGTCCGCAGACATTATGCAAGCGCCGATGAATAATTACAAAGCTCTGATTGTCCGCCAAAAGACTCAACAACAGCTCTCTTCTTGGAAAGCACCTGCGTTAACAGACACCATTATGAACGCTGCTTACAGATCTGCAACTTATCGATACTTCAAGAAACTATGTAGCGGGAATATTTCACGATGTACCACAACAATCTCCGCATTTTTTAGACCGAAACTAGCCGAGAAAAAAATGTGTCTCATTACTTATTGAATGTCCGTCATAAGAGACACACTTGAAAGAGAGACAAAAAATTTAAATGTTGGAAACTGATTACATCTCCTAACTGCTACGCTACTGAAATATATATTTATCTGCTATGTATCATCTTAAAATATTTCCCTCATGTCTATCATGTGTGTAACTAGCTGAATACGGCTCATCCGAAGGCCAATAAAAACATTATATTTAGTAACACTGAACTTTTCGGATAGTTTCAGGTTTTCTCGTTCATCAATTGTGTTTAATTATGTGCGTCGCTAAAGTTTTACAGTTTAACTCTGAATCAAAGAGTACCATATTTGCTGTATTCATGACAAGAAAATATCCTGCAACAAGTCTAAAACTTCCAGTATGTTCCATGCCTGATATTCAAAAAAAAAAAAAAAAAAAAAAAAAAAGCGGAACTACAAAGGAGGTATGCAGATTGATCACAAACTGGTATTCATGCAGATTGGTCACAAATTGGTATTCATAAAAGTATAGACGGAAAATACAAAACTGTAAACTTTGGCGGACGATGCAGCACAATCTCACCGCGCAGATGCAAGGGTAGTGAACAGGGGCACGTCGATACCGGGGAATAATGTCTATGCGAATTTCATTCCGTATATTCAACTGGACAGCCCTATACATCGCAGACACGTGCGTGAACAACAAACGCAGATGTCAACATTTGAGGCTCAAAGAAGCCGGTTGTAGTGATCGGAGAATCGCTCGACAGTTGAATAGGAACGATGCCACTATCCGACGATATTGGCAGAACACAGCTTCGAGATGGAAGCTGTCGACCTAGAGAGGTGACAAAACGTGAGGACCGACCAATCGTCAGAGAGGCTCTCAGTAGGACTGCTCATATTTTTAAGAATATAGAGAATACGATGTATCGATATTTTTAAAAAAATTCCAATATCAGCCATCGATATATCAGAAAAAGTATCTATATATCAAAGGAAGAAATATCGACGCACAGGCCTATAAAAAATGGGCTGCACATTATAAATATACTGCCGGTTTCAGAGTTGTATAAATAAGTGTTCTACATTTACATCTACATCTATACGGATACTCTGCAAATGACATTTAAGTGCCTGTCAGAGGGTTCATCGAACCACCTTTACAATTCAGTATGATTCCGATCTCGTATAGCGCGGGGAAATAACGAACATCTATATCTTTCCGTACGAGCTCTGATTTCCCCTGTTTTATCATGGTGATCGTTTCTCCCTCTGTAGGTCGGCGTCAACAAAATAGTTTCGCACTCGGAGGAGAAAGTTGATGATTGGCATTTCCCGAGAAAGTTGCTTCGCAACGAAAAACGCCTTTCTTTTAATGATGTCCAGCCCATATCCTGTAGCATTTCAGTGACACTCTCTCCCCTATTTCGCGATAATACAAAACGTGCTGCCCTTCTCTGAACTTTTTCGATGTACTCCATCAATCCTATCTGGTAAGGATCCCACACCGCGCAGCAGTATTCTAAAAGAGGACTGACACGCGTAGTGTAGGCAGTGTCCTTTGCAGATCTGTCACATATTCTAAGTGTCCTGCCAATAAAACGCACTCTTTAGTTAGCTTTCCCCACAAAATTTTCTACGTGTTCCTTCCAATTTAAGTTGTTCGTAACTGTAATTCCTAGGTATGTAGTTGAATTTACGGCCTTTACATTTGACTGATTTATCGTGTAACCGAAGTTCAACTGATTTCTTTTAGCACTCATGTGGATGACCTCACACTTTTCGTTATTTAAGGTCGATTGTCGATTTTCGCACGATTCAGATATCTTTTCCAAATCGTTTTGCAGTTTGTTTTGATGCTCTGATGACTTTACTAGTCGATAAACGACAGCGTCATCTACAAACAACCTACGACGGCTGCTCAGATTGTCTCTCAAATCTTTTATATACATAAGGAACAGCAAAGGGCCTATAACACTACCTTGGGGAACGCCACAAATCACTTCTGTTTTACTCAATGACATTCCGTCAATTACTGCGAACTGTGACCTCTCTGACAGGAGATCACGAATCCATTCACATAACTGAGACGATATTTCATAGCACGCAATTTCACTACAAGCCGCTTGTGTGGTACATTGTCAAAAGCCTTCCGGAAATCTACAAATACGGAATCAATTTGTAATCCCTTGTTATAGCACTGAACACTTCATGCGAGTACAGAGCTAGTTGTGTTTCACAAGAACGATGTTTTCTAAATCCGTGTTGACTGTGTGTAAATAGATCGTTTTCTTCGAGGTAATTCATAATGTTCGAACACAAGTAGAAACTCTTGCTCAACTGGAAGTCCAGGATGGCTTACCATAAAGCGCAACGAAACGGGTCATAAAATATCGTCCACGAACCGCTGTAACGGTGCCGCGGTACAGAAATTAGCGCTAGATGCCTCAGTAGGACATCCAACAGCTCTACCAGTCAATGCCAGGCCGAATAAATCCTTGCATAAGGGATACAGATGGACCAATGCTTTATTGATTTGCTCAATTTTTGAATCTCTTTCTCCTGAATAAATCAAGCAATTTTTCTGAAACTGTAATCATTTGCGTGTCTGTACAAGTACAGTTGTAATCACATTTACGGATTTCCGTCACATTCGGATAATCCCTTCATGGTTAGTTTTTTTTTTTTGTGTGTATGAAGTAACTTTCAACTGATCACACGTTTTCTTAATTTTTTCTTTGGTTGAATGACCCAGCGTGTGACATCATTAAACACCGAAACAAAAGATGCGTTACTAGAAATAGATAATGAGCTAGATACCTGCGAATAATAAAAAAAAATACTCAGTACTCAACAACCACTTAGCATAAAAATTTTAACAGTTAATGAAGTCAAAAATGGTGATGAATTTACAAAAGCCGAATGGGTTTATGAAGGTGTTGTATACGCAATCATTCAACAGACAAGTGACAAACATATTTTGCGTGTACTCAATATTGTTATGTCAACGCATGACTGTATTTTGACTCGTAACGTGGGTAACTTCCCAAATGTTGGACCTCCGTTATTGTCCATCTTCATTATGAAAAGAAAATATAACCATTCTAAACCTGAAGATGGGTCTGTACTGACGTGAAACCGGTAGTTGCGAATACACCACCTTCATACACTCATGCAGCTCCTGGAATCACCTCATCGTTCTTGACCCTTTTAATCGTTATAATTTTTATGATAATTTACATGGTTGTTCAGTTCTGAGTGTTTTTATTGTTATTCATAGCGTCTCTAAGTTGTGGTTGCCTTCTCGATATTTGTGGCTTGTGAGTGGTTCCTACAGCCTGAAACTTCTCCACCACATCAGTTATTTTTGTTGTTCATTACTCCGTACCGCGTATGCGTTCATTCAGCTCGAAGATGTTGCGCAACGCGAACAGCAATTAGTCAGTGCAGACAGGTAGAGAGCTTGGGCGAGACGCGCACCCGACGTGCTACAAGGAGAGGGGGGAGAACATTGCCTTACCATCGCCCCGCCTAGACACCACGGGGCGAAAGCCCACCAAGTTTCTAGGCAGACTTTCTCTGTTAGTTGATTACAAAAAATTCTGTGTCAAAAGTCAAGTACCTAGTAAGCATCCACACTGATAGTGAAACGACGTATAAAAGCATAATGACTTGTCAGTGGGGCGTTTCTTTGACACCGACGGTGGTGCGCCGAAGTTCTCAAAAACAAAACCTCCTATCGAGTTGGTGGAATTTCAAAAAAGACTTCTCAGGAGTTGTTCTAACTTGTTCTTAGTGATATCTGTAATGCATCACTAGCATAGGGAATTTATCCACACATTAAAGTATGCCATTGTTAAACCTCTTCATATGAAGGGTCACAAGAAAGACATAAGATATTATTGCCCCTTTTCTTTACTGCGTCTTTGCCCAAAATATTCGAAAAAGTAATGTACTCAAAAGTTGTCTTACGTCCCGGTGGAAACAATTTACTTAGAACTTCCCAGTTTGGAATCCAGAAGAGTTGCTCGGCTAAGAATACTATTTATATATTCACTCACCAAATATTACAAGCATTAAATAATAAAATATAGTCAGTTGACACTTTTGTGATTTTTGCAAAGCGTTGCACTGCGTAGTTCCTGTATCTCTCTTAGAAAAACTTTAGTTTTATGCAGTAGATAGTTTTGCCAGCAACTGGTTTAAACTAAACTTAACAAACACGATGCAAAAAATGTGCCAAATAATTCAAACAATGTTGAAACGAGTGACAGTTTTGGTACTGTCGAGAAATCACAAACGGTACTCCTTCAGGTTCAATTTTGGGTGCACTCCTAATCGTAAGATATGTGAATGACTTTGTACGTAACATTCGTCAAATGGAGAAAATACTAGTGTTGAAATAAATCCCATCATAGAGAAAATAACAGAAGGAATTGTTAATGATGTTTCGGACAACTGGTTCTCTGAAAATGGACACTCCCTAAATTTTCAGAAAGTACACTTATTTAAGTTTAAATGGCTCTGAGCACTATGGGACTTAACATCTTAGGTCATTAGTCCCCTAGAACTTAGAACTACTTAAACCCAACTAACCTAAGGACATCACACACATCCATGCCCGAGGCAGGATTCGAACCTGCGCCGTAGCAGGCCCGCGGTTCCGGACTGCAGCGCCTAGAACCGCATGACCACCGCGGCCGGCACTTATTAAGTTCTGTACAAGAAACATAGTCATATCATCAAGTGTAGCACATGAATAAGACTCAGTGAGCGGGGTAGGATGCGCCAAATTTCTATGTGTGTATGTTACTAACTGGAAAAACCATATTACTGAGCTGTTATTATTATTATTGTTGTTGTTGTTATTAGCGTGTGCTATTTCGTAAAACTAGGGGCGCAGACATAAAAGAAAAAAAAACTACTAAAAAGTATAACAGGCATAACAATTTTTGGAAAAGAATACAGACACAAAGGAAATGGTAACTCAATGTAAAGAAGTTCAGTCCATTCTAATGCCGATGCCGAATCTTCTTGGGAGTCAGTGCAGTTCACTTGTAAGAGCGCAAAAGGACATTTGCTGCAAAGATGCTGAATAGACTGTCCGCGTGCGCCACAGTCACTGTCCAGAGATGTTGCTTTTCCCCATTTATGCAGTGAGTCTTCGCACATTATAGCCCAGTGTGTATCCAAGTTGGTGCCGTCCATTGTCCTCGGTTTAAGTCGGTTCCCGGAATGTTGAAACAGTAGCCATTGTTACAGCTCTTCGCTTTTTTTTTTCGGAACCTTAAGACGTCTGTGGTTTAGTCGTGGGAGTTCTTCATGGAATCGTAAGCCTATATTGTCAACGGTTTTTCTAAATTTATGTAGAGGAGCCTTTTCTCTAAGCTGCTCTGTAAGTAACCAGTTACACAATACCGGTGCAAGTGTGGGCTTGACGACCCCAGAGATGACTCTCGTTGTGGTATTCAATTCCTATCAACATGCTTTGAATAATAACTATTGATCCATACTGGAGCACAATACTCAGCCACAGAGATACTAAAACAAGTGATGACACGCAAAAAGTTTCAGTTATGTTCTTCCCAAGTAGTTCCACAGAGTTTTTGAATTATATTATTACGAGTTGATACTTCAGAGCTACGGTCGCAGGTTCGAATCCTGCCTCGGGCATGTATGTGTGTGATATCCTTAGGTTAGTTAGGTTTAAGTAGTTCTAAATTCTAGGGGACTGATGACCTCAGAAGTTGAGTCCCATAGTGCTCAGAGCCATTTGATACTTCAGATGTGGGATTCTTAAGGGGTTTTCAGTACGTAAGGGTGCAGTCACTTGTCATTCCTATATAATTGGAATGTTTGTTGTGATCCAAGGTCACAACATATACATTCGCTAGTGAAATTCACCACAAATAATCCATCCCATTTTGACAAAAACAGTGATGTCAATTCGTCTGACGCGAGAAGAAAAATAACCTTTATTACGCACCATAAAAGCTGTCAGTGATTCAGAAATGTGTCTTCTACGTGATGGCGGTATTCACACTGATGAGCCAAAGAAGGTGGCACACCTGCCTAACATCGTGTAGGGCCCCCGCGAGCACGCAGAAGTGCCGCAACACGACGTGGCATGGACTCGACTGATGTCTGAAGTAGTGCTGGAGGGAAATGAAACAATGAATCCTGCAGGGCTGTCCGTAAATTTGTGGGAGTACGAGGGGTTGGAGATCACTTGTGAATAGCACGTTTGCAAGGCATCCTAGGTACGCTCAATAATGTATGGGGAGTCTGGTGGCCAGTGGAAACGTTTAAGCTCAGAAGAGTGTTCCTGGAGCCACTCTGTAGCAATTCTGGAGGTGTGGGGTGTCGCATTGTCCTGCTGGAATTTCCCACGTCCTTCGGAATGTACAGTGGACATGAATGGATGCAGCTGATCAGACAGAATGCTTACGTACGTATCATCTGTCAGAGTCGTATCTGGACGTATCAGGGGTCTCATATCACTCCAATTGCACACGCGCCTCACCATTACAGAGTCTCCACCAGCTTAAACAGTCAACTGCTGACATATCCATGGATTCATGAGTTGTCTCCATACCCGTACACGTCCATACACTCGATACAATTTGAAACGAGACTCGTCCGACCAGGCAACATGTTTCCAGTTATCAACAGTCCAATGTCGGTGTTAACGAGCCCAGGGGAGGCGTAAAGCTTTATGTCACGCAGTTTCCAAGGATACACGAGTGGTCCTTCGGCTCCGAAAACCCATATTGATTATGTTTCATTGAATAGTTCCCACGTTGACTTGTTGATGGCCCAGCATTGACATCTGCAGCAATTTGCGGAAGAGTTGTACGTCTGTCACGTTGAACGATTTTCTTCAATCGTCGTTGTTCCTGTTCTTACAGAACTTTTTAAGGCCGCAGCGATGTCGGAGATTTGATGTTTTACCGGTGTCCTGATACTCGCGGTACACTCGCGAAATGGTCATATGGAATAATCCCCACTTCATCGCTACCTCGGAGATGCTGTGTCCCACCGCTCGCACGCCGACTACAATACCACGTCCAGACTCACGTAAAACTTGGTAACCTGCTGCTGTGGCAGCAGTAACCGAACTAACAACTGCGCCAGACACCTGTCTTATATATGCGTTACCGACCGCTGAACCGTATTCTGTCTGTTTACATATCTATGTATTTGGAAACCAGTTTCTTTGGCGGTTGAGTGTATATCTGCTGGTCCAAATTTTCGACCTCGTCGGCCATGCGCCTTGCTCGTAGAGGGGGGAGGGGGCAAGGGCATGTGCGGCTGGGATGAAGGGGGGAGGGGGAGAGTCTTGGTTGCCATCCGCTGCCGTCCCTGTCACGTCTCGTGTCCGGATGTTGCGTTCAGCTTTGATGGTGCTTAGTATCGACTGATGACTGAATTTTATCCTGAAAAACATGTGTTATAGTAATGAGGTTGATGTTATTTGTGTGGAGCCAATATCACCTGGTGTTGTTTTTCACGGATCGAGATATACATGAAGCTTTTTTTTGTGAGTTTCGATCTGACCGATCGTTGGTCACTTGGTGTCTTTTGTGTCTTGGCAGTGATATGTCAACTGCTTGGCCGAAGAGTTGGAAACAGCGCC
Source organism: Schistocerca nitens (assembly GCF_023898315.1). Classification (NCBI taxonomy): domain Eukaryota; kingdom Metazoa; phylum Arthropoda; class Insecta; order Orthoptera; family Acrididae; genus Schistocerca; species Schistocerca nitens. Next base: position 405,933,220 of record NC_064618.1, read on the forward strand.
AACGCACTGAGCTGCCTTATTATAGCGAGTTGGGAGGCACACATCAATACATCAAAGGTGTTGAGATCGTTTGTGCTCCATCGATACACAGTAACCTTAAACTGTCAATCAGTGTATAAAATAAACACATACAAAATGTATAATTCTGGACACACCACGGTGTTATGGTTCTACAAAGAAGATATTGACATCTGCTAAACCCATAGTAAGCTTCTGAGATGACAAATTAACCGTACTTACGACTCACCTTGAGAATGGCTGAAAGGCTTGTAACCTCCTCCTCACTTATCGACCTTAATGAGAGTGAAAAATTAAACCGCGTGTACCTAATGGAAATTTGGGAAAAGCAATCGTCACCGAAGTCAATTTGTCAGTACAGAGGGAGGAAAGGGTTACATCTAAACGAAAGGAAAAATGCAAATGAAACTGGTGGAAATTAATTTTGAAAAGGGGTAAAGTTAATAAAGAAAGTAAATGTGCGGCCGTTACGTTAACAATTAACTAGCGGTAATTAGATATTTGAGATTTGGGGGAAATTACGGTCGCCAGTCCTAAGGACAATTACAATAGTAACTGAAAAAAGAAAGGTTATTACACATATAATTAGCACTAGAAGCGTGGCAACTGAAGGTTGACACGTGTAGTGTGAAAACTGAGAGTTTGTCAGAAGTAATAAAGTTCGCTACACTCTGACTTAATTTAGCAAAAGAATTAATAAAACCGGAAAATCGAAAGTTAATTTAGTGACTGAAGTTAATAGTGAGCTTTCTTTCTGAAGCACATCGAAATTCAGTAAAATACGGTTAGTCTTGGACTACCTCAACAATCATTTCAAAAGCTACTTGAATATATTTAGAAATAAGAGATTTAACTTTGAACTTGAATTAAATGATTCTGAACAATTAACAATAGTAAAATTTAGTACGTACCAAGCTGAGCTGCAGTCACAGATAACTAAAATACGGTAACAAAACTCGCACTCTTAATTTGTGCTTGTGCAATCTAAATATTGTAGCCAGCTATGAATATCTTAACTGAACTTTGAAATTAAAGCAGTGAAATCGAATGCTTTTACTTTAATGCTGGCGTTTGAATTTCAACGACACTCGAGTTCATTCCGGAAAAGGAAGGGACCCTGCTTGGTAATGCAATTGGGACAATGAGCAACGAATGTTCATGCTAAGTTGCTGTAATTATAGTTACGAAAATTGAACAGTTCTAAAAGCTGAGGTCTGCCATACAGTTCTAAAACTCTACGTGCTTCCAGTCTTCCTTGTTGGTTGATTGAAGGTTTGAAGCCGTCGATCGAGGAGGTGGCGACAGTCACTCATTGTCGGCCGTCGCTGTTGCAGAAGCTGGATGTTGGCGCGCCTTCTTCTCGACACGGCCACCAGGCGAAACGGGCTCTTGATGTGCGCCAGCTAATGCTTCCCGTCCGCGACACCGTGTCAGAAACTATCATAGCAAGTCGAGCGCAATTAGATGCTGCCCAACCCCGAAAGCGCGGCAACTCGCGGGAGCGTCACACAACACACCTGCTCCACTGTACCACCCCAGCCAGACTCCCTCTCTCCCCTGCCCGCGCTCCACGCGGCCGAGTTAACACTACCCAAGATCCTAAACACTTTGGTTCTCCACACGACCTATCGATGTATTCGTTCGATAGCATAGTTTTCCCTAGGCAAGACCCAGCGTAAAATACAAATAATATTTACAAAACAAACCAATTATACATCGACATAAATGCATATATATATATATATATAGTAAAACAATTACAATATATAAAGACACAGAAATGTCATATCTTGAGGTAACAAAACGAGGAAAAAATTATAGTACAATAGATGGAAATAGGAGGATATGCATTTCCGGCGTTACACGTGCCCCACATTGTCTGAGGATGTTCGTGTAACCTAAACAGACTCAGAAAAGTCCCAAAAAGAAACAGCGGAAATGCATATGCTCAAAACATCAACAAAATTTAGCATTTGTCTAATTAACCATAAACCAATTTTTAGACCATAGTAATTGAGTGGAGCCACTCCTAATCTTATTCCACTCTGTCATCTTGCACAAAATAAAACAGGTTGACAACGTATTAAAATTCATAGAAAACATAGAAAATGGTTTAGCTATTCCAAAATCATTAAAATTCGTAACACTATCAAGAAATGGAATACTATTTACAAAATCAATCGGAGTGCATGGTCTAAAAAACAGGTAGATCAAAATACGCAAATTAATTATTAATCACACAGAAAACACATTTTTTGTATAACCTTTTCATAATTAATATTCTCGTCATGAGAGTCCACTTAACGCTAAACATGAAAATAATATACAGCAGATCGACAAAAACATAATTTTCATACCAGGAATAAATAATATCTCGCATGCACGCCCGAAATGTGATGAAATAAAAATCCTCTTTGTCTGATATCCCGCGTCAGTGGTTGGGTGTTGAGATGACGTCGCTTTTGTGTACGCCTATTTGGGCTGGCTCTGAGCACTATGGGACGCAACATCTTAGGTCATAAGTCCCCTAGAACTTAGAACTACTTAAACCTAACTAACCTAAGGACATCACACACACCCATGCCCGAGGCAGGATTCGAACCTGCGACCGTAGCAGTCCCGCGGTTCCGGACCGCAGCGCCAGGACCGCTAGACCACCGCGGCCGGCTGCCTATTTGGGGAATAACTTCACCCGGCGATGAGCCTTCTTGTCTAAGGCGGCAATGGTGTGAGCTAGAAATAATCCTCGTGGCATTCAGACCGGCTGAAAAGTCACGATCGGAGACACAGTGAGCAAGGCTGAACTACAATGGGAAGCTTCGTGCGTGACCTCAGCATATTAGGATCAAGCTAAAAGGTAATTAGAATTTACAGCGCTCATCTCAAAAACAGTGGAATGTGCTGTTTGCATGCTAAAAGCAACTGTTTTCTGCTAACGCCCGTCGACGGTGTCAAGTTGTACAGTCCCTAGTCTCACCGTTATGCTGAAATGCACAATTTGACTGTTTGTTAAGACAGCATAACATGCACGGAGAAGAAGTGCCACCAACATATTGTCTGTAGACGGGAAGTCGAAAACTGTCCCAACATCGTCAGACTGTTTTAGATAATGTGGGAGACTATACTGCCGTTGATTTACTTATCTCTTTTGTTTATCGGCTATTTTCAATAAACTAACAAAAAACGCTATTTAGTACCCTTATATTAACATAAAAGAATTAAAACGTAATAGGCTAACGGTACGAAAGAAGTCTTTTTTTTTAATAATGCAAACTGTCACGAATCACCTGATTTTGGCTTTTTCAGTCTCTACGTGCAGTCTACAGTCATACTCAAGTAGCGTTACAAGACTACCACAAAAGTACTCGTAAGCATACGCAGCGGTAGGGGTAGGTGCACAATAAAGCCCAGTTAACAAATAGTTTAGGGTTACAATTGTGCCAGTACAATTGACAGAAGCAGAAAAAGTAGGCCCTAAAGAGTGAGCAATTCAGCAAGTTTTTCCCATTTAGATCGATCGGTTACAGAATCAAGGTGGTGACAAAACTTACGAGGGACACTCCTAAAGAAATGCACACTATTTTTGTAAAAATACAGTTTTCACTCTGCATGTGTGAAAGTTTTACAGTGTGTAGATACATCCTTCCCGCTTGTTTTCAAACTTAGTTCAACCTGTTCCCGTGATTTGCGCGTTACAGCATGCCTTCAAGATGGCTGCTACACTTGACGTTCGTCAGAAACATCGTGCTGTCATAGAATTCGTGTGCTGTGAAAACGCGACAGTGGGAAACATCCACAAGAGGTTGAAAAAGGCGTATGGAGACGCTGCTGTCGATCGCAGTACAGTTAGTCGGTGGGCAAAAAGGTTGGGTGATGAAAGCTGGCACGGCAATATTGAGGATTGTCCTCGCAGCGGTTAAAGGCGCTACAGTCTGGAACCGCGCGGCCGCTACGGTCGCAGGTTCGAATCCTGCCTCGGGCATGGATGTGTGTGATGTCCTTAGGTTAGTTAGGTTTAAGTAGTTCTAAGTTCTAGGGGACTGATGACCTTAGAAGTTAAGTCCCATAGTGCTCAGAGCCATTTGCACCATTTTGCCCTCGCAGCGGCAGGCCTCGTACTGCACACACTCTAGACAATGTGCAGAGAGTTAACGAATTGGTGACTGCTGACAGACGCATCACAGTGAACGAATTGTCACACTACGTTGGGATAGGGGACGGAAGTGTTTGCAGAATACTGAAAGTGTTAAAAAAGGTTTGTGCCAGGTGGGTCCCCAGGATGTTGACAATGCCTCACAAAGAAACAAGAAAAACGGTAGGCAGCGAAATTTTGGAACAGTACGAGAATGGTGGAGATGAATTTCTTGGAAGAATTGTGACTGGTGATGAAACATGGCTCCATCATTTTTCACCAGAGACGAAGAGGCAATCAATGGAGTGGCATCATGAAAATTCACCCAAGAATAAAAAATTCAAAACCACGCCTTCTGCTGGAAAAGTTATGGCTAAGGTGTTTATCGATTCCGAAGGACTCTTGCTTGTGGACATCATGCCAAGAGGAACCACAATAAATTATGAGGCGTGTGTGACGACACTGAAGAAACTTAAGCTCGACTGAGTCGTGTTCGGCCACATCGGCAAAAGTGGGATGTTTTGCTGTTGCACGACAATGCACGGCCATATGTCAGTCAAAAAACCATCGAAGCGATCACAAAACTCGAATGGACAACACTGAAACACCCGCCTTACAGTCCTGACCTGGCTCCATGTGACTATCATCTCTTTGGGAAACTGAAAGACTCTCTTCGTGGAACAAGGTTTGAAGATGATGACTCCTTTGTGCACGCTGACAAACAGTGGCTCCAACAGGTTGGTCTAGAATTTTACCGTGCAGGTATACAGGCGCTGGTTCCAAGGTGGCGTAAGGCAGTTGAGTGGGATGGAAATTATGTGGAGAAGTGAGAATATTGTTCCTAAAGGATGTATCTACACACTGTAAAACTTACAAACGCGTAGAATAAAAAATGGATTAAAAAAAATAGTGTGCATTTCTTTTGGAGTGACCCTCGTACGGTGGAGAAGCTGTCGTAGGATGTCTTTAATGATTGTCGATCCGCCAGCTAGTGGCTCGGTCACGGAACAAGTAAAAATCTTATCTCCAGTGAGATTATAACCGAAAATTTTTGCACTCTTCCGGTTGAAGAGCGATCACTTAACCCGAAGCTATTACACAATTGCGGCAAACAGCGGCTTCCTTTTCGTCTTAATAACGCCCGAGACAAAGAATTAGCTACGTAAATTGTCAAATAAGCTGAAGATTCTGTTGAAATGAGCTTCCTGGACTCAAAACTGTAAATTTTCTACCACTATGTGGCCCATTAAGTGAGAATGATTTCGAATATTTAATCTAAATGACAAAAAATATCGAGTGAATATCCAGGATTATTCTAAAGCATATCAGGGAGTAAATCTACGGTAATATAGTAGCCAAACGTATTCTATAATGTTGCAAATTCTTCATTAGTCTAACAATAGGCAGAATACGGGTGCTCAGTCGATGTGAATCGGGAAACCCACTTTTGGAAGACGCGACCTCCTCGGATGCCACTACATTGACTGGGAGCAGAAATATCAAATACGCAATGAGTTTCATTCACCATTCTGTAACTATAATTTGGGTCTAAAGCACAGTTACGAAAAATATTCAGATGCACCGACTGCCACTCGAACATAACAAATAAAGATCTGGCGAGATTAATTTGGTGGGCCCCATTTTCTGTAGCTGTCACAAGTATATTTGTTTGTCTGTTTTAAGCAAACTGCAAAGTAAGAATCTCATTAGCTGTAAGCGACTCCCTTTTTTTAGCATAATCAGACCCCATTAAATTCATGAGTAAATAGAATGTGCAGTCCTAAAGTATCGACTGCACATCGTCCAGCGCAGCGCCGCGAAACGGCATTAAGAAGAGCGGTCAGCGCCCTGTCAACGCTGACTTAACCAGTCGCCCATCGCTGATCGGGACCAGTTCGGTCGCAGACTTCGAGAGCATAAGTACTGAGTTACAGGAGACGACACTTAGCCTGCATTCCGCGAGGAGTAGCAGGGTGTTAAAGTACTTGCTTTTAGGAGGCGCAGGAAGCAAATTAAGTTGTGTTTCCTTTCTTTTTAGAAATAAAGTGTCTTACTAATTAGAAAGTTTTACGTACAGATCATTTCGGATTCCTGCCACCGACAGGTGTGTCGCTGCTGAGTTCCACAGTAGCCCACACAACCTATCGTTTATTATTATTAGATACTTGAAAACAGTTTTCATTAAGCAAAACGTATCATTCATTCCACTAAAACCAAAGTGACAAAAAGTATCGTCTAACCATAACGAGTTCAGTATAAGTGCTGATAATGCTTTGGTGAAAAGCGCCTGATGAATGAGCTTCAATTTTTAGACAGCTTGAGACAATGAGCAACATGTGTAACAGCAGCATGTTAACCGACTTGAACATGGAACGGAATTTCTATGTAGCATCTCGCAGTTGGCGCATTTTGCAAGTAGTGTAATTCTCGGTTGTTTCACACTAACGGATGCCTTAGGCTATCACAACGTTCACATGTGAATTATCGAGGTTTAATTGGTGAAAGAGGCTGCTGTTTTAAATATTACGGTAGTAGTGGCCGGATCTTACTCAGCGGACAACGCTAACTGTAACTCCATTTCATCTTCAAAACTATCGGAAATACTTCAAGATAATACTGTGCCCATCAACTGGTCTTCAACATTTCGCAGCCCTGTCAGCAACTGTATAAATATTAATTTTAATATTAAAAATCAACAGCCTCAGTTGCACCGTTTACCTAGAATTTACCTAATTTTCAGTGGTGATAACCCAACCTTCTTCAGAATAACAGTAACTACCGTTTGTTTGTAGTGGACATCGTCAAGCTAATACTACAAATCCATAAATTATCGTCAGACTGTAAAACTTATCTGGAATTGCCTCTGTCCCACTTCGCGACCGCACTCCTGGCTGCCTCATCGGCACTTACTCAACTAAAATATTGAGGATCATATAGAGAGGGCAAAGCCAGAAGAAAAAATAGGCCTGAAGAGTTGATACCTCATTCTTTACATAATCATGGAATAACTTGAGAAAGTTAAGGCAACGCAATTAGATGAAATGAGGTTGATGAAATACGTTAAACATTTGGAGGTGGAACCTAAATCATTGCTTCCGTACGTATTTCCTTTTTGAAATCGCCACTACACAGCTAGTAAACACCAAATACATGTAACTGAAGATTTCTTCCTGTCATTTCAAACACTTTGGTAACTAGAGGTGGCAGTCGGGAGTGTCCGTAACCCGATACTGTCATCATCCCAATACCAGTGCAATGCATTCCCCAACTACCATCCGACTATTTCATGGAAGAGCTCAGCAACGGTATAGTTTCAGGAAGAGTGTCAAAAAGAGAGACTAAAAAAGTCCCACAATTTTCAGGAAATGAAACATGTAAGTTCCCACGGAATCATTATGGTTTAAACTTACTTTAACAAGACTAATTTCATCACAGTAGGCATGAGGGGTGCAGGACATACTAATTTCGATAGTTTATTAGTTTCTCAAGATCGACGTTTGGGGCCCGTAGAGATTGGTTCTTACATACTGCATGAACTCCATTCTCCAAGAGTGGGTGTGGAATTACAGCACCAATTTCCTGAAATTATGTATTACAAGGAGGAGCCGCAATAGGCCGTCCTCTGACACAGTAGAATCATCGCTTGGTGAAAGAAGGGCGAAAATAAATGGAAAATTACTTTGTCTGAGTTGTCAACACTCCATAGTTTCCGAGAAGGTGACAATCAATGTTTTGACGGCAATATGTAAATTCACAAACATGGTATCATACCAAGCGAGTTGGTAGTGTAGTAGCTGACAGCATAGGTTCGAGTTTCTGCGCCCCATGTTCAAATCTAACCTGATGATATTATGTTTTTCCTTTTGCTGTCATTGAATTGATGTATTTGAAATCAATGACATCAATATTTTTGACATTCAGGAATACGATGGAATTATTTACAAAATAAATAAGTATTTCAACTACTATTAATATTTCGTTTTATCGTTACAAATATTATACGAGGTGTGACCAAAAAAGTAACGGGATTCTTTTATTTTGAATGCCTTAAATACGAGATTTTCAAAAATTTTCTTTTCTTGTTGGTAAATATGCTCCTGATGTATGTCTGTGTTTTCAGCTCTTTTGAATACTTAGTTTTTGTTGACAGAGGTAAAACTTATACATGTTTTCGAATGCTTGGCACGTTTTACTTTTGGAAAAGATGGATCAAATAATATGCATTCAGTTTTACATGGAAAGTGGAATAAGTGCAACACCGCATTCGAAATGTTAACTGTGACTCTCGGCGAATGTACTATGAGTACAAAAAGAGTTTATGAGCAGTATAAACATTTCAAGGAGGGTCGACAAGACGTTTAAGACGACGTTAGCCCTGGACGCTCTAGCACATTTGTTTCTGACGACAGTGTGGAAGAAGAAAAGTAAATGAGTCTGGAAAATCAGAGAGGTTGCTGATGATGTCGGCATAATCTTTGGCTCATGCAAAGCGATTTTTGCGGGTGTTTTGAGCATGAAGCCTGAAGCAGTAAAGTTTGTCCCGAAATTTTTGAAATTCGACCAAAACCGACGTCACGTAGACATCGCTCAAGAACTGCTGATTGATATCGACAACGATTCAGAACTTCTGGAGAAAGGTATGTCAGTTGACAGAACATAGGGTATACGGGAATGACGTCTGAACCACGGCCGAATCTTTCCAATGGAAACTACCTGAAGAGTCAAGACCTAAAAAATATTAGACAAATTCGATCGCATGTTTTGGTTCTTCTCACTGTTTTCTTCGATTACAGTGGGATACTGCATCATGAGTTCCTACCTTATGATCGTACGGACAATAATGATTACTGCGTGAAGAAGTCCGAAAAAAACGGCCAGACTTGCGACTAAACCACTCGTGGAAATTGCATCACGATAATGCTCCCACTTACACCTCAGTTCTTGTTCATGACTTTTTGACAAGAAACAAAACCGTTATGCCGCGCGTGATTAGCCGAGCGGTCTAGGGCGCTGCAGTCATGGACTATGTGGCTGGTCCCGGCGGAGGTTCGAGTCCTCCCTCGGGCATGGGTGGGTGTGTTTGTCCTTAGGGTAATTTAGGTTAAGTAGTGTGCAAGCTTAGGGACTGATGACCTTAGCAGTTAAGTCCTATAAGATTTCACACACATTTGAACAATTGAACACAAAACCGTCATGTTGTCTCAGTCACCGTACTCGCCTGAATAGCCCCCTGTGGCTTCTTTCTATTCCCGAGGCAGAAGAGAGCCATTACAGCATGTCATTTTGCCACCGCTGATTAGATGAAGACAGGATCACTAAAAGAGGCGAACACCATACCAAATAGTGTGTTCCAGATATTCTTCCAAGATTGCAAATTGCGCAGTGCTGGCACAAGTGTATTATACCTGAGGGGGATTACTTTGAAGAGGACGAAGTTGAGGTTGATGAATAAATAAAGACTCTTTAAGAAAACAAAAATTCCCTTTACCTTTTGTAACTAACAGTAACTGAAAATGAAAAACATATAAATTCTTGTGTATCAAGTTTTGCTTTGATTTTTACTTTAATACCCCAAGAGAACTTGTGCATTTCGCTGGATGATATCTGTCATAAAACATTCAAAGCATATAGACATACGGAAAACAGAGCAAACGTACAGTAACTGTAGAATATGTGGTTGGAGGTGACTGGATGCATTCGAGTACAGTGCTATACTATGTCGCCCGACCAGAAAAACAGTGCACTTGCGCTAGGTGTTGGCAGCTGTACTACATTTACAAGTAATTTTAGAACACGGTCCGCATCTCGTGGTCGTGCGGTAGCGTTCTCGCTTCCCACGCCCGGGTTCCCGGGTTCGATTCCCGGCAGGGTCAGGGATTTTCTCTGCCTCGTGATGACTGGGTGTTGTGTGATGTCCTTAGGTTAGTTAGGTTTAAGTAGTTCTAAGTTCTACGGGACTGATGACCATAGATGTTAGGTCCCATAGTGCTCAGAGCCATTTGAACCATTTTTTTTAGAACACGGAACGAGAAGTGATCTCGTGACCGCATGAATAGAAGTGACATAAAATCGACAAAACAACGGGAAATACGTGTAAATTGAGGGAAAATACGCCTAAATGTGGGGAAATTGAGGGAGTACTTGCATGTCTAATGAATGGTGCAGAACAGTTCTTGTACATGGGAACGAGTGTACGACAGCATGACGAATACAGAAAATTGTTGAGATGGAAGCACCGGGAACTAGGGACAAAGTCTTATTTTTCGTCGAGGCAACATCCTACTGTATGTCTATTGCGAGTTGACTGCTGACCTTGATGCTTTCCCGGAAAAAAAACAACCATCTGTCTCTAAACTTACTTGCATATGCATTAAAGGGTGACAGAGAATGGATCGAGTGATCGGTTGAGATGAGGTTGTAACGACGTTGGATTTAATGGTAGACTGATGATGCATTCTAGAGAGAGAGGGACATGTTGCTGCTGGTCATTCGACCATTTTTTTCCGTTGTTCTGTCGGGATGCATCAGTTGTGTGACATAACCTGCATTCGACTCGTCTAAAACTGCGTGTTCTGCGTGTGACTTACAGCACTGTCTACTTGCGATCGTTAACAGCAAACCTCTTGGTCATCAGAGGACTTCCATCCTGTTTAGACACATTCCCCTTGACGATCGAAGATTTTTGCGACGTATTGCATTCCCCTGCCGCATCTTGGGCATAAAATCTAGCCTTCAGTTTCATAAATACGGTGATTCTAAGTTAGCGACAGGCGTTTGTGAGGTACTACAATCCCCATGTATACATCTGCTTGACAGATATTCTGTTTATGGAGTTAGTGCTGGCATGACGTGTAATTTCATATGTCAAACACCGTTGCTATGCGTTTGTCACTTTGTAAGAGGTATTCTCCGTTATTAACGACCATTTTATGTAGGACTGATTCGAGCGTAGTATAATTTCTGAACCGTGATCGGATGTGAATAGTGGGGGTTATACATCTATGGAAAGCTATATTGTACATGTATCACAAGGAATCGATGATTTAAAGAAGCAGTTTTTCATTTTACAATTTATCACCATAGTTTCTCGTAGAGAAACCTGCAAGGAGAATGTATGTCGTGCGCTGGAAACGTATTTCTTGCATTGGGATAGTAACAGCATTGCAATCCATACGACTAATAGGTTGGGAACCGCAACGATCTAACATTACAGTGCGCTTCAAGTGCAGAACCTTGTCGCCTTAGGAGTGCATGTGTTTATGTTCTCTCTTACCAATACCTTCTTGGTAATGACCCCAGGCACTAGAATAATACTTTCTAACATTCTGCGTGGTGTCTGTTGTTCTAAGTCGTGTCTCCCTACCACTTTCGCGCAACGACGCTCTGAGCGTGTTTTTTAGGGAATTGACTAGTTTGAATCTGGAACCTGTTGCTGGTAAGGAGACGCCAGACCACACATGACATATAGAGTTCAGAAGAGTTCAGTGAGACTAGCGATGATATAACCAAATACTTAATGATTTCAGCGTCAGCTCTACTGCACTCCCTGTAAAAGAATCTTAATACTAACTAAATTTAGTGGAAGAGGTTCAAGGCTTTCCTATTTTTAGTTAGCTGGTAAAGTAACGTCGAAAAAGCAGTTAAGTTTACCATTGGAAATTTTATTCTACTCACAAAACATTGTTTATAAATTGCACTATTGATAAAAGGAAATATTTTAATACAGGATGATAAAAACCAACTGCGTTCAACAAAAATGTTAACGAATATTCACTGAGTGGGTTTCCAAGTTCTACAATGGATCGATGGGTGACCTATGCCATATCACATCTATAATCTAGGTTTAAATTAAGTTTCACAAAAGAGAAAACTATCAAAATGGTCTACAGTGACCTTCAATTATCTTTAATTACTTATCTAACTTGTCGTAAATTATAGTGGCTGATGTGGCTTCTCAATAATTATGTAACAGAAAAATCATCGCGTTTCAGATTTTAACTTACGTAGCAAATGTGAATACCATGAGCTTCAATTGACGATCGACACTAGTATTACGTAAAAAGGGGATGTAACAGATGAGACTTCTGCAGGTCTGAGTGAAGCCTTATGCGCTCAAAAATGCGGCATTGCGTGCGTTCATTACCTTGTCGGTGTTCGTCAGGGAGCGGCGGCCGGCGCAGCTCCATGCATCTCGCCGTCTCGGAAGCAACTCTGTCCTAATTTCTCCTTACTACAATTTACCGAAGTTGGTTTAAAAAAAACTATCTTGCTGTGTTTTTATCTGACCAATCAGGGTCTCAATGTTAACCTTAAGCTCCGCCTACAAAAATTCTGTCTATCCAATGAGAAACGTTATACTTTTCATGGTGGGGCAATGTTTTTAACGTTTGCAACGTACCAGAGACGCGAAAAAGTCTCACGCTAAAACTTGCAGCTAGTGTGGCCCTTTTAGTGTTATTGTAAGATCTATACTGTTCTTCTGGAGGGCTCTATCTTTTAACATGGGCTGGGGGGTGGTCCTAACGTAACAGAGACGCGAAAAAGTCTCACGCTAAAACTTGCAGCTAGTGTGGCCCTTTTAGTGTTATCGTAAGATCTATACTGTTCTTCTGGAGGGCTCTATCTTTTAACATGGGCTGGGGGGTGGTCCTGGTGGTTATCTGGCGACGTGGGTGTCCGTCCCTTATCGTAGGGCCTTTTAGCTTAACACGGTTCTGCTCTCGGCTTCTGTTCTCGTTTCTCCCCTCGGAACTGCGTCTGTCTCACAGTGGGAAGGTATGACATGCATTTAGGCATTCTTGTCTTAGTCTGTGGCATTCCATTTGCTCACTCGTTACTCGTATTACTTTGGTTAATTTAATGTCACGATTTATTCGAAGCTATGTGACATACTACTGGATTTGCTTATCATCTCAGGGTTTTCATGGAAGGTGTTGGATTTGCCTGACACCTTACAACTTTAGAAGTGATAGCGCAGTTGATTTACGCAAAATGCAGCAAACTCCATCCGTCTGGAGCTCCATCGTCCATAAAAACCACCTGTTACTTTTTCTTAACCGTCTCTTATATAATCACAACAGATTCATATCTACTACATATCGATAAGGAGTGCTAACGTCCTCGACATTCGCGCATTTGGAGAATTCCTGTGCTCTTGGATGGGCGCAGGACAGCAGTTACAGCCTCGGTTCGCACTTTTCCTACACGAAACATGGAATGTAGAGGCCTGCTTCTGGTCAGCTGCAGATTAAATCGGTGACAGTGCTGCAGGGAGCGTTGGTTAAAGACAATGCGATGAGGTCTTTCGGTATCTAACTTTAACCTAAGAATGCGAGAATGTCCTGTCACTCTCATCCACATAGAGATAGATCGTAAATTACGCACTATGATTGAAGTTCTAGAGATATGTAGGTCGCTGTCTGGTATACTTTGGTGTATATGTTCCAGAATTAACAATTAACGAACGTACTGCACAATCATCTATTTACATACGCGATGGTACTCTGTAAGTAGTGGAGGGGCTGTTTAGTGATGATACAGAAATTGGTAAGCATGGTGCCGCGTCATTGGTCAATGTTGAAATTACAATAAACTTTGGCCGTTGTGGCCGAGCGGTTCTAGGCACTTCAGTCTGGGACCGCGCGACCGCTACGGTCGCAGGTTCGAATCCTGCCTCGGGCATGGATGTGTGTGATGTCCTTAGGTTAGTTAGGTTTAAGTAGTTCTAAGTTCTAGGGGACTGATGACCTCATATGTTAAGTTCAAAAATGGCTCTGAGCACTATGGGACTCAACTGCTGTGGTCATTAGTCCCCTAGAACTTAGAACTACTTAAACCTAACTAACCTAAGGACATCACACACATCCATGCCCGAGGCAGGATTCGAACCTGCGACCGTAGCAGTCGCACGGTTCCGGACTGCGCGCCTAGAACCGCGAGAGCACCGCGGCCGGCCTCATATGTTAAGTCCCATAGTGCTAAGAGCCATTTTTTGACACCGCTTGTTTGAGAAAGTGTCTTAGTGGAGAAGACAACACCTTCTGGGGAAGGCTAACACCAAAAAAGTGATCGCGTGCATGGCAGCAATATGAGCAATCAATCAAATGGAACACAGCACAATCAGCTATCCCGTCACTGTGAATGATGCGTTTAAATGTAGAGGTCATCAGTCACCTTGGAAAGCAGTTTGGAAACGCTCCACAATGATTCAAAACTCTTCCATTTTCCTAATGTTGTTACTGTCTTTAAATCACCGAGTGTGTTCGAGTGTTGTGGGATCAGCAGCACCAACATGATTTACACCGTGTGATGTCTAGTTTTCTGCAGGAGCCAATGGAACAAAGAGAGTTAATGTCAGTTTAGAACCTGACACAGACGTCGAAGTCGTGGCGGAAAAAAAAAAAAAATTATATATATATATATATATATATATATATATATATATATGTGTGTGTGTGTGTGTGTACATAGGGTGTTACAACAGAAAAAGTGGTGTATCAAACAACGAAACACGGACCCTCTCCTGCGACTGATAATCTGTGGGAAATGGTCAAATGGTTCAAATGGCTCTGAGCACTATGGGACTCAACTGCTGTGGTCATAAGTCCCCTAGAACTTAGAACTACTTAAACCTAACTAACCTAAGGACAGCACACAACACCCAGCCATCACGAGGCAGAGAAAATCCCTGACCCCGCCGGGAATCGAACCCGGGAACCCGGGCGTGGGAAGCGAGAACGCTACCGCACGACCACGAGATGCGGGCGGGAAATGGTCCTCGGACAATACAGGCGATGAAACATTACAGCAGTCTGTGAAAGCGAAGTCGATAACTGGTCACCTGCTCCAATAGATCTATAACTGTATATTTAATAGGATCGCCGCTAATGCTCGACACCGGCACGTAGACGGTATTCGTTTTCTGTATATCGGAAGAGAGAGATGCGGTAAAAATCCGTCGGATGAAGTTAGCGGAGCTTTTGTAGTTCGTAATTTTTCTCTGTTGGATGCTACAGAATAATGATGATGGAAAGTTTGGGTGGTAGACGTGAATGGACCCTCAGGGACGCGGATCTGCTTCGGACTGCAGTACCTGTATGATATTGAGTCTTCTCAATTTTCCCGATAAGAAACACCGCCGTAACAGTTCGCAGTTTTTTTATACTACATCGTGTTGCAGGAGAAGGCTTCGTTTTACGCTGACCTTACACATCGTACACGGTTGACGGAGCTACGGAAACATGTTCCCATTTCCACAGAGTGGTCAAAGCACGATCCTATACGATTAACTCAGCTGACCCTCTTTCTACACGGGTTGCAGAAGGTGGTGGATATAGCTCTCTTCGACTTTTGGGTAAAACTGATCTTTCTATCAACTGCGATGTGTATTACACAGTACATCGTTCCATATCAACGGTGTCTTTCCCATCCCGACCATCAACTGAGTACGCTGATGATTACCGCATAATGATTGACTGACACCACTCGGTTGAGATGGAGCCAGCCTTGGCGGGATACCGGATATCTACTACTTGTCGCTGTGGAGCATGGGATTAAATGAGAGGTCATCACCACCACACGGTTTTTTGGTAGTGTTCCTCAATGCTACAGACTGGTTCTACTTCCATATGCTGCGATGCCCTACACATATTTTTATTTATTTTTCACCAATAAGGTGACAGTACCTCTTTCTATTTGTTCAAAATGGTTCAAATGGCTCTAAGCACTATGGGACTTAACATCTGACGTCATCAGTCCCCTAGACTTAGAACTACTTAAACCTAACTAACCTAAGGACATCACACACACCCATGCCCGAAGCAGGATTCGAACCCGCGACCGTAGCAGCAGCGCGGTTTCGGACTGTTTTATTTGTACTACCCACAGCGTGTTGTGAACAGCACCTTTCGGAGATGGTCAACACCAGAACAGTAATGATGTACATGACCGTAAAATGAAGGAACAATGCTTTTCGAAATGGAACACCGAGAACTTCGCTACCCTGTTGATGGGGAAGATGTGTTTAAATGTAAAGCTGTTGGAAGCGCTATGCAATACCGCAAACTCGACCAGTTTCCATATGTTGTGATGTCTTCCACATTTTTCTCAATGAGAAACATCGCCTCTGTGTTTTATTTCTACCAGCCTGTGTTGTGGTAGCTGTACAGTTTTTGCCATGCAATGTTCAGCTTTCTGTGAGAGCCAGAGGATCAAAACGTGTTAATCTCGGTTTGGCAGCAGCAGACACGTATCTCTAAGTCATGGTAGAAAACACAAAATGGTATGGTGGTGTACACTGAATCGGTTTGTTACAACCCAAAAAAGAATGTATTAAACTGCTTATGAAGGAACAGTACAGGAACCCTCTTATGTGATTAATAGTCTGTTGGATATGATCATCCTACAGTACAGGGAAACTTTACACCGGTCTGTGGATGCGACTTCCATCACGACTAAGATGCAGAGGGACTGTCTTAAAAACAGCGCTAGAGTTTTTGCTGTATGGGATCCTTAGCAGATAGGTTCGAAAAAGGTGACCCTTTGCAAGATATGTGGGTGGCACGAATATGATTGACAAGTGGCTGTAATCATTAAAAGACTTGATGCCAAATCGCAGACAGCATATCTACCGAAAAGTGTAACACTACCAATGACTTGTATGTGTGCCTACAGACTCAAGACAACATTCTATGCAGGTGACGGTAACATAGCCGCTATGGTCGTGTTTTTAATAGCGCAATTCTTACGCGAAATGTATTGCGTGGCTGCAGAATCCCTCTGTGCTCAGCCTCAAATGTCGGTTCTCAGTAGTGTTCTTCGAAAAGAACATCGTCTTCCCTTCATTTGACCGAAGGGTGAGTGTAATCCAACTACTGAAAAAGAAATTATTAGCTATGCAAACTGAGTCTCATGATCAATTAAATTACTTAGCCTATCAAACTGATGTCAATGACTTGCCGCCTGGTGGGTGGAGGAGATGGCTACGGCACCGCAAAATGATTCTTGATAGGCGTTTATTTTTATTTTCGTTGCGGCGATGTCTACTAACAAAATTTCAATCCCCCACCTACAAAGGGCGAGACAGGCTCTCACGATTTGTTTCGTCAGTGCTAGTATGATATAGCATCACATTGGTATAAGGCGACCTGTCATAGTGTACAAAACAACTACGTTCTCTTGAATTATATCTTGTTGCTGTCAAATGTAAAATGAATGTGTTTTTTTTTTCAATATGTGAGCCAATGACGTGAAAGATTGTCTGAAATGTTTGTAACACACACGTGCATGACAGTTCATTCACAGACACTGAACGCGAGAGACGCTCTCAGGTCATGTAATTTGTTCAACAAGCTGAAAGAAATTGCTTAATACATATTTTTTTCTTTGGAGTCTAAATCGTTGCTTTTTCTTTAACCGATGATTATTTCGAGATATCGAGGACATTCTGCGGTGACCGGTAATTTTCGCAGCAAAATAGTCGTAGTTTTTTCCCCTAATTTTACACATGGTGGACATGTGTGATCGGTGGCGGTGCACTTCGTTGGATGTCACAAAATAAAGAGATGCAGTCGACAACAAACTATGGCGATTTTGCTCATAAAACTAAAATGAAATGGACTGCGCCTATTTTAGTGTAACGAGGACATTTATTATCATCGCAATTGTGTTTTCTTTTTTTTAATAGTTGCTTTATTATAGGAGTCACGTTGACGTTAAACAGTCCAGCGCAGAATGGCTTGATGGTCGAGTTCTCTAAGAGGCCGCGGCTGTCCCTTTAGACAAACAACCCTCGGGCGGGACAGCACTCATGTATAACGTTCTGTTCTGAGGAATGCCAGCATCACACTTTGTACTGAAGGCACTGAAGTGTGAGGCTGCACTCGCTTTCACTGGAAGGGGCTTGCTGTTTCGCAAGCAGCTGACTTTTGAAAAAGCCACCTGGAACTTTCTGTGGTTGGGCGGGGTTCTGCTGGTAAATTTCCCTTTTATGTTGTCTAGATCGCTGCTTCAAGACATGCTGGGTATCGCGAGTGACTGCAGAGGGGGGGGCGCAAAAAAAGACTACGGGACGCTCTGTGGAGCAGTGGCCATTTGAAGAAGCATGTGTCCTCGTAAGTGGATGGAGGGTGGAAGGAGGGGGGTGGGGGGAGGCGTGAGGAAGAGAGCCTCGACTTTCGGCAGTTTGTCATTCTACATGGAGGAGAACACACGTACGACTACCGCCCCCTTTGCAGTCTTTTAGGATGACAATTTTCCCCTGTACATGTGTTGCATTATGATTCATTCATTATAAGTACTACTTTTGTCATGACGATTTCCACGTGTAATTAGAATTGTGATGCAGTTTTCTCTATCAGGTTTGGTATCATGTACTGTCTTCCACTACGTGAGCCGTAGAGTGGTTTTTGATCAGACGTCTGTAGTGAACTCTGGCGTCAAACGATAGGTACTGTATGCTTACAGCTAATACAGTTTTTAAACTCCTCTCTGTCCAACACTAGCTTCTTGTCAGTTGAACGTATATCCCACCAAAAAGAATAAAGATAGTACCTTACAGCTCTACCTTTTTCCAGCCAGCTTGTAGGTGAAGGGTAGAGTTTAAGTATGTCTGTGTTGTGAGTGGTATTGCGAAATTGTTTCCCAGCAGGATAATACCAGTTGTATGGTATCATCAATTTTTGAGTTGTATTGAAATTTTATATTGTCTTTGTGTAGCGCTGTGGATGTATAGTTGTGTAATTAGGCCCAGTCCTTGCGATTAATTACATCATAAGGATCGATCTTTGCATCAGTTTCCCGACCAAAATAAATAAAGTACACAAACCTAACCTTCGTCTCCTCCATCTGGACAGTTTCCATGTGCTGGAGGGTGCACTTGAGCTTTCCATCGAGTAGGACCAGGGTTCTGACATAATTCTCTTAGGAGGGTGCACTTGAGCTTTCTGTCCAGTAGGACCAGAGTTCCGAGTCCCAGAAAGTGTATCGCAGTTTCCCGCCAATTCCTGGGTGGGAGGTGGGGTAGGACGTCAGGACAGCCCTGGGACAAAGAAATTCCCGCCAAAATTCGATATTCCTGGCAATAGGGTAGGTCGTGGGAGGGGGAGGAGAGGCACGTAGGACGGGGCTGGGAGCCACATGCAGGCTTCTCAAACACATGACATCATCCTGGCGTGGGGGTGGGAGTGGTTGGGGGCGGGGGTGGGCATGGTAGGGGGCAGGGATTGTCGAGGGTGGGGACAGTCTGAGGGTATTTCGCCTGTCTCATACATCTTGCTCACCAGATGGTAGAGTTTTGTCAGGAGTGGCTCTCCCAAGACCGTCAGTAGTTCTAATGGAATGTTGTCTACTCACGGGGCCTTGTTTCGACTTAGGTCTTTCAGTACTCTGTCAAACTCTTCACGCAGTATCATATCTCCTATTTCATCTTCATCTACATTCTCTTCCATTTCTATAATATTGTCCTCAAGAACGTCTATATACTCCTTCCACGTTTCTGCTTTCCCTTCTTTGCTTAGAACTGGGTTTCCATCTGAGCTCTTGATATTCATGCAAGTGGTTCTCTTTTGTCCAAAGGTCTCTATAATTTTCCTGTAGGCAGTATCTATCTTACCGCCTCTACATCCTTACATTTGTCCTCTAGCCATCCCTGCTTAGCCATTTTGCAGTTCCTGTCGATCTCACCGTTGTATTCCTTTTTGCCTGCTTCATTTACTGCATTTTTTATATTTTCTCCTTTCACCAATTAAATTCAATATCTCTTCTGTTACCCAAGGATTTCTATTAGCCCTCGTCTTTTTATCTACTTGATCCTCTGCTACCTTCACTATTTCATCTCTCAAAGCTACCCATTCTTCTTCTACCGTATTTCTTTCCCCCATTCTTGTCAATCGTTCCCTAATGCTCTCCCTGAAGCTCCTTACAACCTCTGGTTCTTTCAGTTTATCCAGGTCCCATCTCCTTAAATTCCCACTTGTTTGCAGTTTATTCAGTTTTAATCTACAGTTCATAACCAATAGATTGTGGTCAGAGTCCACATCTGCTCCTGGAAATGCCGTGTATTTAAATACGCCTAACCGGCCGGAGTGGCCGTGCGGTTCTAGGCGCTACAGTCTGGAACCGAGCGACCGCTACGGTCGCAGGTTCGAATCCTGCCTCGGGCATGGATGTGTGTGACGTCCTTAGGTTAGGTAGGTTTAATTAGCTCTAAGTTCTAGGCGACTGATGACCTCAGAAGTTAAGTCGCAGAGTGCTCAGAGCCATTTAAATACGCCTATTTATTTTGTAAATAATTCCATTGCATTTCTCGATCTCAGAAAAGCACCACTGTCATTGATCCCACATACGTCCACGACAGCAAAAGGGAAAATATAACATGAAGCGGCAAAACGCGAAACGGTGCTGTTAGCCACTACCCTATCAGCTTGCTTGGTGTAACACCATATGTGGGTACTGATGTATTTCCGCCAAAACTCTTTCGCTTTCTCGGAAACCATCGTTTATTGGCTCCTCAGACAAAATAAGTGTCCATTTATTTTCGCCCCTCTTTAACCAAGCGATGTTTCTAGTGTATCAGAAAGCGATGTATTGCGGCTCCACCTTGTAAAATACAGTTTCAAGAAAGTGCTGATTAATTCCACACCCCCGCATGGAACATGGAGTTGATACAGTATTTGTGCACCAATCCGTATGGGTCCCAAATGTCAGTCTTGAGAAACTAAGATACTATCGAAATTACCACGTCCTGCATCCCTCAGCGCCATATGATGTAATTAGATCGATATGATGTCATTAGACTTGTCAATCAATGTGAAGTAATACTGATACCGTGGAAACTCATAAGTTTCGTGTTTCACCTTTTCATTCTCTCTTTTTGACTCTCTTCCTTGAAACTACATCATTGCTGATCCATTCGATGAAATTTTAGGGTGCTAGTTGAGGTGTGAATCGCTCCTGGACTATGATGGCGATACTGTCAAGTGTTTAAAACGACAGGGAGATATCTTCAGTTGCATGTATTTGGTGTTTGTTAGCACTGCTGGGGCAATTTCAAAACGGAAATACTTAAAGAGACATGATTTATGTTCCATCTCGAAATGTTCAATTTCTTTCATCAACCTCATTTCATCTACATTTGATTCCTTACCAATTTAACTTATTCCAAGTGCAAATAGTGAGGTGTATAGTCTCCAGACAACTTTTTTCTTCTGCTTTTACCAGATTTGTGTGACCTTCAACATTTCATTTAGTGGTTGTCTCCGGAGACACGCTGATGTCCGCAGTGAGTATCTCGAAAGCGTTATTCAGCCTTTCCAATAATCTCCAACATGAAATGAAGTTACAATGAACATTGTACGCTGAGTCAGATCCGACTACAAGTGCCGTAATGTTTAAAATAGCAGTTTGTGTTAACAATTACACCTCAATAATTCAGATATGCATGTTGTGATAGCGAAGGGGGTCGTTAGTACGAAAGAACCGAGAAATAACTACGTCTTCTCTGTCTTTAGCTGTCTTACTATTGAAGCTCGTTCTTCAGTCGCTTTTCGCTGTTATTGACAAAGCTTCATCAGCAATTGTATCAGAAATCGTTAAGATTACGCGATACTTTTCGTCTCTTTGGTTTTATGGAATGAATGACATGATTCGCTTACTGAAAACTATTTTCAGGTACCTAATAATAAAATGAATATCATTTACTCGTAATGTTAAAAGCATCTGGTGATACTAAAGAAGCGAATCGCCCCCAGTTAATGAGATTTTTAGGTTGCAGTTTGTTTCACGCAGATAAATAAATATACCTATGACAGCTACACAAGAGGTGAACCACCAAAATAATTTCCCGTGCTCTTTATTTATGCTGCTGAGAGTTGCAGATGCTGCACTCGGATACAGTTCGTCACAACGAATTACACCCGAATCATGTTTACAGAAATCTGAATGAAACTCATTCGCCTGTTTGTTGTTTCTGCTCCCAGTCAACACAGTGGCAGCCGGCGTGGCCACGTCTTCAAAAGGTGAGCTTTCTCCAGTACCGTCCAGCTCAAGATTCACATCGGCTGAGCAACTGTACTCTGCTTGTCCTTCCTGGTTTGTTTAGAATTACTCTGCTATATTCACGTGATA
Organism: Schistocerca nitens; assembly: GCF_023898315.1. Taxonomy (NCBI): domain Eukaryota; kingdom Metazoa; phylum Arthropoda; class Insecta; order Orthoptera; family Acrididae; genus Schistocerca; species Schistocerca nitens. The sequence continues at coordinate 405,955,493 of NC_064618.1, forward strand.
TTTTCTTGTCTTCTGGATTAAATACTCAGCCTTAGGGATGACATAGCGGTAGCAAATGTTTGGTTTTGGGTCTAGGATGCTCGTTCCAGGAGAAAGTGCAGCACTTCTCAATTCAATTTGCGTTGTGAATTCTCTGTCGTGGGTACCTCTGGGACAAGAACTGAACCTCTGTTTGACGTACTTGTGTGCTAGCTTCGTGGTAAAGTATTTGCAATTAAAGCGGAAGAGTGTGTTAATTTTCGGTTCTAATCTTAGTGTAGATAAGATATTTATCTCTTTTGTGAAAGAGCCACTAGTGGGCAGATCAACAATCATTAAAGACATCCTAAGACAATTTCTCCGCCATAAGTTTTGTAACCTCCTTGATTCTGTACCTTGCAGATCTAAAGGTGAAAAACTTGCTGAATTGAACACTTGTTAGGGCCTACTTTTTTCTGCTTCTGTAAACTGTATTGGCGCAATCGTGGCTCTGAACAATTTTTTAACTGTATTTTGTTATGTACCTAGCCCTACTGCTGCGTATGCTTATTTTAGTAGTAGTCCTGTAACGCTACTTCAGTATGACTGTGCACTGCACGTAGAGACTGACCAAGGAGAAATCCTGGTAATTCGTTACGATTAGGGGTACTTTATTTTATTAAAAAAGACTTTTTTCGTCACGTTAGCATAGTAAGTTGTAATACATTTGTATCAGCACAATGCATACTAAGTAGCGTAGATATAAGAGATAAATAAGAGATAAATACATCAGTAAGAATATAGTCTCCAACACTACCTAAAACAGTCTGACAATGTTAGGACAGTTTTTAGATTTCCCGTCTATAGACAATATGTTGGTAGCAATTCGTCTCCTTGCACGTTACATTGTGTTAACGAACAGTGAAGTTGGGCAGTTCAGCATAACGATAGGCGAGCGCCCTCGCAAATTCTGTCACCGTCTATACCTACACTAACAAGTACTCAATTTGTTTGGATAGCATAGTTCCAGGAAAAGGGTGTATTTTGATGGATTTGGTTGTGCTTTGAAGTGTAAAAAGTGTGCTTCTGTATGATGAGGCGAATTAGTCCCATGAATGTTAGAGATAATATGACAATGTAATCTGGATCGTGGATATGGAGTACGCAAATGTATTATATAGGATAATACATCACAAATACAATGCCGACGAGGCACAAACACCTCAAGATACGTTGGACAGTTGTAGTGGTTTGAAGGACACAAAAAGTTCTTACCTGAAGTTCGCTCGTAAGGACGTAAAAGGACTTCATCTTCAGAGCATCAGGAACCTTCAAGTGGAAGTGAATACAAACCATCTATTGCAATCGTGACTTCAACTCCAACAGCTAACTGTTGAGGCACTACAAGTGTATTCGAACTTAATCAAATTTCAAGGTATTATTAGATTATATGACTAGCTACGAGACTCCTGTGTACACATGAACGTCAGAGCGGGACCGCCATTGTAGTTAATACTGAGGGTAGGAGACTACTGAAGAAATTACAGCTAACAACATGGTCGCATCCCCATGTTTGCTCCGAAGTGCCATTCGCTACTAATAGCGCTAATACCACTTTAAATGTTCATGGCAATAACTAAGAGAGATCTATATACGAAGCAAACCATAAAAGCAAGGCATACAATGTATAACGCTATTATCAAAAATTAAAATTGATAAAAAGGTATAATGAAATTGCCAAGAAATAAGATTAATAAAACAATAGTACAAAATATAAAATTTATAAAACCATAGTCAAAACTATAAGAGGAGCCAACCGGCATACCACAAATAAAACAACAGTGGAAGATATGTCAGTACACAGAGCACGTCATATAAAGAATGCAAGGCTACGGATTAGACAGTGCAACACAACGTATAGTGTAACCTAAACAATTATGGTGCATAAAATCTGCAGAAACGGAGAAGAAAACTCCAACAATGCTAAATATATGCAGAGCTGCAAAGACGCACAATAAGTAATAAGCTGAGGAGTAATACTTTACGGCCGGCCGGTGTGCCGAGCGGTTCTAGGCACTTCAGTCTGAAACCGCGCGACCGCTACAGTCGCAGGTTCGAATTCTGATTCGGGCATGGATGTGTGTGATGTCTTTAGTTAGGTTTAAGTAGTTCTAAGTTCTAGGGGACTGATGACCTCAGATGTTAAGTCCCATACTGCTCAGAGCCATTTGAAACAATACTTTACGTACGGCTCATTAAAAGAAAACTTGCAGAGCGCGTTCTCAGTTGGTTCACAGGTTACAGTGGGCTGGCAATGTAAGCTTATTTGCTGCCACATTCATATTTTTTCGGCTAGGCTCCGTTTACCAGGTGTGGTACTGGTTGATTCAGAGAACCTTTTCATGGCTCACCTGCACATGATCTCGAATGCTAGTTGATAGATTTGTTGGATTTCTTTTGCATGAGTAGTACGACTTTCTCGTACGCAATTAACGTATAACCTGATTTTCACATTTGTATGGGCCCTTTTAATGGTAGTTAATATTATGAAGAATCCACCTCAGTTTTTTTTCCGTCTGAAGTTGGGATTTATGTGCTTAAACACAGGTCATGTGTACGATTTTAGCACAATAAAAGATTTGTCAAGTTCTAGTACAGCGAATTTATTCATCATGAAAAATTACTAAGATGGTTCTTCGCATGCTGCAAACGACCCCCATAGGTCTCTCCGTTGTTTTTCTTGGAGCACAATAGTGGCATGTGGTAAAAATTACGCTAGAAATTTTGCTGCGAACTCTCACCTTTAATTATCATGTAACTTAAAAACACACACACACACACACAAACACAAACACAAACACACACACACACACACACACACACACACACACACACACACACACAAGTTCTTGTCCATGTGCATGAAATGGCTGTTTCATTGTCGTTAGGGGGCACTGCTTGGCTTCAAGAAAGAAAAAAATGGAAGCAGTTAATTTGAGTCCTGTCTCGCCTTGTATAGCGACGGGGCTTTGAAACACTTTTTAGTGCAGGCGATGAATATTCAGCGCGGCTGGCTGGCCCGCCAGCCTCTCCCCTGTTCTACCCACGCCGTTTCCTCCGCCGACGCCCACTCAGCGCGAGTCTAACATCCAGCGCGCCCTAAGGGACCGTAAACTGCAACAAATTCCCGTAGACGGTGCTCGCGAGGAACTAACACACCAGTCGAAAAGACAGGACAGCATATCCAAATACCTGAACGAAATACCGGTTAAGTCAAAATGGACTTTACAATTTGGACTGATATAGAAATTTATTGAAGTACCTCACAGAATCTATAGCTGTGTCATTTTGTAGCCAACGACCACAAGTTTCACATAAAAGTGTCAAGTGTCATTTTGGTTCGATGTGATTACCATTTGTGACGCAGCAAATATCCCACCGATAATCTGTTTCTTCCCACACGCGTTGTAGCAAACTGGACGTAACTTGTGCAACAGCAGCGCAGATTAGATTTTTCAGGTTAGCTAAATTGTTTGGGGGGGGGGGGGAGAAACATACACGCGGTCCTTAATAAAAACCCAGAGAAAGAAATCCAGCGGTGTCAAGACTGCGGTACGAGGTGGCCATACGACTGGCCCTTCATGGCCAATCCACTGACTGGGAAGCGATTGTCGAGGAAACCGCAAAATCCGTGAGGAAATGGCGTGGTGCACCGTCTTTATGGTAGTAAACCATCCCATCTCGGCCATCTTCAACGATCTGTGGAATTAAAAAGTTTTCCAGCATATCCTATTAGACAATACAAGTGACAGCACGCTCCGCACCTGTGAAAGTAGCCATTTTAACTGTACATTACGCTGGCAGGGCTGGAGGCGGAATGGGATACCGATGCACTATGTGCAATAAACTTGAAGTTGTTTGCTACAAAGTGACATACCTACCGGTTCTGTAAGTTATCTGAATAATATTTTTTTTCCTTTTTGTCATCAGTCTTCTGACTGGTTTGATGCGGCCCGCCACGAATTCCTCTCCTGTGTCCTCTTCATCTCAAAGTAGCACTCGGAACCTATTGCCTCAGTTATTTACTGTATGTATCATAATATCGGCTTCCTCTACAGTTTTTGCCCTCTGCAGCTTCCTCTGGTACCATTGAAGGCATTCCCCGATGTCTTAACAGAAGTCCTATTATTCTATTCCTTCTCCCTGTCAGTGTTTTCCACACGTCCCGTCAATCTCCGATTCTGCGTAGAAGCTCCTCGTTCCTTGACTTATCAGTCCACCTAATTTACAACAATCACCTGTTGCACCAAATCTCAAATGCTTTCTTTTTTGTTCCGATTTTCCCACAGTCCATGTCTCACTACCATACAATGCTGTGCTCCAGACGTACACTCTCAGAAATTTCTTCCTCAAATTATCACGTATGTTTGACAGTAGTAGACTTCTCTTGGCTAGGAATGCCTTTTTCCCAGTGCTAGTCTGCTTTTGATGTCCTCCTTGCTGCGTCCGTCATTCGTTATTTTGCTGCCTAGTAGACAGAATTCTGTAACTTCATATGCTTTGTGACCATCAATGCCGATGTCAAATTTCTCGCTGTTCTCATTTCTGCTACTTCTCATTACCTTCGGCTTTCGTCGATTTACTCTCAATCCATATTCTGTATTCATTAGATTGTTCATACCAATCATCATATCATATAATTGTTCTTCATTTTCACTCAAGATAGCAGTGTCGTCGGCGAATCGTAACACTGATATCCTTTCACATTGAATTTTAATTCCACTCCTGAAACTCTCTCTTATTTCCCTCACTGATTTTTTGATGTGCAGGTTGAACAGTACGTGCGAAAGACTGCATCCCTGTCTTACGACTTTTAATCCGAGAGCTTCGTTCTTGGTTTTCTGTATCACTCCCAATTTGTAAAGTTCTTTTTGACTCACCCTGTACAATTATCAGCAAACTTGACCCCTGTCACTACTACAATTATGCAAATTACCTTTCCATGCAAAGAATAACTTTCAAACATTCTCGAAGATAGCAAGGACATGTAAATCAGAGAACTCCTGCTCAATCGTAATAATGATGCTTGTTTCTATCCATGAAAGTCAAGTACCTATCAATTGCCGTGTAATATATGTAACAAAGACATGTAGCACAGACGAGGAGAACATTTCACACCAGATACGAACGCCATGACATTACAGAATAATCACTCAAATATTGCTGATCAGTTAAACCAAATCAATATAAAGTTACCGCCAGAGACAGAAATCACAAGGAGAAACTACAGGAGACATCTTCTCATCCTACAAAAAAATATCACATTCACACATAACAGATGAAAAAGCTTATAAATTATCCGACCAACTTGGGAAACCACACACTTTCAGATTAATAGAATGCATAGTACTAAATACAATATTACATCTACAAATATGATTCTACCTCTTCCCATGTCTCACCCACTCCGCCACTCATTTCCCATCTGCGCACCTTCTCTTGATCCCAGGCTTCTTCCGTATTACCATTGCTTCATTTACATCTACATACATACTCCGCAAGCCACCGTATGTTGCGTGGTGGAGGGTACCCCGTACCACTACTACTCATTTCCTTTTCTGTTCCACTCGCCAACACAGCGATGGAGAAACGACTGTTTATATGGCTCCACATGAGCTCTGAACTCCCTAATCTTATCTTCGTGTTACTTGCGCGAAATGTACGTTGCCGGCAGTAGAATCGCTCTGCGGTCAGCTTCAAATGCCGGTTCTCTAAATTTTCTCAATAGTGCTCCTAGAAAAGAACGTCGCCTTCCATCCAGGGATTCCCATTTGTGTCCCTGAACCATCTCCGTAATCAAAATATCCACGGGTGTACTGCCGGTCTACAGTGTCCAACGGGCACAATATTTCGGCGATCATACATGTCGCCATCATCAGGTGAACTGACGGACTGAGCTCCTGTGAACGTGCCGGCACGGAGATCCGTACACTATGGCTGCTCAGGTGGAACTGGGTTCGGTCGCGGCGGCGGCGGATTTAAATACCCTCCGCCCGCGGCGCGCTCACTCCGCCGTCCGCGCCCCGCGCCACGGTCGCGCGGTGGAACAGATTGCGACGGCGTCTGAGATGACGTCGGTGTGATGGCTCCGTCCGCCGTGGTCGTCACAACTATACATTTGCTCGATTTACTCTTGATTAACCCAATCGCTGGTTCCCAAGCCTTGCTAAGATTATAGCCACAGTCACGATTTATGAGGTCGTCATTGGTGCGAATTTCGATGGCCTCTCTAACAACGCTGTCCCAGTATCTCGACGTCTGTACCAGAATCCTCGTGCGTTCATACTCCATAGCGTGATTTTCCGACAAACAATGTTCAGCGACCGCCGACTTGCTCGGATACATCAGTCGAGTGTGCCTCTGGTGTTCACGGCATCGATCCTCGACGGTACGCATCGTCTGACCAATATACGACTTGCCACATTGACACGGAATCTGGTACACGCCGGCCTTCCTCAAACCGAGGTCGTCTTTGGCGCTCCCCACAAGTGCACGAGTTTTATTCGGAGGACAAAACACCGTTCCGACCCGGTGTTTCTTCAAAATGCGGGCGATCTTTCCCGAGAGTGCGCCTGTATATGGGATAAACGCAGTGCCTACCTCCTCCCTCGTGATTTCATCCATATCCACAGGTTGTGCTGTAGTGGTTGGGCGGAGAGCACGTTGAATCTGCCACTCTGAGTACCCATTTTTGCGAAATACAGTTCTCAGATGTTCCAATTCCTGGGGTAGACTCTCTGCGTCAGAGATAGTGCGCGCCCTATGTACTAGAGTTTTAAGTACCCCATTCCTCTGTGAAGGGTGGTGGCAGCTGTCTGCGTGCAAATACAGATCAGTGTGCGTTGTCTTCCGATACACCCCATGACCTAGGGTGCCGTCAGGCCTTCTCTTGACCAAGACGTCAAGGAAAGGTAGTTTACCCTCCGTTTCAGTCTCCATAGTGAATTTGATGTTGGGGTGTATGGAGTTTAGATGTGTAAGGAAGTCAAGGAGTTTATCCATACCATGTGGCCAGATGACGAAAGTGTCGTCCACGTAACGGAAAAAGCAAGTAGGTTTCCATTCGGATGACGACAGGGCTTCCTCCTCGAAGTTCTCCATGTACAAATTCGCTACCACCGGTGAGAGTGGGCTACCCATGGCGACTCCCTCCGTCTGTTCGTAGTATTCTCCATTAAAAAGAAAATACGTGGAAGTCAAGACATGCCTAAAAAGTTCAGTGGTCTTCTCGTCAAACTTCTGACTAATCAATTCTAGTGACTCTCGCAGGGGTACCCTCGTGAACAAGGAAACGACGTCTTGGTCAAGAGAAGGCCTGACGGCACCCTAGGTCATGGGGTGTATCGGAAGACAACGCACACTGATCTGTATTTGCACGCAGACAGCTGCCACCACCCTTCACAGAGGAATGGGGTACTTAAAACTCTAGTACATAGGGCGCGCACTATCTCTGACGCAGAGAGTCTACCCCAGGAATTGGAACATCTGAGAACTGTATTTCGCAAAAATGGGTACTCAGAGTGGCAGATTCAACGTGCTCTCCGCCCAACCACTACAGCACAACCTGTGGATATGGATGAAATCACGAGGGAGGAGGTAGGCACTGCGTTTATCCCATATACAGGCGCACTCTCGGGAAAGATCGCCCGCATTTTGAAGAAACACCGGGTCGGAACGGTGTTTTGTCCTCCGAATAAAACTCGTGCACTTGTGGGGAGCGCCAAAGACGACCTCGGTTTGAGGAAGGCCGGCGTGTACCAGATTCTGTGTCAATGTGGCAAGTCGTATATTGGTCAGACGATGCGTACCGTCGAGGATCGATGCCGTGAACACCAGAGGCACACTCGACTGATGTATCCGAGCAAGTCGGCGGTCGCTGAACATTGTTTGTCGGAAAATCACGCTATGGAGTATGAACGCACGAGGATTCTGGTACAGACGTCGAGATACTGGGACAGCGTTGTTAGAGAGGCCATCGAAATTCGCACCAATGACGACCTCATAAATCGTGACTGTGGCTATAATCTTAGCAAGGCTTGGGAACCAGCGATTGGGTTAATCAAGAGTAAATCGAGCAAATGTATAGTTGTGACGACCACGGCGGACGGAGCCATCACACCGACGTCATCTCAGACGCCGTCGCAATCTGTTCCACCGCGCGACCGTGGCGCGGGGCGCGGACGGCGGAGTGAGCGCGCCGCGGGCGGAGGGTATTTAAATCCGCCGCCGCCGCGACCGAACCCAGTTCCACCTGAGCAGCCATAGTGTACGGATCTCCGTGCCGGCACGTTCACAGGAGCTCAGTCCGTCAGTTCACCTGATGATGGCGACATGTATGATCGCCGAAATATTGTGCCCGTTGGACACTGTAGACCGGCAGTACACCCGTGGATATTTTGATTATCAAATACGCCGGGAGAAACTCAAGAATCACATCTCCGTAATACTTGCACACCTACCGGTAACATATCTAGAAGCCCGCCTCTGAATTGCTTCGATATCTTCCTTTAATACAGCTGGTGCGGATCCCAAGAACTCTAACAATAGTCAACAATGGGTCGTTCTCTCAAGCACCGCATGGATAATCCTTTATTCGAACATTATGGGTTAGTTTTCCCTACTCAAAATTTACTTTTTTGTACATTTAGAGCTAGCTGCCATTTTGTCTAAGTCAGCTTGTATCCACCTACTGTCACTCAACGAGACACCTTCCCATACTCCACAGCATCATCAGCAAACGGTCACAGACTGCTGCTTATCCTGTCCGCCAGATAATTTACATATATAGAAAATAATAGCGGTCCTAACACACTTCCCTATGGCACTCCAGACGATATCCTTGTCTCTTATGAACACTCGCCGTCTAAGACACTTCCCCCTCCAATAATTTGCCCACTCACATCATCGTACCTTCCGCTCGTCTCCGCACATAACCGCTGAACTACTAACACACCTGTTGATTCATTCTATCTCTCTCCCTCTTCTCCTCACTGTCTCCCCTCTCTTACCTCCCCTCCCCTCTCTTACCTCCCCTCCCCTCTCTCCCCCCCCCTCTCTCTCTCTCTCTCTCTCACACACACACACACACTCCTCATTCACACAAACAGGTTACAGGAAAGTGTACTTAGAATTACTCCATTCACGATGTTGACCGTAGTCGCAACATACACGAACGAATGAATACATAAAGACACTACACTAATTGCAGTACAGGTGAAACCTTGGTGGAATTTATATGAACGCAGCTGCTGTGAGGTGTTTTTTGAAGTTAGATGAAGTGCAAGGAACGCAGATGTACCGAAAGAAAACGCGGACTTCTAAAAGCCAGAAAATGGTGAAGGTTGAAAATGCATCGAAGTCTTCCTCGACTACAACCTCTGCACTTGTCAAAGTCAAAGCATGTGAAAAGGAATAGTAAATGCTGCAAGAAAATTATTCACCTCATTCATAAGCAAAATCTGGTATTAATCTTTCTTGTATCAAAATACAAGAGAGTCTTATGTATTTTGTACCACCACTGACGAAGCCTTTGTAACGAAAATGGTAAAACGTCTGATATGTGCTGTCTTAATTGTCAGTAAACTTAAGACATAAAAATAGAATGCTGCACAGTCAGCTTGAAGGCTCAAGCATTGAAGCAACAGACCAGAATAAGATACAGTACAAGGGAAACAGAAAAGAAGCTTAAGAATGTTTTAGGTGACAATCAATTTGTCTTAAGGAAATGTAACGGCACCACATAGTCGATTCCAACGTTGTACTTTATACTAGCAACGTGAATAACAAAAACAAATACACTTTCAGAACGTCTGTCGACTTAGAGAACGCTTTCCCCAATGCAAAGTAAAGCTGAAGTCCCCAAGGATTCACTATAAAGTTGGGTAATCATATTCGATATGTACAAATGGAACAGAATTCGGGATCTCGCTTGCCTTTGCGTCGTTCTGATCACACCTTGATCACACTAGACAGAGGGAAAGACGGAAAGCTAACGATAACGATATACTGCGAGGATATTCCTTTTTCGGTATTCACGTGATTCTAAGTCTATATGCGAACCAACTTATGTCTAACAGTCGTTCTCACTGTTGTACAAACCCAAATAAATTTTTCCTGTTGTTCCTAATTGTGAAACGTTTAACTAAAACGAAAGGCAAAGGTCCCAAGTTCGAGTCTCGGTACGGAGCACAGTTTTAATCTGTCAGGAATTTTCATAGCAGCGCACACTTCGCTGCAGAGTGAAAATTTCATTCTTAAAACGAGATCCGCAATCTACCCCAAAGTTCGCCTGAATGCAGATAAAAATTCCTTTGAAATCCATTCTCGGGCTGGCTGCCTAAATCGAATCGAACGACTTGGATTCTTCTGAAATGATTTTCGCCTGCCCAGTCTTACGGACCGGCGTGTTAAATTATGCAGCCACTGCGGTGCGTGTCTGTGGCCACAGTTCACGACTTTGGAAGCGTCACCACACATGATGTTCTCTGGAGAATTCTTACGTATCGATTTCAGCTACCACGAAACAGCCAACTAATACGTGCGTTAGCGGAACATACACTACTGGCCATTAAAATTGCTACACCACGAAGATGACGTGCTACAGACGCGAAATTTAACCGACGGGAAGAAGATCCTGTGATATGCAAATGATTCTTTTTCAGAGCATTCACACAAGGTTCGCGCCGCTGGCGACACCTACAGCGTGCTGACATGAGGAAAGTTTCCAACCGATGTCTCATACACAAACAGCAGTGGCCTGGCGTTTCCTGGTGAAACGTTGTTGTGATGCCTCGTGTAAGGAGGAAAAATGTGTACCATCACGTTTCCGACTTCGATAAAGGTCGGATTGTAGCCTATCGCGATTGCGGTTTATCGTATCGCGACATTGCTGCTCGCGTTGGTCGAGATCCAATAAATGTTAGCAGAATATGGAATCGGTGGGTTCGGGAGGGTAATATGGAACGCCGTACTGAATCCCAACGGCCTCGTATCACTAGCAGTGGAGATAACAGGCATCTTATCCACATTGCTGTAACTGATCGTGCAGCGACGTCTCGATCTCTGAGTCAATAGATGGGGACGTTTGCAAGGCAACAACCATCTGCACGAACAGTTCGACGACGTTTGCAGCAGCACGGACTATCACCTCGGATACCATGGCTGCGGTTACCCTTGACGCTGCATCACAGACAGGAGCGCTTGCGATGGTGTACTCAACGACGAACCTGGGTGCACCACTGGCAAAACGTCATTTTTTCGGATTAATCCAGGTTCTGTTTACAGCATCATGATGGTCGCATCCGTGTTTGGCGACATCGCGGTGAACGCACATTGGAAGCGTGTATTCGTCATCGCCATACTGCCGTATCACCGACCGTGATGGTATGGGGTGCCATTGGTTACACGTCTCGGTCACCTCTCCTCGTTCGCATTGACGGCACTTTGAGCAGTGGACGTTACATTTCAGATCTGTTAAGATCCGTGGCTCTACCCTTCATTCGATCCCTGCGAAACCCTACATTTCAGCAAGATAATGCACGACTGAATGTTGCAGGTCCTGTACGGACCTTTTTGGATACAGAAAATGTTCGACTGCTGCCCTGGCCAGATCTCTCACCAATTGAAAACATCTGGTCAATGGTGGCCGAGCAACTGGCTCGTCACAATACGCCAGTCACTACTCTTGATGAACTGTGGTATAGTGTTGAAGCTGCATCGGCAGCTGTACCTGTACACGCCATCCAAGCTCTTTTTGACTCAATGCCCAGGCGTATCAAGGCCGTTATTACGGCCAGACGTGGTTGTTCTGGGTACTGATTTCTCAGGATCTATGCATCCAAATTGCGTGAAAATCTAATCACATATCAGGTCTAGTATAATATATTTGTCCAATGAATACCCGTTTATCATCTGCATTTCTTCTTGGTGTAGCAATTTTAATGACCCGTAGTGTACAAGACGGCTCCTTATTTACACCCTCCGTTAGAGATCACGTTGAGGCGGCTTGTGCGCCCCAACAATACAGACAGCCACAACAATAGGAGAATCCGTGGAGAGTCCAGACTTAATCGGGGTACCCAAGAGGGACAGCAACCTTTTTAGTAGTTGCGGAGTCAACAGAATGGATCTAGATTACAAACGATCTGGTCACGTACCAACAGATGACACGACTTTACTCTGACGCTACTGTGAACGGATGATAAGAAGGTGATTTCTTCTCGAAGGCAGGCAGCCCTACTATATGGCTTAATAATGATGACATCCTGTTCCGGAGGTATAATAATCCCATCATTCGGATCTCTGGGAAGGATCTACGCAGGAGGGCGTCGCCATCAGGAAAATGAGAATTGACATTCTATTGGACCGAGCAGGGAATGTTAGAATCCTTACTACATCAGGAAGGTTTGAGAATTTAGAAACTGAACTGAGTACACTAAAGTTAGATGTAGTGGGAAGTAATGAAATGGAATGACAGGAGGAACAGCACTTCTGATCAGGTCAGTAGCGGTGCCTTTTTAATCATCAGTCGCCACGACTGTGCCAGCCTCTTCACCTCAGCGTATCACTTGCAGCCTACGCCCTCCATTATTTGCTGGATATATTCCAGTCTCTGTCTTCCTCTACAGTTTTTTCCCTCTATAGCTTCTTCTAGTGCCACAGAGGTTATTCCCTGGTGTTGTAACAGACGTCATATCATCATTTCCCTTCTTCTCGTCAGTGTTTTCCATATGTTCCTTTCCGCACCGGTCCTGTGGAGAACCTGCACATTTCTTATCTCATTAGACTACCTAATTTTCATCATTCGTCTGTGGTACCACATTTCAAATGCTTTGATTGTCTTCCAGTTTTCCCTTACGCTGCGTTTCATTGTCATACAATGCTGTGCTCCTAACGCACATTCTCTGAAATTTCTTACTCAAATTGAGGCCTAACTTCTCTTGGCAACAAATGTCCTTTTTACCAGTGCTAGTCCGCTTTTATGCCCTCCTTGCTGTGTCCGTCATAAGTAGCAGAATTCCTTAACTTCGTCTGTTTCATGATCTCTAATTCTCATGATGCACTGCTTACAGTTCTCATTTCCGCTGCTTCTCATTACATTCATCTTTCTTCGATTTACTCTCAATCCATATTCTGTACCCATTACACTATTCTTGCCATTCAACAGATGCTGTATTTCTTCTTCACTTTCACTGAGGATAGCAAAGTCGTCAGCGAATATTTCCATTGGTATTCTTTCACCATGAATTTTAATCTCCCTCTTCAACCTTTTGTTTATTTCCGTCATTCCTTCAATGTATGAACTGAACAGTAGGGTGAAAGACTGCATCCTTGTCTACAACTTTTTTTAATCCGAGCACTTCGTTCATAGTCTTCGAGTATTATTGTATACTACCTATCTTTCCCTGTAGGTTACTTTCCCTATTTTTCCCAAAATTTCGAACATCTTGCATTATTTGACATTTCGAACGCTTTTTCCAGGGCGAAAAATCCTATAAGCCTACCTTGATTTCTCTTTAGTCTTACTTCCATTATCAAATGCAACGTCAGAACAGCCTTTCTGATGGTTTTATCTTCCCCAAAGCCAAACTGGCCGTCCTCTAATAGACTCTCAATTTTCTTTTCCATTCTTTTGTGTATTATTCTTGTCACCAACTTGGACGCACGACTGCAATAATTTTCGCACTTCTCGGCTCTTGCTGTCTTCAAAATTGTGTGGATGCTGTTTTCCCGAAAGTATGATCGTATATAGCGTCTCATACATTTTACATACCAAAAAGAACAGTCTTTTCATGTCACTTCCCCCGATGATTTTAGAAATTATGATGGGATATTATCTATTTTTTCTATGTTCTGCCATATTTGATCGTAAGTCTTCCAAACCTGTTTGAAATTCTGACTCTAATGTTGGACCCTTGTCTCCTCCCTTTCGACTACTGCATCTTCTTCTGTCACGTCTGTAACAAGTCTCCCCATCATAGCGGTCTTCAATGTACTCTTTCCACATAGTCGCTCTCTCCTATGCATTTAACAATGGTGTACTGCTTACATTCTTCAATGTTACACCGCCTTTGGTTTTAATTTCAGGGAAATTTGCTTTGCCTTTTCTATATGCTAAGGCAGTCCTTCCGGTAGTATTTTCTTTATCGATTTCTTCACATTTTTCATGTAGCCATTTCACCTTCGCTTCTCTGCACTTCCTATTTATTTTATTCTAAATTGACTTGTATTTCTGTATTCCTGCATTTCCCTGAACATTTTTTTACTTCTTTCTTTCGTCGAAAATTTGATATTTCTTCTGTTACCCATGGTTTCTTCTCCGTTACGTCCCTTGTACCTACATTTTCCTTTTAAACTTGTGCGACTGCTCTTTTTAGAGATGTCCATTCCTCTTCAACTGAACTGCCTACTGAGCTATTCATTATCGCAGTATCTTTAGCCTCATAGAACTTCAAGCGTATCTATTCATTCATTAGGATTTCCGTATGTCATTCCTTTGGGCACTGATTCTTCTTGACTAGTCTCTCAAAGTTCAACCCACTCTTCATCATTACTAGATTGTGATCTGAGTCTATACCTGTTCCTGGGTACACCTTACAATCTAATATCTGATTTCGGAGTCTCTGCCTCTTTCTGTACGCCTCGGGCTTTGCTAAGTACACCTCCCACTGTTGTGATTCTTTAATAGAGTATTCACTAATACTAGCTGAAATTTTTTACAAAAATCAATTAGACTTTCTCCTCTCTCATTCCTTCTGTTAAGCCCATATTGTCCACCAAGAATTTCTTCTACTCCTACCCCTATAACCGCATTCCAGTCTCCTATGATTATTAGGTTTCGATCTTCCTTTTATCACTACAAAAGCAAATAGACGTAATGGAGGACTAAGTGTAACAATAAGTACATCATAGTACTCGATTCATCGTAGCCAAGATAGACATGAAGGCAACACCCACCACAATAGTTGACATTTTATAGCTACTATCTCCGCGAATGACGAAGAAATTGAACGAGTGTACCATCAGCTAAAGGAAGTTATTCATATAGTTAATGGAGACGAAAATTTAATTGTGATAAGGGATTGGAATTCGATAGCCGGAAAAGGAAGATTAGGAAAATAGTAGGAGAACGTGGGGCTGGGCGAAGGAATGAAAGAAAAAGCCGCTTGGTAGAATTTTGCAGAGAATATAATTTTAATCATTGCTAACACTTGATTTAAGAATTAGGAAAGAAGGCTGTATACGTGGAAGAGACCTGGTGACAGTAATAATAATTGTCAAAAGTAGCCAAGTGTGAATTTATTATTGTTTTCGAATATATAGCATAAGCTAGAATAACAGTGAAGCGCTGTAGCAAAGTCACATCATTTAGCAGACGGAACTTCTCTCTAGTGAAATATAGCCGATAATAGTTCACGATATTTAAAGAAAAAATAAATTGGGGTCGTTACTGGATGGAGAGACACGGCTCGATTTTTTCCCACATGGGAGGTATGGAAGAATTTGCCATGCAGTATTTATCTTGTATCATGTGAATCAATCCTTTCGCCAGACAGAAAGAAGATCTAGGTTGGGGGGAGGGGGATGTATTTTCCAACAGTGAGGACGTTCACACAGCGATTCTCCGATAGCTCCATGACCAAGGCGAGGATTTCTGTCGTCGAGGAACTGAACGATTGGTATAACGTTCCAACAGTTTGTGACTACTCGTCTGTTGAAAAATAACGTCCTGCACCTGTGTCGCTCTGTAGTGTACTCCAGCGTTCCATAAAAGTTACTTGGTCTGCTGTGATAATGTGTAACTTACTTTTTGCAGTCTGCTCGTGAGTCGATGATCACAGAGTTGTCAGTCGTTCTGGAATACTGGCCGCTGATTGGAGGGCTGGTTTCATTCAGCACACCTAAAAAACCACCATTGAGCTTAACTCCGATTTTACCTGATTATATCAGCTGAACATTTATTATACTACACAAGCATTTCAAATACTTACGAATTCTGAAGGTGGCAAGGGTAAAATACAGGGAGCGAAAGGCTATTTACAATTTGTACAGAAACCAGATGGCAGTTATAAAAGTCGAGGGGCATGAAAGGGAAGCAGTGGTTGGGAAAGGAGTGAGACAGGGTTGTTGCCTCTCCCCGATGTTATTCAATCTGTATATTGAGCAAGCAGTAAAGGAAACAAAAGAAAAATTTGGAGTAGGTAATAAATTCATGGAGAAGAAGTAAAAACTTTGAGGTTCGCCGATGACATTGTAATTCTGTCAGAGACAGCAAAGGACTTGGAAGAGCAGTTGAACGGAATGGACAGTGTCTTCAAACGAGGGTATGAGATGAACATCAACAAAAGCAAAACGAGGATAATGGAATGTAGTCAAATTAAATCGGGTGATGCTGAGGGAATTAGATTAGGAAATGAGACACTTAAAGTAGTAAAGGAGTTTTGCTATTTAGAGAGTAAAATAACTGATGATGGCCGAAGTAGGGAGGATATAAAATGTAGACTGGCAATGGCAAGGAAATCGTTTCTGAAGAAGAGAAATTTGTTAACATCGAGTATAGATTTAAGTGTCAGGAAGTAGTTTCTGAAGGTATTTGTATGGAGTGTGGCCACGTATGGACGATAACTAGTTTGGAGAAGAAGAGAATAGAAGCTTTCGAAATGTGGTGCTACAGAAGAATGCTGAAGATAAGGTGGGTAGATCACGTAACTAATGAGGAGGTATTGAATATGATTGGGGAGAAGAGAAGTTTGTGGCACAACTTGACTAGAAGAAGGGATCGGTTGGTAGGACATGTTTTGAGGCATCAAGGGATCACAAATTTAGCATTGGAGGGCAGCGTGGAGGGTAAAAATCGTAGAGGGAGACCAAGAGATGAATACACTAAGCAGATTCAGAAGGATGTAGGTTGCAGTAGGTACTGGGAGATGAAGAAGCTTGCACAGGATTGAGTAGCATGGAGAGCTGCATCAAACCAGTCTCAGGACTGAAGACCACAACAACAACAACAACGAATAACATTCATTGATTTATACGATTATATTATTTGTGTGTGCATAATTGTCTAACGAAGATATTTTTCTTTGCGGCATCTGACTTTAACAGAGAAATCTCTTGCTTAAGACAGATTAATTATTCAAACGATGCTAATTACAAGGAATGCTGAAGGCACTTAAAGTGCAATTTTGCAAGCCGAGCAAAGGATTACACTGTTACGTGAACATTATTCAACTATGTCGTAATGCAACAATAGTATTTGTACCTCGTTGTGCGTAAAGAATTAATTAGTCGCGCAGAAACTGCACTACAACAACTGACACAATTTTCGATGAAATTTCGGGATTGTAGCCGGATCATGTTGACTTCATGCCACGATATTTCAGCTGGCAATCGTCCAGCCATCTTCAGGTGAGTGTCCGTCATTGGAGACTCCAAGTTCCCGGAGTCTTTATAGTAATAAATTGGAGCGAAAACGAATGCGCATTGGCCTCCGTCACAGGAGCGTCCTCTATCGAAATCCGCGCCCTCTGGAGCTACTGTTCAATCTGTGGGGCACAGGCGCATGTGTAATGTGAAAACTATATGTCCGCCCTCTATCGGTATGCGCGCCTACGTCGCTAAAAACAGACGTCAGATGTCGCCAGACGTGTCATTATGAATAAACTGTCTTCTCTCAGAGGAAATTAGAGAGATCACCGGGTCCCAAGCCTTTTCCAGTTGTAAACCGCCGTCACGATTTATAAGATTTTGCGCTAGGCGTATCTCCACAGATTCTTTAATTACTGAATCCTACGAAGTTTCACTGGGGCCAAGATTTTCGGGGCAAAAAATCCATAACGTGTCCTGTGGTAATATAGTGCTCAGCTACGGCCGACTTACCGGGCTGCGAAAGGCGAGTGTGGCGTTCGTGTTCAACACACCTTTCATGTACTGTGCGTGTCGTCTGACCGATGTAAGCTTTACCACACTGGTTACTAAACAAGACGTCCAAAAACGGCAAGCAACCATCTTTCTCTATTTCCATCGTAAACTGGATGTTCTTGTGGATTGCATTCAGATGTTGCAAGAACCGCGACAGTTCTTCACCATGGGGCCACACTACAGAAGTTGTAACGCTACCGCCCTTAATCGGACGTACGTTATCTGTATAAAGCCTGTACTGTAATAAGTTCACGGGCTTCACCTTATAAACAAGGATTTTAGTACATAAATTGACCGCGTGTACCTAATAGAAGCAAGATCGGACTTGTAATCAGTAAATAACTACAGTGATGCGTCAAACATATGTGAAGCACAATTGCTCGTTCGCATGTACAAGAAGTAATCACAGTAGATGCTACCTTTGATTAATAATTCGGTCGCCAGCCTACTTAGGCAATGAGAGAGCTTTTCCTTGTACAAGTTGTTACATGTACAAACATAGTCACGCGTAGTAATGATGCGTTATATGGCAAAGTTTGGACCCGGAAAAATCCACTGAACTAAAGCTTTCTATCTTGGTACTAATTTGGACGAGACAAATTCACACAACACCACACATCAATGATTACTACAAATTGCATTTTTGTATATTGATCAGACTGAAATCGGGCATAGATTGCCCTAGGATACCCAGTTTTGAAGCCCACATACAATGTCACTATTAAAATTGAAAAACAACACTAATGCACTTAGGATTAATGTAGAACTTAACTTTACTGGTCAAATCTGATCAGCACATTTCAAGGTTTGAAACAATGAACAAGAAAAAGGGAGGGGGGGTGGGGGCCCTGAAACTGTTATGGTCGTTATACTGAAACTGTTAATTACTAAAAATCAAATTAACACTCAAATTTCTCAATCAATGGATAACCAATCTTTTGTTTTACTTCAGAATAATTTAACTGTCATTAGTTCTGTCTCAAGTTAATTAAATAGCATCGATAACTCAATTCAAAAGACTATCTTTCAGTTTATTTATACTTCTACCAACATTTGCAATAGTTCACAGAACTATTGCATTTCTTTATAGCAAAAGTTTGATTGCTGATAATTCTCATTTGCACTAATTATAAACTTTCAGTTCAGGATACTCGGGTTGCACAATACGAGGTAAGGATCCTGTCTAGGTCAGTGATCAGGATAAGTCATGGCTAAAGCCATTCTGGTAAAATTCACGTTATTATTACACAATTAGAAACAGTTCTAAAGATGAAATAAAGGTTTGACCTGTGCAAGTCGGTGCGGCGGTTGGCGGGCAGCGAGGTAGCGGGCAGCACGGCACACATACAAGCGCGGCTTAGGCTCACACTACATCGGCACTTTCCATCTTCTTAGCGTCGTAATCTTTCCAACTTTGTGCCTCAGAATATAGCCATGCCAAGTAGTCATCGGAATAGGTGCATCCGAGGCTCAATGTAATCCACTTTTCCTAGGTAGCCTCCTCGGTACAGTACTTGTTCCTCGGATCAATTTACCACTCCGACTCTTACTGACTCTCGCCTCCGACTGACTCCTGTGCCCGTTGCGCCGAACCGCGCCCAGTGTGCGTTTTCCCGCTCTCGCCTGCCTCCACCTTTTCCCGCTCCCCTACAGGTAGGGTATTCACCACAGGTTTTCTATTACACATATTCTAATGCATTACCTACGTATGGACCAAGTGTTTAAATTACAATTTCCACATTTTACAATATTTTTAACATTAAGTACACTTTCTTTTGATTATCACATTCTCTGAAATCTAACATAAATAATAATATTCATTACAAAAGTTACTCGCAGTTTCTTTAACATCACTATACGAGCCGAAAAAGGAAGTTCAAAACCCTGCCAACATTAACTTATCTAAATTCATAAAGGAAAAAATTATTATAGATACAGTTGTCGTTACACATGCCCCTGTTTCCAGTAATTTTCACAACGTGTAAATTTAATGGGAACACTAAATATTACATTTATACAGTTGTTCTGAATCCTTTTACGTAAATGTCCAAAATTTTATACCACCTACTTCCTTTCACTCACATTATATAGGTCTATATTTTTTAACATTCCAAAAACATTTACTTGTTATTTACTCAAGTGCCTTTTGCACAGTCCAACTTATCATCATAACATTACTAAAATAGTAATTTAATTATTTTTCCTAAATTTATCAAAGAAATAATTTAAAATTATGGAATACAAACATTTAATTACAAAACAATTGCATATTTTGTACACACTATAAAATAATTTGTCGCTGCTTGTTTTGAATAGCAGTCCATTTCCTTACTTACTAAACAAAGTACACACACATATATTGAAAAAATTTAAATACACCTATTTGCTGCCTATTATGCGGATTTGGGCAGTCCTTTTCACTTCATATTGTCACTTCTTCTGGATCATATTTACAATTTTCCATCGACTATTTATCTGCCCTCATTAGTATTTGGCAGTCCTTCATATCATGTTTCATACACTGCCTATTTTCCTTTTTGATAGGCCCATCTTTTATCTGGCTTATAGCCTTTATCCTTTCTCCATACATTTTTACAGTTACGGTACAAGTGGTAATCTGAAACTTACATAACTACATTAGCACACTTTCAAGGGTATACAGACATTTACAAAGATTAGTTACTTTTAGAATAACTTGGGTTCAGCATAAGATACAGCACATTTATTGCCAGTCGTTTTCTGATTATTCTTATTTCACTCATTTCTAGGAACATACAGTTTCAGGTCCACAATATTTCTTACACCTAAAGGTCTTTTGGATTTTGGGTAGATCAGGTAGTAAGCATTGTCGTGTGGAATATTCTGTATTATATATGGTCCATTATAAATATATTTAAATTTGGAAATCTCATGGTTTAGTTCACTAGACTTTTCGTGGGTTTTTAAAAGAACATAATCTCCAATTTTAAATTTTGAAACTTTTAAATTTTTATTGTGTCTTTTAGATCTAGATTCAGCTTTTTGCTTTGCCCTTTTTATCACCAATTCTTTCTTTTGATCCAACCCCAAACTTGTACAAGGTGGAAACTCTAGTTTTTCTTCAATTAAACTTTTACTACTTCTGTCTAACAAATTTTCTTCCGGTGGAAATCCTGTAGTTTCATGATGTAATGTGTTCATGACATTCTCAAAATCCGATATCAATCTGCCCCAGACTCCAAATCAACAAAACAATAATTCACTTTCAGGTAACACTGAGATACAGTAGTAATAATAAAGTCATGCATAATACTAATAATATATACAAATACAGTATCCTGCCCCCAGTCTCTTTATTAACAAGGCAGTCTTTTAGGGTTTATAAAACAGTCACTTAAGTCTGGTGGCTTTTTAGGCCTCCTATTTTCTACATCTTTCACTAAACCATTCAGATCTTGCCAACGTTTTGTTTCATCAGGTGGCTTTTTAGGTTTTGAAATTTCAAAGTCTTTAGCAAGGTACAACATTCCCTGTTCTGCTATCATTTTATCAGGTGGTTCTTTTTGTTCCTGTAATTCACACTCCTTCAAAACATTTATTAAGGCGTGCCCCAGTATAGAATCATCTGGAGGTTCCTGCAAATTATGCCCCTGTTTTACATTACTGAATAATTCATTCGGTTTTTGCCCACTTCTATTTACTGTATCTTGCTCTGGAAAATTTTCACTAATTTTCTCGTACCCTCTTTCAGTAAAAGTATATTCACTTTCGTTTACACCTGCAAATTCATCTTCACTAGAATCACCACTACTTTCTTTCTCAATATCATAGTCACTTAAGTACTCTACTTTCGCACAATAGGGAGAGTTAGTACATTCATTTTCGTCCGTATTTGCGTACCTTTCATCATCCGAACTATCGTCGGAATCCGACCATTCCGGATAGCTTTCAGGTTCTAACATAAAAGCTTTTCTGAGACAGGCACTAAGTTCCTCCTCTGTATTGTCGTCAGGCTTGGATTTTAACTCAATGTCCTCTTTTGGCAATACGGCCTCATCCTCAGCTTTATTCACATCCACTGTGACTTCATATTCGGTGTAATCCTCGTGGACTTTGATTACTTTCAGGTAATCATCTGCCCCTTCTCCGCGGTGCTTATTGGTAGCAGCTTGTACTATTTGCGGACTGTTAGCAGAAGTTATTTCTTCGTCAATGCTGAGGATTTCATCCTCCAAATCCTTCCCATTCTTAATCTGCCTCTTATTGACGGCACGCGTACTTTGCGCGGCGCTATTTATTCTCTCCTCTTCCAATTCGGGCCACGTCACCTTATCGACGTCCCTACTATCTCCTTTTCCACTAACTAATTTCTTTGCCTCATACTCCTTCTTAAAATCCTCCCACTCACATTGCTTTAGGCCCTTGTACAGATTATCGATCTGCACACGCCAATCAGTTACTTCTGCTAATTCATCCTCGCCTTTAATTTTATTGCAAACACTGCTAACCGCACCTCTCTGTGTATTCACAGTTTCCTTTGCCGGTTCCTTTGCCACGGAATTATCACTCGTAAATTTTTCATTAGCTCTGACGGCTATGTTCGTATCTACTGCTGCCGTATTTCTAGCGGCTTCTTTCCCAACAGATGTTCTGCTAGGCTGGGTCGTTGCCCTCTGATGCTCCACTCGTCTGTTAACATGTAGCGTTCTGTGCGGCAGAAATGACTCATTCTGGCTCGCAGCTGACGCTTGTTTCGCTACCACACGCCGCGGCATTCCATGCCTGTCCCTAGCCTGTCTCATTACATTACGGTCGGTCCGGTATCTTTTCTCAAATCGGGGCCGGTATGTATTGTCCGCTTCCGTTTGGCCCGCAACGTTCGCGGAAATTAGTTTCCCGCGTCGTTGTTACTTTGCGCGGTATACCCTCTACCGCGACCTGAATAATTTCCTCTTCCTCTACCTCTGCCCCTACCTCTTTGCAACATATTGACGCGAAATCCTTCGCCGTCATTTCGTTCGTCATTATTACGATTATTACGATGACCAAAATTTTGATAATTGGCACGACTTTCGCGCCAATGGTCTTCGTCTTCAACCCTTTCTAGAAATGCTTGGAAGCTACGATGATTGCTTCCTACATACCTCTTTGAATCCTCCGGAAGTTTTTTATATAGCTCCCAGATAATTTCCGAATCTGATCTTCTGCCTCGTAAATGCGTCAATTTCCGGTACCAATGCTCGCAGAAATCTTTCAAAGAATTCCTGCCCCTGCTATCATGCTGTTTGGCCATGATGAACTCCCGCCATAAATGATCCTGCTTTTGTTCAGACCAATATTCTTCCGTAAATCTCTGCCTAAATTCTTCGAACGTCATTCGTTCGGTGTCCAAATTAATTCCCCAGCGCTCAGCGTCACCTGCTAAGGCGCTAATTACAACGTTTATCTTTTCCTGATTAGACAAGTTTTCAGGAAATATTCTCTCGCAATTTTTAATGAAATCTAACGGATGCCATCCGTTGTGTTTCTTGGCTGGATCGAAGCGTTCCTCGCCTTCTAACAGCTTCGTAATCGGTGTGCCATTACAGACAACACCAGGCCTATCTTTAATTTTGTTCTCAAGGTCAAAAATTTTGCCTTGAATTTTCGTAGTATTTTGTTCACAATTTTGAACACATCCGGTTACTTTTTTATTTAAATCCCTTTCAGTTTCTAAAACTACCTTTTCCAATCGTGATATTCCGTGTTGACATTCGTTTACGATCTCAGATTTGAGACCGAAAACTTTTTCGTCTACTTTTGTTTCTACCAGGGGCTCTACTTTCTCTTGGATGTTGAGAATTTCAACATCAAACCTACTGTTAATGTTAACAATTTCCCCCTGCATAGTATCCATATTCTTGTTAATGGTATCAACTTCAAGTTTCAGAGTATTTACCACAGAATTTAAATTACCCATTTTTTGTTCTACCTGTTCTATTTGTTTACTAATTTTAATTCCCTGTCCTTCCACCTGTGCTTTAATTCGATCCACGTGTGTTTTGAGCTGCTCATTCTGTGTTTTGAGCTGCTCATCAACGTGCGTTTTAAGCTGATTAACCTGTTTGCCGACTTGTTTTTGAAGTTGCTCATTTTGTGTTTTGAGCTGCTCATTCTGTGTTTTGAGCTGACGTCCCTGTGTTTTGAGCTGCTCGTCAACGTGCGTTTTAAGCTGCTCATTCTGTCCTGCAATTTGTTTGGTTAATTGTTCAAATAAGTCATTCATACTTAAAATTTTTATACTGTTTTGTTCTACAGGATCGATGTGTTCCGATTCTACTTCAACAGTCTCTTTCGGTTCTTTCTTTATCTGTGGTGAATCAAACATGTCAGTGGATTCGTTCACGTACCCACTATCATCTACCAAGTCACCCTCTACTTCCTGTTTTGTCCCTTGCTGTGTCCGAGACGATCTCGACATTTCAATCTGCTCGTTGACGTGTTCATGGTACTGTATGTATGCTAATTGTCTTCCGCTAACGCCATCTGTTATCTGGCCGCGTAAACTCCTGCTACTGCCAGCCGCATTCTCAATTTCGCTTGGCGCATCTACCCTTCCTACGTTCCTGTCCATATTGAATGCCAACTATACCACACCATTATACTTGACGCTCACTGTAATTTATTTTACTGAACTTTATTGCTATTCGTGCAACTGAACATCCACTGTTCGATCTTTCCATTAATTTGTAACCGACAACAACTGGATGTCCTGTCACCGGGAAGCCACATGTAACGCTACCGCCCTTAATCGGACGTACGTTATCTGTATAAAGCCTGTACTGTAATAAGTTCACGGGCTTCACCTTATAAACAAGGATTTTAGTACATAAATTGACCGCGTGTACCTAATAGAAGCAAGATCGGACTTGTAATCAGTAAATAACTACAGTGATGCGTCAAACATATGTGAAGCACAATTGCTCGTTCGCATGTACAAGAAGTAATCACAGTAGATGCTACCTTTGATTAATAATTCGGTCGCCAGCCTACTTAGGCAATGAGAGAGCTTTTCCTTGTACAAGTTGTTACATGTACAAACATAGTCACGCGTAGTAATGATGCGTTATATGGCAAAGTTTGGACCCGGAAAAATCCACTGAACTAAAGCTTTCTATCTTGGTACTAATTTGGACGAGACAAATTCACACAACACCACACATCAATGATTACTACAAATTGCATTTTTGTATATTGATCAGACTGAAATCGGGCATAGATTGCCCTAGGATACCCAGTTTTGAAGCCCACATACAATGTCACTATTAAAATTGAAAAACAACACTAATGCACTTAGGATTAATGTAGAACTTAACTTTACTGGTCAAATCTGATCAGCACATTTCAAGGTTTGAAAGAATGAACAAGAAAAAGGGAGGGGGGGTGGGGGCCCTGAAACTGTTATGGTCGTTATACTGAAACTGTTAATTACTAAAAATCAAATTAACACTCAAATTTCTCAATCAATGGATAACCAATCTTTTGTTTTACTTCAGAATAATTTAACTGTCATTAGTTCTGTCTCAAGTTAATTAAATAGCATCGATAACTCAATTCAAAAGACTATCTTTCAGTTTATTTATACTTCTACCAACATTTGCAATAGTTCACAGAACTATTGCATTTCTTTATAGCAAAAGTTTGATTGCTGATAATTCTCATTTGCACTAATTATAAACTTTCAGTTCAGGATACTCGGGTTGCACAATACGAGGTAAGGATCCTGTCTAGGTCAGTGATCAGGATAAGTCATGGCTAAAGCCATTCTGGTAAAATTCACGTTATTATTACACAATTAGAAACAGTTTCGACACTGGTCCACACATTAACACTTCTAAAGATGAAATAAAGGTTTGACCTGTGCAAGTCGGTGCGGCGGTTGGCGGGCAGCGAGGTAGCGGGCAGCACGGCACACATACAAGCGCGGCTTAGGCTCACACTACATCGGCACTTTCCATCTTCTTAGCGTCGTAATCTTTCCAACTTTGTGCCTCAGAATATAGCCATGCCAAGTAGTCATCGGAATAGGTGCATCCGAGGCTCAATGTAATCCACTTTTCCTAGGTAGCCTCCTCGGTACAGTACTTGTTCCTCGGATCAATTTACCACTCCGACTCTTACTGACTCTCGCCTCCGACTGACTCCTGTGCCCGTTGCGCCGAACCGCGCCCAGTGTGCGTTTTCCCGCTCTCGCCTGCCTCCACCTTTTCCCGCTCCCCTACAGGTAGGGTATTCACCACAGGTTTTCTATTACACATATTCTAATGCATTACCTACGTATGGACCAAGTGTTTAAATTACAATTTCCACATTTTACAATATTTTTAACATTAAGTACACTTTCTTTTGATTATCACATTCTCTGAAATCTAACATAAATAATAATATTCATTACAAAAGTTACTCGCAGTTTCTTTAACATCACTATACGAGCCGAAAAAGGAAGTTCAAAACCCTGCCAACATTAACTTATCTAAATTCATAAAGGAAAAAATTATTATAGATACAGTTGTCGTTACAAAGTGTCATCTACATATCGCCAGAAAACTTTCGGTTTAAGTTCTGCCGAGTCTAGTGCCCTTTCCTCAAAGTCTTCCATAAAAAAGTTTGCTACCGAAGACGAGAGAGGACATACACTGCGTGCTGTGCGATTGGTCGTATTTTCCTGCTAATAGATGCCATCGTGCGAGGAAACACGAAGTACTTGTAGGGGTTGACATGGTCCCCAAGAATAGATGCACTATTATGTTGACCCATTGTGATTTCCAGAATGACGAGGTCGTCCACAGAACACCACGAAAATATTCCCCAGACTAGACCGCTTCCTCCTTGTTTGTTTTTATAAGTTTCACGGCGTGCACACCAGTGGGCAATGTCTGATGGAGCATAAAACTTAATTCATCTGAAAGGTCTCCCGTCGCCTACTCACTGAACGTTCAGTTGCGATACAGGCGTGCGAGTTCCTCCCTTCGTGGCCGATGAACGACAGTCAGCATGGGTGCATGGTGCAGGCACTTGCTGCGGAGGCCCATACGCAAGGAACGTTCGCTGATCTATCGTTGAAGAGACAATGTTGGTAGCCCCTTGGTTCATCTGGGCGGTCAGTTGCTTATCTGTTTTACGAGGGTCACTCCAAAAGAATTGCACACTATTTTTGTAAAAATACAGTTTTCATTCTGCATGTGTGAAATTTTACAGTGTGTAGATACATCCTTCCCGCTTGTTTTAAAACTTAGTTCAACCTGTTCCCGTGAGTGGCGCCGTCACGACATGTCTTCAAGATGGCTGCTACACTTGACGTTCGTCAGAAGCAACGTGCTGTCATATAATTCCTGTGCTGTGAAAACGAGACAGAGGGAAACATCCACAAGAGGTTTAAAAAGGTGTATAGAGACGCTGCTGTCGATTGCAGTACAGTTAGTCGGCGGGCAAGCAAGTTACGTGATGAAAGCGGGCACGGCAATATTGAGGATTGTCCTCACAGCGGCAGGCCTCGTACTGCACACACTCCACACAATGTGCAGAGAGTTAACGAATTGGTGACTGCTGACAGACGCATCACAGTGAACGAATTGTCACGCTACGTTGGGATAGGGGAAGGAAGTGTTTGCAGAATACTGAAAATGTTGGCGTTAAAAAAGGTTTGTGCTAGGTGGGTTCCTAGGATGTTGACAGTGGCTCACGAAGAAACAAGAAAAAAGGTATTCAGCGAACGTTTGGAACAGTATGTGAATGGTGGAGATGAATTTCTTGGCAGAATTGTGACAGGTGATGAAACATGGTTCCATCATTTTCCACCAGAGACGAAGTGGCAGCCAATGGAGTGGCATCATGCAAATTCACCCAAGAAAAAAAATTCAAAACCATACCTTCTGCTGGAAAAGTTACGGCTACGGTATTTTTCGATTCCGAAGGACTCTTGCTTGTGGACATCATGCCAAGCGGAACCACCATAAATTCTGAGGCATATGTAACGACACTGAAGAAAATTCAAGCTAGACTGAGTCGTGTTCGACCACATCGGCAAAAGCAGGATGTTTTGCTGTTGCACGACAATGCACGGCCACATGTCAGTCAAAAAACCATGGAAGCGATCACAAAACTCGGATGGACAACACAAACACCCGCCTTACAGTCCTGACCTGGCTCCATGTGACTAACATCTCTTTGGGAAACTGAAAGACTCTCTTCGTGGAACAAGGTTTGAAGATGATGACTTTCTCGTGCACGCTGCCAAACAGTGGCTCCAACAGGTTGGCCTAGAATTTTACCGTGCGGGTATACTGGCGCTCGTTCCACGATAGCGTAAGGCAGTTGAGAGGGATGGAAATTATGTGGAGAAATGAAAATATTGTTCATAAAGGATGTATCTACACTCTGTAAGACTTTCAAACATGTCGAATAAAAGATGAATTTAAAAAAAATAGTGTGCATTTCTTTTGGAGTGACCCTCGTACATCTGTCCGCCAGTACACTTCTCCTCCGCAACCGTCGTTCAACCTTGTCATGTATGACCCTCGGTGCACCGTAGTTGCTTCCGCGCCTGTTTTGGATAGCACCATTTTGCCATTTACAGTATACTTTAAGAACGACGGTACACGAAGAGTTTAAAAACTTAGCTCTTTCGGAAATACGTGCACCAAAGGCCCGAAAGCTAATGATCATAGCTTTTTGGATTCAGATAAACGGCTCGGTTCCCGCATTACGACGACTGCACTATTGTCCACGTACTAGTACTAGTGTTGTCACCTTTCGTATGTGAGCTGTATATGTATGTTGGTAGCAGATGCAGCAAAATTAAAATTAGCGTTGCCGAGTACGTCACTCGCAGCATCAAGTACAGGACTACTTAACTTAACATTTTATACTCACTATTTTACGTTCACAATTCCCGATTGAACATTACTGACAGACTACAGGCTGTTCCGATTCTGCCGCACATGGCACTGCTCGTGCCCATTGTCTTGCTCGCAGAGTAGGCTATCTGCCAGGTGGCCCTATTACATATGTTCTGCGCATGTGCTAACGCAGGGGCGGGCAAGAATCCTGCACGTGTGCGGTGCACTTGCACGTGTGCAGCTCACAGGTGTTCTGCGTGCACGCAGGGGCAAGCTGGCCACCCGCTTCTCACCCCTCCCCACCATACCGTCTCTCCGCTTCTTCCTCTGTAATGCGTCTTGTTTCCTGGCCTGCTTTATTGAATGAAGCAATAAGGTTAGTAGGAGTGCTTGAAAGAAATCATGGTTTGAAAGAGTACCTATTACCTGCGATACGTCTTATTTAATTATCACAGGTGGAGTTTACAATACGTTTAATGTCTGGAACAAAATTTCTACATACAGACAGTTACGTAAATTTTCATTACTGATGTTTGCTCTTAACCGAGACTTATTAATTTTCATAACAGAAAAAAATCTCTCACAAACGTATGTCGAGCCAAACATAATCTTCGCGGCTTCACGATGGAGGCGAGGACACTCTTGCTGTGGAAAGTCGTGATAAAAATCTATTACACGTCTTGCCAAAGGGAACTTGTCTCTCATACGAGAATTGCGTTGTAAAATCTACAGTGTAGATCTATTAATTCCATTTGCAAACTAGGACGAATATCATCTACAGAAACAGCAAATTGTCTCGAGAACTATTCAAAACCTTTGGATAAGTCTAATATATCCCCGAATCGCTTGAGAAATTTCTCTTTTATTGCACTAAGTACGGCAACATATTGAAATTTATTATAATGGCGTTCAATATTAAACTTCCGCTGACCAGCGAGAATACTGTCACATATTATACGTTTCGAATTTTCACGTTTTCCCACAAAGGAAAAATGATTTTACCATTCCTTTTTAAAAGATAGCAGATCTCCACTTCTCCGTTTCCTTGATTCACTCTGCATTTTCCGGTTCTTGAAATACAACGTTCACTACGTAGTGGCCGCTTCGCTTCAACGTCCACAGCTTAACCTGGTACTACACTGCCGCAACCTGCCGCGGTCGACGACTGCACGCGAGCAGCACACGTGCAGCGCTGCGCGCTCATGAGCCGCGTGCAACGTTTGTCCGCCCCTGTGCTAACGCCTTGGGCACCCCTGCCACGGGCTACTGGCTATTATAATATGATCACGCACGCTACAGTCTAGCTGCCTGACTGCCCACCTGCTCCCGTCGGCGCCCGAACGCTTGCCAGCGGACGTGCAACGTGGAACGGCGTAGCTGGAGGCTCCGATCGTAGATAGATCCTCCCCCTCCCCTCCAACCTTACATTGGAAAACGAAATAGGTATTGCTTTCATACTGCTACTTATAACTACAACATTAATTAAAATAACGATACATTAATATCTTTCACTCTGAGAAAAAAGTTGCTAGTGAAAGGGTTAAGCGTTCGGTAGATGGACAACCCTTTTATGAGATGTTTCACACTTTTACAGAGAACGTTCTTTTGGTTGTTGATGAAAGCATGGCAGTTTCGGTTATGGATTATACAGGGTGATTAACATTTCATGACAGACACTTCCAGAGTTTCTGGAGGGGACTTCGTATATCAAGTTTTATATAGGATCCCATACCCGGAAACATCATGCAACGGCGCTACAGAGCGTCAAGTACTAACGCTGGCACCTGTCATTGTTTCTAGAGTGATAGAGGAGAATAAATGTATCAATTTGTGGACAGGGTTGTAGTGTGACATGACATTTCGTTAGAAAATGCCATGGTACACTCTTAAGCTCTTCGAGAAATGTAAGATATTCACGGAAATATAGACAGAATTGAACTAGAACGGAGAAAATTCACGGGAATATAGGCAAAATTAAATTAGAACGGAGAAAAACACTGTCACTAGGCTTCTGTTTGTGCAAAGCCAAGAATATACGAAAAAGTCGCACCTCCCCTGAACATGAGCGGTAAACGGAAGTCGTCATTTGCCGTGGTGGACGTGTTATTCTGTGCAGCCGCTCATGGAACGTGTTATGGTGGACCAACAAGAAATTATCATAGAACCTGCATCAGCAAAGAAGGTTATGTAAAATGTAGTGTACTGTAATTGACTTACTCTATTGTATTTGGACCAGAGGAGCAGCATGGTGCTCATTGTAAAACACATTGTATTAATCGTTAATTTGACAATATATGGCTGAAATGATGGAGCTCTGGTTATGAATACTTTAACTTGTTTGAGGAGAGGAACGAGCTCTTTTTCCAGCTAATTCACGAAATCTTCGGAGAAGAGGATCCGAGCACGGGGAAGAAGATTATTAGCTGGGAATGCATAGCAAGACCAGCTCTACAAGAGAAATTTATAAACGGTGTTTTCGTGAGAGCGTGCAAAAATTTAACAGGACATAGAGGATGCTCCACTGAACAATTTCAGGTAGGGAACCAGGGTCGGAGAAGCCAGCTTAAGGAGAGAATAGGAATACAAACGCATTACTGTGCATTTCTTATTTATATTAGTTACAGTTAACTGCAAATTCCCTCACCGAAACAATGAACATACCATTTGTATTGTATCTTACAAAATGTGCTGAAACTGACGGCCATCAACCTCAAAGCAAGATTCTGACGCATCTTGACAAATATACCTGGTGAGTTTCGAATCACATCGCAGGCAGCTATAATTCTGGCAACTATTTCCATCTTCGTATCCACTAGGATCTCATACACAAGTCCCCATAGGAAATAATCAATTCATTAGCGATTTGGCAAATTGGACCCCTCACTGAAGAATGATGTACATTACGTACAAGCGTGGAAGTGTGAATTATGCAGACTCAATAAGAACAGCAGTCCAGATCACTCCGAGACTTCTGATATAAACATCGTAAATAAGTGCTCGCCAGTCATACAAGTTAAAAATTCAATACTACTGAGTAGTATTCAGACTCCAGACTCCAGAACAACAGGGAATATTACTCAGTAGTATTGAAAGAACTGTGACTGACTTCCGAACAACAAGGAATTGACATGAATCGAGGCTAGAAAATAGTGCATTGATAATGGCTTGGCACTAGCGGAAATCTGGATTTGCCAAATAAAACCTGCAAAAAGAAAAAAAGGACGACTGATTGCTGCGTTCTATAATTTATAAATATTTATAAACAGCTCTGAAGATCAACACGCAGCTACTCCCCAACACCATAACCCACAATCTAAAAGCTACAAGGAAGAAAAATCAAGAAGAAAACTGCTGCTTATTGCCGACAGCCAGGCGCGGAATCGCCTCTCACATACTAAATGAGGCATATACAACGATTACTGCTACGGGATTTATCAAACCAGGTGCAAGTTTAACTGAATTGAGGAAACATGGCAGACTCCGCAGAAGTCGGTAAGTTTAATGATGATTACGTTGTGCTAACTGGAGGATCGAATGATATCTTTAAAAACGAAACATCAAATGCCTGTCACGAACTAAAGGAATGTTTGAGTTATTTAACTCATACTAAAACAGTTGTTCTCAACATCCCGCTTCGTCATGATCTACCACAATGGTCATGCGTGAATCATGAAATATGTGCAGCTAATGAGCAATATGAATCTGTGGCTGAATACTTCAAAAATGTCACTATAGTGAATATAAACAATATTGGCTGCCGATTTCACACGACTCATCGACTGCATCTAAATGGCCTGCGTAAACAACTTGTAGCGAATAAAGTGCTCAGTGAAATAGGAAATAAGCCTCAAGAGGTAATCACGCGGTGAATATCGTTAGAAGAACATCTGTTTGTAAGGCTTTTTTAGGCTATGTGGTGATAATCCGAGATGTAATAATTTGCCAAACAGTCCGAGTTTATGGGGAGATGCTAAGCTATCGAAGTGTATCAACGAACCAAGAAATATCGGTAGCAGTAAACTCTGTGTGTCCCACCAAAACAATGGTCTCAGAAACAAACTGGGGCTTCTAAATCTCGACATTAATGACGCTAAATCTGTAAACCATGCACAATTAATATGTCTTATAGAACACCACGTGACAAGTGGAACTGAAGTGCCTCAAACTGATGGATACTCATTAGCAGCCAGCTATTGTAGAATCATAAGGAGAAAGGATGGTGTGCAATCTATGTTAAAATTAATGTAAAATACAAATCCCTAGACCTAAGTACTTGCAGTGTAGATTCTCACTTCGAAGCCTGTGGAACGAAAATTACTCCAAATAATAAGTCAGTTACAATTTTGTCAGTTTACAGGGCCCCTGCAGGGAAAATATACATCTTTCTAAACCACATTAAACAACTTTTGAACCAAATATATTAAAAACATTAGGATTTAATATTCATGGATGATTTTAAAATGCTGTTGTTGTGGTCTTAAGTCCAGAGGCTGCTTTGATGCAGCTCTCCATACTACTCTATCCTCTGCAAGCTTCTTCATCTCCCAGTACCTACTGCAACCTACATCCTTCTGAATCTGCTTAGTGTATTCATCTCTTCGTCTCCCTCTACGATTTTTACCCAGCACGCTGCCCTCCAATACTAAATTGGTGATCCCTTGATGCCTCAGAACATGCCCTACCATCTGATCCCTTCTTCTAGTCAAGTTGTGCCACAAACTTCTCTTGTCCCCAATCCTATTCAATACATCCTCATTAGTTATGTGATCTATCCATCTAATCTTCAGCATTCTTCTGTAGCACCACATTTCGAAAGCTTCTATTCTCTTCTTGTCCAAACTATTTATCGTCTATGTTTCACTTCCATACATGGCTACACTCCATACAAATACTTTCAGAAATGACTTCCTAACATTTAAACCTCTACTCGATGTTAACAAATTTCTCTTCTTCAGAAACGCTTTCCTTGCCATTACCAGTCTACATTTTATATCCTCTGTAGATCGACCATCATCAGTTATTTTGCTGCCCAAATAGCAAAACCATTTACTACTTTAAGCGTATCATTTCCTAATATAATACCCTCAATATCACCCGATTTAATTCGACTACATTCCATTATTCTTGTTTTGCTTTTGTTGATGTTCATCTTATATCCTCCTTTCAAGACACTGTCCATTCCGTTCAGCTGCCCTTCCAGGTCCTTTGCTGTCTCTGACAGAATTACAATGTCATCGGCGAACCGCAAAGTTTTTATTTCTTCTCCATGGATTTTAATTCCTACTCCGAATTTTTCTTTTGTTTCGTTTACCGCTTGGTCAATATACAGATTGAATAACATCGAGGATAAGCTACAACCCTGTCTCACTCTCTTCCCAACCACTGCTTCCCTTTCATGCCCCTCGACTCTTATAACTGCCATCTAGTTTCTCTACAAATTGTAAATAGCCTCCCACCTCCTTGTATTTTACCAATGCCACCTTCAGAATGTGAAAGAAAGTATTCCAATCAACATTGTCAAAAGCTTTCTCTAAGTCCACAAATGCTAGAAACGTAGGTTTGCCTTTCCCTAATCTTCCTTCTAAGATAAGTCGTAGGGTTAGTATTGCCTCACTTTCTTTGAGATGTACTTTTGTTAGTGCTCAGCAATTGATCTCTTTTTTTATGAAATTCACATAACGGCACCATATCTCAACGTCAGCCAAGGTATTCAATTGGTTTATTCGATAAAGCAGCTTATGACATTCGAGCAAAACTGTTTCCATGCCGTGCTCCTATACACAACGTTTTTATGCTGTGGTATTCAGGTTCAAATTCCTGTCTGGCTATCTTGATGTGGTTTAATCGTGTTTTACCTACATAGCTTTAGGTAAAAACTGTGTGGATTGGTGGTAGTGTAGTACACCAAAGGTCTCGTCTTCGAGTCCCACTAAAGGCACAATTGTTATGTCGCACCGAAAGACCTTTTTCACTGTTAGTAATACATAGCTATTTCACCTCTGGCAATGACAAGTGACAAACGCAGGGCGCCACAGCTGCTCAGAAGCCATGTTAAATACGATGGTGTCCACACTGTCGACTAAGGCGAAGCCAGGCCCTCCCGGTTAGCCGTGCTGTCTAACGCACGGCGTTCCGGATTGGGAAGAAGCGCCTGGTCCCATGCACGAATCCGCCCGGCAGACTTGTGTCGAGGTCTGGTGAGCCGGCCAGTCTGCAGATGGTTTTTAGGCGGTTTTCCATCTGACTCTGCGAATGCGGGCTGGTTCGCCTTATTCCGTCTCAGCCACGCTATGTCAGCGATTACTACGCAAACAAGTTCTCCACGTACGCGTACTTTACGACGCAAACATACGGTTTACACTCGTCTGGTGTGAGACGATCCCTTGGAGGGTGGGGGAGGGGGGGCTTCCGGAGGCAGAACCGCACAATAACCCTGGGTTCGGTCTGGGGCGGCGGAGGGGTGAAGTGGACTGCGGTGGTCGTCGTGGGGTTGTGGACCACTGCGGCTGCGGCGGGGTCGGAGCCTCTCCGTCGTTTCTAGGCGCCCGTTTATCATACAATACAATACAAGGCGGAGCCAATTTAGGTTAGACCATGTTAGAGGTAGATGTCGCAACCAATGGAAATATTTTCTTATTTTCTAGGTGAAGTTGACACGTTATACTGTAAAATATACGACAATGAAAAAAAAAAAAAAAACATTTCATTGATACCACGTCATCTAATCTGTCAGAGCAAGGATTTTTACATTGCCCTCCATAATTCAGATCCAATTCGTAATATTAACTGACTTGGCCTCTGTCAACGTGATTCTGTGAAGCATACGGAGTTCACCTGAGGCTCTCCCACTCCAATACGGTGATTTTGTGTATGTGATATGTGCCTATGATTTATATAAAAGACGTTGTTATTTATATCTTTCTGAAACACTAAATCAATTCGTCGTTCCGTTAGTGTCAAGGAATTCATAAAGAAAGGAGAAAGGTTATGGAAAAACTATCTGACAGATTAATATTTCGTTATTCCGTGTCTGTCACACACATCGAAAGCTACAAGTTATCTTTCTCGTAACTCTACCCTCATTGTCACTTTGTCTCATTCATGATACGTTTTAGAACAGATAAAACAGAAGTAAGAACCGAAGACCCTGAACACGTAGAAAACAGAAAAAATGGGCATAAAAGTAAATGAAGTGTCAATAAAAAACCTAACACTTTGAAATACTGGTGCAATAAACAGCTTCACGTGGTACGTTTCCAAGCACTGAAGATGTGAAATTGTAAGTAGGCTGTTTAGATTCTTATATGTAGGCTGTTCAGGTTTTTTTATTGGTAACGCCACCTCTGTATGAA
The DNA here is from genome assembly GCF_023898315.1 of Schistocerca nitens. Classification (NCBI taxonomy): domain Eukaryota; kingdom Metazoa; phylum Arthropoda; class Insecta; order Orthoptera; family Acrididae; genus Schistocerca; species Schistocerca nitens. Next base: position 405,991,638 of record NC_064618.1, read on the forward strand.
AATCACTGGCTGTGCTGTGTGCAGTCTGTGGCTGCTTTGCATTGTTGTAATACTCGCCATTGTAGTGTTAGGCAGCTGGCTGTGAACAGCGCGTAGCGTTGCGCAGTTGGAGGTGAGCCGCCAGCAGTGGTGGATGTGGGGAGAGAGATGGCGGAATTTTATAATTTATCATGAACTGCTATATATATTATGACTATTGAGGTAAATACATTGGTTGTTCTCTATCAAAATCTTTCATTTGCTAACTATGCCTATCAGTAGTTAGTGCCTTCAGTACTTTGAATCTTTTATTTAGCTGGCAGTAGTGGCGCTCGCTGTATTGCAGTAGCTCGAGTAACCAAGATTTTTGTGAGGTAAGTGATTTGTGAAACGTATAGGTTAATGTTAGTCAGGGCCATTCTTTTGCAGGGATCTTTGATAGATTGCGTTGCGCTAAAAATATTGTGTGTCAGTTTAAGCACAGTCTTGCAAAATTGTTCTAAGGGGACGTTTCATATGTCGACCCTTAGCCGAGGATACCTCACTGGAATCTTCTGATTTTTTCTTGTAGTTTGTGTAATTAGTGTAGATTTTGTTTATTGCTGGCGCGTAATTGTAGAGAGAATCTCCTTTGTAGTTGCAGTCTTTCATTGTTGTACAGTAAAACAGGTGTGGCATGCATGTAGATTTGCACCAAGTATTTCGCAGCTGCGCTTGCAATTAAGTAGACATTATATCCATTGCTATGTTATTTTATTTTGCTCTTCAAATTGTGCTTTTCTGTGTTATCGTGTGAAATATTGTGACAAATATGGCGTGTGAAAAACGTAATACTAGGCTCCAAAGTAAACTGAGAAATGACAGTGAAGACGAAAGCAGTGTGTTAGCGCCACCGAGTAATGAATTAACTGATGTTCAAAGTAGTAATTTGGTAATTGTGCATAGGGAAATGGAGCAGGCTTCAAACAATGGTGTAGACAGTGAAACAGGTAGTGAACAGGGAAGCGTTATCGATCGATCGGTCGGCAACAGCTCGCCTCAGGAATCCGAAATGACAGGACACAATTTCGCAAATACTGTAGATTCAGGTTTTGGGTCATCACCGTTTTCTCAAATAAGTCAAGACACATTTTCTGCTTGTCAAAATGTGAATGTTGCCGGTGCAAATGCACTGCCGAAAAGCATAGAGAAACAGATTCCAGACACTAATACATTATTATTGCAATTAATGCAACAAATGGAACAAAATCAGAGACAAACACAGCAACAGTTAGACACAATGGAACAAAATCAGAGACAAACCCAGCAAAAGCTTCAAAAGTTAGACACAGTGGAACAAAATCTTAAAAAGTTAGACACAATGGAACAACACCAGAGACAAACACAGCAACAATTAGACGCAATGGAACAAAAGCTTCAAAAGTTAGACTCAGTGGAACATAAGCTTGAACAAACACGTGAAGATTTAACTACTGAGTTACATAACATCGAATCGAAATGTCAAAAAGTCTGTAATGACGTAAAAACACAAATTTGTGAGCATTTTCAACCTATTTTTTCGCGGCATGAAAATGCATTACAGAATCACGAAGCAGCCATAAAAGAACTGCAAACCATTGTTCATGAAAATCACGACACCTTGCAAGCTAAAATTGACTCAGTTGCATCTACCGATTCGGTTATGCAACTTGCAAAAACTCAGGAAAATTTAAAGGACACAGTAAATACTCTGAAACTTGGTTCAGAAAAACACACTGAGGAAATAAGTACACTATCGGAGAAAGTAGCCGAACTTTCGGATCAGTTCACTAACTTATCTACAAAGGTAGATGATGATCTCAATGACACAAGACCGGTAGTCTTTAATGACACAGAAGAGTGCGAACAAATTAGGAAATTCAAACAAAATCAGAATCAAATAAATACGCAACACCAAAGAGAAATCCGGGAAGTACAAGATCAGCTGACACAGGTAATACAAGAGTTACGTATTTCAGAGGACACTTGCGCCCCAATACGGGAAGAGGGACATAGAAATACGGAAAAGCCACAAAATAATAACACAGGGCATTTCGGAAACTATGAAAGAAATTGGCAAGGTGCACCGAATTTTGAAATGGAACCGCCGAAACAACGTAACAATGACCGATATGCTATTCGCCGACACGATGATTTTGATTATAAGCTGTTCATTGCTACACGTAAATTCAAAACGTTTAAGAATTCTGCCAACGACATTCATCCACAAGCGTGGCTCCATCAATTCTCTCATTGTTTTCCTCCCAACTGGTCATTGGAGCACAGGTTAGAATTTATGTGTGGCTACTTGGAGAATGAACCAGCTGTAAGAATGCGATCGGTCATTCACGATTGTCACAGTGAAGGAGATTTTTATCATGCCTTCCTCTCAGCATATTGGTCTCAAGCTACACAAGACCGAGTAAAACATAGCATCATAATGATGAAACGTTTCGAAGAATCTGAATTTTCCAGTCTCGTCAAATATTTTGAAGACATGTTGCATAAGAATCAATATCTTTCAAACCCATACAGCCCTTCAGAACTCATCCGCATTTGCTTAATCAAATTACCTGAACATTTACGACATATTATTTTGGCAGGACGTTGCAAAGACGACATTGAAGCTTTTCAGGGACTCTTACAAGAATTAGAAACTGACACAGACAGTCGTAGGATGCGGAAACAGGAAAACAACCACTACAGGTCACATCCGTCACAATTCCGTGACGACAGAAGTAATAACTGGACACGACAAGGCTATTCTTACAACGCAAATCGTGAACAAAACAGACACCACCCATATGACAACCACTGGCAGAGTAACAATAGTTACAGAGAAAGATCGCATTTCCGTAGTAATGAATATGACGGAGATTACCTTAGAAACAGACAATATGGGAACCAAAACAATTATTATCAAGGGAGACAGAATAACTTCAGACGCAACAGTTCAGCGCGCAGTTACAATTCAAGAAGAAATTGTCCACGACATGACCGACAAGAAAGAAATTATGAAATCTACCGACATGACGACAGACGAGATAATCATAACGACAGACCTGAATTTCATCAGAACTGGCGGGATTGAAACAGAGCAGGGCACTTTCGACAACCTGAATTTGTAGAAGCTATGTCTCCTAATCCCAATAACGACGCGCGCCAATAAAGGAACAGACAATGACTCGCACCGCATACAGCCACCTGCGCCGGCTGGCTCAGAGAAAAATAACACAGACGCTAACCTTGAGAAAAGATTTAGCATTCCTTACCGACGTATAAAACATGACAATTGCTTTTCAGTTGAAAGTCTGCGTACTAGGAAGAGTAAAGGTTTACACCACATTTCACATGTAAAACCGTTTACTGAATGATAATCTGCTGTTTAACTTAGTCTTTGCCATAAAACTTTTCACTTCACATTTCTAGTATGCATTGTCAGACTTAGAAACTGTTACCATGCAACAATGTTTGAAGTTAAATATCCAGTCAAGAACCAAGGGAACATTTTTAAACAGAAATTACGAATGTATTGTTATAGTGAACAGACGACACAGTGTTGTATTTGTACATTCTTGCTTGTTAGTTGCACGATTACGTAACGACTATAAGGCTTACATACATAGAACATGTACTGGTACTGCTAATGAGATTTTAGTGCAACATTTTGGTTTATTTGAAAATACATTCTGAATTTAAAGTGCTTTCTGAGAGATACCAGATGACACAGAGGTTAGTTTATGTGACAGCTACATGATTTTTATCACGACACTACTAATGAGTGACAATTTACAATGATGCTTTTGCGGTGTATCTGTTTTATATCTGCACAGTTTTCTGAATTCTTCTGGAAAGAAAAACATGTTTTAGTAGTAACTTTCGTGGTATAGCAACAATGAGACAGCCGTTTTCGTGGCACAACAATACGTCACAGTATAGTACTTTCTTGATCACGGTAAGGTACGTAATAACTACGATATCTATACGCAAAGAATTTGACTTTTGTTTATCATGAGGTAAGTACATTGACTTCAGCAGAACTTAGCTTTCGGAGGACGATAACTACGACACTTCCACAGAGATTATCTTACAACAAGACGCACAGTTTAGCGCTACAGTACACGTATTTGAGTGATTAATTTTGTACTGAAAACATTTATTTTTAAAGATTTTTGAATTACAATGATACAAAGGTTTTCCGTGATACATTTCATTCCATTGCTGTAATCTGTAACACCTGAGGGTATAATTACATTAATTCTCAGGGGGGTACACACTTACTTTGTGTACCATGTGTTTGGCAAGCACAAGGAGCCCTAGCTAATATGGTATTTGCTTATACAACTTTACACATCGGTACCATATTTCTGTAACACACAAATTACACAGCTATCTGATCATTTAATGAGAGAGACAAACATTTTTTTTTACTACATCAGTGACACATGTTTACGCAATTTCACAGTTGGGTAACTTCACACTTATGAAATTGTATTTTGTCTGTACTTTGTGAACTGTTCATATTTTTTCGGAACCATTGTGATACTATGAGAGCTTTGAATGATGTATTTGGTAAGGGAGCATGAATTTAAAGTACGTTTGAGGTAGATGACACTATTGTAATGAGCAGAGAATATTTTTTTAGGATTTGAAATTATTGCAGAAAGCTACGACGATTTTGAGAGTTGACTGAGGTGTTATGATGTTATTTTTACAACGACGATGTGTATTATGCTGCTGAGGTATGTTTGTGATCAATAAGCTGATGTTATATGAGGAATTTGATTATGCTATGTATTATGATGAAATATTGAAGTGTCATCGCAAGACTGACGTGACGACGAATACGTATATGTGTAATAAGGTAAGAAATAATGAGTAGTGGTTAGGGACGCTGATTTGTGAAAAATGTTGTTGGAAACCAAGAATCGTACTTTAAGAGTTATGAAATGTGTGTAAATGCATGAATGTATCACAATGCCGATGAAAACGTTTTGAACACTGTTATATTCATAGGATTTTGTTTCTACAGATTTGTAACCCTAATTCTTGACCTGTGAAATTTTTTATATGAGACTGCCACTGTAGCGGAAACTGCTGTCGTAAATATTTCAGTAAGAAAGGTAAGTGACCTTGATGTAATGCGTTGTGGCGCCCAGCTGGGCCAGCCGCCCGTAGAAAAAGCCATTAGGTGGAGAAAAAAAGAGGCCATTAACCTCGCTTCTGAAATTCCTTTGTAGAAAGCATCGCAAAAACGACACGATCGAACTTGAAAACATATGATTACACTGTGGAGCTCTTAATTTATGATATTTACAGAAATGCCATATGGCTTGCTTTATGTATTTATTTACTCAATTTGTTTAATATCTAGTTCCTAGCTGCACTGCAGCATTGGTTAAAATAAAATTTTATAGATGTACTAATATAAATATTTTCTGTCCACAGATCGAGTAAATAATAATTTTTTTCAAAAAAAATGAGGGAGCACAAAAAGACATTTACCTTCACAGGAACTGCATTCATAATTTTCTTTTCAAGTACTTCGTAATTTTTTTTGGTAGAATAAATTCTTGTGGTGCACCACTTTAATTACATAGACATCAAGATGTGAATATACATTTCCCTTGTCTGCATTGTTGTCTTTACTGTAATATTTTTCTGCTTGAGCTATGTCATGTTTAGGTATAAGATATTTCATTTTCTGCTTCTACTTGCCAGGTATAGTGCTATTAAATTTCACTTTGCATTACTCTGTTAATCTAGTTATGCTACTGATTTATTTTTCTTGTTGCTGCACATTGGCTCATATTAGTTGTAACGTTGCTTCGCTTGGTAATTTAGATTTACTGCAGCTTGCTTTGACAATTTCCATTTTTTTTCATTGCTGTTTGTATTAATTGTTTTATGTGCTGCTGCATTGCCTCGTCCCTTGGTATATATATCTGAGCTCAGTAGATTTAAGTTAGCTTAAGAGGGGGTAGACTATATAAGAAACTAACTACGATGAATTGGAAGAAATGCATTGAAAAGCTATAAGAAACAGATTTGGCAAAAATGAGTATTGTGCACTGAGAAATAATTATTTTGAAAGAAATATGAATAGAATACAGAAAGCAGGTATAGATAGGACTTTTTGGGAATAATGATGAATGAAGGGAGATCTCCAAGAAGTAAAGAAAGTTTTGTTTGCAAAATACTGCAGTAAAACAAACCCTGTCCTTTCCTTTTGTATTATTATGCTATGTGTTTGTGTACCCTTGTGTATTTGTGTTCTTCCTGTCTTTATGTGTTTAGTTAATAAGATATATGTTGCAGAATTTTTCTAGCACTAAGCTACATTCACCATGATGAGGAATACTGTTATCCTCAAATATAATTTGCATTAATAATATGTTATTTACTTCGTATAGATGTTTAGACATTAATTATTCTGTTTTGTTTTAATGCTCATGTGTGAAGTTGATGTTTCGTAAGTCATTGTCATCTTTTATGTATGTACTTACGTCATAATTCCTGTAACATTGATGTATATGTTATTTCGATTCTTCTGCAAAGCCTGCATTACCACAAACGTTATCTGAATTGTTATGTTTTTAATGATGTATTTTGCACCTTTGTTAATGTATTCTTATGTTATAAAATTGTAATTGACACCAGTTCTTCAAATTAAGTTACATTTCACTGCACACGTTTCTGTTGGTCATAGTATATGGACAATATGTGAGAAGTAGGGACTGTTAGTGTTTGCACGTGTGTTAATAATTCAGCAAGGGACTGGATAACAGCATTGTTGGTTCTAACGACAATTCCAAAAACTTTGTGAGTGCACAAGTGGTGGTTATGGACTTGCTATATTAGCCGCAAGACTCTTCAATGGTGATTGTGCACCTGCACAGTCACAACAGATGGCTGCTGGCCATCTCTACAAGGACTACAGTGGGTCTGCATCTTTGATGACCCACCAGTACCATTATCTCTAAGGGGACTACAGTGGGTCTACATCTTTGATGATCCATCAATACCATTATTTCTACAAGGACTGCAGCGGGTCTGCACCTCTGGTGGCCCACCAATACCATAATCTCTACCAGGACTACAGTGGATCTGCCTACCAGGACTACAGTGGGTCTGCTCTGTGATGACCTACCTACCAATAGTCTTCAACGCTTCGAATGACTCTGTTGTGGGTTTGCTCTGTTGTGGCCCATTACCTGTCTGCATGTCAAGAGTCAGCACTGTCTCTCCGTTGGAAGGACAACACTACTTCTTCAAGACTGCATGGAAATCCACTACTTCTATGTGCAATTTCTTTCACTAATGAGACTTTGTAAAAAAAACTGTAATTACTATTATGATGAATGATCAGGACTATCTTTATGGACTGTGAGAAAATTTTAGCTTTTGACAAACATTGTATCAATAAGTGTGTGCATTTGATTTCTTTGTTATTGTAATTACGATTATGAAAAATTTTAACAAATATGTATTGCCCAGCGCCCAAAACAATTTGTAAAATTTTTTATGGGGAGCATGGGGGCTATGTAAGTAGGCTGTTTAGGTTCTTATATGTAGGCTGTTCAGGTTTTTTTATAGATAACGCCACCTCTGTATGAAAATCACTGGCTGTGCTGTGTGCAGTCTGTGGCTGCTTTGCATTGTTGTAATACTCGCCATTGTCGTGTTAGGCAGCTGGCTGTGAACAGCGCGTAGCGTTGCGCAGTTGGAGGTGAGCCGCCAGCAGTGGTGGATGTGGGGAGAGAGATGGCGGAGTTTTATAATTTGTCATGAACTGCTATATATATTATGACTATTGAGGTAAATACATTGGTTGTTCTCTATCAAAATCTTTCATTTGCTAACTATGCCTATCAGTAGTTAGTGCCTTCAGTACTTTGAATCTTTTATTTAGCTGGCAGTAGTGGCGCTCGCTGTATTGCAGTAGCTCGAGTAACCAAGATTTTTGTGAGGTAAGTGATTTGTGAAACGTATAGGTTAATGTTAGTCAGGGCCATTCTTTTGCAGGGATCTTTGATAGTCAGATTGCGTTGCGCTAAAAATATTGTGTGTCAGTTTAAGCACAGTCTTGTAAAATTGTTCTAAGGGGACGTTTCAAAATATCGGTTTAAATATATGACAGTTTTTATATTCTGATGATATTTCACTAAATTTATTTGAAAGAAATCACAGATTCGTTTTAAATGAAATGTGAAGATGCCTTCGCAGCACAGCGTGTTTTCCGGAGTGGAAAGGAACGTCCAAAGACAAAATTCGCCAATGGCGTTAATGTGCTGCAAACAAAGGCAGCCTGATTTCAGTCTGTTCTCTCGTTACCGGATTTTTAATTTAAAATTTACTGCTTGATTAGATGCCTTTTTAAACAAGCACTCCAGAAATAACAACATCCACTGTGTTTTAATTCTGGTGCGGAATAAAGGCTCTAAATCAAGAACCCTCGCAGCGCTGAATGTTCTGCAGCAGGCCGGCGCCCTACAGTTGCTCTCACCACCCCATCGACTTCAGCGCCACCTCCCTCTCTCCACCTCACCCTGGCATTCTTCCTTCAGTCTTCCTAAGGAGAGATGATGTTATGAGAAACTCATTAAGGGGTAACAAAAAGGAGCAAAAATCTCAAACACAACAGCTTAAGCCAGAGGTCGGGATTTTATACGCGAAAGATAAGTCGCAGAATAACTGGAGTGAAACTAATAAATAAATGCGTTTGCTATGGCAGTAAGTATAAAATTTAAATTTTTCGGAGACAAATAATTAATAGTACGCAGCAATTCGTCTGCTTCGTTTAACATCCATTACGTTTTACCAAAAAACAGCGAGTACTGGAGAACTGGATTACAGAACAGGTATGCTACCTACGAGAGAAGATACGGGAATTTGAACTGATATATCAACATACTGCTAATATTATTATCATCATTGTTTGCAGTAGTCTGCTTCTTCCTTTTGTGGCAGATGTTAAGTGATATTGGCTGAATTTAGTTCAGATAAATAATTAGAAAAAAATAGTTGTACACCGGTATTTTAGAGTGAGGAACGATAAATAACGTTTATTTAACATTCAGACAAATAAAATTCGTCCATATATTTTTACTGCAGTCTATCGTCACATTATCTTGATAATGATTACTACTTTCTTTCAAATTTCGAACTACTTCAGATATGTTAAGGCAAGTTTAATCGTAACTGATCTCAAACACACACACGTAAGGCACTTGTATTATTTGTGACTACGTGCACACGTAAACCGCAAGAAGTACAAGACACAAAATACAGAACAGCACGCAGAAATAATGAATACAGGCCCATGGAATTGTTTCCTTAATATACTGGAGGAACTTAAACTTTTTTTCACATCACGTGAAGGGACCAGACAAACTGCTCAATGACGAAAACAATTTTCAGGCGCATAGCTTACACCTAGTGAGTACGTGGCTGGCGACCACGGGGTCCCGAGCTGAGTTCTGGCATTGCTTCCACTTACTTATGCCAGGCTCCTCACTTTTATCTTTCCTATTTGGCCACCCTCGACCAACTCTTGTTCTTTTCCGACCCTGACGCTATTAGCTTTCGAGGGCTAGGGGTCTTCCATTTCCAACCTATACTTCTACTGAGCCGGGGACAACTAAAGAGATACCAAAATCCAAAAGCATTAATGTAAGAAGGATAGCAACATGGAACGTCAACTCACTTCTTAAATGTGGTAAACTGGAAAACTTGAAAATGGAAATGAAACGAATGTATATTGATGTACTGGGAGTCTCAGAAATGAGATGGCCAAACGCTGGCGACTTTTGGTCAGGGGATTACAGAATCATACACACTGGAACAGCACAAGACAATCCCGGGATTGCAGGAGTGGGAATTATGCTCAGTAAAGAGATGGGGTTAAGATTAGAAGGATTTTTTCAACACAGTGAGAGGATTATTTATGTAAGATTGGAAACTAAACCAAGAGACACAATCATAATCCAAGTATACATGCCAACTACGAGGCACGAGGATGATGAAATCGACATGATGTATGACCACCTTGAAGAAGTAATTGGCAGAATTAAAGGAGCTGAAAACATTGTCATCATGGGAGATATGAATGCCGTTGTTGGGGAAGGTAAAGAAGAGGATGTGGCAGGGAATTTTGGATTAGGATTAAGAAATGAAAGAGGGGATAAACTTGTAGAATTCTGCCAAAGAAATAAACTTTGCATTACAAATACCTTCTTTAATCATCACCCAAGAAGAAGATATACTTGGATAATGCCTGGTGACATTAACAGATATCAAATTCACTTCATATTAGTGAAGCAAAGATTTAAAAACCAAGTTAAGGACAGCAGATCATATCCAGGCTGTGATGTGGAAAATGACCACATACTCGTTATGATGACGACTGAACTAAAATTCAAGAACATTAAAAGAAGTAGTACATGTAAATGGGATTTGACAAACCTGAAAAATGAAAATACACTGAAGCACTATATACTAGAAACAGACAAGAAAACAAATACACAGGGCTGCCATGACATCCAAAGCAGCTGGTAAAAATTAAAAACTGGCATTTTAGAAACAGCAGAAGAAGTAATAGGAAAATAAAGGACAGAGAAAAGGAAGGAATGGATCACTAATGACCTACTAAATATGATGGAAGAAAGAAGGAAATTAAAAAATTCTGTGAAGAAGGAAGACCAAGAGAAATACAAGAGTCTGAAAAACAGAATCAACAGAGAGACAAAACAAGCAAGAGAAAAATACCTTGATGATCTCTGTATTTCAGTTGAGGACAACATGAGCAAAGGAAATTTCGAAGAGGCCTATAAATGTGTGAGACATTGCTTTGGAGACAGAAGAAACAAGTGTAGGGCTGTGATGGATGAAAATGGCAATATTTTGGATGACGATGATGAAGTTGCAAGAAGATGGAAACAATATATAGGAAAACTGTACAACGGACCAGACCTGTCTGAAAACATCATGGAAGAAGAAACAGAAGTAGATGCACACAACATAGGTGAACCTATATTAAAGGAAGAGTTTGAACTAGCTCTGAAAAAATTGTAAAACAACGAATCGCCTGGTATAGACAATATCCCAGCCGAACTTCTGAAATCTGGAGGAGCAAAACTGAATCAGGGGTTGTATAATCTTGTTTTCAACATGTACGAGCAGGGTAAAATTCCTAGACTTTGAGAAAAACATTATGATCCCCATTCCAAAGAAGGCAAATGCTACAAGATGTGAAAATTATAGGACGCTCAGCCTAGTTACGCATGCCTCTAAAACATTAACCTCAATTATCCCAAAACGCATAGAACAAAAAGTCGAAGCTACACTCTCCGAAGACCAGTTTGGATTCCGGAAAGATAGAGGAACCAGAGAAGGAATATTGGCTCTAAAACTAATAATAGAGAAACGACTAGATAAGAACCTGAAAACATACATAGCTTTCGTAGATGTAGAGAAAGCCTTTGATAATGTTAAATGGGATAAGATGTTTGAGGTACTCAAAAAAGTAGGAATAGACCATAAAGATAGAAAAATGATATGGAACCTGTACAAAAACGAGACGGCAGTTATCCGTGGACGGACAAAACAAGAAGAGGTGCAGATACGGAAAGGTGTCCGAGAAGGTTGCGCACTATCCCCTGTTATCTTTAACGTATACATTGAAGAGGCGCTGAAAAAAATAAGGGAAAATTCACAGACAGGTGTAGTAATTCATGGCCAACGAATAGATATGATTAGATATGCCGATGATATAGCTGTCCTGGCTGAAAGTGAAGATCTTGTAGTCCTACTGAATAGAATGGATAAAGTTATGGGTGAAGAATATAATATGAGAATTAATAAAGCAAAATCAAAAGTAATGGCATGCGACAAAAAAGATCAAGTAAAAGTCCAAGTTCATGTAGGCAATGAACTGCTTGAACAAGTTGATAAATTAACTTATTTGGGCAATAATATTAGCAGGGATGGAAGGAGCAAGGCAGAAGTGAAGTAGAATAGCTCAAGCAAAGGCTGCTTTTAACAAGAAGAAAAACATATTAACATCTAAGAGCATCAGCCTTGAAATCAGGAAAAGATTTTTGAAATCATGTGTGTGGAGTGTGGCATGCTATGGGTGTGAAACATGGACTCTCGGGATAGAGGGAGACCAGAAGCTAAATTCTTTTGAAATGTGGTGCTATAGACGCATGCTCAAAATAAAATGTATCGACAAGGTCACAAATGAAGTGGTTCTGGAAAGAGCAGGTGAGAAGAGAAGCTTCTGGAGTTTCATTCTTAAAAGAAGAGTGCAATTTACAGGCCATCTATTAAGACATAAAGGACTCCTGAACACAATCATAGAGGGATATGTCTACGGAAAAAGACCAAGAGGAAGACCACAACTGAGGTACGTGGATCAAATCGTGAAAGATGTGGGATGTAACACCTATAAAGAAATGAAGAGAAAAGCTGAAGGACGCACAGAATGGAGACAAGCTGCCATTGTAGCTGTTGCAAACCAATCCTTGGATTGACCACTACAGAAGAAGAAGAAGAAGCTTACATGAACGCAATAAAGACACGCGCCACTACACATACGCTAAAACAGTTACGCCGCACGACGTTCGCACCGGCCGATGAGACCAGTCTGGCAACGACGATACCATCCAAGTGCACTGTATGTGTTTCCCAGCCACGAACAACATGCCGTCTGGCGGATAGCTCGCATAGAAGCACACTAATATGCAGGACTGAAGTAAATGTGTTCGACCTGTGAACTACTTCTAGTTTACTTTCAGTTTTATGCTTTGACCATAATTTTATTTGATTTTATGTTTGTAACTATTCAATTCCAACAAAATGACTTTATAATCTTGACATACCACATATGGAAGACGACACCTAGTATGCTTGCCCACACTATTTTATAATCCCTTTGTAATACATTTACACTGGTGACCTACTGAAGCTTTGTGAAGGGTTGTTCTGCAATTACAGTTGCTATTGCATACACTTATATATTTATCATATTTGTGGGTTGGATCAGAAATGAACAATCAAACTTCGTATGTCTGGTTTGTTCAACATTAGAACGAAACCAGTGTAAGACGTCTGGATTTTATGAACCTCACATGAGCTTGATCCATGATGACAGTACTATACATTAAAATATACTTAGAAAATTACAATTTTATCAACAAAAAGCAATTGCAGTTAATCTAATGTACCAAAAACTAACAAAACAATATCTACCAGTATATGGACTGGCTTGAACAAACAAGTTAAAGTGAAACACGTTTTGGAGACAAACCAAGCAGGTGGTTAATGATATAGTAAAACTCCCACAGCAAGAGAACGGCGACCTTCATCGCAGAAAGGGTTAAGGCCAGATCAATACATTATTCCTTTTAACGTAAATAAGGCCAGGACTGAGGGTAAGTGGCTGCACGTCATTAACAGGCCTAGGCTGTGACCCACAATAAAAATAAAAATGTATTCACCTCTAGCAAGACAGTGATTGGCTGAAACCATACTTGGTGGTGCGGACGCGACACGGAGAGGAGATCCCCATTATATAAAAGCATTTTGAGACCTTAAGGCTCTATCTCTGTCACTCTCGTCTCGAGGCACAAGTGTGTGGAAATAAGAGAGGGCGTTGAGAGCTTTGCTTTCTGCAAAGTGAGGACGATAAGCTTCATATACCGTGGCGACAGATAGCAAAGCGGTAGTTAATTGTTCCTGTGGGAATTTTTGTGGGCAAAGAAATTGTGCACATTGCTCCAGTCCATAGTGAGTGTGCAATAGCTATTATTTCGACTAGGGAAAGATTAATGTTCTATGGAACACAGGGAAGTTACAACTTAATGAATTCAGTCAAACCTAGGGTAGGGAATTAATGTTTTGGATCCAGCACGGAGACAATGCTGTTGCAGATGCTACCTGGTAAAGTATCTTCGGCATTAGGCCACAGTAAATGTTGAGTCTAGATTTTGCTCATTCCAACCTGCATACGTTTTGACCATTGACTATGATAAGCTAGCATACTAACCTACCCACACACTGAGTACATGAGAGGTTTTTCATTGTTTAAAAAAGTAAATTTATTCTCCACCAACTCAGTGCATTGACCAACAAGGACAACATAGATTTAAATAAGCTAATGTGGATTTTTGATACTTATTCTTCCCTGTGATAAACAATTTTCATGTGCAGAAATAACGATTTTAATAATTGTCATTTCAATGGGTCCAAGAATGAAATATTTTGTTATTGAGGGTCAAAAGTAATTCAACATGATAGTTGTGTATCACTTGACCTGTAAAAGCAAAGTTGATAAATTATATGTACAATGAAAAGCGCAATAGCTGTTTTATCTTTCTATAATAGACCTCAGACTTTCACTTTTATTAATTCATGCATTCTAGGTACATGACAGCAGTATTTATAATGATTTTTGTTACAATCCACACCAGATATTAGCTGCCTTACAGGGCCAGGGTCATATTAATTTTGAATGTCTGTTTGACACCCTGGGCATGACAGGATAGTCGAGATGTTTTGTCCATTTGCGTGCTACTTGGTAAGCTAAGTTTGCACACATTAGTACACTCACTGTGCAGATACAAAAGTGAGACGCATGGCAAAATGACGACCCTCCCAGGATGCGAAATTACAGCATTCTGATAGATTGAGGGATTGCTTTTGATAGGTACAAAACACACAAACCTGCCAAACAATAAGCCGACACAAATTGGAAAAAAAATATAAATGTGATCAACTGTGTTCTAAGTGTAGATAAAATTGCATTAATGTATTCTTATTTGTTGGTGCACAACATGGTTGAATTGGGCCATAGCAAAGACGAGGAAACGGGTTCAAATATTGAATATAGGACCGTGGACGATATTTTGGGTAGAATCAAGTCTTATGATCAGATGTTAACGCGTAGTCAGGTTCGGAAAATTCGCGAACATCGACGCTTAGTTGAACGCTCAAAAAAGACAGAAGATAATAAATTAAGACAAAGAGAAGTCATGGAAGATCTTGATAGGATTGAGTTGGACACGAAACAGGTAAATCAGCGTAAACATCACGAGACACAAAACGTAGAAATACCGAATGACACCGAAAATGCGACATATGATGTTCAACATTGTCCAAAGAATGGACATGACAACGGCGTTGTTAATGAAACAAACGTAATCATATTGAATCAGTCAGGCTTGCAATTGCAATGAAAGAACAAGTGTTAGTTCTCCTATACTGGGTTCGGAAGTGAAGGAACCGTCTCAAGAAAAACGAGATACGGAACAGTTGCATCAGATGGCAACTGACGAAAATGGTGTAGATGAAAACGCCAACATGTTTGGAATGTTGCACTGTTTATTACAACAATTTCAAGAATCAGAAAAGAGTAAGAAAGGCCCATATCTCAAGGGCAAAAAGAATTGGAAGGGCGCATAACGCTGGGGCTGAAAGAAACTGACAAGGAAATAAAAAAAAAAAGCGTGTTAATATTCAAGGCCAATTAGATCAAATGCGAACTGAAACTAAGGAGGCGCAAATCACACTGCAATCGCTCATTACAGTGCACAAACAATTGAGAACAGACATGGACACTAGCCAAACAGACATGATACGCAACGAAGTGTCAAAATGGTTAAACAACAGGTCGAAACTTCTACCTTCAAAGCGAAACATGTTATTACTGAGACGACGTCTCGTAAAAGAACGACGAAAGCAGCATTTGAGAAATTCGATGCTCGTATTTTAAAAATACATGAGAAAAGCGAACACCAATTTCAACGGCTGAGATCGGAGTTTTACATTCAATCGAAAGTCGTTGTGACGCAGGAAGCGTTAGTGAGGAGTCGCAGACGGCGACAGAATCCACTTTAGTGTCGGTGGGTACTACGGTGAATACTGCAAAATCAACAGTTACCGCTAATACGACAGAAAGGGTACGCGAAATTACGTGTGACGTAATACGGAAAGGCATATGTGGATGCCAGTCCGGAAACGCAAACCGTGAACGGGAAATTAGTCCAAACAGCGTATGCCAGAACATCACGGTAATCGTAGGGACAGTTTGGATTGCGATCACTTATTCAAGAAAGAATAACAGGTCAATCTAGAATACAAGAGTGTGGTTTGCAGCAAGGTTCAGTATGTCAAGCACAAAGCTGGTCAAAACATAGGGATGCCTTACGCAACGCCACAACCTGTAGGACGAATACCGACGGGTTACAGTACGGCGCCTAACGAGCCAGAATTGCTTATACTTCAAGATACAGAGCCGGTAGCGGGCGTTATGCACAAATGCGTAATGAGACCTGCAAGTGATTCTGCGTCACAAATGTCACAAAATGAACCAAGTGACACACGTTTGCGTAGATTTGACGCAAACAGAACAGAATTCCAGTCTTAAAAAACCCAGCAGGTACATCACAGAGAGTAGCGATAGGTTTTGATGATAACCACTTTCTTACAGGGCGGGAATACCAACACTATAAGGAAGATGCAAATATTTTTCACCGCCGCACATTTATTGACCAATTTAAAATAGGAATATCTAGACATTGGACATTGAAACATAAGTTAGATTTTATTTGCGCACATATGGAGGGAATTTCATACGAACAGAACAAAGACCCAGAGGTGTTAAGGGTCAAACATAATTGGAAAGACAAGAACTCGTTTTGACATTCGTCAGCATTATTTGCTGAAGAGTGACGTGTTGTTCTCCAGACGAGACCCAAGTACACGTTTATGGACAGAATGTGTTCCTGATGAACTCATGAACAAGTATATATGGTACACTCACTTAAGTAAAGGGGTCTTTGGGGTGAAGAAATGTTTTATGAAATTTAAAGAGACCGCACATTGCCCCAACATGGAGAGACATATTCGGCAAGTACTCGAAAACTGTAAGGATTGCCAACCTGTGAAGCAAGTTAATTTTCAGAAAAGACCACCATTGTCACCCATTATACAAAAAAAGCTAAAATATCTACCAGCAAACAGATTTGTTGGAACTGTTACCAAGGACAAGGAATGGGAACACGTTTATCTTTGTAGTTTC
Source organism: Schistocerca nitens (assembly GCF_023898315.1). Lineage (NCBI taxonomy): Eukaryota > Metazoa > Arthropoda > Insecta > Orthoptera > Acrididae > Schistocerca > Schistocerca nitens. The sequence goes on from NC_064618.1 coordinate 406,008,715, forward strand.
AGAGTTAACATCAAAGTATGTCACTTCCAAACGTGCAACTGGTGTTACGATCAGTAAGGCACTACATCGTGATTTTCTCAAACATGTAGGGCATGTAGACACGTTAATTTCAAATAATGGGCCCCAATATAGTTCTAAACCTTGGTTGGCGACTTTAAAAAGACATAAAATTAAACCCATCTTCATATCCAGGTACAGACCAAGCGCCAATTGTGCAGAACAATCGATGAAGGATATTCGAACATGGTGTTGTTTGTACTGTAGTTCACGACATACCACATGGGATGCCAATTTACATCATTTTCAGACTATTATTAACGAAATGCCGCACAGTACCACACGATTACCATGAGTCAGAGTGTTAAAAAATAAAAGACCATTGGATATAATAAGAGAGGTTGTACAGTTCCCCCATCTAGAAGACCACCACATCATCAGATAAAAAAATTTGCACTTGAAAACATTGAACGAGCAGCTGCAAAAAGGAAACTCAGGGCAGACAAAGGTGCATCCACAAGGGTATTCACTGTGGGACAGCTGGTTCTTGTTAGACAAATTCTAAATAAATATGACTCTGGCCCTGTAAGGCAGCTAATATCTGGTGTGGATTGTAACAAAAATCATTATAAATGAGAACACATGAATTAATAAAAGTGAAAGTTTGGGGTCTATCCTAGAAAGAGAAAACAGCTATCCCCCTTTTCATTTTACATATAATTTATCAACTTTGCTTTTAGGGGTCAAGTGAGAAACAACTATCATGCTGAATTTCTTTTGACAGTAATAAAACATTTAATTCTTGGACCTACTGAATTGATTATCAAATATCCTCATTAGCTCATCTAAATCTACGTTGTCATAGCTGGTCAATGCACTGAGTTGGTGGAGAATAAATTTACTTTTTTAAACAATGAAAAACCTCTCATGTACTCAGTGTGTGGGTAGGTTAGTATGCTAGCTTATCATAGTCAATGGTCAAAACGTATGCAGGTTGGAATGAGCAAAATCTAGACTCAACATTTACTGTGGCCTAATGTCGCAGATACTTTACCAGGCAGCATCTGCAACAGCATTGTCTCTGTGCTGGATCCAAAGCATTAATTCCCTACCCTAGGTTTGACTGAATTCATTAAGTTGTAACTTCCCTGTGTTCCATAGAACATTAATCTTTCCCCAGTCGAAATAATAGCTATTGCACACTCACTATGGACTGGAGCAATGTGCACAATTTCTTTGCCCACAAAAATTCCCACAGGAACAATTAACTACCTCTTTGCTATCTGTCGCCACGATATATGAAGCGTATCGTCCTCACTTTGCAGAAAGCAAAGCTCTCAACGCCCTCTCTTATTTCCACACACTTGTGCCTAGAGACGAGAGTGACAGAGATAGAGCCTTAAGGTCTCCAAATGCTTTTAATTAATGGGGATCTCCTCTCCGTGTCGCGTCTGCATCACCAAGTATGGTTTCAGCCAATCACTGTCTCGCTAGAGGTGAATACATTTTTATTTTTATTGGTGGGTCACAGCCTAGGCCTGTTAATGACGTGCAGCCACTTACCCTCACGTCCCGGCCTTATTTACGTTAAAAGGAATAATGTATTGATCTGGCCTTATCCGTTTCTGCACTATAGTTCGCCGTTCTCTTGCTAAATGTGAGTTTTATGAGATCAGTAACCACCTGCTTGGTTCGTCGCCGAAATGCGTTTCACTTTAACTTGTTTGTTCATGCTAGTCCATATACTGGTAGATATTATTTTGTCAGTTTTTGGTCCACAAGATTAACTGCAATTGCCTTTTGTTGACATAACATTGTATTTTGATTTGAAATGTATTGCTTTACACGGCATTTTCTATTTAGATGATTATTTTGTGGCTTTGCAGTCCTTTATAGATAGTTATTTGACTAATGTTATAACATTTTTCTCTAGTACTTGTGGTTATATTCTATTGAAATGTTTCACCCACCCTTTAGATTCTCTCTTTACAATAACTTCAAGCATTGCACAATTCTCAAACATTCATGATATTGATGATTGTGAAAGATGTGTGAAGTTAAGGAAGTGTTTGTTTCTCTTGTATCTACTCGCAACACTTATATACTACATCACTATTGAAAATTGTCGTCATAAACAGACCTTTATGTACTTAAGTGGACATTATATACACTCCTGGAAATTGAAATAAGAACACCGTGAATTCATTGTCCCAGGAAGGGGAAACTTTATTGACACATTCCTGGGGTCAGATACATCACATGATCACACTGACAGAACCACAGGCACATAGACACAGGCAACAGAGCATGCACAATGTCGGCACTAGTACAGTGTATATCCACCTTTCGCAGCAATGCAGGCTGCTATTCTCCCATGGAGACGATCGTAGAGATGCTGGATGTAGTCCTGTGGAACGGCTTGCCATGCCATTTCCACCTGGCGCCTCAGTTGGACCAGCGTTCGTGCTGGACGTGCAGACCGCGTGAGACGACGCTTCATCCAGTCCCAAACATGCTCAATGGGGGACAGATCCGGAGATGTTGCTGGCCAGGGTAGTTGACTTACACCTTCTAGAGCACGTTGGGTGGCACGGGATACATGCGGACGTGCATTGTCCTGTTGGAACAGCAAGTTCCCTTGCCGGTCTAGGAATGGTAGAACGATGGGTTCGATGACGGTTTGGATGTACCGTGCACTATTCAGTGTCCCCTCGACGATCACCAGTGGTGTACGGCCAGTGTAGGAGATCGCTCCCCACACCATGATGCCGGGTGTTGGCCCTGTGTGCCTCGGTCGTATGCAGTCCTGATTGTGGCGTTCACCTGCACGGCGCCAAACACGCATACGACCATCATTGGCACCAAGGCAGAAGCGACTCTCATCGCTGAAGACGACACGTCTCCATTCGTCCCTCCATTCACGCCTGTCGCGACACCACTGGAGGCGGGCTGCACGATGTTGGGGCGTGAGCGGAAGACGGCCTAACGGTGTGCGGGACCGTAGCCCAGCTTCATGGAGACGGTTGCGAATGGTCCTCGCCGATACCCCAGGAGCAACAGTGTCCCTAATTTGCTGGGAAGTGGCGGTGCGGTCCCCTACGGCACTGCGTAGGATCCTACGGTCTTGGCGTGCATCCGTGCGTCGCTGCGGTCCGGTCCCAGGTCGACGGGCACGTGCACCTTCCGCCGACCACTGGCGACAACATCGATGTACTGTGGAGACCTCACGCCCCACGTGTTGAGCAATTCGGCGGTACGTCCACCCGGCCTCCCGCATGCCCACTATACGCCCTCGCTCAAAGTCCGTCAACTGCACATACGGTTCACGTCCACGCTGTCGCGGCATGCTACCAGTGTTAAAGACTGCGATGGAGCTCCGTATGCCACGGCAAACTGGCTGACACTGACGGCGGCGGTGCACAAATGCTGCGCAGCTAGCGCCATTCGACGGCCAACACCGCGGTTCCTGGTGTGTCCGCTGTGCTGGGCGTGTGATCATTGCTTGTACAGCCCTCTCGCAGTGTCCGGAGCAAGTATGGTGGGTCTGACACACCGGTGTCAATGTGTTCTTTTTTCCATTTCCAGGAGTGTATTTAAAATAGTTAATATTTTTGTACATTTCCATACACATTAACACAAACTTTATATTCTTTGACATTATTTATCATTAAAAACGTATGTTTCCAAAATATCTAGAGTACACAAATTCTTATTAACATACATTTAGACAGAAAGGACATTTACAAATTACACATGAAATACAAAATATAAAACATGGTACATTTATGAATATACTTCAACAATTTACAAATCGAATTACAGAATACAAATAAAGCACATAAAGTACAAATTCTCAGTGATTCAGGTACGTCTGAATATTTACAGGCATCTCAACTCCTTGCTGAAGTGATCATCTTGTGCACTCCTTAAAATATTGCAATGCATTTGTCTCACACCTCGCTTTCTTTCTTAACGCACTTTATACTTTAAAATTTGGGTTTGGTTTGGTTCCTCATGCTGCTGTCAATCGGTGGTGGTTGATGCTGCTAGTCAATTGTAGGCTCTGCTCAATGTTGATGATGATTATTAACATTTACAATTCTGAGTGTTCAAGCACAAATGCTATTACATGACCGATTCCATGTTGCATGGTTTTGATGACGAATTGCTCATCCAAGGCAATTCCATGATGTGACAACATATGAGGCATAGTCCTTTATTTGTGTAGTTGCCATCAAGGTTGATGCGTGTAGGCCCTCTATTTGATGGTTTGACTGTTCTTGGTAGCTTTGATAGTTAGAATAACTGACTTGGTTTTGTTGAATTTTGTTTTCTGTTGATTCTGTCAAATCTCATATTCTACATCTACATCTACATCTATACTCCGCGAGCCACCTTACGGTGTGTGGCGGAGGGTACTTATTGTACCACTATCTGATCCCCCCTTCCCTGTTCCATTCACGAATTGTGCGTGGGAAGAACGACTGCTTGTAAGTCTCCGTATTTGCTCTAATTTCTCGGATCTTTTCGTTGTGATCATTACGCGAGATATATGTGGGCGGTAGTAATATGTTGCCCATCTCTTCCCGGAATGTGCCCTCTCGTAATTTCGATAATAAACCTCTCCGTATTGCGTAACGCCTTTCTTGAAGTGTCCGCCACTGGAGCTTGTTCAGCATCTCCGTAACGCTCTCGCGCTGACTAAATGTCCCCATGACGAATCGCGCTGCTTTTCGCTGGATCATGTCTATCTCTTCTATTAATCCAACCTGGTAAGGGTCCCATACTGATGAGCAATACTCAAGAATCGGACGAACAAGCGTTTTGTAAGCTACTTCTTTCGTCGATGAGTCACATTTTCTTAGAATTCTTCCTATGAATCTCAACCTGGCGCCTGCTTTTCCCACTATTTGTTTTATGTGATCATTCCACTTCAGATCGCTCCGGATAGTAACTCCTAAGTATTTTACGGTCGTTACCGCTTCCAATGATTTACCACCTATGGCATAATCGTACTGGAATGGATTTCTGCCCCTATGTATGCGCATTATATTACATTTATCTACGTTTAGGGAAAGCTGCCAGCTGTCGCACCATTCATTAATCCTCTGCAGGTCTTCCTGGAGTACGTACGAGTCTTCTGATGTTGCTACTTTCTTGTAGACAACCGTGTCATCTGCAAATAGCCTCACGGAGCTACCGATGTTGTCAACTAAGTCATTTATCTATATTGTAAACAATAAAGGTCCTATCACGCTTCCTTGCGGTACTCCCGAAATTACCTCTACATCTGCAGATTTTGAACCGTTAAGAATGACATGTTGTGTTCTTTCTTCTAGGAAATCCTGAATCCAATCACAAACCTGGTCCGATATTCCGTAAGCTCGTATTTTTTTCACTAAACGTAAGTGCGGAACCGTATCAAATGCCTTCCTGAAGTCCAGGAATACGGCATCAATCTGCTCGCCAGTGTCTACGGCACTGTGAATTTCTTGGACAAATAGGGCGAGCTGAGTTTCACATGATCTCTGTTTGCGGACTCCATGTTGGTTATGATGAAGGAGATTTGTATTATCTAAGAACGTCATAATACGAGAACATAAAACATGTTCCATTATTCTACAACAGATTGACGTAAGCGAAATAGGCCTATAATTATTCGCATCTGATTTATGACCCTTCTTGAAAATGGGAACGACCTACGCTTTCTTCCAGTCGCTAGGTACTTTACGTTCTTCCAGAGATCTACGATAAATTGCTGATAGAAAGGGGGCAAGTTCTTTAGCATAATCACTGTAGAATCTTACGGGTATCTCGTCTGGTCCGGATGCTTTTCCGCTACTAAGTGATAGCAGTTGTTTTTCAATTCCGATATCGTTTATTTCGATATTTTCCATTTTGGCGTCTGTGCGACGGCTGAAGTCAGGGACCGTGTTACGATTTTCCGCAGTGAAACAGTTTCGGAACACTGAATTCAGTATTTCTGCCTTTCTTCGGTCGTCCTCTGTTTCGGTGCCATCGTGGTCAACGAGTGACTGAATAGGGGATTTAGATCCGCTTACCGATTTTACATATGACCAAAACTTTTTAGGGTTCTTGTTTAGATTGTTTGCCAATGTTTTATGTTCGAATTCGTTGAATGCTTCTCTCATTGCTCTCTTTACGCTCTTTTTCGCTTCGTTCAGCTTTTCCTTATCAGCTATGATTCGACTACTCTTAAACCTATGATGAAGCTTTCTTTGTTTCCGTAGTACCTTTCGTACATGATTGTTATACCACGGTGGATCTTTCCCCTCGCTTTGGACTTTAGTCGGTACGAACTTATCTAAGGCGTACTGGACGATGTTTCTGAATTTTTTCCATTTTTGTTCCACATCCTCTTCCTCAGAAATGAACGTTTGATGGTGGTCACTCAGATATTCTGCGATTTGTGCCCTATCACTCTTGTTAAGCAAATATATTTTCCTTTCTTTCTTGGCATTTCTCATTACACTTGTAGTCATTGATGCAACCACTGACTTATGATCACTGATACCCTCTTCTACATTCACGGAGTCGAAAAGTTCCGGTCTATTTGTTGCTATGAGGTCTAAAACGTTAGCTTCACGAGTTGGTTCTCTAACTATCTGCTCGAAGTAATTCTCGGACAAGGCAGTCAGGATAATGTCACAAGAGTCTCTGTCCCTGGCTCCAGTTCTGATTGTGTGACTATCCCATTCTATACCTGGTAGATTGAAGTCTCCCCCTATTACAATAGTATGATCACGAAACTTCACGACGTTCTGCAGGTTCTCTCTGAGGCGCTCAACTACTACGGTTGCTGATGCAGGTGGTCTATAGAAGCATCCGACTATCATATCTGACCCACCTTTGATACTTAACTTAACCCAGATTATTTCACATTCGCATTCGCTAATAACTTCACTGGATATTATTGAATTCTTTACTGCTATAAATACTCCTCCACCATTGGCGTTTATCCTATCCTTGCGGTATATATTCCATTCTGTGTCTAGGATTTCGTTACTGTTCACTTCCGGTTTTAACCAACTTTCCGTTCCTAATACTATATGGTTTAAGGTATAGGATTTAGAAAGGAATCTTGCTGTCTCCTGCCCTCATCTTGGGACCCTTCCTTCTCTTCGTTACTTGCTGTGTCTTCATGTCTTCTTTCTTGGAACTTCTCGGGCAGAGGGTATGTTATTCAGCGAAAGTATTTGGAAAGACTACCAATAATTTTGTTATGAGATATGGTCAAGACTGAATAATAACTTCGGAAGTTTCTCCATCCACAGCTTCTCCATCTGCTGTACTGAGAGAAATATTCAGGGCTTATTTTTCCAGGCATTTGTACTAATTAGCTGTTGCTAATTAGTTTCTTATTGTGTGTCGCTGTTAATGGGTTCACTTGGCTTTCCTTGCAAATGTGTGGATTTTATGTCCCTCGCTCCTACTGGGTTTTCCAGACCTCTCGCTATTGGGGTGAGCTGTGGGACCATATTCTTCAAAATACACCTGGCATGGTCTGTGTACTAATGTGAAGCGTGAGACAGTAAATACCTTATTTCTGTCTTCGGTTTGTCGCCAATGCCATATTGTACAATCATATAAACTCTCACACACAGACCGTGGCTGCCTGTCGACTTTCTGCTCCAGTCGTCAGCTTTGCTCCCTTCCCCAGACGATTGTAGTGACGTTGTGTTGTGTGCCTTCTTTGTTTCATTTGTTCTACAATGACTTTTGCTTAATGCTACTACTTACACGTTTCTTTATCTAAATTTACTATGAGCTTACATTTGAACATTTACATGAATAATACAAAATGAACATTTAAATAGTTTGTTTTTCAGTACTTTATAGAAGAAATTAAAATATTAAAATATATCCCTGTCACATTAAGTTACTTGATTTTATAACAGTTCCTTTATTTCTTGAATGAGCATTGATTGATGATGTGTAGGTTAGTTCATTAGTACATCGTGCAATTGCTTTTCTTTTATTTTTTTCTTACACACTTTGATGATTTAAATGCTTAGTATTATTGTACCTATATTTGAATATTTACATGTTTGTAGGGCATCCTGTCTGCCTCTTGAGATCTGCTGCTATCTGAAACATATCTGCATTCTTTTGCTGTATCATCGATGATCCATCTATATTTTAGTTTTCATGCCTAATTGCCGTATGACAACTGCAATTATTATCATCCATTATAACCCTTAAGGTGGCTGACATGATGTAGACCTATATTTTTTTCTGTTCTTTGGTTCACCAATTCTACCGCATTTGCATGAACAACTTTACTAATTAATACAGGTCCCTTAGAAACTGGATAAAATTTATGGCAAACCTGTTTTCCTTTATTAGTTAATAAAGGAAGACAGTTCAGATGTTCTGTCCATTTGCACGCTAAGTGGTAAGCTAAGTTTGCACCCATTAGTACTCTCACTGTGCAGATACAAAGGTCGGAGATATGATACCAGTAATCATTATTAAGACAATGCGACTATATGTTGCAATAAAAAATATTAGAACAATAATCAATTGTTGCGGATATACAGGGTGATTTTTTGCATCGTGTACAAACTCTAGCGATTGATCGATGAGAGGATATGGAACAAAAAAGGTCCAATGAACTTATGTCCATTTACTCAATCGGTTGGTAGGACATGTTCTGAGCCGTCAAGGGATCACCAATTTAGTATTTGACGGCAGCGTGGAGGGTAAAAATCGTAGAGGGAGACCAAGAGATGAATACACTAAGCAGATTCAGAAGGATGTAGGCTGCAGTACGTACTGGGAGATGAAGCAGCTTGCACAGGATAGAGTAACATGGAGAGCTGCATCAAACCAGTCTCAGGACTGAAGACCACAACAACAGCAATAACAACAACATTGTTACACAGACTGCGGTCCAATATGCACTGTACTGTGCCACCACAGTAACAGTATGTGCTGAAAATAGTTTCCATGTGCCTCAATGCATGCATGTACGCGCTGTAGCATGTTTTGTCTCACACGTTCACACCATCCAGGCAGTATCCGAACGGTGTCAAAGGCACCATGAATACGCTGCCCCAGTGTCTCCACACCACACCTCGAATGGATACTTTTGAGACGTCCCCTAACCAGAAATCGTAAAGGTTGAGATCCGATGAACACGTAGGCTATGCAACTGGACCCCCTCGTCCGATCCATCGACCAATGAAGACACGAGTGAGAAGCTTCCAGACTTTAACGGCAAAGTGGGCTGGAGCACCATCATGTCGCGGCCAGATAATCCTTTTAATCGTCAATGGCATTTCTTGCAGCAGGGGAGGCAAAGTAACACGCAAGAAATGCCGATACTGCCAGCCTGTTAGGTGAAATGGAAGGCAGAGTGGGCCCAAAATACGGTCGTCAATTATCCAGGCCCACACATTCAGGCTGCACGGAAGCTGATGACTCGCTGTCACCATACCACGAGGGTTCTGCATACTGTCCCACAGAGACTGTTATGAAAGTTGGAGATAGCACTCCAAGTAAAGATGACCTCATCTGCAAATAGGATGGATGACACAAATTGCGGAATCGTGGTTGCCTGATGAGGAAGTCAGTGGCAAAACTGCTCCTGATATGGAAAGTCTGTAGCTAGTAATCCCCGCACACGCTGTGAGATTGTCATGGAAAATTTTTCACACAGTCATCTGGCTTGCCCTGTACTGGCGGGCCAACTGCCTGGTACTGGACACGGAGGTTGCCTTCCACTGTGTTAATCACATTTTCCTCCAAGTCTGGTGTCTGAACGTTTCATGTACGTCCTTCACGATTTCCTGCTTCCTGTAACGATCCTGTCGCAGAGAAATGGCGAAACACTATTGCAAACATTGAATGCTGTGACTGTTGTTAGCGAAGATACGTCTCCTGATACAACCTTGCTGCCCGCTCCTTATTGCCATTTGCCTTTCCGTAAGTAAACACGATGTCGGCAAGCTCTCAAGTCGAACGTGGAACAATCGTGTACAACACTGTATCACTTCCACTACAAGGTGAGTCAGCAAGACAAGTGAGTTGCACACAACATTACCAATTACTATGGCAAGAGAGGGAGCTACTGAATGACGTATGAGGAGCAGCACCACCCTCCAGGTGGAAACCATGCATGCTGTAACTGTGGCTGCACTGTACAGCGCGTATTAGACCGCAGTCTCTGTAACAAAGTATGACTGGATAAATGGTCTCTAGCATGGAAACTATGCATTTCCGGACATAAGTTCAGAAGACCTTTTTTGTTTCGTATCCTCTCATTGATCAATCCCTAGAGTTTGTACATGATGGAAAAAATCATGCTGTATATCTCCATTTGACATCATGTCGAGCTCTAGTAAATAAAATTCACATGAAAGATTATCATGGCCGGAGAGCAAGGAAAAGAATTATACCAAGATGTCAAGAAATAAATTGGTTTGTGTTAGTCTGGAGTTATTCCTATAACTTCACGTTTGTAGATTTGTAACTTAAGTCCATATAAAAAGATTTTACAGGATCATAAGTCATAAGAGCAGTGATGGACCTCATACGTCATAATGGAAATTTATGAAGACCACTTTACATTAACTAGCCAGGTAGCAGTAAACGTAAAAAATCGAACACCACAGAATGATATCAACAAATATCAATAAGGCAGAGAATCATCGGCAAATATTGAAGTACAGTTAGAAAACACGTATTTAAAGACAGAAGACAAATGAAACACAGATAAACTTTCTGTCAACACTTACAGTTAAGTGCTTCTTACTTAATTCCTTTATAAGAAAGTTACATTTGATGCAACTAAACGGCAAGTAAGTAACGTTATAAAAATTGATGTAAATCATTGCTAGTCAATTAGAGGATACATCGAGATGTTCTCAACAGTTTGGAGAAAGATAGAAACACGCTTTTTGATCGCTGATTTTTGAAGTCCGAATGGGGGTAAGAAGAGAGGTAGTGAAAACTGTGTCCATAGATTATTACTGTCGTAAAAGCAGACAAAGAAACTAGGTAGATAAGTTAGAGAAAATCAAACAAGCTGCACATAGCTAAGTTGCCTTGTGAACAGAGATAAACTGGAAGGAACTTTCAGTGTCTACGGATGATGTCCGCTGCAAACTGATTTGTTTGGATACTGATCGAACTTATTCTACAACCAACAGTTGTTTAACTGCAAGAAAATCAGAGCTAAGATTCCATATTATAAATACCATTAAAAAAGAGCTTTTGTGTGACAAATATGGAAAAAATGCATTGTTTATAAAAATAACATGAGATAACGAACTGCCAGCCGCGGTGGCCGAGCGGTTCTAGGCGCTTCAGTCCGGAGCCGCGCGACTGCTACGGTCGCAGGTTCGAATCCTGCCTCGGGCATGGATGTGTGTGATGTCCTTAGGTTAGTTAGGTTTAAGTTCTAGGGGACTGATGACCTCAGATGTTAAGTCCCATAGTGGTGAGAGCCATTTGAACCATTTGATAACTAACTCTGTAAAATCGCATTGCTTACAACACGCATTGCTGAGTTGATGGTCATTTAAATTGGCGCTAAAAGAGAAGTTATAAACTACACTGATTATTTGGTATGTTGAGATAAAACACTATATAGTTTACAAAAGACTGTAAGCATTGGAACAAGGCCTGTGTATTGTAACAGGAGACCTATAAAAGACGGGAGGTTTCGTCCCGCTGTAGCCCTTAGTGGTTCACAACCGCACAACAGGCCACAGCAGTCCACCCACCCCACCGCCGCCCCATACCGAAACCAGAGTTAGTGTGCAGTTCGATCCACGCAGTGGACCCCCGCCCACCCCCTCCCCCCCCCCCCCATTCCCCCTAGGAACGTTTCATACCGGACGCGTGTAGCCCAAATGTTTGCATGGTAGAGCAATTATGGTGTGCTCGTATGTGGAGACAGTGTTTGCGCAGCAATCGCCGAAATAGTGTAACTGAGGCAGAATAAGGGGAACCAGCCCGCATTCGCCGAAGTGGATGGAAAACCGCCTTAAAAACCATCAACAGGCTGACTGGCACAACGGACCTCGACACTAAACCGCCGGGCGGATTCGTGCCAGGGACCGGCACACTTTCCTGCTCGGAAAGCAGCGCGTTAGACCGCGCGGCTAGCCGGGCGGGCGGGCTGGCTAACAAGGGCCGTAGTTTTCTGTGAATGAGTGATAAACAAGCTGTGTTGGAGTTTGAATCGCAATATAAATTACTTGGGGCGACTGAGGGTACCGGTGGATCAAGTCAGAAGAAGGGTGATGCATACAGTCTTGCTCTCAAATAGAAACCTACATTTCTACTGTTGCTTCTCTCGTCTTGAAAACGACGAAGGAGCTTATATGTAGTAATGTGCAGTGACAAAGACAAATGCAGATGGAAAATTATTTTTTAACAAGAAGACTGAATGCGATTTTTGATGTATCCCAGTAGTTAGAGTACATACTGTTATCTTTTCATTTCTGAAGGTGACTGCCATGCCCAGAAAATTTTGTTGTGTGTACTTTAATGTACTAACTAACTGAAATACAACAACTGCTTTGGACTCATCATGACAATATGATACTGCAAAGTTCACATGCCCCTCTAAAAATGTCTTATTTAGGCTCAGTTCCGACTAATTCGGAGTATGAGAACTGTTATTCAACAGCTTAAGAAAATCGTACGAGTCTACACGTTACTCACCTCATAATTAACTAATTATAAATACTATACTGCGCTGTACCGAACTCAGCAAAGTTAACTTTATACCAAAATTTTTGTTATATGTTTCAGTCTCAGGTCACACAACTTACATCATGCTCATTTTTAATTTCTTAGCTAATCACTGCCAGAAAAAAAGTATAGTAAAACATTAGAAACCTAATTACAAAGCAAAACCAACTACTATACACAATTGTGCGCCCTAAAAAACATGCCAAGTCCGTGAAAGTTAGCTTTGTTATTACATCTTACAACTTACCGCTGTCGTCACGTAAATGTGAAATTACGCTATGTATTATATCCATTCCATGTGTCAGTCAACTGACCACTATCGAAAGTGGTTAATGGAAAACGAAAAACTTTCGCGGATAGCTTTCTGTCAAAGCAGCGAAGCAAAATGGTACAGATTCTGAGAATTAAAGAGAATATTCGGAGCAATAATGATTTTTTAGTCGATATCCAGGAAACTTGAAGTGTTATTACGTCGTGAGCGGACTTTACAGAAGTGTATTAATGTCACCTGTGCGTTTAGAGTTGAAAACTGGGAAATCCTTATAGCATTTGTACAAGAAACAACCCCTTGTTTTTTATGCCCACATGTTAAATATATGGGTCCCCGTCAGCTTAAGTTTAAAGAAATAATACTGCGCTATCGCGAAGGTATAGGATGATTAATGCATAATTTCACGAGTTTAACGGAGTTGGCAGTATCGAAAAGAATAAATCAATAGAAATATCACGCAGTCGATGTGATGGCGGGAGAGTGCGGGGCTGTCGCTCAATGGTGTGGTTTGTAGCACCCTTGAAAAGTAATCCCAAATGAATATAGTTGAAATATTTAAAAATAGAAAACAGAACGAAAACCGTGCCAATTATCTCACATTTTCGCAGTCAACCACAATGGACGAAAATTGCGCACTTGGCCTTTGCTCTGAAATCTGCTGTTAAAACCCAAACAAATTAATGAAATTTAGGCAAAAACAATAGTCCCGGTAAAGGGCCAGTGGTTGATAATTGCAAAATCAATTCTATAAACCCGGCGCCATGACAACACGTCAAAATCGGCTGCTTAACGATTTAGAAAGAATACTGTACACTTACGAAAATCATAAAATGTGTACCACTTTGGTCACATTATCGATTAACTGGACGGCAGATCAACTGACAAACTAATCAAATTCACTTGATTAAATACACAATTAAAGAAGTTAAATGCTTACAGAGAGCTGTATACCGTAAAAACAGTATATTGATGGGTCTTCTCGTTGGAGCAGTAAACCGTGCGTTAAAGATCTTAACTTCATTCATATCCGTACGAGGGACACGACGACCTAGCAGTTAACTTATGCTTTCGAAGACGAGAGAAATCTGCCACCTTTATACGCAGATGATCATTAAAACAGCATGCAACAAACATCATGCTGGCATGAAAGGTTTGGATATACAAATGACTAGCATTACATTGGAATCGTATAAATTAGGCAGGAGTAACGTCATCTACATTCTGTATGTAACGAAAGATGACGTAGTAGGTTTCTCTTTCAGAAAATAAACTTAGTCATCTGTGAGAAGATCACGTAAGAACTAGGGAAGTCTACAGACAGACGTCGGGGTTCAATAGAAACAGAATCGTGACTGAGACTAAATTTGATTCTTCTGCTCCCATTGATAGCGGTCCAACAATTGTGACGCCAACATGGAGTCGATGAGTTCTGGAGGGCCACAATCAACTCCATGGAGGGTCTCAGTGCCCCATGCAACCAGCGCTCGAAAGGACACACACAATGTTCGCTCGTCTGTGCAGAAAGGTACAGCCCAGTCATCTAATTTGAGTATGGAAGTGGGCTAGCTTTCATGACGTACCGTGATATAGAGGATGAGCGAGCATTGCCCTGTTCAGAACACTCTCCGGAACGTCATCCACTGAAAACATCTGGTCATGGTTTGCTGAGAGATTCGCATGCCACCACTCGCCTGCCACAACGATTGGTGAATTTCGCATAGTTCAGAAGTATGGAATGACGAACCCCTATGTGTCATCCAAGCTCAGTTCTAGTCGATGCCAAACAAGATTAAAGCCAATATTATTACCGGAGGTGGCAGCTCTATATAATTATTTTCACATTCTGTATATCCCCAAATCACCTACAAATTTAATAATGCAATCTTATTGCTATACTATATTGGTCGAATAAGAAAATTATCGTTGCTTTCTATCCTTTCTAGTGTTGCAGTTCTGGTGGCTAGTAGCGTATAGTTTGGTGTTGGATATTCCAAAATCCTCTGTCGATGACAGATCTTATGCGAAAGATATATATGTGCGTTTAGATTCCGATGGTTTTATCATTAATACAGAAAAGACTGAGGTATATGTGTGCGTATGCCTGTACCATCCTGCCACAGCCTTCTACACTGACGAACTTCATTGAAAGGCAACTTCGCAGGCTTAATAAAAAATTATTTTCTTGCCTTCAAGGAAACGTGTTTTATAGTAGAAATTATCCGCGCCAGACTTTGTATTGTTTAGTTATTATATTAAGCGTTGCACAGCAGACCGCCAGAGCGTGGTCATTATCGCTTAGACCTGAGACAGTGACGCTACTCTTCAGTTTCGTTTTATAAGATATTATGACCGAGATTCGACTGAATATCAGGAAGGACTCGAGAGACACCCGATGAGACTCTACCAACTGGTATGGAATCAACAGTGGATCACCGAGTGAGAACACAAAAGACAAGTTCATCAAGGAAACGGTCAAGTTGAGACGGCACTACAGAGAAACGGAACCCAGCGAGTAATGCGGAGAGAGAGCCTGAGTCATAGCGAAAGCGGAGACCAAGAGCCAACGTTGTTATTTTTCGAGTACCAG
Source organism: Schistocerca nitens (assembly GCF_023898315.1). Taxonomy (NCBI): domain Eukaryota; kingdom Metazoa; phylum Arthropoda; class Insecta; order Orthoptera; family Acrididae; genus Schistocerca; species Schistocerca nitens. The sequence goes on from NC_064618.1 coordinate 406,024,296, forward strand.
GACACAGAGCGTGAAATGATAATTACGTTTCCTTTTGTACGCGGTTTCTTGGGATGGAACTGTGGGTAAGACTATCATATTTTGGCCTGCGGTTGTTGGTCATTGCAAGGTCTCTCTGACTTAGGTCGTAGAGCTAGCAGCTAGGTGGAGAGCGCTTTGGTTCAAGAAATGGAAGGACTAAAACGAATAAACTCTGTTGTTTCAGGGCAAAATAACTGTGGGCTCTCTTCTTTTTGGTCACTGCATAGAGACATTAGCTCTTGAGATCTAATGATACTGTAAGGAATGAGCTGAGAAATTCTATGGAGACATACGGTCGGGAGTTGGGATCACATATTGTGTGTCCCATCCTATAACGATAGCACTCACATCAGTAGTTGGGTACATGAAATTAAATGTGTCTGAACCACATTAGCTTAGAGATAAAATGTTCAGCAATATAGAAATTCAGGTGAGTGATGTAGACCTGTCAAGGGAATGTTTTATTCTGCGACTGTGGCGTAAGTACGTCGCCTGGTGGAGTCAGGTCAACCCGCCTGGACAGTGGGGATAAAGCAGTAAACGTTTTCTGGAAAAAAGAATGTAACAGTATATGAAATTCTTAACATTAATTTGTATGGTTGCAACGCATTTCATACCTGAACTATAATTATATGACCTCTCACCACTTGGTCAAAGTATTGCATTACGTTTAAGTCAGTTATCAACCCCGAGTTCTTCCCACATTCCAAAGAACTTTCTCTATAGAATCTTTGGGACAAGATTCATTATAACTTAATTATACACGAACAAAGTTATCATGCGTCACGAATAATCGAACAGAAAAGAACATTATTGGATAAAGGTTCCGTCTTTTATGCAAAGCATTGTTTTTTCTTGTTATCAAAACGTGTTTGGTACCTCCGTGCCTTCATCAGTGGATTTTGTTCATTGAAAAACTGTAAAAAGTGGATACATTTTAGGTTGAAACTGATCTAACAAAATGAGACCTAAAGGCAGTTTTTGTACGTTTCTGTTCTTACATTTTTCCATACCAAAATCACCTTTTTAAAACTAAAGCGAGGTATTAACTCGCTGATAAAATTCACATTTACATAGTTTGGTTTGCAGATGACGAGCTATCAGTTCAGGACACCACACAGATGATCCAGCAAAATCGTAAGTGTAATGTAAAATCAAGGTAACAAAAACTTACAAAAACTGTCTTTAGCCTCATTTTGTTAGTTCAGTTACAACCTAAAATATGTCCAGGTTTTACAGATTTTCAATGCACTAAACCCACGAATGATAGCACAGAGGTTCCGAAACATGTTTGAGTAACAAGAAGAAACAGTGTTTTGCATAAAAGACGGAACCCATATCCAATAGTGTTAACTGCAAACACGAAAAAAATACACGAGCTGCAAATCCGTAAGATGAAGAAAAGAACATTTTGCATCACAAGCAAGCATTGACTCGCCCAACAGTAGCACCTACAACTCAGAATAACCGTCAGACTTGAAGTACAGAATGTTCTAAGTTGTACAAACATTTATATGATTCATTTTCTCTATCGGAAACGAAAAAGAGCACGAACAGTTGAGACATGGCGTACATGTTTGCTTTCCTGCAAATTACTGCATAATGTCGTGCAATGACACCAGTTTCAACTTACGACCGTGTGAAAACATTTGTATTCTCCGTGAACATTCATGAGTGAACCATTACAATCAAGGATCATTTGAAGACATTCCCGATTTCATGGCTGACTTCAACGACATGTTGGAGGGAAATAGAATATTTGTTTATTGATAGTTTAGTTCCGTGAACGAAACGGCATCCATAATACTGAATTCGATTAAGAAATTTATGAAAGGAATGGATTCTTGCATAAAATACCCAAAAATGTGCCCGATGAGCATTTATTGCTAAGACAAAGATTGTAATTTTTTTTTCATTTCTCAAACCCTGAATTTCAGTCACGGAGACATGAGAGCGTATGTTGCGAGAAGCCCGAAGAAATTCGTAGTACTCTTTCCCGAATATTTGCGATGGAATGGTGTACCGTACTGCGATTTGAGCCTGGAGTCAGGTTTAATAACATCCTTATATTTTTCACTCTTTTCATGGATGCCGTGGTTGTGTTGGTTCATGGCTCTGAGCACTATGGGACTTAACTTCTTAGGTCAACAGTCCTCTAGAACTTAGAACTACTTAAACCTAACTAACCTAAGGACATCACACACATCCATGCACGAGGCAGGATTTGTGGTGTCACTGCCAGACACCACACTTGCTAGGTGGTAGCTTAAATCGGCCGCGGTCCATTAGTACATGTCGGACCCGCGTGTCGCCACTGTGTGATCGCAGACCGAGCGCCACCACACGGCAGGTCTCGAGAGACGTACGAGAACTCGCCCCAGTTGTACGACGACGTTGCTAGCGACTATACGGACGAAGCCATTTCTCTCATTTGCCGAGAGACAGTTAGAATAGCCTTCAGCTAAGTTAATGGCTACGACTTAGCAAGGCGCCATTAGCCTTAAAGAGCTTGTATATAAAGAGTCACTTGTATCGCCACAATCTCCAGATGTCTCATCAAGAACGATGTATACAAGGATGTATTAAAAGTTAAGTATATTCCAAAGATACGTATTTTCTTTATCACATTCATTAAGTCTCCTGTTTCAGACCTCACTCCATCCTTCGTGAGTTAGCGCGTGCATCTTGGCCGCCTCTTTCAATTAGTGTACGTAGTGTTGGCAAGTCTGCCGACACTACAGGATTCGAAACTGCAACCGTAGCAGTCTCGCCAGTTCCAGACTGAAGCGACTACAACCGCTCGGCCACACCGGCCAGCTTTTATCTCACAAGTAAAGTTCAGTCCCACTGTGTAGCCCACTATAGACTACAACTCAGATGTGTAACGATATCCTAGCCGTGGCAATGTTGTGAAGACCGCAGTACACTTTACTGTTTACGAATGGAATACAGATTAACGATTCTTCTTTGTGCTCATTGAACATAAAATTCGATATGTAGAGGAAATGGCTAGATCCCTGCACCTAGCATGGAATGAGGGGGAAGGAGTACAACTGCCTGAGAAATTTAGGCTACTAAGTATCCATGGGGGGAGTTATAGCTCAGTACTTTTTAGTTTATCGCGGGTAAACATGAGGACAAGAGCGATACGACAAGGTGGGAAAGAGTAATTAAAGTCATGCAGTGAAAGAAGTCACGAATCTTGGAAGCGTCTCTTTGCGTACAGTCTAGTTTTTTCCATCTACAAAGTATTTACGTCAACATACAGCAAACACGCAGAAATCCACAGGTAAGCACTCACATACACAAGCATATACAGGCAGTTTTAAGTTTTGTCTTGAGCGACTGACTCAGAAAGAGATTAAAAATAGTACCATCCCCCGGTTCTTACCGGAGTGTCCAGGCGAATGATGTTGGAATTGGGATTTTCTTTCCAAACGTTCCCGATTCGAAATCCCTTTCCCCCACATTCTCACGGGAAGAGATTTAACAAAAAGCCACTGAAGAGGAACGCAGTTATTTGTCTACGCTCATGGCTACACTGTAATAAACTCTGCCTGATTTTTACGATGGTCATTTGAGACTGCTTCCAGACGCAGCGAAAGGAGTTGCATTTCAATTCCGTTTCGAGCAGAGTTACACGGAAGTTGTTCCTGTTTCCTGACTCGAAAATATTGTAAAGTTAATTCTGTAGCGAATTACAGCAGTTATCAAGTCTACTTTGGCTATGTTGCACGCTTATATGATGGAGGCGACATCTTTTTCACTTGTCGTGCGATTTTTACATCACGTCACACCTTCTGCATCTACGTACATATTCCACAAACCACCATACGCTGTGAATGGCGGAGGGTACCTTACTCTGCTGCTGTTTCACTCTAATGTAGAGCGAGGGAAAATTGACCGTGTGCATGCTTCCGTACAGTCCCTAACTTCTCTTGTCTCCTCGGTTCTTACGCGAGATTTGTGTCGATAGCAGTGGGATTGTGTTGCAGTCTCCCATAAAAACTAGTACTATTTTAAGAAAGAACGTATTCTTCCCTCCAGGGATTCCCAGTTGAGTTCACGGGGATTTCCCGCAATATTCGCGTGTTGATCGAATCTACAGTTTATAAATGTCGCAGCATGCTTCTGAATTTCTTCGAGCATTTCCTTTAATCCTACTTGGTGGGGACTCTAAAAACTCGAGCAGTACTCAAGAATGGAAGGCACAAAAGTTGTGTAAGCTCTCTCATTTACAAATGAACTACGCGAATTAGTAGAATTCTCCAATTAACCCAAGTCGACTTTTGCGCTCGTTCCATTTCATGATGCTTTGCAAAGTTAAACCTGGATGTTTAATCTACGTGACTATGTCAAGCAGCACAACACAGACACTGTATTCGAACATATCCTGTGCCCTCCTTTAGTCAATTATAGACGATATTGTCTCGTACACTACGGCGCCATTCGCAAACAGTCACATATCTACTCGCCCCGTTCGTCAGATCCTGTACCTCACCTTCCTGGAGCTTTGCTGAAGATATCTTTGCCTCCGTCCAGGACAACTTAATGGTTTCTATTACTCCAGAGGGATTCGAGCCACTCACAGACATGAGAACCTATTCCTCACGTTCGGGCCTTCGTAAACAGTCGTGACAAAAAATAGAAACACCTACAGCCGTCCTTATTATTTTATTTTGTCGCTACCAGTTTGAAGCGTTGAAACTAGTAGCGACAAAATAAAATGATAAGGACGGCTGTAGGTATTTTTATTTTTTGTCATGATAGTAAACGGCCGTCGTCCCAGAGCCCTCCTGCTAAAAGGATGGTCATACAGAAAATTCGTAAACAGTGTTCATAATGGCACTCTGTCAAACGCTGGGAATATATCATCGGGATGTTGCCATTCTTCCATGGATAGCGTGTGAGAGAAGCGCAAACTGAAATTCACACCAACTAGTGCTGTCAAACATTGATTTGTGGACAGTAGCTTTGCTGTCCCAAGGAACTTTATTGTTTTTAAACTTAGAATATGCTCAAGAATTTTGCAGCAAAAAACTGGTCAGTAATTTTGCGAGTCGATTCATTTCTGTTTCTTATACAGGGTGCCCTTTTTTCTAGTCGCCTGAGACTTCCCGCCGGTCGAGACACTCGTGACGAGTGGAAGCTAAGAACGGAGTCAGTGCCGAAGACAATAACTTTAGGACACTTCGTGCTCTCCGGAACAGTTTCGCGCACGTGATCTAGAGAGCTGCGGTTTCCAGAGCTGCCGGTCTGAGCTCCACCGTCTACCTGCGAGCCTCGCGTGGGCAGAGGCCGTTCGCCTTTTAAGGTCTCGAGGTAAGTGCCTTTGCCCAGGAAGGCAGTCGTTTGGCTGCCGGACCCGAGTACACTTGCAGCTGAGTCCCGCCGGAGCCGCTTTCACGAAGTGGATGGAGCAGTACGTGGGTCACAGATTACAACCTCATCTCCTCTGCATGTCCATGGCCAACAAAGGTGGCAGGGACGGCACCGAGGGACTATGAGCGAAAACGGCGAAAAATTTCATTTTTCCATTTTGATTACGTTCAGAAGTACAGTTTATTCACAATTATTTCCCAAAGTTTACATTTCCAAATCATATGTGAAAAGATGAAAAAATCTATTTGTTCGATGTGTTCTGGCCACGCCCCGTTTCGAAACTGCCCAGAAATAGCATTTTGTGACACTTTTGTACCTTTTTCTCTGGACGACTATGATGATATTTGGATCATAAATTTCTCATAGAGCAACAAACACACACAAAGAGCTATATTTTCAATTTTTGTTTGAGTTGATCTATGTAGATCAAGGTGCTGAAATTCCTAGATGGATTTTGTCAGAAAGATATAAAATGTTATAAAATCTTTTTTATCAAAGGTACTCAAAATGGCTTATGTATAATTGTTTACGTCAGAAGTGTCCAACATTTTAGCTCGTAAGAGCCGCATTGGAAGAAGCATTTTTGGGCCGCCCGTAATAAACGTAACACTAGAAATAACCCCAGAATAGAAAAAAGTGGTATGGATCAGTGAAGGAATATATACATGCAGCGGGAGTTTCAAATTAAAAATATTCAATTTATCATAGTTTTGCATGAACTGAACTTCACAGAAACTGGACTTGGACCATGACGGCTACCGGACCCTGAACATTTCTGATTATTTGGATATATGTAATACAGTTATCAGGGGACGTGCATGAAACAATATCTCACTTTACCAGTGGTCGTGATGCATTAAAAGTGAATAATTAAAATTTTATAAGTTGGTTAGTAACAGCATAATACGACTATAAATTCAGTTTTCAAAGTTTGTATTCGAATTTAGATATTGTTATAACATTATCAATCTTAATGCGTCTATAATTATTAATGTTCCTTTTCCTCGTAGGCTATTAGACCAATCGCTGTCCACGTCGAATTGCGTTATATCCATATCCACGTAAACCAGGTGTGTGCAACCCGGATCTGTCACACGATCAACAAAAAAAAAAGTTTCTGTAAAGTTCCATTTATGCAAAACTAAGAAAAACTGAAAACTTTTTATTTGAAGCTCCCGCCATTTGTCATGTTATTGGTTGCACTTTTTCACTGTATTGTTTATTTCAAAAAATGGCTCTGAGCACTATGGGACTTAACATCTGAGGCCATCAGTCCCCTAGAACTTAGAACTACTTAAACCCAACTAACCTAAGGACATCACACACATCCATGCCCGAGGCAGGATTCAAACTTGCGACCGTAGGAATCGCGCGGTTCCAGACTGAAGCGCCTAGAACCGCTCGGCCACCGCGGCCGGCAATATTAATTTCACTCATTGTTCACAGCAGTGTTAGTCGTTATCATTTAGAAAAATGGTTCAAATGGCTCTGAGCACTATGGGACTCAACTGCTGAGGTCATTAGTCCCCTAGAACTTAGAACTAGTTAAACCTAACTAACCTAAGGACATCACAAACATCCATGCCCGAGGCAGGATTCGAACCTGCGACCGTAGAGGTCTTGCGGTGCCAGACTGCAGCGCCTTTAACCGCACGGCCACTTCGGCCGGCTATCATTTAGACATGGGCGATCCTGGCTAATCATCGATCGATAGTAACAGCACTTATTAACATTACTTGTCCGACAAATTTCTGCCTATAAACTATAATGATTTTACTATATTTTGATAGTGCCAGTAATGACCCCGGTATAAAACTGATTCTTACTGCTCCATTCATTCACATTTTTAACGTAACACAGAATTCTCAATTTTTTGTGAAGTCTTTCGTAAAAACGTAAACACCTTATGTTCAAAAAGTTTCTGAGATCGGTCGTAGGCGAATACGACATTGCTACGCTGCCACATCGTTTGGTAACAGGTTGCGTGCCTACGAAAAGAATGATGAACGTATTATTCATAGTAGTGATCTTTCAACGTACCAAACGAAAAATGTAAAATATTTCGAGAAGTGTCAGAACACATCAGAAAGACCTGAATTGTGAATAAACTGGTTTCCTCTGTACAAGTAATTGTATTTACATGGATCGAATGCAATCTTACTATTATAAACGTAAAATGTACTTACATATTTCGAAGTATCATTAATAGCAGTTTAATAGAAAAGACACTCCAAATAGTTCGGTTTATCCAGAATGAGATTTTCACTCTGCAGCGGAGTGTGGGCTGATATGAAACTTCCTGGCAGATTAAAACTGTGTGCCCGACCGAGACTCGAAATCGGGACCTTTGCCTTTCGCGGGCAAGTGCTCTACCAACTGAGCTACCCAACCATGACTCACGACCCGTCCTCACAGCTTCAATTCTGCCATTACCTCGTCTCCTACCTTTCAAACTTCACAGTAGGTCTTCTGCGAACCTTGCAGAACTAGCACTCCTGGAAGAAAGGATATTGCGGAGAAATGGATTAGCCACAGCCTGGGGGACGTTTCCAGAATGAGATTATCACTCTGCAGCGGAGTGTGGGTTGATATGAAACTTCCTGACAGATTAAAACTGTGTGCCGGACCGAGACTCGAACTCGGAACCTTTGCCTTTCGTGGGCAAGTGCTCTACCGACTGAGCTACCCAAGCATGACTCACGGCCCGTACTCACCAGTTTCATAAAAGTGACAAATATACAATAAATGGTTTTAAACGTATGTTCTAACAAAGCGACAGAATAAAAATTTTATCAATTTTGACATTTTTTTGTTAGTGGTGATTTCATCAAGGCGAAGTACTACACGACCGACAACGTGAAGGGAACGATTATTCCGTCAGATGAACTGAAAGCGAGACCACCGCTGCAGACGCCTGGGGCATTTGGAAAAATCGGAGGTAAACCGACTCCGGCTCGTCAGGGCGAAACGTTCATATCTTCTGAGCGAAATCATCTTCGGTGGCAGAGAATTTTTCCACTGCTCGGTGAAGAGGATGACCGAATGAGCTTTTTTGTGACACACAGTGAAAAATATGAGCGAATAACGAGTTCAAGTAATACTTTTTCTAGTCAACAAAGCAATTAAAAATCATCTAAATGTCTTGTGAGTTTATCCTATGCAGCAACCAGTTACGTCTCATTTTCTCTGATAAAAATAGATAGAAATAACCCCACTTAGAACCACAACTGCATTTTCCCTAATATTACCCATTTTTTATTACTGATAACTCACTTCCAGCTCAGTGAGCAGCCCCCTGATGATAAGGGTTGGTTGATACCTGATATCGTTGACTAAATTGCATTATACACTGTCCGATCACATTAAGGTGACTGCCTGTCAAAAGCCTGAAAAACAACCTTCTGTAAGACGGAAAGTGCAGGGAGAGAGTCAATGACGTTCTGGAAGTTATCGACGGAGATGTAGAACCAAGCCCACTCCAGTGGCATGGCTACCTGCATTAGGCTTCTCTGTTCAGAATCCATGGCGCTAACAGTGTAATAGAATCTCGAAGTTCTCGATTGGGTTTAATTCCGGGGAGTTTGGTGGTCAGGGTAGTACGGTTAACGCATCCTGGTGCTCTTCGAACCACGCACGTATACTGTGAGCTGTTTGATACGTAGAAATGTCCTACTGGTAGATTCCATCAGGCCGAGGGAAAACGAACTGCATTAGGGCTGGAAATATTTCTCAAGGATAGATGTATACTTGTGTTGATTCACTGTGCCTTCCACAATGATGAGATCACCTAGGGACTGCCACATTCCCCAGGCCATACGGCTTCCTCCTTGTTTCCTTCCAGACGTTTATATCGCACACGCCAACAGCCATCTGTCCAATGGAGCATAAAACTTGATTCATCTTAAAAAAACCACCTATCGACACTCATTGGACGTGCAGTTGCGGTATTGGCGTCCAAATTCCATCCAGGCTTCGTCGCCGATGACAGCAGTCAGCATGGGTGCATGAACCAGCACCTGATCCAAAGGCCCATACGTAGCAACGTTCGCTGAACGGTCGTTGAGGAGACACTGTTGGTAGCACCTTGGTACATGTGGGTGGTCAATCGCTCAATAGTTGCATGTCTATTCGTCCGTACGCACCTCAGCAGGCATTGTTCACCCCTGCCGTCTATGGGCCGTGGTGCACCACATTTTTCTCGGAGCCAGTTTTGGATAGTGTCACTTTGCTGTGCACGCTATACTTTAACTATGGTGGCACGCGAACAGTTTACATATTCAGCCGTTTCGGAAATGCTTTCCCCCTTGGCCCAAAAGCCTATGATATTTTGGACGTCACATAAATCGCTCTTTTTTTCGTTCAAACAACTGAAACACTATTCCGAACGGCAACAAAGAATCTTGTTTCCTCTTTTTTCACTTTTCATGTCCTTCAAACGTTTCAGCATAAAGGGAATGAGTACTATAGTTGTCTTCCAATGTTATACTGACTTTACTGGAAAAGAAGGAAATCCGCCAGTGTACGTAGAATCTGAACGGCCTTGCCGTGCTGGTACTGCGAACGGCTGAAAGCAAGGGGAAACTACAGCTGCAATTTTTCCCGAGGGCATGCAGCTTTACTGTATGGTTAAATGATGATGGCGTCCTCTTGGGTAAAATATTCCGGAGGTAAAATAGTCCCCCATTCGGATCTCCGGGCGGGGACTACTCAAGAGGATGTCGTTATCAGGAGAAAGAAAACTGGCGTTCTACGGATCGGAGCGTGGAATGTCAGATCCCTTAATCGGGCAGGTAGGTTAGAAAATTTAAAAAGGGAAATGGATAGGTTAAAGTTAGATATAATGAGAATTAGTGAAGTTCGGTGGCAGGAGGAACAATACTTTTGGTCAGGTGAAGACTAGATGGGTAGATCACATAACTAATGAGGAATTATTGAATAGAATTGGGGAGGAGTTTGTGGCACAACTTGACAAGAAGAAGGGACCGGTTGGTAGGACATGTTTTGAGGCATCAAGGGATCATAAATTTAGCATTGGAGGGCAGCGTGGAGGGTAAAAATCGTAGAGGGAGACCAAGAGATGAATACACTAAGCAGATTCAGAAGGATGTATGTTGCAGTAAGTACTGGAGATGAAGAAGCTTGTATAGGATAGAGTAGCATGGAGAGCTGCATCAAACCAGTCGCAGGACTGAAGACCACAACAACAACATGTAGAATCTTTAAATCGTGTGTAGGGGACTGTTAACGCTAGGTCTAGAATCCTTGGGTCTCACACCGAAGGGGACTAATGACCATAGATGTTAAGTCCCATAGTGCTCAGAGCCATTTTCGTCTCACACCGAAAAATTATAAGTATTTATGTATATGGTATCTTCGAAAAATGGCTCTGAGCACTATGTGACTTAACATCTGTGGCCATCAGTCCCCTACAACTTAGAACTACTTAAACCTAACTAACCTAAGAACATCACACACATCCATGCCCGAGGCAGGATTCGAACCTGCAACCGTAGCAGCCGCGCGGTTCTGGACTGAGCGCCTAGAACCGCTAGACCACCGCGGCCGGCCTATGGTGTCTTCGTTTCCATAGAAATATCATAGGTACAATTATGAGTTAATATGGTACAGACGTTATTATGCAATTTCTTTTAATACAAACACTAATGGAATTTGAAAATATTACAGCCTGAAGCATCAGTCCAATATTTACCAATCTTCTTATTAAATAACTAACCTTCCATTCCATTATCCATGATCAGAGAGGTTCCACAAATGAACGTATGGAAGCAAATAGCCTTCAAAGGTCAGCTTGAGCATATTTCGTGCCATGCTTGAAACATATGCTGTATCATTTTATGAAGACTGCTGGCTGATATGGAAGTATACGTCTTCCTTTCGTGTCCCCATATATGATCTTTGGATGACAAATTGTCTGGCCTTACAGGTCAGTCGAGGTCCCTACGTTACTAAAGGCGTTTGTGGTGTGAACTGCAGTGTATCGTCTCCCAGTACCCTAATAAAATAAGCCAACAGGTAACCTGACCATGAAAAAGCACAAAGCGTATGAAATGGCAGACTACAATTAATGTGCTATTTGGGCTATGAGAGACAAATTCAGAAAGAAGCTTCCTGATAGCATGTTTGACTCCTTTATACTTTGATGGCAGCGGTGATGCTTCGTGGTACGGGCTCGACAAGACTCCGACCGTATCTGGCAACTATACTCCTGCATGACTAGAGTCGTGCGCAGTGCAAGTTTCGGCCCGCCCATCTCGGTTTCGCATACTGGCCACGTACGCCGTACGAGCTATGTTGCCGTACGAGCTATGTTCTAGGCACAGGCTGGCCACGTAAGTGCAGCCAGCCCACCGCGCCACGTCAGCGGTCTACTGCAGCAGGTGGGCCAGATGCACTGTGCGCCCTGCTCGCAGTGCGCACCAGTCCATCACTTCCGCTGGTACTCGAACAATGTCTGTTTGCTATTCCGAACTCGTGACATAACCTCTACAGCACTAGTTAGCGTTTGTCACCAAACACTATATAGTCCATATGTCAAATAAGGTAGATGTACAACTTAACGAATCTATCCACAGTGCTAGTGAGTCAATACTATCTGCTCCCACTTACCAGTTACTTATCTAGAGTCACATTTCACCACCTGATATCAGACGGACGAGTGTACTACAACTCGAATACCAGAAGATTATTGATATCCCCGACCTTCCACAGTGGAACGATACATAGCATTCTTATCACCGCCATGTCGTGACAGACTCCTGTGTCGCGAATACATATCAGCCGTGTCCCGACATTTTTAATATCTTCTAATCATCCGCAAATGATAGGAGAAGCCCAGTTTGAAAGAAATCGCCCATCATTACACGTGACTGCAAACATAATAATAAAAAAGTCTTTACGTACATTACGTGTTTGCTTTTTTTTGCATCTAGGAAAAAAATTACATGTAATGTGTAATATTTCTGGTTTTACAGCCAACACATTCAGCTACTAAAAGCTTTTCTTAGAGCAGTTAAGAAGACTGCACGTGGGAAGATGACGTAATGTCGTATGACGTACCGGTGAAAGATGGTTTATTCGATACGTGGATCGAGAGAAAGACCACGTAAGTTGTGGTCCTTCTCTGCGACTGGCTGCGATGTTACGAAGCAGCGCGCCAAAATGACAAATTTCTGTTATTAATGTTACAAAAAATAAAAAGTGAATTTGCTTGCCTTTCATATAAAAACAGCTCTCAATAGGAGGCTATCATTCCATTATTTCAAAACTGTTGATTACCAACAGAAAAATAAACAATTGCTATTTCTGGTTTTACAGCCATCATAGTCAGCTACGAAACAGCCATCATAGCTACGACACGCTCTTCTTAGAGCAGACGACGCACTTCGGAGATCTTCGAGTTGCACCTAACTTGGATGGCGGGCGAGGTGTTTCAGCTGTCAGATCATAGTTCGACACCAGTTCCTCGCTAACGGTTTATTACAGCCTCAAGATAAGGCTAAGCCCAAATTGAGACGCGTATAGCACGTGTGACGTAACACGACAACACAATCTTTGCACGCGCCGGTTGACGACGTTATGCGCTGTCAGAATCAAATCGCGCGCACCCTGTTATCTTTCTCAGGCGATTTTACAGAAACTATTCAATAAAATTATTTGACTTTTGCCTTACTTGTAGCATTATATGTCGGCTTCGTGGCGAAGTGTCCATCAATCACGATAATGGTGATAGTTATTGTGATATACACGTTTTAGTAAGCTCCTGCGCAAAATTAGAAAAGTTTGCAATCGAAAATAGGGGTCACTATGATTTTGTGTTTGGTGCGTATCACATCATGTGTTGCTGTGTATGAAATTTGGGTAACATATTGATTTTTCTCTAGACTTAGGAGGTAGTCTCTCTCTGCCTCCGGTCTCGACAAAATGGATCCTATGTAGCGCGTTCACTCACGATCTCACGCCCCGGAGCATGAAATAGTCACAACAGCCCTCGTATCTCCTAAACCGCTCGAGACATCGAAACGATATTTTGGCGAATGATAGCGCACAATGGGGAGAGTATTTGGCAATTCGTAAACACAAGGAACTTTCTTGTTTATGGAGATTTATGAGACGTTATACTTTCTATCTTATTTTTGTCACTAGTGATTGTAATTTTTAAGAGTGATCGACAGCTAGTGAAATAAAAGTTTCCTAATATGAAAATAAACATGAAATGTCTTACGTTACTGCAAACCGACACAACGAGATTTCTCGTAAGCTATTGAGCTCTCTGGTCGTCAATTACTTGTTCAGTGAGACACTCTGTTTCAGAATTCTGTCGCAATAGCTGCTGCAAGATGAGTTTGTGCAGATTATACTGTGTTTTGGCATAAGAAGTGCAATTACACCCGTGAACAAGACAAATGTGGCCGTTACAAATGGTGATGTTTCTTCGAATGAGAAAACGTTGACAGTTCACACAAAACTAAATCGCCAATTCTGTTGGAATTTTGGTTGAATCCCTGTAACCCACCGTATTTTCAGCACTGAACGACCGGAATATAAACTAACCAAAGGGTTTTATTCCTTTTCTTCATCTGACCAGTATTAAAAGTAATGACGAGTGTACGGGCGGAATGACTCGCACATGCCAGATGCTGGTTACTCACCTACAGCTTGCCAAACTGACAATGTGTGAAATAGTTGTTACTGAGAGTAGTAAACAATTGGTCCGTTGCACAGCAGAATGGTCAGTGTATTGTCAGCAGCTGAGAATAACGCACACGACTGGAATGGGGAAGTTAGGCATGTGTGCCTTGTGAGAGTAAGAGTTCACGTCACTCGAAAAACATTGTCATGAAAATAGATCTGCCTTTGTCAGCAATACATTTCAACGAATTTAATATATCAAATGAACACTCTCTCTCAATATACTCATAGTTTCGGAATAATACCGACCACATCTTCATTTGTGTAGCTTAAAAAAATGGTTCAAATGGCTCTGAGCACTATGCGACTCAACATCTGAGGTCATCAGTCCCCTAGAACTTAGGACTATTTAAACCTAAGTAACCTAAGGACATCACACATATCCATGCCCGAGGCAGGATTCGAACCTGCAACCGTAGCGGTCGCGCGGTTCCAGACTGAAGCGCGTAGAACCGCTCGGCCACACAAGCCGGCATTTGTGTAGCCTATTGTATAATTAAATTATTAATACTGATTGTATGTAATCACTGAAATACTTTTTCTTGTCACGGCGAACCAATTAAAACACTGTTGTTCATGAGGGCTTCTCGACTGTTTCTAGCTTGCAGTGGAAATGTGTTGTCCACGTGGACGTAGTATAATGTCTCTTATTATAGCCGTATCTAAATAATGACAGTGAAACTTACGTACTTTAAATCTTGGACGCTTTTTACAGGGTCATACCTGTAGAAATTACCCCTTTTCGACTTTTGTAACAGATAGTAGAGATACGTCAGCATAACAGGCGGCAAGTGGATAAGCTTGTTTTACTTTCCTGCCTGGCTTCTAGATAACTTACTTCACTATTCACTACCCTAAAGATGAATCCCTTGTTCCGCGGGACTGCTACGGTCGCAGGTTCGAATCCTGCCTCGGGCATGGGTGTGTGTGATGTCCTTAGGTTAGTTAGGTTTAAGTAGTTCTAAGTTCTAGGGGACTTATGACCTAAGATGTTGAGTCCCATAGTGCTCAGAGCCATTTGAACCATTTGAATCCCTTGTTACAATCTGAAAACACTGTGGAGGTAGAAGATGCAATCCCAGTGGCTAATGGCTCAACATCTATTGAACTGAGGATTGTTCTTGACAAAAGAATAAACAAAACAAAAAAAAACTATGCAGATATATATAACTGAAAACTGATGTACTAACGAAAAGAGATGGAGCGCTAAAACGCAAAGAACGAAAACTACTCAGTGACAATAAAGTTCAGTACACTGTAAGACTGTATTTTTCGGATAGGCAATAGTACCACTGTCCATATGCGCCAAGCCGAAGTGAGCAAATGGCTGCGCTGCTTTCCGCCTCCCCGCCCCACCTCAGTGCTCGCGTGGCGAAAAACAGCCGCAACCACAACGACGCGAGAACTGGTTCGGGCACGTGTCGCGTCCCAGTCGCGTCGCGTCCCAATTTGCGGGGTCCCATTTGAACCTATGAAGATACAAAAACGCGCGCTGCGCCGCGCTATCCGCGTCTCAATTTGCACCTAGCGAAACGGATGCACGACCCACGTGCTCTTTCCTGCCTATTAGCGGGCAACAACTATAGAAGACTGCAGGTTCGAGGAAGATATATAGGTGAAAATGTGAGATAGCGCAGGACGAACGTGCGCCACGTTGATTGGTGGGGCAGCTGTGTCCGGCATGACGGTTTCCAATATGCATTGCGTAAGTGATGCTGAAGGTTGCTGCGAAACGGTGGTTTCGCCTCCTAACATCGGAAGTTAACCGATTGTCGCCGAGTTCAATCACGTAACAGCAGAGCATTTTGTGCTTTTACGACTTTATGGTATTTATTTTATTGTTTGCTTTGTTTTCGTATCACACTGAAAATGCTCCATGAAGATATAAGTGTTTCTTCTATGAGTTTTCTTCCTTTTACCTTAAATCGAAACGAACAATATTTCTTCTGTGTGTTCTTCCACAAAAGCGAAACAGATTTAGATTTTTGCAATACCTGCAGAAACAAAAGGCCTGTAGCACATAAATATAGGAACATAAGTAGATAAAACAGTTTTCGTGAAACAAGATTATTTCAGCAGTGAACTATCAGCAATATTCATGGGGAGACATTCAGTTGTTATTGCCGTTATTAGGTACACAGAAGTAAAAATTCACTCAATGGAGAAGGTAAAAATTTCTCGTTCAAGTAAATGTGGATATTTTAAAATGTTTAATCAAAAATCATTATCCTATGTCCTCGGAGTCTTTCGCGACGGCATGTCTGAATAAAATCTTCTCGATTCTCAAGATACGAGATATGTTGCGCCCTGCTAAACACAGCAAGCGTTTTTGTGTGCCCGGTATGTATGGTGTCCCTCGCGAATGCGCAGCATCCACACACATCAAACAAATCACACTGCTGTGGTGCGTTGTACAGAGCAAAACCGGCATTTAAACAAAGGGGGCTTGATAAGTCGGCTTCAGTCGATCGTTACCTGCAAAACGGGCACAAAATACAGTTTGAAAAGACGAGAGTCTTGGCTCATGGCTTAACGTACTAGGATTCCGTTGTAAAAGAGACGGCTGAAAAACAACAATATTGACTGAGACCAGGTGCTGACATTTAACGGGACACGGGGGCGGGCTTTAGAT
Source organism: Schistocerca nitens (assembly GCF_023898315.1). Classification (NCBI taxonomy): domain Eukaryota; kingdom Metazoa; phylum Arthropoda; class Insecta; order Orthoptera; family Acrididae; genus Schistocerca; species Schistocerca nitens. The sequence continues at coordinate 406,041,040 of NC_064618.1, forward strand.
GACGAAAGCAATCAACTACGAATTCCTGACGCTTATAAGGAGGCGGGAGTGCCACTCACAAACGCGGTGCCGGCCACTCGCGCCTCTTTCGGTCCCACGGCCAGCCGGTCCTGCTACAAGTCGACCACCTCGCCTTCCGCGCACGCTTCGTTTCGGTCCTCCTTGTTGTTGTTGTTGTTGTTGTTGTGGTCTTCAGTCCCGAGACTGGTTTGATGCAGCTCTCCATGCTACTCTATCCTGTGCTACCTTCTTCATCTCCCAGTACCTATTGCAACCTACATCCTTCTGAATCTGCTTAGTGTATTGATCTCTTGGTCTCCCTCTACGATTTTTACCCTCCACGCTGCCCTCCAATGCTAAATTTGTGATCCCTTGATGCCTCAAAACATGTCCTACCAACCGATCCCTTCTTCTAGTCAAGTTGTGCCACAAACTTCTCTTCTCTCCAATCCTATTCAATACCTCCTCATTAGTTACGTGATCTACCCACCTTATCTTCAGCATTCTTCTGTAGCACCACATTTCGAAAGCTCCTATTCTCTTCTTGTCCAAACTGGTTATCGTCCATGTTTCACTTCCATACATGGCTACACTCCATACAAATACTTTCAGAAACGACTTCCTGACACTTAAATCTATACTCGATGTTAACAAATTTCTCTTCTTCAGAAACGATTTCCTTGCCATTGCCAGTCTACATTTTACATCCTCTCTACTTCGACCATCATCAGTTATTTTACTCCCTAAATAGCGAAACTCCTTTACTACTTTAAGTGTCTCATTTCCTAATCTAATCCCCTCAGCATAACCCGATTTAATTTGACTACACTCCATTATCCTCGTTTTGCTTCTGTTGATGTTCATCTTATATCCTCCTTTCAAGACACTGTCCATTCCGTTCAACTGCTCTTCCAAGTCCTTGCTCAATTTACAGATTGAATAACATCGGGGAGAGGCTACAACCCTGTCTCACTCCTTTCCCAACCACTGCTTCCCTTTCATGCCCCTCGACTCTTATAACTGCCATCTGGTTTCTGTAAAAGTTGTAAATAGCCTTTCGCTCCCTGTATTTTACACCTGCCACCTTCAGAATTTGAGAGTATTCCAGTTAACGTTGTCAAAAGCTTTCTCTAAGTCTACAAATGCTAGAAACGTAGGTTTGCATTTTCTTAATCTTTCTTCTAAGATAAGTCGTAGGGTTAGTATTGCCTCACGTGTTCCAACATTTCTACGGAATCCAAACTGATCTTCCCCGAGGTCCGCTTCTACCAGTTTTTCCATTCGTCTGTAAACAATTCGCGTTAGTAATTTGCAGCTGTCACTTATTAAACTGACAGTTCGGTAATTTTCACATCTGTCAACACCTGCTTTCTTTGGGATTGGAATTATTATATTCTTCTTGAAGTCTGTGGGTATTTCGCCTGTCTCATACATCTTGCTCACCAGATGGTAGAGTTTTGTCATGACTGGCTCTCCCAAGGCCATCAGTAGTTCTAATGGAATGTTGTCTACTCCCGGGGCCTTGTTTCGACTCAGGTCTTTCAGTGCTCTGTCAAACTCTTCACGCAGTATCTTATCTCCCATTTCATCTTCATCTACATCCGCTTCCATTTACATAATATTGTCGTCAAGTACATCGCCCTTGTATAAACCCTCCATATACTCCTTCCACCTTTCTGCCTTCCCTTCTCTGCTTAGAACTGGGTTGCCATCTGAGCTCTTGATATTCATACAAGTGGTTCTCTTCTCTCCAAAGGTCTCTTTAATTTTCCTGTAGGCAGTATCTATCTTACCCCTAGTGAGACAAGCCTCTACATCCTTACATTTGTCCTCTAGCCATCCCTGCTTAGCCATTTTGCACTTCCTGTCGATCTCATTTTTGAGACGTTTGTATTCCTTTTTGCCTGCTTCATTTACTGCATTTTTATATTTTCTCCTTTCATCAGTTAAATTCAATATTTCTTCTGTTACCCAAGGATTTCTGTTAGCCGTCGTCTTTTTACCTATTTGATCCTCTGCTGTCTTCACTATTTCGTCCCTCAGAGCTACCCATTCTTCTTCTACTGTATTTCTTTCCCCCATTCCTGTCAATTGTTCCCTTATGCTCTCCCTGAAACTCTGAACAACCTCTGGTTCTTTCAGTTTATCCAGGTTCCATCTCCTTAAATTACCACCTTTTTGCAGTTTCTTCAGTTTCAATCTGCAGTTCATAACCAATACATTGTGGTCAGAATCCACATCTGCCCCTAGAAATGTCTTACAATTTAAAACCTGGTTCCTAAATCTCTGTCTTACCATTATATACTCTATCTGATACCTTTTAGTATCTCCAGGATTCTTCCAGGTATACAACCTTCTTTTATGATTCTTGAACCAAGTGTTAGTTATGATTAAGTTATGCTCTGTGCAAAATTCTACAAGGCGGCTACCTCTTTCATTTCTTCCCCCCAATCCATATTCACCTACTATGTTTCCTTCTCTCACTTTTCCTACTGACGAATTCCAGTCCCCCATGACTATTAAATTTTCGTCTCCCCTCACTACCTGAATAATTTCTTTTATCTCGTCATACATTTCATCAATTTCTTCATCATCTGCAGAGCTAGTTGGCATATAAACTTGTACTACTGTAGTAGGCATGGGCTTTGTGTCTATCTTGGCCACAATAATGCGTTCACTATGATGTTTGTAGTAGCTAACCCGCACTCCTATTTTTTTATTCATTATTAAACCTACTCCTGCATTACCCCTATTTGATTTTGTATTTATAACCCTGTAATCACCTGACCAAAAGTCTTGTTCCTCCTGCCACCGAACTTCACTAATTCCCACTATATCTAACTTTAACCTATCCATTTCCCTTTTTAAATTTTCTAACCTACCTGCCCGATTAAGGGATCTGACATTCCACGCTCCGATCCGTAGAATGCCAGTTTTCTTTCTCCTGATAACGACGTCCTCCTGAGTAGTCCCCGCCCGGAGATCCGAATGGGGGACTATTTTACCTCCGGAATATTTTACCCAAGAGGACGCCATCATCATTTAATCATACAGTAAAGCTGCATGTCCTCGGGAAAAATTACCCCTTGCTTTCAGCCGTTCGCAGTACCAGCACAGCAAGGCCGTTTTGGTTAATGTTACAAGGCCAGATCAGTCTATCATCCAGACTGTTGCCCCTGCAACTACTGAAAAGGCTGCTGCCCCTCTTCAGGAACCACATGTTTGTCTGGCCTCTCAACGGATACCCCTCCGTTGTGGTTGCACCTACGGTACGGCCATCTGTATCGCTGAGGCACGCAAGCCTCCCCACCAACGGCAAGGTCCATGGTTCATGGTTCTTATTGGTGCTAAATGATGCAGTCGTGCCTATGTAAGCGGAAAAACGTTTCAGTCCATGCAATCAGGGCTTGTCTCTCCTTTCCCTCTCCATCCATCCCCATTCCTTTCGTATTGCAACCACTGTCCTACCCACACTACACACTTATCCTCATCTTCTGTCTTTTCGACCAACTGTATTTTCCACTATCCACCTCAGCTCCTTTCTCTAATCTCCATTGTTTTCCTATACAACAGATGCTATCTTCCTACCCACGCCCCTCAACCATATGGAACATACTCTCTCCTCCAGTAATACCTCTCACCCTAGCGCAGGTCCTTACTTCTAACCCTAGCGCAGATCCTTTGGATTTTAAGCAAAAGTGCTGGGCTTCGGTGTTTTTATCAGAAGAATTTCACCTTCCTGCGAAGTATTTTTGAAGTATATATATCAGTTTCCGTTTTTTGAATCTCCGTCTTTGATTTTTAATTTAAAATAGAGAACAGCCCCAATTTTTTTTATATTTCTCATAGTAATTTTTTTAATTCGTTTTGCTGAGAAACGGAGAACTGCACCGCTAACTGCCCACCCCTCGCCCATATGCGGCGAGGTGAAAGAAGTAACAATAAATGAAAAACAGCAGCATCGGCAGTCAGTTGTTTTGCTCCTGACGACGATGGCGGAGACAGCCATCGAAAGCGCGAGAACTTTATTTCAATTGACGCGGCCTGAGAACTGGGAAAATTTTGTTCAGTCTTTATTCTCTTTCCGACTTACTTCACTGACCCCCCAGTATATCTAGTGTCGTACCTCACTCCTGTCTGACAAAATCCCGATAATATGACACCGAAAACGTCAGGGAGCAGTTTTTTTACACAGGGAGTCAGAAGGAAAGGTCAGCTAGGGATATGACAGGAACTATCGTTCGAAGCGGAGAAGTCTGTTAAGCACTGGCTCTGAAATGCTTATCTTAAGAGATATGAACACTTCTTCACCTTCGACATATGCGAAACAAATCTCTTCTACTGTAAGTTCTTTGCTTTCCATACCGTGAGAAGTATCAATATGGGACAAAACAAGACTATCACTGAATATGGACTATTTCTCCAGGGACACCCTATATATCGACCACGACCTCTCAGTCCGGAAGTTTTAACTGAAGTACATACCGAATAAAATATCATTTTTGTTTTTGTTTTCACGTTGACAGTTATAAAATAATATTTTGCATTTTTACTTATTATCTTTGTTCTCCGTTAGCTTCGTTGGTTGGCGATGCATCACACCGAATAGAATGCGTCTACTGCTTGCCTAGCCGATGGTCAGCAACGATATTTTTATGTACTGCAAGTTTTAATACGTTAATGAATTCTGAAGCTTGCAGGCCCTATTTTTGCTGCCAACAACTGAACAAACAACAGCCATACCACCAGAAGTACTCATACATGGAACACAATTAATGATGAGAAGGAATAATTCACTTTGTAAATATAATACGATGATTTTTAGATCTCTCACCGATGGTAGTACGTTCATTGTTTCTTCAGATAACGAGACATACAGTGAGTTCCAGGAGGCATGGACAATATTCAGGGATAAGACAGGAACGACCACTGAAAGCACAAATATTCAGATGAGCATATGCCCTATTCCGAAAAGTTTCCGAAATAGAACACATCTAATACACAATGTTATCAGTTTTCTGTGTTATTCAGTATATTGTAGAGTTTATACATGTAGATATGTGCAATAGTTAGTAAACATTACAGTATTCGTTTTACGAAGCATTAGTTGAAAAATACATAATTTTAACACGTTCACCTTCAAGCATTATGCTACACGACACATTACAGCTGTTGTTCAGTTCACAATAAATGTTCAAATATTCCATCGTCAGTTTCCATGCATTTGTGCACTCTTGTTAGAATGTGTTGATCTGTCTGAGCGCCTCCGCACGTTCCCTAATCAGGACAGCAGCGTCCATAATGCGACCACGCGGTTCATCTCGCGTGTTGACTTTTCATTTGTACACCTCAGACAAAAATCTAATGACGCAAGATTCGGCGATCTCGGTGTGAAGTTAACTTGACTATCATGACCAGTCCAGTAATTATGGTAAATGCTGTAATATGTTCCCTCAAACTTTTCGTAAAACGTGAAAAGGCAGAGTCATACTGGAAGTACACTGGAGTCCGTGTGGTGAAAGGAACGTCGTCAAACAGTTTGGTCTGCACACCCCCACCACTGAAAAGTAAAATTTTCAGACGTCCTTGAGACTAAGCTTTGTATCTCTAACAATTTTGCATTAAATTTCAGGCAACTAAAACACAGAATAAGGAAATCACAAACACAAGAGGAAGGACAGCTACTTTCTAATTCGGTAGTGCTAATAACGTAATCCAGAGATAATAAAGTTTTAAAATCGCAATACTTCACTACAGACGGTTTACATTAATTAAATAGCTGGAATTGAAAACATCATTAATTACAAGACTGTTCAACCATCTGGTACAAGAGATTGGCACAATACGCCCCCACAACATAATGGACCCAATTATAGCAAGTATTAGCAAAGAATATCTTGTTAAAAAAACAAGGTTTATATTACTCTCAAAGAAATACTTACATTAAAACACATGGCATCTGCTAATTGGTGCCGCAATACTACCGAACTAGTTTGGTATTAAGAAGTCAAATACTAACGGTGCCCGTCCAGTACTAAAACAGTTTACGAGCATCACTGCCGTAATTTGATGAGCCGATAATTCCACGTTACATTAATTAATTGAAAATATCTTTTAATGAACACCACAGCTTAAAGCACTCTGTAAAATCTAAACCACTAAAGACAATTTAAACAAACTTTAAAAACAACACGTAGTAGAAGAACACTGTCTTTTAAAATGCAGCCATCACATCGTCTAATGAACGTAACGTAGAAGAAAAAATACTGACGTAAAACTAATAAAAGATATTGCAGTTGTACACAGCATGAGAACCCACTCAGATAACGAAACCGTAGGAAAGGAACAGAGTTTATTTCACAGTAAAATTTCTCCCACTCCACGAGGCTATCTAGTACAGCAACTGTGTGTAGAACGTTTTAAATTAAAAACTGTTTGGGTTACAAGTTGTTCTTTTATTAATAAAGGAACAGTCAAACAAGACTGTTTTTTAAGTGCGTAGTGAATTTTGCCTTTTTCTGAACTCAAACAATACCTTGCCAGCATACGAAACACCTTCGAAGTCAACCAGAGGCGCACAGCATTCACTGTACACCATTTTTTGGGAGCCACACAATGCCACCGCTTAGTGTCGTTACAACAGCTGACCCAACTCGGTGCATCCTGGAGCTTACTTCCACACGGCGCGGCGTATCCCAACACAAGCCTAGCAAGACGGGTAAATAACACTTTAAGCTGGGAAAAGGACATTTCCGCTGATATACATTCCACACGTCACACTGCCAATACTGCTCTCCCTACGCATGCTTCCAAACACATTGCTCCACCTCGACTGATGTCTGCCACAATCATCAGAGCACACTTCCACGCCACGCCACCTACTGCTCGTTAATAAACCAACAACTTAGCGGAGCACGGCATGTCTCCCGGCGGGCCATTCCCTTGTTCCTCCAAAACCGTCCTTTCTCCAGGCGTTCTGTCTCTCTATCCTTAATGGTTTCGGCACTCAGCGGCCGCCACTTAAAGGCGAGCAATACATCACTCTAGTGAAATCTCTGGAATCAGTGTTCAACAAAAGAATTTTCCAAAAAATGCAAGTGATTCTGTCCTGATATTTGCTCCTCTAAAATGACTGGACCTATAAACATGTTATCGATCACGCCATGCCGAACACTGGTCGAAGAACGATCTTGGAAATTGGTTTCCATTTGGGATTTTCCTGCAAATGTCGGTGATCATTAAGTATGCTGTTGATTCAAGTCCGTGTAAACGTGGCTTTATAAGCGTGTAGTATTACTGGAAGCAAAAAATTCTAGTCCCATGGAATGTCGCCAGTGTGAATATTGTGGACACGCTGTGTGTGAAATAAGTATAAATTTTCCGTATGTCGTCGGCAGCTGGTAGTGGGGCTACGATGCACCGCTTAAACAGTATGTTGCCGTTCCAGCACAGGTTTTTAAACTGAATGTTCAGTAGAAAAACGGGGTCTTGAAGGACTGCAGATTCACGTGATGTGCCGACAACTCTGGTGAAAACTCTAGAACGCGGAATTCGACGTGTCGGAAAGCGTAGACGGTATTCTTCGACAGCAGCCAGAACACTACAGTCGCAGAAGCAGTGAACATACATCACAGCTGCATATTCATCAGGGTAGAAGTGTGGCATTTTAGTGAGCGCGCTTACAAGCACAATTAACTGATGATTCTCTCCGCTACAGTCTCAATCCCTCGCACTACCTCGCTCTCAGCAAACCGTGTATAACGGCGTGTTCAGCGAGCTAGTTTAATGGTAGGAAGACTTCGCGAGCAAAGAGGCTGAAAGCGACCAGGTAAGTTGGGCTAGAATAAAACGTCAAAGAGTTGAGTGGGTAAGACACACACGTGCGCGCCACCTATCAAAAACAAATGTAGTACATTACAAGTTTTCTATCTTGGAAATCATTCTGTATAGGGAACACTTCCACACGAAGTTTTTTGCTTCAAGTGAGCGTTCCTGTCACATCGTTGAATAATAATCATTCGTTCTGGGACACACTGTATACAAAGAACAAAACTCGTCTAGCTTGAAGGGGGAAACCAGATGGCGCTATGGTTGGCCCGCTAGGTGGCGCACACCGTAGGTCAACGGATATCAACTGCGATTTTTTAAATAGGAACCCCCATTTTTTATTAAATTAAAAGACAGAACGTAGGTACGTTTGAACATTTTATTTCGGTTGTTCCAATGTGATACATGTACCTTTGTGAAGTTATCATTTCTGAGAACGCATGCTGTTGCAGCATGATTACCTGTAAATACCATATTAATGCAATAAATGCTCAAAATGATGTCCGTGAACCTCAATGCATTTGGCAATACGTTTAACGACACGTAGCGCGTAGTTTGTCTTCCGTAATGTTCGCACATGCATTGACAATGCGCTGACGCATGTTGTCAGGCGTTGTCGGTGGATCACGATAGCAAATATCCTTCAACTTTCCCCGCAGAAAGCAATCCGGGGACGTCAGATCCGGTGAACGTGTGGGCCATGCTATGCTGCTTCGACGACCAATCCACCTGTCATGAAATTTGCTATTCAATACCACTTCAACCGCGAGCGAGCTATGTGCCGGACATCCGTCATGTTGCAAGTACATCACCATTCTGTCATGCAGTGAAACATCTTGTAGTAACATCCAACATTACGTAGGAAATCAGCATACATTGCACCATTTAGATTGCCATCGATAAAATGGGGGCCAATTATCCTTCCTCCCATAATGCCGCACCATACGTTAACCCGCCAAGGTCGCTGATGTTTCACTTGTCGCAGCCATCGTAGATTTTTCGTTGCCCAATAGTGCATATTATGCCGATTTACATTACCGCTGTTGGTGAATGACGCTTCAGCGCTAAATAGAATGCGTGCAAAAAAATCTGTCATTGTCCCGTAATTTCTCTTGTGTCCAGTGGCAGAACTGTACACGACGTTCAAAGTCGTCACCATTCAATTCCCGGTGCATAGAAATACGGTACGGGTGCAATCGATGTTGATGTAGCATTCTCAACACCGACGTTTTTGAGATTCCCGATTCTCGCGCAATTTGTCTGCTGCTGATGTGCGGATTAGCCGCAACAGCAGCTAAAACGCCTACTTGAGCATCATCATTTGTTGCAGGTCGTGGTTGATGTTTTACATGTGGCTCAACACTTCCTCTTCCCTTAAAGAAAGTAACTATCCGGCGAACGGTCCGGACACTTGGATGATGTCGTCCAGGATACTGAGCAGCATACATGGCACACGGCCGTTGGGCATTTTGATCACAATAGCCATACATCAACACGATATCGACCTTTTCCGCAATTGGTAAACGGTCCATTTTAACACGGGTAATGTATAACGAAGCAAATACCGTCCGCACTGGCGGAATGTTACGTGATACCACATACTTATACGTTTGTGACTATTACAGCTCCATCTATAACAAAGCGAAAAAAGTGGTCCAACTAAAACATTCATGAGTGAGATTCCCACTCTGCAGCGGAATGTGCGCTGACATGAAACTTCCTGGCAGATTAAAACTGTGCGCCCGACCGAGACTCGAACTCGGGACCCTTGCCTTTCGCGGGCAAGCGCTCTACCATCTGAGCTACCGAGCACGAGCCACGTCCGGTACCTGACGTGGGTCGTGCTTCGGTAGCTCAGATGGTAGAGCGCTTGCCCGCGAAAGGCAAGGGTCCCGAGTTCGAGTCTCGGTCGGGCACACAGTTTTAATCTGCCAGGAAGTTTCATAAAACATTCATATTTCTTTACGTACTACACGAATGTGTAATAAAAATGGGGGTTCGTATTTTAAAAAAAACCCAGTTGATATACATTTGATCTATGGCAGTGTCATCTAGCGGGCCAACCCATAGCTGCTCCATCTGGTTTCCCACTTCAAGCTAGACGAGTTTCGTTCTTTGTAGTTTTTTCGTTTGATGCTTATTTCGTGAGATATTTGGCCCGGTCACTATCAATGGACCACCCTGTGTATAGCACAGCTAGTAGAGTCGTGCTTGTCAATTCCAAATTAATGTTACAAATGGTGTCTCAGACTCTCTCTCAACAATACGTCCTATCTCCAGTAGAAGCAGGACCAGAGAGTTCACTATAAGTTCATCATTTCGGGAAGAGGCCGTGGAGTAACTGAGGCAGAAATAACAATACGCGTTGCCGGCCGCGGTGGTCTAGCGGTTCTAGGCGCTCAGTCAGGAACCGCGCGACTGCTACGGTCGCAGGTTCGAATCCTGCCTCGGGCATGGATGTGTGTGATGTCCTTAGGTTAGTTAGGTTTAAGTAGTTCTAAGTTCTAGGGGACTTATGACCACAGATGTTGAGTCCCATAGTGCTCAGAGCCATTTGAACCATTTTTTAACAATACGCGTTCTTAGCGCCTCTGATTACCATCTACTCCAACCGTTTTTACCTGCGGCCCAGCTTTGTATCCCCGTTCCTAATAAAATTTTCTAACCGCTCCCTGGTTCCACAGTAATGGTGATATATACAGCAGGGCAGTAACTTTACTTTCTAACATTTAGAAAGCGAAGTTGCAGATGTAATTACTTAACAAATATTTCGTCATAATTTTGTGAAAACTTTTTGAGAACATTTTCAAAATCTCTATCGCCTGCTGCCCACCATGAGAGCTGGAACACTCATTAGTAGGCGGTAGGGACCAAGTTGACTACCACTGGCCTACACAACAGCTACTCTGAATCACGCACAGTGACTGATTCCTTTTATGAGATGCTATAACTGGCTGCGAAAGCCTATGATGTATGATTGGTGATTCAGTAACTCCAGGAAAATTTTTTCCAAATATATGTGCCAAGGATGATATAACCACATTTTTACCATTCGATTCTGCACAACGTGAGGTTGAGTTTACGTTCAATCTAGTGTTTAATGCAGTACTATGTATCTGACAGTGACGTTGCCTTTCGTTCCGTCGATGTCCAATGTGAATCAGGCTATAGTTGAGCGAACAGGGACTTTTAACACACTGTCACCGCGTTAGATGACTGGTGACACACTTTTTTCCCCAGCACTCTCATTACGAGTATGACACAGTGGCAGATAAAACGATCTGAAAGATGCAGTACCCATAGACGATCACCCACGATCTACATGATGTGGTACTGTGTTGTCCAACCACAGATCGCCGTCTAATGGAATATCTGACGACATCCCGTCCTATTCCAATTACCGTGATGACAGAAATGCTGTCCCTTCAACAAAACAGCTATGTCTAATTCGTTCTTGAGTGTATTTAGCGGGTGGAATTCTACCATGCTTGCCAGATCATAAGTGAGAAGTTTACCCCCACCGCTACTGCACATCAGTGTGTGAAATTATTCTTCTTTTTTTATATCAGTGCTACTTGTTTTTTCCACGTTTTTGAATTCATTTAACATTTTTCTGGTTTATTTCTCGCTATAAATGACTTCTGTTGCTAAATATGGCGCCAGGAAGAAGTATGTGCTACGTATCTTGCCAATACTGTAATTAAATCCTACGTATCATTTGCGCCTTTGTGTTGTTGTATCAGGCAACCTTGCAGAGCAGCTTAAAAGTCTAAATAAACTCGCTGGCGTAAAAGGTCCAACAGTCAAAATCTAATATCTATTTACTTCCAAACAGAAGCGGCAAATAAAATTAACAAAGCGCAGTGCACGAAATTCACATTGCGGTTGCTGCATGTGACACTGTTGGTAACTTGATAATCTTCTACGGGATTGAATGCGAGGATGCCTCATCCTACCGCTCAGAACTTCATGGAGTCCGAATTAACAGCGAATTATATGTCCGACTGCGTTACACTGGGATTTGTGTACTATGACCATAACTTGGCGTCATCTGCATTTGCTGCCACAAGCGAATATAAGGGCTGGTAGAGTATAAAAAGGAATAACAAAGGGGAATAAATAAAGTTGAGATCACGCTTTAACCTAAAATGAAAGGACTATTTATTAAAAAGTTTTCGACCACATAAATCTAAACAGCTTGTGTTTCACAACATAACATGCGCTACGATGTGACCAAACTTACAGAATGTTAGCGCCGAAACGGGCGCGGCGAAATGAAAGCTCTTCAGCCCCGCTACCATCTACTACCCCCCCCCCCCAGCCCCCCACAGACACACACCACCTCCCGTCTCCACTCCCATGCAAACAGCATTCCGAGCACGTTTCTCTGCAATTCGATGCGCTATGAAATTCGTGACTCGGATGTCGCTGAACATTATACACTAGCATTTCCGCATTCCGCTCCATGAAGTCCCCACTGTATGAGTTCGTCCTTGTCGAATTTGTCATGTTTCCTTAGTTACTGCATGTCGTGTAGAGTTGTGCATTATTCGTGTATTACGGTAGGAGGGACCACTCTGATTACCAAATTCAGGTAATGTCGAAAACTAATGTGATAAATGCAATAGGTGCAGGAAAAGCGCGTATCGTTTTGTGCGCAAAAAAGCAGACAAATTTGGGAAGAGTTATAGACTGTACGAAATAGCTCTGATACTGCTTTCCTATTAGCGACAATGTGGTTTCTCACTAACCGTTCACATCGCTCTCTTGCGCTTCTGTACCATACTCTTCATTGCTTCTTGAAAAACTCGAGCAGTGATGCAGAAGGGAATGAAACGCGTTGTAGCCTATCCCCCGCGTTATCCAGTAAAGGACGCCACGAAGGAAACCGGATAGGGAAATAAAGTCCATGAGGACACACAAAAAATGTGGGTTTTCCTGATGACATTGTCATTCTGTTAAAGCAAGCAGAGGACTCCTACGTGCAGTAGAATGAAAAAGCTTAAGTCTTGAAGCGAAGTTATAATATGAATACCGTCAAAAGTATAAAAAAAAATGCTAATGTAATGTATTCAAATAGATTCAGGTACTGCTGTGTAAGTTAGATTAAGCTGAAGCAAAAAAGCAGTAGATGAGTTTTGCTAATATGACAGAAAAATAAGTGACGGTACCCGAAGTAGAGAGGATATAAAACGTAGACTCTCAATTGCGAGAAATGCATTACTGAAACAAGAGAAGTACGTTATGATCGAATATAACTTTTTAAGACGTTTCTTCTGGAGATGTTTGACTGGAGTGCAGTCTTTGAAGCGTGGACGACAAACAGTTTAGGAGGGAATAGAAGCTGGGGAGATTATATGGGTAGAATTACAGAATCGAACGGCGGGAAAGAAATTTATGACACCACCTGACGAAAGAAGGGAGCAGTTGATGGGACACATCCTCAGGTACGAAGTGATTGTCAGTGTGGTAAGGGAAGGAAGTCAGGAGTTTAAGGCATGACTAAAGCGAGAAGTTGTTGCACAGAGATGAAGAGGCTTACACAGGCGAGTATTGTGGTATTTTCGCTGTTTTCAATAGGTTTGAAAGTTCAGAGATTCACAAAGAACGCAGTTCGCTCGAAATCAACAGATGCATCGGGCTATTGAGTGGTCTACAAATTTGGTAGTAGGAGCGTGTTTCGAATAAAATTTTATCCTGTATTAAAATCACATTAGAGACATATTTTTAAAGTTGTAGAACATTTATGAGAATCACATTTAGCGTATATCATCCTAAATCGACGCCTGCAGCTGACTTTCGCTTATGATACACAACTTTGCATTGTTGTCCTGTTTCTCCTTAACTGCCGAGTCGTTCTTACGTTACGGGTATTGCACAGATTCGAAAATAGCATGGGTCCCAACCATCGGCAAAAATAGGTAATAGAGCTAATCTACAGAAACGTGAGTGCCATCACATATCTCACCTATTTGTGGCAGAATCCAAGAACATATTACGTGTCCGAATATATAATCTGACAGGAACAAAATGAACTTTTGCATTAAAATTACCATGAATTCCAATAGCATACACCAAGAGATATACAAATATCACATCTCCAGTGTTCTGGACAAGAATTAATCAGATTAATTTCTAGACTTTCAAAAAGATTTTGGTTCAGTATTAAGCCATGCCGCCTCGTATCGACGTGGAAAGCAGAGTTTGTAGGAGATTTGTTTCACAGTATCGCAGATGATGTGCTCATACCTGTTAAAGTATGCGTTTTAGAGCTCATGTTTCCAGAGACTTCTTGAGACTGCTTCTATTATCGTGTACTTTCTACTGTACGCGTTTACGCCGTTAATTACGAATCATCCTGTATAGAGGTGGTCAGAAAAAATCTAAAAAGCTTGTAAGCGTGTTGCTGGGTACGTTGTGCTCAGAAATAATTGTTAAGAAACAAATTCAATACGTTGCGCAGTTTCCGAGTTAATTAGTGCTGAAGTTAGCAAAACAGACCGCTGCGCATACAAATTCAAGCAGCCCGCAAGACAGGGTGACGCCAAATGTGTTCTTCGTTTGGTCCTTAAAACGACCAAGAGAGCGATCCAAAATTGGACATGGGACAGTAGTAGGGATAGAAACCGAGCAGTCTCGTGCGCTATCATCTACGCTGTGAGAACAACTGACACTAATTTTGTGTGGTGAGCCGCTTGAATTTACGGGCGCAGCCAATGCTAATTAACTCGGAAACGGCGCAACGTATCGACTTTTGTTCTTAATAATTATTTATCAACGCAATCTATCCTGCAACAACCTTACAACCTTTTCATAGTCTTTCTGACCACCCTGGATTGTAACAATGAAATCAACGAATTTCGTTTTTTGTTGCTTCTCAGCTCCTTCTGATGTGCCGTCACAATTCTAGTGGCTCTACTGGCTCAGTGTAAGTGAAAATATTGTTCGCGTTGCATCGCTAGCTCAAAAAACTGTCATTGTCACCCTGAGCACAAAGTTCTCTTGGTCGACTGAAGTAAATATAATTGTAGAGGATGAACAATAGCTTTGGCACCAGGAAAGTTTCCCACAAAACTTTCCTGCTTGTAGCTGTCCTTTAAGTATTACTAACTGAAGTGTGCGAATGAACAGCGTTCTTCATTTTTTTAAAGGAAACGCGTTTTCAGCACTGTTGCAGTCTCAGTAGTTTGTTGCGTGACCAAGGACTAGATCTAGCTGCCAAACCATGGAGAAAGTCTTTCACACATACCTTAGTAGAAGGCGTGTGCCAAGCTGTACCTCTCTGGAGTTCTGAAATTTAACAGGTAGGACAAAAGGATCATGTTGAATACCGTTCTACTGGTTTACAAACTCCAAGACGTATTTCTGTACTTTATCGTCACAAATGAAACGTAATGGCTCAATATGACATTTGGAATAAAAACTTTCTTCCTGCTGTTTTTTCGAAAACTGACAGTTTGGAGACCGCGGCTGTGTATGAAACACAAAGCGATCCTTGCAAATAAGAAATCACCAACCAATTTATTTACATAAATTGCTACGTTACCCGTTTAGAAACGATAGGTCCATCCTAAGATGGCTCATCACGTTTTAATTACATTTGTATTTGTTTGCATTAACTGTTGAAAAAAAAACAGCCAAATAACAACAAATAAATGTAGGCTCCACGTGACATAAACGTGAACAGCCGCCTGAAGATGAATCAGCCGGTCTGTAAGCGGTATCGGCGTGATTTGAGAAAATAGACAATTTTATTAACAGTAGCTGTTTGGTGTTTTGTTCTTTGCAAAAATCAACTAGTAAAACCTTTCTTGACAAACTGCCTGGCTTCTGTCTCGGGTTCTTCGCCCGACGTCTGTTTGATGATTTTTCTGAAGTTTTGCCGCCTCGAGTGGGTGCTTCGTCATAAGCTTCATCCTCCATTGCTGGTGGTGGACTGGATTCGAGCTCGCAGCTGCAGATTACATGTAACTGATGCGCCAACGTCCAAAGGCTTTTCCGTGACCGGCGTGGTTCTCCATTGCTATCTGAAACAGTCGTTCGCTGCAGCACGGGAATTCAAGATCCGTTCATCTTGAAGGTTTCACTTGTTGAAACTATTGCCATGTTTGTGTATTTACATAGCTTCTCTGAAGAAGCGTGTGTGACAGCTCTTATCTGTAGCAAGAACTTCCGTGTCTCGTGAATTTTACTAGGTGCTCAGTCTCACACAGTGCATGTTCAGCCATGACCGATTTCTCCACCTGACACAACCTGCACGGCCGTTTATGTTCGGTGACCCTGATGTTGATTGAGCGTCCAGTCATTCTAACGTAGACGGTTCCGAATGTACATGATATGCGGCATATTCCCGACAGTGCAAGTGGGTCCCTTTTCTTCTTTGCTGATCGGAGACACTCCTTGATTTTCTTTGTCGGTTTATAAATAATCTTTACGCCGTGCTTGCGCAATATACGGCCGATTCTGTCCGTCGCTCTGGGAATGTATAGCAGGAAGGCCGTACCCGAAATTTCTCTTTCCGATGTGTCACTTCGCCGAGTGTTTGATTCTGTGACACTTCTTATAGAACTGGTGGAGTACCCGTTGCTCCTCAGAACGCTTTCCAAGTGTTGCATCTCGTGTCTGACGTGCCGCGGCTCACATATTCGTATTGCTCGCGTTATGAGCCTATTAATCATGCCTCGTTTCTGGCACCGAGCGAGGTGGCGCAGTGGTTAGACACTGGACTCGCATTCGGGAGGACGACGGTTCAATCCCGCGTCCGGCCATCCTGATTTAGGTTTTCCGTGATTTCCCTAAATCGCTCCAGGCAAATGCCGGGATGGTTCCTTTCAAAGGGCACGGCCGACTTCCTTCCCCGTCCTTCTCTAACCCGACGAGACCGATGACCTCGCTGTCTGGTCTCCTTCCCCAAAACAACCAACCAACCTCGTTTCTGGCTCGGTTGTTGATTTGACAGCCTGTGCAGGTATCTGTCCTTGTGTGTCGGCTTTCGATACTCACTGTGTCCCATCTTTTCACATCCCTCGTGACCTGCACGCCTAGAAAGGGTAGCAGTTTGTCCTTCTCTAACCCCACGGTAAATTTTACGTTGTCGTGGAGTGTCTTAGAAACTCGCTGAGCTGTTCCTAACCACGGCCACCCACAATGAATCTATCATCGACCTATCTGTACCACATCTTAGGTTTACAAGGTGCCGGGGAATTCCAGTGCCTGTGCTTCAAACTGATCCCTAAGTGGACTACCCATGTCGACGCCTTCCAGCTGTTCGTAGAAGATGCCATTCCACATGAAACAGCTACCGGTGAGGCATGAAAGAGCTTGGTGATGTCTTGCACGAGAATGGAACCGATGTGCTCCAGACTGTCACTGAGTGGTACTTTCGTAAACAAAGAAACAACACCAAAGCTGGCCAGGATGTCGTTTGATTCAAATTTTAGTTTCTTCAGCATGTCAGTGAAATGTACTGAGAGTGTCAGTCTTCCCCACGTGCTGCTGGAGCAGAGAGGACAAGTATTTCGCCAATTTATACGTCGATGAGCCGGAGCACCAACAATCGGTCTTAACGGAACATTATTCTTAAGGATCTTTGGTAATTCATACAGCCGAGATGGAAGCGCTTCTGTGTGGCGCAGGTTCCTCTGTATATTCGCCGAGAGAGGAACATGCGCAACACAGCTGTCTAAATGTCATAAATATCATCAAACAAATGTCGGCGAAGAACTCGAGACAGACGCCAACAGACAGTTTGTCAACAAGTGGTCAGGAAAGCCTTAACAATTTCGTAAGTGCTTTCTTATTGGCACTGACAACCAGTCAATTTCTCTGCTATGGCACCTGGAACACTGTTAATAAAGAATTCTTCATAAAGTATTTGTGTATTCGGTGCTGCGATGGCGTCTGAAAACCTTTTCAGTAATCTAAAAACAAAGATACATTGTTTTCTCATTCTCCAGGCAAATGTCAGATCGGGCACTTAGAACGTTTTCACTTTCCATTCCTTGACTGATCGTCACTGTCTCTGAATGCCACAAGACACACGATATTCAGATAATGGATTTGCCGAGCGGTGGGCGCCTTAACACGGAGGCCGGTAGCTGTTGGCAGACGTGACCGCAGTCTGATTGAGGCATGTACACTGTCCTAATGGGGGCGGAGTGGCGTTAGTCACGGCTAATGAGCGTCTACATACCGCCAGAGACGCACAAACACGTCGCCAGGTCTCGCAGGGCGCAGCAGCTGGGCAGCCTGCCTTGTGTCAGCATAGTGGATGCTGTCTGCTAATCCGACCATCGCGGCAGAGATCACATGTGAGCCGCCGGCGATTGACACACGCAGCATGCTGCATGTTGATCACATGACTCGCAACTGCGACAAGGGAAATCATCCCTCCCGAAATTAAAAATTTAGCCTGTTCTAGAGAAGATCAGGAGGAATTAACGTAACCATAATAGGGGCCGTTTCTCCAGAGGTTTCTCATGAATGTTGACATGTTAAATACGCTCGACTTACTTTTTTACTTTACAGATGCCCAAAGGAATTATGTATACAGAAAGATCTTATCATATACATCCATACAGTACAACCAGGGTCATTACACAAGTATTCGATTTACATGCCAGAAGAGGAAAATATTCATATGACTACACAGTTGTATGGATTGGTGTTGTGCTTTTTTATGGTGTTCTCTTGATATTGAGACCCATCGATGCAGCCTCCCACGACTCCACGTTGTATAACAGCAGTGATTATGGTGGACGTAGCAGGCCGATGAACGGCGACACGGCGTGTGACACCACAAGGAGTTCCATCGTACACCTGGACACTACCAGGACACACTGAAAGCGTTAAATACACTCAACATATATAATTTCGTTTTTCAGTAAATAATGCGATACATTCCAATCACCGTCTGTGTCCGACGTCATTGAGCAATAACTACTCACAGACAGCAGACGGCAGCGCTAGCAGTGGAGTATATACGTAGCGTGTTTGGGTGGTGGGGGAGTTGGGGGGGGGGGGAATGGCGGGGAGAGTTAGCTGATGTCCAAAAGAGCATGATCATTGGCTTTCGAGCCAAGGGTGGGAGCATTTCCAAAGCAGCAAAAGTATGCCGTGCGTGGCAGAATGGCGCTATCCTGAACCGCTGCCGAGACAACTGGACTGGATCTCTTCCTCTCTTCTGTCCATTCTTCTGAGACACTTGATAAGTGCCATCAATCATCATGAGGTAACAATAGCATGTGACTTGATAAACCTCATTCTTGGTGATGCGACCGTAAAGGATTCCTTGGGAGTACCGAAATCGAATGGCTTGTGAGGCAGTCGGTGTTTAGGAAATTCAGGAGGGTTGAAGGGATAGGTTCAAAATGTTCCAATGTGTGTGAAATCTTATGGGACTTAACTGCTACGTTCATCAGTCCCTAAGCCTGCACACTACTTAACCTAAATTATCCTAAGGACAAACACACACACCCATGCTCGAGGGAGGACTCGAACCTCCGCCGGGATCAGCCGCACAGTCCATGACTGCAGCGCCTAAGACCGCTCGGTTAATCCCGCGCGGCGAAGGGATAGGGATTATCAAGAAGTGATCAGGGTTCAACGACGGCTCCGGAGATGTGTACGGGTGAATAGACGTGCAACTTATGTATATTTGCAGGTGGGGATATTCACCCGCCAAATGGTTGTTAAAATTCATGATGAAGCTTTCAGCTGTCATTTATTTCGCACAGTTCGCTATACGTAATTTCTCACATTAATAACTGTGTACGACAACTTTCGTCAAGAAGCAAGCCCACATCGACAGCTAGTAACACACCTGGTATAACTTTCCTGCCGTTTATGCCACCTACGCTTTATAATGGTCATTGGCCGAGACTAGTAGCGAAGTGTGCAAAGTAAATGACACCTCAGAGTTTCACCTCGAATTTTAACAAAGGCGTGCAACTGTTGAGCATCTCACCGCCCAGACGAACCAAGCGGCTACCAACATTGTCTCCTCAATCGACCGAAAGCGACTGAGATGGCCAGGTGACGGTCATTCCCTTGGCCCCGTCTGTGTACGATTTTGTGCAGATAACTGCAAATGCTCCTGTTCCACTGAGGTCGGTTTTGATGGTACCTGACTTGAAGAATTGTCTTGGCATCTACTGAAACAAATAAGAGCATGTTCGCTAGCAAGCTAGCGGAGACTGGATCTCTTCCTCTCTTCTATCCATTCTTTTGAGACACTGGGTAAGTGCCATCAATCATCAGGGGGCGACAACAGCATGTGACTTGATAAACCTCAGTTCATTCTTGGTGATGCGACCGTAAATGATTCTTTGGGAGCTACCCGAAATCGAATGGCTTCTGAGGCAATGGATGCTTAGGAAATTCAGGAGAGGTGAGGGGATAGGGATTATCAAGAAGGGGTCAGGTGTCGTTGCGAAGCCATTCGGCGATCTTCCAGAACACTGTCTGCACGCTACACTCGTCTGGGAGTGGAAAGCAAGGGTCCCTCTTCATCGCAGCCTCTTCCTGCGGGGCTGCCGCGCTCGGAGTCTCTTCACCGTATTCTTCATCTTGCGTCTGCTGGGGGCCGGCCTTCACTTCGGGACGATAAGCAATCGTTTCCAGTTCAATGGGGGCCATCTCGGCGTTCGGCATTTCTGCAGGGGGGACGGGGTAGAGCTGAGGGGGCAGCCGTCTGTGTGACTGCATCCACCCCAGCCTCCCGCCTCACTGTGGAAGCAGCGGCAGGACTACACATCTCCTTGGCGGCCATGAGCTCGTCCCGCAGCAGCTGCAGTTGGCAGTGGTCCGCGACGGCTCTTTAATAGCGACTTACTCTGCCGCCATTGCGGATTTGAGGGCGGCCAGTGCGTCATGTGTGACGGTACGTGGCGTGTCACGTACGTCATCTTCATGGCGGCGCGGCCCAGTTCCCGTTCTTGGATGGCGCCGTGTCTTTGTACACAGGGAGTACATTTATCAATTATGATCTGCAATTTGCGTCTATTTAAAGCACGGCATTTGCCATTACTGTTAGTGAATGACACACCTAGTTGGATATCTACATCTACATCTACATCCATACTCCTCAAGCCACATGACGGTGTGTGGCGGAGGGTACCTTGAGTACCTCTATCGGTTCTCCCTTCTATTCCAGTCTCGTATTGTTCGTGGAAAGAAAGATTGTCGGTATGTCTCTGTGAGGGCTCTAATCTCTCTGATTTTATCCTCATGGCCTCTTCGCGAGATATGCGTAGGAGGAACCAATATGCTGCTTGACTCCTCGGTGAAGGTATATTCTTGAAACTTCAACGAAAGCCCGTACCGAGCCACTGAGCGTCTCTCTTGCAGAGTCTTCCAACGGAGTTTATCTATCATCTCCGTAACGCTTTCGCGATTACTAAATGATCCTGTAACGAAGCGCGCTGCTCTCCGTTGGATCTTCTCTATCTCTTTAAGCGAACATGACAGACACACAAGGGATAAGGGACTGCCTATATTTTAAGGCAGCACTTTCTACCACACGTTAGCTATCAGAGAAAAAAATTATAAATGTTTCTTAAAGAATTTTAAAACTAAGTACTGCATATTTTTGATCGTATAATGACCTAATAATGGTACTTGGTACCGACACCGCCAATCATTAGAGAAAATAAAATTACGATTGCAGACTAAATCAAAAAGCTTTTTTCTTAGGTAGTCGTCACGTAAGAAAAAGAAGTGTCTACCAGCACATATTGGGATTAACAGCAGCAGGACCGAGGTCTATCGAGACAGCGGTTTATTGCTGTTGGCACTGGTCATGGCGATATGGAATTGATGTTCAGTGTCATGCAGGATGTCACTGGACCCACTTGACTAGCGAATTAGAGGACAGGTACATTGTCACACTGATTGCTTAGCAATACACGATCATACAGCCACGACGCATACGTGGGAGGGAGGGGGGGGGGGTGTACAAAGATATGGAAACACAAGAAATGCCCTCTGGAATACAAATGCAGATGCTAGCCAAGTATGTGGGTTGCTCTGTTCTGTTCAATCGCAAACTGCTCCTGTGCATTGTATAGCGGTTCCTTTCGTGATAACAGAAGTCGAAGTGTTTGGTGTTCCAAGAGCCACCGTATCGTAGAATTATATACCGGTTACAGGTGTAACGTTGTTGCTTTAATTTGTTATGAAAGCGGTGCTGATAGACAATAAAAGCGGGTTAAAAGCTGTGAGCTGTCTGGGGAAGTTAACCTTGCATTACTGCGCAACTGTTTCACCAGGTATCCAGTCTAGTTTACCAAATTCCCTACCAGACTAACATTAATTATAATCTTTTAATAGTCATACGACAAGCGGTGATATATATAAGAGAATTTAAATAACAAGAAATTAATCAGTTTATATTTGGAAATTTATTTTAACATTGATCATTGAAATTTCAGCGTATTAAACGTGAGTCATAACTAAGCTGGTGCCTTATTTAGGATTGTGAAAATGTGAGATTGTAATCTTACGGAACACATCAAATATGGAGCCAAGATTGGGAGACTGCATACAACACTGCATTCATAAAATAACACACGAAGAACGTTGAAACATATGCAAGAGGAAATTAACCACAACCAACCGATTCAATTTTCACCCAAAGAAGTTACGTTCGTAGCACAATCCTGTCCGTCATGTAATTACCACATACTGGTATACTAAATTCATACTAAGTCTGTGAAATCTTCCCGAAAAGAATAGCTGAGGGTTACTTTGATGATTACACCACATGCTTCACGTGGTCAACCTGGTTTACTCAAAGAGTGTAACTCCACAATAATTTTGATAATTAAAATAAATTAGATCGAAAAGTAATTTACAAAAGAAAAACCTCGAACTGGTTACTATCGTCTTACTATTAACCTGATGGGTCAAACAATTGTATAAGCACGTGGTACTGGTCTCACAAAGTACACCCCACGTGGGTTGAACATAAAGAAAAGTTGCTATATTGAAAAATATTGTCAAGACGAGACGTTATAATCTCACGCACATTCGCATTTAAGATTGATGATCTTAGAGTTACTGATCAACACGTGGTTCCACTTTACTCACAAAGTAGTGACAAAGCAACTACCGGAATATATTCTGAACTTCACACTCGAATTACACTGCGTTGCAATTTAAGATAACATTAGATATTTTAGAGCTAAACCTGAAATAAAAGTGATTAAATTTTCAGTTAGGCTGATCTTAAGAAATCCATTGTCCTCCGGACTTAGCAGACAAGCGCTTAGCCGGAGATCTTACCACTTCATACGCTCGCCGCGGACAGACTGCCGTGGTCCCTTCCTGAGGGTGGCTCACAAACACAAACGGAAGTGGCCAGAGAGGCAGCTTCCTATACCAACATGACAAGGGACGGACAGGACCATACTAAGAATAGAAACCTCTCTGCTTTTAGGAAGCGTAGCTACCTGTTCCGACGCTGGTCCTACTGTTCTCTAGCAGACAGGCTTGTCTGCTACCATCCAGCATGCAACTACAAATACATTTGCTCATTCATCCTCTCACACAGAAGGGAAGGGGGATGACAGTATCTTATCATATACAGTATATAAAAGAAAGTGGATGTAGGTTCCGTATGAGACTGTGTGACATGAATTACATATATGAATTGCATATAAACTGTGCTTTTAAAGTGTAGTAGTGTGACAGATCGTTCTTGTTTATGTGTAAAAGTAACACGTTCCACTGCTCAGTCTCCTCCCAGGTAGTCAGAAACACCACAGTAAATTTAGAAGAGGAATTTATGCCGTAAATGACAACATATTTAAGAAATTAACATGAAAGGAATCAAACAGAGACCTTTCACAGGGAAGTGCAAAAACATGATCCGCTAAGTTGCCACTCGGACGAAAGTGTGTGTTGAGTGATTAGATTAGAGTTATACTTATTTCACGCATCACAAATACATTTCGTAATGAGCAGGAACGTGACATTTTAATACAAGGTTTCTTTACATGACATACTTCCAGTTTTTTGGGGTAAGATTACTAATCTGTATATAAAAATTCAACATTGAGTAGAAGGAGTTGTAGTTAAAAAATTCTTAATTTGTTTTTAAATATTGGTTGGGTATCTGTCAAGCTTCTGATACTATTTGGTAAGTGACCAAGGACTTCCGTGGCAGCATTATTCACCCCTTTCAGTGCCAAAGTCAGATTTAACCTGATGTAGTGAAGATCAGCATTTCTGCTAGTGTGGCAACTACGCACATTGTTATTGCTTTTGAACTGGGATTGGTTATTAATGACAAATTTCATCTCTAAATATATAACTGCGAAGGTACTGTGAATATCCTTAGTTTCCTAAACAAATGTCTACAAGATGATCTTGCCTGGGCTCCAGCTATTATTCTGATTACTTTTGTACAATGAAAACACTAAAGTAAGCTGCGGCACGACAGCAGTGAAGGAAAATAGGCATAGTAAGCTAATTTACTTACAGTTTTATCGCCAAAATTTGCATTAACCCTAATAGCATTAGTAGTTGAACTCAAACGTTTCAGCCGATAATGAAAGCGTTTCTTCCAATTCAATGCACACAACCAGCAATACACACAACCAAAAATTTTGAACATTTTGCCTCTGCTACAGACTTCGGTTCAAACCGTATATTTATTAATGGTGTTGTGTCGTTCACTGTACAGAACTGTATACACGGTGTCCACTTGCAGAGAACCACTTAATAATTTTCTGAAAGACATTATTTACAGGTTGCTCATATAGTTGTCGTTTGTTGGGTGTGATTACTATATTTCTATCATCAGAAAAAAGAACTAGCTTTATATGTTCTTGAATATCGAGTGGCAAGTCATTAACATACACTGAAAAGCCAAAGAAAATGGTAAACCTGCCAAGTATCGTGTAGGGCCCCTGCGAGCACGCACAAGTGCCGCCACACGACATAGCATGTACTCCACTAATGTCATCAGTAAGACTAAGAGGGGGTGGAGTTCTCTTATGAACAGCATGTTACAAGGCATCCCACATATGCTCACTAATGTTCATCTCTGGGAAGTTTGATGGCCAGCAGAAGAGTTTAAACTCAGAAGAGTGTTCCTGGAGCCAATCTGTAGCAATTCTGGACGTCTGGGGTGTCGCATTGTCCTGCTGGAATTTCCCAAGTCTGTCGGAACGCACAATGGGCATGAATGGATGCAGGTGATCACACATGATATTTCCGCACGTGTCACCTTTCAGAGTCGTATCTACACGTATAAGGGTTCCATATAACTCCAACTGCACACGCCTCACACAATTACAGAACGTCTACCAGCTTGAACAGCCCCCTGCTGACATGGGGAGTCCACAGATTAATGAGATTGTCTCCACACCCGTACACGTTCATCCGCTCGATACAATTTGAAACGAGACTCGCCCGACCAGGCAATATGTTTCCGGTCATCAACAATCCAATGCCGATGTTGACGGGCCCAGGCGAGGCGTAAAGCTTTGTGTCGTGCAGTCATCGAGGGTACACGAGTGGGCCTTCGGCTCCGAAAGCCCATATCGATGATGTTTCGTTGAACGGTTCGCACGCTGACACTCGTTCATGGCCCAGCACTGAAATCTGCAGCAACTTGCGGAAGGGTTGCATTTCTGTCACGTTGAACGACTGTCTTTAGTCGTAGTTGGTCCCGTTCTTGCACGATCTTTTTCCGGCCGCTGCGATGTCAGAGATTTGATGTTTTACCAAATTCCTTATATTCACGGTACACTCGTGAAATAGTCGTACGGGAAAATCCCAGTTCATCACTACCTCGGAGACGCTGTGTCCTATCGCTCGTGCGCCGACTTTAACACCACGTTCAAACTCGCTTAAATATTGATAACCTGCCATTCTAGCAGCAGTAACCGATATGAAAAATGCGCCAGACACTTGTTTTATTTGTATTTAGGCGTTGCCGACCATAGCACCGTATTCTTTCTGTTTACATATCTCTATATTGGAATACGCATGTGTATAGCAGTTTCTTTGGCGCTTCAGTATATATTAAGAACAATAAGGGACCCAAGATTGAAATTTGTGGTACTCCTTTCTTGATACCTCCCCAGTTTGACAAATCTGCCGATTTTTCGCATTGTGCATTATGTGAAGTGTTTGTTCCATCCTTCTGTACTCTTCCAGTTAAATATGAATTACACATTTGTGCACTGTTCTACTAAGAGCATTAAATTTAAGCTTATCTATAAGAATTCAATGATTTGCACAGTGAAAAGCCTTTGAGGGATCACAGAAATCCCTAACTGGTGATGTTCAGTTACTCAGTAAAAGCATATGCAACATTTTCTGTTGAAAAGCCTTTCTGAAAACAAAACTGACATTTTGCTAATACTTTACTTTTACAAATACGTGAAACTACTCTTTAATACATTAGTTTTTCAAGAATTTTGCACTGCCAGAAATGTGATTGGGCCGTAGTTATTGTCATCAGTCCTATACCCCCTTTTATACAATGCTTTAACAATAGCATATTTCAATCTATCAGTAAAAATGCCGTGTTTTAGTGAGTTATTTATTACATATGTGGCTGAAAATCCTACCTATCTGTTGGGAACAAGCTTTTAGTACTTTGCTGGAGATACCATCAGTTACATTCTACTTTTGAGTGAATTTATTATTTTCCTAACTGCAGAAGGAGAGGTGGGTAGAATTTCAATTTTATCAAACTGCATAGACATTTGCTCTGTCATATATAGCTTTGCGTTTTCTAATGAACATCTGGATCCTATTTTCTCCACAACACTTAATAGTTTCAACATCTTACCTTTTGTTAGTAAATTTTCTATTCAGTTTGATACTATACAGTCCTCCTGTGCTCTTGTTTGGCCTGTTTGCCTTTCAACAAATATTCCAAATTGTTTTAATTTTATTATCAGAGTTACTAATCTGAGATATAATTCACATACACCTGGTACTTTTAACAACTTTCCTTAATATAGTACAGTGGTTTTTATGATAGTTGACTGTTTCTGGGTCATTACTCTTTCTTGATATTGGATACATTTTCCTTTTCGGGTTACAAAATTTTTTTATCCCTTTAGTAAGACACAGTTTTTTACATGGTTTCTTGCACTTATATTTCACTGTTTTCGTAGGTTCAAAAAATGGCTCTGAGCACTATGGGACTTAACATCTATGGTCATCAGTCCCCTAGAACTTAGAACTACTTAAACCTAACTAACCTAAGGACATCACACAACACCGAGTCATCACAAGGCAGAGAAAATCCCTGACCCCGCCGGGAATCGAACCCGTGAGTTTTCGTAGGGAAACTGTTTCCAAATATACTTCCAAACGTATCATGAAATAAGCTATACGAGTATTTTAAATTAGCATCAGGTTCCCGGTACGCCTGACGCCAGTCTACTGCTTCAAGACTTTCTTTAAAATTTTCACTCGCTAAACCTTTAATCGAATGCACCATTTTGAAGGGCTGTTTTTCATTACTGTATGGAGCTATGTCATATATTTTAAGTACCTGTGCTTCATGATGAGAAAGACAATTCTCGATAGTATAAATGTTTATTTGATTAAATTTGTTTTGGTCTGTGAAAATACTATCTACCAGTGTGCTACTTTCCTGTACTTCCCGTGTAGGAAAATCTGTAACTGATATCAAACTGTAAGAACCGAGTAATACTTCAATATCATTCTTCCTATCAGACCCTTTCAGAAAATCTACATTGAAATCTCCCACAAAAAATGATTAGCTTCTCTCTGTCTGACACATACCATAAGAAGCAATCCAAGTTTTTCAGAAATAGTTGAAAATTTACCAGTGGGGACCTATATACAGTTACAATTATAAAATTACCATTATTTAGTTTAAGCTTACAGTAACATGAATGTTTCGCTCAGCGCAAAATTTTTTAGTTTCTAAATTTTTCGCACTATGATAACTTTTAACATATTTGACAACTGCTCCTTTTTGCACATTGTTTCTGCACGTGCTGAAAGCTTATATCCACTTACATTTACCTTTCCCATATCTGTGACAATGATGATGTTCAGACAGGCGTAAGATACCTATTACATTCCCTGTTTCTAAATCTTACAAACAAACAAGAAGTTCATCTATTTTATGTTTTAATCCCCTGATATTCTGATGCAATATACTAACGTTATTTTTAACTGTACTTCTATAAGAACCTTTTGATATTTTAACATCATTAGCACCTGCCTCTCTCAGCATCTCGTTATTCTCGTTGTATTACCTGATGCTGATCTTAGTCTAAAAAAGAGGTACTCCCATGAGTTTCAGTGTCCTCTCTTAAGTATTTTGCTAACCTTCCTTTTTATATTCAGATGTAGGCCATGCCTCGTTGAATCCCACCTATGAACAGGAACCAAACCCATATCTGACCCAGTAGCCGCCCAAAGCAGCCGACCCAACTTCACATGTAGCCCTGACCCCTATCAGTGCTCTTTCCTGTTCCACTCACTTTGTAGTCCTGATCCCTATCAGTACTGTTTCCTGCTGCAGTCACTATCACAACATGATCCTGCTTTGTAAAGCCCTTGCACAAGGATTCTACATCCTCTACCACTTGGCTAAGACATGCACTTGGCCTGAAAAAATTTTTCACCTGGTGCCTGTCACCTAATTTTCCCCTGCAAAATCTGGCCCACGCCTCTTCGATGGTTAATTCCTAGCAAGAGACCTTTTCACCTTCTTTCTACTTTTTTTGAAGCAGTTGGTTTCCTAATGAAAGTCTGTTGGCTATTCACTACAACTACGTCTACCTCTTGCTTACTTAATAGGAGTAACAGGGCAAATTTGTTTTTTGTGCCTGTGATGAAACTATCAAATACTGTTCTCTTTCTGTGACACCAGTTCCCTGCTACAACTTCCCACTTGTCTTAATCCTTCTCCCCCCCCCCCCCCCCTAATCTCGTCAGTTCCCCCGTAGAACTATCCAGGTCAGCCTTAAGGGCTCTAATGTTCCCATCCTGTTCAGCTACTTTCCTGTCCCTTGAACATACTTTGCAGTACCGTGGAAGAGTCTCATTTACTTCACCAGTTCCATGCCACTACCTTCCCCCCCCATTGAAACTATCTGTCACAACATCTGCATAGAACCCCAAAACTAACTTTCCTCCGGCAGCTCAGACACTTCGCACTCATGGTTGTTTACAAATTTATTTACGAAATTTACCAACAAATAATGATATTCTATTAACTACAGATCCCAGGAGACATGAAAGTTATGCAGGACACTAGTTTATCTACTTACGATTAATATTGAAACGTAATGCACTTAAATTTACGTTAAAACGCAAAACTTGTATACTCGAAAAATTAGGCTTAAAACCGCGTAAGCGCGATCCACAGTTTTTGCCTTTTAAAAAGAGATAGTAGATACAAATTTTAACCTTTAGTTCCCTGACTAGATAAGGCTCAGGCCACAATATTCCAACGTTTGCAGTCTGGGTCAGGGCTGCCGGCCAAAAATCGCTATGGACGGTGTTTCAAGAGGATTGTGGCGAAAAATAAGAGGACAACAACTGCAAAAGACGCAGCAGAACTGAATGTCGCACTTGCGAACTCTGTCAGCATCAAAACAACACGAATGGAGGTCTGTAATCAGGAAATTACAGGGCGAGCTGGAATTCCATATCCACTCAGCAGTGACGGCCGTTCGGGAATACGTACTGCCAAAGCCATAAAACCTGGTGTATGGAGCAATGGAAGAATGTCATTTTCTCGGATGAGTCTTGTTTCACACTGTGTCCAACTTCTGGAGGAGTGAATTTCCGAAGAGTAAAACAGGGTTAGTGGAAGGCATTCAGGCAACGAAATCGGACGAAGTATTTTTCACGATGGGGCCATTTTTCCCTTCAAATGAGAGAGTAACTTTAAACCATGATAAAGTATCGTTGTAGTCTGTTGTAATTCATAACATTATTTCTTAGAATTAGGCTACTAGTTAGATGTCGGTTACGATAACGAGCATACCCTGAAATAATATTTTCCTGATTGTGGCGCCTTGTACTATTACATCACTAATGGTTACTCGAGCTAGCTTCAACATAAAGACACCGCATTACTCTTCTGTCCCAGTACTTGATAACACGCCTCTCAAGAACTTTTATTCTACTTCACGCTAGAGAAAGCCTTATCTAAATTTTCGAATACAATGAGTGTTCCATTGTATGTTCCTAAATCTGCTCTCTTAGGACACAAAAGGAAATACATTACGATTCCACGTCGACATGAATCAGTTACATCGGTTGTTGCAGATGTTTGGACTATGTAACGAAATTAAGTTGTACAAAAGTACATTGGTGCAAAAACGTTGTCCACTTTGCTGTAACATTTCAAAACTCGAGTGCGATACGGATACTGACATAATGATTAGAAAACTAATTCTGCTTCATTTTCAGTCGTGCTTTACTTATTCGGTGTTCAAATGGTTCAAATGGCTCTGAGCACTATGGGACTTAGCATCTGTGGTCATCAGTCCCCTAGAACTTGGAACTACAATCTGTTTATTGCAAAGCGATTTTAGCTACTGTGTAGCTACCTTCAATGTAATTATATTCGAGTCACTGATGAATCATCATCATCATCATCATCTCTATATCAAAAAGGGCCAACCACTAAGGATAGAAACATAAAATTTGCAGAAGGTGTTGACATACTACAGGCGCTGTTTAAGAAGGTATTTTGCGAAATTGCACTCTTAAAAGAGTGAAACAGAGGATGAAAGGCTTTTTGAAAACAAGTCGTTATTAAGGCAATTTCGAAGCCAGAACTACGAGAGTTGGTACCGTATTTATCTTCTCAGCAAGAAATAAAACAGAATGTTTCAACGTTTTTGGAAATTCAACGACTAAGAAAGTAAAATAATGGTTGAAGGTTTTTTGAAAATAAAGCCTTATTAAAGAACTACTACAGTATCTTTAAAGCTACGTCTATGAAAACTGGTATTTGACTTCTCGGTTAGAAATAAAGAAATTATTTGTGAATCTCCTGTTTCTGCAGGAGTATTTGTGGATTGAACAGTCCACGGATGTATTCCTGCTTCATAGTGCCCAAGCGGCACAATAATTCGGCTATCAGACAAGTCGCCATCCTCAGGTGCGCTGACGTAACACCTTACCTGACGATAGCCACGTATCTGACACTATGAAGAGGCAATACGACCGCGGACTCTTCGATCAAAAAAAGTAAGTGTTTCCGTGTGTTTGGAAATCCAACCACCAAAGGTAGTGAAATAGGGGGTGCAAAGTTTTGTGAAATTGTTTCATTACGAGAGCCTTCTTGAAGCTAAATCTATAATAATCTGTTTTTATCAATCTCTGTTAGAAATAAAAAAAATACGTGTTACCTGTTTTTGAAATTTCATCCCCCTAATGACTGAAATAGGCGATGAAAATCTGAGAAAATATTTCGTGATATTCAAAAAATTTTAAAGCTACATCTATGACAACTGGTATTTCACTTCTTTGTTAGATATAATGAAATATGTGTTGGGCGATGAAAGTTTCTATGAAAATATTACCACAAAAACGCAAATAGCATGATTAAATAAACCTTGACTCTAACCACCGGTCTTAATTAGCGTAAAAAGTTTTAAGATTTTGGAATTTTAGGACAATGTAAGAATTCGATTAAAGAAGAACAAAAACTGTGCAGGCCATACAGTCTACGCGAGAAAAGCAGCGGGCGGTAAGCTACTCGTAAATAAAATGACAATAAGTCATCATCACTTGAATAGTTATACTTAAGATACACTATGTGATCAAAACTATCCGAACACTTGGCTGAAAATGACTCACAAGTTCGTGGCGCCCTCTATCGGTAATGCTGGATTTAAGTATGGTGTTGGCGCACCCTCAGTCTTGATGACAGCTTCCACTCTCGCAACCATACGTTCAATCAGGTCCTGAAGGTTTCTTGGGGAACGGCAGCCCATTCTTCACGCGGAGTGCTGCACTGAGGAGAGGTATCGATGACGGTCGATGAGGCCTGGCACGAAGTCGGCGTTCCAAAACATCACAAAAGGTTCAGGTCAGGACTTTGCGCGGGGCAGTCAATTACAGGGATGTTATTGTCGTGTAACCACTCCGCCACAGGCCATGCATTATGAACAGGTGCTCGATCGTGTTGAAAGATGCATTCGTCATCCCCGAATTGCTCTTCAACAGTGGGAAGCAAGAAGGTGCTTAAAACATCAGTGTAGGCATGTGCTGTGATGGTGCCACGCAAAACAACAATGGGTGCAAGCCCACTCTATGAAAAATACGACCACTCCATAACACCGCCGCCTCCGAATTTTACTGTCTGCAATGCACACGCTGGCAGATGACGTTCACCAGGCATTCGCCATACCCACACCCTGCCATCGGGTCGCCACATTGTGTACCCTGATTCTTCACTCCACATAACTTTTTTCCACTGTTGACTCGTCCAATGTTTACGCTCCTAACAGCAAGCGAGGCGTCGTTGGCATTTACCGGCGTGATGTGTGGCTTATGAGCAGCTGCTCGACCATGAAATGCAAGTTTTCTCACCTCCCCCCAGAACTGTCACAGTACTTGCAGTGGATCCTGATGCAGTTTGGAAGTCCTGTGTGATGGTCTGGATAGATGTCTGCCTATTTCACATTACGACCCTTCTCAACTGTCGGCGGTCTCTGTCAGTCAACAGACGAGGTAGGCCTGTACTCTTTTGTGCTATACGTTTCCCTTGACGTTTCCACTTCACTATCAGATCGGAAACTGTGGACCTAGAGATGTTTAGGAGTGTGGAAATCTGGCATAAAGACGTTTGACACAAGTGACACCCAATCATCCGACTACGTTCGAAGTCCGTGAGTTCTGTGGAGTGCCCCATTCTAACGACTACTGAGGTCGCTGATATGGAGTACCTGGCAGTAAGTGGCAGCACAATGCACCTAAAAGGAGAAACGTATGTTTTTGAAGGGTGTCCGGATACTTTTAATCACGTAGTGTAGCTTCGCAATAACTATAACCGATTGCCACAAACAGATCCAAAAATTTACGGCGAACGCTGGTCTTCCTCTTATTTTGAAAGTTGACATTGTTTCCTCAGACATATCAACGCTACTGATAAGTAGTACAAATGAGTAACGCTAATAATTCTTAAGGAGAAATTCATCAACAGTAACAACTAGTAGTTAATTTCAAGTGAAATGTACTACCTGACAAAAAAAGTGAAGCACCCGGCAGACGAGGTTGAATGTCAGTGCAACTCTGCACACGGACACATCTTCGGCGGGCACGTAAGTGATTAGAGTTGCAGTTCCCTGTAACAGGTAGTATGGTCACCAGAATGCATTGATGTTTTTAGTGTTTTGACGTTCTTACCAGGCCTGGTAGGGTATAGGCCTATAAGTGGCGTGAACAGCGTGCTCCGATGTTCGACTGCAAGGGAATGAGATAAAGGCATAAAAGTCGTCAGGGTTCCAGTCTGCCGCACCACAAGGGAGGAATGTGCACCCAGGAGGCCGTACATCCCTCATTTTTCCCCCTGCATCCGAGTAAAAGAACTAGATTCCCTGCAACATTTTGTGTCATCCCGCACCACTGGTTGGAGATCAGCAGCAGCTGGACTAGGAAATTATAGTCCCACAAGTAGGATGCCGTTAGCATTACAATACAAACGTCTGCATCTGGAGTCGTGTTGTCACCAGAAACCATGGACTGCTGATAGATGGCGTCACGTTGTGTTCAGCGATAAACATGTTCTGCTCTACCTCTGACGACTGACGTGGCAAATATGGTGGAGACCTGCCGAGAGGTACCGTTTCTCCAATGTTTTGCAGAGGCACAGCGATGTTACTCCTTGCATCATGGTGTGGGGAGGCATCGTGTATGACTACAGGCCACGGCTGGTGGTGTCTGAAGGAAGTCTGGCGGTACAACAGGACGTCACGGACATACTGCGTCCTCATGTGTTATCCCCTCGTGCTATAGCTTCTGAATGCCACTTTTAAAGAGGACTGTGCTCGTCCATGACACCTATCTCTGTTAACCACCTACCTGACGCTGAGGTACTCATGTTGTCACTGAGATCCCCCAGATATGTACCAGTTAGAACATGTGCGCGACCAGCTCGGACAACTCCATCCCAGTGCCAGTATCTGGGCTATCAAGTACCACTTACAACAGTTCCGGGTCAGCTTGCATGCGTCCAGGAAAGGGCGGGTGCAACGTCATATTGAAAAGTGGGCTAATTGTGGTGTCACTGCCAGACACCACACTTGCTAGGTGGTAGCTTAAATCGGCCGCGGTCCATTAGTACATGTCGGACCCACGTGTCGCCACTGTGTGATCGCAGACCGAGCGCCACCACACGGCAGGTCTCGGGAGACGTACGAGAACTCGCCCCAGTTGTACGACGACGTTGCTAGCGACTATACTGACGAAGCCTTTGCTCTCATTTGCCGAGAGACAGTTAGAATAGCCTTCAGCTAAGTTAATGGCTACGACTTAGCAAGGCGCCAATTGTATCAGTGCATGTATCTTACGAGTCTCATTTCTATTGTCAAGAGAGATGTACCAAAGGAAGCATTAAAAGTTAAGTATATTCCAAAGCTACGTATTTTCTTTATAGCAGTCATAACGTATCCTGTTCCAGACTTGACGCCAGGCGGCGTGTGAGTACGCGTGCCTTTCGGCTTCCTTCTCAGTGTGGCGTAGCTCGTTTGTTACGCCTATTTCCTTGTAAACTTGACTCCAGTTTGTAATTACTGAAATAACATCAAACTTCATCTCAACATGTGAAGTTTCATTTCGTTTCCTCCTACTCTTCTGGGTACTGCTCTTTCTTTGTATCTGAAGTGATGCAACTGTAGTGTCTTACACTGCAAGGAAGCAAGGGTTGGTTGTGTTTGGTTGAGTTGTTTTGCGGAGGAGACCAAACAGCGAGGTCGTCCGTCTCATCGGATTAGGGAAGGACGGGGGAAGGAAGTCAGCCGTGCCCTTTCAAAGGAACTATCTCGGCATTTGCCTGGAGCGATTTAGGGACATCACGGGAAACCTAAATCAGGATCGCCGGATGCCAGACTGAACCGTCGTAGTCCCGAATGCGACTCCAGTGTGCTAACCACTGCACCACCTCGCTCGGTAGGAAGCAAGGAAGATGATGTTGTTATGAGTGACCTGTATCCTCTTTCTATAACACAAATGCACACGTGTATTAATACAGTTCTTTATTTACATGAGCTGGAAACTTTGCTTAACTTGAATAGAGTCCATGTTCTGTGATACAAGCTCATCAGTAATAGTCCTCTTGCAGACTGGCCGGCCTAAGTGGCCGTGCGGTTCTAGGCGCTACAGTCTGGAACCGCGAGTCCGCTACGGTCGCAGGTTCGAATCCTGCCTCGGGCATGGATGTGTGTGATGTCCTTAGGTTAATTAGGTTTAACTGGTTCTAAGTTCTAGGGGACTAATGACCTTAGGAGTTGAGTCCCATAGTGCTCAGAGCCATCTTGCAGACTTATGTAAAGTACAATACTGGTTGAGGAAACTAGTCCCATTGTACTCACTAAACTGGTCGCTATGTACGATCGTAGCCTGAGACGAACTAAACCCACTCTGCAAGTAAACTGACAGACTCAAAGTGGATGAGTGAGGGAGTGAGTGAGTGAGTAAGTAAGTGAATGAGACTCTCAAGCGAGAGGCGGCGGCCTAAATACATGTCGAGAGGGCGTTAGCGGCGTGTTGCTTGTGGGGTGTCTCTTTCCTCTTTCGTGATAGGTGCACTTGATCCAGGGCCTATTAGTCGATCTTCACTCTTCATCTTTACCGACTGATGTGCTGGTGACAGCTTACGCCAGCACAGCAATGACTACCAGAACTTACGTTGACACACATAATCACAGACACTTGTACTCACAGTCTAACATAACAGTCGCGACACTCACTGCTGTAAAAGTTGTTGCCGTTTGACAGATGGAGCGACACTAGCGCTCCAAGTGGCAGGTAAGGTGAACGTCAGACGCGTTGTAAGCGTAATGTTTGTTTACATCCATTTCCTACGTAATTTCCGAATTATTCGAGTTATTTTCTTGCCTCCAAGAGTTTGTTTAGTATCGGAAGGCATATATGTTTCTATTAATCATTCTAAAATAAGCGCAAGTATGGACAAAAACCATGAATAGAGTGGCAAGCTACAACACATTCGTGAAGAAACACTTGTGACTTTGGACAGAATTGCAGCTTACCACGTTGATATCAAAAGAATATAAACACACAGATTCACATGTAAGAAGCACAGACATGTCGCTCTACATGCAAAAGCGATCGACAGCTCGTTTATCGTTCTGTAGGCCTACTGTGTGTGTCATTGTTGCCTGTTGCCACAAGTACGACCTTAATCTTTATATTATTCAAAGTGAGTAAAGCAACTGCCAAATAGTGGCAGAAATGCGCTGAAAACATTATAATGAGCTGATTACATTACATTTCACGAAAAACCAAATACTTGAATAATTTTCAAACAATCTATGTGTAGGCACATTCCTTGTCCCGTAATAGTTTCGCTCGATCTGCACATTCTGACACTTCACACGCTTTTGTAAGACATGAACAGCTGCACTTAATCTAACCACTTTATCGTCAAAGCACGTCTGTGGTGACGATTCGCACGAATCTGGCACTGATACATGGAGAGCTGAACTGGCTGCTTCTGTGTCATACGACTGTTTTACAGCTTTAGATTGACTGTCGAATCTTTGTGGCAGTTTCCTCTTCATCGTCAGTTGAGGTGGCTTATTTAGGATGTCAAACACTGTGGATACTGCATTCCACACGAGTTTGTTATTGTCTGCGGTCATGAACTGGTTTTCTTCGAAATGTAGCGGACAAAACCTGATATTATTATATGGGTAAACTGGGTCTTTCTTCATAAGGTCTTCTCGTCTGCTATTAACAAGACATTTTCTGCTCCTAAAACGATACATTCATCATTTATACACATATAGTTTGCAAGTGAATCCTGACGATACAGTTTAGTAACATGATGGTATATACCTCTCAGGATCCTTAGGAAACCTAAAAAGAGACAGCTGTGGTGTCTTCTTCCTGTTGCTGCTGCAATTTATTGCGCTACAAACGCTCCCGATGGTATAAACCATTGTATAAATCAAAATAATCAATCACTATTGGCTTTCACGATCGCGCCGAACTCACAGTTCAACCTACCAGCCGCTTGGGGCGCTGCTGGCGCTGTGGCAACAAAATCGAGGCGAAGTGTCGCGACTGTTATGTTAGACTGTGCTTGTACTGCTAATAAGATGGTGTATTTATTTATATGACACATGAAGCACTGAGTTTTGAGAAAGATAATCTGCATCTTTTGGGTATTTTGAAAATGTGTTCAAATGTGTGTGAAATCTTATGGGACTTAAGTGGGTATTTTGACAATTCAACAACACAAATAATGGATTTTGGGAGTAGTGCTGCTAATGCTTGTCAATTTCCTGCAAAGTAGCCATACCAATTTCTCTCCAAAATTGTAATTTTATATGTTAGTCATAATTTTCTATTAGCGTTTGAAGGAACAAACTCAAAAGAGTCTGTAAAATTCTTAGTTCCTGTGAAGGAAGGAATTATTTTAGTTTGGTGAGGGTACTAAAATATTCTGCTGATCTGATTAGTTTCTACTTCAGATGCTATTATAGTCAGTGACTAAATTTTTATAACCAGAAATAAGTAACTAATCATATACAAGTATTATTCTGAAGTATCAGGTACGCCAAGATCGCTTCTACATCTTTTATTGCTTACGGATTTCGACAGATTTGAGCTATCATCAACGGATCTTCTTACTATGTGACTTCGAAGTTTGTAAAATTCATGTACTTCTCTTAATATGTTACAAGATCCGATGAGTACAGCACAGATCTGTCGAAATTCGTAACCAACAAATGATTTACAGGCGACCTCTCCGTCCTTGATATTTCGCAATAAGAAAACAATTCGGATGGTCCCCAGCTTTTAATACAATATCAAAAATATATTAATAATCAATCCTTAATTGCATACCCACCGAACAAATTCTTTTGCCTGACTACAGAATCCAAGATAACGCAGACTTGGAATTCGCAGGCACGCTGCAGTTCTACGAGAGATCCAAGTCCACGTAGTGTAGATTGGCGAGAAACCATTAACGACATTGTAATAAGAATCTGCGGTAGCTGACAAGGTTATATCATAATAATTTTCTCTGGTCAGTAAAACACACGCATCTACACAACTACGTAACAACTATCTTAATATGGGGTGGGGATCTTTGATACGCACTCTGCAGGTATTTTAAACATGTAAACATAAACGTGAACACCACTCTTGGATTAGGGCTTAGGCTTGTTCCGACTCACCGAATGCTGCCGTAAAGGCAACACGATGAGCGACCTATGACCGTGGAACATGTGATCGACATGTCACCAGCTCCTCCAGTCGTTACTGCCAGCAGGTGTATCTTGGCGGTGCTGCTGCTTCTTTATTCCAGCAGCTCCTCATTTGACCTCAGGAGGATGAGCGAACCCCATTCCAGATTTCCCCAACTCAGGAAAATTATTTAGGGGTACCAGGAGCGACAATAAACATGTGACTACGGAGGCGGTCAGGTATATTGAATATTTTTAATTTACTGACTTTCGGGACATGCTCATACACGTTCTCAATAGTGGAATGTCAATTACGATGATACTAACGTGAAGACTACACATCACCCATTCCCCGAGCGGAGAAAATTCCGACCCGGCCACGAATCGAACCAGTGCGCTTCGGTTAGCAATCCATCACGTTGACCACGCAGCTACCGAGGCGGATTGTATTGAAAGTTTGTTAAAGAAGTGGGAGCAGTTAAACTCAAAACCAGACCCAAACTTCCAGCATGTTATTCATGTAATAGAGATATAAATGAAGGAATTAATTAATGATAACTATAAGTGTAGTAAATCAAACAATGGTAAATCCAGGATGGAATAATGACAATGTTATGAAAAGGATAGTTGCTACTCACCACACAGCGGAGATGCTGAGTAGCAGCTATCCTTCTCATAACATTGCCATAAGTGTCATATATAGTGTATATACCGTTAATCCGATAGAGACCACTGCAGTACTGGCCGAAACGGGGTATCTGACACCTACACATACGAAGAAGAGTTTTATTCAGTGAAATTTACATTCCTTTTCTCACAGAAACATTGCTGTTTTCGTATATTTGAAAATTGTTCTCTGCATGCTAATGATCATACTATACCAAACCACACGAAAATTATCTTCCTGTAGTTTTCTAATTTTAGAAAACTGCGCAAACCAAAACTTGCTTGAGAGCGAACAGTCCCAGGGAATTTCTAGGCGGTTGCTTCTGTCTTTCTGATCTGCAGACGTCAAATAAAAAGTACCCTGTCGAACAGAGACGTATTATTGCTTAGCTGCAAACAATTGAAGGAAACATGTACGACCAAGAAATTACTTTTCCGTATAGTTTTCATTGGCTCTTTACGATTACGGAAAGCACAATTTGATGAAAAAGAAATGGAAACGAATCGAACAAAAAATTTAATTCAATACAACACAAAAAAACAGATTATCAGGGCTTCTGATTTCAAGCAGTGGCAGTGAGATGGATCTGAGTGGATTCGAAAACTATGTGTGTAAGCTACTGATTGCTGGTAAATTCATTCTGTACAACGACTGAATAACCTAATTTGCCGGTAAGTAATTACACAGCTTCTGGTGTGTCTGCCAACACTACGGTTACCTAATATCTAACTGTTACGTTTTCGACTCGTCAGTCCAAAATACGATGTTTGGATGCAATTAACACGGTTCTGAAATGTAGAGTACAGGTGAGCTGTATACGATCCAGAAATTTACACTAGAGTCTTATTTTATCGTAAGAAATAAAAAACTACATTTCAAAACAACGAAAAATCATAAAGGCCCTGATCGAAAAAGCAAATCATAAAATAATATTTCTGTTCAAATCAGTGCCGTTTCAAATAAGACAGAATTTTATACAAGGACGCCGTTGCGAAAAACGTAGACACCTTGCAATAAAGCTGCCTATATTCCCATGAGCAGGCAGACTGGAGTTTCGTCATTCGTTAACGATCGCTCACGAGAATGAAGCAAACAGTAGTCGACTGCCTGTTTAAATAGCCACAGGTGTCTCTACTTCCTATTTTATATTGTTCAATTCGTTCACAGATGACTATTATAGAAATATAACATTCTATAGCGTACATGTCACTGAAAAGACAAATAATTAAACTATCTTTGTATTCAAAACAATTACTAAGTCGTAGTGTATTGTTGGAATACTTTAAATTTTAGAATTAAATTTTCACTCTACAGCGGAGTGTGCGCTGATATGAAACTTCCTGACAGATTAAAACTATGTGCCGGACCGAGACTCGAACTCTGGACCTTTGCCTTTCGCGAGCAAGTGCTCTACCAACTGAGCTACCCAAGCACGACTCACGCCCCGTCCTCACAGCTGTACTTCTGCCAGTACCTCGTCTCCTACCTCCCAAACTTTACAGAAGCTCTCCTGGGAACCTTGCGATATCCTTTCTTTCAGGGGTGCTAGTTCTGCAAGGTTCGCAGGAGTGCTTCTGTGAAGTTTGGAAGGTAGGAGACGAGGTACTGGCCGAATTAAAGCTGTGAGGACGGGGCGTGAGTCGTGCTTGGGTAGCTCAGTCGGTAGAGCGCTTGCCCGCGAAAGGCAAAGGTCCCGAGTTCGAGTCTCGGTCCGGCACACAGTTTTAATCTGCCAGGAAGTTTCACTTTAGATTTTATTTGTGGACATCTTGTGTCCAGCACTACTGAAATGGAGAAAGTACACAGTGATCATACAGGTATTCTCAAGTGCACAACTGGAAATCGCCAGTGTTGGTTTAATTTCGTTATTTTCCATTTCTATTACTGATAACAGCGATTTACAGCTATGTTCAGTGTTTGAGTTGATTTAGGAATTTATTTTATCAGTGTAAACCTGTCAAAATTTCTTAGTTGGATCTATTCAGAAATTTTCCTTATGAGCAGACGAAGTTGACTAAAATTATTTGTTTTGAATCTGTTTTCCTTGTCTATCAGTACATTCAATTCGCATGGGAAGAGGTGAAATATTTTTATGGCTGTATATTTCCTCACGGAGTGAGATTGTGGGACTGGTTTGTAAGAAGTGGAGGTGATTTCATACTTGGTGTTATATTCATATTTTTGATTGGTGACAAGTTCTTAAAGGAAATGTTTTTGGATTTACTGTGAAGCTGCCAATAATGTGCCTAGGTTTTCTTTGAAAACAGTTTCTTACACGTTGTTTAACAGGGTACGCCAGCTGTGGAATGGATACTTAGTGTCGGCAGAATTTGCGCCCCCATCGTGCACATCTTGTGAATGACTTCCTTCAAGACAACGACATCGCTCGACTAGAGTGGCCAGCATGTTCTCCAGACATGAACTCTATGCCTGGGATAGATTGAAAAGGACTGTTTATGGGCGACGTGACCCACCAACCACTCTGAGGGATCTACGCCGAATCGCCGTTGAGGAGTGGGACAGTCTGGACAGACTTGATGAACTTGTGGATAGTATGCCACGACGAATACAGGCATGCATCAATGCAAGAGGACGTGCTACTGTGTATTGAGATACTGGTGTGTACAGCAATCTGGACCACCACCTCTGAAGGTCTCGCTGTATGGTGGTCCAACATGCAGTGTGTGGTTTTCATGAGCAATAAAAAGGGCGGAAATGATGTTTATGTTGATCTCTATTCCAGTTTTCTGTATAGGTTCCGGAACTCTCGGAACCAAGGTTATGCAAAACTTCTTTTGATGAGTGTACAATATTACACCGTATTTTGTGTTTATTCATTCATAACGTATAAAATATTACTACATGTAGCATACTTCCCATTAACTATGTTTTACAGTTATCGATGATATTACATCCTCTTTCAAAGAAAGCTGAATGAATTCTTTATTTTATAAGTTAAGCAAAGACTTTTTGAACAGAACCAGTCAACAATATTTGTGATAATGCGATTTATTACTCCTTTTTTTGCTTAGCTTGATTATCATGCTTGTATCAAACATAGGGAAATTTATTTCTGTATTATCAGATGGGAGATCATTTACTGTATACACAGCAACATTGGAGCACATCTGATATTGAACTCGTGGAACTCCGACAATGACATGCCAAAGGCAGGAGTTGGCGTACCATGAAACTTCCTTTCTGCTGCGATTCTTATACCCATCATTTTAATACCAAATGAGCTAATTAGTACTTTCAAAATTTTAAATTTCACTGTAATGATGTGTTGTGCACAATTATAAGACATAGAAAAATGACAGAAACACTTAGTAGATAAAATATGCATATAAAGTATGAATAACAATATAACACATGGTTAGTGAATACTAGATAGAAGTTTATTGTAAAGGTCTTTCTGAATTTCAAGCTGTGACTGCATCCTCCACTTGTCTCCCATGACGTGTATCGAGGACTTGCATCTTCACGTACAGATGGATCAGGGGATTATGTAAGATTTTTTTTCTGTGTGTAGCTAGTTTTCTCAACCTAATGTCGAAGATATTCCAGCAAAAAAGAACACTGAGGGGCCTTATAAATACTCATTTACATCACTGAATAGCACACAAACACTGTTTTTGTTTCGTGTTTGTGTGTTGTTCAATGATACAAATGTGTTTTTGTAGCGACTATTAATGGACGAGGGGTGTTCAAAAAGTAAAACAACACTTCTTTCGCGACCAGCTACAATCGAAAGAATGCGGACTTTGTTGTGGGACATCGTGGAATGTTCCCGCTTCAGCGCCGATGGTTTTATGAAGTTCCGAAAGGCGGCGGTGCTATACGTAGCCTTCAAAATGGCGTCTGTAACGGAGGTGTGTTCCAAGAAGAGAGCTGTCATTGAGTTTCTTTCATCGGAAAACCACAGCATCGCGGATATTCGTAGGCGCTTGCAGAATATCTACAGAGACCTGGCAGTGAACAAAAGCACGGTGAGTCGTTGGGCGAGGCTCCTGACATCATCGTAACATGGTCGCGCGTATCTTTCTGATCCCCAGCGTGCCGGCCGGCTCACACAGCTGTCACTCCCGCAATGTTGGAACGTGCAGACATTCTTGTTTCAGATGATCGACAGATCACAATCTAACACCTTGCAGCACAACTGGACGTCTGTGTTCGTAGTGCTGACACACTAGTACAGCAGCTGGGGTATTCAAATATGTGTGCCCGGTATCTGGCTCCTTCCCACTTCCATCTGTTTGCACCAAAGAAGGCGGCACCCCACAGGATGCAGTTAGACGTTGGCTCAAACGTCGACCACCAGAGTTGTACAATACGGGCATAGATGCAATACCAGATATGTGGCTTAAGGCCGTAGCAATAAACGGAGATTACATTGAAAAATAGAATTTTGTAGCCAGAGGAGTGGGGAATAATACGGTGTATTAGAGTCCCGAATAAAATCAACCTTCTTTCAGCAAAAAAAGTTTTTCGTTACTTATTGAACGGCCCTCGTAATTTTTGCAGGGAAATTTCCGGAACGATGGTTACGACAGTCGAAGAGCGGTTAGAACACCACAGTACTTCACTACATACGGTTCTATTGCAGGAGGACTTACAGTTTAACGTGGAACCCATACCACGGTGCATTCCGGCATTCTTCACATTAACAAACATTGCCAGGGGTTAAAGAAGTGGTAACTGATGGAAAGAAGTCCCATGTCTGACTGGAAATCGAATCCGACACACCTGGGTACTTAATCTGTCAGTTTAGCAATGACCCAATGAGTCACCGACAGGCACACTACTGTCATTCTGTTACGTTCACACTGTTGTCACTAAATTAAATTATTTGAAATAATCTCCACACGAATCTCGTGGACCATAACGTGCGACAGGCCACACCATGGGCGAAGCGTGCTAGTAACTGCTGTAATCGCCTACTACAGTTACGACTGATACGATGTTTTTGCATTTTAACATCCTCAGTATATACTTGTAAAACGCACTGTTAAGCTGGGGGATTTAAGAAGTCGATTCTCTAATCATTCTAAAGATACGAGTGTTATTCTTTCGTGCTGGAACTGTTCGGATATAAATTAGGGTACACATTTTAGTGTTTCATATGGTTTTAGTAAATGCTATTATTTATTATTATAGTTTCAGGGAACTGGTGTATTTCAATAATTTTAAATTAGTTTCTGCGCCAGTGTGAAGTTGGGTTGCTGGAGCAATATAGGCAAGTAGCGGGCTCCTCAAAATATACAAAAATATCAAATTGTAAATACGTGCTGGAAAGTCTGTGGAAATATGCATTTGGACGACTTAGTCTTGAAGGGAAAGTGACGTGATCAGACAGGGACGACCTACACTAAATCTTAGACATTTAAATACAGTAACTAAATATTATGCTAGGCGTTTTAAAGAACTTTGGTATTCCTCTTACAAATGGTTAAGTGGCTGTAACGAGACACAAAAACTGTACTGTTGGACATTTGTTTTGTTTTCTTCCGATGTGTTGTGGGCAAGAAATGACATGCACAATTCCAACAGCTTAAAGAAACGGCACGAAAAGTCCAAGGACTGTATTACACCTGCATGGACGGATATTAGCCGGCCGGAGTGGCCGTGCGGTTCTGGGCGCCACAGTCTGGAGCCGAGCGACCGCTACGGTCGCAGGTTCGAATCCTGCCTCTGGCATGGATGTGCGTGATGTCCTTAGGTTAGTTAGGTTTAATTAGTTCTAAGTTCTAGGCGACTGATGACCTCAGAAATTAAGTCGCATAGTGCTCAGAGCCATTCTGAACCATTTGATATTCATTAAATTTGGCAGTACAAAGATATATTTTTGTTTGAATAATGCCTTAATATTAAACATTCAAATGCATAAAGAGCAAATGAAGAAAATAGACACGTTTTGAGCAGTTTAATTGATGTCAGATGTCTCCTAGATGCACAGTAACTTCGTTTCAGAGGACCGATGAAGCAGTGAACTGTGATAACCAGGGCAACTACGTTGAACTGTTACACTTC
The DNA here is from genome assembly GCF_023898315.1 of Schistocerca nitens. NCBI lineage: Eukaryota > Metazoa > Arthropoda > Insecta > Orthoptera > Acrididae > Schistocerca > Schistocerca nitens. Next base: position 406,085,965 of record NC_064618.1, read on the forward strand.
ATGCCACAAAAAGATGAATGTTTGTCAAACCACTTGCAGACTGCAATTGTTTTTCATATGTCAAGTGATACACAGCAGGACCTCATCGACTCCATTGCTGAACTCAGTCGTACAGGAATTGCAAGAACCAAAAGAAACGCTATTTGTTGCGGTTATTACGGACGAAACGGTAGATGCTTCATGCCAGACCCAAATCTCAACTGTTTTTCGGTATGTATTATCCACTGGTGAAGTGTGTGATAGATTTTTCGGATTTGTTGATGTCACTGATCACCGAAACGATGGGTGTGCCGTCATGGCTGGGCAACATAATGGGATTTAAAAACTTGTGACAGTCAAATACCCCTCAGCTCTCTTAGTACATTGCTATGCTCATAAACTGAAGTTAGTACTGAAACAGTCGGTTGAACATATGGGAGTGCAAAATACTTTTCTCAGACACCAACTCCTGATACTGCCTTTTTTCTCCAAATCTTCTAAAAGAGCCAAGACTTTGAATGAATTGATTAAACAATATTTTCCTTCACTATCCAACATCAGATGGTTATATAACAGCAGATTAATCGAGCAAGTGGCGAACTATAAGACTGAACACTAAGAGCTTTTCGAATCTGCTGAAGATTAATCTAATGCTTGGGAGGGTGAAACACGAGCGTGTGCCAGAGGCTTTTTTCTGACACTTACGCAATTTAGTTTCAATTTCTTGCTTTATGTTTTTTTCGCGCGTTGTTCCCGCGCGTTGTTCCCACGTCAGCTCTTTTATAAACTCTGCAAATTATAGTCTGGGAGACGAGTCTGGTATTGACAGCTCGGTAGCGTCTTTCCGTTGCCTAGCGACCGCAGGCAGGCAGTCAATGACGGCCTGATTTTGAGCGGGTAGCAAGGGCCACGTTGCCGCTCTGAAACCCGTTCGCGCGCGCTTATGAAGCTTACCAGTGTCTCGCGTGCAGGCGGTGCGGTCGTTCGTCGTTTGTCTGAAGTTGAATTCGCAGTTTATTTCGTTTTTGTTGTTTTTAGTGTTTCTTTGTTTATGTTTCGTTGTAAACAATGTCTAGTGCGGCGGGTAGTACCAGCCCAATACAAGAAGTGAAACGGAAGAAGAAAAGTCTGCTACACACCCAGGCCCGTGAATTCGTGTGCTCTGTGAGGGATTACTTTGAGAAAGAAAAGGACAAAGGTGGGCCCTTAATTCCTGTTGTTCAGGTTGTGAAGAGAACTGCAGCAGCATTGAAAATAAGTAAGAACACTGTTGTAAAGATAGGGAAAGAACAGTATAGTGTAGATTGTGACGAGAGTGGCACAACAAAGCTGCACACACCAGGAAAGAAGCGACCGAGAAATAAGCAGGTGACAGCTTTGGACGATTTTCAGAAAGACGCTATTCGTCGCCATATATACAGCTATTATAAGAGAAGGGAACATCCCACTCTATCCAAATTACAGGTGTCGCTTCAGAAAGACGATCTTTTTAAAGGGAGCAAATTTTCATTGCGTACAGTGTTGAAAGACATAGGCTTCAGCTATTCACTGTTTAACGGACGCAAAATATTAATGGAAAGGACAGATGTAGTTGCATGGCGGTGCAGATTTCTGCGCAGGATCATGGGTGTGGAATTCGAAAGTATAGTGTGGTTAGATGAAACTTGGGTCAATGCCAGCCATTCTTTACGTAGAGGCTGGAATGATGGAAGGCCCAAGGGGACAATGGCAGTGCCTGTTGGCAAAGGAGGGCGTATTATTGTCTTACATGCAGGAACATCGAAAGGTTTTGTGCCAAACTGCTTGAAAATGTTTCGGTCAAAAAAGACGGGAGATTACCATGAAGAAATGAACAGTGTAGTATTTCAAGAATGGTTCGAGACATCGCTTATGACGAATCTGACAAGTCCATCAGTGACTAATCATAGCGTGTAGGCTTTCACGGCCGGCGTCTTCAGTAATTAAAACTTCCGGGCTAAGAGGCCGTGGTCCAATAGTAGAAATACTTCTCCCTGACGTCAGGGAGAAGTATTTCTACTATTGGACCATCAGTGACTGTTATGGACAATGCGCCTCATCATTCCGTTGTTCACGATAAGGCACCAACCTTGGCAACAAAAAAAGACGATATCATTCAGTGGTTGAAACGGCGAAAAGTAGATTTCAGAGAAGATTTAAGGAAGGCGGAACTGCTCGAAATTGTGGCACAAAAGAAACCCCAATTTCCAACATATGTAATTGACGAGATTGCTAAAAGGCACGGGCATGAAATCGTTCGGCTTCCTTCATACCACTGTCACTTCAATGCAATTGAAGGAGTGTGGGCGCAGATAAAAAATTACATTGCTGCAAACAATAAAAAATTCACGATCTCTGAAGTGGAAACTCGCCTTCCAGCAGCTATCAATAAAGTGACAAGCGAGACGTGGGCTAAAATTGTAAACAGCACTGCAAGTGCCATCAGAGAGACGGCCAAAACCGAAGGGGTTGTGGAAGAATGCATCGAAAATTTAATTATACATCTGGGAGAGAGCAGTGATAGTTCGAGTAGTGCTGAGGAAGACAATGTCAAATCAGATTCTGACAGTGATGTGAGTGGTGTTATTCCATTACAGTAATTACAACGTATTCAGGAATGTAAGGAGGGAGTTTGCTATCGATCTACAACCAGATCATCATATTGTGAGTACTTTTTTCAGATTATAACTCTTAATACACTGACCAATTATTCTGTAGCTTGTAGCAGAACAAATTAATAATCCTAATACTTAACAATGGAAACCAAAACTGCTAATGTTCAACAACTTGCGAAAATAGTTTTCATTTCAGTTGTGAAGTTTAACAAATAACTTTATTATGTTTCAGCATCTTAGATACTTGTACTAAATAGCTCTTATCAGTTTTCGAGTTAATATATTTCAAGCATCAACTTTAAATAAATTCACGCGTACCAATACGACTTGTATTTTGTCTCTTTTATTTCTGCTGCTAGAGAATGCGTGTAGCAGACAGTGCGCCGCGTGCTGTGAGCCACGTTCGGCAACAGCGCCGTCTGCCCGCCGGAACTGTCAGTACCAATCACTCGTCTCACGGACTATAAACTCTTTGGGTTTGACTATTGTTTGAAGAAAACTGACCAGTTTAAGACTGAGTTCCAGGAACTTTGCAGTAAATTTGAAGAAGTATGGTCTAAAAACGAGACAGAAAAAAGTGTTAGTGAGCCTCCAAGAAAGAAGGAATGGGATCGTGTGACTGGCAGAGGAACATCGTACCGTCCTTTGTTTTGTGAAATTTTTGATACCGTCTCGCGTCATTTAACTGACAGATATAGTGACTTGGATAATTCTGAGACTCATTCACTTCTGAATTATGAAAAGTACAGCTAATGTACAGATAACTTCCTTCACCTTCTTTTAATTCCTTGAAGGTATATTTTGATGTCTCTCGATTCGGGAGCGAATTATCTCTAATGTATTCTTGAGACGAATTCCGGAACAAGTCAGTATTTAGACAACTTCAATATCTCAAATCCTGTGGCCTCAGTATCTGAGACATAATAATTAAATTAATTTTAACCGTTCCTGCAACCAGTGCTTGGGCAGAAAGATCATTTTCGGCGATAAAGAGAATCAAAATTTACTGTCGAGATACACAGTCAGAAACCAGACTTTCTTACCTTGCTCTGTTCTCTACTGAAAAACGATTGCCGAAGGCCATGAAGCAACAAGTGACATTCTAAAATTCCGCAATTAAATTTTTCGACAAGAAGGATCCCAGAATTGACGTCAAATATAAATGAAACTGTGAGTACCGGAACTTTTAATACCATCCTTATTCATGCAGGTACAATAACAGGTATTTTCCGAGTACCCGGCATCGCTCAGTAGGCCTAATCTTCACGAAGTTGGGCCTTATACTTTAACAGACGGCATACGACATTATCCAGTGTAATATGAGCTGTGCTCACTCCGAACTATGCGTTTCCTTGAACTTGGCTGTCTATCTGCGTTAGGTTCCAACCGTTATAGCAGCAGCGATGTGGATCGGTATTTGCGCCGTGTACGATCTTTGGTCTTGTGCATGTACGAGGGTTGTTTTTTAAGTAAGGGCCGTTTTTATTTTAAAAAAATATCCAAATACTTTTGTAAAAAAAAATTTTATTTTCTGATTCTACACACTTTTACCTATTTTTCTACATAGTTGCCTTGTTTATTTAAGCACTTCTCATACCGTACAACTAAGTTTTTAATTCCCTCTTCAAAGAATTCGGCCGCCTGCTCCGACAGCCAAGAGTTCACGGCCGCTTTCACTTCATCGTCGTCATTGAAGCACTGCCCGCCAAGATGGTGTTTCTGGTACCGGAAAAGGTGAAAATCGCTAGGAGCAAGGTCGGGGCTGTATGGTGCATGGTCCAAAACTTCCCAGCCAAAAGAATCAATCAAATCCCGAGTCTTTTGAGAGGTGTGAGGCCTAGCGTTATCGTGCAGGAGCAAAACTCCTTTTGTCAGCATGCCGCGCATGTTGTTTCGAATTGCTCTGCGGAGCTTCTTTAGAGTTGCACAGTAGGCATCTGAGTTGATTGTCGTTCGTCGTGGCATAAAGTCCACTAGCAAAACACCGCGCCGGTCCCAGAACACAGTTGCCATAATCTTGCGCTTTGACAGCGTCTGTTTGGCTTTGACCTTGAGGTTGTGTGTCGCCATTCCATCGATTGTCGCTTGCTTTCGGGAGTGATATGGGATACCCATGTTTCATCTCGAGTGACAATTTGACTCAACATGTCATCCCTTTCTTCCTCGTAACGAATCAAAAAGTCCAATGAAGTGGCAAATCTCTTCCCTTTGTGGTCCTCTGTGAGGAGTCTGGGTACCTACCGAGAACACAGTTTCTTAAAGTTTAGGTTTTCAGACACAATTTTGTACAAAACCGATCTTGAAACTTGTGGAAATTCCAAAGAAAGAGTGGAAATTGTGAATCTTCTGTCCTCACGAATCTTTGTTTCGACTGCAGCCACCAAATCATCAGTGATGACAGAGGGCCGGCCTGAGCGTTCTTCGTCATGGACGTTTTGACGGCCATTTTTAAACTCTCTAACCCATTGACGCACTTTACCTTCACTCATTGCATTCAAGCCATAAACTTCTGTTAACGATGAATTTCTGCAGCTGACAGGCTTCTCGCGGTCAAAAAACGTATCACTGACCGTATCTCACACGCGGCGGGCGATTCGATAATCGTAAACATTATAAAGTAGCACAGCGATGCGTACACGTCAGCTACAGAGCTGCAACTTGCATCAGTGTGAACGGGAAGGATGCCGGCAAGTGGCGCGGTGGCTTGTTGCGGCGTCCGCGGCAACTACGGAACTATACGCGCGAACGGCCCTTACTTAAAAAAACAACCCTCGTAGTTTCCAGCTGGAGTGTGTGCGGGTAGTCGGTCGGCTGGTGCGGGCCGGGGAGGATATCTCCGTAGGGCGCGGTCGGCTGGGTCCGCTGGTGGTCCCTGCGCGTGTGTGGAGCAGTCCGATCGCAAACGAGCTTCGTGGCTCACCGACCCAGGACGTCGAAGTTGAGTGGTGTCTTAAGTACCAAAGCCAAGTCCGCTCATGTTGTGTCGTTCGTTTCGGTGGTTCGCTGTTTGGGAGCTTTTCCTGTGAGCAACGCCGAGTGTTTGTTGTGGTGAAATCGAGCTCCCGTGCGGTGGAATTAACTATGTTGGTTCACTACAATTCATGTGCACTAGCGGAATTTTCTGCCTTGTGGCCGTTAGTGTTCTGGTTACCTGCCCTGGCCACTGACGTAAATTCAGGCAGTGTTCCTTTTTGGTGGTGTTAATTTCGAGGGTAATCCCAAAAGTAAGGTCTCCTTTTTTTATATAAGTACATAGACCTGTTTATTTCTACAATGGTTTACATCAGTTTACAGCTTGAACATTTAGCTATTTTTCGACATAATCACCATTTCTGTCGATGCATTTTTGTAGACGCTGTGGCAGTTTTTGTGTGCCCATGTCATACTAGCTCGCCGCCATGCTGTTCAGAAAGTTATGAACCTCTTCTTTCACCTCGTCGTCGGAGCTGAATCGCTCCCCGGCCAAATGTTCTTTTAACATAGGGAACGGGTAATAGTCACTGGGCGCCAAGTCAGGACTATAGGGTGAGTGGGTGATTATGTTCCACTGAAACTGTTGCGGGAGAGCAACGGATTGCCGAGCGATGTATGGGCGAGCGTTGTCTTGGAGATGAGTACGCCGTTGCTCAACATTCTTCTTCTCCGCTTAGAAGATTATGGTAATATATTTCAAAATTTTGAAATTTAATTGTGGCCTTCAGCCGTTTGTATTGCACATTGTATATGTTTGTTCTATCCACTTTTGCCTTATATAGAATTTTATTTGCGATTTTAACTGAGTGTCTTCAGTCACTTGAAATTTATTTGTTGATTTTTAAGATTTCTTGTTTGGAGGCCTTCAGCAGTGAAAGAATTGGATTTTGAAACTCTTAGTTGTAAAAGTTCGGCTATGTGCCGTTTTGGTTTAAATGTATTATTAAATTACAATTTTGAAGTGAAACTGACCTCCACCTTATTTGAAGCTTTCCACAATCCTAATCACCTATTCTGTCCAGCGTGTTTAGCGGGTGTTTCATAATACTAGGGCATGATGCTACGTAATAACGCAAAATCGTAAACAATAATATTATAATAAAAACAATGATAATAATAATATCAGCTGCAGCAACAATGCCGTCACTCTTAACGATTTTTTAAAAGCGATTATGGTTATAAATACCTCTCACCTCGCTAATGTACCTTACAGCTATCTTTAGCCATTTAAATCACGATGGAACCGTCGATTAAGTACTTCCCAGATTCAAATGAAGACGCAACTCGTTTATGTAATATCGTTTGCAGGTTGAGCGGTATAAAGAAACATAAGATTAACAGAAGAATGATATTATCTTTCCACAAACGTCGCAGTCACAGTTTATACGGGCCTTTAACATGTAAATTACGATGCCTTTCGTAGCCGAAGACGCAAGCAGCCGGCAAAATACAACGGGCAGGTATCAGAAAACGGTTTCCTGCGCCAGCCGATAGGGGCGAACAGTGATGTTGATAGTACTTAGGGGTCTGAAGGTGACAGATATGGCACATACCGGCTCCAGAGGTCCCATATACCCACAGCTGCAGTGCTACCGCCGGTGGTCGTAAAGGACATTAGCAGCAGGGAACCGAGCTCTCGGAATTCAAGGGGGTCTAGCCGCCCGCAGCGCCGATTGGTCGCCGTAATGTGATGTGATGTGATGCGGGCGGCGTAGCACGGCTGGCAAGCAGGCGGACCGTGATGGCAAAACCGATAACGGGTGCTGCGGCGGCAGCGGCAGCACGTGCAGGTGGCCTCGTCTCGTCTGGTCTGATGGGGTGTCGCAGTACTCTCCTGGGAGGCGGAAGGGGGAGCAGCAGGCGTCGTCGACGGAGGCTGTTCAGCTCCTCTGGCGAAAACATTACTGCAGGAGGCGTAGCGACGCCACCCACTGACACTGTGTTGTTTTCTCACGTCTCATCATAATAATATGCATGTGCATCTGTGAGTCAGCGTTATACACTTGCCTCCATATACGTACTCCGCAGGCTACCAAACGTTTCACACCGGAGGGTACCTTGTACCACAGGTAGTCAATCGTTTTCCTGTCATTAATTTTAAAATTTTCCCACGGAGCTAAATATTCAAATAAGTTTCAGTCTTGCAGATGTTTATCATTCACTGTACTCCCAACAAAGGAGCGGGCTGATAGTGCATAAAACTGCTTTTCAGCCAAACGTCTTACATATTTAGAAAGAGATTTAAAATACAGGGTGTTTCAAAAAAATGTATACTCACTTTGAACTGTCATAGACAATTTATTTCCCGTTCTAGAAGGTTAAATATCTGTGAGAAATTAATGTTATGTTTCTTCAACAGGTGGCAGCAGTGGCAAGGAAGTAACTGCAACATGGCGGACTTGCGTTTGAGCTTTGAAGCGCGGAAGCAGATAATTAAGTGGTACTGGAAGTTTGAGAATGTAGCTACGGTTCGTAGACAGTGCGGAAGTGAGTATGGTACAGAACCACCTTCAAAGTTAACAATTACACGTCTACGAGACAAATTCGAAATTCATGGAACAGTGTGCGATGTGCATAAATATCGCTCAGGGCGACCTCGTACAACTACAAGTGATGATTCCACAACTGCGGTCTTGGAACTGTTTCAGCGTTCGCATCAAAAACCTTCAAGGGAAGCAGCACGTGAGAGTAATGTAAGTGCTAGTAGTGTGCTACGTATTCTGAAGAAAGGCAAGTTTCGTGTGTACATTACAAGGCTGGTGCAACAGCTAAGTGACGACAATCCAGATCGAAGGTTAGAATTTTGTGAACGGGTTCAGGAGATGGCGAGACATGAACCGGGATTTATGGGTAGCATAATTTGGTAGGATGAAGCCCAATTCAAATTCAATGGAACTGTCAATAGGCACAATTGTGTGTACTGGGCTGAAGATAATCCTCACATAACAGTTGATAAGGTTGTGAATTTGTCTGGTGTAAACGTGTGGTGTGGTTTGTCTGCAAGGGGACTCATGGACCTTGCCGCTTTGAAGGTACTGTTACTGGAGAAACGTACGTAACAATGCTTGCTGACTCCATATTTCCTGCCATTCGTGCATTATACGGTAATGATGAGTTTTATTTCCAACAAGATGGCCCACGCTGCACTATCATAGGGACGTACGAGCATACCTGGATCACAATGTGCCAGGCCAGTGGATAGGACGCAGCGGACCAATTGAGTTTCTTGCACGCTCTCCAGACCGCACGCCGCTGGATTTCTTCTTATGGGGCACTAAAAGATGAGGTGTACAATCTTAAACCACGTTACCCGGACACACTTTGGAATGAGATTCAGGCCGATTGTGCGCAGAAATCTCATTGGACACTTTGGTACGATGTACGGAATCAGTGGTGACTCGTACTCAGAAATCTATTGATGCTGAAGGCCACCAGTTTGAACATTAATCACATTTGCAAAGTACATTTATTTTTCCAGTTGGACTTTAAGCTTTCCATTTCCAGAAATTTAACATTTTAGAACGGGAAATAAATCTTCTATGACGCTTGAAATACACTTACGTGGCAGTTTCTTTGATTTACAAAACTTTTTAGATTGTTGTGTATTACAGTTAAAACACAGTGTGTTCCCAAATTATTCGTTGTAGAATACAGGATGTTCATTTTAACTGAAGACATTGAAATATCCCGAAAACTACACATCGGATAAAAAAAAATTATAGTTACAATTTGTTTCTCTGGAGGGCGACTACAACGGTACCAAAGTCGACCTGCCACCTCACCCCGTGCATGGGTGGCGGTAGAAATTTTGAAATCTTCAGTGGGAACCCCCATTTATCTTGCAGATTACAGTTCTATGGCAAAATCTAGATACGTTTGGTCTGAATCAATTTCTTCGTTTCGCCACAGATTGGCGCTGTAATCTTTGGAATAGAAATACTTACACAACCCTTAATTATGACATGCTACTCAACGTCCCTTGAAATCCAATGGCGTGTGGGAGGCCACCTCTACGCTGCGCGGGTAGGACAGGCCAGTATTTCATAACTGCTGATTGGAAACCACATTCGCAACGTTGTATTCCTCCGACATATCGAACAGGGGGCTACTCGACGCGCCACCTTGGCCGTGCAGCGAACTACGACGTTTCATTACAGGCAGTACACTACGACCGGAGGTCACGATTCGTGCGTACACAGAACAGGTAGCGGCTCTAAGCATTACAATACTTGTGCAGTGTTTATCCCTCCACACCTGCCTATCAATTGGAGAACAGACGTGCAAATGGATGATGAACGTTTGCGAACACAGAAGAAAAAGTTGAAATGATTCTGATTTGCGGAGAATGTTGGAGAAATGTTGAGGCTGCTGTTGCCTTGTACGCCGAGCGTTTTCCAGAGAAATCTCGCTCTCTTTCGTTCTTTTGCAAGACTTTATGTGTAATGGCAGCGTGCAGACCGTCAAAAGTATAAACGAAGCCAACGTGTTACAGGAGAAGCTAGTGAAATAGCTGTACTAGTCGCAGTACAACCACAACACACGGATAAACGCTTGGCATTACACCGCGAGTCCGGCATGTCCGTAGGTAGTATTGTCACAATACTGCATCGTCGTAAGTATCATCCATACCACCTGTCACTGCGTCAAGAACTTCGATGCGCCGATTTCCATAACCAGGAAGTGTTTTGTGAATGGGCACGTCAACAAACGCAAACGACCCCCACGTTCTTTGCCGAGGTACTACTTGCCGATGAGTTTCAGTTCACAAATCACGGTAGCATTAACCGGCATAACATGCATTGCTCGAGTGTAGGCAATCCTCACCGGTTTGGAAATGTTGACCATCGGCTTCCTTGGTCGGTTAACGCATGGTGTGGCATCATGGGGAACAAATTCATTGGTTCGTATTTTATCGACGACACGTTGAATAGACGCAAATGTGGAACGTTTTTAGAATAGGTACTATCGGTAATAATGCAGGATGTTGCCCTGGTTTCAGCATGACTGTTGCCCAGCGCATTACAGAACTGAAGCACGGGAGGTATTAGACCGTGTTTATGACGGTTGGTGGATAAGCAGAGGTGGCCCTAGTAATTGGCACACTAGGTCGCTGGATTTGACGCACCCGGATTTATTTCTGTGGGGTACTTGAAAGATAAGGTGTACCAACAAGTGCCAACTGGCCGCCTCAGAAGCTCCTGTACATATATTCTCACAAATACGTTTCTGTCCTGTGTACTGTCATTTGAAAAGCAGGTTACTATGTGCACTGAAGTTGGCGGTTCTACGTTTGAACACTTACTCTACACAAAAAAGTAGAGTAGCGTTCGTCTCGAGCCACGGCCAAAGTGGCGCGTCCAGTTGTCCCCTGTTCGATGTGGCGGAGGAATACAACGTTGCGAATGGGGTTTCCATTTAGCAGTTATGAAATACTGGGCTGTCCTACCCTCGCAGCATGGATGTTGGGTCCCACGTGCCATTGGATATTGAAGGGCTATTAAGTAGAATGTCGTAAATTACGAATGTGTACCTATTTCTATTCCTCCGATTACAGCCCCATACATTACATCTTTTTCGCCATTTTTATTGCTCATGAAAACCACAAATTGCATGTGGTACCACCATAAAGCGAGACCTTCAGAGGTTGTGGTCCAGACTGCTGTACACACCGGTATCTCTAATAACCAGTAGAACGTCCTCTTGCATTTATGCATGCCTGTATTCGTCGTGGCATACTATCCACAAGTTCATTAAGGCACTGTTGGTCCAGATTGTCTCACTCCCCAACGTCGACTCGGCGCAGATCCCTCAGTGTGGTCTGTTGGTCACGTCGTCCATAAACAGCCCCTTTCAGTCTATCCCACGCATATTCGATAGGTTTCATGTCTGGAGAACATGCTGGCCACTGTAGTTGAGCGATGTCTTTATCCTGAAGGAAGTCATTCACAAGATGTGCACGACGGGGGCGCGGATTGTCGTCCATGAAGACGAATGCCTCGCCAATAAGCTGACGATATGGTTGCACTGTCGGTCGGAGGACGGCATTCACATATAGTACAGCCATTACGGCGCCTTCCATGATCACCAGCGGCGTACGTCAGCCCCACATAATGCCACCCCAAAACAGCAGGAAGCCTCCACCTTCCTGCACTCGCTGGACAGTGTGACCAAGAAGTTCAGTCTGACTGGGTTGCCTCCAAACACGTCTCCGACGATTGTCTGGTTGAAGGCACATGCGACTCTCATCGGTGAAAAGAACGTCATGCCAACCCTGAGCGGTCCAATCGGCATGTTGCTGGGCCCATCTGTACCACGCTGCATGGTGTCGTGGTTGTAAAGATGGACCTCGCCATGGACATCGAAAGTGATACCGCGCATCATGCAGCCTATTGTGCACCGTTTGAGTCGTAACAAGATGCCATGTGGCTGCACGAAAAGCATTATTCAACATGGTGGCTTTGCTGTCAGGATTCCTCCAAGCCATAATCCGCATGTAGTGGTCACCCACTGCAATATTGGCCCTTGGGCGGCCTGAGCGAGGCATATCATCGACAGTTCCTGTCTATCCGCATCTCCTCCATGTTCGAACAACATCGCTTTGGTTCATTCCGAGACGTCTGGACACTTCCCTTGTCGACAGTCCTTCCTGGCACAAAGTAACAATGCGGACGCGACCGAACCGCGGTATTGACCGTCTAAACATGGTTGAACTACAGACAACATGAGCCGTGTACCTCGTTCCTCGTGAACTGATCGGCTGTCGGACCTCCTCCGTCTAATAGGGGCTGCTCATGCATCGTTGTTTACATCTTTGGACAGGTTTAGTGACCGTCTATCTTCAGGAGTTCTGGGAAAAGGGGTGATGCAAAACTTTTTTTGATGTGTGTATTTACTTTACAGCCACTCAATAAATAGTGCTGCAGTGTGACACTTCGTGGAAGTTTTACTTACTTGTGTAGTACTTATGTGGTAAGATGCGCTATAAGCAACAATAACGAAGCAGACAACAATTGCTACCGCATACAGTCAGATGCGCTGAGTGTTGAAGTTGTTATCTGGCATCATGGCTGGTGTCTATCAAGGAACTTCTTACGGCGACTGGACTGTAGGCTACTCATCGCTGAATCCAACGGAGACAGCAAGTTTTTGGTGTGCTGTGCTCACCGTCAACAACGGACATGAAAGCCTACAACGCTATTTGAAATCGTTGCACACTATACCACACTATCAAGTAATAATCAAGATACCATCATAAGGGCCGCGCGGGGTAGCCGCGCGGTCTGGAGCGCCTTGTCACCGTCCGAGCGGCTCCACCAGTTCGAGTCCTCCCTCGGGCATGGGTGTGTGTGTATGTTGTCCTTAATGTAAGTTAGTTTAAGTTAGGGACTGATGGCCTCAGCAGTTTGGTTCCGTAAGACCTTATCATAAATTTTCCAATTCTTTTTAAAAAGATTTCCGTCACATGGAATGAAGATGTGTATCACTACACTCAAGGGATGGCCACGGCATGCAAATCTCACGTGAGCTGGGTATGCGGGCCGCGTGTGGACGAAGACTCGGTCTGTCATTCGACTTTCCTCGGTCCTTCTCCAAAGTGTCCCATAGTACAGTGAGACACCTCATTTAGTACGGCAGTGCGGCATTTTTCGGTCGGCACAAACCCTGTTTACGTTTTTCTGGTTGAGTGTGGTATGAGAGACGTTCACAGGCCCAGAGACTGTTCGCACAAAAAGAGGCAGTCTAGCGATATATGGTCACAAGCCTTTCAAAATGAATGGGAATGACAGAGAAGAGTGACGAAAATACTCAATATCTATTATGTAGTCGCATAATCGACAGGTACTGCCGATTTGTTGTGAAACAACATTACAATGTCATGCACAGAGAATTTGAAGATTTGGTTGACTATGAAACACCAGAAAATTGAAACGATCGACAGACGAGATTCATAGTTCAGTACGTGAAGAAGCACTTTGTGCTAAATTTGCAGGCATGGAGCACATGAAGAAACTGATGGTACAAAGAGCAACATTTTTGGAGTCGCACACATTATTCCATTGCCAGTTGCAACAGTTTTCGATGGAACTGAACGAAGAGTATGTATAGTATTGCGAAGTACGATAGTTAAGTCCAATGGCATGCCTGTAACGACTCTTCGATTTAAAACCCGCAGTCGTTGAATTTATGAAGGAAAAAGGAGTGCAGAAAAGACAATAAGAGTGCATTGAATGGATATTAAGTGGATCGCACTCTGTAAGGCACTACGAGACTAGAAACGACTATTTCCGGTTTGACGGTGCGGGCACGGTAGCTCAGCGTGTTCGGTCAGAGGGTTACCCACCTTCGGTAATAAAAAAACTGAGTGAACGGATCAACGAACAACACGAACGGGTGTCAACGGACGTCCGCCCCGAACAAATTCAACGAACAATATAGAGCAAAATGAGATAAGAAAAGAGCAGTGGATAGAGAGCCGGCATGGTAGCTCAGCGTGTTTGGTCAGAGGGTTAGCAGCCCTCTGTAATTAAAAAAAACTGAGTTAATCGATCAACAACGAACTTAAACGGATGTCTTACGACGTCCGCCCCGAGTAGATGCAACGAACGAAAGCGAACAAAATGAGATAAAAAAAAGAAGACGGGGATGCATTTAAAATCAAAATCGCATTGCGGGAGGAAAAAAAAGAAAAACAGCCCAGTTCTCTAAGTTCCCTGGGGTTTTTCGAAAAGGCGATATTTGAAGACTTGACTGTGGCCTTGAAAGAATTACAAGGATAGTTTTGTAAACTTTTTGATGAGACTATCAGTCTTACATCTGTTTTCGAGCTAGTTTCGAGACCGTTTGCTTTTTCAGGGCATGTGGTGATGTAAATAATGGATCTGCAATGTAATTCGCATTTCCTGTGATACTCATACTTTAAAACTGTCCATGACGTCTAAATTGTTTTCCTCAGGTAGAGGTTTCACGTCTCCGTAATCAGGTAGCATAAGTGCTACAATATTTCGATCGACGTATGAGAGTGAAACACATATTTCTCGATTATGAAACTAAATAAATCACAATGAAGTGACAACATGAGAGCGGGTTAGGTCTTCATCACGCCAAAAATAACTAAATAACACTAAAATTTATTTTGTTTGTAATCTTTGTTGTTGACAGGTGTGACATAGAAACCCGAATCGTATGCAGTGGGCCACATAAATTCGACGCGTTCGCAGTTTCCCCCTCTTCCTCAAACAAGCAGCATGCTGTGGCGGTGTGGCAAATGTGCAGTCAGGGTCAGCGCTATGGCACTTGTGTCAGGGATAGGCTCGCGAGCCGAATTGTTGGCCGCCACTACTGTAAGCACTCTCAAGTAACTATCAAGATAACATCACGTGCAGTGCCTTAACAGGTAAAGGAAACTAGTACACTGCTCATTCAGCTACCATTACGAATCGTCTTTCGAGTGGGACAAATTATTACTGGCTTTCCACGGGGTTCAAAATATTCAAATGTGTGTGAATTCCTAAGGGACCAAACTGCTGAGGTCATCGGTCCCTAGACTTACACACTACTTAAACTAACCAATGCTAAGAACAGCACACACACACACACACACACACACACACACACACACACACACACACACACACACACACACATGCCCCAGGGAGGACTCGAACCTCCGGCGGGAGGGGCCGCACAATCCGTGACATTGCGCCTCAAACCGCGCGACCACACCGCGCCGCCTTAGGTTCAGTTCTGGGATTACTCGTGTTCTTGCTGTATATAAATGACCAGACATGCTAGAATGTGCCGTTGCTCACTGGAAGAACAACAGACTGAGATGAAAAAGAGAGCAGCAGCGGGCCCGCCGCCCCGTCCCCGAGCAGCACTAGAGCTGGGAGCAGAAGGCGCGTGCGGGCGCCACCTTGTAATCTAATGACCGTCCGCCCTGACCAAACGCGGTGGCTCGTGGCCCAATTAGCAGATAACGAGCCGTCCTCTGGTGGCGGCACGGCGCTCGTAATTGGCACAAGCTTGTTTACCGCTCTTAATCTCCGCCGCTAATTGTCCTCAGCCCACCTTGCGGCCACGTGAATACCGGCACAAGGGGTGCTCGCGGCGGCAGAGAGCAACCTGCAATTTAGACGGCGCGAACATTAGCGTATCTATTAGACCGTCTCGACCAGTAGCGCGCCAACATTTCCTCACAGTGTCAGCTACAGTATATTTGACATTGTATTCAGACAGAAAAAAGAAACGTAACTGCTTATTCGCACGCAGTGTCTTGCAGCTGATAGAGACCAGTGCACAGCTAAGTTTCATTCTCCTCAATTTCCGGAAGCTGTTTAACACTGTACCACACCGATAATCAAAATTCCGTCATTTTTATCAAAAAAATGGCTCTGAGCACTATGGGACTCAACTGCTGAGGTCATTAGTTCCCTAGAACTTAGAACTAGTTAAACCTAACTAACCTAAGGACATCACAAACATCCATGCCCGAGGCAGGATTCGAACCTGCGACCGTAGCGGTCTTGCGGTTCCAGACTGCAGCGCCTTTAACCGCACGGCTCATTTTTATAGTCACAGATAAAGGGACATGTTAGGTGGCTCATTCATCTCCCTTCACGAATCTTCTTTACACATGGACCAATTGCTACTGGCGATCCCATGGGCTTCAATTCAGGGACCATTCTTGTTCTTGCCATATATAAACGACCTCCACTTCATACTGAAAAGGCAGAAACACTGCTCTCTGCTGATAATGTAAGTATCACAGTCAATCGCAACAGGGCTGCAGCAACAGAAGCAGCAGTAACTTACATACTCATAAGTATTAGTGCTCGATAAATGGGCTGTAGTTTGTCTTATAAAAATACAGTTCGCTCAAACACTCCTTTCGGAGGAGTCAGGTCTGTGGAAGGAAAGATATATCAACATCAATAACAACACAGCACAAGGACATGGAAATACATAAAACTATATTTTCTAAATTCCTGGGTGTGCACACCAATCAGAACTTGAACTGTAGATCACATGTTATAGATCTGGTCGAACGCTTCAGTTCAGTAACACTTGCTTTCTAGCGATGAAAGTATTAGAAAATTACCATCTTCTGCAAAAGTTACGTCTATTGATGTCGTATGGCGTAATTTTCAGGAGCAATTCCACATATATGCACAAAGCATTCGCTGCACAGAAACGTGCTATAAGAATAATATATCGTCTGCATCCTCTAAATTAATATAGACAACTGTTCGAAGGATTACAGATACAATCATCTGTCTCACAATACATTTCCTCGCTTGCGAAATTTATTGTGAAGAATCAAGCACAATTTGAAAATAATACTAGCATTCACAAATGTCACACTAGGAACAAAAAATCTACTATTCACTTTTGGACAGGAAGGTGCAAACGATACAGCCCTTTAAATATTTGGCAACCTCTCTTCCGAATAAATGTACTTACAACTACGAAAATTTAAAAAAGTTACGTCATTTCTACTCGAAAACCTCTACTCTACACCTGGATTTCTGAGTAGAGGGTATCTGTGTCGCTGGGTTACATTTATAGAATTCGCGTTTAAAATAAGATAAAAAATATTACGTAAAAGACCAGAATGTACCCATGATTACACAGATAAAATGCATATTATTTGTAAATCTGCTAACAAGTTCCACATTATGGCGATTTGCCGCAAATATGATCCACGAAACATGTGGAACATTGAACTAAACTGTACGATGGGCCCAATCAATTTGGGGCTAATACAGCATAGTATATTGTACTGGCCAGCGACGATAGGTGGAAGGGACAAAAACGCAGTGAAACAGAAAATACGTGTAGAAACTTGTACTGAGTTTTTGAAATACAAACGTTGTTTAAGAAAGATAAAGTTCGACTAAGCAACATTTAGGAGGAATTTATTGAATAAGTAGACATGAGGTGATACGAGAACGGAACGAAATTAAAAGAGTTCAAATGGTTCAAATGGCTCTGAGCACTATGGGACTTAACATCTGAGGTCATCAGTCCCCTAGAACTTAAAACTACTTAAACCTAACTAACCTAAGGACATCACACACATCCATGCCCAAGGCAGGATTCGAACCTGCGACCGTAGCAGTCGCGCGGTTCCGGACTGAAGCGCCTAGAACCGCTTGGCCACCGCGGCCGGCCTTAAAAGAGAGAGGAGAGATACAAGTTTGATTGCAGTTTATAATAAGAAGCAGGTTCTCCACCCCCCCCCCCCCCCTTCATACATATTTAATATTTAATTTTTACGGAAGTGCAATAGAAGCAATAAAAAAGTCACAAGAATGAAAAGAAATTGATCTTAAAAAAATAAATCAAATTATTCAGCTGATTCATAAAAGGCTGTATTTTATGTTAAAAATCTTGCCTCGTGCCCCAGCCGATAACTGGCAAAAGATAACCTCAAACAAGCACTAAAGTAACATTGATGGATAAATTTGACACAACATTGATAGCGAACATGAAGATAAGAAATACAACACTGAAGCCACTAAATTAAGTATACTTCTTGGACTGTACAGTAACTAACACATAGTAGTCTGTTGGATATTAAAATAAGAACGACGGCGACAAAAAAGAGCCCTCAGAAATATAATTTACTAATTACAAAACCACAAACTTAATAAATACGAAGCAGAGAGGGAGAAGAAAGAACGACAAGAAATAAAACTTTCTAGTTAGCATATGACACTGCAACTATGTCAACGACTACAAATCAATAGAAAGGTAATGAGATGAACATATATAAATACCCTGAAAAATACTGACGTGTAGTCGAATTCAGTCAGACGGTGCCGATGGATTAGGATTACTTTATAAGACGTAGATTAGTTTTAATATTCGGGCAGCAAAATACAGTAATAAGGGCACATTAAAAAAATTCACTGCTGGCCATAAAATTGCAACTCCATGTAGGCAGCGGGCAACAAGCGTCAGACTTTAGTGAAGAGTACAACATGCATCGACAAGCAAGTGGCCAGCAATTCATTGCAACCGCACAAAGCGGGTAGCAGTAACGCCGCATAATTAAGTGTATAAGGAAAGATTACGCAACAGCCACCCCCTTTCATTAATCGAATTTGAATGTACGTTGTTTGTGAGAGGAAATCGTTATGCTTAACACAAAGAGCAATATATAACAGCACAGGTCGGAATTGGACATCAGCAGTATCTTGACATGTTAGACTACGATTTATCATAACGTGATACTGAGCTCGGGTTGATCGGGATTCTACTTTTGCTAGGGGACTATGATTCGAAGGATTCAGGAGTGTCATATTCAACTCCATGCACTGTATCAACCGCCCTACACGACTATCTCCCGAGGGAACAGACATATCGTTCTCTCGGCCGTGCAGTATCACACAGCCACGTTATGTGGCTTGAGTCAGGAAACCGGCTTGTTTTCCGCAATGAAAGTATCCGCATGAACGGTGCGATGACGTCCGTCCCACCATAGACTGTGTCGGTACAGCGGCCATCGTTGTGCCTTCCAGTGACAAGGCTGCAGAGAGAGAGAGAGAGAGAGAGAGAGAGAGAGAGAGGAGCGCCCAGTGACACCCTTTATATAGGGGTGTTACCACGTCGTCTTTCAGACGAATATTGGGTCTGTGTGCTTCATAATTAACGCACACGTGTGGAGGCTTCAAGGAAGAGAGACTCTGCCAGACTGCATTTGTGATCGTCATACGTGCACAGCATCTAAGGTGATGGTTTGATGGTAGATGTTGCTCTTGCATGCACAGCACGATCACCTATGATTCACGTACCTGGTGATTTGTCCTGCAGGCGATATATTCTGTCCAGTCACTTTACTGCGACAATCTGTCAAAAGCCTGGATAACACCTTTTGCAGCTCAGACATGCGGTAAGAATGCCAATGGGGATCTGGAAAGTATGTGGAGCCATGCCGACTCCAGTGCAGTGGTCAGCAGCGTTAGCTTTCCCGGTAGAGCATCCACGGCGCGAATACCCTGATCAAGGTAGCCCCACAGATTCTCTACTGGGATTAAATCCCGGGCGATTAGTAGCCAGATGAGTACGGTAAACTCATCCTTTTCGAACCACGAATGTACTCTGTGAGTTGTGTGACACGCTACATTGTCCTGCTGCTAAAAGTCATCGAGCGTAGGAAATACAAACTGTATATAGGGTGGACACGGTTCCCAAGGACAGATGCATACTTGAGTTGATCCATTTTGTCTTCAATGATCACGAGATAACCCAGGGAACATCACGAAAACGTTCCCCATACCGTAACACTCCCTCTTTCGGCCTTGACCCTTACGACGTTTGTTACAGTGTGTTTGCCTCCAGATGTTTAACGTCGATGGAGCGCAAAACGTGATTCAGTAGCAAAGACAGCCTGTCACCACTCAGTGGACGTGCAATTGCGGTATTGGCGAGCAAATTCTAGCCTTAGTCGCTGATGAATAGCAGCCAGCATGCGTGCATGAACCGAGCGCCTGTTGCGGAAGGCCATATGCAACAACGTTCGCTGAACGGTCGTTGAGGAGACGCTGTTGGTAGCCTTTTGGTTCATCTGGACGGTCAGTTGCTCGTCAGTTGCACTCAGCAGATTAACAGGGCAACGTCATTTAAAACCAAGAATTTCGAAGTGGATAAAGAGGATAACACGCTGGCAAATTTTTTTTTAACTTTACTTGCTTTTGTGACAGCTTTTAGTTTCAAAGAACCTTCGGTAAATTTCAGGTGAAAGTGATTTTCCGTCCACTATCTAAGATTGTAGACCTTTTGGGGTCACTGGAAGCCGACTTGCTATTGTGAAAGGCCGGAATTTACAAAATACCTTGTCAATGTAGTATGGCTTTAATAGGACAGACCACACACACTGCGAAAGAACGCTGCACTGAAAATCAACTTTGCACTCGCGCTTTTGTAACCAAGCAAGTCCGCTATTGCCGAACACTGTATATCTACTAGACATTCAACTGGGTGTGATGGAACTATGACTCTGACCACATCATCATCTTTCTGGTACTCTGTCACTAAAGAATCCGTGGAAACACGGCTCACTGAAAAGCTGACGAATCGTGGTAGTGCCCACCACTTGGACAGTGCATGGAACTCCATCGTCTCCACGATTTGTTCTAATCGAAGATGACACAGTGCGGCAACGGCCGCGCCGTACGGGAGCACAATCGAAGGCGCTGCCACCGGGAAGTGTGGACTGTCTAGTAGCTTGATTTTGACGCAGATGCAGAACACTCCCAGCGCGCTATATACAGGATGTTCAAAACAAAAGTGTCGAATACTCTGAGAGGTGGTAGTACTCATTGAAACAAAAAAATAAGTCCAATAAACATGGGTCCGTAAATGTATACATTCTGAGAAAAGCCCATTAAACAGCGGTCCAGAAATGTACACTGCAGTGAACACGTATTTACAGGAAGTGTTCAACGTGTCGTTCATTCATGACAATGCACCCCTCCTGCGTGAGGAATGACGCACCCTTTGAAGTATACCCGGTTGTTGTAGCTTCTGCTGGCATGCACTGAATACGCGGCCCTGTAGAATGCGGACATCGTTGATTCGTATGGCGTAGACCAATTTCTTCAAGTGTCCACATAACCAAACGTCTATTGGGTTGAGGTCTGGGTTGGGGAACGAGCAGGCCACCGTGTGAACCACCGCCCCCCTTCCAATCCTGCAGTCCTGAAATTCTGCATCAGATTTTTCTGCTCATTGTGACGAAAGTGTGCTAGTGCGCCAACATGCATGATCGACATTTGCATTCATTACTACACTGGCATAGCCTCCAGCAAGGTACACAATACATTAATTGTAATGGGTATTACTACAAAGAAATGTATCACGAATGCGTGGGCTGTGATAACAACATTATAAATTTGGTCGTTCCCAATCAGTGATTCTGGTTGACCTAGTTCAGCACGAATAAGTATTCTTATTGGTGTTCGAACTATTACTCCTCATGCACCAAATAGGAAGTATAAAGTACCGTTGTTCTAGCGGCTCAGTCCGGAACCGCGCGACTGCTACGGTCGCAGGTTCGAATCCTGCCTCGGGCATGAATATGTGTGATGTCCTTAGGTCAGTTAGGTTTAAGTAGTTCTAAGTTCTAGGAGACTGATGACCTCAGATGTTAAGTCCCATAGTGCTCAGAACCATTTTGACTTCCAAGATCGTGACTACCTCCATCTCTAATGCTTGAATTCAGGATGGTGTTGGCCCACACTGAGCCTTGATGACAGCTTCCACTCTCGCAGCTATACGTTCAATCAGGTGCTGAAGGTTTCTTGGTGAATGACAGCCCACTCTTCACGGAGTGCTGCAGTGAGTAGAGTTATCGATGTCGGTCGGTGAGGCCTGGCACGAAGTCGGCGTTCCAATACGTCCCAAAGGTGTTATATAGGATTCAGGTTAGGACTCTACGCAGGCCAGTCCATTACAGGGATGTTATTTTGTAACCACACCGCCACAGGTGCTCGATCGTGGTGAAAGATGCAATCGCCATCCCCGAATTGCCCTACAACAGTGGGAAGCAAGAAGGTGCTTAAAACATCAATGTAGGCCTGTGCTGTGATAATGGCACGCAAAACAATGAGAGGTGCAAGTAAAAACACGACCACACCATAACAACACCGCCTCCGAATTTTACTATTGGCACTACATACGCAGGCAGATATCGTTCACCAGGTATTCGCCATGCCCACACCCTGTCGTCGGATCGCCACATTGTGTACCGTGATTCGTCACTCCACAAAACGTTTCGATTTTCCACTGCTCAATCGTCCAATGTTAACGCTCCTCAGAGCAAGCGAGGCATCATTTGGCGTTTACCGGCGTGATGTGTGGCTTATGAGCAGCGGCTCGACCATGAAATCTGTTTTATCACCTCCCGCCTAACTGTCATAGTACTTACAGCGTACCCTGACGCAGTTTGGAATTCCTGTGTGATGGTCTGGATAGATGTCTGCGGTCTCTGTCAATCAACAGACAATGTTGGCCCGTGCCCTTTTGTGCTGTAGGTGTCGCTTCACGTTTCCACTTCACTATCACATCGGAAACAGTGGACCTAGGGGTGTTTAGGAGTGTAGAAATCTCGAGTACAGTCGTATGACACAAGTGACACCCAATCACCTGACCACGTTCGAAGTGTCACACAGTAATTTGAGAGGCCTATGCCTCTAACGCAGTGAATAGGGGGTTAATGACTGGGAAACAAGAAGTAATTTACCATATGGAGAAGCAGGTCTGGAGAAAGTAAGTACAGGGCGAGCCAGGATGAAGGTACATGCTTTGAGTCATAGTACCGGTATTAGTGATTCTGAACAAAAAACTTCATAAGGACATATTCGCTATTCCAAATATTGTTATTTATTTTCTGTTTACAACGTGCCACAGAAGTGCAGAGGAAGTTAACATGAACTGTTTGATGCAGGACACTTGTGGCCGGGGAACTACCTCAAACTGCCCTACAAAATCAACTACGGTAAGCTACAGAGCATGCCCGTCGTACGAGATTGTCAGTATTGTTGTCCGCCTCCGTAACGCAGCGGTAGCGTTACCGCCTACCACGCAAGGTGGCCCGGGTTCGATTCCTGGCAGGGATCATCGTTGACACGCAAGTCGCCGAAGTGGCTTCAACTAAAAACACTTGTAATGCGGCGGCCGAACCCGGAAGAGGATATTCCGGCCAAAATACCAAACGATCATTTCATTTTTTCAGTATTCTTGCTCTCTTCGCACAAACTATTAGTCCTAGAGAAAAAAGGAAGTGCACTTTTTATAGGAAATTTAATGTAACTTAATTTTGTACTGCGACACGTTTTCTCTGAAGGATGTGGTATTCGAATTGCTGAATAAAAACGTACTGAAGTGATATTAAATGTGCTCTACTTCGGAAACAATACGGAGAAGAGCGTTTGTTCACACAGAATTTTTTGCTCAGGATCACTAATACTATCACCTCTATCACCTCTCAAAGCTTGTACGTTTCCTCCTGACTCACCCTGTTAAACATCATTCAAAATAATTACTGAGATAAAAATTTTGTGATGAATGAAATATAATGTGGCGAATTTATTTCCAATAGGTATGTTGTCAACTGTGCATCGGTGACAAATTCAAAGGTCGGGGGTTTGATGTCCAGTACCTTCAAGGATTTTTCTGTCGCTTATCTCATCTTTCACGTTTAGTATTGTTTTGTTAATGTGAAAAATGCCACTGTGCAGTCAGCATAATTATCTGGATAAGTTAAGTTCAAAAGTCGGAAGAAGCAAAGGGCTTGTTACCTGCGATAACGCCAAGCTTAGTTCAGTACTGCACCTGAGGGTTTAACAAGGTTTGCTTACTCGAGTCACTCACTGAGATCACAAGAGATACAGCTGCGTAGGAAGCAAGCTTAACACGAGCAGCAAATTTGTCAAGTGCTGCAGTATTTTCAGTCGTATCGAAGAAAAGACACCGAAGGAACTGACACTCACGTTGCTAACATCGATACACGTCAGTATAGGCCACATTAAATTGTACCACAAATACTCAAACAATATGGAAGCGAATCGATGCAAGAAAGGCGACGGTGTGTAAAATTAGAAAGCAGGTGTTCAAAGTACACACTTCGATAGTAACATCGCTTTCCTTGTTGATCTAACATACATATCATGAGAATATGATAAGAGACATTACAGTACGTGAGGAAGCATTTTTCCCTCACCCCATTGATGAATGAAGTAGGATGGCAAATGGTTAGTAATGATAAATAATGAATGTTTTAATTTGTACTGAAGAAATAAGATAATTAACTGTTCTCGACGTCGCTGATATGCAGTATGTAGTCCTTGCAGCGGTGAAGCAACATAAATTATCTCAAGTATGCTCTCGCTGGGAGATACTCGTTTGTCATATTTCTCGAGACAAATGGTGACAAAAGCTACTGCTAAATCCTTTGTCAGTCGCCGCTTCTCCTCTTTGGCAGGTAATGGCTTCTATTACAATGATTATCGTGTCATACACCAAAAGGAACAAAGCTTCTGGCTAAAGCCATCTTCGCCTTTATGGGGTCCCACGACTCTTTCATTTACGGCAGACTTAATAGTTGAGGTGCAGGCGCTTTGGAGGGCTATGTAAGGCAATTTAACCCGCAGGCCATTAACTCACCTAATGAATGGAGAGGCCCAGTGTCTAAGAGCGCCCTCTCCCTTATTGCATGAAACGATGGATTGTGTTTTCACTGCTACCGAATTTGCTATCTTTATGGTATGATATTACAAGCTTAATATAAAGCTGAAGAAATGATGATTGATGTCTTGACAGCCTGCCGACGTATAATTGTCACACTCGTAACGTTCAAGTCGTTCCATTATTTTGTTATTTGTTACTTGGATGTCTGTACTTCATCTTAGAACTTAGCGATGTGTAATTACGTTAAAAAGACGAATTATGAGGATAACTTTCAAGGGTGACTAACGTATCACACTTCATACTATGTTTCACCACAAAAATTCATCATCTAAAATATTGAAACACTCCAACTTCACATTTAGAATATCACTTCCTAAATCTCCTAAGGGTTTTGGGACTTGACACTTTTTTTCATATCCTCTGGCGTAATAATATGTGTAATACTTGGGTATCCTCTTGTTTCCCCACCCATCCCCGATGGCTTCATAAGTCAAGTGATGCTTTCCTCCAGTTTTAGCTTCCTCCAGTTTTAGGCACTATTCGTGAGAGATTTCTCTTTGTCGTTTCGTCACCACTGTCTGGATTTTCCGGAAGGGTGAGGGATGTTGATACAATTGACGTGGTCTGTGAGAGTATGAACTGTAGCCCATTTAATTTTCTCGGCGTTATCTGATTTAACATGTGAGGTTCGATCTCACATTTTATTTTGTGACTTAGCATTCCTCCACGGTTTGTATACCGACGAAAGGAAATCGCGACACCAAAATGTAATTAATGCAGAGTAATGGAATTTCGGGATTACATTTGTGTAGGTAACATATTTAAGTGGTAAGCATTATAAGATCACAGGTTAATGTAACTGTGAAATAAGCCATTGCAAATGTGAAATGCTGGTACATTAGTAACCGGTGTAACCACCAAAATGTTGAATGCAGGCACGCAAACGTGCATGTATTGTGTTGTACAGGTTCCAGATGTTAGTTTGCGGAATGGAGTTCCATGCGTGTTGCACTTGGTCGGTCAAAACAAAGACATTGCTGTTTGTGGATGACGCTGGAGTTTTAGTCCGATGATGTGCCATATGTACTCGCCTGTAGACAGATCTAATGATTGACAAACCAAAACAACATGTCGACACTTTTTAGGGCTTGTTGGGTTACAACAGCAGTATGTGGGCGAGCGTTATCTTTCTGGAAAACACCCCTTGGAATGTTATTCATGAATGGTAGCACAGCAGTTTCGCACTCAGGGTGCCTGAGATAACCACGAGAGCGCTCCTGTTGTCACATGAAATCGCAACCCCTACCGTAACTCCAGGTGTAAGTCCAATGTGTCGGAGCCACTGACACGCTGATTGCAGGCGCTAAGCTGGTCTCCTTCTAACGAACACATAGCCATTACTAGCACCGAAGCATAACCAGCTTTCGTCAGGAAACACAAGAGACCTGCACCCGGCCTTCCAATGAGCTCTCGCTTGACAACACTGACATCGAAAGATGCTTTGGTCTGGGTCAGTGGAATGCACGCTACAGGGTGTCTGCCTCGGAGCTGTCATTGAAGTAACCGATTTGTAACAGTTCGCTGTGTCACTGTAGTGCCAACTGCTGCTCAAATTACTACTGTAATGAGCCAGAGTCTTACACCGAACACGATGGACTTCTCATTCCGTAGTGCCATGTAGTGATCCAGAGCCCCTTCTTCTTGCGACCATATATATTCTCGTGACCAACACAGACAGCAGTAATGTACGTTCCTGCGAAGTCCGTCTGCAACATCTCAGAAGGAACATACGGGCTCTCGTAGCCCTATTACACGACCTTGTTCAACTCAGTACGGTGTTAATAACGGTGTCTTTGTCTCCATAAAGGCATTCTTGACTAACACCAACTAACACCATCATAACCGTTTCAATGCGTATTTAAAGCAAACCTGATTTTCATCCTTATAGTGGTGCTACTAGCACCGCTCTTATGCGACTGGAGCGAAATTTGAACAGGCATAATCTGTTTTTAAGATGTAGAAACATGCCTATCGTGTTTCGTTTACGTCGTACAACACCTCATTGATGCTGCGATTTTTTCACAGCGTATTAATTGTTTTTTACTTGCTGCAAAAGCTTCTAATTATTCAGTCCTGAATCATAAAATTTTTCCCCCCGCTACATATTTAGAGTTAAGTATCTCACGGCTATTTAAAACCTACAAAAGGATGTGAGAAGTTGACGTCCGGTCCACCTCGAACTATAACGGGCCATCATACGAAAATGAGACAGATAGAGGAACTGTATGTAAGCTCTTTATTATTTCGAAAGTAATCGCAATAACTTTAAATGCTTATTTCCAAATGTGAGACAAGACGGTCAGTGCCCTAGTGGAAAAATATTTGCGGTTGCCTACGGGACCATATTGAACCCAGTGTGCACATCTTAGCCCGAAGCAAATCGATGGCCACGAACGTCTTTCTTTGGGGCTCCAGAAATGTTGAAATCACGCAGGGAGAGATTGGGACTGTATAGAGTA
This sequence comes from Schistocerca nitens, assembly GCF_023898315.1. Lineage (NCBI taxonomy): Eukaryota > Metazoa > Arthropoda > Insecta > Orthoptera > Acrididae > Schistocerca > Schistocerca nitens. The sequence goes on from NC_064618.1 coordinate 406,113,260, forward strand.
CGTTTAAGGGCTTCCCATAGAAACTTCAGCAGCGTAGTCGGAACAATCTTCGCAAGGTGTGGGCCCGCCAGGTAACGAAGGCAGGCTGTCTTACCCGGCGGCGCGCTGGCGGCAGGTTCAGAAGTTCAGTGTCTCGCGCCCTATGAGCGGGCATGCCGTGTGCGGTCGACGGACATGCTATCGACACTCCAGTTGTGTATGCACGGGACGTTATAATAGAAAACCCACCAAATACGGGCTACAACTGAATACAACGAAATCCAAGTTCTGACTGGGACCTAGAGAGAACACTGTTGCCTCTTATTTATTCAATGTTTGCCAAATATTGCAGTACGTATTTGTGTTTCACGCGTGGTAATGCCTCCTCAACGTGACGTAACAGCAAGTAACGTTACAAAACTCGTATAGCTTCACTTCAACGTGAACTAACTCGTCCCGCGCGAGGATAGCTGAAGCCTGTAAAAAGTGAGCTGTAACAGCCGCAACAGGGTCTCTGGCCTCATAACAACTGGCACTAAACAGTCCTAAGTTCAGGCTAATCACGAGTGAATACCCGCCTATTTCTGAATCGACCTATCGCTGGCCGACGCGACAGTTTTGGTCTCTCATGTTCGATAGATCGTTCGTGTGGGACACGACAATTTTTCGGTGCCACAGTTGGCGCTGAGTGGGCTCCAACCACAGTGACAGGATTTCCCGTTCGTTCTGCTCCGCAAACATAATTTCCTTACCGTGTCACGTACCCTCAGATCCACCAGGCGGCATTCAGAATCACAGTGTGCGGGGAAATAATTTGTTTCTTGATTATGTAGAGCTTAAGCTCTCAGAATTTTGTGCGTAAGGTTTATCGCGATGTTAAATATCTTTCTTGGATCGTCTCCCACTACAGTTTGGTGAGAATTTTTGGGGCACATATGCACTGACTAACGAACCTGCTATGAATCACGACTCTCTTATGCATATTTTAATCCAACTTGCTGCAACTCCAACATCTCCCAACTATACTCAATAATTATATGAACAAGGGTTTTAGAACGATCCCTTTCGGTGGTCCATCTTTTAAACAATGACATCTGTCTTAGCCCACCAGACTATATGCGGTCACTTCACCTTAAATTGCTCTGTGCATAATCCCTATACAGAGTGTACCAGGAGGATTGTCAATATTAAGGCATATGGGGAGGAACGCTCATTTGAACCAAAAAAACTTCATATCGATAATGCCCTATTACAAACAGTTTTAGAGATGTATGGGGGGATTTCAGTAAGCAATGCAACACTTTTTCTCGACCAGCTACGGGTGGAAAAAAATTTGCAATTTGTTGTGGGACATCTTGAAATATTGCCGCATCAGCCCCTACAATATCATGAAGCTCATCCTTTGGCGGAAAACGAGAGCATCGCAGATATTAGACATTCATAGGCGCTTGCAGAATGTCTACGGAGAATAGGCAGTGAACTAAAGCACAGTGTGCCGTTGGATCATTGCAACAAGGTCGCGCACACATGTCCGATTCCCCGCGTGCCGGCCGGCTGCACACAGCTTTGACTTCTGCAAATTTGGAACGTGCGTACACTCTCATTCAAGGTGATATAAACGAACTTATCTTTCTTCAAAACAAAGCAAGGCCTCACACAAGTCTACGCACCCGAGAGGAATTCAGAGAGCGTCATTGGACTGTTCTTCCTCGTACACGCTACAGCCCGGATCTCGCACCTTGCGACTTCCATCCGTTTGGCCCAATTTGAGGATGCAATCCGCGGGAAGCAGTACGCGGCTGATGTGGAGGTTATTGCTGCAGCAAGTCGTTGGCTCCGACGTCGACCAGTAGAGTTGTACTACGTGGGTGTAAGACCCTCTCAGCGCGGTAGCGCAAGGCCTTCCGCATTGAGCGAAGGTTATGATGAAAATAAGGGTTTTGTAGCCAGAAGAATGGGGAATAAAATGACGTATTGGAATCCTGAATAAATTCAACCTGCTTTGACGAAAAAAAAAAAAGAGTTGCATTACTAATTCATTTGTTATTGGTCTAGTGGTGCACAAGTATGTATCTTTCCCACCTAATCTATCTGAATTTTTACTGTCGTGCAACCTGCCTCATTGCTTTCAACCTCATCTTGGGTTTGGATGAAACCTGTGCACAAACGAAAGGTGAATACGCCAGATGAACTGCTTGGTCGCATCATGGACGCTGCTGCCCTCATTAAGGAGCGTGTAGAGGCATTCAGACAAGCAACACGACGTTTTCCCCCATGAGTCCACAAATACTTTGAAGTTGATGGTCGAATATTCGAATATTTGTTGTGAATTGTACAACAGCTGATACATGACGTGTACGATAGCGCTCAGAGGTGAATTTGTTAAAAATACCTATTTTTCTGTTGGTAGTTTGTGAAACGCATGTTTGATCGTTTACTAATAGTTGTACATATGAGCATGTGTAAACCTGACAATATACAGAACAATACAGGAAATAAATAACAACTTACACTTAATGTGTTCTCTCTCTTTAAGCCGTCGGAGTAGAGCTTATGCCCGTGTGGATTTTTTTTGCTTCTAATTGACCGCTATGATCGCTCCTGCCGTACCCCTAAATACTCATCATTCCTGCTGGGACATCTTGCAAACTTGGTTCCTACTGATTACAGAGATTGTACGCCTCAAATCATAAAAACGGTAACGGACTTTTTTGTCTACTAAAGCGCATTACACTATATCTATTTACGTTGAGAGTCAGTTGGGAAGTCTTGTACCAGGTGCTGACGGTCTGTAAGTATGTAGAGAGTGTTACCTCCACGTACAAAACTGGATCGTCTGCGAACAGCCTCACAGGGCTGCAGTTATTACCTGCCACGTCATTTACGTATTTCGTGCACTTCAGCGATCCAAACAGTGGTACTGCCGCCTATAATGTTTTTATGATCTTGGATATCAATGTTCACAAATAATTTCACCGAAGGCTTCGTGTATATATACACTCCTGGAAATTGAAATAAGAACACCGTAAATTCATTATCCCAGGAAGGGGAAACTTTATTGACACATTCCTGGGGTCAGATACATCACATGATCACACTGACAGAACCACAGGCACATAGACACAGGCAACAGAGCATGCACAATGTCGGCACTAGTACAGTGTATATCCACCTTTCGCAACAATGCAGGCTGCTATTCTCCCATGGAGACGATCGTAGAGATGCTGGATGTAGTCCTGTGGAACGGCTTGCCATGCCATTTCCACTTGGCGCCTCAGTTGGACCAGCGTTCGTGCTGGACGTGCAGACCGCGTGGGACGACGCTTCATCCAGTCCCAAACATGCTCAATGGGGGACAGATCCGGAGATCTTGCTGGCCAGGGTAGTTGACTTACACCTTCTAGAGCACGTTGGGTGGCACGGGATACATGCGGACGTGCATTGTCCTGTTGGAACAGCAAGTTCCCTTGCCGGTCTAGGAATGGTAGAACGATGGGTTCGATGACGGTTTGGATGTACCGTGCACTATTCAGTGTCCCCTCGACGATCACCAGTGGTGTACGGCCAGTGTAGGAGATCGCTCCCCACACCATGATGCCGGGTGTTGGCCCTGTGTGCCTCGGTCGTATGCAGTCCTGATTGTGGCGCTCACCTGCACGGCGCCAAACACGCATACGACCATCATTGGCACCAAGGCAGAAGCGACTCTCATCGCTGAAGACGACACGTCTCCATTCGTCCCTCCATTCACGCCTGTCGCGACACCACTGGAGGCGGGCTGCACGATGTTGGGGCGTGAGCGGAAGACGGCCTAACGGTGTGCGGGACCGTAGCCCAGCTTCATGGAGACGGTTGCGAATGGTCCTCGCCGATACCCCAGGAGCAACAGTGTCCCTAATTTGCTGGGAAGTGGCGGTGCGGTCCCCTACGGCACTGCGTAGGATCCTACGGTCTTGGCGTGCATCCGTGCGTCGCTGCGGTCCGGTCCCAGGTCGACGGGCACGTGCACCTTCCGCCGACCACTGGCGACAACATCGATGTACTGTGGAGACCTCACGCCCCACGTGTTGAGCAATTCGGCGGTACGTCCACTCGGCCTCCCGCATGCCCACTATACGCCCTCGCTCAAAGTCCGTCAACTGCACATACGGTTCACGTCCACGCTGTCGCGGCATGCTACCAGTGTTTAAGACTGCGATGGAGCTCCGTATGCCACGGCAAACTGGCTGACACTGACGGCGGCGGTGCACAAATGCTGCGCAGCTAGCGCCATTCGACGGCCAACACCGCGGTTCCTGGTGTGTCCGCTGTGCCGTGCGTGTGATCATTGCTTGTACAGCCCTCTCGCAGTGTTCGGAGCAAGTATGGTGGGTCTGACACACCGGTGTCAATGTGTTCTTTTTTCCATTTCCAGGAGTGTACAATGTTCAGTGAGTACTTATAACTGTAGAAGCTGGTTCTACAAGGTTATTTTCTGCGCAATCTAAATGTTCGCTGGCATAAAAAAGCCACACGTTTAAATCTACTTCTACTTTAACTTCTGTACTTCGTTCGCCACCGAACGGTTCCTTTGTCTTATTTGCATTTCCCTTGTTCTACAGACAGCTGGACGATCTTAGACTAATGTACCTGTAATTCTAAATAATGGAAAAATTACGAGTACCGCCTGCCTTCCTTGACAAAGTCTGTCTTCCGTTTACATGCTTTACGATAGTTAGTTGATTTATTTAATCCGCTCTACTTGTCACAGATCTGCACAGTTGATGCAGTCCTATTTTCAGCTAGTTGCGACGGTTTGATACTCAGACACAAATCGGGAATGCTTGACCGGTATTATTTCACCGACATTCCACGTTAATCTAACCCAGCAGATGCAAAAAACTTTGTTCAGAGGACAACATTTATACAACGGATTTGTTAGAAAATCAGAAACTGTTTAATTTGTCGTTTGTATGCTAAATGAGCCCGAGTACCTAAAAGTGAAACGAAAGATAGGACAAGGGCCAAAGACCAGGATAACATCACTATTGACTTAAATCTAAGGGCTGTAAACGACGACTTACAGGAAGTAAATGCGTTTAATGAACGTTTCTTAAATATGGAGGAAAATGTAGCGACAAACAGCTGAAGCGCAAAAGCACATTAGTATACTGAAAAAACAATTCATCTGGAATTAAGAAAAGTATATATTTCTTCAAAAATAAAAGTTTCTATGAATTTGATGGTGTTTCCAACAGAGTATAAAAGGTCTGTTCCTATACAATAAACCAATAAACCCTGGCTGATCGGATATATGCAATGAATATTTACTCAAGGCATTTATCCAGAGTGATTGAAATACTACATAATTAATCCCCCTATTAGTAATGTGGAAGGAGAAATGTCAATAACTACCGACCTGTTTCATTACTGACATTTTCCAAAAATTTAGAGACGGTGATATATTCTAGAATAGTATCCCTCCTGGGCAACAATGAGATCCTTAGTAAATCACAGTTTGGATATCAGAAAAATTTCTCTGCTGAGAATGCCAGGTACACGTTCACTCACCAAGTTCTACAAGCATGAAAATAATAAAGTAGCGCTGGGCGGTATTTTCTGTGATCCATCTAAGGCATTGACCGGACCGCACTATCCTCCTTGATAAACTAAGGTTTTTCGGATTTAACGAAGTAACCAACCAATGAACAATGTCGTATCTATGAAAAACAATGCAGGAAGTTGTACATGATAATTCAACCAGTGTAATCAGGGGTGAATCTTCTGACTGGGGAAAAAATCACATACAAAATTCCCTTAGGCTCGACCTTAGGTCCGCCAGTGTTCCTCATACACGTAAACGTGGATGTCAGTAGTATTTTAATCAATATCAGCATACGTACAGCAACAGAAAAAATGGTAAACAATGTTCTTAAAAATGTCATTAATTGGTTTTTTGTGAATGGTCTCACTCTCAATTTTACAAAGACACAACATACTCAGTTCTGTACGTCTAGAAATACCAGACCAAAGATAAATGTAACACATGGTGAGGAAATAGTAAACAGGATGAAAACACCAAAAATTTTTCGTAGACATACTGGTGAGTATTTAAACAGGAGAAAGCACATTTTGCAACCCCTAAACCACTCAGTTCAGCCACATTCGAACTAGAATTATTGAAAATCTTGGGGAAGGATGTATCAGTAAGGTGACAAATTTTGTATATTTTCATTCAACAGTTGGGATAATGTTCTGGGTGACCTCATGTTTAAGAAAGAAGGTCTTCTTTGCTGAAAAACGTGCTGTAAGAACGACATGTGGTGTACACCCACGAGCATCTTGTAGACATCTGTTTAAGGGCTACTGACAACTGCTTCGCAATATATTGATTCCCTTCCGAAGCTTTTGTAAGTAACCCACTACAGTTCAAAAGGAACATTTATGTACATAATTAAAATACTAGAATAACAAAATTGACATTCATTACTACACGTTAAGGTTGTCTTTCGCAGAGAAAGGTGTGTGCAGTACTGCAAAAATGTGTAATAGACAGCACACTAAATTTGAAAACAACCTCAAAAAGCCTCTCCTTGACAATTCCTTCTATCCCGTGAGAGAATTTCAGTTGTTGTGATATGTAAAAGTAGTTGTTTGGTATTACTAACTCACATATGTAGATTCTAGAATAATAATAACGAACAAGGAAGAAAACTTGTAAATGTTCAGCGCGTAACGATATTTACACATTAATTTACGATGTGAATGTGAAGTGAATTGATTCACATCATTACGATTTATCGTGCAAATGATCCATGGAATATGAAACTAACTGAGCGTTACGTATGCGTTCAAAAGTTACCGCATCAGCTGACATGTTCAACACCTGACGAAAAAAGACTGTATTTCTCGAATAGTGATATTCCGTTTCCCTACAGAGACCCGTTATCACCTAAACCTTTACGTGCTGCAGATAGGTATAGGCACAAAGCAGAAGGAATAATGAATAAATGAATACAAGTAGAATGAGATGACTGATAATCACAGAATCGTGAGGAAATTTTCAAAAGAATATCTGCTTGTTAATTATAACAAGCTGTTCTGTCTTCATCTGTAACATTATCTCAGGGACCACAATGCTGTGCAATAAACTCTTTGTGGAAAAAGGTAGCAGAGTATTATAATGGGCCGCTCTGGCAGACGGAATGAGGAAAAAGGAGAGAAAACCTGGTTCTTTATGGCGCGCTGGAAGGAATACGCGGCGGAGAGTCTTGATTAATTGAAATGCTTTACCTGCTTCTCCCGTGGAACACATTATATTCTGCCTCCCCTCCTGCCTGAATCAAGGACGACACAATATCAACTCTGAAAGCATTGTGATTTTGTGTCTGTGTTAAAAGCCAAAATATGGACCGAACGTCCGATATGAGACTTACTTTAGAAAGAAAAGGGAGGCAATTTCCTGGCAGACATTACACCATCCGTCATAAAAGTGAACAGAGTGCATTTGAAAGCCGAACAAAAATTACGAGCCATTATTTCACCACTGAAACTTACACTGTGTGCTGGCAGTTCTCTAACCACTTTTCCTTCCACGTCTCCTTCCATTTCTAATGCTCCATCCGCGGAACAAGTAACAACGAAACAGATTTGAATACGAACGATTCTGAGCCTTTCCCATTCCCTTCTTAATAATAAACGGTAACCTGACGTTCGAGGCGTTTTTCGCGGCTCTTTCAGTAGCTATGATTTTTATAAGAGCATCTAATGACCGTCGCACCGATCTTGTATTTGGAATAATACAAAGTTTCCTAATCAGGAAGACAAGAATAGATAAAATTCTACAAATAAATAACCAGTCTTGTTGAATGGAAGTGAGACCTAAGCACCCCCGAAATCAGAAAGTTTGATTCGACGGCCCATTGAGAAATGAGATTTCTTCGAACTGTTTATAGGTGTTCCAGGGACGATACGGAGAAAGCGAAGACACAAGATAACCAACATGAAAAATGCTCCTTTATCATATGATAAAAAAAGATGAATACATCCTGGACGGAGTTAGGGATGTAAAAAAAGGAGACAAACTTTTCGACTTATCTGGCACTTCCAGAGACATTTAAATCAAAACCTCTTGACATACTCGCGTTTTTTTACTTGTTAGTATTAGTACCCATGTCATGTGATATAACGCTTCGTGTCAAGTAATGTAACATGATACATGATGTCATATCGTACAACATGAAGCAACGTGTAACTTAGGTTTAGGATGCATCCATCTTCCTATTACACATTCACCGCACCCTCTGATACTTCCTATGTAGATGCATCCAGCTCTCTGTAAGGACATAAAATTGTGTCTGTCTGTTCTTACAACCCGCACCATTTACTTAACGGAAGGGGGTTGGGGGGGTGGGGGGGGGGGTTGGGGTGGGCAGGGTTGGGGGAGAAATGATCCCGCCGAAGAAAAAAATCAACTCTCCACCCAGCAATCAAAGAGCTGTATAACTTCCCACCAGGAACAAATACAATCCCAGAAAAACTTTTTTAGCTATTACATGTTGTTCTTCTCCCATATTATATTATATGTTGTTTATTAAGGCTGTCGAATTTTCTGGATTTTGAACGCAGGATCAGGGACTATAAACTGCAAGATGCAGGTGTGCCAACACGGAGCAGCTAAGATATCTCAAAGCGTTAGGGAAGTACGGTTAACTCGTCAAAAAGCGCGAGTATGACAAGATTTTTTTATTTTAATGTCTTGGGAAATGCCAGGTAAGTCGAAAAGCCAGGTCCCTTCTCTTTTTATATCCACAATTCTGCGCAGGACACAATCGCCTCTTTTGTGCTACGATAGGAGCATTTTTCGTTCTGGCTCTTAACTTTTACTCTAATACAATTCTGACTTTAAACCACCAATAGCTTGGCAAAGAATGTAGATTTTTGTTGACTCGGGCGACGACTGTTTCGATATAGATTTTTTATTGTCTTCAGAACCCTGTTGCTTATATCGTGGCAATGGATAAAGCTTTTATAAAATAGACGATCAATAATTACATGAATTAGTCTACCTTCTTACAAAATGACAGCCGATTCGCTTAAGTTTGAAACATAGATATGACGTGCTTAAAAAGAATCACAAGAAACTTATTTTTGGCAGATGAAATCCCCATTAAGATAGATTTTTGAAAGTGAGTTACTTATTTGGTTCACTTTAAACTGTTTCCGCGCATTCAGTTCACGTAAGAACGGATTCGACGTGCTGTATTTAGCTCGGCTTTAAACCATCTATCTCCACAACGGAAACAAGGTATTGGATAGAAAAGTTTCTTTTTGACTTTATCCATTTACCTACGTCCGTGCAAAATTTGAAAGGAGTCTACTGGGGCACACTAGTGCGTGGCACATCTGAAAGAGACATCATTTATTTTGACATGTGCCCAGCGGATTACATCCCTGGGTGGTCTCACCGCTGCAAATTGCAACTCAAACATTTTGTTCTTAGCAAGAGTTTCTGTCCTTGTGTATATAGCCTCTCTATATCTTATATTCATTTTTTTCTGATGCTATTTTGTCTTTTCTGGTATCATGTAATGTGTTATTTTTTTATGATGCTATGCTACTCCACTTTGCCACTTTTGCACACCCTATGCAAGATGGTGTTTTACTGAAATTTCTACTACTGTCTCATGAATTATCATCACATTTTTTGTTAGGTTAGACACTCTTTGTATTCTATGATGTTGCCATAATTCTAATTTGCTATATATCTCTTGTACTTGATGATGTCACTAGTTTACTCGCTTTCACCTACGTAGCTTTAAGCTTCCCCCATGAACCATGGACCTTGCCGTTGGTGGGGAGGCTTGCGTGCCTCAGCGATACAGATGGCCGTACCGTAGGTGCAACCACAATGGAGGGGTATCTGTTGAGAGGCCAGACAAACATGTGGTTCCTGAAGAGGGGCAGCAGCCTTTTCAGTAGTTGCAGGGGCAACAGTCTGGATGATTGACTGATCTGGCCTTGTAACATTAATCAAAACGGCCTTGCTGTGCTGGTACTGCGAACGGCTGAAAGCAAGGGGAAACTACAGCCGTAATTTTTCCCGAGGACATGCAGCTTTATTGTATGATTAAATGATGATGGCGTCCTCTTGGGTAAAATATTCCGGAGGTAAAATAGTCCCCCAATCGGATCTCCGGGCGGGGACTACTCAAGAGGACGTCGTTATCAGGAGAAAGAAAACTGGCATTCTACGGATCGGAGCGTGGAATGTCAGATCCCTTAATCGGGCAGGTAGGTTAGAAAATTTAAAAAGGGAAATGGATAGGTTAAAGTTAGATATAGTGAGAATTAGTGAAGTTCGGTGGCAGGAGGAACAAGACTTTTGGTCAGGTGATTACAGGGTTATAAATACAAAATCAAATAGGGGTAATGCAGGAGTAGGTTTAATAATGAATAAAAAAATAGGAGTGCGGGTTAGCTACTACAAACAGCATAGTGAACCATTATTGTGGCCAAGATAGACACAAAGCCCATGCCTACTACAGTAGTACAAGTTTATATGCCAACTAGCTCTGCAGATGATGAAGAAATTGATGAAATGTATGACGAGATAAAAGAAATTATTCAGGTAGTGAAGGGAGACGAAAATTTAATAGTCATGGGTGACTGGAATTCGTCAGTAGGAAAAGGGAGAGAAGGAAACATAGTAGGTGAATATGGATTGGGGGGAAGAAATGAAAGAGGAAGCCGCCTTGTAGAATTTTGCACAGAGCATAACTTAATCATAGCTAACACTTGGTTCAAGAATCATAAAAGAAGGTTGTATACATGGAAGACCCCTGGAGATGCTAAAAGGTATCAGATAGATTATATAATGGTAAGACAGAGATTTAGGAACCAGGTTTTAAATTGTAAGACATTTCCAGGGGCAGATACGGATTCTGACCACAATCTCTTGGTTATGAACCGCAGATTGAAACTGAAGAAACTGCAAAAAGGTGGGAATTTAAGGAGACGGGACCTGGATAAACTGAAAGAAGCAGAGGTTGTAGAGACTTTCAGGGAGAGCATAAGGGAACAATTGACAGGAATGGGGGAAAGCAATACAGTAGAAGTAGAATGGGTAGCTCTGAGGGATGAAGTAGTGAAGGCAGCAGAGGATCAAGTAGGTAAAAAGACGAGGGCTAATAGAAATCCTTGGGTAACAGAAGAAATATTGAATTTAATTGATGAAAGGAGAAAATATAAAAATTCAGTAAATGAAGCAGGCAAAAGGAAATACAAACGTCTCAAAAATGAGATCGACAGAAAGTGCAGAATGGCTAAGCAGGGATGGCTAGAGAACAAATGTAAGGATGTAGAGGCTTGTCTCACTAGGGGTAAGATAGATAATGCCTACAGGAAAATTAAAGAGACCTTTGGAGAGAAGAGAACCACTTGTATGAATATCAAGAGCTCAGATGGCAACCCAGTTCTAAGCAAAGAAGGGAAGGCAGAAAGGTGGAAGGAGTATATAGAGGGTTTATACAAGGGCGATGTACTTGAGGACAGTATTATGGAAATGGAAGAGGATGTAGATGAAGATGAAATGGGAGATAAGATACTGCGTGAAGAGTTTGACAGAGCACTGAAAGACCTGAGTCGAAACAAGGCCCCGGGAGTAGACAACATTCCATTAGAACTCTAGATGGCCTTGGGAGAGCCAGTCATGACAAAACTCTACCATCTGGTGAGCAAGATGTATGAGACAGGCGAAATACCCACAGACTTCAAGAAAAATATAATAATTCCAATCCCAAAGAAAGCAGGTGTTGACAGATGTGAAAATTACCGAACTATCAGTTTAATAAGTCACAGCTGCAAAATACTAACGCGAATTCTTAACAGACGAATGGAAAAACTGGTAGAAGCGGACCTCGGGGAAGATCAGTTTGGATTCCGTAGAAATGTTGGAACACGTGAGGCAATACTAACCTTACGACTTATCTTAGAAGAAAGATTAAGAAAAGGCAAACCTACGTTTCTAGCATTTGTAGACTTAGAGAAAGCTTTTGACAATGTTGACTGGAATACTCTCACATTTTAAAGGTGGCAGGGGTAAAATACAGGGAGCGAAAGGCTATTTACAATTTGTACAGAAACCAGATGGCAGTTATAAGAGTCGAGGGACATGAAAGGGAAGCAGCGGTTGGGAAAGGAGTGAGACAGGGTTGTAGCCTCTCCCCGATGTTATTCAATCTGTGTATTGAGCAAGCAGTAAAGGAAACAAAAGAAAAATTCGGAGTAGGTATTAAAATTCATGGAGAAGAAGTAAAAACTTTGAGGTTCGCCGATGACATTGTAATTCTGTCAGACAGCAAAGGACTTGGAAGAGCAGTTGAACGGAATGGACAGGGTCTTGAAAGGAGGATATAAGATGAACATCAACAAAAGCAAAACGAGGATAATGGAATGTAGTCAAATTAAATCGGGTGATGCTGAGGGGATTAGATTAGGAAATGAGACACTTAAAGTTGTAAAGGAGTTTTGCTATTTAGGGAGTAAAATAACTGATGATGGTCGAAGTAGAGAGGATATAAAATGTAGACTGGCAATGGCAAGGAAGTCGTTTCTGAAGAAGAGAAATTTGTTAACATCGAGTATAGATTTAAGTGTCAGGAAGTCGTTTCTGAATGTATTTGTATGGAGTGTAGCCATGTTTGGAAGTGAAACATGGACGATAAATAGTTTAGACAAGAAGAGAATAGAAGCTTTCGAAATGTGGTGCTACAGAAGAATGCTGAAGATAAGGTGGGTAGATCACGTAACTAATGAGGAGGTATTGAACAGGATTAGGGAGAAGAGAAGTTTGTGGCACAACTTGACAAGAAGAAGGGATCGGTTGGTAGGACATGTTTTGAGGCATCAAGGGGTCACAAATTTAGCATTGGAGGGCAGCGTGGAGGGTAAAAATCGTAGAGGGAGACCAAGAGATGAATACACTAAGCAGATTCAGAAGGATGTAGGTTGCAGTAGGTACTGGGAGATGAAGAAGCTTGCACAGGATAGAGTAGCATGGAGAGCTGCATCAAACCAGTTTCAGGACTGAAGACCACAACAACAACAGCTTTAAGAAATCAATGTACCCTGTAACTCATTCCATTGCATATACTCTTCCATTTCGCATATTTTGCAGAACCAATGTACCGAAGTATCATTGTATCCCAACCAGCCATTATGCTCATAAATAGAAGCACAAGAAAGTGTGAAATGTGTCACTCGTAAAGGTGTGCAGGAACTGCATTGCATTGAAAGCATGACATAAGTAAGTTATATGGAATACTAAACACCACTGACACTTCTCACACTGTTTCCTGTTAGTGTACTATAAAAATTAGGCAGACTGCCTATGAAGATTTAGAATCAAGGATATTTTTTTCTCTGCATTTTGTATTAGATATTATAGTATTGATAGACTATAACACCATGTTCAAACTCGATTAAATCTTGATAACCTGCCATTGTAGCAGCAGTTACCGATCTATCAAATGCGCCAGATACTTGTCTTATATATCCGACCGCAGCGTCGTCTTCTGCCTGTTTACGTATCTCTGTATTTGAATACGCATACGTATTCCAGTTTCTTTGGCGCTTCAGCGTATTATCAAGAATTTCGCCGCTGATAAGCGCTTGCAGGCCACTGTACCACCCGGCATCAGTACACATAACAAGCCACACATTTTGTTGGATTTTCTGTCATGACGTTGTCCAGTATTTCGAACAAATCTTTGCCTGTCGTACTTGCATCTATTTCCTTACAAAAAAGGTGTTCGATTATTTCGTTACGTTTCTCACTAACAAATCGCACATAGCCAATTAAATAAGCATGTCTACTGCTATCAACAGTCTCGTCAACCCGCAATACAAAATCCCTACCTCTAATATTTTTATAATTTTTTCATCAAGATACGCTCCCACATCTTCAGTTCGACGACTAATTGTTATGTCAAACAAAGAAATGGGCAAAAGCGGCTTTGCCATGGACTCTCAAACCGTGATGGGCACCATGCCAACGGCGCGCGATAGAATTAGTTGTTCTGCAGCCGTATGGGCTTTCTTACATTTTGCTAGTCGGTAAGCTATAGTGTACGACGCTAGAAGTGCTTTATTCGAGATTTTCGCCTGCTTAGAATATAACAATTTATGTTAGTTTGAGCACGCCATAATTATGAACACTTTCTAAATGACGTTTTAATTTGTCAGATAACGTACATTCAACCGAATGTACTTTAAACACAAAACGACAAAACACACTGTGCACGCCCTGCATTGTTCACAACGGTGCACGTGAAACCAAATTCTACGTAGCCAACGTCGTATTTTCTATACTTGCGTTTCATATCTTCATTACCACTTTCCTTGTGGTCCTCGACAAGTTCTCGCTCTTTCCGTGCATTTGACAATTTAAAAAATTTTTCCATAGTTCATCGTCTTTGTCTACTTTATGATAAAGTAACAACATAATAGAACAGGCTGTAAACACAACAATCACTTCTTCTGCGCTATGACTTCTTGTGCAGGCTGGCCGTCCGAGGCCACACAGGTTAACACAAATGAAATTCCCGGAATGAGATTTTCACTCTGCAGCGGAGTGTGCGCTGATATGAAACTTCCTGGCAGATTAAAACTGTGTGCCCGACCGAGACTCTAACTCGGGACCGAAGCACAACTCACGCCCGGTACTCACAGCTTTACTTCTGCCAGTACCTCGTCTCCTACCTTCCAAACATTACAGAAGCTCTCCTTTCTTTCAGAAGTGCTAGTTCTGCAAGGTTCGCAGGAGAGCTTCTGTAAAGTTTGGAAGGCAGGAGACGAGGTACTGGCAGAAGTAAAGCTGTGAGTACCGGGCGTGAGTTGTGCTTCGGTCCCGAGTTCGAGTCTCGGTCGGGCACACAGTTTTAATCTGCCAGGAAGTTTTACAAATTAAATTACCCACAACTATCTTCTGTACCGCTAAATCCGCGCCGCCCCTGGCGGTCATTCATAGTGCAGCACGGCGCCGCGGCGCACAGGTTGAATACCACTGCCACAGGTCATTCTGGCTTTAAATATTTAATTGCTTCTTCCTTCTGTTGGCGTTCGTCAAACAACCTCTTTTTCCTAAACGTTATTTATTCAGTTCAACTGATCTTCCAAGAGTTTGATGTCGCTGACAGAATTACATTGTTATCAGCACACCACGAAGTTTTTATTTTTTTCTCCTCGAACTTAAATTCCGTTTCCAAACTTCACCTTACACTGATTGAACACTCTCATGGGTAGACTACAGCTCTACACTTATTCTCCGCGACTGCTGCCGTTTCAAGTCCTTTGCATTTTATAAAAGCAGTCCAATTTCTTTACTAGTCACTAATAACTTTTCAATCCCTGTGCTTTATTAGCGCTCCCGTTAGAATTTGAAAGGGAATAATGCAGCCGACATTGTCAAAAGATATTTCAAAGTCTACAAATTCTATAAACGCAGGTTTGCTTACATTTAATCTACGAGGGTATGCTGAAAAGTAATGGCCATGAATTTTTTATGTTGTAAGAAGTCCATAATTAAGGAATTTGTTGCTAGCGCACTCGAGCAGATGTAATTTCGATGGATTGCTCACGCACTTCCTGCAATATGTAAGCTATAAGAGAATCCCAGACCAGAGAGCAGTATGTCAGCAGTAGGAACTGTTTAGCAGTAGGAGTAAGTAGAAGCTAGTTGTCTGGTGTATCGAGTTGGCTGGGGCGGTCGTGGGGAGCGATGGCGGTGCCTGAGCGATGTAGTATAAGGTAAAAGCAGCCTCGCGCATATGTACTGTCGTTATATTAAGTCCCATGTAATTTTTTTAAATCTCTTAATAATAATCTTTCATATAAAAATTAACTTTTCACAACCATTCATCTCAATTTAAAGAATTTACTAATTTCTCCAATCCATGGTGATCCCGATTATTGTAAAGAAAAATCATTTGTTTCTTTTTATACATGACAAATCTATCGGCCAGCATTACAATGGGCTGTGCCAGAAAAATTTCTTATAGGAGCATGTATATACGCGTTATCCGGCGACTTCATTGAGGTAAGATTTTTCAATTTATTCAGACTGAATTTTCAGGGCCATGACGCAGCACTGCTGACGTCCAAAATTTACCAGTTTAAATTCACAGTAAATTATTTGAAGGTTATAAGTGAGCCACAATTTTATTGAAAAATTAGTCACATTTTATTACTGTTAGGTTACGAAATTTATCTGTTGCGAGGTTACCCTAAATGTGAATGTTATATAATTATTTTATCACTTGGGAGGTTACAATGTGCAACATCTTAAAACTTTTTAAATAAAACAAACTATCAATATTCTATCTCTTTGACATTCTGAAGGTAGCAGTGGCAAAATACAGAAAGCGAATAGTTGTTTCCAATTTGTACAGAATCCAGATGGGCGAGAGGTATGAAAGGGAATCAGTACTTGAGAACGGAGTGAGACAGGATTGTAGCCTATCCCCGATGTTATTCCATCTCTACATCGAACAAGCAGTAAAAGAAAACAAAGAAAAATTTTGAGTAGGAATTAAAGATCAGGAAGAAGAAATAAAAAACATTAAGGTTTGCCGCTGACATTGTAATTCTGTCAGAGACAGCAAACGACTTGGAATAGCAGTTGAAGGGAACTGACAGAGCCTTCCTTGAAAGGAAACTAAGATGAATATCAAGAAAAGCAAAACAAGGATAATGGAATGAAGTCGAATTAATCAGGTAATGCTAAGGGAATTAGATTAGGAAACGAGACACAAAGTAGTAGATAAATTTTGCTATCGTGGCAGCAAAATAACTGATGATGGCCGAAGTAAAGAGGATATAAAATGAAGACTGGCAATGGCAATAAAAGCATTTCTGAGGAAAAGAAATTTTTTAACATCGATTGTTGATTTAAGTGTTAGGAAGTCCTTTCTGAAGGTATTTGTATTTAGTGTAGCCATGTATGGAAATGAAAGGTGGTCAATAAACGGCTTAGACAAAAGGAAAATAGAAGCTTTCGAAATATGGTGCTACAGAAGAATGTTGAAGATTAAGTGAGTTGATCACGTAACTAATGCGGATGTACTGAATAGAATTGCAGAGACAAGAAATTTGTGGTACAACTTGACTAAAAGAAGGAATCGGCCACTGGGACATAATCTGAGACGTCAAATGATAACCAAGTGTGTATGTGGGGGGTGGGGGGGGGGTGGGAGATAAAAACAGATATCAGATTGAGAAGCATGGAAAGTAGTTATGCAGAGATGAAGAGTCTTACACAGGACATAGCAGCATGGAGAGCGGCATCAACCCCGTCTTCGGACTGAAGACCACAACAGCATCATTTTATTCTTCATGTCTACATACCTTTATTTCTCAGCAGTCACCCTGGCGACGAACACAGTTCCCTCAACGAGAGGCAAGTTTGTTGATAGCGTAACTGTAGAATGTTTGACTTTGTTGAGGGAGCCACAACCTCACCTCTGCTTGTAACGCTTCATCACTATCAAAGTGTAACCCTCGATGGTGTTCTTTAAGTTTTACAAACAGATGAAAATCGAATGGAATCAAGTCGGGATGTATGGAGGATGTTCGACGACAGAGTACCCAAGACGTCGGATTGTTGCAGACGTCGCAGCAGTAGTGTGTGGTCTGGCACGTTCATGCTGATGAAGAGGGTGTTCCATGTGTTGACGAACTCTTCGAATTCAAAAGTAGATTCCAGCTCGCTGTTCATCTCGCACCGACATAGTTTCGTTACACTCCGCTACGTTACATGCTACAATTCTGAGCCCTCTAAGCACCGGAGGGCTACAAATATGTAGACATGAAGGATAAAGATATAGAATGTTAATAATGTTTCTTTTATTTAAAAAGCTTTAAGAGTTTCACATAAAAAATCGGAGACATTACTTTTCAGAACGCCCTCGTATCTTCTAACGTAAGGTATATATTGTCTAGCGCATTCCTACATTTCTCCGGAACTCAAATTTATCTTCTCCGAGGTCGTCTTCCACCAGTTTTTTTTCAGAATTGGGATTATTACGTTCTTCTTGAAGTCTGAGAACATGTTGCATATCAGGTGAAACAGTTTTGTCACGGCTGCGTCGCCCAGTAATCAGTAATTCTGATGGTACATCGTCTACTTCAGGTAGACGGTGCGGCAATAAAGCTGTTCGTCTCTGAGGCGTCAGATTTGTGGCCGCACTCATCGTTTTCACAATGAAAATTTTAAATTAATTTTTTCCTGACACGAAAAAGCAGAACAGAATAAGCAGAACAGGTTGGATAATAAGGTGCTGCATGTAAAAATTGTTCCCCAACTACGAGTTTAAAGTTCAGAAATCGTTTACTGTTTATCAATTACTTGCACATAATAAATAGCAAACTAGTAAAAATTAGTAGCTGTAGCTAACTAGCTCTAACGTGACTTAAGCCCCCACATAGAAGTGTGAAGCTAGCCATAATTTTTAAATAAACCTAGTAACATAGAAAAATAATTTCAAAATGGTTCACATGGCTCTGAGCACTATGGGACTCAACTGCTGAGGTCGTAAGTCCCCTAGAACTTAGAACTACTTAAACCTAACTAACCTAAGGACAACACCCAAATCCAAGCCCGAGGCAGGATTCGAACCTGCGACCGTAGCGGTCGCGCGGTTCCAGACTGTAGCGCCAGAACCGCTCGGCCACCATCGGCCGGCAAAAATTATTTCAAGTGGAAGTGTTCACAGTTCCATAGTATTCGAGTCCAGAGCAATATTACTCGTGATAAACACCGAAGCATCTGACACTCAACGAAATTTTCAAAGTCAACTCTGAACAGTCAGAGTTACGTGTCCAACTAGCTGTGCAAAATGGTACGGTTAAATCAAAGCCCAGAAAAACTAAGATCCTTCCTCTTCAACTGCATCCGGACGACGGCTACAGAGCAAACATGGCAAACCCCTCTTGTTAACTGCGGTCGACCGAACTCCGGAATTTTGTCGAATTTGCGTCATTCAGCTAGTAGGAGATTTCACTAGTCCGAAATGCTGCTTTTGATTCATAAATTTTGTCATAAAACTAGAGGTGCCAGGAGACGCGCGCAGAAACGCCGATTAAAATGTTATACAGTAGAGTCACCAACTACTGAAAACTCGGACAATCTAAATTCATGTGGGAAAAGAAATAAAAAGATGCTAAAGAGAACAAATCACATCAACATTTGTTTTTTGAATCTCAGACTTCTTCGTAGTTTTTCGGTTAAGAAATTCTTCATAGCATTTCTTTCATGTAAACTGTCGCAATTTAAGTCGGTTTCGTCGCCAGTCACCAATAGTAACTTCTCCGACACCATATTCAGAGCAAGTTTTTTTTTTTTTATTGCTTCTCCTTTCTCTTCAGTACTTCTAACTTTGAATGTAAAGTCACAAATTTCCTTTCTTTAGTAAAGCACTCGTTTTTATGTGTACGAACAACAACAGTAACAAAGAAATCGAAAGAACACTGTGCCGCACCGACAATGACAAACATAAAACACCACTTTCAGCGAAAGAAACAAAAACCGTAGAAGCGTATGTGTGGGACCATTGACGCTGACACAACTAAGAGAAGTGGTTCCACAGCGGTTGTGCCACGAACCGGTGGTGGAGGTGGGTGGGGGGCGCGACAACGGCCCTAGGATCGATACACTGTACTAGTTTCTTTTTTATATTTTTACGTGGTTCTGATTTATACGAAACTCGTTATTTGTTGTAGACTCGAAATATCGAGACTCTACGGTGTGCAACAAATTCTCAGTTGAGTAGTTCGCCGACCATCTTACTTAAAGTGATCGCACATATCATATTACGAAAGCAGTACACATTTTTTGCTAACTGTGCCTCAAAAATTCACAACAGACACAAAAATGGCACGTCAGTCTCGTAGGAAATGGCCGGCTGCTTCCAGTGCTGCCGTTTAAGTTTATGTATCTTTAATAGAATTTGGTTTTTCGGCGAAACTGTGAAAAATTCTAATTATTTAATTAAAATCTGGAATTAAACACAGAAAACTTACGGCCATAGGTTGTTTACGATGTGTGCTTGCATTATCAAATACATGCTGCAGTGCTATTCATATAGCTGTCTTGTTGAGTTCATTACACTGAGTTGAATTGGCCGGCCGAAGTGGCCGTGCGGTTAAAGGCGCTGCAGTCTGGAACCGCAGCACCGCTACGGTCGCAGGTTCGAATCCTGCCTTGGGCATGGATGTTTGTGATGTCCTTAGGTTAGTTAGGTTTAACTAGTTCTAAGTTCTAGGGGACTAATGACCTCAGCAGTTGAGTCCCATAGTGCTCAGAGCCATTTGAACCATTTGAGTTGAATTAATAGAAGATAACAGGAATTATTAAGTGACTGATACATTACAGGCAGACGTGGCTAGACATGTACTGTTTTGACAAGCCAAACAGCGTGGCGCGCGGGAATTTGCACAGGCTAGCATCACTCCCGAGCAGGCATGTAGCTGGAACTGTCTCCCTCTCTCCATCCCCCCCCCCCCCCCCCCCAGCGACCCAACTGGCGAACATGTAGCCTCTATCAACCATCCACAGACAGCGGAAGAACAGTTGTACACAAACACAGCTATAGAATTTTGATCACTGTAATCCTTTTTGAATTATAGTGTTCGGTCCGGGTGTCTAACACAACATGAATTAGAAATCAGTGAAGGTCGTGGCGGTATTACAAAGCAGACTACAGTAGCTATCTATGGTGATTAATACCAAAGAAGGGTATCTTAACAATCTCACTGGTTAAAACTTAAATGATGATAAAACTAAGGCCACCTCACGAAAGCCGGTGACATTCTCGTCGTAACTGATACGTAATATGTAACAGTAAGTTAGATGTGAATTTGTGAAACTCACAACGATAGATAGCGTCCACATAAGGCCGGCGGCCATACTGGCTGAGGACACCTCGCTTTCGGAACTGGTCGAGGTGGGACATTGTAAAGTATGGCTGAAGCATGTTGGTCAAGACTTAAAGTGACAAAGACTGGTTTTGTGGAGTTGTTAAATTCTATGCAGGAGTTCTGAGAACTTATAAACGATTAGAGAGATAGTTGTGAACACTGTCTCGACTTGCAAATATTGCAATAGGTAACGTGTGAAATTTAACTTTTGTGCACAATTAAATCTAGACTTGCAAATTTTTTGCTGGTTAGTGTTAGCAAAGGAGAAAAGTTCGTCCTGGTGTCCTCTACATTGTTGCCAAATTTATTCAAGATGGCGGCTTTCTTGGGTGCCAAGAAAAACTTAAGCTTTTCGGCATGAAACCGATCTGTAAACAGGTACGTCATCACGTACGATTGCACCACCAAACGATATTACTACATCGCTGTAGTAAACACAATTCGTCTCGTTCTTCCGGCACAAAGGCGTCTACTAATGGTAGTGTTTTCAGCCTCGCCTGCTTGCTGCCACTCGTTTCTGCAACGAGTTTCGATCATCTCCAGACTCTGAGATTACAAGAATATTTTCTCCCTGAGCATTGTCAATGAGAAATGCTTCATCAATCGTGAATTATCTTACCGATCTCGAAACCGATATTAGTTACAATATCCAATTTCACACTCCAAAAAAGCACCATATTTGTGACACTTTTTTGCTGAAATAATTGAGTAGCATATGAAAATTCCCAGAATTTCATGCATTTTCACTTGGTTTGCCAGAATATCATACCATTTACATGACTGTTCTCGATATCAATCACACACCAATTCGCTACCGATCGCCTGCACATTGTAACTCTGAAGATAAACAATGAAAATCTTATCTCTAGATAGCCAAAACTTTAGCGAGATCATTATGTGGGACGTGCTGAAAACCATTAAGTAAAGGGAAACTAATTTCGTCTGCAAAGATTTTTACGTGAAAAATCGAAAATAGAGGAATCTGGTAATCTTCTATTTCCATAGTCACATGCTTACAGTGCCACCAGATGGCATTCAGTGTTGTGTTGGGCAGTGGTCTCAACATTTGGCTCATCAGTGGATGTCGACGATGCCTGGCTCTAGCATTTAAGTTTGTGTCCTTTCTTCTTTATTGTTATTGAATCCCCCTCCCCCGCCCCACACGAACTGTGGGGAAGGGGGGGGGGCGGTGTCAGCGGATATAATTCCCTACTCTTCAGCACACAAGAGGAAACTTTTAAAGAGTGTAATGCGGAAACTGGACATCGCATTTGACAAAAATAAACGTTTTGTCAAACGCATAAGGTAAAACATATAAGTTTGATTAGACGATTAATTAAAATATAGACACACATGAATGGAAAAATGAGTGTCACACACACGAAGGTGTAAAAACAGACAGAAAGTTTGTAATGTGACATCCTCCTCTAGCGTCACTTTTCCTCAACAGTAGTTGTCGATGACAGTGTTATTTTTCGAATTTTGGCAGGTCAGTATTATCTCAGCTGCTTTTCTGCAAACTGTCATACAATTTTATACACATTATGTTATATTTCAAGCTAAAATTTATGAAAAGGAATTACTTTATTTTGGATGTTATGATCGAAAAGTACATGTTCTGAATGTACAGTTAAAATTATTTTTTAGAAACATTTGAATTTTCGAATTATTTGACACACTGAAATTTTTTATTATTAATTATGCAATCTAGTACTGTTTACTAAGTTTATTTCTGGATTCATGTGTGAAATAGTAACCGAAGCAATTAGAAATTCATTTGTCAAGAAAAAATGTAAACCATTTGGAATATTGTTATTTCCACTGAGTGAGATAGTAGTAAGCATGCCTCTGATGTGATCGGACATATTTTATATTTTGTTTGAAGAAAATTTCGGCTTTGTTAATGTGAAAAATCAAAAGACTGTATGATATTCAAAAATGTGACAAAATATATTAATGTAACAACAAAAATTCTGCAACAACGATCATCAAATTTATTTAGATTAATTTAATCATGAGGACCTAAAATGTGAGAATTTCAGTTTCAAGAATCATACCCCTAGACAAGAACTGGAGCCAAACTCTGCGTGAAAAGGTAAGTAAACTAGAAAGTTTATTTTAATCTTCGCTCGTTTCAAATCTTCACAAAGGATAAATGTCGACAATAGCTGCAAGTAGGAAGGAGGAGGAAGATTACAAGTTGCATAATGTGAAATGGAAAGACCTGTGTGTGACTTATTGAAAGAGATACATGGATGAATGGAGAGGTGAGTGTAAGCAGACTGCCAGAGACAAGGGTATCAGGGGAATGTGGCACTGAAAGGTAGAGCGCAGAAGGGAGTTTGCACAGGTGATGTTTGGAAAATGGATGGGGGGAAATGTGGAGAGGGATGCTGTTCTGAACCAAGACTATGGAAGTGAGTGAAGAGGACGCGAGTGGAATGGAGTCCTGACGAAGAGTGGGTGATAGGGATTTGCTAGATCTCATAAATGGGTGTATATCAAGGCAGATTTCATGATCAGGTAAGGTAAGAGGATTAAATTTTCGTGGGAGAGGATGTGGAGAGTATGGAGGTTGTAAGGCATCTGGATTTTACATACCTTTCATGAGCTTGATCTATAAGAACAGGTTGATACAGTATGAGATCCTCAGAAAATAATAATTACATTACGTCAACAAATGGCAATTGCAGTTAATCTCAAGTACCGAAAACTAACAAAACAACGTCTACCAATATATGGATTGGCATGAACAAACAACTTAAAGTGAAACGCATTTTGGAGACGAACCAAGCAGGTGGTTAATGATATCATAAAACTCCGATTTAGCAAGAGAACGGCAAGCTTCAGTGCAGAAAGGGATAAGGCCAGAACAATACATTATTCCTTTTAACATAAATTAGGCCGGGACCGAGGGCAAGTGGCTGCACGTCATTAACAGGGCTAGGCTGCGACCCAGCAAGAAAAATAATGTTTATTCCCCTCTAGCGCGACAGTGAGGCTGAAGTCATACTTAGCGACACATTGGGAAGATCCCGATTATTTATAAGGATTTTGAGACCTAAAAAATCTCTCTCTCTCTCTCTCTCTCTCTCTCTCTCTCGTCTCACGGCGGACCGCACAAGTGTGTGGAAATAAGCGAGGGCATTGAGAGCTTAGCGTTCTGCAAAGTGACATCGATACGCTTCACGTATTGTGGCGACAGATAAAGCGGTAGTTAATTGTTTCTGTGGGAATTTTTGTGGGCAAAGGAATTGTGCACGTCGTTCCAACGCATAGCGAGTGTGCAATAGCCATTATTTCGTCTAGGGAAAGATTAACGTTCTACGGAACGCAGGAAAGTTGCGACCGAGTGAATTCAGTCAAGCCCAGAGTACGGAATTAGCGTTTCAGATCCAGCACGGAGACAACGCTGTTGCAGATGCCGCTTAGTAAAGTACTATCGCGCATTAGGCCACAGTGAATGTTGAGTGTAGATTTTGCTCACACCAACTTGTGTACGCTTTGACCATTGAATATCAAAAGCTAGGATATTCCTACCCCCACACTGAGTACATGAGAGTTTTTTCATTGGTTCAAAAAGTAAATTTATTCTCCACCAACTCAGTGCATTGACCAGCTATGACAATGTAGATTTAAGTGAGCTGATGAGGATTTTTAATAATCATTCTTTCCTGTGATCAAAACTTTTTCATGTGTAGAGATAACGATTTTTTGAACCCTGAAAACAACAGTTGATAAGTTAGGTATGTGACAGCAGCATTTCTAATGATTTTGGTTAAGATCTGCACCTGATATTAGGTGCCTTACATGGCCAGGGTCATATTTATTTAGAATGTCTGTTTGACACCTTGGACTTGAGAAGACAGTTCAGATGTTTTGTCCATCTGCGGGCTAAGTGATAAACTAAGTTTGCACATGTAAGTACACTCACTGTGCAGATATAAAGGTCGGACGTACGACAAAAATGGAGACCCTGCCAGAATGTGAAATTACAGCATTCTGATAGATTGAGGGTTTGCTTTTGATAGGTACAAAACATATAAACCTCCCAAACAATAAGCTGACGCAAATTGGAAAGAAAATGCAAATGTGACTCAACTGTGTATTAAGTGTAGATAGAATTGTATTCATGTATTTCTTATTTGCTGGCGCACCACAGCGTTGAATTGGGTAGTGTTGTGACTCACTCCAGTAATCAAAAGGCTATATAAAAGACGAGAAAATGGGTTCAAATATTGAATATAGGACCGTGGATAATATTTTGGGGTAGAATAACGTCTTATGATCAGATGTTAAGGCGTAGTCAGATTCGGAAATTTCGTGAACAGCAACGCTTAGTGGAACGCTCAAAAACGACAGAAAATAATCGATTAAGACAAAGAGAAGTCATAGAGATGGACACATAATAGGTAGATTAGCGTGAACAATACGAGACAGAACACGTAGAAATACCGAATGAGACCGAAAATGCAACACATGATGTTCAACATGGTCCAAAGAATTGACATGAGAACGGCGTTGCTAATGAATCAGACGCTGAGGCTGTAGATAGTGATTTACAGTATATTGAACGAAACGTAATCATATTGAATCAGTCAGGCTTGCAACTGTATGAAAGAACGAGTGTTTGTGCTCTTACACTATGTTCGGAAGTGAAGGAAACGGTTCACGAAAAATGAGATAGGGAACGTTTGAATCAGATGGCAACTGGCGAAAATGGTGTAGATGAAAACGCCAACATATTTGGAACGTTTCAGCGTTTATTACAACAATCTAAGGAAACAGAAAAGCGTATAGAGGGGCGCAAAACACATCAAACAACACAGTTTCAAGAATCACAAAAGTGTATAGGAGGGCGCTTAACGCAAGGGCAAAATGAATTAGAAGGGCGCATAACACTGAGGGTGAAAGAAACTAACAAGGAAATACGAAAAACGCGTGATAATATTCAAGGACAATGAGATCAAATGCTAACTGAAGCTAAGGAAGCGCAAATCACGCTTCAGACGCTCGTTACAGGGCACAAATAATTGAGAACAGACATTGACACTGTCCAAATAGACATGATTACGTTGTGTGAAGATACGCAACAAAGAGTCAAAAAGGTTAAACAATACGTCGAAGCTTTTGCCATCAAAGCGACGACGAAGGCGAAACATGTTATTGCTGAGACGACGTGTCACAAAAGAACGACAAAAGCAGCATTAAAGAAATTCGATGCTTGTATTATAAAAATACAAAAGAAAAGGAACACCAATTTCAACGGCTGAGATCGGAAGTTTTATGTTCAATCTAAAGTCGTGGTGACGTTGATAGCTTAGTGAGGAGTCGCAGACGACGAAAGAATCCACTTTAATGTCTGTAGATACCACTGTAAATACTGCAGAATCAACAGTTGCCGATAATACGACAGAAAGGGTACGCGAAATTAGGTGTGACTTAGGCCGGTATTAAACTATGAAATTTCTTTGTCAAATATCTTTGTCCAATACCTTTGTCAAAGATATTTGATGGTGTAATAGGGAACTTTGTCAAATGTCGTCCAATATTTGATCAAATCTAGGGCCTTGCTGTAGATTTGATCAAAGAAGTCGCTTGTCTTCTGTTCACTGCAATGTGACATGTTACCACATGGAGCGCTCGCATCACTGAATTCTGTCGTCTGTAGTGTTTTTATAAGCATTGCCGGTAAATACAATTGGTGTGTGCCGACAACTACAAAATTAAGAGATGTATGAAGCTGATGAGGCGCTTTACAACGTGAGGCACCCTGAATACAAAAATAGATTACGAAGATTGGAGACCTTGTAATGGTACTTGAATTACGTAACCATTACGACACCTCAACTCAACCTCTCGATACCAGCAATATTCTACTGTGTTTCTATTAACTACTCAACATATTTCTGAGACAACATTCAGATTTCATTTGATTTTTGATACATCGATATGTTTAAAAAAATGGTTCAAATGGCTCTGAGCACTATGGGACTTAACATCTATGGTCATCAGTCCCCTAGAACTTAGAACTACTTAAACCTAACTAACCTAAGGACATCACACAACACCCAGTCATCACGAGGCAGAGAAAATCCCTGACCCCGCCGGGAATCGAGAACGCTACCGCGAGACCACGAGCTGCGGACCGATATGTTTATACTGCAATGATAATATTCTTATGTGTATTCTTTCTTTTGTCACTATGATCTTTGACGTACTTGTAACTCTGATTTTTGGGCGCGTAAGCGATTATTAGTCTGTTGTTAGAGGGTCGGACCTTGAAAAAGTCAAGTGTTGGACATCATGTTGGGAAGACGCATATTGTAGTCAGCTTATAAAATGTGAACTGTTAGTGAGGAAGATGTTTTCAAGTATGTTTTGTATTGTGAAGTGATGTTTTGTGTGTTACGTGATATCGCAACAAAAGCAATAAAAAGGAAGTGTAACTTAAATTCGGAGTGCTGAACATTTTTTTATGTCACCATTGTCCTGTAAAAGTGTAATCTTCAAGAATGGTTTGTGAAACACATCTATAAAACTTTTGAATACCGCATAATAAAACCTAGGCCTCTTTGCATCCGAGCTTGGAATCATCAACACCTAGATTTTCGACGATTGAGCCATGATTTTACAACGAGACCAGCGTGGGAAATACGAAAAGATGAGTGCCTAGTTTATTTATTATTCCATGAAACGACTTTATTAACTGTGCTCTAATGACACCTGCCACATAATAACTTTGTTGTTGCCCGAAAATGCAGTATCTAGCAGCGTGAGCAACACCACAATCATTATTAAATTTTGACCTTTGTTGTGGTAGGGTTGTTAGAACCTGACCTAACCTAACCTAACCCAACCCTCTCCTGTAATGTGTTACAGTGAGCCTGTCTTCTGCAGATGTAGCAGTTCTTAAGTGACTGTTGTTCTTTGTGATATGAGGATACACTTCATTGAACACATACAGAAATGTATGCTCATCCATTCTTAAGTAATTCATGTACGACTTGACATCCGCCACTATAAGCTCACGTAACTTATGTTGAATGCTTTTATCGTGCCGTCGTAAAACCCACGGCTTCACCCAGGTATGTTTCCTTCCCCCCCCCCCCCCCCCCCCCCGCTTGTCTTCCGCATGTGCACACAGTGCAATTGTGGTACATGCAACTGCTGCGGTTAATAACAAGTTGTTGTTGTCAGCCATCTTGAACTTTGACGAAAAATATGATGACAGTGTAATACCCCTTCTAGCGCTACGTCGAAGATCTTTGTCAAAATATTTGACGGAATATTTGATCACATCTTTGATCAAATCTTTGACAAAGAAATTTGATAGTGTAATACCGGTCTTAAGACGGAATGGCACATGTGGATGCCAGTCCGAAAGCGCAAACGAGAAATAGTCCAAAACAGCGTATGCCAGAACATTACGGTAACCGTATGGAACAGTTTGCATTGCGACCACTTGTTCAAGAAAGAATAACATGTCAATGTGGAATACAAGAGCGTGGTTTGCAGCAAGGTTCAGTATGTTAAGCACAAAGCCTGACATGCGCTAATCAAACCATAGAGACGAATTACGCAACGCTACAACCTGTAGGACGAATGCCTACGGGTTACAGAACGGGGTCTAACGAGTCAGAATTGCTTGCACGTCAAGATACAGAGCCGGTAGCTAGCGTTAAGCACCCGTATCGCGCAATGAGACCTGCAACTGATTCTACGGCACGAATCTCACAGAATGAACCAAGTTACACACGGTTGCGTAGATTTGACGCACCACGGACAGAATTGCAGTCTTTAAAACAAAGCAGATACATCACAGAGAGAAGCGAGAGGTTTTGATGATAACCACTTTCTTACAGAGCGGAAATACCAGCACTACAAGGAAGATGCTAATATTCTCCATCCCTGCACATTTATTAGCCAATTTAAAGTGGGAATACCGACACATTGTCCATTGAAACGTAAGTAAGATTTTATTTGCGCACATATGGAGGGAATTGTTGCTGAAACGATTCAGAAGGTAGCAGGAACTTGCGATTTGTATGATTCGTCTAGAGCTGCCTTTATAGGAAGATATTGGTCCCCTGAAACTCAGATGACAATAAAATATCGATTATTACAAAATGTCTCATTCGAAAATTCGCGTGAGAAAACAGTAGTCAGATTCCTTGAGTGTTGTTGTTGTTGTTGTTGTTGTGGTCTTCAGTCCTGAGACTGGTTTGATGCAGCTCTCCATGCTACTCTATCCTGTGCAAGCTTCTTCATCTCCCAGTACCTATTGCAACCTACATCCTTCTGAATCTGCTTAGTGTATTCATCTCTTGGTCTCCCTCTACGATTTTTACCCTCCACGCTGCCCTCCAATGCTAAATTTGTGATCCCTTGATGCCTCAAAACATGTCCTACCAACCGATCCCTTCTTCTAGTCAAGTTGTGCCACAAACTTCTTTTCTCCCTAATCCTATTCAATACCTTCTCATTAGTTACGTGATCTACCCACCTTATCTTCAGCATTCTTCTGTAGCACCACATTTCGAAAGCTTCTATTCTCTTCTTGTCCATACTAGTTATCGTCCATGTTTCACTTCCATACATGGCTACACTCCACACAAATACTTTCAGAAACGACTTCCTGACACTTAAATCTATACTCGATGTTAACAAATTTCTCTTCTTCAGAAACGATTTCCTTGCCATTGCCAGTCTACATTTTATATCCTCTCTACTTCGACCATCATCAGTTATTTTACTCCCTAAATAGCAAAACTCCTTTACTACTTTAAGTGTCTCATTTCCTAATCTAATTACCTCAGCATCACCCGATTTAATTTGACTACATTCCATTATCCTCGTTTTGCTTTTGTTGATGTTCATCTTATATCCTCCTTTCAAGACACTGTCCATTCCGTTCAACTGCTCTTCCAAGTCCTTTGCTGTCTCTGACAGAGTTACAATGTCATCGGCGAACCTCAAAGTTTTTACTTCTTCTCCATGAATTTTAATACCTACTCCGAATTTTTCTTTTGTTTCCTTTACTGCTTGCTCAATATACAGATTGAATAACATCGGGGAGAGGCTACAACCCTGTCTCACTCCTTTCCCAACCGCTGCTTCCCTTTCATGTCCCTCGACTCTTATAACTGCCATCTGGTTTCTGTACAAATTGTAAATAGCCTTTCGCTCCCTGTATTTTACCCCTGCCACCTTTAAAATGTGAGAGTATTCCAGTCAACATTGTCAAAAGCTTTCTCTAAGTCTACAAATGCTAGAAACGTAGGTTTGCCTTTTCTTAAGCTTTCTTCTAAGATAAGTCGTAAGGTTAGTATTGCCTCACGTGTTCCAACATTTCTACGGAATCCAAACTGATCTTCCCCGAGGTCCGCTTCTACCAGTTTTTCCATTCGTCTGTAAAGAATTCGCGTTAGTATTTTGCAGCTGTGACTTATTAAACTGATAGTTCGATAATTTTCACATCTGTGAACACCTGCTTTCTTTGGGATTGGAATTATTACATTATTCTTGAAGTCTGAGGGTATTTCACCTGTCTCATACATCTTGCTCACCAGATGGTAGAGTTTTGTCAGGACTGGCTCTCCCAAGGCCGTCAGTAGTTCTAATGGAATGTTGTCTACTCCCGGGGCCTTGTTTCGACTCAGGTCTTTCAGTGCTCTGTCAAATTCTTCACGCAGTATCGTATATCCTATTTCATCTTCATCTACATCCTCTTCCATTTCCATAATATTGTCCTCAAGTACATCGTCCTTGTATAAACCCTCTATATACTCCTTCCATCTTTCTGCCTTCCCTTCTTTGCGTAGAACTGGGTTGCCATCTGAGCTCTTGATATTCATACAAGTGGTTCTCTTCTCTCCAAAGGTCTCTTTAATTTTCCTATAGGCAGTATCTATCTTACCCCTAGTGAGACAAGCCTCTACATCCTTACATTTGTTCTCTAGCCATCCCTGCTTAGCCATTTTGCACTTCCTGTCGATCTCATTTTTGAGACGTTTGTACTCCTTTTTGCCTGCTTCATTTACTGCATTTTTATATTTTCTCCTTCCATCAATTAAATTCAATATTTCTTCTGTTACCCAAGGATTTCTACTAGCCCTCGTCTTTTTACCTACTTGATCGTCTGCTGCTTTCACTACTTCATCCCTCAGAGCTACCCATTCTTCTTCTACTGTATTTCTTTCCCCCACTCCTGTCAATTGTTCCCTTATGCTCTCCCTGAAACTCTGTACAACCTCTCGTTCTTTCAGTTTATCCAGGTCCCATCTCCTTAAATTCCCACCTTTTTGCAGTTTCTTCAGTTTCAATCTGTAGTTCATAACCAAGAGATTGTGGTCAGAATCCGTATCTGCCCCTGGAAATGTCTTACAATTTAAAACCTGGTTCCTAAATCTCTGTCTTACCATTATATAATCTATCTGATACCTTTTAGCATCTCCAGGGGTCTTCCATGTATACAACCTTCTTTTATGATTCTTGAACCAAGTGTTAGCTATGATTAAGTTATGCACTGTGCAAAATTCTACAAGGCGGCTTCCTCTTTCATTTCTTCCCCCCAATCCATATTCACCTACTATGTTTCCTTCTCTCCCTTTTCCTACTGACGAATTCCAGTCACCCATGACTATTAAATTTTCGTCTCCCTTCACTACCTGAATAATTTCTTTTATCTCGTCATACATTTCATCAATTTGTTCATCATCTGCAGAGCTAGTTGGCATATAAACTTGTACTACTGTAGTAGGCATGGGCTTTGTGCCTATCGTGGCCACAATAATGCGTTCACTATGATGTTTGTAGTAGCTAACCCGCACTCCTATTTTTTTATTCATTATTAAACCTACTCCTGCATTACCCCTATTTCATTTTGTATTTATAACCATGTAATCACCTGACCAAAAGTCTTGTTCCTCCTGCCACCGAACTTCACTAATTCCCACTATATCTAACTTTAACCTATCCATTTCCCTTTTTAAATTTTCTAATCTCCCTGCCAGATTAAGGGATCTGAGATTCCACGCTCCGATCCGTAGAACGTCAGTTTTCTTTCTCCTGATAACGACGTCCTCTTGAGTAGTCCCCTCCCGGAGATCCGAATGGGGGACTATTTTACCTCTGGAATATTTTACCCGAGAGGACGCCACCATCATTTAATCGTACAGTAAAGCTGCATGTCCTCGGGAAACATTACGGCTGTAGTTTCCCCTTGCTTTCAGCCGTTCGCAGTACCAGCACAGCAAGGCCGTTTTGGTTAATGTTACAGGGCCAGATCAGTCAATCATCCAGACTGTTGCCCCTGCAACTACGGAAAAGGCTGCTGCCCCTCTTCAGGAACCACATGTTTGTCTGGCCTCTCAACAGATACCCCTCCGTTGTGGTTGCACCTACGGTACGGCCATCTGTATCGCTGAGGCACGCAAGCCTCCCCACCAACGGCAAGGTCCATCGTTCGTGGGTGGATTCCTTGAGTAGATGACCAAAAGGAACCAATACTTAGATAACCCATATAGCGACGGAGAATTGCTTCAAATACGCAAAACGAAACTACCAATGAAGTATCAACAAGCCTTGATAGGACTTGGAGGCGATAATGTAGAAACTTTCTAAGGTGTGAGAGTTGTAGAATTCATGTATGGAAACGACGCTCAAAGACGTCGCGATTCAGGACAGAGTAATTCTGAATGTAGTGAGGAGAATAACAATAATGGTAGCGATGGTAGGCCAGTATAGGGATTGAATTTCGGACGAAATGGGAATAATTACGGGAATGGGAGTAGTGGAAACACTAGACCACAGCGTAATGGATATGGTTTTGATAATGGTAGGAACAGGCGGAATATAGACGAAAACAGGAATGGAAACTGGAGAATTCGGGATAACGGACAGACTGACTTTAATCAGCGATCTACAGGTCCATGGAGAGAAAGCAGATGGGGAGGTGGTGCGAGAACGCAGCCACAGGCAAATATTTCGGGTAATTACCGGAGAAAAGAACCACAGATGGAGGCTGAATTACGACCAACAAATCCTGGGAAGCGTGAGGACTGACTGACGTTAGGTATTGCAGGAGTTCAAGCAGATAACACACTTTCTGCAGCAACGGATGACAAAGCGCCCGCAGCAATTAGTGGGTTAAGGTGTGATGCACAGGAGTCGGAATTGGGAACAGGAACGACAGAAAGATCATCAAAGGTATCGGCACAGATACTACAAATAGGGACGAAGTCACAACTGAAGTGTTGGGACGAGATAGGTTTGATTGACACTGACGATGAGGATGAACTCCCAGCATTACCTAGTAATGAACCATTTGATTACGACGAAGCATTAATGTATATGGTGCATATGTTTGATTCTGCACAGACGAGAAATGATTTTCAGCAGGATAATACATAGGCTTCTGTAACCTGTGACGCTACGATTACTCAAGACGACACTATTAACCCACAAAAGCCGGCTAATACAGGCCACAGAAAAAAGAAGGAACTACGGATAAGTACACCTGATCATAAGTTCGACACGCTACAGGATCTACTAAAATCTTCCTCAAAACTTTGGAAGAAATGCGGATAGAGTCTGAGGAATTGTGGATTGCGGGAATCGAACATAATCGGGAAGAACAAGTCGTTAATGGAGAGGAAAATAACAGAGAAAATATCCCGTCTGGATCGGAAAACGAACCAGATTATAAAGTATGTAAACAGTCTGATAAATCAGATTCAAATGTATACAATTTTGACACATACCAGGCAGTATTACCGAGACTATGTAATGAGACACAGAAAACACCGTCGTAATAAATGACGACACAGCTGAAAATTTGAATCTGCAACTCTCAGTGGCAGATAACAAACATTATAACGAGTTGAATCAGGGTGCGAGTACAGACACACTTAACATAGAATCTGACCACTCCCCAGAATCTAACTGTGAAATACTTTCACACTTAAAGAATACTTGCCAGGCTTTAAAATCCAAATTAAACACGATTACACAGATGTGTGACGAGGAGACAAACTTAAAGGAAGTAGTAGGGTGTAAAGATGAGGATTTAAAATCTAGATTGGTTACTTTAGAAGCAGCGAGACTAAAGTTGGACATATAAAAAAGGGAAGTACTTCTCCCCAAACTCTCGACGAAGACCATCCAGTTGTGACAGAACAAACACACATACATCGGTTAAATTACTAAGTAACTGAGGACATATTAATGGAGGAAGTCGAAGACGAGAGTACTTCAGAGATATGTTCGATACTCCGTGTAACAGTCAAGGATATTGTCGTTAACGCAATAGTTGCCAGTGAGTTAACGGCGATATCAGAGCCGTTATTCAATCGTTACAGTGGTGACAATGACTTATTAGTGTTAAAAACACCAAAGGTCAAAGTATACTGACCAACTATGGGATGTTCGTCCAACATCACAAGGCAGACAAGACTTGCATTTGACTGACATGGTCATGTAATAGAAATGAATTTTGTCATAGTACGAAAGATGTCACTCGATATGATTATCGGAGCTGACTTCCTCAATCAACATAAAGCTGTGTTGTCTTTCTAGAATAGACCCCAAACCTTCACTTTTATTAATTAATGCACTTTAGGTACGTGACAGCAGCACTTCTAATGATTTTTGTTACGATCCGCACCTGATATTAGCTTCCTTACAGAGCCAGGGTCATACTTATTTAGAATGTCTGTCTGACACCCTGGGCTTGAGAAGACAGTTCAGATGTTTTGTCCATTTGCGCGGTAGGTGGTAAGCTAAGTTTGCACACATAAGCACACTCACTGTGCAGACACGAAGGTCGGACGTACGACAAGCTATAGTGTTGAGGGAATGTGTTGGTAGAGGTGCGGCACAGTACGAGGATTAGTGATCAGTGGGAGAACTACGGTGTGGGTAGTGTCGAGTTTATAGGTAACAAAGTATCTGAAGGTATTCAAAATGGAAGAGTAGGCTGGAGAATTTGACAAGTTGGTAGAGGACGCAGGTGGGGGAAGGTAAGCAGATACAAAAGACTAGGCAGAGTGCATGGCGTACGAGGATATGTAGGGCGTGATAAAAAGAGAAGCAGAAGTCCATGCCACATTGGCATAGCAGAGGATGGATCAGGTTTGGGTTTTGTAGGTGTGAAGGATTGTGTAAGGGTGCAATATCCATGTTCGGCCTGCTAGTAGTTTTAGTAACTTTAGTGTATTTTGGGCTTTCTGTTTAATGGTCATTAGATAGGTCTTCCACGTTAGACGGTGATCAGGTGTTAGTCTGAGGTATTTTAGTGTATTAGTTAACTGGACAGGACGATCGTAAATGGTAAGGTAAAATCAGTTCGAGTTTATTTCATCAGCCAGAAGACGACATCCTTAACGGAACTAGTAAAGAGTAGATGTCGTCGTCGTCTTTGAGCCGTGGCGGCTCACATCGATAGTGCCACTCTGGTGGTTTATCTTTCCTGCCACGGTCAGGGCGGTAAGCAGCGCCCTCTGGGGCCTACGCGAGGAGTAACGAGGCTAGGTTCTGTTTCTGGCGAGGGAGGGTGCTCCGGGACGTGGTGGAAGACGGTTGTCGGGTTGACGCAGCGAGTGTGGGACCGGGCCTATCTATCGCATGGAGATATACAAGTTAGCTCTGAACGGAAGGCGCCGTAGCAAGCAGCGGGAAGCGGGCGTCCTGTAATTTGTGTGAAGGAGTAACGATTTTTGCATTGGATGTCCCAGTGGTTCCCGAGAGTTGCGGTGGCTGCTTTCGGAGAAGAGAATTGGTAAGAGCTTGTGTCTACGCTCTTTTCCGTACGATGTTGCTGCCTGCCGTTATAAACGGGTGAAAATCAGGCGCTTGTATTGACTATAAGGGAACTGGTGATGTAAAATTACATTTGTGATTGAGTCTCACTTGTACTGTGACAATTTAGAGGCGAAAACTGATGTTTCATTAGGTCTGGTTCTTTTCTGTGCAACTAAGGGAGTCAGTTATTTGGGGTAACTGAGGGAGCACCATTATGTTGGTCAAAATGATACGTTCTCCACGTTTTGTCTATGGCTTTGTGAATCTAAATCGTGGGGGAGTACACGTGTGAGTAATTTGCTATTGTATTGATGGTTATGTTGTAAAGACTGTTCTCTGGTGTGTTAAATCACGCGCTGATTTGTAGCCAATCTACGCAGAAGTTACCATTGCTACTTGCTTATATGTTACTGTCCTTATGATTGGCGTTGTTTGTCTTGATTGTGGGTGTGCTCACGTTAAAAAAAATTACGGCTACTATTCATAAGGGTTGTCTAGTAAGGAAATTGCTTAAGCTTTTATCATATGCTGGTCTGTTTGCCTATCACACTGGCTTTCTATGCAGTAACTGAAGAAATGTGTATGGTGGTTCAAGATTGTAGGCTGACTAGTATTTGAACTGGTGTTGAGGTTAAGGGCGAGATCAGCATCCCGCAAACCCGCACGCTGCGCATGGTTAAATGTTCCGCTATTGGGGGGTCGGCTCTCTGTTCTTGGATTTTGTAAGGATACGTGATGAGTGCATCGCTGTAGTTTTTCGCGTGCTAAATTGCGGGGTGTCTTAGGGCTACACTTGTGATGTAGGTTATGTTGAAAGGGAATTAACTGTACCAAACTTAAGAGAGCTTTTAGTTTGTTTTAAGTCTGTACATGGAATGATGTTGATATTTTGTCGATTGCGGCAATAACTTCCTGTGTAGGGAGATCCTCTGAGGGACTTGTATTGTACTGTTGTAGTGCAGTCCATCTGAAACGTGCTGCTTAAAACTTGGGACTGCAGTATTACGGTATATTGATAATTTTTACTTATGGACCGTCTGACAGCAACTGAATAAAACACAATTTTAGTGCCACACCAGTGTTTTATTCAGTTGCTGTCAGACGGTCCATAAGTAAAAATTATCAATATACCGTAATATTACACGCAACTGAGGAAGACAGGACTACAAAAGTTGAAGTTGGGACTGCAGGTCTCTGATGTTATATATTACTGTTTAATCTTAAATGTCTTGGATGTAATATGGTTGTTAATTTTAATCGCTGGTTCCTTAAAGGAAGTATTTCGTTTTAAAATATGTGCTCGGTCAGAGCCAATTTAAATTGATTTTAACTCATCATTCAAATTTTCTAGTCTTGCTTTCTTAAAAGGCTTTCAGTTAAATGATTGCTATTTGCCTGTTTAAATGTTTGAGTGACTTAAAGGAAAAGATTATTATTTTGTAATTTGTACTGATTGTTCCTTTTGGGTAATACATGACTTACGTGTTCAATAAATGAGTGTCTAGTCAATGGTGATGCACTGTTCTATTGCTAGCCTAACCCGTCCACTCCACAACCTATTGAGCTGCTTTGTGTCGAAATTGTGTTCAGAACACCCCTCTGACCTGACACATCATTCTTCTTCTGAAGAATATTCTAAGGAATTATCAGTAATTCAAAGTTGCCTCGATTTCCGATTAGGCACCGACGCGCTGGATGTCACGTCTGTAAGAAGGCAGTTGACAGGCGAGTCCAGCCAGTGCCGCCGAGCCGCGCGCCTCACTGCTGGTTTGCTGGCTGCTGGATGGCGCACTATTGTCCCCGTGTCTTAATTGTCGGAGTCTGCCACCGAAATCCGCAGCGGACGCCACCGCAGCACCGGGCCGAGCCGTCCTCCGGCTCCGGACCGCTTTAATGAGGTCTCTGCTGCGCGGATTTGCTCCCGCCTGGGGGGAGTGGGGGCGGGAAGGGGGTGGTGGAGGCAGAAGGGAGAGGGGTGACGGGGCGAAGACGGCGGAAAGAAGAAATGTTCATTAGTCGGGCGGCGTGGCGTGCCATGTTGCGGCGGCGGACGCCCCCTCTCGTCGGGGGACGTGGCCAGTAATCCTAACGACCGTATCCTGGCCGCAGGTACCTGCGCCGCTCCGACTGTTATTAACCTGCCTTTCAGCTTCGTCAAAGCAACGCGTACCTCACTGCCACTCCAATCACACATTCATGTGGACATTCATTACGAATCACCTCTCGGCTTTAGAAGACAGATCGCTCTCATACTGAAAAGGAAAGAAAATTGTTTCGAAAGTATCTCCGAAAAAAAGAGTGACGATTTTTGCCACAGTAATAACGTGCCACTCTCTTTAACAGTATGTTTATTTTTGTTCAAGTACTGGCAGAACAGATATCCATTTTGTATAAATACTGATAACGCGAGTGTATCTCAGATTTGCTAAGCAAATTCCAGTTGGAGAGAGTATGCGAAAGAAGTTGTGAGTCTTGCTGTAAATGATCTCCTATATCGTTTGTTTTTACATTACATCATTTTCGATAACTTTTTAGGGTCCCTGCTATTTTCAGTAAAATACACTGAATGTCAGACCAGGCGGAGCATCCAGAACACATGGTCGGATGCGAGGGTAATTTAGTACCCGTACAACACCATCGATGGATATGTAAATGATTAGAACCGGAATTCCCTGTGACTGCTAGAATGGTCACAAGAGGGTATTAAACGGTTCTGTCACAAGCCTGAATAGTCGCCCCCTGCACCGTAGACGTGCAGAGAGAGAGTCGTCGAGGTTCTGGAAGGTACCAACAGGGATTTGGGGCCATGCACTAGGTTTTCTCGGTTGAGGATTCGTGGCGCGAACATCCCAATTGAGGTGGTACCACGGATTCTTGATCGGGTTTGAATCGAATCAAGAGAGTTTGGTGATTAGGGGAGTACGGTAAACTTATCCTGATGCTCTCTGAACCATTCATGTACAGTGCGACTTGGGCGAGATGTTGCATTGCCTGCTGGTAGATGACTTCTTGTTGGAAAGAGAGACTGCATGTAGGGGTGGATATGGTCCCAAAGGATAGATGCATACTTGTGTCGATCCACTGTGCTTTCCAGAATGGCGAGATCATCCAAGGAATGCCACGAAAGCATTCCCCACTCCATAACGCTGCGTCCTACAGTTTCGAACATTCCAACGTCTCCAATGTCCTTCTGTCAGATGGAATATAAAACGTGATTCGCCTGAGAAGGCCAGCTGTCGCCACTCAGTGGACGTCCAGTTCCGGTACTGGCGTGCTAATTCCAGTCTCTGTCGCTGATGTGCAGCAGTCAGCATGGGTGCTCCAACTAAGTGCTTGCTGCAGGGGCCCGCACGCAGCAATGTTCGCTGAACGCTACTTGACGAGACGCTGTTAGTAGCCCCTTGGTTCATCAGGGCACTGAGTTGCTCAACAATTGCACATCTATTCGCACAGTACACATCTCCGCAGACGTCGTTCACATCTGCCATCTGTGGCCCCTGGTGCACCACACTTGCCTCGGCGCCAGTTTTGGATAACGTAATTTTACACTGAGCGGTCTCCTCCCGACACGCTTTTTTATACCACCCACTGCTCTTGCCACCTGCCGTCTGTGACTGATTGTTTCACTTGTTGACCTTCAATACGGGCGGTGGTCATATTATGCGACTGGACTGTGTAGCACTGTTTTCACCTTTAACATAGGCGGTGGTCACATTATGCGACTAGACTGTGTAGCACTGTTTCTGTTTAATGTTGTACCCAGACCTGATTGGGTACAGAAGGGGCGTGAAGAGCGTCAGATGTTGAGTACCACTTGAAGGACAAGGAGATTCCACGTACTCGTTTGTGACAGTTTGACTGGCTGGTCGAATCGCGCAATATCCAGATTTTGGGGACATTCGGATGTGACAGAGGCCCGATGTTAGACTGCATGGGAAAGTGAGGGCAGGCATACTGGTCGTCAATGTTCCGGCCGACCATATCTGGCCACTACAAGAGGATCGCCATACTGTGCATCAAGCACATAGTAACCCGTTCACATCTGCGCCAGCCACCCGATAAAACTGACGGACTGCCTGCAACATTCTATGACATCCCGCACCACTGGTCGGAGACTAGCAGCTGTCAGGTTAGGGAATTATTACCGTCGAAACACTACTCTGTGTCTGGAGAAGGAAACGAAGCTGTGACTAGGAAGCATTGTCTTCAGCGACAAATCGCGGTTCTGCATTATTCCGGATGATCATCATCGGCGAGGATGGCGGTGAACTGAGAAAAGGTCCCCTTCTTCCAGTATTTTGGAGGGGCACAGCGGCGTTACTCCTGGTATCATCATGTGGGGAGGTATCTGGCGTGACTTTAGGGCACGGCTAGAAGTGACTGAGGGCGCCATCAGTATGTCAAGGACGTCCTGTGCTCTCTTGTGTTCCTCTTAAGTGAAAGTATCGTCGTGTCATTTTTTAGCAAGACAATTCTCGTGCAAATATGACACGTCTCTCTATGGACTGTTCTCATGATGTTGGCAAGATTCACTTATCTGTACACTATAGAACACGTTTGGGAACAATTTGAACGGTAACTTCATCCCGGTTCTAGTATCCAGGATATCAAGGATCAATTACAACAGTTGTTGGTCGGTTTGCCACAGAAGAAGATGCAATTACGACACCTTTCCCAACCGAATCAGTGCATGAATCCCACTTAGAGAGGGTGCAAGTTCATACTGATTAGTGCGCTCATACTGCTAAGTTCTTTGTAAAATTGATTTGATTTTGTAAACAGCGAAATAAACATCACATACCCTCTCAACCTGTGAAGTATCGTTTCCTTCTCCCCTTCTGGGTGCTTCACTTTCTCAAGCTGTGTATTTTTGGTTTATTAAAATTTTTGACCACGGACGAGTATGTACAGATATCGGAGCATTCAATGTTTGTTTCGCATGCACCTTGCGCCTGTCCTTGCGTACGTCCACAAAATTTCAACTAGAATCTGATGTATGTGACGAAAGCAGGCCTCCATTGACTCACAACAAAAACGTAAGACAATTACACGTACGGTCTGTAGTTTCTCATGTACTCCTTTTGTTGAGACACACTTATAGTTCCACGTTGGCGAGGAAATCGTATTGTGATTTTTCATTCTATGAAAGAACGTTATTTTTCTCACGCAAGATATTCAATGAACAGAAACCGTACATCGAGCGCCGCGTTTCGAGAGAAGCTCTATTCGTCGGAATGGGAGTAAGAGAAATTTGGCGAAGTTATACAGGATCAGAGGTTAATAATCGCTTCGCTGACACAGTAACATCTAGTGGTTTTGTAGACCGCCGAATCGCGCACAACGCTGAACGTTTTTTTCCAAAACTGTTTCACAAAGGACTATCGAGCTATTGTGCCTACATAAAACCGTCGCAGGAACGACAAATTGGCTCATATCGAAATAAGTACAATAGAACAAAAAAGCAGCTGAAATTGCTTAACAAAGGGAAGTCCACTGGACCTGACGGGATACCAATACGATTCTATGTTCAGTATACCAAAGAACCCGCCCCTTTTCAAGCCGTATACTGTAGGTCTTGGGAGGAACGAAGTGTTACCAACGACTAGAAAAACGCACAGATCATTTCCTTTTCAAAAATGTTCGTCGAACACACATGAAACTATAGGCCTATATCTCCGACGTTGGTTGATTGTAAAATTTAGGAACGGGTTTTATGCTCGCGTATTATGACATCCCCCCATGAACCATGGACCTTGCCGTTGGTTGGGAGGCGTGCGTGCCTCAGCGATACAGATAGCCGTACCGTACGTGCAACCACAACGGAGGGGTATCTGTTGAGAGGCCAGACAAACGTGTACTTCCTGAAGGACTGGCAGCCTTTTCAGTAGTTGCAGGGGAACCAGTCTGGATGACTGACTGATCGGGCCTTGTAACATTAACCAAAACGGCCTTGCTGTGCCGGTACTGCGAACGGCTGAAGGCAAGGGCGAACTACAGCCGTAATTTTTCCCGAGGTCATGCGGCTTTACTGCATGGTTAAATGATGATGGCGTGCTCTTGGGTAAAGAGAGACAGCAAAGGACCTGGAAGAGCAGTTGAACGGTATGGACAGTGCCTTGACAGGAGGATATAAAATGAACATTACTGAAATCAAAACGAGGATAATGGTATGTAGTCGAATTAAATCGGGTGATGCTGAGGGAATTAGATTAGGAAATGAGACACTTAAACTAGTAGATGAGTTTTGCTATTTGGAGAGCAAAATAACTGATGATGGTCGAAAAAGGGATGATATAAAATGTAGACTGGCAATGGCAAGGAAAGCGTTTCTAAAGAAGAGAATTTTGTTAACATCGAGTATAGAGTTAAGTGTCAGGAAGTCGTTTCTGAAACTATTTGTTTGGAGTGTAGCCATGTATGGAAATGAAACATGGATGATAAATAGTTTAGACGAGAAGAGTGTGGTGCTACAGAAGAATGCTGAAGATTAGATGGGTAGATAAGATTAATAATGAAGAGGTACTGAACACAATTGGAGAGAAGAGAAATTTGTGGCACAACTTGACCAGAAGAAGGGATCGGTTGTTAGGACATGTTCTGAGGCATCAAGGGAACACCAATTTAGTATTGGAGGGCAGCGTGGAGGGCAAAAGTCATAGAGGGAAACCAAGAGAGGAATACACTA
Organism: Schistocerca nitens; assembly: GCF_023898315.1. NCBI lineage: Eukaryota > Metazoa > Arthropoda > Insecta > Orthoptera > Acrididae > Schistocerca > Schistocerca nitens. The sequence continues at coordinate 406,155,678 of NC_064618.1, forward strand.
AGCATATTCAGAAGGTTGTAGGTTGCAGCAATTTCCCGGAGATGAAGAAGCTTGCATAGGATAGAGTAGCATGGAGAGCTGCACCAAACCAGTCTGTGGACTGAAGACCACAGCAACAATAACATTATGACATTTCTCGAAATCGAAAATCTCGGCTGTATGCTTCACCATGGGTTTCGAAAAAAGCTCGTTGTATTCGTCCACGTCCTTGCTTTCCGGAAGGCATTCGATACAATTCCGCACTCCCAGCTAATGAACAAAATAAGAGCGTACGGAATATCAGACGAACTGTGTGAGTAGAATGGAACATAGGAAGTAATGGAGAGAAGTCTTCAGACGTAGCTTTGGGCGTACCCCGAGGGTGAGTTATAGGTCCATTACTTTTCACAATATATACACAAATGACGTAGTAGACAACACCGGACGTGCCACGAGGCTATTTGCGAGTGATGCTCTTGTATACAGAGGAAGTCGCAATGCCAGAAAATTGTAGCGACGTCCAGGAAAGCCTGCAGACGATTGAAGCTTGGTGCATGTTCTGACAATTGATCCTCAACATAAACCAATGTAACGTACTGAGAATACATAGACAGAAGCACCCGTTCTTGTATAGTTACACGATTGCAGAACAATCACTGGAAGCAGCTACTTCCACAAAATGTCTGGGAGTACGCCCCCGGAACGATTTGAAATGGAATTATTATGTGGGTAAAGCAAATGCCCGCAGATCCATCGCAAGAATCCTCCGGAAGTGTAGTCCATCAACACAGGAAATGCAGTAGCTTACAAAACACTCGTTCGAGCAATATCTGAATACTGCTCGTCAGTATGGGATCTGTACCGAACAGGACTGACAGAGGAAATAGAGAAGATCCAAGGAGAGCAGTGCGTTTCGTTACATGATCATTTAGCAGGCACGAAAGCGTCACAAAGATTATCAACGAACTCCAGTGGCAGACGCTGCAAGAGAGGCGTTCTGCATCACAGTATGGTTTATTGCTGTAGTTCGAGAGCGTACGTTCCTAGAAAAGTCCTCCCACGTACACCTCGCGAAAAGACAATGAAAATAAAATGAGAGAGATTTGAGCCTACACGGATGCTTACCGGCAGTCGCACTTTCCGCGAGCTATTCACGACTGGAATGGGAATGGGGGAAGGGACACTGGCACAAAAAGTACCCTCCGCCACACACCGCAAGGTGGCTTGCGAAGTATAGATGAAGTAGTTGCAGTTGTTGGTAACAGTACCGGTGATGTGATGTGCAGGTAATCACCAAACTGCCTACGAGAACTTTGTGGGAGAGGGGGAGCGGTGGGGGGGGGGGGGGGGAGGCCTAATAAATTTTGTAGGAAGTTCAAGGATACTTACTATTTTAACGTGAGAGACCTCTATTGGATTATTGGATCATTAGACAGAAATAATTTAACTATGAATTGTTCATTTTGTTGTCCTATTTAGCTTTGTTTCTGTGAAAATACCTTCACAGCAGTGCAAAGGCCTATACGTAATATGGCATCACGAAGTCCAGTACGTAAGGATCCGGAGCGTCGTGAACGCCTCTGTCCAGATCGAAAACTGCTGTGATGTCATTGCCGTCACTACGGTAACATGCGCCGTTGTGCTGCTCTTTCACTGCTTTCAGTAAAGATGTGCACACGGGACACATATTCATCAGTAAACCTCTCCATACTGCTGTATGTCACTGTTAAATGAAATTTGGAACTGTAAATCTGGTGCACGCGATCTATTTTAACTACACTGTTCTGTTCACATACAGAAGTGAACCACAACTGACAGTACTCCCGAGTCCAGGGAGTTTATGAATATACGCGTCATTTACCTGTGTTTCACGCCAGCTGACGTTAGTTTGATGTGCAAGGTGATGAAGGTAAGGTTATTTATTGGAAAGTGTTCCGTAGTACTCTTACTGAAAATAATTCAGTCATAGCGATAGGGATGAACTTCAGAGCCTCGACTTGCATGAAATTCTTTTCATCTCTATTCTTGTGTGTGAATCGTGTACGTTTGTGTGAATTTTTCCCATGCGCGTCGAAGACTTCATTTATAACAGTAATGTACCACAGCTCTCAGTATTGTAATAAAAGAAGTGAGTTAATTAATTACATTACAGGCAACGAAATATCATAGTATAGAATTACTTAGTGAATTTTTAATATGTTTTATTTTAATAAACTATGTTCAACTGTGATGAATGTTTGTTAGAGAAGCCCCCCCCCCCCCCCCAGTTTTGTAAGATTATTTTACATATATCGCTCCTGGCGTTTCCGAAGCGCGAAAGGCAGGCCTTAAATTTACAGACTTTTGTCTTATTATCTTATTCTTTTTGTTGAGGCTTCAACTCCTGCTTGCTTTGAATTATTTGATTTAACGTTTGTAACTAAATTGTTCCCATATGATCATTCCATACATTCGCTTTGATCTTTTTATTAATATTAACACGTTAGTTATGTTGAGCAGTTGAGTGATTAATTCAGTTCTTATATTAAATTTTCCCAGATTTAATTAAACTGGGTGGTGATCCAGCAAAATTTTGTGGCACACGAAACTTACAGTAGACTGCAGAGTTCCACATTGACTAACTTCCCCCATTTTCTGTTTGCAAGTCGTTTTCCAGATAACCATTCACCCACTAATAACGATCTAAAAACGATTTACCATAAACTGTAAAATCCACTGATATATTTGACTGTAAGAAAGGGAATATTGTCCTGATCCAGACACATGGGAATGAGCTTCACTGAAGCAGCGAACCTGGTCGGCTCTACGAGTGCAACTGTGGAAAGTGCTTGACGGATCGTGAAACCACGAGTAGGCGACAAGGTGTAGGACATGCACGTCTCATCACGCGTTGGAGAGGTCAGAGGCTTGACGGCATACTAAAGCAGGATAGGATGTGATAGGTGGTAGAACTGATGACAATTGTCTGGAAGCACAACGTTTAGCTCACGCTGATGAACATGAGGTTCCGCAAAAGACGATGGTATCTACATATTCCCATGCTGTCCTAACGGCATCGTCCATTCCGATTTCAGTGGGCATGGGAATATCGAAATTGGCTGCGGATCACTGAAAACATTTCGCCAGTTCGTATGAATCAAGTTTCTTGTGAGACCAGGTGGATGGCAGTGACTCGTTATGCCGTCATTTAGGCGGAAGGCTGCTAGAAATATGCACCTCGTTACGGATGCAGGCCGATGGGGACATAATTTTGCTGAGGGGAACCTTCACCTGGGCGCATGGTAGTAATTGAAAGCACCATGACAATTAAGTGAATGCTTTTTCGGACAACCTGTATCATTTCATGCTTGATGTCTTCTCCGAAGACAACATGACCTTATTCCACCAGGATAACAGTGTTAGAAGGTTAGTGTTTTAAGGAGCATGAAAGTGAACTCAAGTTGATGTCTTGGCCACTAAGTTCATCTGATCTGTTCCTGATGAAACATACTTTAGACAATATCGGACGCCAGCACCAAGTACACAAACCACCGACCAATAAATTACGAGAATGGCCTGACCTGTGCGAAATGTAGTGGAGTTTTGAGCATGTGACGCGATAAAAGAAGGTGAGTGTGGAATCATTTTAGCGACGATCTGGACTGCAAATGGGAAAAAGCACTCACATACACGACTTTGACAAAGGGTAAACTATTATCGCCCAGCACCTCGTGAACGGCGAACCGAGGAGCCTGTCCCCGTGCCGCTGTCGTGATCATCAGTGCAAAGTTGTTGGAGGATGGTGAAACGACGAATAGGCGACATAGTATTGGACATGCACGCCTCTTCCACAGAACATGGAGTTCGGAAGTTTGCCCGCTCTGTAGAGCTGGCCGGTGATGTGTGGCACACCTGACGATAGCACAACGCTGGTACAGCCACAAGTGTTTCGGAGCACTCTGCTCAGCACAAATGGTTGAACATTGAACTCCGCAGCAGCTCTTGTGTTGACTTCCGGTGGTGGGCCAACATGCTATTAAGCAGGTGAATGTTTTGGTGTATAATGTATGAACTGATCGCATATGGTGGATTTTTTTACACTTAACCAGTTTCGAGTGTAATACTACGTCATCGGAACTTGAAATTTGAGAACGAAGAAAATCAGTATTAGTATTAAATATTAACAGTTGTAAAATATAAAAAAGTGCAACAGAGAAATGAATAAAACTGTGTCCATTATCTCTTTACGGAACTAACATGTTGTCATTTAGAGGTCATCGTGGTCACTTAAAATCTCTAAGCACACGTTTCTGCACTTCTGAACTTCCGAGGTCAGGTACGTCCCTTGTTAGTTCAAATGGTTCAAATGGCTCTGAGCACTATGGGACTCAACATCTTAGGTCATAAGTCCCCTAGAACTTAGAACTACTTAAACCTAACTAACCTAAGGACATCACACACACCCATGCCCGAGGCAGGATTCGAACCTGCGACCGTAGCAGTCCCGCGGTTCCGGACTGCAGCGCCAGAACCGCTAGACCACCGCGGCCGGCCCCTTGTTAGTGTGGCAATGGAAGGATATAGGTATTCCACAATATACAGCTTTAACAATCCACCCAGTGATCCAATGCATTAAATGTAAAAAAAAAAAAGATGTTTCAAACACTAATTAAAAGGGTATCTTCTTTACAACTCGTCTACTTCATACATAAAACTGTTTCAATCCACCATAAACGATCAAGAAATTTGTGAATGAAATATTATGGCACTGTTAACGTACAAGTAAAATTGGCGAAAGCAAAACAGAAACAGAACCGCCCATCCTGAATGAAAGATTGAGGGTGAAAAGTAAAGTGGGCGTTACTGTTGTCAGCAGAGTGTACCGTGAGTGAAATCAACAAGTTTGTTTCTAAACCACACAGCGCATACCGTCGTCGTCGTTTGCGTGTATATTTCCAATGCAATACAGGTACAAGGATAAATAAGGATACGAAATCAAACGAAATGCAATTACTTTGTAGCTAGTCACCGGTCTTTATGGGTTTCATATAGAAAAATACTCGGAAAATATCCCTAAACTATTTTCGAAATTTTACCATTGTGAGCAAGGTTCATCCTGTATATGTCAGTCGGTGAGTGACGAGGCTACACGGAATAACTTAACTGTACATATCAACGGAGCCAGTGGTGCAGGAAGAGAAACTGTTTTGAACCACGACACGGAATATTTATTTTAATTGGTTTTATGTTTTCAAGCATTTTTTATACCATCGAGATTCTTGTATGCCTATCTTGAAGAGGAAGATGGCTTGTTTTCCTCGAAAAACGTCTATAAAAATATGAGCCGTATCAATTCATATGAGTGGGGCAATATTTATTTTAAAACCCCCACTTCGCTTCCATTGTCAAAGTATGAGTAAACTTACGACTCTTCGAACGTTGGTTATTTCTCTTGTGATGCAAAAGTTGTAAAGTTACGGAGTTGGGTGTTAAGTGGCATGCTGAGATAGCAGCCACTTATGTGAAAGAGCAAACTGCCTGACGAGAAAGTAGAACGGAAATTAAAAGCATTCCAGTCCAAGAGAGAGAGAAGCGTGTGACAGCGTAACTCGCTACGTTGCTTTAGGAGACTGATAAAGTTCAGTGTTCTACACGCTACTAACAAGTCGGATTTTCACGTTTAAGAGCTACACTGTATTTGACGTACGACCACAGGTACGAATATGAGTCCTATTGTAATGATCACACGTACTGTGGAGGAGAGAAGGGATGGCAGTAGTATAACTGATACTTGTACCCACTTCGCTGAAGATCACATTCCTACCGAGAAACTTTGTCTAAAACGAAAAAAGAAATAAAGAAACACTAGACTGCAGCGCAGCGAAAAACAAGCTGAAAGCAGTTTCTTAGAAAAGTCTTTATTACGTATCGATAAGCGAGTCTCAAATCTATCACGTGTCTCAAAGACTATATATTCAATGCTCTCGTCTGTTAGCGAAGTCACATCTTTGACAGAATGATAAAGCATATCTGCAAGATGAATCAGATGCTTACGGGGTTAGGTTCAGTTCGAATAAGCCACTGGGACAGACACATGCTAGTGCTCAGCTTCCTCCCGTGGCCACTGTAGGCAACCGCTGACATCTTTCTATTTCTTTAATTCAGATGTTATTGTCCAGCGTGCTGCTGAGATGGGCATTTTTAAGCTGCAGTATTCAGAATTTCTGGTGAGAACGTTGCCTGCCAGCACTACATGGATTTTCAACTTTGCTGGTCTGTTTTCATTATCCCTTGCGCAGTCCATGTCTTTGATATAGTGGTTATTAGTATCTGCCGTTCGAGACGCCGGCGGGTGTAAGTCGCTTTCCATTTTACATTCTCAGTCACTAAACGGTATTACGGTGACTTGAAGGCACATGGCGTAAATCTGTTTGTTTTTGGAAAGAAGTGGTACTGTATTTCCATGGCGCCCATTGGAGGACCTTCATGCATTTTCAGCCTTACAAAAGACGCTGATAATTTATTTTGATTTTACACAGACATATTTCAGTACTTTTGAAATATCTACAGTGTTGTTCTTTTAACTAATTTGCCTTAAATATCGCTATTGGTTACGAGTATTGCAACACACGGTCCGACTGCAAAAACTTCGCATATTTGTAGTGAACTAAAATAAGAACGTTACCTTTCGTCTCAGATTAATAAAACAGTGGTGAAGACAAAATACGTTTTTATAACACGTTTCGCGTAACAGCGAACAAGGTGATAGAACCAGAAATTATGACTGGCTGTGAAAAGTATGGTACATATGACGCTATGAGCACAAAATAGCTGGTAATGCTAAATATTATGCAAAGTAAAAGATTCTGAAGATATGAGAGAAAGTGCTGAAACATGTGTGGGCTGAAGAGGGCACTTTCTCCAACATCTCTTCTCAAGCACTCAAATTAAGAAGTTCTACAATATCTAAAAGATGACAATGGGAAAAAGACGAAAATCAAACGAGAATAACTGAGCGATCATTGGAAATTATCGTCAAGATACCTTCACTAGCAGAAATTTTGTTCGAATAATGTGGTCCAGAGATGAAGAAAAGTAGTGCGACAGCCTCTCAAACTCTCAAAACTTCAGTTATATTTATACATTCGTTGTGAACAGAGTAGCCGGCCGCTGGTGGCCGAGCGGTTCTAGGCGCTTCAGTCTGGAACCGCGCGACCGCTACGGTCGCAGGTTCGAATCCTGCCTCGGGCATGGATGTGTGTGCTGTTCTTAGGTTAGTTAGGTTTAAGTAAAATAAGTTCTAGGGGACTGATGTCCTGAGATGTTAAGTCCCATAGTGCGCAGAGCCATTTGAACCACTTTTTTGAACAGAGTAGAATACTGTTTTTTGTAGAGTTAAAAATTTGAAGATGCAAACGTGGCATTTGGTAGCTGTTTTGCTTGGAATAATTCTCGAATGCCTTGAAACAAGTAAGGGACACATCGCAGTCTCAGCAGCACGGAAATCATCAATAAGGGGATTTCAAAGTTTTGCCGGAGGTTCCGATAGCCAACAAATATTCCTCGTAGTCAAGTACAAGGCCGAACGAGTGTATTCTCCACACTATCGGACTGGTATCTTGAATCAAAGAAGCAATTGCAGTATAACCGTAGGTGATGATCAGTTTCAATTTACAGTGCGCACTAGATGCATGCGTCCAATGCACAAAGTGGCAAATGGACGCATGCGTCGGAACAAAGTAACGGATGCCTCTGATTGTACGCTCTGGGTACGTTGCGCAAGCATCTGCCCATTCCAGACACGTCCAACACTGTTGCGCCTGCCCGAGTTCTGTTCGTTTGGTTTGTGTTGCAGGATTCAGATTTCACAGGTATCAAAATTTCCCTTTTCTTTAACGCTTTGGCCGAGTGGTCTTAACGATACACACGTGGAATTTGATCAGTTCTTGTGGCTGGTTAATTCCGCGGATTCAAATACAGTGTGAAACCAAATGACTGTCTACACTTCCTAAGTCCAATTAATAAGCATCTACAGTCCCTCACAATTAGTAAGTATAACCTGAAAATAAACTGAAGAAAGAAAAGGTCACGTTCGTACTTCCAGTTGAAGGAAAGGGGAGATTCTGGGGCCCTTGATGTGCCAAAGCCGTCCTGATTCCTTTCCCAGACTCTTCTATTCATACTTTGCGTCGACAAGAGCAAATAAAAGAATACGAAAATCACACAACACAAATGAATTACAGACATTGGCTGCGAATGGGCTTTGATTTAAATCGATTGGAAAAACTGAAAATTTATGCCGGATTGGGATTCGAATCTTGAAGAGATCAGCGGCCGTCTTCGCATTAATTATGTATACAGTATATATTAAGGCGAAGAAGATCAGTGATCTCTTCAGTCACGATGCACGCCACGGTCGAACTCTTATGGGAATCGGCGAAATGCCGCAAGTAATGAGAATAATGTGCAAGGGGCACTATATTGGTAAAACTTCCTGGCAGATTAAGGCTGAGTGCCGGACCGAGACTCGAACTCTGGACCTTTGCCTTGCTCTGGAAAGTAGGAGACGAGGTACTGGCATAACTAAAGCTGTGAGGACGGGGCATGACTCGTGCTTGGGTAGCTCAGGTGGTAGAGCACTTGCCCGTTAAAGGCAAAGGTCCAGAGTTCGAGTCTCCGCTGCAGAGTGAAAATATCATTCTGGACTACAGTAGTAGTTTGTGGTTAAGTTGGCAGTTTGAGTCTGACGGCAGGCGTGTTAGGAAAGTCCGTTCATTTGCGCTGACTACTGTGTCCGGGTGGCTCAGTAGTCACAGCATCTGCCTAGTAAGCAGAAGACCTGGGTTCAAATCCTGGTCCGGCGCAACTTTTCAGCTTCCTCCACTAACTCAAATCAGTGTCCATTCACAGCCAATGTCTGTAATTCCTTTGTGCCTTAATTCATAATGGCTGCTGGATCAAAATGGTGTCTGTCCTTTTGGATTAACCCGAAAGCGCAGACATCACATATAAATACGAAAATCGTCCTTCTTAGTGGCCGGCCACTGTGGCCGAGCGCTTCTAGGCGCTTCAGTCTGGAACCGCGCGACCGCTACGGTCGCAGGTTCGAATCCTGCATCGGGCATAGATGAGTGTGATGTCCTTAGGTTAGTCAGGTTTAAGTAGTTCTAAGTTCTCGGGGACCGTTGGCCTCAGATGTTAAGTCCCATAGTGCTCAGAGCCATTTGAATTTTGCTCCACAAGAAACTAACAAGAAATTAAAACCTATATTAATATTTACTGTGTCTTTGTGTCAAAGACCAAAAAAATACCAAAACTGAATCGCATCCGTTTGCATATGCAGCGTGAGCGATAGTCCAAGCCATTTTCCCCTTGTTGCTTTGAAACTGCTCTAAGTCAGGAATTGTAATGATAGCAACAGTGAAACTATTGATCGCTTCATAATTTGAGCATTTTTCAAGCTACGTTTCATGTGGTTATAAAAGCATAGCTCGTAATATCTTGCTTGCTCCAATATGTCAGTTTCTTTGCATCTACATCTAAATCTACCGCTACATGATTATCTGCAATTCACGATTACGTCTCTGGCAGAGTGTTCATCGAACTGCGTTTAAGCTACTCTCTACCTTTCCACTCTCGAACAGCGCGTGTGAGAAACACTTAAACCTTCCCGTGCGAGCTCTGTTTACTCTTATTTCATTATGATGATTATTTCTGCCTATGATGGTGGACGCCAAGAAAATAGTTTCCACTCTGAGGAGAAAGTTGGTGATTGAAATTTCATGAGAAAGTCCTGTTCCAGTGAAAAACGCCTTTGTTTTAATGACTGCCATCCGTGGCACTTTATCCCCTATCGCACGATAATACAAAAGGAGCTGCCCTTCCTTTACTTTTTCGATGTCCTCCGTCAGTCTACCTGATGCGGATCCCACACCGCACAGCAATGCTCCATTAACAGCGCGGACAGGCGTAGTGTAAGCGGTCCCTCTGGTAGACCTTTTGCATTTGCTAAGTGTTCTGTCAATAAATCGTAGTCTTTGATTTTCTTTTCCCACAACATTATCTATGTGATCGTTCCAATTTAAGTTATTCGTAATTGTAATCCCGTAACCTCTAAGTATTTAGTTGAGTTTACAGCATTTAGATTTGTGTGATTTATCGTGTACCTGAAATTTAGCGGATTCTTGTTCCTGTTCATTTGTATGACGTCACACTTTTCATGCCTTAGAGTCAATTGCCACTTTTTGCACCATACAGGTATCTTATCTAAATCGCTCTTCATTTCTTTTTCATTACGTAACGGTAAATGACACGATAGTCTGCAAACAATCTACGAAGGCTGCTCAGAACTGTGACCTTCCTAATAGGAAATTACGATCCAGTCGCACAACTGAGACCATACTTCATAGCCACGCAGTTTGATAAGAAATCGCTTGTTAGGAACGATGTCAAAAGCCTTCTGGAAATCTAACAGTATGGAATCAGACGTTCCCTGTCGATAGCACTAATTACTTCGTGAGAATAACGGGCTAGTTGTCTTTAACAAGAACGAAATTTTCTGGATCCATGTTGATTATCTGTTAATAAATCGTTTCCCTCGAGGAGATTCATAATGTTCGAGGATAGTATATGTTCCAAAATCCTGCTGCAGATCGACGTTAGTGATGTGGGTCTGTAATTCAGCGGCATACCCCTATTCCTTTCTTGTGTATTTGTGTGACTTACCCAAATTTTCGTGCTTGGGGTACGGATCTTTCTAAAAGCAAGCGGTTGTATATGATTGCTAAGTATGGAGCTATTGTATCAGAAAATTCTTAAAGGAACCTGACTGGTATACAAACTGTACCGGAAATCTTGTCTTTCTTGAAGAGTTTTAAGCTGTTTCGCTGCGCTGAGGGTATCTCCTTCTGAGCTACTGATTTGGCAGTTGTTACTGATTCGAATTCAGGAATATTTACTTCGCCTTCTTTGCGAAGGAATTTGGAAAACCGTGTTCATTAACTTTGCTTTAATGGCTCTGTCATCAAAACATTGTTACCGCCCAGCGATGGTCCCGATTGTGTCTTGCCGGTGGTGTATTTTACGTACAGGGTACGACCAGAATCCCTTTGGATTTTCTATGAGTTGTCGAGAAAGAGTTTCGTTGTGAAAACTATCTAAAGCATCTCGCATTGAAATTCGCGCTAAATTTCGAGCTTCTGTAAAACTTCGCCAGTCTTCGGGAATACATGTTCTTTTCAATCTGGTATGCTTTTTTCGTTGCTTCTGTTTTGAGTACCAAGGGGGATCAGTACCAGCTCTTATTCGTTTATTTGAAAACGTAGACACCATCTTAGGAAGGTGTCAAACGAATTTTTATCTGCTTTATAAAGTAGATGTATTTTGTGTTTATTTTTTGTGAGTTTGGATGTTACGGTATTCATTATAGCTTCAATAACCTTGTGGCCACTAATCCCTGTAAATGTCATGATGCTTCCTATTTCGTCAGGATTATTTGTTGCTATGAGGTCAAGTATGTTTTCGGTACCAATTGCACTACGTGTGGGGTGAAGTACTTCTGACAGCAATTAACAATCCACCAGAAACGGTATGTAATCTATACTTTCTGAACACATTGGGTCTTTCCCTACAAGGCATACCCATATTCAGTGCAGTTCAGACATCTTACATTACTTCACTTTTTGTAGGTAGACAAGTGCTACCAAAGTACCTTCAGACTGATGATAGCTTATGAAAGCAATTAATTCAGCCGAAATGTGCAGATGTTAATTGAACCCACCTAGTGAAGACTATAGCCACTGGCTGTTGCAGACAGCTAACGAATATGCAGCAAGAGGAGGAGGAGGAGGACATTGGTGTTTAACGTTCCGTCGACAACGAGGGTATTAGAGACGGAGCACAAGCTCGGATTAGAGAAGGATGGGGAAGGAAGTCGGCCGTGCCCTTCCAAAGGAACCATCCCGCTATTTGCCTGGAGTGATCTAGGGAAATCACGGAAAACCTAAATCAGGATGGCCGGACGCGGGATTGAACCGTCGTCCTCCCGAATGCGAGTCCAGTGTGCTAACCATTGCGCCATCTCGCTCGGTTATGTAGCAAGCGTTACTACTGCAATCCCTTGCGCGACAGAGAGCCCTTCAGCAACCCGAATTTCCCCCAGCCGTGCATGTGACACCGAGAGATGGCGCAGCAAGCGCATCCATTATCTGATTTCAGGCCCGGCACAGTTGAGCCGAGTTTCCCACAAAGGCGTCTGGGCGCGACAGGTAGTCGTGCTTCTCAAGCGGCCTCCTACTTTACCAGGTACACTTGTCGACCGCTGTTTGGTGCGCTGCAGAATCCAGAATCGGGATACACTGCTGGTGGTAAAAATTTCAAGACCACGAAGATGGCTTACGACAAACATTCAAGAAGCACAAAACGTACTACAGGAACTGATAAGCAAATTCATAGCATTTAAGCGCAAGCGCATAAAGTACGAGTAGATAAGAGTAAAGCCATCTACATTTTGAAGGCAAGGGAAAATACAAGGCGGGATTCACTTTCAAAAAATACCTCTGAATGTTGTTTGTTTGTGGGGAAATAGAGTTACGCCTCATGTAATATGAAGAAACGTAAACCAGCACGTGTCGGAATCCGGTAGATGCAGGATCGTGGCCTATAGAGGTTAAGTTTATCGTTCTGTGATAATGATGCATGCGTTAGCAACGATCCGTGATTATCAAGCGAATACCTGTTCAGTCAGGTTATAAGCATTGCTAAGCAATGTCCCAGAGGCCCCGTGGGACTAGCGCCAGAGAGGAAATACATACTCTTCGCTTGGACGTATAGGATCACACATGTACAGTCGTGCTCAAAAGTATCCGAACGACCTGAATTGCATTTCGTCTGATTCGCATGCAACCCACATAACGCAGCTGTCTAGCAGGTCCTCTAAACGCTCCTTGGTACAGTCGTTTGACTATTGAAAATGACTCCAAAAAGTCACCCCTAGAAAATTCGGCTCTGCAACGCAATAACTCAAAATGTAAAGTAATACCACGATACTATAAATATCAGGGAACACCTTATCACAGATATGACTGTCCTTATGGCTTGTAAGCTCACATTTATTGCAATAAATAACATACCTCAAATGTTACCACTCTCATTATTACGTCACATAGGTAATGCACCTAGTAAGTTCGTCGCATTCATGATTTCTTCTTCAAAGTAACATACCGTACTTGTTATTTAACACAAAATGACATTAAAAATGTAAGTTATTCACGAACAGCTAGTTGAGAATATGTATTAACTTCAAATGACACGACCAACCGTCTCGTTCTGCATATGGATTCAAACCCAGGTCATGCAGACTAATATTTCGTGACTGACGGAATCTAACAGGCATTTTTGACTAGGCATACAGAGAGAGATATGCCTCGATTTTAGACAGTATTAGTTAGCAAATATCAACTTTAAATTACATAACGTAAACATTTTTAACGGACGCGAATCCCTACCCAGCATCTATTGTCCCTGTTAACGAACTACGAGAGGTGTTAAATATTGCTTCTTCACAGGTAACTTACTTGAAATGCCGTGAGGTAAAGCTTTGTGTTGGACAGGGATTCGAACCCAGAACGTAATCGGATTGTTATCGAAGCACAATCAACTGTGACATATCGGATTTTCTCGGCAGTAGCTAGATGTTTTAACTGAAATGACGAGACGAAACATTAATTATTTGCTTCCCAGGACCCCAACCCGGAACCTATCGCTGTTATATTCTAGACAAAAAGAACGTTAAATATGGGTTTGTTACATCAGCAGCGACATGTGAGCATGTTTGAATTAGAAATAATATGACGAAGAGTTCAGTGGTGACTGGGAACCGAACCCCACACATACCGTTGTTGACTACACACAAAGAGACGTCAGCTACCGGATTTTTCTCCACCAGCAGCTCGGAAAGACATCCTTCAACTTACAGTGATCTCTCAAATAGTCCTATCTCTCATTGGGAGTCAAAACCGTCTGATATCTTTAGTGTTGACAACCAATGAAAATGCATTAAAAATCAAAATAATTATCCACGAGCCGACAGGTGTTCTCATGCTAGAGCTTGATAATACGTAATGAAAACTTTAGTGCCAGGCTAGCATTCGAACCCATTCACGCGCAATATGTGGAGATGTTGAGGAATCAGCAGTTTGAACCAACGACAAATTGTAGTCGAGCTGTATTGTCACGAAGGGATGAAATTCCGCGTTAAGGGCGGTCTCAGTTGCATTCCAAGTTCAGAACCAATTTTATCGACATACAGAAGCTCAAATAAAAGATGGAAAAAGGGTCCTGTGACCCTACCTAGCGTTTGTTTCGTCACTAGAAATAAATAACTAGTATAAGAAAGGTTACTGGTGATAGAGTTTCTACATGTCGCCACTCCTGACTGTATCTAATCTAATCATATCATATTGATCACTAGCCGTGAAGAGTCATGAATTACCAAAAATTTTCGCCAATATCAGTATCCAAATCTAGACTTGAAAATAAAAGACGACAGTTTTTATAATAAACCAGGACTCCTATCAAGACCCTTTTATCCCTGTTATCTAACCACGAAAGATGTCTGATATACCTCCATTCAGAAGTAACAAAGTGTGTATGCAAGTAAAGATGAAGTGCATGATGTGATGATCTGGGACGGAGGTACGAACTAAATACGTAATCGGATTGTTAACTATGAAAATCAAATGTTAAGTATCGATTTTTCTTACCAGCTTCTAGGTGTTTGAATCTAAAATGAGGATACAAATTTTTGTGCATGAGCGACAATCGAAGCGCACTCCTATCGTTGTTCTTTGTCGTTCACGAATATAGCTTAATTATCAATTGCTTACTCACCAACAGTAAGACGTGTGTGTGTTTGACCAGAAATTGTTGGCAACACATGAACAGACATTAAAAATACATGTTAATTCTCACTAGCATGCCGGTGTGCACGTGATAGGGTTTGAATTGAAATTATGAATATTTTGTATTGGATCAGGAATCGGACCCACATACTCACCCTTGGGGGAGACCTAGAGAAGGTTGCAGTCTTGGAAAAAGGAACGAAATGATTGAACTATATTGTTCCGAGAGATTCAGATCCTCGAAAGAGGAGATACGAATTCGAAACACAGTCCAGCACCAAATTTTTCAACGTCTCTAGTTCAGTCAAGTACAAGTAAAATAAAAGCCCTGTTCCTTTAGATGGCTATCGGTTCATCAAATAAATAAGATTTTGTAATGTAAGTAAGTTTACTGGCGACAGTATTTCTGTTTACAATGTCCTCCGCCTATGTCATTTCCTAAAGCAAACCGGCTCTGTCCAGTTGGGAATGAAGGAACGTGATGTCTAATGCGGATTCTGGATTATAACGCCTTTCTCTTGAGTAAATCTGTTTCTGCCTCTTAAAAGTAAATGCCTGAACCCACGCATTGAACTTGTGATATTTCGTTCCATCAGACCATTGTGGCCACATTTCCCAGCCCCAGGAGTGTGCTGTAACGGATGATGTTCTTAGCTTACAAAATTAGTCACGGCGAAATAAATGCGAGTCTATTAAATGGTTAAGTAGAAGCAAGCTCATGACGCTAGATAATGCTATTCTTGCGTCAGAAGGATGTAAAGACTCTTCTAGGTATCATAGCCTCCATGTGAAGCCATTTTGAAATTTTCACTAATTCAGGAAATTTCTTAGTTCGAGAAAATCCACTGAGAAGTGTGAAGTTACCGGATAAATCGATTATTACCGTCATTATTATTATCATCATTTTCTTCATACCGCTGCTGGAACACATGTGCTTGGAGATCATTTAAGGCCTTTTGGTCATTATAGAGGTAGTTGCCCAAGAACAGTCTTTCCCTGTCTACTGAATCTTTTCCATGTTAAATATCAAACATCAGCAATTACTCGTAGATTACATTAAAACTAAAGTAATTGACGAAGAAGTTACTTGATAGCAAAAACGCGCTGCCTTTCTTCATTTACTTGCGCCTAGAAATGGCTGTCGAATACTGCCAAACCAAAAGGCAAGGGGTCTTCCGCTCTCACTTCTTCCATATGATTTGGTCGACGTGACCTGTTTCAAGTTGTGTATGACAGAGAATGTTCTAGAAAATCAATTGTTTTCCTTTGCAATAAACAGAAAGATTTTCATTCTAAGCTATCCAAGTTCAAAATTTTCGCATTATAGTTCAAATTTAATATTCGCTTCTATAATATAGGAAAGTATTTCACAGTTGCAAAAGCCGCATCCGACTCATTGTCCTTACACTTAGTCGCTGACCATAAATTCTAAACCCAGAGTAACACCAGTTTAAGTAATCCAATGTAGCGAAGACTGTTTCCTAGTGCTGTATCTCACCGAAAAATATGCAATTCACTCATTGGGCTCCATTAGTATACTGTAACAGTAATTTCTGTGTGCATACAATGCATACGGATTGTAGAATTCAGTGGTGCTCTCTCTTCCACTTCTGTATACAATATGCCTGACCTAAACGGGCCCTTTATCATTACAGGCCCTGGGCGGTGGAACATCATACTGACAACAGTAATGTGCTTATACTGACAACCTCACTGTTCGTTTTACCTGATTTTGTAATCATTTAAATAAAACATGACCTTCCAGTGGGAGACATTTCGTCCCCCCCCCCCCCTTTCCTCGTATGAAATTTGTCAGTAACCTTTTTGCCTTCCAACCAGCGAAATGCGGCAGAGTACGGCCGGTAAACGATTCACAAACCACGATTTATCGCCGTTAAGATGATTTCTTTAAACATTGGCGTAGCTGAAGGAATTTAGTTTCTTCTTATATCGCCTTATGCAGCAACGTTCACAGATATCTCAAATAGTAAAAGCTCTTTATCCAGGTATGAAGGTAGTAAAACAAACTTCCCACAGTTTGTGTCAGGTTGATCTTTTCGTCTGATAGCACTGCATAAGTATTTTGTCTAAGAGGTATCACAAGTAGTGTTCCTGTAGCTGTGGGAATCATTGGTTGAAAACGAGTTTAACACCAGTGGGTACAGCACTGCTGAATATTCAAAATCATTATCAACCTAAGTCTGAGTTCATCCACAAACTGAGGCCTCTTTATAATATTGATGCTAGACTGTGTATCCTTGCCTTCCTTGAGTGGGCATCGGAAGGCGTTTACACACACTTATACGAGGGTAATCCCAAAAGTAAGGTCTTCTAAGGGACACGCATGTGCCAACGCAGGCACAAATGAGATATCCTTAATTTTAATGCTAAGCACAGACCACAGTAGTAGCTGCATAGTGGCAAAGTGATAAAGAGCAAGAGAAAGAATACGAAGGTCTCAGGTTCAATCCCTCGTTAGGCCCACGATTTATATGTCCCATTTTACACTTATTTCCCGTCAGGCAGTGTTTGTTGATGTGAAAAATGCCGAGTTGCACTGTGGTCCGAAAGCCACGTTAAACTGTAGGTTCCCCTATTAACTGGCTAGGTAAGTCAACTCAAAGGTCGGAGAGAGCAACGGCATACCACCTCCAACAAGTCCGGCCTATTAAAGCTCTGTGGTGTTCAAACCACTCTTCCGACTGACCACTGCTTTACTTTCTATGGGTTCCAAAGTTAATGATCTTCGGATTATTAACATTTTTGTTCTTTCATGCAGTAGCTTTGATACCAGTAAACGTAAGTAACCGGCCGAGCACTATCACCTTTCGAGTTGTTAAGGTGCTCTCGACCCCAGTTAGTCTTGGTCGTGGCTATGTTTCAGTCGAATACCTCCATGTGACTTTCTGCGTATTCCAAGATATACTTTTATACACTTGGTACGCATCCAAATTGATATCTGATAGAGCTGTATTTAGCAACATGAATCAGGTATGTTTTCCGTGCAATATGTAGGACAACACGTCAGTGCAGCGATGCGTCGTTTGTGTGATGCGCATTCTGCAAGAAATGTTTGTGTTTCGCTTGCTTCTGTGATAGGTTTCACACCACTAAATGCAAGCAAGCTCACGAATAGACTGTCAATAACTGGAATTAGGCAATAATACACTTAAAAGTTGTATTTTTGCTTTATGTGTCCCAATGAAAATAACAGTAAACAGGTTATATGCCTACTTGCTTATTATTCGCGCTTCTCGATGCTTTCCTCAAAAATAAAAAGAGAGGGACAGAGAGAGAGAAAAGAAATGTATTTCAAATATCAGCTCAGTGACGCCATGTTCGTCTCGTGATGCAAAGCAAGGATAATTGATAGGTAATATCTCGTTGTACTAGCGATATGTATGGCTAAAGGGTTCTTTCTTTTCTCTCTGCAAACAACCAGAACAGAATTCAGTAACAAAGTGGTAAGAGCAGCTATGCAGTGGGCCAATTAAACACTCAGCTTTTCTTGGTTGGTTTGTTAATCGTCTGTAATGCAGTAACATCCTTGATTACTGATTCGTTATTACTACCATTTTTATTATTATTCGTCACCTCACAACAGCTTCCGTATCACTCATTGCTGTCGATGCATGTAACGAATGGATCAGGATGAATGGAATATGGGATGTTTCGTTACGGAGAATATTCACATTTATCTCGGCGTCTTGTGGTCAGGGTAATATGAAAATCTCAATAAGAGAAGACGACAACGGGATGCCGGTGATGCAGGCAATAACACCCAACTATTTCTGTCGACTTAATACCACGACAACAGACAAATTGGCGTCTCACTGTATTTTGAGTGTAATTCGTTAGCCTTCTTGTGACCTCGTTTTAATACCTCGTGGGAGCAGGGATAATATTTTGGTTTTTGAACATCGAACAATAACACACGAAGATAGTAGATGGAAGGATACAAAGAAACAATCAGACTCATGGGTGTGGATCCATTTCATCACTAGAAGACTAAACAAGAGGGAAACATTAAGAAAGCAATGAATACCCTGGTTAGTATACTTTATTTGTATAGATCTGGAGATGAAAAAGCGCAGATCTGCACAGTGCCCGAAACTGCACTTTAGTTTCTGTCTTAAAGGGCATAATTTTTAGTTTATTCTCTTCTGAATTTTCAAATGAATTGATTATTACGTGGTACAGAATAAGTAGTTAACTGTGTTTCTTACAGCTTCCATTCGCATCAACATTTTTCTACATTCTCGTGCAATTCATGAAATTCTACTTGTATGATCACAAGACTGCACATAGATGCAATCGATTTCGATGTGCAAAGTGTTTGTTATCTTACTTTTCGTGACAGGTGGGCAAAGTTGATTTCCAAAGATATTTTATTGTACTGAAATAATCTTTTGTCACAAAGTAACACGGTAAGTGTTTTATTTGTATATATTTTTTGGGCAACTGTAATCGTGATGGAAGATTACACATCTGAATGTTTGACACAACTGGTAGGAGAAAACGCTGCATATTAACCAAACCCCGCGCCTTCTCTCTGTATCCTCCTATGACACGAGCACGGGATTCTCCTATCATAACCCTACAGGGCTGTTTCTAGCACAGCTGAGAATTGGCAACATCGTCACAAACATTTGGCAACACTATGACATTGCAATCACTTCCGTGTATGGTACTGAATTGACTCGCTAAATTTACTTGATTTCCCTTTCCATTTGAATGACTCGTGCTATATAATCCTCATGTAATCTAAGCCACTGAGACAGAAAATTCAATTTTTTGGCTAAAGAAATGCTATTCCTCACATAAGTGACAACTTTTATTATCTTACACGACGCATTACGAGGCTGAGTGACCAACACCATGATAATAGTGGCGTGCTGGCAGCAGTCTGTCCGTAGCCCCTTGGTACCACCCATGTCTCGTGTCGCAACGGCTCAATGAGTCCTCAGTTCTAACCGTGGTCGGGGCTAGTGTGTGTGAGTTTTTTTTCTGATTTATTTTGTGGGGCTGCGAATTTGCAGAAAAATTCTGCAACGAAATCAGGAGAAAACCTTTACACATCAAATCCTCTTGGTAGCTCGACACAGTAAGTTGTATTACAGCATATTGATAATTTTTACTTATGGACCGTCTGACAGCAACTGAATAAAACACAATTTTATTGCCATACGCGTTTCGCCTTTATTTTCTGCAAGACATCGTCAGTGGCCTGGAATGTGTGCATATGTTTGCTATTTAATTTACATTTTTGTCACTGTGCCTATAGGTTATAAACAGTTCTGGTGGTTGGTATTTCCTATTAAGTAGTAATGTTTTGAACTGTCCTTACAGGTTGCGTGGACAATTTCTTACATATTACACCCCTGTTGCATTTTTGGTGTTGCTCTTCTTCTTATGAATGCCAATTTGCGTTTTTTTCCCCACATTCCACAGCACTATGAACTGAACGCTTGTTTCTATGCAATGTTTTGGTTTCTATTACCGACTGTCAAATGTTTTTGCGAAAGATCGAATGTTATTCCCAAACTTTCGAGTGTAATTATTGAAGTATCTGTGATCTGTTGTGTATGCATTTGTGTGTGTGTGTGTGTGTGTGTGTGTGTGTGTGTGTCAAGAAGGTGAAGGGGGAAGAGTTTTTTTGTTTTATCTTATCATTTCCTTTATTAAGTGTAGTAGGGAGCCTGTGCTGATGTGTATTTGTTCATTTATCACGTGTTTGTTTTCTGCTATGGCTTTCTGGTTCAAATGGTTCAAATGGCTCGGAGCACTATGGGACTCAACTGCTGAGGTCATTAGTCCCCTAGAACTTAGAACTAGTTAAACCTAACTAACCTAAGGACATCACAAACATCCATGCCCGAGGCAGGATTCGAACCTGCGACCGTAGCGGTCTTGCGGTTCCAGACCGCAGCGCCTTTAACCGCACGGCCACTTCGACCGGCTATGGCTTTCTGGATGTCGAAGTTTTCTTGTATTTGTATAAGATGTTTGTCATGATTGCTTATTCTCATTATGATAGTAAGTTGTGTTAATGGTCCTAGATCTCGCCTTTCTGACTGCCAAGCTGCTTCACAATACAAGCGGCTCTGAAGAAATTCGAATCGACTGTCAACGATAAGAAAAAATGGTTCAAATGGCTCTGAACACTATGGGACAACATCTTAGGTCATCAGTGCCCTAGAACTTAGAACTACTGAAACCTAACTAACCTAAGGACATCACACACATCCATGCCCGAGGCAGGATTCGAACCTGCGACCGTAGCAGTCCCGCGGTTCCGGACTGAAGCACCTAGAACCGCACAGCCACCGCGGCCGGCAACGATAAGAAATTCAATATTGTTCTTCACTTAAGACTCACATGCCAGGGTGATAAGTACGATGGAAAGGAACCTCTTGGTTACTACAGGGCATCTACGCTAAATTTTCACAGTAGAAATTAGGAACTCTCTGCAGGCATTTGCTAACAGGCAGCTCTAGCAACTTACTTTTTCTCTGGGTACCTTCAAATATGGGCAATTTTGTCGTCTTAAATCCAATTGAATATTTTAAATGTCACTTTTAAACAGCGTTCACTTCTCCGTTATTTAATGTATGGGCCTCAATACAAGCAGTTTGCCTTAGCAGCTATAGAGCAGGTTCTGAAAGGTATTGACATAATGTTTCGCCTCCATTTACCATAGGGAATCAAAGAAAGAAACCAAACACATTACATTACACTTACTCTCTCTGCCTTGACTAACACATACGAATCAATGGCAAAAATAAATTATTTGAAGAATCTCCTGTGAAAGGTAAAAGAACAGGATGTGATGCTTTAATTATAGTGCACTGGATCAGACACAATGAAGTTAATTCCATGCCACATTGATGTATTGCATACTAGTGTAATACAATACTCATCAATTAAAAACGGTTTTGTGCCTCCAATGCCATCGAGTGTGAAACACAAATCGTAGACAAATTTTATGGGTCACCACTCAACAACATTAAAACATTTCACCCCATCGAGAGTGAGGAGTGGAGCAGACGTCGGCAGAAGGCGAGGCAGCGCAGTGCCTCAACCCCCGCTGGTACGCAGCAAACGAGTCCCAAAGAACTCAGGCACATGCAGTGTTCAGAAGCAGATGGTCGGCCAAGAAATCTCTTGCTAAAATATTGTTGAACCAAACTTTATTACCAATGTGACAGAAATCGAAATATATTTTAGATTCGCTTGAATTATACTCATAGCTTCATCACCGAGAGAAAGGGGCGATAAAAATTTTGTCAACGTGTGCTTTTGGTTACCAGACGTCGTATTAGATAGTCTCGCGTTTTACTTCAAGATTAGACAAGAATGATGTACTCTGACAGCAGTCAAGAGTTCCTTCGGGAAGTGTAGCAGTCTACAATGTTACCAGTTCGAGAATACTGCCGCCGGCCGAGGTGGCCGAGCGGTTCTAGGCGCTAAAGTCTGGAACCGCACGACCGCTACGGTCGCAGGTTCGAATCCTGCCTCGGGCATGGATGTGTGTGATGTCCTTAGGTTAGTTAGGTTTAAGTAGTTCTAAGTTCTAGGGGACTGATGCCCTCAGAAGTTTAGTCCCATAGTGCTCAGAGCCATTTGAGCCGAGAATATTGCCGAACATAGATTTCTGAGGGAAGAACGACTGTTTTGTCCACCTTACATGAACGACTCGGTGGTTAATTTTTTTGTCTAAGACTGTGTCTACAACACATATTGCACGCATAAGAACCAGAAGAATTAAAAAAAAAATTAGTTTATGAGAGCAACGTTACCGATAGCGTTAGAAGTAATCATTGTATTGTATACGTGTGAGTCAACGCCTTCCAGTGCCCACACAAGGAAGACAAGGATACACAGTCTAGCTTCAATATTGTAAATACGCCTCAGTTTGTGGATAAACTCAGACTTAGGTTGATAATGATTTTGAATATTTATCAGTACTGTACCCATTGGTGTTGAACTCGTTTTCAACCAATGATTCCCACAGCTACAGGAACACTACTTGTGATACCTCTTAGACAAAATACTTATGCAGTGCTATCAGACGAAAAGATCAACCTGACACAAACTGTGGGAAATTTGTTTTACTACCTTCATACCTGGATAAAGAGCTTTTACTATTTGAGATATCTGTGAACGTTGCTGCATAAGGCGATATAAGAAGAAACTAAATTCCTTCAGCTACGCCAATGTTTAAAGAAATCATCTTAACGGCGATAAATCGTGGTTTGTGAATCGTTTACCGGCCGTACTCTGCCGCATTTCGCTGGTTGGAAGGCAAAAAGGTTACTGACAAATTTCATACGAGGAAAGGGGGGGGGGGGGGGACGAAATGTCTCCCACTGGAAGGTCATGTTTTATTTAAATGATTACAAAATCAGGTAAAACGAACAGTGAGGTTGTCAGTATAAGCACATTACTGTTGTCAGTATGATGTTCCACCGCCCAGGGCCTGTAATGATAAAGGGCCCGTTTAGGTCAGGCATATTGTATACAGAAGTGGAAGAGAGAGCACCACTGAATTCTACAATCCGTATGCATTGTATGCACACAGAAATTACTGTTACAGTATACTAATGGAGCCCAATGAGTGAATTGCATATTTTTCGGTGAGATACAGCACTAGGAAACAGTCTTCGCTACATTGGATTACTTAAACTGGTGTTACTCTGGGTTTAGAATTTATGGTCAGCGACTAAGTGTAAGGACAATGAGTCGGATGCGGCTTTTGCAACTGTGAAATACTTTCCTATATTATAGAAGCGAATATTAAATTTGAACTATAATGCGAAAATTTTGAACTTGGATAGCTTAGAATGAAAATCTTTCTGTTTATTGCAAAGGAAAACAATTGATTTTCTAGAACATTCTCTGTCATACACAACTTGAAACAGGTCACGTCGACCAAATCATATGGAAGAAGTGAGAGCGGAAGACCCCTTGCCTTTTGGTTTGGCAGTATTCGACAGCCATTTCTAGGCGCAAGTAAATGAAGAAAGGCAGCGCGTTTTTGCTATCAAGTAACTTCTTCGTCAATTACTTTAGTTTTAATGTAATCTACGAGTAATTGCTGATGTTTGATATTTAACATGGAAAAGATTCAGTAGACAGGGAAAGACTGTTCTTGGGCAACTACCTCTATAATGACCAAAAGGCCTTAAATGATCTCCAAGCACATGTGTTCCAGCAGCGGTATGAAGAAAATGATGATAATAATAATGACGGTAATAATCGATTTATCCGGTAACTTCACACTTCTCAGTGGATTTTCTCGAACTAAGAAATTTCCTGAATTAGTGAAAATTTCAAAATGGCTTCACATGGAGGCTATGATACCTAGAAGAGTCTTTACATCCTTCTGACGCAAGAATAGCATTATCTAGCGTCATGAGCTTGCTTCTACTTAACCATTTAATAGACTCGCATTTATTTCGCCGTGACTAATTTTGTAAGCTAAGAACATCATCCGTTACAGCACACTCCTGGGGCTGGGAAATGTGGCCACAATGGTCTGATGGAACGAAATATCACAAGTTCAATGCGTGGGTTCAGGCATTTACTTTTAAGAGGCAGAAACAGATTTACTCAAGAGAAAGGCGTTATAATCCAGAATCCGCATTAAACATCACGTTCCTTCATTCCCAACTGGACAGAGCCGGTTTGCTTTAGGAAATGACATAGGCGGAGGACATTGTAAACAGAAATACTGTCGCCAGTAAACTTACTTACATTACAAAATCTTATTTATTTGATGAACCGATAGCCATCTAAAGGAACAGGGCTTTTATTTTACTTGTACTTGACTGAACTAGAGACGTTGAAAAATTTGGTGCTGGACTGTGTTTCGAATTCGTATCTCCTCTTTCGAGGATCTGAATCTCTCGGAACAGTATAGTTCAATCATTTCGTTCCTTTTTCCAAGACTGCAACCTTCTCTAGGTCTCCTCCAAAGGTAAGTATGTGGGTCCGATTGATGATCCAGTACAGAAATATTCATAATTTCATTTCATGCCCTATCACATGCACACCGGCATGCTAGTGAAAATTAACGTGTATTTTTAATGTCTGTTCCTGTGTTGCCAACAATTTCTGGTCAAACACACACTCGTCTTACTGTTGGTGAATAAACAATTGATAATTAAGCTATATTCGTGGACGATAAATAAGAACGATAAGAGTGCGGTTCTATTGTCGCTCAGGCACAAAAATTTATATCCTCATTTTAGAGTCAGACACCTAGCAGCTGGTAAGAAAAATCGATGCTTAACATTTGATTTTCTTAGTTAACAATCTGATTATGTGTTGGGTTCGTGCCTCCGTCACAGAGCTTCACATCATGCACTTCATCTTTACTTGCATACACACTTTGTTACTTCTGAATGGAGGTATATCAGACATCTTTCGTGGTTAGATAACAGGGATAAAAGGGTCTTGATAGGAGTCCTGGTTTATTATAAAAACTGTCGTCTTTTATTTTCAAGTCTAGATTTGGATACTGATATTGGCGAAAATTTTGGGTAATTCATGACTCTTCACGGCTAGTCAGGAAATGATATGATTAGATTCGATGAGATTAATAATTGTTCCATAGATCATGAATACGACAATTCGTAATGATGTGGAAGGTGTTATTTTAATGAAAGATTTCTTTACATACTGGTATTGAATTTCTTTACAAAATTTTTTTACCCTCTCTCATTATTTTTTGTCTTTATCTCTCTCTCTCTCTCTCTCTCTCTCTCTCTCTCACACACACACACACACACACACACACTTTTTTATTTTTAATTGTTTGGTGTGCTCGACTATCGGCAAGGCACGAAAATGTCCGTGAATGAGTTTCTTAGTTTTGAGTACAGTTAGGAAAGAAATATAAAAACAACTATGAGAGTTACTGATTTATGGTGGTTAGTTTGCAGTCAGTTCTGAGTATTACTAGTAACTACGTTCCAGTCCCTAAACCTGGTTACAGAAATGCGAATCAGGCCCATTACATATTCCAGGCCGTGCCAGCCACGTCTTTGAGATGCCAGCTATGGTCACTTCCCAACCCTATGTAGGAACACATCGGTTCGTCTTCTTCCTGCTACTACTGTAACTGAGATTTGGCAATAAGGCAAGGTATATTTGGCAACTCTGTGATCGACGAGTTACTTCCTGGTGTGCACGGAATGAAGCCTCAAAGTTCACTTGATTTTTCCTGTCATTTCCATTGAATAATCTGAGTTATTATCGCTTGAGGTGTAACAAACGATTGTAAATTTACGGTTTTCAGTCCAGGAAAGTCGTTGCATGTGGAAATCGCAACTAAACTCATCCTTTAAATAGCAGTTCTAGCCACTATTGGCCTATTACATACCTCTCTGCTAGCTCTGTGGTGACGTGCTGGCCTCTGAAAAAGCGTCTGTTATGGTTCGAGGTTCCATTCTCGCTCAATATAACGTTTTTATCCCTTCTGTGGAAGAGCTACAAGCAGTCAGATCAAACGTCGATAAGGAAGTCGGAAGAAAATACTTTCAGCTCATAGTGCAATGGTGAAAAACTTACAATGCTGCACAACAGGTAACGCCTCGTTCCGCTGCTGACAAGTAAATTTTGGGTCTCTAGGAATACATAACTTTATTTATGAAATGCCACATTTGCATACCTGTTGAGTATGACACAGCATACCAATTAAACACAGACCCAATCGAAATCTAAGTGAGTAGTATTTTACTAATTCGTGCCGATAGATACACGCTTGTGTACAGATACTCAGTTTTATCAAAGAGACTTTCGTCGTAAGGTTATGTATGGTTATCGTGGGTAGTTTTATTCATTTCTTATAATGCAGTGCACAATTTTCGTAAGGTTTCTTTTAGTGTTGTTAAAACAATACTAAACATGAGCAATGATATATGCGAATTCCCTGATGTTATCTATGACACTCTACCAGACGACAGCTAATGTAAAAAATACTTTTCTGAGTATTTTGGCACGATGTGCTCTCCCCATACATAGGCTAATACAAAGCTTCGAGACGCATCTGCCATCTGCTGCCTGGCCGTCTATTAAACCTGAAAAGACCAAAATGTCGCAGAAGTTAGCCCTTTTTCCACATGCGGCTATTTTGGGTTGAGAAGTGAAGGGAATTATGATTAAAGTTCCATTGAATTGGTAACTTCAGCAGACAGCAGAATTACGTTGTCATATAGCAGTGAATGCAATAGAACTCGCGACGTCTTATCTACAGTGCGCAACACATACCGTGACGTTACTAGCTGTCATCTTGCTAAAGTGCCTCCATAAGTCGACAACAGTTCCTACAGAACTTTCGCATTCCACAGTGCTGTGATATAATCCATATGGCCGGATCTAGACTTCTGAGAGACAGACAGTTACAGCTTTTCTTTTGCACTGCAGTACGTTTTCATCAAACAGATAGCGCAATAGAGTAGTTCAACTGGAAAGGAACACTTACTATTTAAATTTCTGCATCCTACAC
The DNA here is from genome assembly GCF_023898315.1 of Schistocerca nitens. NCBI lineage: Eukaryota > Metazoa > Arthropoda > Insecta > Orthoptera > Acrididae > Schistocerca > Schistocerca nitens. The sequence goes on from NC_064618.1 coordinate 406,183,047, forward strand.
TGTTGGAAGTTCTGTGTAGATGCCAGTTACGTGATTTTATATTGGCGATTACAAAGTAGAGTCGAACGTATGCACTGGGTAGCCGAGGCAGCTAGTTCATGGCGATTTGGTCAACCAAGTAAATGAATGTACTGAACATGCTGCAAACCACTACATGGAGCCTGTGTGTCAGAATTCTTATCGAGTGTGCCACAATGGTGTTATCATAGAAAATGAGTCATACAGAAGAGGCGTTGGTGATAGGTTCCTATGATGATGGTCTGCGTTCGATTCCAACTTTTGCTGATGCTTTTTAATAGGGAGACACAGATCCTAATCTCTTCTGGCTACGCCAAGTGATGAAAGTATAATGGCATTGTGGTCTGAAATTCACATTAAACATGACATTCCTTCTCTACCAAGTAGACGTAAGGTTGAATCACAATGAAGTCAGGAGTGGCGACATGTAGAAACTCTATCACCAGTAACCTTTCTTATACTAGTTATTTATTTCTAGTGACGAAACAAACGCTAGGTAGGGTCACAGGACCCTTTTTCCATCTTTTATTTGAGCTTCTGTATGTCGATAAAATTGGTTCTGAACTTGGAATGCAACTGAGACCGCCCTTAACGCGGAATTTCATCCCCTTCGTGACAATACAGCTCGACTACAATTTGTCGTTGGTTCAAACTGCTGATTCCTCAACATCTCCACATATTGCGCGTGAATGGGTTCGAATGCTAGCCTGGCACTAAAGTTTTCATTACGTATTATCAAGCTCTAGCATGAGAACACCTGTCGGCTCGTGGATAATTATTTTGATTTTTAATGCATTTTCATTGGTTGTCAACACTAAAGATATCAGACGGTTTTGACTCCCAATGAGAGATAGGACTATTTGAGAGATCACTGTAAGTTGAAGGATGTTTTTCCGAGCTGCTGGTGGAGAAAAATTCGGTAGCTGACGTCTCTTTGTGTGTAGTCAACAACGGTATGTGTGGGGTTCGGTTCCCAGTCACCACTGAACTCTTCGTCATATTATTTCTAATTCAAACATGCTCACATGTCGCTGCTGATGTAACAAACCCATAATTAACGTTCGTTTTCTCTAGAATATAACAGCGATAGGTTCCGGGTTGGAGTCCTGGGAAGCAAATAATTAATGTTTCGTCTCGTCATTTCAGTTAAAACATCTAGCTACTGCCGAGAAAATCCGATATGTCACAGTTGATTGTGCTTCGATAACAATCCGATTACGTTCTGGGTTGGAATCCTGTCCAACACAAAGCTTTACCTCACGGCATTTCAAGTAAGTTACCTGTGAAGAAGCAATATTTAACACCTCTCGTAGTTCGTTAACAGGGACAATAGATGCTGGGTAGGGATTCGCGTCCGTTAAAAATGTTTACGTTATGTAATTTAAAGTTGATATTTGCTAACTGATACTGTCTAAAATCGAGGCATATCTCTCTCTGTATGCCTAGTCAAAAATGCCTGTTAGATTCCGTCAGTCACGAAATATTAGTCTGCATGACCTGGGTTTGAATCCATATGCAGAACGAGACGGTTGGTCGTGTCATTTGAAGTTAATACATATTCTCAACTAGCTGTTCGTGAATAACTTACATTTTTAATGTCATTTTGTGTTAAATAACAAGTACGGTATGTTACTTTGAAGAAGAAATCATGAATGCGACGAACTTACTAGGTGCATTACCTATGTGACGTAATAATGAGAGTGGTAACATTTGAGGTATGTTATTTATTGCAATAAATGTGAGCTTACAAGCCATAAGGACAGTCATATCTGTGACAAGGTGTTCCCTGATATTTATAGTATCGTGGTATTACTTTACATTTTGAGTTATTGCGTTGCAGAGCCGAATTTTCTAGGGGTGACTTTTTGGAGTCATTTTCAATAGTCAAACGACTGTACCAAGCAGCGTTTAGAGGACCTGCTAGACAGCTGCGTTATGTGGGTTGCCTGCGAATCAGGCTAAATGCAATTCAGGTCAGAATGAGATTTTCACTCGGCAGCGGAGTGTGCGATGATATGAAACTTCCTGGCAGATTAAAACTGTGTGCCGGATCCAGACTCGAACTCGGTACCTTTGCCTTTCGTGGGCAAATGGTCTACCAACTGAGCTACCCAAGTACGACTCACGCCCCGTCCTTACAGGTTTACTTCTGCCAGTACCTCGTCTCCCACCTTCCAAACTTTACAGAACTTTGCAATTCAGGTCGTTCGGATACTTTTGAGCATGACTGTACATCAGGAAGTGACATTGTCTGAAGCAAGAGAAGTACACACGTGGGCTACGGGGGGGGGGGGGGCGGGGGGAGGAGGAGCATGATGTCTGGAGGAAAGGGACTGACAAACACAGCGACCGTTATTGCGACAGCAGAGAGATGCATGCCTACAGTGCTGCGACCAACGACAAAATTCGACGCAAGTGTTGCACTATGTGGTCTTTTCGCATGAGTCCCTGTTCAGCGCAGAGACTCAGGATGGGTGTATCAGTCTGTGGAGTCTCTGGGGAGAAAGAACGTTGCCAGACTGCGTTTCTCGTCGTCTTACCGTTTCAGAACTTCAGGTGATGCTACTGGGTGTTACTGAGTACGCCACATGACCACCTCTGGTTCACACTAGTGCTAATATAGACACCGGACGTTGTATTCCTTACGTTTTAAGAGTGGTTGATGTGCCGTCTTCGACGTCTCCATAACGTTACTTTTCAGTTAGATAATGCAAGATTACGTGTTACCTGACCTATCTTGATGGAGACGACTTGCGATTGTTACCCTGGCCAGTAAGTTTTCATCTCTCTCACTCATTGAAAACAGCTGGTCACTGGTTTTCAAGAGGCTGGGACGCCGCTGCTCGTCAGCCACTATGACTGACGAACTTCATATTATTTAACACCATGGAATGACGTGCTAGTATCTGTGAGCTAAACTCACTTCTATTCGGTGACGACTCTGGTCAGAGGCATTGTTGCTGCCAGAAGTGGAAATTGTGTGTACATGTTACATTTCATCTAAAAAATTGATTTCGTATGCTCCCTACGATTATTTTCATCACTATCGTTTAGAAATTGTCTTTTCTATACTTCCTGGTCCTAGATTTGTGTTGGCCATCAGTGTATATAGGCTGAATCAAAATGATGAACGTGATTACGAAAAAACCTTAATTTACAAGGTATATATAACAATAAGAATACTAACGCAAATTTTAAAGTCTCTCTTTCATTTTTCCAGCAAAGATGAACCACGAGAAACTACTTGCTGATAATGAGGCACATTGCAGCGCAATGCCGGCCGGAGTGGCCGAGCGGTTCTAGGCACTACAGTCTGGAATCGCGCGACCGCTACGGTCGCAGGTTCGAATCCTGCCTCGGGCATGGATGTGTGTGATGTCCTTAGGTGAGTTAGGTTTAAGTAGTTCTAGGGACTGATGACCTCAGCAGTTAAGTCCCATAGTGCTCAGAGCCATTTTTATGCAGCGCAATGGACGGTGGTATGCTCTGTGCATGTACAAATCACCGATGTGGTGACTGCTATCGCATTTGACAGATGTCAGTAACCAAGTGATCCCCTATACTCACTGCGTCTGTTTATTGGTCAGTAGCGAAGATAATGCCAGCAATGCGGCTACAAAGTAGCCACAAGCGGTACGTATAAAGCGTCTTTGACATTCATAAAAATAATTCCTATATGACCAGCTGGCAACATTAGCGTAAACCAAATTAATTGTCAGTTCCTAACTGTGTGGTTTCGTGTCTCATTGATTACCGAAAGAAATATGGTACTAGACAAGAGGTAGAATTTTGGTAATTACTCGCATAGGCGTTTATAGCGTGTACGAAAGTAAGTGCCCACCGCACCGGATTTGTTGTCATATCTTCAAGCTAAAAGAATATTCATTACCTTGCTTCTAGGTAAATTTCTTTTACAGTGCACACTCAAAAGCAAAGAAAGATCGCTCTGGTATTTGAGAACATATATAAAAGTAAAATTCGGTAAGTACAAGAGTGTTTGTAATTTAAAAGAGAAAATAGGGAACTGATAGGTGCAGCGGCAAATTTCTTTTCTACTTAATTTTTATCATATTTAAACTTTTTTTGTTACTATGTTAGGTATATTTTTAATTACGAAGTAACATAAAACAGGAAAAAGGAACAAAATAAAGCCTTCTGTTGAAAATAAAATAGGAAATCCTTACATAAAAGACGACGCTACGGGTTGAAGCAGTTGACGAAGACAGGATTGAAAACTGCTGCTGTTGTGTAGTCAGAATTACCTGTAGAGAAACACCGCAGGGGAACAAGTCACGAAATGCTGAGCAATAAATTACGACTTGAATGTTCAAGAAGAGAAATACAAAAGGAGGCACAGGAATACCGTTACTTATGAGTTACATGGAGGATGCTGCCAAGTTAGAAACTGAGAAAAACTTTTCTCCATGTGTAACGAAGATTCGGAAAAGTCCTAATTCTAAGAATGCAACGGTAGCCTTTTTTGTTGAAAGTTCATTAATAACCCTAAAGCAATAATGGTTGAAGTTATTCAAAAACGCAGTTGTATGAAAAATCAAGTTCCACTGCGTAATGATGATAAAAAGAACAAAAAAAAAAAAATACTGACCATGTGCGAGCAGGACTCGCGCTGTATGGGTTCCATACAAACTTACGAACTTGTGTAGCAGACAGTTCATCCATCCCCGTAATCGAGATCCTCCACGATTTTTGCCTGTTATTGGCATTGATACTGGCAAGATATCGATCCCTGTAATTTCAAGACTTTCGAGAATATTTTAGGTTGGTTGGTTGACTGATTCGGGGGAGGGGCCAAATAGGGAGTTCATCGGTCCCATAGGGTTAGGGAAGGATGGCGAAGGAAGTCGGTCTTGCCCTTTCACAAGAACCACTCGCGGTTTCCCCTGAGGCGATTTACGGATATCACGGAAAACCTAAACCAAGATGGCCGGACGCGGGTTTGAACCGTCGTCCTCCCGTTCGCGAGTGCAGTGTGCTAACCACTGCGCCACCGCGCTCGGTAAATTTAAGTCTGAAGTCGGGTAAGAAATGACAGAAATATTTTTATGTCATAGAATTACAAATTAACAATTTTCTGATTTTTTCCCTTTACTTGTACTGTCAAACTTAGCTTATTGCCAAATTTTATGATTCTAGAACAGTGATTGATAGATTTTGATCAGTGCATCTGCGAGTATCAAAATACACGACATAAATGGCCGTATCTTTTGACTGCATTGACTTCAACTGAATTTCTACTTCTGAGGGAAAGGGTAAAACCCCTTTCCCTCAGACGTCGGACGGACAGACAGGCAAATTGACAAACGAACAACAAAGAGATACTATGAGGGTTCCGTTGTGATCCTGTGAGGGTTCCATTTTCAGCAACTGAGGAACGGTACCCTAATAAAGAGCAAGTTAAAAAAAGGAATGGTTAAGTGCCAGACTAAAGATGCAAAGGTCTGGGGTTGGAGGTTAGTCTTAGGATTTTTCCTGTCGTTTATTTCTTTCACAGCTGGAATTTATTGTTAATGTGAATACGCCGATTTGCTCCGTAGTGTGAAGTATACATCAAAAATCGGACGAATTTAAGTACGTTTGGAGAGATGAGAGCTTAACTTTTTTTTACTGGTAAGATAAAGAGAGAAGAATGCTTTCCTAGAATTAGATAGTATTTCCTCATGGCGTACTCAACAGCAGCTTTTATCAGATGTCGATAAAAGGAAGGTAATGGACGCAACAGTATAAAGAAGCTGATTGTACCGGGTTACCAGTTTAGTCGTGAACCTCCGGAGCCAGTCGCGTTTAAAAATACAACGTTAATATTGCGAAACGACATGAAACGAGAACAGGTCGTGTCAGTCGTAGGGAAAACAAGTGGACTGTTAGGTTTAGTTGGAGGAATCACGGAATGGGGCTATCTGCCAAGGAAGATTCTAGTTGTACAAGTTCTATAGTTCTGCTACAGTGTGTGTGGACTTAACCGTTATTTCCATTTACCGGTATAGGAAATGTAGCAAAAAAAAATTTGTTTATTGCCCAGTGTGTGGAACTGCGGATGAGAGAACTGACCTTATTTGTGACTTGACTCACCCTTTATGAAGGGTGAACCGGAACAGCTTTCAGTAGTTGTTCGGGGATAGCTCCTGAGTACTTTACTAGGGAGACCCAGGTCTCCGGCCGCTCGTTACAGAGTTGTTACATTTCGTTTGGTTTCGTGCCACAATTAGGCTTTGTATCTGTATTGCACTGAAAACAGGACAAATGTCGACAGTTGCTCTGTGCGTCTTCGTAAAAATTTCAAAAAACTCTTAAGACGATGTAACTTCTGCATTAAAATAATTACCAATATTTTTCATACGTTCATCAGTGACATAACTACCTCCGTGTTCTACGTTATAATGTATCGATGGTTTTTTATTATATAATCAGAGAATGCGCTGCAGTCTTTGTATTTACTTTTGTTCGATTACTGGAGATAGGAATTCATGTAAGTTATTTCCACGCAAACCTAAGTTATTTATAATCCTTAGCAAATACATACGCTAAACTGTTAACGATTCATCAATGATGTAACTGTTATCATTTTATACAGAAATTTAATCCCACCATATGATGAAAATGTTTTTGTTCCCAAGTATTCTACAAGAGACTTAGAAATTGTAGCGTGTAATAAATGGCGGCCAAAAGCATCGATCGTGATTGCAACTCTATTACTAAATGTGTGTTATGTCGGACCCGCATTTTGACGGAGTCAGATAATACATGTATGCTACATCTACATTACCACTGAAGTTCGAAAGTAGAATTAAAGTGGTTGAGAAATATTTTCTACCTTGCTTGAAAGTTGTTTTCATTCAAAAACGGACCGATGTCCACTTAGTGTGACTAATTCACGAAGTATTGAGTAAAATCTTTATCTTGTTAGCGAAACGTAAATTCATAATCTGAGATTTAATCACAGATGAACAGAGAGAATAATATTTTATAAATAACTTCCGGGAATTCAGCCAGGTAACACCTCCAGCGACCGCCGATATTAAGGTAGAAGAACAGCCCGCCATTTTCAAGGCAAACTGCAACGGACAGGCGACGTACATGCAAATTTAAAACCTCGGTTCTCGGACATGCAGGGAAGATAACACACACACACTGAACACTAGTGCTACCAAAGATGACCAAAGTCAAAGCTGTCGATAGTGAGACTACGAACTCGCAGGTGAGGTAGCATTGACTCCGTCCCTCTGTTTTTTGACAAGGGAGAGAGCCGTATTCCAAACAGTTTAAACAAAAACTTCCATCCCTGTTAACGAGGTTGCTCGCTAATTTAATCTCAACTGCTTCCTTAGTAACGCTGTCCCAATATCTGGATGTGCATGCCTGCCGATATTTCGGTGTTTATATAACATGGGGTGACCAGTATCCAAGCTATGTTCGGCAATAGCAGATCTACCTGGCTGCTGTAATCGTGTGTGCCGTTTATGCTCAGTACATCGGTCCTCCACGGTCGTGATAGTTTGACCAATGTATGCCATGCCGTAGCTACAAGGAATGCGATATACACCCGCCTTACGCAGGCCAACATCATCGTTAATAGAACTCAAAAGCGCTCTAATTTTAGATGGAGGTCGGAAAACACATTTCACATCGTATTTCCGTAAAATACGACCAGTCTTGTTGGAAATGTTTCCTACGTAAGGCAAAAAGGTGGTAGACTTAAGTGTCTACTCAGAGTTATCATCAATCACCCGATGTACAGTTGGTCGATAACGCAACGAACTTTCAATCTGTCTATCACTATAACCATTTGGACGAAACGTAACTTCAAGATGGGACAGCTCAGCTGGTAGAGTCTCAGTGTCAGAAACGACATTTGCCCTGTGTACCAAGGTACGAAGGACCCCTTCACGCTGAGCCGGATGGTGACAACTATTAGCCTGTAAGTACAAGTCGGTGTATGTTTCCTGTAGACTGCATGTCCCAATGATCCATCATCCTTCCCCCTAACCAACACGTCTAGGAAGGGAAGGCAACCATCCTCTTCCACCTCCATCGTAAAACGAATGTTCGGGTGGATCGAGTTCAGATGTTCTAGAAAGGCACTCAAATTCTCCGTAGCATGAGGCCAAACAACAAAGGTATCGTCAGCATATCTAAAGAAACAGGTGGGTTTCAAAGGCGCAGACTCCAATGCACGTTCCTGGAAGTCTTCCATAAAAAAAATTTGCGATCACAGGGGACAACGGACTACCCACCGCAACTGCATCTGTCTGCTCGTAATACTGGTCATTGAATAAAAAGTAAGTGGATGTCAACATATGCCGAAAGAGATTAGTTAATTCAGCACCAAACCTAACCTCAATTAACCGCAGCGAATCAGACAGAGGAACACGAGTGAAGAGAGAGACCACATCGAAACTAACTAAAATATCAGAGTCATTCAACCGCAGTCCCTCCAAACGACGTAAAAAATCAGCTGAGTTCCTGATATGATGTTCACACCGACCTACTTGAAGACTCAACAAAGAAGCAGGATGCTTGGCTACACGATATGTCGGAGCGCCGATGTTACTCACTATAGGACGGAAAGGAATCACTTCCTTGTGAATCTTCGGAAGGCCATATAACCTAGGGGGAACAGCACTATAGGTGTTAAGACTCTTTATAGTGTCCAGCGACAAACCCCTTTTCTTCAGGAGGCTGTTGGTCTTTCTCTCAACACTTTTTGTGGGTTCAGCATCGATTCTGCGATACGCTGAATCAGATAGTAAACTTGCTGGCGCAGTCGCAGGGCAGCATCTTGTGTTATGATGGAAAAACAGCCAAAGTTGCAAATTTCATTTTTATTTACTTGATGGCGAGATTCGGGTGCCGAAATTTGCGCCTTTGGCTGGATGAACAGTTGGCTGTCATGCACCACTTGTACGGGTTCACTTAATGCCATTGAAGAGCAGCATCACGACTCTATACTGAAATATTTCCTCAGCGACGGCAACACATCACACCGAGTGAAACAGGCAATGTCGTATCCCTGTACATTCTGCCGTTATCATAATGTCCGAAATTATCAACAATACCTGCAAGGGAACATTTTTACATTTCTTACGAACTCCACTCGACACTGACAAAACCGACGGCACACACTGTAATAACAGTGTATGTATTTCGTCTGAGTATTGTTGCATTGTTCTCTGTTTCGTGAGCTACTTCACGGTTATCGCACATACAGGCTTCTTTATTGTTGTGAAGGTGTTTTCACAGAAAAAGAGGTTATTGCTAGGGATGGGGAAACGGTATTCGCGTTCGAACGGACTCAAAAATTTCCCGTTACACCGTAGCGTTCGATACAGTATCGAGTTTGTTGGAACTATCACGTGATATTAGACTCCCGCAGAGCGGGTGAAAGGAATACGCAAGAATCTAAAAAATAGTTTACACTACGCTATAGCTCCGTTTAAAATTTGAACATATCGTGAACCACTGGACTCAACAACATTATATCCAAATACTGTGCAACTCTCATTGTGTTTGAACAAATTTGAGAGTTGTTACACATACAGGTATGCATGGATATGTAAACATTTATATTGATTCTTAAGTAAAAGTAAAAGACAGACAAGGAGAAGTTGTCTTCCTAAAACTATAACTTGACTAAACCCAGGACGATCTCCTATTTGTTTATGGGAGACTAATGATTTACAAAGTAGGTTACAACTCACTAGTTCAATCTTAGTTCGCGTATTAAAATAACTGGTAAAAACGTAACCATATTTTTGTAAGACCGTAACATTCAGATGAAATATTACAGAAAATTAAACAACAATCAGGTGAGATATAGTAATAAAGTGTCTGTAATTTCTATCGTGATAATGAATTACATCGGTAAGATCCGTCTTGGAAGCACTGTAGTACCGTCAGACGTCACTCGTTCGGCCAACGAGCGAAAGTTCGAGAACTGAACAGACTCATAATTGCTGCCTTTTATTTATTCATTAGGTGCTGTTGTCAAGCATTATATGCAAACTGGCAGATATTTCAGTCGATGTTTCAAAATTATTTGTATTATTAAAATCTACAGGGCATTAAAAAAACACCAAGACATGTCGTTGTGGTAGTAACAAGAACGGTCACTAGATTGTAGGCCGATCAATAGATCGAACATGACCCGAGATATCCCGACCTGTGACGTACACTGTTCGCACAGTTCGAGTCGTGTTCAAACACAGCCCTAGTTACTGCAGTAACAAATCGAATAAACCATAATTACATTATTATTTAGTCATGAACCACCGGATATCGTGCGTCGCTTGTACCAAAATACCCGTAAGGTTTCCCTCAACATCCTATGAAAGTCTCTCGGTGGGGTTCTGATTCACCCTATATATGACTGTTGAGATATATCACAATAAAAGATTTTATAAATACACTGAAGTGCCAATGAAACTGGTACACCTGCTAATATCGTGTAGGGCCCCCACGAGCACGCAGAAGTGCCGAAACACGACGTGGCATGAACCCGACTGTCTGAAGTAGTGCTGGAGGGAACTAACACCATGAACCCTGGAGAGCTGTACATAAATCCGTAGGAGTACTAGGGGGTGGATATCTCTTCTGTACAGCACATATCAAGGCATCCCGGATATTCAGTAATGTTCATGTCTGGGAGTTTGGTGGCCAACAAAGTGTTTAAACTCAGGAGAGCGTTCGTTGCTGGAGCCACTCTGTAACAATTCTGGACCTGTGGGGTGTCGCATTCTACAGCTGGAGTCGCCCAAGTCCGTCGGAATGCTCAATGGACATGAATGGATGCAAGTGATCAGACATGATGCTTACGTACTTGACACTTGTCAGATTCGTGCCTAGACGTATCAGTCGTCCAGTATCGATCCTACTGCACGCGCTCCACACCACTACAGAGCCTCCACCAGCTTGAACAGTCCCCAGCTGACATGCAAGGTCCATGGATTCACGAGGTTGTCTCCATACACCTGCACGTCCATCCGCTCGATACAAATTCGAACGACACTCGCTCGACCAGGCAACATGCTTCCAGTCATCAACAGTCCAATGTCGGTGTTGGCGGACCCAGGCGAGGCCTAAAACTTCGTGTCGTGCAGCCATCAAAGATACACGAGTGAGCCTTCGGCTACGAAAGCACATATCGACGATGTTTCATTGAACTGTTCGTACGCCTACACTTGTTGATGGCCCAACATTGAAATCTGCAGCAGTTTGCGGAAGCGTTGCACTTCTTTCACGCTCAACGATTCTCTTCAGTCGTCGTTGGTCCCGTTCTTGCAGGATCTTTTTCCGGCCGCAGCGATGTCAGAGATTTGACGTTTTACAGGATTCCTGATATTCACGGTACACTCGTGAAATGTTCGTAGGGGAAAATCCCGTCTTCATCGCTACCTCAGAGATGCTGTATCCCATCGCTCGTGCGCCGACTATAACACCACGTCCAAACTTTCTTAAATCTTGACAACCTGTCATTGTAGCAGCAGCAACCGATCTAGCAACTGCGCCAGACACTTGTTGTCTTATGTAGGGGTACCGACCACAGCGCCGTATTCCTCCTGTTTACATATCTCTGTAGTTGAATACGCATGTCTGTACCAGTTTCTTTGACGCTTTAGTGTATTCTTGTGCATCCTTACTTTAAATAATAGTGTAGCAATTAACGTTCATTTCGCTAGTTTTTGTCACATTTAATCCTCACATTACCAAAACAGATAAACGAGGAAGTGCCTATGGCGTTGTAATAAATAAATAAAATTTTGAATTTTGCAACCAGTATTTTCGTGTTCCACAACAGTTACATAAAGTTCGAATCACAATTTTGATTATTGAACACAGCAGTCGTTGAAATTTCTTTATACTGTCACTAATTAGCTTTCAAACCGTTTCATGCTATGCCAATTTATGTATGTCCTACAACTATACCACCTGAAAATTTTCAAGAGCAGATGTATTACAAAAAGAATTTTTTGTTCATGTAGCTGACGTTACAAACGCATCTTCAGCAGAAATTATAATTTTTTGTACTTTCATATTTTATTCTGAACATATTAGTAAATTTAATGCAGTTGTTTGCACTACACCCATATTTTGAAGACTTTGCCTGTCAGCAGACACACATATTTGCGCAGGATTTTAACGTTCGCACGTTCATCTGATTTCGTTGTATCAGTACCTTTCATTCAAATTGATTGTCCAATGAAACAAAAATGAGTAACAGAGTCTGTAAATAGAATATAAAAAAAATGAAACTTATCCGGTGCATTAAAGCATGTTTACAGACTTATACGAGGGCTATTCCGAAAGTAAGGTCCGATAGGTCGCGAAATGGAAACCACGGTAAAAATCAAAAATGTTTTATTTGCAACAGTTAGATACACCTTGCAGCTACTTATCTCCATAGTCGCCGACCCGACTTAGACGTGTATCGTAGCGTTGTACCAACTTTCCCATACCCTCGCTATAGAAGGCAGCCGCCAGTGCTCTCCGCCAATTCTCTACGCTGGCCTACGGCTCGTTGTCTTGTGCCGAAATGTTGTCTTCATAACCAGCGGTTCATGTGACCAGAGCTGAAACTCAGAGGGAGACAATTACGGGCTGTATTGTGGGTACTCTCACATTTCCATTTGGAAACGATGCAGGAGCATCTTCATTGCCCCTGCAGAATGCGGCTGAGAATTGTCTTGAAGACGAAACAGCACGACAGTTATGTAATGTTAGCTGCATAGCTTCAGGGGAAATTTCTCACCAGGCCCCCGTACTTGGCGGCAGACACTATTTTCTAGACATCTTTACGCACTCACTGCGAGCTCAGAAATGAGAAGAGCGACGTGATGCTAACTGGGGTTATACTAGAGACACTACCCAACACATCTGTGCAAAGCTTTATCGGATTTTCATAGTCGTTTCCATTTCGTGACCGATCGGACCTTACTTTCGGAATAGCCCTCGTAGTTTGCAGCTGTAATGGATTTTGATCCTGCTACTGAAATTCGCTATGTTATTAGTTAAGTGGGAAAATTGGAAGTAAAGAACTGTAATATAGCGCAGTAATCAAGTTTTAGCTATACCAGCCGAAGAAGAATATGACAACGTTAATGCAGCCACAGTAGATAATAAAAGAAACTGTTTACACGTACAACTAACTACCTGTGGCAAATAGAGGAAGTCAGAATGGTGTTACTTAATTAAACCTCTGTGAAGTAGCCTGATTTTTTCCCCCTTTTGAACTAAATTCGGTTTAAGTGAACGTAAGAAATTACATGAAAATATTTTACTGTAGTGAACACACAAAACTGTTTTCAAAGATACAGCTGAGTGCCTAAAATTTGTAGAAAACTGTGTATTGTTAACATATTACGAAGTAAGAAACGTCGTTACTTTATTTACAAACATGTTCTTTTGAAGCTGCGCTTTTCGATGAAAAAATATTCTTAATTTCTCTCAGGAGCATTTATGAACAGCGCAGTAAGGGAAATAAAAAAAGGCGCAAATATCTGCGATTTGTCCTGAATCTGAGAAGTGATAATATATTAAAATCCGATAACTCACAAACTTGTTTGCTTGAAAGGAAATGTTGTCCGGAGGAATAACCCAATTGAAAAGTAATTGAAAAGTAATTGTTGCACAGTTAAAAAGAAGTGTTGTTTCCTCTGGTGTTTTCTTTTTTTTTTTTTTTGCGAGACTGTGTTTAACAAGGATTATTTCCGAGAATGGAAAGCACTTTACAAATGCGCTGTATGTCTATTCCCAAGACACAAGCTCTTGGAGTAAATGGATTTCAGTTGTTTTGAAGTAGGAAAAACGAAAATTACTCACAGAAGAGCAAAAATACCTTGTGTACAGTTATTCACTGCGAAAATGGGGACAGCATGTTCGCTACGCGAAAAAAGTAACAAAGAATATATTCGCACCACTGAAATTCAGTTATGAAAATACACTGCAATTCTTACAATAATATCGGCAGTAGACCAATGAATATTTTCTGTTCATAAAGTTTAAGCAAGTAAAAGCGTATACAAGGAGATAGGGAACTGGTTAAAATTTAAGCGATGCACGAAAGAAGATTAAAAACGCTTTGACAACCAGCGACGTGAATTAAATTCCCTCTGGCTTACCGGTAGCAGAGACATAAATGTGAGAGAAAATTCAAGTGAGAAACACAGTTTCAATACATTTACGAATTTTTTTAGTATTACTAATACTAAAAGCTTCTGAAATTAACAGAACGAAACGACACGTAGTCCATAAATGTAAATGTCGTTTGACTAGGGCGTCCCGTCGGGTATACCGTTCGCCGGCTGCAAGTCTTTCGATTTCACGCCACTTCGGCGACTTGCATGGGGATGAAATGATGACGATTAGGACGACACAACACCCAGTTCCTGGACCCTTAGAATTGACCTTCCGTCGCGCTGACCACTCAGCTACCGGGGGCGGACACACAACCCATAGTAGCAAAGGTTTACCAGCTATACTCTAGCTGTTTCGGATGGCGATAAATTCGGTAAACTACTAAGAGTAAGCACAGGCAAACCAGAGGTAGAAAGGACTCATACTGTACGCTGATTTATACGAATCATGACGCTGCAATGCTCGAAAACAATCTTGTAGTACGACTGTTTACCAAAGCTACCCCTCTGAATAATAAATCGATGAGACACTGCAGCTCAGGAATTTCATCGGATACGGAATTATAGGTTTATTACTTAAATATTTAGCTTCTACAAGGCATAGAAGTTACTTTGACTGTAGTATTATACAATTAGAATGTCAAAAGACGAGAGACTCTTCGAAAAAGGCAAAGAAAAATCCGAATTATCGTGTAGACGGATGCACCCTTTCTTATCGTGTCACTTACGCAACTATCGACTTTTCTCTCAGCATGATGGTCCACATTTAATCTGAAAGCGATGTTCGCGGATTTTTTGTTGTTGTGAATGGGTTTGTGAATGTCGAATTGTTGCCAGTCGTCATTACCATGCAAGATTATTCAATAGTATGTGCGGCAAAATTCGCAAAAAGAAAGACATCTAGTGCTCCCTTCGCCGTGACAAACTGCCTGCCCACTCGTCTTTGCTACGTGGCCAGTTTTGAGTCCAAAAAATCGAATGTCTGTCCGTCCTTTCCCCCTGCTGTCCTATTTCCCATATCTCACTACTTGTGACTTTTTTGTTTCTAAAATTTAAATTAGTCCTGAAAGAACGTCTTTTCATCATTATTGACGACATTAAGCAGGATTCATCGTTGAAGGGAATTCTGAAAGCTTTCCTGGACAGTCTTGCGAAGTGGAAACATTCTTGGGACAAGCGTCCGAAAAGGGAATGGGGGTATTTCGTAGCAGACAAAGACCAAATCCTGTAAATTGATGAAGCACATCAATAAAAATTTCTATGGTATTTCGAGTACACTTCTTACACTTAGAACCAGCGTACGGTAAGAGGTATTCCGTCTCCCTTCTTCCGTTCAGGGTAGCGCGGTTGTTTTCGGTGTTTACCTATTCCTTCCTTTTCTAGATTACAACGGCGAACACATGCTGACAATACTCCGTTGACAGCAACGTGACAGTAGTCACTAAGAAAACTAGAGAATTCCTTGCAGATAAAACATGTGGAACCACCAAGGCAGTTTACAATTACTCAATATGCAATGAAATGACAGTAAGCAGAAAAAAAACAAATGCCATGAAGTTTAGTTTGAAGGCAAAATGACACTGATAAGTTAAATGTAGATGATACCTCTACAGACTGCGTAACAAACAGAAAATGTCTAGGAATATGTATTGATTCTCAATTGAAATGGTGCGAACACACGAACATACTTGCGAACGTAATGCCATCAGCACGTTATGGCCTTAGGGTCCTGTCACCAGTATAACATCCTGTATCTTTTAAATACGTTCTATATACAAATACAACAAGGAACAAGTTCACAAAATACAAACATAGTTTTCAAGCCAGAGACACGTGCCATAAGAGTAATAACTAAAAATAGTAATACAGATTAGTGTAAAGATGTGTTCAAAATACTTAACTAAAATATGTGAGCACATTTAACAGTCAGTTATATACATAAAAATAACACTGATTATTAATTCCCGAGCACTCTGACCATGACCATGTATCTAGTTTCAGACTGAACTCCTAATTTACGACACTGGATTCGCTTTCGGGAGCACGACGATTCAATCCTGCGTCCGGCCATCCTGATTTAGGTTTTCCGCGATTTCCCTAAATCGCTCCAGGCAAATGCTGGGTTGGTTCCTTTGAAAGGGCACGGCCGACTTTCTTCCCCGCCCTTCCCTAACCCGATGAGACCGATGACCTCGCTATCCGGTCTCCTTTTCCCGAACAACCCAACCCCTATTTTACGTAAACAATAAACTCAAACAGCATTCCCTCCAGCATTTCCCACAGTAGATTAAAGAGATCACTAATGCGTACTTATTTAACAGTGCAGTTAAAAATTGACCATAAAGCAACACATTCAATATAGTGAAGGATTACTTAACTAAGAGTAGCGGTTTGGTAAAAAAAGGAACACAAGCAAATTGTAATGCCAATAATAAAGCATCTATCATTTCACACAATCTTTCATATGGTTGGCTTTATTTACTGTTTTCCTGGGAAACCCAACTTCCAAGATTCTACAATGTATAATACTAATACCTTATACTCTTTCTGAGCTCAACATCTGACACATTTTCTGAGAATGAAAACTTGGTCCAACTAGGCTCTATTCTTTTTATTATCTGTGCGATTGTTTAGTTTCAAACTATGGTCATTTTCAAGCACTTATCTTAAGCTTCCAGCTTCATTTTACATTATAATATATCGCTGGTACACGTGGACTTATTTCTGTGATTATGTAGCACAAAAATACACATCACTAGAGAACTCCTAGAGAAAGCTATTGAAACCGCCAAGGATATTCAAAATTACTCAAAATGCAATGGTGTGACACTGAACACAAAGAAAACAAATGCCATATACTTTAGTTTGAGAGGGAAAATAACACCGATAAATTAAATATGGATATACCTTTACAGACTGCATAACTAAAACAAAATGTCTAGGAATTTATATTGATTCTCAGTAGGAGTTTACATTCTGAAAACATGTTGAGGCGCCGGCCGGAGTGGCCGTGCGGTTCTAGGCGCTACAATCTGGAACCGAGCGCCAGCTACGGTCGCAGGTTCGAATCCTGCCTCGGGCATGGATGTGTGTGATGTCCTTAGGTTAGTTAGGTTTAATTAGTTCTAAGTTCTAGGGGACTGATGACCTCAGAAGTTAAGTCGCATAGTGCTCAGAGCCATTTGAACCATGTTGAGGCTGCGGACCCCTACAAAAATAAAAGTTTTAAACTCTCACATACTGTAAAGATATGCTGATTCAATTTTTTCAGGCTAGAAAATGGGAAGCTTCGATACACAAAATGAAAACCAAACATCGTCGTTATGCTTCTGATGTCAGTTGACGGCGCGTACAGTGCTTCGTTATGACGTACACTGTCGAGGCACATTGATGTGTCCACCTGTCAGAAGGCTGAAGAACCACCTTCTCCACCGCAGACGACTGTGAGACGTGCAGACAGTCACTGACGTTGTAGAATAGTGATTCCCAGCCTGGAGGTAATTATCACCTGAAGGGTGAAATGAAATTTTCTGATGGGTAAAAACTAAACCTTTCGATTCTGTTTCTGTCATAAAACTAAATTATTTGCAAAATATCATTATTATTATTACTAATCACAGTTTCTTAAGACTATAATGTTGATTATACAAGTTATCAACAATTATTTCTTCTCAATTATTAACATTCATGCGGTGGAGGTTACAGGTTTTCCCCGCAGTCCCACCCAGTACACACATATGCTGTGCTTTGTCCTGTACATCGCTGATGATAAAATTAAAAATTATAAGTAACAAATGCTAAATATCTCAAGAAAACGTCTTCTCCAAGTTGTAGATAGTACCTGCAGTAGCCCATAAATTGCTTCATCACTCACTTCCAAAGAGATAAATGAATTAATTGAAAGAACGACACAGCAGTAAACTACATAAGGGCTAGATAGTGATGTAAACAGTTTTATTATTATTATTAATAGAGTGGTTAGACACAAAGCATTAACAGCCTGATGCCGTTCAGTTTCTGTCAGTTCAGAAATAAGTAGTGTAGCAATGAAGTGATTTACGAACAATAAATAAAGAGCTCACATCAGAGCCTGTTTGGTTTTAAATGGGGCTGCAGTGTGCAGGTGAAACATGTGCCGCAATGGAGAGGAGTAATGCAGGGGAAACACATTTTGTAACAAGCTTGTTCCCTCACTGTGGATAGCTAGCTTTCTTTTCTGTGAAAGAGTTGTGGGTAGCACTTGCGATGCACCACGAATTCCTTTATCATTCATTCTAACACACACACACACACACACACACACACACACACACACACAAACTAAATATAATTTATCTTTCATCATTTCAAAAATTGAACTATTCCCAGAAAATTCTTTTATTCTACAGTTCAGTTACGTGCTAAAGTTGGTGATAATGTGGGGCGGGGGGCAACAGATGGCGGAGGTGGGGTGAAGGGAGGGTGAAGGTACTGGCTGATGTCTGATTACACTCGGGAGTAATTGTCTAAGAAAGGTTAAGAACCACCGTTTTATAAGGTGCCGACAGGGTTGTGGAGCCATGCTGACTCCAATGCCGTGGCCAGCTGTGCTCGGTTTCTCGGTTGAGGATTCACGGCGCGAATAGCCCCATCGAGGTGGTCCCATAGATTCTGTACTGGATTTCAATTCGTCCAGTTTGGTGGAGGAGAGAATAATAAATTCATCCCGGTGTTCTTCGTACCATGCAAGTACACTGTAAGTTGTGTGACACGTAGATACCATCGTGCCGTGGAGACACAGACAGCGTGTAGAGGTGGACATGGTCCCCATGTAAAGATGTATACTTGTGTTGACCCATTGTGCCTTCCAGAATGACAATGTCACGTAGGAAATGACACGAAAACATTCCCCAGAACATAACGCTCCCTCCTTCGGCCTGGACCCCTTTTGTAATATTTGAAGAAATACTTCAGAGCCAGGATCATGTTTAAATATTTATTTTGAATTGATGACCGGATTTAACAGTACTTTGCTGCCACCTTTGGATCTGAAATACGAGATAGACACACAACGAATTTGTGAACATATATTCTACACCACTAATAATTAAATACATAAGTATAATATTGTACATAGATCTTTTTCGAAATTATGCCATACTTTTTAACAATTTTGAAGCTTTAAATAGTTTGCAAATGCGAGCTCTACCAGCAGGTAGGTCACAACCAATAAGCATGTCATAAACAAAAATACTACTCGTATTTACAATCACTCATGTATAAGTGTAGTATGAGACCCTACTCTATAAGGAACGAGCATGTTGATTGCAGCAAACAACATGTACAAAAAATGAGATAATGATCTGTTTCATATTAATATTAGTTGCGTTTCCTGTTACAAAAATTTGTTCATGGATAGTCTCTTTCTCTCCCGCAGACGTTGGCCGACGAGTCACGAGCCAATGAAAATGGCAGGTATTTTAAGAAGTGTTGATGACGTACCGTGCTTTATACTGCATAAATGTACACCAGAACAAGAAACATTATGTGAATGCCATTACGAAGAAAATGTATAATTCATTAATTATGCCTAACCCACAGAGGTGTACGGTAACGGGGCTCAAGATTAATCGATCAGGTATTGCTTACAAATTATAGCTTCACCTGTGCCGTAGCGGACTCACGCTACTTATTAACCTTAGAATCCTTGTTACTGCCGTAAGTGCGAACATCACCTATAGCTGCTTGACAGTCACATAGCAAATTTAGTAAATTTCACGTAGTCATTGGGTGACAAGGTGTTTTAGATTAATGTTCGTCATAGGAATACTGTCATATCCTCACAAATGGACACAACCGGAACAGGCGCGCTGAGAGAGTTTCCTACTGGTGCTACGGGCGGCGCTCTGAAGTTCACCGTCAACCACAAGCGTTGTCCAATCAGCAACCTCCGCGCAGCCGCCAATGAGATGAACTTCCACATGGTGGTAAGTGGCGGCCACAGGCAGTTCATGTTCGGCGTTGGTGTACGACAGTTCTAGGACAGAGTTCCAGGGTTGCCATTCGTAGTTACAATTCGCCGTGGTGATTGCCTGCCGAGACTTGGTCTGCAAGTGGAGTCGCCTATAGCCTTCGCTACAGTAATTGACAGTATGGCGCCCAGGACGGAAATAGTCCTGAACACATTTTACTCAGTAACGCACGCGTTGACAGGGCACTGCTTACTTATGTATGTCCGGAAGTATATACAACGAGTTGTGCACAACTCAAGCATCGCAGCGCAATTAAGTGTACATTTATATGTCATTAATTTATTCGCATTTTCAAAGTTTGTTCGTCCACCTTGGAGCACTAAACCTTGTACGAGTGTGCTATCAGCTCTACACAGACGACTCGTACACAGTGCAGGCAACTTCCAGGCTGGTTCGTACTATAGGGCCACAGCCCACTTCTTGCCCCATCCTTTCAATTTAGAGCTGTTAAGGTCGTAAATACCTGTAAATATGAATTATATTACTTTTGTTGTTAGTAAATTGTAATACCACATGTCCAATATCCGCGTAAAAGTTCCATGGAAGAATAAAACAACTACTAGTACTAGTAGTAATACTACTACAACTACTACAGTATTGCACATATGTACTTTCACTTTCCATTTGCTAGTGTTTTGTTCATCTCGTTTCTTTTGTGGATTTCTTCTACGTACATAAATTACTACATTGCGTTGTGTACCATTACTACGTTGCATCTTGTTTGCTGCTCTAGATGTAACACCGGTTTTTCTACGGATTGCTGAAGCGTTACGAAAGTCGCCACATGGTCGATCGTAATTTACTTCTTTGGAGAGGAATCCATTGTACGCCACAAACTTTTGTGTGATCACACTAAAACTAGCGCTTCCATTTTTTTCGCAATCTCACGTACTTGCAGCGTATTACATCCCCGTATTACATCCCTTCAACATTATTATTTTACGACTTGGCAATTTTCCTTGCAAGCAGGAAAATTGATTAAGAAGATTATCAACCACGTCATTTAACATAGTGGCCCTCTGCTGTATATACGTAACACTGCATTCACTCAAGTCAAACAGGAATCATACTTACTAGCAAGGGAAGATTTCACAGCACGCTTGTAATATGCGGCCATATTCAGAAATTTCCACTGCTTTTCGAAAACGTTATGAATCAAATTTTCAAGATACCAGAAAAAGTTTTATGTTTTCTTCGTGAGCTTATTACATCGGTTCTGTTAGCGGGGAATCTTCTCTACTATTCTACTTGAACTGTAACATTTGGGTCTGCGTAATAGGATTCACTATCAAAGTGGAAGTCACTGAGAAATCCCAGCAACCATAATTTAATTTTTGCTTAATATGAATTTCTTTCCTTTGCTCCATATTCCAGCCTATTTGCATGTAATAAGCAGTTTCAGTATTCAAAACAATTTATTCAGATCGTACACCAGTAACCACGCCTTAAACATGTGATAACTAACTTTCATTTATAAATTCTATGACTTGGCGAATGATCGTGAAACTAAAGTTTCAATCAGAAAATAATTCAATAATGACTACCTGGCCAAGCATATTTTGATCTTCTGAAACCGACAATACGGATTTTGAAAGGATAAGATTAAAAATGTATACAGTACAACGAAACCATGGTCAGTGAGGAGAAATGAATTGAAAGAAATAAAAACTAAGATATTGAAAATTGCATTGGGATGTTTTAAAGCATACACGATCTTTAAACTATATAATTACCTGTATTTTGGAGTATTATGTGTACGTGAAACTAGAAATAGAGGGCTAACTTGCTAAATACTTGCTACACATTCTGTTGCATGATTTCAGCTTTCAGGATGTATTTTGAGTACAACTAATATTGGTACACGATAAAATTTTATGTCTGCACTGAGAGATTCAGAACAATTGAAAGTACGACAGTCCGGTGGTAATGAACAACCTGTTAACTCTTGAGTTGTACAGAGATGCCTATCGGATGCATACCGACTTCACTGCATTGATCATAAACGCCATTATCTTAAATGTAGTAATTCCGTCTTGATATTGTAGAACTGAACATGTTTAGGTAGAATTTTTCCTGCCTCAGGAAGATTTTGTTTCTGTTTTCGTCCATTACGCCCTTTGCCCATTTTGGTGGTACGGTACGAAGAAATATTCTGCTGTTTAGTATTCAGATATTATTGTGTTTTTTAATGACAATTTGTTGTGTCTATACATGCTGGTTTTCGAGTTTACGTTCCTGTGGATGTGAGTAGTGCACAATGATTGATTTTATCGACACACATAATACGAATAACTTGTTTATCCAGGAATCTGTATTTCGTTTGTGAAATGTGCTCCATTACCTGAAACAATGCATATGCAAACGAATAAACAGGCCTTCAACTCAGTTCGCATTTCAAATCTGATATTAAATGATTTTGGAAATATATTCATGCTTAAACAAATGCTAATGAGTAAATGAATCGACGGGAGCGTCTCTATGAACATTGCTACCATCAGAAACATTAAAATTCTCCACTTTTAAGAAGCTGCTCTAACGGCGTCACATATCTTGTTCAATTTGAGATAAGAGAGCTACGTATATTACGGCTCTGTTGCGACTGAAAATAACTTTATTGCTTCTCTTAATTACAATACATAGTGCCGTTAGAAACTTTAAAGGACCTCAAATTTATCAGGACTATCTTCCTTATTAACTTTCCATGCGACGACGGACAATTTAGTGGTATACAGTAGCGACAGTGAAGAAGTATGCCGCTTCATTTTCATTAGAGATGGCAGTGAGATATGAGATAAATTTTCACTTTGCCTTCCAACTGACGCCTCCAAGTCTTCCCACCAAGCCTCACGAAGTCTTATTTGAATGCGTGCCGATGTCACTAAATGATTAACGTAGTTACGAGTTGTGAGAAAACGTAATAGGCAAATGATTTAGTTTAACGTTGCTTCCATTAAGTACCAGCTACTCTGTTTCGGAAGAATGGAGATAACTAACAAAATAAAGTATATATCTATTAGCTTCTTTTCTGTACTATTCAAGATACGCATTAAAACTGTAGCTTGTAGTCAACTGCGTCAACAATGGATTTTCATAGAGGAAAGAAACAACTCAGCTTTGAAAACGTTTACGGCACGTCGGACGAAATTACACAAATGAAGCAATGAATATAAATTACTACTTTGTCTAGGATTCACAGAGTCTAAGAAAAGCTTTCTACCTGATTTCAACTACATTTGTATTAACATCCATGGACGTCCGCAGAAATTTGTCCAAAATGGTGCAAGAGTCCAAAATTGCAATTCTTAATATAATTCGTTGAGATTAAGGACATTTTTGCAGTATCTGTATGCAAATAGACTAACTTTATTCGATTTGTCATCCTGAAACATTATCTGCCACATGATTAAATCCTTGCATCAGCCCAATTTGGGTATTGTATAGGACCCATGGTTACTCTGTCAGTTCGCATTACTGACACGGATTGTGTGGCCATTTTCGTTATTCAGATCCATCACATGGTACGATGTTTGTTCGCCAACGGCGTTACTGTTTTTTAAGGCGACAGCTCTTCACACAGCTTGCATCATCCAGGACTAGTTATGTGAGCACGAGGATAAATTGCAGAACCACCCCTGGCTACAATAGTCACTTTATTTCCATATTATTGATCTGCTTTGGAGTCGAGAGTGTTTGATCACTATTCGCCTCCATCACCGTTACCTGAACTCGCTACTGTTTTATAGTGAGGATGGTACAAAATACCCTTTAAAACAATAATGGACATGTATTCTACATCTACACAGATGTTCCGCAACCCACCGTAAGGTGCGTGTGCCACTACATGTCATTTCCCCTCCTGTTCCACTCGCAAGTAGAGCGAAGGAAAAACGACTGTTTGTACATTTCCGTATGAGCCCTAATTTCTCGCAGCTAATGTTCGTGGTCCTTTCGCGCGATGTATGTTGGCCGCAGCAGAGTCGTTTGACAGCTTCAGATGCTGATTCTCCAAATTTTCTCAGCAGTGTTTCCCGAAAAGAACGC
This sequence comes from Schistocerca nitens, assembly GCF_023898315.1. NCBI lineage: Eukaryota > Metazoa > Arthropoda > Insecta > Orthoptera > Acrididae > Schistocerca > Schistocerca nitens. Next base: position 406,207,264 of record NC_064618.1, read on the forward strand.
CGCCTTCCCTCCAGGGATTCGTATTTGAGTTCCCGAAGCATCACCATAACACATACGTTTTGTTCGAGCCTACCGGTAACAAATCTAGCAGCTTCCCTCTGAATTGCTTCGATGTCTTTCTTCAATCTGACTCAAGCAGTGCTCACGAAGAGGACTTACCAGCGGTCTATATGCGGTCTGCTTTACATGTGAGCCACTCTTTCCTAAAATTCTCCCAATAAACCGAAGTCGACCATTTTCCTTCCCTACCACAGTTTCCACATGCTCGTACCATCTCATATTGCTTTGCAACGTTACGCCCAGATATTTTAACGACTTGACTGTGTCAAACTGGACACTAGTAATAATCTGTCAGAACATTACAGGTTTGTTCTTCCTACTCACCCGCATTAATTTACATTTTTCCACATTTAGGGCTAACTGCTATTTATCACACCAACTGGAAATTTTATCAAAGCCGTCTTGTTCCTGCAGCATCTCATCTTTGACACCTTACCGTACACCATGGCATCATCAGCAAACAGCCGCAGACTGCTGCCCACCCTATTCGCCAAATCATCAATTTTTATAGACAACAACGGCGGTCCTGTGACTCTTCCTTGGGGCACTGCTGATTATACCCTTGTCTCCGATAAACACTCGCCGTCGAGAACAACATACTGGGCTCTACTATTTAAGAAGTCTTCGAGCTACTCACATATTTGTGAACTTATTCCATATGCTCACCCCTTCATTAACAGGGTGCAATGGGGCAACATATCAAATGCTTTCTGGAAATCTAGGAATATGGAATCTGCCTGTTGCCCTTCGTCCATAGTTTCCAACATACCATGTGAGAAAAGCGCAAGCTGCGTTAGGAACGAGAAATGGTTTCTAAAACTATGCTGATTCGTGGACATAAGCTACTTAGCCTCAAGAAAGTTTATTATATTAGAACTGAGAATGTGTTCAAGATTCTGCAGTAAACAGTAGTTAGTACTTTGTAATTTTGCGGGTCCTTTCTTTTACCTTTTCTTATATACTGGAATCACCAGCGCTTTCTTCCAGTCGCTTAGGACTTTTTGCTCGGCCAGAGACTCACTATAAATGCAAGGTAGGTAAGGATCCAATGCCTTAGAGTAGCCTTTGTGAAATCGAACTGGGATTCCACCCGGACATGACGATTGATTTGTTTTCAAATCTTTAATTTGCTCCTCTACGCCAGGTATGCTTATTTCTATGTCGTCCAAAGGGGAGTCTGTCCGATGGTCAAATGACGGAATGTTTCTACGGTTCTCCTGTGTGAACGGTTTCTTAAACGTGAAATTTAAAATTTCGGTTTTCGTTTTCTTATCTTCAACTGCCACACGACCGTTCAGCGAGGGACTGAATGCAGTCATTAACCTGATCAGCGATTTCACATACGACCAGAATTTTCTCGGGTTCTCTGTCGGATCTTTTGCTAAGTTGTGACAGTGGTAGTTGTATGCGTCGCGCATGGATCTTTTCACATACGCACGAATCTCTAACCTTCGCTTGTCATCCTTTGTGCGACGCCTTTTCAGCCTAGAGAGCAACATCCTCTGCTTCCTCAGCATCATACGAATTTCATTAGCCCGCATCTCGTGGTCGTGCGGTAGCGTTCTCGCTTCCCACGCCCGGGTTCCCGGGTTCGATTCCCGGCGGGGTCAGGGATTTTCTCTGCCTCGTGATGGCTGGGTGTTGTGTGCTGTCCTTAGGTTAGTTAGGTTTAAGTAGTTCTAAGTTCTAGGGAACTGATGACCATAGATGTTAGGTCCCATAGTGCTCAGAGCCATTTGAACCATTTTTGAATTTCATTAGTAAACCACGTGGGTCTTTTCCATCCTTTATCCACTTACTAGGCGTGTAACTCTCCAGACCACGATTTATCCATTCCGAGGCGACAGGAATCTGTTTCGAATACCAACAAGTTAGGCATGTTAATCTGTTGTGTTTCTGGTATTTCCAAATACCGCTGTACTTGAAGCTTTACGAAAGAACATCATGTGGCAGCAAGACGTCCACCTCAGTACCGATTACATGTCAGTGGTTTTTCGGACGACAGTTTTCAAGAGTGGGTAGGAAGGCTGAGTAAAACCGATTAGCTTCCAAGAGCACCGGTCCGTTCGATTTTTTACTGTGAGGAACAGTGAAAGACAATGATTTTGCTACAAAACCATTAACCATACAGCATTTAAGAGCTCTGACTGAACAAAAATTTCAAAACATTTTTGGAAATAATGGGGCATTATGAGACAAGACACGTAACTCTGTGTTGAAACGATGCGTTAAAAGTCGAGATAACAATGGAGAACACTGGGCAGTTTCATCAGTCACATTACTTTTTACAAGCCATTAAACCTACAAAACAAGCGCAGCATTTTCGCTTAACTGACTCTAGCCATGCCCATGTACACTCCTGGAAATGGAAAAAAGAACACATTGACACCGGTGTGTCAGACCCACCATACTTGTTCCGGACACTGCGAGAGGGCTGTACAAGCAATGATCACACGCACGGCACAGCGGACACACCAGGAACCGCGGTGTTGGCCGTCGAATGGCGCTAGCTGCGCAGCATTTGTGCACCGCCGCCGTCAGTGTCAGCCAGTTTGCCGTGGCATACGGAGCTCCATCGCAGTCTTTAACACTGGTAGCATGCCGCGACAGCGTGGACGTGAACCGTATGTGCAGTTGACGGACTTTGAGCGAGGGCGTATAGTGGGCATGCGGGAGGCCGGGTGGACGTACCGCCGAATTGCTCAACACGTGGGGCGTGAGGTCTCCACAGTACATCGATGTTGTCGCCAGTGGTTGGCGGAAGGTGCACGTGCCCGTCGACCTGGGACTGGACCGCAGCGACGCACGGATGCACGCCAAGACCGTAGGATCCTACGCAGTGCCGTAGGGGACCGCACTGCCACCTCACAGCAAATTAGGGACACTGTTGCTCCTGGGGTATCGGCGAGGACCATTCGCAACCGTCTCCATGAAGCTGGGCTACGGTCCCGCACACCGTTAGGCCGTCTTCCGCTCACGCCCCAACATCGTGCGGCCCGCCTCCAGTGGTGTCGCGACAGGCGTGAATGGAGGGACGAATGGAGACGTGTCGTCTTCAGCGATGAGAGTCGCTTCTGCCTTGGTGCCAATGATGGTCGTATGCGTGTTTGGCGCCGTGCAGGTGAGCGCCACAATCAGGACTGCATACGACCGAGGCACACAGGGCCAACACCCGGCATCATGGTGTGGGGAGCGATCTCCTACACTGGCCGTACACCACTGGTGATCGTCGAGGGGACACTGAATAGTGCACGGTACATCCAAACCGTCATCGAACCCATCGTTCTACCATTCCTAGACCGGCAAGGGAACTTGCTGTTCCAACAGGACAATGCACGTCCGCATGTATCCCGTGCCACCCAACGTGCTGTAGAAGGTGTAAGTCAACTAACCTGGCCAGCAAGATCTCCGGATCTGTCCCCCATTGAGCATGTTTGGGACTGGATGAAGCGTCGTCTCACGTGGTCTGCACGTCCAGCACGAACGCTGGTCCAACTGAGGCGCCAGGTGGAAATGGCATGGCAAGCCGTTCCACAGGACTACATCCAGCATCTCTACGATCGTCTCCATGGGAGAATAGCAGCCTGCATTGCTGCGAAAGGTGGATATACACTGTACTAGTGCCGACATTGTGCATGCTCTGTTGCCTGTGTCTATGTGCCTGTGGTTCTGTCAGTGTGATCATGTGATGTATCTGACCCCAGGAATGTGTCAATAAAGTTTCCCCTTCCTGGGACAATGAATTCACGGTGTTCTTATTTCAATTTCCAGGAGTGTATTTTGGACCATTTGTTCCAGTCATCTTCAAATGTGTAAATTCGTAGCAGCAACTATTGCGCACGTCGACTTAACCGGTTGTCAAAAATATAATAAAACTTGTGAATTAGATTGTGTTATTCAGTTAGAATGTACGAGCGGCGTTCAATAAGTAATGTAACATTGTTTTCTCTTCTTATTTCGCTTGAAGAAATGAGGAATTTCTTGTGAGACATCATGAAAAATTCCCGCTTCAACCCGTGTAGTTCCATGAATTTCCGGTAAATGGCAGCGCTATACATAGCCTTCAACATGGCGTCTGTAATGGAGATGCGATCCAAACAGAGAGCTGTCACTGAGTTCGTTTTGGCAGAGAACCAGAACATTGCAGATATTCACAGGCACTTTCAGAACGTCTACAGAGGCCTGCAAGTGAACAAAAACACGGTGAGCCGTTGGCCGAGGCGTTTGCCATCAACGCAGCAAGGTCACGCAAACAGTCCGGTCTCCCACGTGCTACAGTATTGGAACGTGCGGGCACACTCATTCGATATGATCGACAAATCGCAGTCCAACACCTCGCTACACAACTGCACTTATCTATGCGTAGTACTGACACTGATGGGTTCCTCGCCGCCTAACAGAAGACGATAAGTAGCAACAAAGGACAATCTGTGGGGAATTACTTACGCATTACCCAATGCTGATCGTGACAACTTTTTTAACATCGTCGCAGACAGTGAAACATGAATTCGTCACTTCGAACTGAAAACAAAACAGCAGTTCATGGTGTGCCGCTATGTCACCTCTCCTCGGAAGAAAAAGTTCAAAGCCGCACCCTCAGCCGGTAAAATCATGGCGACGGTCTTATGAGACGCTGGGGGGATTATTCTGTTTGATGTTCTCTCTTATGGAGCAACTATAAACTCTGATGATGATTGATTTGTGGGGCGCCTCAACTGCGCGGTCATTTGCGCCCGTACAAAATGGTTCAAATGGCTCTGAGTACTATGGGACTTAACATCTGAGGTCATCAGTGCCCTAGAACTTAGAACTACTTAAACCTAACTAACCTAAGGACATCACACACATCCATGCCGGGGCAGGATTCGAACCTGTGACCGTAGCGGCCGCGTGGTTCCAGACTGAAGCGCCTAGAACCGTTCGGCCACTACGGCCGGCAGCGCCCGTACAAAGTCCCAATTTATACACAGTCCATTTTTTTTAAGTCCAATCGAGCCACTGTCACGAATGACGATCATGATGAAATTATGAGAACAACACGAACACCCAGTCCCTGGCTGAAAATCCCCAACCCGGCCGGGAATCGAACCCGGGACCCCGTGATCCAGAGGCAGGAACGCTAGACGATAAACTCTGAAATGTATTGTGCGGCCCTCAGGAATTTGAAAAGACGGCTTCAGCGTGTTCGTCCCACAAAAATGCAAACGAGCTTCTTCTTCCCCGTAACAACGCAAGGCCTCGCGCAAGTCTGCGCACCTGAGAGGGTCTCTCAGAACTTCACTGGACTGTTCTTCCTCATCCTCCTTACAGCCCAGGTCTCGCAGTTTCCAACTTCGATCTCTTTGAGCCAGTGAAGGATGCATTCCACGGGAAGCAGTGCATGGATGATGCAGCAAAACGTTGGATCGACGTCGACCAGGAATGTAGTACCGTACCAGCATAATGAGGCTCCCAGTGAAGTGGCCTAAGACCGTCGCACTGAACAGAGATTATGTTGAAAATTGGAGTTTTGTAGCCAACAGAACGGGAAATAATGTGTTGGATTGCTGAATAAAAGCAACATGTTGTCGGAAAAAAAGAGTTACATTACTTATTGAGAGCTCCTCGTACAGTCAGTGTGGTGGTTCCACGACAACCTACACCCGTCTTTTAGCTAATCTTGAGAGTCCAGCACTTTGTCTCTGGTACTCCCATCATTTGCAGTTGGTATTTTTCTCTCTTGTTTATGGCTGGTTAACTCTCTGAATGCCAAAGTGTTTGGAATTATTCTGCCCTGCCTACAACGCTCTTCGGCAAGTGAGATGAGCGGAGCTACTGCCGTGTGCAGACGCGCGGCTTGCCGAGCACGAGACGTCAATCACGGGGCAGGCGCTCTGCGGCCAACAGCGGGCAGCGTCCTTGTCTGGTGGAATCGCGGCGTCCATCAGCGCTGTGAGACAATGGGAGTGCGCCACTTGCACAATGGCTCGCCCCGTACGTCGCCCAGGTCAGCGACCCAAGTGCGTGCATAGGCCTTGTACCGGGACACGAGGGCTCTGCTGTACTCTGCTGCGGTGTGCCGCAGAGGGTGGCACCGGCTGCCGCAGACAGCTGCACCATTCACAACGGGCTGGACTGCCTGCTGATAGGCAAGGCTGCATCCGACCCGCAGCAAGTGTGCTCTTTTTTTCTTACTGTGTTTTCTTTATCATACTCACTGATACAAATACCTGCCTAGAAACAAATTTATCTGCTTAGAATACCAACTTCTCTCCCTCATCAAATAGTCTAGGAGTAAAAACATATGAAAAGCTAATTGGACTGAGCACACACCTGCAGTGTGCAAGATGGCATTAGCATCTCTCCATGCTCTACAAAAATATAAAAACCTTTTCCCTTTTGATCTGAAAAATAAACGTGTACAAACGCTTACGCTTACAGTTGTTATTTCAGCACTGTATATCTGCAACATCTTTCACAGGAAAGCTTAGGGTGTCTGAAAGTGGTGCTGAACGCCTAAGTTCGAATAATGTCAGACGTCTGACTGTGATCATTTTACACCGTACACCGTCTTAAGCGCAGGTATCCTGGCTATGTGCAAACGAGCGCAGTAATACGCCTATCCATACACACTACCTCCTCTGTCTCATTAACGAACACTATTACTCGTATCTGTCATCGACCGTAACACTCATGTCTGAACTACATGACAGAAACACTTGTTCCCATTAAAGCAAAATCCATCACACACCCGCCTTCTCGAAGTCCTCTTCAGCAGTAAGAACCTGTCTCTGAAATTATCTCCCTCATTTAATCAGAGAGCTGGTTAACATCTTCAGCTCCAGGAGACAGTTACTGACACATATATTGGAGCTACGACAATGTCTAACTTTTTCCGCTGTCTACATGTACATCTACACCTCCATGGCTACTATGCAATTAACACGTAAGTGCCCGACAGAGGATTCATCGAACCACTTTCACATTCTTTTTCTACAGTTCGACTGTCGAACAACACGTGAGAGAAACGAATACTTAATAAAATCTTTCCGTGCGAGCTCTGTTTTGTGTTATTTTATTACGATGATTATTTCTCCCCAATGTAGTTGGCCGCCAACAAAACATTTTCTAATTCGGAGGAGAAAGCTAGTGACTGAAATTATGTGAAATGATTCTGCCGCAATGAAAAATGCCTCTGTTTTAATGACTGTCCTCCCAACTTCCTTATCATATCCGTGACTCTTTCTCCATTTCGCTATAATACAAAACGAGCTGCCCTTCTCGTAAAGTTTTTGATGTCCCCCGTCAATATAATTGGTAAAATCCCTTTCTGCGCAACAATACTCTAGAAAAAGACGGACAGGGGTAGAGCAAGCGGTCTCTTTAAGAGATATGTTCCATCTTCTCCGTATTCTGTCAATAAAACGCAGTCTTTGGTTCGCCTTCCATACATTATGTATGTGTTCGTTCCAATTTAAGCAATAATTATCCCCAGGTATTTACCTGGATTGACAGCCTTTAGATTTGTGTGATTAATCGTGTAATTAAAATGTAACGTACTCGTTACCCTATTACATCATCCTTCCCAGTACCATCTAAATGTGGCAGTAAGTCTGACAGCAACATAAATAATTTTATTTGTACTTTATTTTGTGTTATTCCTAAGCAAATTTTAAGTTTTTTAGTACAGACCATAACTGCTTCACTATGAATGTCACATGTTACGTAGTTCTTATACAGTGTGTACCATACAGCCAATCGATGTGTTCATCGCAAACCCTACCTTCATCATTGGGTAGTATTGTATGAATTGTGACGGGAGCCCGAAGAAAAGGGGACTGGCATACTAGGAAATGAATCAAAACTCTGAAATACTGGTATATAATCTAATGTATAAGCGATATCAGTTATGCCACAAGTTTTAAATTTTGTTGCTATCGCGTGACTGTATACTTCTCGTATGTTTTTGCACTGATTATGGCTAGGTACTATCTAAAATCTAGATTTGCTTTAATAAAGCCTGAGGGGGAAATGACGACTGATTGATGTGCTCCATCATTTTGAAAGTTTTACCAACTTGGCCAAAACGTCGGGACCAATGCCTGTAATTCAGAAACGGCTACTCCAAATGAAAAATGTCAAGTTTCCAAAGTTGCAGAGCAGGTGTGGCCAACCCGCGGCTAGCGGGCAGCGTGTGGCCCGCGTGGCGCTAATTTTTGGCCCGCGAAACTGTTTCATATTTAACTTTTATTTCACGTAAAACCACTACAAGAGCATTTCATCAATCGTCTTTCGTGTCATATCCATTTTCAATATGAATATCTCAGCTAATTTGACTCAACTAACGTTAGAGTTTCGTTTACATTCCTGTTTGAAAAAATCACTGTTGGATTTACTGTGGAAAGCCTGCGCAGCCTTGAAGAAAATAATAGTTTGCCTTGCCGATATGCAACCAACAGTCAGCATTATTATGGACTGCGCAACCGCTAACGTTTTTTGCGCTGCGTCAGTGAGATGTGTGCCACACATAGCCAATACATTCCATATTTAATTTGACTGCAAACTCACAACAGTATCGGCCGTACAGTTACGGCCCTTCAGGTGTGTATATGGTGCACATTTGATCGTGATAGACCTATAATTACTTCAGGTAAGTAAAGCCAACTTGTATCTTTTTACAATTAATTTGTGATGCTTGTCTTCAATTTTAGTGGACTTGCATTTATTTTATGTGTTCAATTATGGTGAGTAAGTACACCAATCGACATTAGCAGTGGTTTCTGCCTGATTACCTTGACTTGCTAATAGCACAAAATAAATAAATGCTTAATTCTAAAAATGCGTTTTACTGATGACGTTAAGGGATTGATCATTACGACGGTAGAAAAGGGATCCTCCTAATGCAGCTTCATCCAGCTGTCGGGTATTTTTAAGAAACAGAAAAGCCAGAATGTGGGTCGAAATTTTAAAGTAAGGCTGCTGGGTTAAGTGAAGCATATGTAATTTTTTTTTAAATATCTGTGATAAATGAGGTTCAGAATTAAAATATCAGTTTCCTAAAGCAGTTAAATACTACTCTCAAAAATTCTCGAGTCAACAGACTATGAAGTTTCCCAAGTGGGTGTAAATACTCGTATGAAAGACAAATAACTAGACGCGCAGTGTAGCTTTGTGATAAAATGTTAACCTACGTACCATATGGAAGACCAGGGTTCAATTCCCTGGTTGGTTGTAATTTTAAACATATGTGCACAGTTGATACATATTTTTTAAACACAGTCGCATGCACCTCAAGCATTTGTCTGAATCATGAAATACATAAACATTGCAAAAAATCAGTGTGCTAGACTGGTAACTGGTGGATCGCCGGTTCGAGTCTAGTTTCGATCATTTTTCTTTGTTCATTACGAATACTTATGTCATATAAATATGCTAATTATAACATATTTGTTATTTTTATGAAAAATGCACGCTTTTTTATTTCTAATTACTTATCACACATAAAAATCCAGTTTCAATTGCAGATATGAATCCCTATTCACCGATCATTTATAAACTAGGTTCTTTAAAAAAAAATTCACATAAATTTTTTTCCATCATCATGTACCCTGCGCTTCATAGAAATGCCCATGCAACATTAACCTTTGTTTAGAGATTTACCACAACTGGGAATCGAGGCCACTTACGCGGCAGCTGGGTATACTGCCACAGAGCCACACAGTCCATACAAACAGTCAATTTGCTTTACGGTGTTAAACGATTTCGGGGAACTTCACAGTAGATTTCGTATGGAAATTCTGAGAGTTGCGTCCAACCACTTTAGGTAAATAATGTTTCATTCTAAGCTTCACGCACCATTTACATAACAAAATTCGAAACTCCAACTATCGCGTGATCTCTTTGTCAGTTTTCGACTTACGGTAAAAAAAATGCGTGTATCAGTTCAAGACGTAAACATGGTATGGCGTCCACTAATAAACAGATAGGGCCTAAGAAGAGGAAAGTTGAGTTGAGAACTTTTCAAGACAAGTGGACTTTTACTTATTTTTTGTGGCTTATAAATAAAAACTCGTACGTCTGATATGCAATGAATCTGTCTCGCTTCCAAAAAAGTGTATCATCACACGGCACTGCGAGACTAAACATACAGTTATGTTCGATAAGTACTACGGACAATTTCGACAAGACCTGGTAAACGACTTAAATAGGAAACTTTCTGCTCAATAGCAGATATTTACAAGAGGGAATTCAGAGTCAACTTGCTACGTGAAAGGGAGTTATGCAGTAGCTCTGATACTGGCAAAAAAATCAAAACCAAATTCAGGACGCGAAATGGTTAAGGAATGCTTAGAGACCGTCGTTGAAACTGTGTGTCCAGAAAAGAAGAAGGATTTCTCAAAAATAAGCCTGTCTCCTCAGACTATCACTAGACGCGTAGACGACATTGGAAGACAAACTGAAGGATAATTTAAAAATTGCGCATCTGAGTTTGTATTTTATTCTCTAGCTTTGAACGAATGCAGAGATATGGCGGATACTTCTCAAGTGGCGATTTATGTCAGAGGTGTTGATGCCCATTTTAATAAAACGCAAGAATTAGCGGCATTGTATCCACTTAAGGATATCACGAAGTCACGAGATTTGTTGGAAGCAGTTACATGGGCATTAAGTCACTTTTCGTTAAAACTTAACAACCTATCGGGGCTCTCAACGGATTGTGTGCTTCAGCACTGGCTGGGAAACACGAAGGTTTAGTTCAGTGGATTGGAAACGACGCCCAGTAAGTAGGCAATACGTCGATGCTAAACTTTCATTGCATCATCAGTCAAGATAATTTACGTGACAAGTCCCTCAAAATGAACCATGTCATTAAGGTAGTTGTCAAAAGAGAGAACTTTATTAAGTCGAAAGGTTTGAATCACCCTCAGCTCCAAGAATTTCTGAAGTCTTTGGATTCAGAGCACGACAACAATTTATATTATACTGAAATAAGATCGCTAACCCGTGCGAAAATGTTGAAGAGAGTGATTTGGAGCAAGAAATACAATCATTCTCTGAAAGCAAGTAAAAGAGACTCCCGGAACGCGAAGATAACGAATGCCTTTCCTACTCGGTCGATGTAAATAGCCATTTAAATGATATTAATACTCGACTCCAAGGAAAAAATCTGCTGATTAATGTCATACATGATCTTATTTCCTTATTGAAAATGAAGCTTAGGATTTCAGAATAGTTATGAATAAAAAAGTTTTCCTATACTGTCAAAGCAATCTGACGTAACACAGCTGCAACGATTAAATACGCTTCTTTGACGTCTGACTTGAAATACGAATTCTTAAACCGATTTCAGTATTTTAAGAAAAATCGTCTGCTTTTTTCTATATTTGCTACGCCTTTCTCCGCAGACATGTGTTCAATACCGGGACATTTACAAATGGAATGCTGCAAAATGCAATGTGATGCACAGTTGAAAGAGAAGTTTAATCAGGTTGGTTTGGAAGAGTTCTATAAAAAATACTTGGATAAGAAGAAATATCCATCGTTTTACGAACATGCTTTAACAATGATTTCATTATTTGGAAATCCTTACGTGTGTGATTATCTTTTAGTCTGATGAATTACGTCTAATCACTAATGAGAAGACCAATTACTGAAGTTCATCTGGAAAACTCTCTGCGTAGAGCAACAACTTCAGTTTACATCATCATTGACTCACTCACTTCAGTCAGACAAAGCCAGACGTTACACTAACATTATGTTGTTGTTGTTCTTGTGGTCTTCAGTCCTGAGACTTTCATGCAGCTCTCCATGCTACTCTATCCTGTGCAAGCCGCTTCATCTCCCAGTACCTACTGCAGTCTACATCCTTCTGAATCTGCTTACAAGGGAACCTCCCCATCGCACCCCCCTCAGATTTAGTTATAAGTTGGCACAGTGGATAGGCCTTGAAAAACTGATCAATCGAGAAAACAGGAAGAAGTTGTGTGGAACTATGAAAAAATAAGCAAAATATACAAACTGAGTAGTCCATGTGCAGCGTAGGCAACATCAACGACAATATCAGCTCAGCAGTGGCGTGGTCCCGTGGTTAGCGTGAGCAGCTGCGGAGCGAGAGGTCCTTGGTTCAAGTCTTCCCTCGAGGGAAAAGTTTAATTTTTTATTTTCTGTTTATGTCACAAACTCTTGTTTTCATCACTTTTTTGGGAGTGATTATCACATCCACAAGAAAACCTAAATAGGGCAAGGTAGAAGAATCTTTTTACCCAATCGCCAAGTGTACAAGTTAGGTAGGTCGATAACATATTCCTGTCATGTGACGCACATGCCGTCACCAGTGTCGTATAGAATATAACAGACGTGTTTCCTGTGGAGGAATCGGTTGACCTATGACCATGCGATCAAATGTTTTCGGTTCCCATTGGAGAGGCACGTCCTTTCGTCTACCAATCGCACGGTTTTGCGGTGCGGTCGCAAAACACAGACACTAAACTTATTACAGTGAACAGAGACGTCAATGAACGAACGGACAGATCATAACTTTGCGAAAATAAAGAAAACAAATTTTTCACTCGAGGGGAAGACTTGAACCAAGGACCTCTCGCTCCGCAGCTGCTCTCGCTAACCACGGGACCACGGCATTGCTGAGTTCACACTATCCTTGATATTGCCTATCTTGCACATGGACTACTCAGTTTGTATATTTTGCTTATTTTTCCATAGTTCCACACAACTTCTTCCTATTTTCTCGATTGATCTGTGTTCAGTTTTTCAAGCCCTATCCACTGTGCCAACTTATAACTAAATCTGAAGGGGGTGCGATGGGGAGGTTCCCTTGTTAGTGTATTCAGCTCTTGGTCTCCCTCTACGATTTTTACCCTAGACGTGGCCCTCAAATACCAATTTGGTGATCCCTCGATGTCTCAGAACATGTCCTACCAACCGATCCCAGCTTCTAGTCAAGTTGTGCCACAAACTCCTCTTCTCCCCAATTCTATTCAACACCTCCTCATTAGTTATGTGATCTACCCATCTAATCATGAGCATTCTTCTGTAGCAACACATTTCGAAAGCTTCTATTCTCTTCTTGTCTAAGCTATTTATCGTCCACGTTTCACTTCCATACATGTCTACACTCCATACAAATACTTTCAGAAACGATTTCCTGACATTTAAATCTATACTCTAATTAACAAATTTTTCTTCTTCAGTAACGCTTTCCTTGCCATTGCCAGTCTACATTTTATATCCTCTCTACTTCTAACATCGCGAGTTATTTTGCTCCCCAAATAGCAAAACTCCTTTACTACTTTAAGTGTCTCATTTCCTAATCTAATTCCCTCAGCATCACCCGACTTAATTCGACTACATTCCATTGTCCTCGTTTTGCTTTTGTTGATGTTCATCTTATACCCTCCTTTAATGACACTGTCCATTCCATTCAACTGCTCTTCCAAGTCCTTTGCTGTCTCTGACAGAATTACAATGTCATCGGCGAACCTCACAGTTTTTATTTCTTCTCCATGGATTTTAATAGCTACTCCGAACTTTTCTTTTGTTTTCTTTATTGCTAGCTCAATATACAGATTGAATAACATCGGGGAGAGGCTACAACCCTGTCTCACTCCTTTCCCAACCACTGCTTCCATTTCATGCCCCTCGACTCTTACAACTGCCATCTGCTTTCTGTACAAATTGTAAATAGCCTTTCGCTCTCTGTATTTTACCCCTGCCACTTTCAGAATTAGAAATAGAGTATTCCAATCAACATTGTCAAAAGCTTTCCCTAAGTCTACAAATGCTAGAAACGTAGGTTTGCCTTTCCTTAATCTTTCTTCTAAGATAAGTCGTAGGGTCAGTATTGCCTCACGTGTTCCAACATTTCTACGGAATCCAAACTGATCTTCCCCGAGGTCAGCTTCTATCAGCTTTTCCATTCGTCTGTAAAGAATTCGAGGTAGTATTTTGCAGCTGTGACTTATTAAACTGATAGTTCGGTAATTTTCACATCTGTCAACACCTGCTTTCTTTGGGACTGGGATTATTATATTCTTCTTGAAGTCTAAGGGTATTTCGCCTGTCTCATACATCTTGCTCACCAGATGGTAGAGTTTTGTCAGGAATGGCTCTCCCAAGGGTGTCAGTAGTTCTAATGGAATGTTGTCTACTCCGGGGGCCTTGTTTCGACTCTGGTCTTTCAGTGCTCTGTCAAACTCTTCATGCAATATCATATCTCCAAATGGTCCAAATGGCTCTGAGCACTATGGGACTCAACTTCTGAGGTCATTAGTCCCCTAGAACTTAGAATTAGTTAAACCTAACTAACCTAAGGACATCACACACATCCATGCCCGAGGCAGGATTCGAACCTGCGACCGTAGCGGTCTCGCCGTTGCAGACTGCAGCGCCCAGAACCGCACGGCCACTTCGGCCGGCTATCATATCTCCCATTTCATCTTCATCTACATCCGCTTCCATTTGCATAATATTGTCCTCAAGTACATCGCCCTTGTATAGACACTCTATATACTCCTTCCACCTTTCTTTCCCTTCTTTGCTTAGAACTGGGTTTCCATCAAAGCTCTTGATATTCATGCAAGTGGTTCTCATTTCTTCAAAGGTCTCTCTAATTTTCCTGTAGGCAGTATCTGTCTTACCCCTAGTGAGATAAGCCTCTACATCCTTACATTTGTCCTCTAGCCATCCCTGCTTAGCCATTTTGCACTTCCTGTCGATCTCGTTTTTGAGACGTTTGTATTCCTCTTTGCCTGCTTCATTTACTGCATTTTTATATTTTCTCCTTTCATCAATTAAATTCAATATTTCTTCTGTTACCCAAGGGTTTCTACTAGCCCTCGTCTTTTTACCTATTTGATTGCTGTCTTCACTATTTCGTCCCTCAAAGTTACCCATTCTTCTTCTACTGTATTTCTTTCCCCCATTCCTGTCAATTGTTCCCTTATGCTCTCCCTGAAACTCTGTACAACGTCTGGTTCTTTCAGTTTATCCAGGTCCCATCTCCTTAAATTCCCACCGTTTTGCAGTTTCTTCTGTTTTAATCTGCAGTTCATAACCAATAGATTGTGGTCAGAGTCCACATCTGCCCCTGGAAATGTCTTACAATTTAAGACGTGGTTCCTAAATCTCTGTCTTACCATTATACAATCTATCCGATACCTTTTAGCATCTCCAGGGGTCTTCCATGTATACAACCTCATTTCATAATTCTTAAACCAAGTGTTACCTACGATTAAGTTATGCTCCGTGCAAAATTCTACCAGACAGCTTCCTCTTACTTTTCTTAGCCCCAATCCATATTCACCTACTATGTTTCCTTCTCTCCCTTTTCCTACTCTTGAATTCCAGTCACCCATGACTATTAAATTTTCGTCTCCCTTCACTACCTGAATAATTTCTTTTATCTCATCATACATTTCATCAATTTCTTCGTCAGCTGCAGAGCTAGTTGGCATATAAAGTTGTACTACTGTGGTAGGCGTGGGCTTCATATCTATCTTGGTCACAATAATGCGTTCACTATGCTGTTTGTAGTAGCTTACCCGTACTCCTATTTTTATTCATTATTAAACCTACTTCTGCATTACCCGTATTTGATTTTGTGTTTATAACCCTGACCAAAAGTCTTGTTCCTCCTGCCATCGAACTTCACTAATTCCCACTATATGTAACTTTAACCTATCCATTTCCCTTTTTAAATTTTCTAACCTACCTGCCCGATTAAGGGATCTGAGATTCCACGCACCGATCCGTAGAACGCCAGTTTTACTCCTGATAACAACGTCCTCTTGATTAGTCCCCGCCCGCAGATCCGAATGGGGGACTATATTACCTCCGGAATATTTTACCCAAGAGGACGCCATAATCATTTAATCATACAGTAAAGCTGCATGCCCTCGGGAAAAATTATGGCCGTAGTTTCCCTTTGCTTTCAGCCGTTCGCAGTACCAGAACAGCAAGGCCGTTTTGGTTAGTGTTACAAGGCCAGATCAATCATCCAGACGGCTGCCCCTGCCACTACTGAAAAGGCTGCTGCCCCTCTTCAGGAACCACACGTTTGTTTGGCCTCTCAACAGATACCCCTCCGTTGTGGTTGCACCTACGGTACGGCTATCTGTGTCGTTGAGGCACGCAAGCCTCCCCACCAACGGTAAGGTCCATGGTTCATTGACTACATTGAATTATATAATAATGTTCTTCCTTCGATTTGCTTTATTTTCATTAAAATTATAAATTAATATTTCTTGTCTTTTTCGGTTCACAAAACGAAAACTGGTAACGCGGCCTCCGGAGAAATCTCCCCTCAAAAATTTTGCACGCCTACCGAAAAGGCTGTAGAGCATGAAATTTTATGTTACAAAAGCATCTAATTTTTCAGTTTTACGCACTATTAAGCGTTCATACACTTGAAAGCCCAAGTAATTTTCTTCTTTGAAGTCGAAGTTAATCAGTGAAATGAAATTTCCAGGGAAAGATGGCTCTCTAATGAGCACATATTTTTTTATCTGTATATATTTTTTTGTTTTTCTTCGTCACCTGTGTTTTTATTCACATGTATTTTTATTTATTTTTATTCATGCCTTAAATGATAAGAGTGAGTTATTACAATGAAAATCAAGTACACAGTAATGGCCAAAATCTATTTACGTATAAGTAATATAAAACTTTGTAAACATGAAGAAATAAAAGGTCAAGACAATATAAAAAAAAACACAAATTTACTTTTTCAGCGCTGTTAGAAGATAGGGGACCTATGTACATTTTGCGTGCTACAAAGTTTGAGGATAATTTAAGAATGGGAGACATTATTTCTGAACGAACCGACTGTCGGTGATTTGTGGACCCTTCCATGAATCCATTCCACTCTGGGACGTCAGTGAATTTCTTCCAATTTCCATAAAACTACAGAATCAGAGTGATACCTTTAAGCACTCAGGGTTGTTGAAATTGGGATCCCTTATAATAATACTGTTTATGCCGACATCATTTGCCTTTTCATTTGCTGAGGTACACCTACTGCAGCCAAATATTCAGAAGCTGAACGTCATCTTTCCCGGTTATGTTCTTGTCATACTCCATAGCTGTGTAGGGCGTGACTGCCATTATTTCCCCCATGGAATGGAAAGAATTCAGCCTCTCAATTGTGCAGATGTTAGCGGCGTTATCAAAGATTAATTGGATGAATCCTTCACTAGTTATGTTATGATGCTCATGTCGTGCAATCGAGAACGTTTCAGAAAAGTAAGGGTCCATACATAGAGCTGCGAATCCAGCTGCATTAAGAGCGTCGACATTAAGCCTTTATCCGCATCTTTTGTACATGAATGTAATGAGCCCAATCAATAGTGAAGATAGAAATGACCGTGGCCCTACTGCAGACATCTCTGCATGTGACATAGCAACACACTTTTTCATTTGTCTTGAGTTCCTCGCTTGTTTAACAAAATCAACAGCTCACAGAAATGGAGCAATGATTTAGGGACCACTGACTGAACATCTAACAAGAAGTTATGAGGTGGTGGTGGGGGAGGGGGAGGGGGCGGGGTATTGCAATGTATTATAGACATGTGTACGGATGTCCTCACGAATTATATATGCAGCAGCGCGCATAATTCTCAGAGGCTCTTCTCGTGGATATGATAGCTTGCTGTGATAGAAACTATCGGACAGTATCTTATAGCCTGTACTTTTGAAATACATTACTGTGCTCTTTTTATGTGTCTCCCATAATTGCGAGTGTGTCCCATTATTGATTCAAATGTTGAGTCATTAAAAGTAGTTCAGGCTTATATGGATCGCAATGGAAGTACGTGTAGGAAGTTGTGTTTCTCACGAGAGATTCTTCCGGAATCAGTCCTATCAGAGTCGTATGAACCAGGACTGAGGGTGCACCTCTGGGCGGACTCGGCCAGTAGAGAGGAAACGCGGCTCTGGAGTACCGCCCCTCGGGAAATGAGCGGCTCGCCACAGCTCGACCAGGTCCCTCGCAACTCTGTTATCGATGGGCCCCGCCTTTTCGCCGCTGCGGCTGCGTTTCAAGCAACTAACAGCAGAGCATGGCCACTAGGTCTTTCGGATGTGACCAATCTGCTCCTCGGGGCATCGATTCAGCCGACCGCCGACTGTCGGGTGAAATCTGCTATACTGGTCAGGGATGGTATTACGGAAAGCAACATATGATACTGTAAAATCACAGAACGCATATTTTTCATAAAAATTCTGACGAGATATTGAGACACGCATTACACTCACTGATTACAAAAAGACCTTTCGGAGAGCCAGAAGATACTTCCTATTATTAAACGAAGCTATCCTCTCTGCCTGGTGTGTTTCATACAAACCTTACACCATGGTACATTAATGCACTGTCACTCCAGAAAGTTCAGAGACTGATTTCATTTCTGGTATGCAAGCGACGTCAATGTAATAACTACGGCGGCTTGGTGAACGGAGAACGTAAGCAACAGATGTGCATTCGACCAAGCAATGGTAAACAGTGGGCGTGCGGCTATAGTGTGTCAACGTCACTGTGTCACAAATTGCAGTGCAGCAACAAACTGAACATCTCTAAGGTTTTCAAAACATTCTTCAGAATCTTCTGAAAGAGAAAGATATGTCCAAAAATGAGCTGTCTCGCACCTGGATTCCCGAAGAAAAAGACGCGTTGATATCTGTCACACAACTTGATTAAAATGAAAAATACGAACAGTTCTTTACGGGTGAAAAATCGTCAAGGGTGAACGACACGCCAAACCAGGGATTTTCTGACAGTTTCACATGGTTATAGGAATGGTCTGTTTGTATTCAAGTGGGAACGGAGCGGGGAGAGTACGTAGAACACCTAAAGTATTAAAAACACAGTTGTAACTTTTGTCTATTTTTTTATTAATGAAGTCTCTAATCTCTTTACACCGACGGGTGTCCAAATGGAAATGGGGAGTGTTCAACAACGAACATCTTGACTGAATGCAACAAAACAAATACAGTGGTATTTCCATTCCTATGGCTTATGTTTGTTAAAATTTTACCGTTATGCAAACTTGTTTTCTGTGCAGAAAAAAAGCCGTGGCTATACATGAAGGATGCACGTAATGGCTATCGGGTGTGTCTACGTTGTTGTCACGTCCCGGCACAGGTCCAGTCCACCAGTATAGGCTTGGTGTGGCTTGCGCGGCGCCATCTGGGCTTTCACGGCGATGGGAGGTCGTGGTGCTGTTGTAATTAACCTCTAAAACTGAGATGATAGAGAGAAGAAACTCCTTGATTGCTTAGAACTGTGTTTGCGACTGGGAACAAGGGTTGAGTTTGTCAGGAATGTACTGTCAGTTATTACTCTTCTTTAAACGATCTAAGCACATTGACAAGTGAGGTGTCCGACCATTTACCCCTCGATTCAGATATAAAGTCATATTTTCCTGCAGTTTCAATCAGCCCTCTTCTCGGGGTATTCCTCTTACTACACGTAATCTACATTTTTGTCATAAACAGGTGCTCTGGATATCACTTATTGTGTCACAGCTGAATCACTAAAAAAGCACTGGTGTCTTGTTCTAAATCACTAATACTCAATGTCTCTTCAGCCGAATTATCAGCAGACAAGAACCGATCGTAAAATGACTTCCCACTGCTCACGACCTCAGAATTTATACACCATTTTGGACTTTTCTATGTGAGTACAGCTTTCCCTAGATTATTTTTCGATGCTTTGGGCATATTCCGTTCCTGCAGACTCACATTAACTTACTTCTGTCTGACAGAGTTCCAGCTGGGATTCTTCCTGTAAGACACCGGGACCTTCACTCTCTGTAGCACCCTCTCGACACATTGCCTCAGTTTCTCTGGACGTGTTTGTCAGGGTCCACGTCACAAAATGAACCATGCAGCAGTTGGTGATCAGAAATAGTGACTGAATCTTTAGAACACGCATTATCAGTGATATTTTCTCCCATGAAAATTTGATTTGTAATCAAAATATTCTAAGGTCACGACAACTGGCAGAGATCTGCTCATGCAGCTGACCCCCATCTTTCGGACTTTGAGGAAGGTTGAATCAGTCTCATGACAGACATGGGTCCATCATATCGACAGATGACACAGATTTTGGACTGAAGTGCAGTGACCGCAGAAGAGAGTAGTGACGAGATAGACTCAGGAGAGCAGTGCGGCAAGATGAGCAGGCACGGGTCATTTACGGACTGCATCACGAGGAGACTGGCTCTGACGAACAGACGGACACATCAGAAATGCGGATAAGGGCTACGGGCACTGTGCCACTACAGAGTGTTGTGGACAGATTACTGGAGAGTGGGGGGACTTATCCAGCTATAATGCGTTGTCTACAGCTGACATCGTACCACAAACAAAAAATTTGCATGCTGTAGAGCCAAAATAAACTATCATGTAGTTGTATTCTACAGTGTTCAATGATAAGTCTCGCTTCTCTTTCTTGTGGTCAGACCGACGCCTAAGTGTCCGCAGACGGCATACATACCGAGTATCTGGCCACATTTGCCACTGGATTTAAGACTTCCTACCAGATAGAACTCTAAGACGTCGCTCTTAACGGAACAAAATCGACGGCACAAAGGTTATTTACGAGTACCCCAAGGAAGTCTCATAGAACCATTACTGTTTAGAACATTCATAAATTATCTACTAGAAAGCGTCGGAGGCTCTGTAAGACTGTTCTCGTATTAGGCCGTTGTCTATAAGGAAGTAGCAACTCAAGAAGACAGTCTCGATTTGCAGAATAACCTGCAGAGGAGTGATGAAAGGTACAGCGCTTACATTGGAAAAGAAATCCACTACTGTAAAACTACACAGTTGGTGGCGATCGTAAGTGTAATGACTACATAAAACAAATGTCAGGAAAAGCAGATGCCAGACATTCACAGGAAGGATCTAAAGGAAATGCAACTCATCCACAAAAGTGGCATACAAATTGCTTTTTCGACCGATTCTCGAGCACTGTTCATCAGTCTGGGACCTAACCTGGTATAAGAAGATATAGTAAAGATCCAACATAGAGCGACGAGTGTCCTGCTGACGTGCCGGAATGAATGATACATTCTTTGCCCGCTTTTGGCGCGCCGGTTGGCGACGCGCTGCGGTGACAGAATCGAGGCGAACCCCCTACAATCTTTCTCAAACGATTTTACAGAAACTAATAGGCAAAAAAAAAAAAAAAAATCACGTTAGTTATACCTTTATCTGTTAACTCTTTGCTGAAGTGCCTAAAATTTCGATAATGCTAGCTAGCACTTTGCGTGATATTCGGACCTAGGTGCGACAGTGCGCAGCTTCGAAAATGTTGGCTATGAAAAACATGGCACGCTATGATTCTGCGTTTGGTGTGTAGTACACGATGTGTTGCTGCGAATGGAAGGTAGCTAAGAAACTGAACTTTTCTTTGCACTTGGGAAGGGGTCACTGTATGTCTCCAGTCTCGGGAAAATGGAGTTTATGTAGCACGTTCACTTCCGACCGCATACCCACGGGAATGAAATCTTCGTAAGAGACCTCGCATCTCCCAAACCGTTAGAGATACCGACACGAGATTTTGTCAAGTGACAGCATCCAAAGAGGTGAGTATTTTGCTATATGGTTAACAGACGGATCTATGGCGACATAGCAGAAGCTATGGTTTCTATTTTATTTTTTCAATTACTTACCGTAATTTGTTTGTCTTACGAAGATACTCGTACGAAACTAAACGTGAAATTTTTTTATCTTATTTTACCACAAACCGACACAATGAGCTTTTTCATAAGCTACTTGACACCCTAGTCGCCTACGGCATTTTAATAAGACACTGTATTCCACGATACTGTTGCAGGAGGTACTGCAAGGTAAGTCTGTGCAATTTATACCGTATGTTAGCAAAAAAGAAAAAAATAAACCTGTCAACAAGAGAAATGTAGCCGTTCCTCATAAATGATGAAAATACTTCAAATGAGAAATAGTTAACAATTCAAACAAAAGTAGATCGCCAGTTTTTTTGAAATTTTGGCGGAATCCTGTAACCCGCCGTATTTTCAGAAATGAATGACCGGAATGGAAACTTACCAAAGGATTTTTTCCCTGTTTTTCACCTGAGAAATATGAAAATAATTCGCAGCAAATAGTGTACAATATTTCTGTTACTATGCCTTTCAGATTAAAGTGATAAACTTCTCTACCGTAATTATCATACAATGTGTAAAGATAGATTAAATATATTTAAAGATAAATTAAATATATTTAAAGACAGATTATATATAAAGCCTAAATGAGTAGTATCGTAAAGTAATGACTCATATTTTTGTCATATTGTTATCCATAGATACACAGGCATCTAATTTTTTTCTAGTAGAACAATATTGCATTTTTGACGCAGAGTAGAACTGATACAATAAAATTGTCTCGTAACTCGGAAGCTGTGAACATACTAACGACTAGCAGAACCTTTCGAACTAATCGTCACAGTCAGTGTCAGTGATGTCTTCCCATCTCATCCCAGATATTGACTACGGGTCTCATACCAGTGGATTAGGAAGGACAATCAAGAACCCTTACATTCCTCGAGGCTTTTGACGTGTGAACTGCAGTGTCAGGTCTTGCATTATACTGCTGGAATATGCTATTACTAATGCTGGTTCAAAATGGCTCTGAGCACTATGGGACTCAACATCTTAGGTCATAAGTCCCCTAGAACTTAGAACTACTTAAACCTAACTAACCTAAGGACATCACACACACCCATGCCCGAGGCAGGATTCGAACCTGCGACCGTAGCAGTCCCGCGGTTCCGGACTGCAGCGCCAGAACCGCTAGACCACCGCGGCCGGCCTAATGCTGGTCCTAAAGGACGTGACATAAGGTTTACCATTCTTCAGACGTACTGGCAAGCATTCAGCCCGTATTCAAGAACTGCCGAATCAGTTCTGTTGTATTCTCCAGTAGCTGCCCCACAGAATGACTGCAAGAGTGCTGAGGATTTGAGGAGACACGGGTCTCAATAATCGCTGTATCCTGTGACCTCCTACCAGGTGGGAAGGAAAATACAGCACCAGTTGCATTTTCTATCGCCGTGACTCGTTTCAGCTACCAAGGCCATTTTCCAGTTATGTGCCTATTGTTGCGGAGATATACAGTTGAAGCGACACAGCAACAGCATGGTTATACAGTAGGCAGTTAAGAATGCCTGCAAGGGGCGAGGCGGGCAGCAGAGTCCTTCCCCTCTCTCCCTTCCGCCTCACGGCTGCCAACATCTGTGCTATTGTCCGTCCGAAAAATATTACCTCACCAGTAGACTACATTGTCAGCCTTGTTCTGTTTCATTGTTTGCCGTTTGTGGTCTCCTATTTTCTTTTACATTTTATTGAGAAAGATGGAAGTTCCAGTGAAAAGCAGACATCACATCCAGATTGTAA
Source organism: Schistocerca nitens (assembly GCF_023898315.1). Classification (NCBI taxonomy): domain Eukaryota; kingdom Metazoa; phylum Arthropoda; class Insecta; order Orthoptera; family Acrididae; genus Schistocerca; species Schistocerca nitens. The sequence continues at coordinate 406,230,729 of NC_064618.1, forward strand.
GCAAGACACGGACCAGAAAATCCATTGGCGATGTTTTTAACTGAACAAAACGAAACGCATATTGTGACGAAAAAAACGTACTTCAGAAATTTGTACACAATACAGTATTAACGAACTAATGATACTGCACTTACTGATACCACGTGTACACAGATGAAGAGTTTAGCTGACATTGTTACGAAAGTGTCAGTGCACTAAAGAGGTGAGACGATGTAACACATTTACGTCGCTTTAACCTCTTGAAGGCAGCCACAGTTGCAATGCCCACGTCATTAAATTGGTGAAAATGTTTTTAGAGCGGCGCGCACTTAAGCCTTTGTAATACCTTTGAATTTCTCGAATTTCCTTGACCTGTCAATTTCGCGAGATGTTTGTGGGAGGAATTAATATGTTATCCGACTCTTCCAGGAAGTGCTCTCTCGAAATTCAGTGGTAAACGGTGATGTACAGTGCCTCTGTTGTGACATCTGCAACTGCTGTTGGTTGAGCACCTCGGTGTCAGAACAGAAAGAAAGCCAGCGCATTTATACGAGCCAATGACTGCACGCACAGAGCGTTGGTTACCCTGAGAGTTACGGTGTACCATTGCCACTAAGGTTAGAACGTCACGCGCGTTCCATTAGCTATGCAGTTTTTCTCACACGATTTCACAGAAACTAATCGGCAACAAAACTTATTTTCACGTTATTATAGTTTTATATGTTAGCTTGATGGTGAAGTGCCCAAAATTTCGATAATGGTAATACTTAACGTGATATTAGCAAGCGCGGACCTCGAAAAAGTTTGTAGAGAAAAATATGGGTTGCTATGACTGAGTTTGCTGCATATTACACCATATGTTGTTTCGAATGAAATTTGGCTAATATTACATTTTCTTTTAGACTTGAGAGGAGCTGTCTGTCTCCAACATCGAGAAAATGGAATTTGTGTAGCACGATCACTTCCGACCGCACCCGCACGGAAATGAAATATTGATACCATACCCCACATCTCTAAATCTCTTAAACCGTTGGAGATATTGATACGCGATTTTTGCAACTGCTAGCGTGCAGAGAGGGGAGTCTTTTGCTTTCGGAACTTTATCAATGGTGACAGAGCCGAAGCTATTGTTTTTATTTTTTCAATCCAATACTGTAATGTTTTTAAGAGCCTCAGACAACTATTGAAAAGATAATTTGTGTGTATGAAACTAAACGTGAAATTTCCTGTCATTTTACAGGAAACCGACACAACGAGGTTTCCCATAAGTTACTGACCACCGTAGTAACCTGCTGCATTTTAATAAGACACTCTGTTTCACGGTTCTGTCACCGTAGCTACTGCAAGGTAAGTTTGTGCAATTTATACCTATTTTAACAGGAACGCAAAATTAAACCTGTAAGCAAGAGAAATGTAGCCGTCCCTCGTAACTGATGTTTCTTCGCATGAGAAATACATAACAATTCAGACAAAAATAAATCGCCAATGGTGTTGCAATTTTGGCGGAATCCTGCAACCCATCATATTTTTAATAATGAATGACTGGAATGGGAACTTACAAAAGAATATTCTCCAATTTTTTCATCTTAAGAATACGAAAATCATTCGCAGCAAATAGTGTGCGATACTTCTGTTCCTACACCCATTCAGAGTGAATTGGTGAACTTTTCCATTAAGATTATTTTTTAATCTACTAAATATAGATTATATATATTTATAATCGATTTCAACCTTAATGAATAGTTTCGAGTGTTCATAAAATAATCAAACAATGTAACTGTTAAGGACCACCATTGCTGAAACGAGATATGCTGTGAGTTTTTGTGACATCGTAAGTGCCGGCCGAAGTGGCCGTGCGGTTCTGGGCGCTGCAGTCTGGAACCGCGAGACCGCTACGGTCGCAGGTTCGAATCCCGCCTCGGGCATGGATGTGTGTGATGTCCTTAGGTTAGTTAGGTTTAACTAGTTCAAAGTTGTAGGGGACTAATGACCTCAGAAGTTGAGTCCCATAATGCTCAGAGCCATTTGAACCATTTTTTTGACATCATAAGTGAAGAAATTACACGTTTACTTTCGTATTGAGGATGTGCTTCTTGACAAGCTGTTGACCTGATTTGTTCTCGTTCCTCACTTAATAAATCATTGCTTAAGGAGGTTTACAATTCAGGGAGAAAATCATTTACAATATTTCTATGCCACCTGTTCATGAAAATGACATTGGGTCACAAGATTACTCTGAAATTTCACAAAAAGAAAGATTTATTTTGGCCTAATTTGAACGATTTATTTTGGCCTTTTGTTAACTTCTCTTTTCTAAAAGCGTGATTAGTTCCGATTTTCGGCTAAAAAAGTTTAACAACTTGAAACATGTATGTAGTCAGTACAGCGATGCCGAGGCATGACAGAATCTCTGACCAGAGAGTTATTTATCGTTGCTTGTCTGCGCTTGACCGCGCGAGTGTTCAGTTGCCAGTTGCACTCTGTCTGCAGTAGTAGTCAGTCGGTAGTTGTGTGTAGGAGAAGTCGGCAGTAGCTGTAGCGACTGGACGGTTGCACTGAGCGGGCGTCGACATGGGTCTCTGGTCACGGTTCTGGACAAGGTATATAGTTATCGAAGGTAATGAAGCAGCATTGCGCTCAGCTAATAACATAAATAAATTGTAATTAATTTGTTCAAGAATTTGCCCCAATAATAATTTTTCTACAAAGTAACCTTTTTAAAGAAAAAGATTCATTTAAAGTTAAATAATATTTCCTATGCATTCCCTCCAAGAATCAAAATTAAACATGGCCAGCATTGCACGGAGCTGTGCCGAAAAATAAGAGCAGATATAGATGCAGTTTACTGAGTTAAGAATTTTGATTTTTGTGTTCAGATTTAATTATTGTACAGGGCCGTAGGTCAGCGCAGCTGCCCTTATAAAATTTATCAGGTTCATCTTAACGTTAATTTTGTGGGGACTTAACATTTTTGCACATTTTTATTACCATTGAGTTTTATTACTGTGGGAAGCTAACATTTGGCACTATTTGCATTTTTATTCAATTATTGTCATTTAAAATTTTGCGGGGATTATTATTCGCTTTTGTGGGAAGACAACATTTGGCACATTGTCATTGTCTTATATTCTTGTGGGGAGGTTACACTTGGCGACATCCGGACCAGGATCGCATTTCGTTGAGAATCTTCTGGGGAGAAGTAGTCAGATATCTGCTCTTATTTACTTAATGTAATTAGCATTTGGCGCAACGCTTTTACTAATTTTGTGACTTTCTCCCACAGATCATCGGCAATTTGTTGATCTTTATTGTATTTTTGTTTGTTGCTTTTTGTATTGTCTTTGTTTCATTGTGAATAATTGTGACTAGTGTAAAAAAATGCCGGGAAAAAGTATTAATAGTACATCGCGAAGTATAATGAATGAAATAACCGACTTAAATAACTTCACCGATAGTACTTGCGACACGCAATATAATGATGACAATCCACCGTTTACTGACAATCATCCTAGTGATGAACAAATGAATTCAATTGTGTCCTCTGATAATTTGACGGCAATTGACGACGCGGGGCGTTCTGTTACGATGAACGCTGCCCAGCTTAATACAACCGGTTTGCTAAATTCACGTGACGAGCAGACAAATTTTTCTAATGAAAATGAACAGGATACTCAAAGTAGGACGGATTTATTTAATTCCGAAATAGTGACTGACAGTGTACATCCGACAGGCAAACCCTTTTGTAAATTACATAATGACCAAATGGTCACACAAAACGCGACAATTGCAGATACACCATCAAACAGTACAGAGAATAGAGTAGGTAATGTTACCTTGGATCAAATTATGGCAGTATTGCTAGAACAGAAAGGAGAAGTCAAACAACTTAATAAAAAACAAGACGACCTTAAAGAAGATTTCAAACAACAACTTAATGAAAATTCCAAACAACAGAATGAAAGAAAAGATTATAATCACGAACAACTAAATGAAAAATTAGACAATTCCAGACAGCTTAGTGAACAGATCAAACAGCTTAATGAAAAACATGACAGCCTTAATGAAAAATTAGACAACAATTCCAGACAGCTTAGCGAGCAGATTACAGCCATTGCCGCGCAGTGTCATGATACTAAGGAACAATTACGCGAGGAAATTGAGGCTTGTGCTAGGAAAAGTCGCGAAGAAATTAGATCTGTTGCTCAAGAATTAAGGGATATGCAAACAGTTACAACAGATTCACTTAGAGACGAAATTAGTGCAGTCGGTAAACAATGCTCTGAAAAAGCTACACAATTACGCGACGAGTTTAAAGTAATGACAGCAGAACTTTCGTGCACAATGGATGCAAAGATAGACGCGAAATTCGACCAACAGAACACTCAGATTGACAAACGTTTTAATCAACACCTACAAAACAGTGATACGCGTTTCCGCAAATTTATACAGGATCAAAATAAAGTAAAACGTCAAGTCATGGAAACAATTACTGCACAGAGACAAGAAGACAAACGTACAATGTTTGCGAAGGCAAAAACATACGTAGACAACAATATTGCTACAGTGTCCGACGAAATTAATACCATCAAACAGTTGAACACAGAATTACGTGATGAGATTTCTGACCTTAAATCAAAAACAGATACACACACAGCAGATATTCAGGCAGTGACAGACAGATTCGAACAATTAGAACTAACACAGGATTCCGATGTCATCAAAGTTGACGTTAAAAAATTGAATGAAACCACACGTAAATTACAAAAACAGATTAATGCTTCTGACAGTAAAAACGATGATCAGGCAAAAATACTGACTGAAAAATATGATGAATTGGCCAGTCGTATTGATGTTATCGAAAGTAATAATGACAACAAATCAGACGATACTGCACAGATTTCGTTTAACCAAACACCTGAATTCCAAAATTTACAGCAGACAATCAATGAGATCGATTCATCTAATAATACATTACGTAGAAAGTTGTCAAGTTTACAGCAAGAAGTAACAGAGATAAAAAATATTTCAGTCAATAACACATTACAGCAGACGCCACTTTGCGAACATTTGTCAGACTCACACAGCGCATATAATTTGGGTAATCTACAGAGAGTACGCGACTTAGATTCTGAACAGTCACTGTCAAACAGATTCCCATACAGTCCTGAACCTGTTCCGTCATACAGAGATGATAATTTTGATTACAAACATTTTCTATCAGTGAGAAAATTTAAAGTATTTAAAAATGACAGAACACAGATTCACCCTCTGGATTGGATACAACAATTTAGCTTTGCTTTTCCACCGACTTGGCCCGTAATGCATAAACTTGAATTTATTTGTATTTTTTTGGAAGGCGAACCGGCAACTCGTATGAGACCGATCGCGAGACAATGTTATTCGGTAGAAGATTTTCAGAATGCTTTTCTGTTAGCATACTGGTCGAAGACGACACAGCGCGGAATTAAAGATCAATTAATTAGTTTACCAAATTATGAGAACTCTAATTTTCCCAGTGTCACGCAATTTTTTGAGCACATGGTCCAACAAAACCAGTACCTAAGTGAGCCATACAGTGAATCTGCACTTATTCAACTATGTATCTCTAAATTACCACGATCATTAAGAGTGTCACTTCTAACAGGTCAGCAAAAGGAAAACATTTCGGCATTCAGAGATCTGTTTCAGCTTTTGGAAGTGTAGGAATCGGATTATTCCTTTGTAAACAAAAATTTTTCATATAATAACCAGGGCCAACAAACTTACAGTAATAACGATCAGCCACGTAATTTCAATAGCAAAGGTAATAGACGGTTTAGGAACGACAACCACCAAAACTTTAATAACAGACAAAATTCTAATTATCAATATTGTCAAAATTATCAGCAACAGGAACCACATTTTGGTAACAATAGAGGTTTTCCGCCGCAACAGCATGGGGGTCGGCCGGTTAGCATACCTAACCAACAATGTAATGCACAAGGTCAACCAGGCTTTAATGTTTCGCCGCGTGCACGTATAGTCCCAGCTACAACAAATAGTAACACACGGCAGCAAGGAAATAACTATGTACAGAAAACTCAATATTTCAATTCCTATCGCAATGCACCGTATAGGAATGACTATCACGACAGACGTAAAAACAATGAGCACAATTATCAGCGTACGTATAATAACAGTTGGTCTTACGAGCAGCAAAATGATCAGCAACAACATATTCTCATGAATGAACCCGACAGTAGGTATCATCCAGAGCGTAATACGTCTGGAAGAAATAACAGAACAGTTCAAATAGTCGAAATGCCACAACATCCTCCAGAAAATAATAACACGTCAGATAGAATCTGACTAGATACAGTACAGGTCGCATCTTCCAATAACACAAGCACTACTTTAGACACGCAGAATGTTGTTCACGAAAATGTTATTACTTTTGACGACATCAGAGACAGTCTTTTGCAGGAAAGACCAGTTGTTCAGAAAACCATTTCACATCCTGTCATCGAAATTAAAATTGGTTCATCGAAATTTTCAGCAGTAATCGATTCTGGATCACCTATGTCAGTTATAAATGAAGAAACTTTCAACGACTGTAACAAAGAGAATACCTATCCTACATTACCATTAGGCAAAACGAAAGTGAAAGGAGCAGTATCGAGTAAAGGAGTAGACGTTAAATTACAGACGCATTTATCATTTTGTATTGCAGGTCATACTTTTCACTCAAATTTTTGGATTGTTCCTTTATTGACAACAGACGTTATTTTTGGTACTAATTTTCTGGCACAACACGACGCAGTTATTGATTTTCAGAATTCCTATTTAATGCTACAGCATGAGAATGTACAATTGGCTTTAGAATTTCAGCATTCTTTATCTGCGGAAGAACAAACAATTAATCGTACAGAGGTCATTCCTGCATCACGTAACATAGAATGTAATCCCACATTGTTCACAGATACGTACGTACATAACTATAATTCTCCAGACGAAGCTGACTACGACGTAATGCAGATGATTTCTGATAAAGTTAAACAAAGCAGTGCAAATACAGACGACCAGCGGACGCAACTACACAAAATTCTTTTACAGCAAGCTCCAGTTTTCGACAACATCCCTGGTACTGTGTCCGGTTTTATGTATGGATTTCAAGTCAAACAGCATGATACATTTAAAGCCAAGCATTATCCCATTCCGTATATTCATAGAGAACAGGTTAAGAAAGAATTGCAGGTTATGCTTGACCAAGGAATTATTGAACCGGCAGTTAGTCCGTACATAAACCCACTACATATTGTTAAGAAAAAAGATGGCTCACTTCGCCTCGTACTTCTACATCTACATCTACATTCATACTCCGCAAGCCACCCAACGGTGTGTGGCGGAGGGCACTTTACGTGCCACTGTCATTACCTCCCTTTCCTGTTCCAGTCGTGTAAGGTTCGCGGGAAGAACGACTGTCTGAAAGCCTCCGTGCGCGCTCTAATCTCTCTAATTTTACATTCGTGATCTCCTCGGGAGGTATAAGTAGGGGGAAGCAATATAGTGGATACCTCATCCAGAAACGCACCCTCTCGAAACCTGGCGAGCAAGCTACACCGCGATGCAGAGCGCCTCTCTTGCAGAGTCTGCCACTTGAGTTTATTAAACATCTCCGTAACGCTATCACGGTTACCAAATAACCCTGTGACGAAACGCGCCGCTCTTCTTTGAATCTTCTCTATCTCCTCCGTCAACCCGATCTGGTACGGATCCCACACTGATGAGCAATACTCAAGTATAGGTCGAACGAGTGTTTTGTAAGCCACCTCCTTTGTTGATGGCCTGCATGTTCTAAGGACTCTCCCAATGAATCTCAACCTGGTACCCGCCTTACCAACAATTAATTTTGTATGATCATTCCACTTCAAATCGTTCCGCACGCATACTCCCAGATATTTTACAGAAGTAACTGCTACCAGCGTTTGTTCCGCTATCATATAATCATACAATAAAGGATCCTTCTTTCTATGTATTCGCAATACATTACATTTGTCGATGTTAAGGGACAGTTGCCACTCCCTGCACCAAGTGCCTATCCGCTGCAGATCTTCCTGCATTTCGCTACAATTTTCTAATGCTGCAACTTCTCTGTATACTACAGCATCATCCGCGAAAAGCCGCATGGAACTTCCGACACTATCTACTAGGTCATTTATATATATTGTGAAAAGCAATGGTCCCATAACACTCCCCTGTGGCACGCCAGAGGTTACTTTAACGTCTGTAGACGTCTCTCCATTGATAACAACATGCTGTGTTCTGTTTGCTAAAAAATCTTCAATCCAGCCACACAGCTGGTCTGATATTCCGTAGGCTCTTACTTTGTTTATCAGGCGACAGTGCGGAACTGTATCGAACGCCTTCCGGAAGTCAAGAAAAATAGCATCTACCTGGGAGCCTGTATCTAATATTTTCTGGGTCTCATGAACAAATAACGCGAGTTGGGTCTCACACGATCGCTGTTTCCGGAATCCATGTTGATTCCTACATAGTAGATTCTGGGTTTCCAAAAACGACATGATACTCGAGCAAAAAACATGTTCTAAAATTCTACAACAGATCGACGTCAGAGATATAGGTCTATAGTTTTGCGCGTATGCTCGACGACCCTTCTTTAAGACTGGGACTACCTGTGCTCTTTTCCAATCATTTGGAACCCTCCGTTCCTCTAGAGACTTGCGGTACACGGCTGTTAGAAGGGGGGCAAGTTCTTTCGCGTACTCTGTGTAGAATCGAATTGGTATCCCGTCAGGTCCAGTGGACTTTCCTCTGTTGAGTGATTCCAGTTCCTTTTCTATTCCTTGGACACTTATTTCGATGTCAGCCATTTTTTCGTTTGTGCGAGGATTTAGAGAAGGAACTGCAGTGCGGTCTTCCTCTGTGAAACAGCTTTGGAAAAAGGTGTTTAGTATTTCAGCTTTACGCGTGTCATCCTCTGTTTCAATGCCATCATCATCCCGGAGTGTCTGGATATGCTGTTTCGAGCCACTTACTGATTTAACGTAAGACCAGAACTTCCTAGGATTTTCTGTCAAGTCTGTACATAGAATTTTACTTTCGAATTCCCTGAACGCTTCTCGCATAGCCCTCCTTACGCTAACTTTGACATCGCTTAGCTTCTGTTTGTCTGAGAGGTTTTGGCTGCGTTTAAACTTGAAGTGAAGCTCTCTTTGCTTTCGCAGTAGTTTCCTAACAACGAAATTTTTTCGTAACTTGATTCACGTCACATCAATGACATAATTAATAATGAAACAGATCGACCACAGACACTAAAGGTACTACTACAGAAATTTCACGGTACTGCTATTTATTCTACATTAGATCTGAAATCGGGATTTTGGCAAATTCAGCTCCATCCGAACTGCAGAAAGTACACAGCATTTCTGTTTTGGCGACTGTTATCAATTTTGCAAATTACCATTCGGTTTAACTATTTCTTCTGCAGCTTTTATTCGCGGTTTGAACACAAGACTTCCGACAGAGCTTAAAGACACAATCACGACGTACGTAGATGACATTCTTATTGCAGAAGCTAACTGGTCTGAACACAATCTGATTCTTGAACAACTGATACGAACTTTTCGTGCACAAGGACTCACAGTTAATCTCAGTAAATCGCATTTTGGTAAAACTTCTTTAAAATTTCTTGGACACGTAATTTCAGCAGAAGGCATTGCGCCTGATCCGGAAAAACTTCAAGCTTTACGTGACATTACTGTTCCTGCGACGAAGAAACAATTACGCAGTTTTTTGGGCTTAATTAACTTTTTTCGTAAATTTATTCATCACTCTGCTTTAGACACACCTAGATTATGCCAATTGACAGGTAAAAACACTATTTGGTCTTGGGATAGGCAAGCACATTCTGAATTTGTGAACCTGAAACAAGCCTTGTTGAATGCACCACTTTTATCGCACCCAGATCTTACCAGAAATTTTTCCATTGCCACCGACAGTTCCAACACCGCTTTAGGCGTACATATTTTTCAGGAAATAGAAGAAGATGGCTCTACAATAATTAGAAACATCGCATTTGCAAGTCGCATTCTGTCACCTGCTGAACGAAATTATTCTGTTACAGAACTGGAAACGTTATGTGTTGTTTGGGCTTTTACGAGATTTCGGCACTTTCTTTATGGAGACATACCACCGTCTACACAGACCACAGAGCGATACAATTTTTACTTTCGGCTAAATTCACATACGACAGACTAAGCAGGTGGAAACTTTATTTGCAGGAATTTAATTTCGCAATTGTTCACATTCCCGGCACACAAAATGTTATAGCAGACGCACTATCTCGTTCTCTCGGCAACAATCAGCAAGACATCGCAACCAACTTCTGCAAAGCAAATTTCAGCGTCATGTACATTCAACAAGTTGCATTTGAAAATTTAATTTCGTCGTCATTACAGGACATAGCACAAGAACAGAATAAAGACAACGTGTGGAAAGAGATTAAACACCTCTGGCAAGATAGGAAAAATGTTACGATTAGAAACCATTACACTGTACGCAATGACATTGTTTCGCCGCTCTCACCCTGACAGCAACAACTGGTTATTATGCATTCCTGACGAGCTTGTTAACAAATTAATCTGGTATACTCATTTAAGTTACGCACATTACGGAGCTAGAAAATGTTTTCTTATACTGAGACAGAACTGTTATTTTACCAACATGGAGAAACGTATACGACGAGTTTTAGCGTCATGTAAAATCTGCCAGAAAGCTAAGTCAGACACAACTTCACATATTCCTCCATTATATCCCATTGTACCTGTTAAATTGAGACATATGGCCGCTATAGACATTTTTGGTCCGATTCCCAGAACAGAAGGTTTTTGTTACATCTTTGTCGCTGTTGAACTTACTTCAAAATTTGTTACCTTCACTCCGTTACGCAAAGCTACTGCTAAAACTGTTCCGAAAGCATTTGTAAAACATTTTTTATTTCATGTAGGGCATGTGATGAAAGTAATTTCCGACAATGGACCACAATTTCGTTCTGCTATATGGACACGTATGTTACGAGCTAGAAACATTTCTCCGATCTATATATCCAAGTACCATGCTTCTTCGAACCCTTGTGAACGATTAATGAAAGAAATTGGTAAACTGTGTAGAATATACTGCCATAAAAGACATATTGATTGGGACACACACATACTCTCATTCCAGGATGAAATTAATTCCATACCCAATGAATCCACTATGCTATCTCCGTCTGTTATACTGAAAAATGTTGAACCACCTAACAAAATTAAAGAATTAGTAACATTTCCTACATCTCGTCGACTACGACACCATGAAATAATTGACATTGCGCTGAACAACATCAAACGTGCCGCAGAGAGCCGGAGAAGACATCAAAAACAGGTTTGTATACGCCGTGACTTTCACATTGGACAGAAGATATTAGTACGTACACACCATTTATCTAATAAAGGAAAAGGTAGGTGCAGTAAATTTGAACTTCTATACGCAGGACCATATCTGATTCGCAGCATTCCTCACCCCAATGTTGTACACGTCGAAACTTTGAGAACCAGAAAATCGAAAGGAAACCACCACTGATCAAACGTCAAACATTTTATTGAATGAAGATCCTTTATGATTTAACATGCTATAATGCCATTTGCTAATTTTTATGACCACTTGTGCAGTTATATTCACGTGAACACTTACTGATGATTATCGTATTTTTTCTTGGCAAGTGCCCGGCAAGGTAAGGTTAGCAGGTCGCTCTTCTTGTCGTTACACATCAGACCGTGCATATTTTTCCAGATGAATTTACACATTTTATGACCATTTATGCAATTATATTTATGTGATTACTTACTGATGATTGTCGTATTTTTTCTTGGCAAGTGCCCGGCAAGGTAAGGTTAGCAGGTCCCTTTTCTTGTTACATATCAGACTGTGCACATTTTTCCAGATAAAATTACGTATGCTGTGAATAATTATGCAATTTTATCTAGTGACATATTAATTTTATTAAATTCTCTCTCCATTAAAGTCTTTAATTCTCGCCTCTATTAACTGCACAACATACAAGCTGAACTCAAAGGTCACATTTCTTATCATTTTTTTATGTATGTACGATTGTTTTCATATTTTGTTTGTATGCACTGTGAAATAGTTAAGATATAACACACACCAGTTGACTTGGACATTTTTGCCCTATGATATCTCAACATCGTGACTGTTTTACATCTTTTGCTGCTGCATTGTGATATTCTGTGTACATTTTTGCATTTGAACACTGTCTATATTTTTGACATATTACGTTCTCTGTCATGGTATGCTGTATGCTCAATTGTGTTACTATAAACCAGTTTTTATCTAATGAGTATATGATGTAAATGCAAGACAATCTTTGTTCATCAATTTCAGAAAGAAATGATGCGTGAAAGAAATAAATTAAACAAAAATGGGAATTTCACCTTCGGAATGATCGAAAGAGAATGCAATACTTCGTGATGAAGAGTAAATGGATCAGGATTAACAAGCATTAACAAGAATATACTATACACATCGTAGAATAGCAGTCTTAACTAATTTTTTCTTTCAGAATACAAGGCGATTGATGCGGGCTGTCAGACAGAACTTCACCTCTTAGTTTTAGTGATGAAATATAATAGAAATAAGGAATAGTGGTATAATGAGTAATGAAGTGATTTTTTTTGCAGATGATAATGAATGCTGATGAATAATGATGAAGAATATGCTACTATGGATAATGAAGTTTTTCTTTACAGGTGATGATAATAATGGAGTTATGATAATATGGATAATGAAGTTTTTTTCTTTACAGATGAGGATAATGTTGAAGTTATGTATTTATGCTATGTAGTTATTTAAGTATTTGTTGCAGTTCGTTTTGACAGTATATGTTATATTGCATAGTAGGATGACTGAAGGTTTTGGAAAGGACAGCTATGGAACACATTTTTTATACACATTTCACTACCTGTTAATTCGAAGTTCACTACTTTTCAGCATAATATGCGTTTCTTCTTTCAGTTTAATAATCCATTGTGTATTTTTTGCAGGAGAAATTATTCATGAAATTAATGGGCTATAAGCAGTTGGTCATTAAACCTGTGTCACTTATGAATGTGATTACATATACTCTGTTTCATAATCTTGCTACAGCTGACTCATGACGAATGACGTTACACATTTTCATTTACAGCAACAACCCAAAAGCATTTTTTTCTTTCCCCTGTAATTACCAAACGCAATGCATTGCTAACAAAAAATGTATTACCAGTCCCAAATAATGATACCAGTTTAAGGAAGTTCTGAGTAATACTGCTCAGCTCTGAATAGGATGTCACTTGAATAACGAATAATAATGCTTTGCAACTGGGAAATGAATGCTACTGATTACTGTATTGAGATGAGCAATGATTAATTATGAACATTATTATGTAATACTATGTTACTGACTACCTCCTGTTTTAAGTTATGACTTCTGATGATTTGTAATTAGAAAAGGAGTGCCTATGTTCTCTGTAAATCATCATATAAATGTTATTATGTAATGACTTCTGATGACTTATAATTAGGAAATGAGTACCAATGTTCTCTGTAAAGCACCACATAAATATTATGACTTCTGATGATTTATAATTAGGAAATGAGTGCCAATGTTCTCCGTAAAACACCACATGAATATTATGACTTCTGATGATTTGTAATTAGGAAATGAGTGCCTATGTTCTCTTTAAATCATTATATGAATATTATTATGTAATGACTTCTGATGATTTTTAATTAGGAAATGAGTACCAATGTTCACTGTAAAACACCACATTAATACTTCTGATGACTTGTAATTAGGAAATGAGTGCCAATGTTCTCTGTAAAACACCATATGAATATTATGACTTCTGATGATTTATAATTAGGCAATAAGTGCCAATGTTCTCTGTAAAACGCCAATTTATGAACATTATTCTGTACTACTACATACATGGTACAGAAATGTTCAATAACTGGGCAATGAATGCCGCAAACTACTAATGTAAGTCTCAGTGAAGACTAGTATGTGACTTTATGTCCTTCACCTCCTGGCCTAACTACCCTGAATTACTGCAATATCCGTTTATCCTGTGTATCCTCTTGATCATGGAGCACTATATTTGGTTTTTGCACTAATTCTACGTTGGTGTACCTTACAAGAACGTGTTGTTGACACGACATGCTGTACACCACCTTAAGCGATAGAGACGTTGTTACGGTCCCACTGTTTGGTGTACCTAATGTACTGCCAAAATGATAACATGGAATATTCCTACGACATTTCAGTGTCTTGGCTACGCTGATAAATACTTCTGGGAAAAGAACTTCATATTGTTCCACTTGGTGTTCTGCTACAGTAGAAAGATATGGACTTTCAGTGCAGCTGTGTGCAACCTAAAGTGCTACAACCATGATGCAATCCTTCCCTTTCCTATCCTAATTCTTGTAACATAGTGAAAATCATTTTTTGCTAATATGATTTATATTCATGACCAATACATTTTTTTTGATTTGCTGATATATTTTGAATTATAGTGCGTGTGCACTTTTGTCATTTTTCTAACATGATTTCTACTCATTGTATGTACATTTTTTTCATTTGCTGATATGTTCTGAACTACAGTACATGTGCACTTAAGTCATTTGTCAATGAGATTTGTACTCATTATGTCTATTTGTTGTGAAAACTATGAAGAATTTTTCAGTGCATGTGCACTTATGTCATTTGTTAATATGTTTTGTGCTGAATGTCAGTAAGTGTGCACTTTTGTCATTTATCAATATGATTTGTATATACATTTTTATGATTTGCTGATATGTTCTGTACTCATTGTATATATATTTTTGTCATTGTCGGATATGTTGTGTACTCGGTGCATGTGCACTATATTTACTTCATGTTCTACACCTATACTTACATTTTGTGATTGTGAAGTTACTTAGTTACAAAATTTGTTGCTCATGGTAAGTCCAAATGACTCACCATCGCTGCCAAATTTTTGCCCCCCCCCCCCCAGTGGAGGGTTATGAAACATGTATGTAGTCAGTACAGCGATACCGAGGCATGACAGAATCTCTGACCAGAGAGTTATTTATCGTTGCTTGTCTGCGCTTGACCGCGCGAGTGTTCAGTTGCCAGTTGCACTCTGTCTGCAGTAGTAGTCAGTCGGTAGTTGTGTGTAGGAGAAGTCGGCAGTAGCTGTAGCGACTGGACGGTTGTACTGAGCGGGCGTCGACATGGGTCTCTGGTCACGGTTCTGGACAAGGTATATAGTTATCGAAGGTAATGAAGCAGCATTGCGCTCAGCTAATAACATAAATAAATTGTAATTAATTTGTTCAAGAATTTGCCCCAATAATAATTTTTCTACAAAGTAACCTTTTTAAAGAAAAAGATTCATTTAAAGTTAAATAATATTTCCTATGCATTCCCTCCAAGAATCAAAATTAAACATGGCCAGCATTGCACGGAGCTGTGCCGAAAAATAAGAGCAGATATACACTCCTGGAAATGGAAAAAAGAACACATTGACACCGGTGTGTCAGACCCACCATACTTGCTCCGGACACTGCGAGAGGGCTGTACAAGCAATGATCACACGCACGGCACAGCGGACACACCAGGAACCGCGGTGTTGGCCGTCGAATGGCACTAGCTGCGCAGCATTTGTGCACCGCCGCCGTCAGTGTCAGCCAGTTTGCCGTGGCATACGGAGCTCCATCGCAGCCTTTAACACTGGTAGCATGCCGCGACAGCGTGGACGTGAACCGTATGTGCAGTTGACGGACTTTGAGCGAGGGCGTATAGTGGGCATGCGGGAGGCCGGGTGGACGTACCGCCGAATTGCTCAACACGTGGGGCGTGAGGTCTCCACAGTACATCGATGTTGTCGCCAGTGGTCGGCGGAAGGTGCACGTGCCCGTCGACCTGGGACCGGACCGCAGCGACGCACGGATGCACGCCAAGACCGTAGGATCCTACGCAGTGCCGTAGGGGACCGCACCGCCACTTCCCAGCAAATTAGGGACACTGTTGCTCCTGGGGTATCCGCGAGGACCATTCGCAACCGTCTCCATGAAGCTGGGCTACGGTCCCGCACACCGTTAGGCCGTCTTCCGCTCACGCCCCAACATCGTGCAGCCCACCTCCACTGGTGTCGCGACAGGCGTGAATGGAGGGACGAATGGAGACGTGTCGTCTTCAGCGATGAGAGTCGCTTCTGCCTTGGTGCCAATGATGGTCGTATGCGTGTTTGGCGCCGTGCAGGTGAGCGCCACAATCAGGACTGCATACGACCGAGGCACACGGGGCCAACACCCGGCATCATGGTGTGGGGAGCGATCTCCTACACTGGCCGTACACCACTGGTGATCGTCGAGGGGACACTGAATAGTGCACGGTACATCCAAACCGTCATCGAACCCATCGTTCTACCATTCCTAGACCGGCAAGGGAACTTGCTGTTCCAACAGGACAATGCACGTCCGCATGTATCCCGTGCCACCCAACGTGCTCTAGAAGGTGTAAGTCAACTACCCTGGCCAGCAAGATCTCCGGATCTGTCCCCCATTGAGCATGTTTGGGACTGGATGAAGCGTCGTCTCACGCGGTCTGCACGTCCAGCACGAACGCTGGTCCAACTGAGGCGCCAGGTGGAAATGGCATGGCAAGCCGTTCCACAGGACTACATCCAGCATCTCTACGATCGTCTCCATGGGAGAATAGCAGCCTGCATTGCTGCGAAAGGTGGATATACACTGTACTAGTGCCGACATTGTGCATGCTCTGTTGCCTGTGTCTATGTGCCTGTGGTTCTGTCAGTGTGATCATGTGATGTATCTGACCCCAGGAATGTGTCAATAAAGTTTCCCCTTCCTGGGACAATGAATTCACGGTGTTCTTATTTCAATTTCCAGGAGTGTAGATGCAGTTTACTGAGTTAAGAATTTTGATTTTTGTGTTCAGATTTAATTATTGTACAGGGCCGTAGGTCAGCGCAGCTGCCCTTATAAAATTTATCAGGTTCATCTTAACGTTAATTTTGTGGGGACTTAAGATTTTTGCACATTTTTATTATCATTGAGTTTTATTACTGTGGGAAGCTAACATTTGGCACTATTTGCATTTTTATTCAATTATTGTCATTTAAAATTTTGCGGGGATTATTATTCGCTTTTGTGGGAAGACAACATTTGGCACATTGTCATTGTCTTATATTCTTGCGGGGAGGTTACAAACTCAGATGAAAACAAATCGTCAGATCTGTAACACAGCATGGCAAGAATCTTCTCAAGACGACCTTCGGAAGCTGTTGGCTTTCCTGTCACAACGAATACAAGGAAGTATTCTTGCTTTGGGCTGACAAGATATCATGGCGTAACACTTTCCATTTCTGTCAGTGTAATATTGAAAAGAGAAACCTACGATATAAAGAAATTTATATCAACTTATGAGTATATGAGAGCTGCAGCTTATCCCTAAGTAAGTCTACTGCCTTCTTGCCTTACGTAGGAAACACTTCCAACAAGATCGGTCGTATTTTACGGAAATACGATGTGAAATGTGTTTTCAGACCTCCATCTAAAATTTGAGTGCTTTTGAGCTCTGTTAAGGATGATCTTGGTCTGCGTAAGGCTGGTGTATATCGCATTCCATGTTGCTGCGACATGTCATATACTGGTCAAACTATCAGGACCGTGGAAGACCGATGTACT
The DNA here is from genome assembly GCF_023898315.1 of Schistocerca nitens. NCBI lineage: Eukaryota > Metazoa > Arthropoda > Insecta > Orthoptera > Acrididae > Schistocerca > Schistocerca nitens. Next base: position 406,248,495 of record NC_064618.1, read on the forward strand.
GAGCATAAACGGCACACACGATTACAACAGCCACGTAGATCTGCTACGGCCGAACATAGCTTGGATACCGGTCACTCCATGTTATATAATAACACCGAGATATTGGCATGCACATCCAGCTTGGTTCAAATGGCCCTGAGCACTATGGGACTGAACTTCTCAGGTCATCAGTCCCCTAGAGATTAGAACTACTTAAACCTAACTAACCTAAGGACATCACACACATCCATGCCCGAGGCAGGATTCGAACCTGCGACCGTAGCGGTCGCGCGGTTCCAGAGTGTAGCGCCTAGAACGTCTCTGCCACTTCGGGCGGCGCACGTCCAGTTATTGGGACAGTGTTATTAAGGAGGCAGTTAAGATTAAATTAGCGAGCAACCTCGTTAACAGGGATGGAGGTTTATGTTTAAACTGTTTGGAATAAAAAAAAAAGAGGGGCAGAGTCAATGCTAACTCACCTGCGAGTTCGTAGTCTGTCGATATCTCTGACTTTGGTCTTCTTTGGTGGCACTAGTGTTCAAGTGTTCAGTGTATGTGTTATCTTTCCTGCATCAGTCCGAGAACCGAAGTTTTAAATTAGCATGTACGCCGCCTGTCCGTTGCAGTTTGCCTTGAAAATGGCGGGGTGTTCTCCCGCCGAAATATCGGCGGTCGCTGAAAGTGTTACCTGGCTGAATTCCCGGAAGTTATTTGAAAGCACGTAATACTTGGAATTTTATGAACGCCCCGTTTTGACGGCCTTGGTGGTCGAGCGGTTCTAGGCGCTACAGTCTGGAACCGCGCGACCGATAGGGTCGCAGGATCGAATCCTGCCTCGGGCAGGGATGTGTGTGTTGTCCTTAGTTAGGTTGAAGTAGTTCTAAGTTCTAGGGGAGTGATAACCTCAGAAGTGAAGTCCCATAGTGCTGAGAGCCATTTGAACCATTTTTGAACGTCCAATTTAGTAGACCTAATACTACTAAAAATTGAAAACATTGACAAGCATTTGCCAAAAGGGATAAAAACTCAAGCTGAAATAGTATTTATGACACATAGGCGAAACATACCCCCAAATGTACGGATATGAAGCCAAAACAGTACGAAATACAATGACTGGTTTGCGTACGTAGTGCTGCTGGTGAAGGCATCGACATTTAGCATTAAGGATTTCTGTGTGTACACATAGAATTTTAGTTATTAGGTAAAGTATTCACAAATTTGAAAACAAAATATTTTTTGTACCTTGATAATACATGCTGCAGTTTCTTTAGGTATCTGTATTTTACATTAAAGGTGCTTGTCTGTTGCGAGGTTGTGCCTCAACACACACGTTTTTGACAGTACGTTCGTTTCCTGCCCATCCAATGTTGGAAAGTTTACTATTTTTAGGGGTCGTGAACATTTTGGTACGATATTGTACGATAGTTGTCTTACAAACTTCCGTAGCAAAATTCTGCAAAGCCGTTACTAAAAAAATTTTCACGACACGTAAGTAAACGTAAACGTCTGAAGATGGGATGTCAGGCCTCTTGAAATCTCACCTTGGAAAAATAAAAGCTTTCAAAAACAAACCTGTTGCATGTAGTTTACTATAAATTACCTCCAGTTACAACATTTGCAGCGTTCTGATACAGCTGCAACGGAAAAAGAGTAATTCACTGATGTTAAAACGAGAAAGAATGGAAAAATAAAATAGGTGCTACATAACACCTACAGAGTGACCTGCAGGCAGTCTCAATCGACAAGCAGCCAGGAGTAACGTTGTGGTTTTTTGCCACTGTGAAGTCATTCGGCTGTTTGAAATTTAGTGTGTTATGTACACAAACACTATTACCAAGTTTTTAAAAATATTATTAACAAGCTCATTTTAAAAATAAATTGCGCATGTTGCTGTGTGCAATTTGATATTTGGTGATAAAAAAGAATTTTTGCAGTGTCGTGTGACACTTTTCGACAGCGTCTAGCTGTCATCTTCGGATCTTCTGGAACTAATCCTACTTTTAATGAATCGCACAACGACTGCACACACAGTTTATAATATAAAGGCACAATATTGGCTTGTCAAACAAATAAAACTGAATTTATAGTTTATAGCATCAACAGTGTGGCCCGAAGCGGAGCCGTAACAGCTATATAGCACCTACAGAGTGCCCTGCAGTGGAGATAAGACATTCCCTGCAGCTATCGTAGCTAAGCCCACAGCTCCATGAACGAATTCGCCTCCACTCTGGGGCACACTGTTGGTGTTTTTATGTATTCTGTTTTATGTATTTGAAAAGCCAGTATGGTGCCTTTGTTTTATAAATGGAGCGTGCCCTCGTTATGGTTGTGATTGATGCATAGAAATATTATTTCCAGAAGATCCAAAGATGACAGCTAGACTGTAACGAAACCACTGAGGAAATAAAAATATTTCAACACAGATCTTGGCTCCAAAAATTCTTATTTATTACGTTGTAAATATTTTTCCAAAAATACGTGTGCTTACTGATGGCATAGACATGGGTTCTTCCTGTAACATTAGACAAGATGAGCCACGCTGAGCCTTTTCTCATTTTAAAAAGTTAAGAAGTCAATATAAGTTGGACTTAGCGTATATTGGCCATATTATGCAGAAGTCAAAATGAAAAAAAAGTGAACAGAATGGCGATTTGTAAACCAGTAATGGTTCAAATGGCTCGGAGCACTATGCGACTTAACTTCTGAGGTCATCAGTCGCCTAGAACTTAGAACTAATTAAACCCAACTAACCTAAGGACATCACACACATCCATGCCCGAGGCAGGATTCGAACCTGCGACCGTAGCGGTCACGCGGTCCCAGACTGAAGCGCCTAGAACCGCACGGCCACACCGGCCGGCTGTAAACCACTAATATTCACTCCAACACGCAAAGTACATATTTGCTAATACTAAGAATTACATACGTTTTTGGGTGGGGTACGCCTTTAGCAAAACACAATTTTGTTTTTTGTCCCAAACATGTTTCACTGCAGTTACATCATCAGTGTTTTTTTTAAATTTATGGCTGTTAAACATAAGGAATATCCTTTTATGTTTAAATACATATAAATATTAGTTTCTAAATCGTAATTAGAGATTTTTGAAGAACACATAAAATTGTGTATTCATACTTTCTTACCGCGTGGTGTGGTTTACATGCTGTAATACGTTCTTACAGTGTCTGTTTTTCTTTACTGTTTGTCATCTGCAACGATATGCAACTTAATGTAAGCAAAATATTAACGCAAAAATTACGATTTCTACACTATTATGGATATGACTGAACTTAATAATTCTAATAATTTTATGTGAAAAGTGTGTGTGTGTGTGTGTGTGTATTTATTTACATTATGTTTCACTTACGTTTCCTTTTTTCGTCATCCTCTTCACTGTCAAGTTCTGTGTATTGAGTCGTCACTGTCACGAGAGAGTAGGTTTGAGTGTTCATCACTGTTATACATACACACACATAAAACTAAAAATAAATAAATAAATTATAATAATAATGATAAATTCTCAAACCTACTTTCTCTCTCTCTCTCTCTCTCTCTCTCTCTCTCTCTCTCTCTCTCTCTCTCCCCCTCCCCTCTCCCCCCTCGCTTTTCACACACACACACACACACACACACACACACACACACACACACATACAACCTTTCTCATAAAACTAAAAAATTATTTATTTCAGGTGTAGCCATAACAGTTTAGAAATCGTAATTTTTGCGTAAATATTTTGCCTACATTAAGTTGTATATGGTTGGTGATGACAAAGTGTAAAGAAAAACAATCACTGTAAGAACGTATTACTGCAGGAAAACCACACCTTGCGGTAAGAAAGTATGAATATATAATTTTATGTGCTCTTCAAAAATCTGTAATTACGATTTAGAAACTAATATTTACATGTATTTAAACAGTAAATAACATTCCTTATTTTGAACAGCCATAAAATAAAAAACCCTCAGATGATGCTGCAACTGCATGAAACATGTCTGGGACAAAAAAACAAAATTGTGTTTTGCTAAAGGTGGACCCACCCAAAAACATATGTTATCGTTAAAGCAAACACAGTAAAAAGAGCTTGAAGCTCAAGATGATTAATACTAAGAATATTTCGGCCGGCATCAATACTGTTGGTCAATATTTCTAGTACTGAGAATATGACAGTACCTTCTCTCAGATGGTCATTATATTGGCATATTGACAATAGTACTGAACCTTTGAGGGTTCCTGAACACACGATCTCTCTCACGACGTTGAAACCAATTGCTGGCCGGATCCAGCAGTTGCCTACCCATGGTCTACGGGATTGTTTACGCAATGATATTTCACTTTGCACCTGAGTGTGCCAGTCTGGGTATTCGTTTCTTCTTGCATCAATAAATTACTGTTACGCGTTAATGTGAGTTCTTAATTGTTTTATGACTTTGTTTCCTAAATTTACAACACTCAAATACCTGCAACGGCACACGGTGTAAAATATACTCATAGTTGTGTGTGACCTATTTCCCTGTGCACCTGCAGTATTTAGTATTAGCCTTCCAGGAGGTTGAATAAGAAGTTTGAAACAGTACTGCTCACGTACCACTTTTATAGGAAACAATTTCGGCCGTTGCCGTTTCCGCGAGAGATTGGCGCGAGCGCGCGCGATAAATCAGACGGCTTTGTGGTCTTCGAATCCCCTTCAGCGGGGGTCTCGTCGTGCGCGGCCGTGATGAATGGCCGGCGAACGCGGCTCGCGTCCTCAGGTCCCGCCCTGCTGGAATCTATCATCCCCGCCCCCCGGGCCCACTGTGTTCAGATGCGAGGGGCTTCTTGTCGTCTGCTCAGAGTCAGCTTTGTTGGGATTTTTCAGTAAGCTGCACGCGGAATGGCGCAAGAAACATGCCGTTGTGTACCTTGAAAATATACGACAAAAAAAAAATTGTCTTCTGATTCCCTGTTGGGACGTTCGCTCTCCTGCGTTAGTTAACACAATGTAAAGTTTCCGGGTAGACCATTTTGTACATAATAAACTAACACATTATCCCCCCCCCCCCGTCTCTAAGAGTTGTCGGGGATAATCTTCCTATAACTATGCTTATGCTTCTTTACCGTATTACATTCCTGCGAGTGGTACACCATTCACTGCAGACACGTTGAAGAGCTCTTGCTGAAACACCAACAAACCAGTCAACTTCATGCACAGTGTCGTCACGGGAACGGTCAAAGACGATATTTCTTTACTGTGGTCCGTCGGGTCATCTCATTTACGCTCATTTCCTTGCTGCCGCCTGGTCTATACAAACTACTTCACTGTCGTGACCAATGCCAACCGTGGAGGGTCACATCACCGTCTGGTACTAGTGCTACACGATTTCAAAGTGCTCTTCAGCGACCAGTGTACGATTTTTTTCATGGGAGTTTATGCAGCAGTAGTAAGAAACATAGCAGCTTACAGATGTATTTGCATTTTTTGAAGATAAAACTGTTTACTGCATATTCAATAAATCTCGTATTTATGTACATATACTAATAACGTTTAATAATTCGTTACACATGATGGCAACAACAAACAAATGGGTTACACAAGGATGCAACATTTGACCCACACTTTTAGGGTTCCGTACCTCAACCGGTAAAAACAGAACCCATGTAGGATCACTTTGTTGTCCGTCAGTCTGTCTGTCTGTCTGTCTGTGTGACTGATCGTCCGTCCGCCCCTGTGGTTATCCGACTGCTGAGATCGCTTTTTCTCAAGAGCCGGTAGAAGTACGAGGCTGAAATTTATGTCAGACAGTGTAATGCTTCTACATTATCGAAATCAAAAGAAACAGTCATTAATATCACATATAGTTTGATACCCGATAACTCACTTATCAAATACTACATAGTACTTAGTACAGATCGCGGTTCTGTTTTTTTTTTTCAGTCATCGCCTATATATCTGATTCAAAGTTGATACTTAAGTAATCATTTTAATTTAATTTTTGATTTTCATAGGAACTACTGAACCCGCGTTTGACCGCAGTATCACCTGATTGTGAGTGTAGATAAAGACGACGCTCCGGTCTTGTAAATACCTAATCGCTCTAGCCTTAAAGATACCGATGCTGCAGTTACATTTTTCGTGAACTGTGCTTTTTTGGGGAACATTTATTTGCAAAATGAGCACTATGGGACGTAACACCTGAGGTCATCAGTCCCCTAGAACTTAGAACTACTTAACCTAACTAACCTAAGGACATCACACACATTCATGCCCGAGGCAGGATTCGAACCTGCGACCGTAGCAGTCGCGCGGTTCCAGACTGTAGCGGTTTAAAACCGCTCGGCCACTACGGCCGGCTGAAGTGAAGTAGCTGACGTCAATATCCATGTATCAATTGCCGCCATTAATACATTACTTTTATTACGATATTTTAAATATTTAAATGATGCCTCACTGTAAAGTATCGTAAAAAATTACGGCCACTGATGTTCATGCTTTGATTCAACGTACTCAAACATTACTCAGTAACGAATTTTAAATAAAGTTTACATTATTGGTGGTGTTAACCGCCACGCATGTTAACATAACTCCTAAATCAGTAAAAGAAAGTTAAAACTGCAGTAGTAACGGCGAAATTTCATGAAAAAATTAAAGTTTAAACTTAAAATTAAAACATTCTTATAGTACATCTTGAAATTCCCGAAACCGATATATTGCTGATGTCGATAACATGCAAAAATCGTCAAGATTTTTGGTTCTGCGAATTGATGAACTATCTACATACAAAATTAACGCCGGCCGCGGTGGCCAAGCTGTTCTAGGCGCTTCAGTCAGGAACAGCGCTACTTCTACGATCGCAGGTTTAAGTAGTTCTATGTTCTAGGGAACTGATGACCTCAGATGCTGAGTCCCATAGTGCTCAGAGTAATTTGAACCATTTTGAACAAAATTAACTTTGTACGGAACCCTCAGAGCGTCAGTCCCATTCGCATTTGTCCAATTTTTTATACATACAGCAGGTATCTGGAAATGGGAAGAGATTGTTTGCAAGAGAATTAAGAGTAATTAGCAGAATTTCTCAGTTGAATTGCCTTTTATATGCAGATGACGCCTCGTTGATAGCGGACAATGAAGTTCTACAAATAGCAAAGATTTGGTTCCGTACGGCCATAAATTATGATAAATAATAAAATAGTAGGTCAAAACTATTTTAGATAAGCCCTATTTAAGTATGACAAACACTTAGAAAAAATTAGCTATTTTTAAGGAATAGATGTTGAACAAAACAATGGCTAAAAAATACAATGTGGAAAGAAACAGATTGAAATTTTATAGGACAATGCCACTGCTAATGTTTGTTTACGGAAGTGGATCGTGGGTTATATAAACGTCAAGTAAGGCCCGCAGAAGCAAGAGAGAAGAGATTTGTAAGATAGGTAAAAGGGCGTAGAAAAGCTGACAGATTTCGGCACTGGACGTTAGGAAAGAACTAAATATATTTAATATCCTTAATGAAAGACAAAGTAAGATAAACTGGAACGAACATCTCGAAGGATTAGTAGCCAAAAATCACCTCTCCACTAAGAGGATTTGACCAAGCCTGTAGAAGAAGCCAAATAAGACCGCGGAAGCGATGAGTTTAAAAAATAAAAAATAAAAAAAATAAAGACACGTCTAATGCTGGACGTGTAGATGAGTTTGCAATGCTACCTCTACTTTACTAGCCAGTATGGTTCAATTATGCGACATTCGACAAGAAGAGCACAGCGTTTTCGGAAGTAGACACTGAATAAAGTAATTTCATATTACAGCTTCCTAGCGGCTATGTCTTACTTTTACAAATATTCAAGGACTATGGAACATCGAATGGAGAGATCAATTTTGAGAAGTACTGAGACTTTAAACAAAAAGGACAGAAAAAGTAAAGCAAATTGTTTACGAGACGAGTGAAATAAAACTTAGATGCAAGTGAGTAAGGCACATAGCTAGACAGCTGGATGGTATAAAACCCCTTACAGTGCGATCGAATGGGCAATGGGTAGTTAGCACCTGACAACTTAGGGACCGACGTGGGTACTAATAGGTGAATAATCAATGGCAAGTATAGTGAAGCATTTATCCCAATGGTGGATGGCAAATGGTTGATATTAATGCTGATGAATCGGACGTCTTATTAAACACCCTTTTTTCCGAAATACGGCAATAGTGTTCAGTTTTAATTTCGTTAGGTTCAACTCTCCGTGTAGGGCTCCTGCGAGCACGCAGAAGTGCCGCAACACGACGTGGTGTGGACTCGAATAATGTCTGAAGTAGAGCTGGAGGAAACTGACACCGTGAATCTAGCAGGGCTGTCCATAAATCAGTCCGAGTGACGAGGAGACGGAGATCTCTTCTGAACAACGCGTTGCAAGACATCCCAGATATGCTCAATAACGTTCAGTGCGGGGATTTTAGTGGCCAGCAGGAGTGTTTAAACTCTGAAGAGTGTTCCTGGAGCCACTTTGTTGCAATTCTGGACGTGTGGGGTGTAGCATTGTCCTACTGGAATACCCCAAGTACGTCAGAATGCACAATGGTCAGGAATGGATGCAAGTGATCAGACAGGATTCTTTAGTACGTGTCAGCTCTCAGTCGAATCTAGACGTATCAGGGGTCCCACACTATTACGTAGCCTCCTCCAGCTTGAACAGTCCCCTACAGACATGCAGGGTAAATGGATTCATAAGGTTGTCTCCATATCCGTACATGTCCATCAGCTCGATGCAATTTGAAGCGAGACACGTCCGACCAGGCTACACGTTTCCAGTCATCATTACTGCCATGTCAGTGTTGACGTGCCCGGGCGAGGCGTAAAGCCTTGCATCGTGCAGTCATCAAGGGTACACGAGTGGGCTTTTGGCTCCGAAAGCCTATATCGATGATGTTTCGTTGAATGGTTGTTGATGGCCCAGCATTGAAATCTGCAGCAATCTGCGATGTGACGTTGAACGATTCTCAACACCTGTCCTTGGCCCCGTTCTTGCAGGATCTTCATCCGGCCGAAGCGATCTCAGAGATTCCTGATGTTCACGGTACACTCGTGAAATGGTCGTTCGGGAAAATCCCCACTTCGTCGCTACCTAGGTGCCGTGTCCCATCGCTTGTGCACTGACTATAACACCACGTTCAAACTCACTTACATCTTTATAATCATCCATTGGTATTTCTGGAATTCAATATGGTGTTGTCCCACTCTTAGTCTTGATAACAGCTTCCACTCTCGCAGGCATACGTTGTATCAGGTGCTGGAAGGTTTCTTGGGGAATGACAATCCATTCTTCACTGAGGAGAGATATCAAAGTCAGTGCTACTGCATTTGTCGACGGACCTTGTGTTTTCTGTGGTTGTAGACTTAATTTTAGTATTGACATTAATGATACTTTTGGTCACGGTAATGGTTGGCTCACTGTAGCCATTGTACGTGGAGGTACAGGAGTATCTAGTGTTCCTGGACTTGAAAGTTTTGTCGATAGGGACATTATCGCCTACCGTACCTACCATATGGCAGAACTTGCAAATAAAGACTTTGCTAAATCAGCTTATATGTCTCCTTCTGCATTGTCTTTATATACTCTTAATAAGAGTTGAATCGTCCAATTTTTGCGCTCCTTACATCAAGCGAGGCGTCATTTGGCATTTACCGGCGTGATGTGCGGCATATGAGCAGCCGCTCGACCATGAAATCCAAGTTTTCTCACCTCCCGCCTAACTGTCATAGTACTTGCAGTGGATCCTTATGTAGTTTGGAATTCCTGTGTGATGGTCTGGATAGATGCCTGCCTATTACACATTGCGACCCTCTTCTACTGTCGGCGGTCTCTGTCAGTCAACAGACGAGGTCGGCCTTTACGCTTTTGTGCTGTTCTTGTCCATTCCCGTTTCCACTTCACTACAACATCGGGAACAGTGGACCTAGGGATGTTTAGGAGTGTGTAAATCTCGCGTACAGACGTATGACACAAGTGACCCCGAATCACCTGACCATGTTCGAAGTCCGCAGATTTCCGCGGAGCGCCCCATTCTGCTCTCTCACGAAGTCTAATGAGTAGTGAGGCCGCTGATATGGAGTACCTGGCAGTAGGTGGCAGCACAATGCACCTGATATGAAAAACGTATGTTTTTGAGGATATTCGTATACTTCTGGTCACATAGTGTATCTCTGTATTTGCATCCGCATGTCTATACCAGTTTCTTTGGCGCTTCAGTGTATGTACACAGATGACAGATGTTGCTCCACTATCTTTCCTAATGTCATCTACCCCCATTCTCCATTTAGTCGTTGTCGCTGTATTTTCCTATCCCTACCCCGATCTACCCCCCCCCCCCACTCTCCCAATTCGTCTTGCTAAAAAACACGATAATTTCACTAATTTTCATTACAGCCATAATTATATTTTGTACAATTGTACACTAATCTGTTTCTTTTTTCTTTTATCTATTCTAGTAATTTCAACCATCCTGCCCTGCAGATCACCCTGTTGTTTACGAATACTGCACAGATATACAGTCAGATCTGGATAAGATTTGTATCTTGTGTTGAGGCTAGCAGCTAGCTATAAACGTACACAAATGTAAAATTGTGTGATTCTCAAAACGCCAAAAAGTAGTATCCTACAACAACAATATCAATGACTCACAGTTGGAGTAAGTCAACTCATACGGAAACCTGGGCGTAACTACCGGATTTGAAATGGGAACCTGGGCGTCCAACCATGGGCGTCCATAAAAATTTTGGGAGAGGGGTCTAAATCCCATAATTCCCATTTTTAGGTAACAGGTTCGGTCAATTTGAAAACTTGTCGTGCCCCAGGACCTAAATTTGTCAAGAATTATACAAATTGTACCTGACACACTGATACTTACCCAATTTATTTATTTCAAGATTACTTAGCTATCTAAGCGGTAAGCATATTCAGTTGTATAAGCGACGTACATGTTCTTCTCACATATAGCCTGCGGACTGCCGGTTGGAGTACCGACCAACACAATCAGAAAGAAGTATCTGCTTTAGTCTATAGACGTAGTTTCCATTTTGTCTATTGGCAACCGGTTTCGGTACCCAGTATTATCCTCAGGCCACCCTGGAAGAAAATCACGTTACGTAGATATAGTAATAAAGTAAATTGCGAGCAGCAGTGGTAAGAGTCCACCTTTGTACAGAGATTCATTTTTTCTTGCAAGAGTGTCACTACAAACAATATTTAAACTTTAAAAATAATTAAAATATGCAATTTCCGTAACGAGATAATAAAAAATAAAAGCTCCCACTATAATGAGACATTAAAATCGAGACGCCATCTTTACACTGAGGTGACAAAATCATGGGATAGCGATATGCACATAGACACCTACACGTACCTACACCTACATACGGACTCTGCAAGCCGCCGTATGGTATGTGGCGAAGGGTGCTCTGTGTCACTATATTCACTTCTTTTTCTGTTCCACTCGCAACAGAGCGAGGGAAAAACGAGTGTCTACATGCCTCCATACACGCCCTAATTTTTATGATCTTATCTTCGTGGTCCTTACGCGAAATATGCGTTGGCGGCAGTAGAATCATTCTACAGTCAGTCTTAAATGCCGGTTCTGTGCATTTTCTCAATAGTGTCCATCGAAAAGAACGTCGCCTTCCCTCCAGGGATTCCCGGCTGAGTTCACGAAGCATCTGCGTAATACTCGCGTGTTGTTCGAACCTACCGGTAACAAATCTGGCAGCCTGTCTCTGAATTTCTTCCATGTCTCTTTCATCCGCCTTGGTGCGGATCCTAAACGCTCCAACAGCGATCAATAATAGGTGCACTAGTGTCCACAATTATAAGAAGATAAGATTTTATTTACATACACGGGCTTCCCATACGGATGGGCCTAGACCGGAGGGTAACTGTTCTTTACCGCTGTCTAGCATCGTAAAAATGTCCAGCGTTTTTTTTTCCACTCTGAGACCTAAACGTTCGACGTGGCGTTTTTAAACATTCTCTTACGGCCCTGCCTCTCTCAGATAAACGTGGAGCAAGCGGTGATGTCAGGGGGGAGGCATGGCTAATTGTTCCACGACAACTTTTCACTCACTGCTGGTCATTTGCAACACAATAGGGGCAATGTGTTTGTATTGTTTTCATGTGTGATGTAAGTAAGTTTTTTCATCATTTTATCTCTAACAGATGTTTGGCTCCTCATTCAGCAATGGGCAGAAGAAAGTGTGTACTTAGTGTTAACTAAAACAGGAATACAAATTTCTGAAATTGTGTAATGACCGCAATAATGAATGTGTTTATTGCACACTACGCGCTGGAGAATTTTCTCTCGGACATAAAAGAAAAAGTTATATTTAATACCATGAGAATGTAGCTAAATGTAGGTGTGCTATCAATGCCACTGCTTCACTCAACATAAGAATTTTTTTTTCATCGTAAGTTTGTACTGCTAGATGGTCGCAGTATCGTGTACATAACGTATGAAAGGGCTGTGAATAGGCAGAGCTGTCATTTGTACTCAGGGGAATCGTGTAAAAACGGTTTCCTACGTGATTATGGATGCAAGTCGGGAATTAAGACATTTTGAACGTGGAATGTTAGTTGGTCCTAGACGGATGGGACATTCCATTTCGGAAATCGTTAAGGAATTCAATATTCCGAGATCCACAGCGTCCATAGTGTGCGAGAATACAAAATTTCAGGCATTATCTCAAATCACGAACAACGCAATGGCCGACGGCCTTCACTTAACGAACGAGAGAAGAAGCGTTTGCGTAGAGTTGTCAGCACTATCAGACAAGCATACTACAGACAGATGATAAGCTTGGCTGGAGAAGGAAGTTAAGCATTTCCTTTTAGAGCGAACTATACCGTCTTTCACCTTAAGGGGAGACTGAATACAAGTGGGCTTCAAAAATTCGCTTTTTAGATTTTAGCATATTTGAAACGCCTGGTCATTCCTGCGTGAAACAGTTTTTGTTTTATATAAATACAACTTTTTCGTGAGATATGATGGTTTTCCTAACGCACGGTCTTTGCCCGACTGATCCTGACACTTGGTGCAAGTACAGGAGAAGTGTCAGATATGACCACAAACATTCCTTACCTGCATCAGTAATGATTGAAATTAAACCAATATTTAGATATCTTTGTAAAGACACCCTGTTGAAGAAATGTCTTCATGGGAAAACTCAAAATTTAAAAGAATGTGTGAATTCTGTCATTTGGAACCGGTTACCGAAAATTGTATTTGTTCAGATTACAACCTTCAAATTTGGTATTTATGATGCTATTTTATGCTTCAATGATGGTGTAATTACAAAAGTGGATGTTTAGGAATTATTTGGCATAAACTCTAGTGGAAATACTGAAAAATACTTTGTGCAAATAGATAAAGAGAGAATCCGCAAAGCAGATATTGCTAATTTAAAATGCACAAAAGAAGCTAGACAGAAAATAGGAGGCACCAAGAGAAGAAAAGAATATCAGGATGATTCAGCTGATGCAGGAAAATATTGGTGGTAAGTAATTCTCATCAATAACTATACTAGAATTGCAATATTAAACTTTAAATGGATTTTTCTCAAAACTACATTTTTTTTATTTTTAGGTACCATTATTTGATAAACTAATGGGGTTAGATACATGAAATTTGGCCAATTTCTACTGCAGACGGTAATAAGTAACTACAAGTAAATTAAGAACAACCGAAAAATCAGAAACTGTTTTATAATAATGTACAATAATAAGTTAAATTTTACTAGTGAAAGAATAACATTTTTTTCTTAAAAACCATAAGAGGTATTATGTTCATTTTACTTGTAAATTGAGGCATTATATATATATATATATATATATATATATATATATATATATATATATATATATATATATACAGTAAAAATTTCATTGTTTTATCACTTATACTTCTTCTGAAAAGTGTACCTATTCAAAAGGTAAAATAGCAATGTATCCGTCACAGTTTTTTTAAACAATATTGCCCCGTTCAGACTAATTCGCTTCAGCAGCTATACAGCGACAGAGTCGTTGTTTCGAGTCTTCGTAGCAGCCCTGAAAGGCATCAACTGACAGGACCTTTAACATGTCGTTCATATTCTTTTTAATGTAATCCTGACTCCGAAAATGAAAAAAGAAAAAGATAAAAAGTCACAAGGACTCAGATCAGGTGAACATGTGGGCTGTAGTACAACAGGAATAACTTTTGAGGTCAAAAATTACGTGATGGAAGTAGCCGTGTGACTTGAAGCGTAATCACGATACAGCATTCGATTCACCCTTTTCCGAGGACATCTTTGTAGAACACTTGGTTGAAGGTTCGTCCAGCAAGAACGAATTCTTTATGTACGATACCCTTACTGTCAAACATATCAGGAAGTTGAAGGCCTTCCTGAGCTAGGTTCATCTTCAACGTGTTCTCGGCCTTTCAAAACTATGTTGTGTCAGCGAAAAACTTGTGATCTTGATAAGAAATGTCTCTTATAGATCTGTTTGAACTTTCCGTGGCTCTAAATTCAGCTATTCCGTTTTCGTAACACAACGAAACACGACTTCACCCATGGTGCTCTCAATAATGACGTGATAGCTACAGAGAGCTGAAGCTCGGACTTAACATCTGGAAAGGATGGAAACATCAATCCACACAAGTAGAACAACTTATTGTTGCCAAATCACTCGAAGTTTTGTCAGTTTCATTTCTTTTCTCACACACCTGGTATTTGGATGGCCAAATGCGGATTTGATCTCGGCCCATACCAATTGGCGAGGTGGAATTTCATTAGGAAGGCACGAAATAACGAATCCTCGTCTGGCCATTCAGGTTTATTTTCTTCTTTCACTACATCAGTAAAGGCAAACGATGGGTTGGTCCGTTAGAAGAGAACACAACATATTCTTTCATGTCAGAGTTCTGTCCCCAGGGCCATTATGAAATAGATACGCAGCGGCAGGGGCGGAGGGGTGGCGACGCCGGTGGCAGCATTCCTGTGGGGGATTCAGAGCTGCGATAGGTTCGTTTCCATCATTATCACGCTGATAACTTGCGTGAAGGCAGACGCCAGTCACAAGTCGGTTACGGTCCAGTCGCTAGTGTCTGAGGAGTGTTGCCGCTAACACCGGCGGGTTGCGTCTAGCCCGGCCAATGGGCTGGCCGCCATCTGAAGATTATTGTCCACTTATTAACAGCGATAGCGCCAGCGGCCATAATGGGCACTGTTTCAGAAGGTCAGGTAAGACGGCTGGGCAAGGACACTGCTGCTGCGGCCGTGCCGCCACAGCCGAAGGTTGCTGCCCTTCCCCAGTCAGCTGAGGGCACACACTCGACATTGCAGACGTTGCTTATTCAGGGCGTGCCCATCTGTGCGAATTCCGGATGGATATGTATGTAGAATTATTCTTGGCTAATGACCTGTTTGGATCCTCCCACCTATGCTCAGAGGTATCGTCCTAAAGGCTGATATGCCCGCATACGTCGAGCAGTATTCGTTCGGACTGTACCCAGAGTTCGGTACATTCGAGGGCAAATCCCCATGTGCGAAGTCCACAGTAATGCTTCATAGGTATCATTCTAAATTGGATTGATAGAGGGAGAATGAAGCGTACCAGCGAAGGCAGCCTAACTGTGTGTTTATAGCAGAATAACTTCAATGCACTATGTCCAACAACATTCGAGGTCTTAGCGTTAGTGTCGCCATTTGGAGTAATAAGTATGTACCCTGGCTGCGTTGGGGCTCTGTTTCAAAGTTGTATGGCATAAAAGAAAATAGCAAGCCATATCCGATCTTGTAAGCAATAACAGCACATCTGATTTACTCGTGGAAAAAATAAATAAATATTGAAACAGTAAGGAAATGTCAATAAATTCGGTTGGAAATCTAGATACTACATGGCCACATAGGATATCTGCATTTATACTTACAATATAGTCGAGATGTGGCACAAGCACTAGACCAAAGTGTCTGGAGGAGACCTATTGGAGGTAACCCTAGAAAGGTATTAGTATGAGTGATCTATTGTTATTACTGCACAATATGCCTCCAAACGGACTGAGATTTACGCTAAAGGTTCAGAATGCAGCCTAATTGTAGACTTGGGGGAAAATGTATCAATTTTGTTGTTACTTATAAAGGAGAGAAGACAGATATGGCGCCACAGATGTAATCATCTTACAAATGCGGTAATCGGTCAGGAGGAGCTACAACGAGTAGATACTGGAGTAGTGGTGAAGCCATATCTACCGACTACGTAACATCAGACCATGACTTCTCTATGGAAGGAGACCGCCAGGGAAATAGCTATGTGACAGTGGACAACGATACGACAGTCTGAATAGACTGTTTAAAGTGGATGACCTACTGTGGAGAACAGATATATAGTAAATTTTCGAGTCAAATCACAAGCCCAGGTGTGAACAAATTGTCGGTAGGCACCTTATAGCCTTCATGAAGTGTTCAGAGATGTGAGCATGTCGAGCTTTTACGTACTACTTGGCTAAACAGCAAGTTGGAGGCTACAATAAAAACTGAAGGATGGATCGTGTGTTTCCCCCAGTGCAAAACTGTCTGAGTGTTTTTGAATCATGTGCTGCACTTTACTCTTTTCAGTTACATCCAGGCGGTTTTAGTTGACAAATAACTTACAGAACAGCAGCGGCTTGTCTACTGTAGGTTGTAAGAATACTCTAAAATCGCCTTAATCCGTCTTGAGACTCAAGACGGAGTAAAGCTTATTAGTTACTTTCTTTATGCTTACAATCGTCCAGGGTTGAGGACAGCTCTGTTTGTCATTCTGCAAGCTCCTCCTGTACAAGTATTTGAAAAATTATTGCTTCAAAACAAGATTTATTTTTGCCAAGCACAGCAGGCTATTCATCTTACTTGAATTAGTATGCTGTAGAAACGTAGTTTTTGCCCTCTCTGTGCCAAAGAGACGGGATGATCAGCCATTCGTCAGACATGTTACAGCTGGGAGACTGGTACACGCTACTGAATCAAGCCTGAGAGACATGTCTGGTATTAACGGTTTCTACAACCGTGAGAAGCATTGCCTTTCCCAGTCGTTTTTACAGTTGTGTGAAGAATATTGAGCGAAAAATCTGTTGGCAATAATTCTGATAACGCAAAGGAGAGACATAACTGATGGCTGTGTATATGTCTAAAGGATGTAATGTGCTGAGCACGCGTATATAAGATGGTTGAAATGGTTGGAAGCGTAACAACTCCATAAGAACAAAAGTGCTTCCATCTTTAGCCAGATGTCGTTTTCTGTCATGGTTTGAATAATCGTCATTCTGTGTTTACAATAGGCATAAAAAGATGGCACGTGAGAGAGGGAAGTGATAAATATAGTTTTAATTATTTTATGTCGAAATACGCTTTACAAGGGTTGACCTACACAGTTATGTCGAAGTGATGTATATACAGGGTGTCCCATTTATCTTGACCACCCTAAATAACTGTTTGTCCAGACGCGAATTACAATCTTTCAAGTAAATGATCTTTAACCGTCAGGGGGACATCAATCAGCATGACTTCCTTCGTTGTAGCTTTGTTTTTTTACAAAGATATGAAAGCGATATGACTTTTTTAAATTGCACCCTGTATTTTTTATTCGGTAATTCATTTTCTCCGTTAAAGACCTCTTCAAAAATGTACAAACTCGTTCACTTGCTGGTGTTGTCAGAAAACAAATGTAAACCAAGTAAAAAACATAACAGAAAATTGGCTTTGACTCTCCTGTACTATTTCCCAGGAGTAGAACATTCAAAGGTGCTCAACGTGGTGACCATGGACAACGATACATTGGCGCACTGACTGAATAAAAGAATTATTTACTGCTCCCAGTGTTGCCTGCTGAAGAGAATTACAAGCAGGACAGTAAAAAGTTGGAAAAAAGTACGCTGCAGTGTTAGAAGCAGTAACACTGTGTTGCAACGTCTTCCTAAGTTTCCAGGGTGTACAGCCATCTCAGCATACAGCCGTCGCATTCACAGAAGAGAGCGCTCTGGGAGCGCAAATCTTCGCCAGGCCTGATTTTGAACGGCGACTTCGCTGTTGACTCTGATTTCAACATCATTACCTCCTCTGGTTTCGGCTCTTGAACAAGAATAACCTATCATTCTTCCAAAATCTTCAGACACCTCGCTGAAAGCGTCCCCAGTAGAGTTCAAGCCGTCTTGAAGGCGAAGGGTGATATACCCCATAGTAATGTCCACTAATAGGTGTTCACATACATTTGATCGACTAGCATAAATTATGCGGTGGTAAGAAGACATCGAAATAACAAGCAAAATGCATATTCTTAAACGCAAACAATCTGTGTAACAAAGCACTTTTAGAACGATAAAGAAAATTACCAACCTTCTTTAATTGTTGTGTCGAAAGTGCTATTTAAAACCAGGGTGTGAATATTATTGCAAATATTTTGTTGCTTATTTTTATGGACAATAATCAGTCTTTTATATCGAACTGCTCAATGAACAGCACTTAATATCTTAGAGTGCTTCGCTCTAATTCTTGCCTACCAAGGCTCATTACGGATTGGTAATGCTATCATGAAGCAATTTGTGCGGATGACATTGCTGTTGATGCAAAGTGAGATTCAAGAAAGTGGGTAACAAGGTGACATTACCTCTGAATGATATGGCTGATCAGTAAAACCAAAATGTCCTGAGCCCGAATCGTCGAATACACCAACACGTACATGAGACACGCTTAAACGTGGAACAGTGATGTTTCTTGGGTGTATCTTGAAGCGGCACCTGTTGACACCTGTGACAAAGTGCAAATAAATTATAGAACCAACTTCTACAAAAAGAGTCTAAGAAAATTTCGATTTTAGGGCTCTGACAATTAGGCCTTAAGAGTTTGTTCAACTTCTGCTCAGCTGCATACACAGTAAATCGTATTAAAGAGATTAATGTAGCTCTTAGACAATACGACTTATTAATAGCTGCCTCAAACTGACCCCGAAATACTGTCTGCAATCAATTAAAAGTACCACAGCGACAGTTTATGGAGGGAGCTTGGTTAGAGGAGAAATGGAAGAAATACATTCGCATATCAACTACCAGCTCCAGCTGTAGTCTGTTCCTGCTGCAGTTTGCGAGGCAGAACAACACTTTCGGACTCAAGCCCAAAGTTCCGAGAATCAACGTCTCGTCATTAAATTAACCAAATGGAAGCCATGAACTAAGTTCTTACTGGAATTTCCATGTGTGCTATAAACTGATGCAGATGGCGAATGAAATAAGGAAAAAAATAACAGAAAGGCTCCCATTTCTTTGTGAAGAATGTCATAAAAAACTAGCTGACGTGCAGCTAAAAATACAGACCAACACAAACAATTACGCAAGCGAATGGGCACGAATTTTTATCTTGTCACTATAACCAGACGGGATACTTCAAGGCCCTCGCAGTATACAGGGAAAGACTTTAGTGCAGTGGCAACAATTTAAATGAAAGTCACAGAAGTTTGTACTATACTAATCAATGGTCTGCCGTCCACTCTTCGGACTGCTGTAAGTGAACACCGCCGAACCATTACGTAATTGTTTAGTAGTGGCTTGTGTCTGTTACACGCAAATAGCAAAGTCGCAGGAGTTTCTTGTGTCACAGTGCACTATGTTCAGCCTGATATATAGGTCGCTACAGTCAATTTATTTCGAACTACGACCGTGTAATTCCACAATTACTGCAATGAAGTGTTGTCAATTGTCTCTGCCGTATTTAGGTAATGAACAGCGTGAGATACGGATGCAAATTGCGACATGTAAACTAGACACAAACAAGTCCGCAACATCCTACCCTGTACTGCTCGCAGAACAGAGTAGTTTTCAGTGAAGCAATAGCTGCAAATTTATTAGCGCGCACTGGAATTGCGTTATAGGCTAAATGGCAGGATTAACACGTGTTTAAATACGAAATGGGAGGTGGTAATTGGCCATCAGCGTGGAACTCTTAATTAGGCCGCTACTGGCACACGTGACACGAACATCCATACACGTACATGCAGGTGAAGGATTTAGAGTCAACATATCAAGCTTCTCTGTGCGGTAATTGCTTACGTCTCGAAACGTTGTTTAACAAAAATGGTAGGAAACTGTACGTCACATATGTAATAAAACGCGTTGCAAACATATTTTGCATACTTCTTATTAAATAAACACACCAGGGTCGAACTGGACTTACATTATTACATAATATTTGAATATTATGTTACTCTGTTCCTAACGCCAATGAAGAGCTTTTACGTGAACATTATTTTAGTTTGTACGATGTTGATAGTTAGGTCTGTTTCACATTATGAACGATCAGTATGCTATGATATGTAAACAGAAATCAATGTGCGACAAATTATTCACTATATATAATATCAAAACGTGTTTCGTAATAATATACTGAAGTTTTTTCCGCAGATAAGCATTTTATTTATTTAGCCTATGGCATAGGTTATCACATATCATACGAGGGTTGGAACTTTAATAGCGGAAACTATTTATTTACAGCTCGTACAAAATAGATACGTGTTTCAAAGTTTTACTGACCTTCAAAGTAGTCACCAGCATTGTGTATAACCCGTTGCCCTGCGATGTGGAAGTCGTAGGACACTCTTAGCAGTGCCAGTTGTGTTGACAGTTCGAGCGGCGGGGTCTATTGCCCGACGAATTTGTAGCAATTCTGAAGCGAATGCCCCGAAGTGTTTCCTTCAGTTTAGAAATCGAGTTGAACATACGAGGCCTTAATTCTGGGGAGTGTAGTAGGTGGTATAGCACTTAGCAGCCCTATCAGCCAAACAAATCAGTAACAGTTAGCACTGTACGTGCTTGAGCATTGTCCTGCAAAATGATTGTCAGGTCCTGCAGAAAGTGTCTCTAAGCTGTTCATTTTTGTAACTAAATAGTTGCCACTATTCGTATACATCTACGTCTACGTGATTACTCTGCTATTCACCATAAAGTGCCTGGCAGAGGGTTCAATGAACCACCTTCAAGCTATCTCTCTACCGTTCCACTCTCTAACGGCGCGAGGGAAAACAAGCACTTACATTTTTCTGTGCGAGCCCTGATTTCTCTTATTTTATCGTGATGATCATTTCTCCCTGTGTAGGTGGGTGCCAACGGAATGGTTTCGTAATCGGAGGGGAAAACTTGTGATTGAAATTTCATGAGAAGATCCCGTCGCAACGAAAAACGCCTTTGTTTTAATGATAGCCACTACAATTCACGTATCATGATCTCCCCTACTTCGCGATAATACAAAGGAGCTGCTCTTCTTTGTACTTTTTCGATGTCACCCGTCAGTCCCATCTGATGCGGATCCCACACCGCACAGCAATACTCCAGAATAGGGCGAGAAGGCTTGGTGTAAGCAGTCTCTTTAGTAGACCTGTTGCACCTTCTAAGTGTTCTGCCAGTGAATTGCAATCTTTGGTTGGCTCTACCCATAACATTATATATGTGATCGTTCCAATTTAGGGTATTTCTAATTGTAATCCCTAAGCAGATTTGTGTGACTTATCGCGTATTCTAAATTTAGCGGATTTCTTTTAGTATCATGTGAATAACTTCATACTTTTCTTTTCTCACGGTCAATTGCTACGCGCCATACAGATATCTTATCTAAATCATTCTGCAATTCGTTTTGGTCATCTGATGACTTTACAAGACGGTAAATGACAGCATCATCTGCAAACAATCTGAGACGTCTCCTGAATTGTCTCCTATGTCATTAATATAGATCAGGAACAATAGACGACCTGTAACACTTCCTTGGGGAACGCCGGGTATTATTTCTGTTTTAGTCCATGACTTTCTGTCTTTGCTACGAACTGTGACCTTTGTGACAGGGAATCACGAATCCCGTCGCACAACTGAGGCGATATTCCATAGGCACGCAGTTTGGTTAGAAGACGCTTATGAGGAGCGGTGTCGAAAGCCTTCTGCAAATCTAAAAATATGGAATTAATTTGACATTTCCTGTCTATAGAACTCATTACTTCATGAGTATAAATGGCTAGTTTTGTTTCCAAGAACGATATTTTCTGAATCCGTGATAAGTGTCAATAAATCGTTTTCTTCGAGGTACTTCATAACGTTGGAATACAGTATATGTTCTAAAACCCTACTGCAAATAGGCGTTAATGATACGGGCTTGTAATTCAATGGATTACTCCTACATCCCTTTTTGGGTATTGGTTGACTTGAGCAATTTTGAAGTTTTTAGGTACCGATCTTTCTGTGAGCGAGCGGTTGTATATAATTGCTAAAATGCAGCTATTGTATCAGCATACACTGAGAGGAACCTGACTGGTATACAATCTGGACCGGAAGCCTTGCCTTTACTAAGTGATTTAAGCTGCTTTTCGACGCCGAGGATGTCCTATTTTTCTCATCTTGGCAGTTATTCTGGATTGGAATTCAGGAATATTTACTTAGTCTTCATTGGTGAAGGAGTTTCGGAAAACCGTGTTTAATAACTCTGCTTTAGTGGCACTGTCATCAGTGACTTCACCGTCGTTATCGCGCATTGAAGGTATTGATTGCGTCTAGCCACTGACGTGCTTTATTGCTTTATGTATGACCAGAATCTCTTTGGGTTTTCTTCCAGATTTCGAGACGGAATTTCATTGTGGAAATTACTGAAAGCATCTCGCATTGAAGTACGCTCTATATTTCGAACTTTTGTAAAACAAGTAAAGAGAAACAGTATTTTAAAAACGAACCAGTTATAATACAATGAAAAGATAAAAGGGCATGACTGCCGTATCAAAAACATGTGGTCAGATTTTCTATGTATTTGATAGCTTCATGGGCAACAATGAAGAAGTCGGCTCGCTGACCAGCCGAAGACTTTTTTTTTGGTCATCAGCCTACTGACTGGTTTGATGCGGCCCGCCACGAATTCCTTTCCAGTGCTAACCTCTTCATCTCAGAGTAGCACTTGCAACCTACGTCCTCAATTATTTGCTTGACGTATTCCAATCTCTGTCTTCCTCTACAGTTTTTGCCCTCTACAGCTCCCTGAAGTACCATGGAAGTCATTCCCTCATGTCTTAGCAGATGTCCTATCATCCTGTCCCTTCTCCTTATCAGTGTTTTCCACATATTCTTTTCCTCCCCGATTCTGCGTAGAACCTCCTCATTCCTTACCTTATCAGTCAACCTAATTTTCAACATTCATCTATAGCACCACATCTCAAATGCTTCGATTCTCTTCTGTTCCGGTTTTCCCACAGTCCATGTTTCACTACCATACAATGCTGTACTCCAGACGTACATCCTCAGAAATTTCTTCCTCAAATTCAGGCCGCTATTTGATATTAGTAGACTTCTCTTGGCCAGAAATGCCTTATTTGCCATAGCGAGTCTGCTTTGGTGTCCTCCTTGCTCCGTCCGTCATTGGTTATTTTACTGCCTAGGTAGCAGAATTCCTTAACTTCATTGACTTCGTGACCACCAATCCTGATGTTAAGTTTCTCGCTGTTCTCATTTCTACTACTTCTCACTACCTTCGTCTTTCTCCGATTTACTCTCAAACCATACTGTGTACTCATTAGACTGTTCATTCCATTCAGCAGATCATTTAATTCTTCTTCACTTTCACTCAGGATAGCAATGTCATCAGCGAATCGTATCATTGATATCCTTTCACCTTGTATTTTAATTCCACTCCTGAACCTTTCTTTTATTTCCATCATTGCTTCCTCGATGTACAGATTGAAGAGTAGGGGCGAAAGGCTACAGCCTTGTCTTACACCCTTCTTAATACGAGCACTTCGTTCTTGATCGTCCACTCTTATTATTCCCTCTTGGTTGTTGTATATATTGTATATGACCCGTCTCTCCCTATAGCTTACCCCTACTTTTTTCAGAATCTCGAACAGCTTGCACCATTTTATATTGTCGAATGCTTTTTCCAGGTCGACAAATCCTATGAACGTGTCTTGATTTTTCTTTAGCCTTGCTTCCATTATTAGCCGTAACGTCAGAATTGCCTCTCTCGTCCCTTTACTTTTCCTGAAGCCTAACTGATCGTCACTTAGCGCATTCTCAATTTTCTTTTCCATTCTTCTGTATATTATTCTTGTAAGCAGCTTCGATGCATGAGCTGTTAAGCTGATTGTGCGATAATTCTCGCACTTGTCAGCTCTTGCCGTCTTCGGAACTGTGTGGATGATGCTTTTCCGAAAGTCAGATGGTATGTCGCCAGACTCATATATTCTACACACCAACGTTAATAGTCGTTTTGTTGCCACTTCCCCAATCATTTTAGAAATTCTGATGGAATGTTATCTATCCTTTCTGCCTTATTTGACCGTAAGTCCTCCAAAGCTCTTTTAAATTCCGATTCTAATACTGGATCCCCTATCTCTTCTAAATCGACTCCTGTTTCTTCTTCTATCACATCAGACAAATCTTCACCCTCATAGAGGCTTTCAATGTATTCTTTCCACCTATCTGCTCTCTCCTCTGCATTTAACAGTGGAATTCCCGTTGCACTCTTAATGTTACCACCGTTGCTTTTAATGTCACCACAGGTTGTTTGGACTTTCCTGTATGCTGAGTCTGTCCTTCCGACAATCATATCTTTTTCGATGTATTCATATTTTTCCTGCAGCCATTTCGTCTTAGCTTCCCTGCACTTCCTATTGATTTCATTCCTCAGGGACTTGTATTTCTGTATTCCTGATTTTCCCGGAACATGTTTGTACTTCCTCCTTTCATCAATCAACTGAAGTATTTCTTCTGTTACCCATGGTTTCTTCGCAGCTACCTTCTTTATACCTATGTTTTCCTTCCCAACTTCTGTGATGACCGTTTTTAGAGATGTCCATTCCTCTTCAATTGTACTGTCTACTGCGCTATTCCTTATTGCTGTATCTATAGCGTTAGAGAACTTCAAACGTATCTCGTCATTCCTTAGTACTTCCGTATCCCACTTCTTTGGGTATTGGTTCTTCCTGACTAACGTCTTGAACTCCAGCCTACTCTTCATCACTACTATATTGTGATTTGAGTCTATATTTGCTCCTGGGTACGCCTTACATTCCAGTATCTGATTTCGGAATCTCTGTCTGACCATGATGTAATCTAATTGAAATCTTCCCGTATCTCCCGGCCTTTCCCAAGTATACCACCTCCTCTTGTGATTCTTGAACAGGGTATTCGCTATTTCTAGCTGAAACTTGTTACAGAACTCAATTAGTTTTTCTCCTCTTTCATTCCTTGTCCCAAGCCCATATTCTCCTGTAACCTTTTCTTCTACTCCTTCCCCTGCAACTGCATTCCAGTCGCCCATGACTATTAGATTTTCGTCCCCCTTTACATACTGCATTACCCTTTCGATATCCTCATACACTTTATCTCTTCATCTTCAGCTTGCGACGTCGGCATGTATACCTGAACTATCGTTGTCGGAGTTGGTCTGCTGTCGATTCTGATTAGAACGACCCGGTCACTGAACTGTTCACAGTAACACACCCTCTGCCCTACCTTCCTATTCATAACGAATCCTACACCTGTTATACCATTTTCTGCTGCTGTTGATATTACCCGATACTCATCTGACCAGAAATCCGTGTCTTCCTTCCACTTCACTTCACTTCACTGACCCCTACTATATCGATATTGAGCCTTTGCATTTCCCTTTTCAGATTTTCTAGTTTCCCTACCACGTTCAAGCTTCTGACATTCCACGCCCCGACTCGTAGAACGTTATCCTTTCGTTGATTATTCAATCTTTTTCTCATGGTAACCTCCCCCTTGGCAGTCCCCTCCCGGATATCCGAATGGGGGACTAATCCAGAATCTTTTGCCAATGGAGAGATCATCATGATACGTCTTCAATTGTGCGGTTCTAGGCGCTACCCTCTTTTCTTTTTTTAAAAATCTTCAACCCGGTCGGGAATCGAACGCGGGCCCGCTGCATGGGAGGCAAACACGTGGCCACTTTATTTATGTTGTAAGAAAAAAATAAAAATAAAAACGCGGTTCCTCCGCTTTATGGTCCAACAACGTGACCACTTCTTTTTTTTTTGGGAACAGGAAGGCAGGGTAAACAAACAATCTATTCGTACAATTGTGCTATCCTAGGGATAAGAAAAGCATCGAGACAGCAAAAACGATTTGGAAACCATAAAATCAACGCAAAGGTCGCCCTCTTTTTTTTGTTTTTGTAACAGGAATAAAGTAAATGACAATCCTAGTCACGGGCGGGAGTGAAAATGAAGTTATCATCTGCATCACAATCCCTGCAGCACGCGGTGTCCCATCATCAACCTGGCAGAAAGCCATATGATCTTGACCATTTCTGCCAGTGTGGGCGGTATGTATTTCTCCTGCGTCGACCATTCGAAGGACCATTATCTGAGGCGGTTTCGGTGTTTACCATCGTTGTGTGTGCGTTTTTTTTTCACGTTAACATAATCCAGTCATAACTGGCGCCAACAGGTAGGGGCCAGTTTTCTTCTCAGTGTGCTATATGCCAATATAATTGAACCGCGCAGTACTGTCTCTAGTCGTTCTGCTACATGAGTCTTCTCAGTTCTGGGACACCCCAGCTGTCGGGCGGATTGTGAAAAACACTGTTGTTCTTGTAAATACATCCAATAATCCATCACGGACTTAATATCGTACGAATACAAATATTTCGTCGCATGTCCAGCGATCCAATTGACCGCATACGTCTTTTGTTTGGGGTAAAAAGGCTTTGTTCGGTAGAAAAAGTACATCCGATGTGATTTCTGTGTAGTTAGTGCGCCGAAGGAAGGCCAGTATTCGACGCGTCAGCATACAGACGTCCCTCGCTGCGCCACACACTCACCCATGTTCTTCCGTTGCTAACAGTCCGCAGTTTGTGCAAAGAGGAGAATCGACCATATGAATTGTATGTAATCGACTCCTGGTCACAAGTTTACGGTTTATAAGAATATACCACATCGATCTCGCTGCTGTTGACAGTAATGGAGTATGCACTGCACACCAAATGTGGTTCCACGTTCTCGACGGGTATTTGAATTCCATTATGTTGCGGCCATGGTGGTCCATCAAGCATCTATAGACCTCCCGAGTCGTGGGTATTCTCGTCGAAGGTACTTTCAGACGAACATAACTGTAATCAACAAGAAATGAGGCAATGTGTGCAAGAGAAGGCGAAATATTGCCCACCGCAATAGGGGGCTCGTACGAAGGCGGAACAAGTACTTTTATCAGAGCTGACGTTATGGTATGCTTTCTTTGTTGCCAATTTCGTATCATCGCTCGCATGTAAAGTGCCAGAGCTTTGTTTCGCACGTTTGTGAGGTTGAGGCCACCGTTCCGGAACTGTAGCGTTAACGTATCATATTTGATCTTAAATAACATCCCAGTACTAACATAGTAACCAAAGGCAGCAATGAGGCGGTCTGCAATACCCTTCGGTATTGGTAGGATCTGCGCTAAATGGGGCAGTCGTGACGCTATGTGAACGTTGGTGTATGCCACACGTTGGATCACGTCAAAGGCTCTCAGTGAGTTGTTGCGTATCGTCAGACGAACATTCTGCAGAAGCTGCCGGGAACTCGCCGCCGCTGACCGCCGTAGTGAACGGGTAAATGTAATCCCCAGACATCTCAGCGATTCCACTATCTGAAACGGTCCCGGCCCGTCTTCCAGACCACGTCCAATGTTCATAATTTTGGATTTCGTCATGTTAACGACACTGCCTGCCGCCGTACCGTAAGAGGCTAGATGTTCAACAGCCTGACGCACTTCATGTCCTGATCTGACAAGAAGGATCAGGTCGTCCGCATATGCGCGACAAACGAAAAAGTTCTCATTAAGCGCTATCCCAGTAAGTGAGCGCCTCATAACACACATCAGCGGCTCAAGCGCTATCGCAAACAACATCATGGAGAGTGGGCACCCTTGTCGGACTGAGCTGTTAATAGGGATCGAGCCCGCTTCCCGACCGTTTACAATCACCTTCGATGTAGCCCCTCGTATGAGCCTCATAACGATGGAGATGAAAACAGGTGGAATCGCCATTCGGCTCATGACTGACGCCAAGAAGTCATGGTTTATCCTGTCGAACGCACATCGAAGTCCACAGATATCATCGCTGCTCGCATTTTACACGTGTCCGCAAGGGCGATAACGTCACGGTCTTCACTTAACGTCGAGATGTTGCTTCGCACCCCTAGGCAAGCCTGCTCAGGGGATATTGCCCTGGATATCGCCAGCTTGAGACGAGACGCTAGTAGTTATTGATTAACACTGCGACTCCCCGCCATCTTCGGGATGGGAAGAAGAAAGCCCGCCACAAAATCCGACGGTAGGCGCATGTCCGGACGCATCGCCTCATTGTACATCGACACCAACTGTGGCATCATCATCTCCACGAATTCTCGATAAAACTCTAGCGTAATCCCATCTGGCCCTGGTGATTTATGGGCCGCTCCTTTTGTGAGTGCCACCTTTATATCATCTTCTGTGAGTGGCTCCATAAGCGCTGCCTTATCCGTCTCTGTCAGTGTCGTTTGCAGATGTTGCAGTATCTCTTCCCCCACCAGACGGTCCGTCGGTGTACCGGCATAGAGGTGGCGGAAATGCTCTAAAAATTCATTTGCAATGTCCTGTTGTGTTGTCAGTTGACGGCCATCTAAACCGTGGAGCACTGTTACCAATGCCCGGCGGTAACGTTTATGTTCCCGCGACACATGGTGCATCGAGGTACGTTCCCCAGTGATGGTGACGAGACATCTTGCCCGTATTGGGATGCTACCCAGTCGTCGCCGCGTGATCGATAGGATTTGTGCCTTGACACGATGAATTTCCGCATGATGTTCTGCAGACGGCACCTGGAAGAACAGCTCACGAAGCATGGTGTAATAATAATCAAGAGTGTCTCTTTGCCATCTCGTCTTATCCCGACCGTACTGTATGAGAGCTCTTCTTATTGCCGGCTTAGTACACTCGAGCCACCATTGAAGCACGGAGGTATATGATAGACGGTGTTGACATGTGGCCCATACCTCCTCGACTCTCTGACGACATTCGGGGTCCGCCAAAACTGACGAATTGAGCTTCCATGTCCCGCGGCTTCTCCACACACTTTGCCTAGGGAGTGATATGGTACAAATGTAAGCCAGATGATCAGTAAATGCCGCAGGCCATCGTTCCGCGTCGACCACCTTATCCTGTAGGCCAACCGAAACATATATTCGATCGAGTCTGCTCGCCGAGTGACTGGTATAAAAAGTATATCCCTCACGGTTCCTATGAATCATGTCCCAGGTGTCGCTTAACTCCAGATCCCGGCATAGCACATGCAATTCACGACAGGTATTGTAATGTGGAGTCTGGTCTTTTTGGGCTAAAACACAATTGAAGTCACCACCTATAATGAAGTGATCGAATCTGCCGGTAAATAAGGGCACAATCTCTTCCGAATAATATCTCGCACGCGCCCGTCTGTTGTCTGTGCCGGAAGGGGCGTAAACATTGAGAATGCCAATTCCATTAACAGTTATCGCCAGTCCTCGTGCTGAAGGTAGATAAGCCAGGTCGCGAACCGGAATCCCGCCACGGACCAATATCGCCGTTCCACTGTCGTTGTTCGAGTGCGGCGAGGTGTAGGAGATGTATCCATTGACTTCCTGGAACGCAGGAATGTAAATTTCCTGCACCATCAGTATATCCACATGCGACGCGTATATCATGTCCCTAAACAACTGCTGTTTCACGGGCGATCTAATGGTATTTACATTCACAGTCCCTATTCTGTATGCCTGAGGTCGAGTAGCTGTCATCTCCACATGATGTTAAAATGACAAAGTTTCACCGTATCGATAGTCCCTTTGCACATCCGCAGAGGGTCGCCCGACGGACGTGTCCCTG
The DNA here is from genome assembly GCF_023898315.1 of Schistocerca nitens. Taxonomy (NCBI): domain Eukaryota; kingdom Metazoa; phylum Arthropoda; class Insecta; order Orthoptera; family Acrididae; genus Schistocerca; species Schistocerca nitens. The sequence goes on from NC_064618.1 coordinate 406,278,354, forward strand.
CGGCATTAGGTTTCTTGAGATGCGGACGGATGCGAGTCCCCACCAGTAGAATGGTCCGCATCGGTGATTTCGTCGACCTGCTCATACCAGCTGATATTATTGGGGTGTTCCAAATTTTCCTGTGCGGAATTGATATGTGACATCTGTTCTTTCGCAGCTTTAGACTCCACCGCAGAAGGGGTAGCAGGCCCCTGAGCGGATGCGTCGTCTGAACATGACATCTTTTCACTGTCCGAATTCATATGGTCTGCGACATCCGAAGCTTGTGGTTCCAAGTCAGACAGGTCCATAGTGTTAGACTCATCTGGGCTCCCAAGAAGAGAAGGGAGCGTCTCCGCAGAGTTTAGTCGGCGCTTCTTGCGGCGCTTTGGCGAGCGTTGTTTGCGGGCCCTAACCTCGGCCTCTGGTGCATCACCTGCGTCCTCGCCGCCGCCACAACGCCCTGGGGTCGTTCCACTTCATCTTCCATGCCTGTTGTGATGCTGTCATCCTCTTTCTGCACCACCTGTAATGTCTGGGATCGGAGGTGGGTCGGAGCCATTCCTTCTTCAGTGGGGTCCGAAGGCGCCTCAGTCAACTGCGGCGTCGGTTCGATAGTGCGCTCCGACCTCGGCGTCACCTCCCCGCGAAGCGCCGCCACGTAAGTCATCGGCAGTGACGTTGGTGTAGTCGGATTCTGGAGGTCTCCGCTGGGGAGTTGCACGAGTCTCCTCTGCATACACTCAGATCGAAGATGTCCTTCACCACCACACCCGTAGCATGTCCGGGGCTGTCCATCATAGATGACAATAGCTCGACAGCCGCCGATGTTGGTGTACGATGGCACATGTTTCGTAAGGGCAATTCGCACCTGTCAAACACCATTGAGCACGGGATACGTGCTAAAACTTGCCCAACGTTCGGCCGTATGACTGATAACTCTGCCATATGGCTGGAGTGATTCAGTGACCAATGATTCTGGTACCTCGAAAGGCAGCTCGAAGACTCGAATCGTACGCACGCCCAGGCCCGAATGAGCGACTAAACCTTCGCCAATATGACCATCGGAGTGTCGGAACTGGAATCCTCGTTTGGCGGCTTCAATGATCCTATCGCATGCTGCGTCGTCAATCATCTTCACGTAAAGAGTGCTGCTTACGATTGATAAATTAATTCCAATAATCTCCGTGTAATTAAGTTGCACTTCGTCCCTCAAGAAACGTTCGATTTCGAAAGCCTTCGCTCGTGCAATCTCGTTACAGAACGTGAACTGTATCGCGGTTTTTCGAAAATTGTGTGCCATTGTGTTCGATTCAAACAGTAACACACGCGAGTGACGACGGTGTAAACACCCTTCTTCCGCGAACGTTCGCAGCCGGGACTTAAACAAGTCCGAGCTGCTCCACGGCTAAAGGCGGACTTGACCCCTAGACCACGAGTCGACGTTGCCGAAGACTATAAAGGGTTTTCTGCTGTAAAGTGGTACATATATGATCGTACGCAAAAAATCATATTGGAGGGGCGTGGCAAGACTCTAAAATAGCCATTTTTTATATAAATCTGTTCGTCAGTTTTGGGACATGTCATACCGTAAGAAACAAATTTTGTAATTGTCCCATGGAATTGACAGTTATGCATTCACGTCTTGATCATCAGGGAGTATCATTTGCTATCTCTGCCTTGTGGCATGTTTACGCTTCATAGCCCTCCACGACTCTCTGGTTTCTTCTTCATTCCTTGGTACTCTCCTTCCGGTCTACGGACGTCATCCACCATCAGGTATCTTCTTCTGCCCTTTTTTCTCTACTTGAAGGGGCCATCTTGTCTCAAATTATGTGCTATCTAGTTCACTTTACCAATCTCCACTGTCTGCAACATTCTCAGATCTTCTCCAACTCTTTTCACTTCCTCCTCTTGCCTTATTATATTAGTGCATCTTATCTTCTACATTATGCGCCACATCCACATTTTACGAGATTTTTTTCCTTTTTCGTCCTGGTTTCTCCGATGTCCATATTTCTGCTCCGTATAAGGCCACGCTCCATATCAGCCATTTCACTGGTCACTTTCTTAATTCCATGTTCAAACCAGTAGTCGAGAGATTTTTTTGCTTTTGATTGCCTCGGACTTTGACGTCCTGTTCAATTGTATGTCTTCCCTAACTGAACTTCAGACATAGTTTAATGCTGTCACCTGTTCTACGAGGTTTCTAGCCCTAATCTAGCACTACGCTCTTCTTTTCTATAAGCCTATAACTGTCCCTTTCGTTTACTTTTTATTTATTTTCATATCGTGTGCTACATATGCTTCATGTCATTTAGCATTTGAATTTCTGCAAGAATCACAATGTCATCTGCGAATCTAAAGCAATCTCCTTTCCGTCCACCTATCCTGCTGCCTCTTTTTCCCCTCAAAACAACTTTTTACTACTTACTCCAAATAAATGGGTAGCGGGATCGGCGAGAGGTAGCATCTCTGTGTTTACTCTTCAAGAAGTGTATGAGAATTTTGTAACGAATAAAAGCACTTCGTACTTCGGATTCCAAAATCCCCCCCCCCCCCCCCCCCCCTCTATAGGTATATGGTTCGTCTATTGGTAAGACACGGCATTCTGCAACCTGCAGCCGCGTTCATGTTCATCCAGCCTCGTTGCTCTGTTTCTGCCTGACTGACCATTATAAAACTTATCACGATCGGGACAAGTAATTTTTTCTACCTCACTGTTGGCTATTAATTGGGTCTTATCTTTGCTACTGAAAATACTCTGGGCTGTGGTGTTCTTCACACAGTAGGGAATCCTATAGTTGCAGGATCTCATTGTTTCACTCTATTCTGTGATTTCTATCCTAGATATAGTATTATATACCACTTCTTGCTCACAGAGGAAGCGGCAGCAAACGGAGCAGAATGATGACTCCACATCTGCCGAGCATGAACTGGGTGAGGGCCACAACTACCAGCCACACTCCTATGACATTTACAGGTGCCAAAAACCTCAACCTGTTGGAAGCCCTCGACATCAACAAACATCTGGGCCACACTCCTGATTTAATCTTAAAAGACAGACATAGATTAATACATCCGCTCTTCTAAACTTCACATAATCCTCTCAGTTGTCCGTTACTTCCAACAGTGTCTGTTTCTTCGTAACCCTCAATTTTCATGCCTGTGTCCAATTCTTTTTATTTTATTGAGATTGCCCATGTAGTTCATATACTCCGTTGTTAGAACCGTTAATTCTTTCTTTTACTTGATTTCATTACCGCCCTACTGTCGACGATGACATATACTGGATGTTTGTGTCTCGGTCTACAATTGTAACATGTTTAATACAGACTTGCAACTTATTTTGTGACGAGAGTCAGTTCAGTTAAAGTCTGACGATGGCCTTGTAAACCGAAAACCGGTCAACTTGAATAAAATAATCCTGTAGAACATAAGCTATATAGTGCTTCTCATTTTTTGTTCTGTTGTTCTAGCAATAAGCAACGGAAGAATCAGTTAACTTACAGTTTTTAAGAGATAAAAGCACGGGCATTACACTTGTTTGCCGCAAGTGTCAAAGCTCAGGCGTTGCAGACTCTTTCGACGTAGGAAGATAAGGTGTAGCCACAGCTGTGTGTTAGGGTTCGGACTACACTTGATCGTTTTTCATTCAACAAATTATGCTATGGTGGAACTGCGAAATGGATTCTCGAAGTAACATCGAACTGATGTGCTAAAAAAAAAAAAAAGCGACTGATCACACAGTGATATATTTTTAGGACGATATTTCCTAATGATGCCATACGTTTCATCTTTTCTCACTTTTCTGGAATTAAATTATTAGTCGTACTTACTAATTCACCATGATGTAGATGCTATTACTACAGTTTTTGTGCGTCTTTAAAATAAGAAAAATGATTCGGAGTTAGTGACTTAAGACTATCATGGATAAAAATTACGCAGAAGAAAAGTTCTTGAAATGTAAGCAAAAGTTCCGTATTTTGACACAACGCGGGCCAATCGGACCAGACGAACCGCTGTGTCATCCTCTGCCAGTGCCATTATTGGATGCATCACGGACGGGCATGTGGTCACAACTCGATTCTCTCGGTCTTTGTCGGGTATTTTGACCTTAAAACAGCTATTAATAGATCGAATGGGCTCTCAGTTGGCCTTAGGAGGCTTAGTGCATTCCGTCCCAGTCCTCTCAACAAGGAAAAATCCTTAGCAGTACCGGAAATCGAAGCCGGGTCCCCCTCACCGCAGTCAGCCGCGCTAACCACTATTTTCTCCGAGTCATTACCACGGGGGAAGGGGGGGGGGGGGGGAAGGATGGTCGGGGAGAAAAGTGGGCAGGTGCCGAAACCTGAGGCTTGTCCCGTTCAACCCATCAGAACTAAGAATGGTAGAGGGCATCAGTTGGGAAAGGGCCAAAATGAATCAAGGAAAAGGAGGATAGAATTTCTTTTATTTTATTTGTTATTTTATTTATTTATTGCTTTTGTCGTCTTATTTATATCATCACCAAACTTATTGCAAAAGCTTGTGCTATGGCATGTCTCACAATACCGATGGGAGGGAAAATAAAGCCGGTTTTCTTCGGCTACCAAACAGGAAGAAAAACAAAAGAGATCGTCTCGTTCCGACGACTCAGCGACGGAGGCGGACTCAAAATGTGCCTTCAACGGATTTACTGGCGGCACACACACTCCCGAATTTATTTAGTATCTGTGTCGTAAATATATGACCACACAGTTACATAAATTATCCTCACGGTGTAAGTATTTATTACACTGTGTCTATATATTTTCAACACAATTTTTTTGTATAATAACTGGACATAGATCTTTATGGAACTTACCTACGAAAAGTAAGTTTTTCTCTTTTGACGCATCTCGCTTTGCATCCTTAGAAGAAACTCAATACTGCCGTTGCTAACTAATGAATGTGCGAAGAATAGAGCAAGTGCTATTGTGAAGTTTATGTCTTAGGGCAAAATGTAAACAACTAAGTCACGTGACGATTTCGATTTGATGTTGGCAACACAGACCTATCCTCGCTCCACATAACATAAATATTCCTGCTCTCTGATCGGGACACACGATGTTTGTAGCTTCAACTACAGTTTTCCTTGTTTACTTCCGAAGATTGACGTAGAATGTGGTAACAGTCACACTTTTTAGTTTTTAGAAGTTGCTTACAATCTGTAGCGTTATTCTTCGAAATAGCTGTGGACCTCGTGTTTCGAGCTGATTCGCTTGACCATAGACGTCGGAGCTTCTTTTACAATCTAGGTTGTGTCTTCGTACAACTGAGGCACAGAGAAAATGAAATTTTTACGTAATTTGAATCCATGACGTACACAGATTATATCCGCAAAGGATTATTTGATTGTGAAAGTATTTTCGAATTTACAGCGTGTTGAATGGAACCATGCACAGACCAAATATAGGCAGCTGTTCGGCGCTCGATGAATTATTTCAAGAAAAGATTCCACCAGCATACGAATTTCGGTCCAATGAAGAATTGCGCAAAAGATGCACCAGTGCCTATACGCAAAATGACAGCGAGATCTTACTGATTCCCAAAAAATCTTCATTGCGAAGCAAAAACTGTTGAGACAACAGCATATAAAGCTGCAGGCTATTCATCCTTCTGAAAACCATTGACGCGTTAGGAATCGTCACAGCGACGAACAGCAAAACCTTCGCGAAATTAACTTACATAGAAACGCGCAGTCCCCGCGGAGCAAGGCATGTCTCAGGTTAAAAGACCCAAAATTGAAAAGCATCAAATTCAGGGCCAGAGCTTATTTAAGTAAGAGGAGGAATGACTCTATGGTCCTGGAATCGCAGACAAACTTCAGACGAGTTTTTCTCGAAATATTTTTCTGCTATCAGTGCGCTCTAGAGGCTCGACAGATTAACTGATTCATTTGATTTTTAAAAAATAAAACACCACACATCTCAGCCAACTGTTTACCCCTAACTCGTTTATCTGATTTCTCTATAATCTTTGGTTTATCCGGTAAGGATAGTACAACATATTTTCTTTTGGAAGACACGTTGAAAGACAAAACGTATTCACTAACAAAACGATACGTACCGTCAGCAGGTTCACGAGGCCATCCACCTGGCGACGGTGACTCATCATCCCAATAATGTTGGCGCTGCGCCTACACTAGCTTCGCGGAGGAAAGAACAACGGCGTGTGTAAACAGAATTATTAGCCTATTTTCGATTCGGCTATCAGCGATTCGGATAGCCGGAGTTCGGGTAATTGAAGTTCTAATGTACTGTAGTGATTCTAACACGGTTTTTGAATTCCAGCAACAGATATATTTTGCCAATATCGATATCGATAACAGGCAAAAATCGTTGGGATTCTCGCATCACAGGGTGGATGAGTATATGTAAATCCCTCAATTGGTAACATCCGTCTCTTACGTGGGTATAAGAGCTCTCAATGTATTATTGACAGACGTACATTGTTACATGGATCGTGAGCTGAATTTGCTATTGTGTGGACATCATTCTTTCATTTCGACGATAGTATTGTTTTACTCACGCACAAACGTCAGTCACATCGTCTCACAGGCGGATATTACTGTAGAGGCAAGATTTTTACGCCATCTGACAGACGGATATTACTCTAAGCGAGTACGTTTTTGTGTTATACTCCTTACTTTTCAAATATCTCATTACTTGTAGATGGCTACTACTGGAGGGATACCTTGTGTGTCACAAAGAAGGAAAAGAAAGATGGGTCCATTGATCGTGACCGCGCCAAATATCTCACGAAATAAGCGTCAAACGAAAAAACTACAAATAACGAAACTTGCCTAGCTTGAAGGGGGAAACCAGATGGCGCTAGGGTTGGCCCGCTAGATGGCGCTGCCATAGATCAAACGGATATCAACTGCGTTTTTTAAAAAATAGGAACCCCCATGTTTTTATTACATATTCGTGTAGTACGAAAAGAAATATGAATGTTTTGGTTGGCCCACTTTTTTTTCTTTGTGATAGATGGCGCTGTAATAGTCACAAACATATTGCTCACAATTTTAGACGAACAGTTGGTAACAGGTAGGTTTTTTTTAAATAAAAATACAGAACATAGGTACGTTTGAACATGTTATTTCGGTTTTTCCAATGTGATACATGTACCTTTGAGAATTTATCTGAGAACACATGCTGTTACAGCGTGATTACCTGTAAATACCATATTCATGCAATAAAAGCTCAAAATGATGTTAGTCAACCTCAATGCATTTGGCATACGTGTAACGACATTCCTCTCAACAGCGAGTAGTTCGACTTCCGTAATGTTCGCACATGCATTGACAATACGCTGACGCATGTTGTCAGGCGTTGTCGGTGGATCACGATAGCAAATATCCTTCAACTTTCCCCACAGAAAGAAATCCGGGGACGTCAGATCCGGTGAACGTGCGGGCCATGGTATGGTGCTTCAACGACCAGTCTACCTGTCATGAAATATGCTATTCAATGCCGCTTCAACCGCTCGCGAGCTATGAGCCGGACATCCATCATGTTGGAACTACATCGCCATTCTGTCATGCAGTGAAACATCTTTTAGTAACATCGGTAGAACATTACGTAGGAAATCAGCATACATTGCACCATTTAGATTGCCATCTATAAAATGGGGGCCAATTATCCTTCCTCCTATAATGCCGCACCATACATTAACCCGCCAAAGGTCGCTGATGTTCCATTTGTCGCAGCCATTGTGGATTTTCCGTTGCCCAATAGTGCATATTATGCTGGTTTACGTTACCGCTGTTGGTGAATGACGCTTCGTCGCTAAATAGAACTCGTGCAAAAAATCTGTCGTCATCCCATAATTTCTCTTGTGCCCAGTGGCAGAACTGTACACGACGTTCAAAGTCGTCGCCATGCAATTCCTGGTGCATACAAATATGGTACGGGTGCAATGGATGTTGATGTAGCATTCTCAACACCGATGTTTTTGCGATTCCCGATTCTCGTACAATTTGTCTGCTACTGATGTGCGGATTAGCCGCAACAGCAGCTAAAGCACCTACTTGGGCATCATCATTTGTTGCAGGTCGTGGTTGACGTTTCACATGTGGCTGAACATTTCCTGTTTCCTCAAATAATATAACTATCCGGCGAACGGCCCGGACACTTGGATAATGTCCAGGATACCGAGCAGTATACATAGCACATGCCCGTTGGGCATTTTAATCACAATAGCCATACGTCAACACGATATCGACGTTTCCCGCAATTGGTAAACGCTCCATTTTAACACGGATAATGTATCACGAAGCAAAAACCGTCCGCACTGGCGGAATGTTACGTGATACCACATAGTCATACGTTTGTGACTATTACAGCACCATCTATCACAAAGCAAAAAAAGTGGGCCAACCAAAACATTCATATTTCTTTACGTACTACACGAATATGTAATAAAAAGGGGTTCCTATTTAAAAAACTTAGTTTATATTCGTTTGACCTATGGCAGCGCCATGTAGCAGGCCATCCATAGCGCCCTCTGGTTTCCCCCTTCAAGCTAGCCAAGTTTCGTTCTTTGTAGTTTTTTCGTTTGACGCTTATTTCGTGAGATATTTGGCCCGGTGACTATCAATGGACCACCCTGTATATATAAGGCCCTGAGAGAAGCGTCGGGGGCAAATAGGGCAGGGGTCGTCTTCCGAGGCCTGGCCTCAATGTCCAGCAGTTTTGAGAATGCAATGATGATTATCATTCAGACGATTCTTATGTTCCTGAGAAAGGCAACGTATCACATTCAGACATGTGAACGATACTCTCAGCACGTCCGAGAATGAAGAAAGTGGTGTTGACTCTTCAGAATATGGAAAATGATGACCCCAAAACTGACAATTTATCACGGCAAGATGTACTGTTTCATTTGGAGTTCCAGAGCGCCCAATTGCGGTACTAAGACACCAAACAAAAATGTAATAAAAATTAGATTGCCATCGTGGTTAGGCCCTGCCATTCAGTTAGGTAACGATCCAAACACAGAAGAAATATGGCGTTTATTTTTTAACACTGAGATATTACACGAGTTAGTAGTACATACCAACTCCAAACTACAAGTGATAAGGAATAAACGGCAAAATCCTTCGTCTTGCAGTTATAAAGATACAGACAAAACAAACTGAGGCAGTGATTGGTTTGATGGTTCTATGTTCCATTTTCAAGTCTGGACGTGAAAATTTGGCATCACTTTTCGTAAATGAGTGTACTGCACGTCCCATTTTTCGTGCATCCACGTCTCTAAAACGATGTGAATTTTTACTGGTGGTTCTCAGATTTGATGATGCATCTGCGCGCACAGAAAAGGGAAAAAGATGATCCTGCAGCAGCTGTGGCCAAAATTTCCAATATCTTTATTTCTAATTGTCAGAAGGTAATACGTTTGGGGCTCATGCATGTATTGATGAGAGTCTAATCCCAGTTAAAGGAGTCTAATCCCAGTTAAAGGCAGATGCCGATTCAAAATATTTATGCCCAGGAAACTTGCTATAGATGACATAAAAGTCATGTGCCTCACATATGCACGTTCTTCATATCTGTATAATGCTTACATTCACTTGGGGAAAGATAGTGGGGGAGCAACACTAGCTGAGGAAGAGGAAAATTTCCAAAAGCCAATACAGTGTGTGATTCGTCTTTCCAAAAGTATATACGGAACAAACAGGAATATCACAGCAGACATTGGTCTTACTCCATGGAACTGTGTAAGGAGCTGCTGAAAAACAGGTTGACATATGTTGGAACTCTAAAATCCAACAAAAGAGAAGTTCCAAAAGGGTCTCTTTCCAGCCTAAAGAAAGAAGTGGGCTCCAGTATTTATGTGTTTACTACGGATCTTACACTCTCATTTTGTCAATTTTTTGTACTAGCGTCTGATTAAACGAAATGCGTAACGTATACGTGTCCTAATTGAAGGTAAATTTGTGATGTTACTGAATGTCATAGAAATACGATCAAGCGAAGGAGAGTAATATCAAACGATATAAACGAGAGCAAGATTCGTCATGCAGTGAAAGTTAGTGCAAGGAGTGTGTCACTGTGAACAGTTCAGTGATATTGTCATTATTATCGAAACAAATCGACGCAACATCTATAGTTCAGATACAGATGCCGACATCAGTATGTAAAGGGATATGAAAATCTAATAATCAAGGGCGATTAGAACGATAGGGTACGGTAGGATGCAGATGGCAAGGCTTCGGCAGGATACTAGAATAGTAATGAAAGACGAGAAAGACTCCCTAAATATGTAACAAATGCAAGTTTCTAATATCAATCGCACTGTTCAAAAACGAGAAGATGAGGGGATATGCTTGATAAAGGCCATGAGAGACAGGAAAACCGAGTACATAATGATGCAACAGAGATCATGAAATCAGTTATTTGATTTGAGGAAGGCCCTCTGAACAGATATAGATTCACATTAGAATTTAGTGATGATGAATAGACTGTGGTTCAAGAGAATCTTCAGGAAGAATCACTGTTCTGTGGAGTGATTATGCAACACAGAAATTGCTTCGCGACTGCATGCTAAAGGATCCTTGCGACGTATCCGCAAGAGACTATTGCCGCCTTAAGGACTCTAGTAGCTTTTAACCGATGCACCACTGCCCGTTTACTGCAATCCTCCCATCCTCACACTGACAATTCCACACAGAACTTGCTTCGCGATTGCATACTACAATTTCCCTGCCGACATATCTCCAAGAGAATAATGCCGCCCTACTGAGACATAGTACTGAGGAAAAATTATGTGCCTCTGATACACTATGATGCTGCAGATTCTGTGGTAATGCATTCCACTGTAAGTAGCTCAATTAAAGAGGAATAGACATACCTATGAAGGATGATCATAGAAGCTAGTCAAATGCACGGATGCGGAAGATAACTTCAGAGGAAGTTTGAGTACCCGAAGAAATTATTCAATTGATCGATGAAAGAAGGAAGCACAAAAATGATCAGGAAAAGTAAGATATACTGCAATGTTAGTTAGGAATGCAAACAACATGAAGTGTGAGGAAAGTAAAGTGATATGGCAGCAGGGAAAGTACCTCGAGGACTGCTTTGATGAAAACTGCTTACTAACGTCATGGAAGAAAAAAGTAGATTTCGATTTTCAGGATATATGAGATTTAGTTTTAGAGTCATTGTTTGATAAAACCGTGGAAGATCTGAGATCAAATAAGGCAGAAGGGGAATTTCTAAATCATCGGGGCAAGTGGCAACTAAACGATTATGCAAGTGTGTGTGTGTGTGTGTGTGTGTGTGTGCAGAATCTATGACAGGGAAATATACAATCGGAAGGTACTATCAACAACATGTCTTCCCAATTTTGATACTGAAGAACTCGTATTTGCTGTTTTTCTACTTTCCATTATTATTATCAACGTCTATATTATTATTTCGTTCGTACAAATACAAAAGAAATATAAAAATGTAAAATAAATTTCATCAAGCATGCGCGTGATTCAACATAACTTCAAAAGTGCAGAAATGATTTAAAATTCTTCCGGACACTGGAATTTGCTGGCTGATCATCTAGCAAGCATTCACTAATCTACTTATACACGTTGTTCAACAACTTCGTTACTTTCTGCACGCTCCACATTGTAACTAATTAAATTTGTGTCAAGTCAGAGACAAAATATATGAGTAAGTGAGCAAGCATCCGACAAGAACTGAATGGTATGCACAGCACTAACTAAATTTCACTTCCTTTAACGTAACTCTCTAGAAACATATCTACAGTGAATTTTTTACTGAGTCTCTATAGAAGCTTTGTTAATCTTCATTTTTACCGACAATCACCCTCCATCCTCTTTCCCTTCCATAGGAAAATGTACAGTGCGCTTTCTGGTGACCAAACTATCCAGGAAACTGCACAAATACCTGGGCAGGCAGATTAGAAAAACTTGGTTAAATAATTTATAAAGTTCCGAAACTTTGAGAAACACTTGCACGGCATGTAGTATTAGTAGTAGCAGTAAGAAACGGAAAGTTCCCTAGCAAGAAACGGAAAAGTTCCCTCCCCTAGCGGATGAGCATTCCCCCTGCCTCAGCCCTTACTTCAGCATTGTTACCTCTTTTCAATTTTTACGAAAACAGCTCATTTTTGAAAGACACCTATTATGAGAAAAATATTCCTCCTGAAATTCTTCTGAAAGAAGGTAGTATTACTGTTTTAAGCAAGATAACCAGTTTTAGATATATTCTATCTGCAAATCCATTAATTCGGCATAATTCTCAGTTCCGATTTTAATTCAGTTAAAGCTTTCATTCGTTTCTCCACAATAATTTGCCTTTTATACATAAAGAAACACATGTAGACATAAATGTTACAACAAAATATGAAGATAAAAGAGAGAGAGAGCAATTTCTTTTAAAACTGACATTTATTGATTCATAACAATTTTGCTACAAACAGTTTTTTTGTTCAGTATTATGCTCTTCAATATTTATACTTAAATCGAAATCGTTTCTCCTGAGAAATAAGAAATAGTGTAGAGTTAATCAATAATCACTGTCTATTCAACACTTTTACAATCACTGTATGTACTACACCCACACAACTAAAATACCACAATATCTGCTGAACAAATAAGCTGTTGTGTACTATTATTTACAGAAAACCATCATCCATATCTTCTGTCAAAATCATTTCAAGTCACGTTAGTGCATGTTTGTCCTCCACAGCTCTTACACAGGGGAGAGCAATGAGTTTGATTCTCTCCAAACACAATTTCTGGGATCCTAGCTGTTCACGCACTATAGTTGGACCTGTATACATACTCGATAGGAGTGGAGCCATGCTGCGTCAATATTGGGTGGCAAACAGAGAACTACAGCACTACTTGTCTGACCCAAAAGTAGATTAAAACAATGAAATCTGATATCATTTAAGATGTCATTCACCCGGACTCTTTCCTATTTTAGTATAGAGAGGGAGGGCGAATTTGTCTCCTGCTTTTGGATTGGTCTCAGGAAACAAAGTTGGTTAACTGATTATTCGTGTAATACTATAATGATGTGGAGATGAGTTGAATATCATGCAACTTCATTTTACCCAACATGGCTGAACTGCAGTCGCAACCACTTACTGCACGGAGAAATAGGGCTGATTGTTTGGTGTCGCTGATTAGGGAGGAGTTACATATATCTTTAAAACTGCAATACCTCGTTCTGACGCTGGTTTACCTTCCTCCCTCATAATATTATCTTTATCGTCTGGAGGAAGAGCTATTAAGTCGGGCTAGAAGATCAACATCCCGACCGACAACAACTTACCGGTACAACAAATGTCAAAATCTGCACTGCTGCACGCAGTACTGGTTTGAGTACTAAAAATCTTTAGTTTTTGTACAAGGTATGCAATAAATTTTCTTTATATCTGAGATTATCAAGAAAGAGGGACTAGAATTCAACAGATTTTGTCTCGTCATTAAAGAAAACTGTTCGTCATGTTTACTTCGTCAATCGCCTTTGACCTTCAACAGTTTTTGGGTTGAGAGAACTTTCCGAATATCCGTCGAACGCAACTGCAACCTTTTCTTTATAATACCTCTGATTACAGGATATTAAGGATTGATGAACGTCACCACAAGTTCCATGAGCTAAAATTTAAAACATGTAAGAAACTTACTTTGAAACGGGACTCCCCAATCTCTGTATATACGATAATTATAGTTTTGCTCCAGGGTAAGATTCCAAAGCGTGGCGATCAGTTTAACTTATTGGTAACTGAATAATTGAAATTCAATGTCAAAGAAATGCAACCATCACCAAACTGAAATAGGAATATGAGCCTAACAACGCACCGCTATTGTACGTAGTACGCTCTGTAATAGGTGCAGACAGGTTACTAACAAATATCTTTGTAATGTTTTTATCAATCAACATCCGTCAATAATATTTAGTGAGACCTGTATCTGATGAGATCGAAGGCCGACAGCATCATTGATCATAGGCGGATGACGGAATCATTTACTATACTTTCTTTCACTTAATAAACGCAGGACACATTAAAATGATCGGCATATAATCTCAGGGCTGCGATTTGCTATGAGCAGTAACAAATTGATAGCTGAAACCAATGCGCTTTCCGTCGTCACGTCTCTTCACATGATTTACGACTTCGCTATTTCAGACAAAACGATCTGAAACAGTGTTAATTTGTAGACAAACATGTAAACATCCACATTAGGGGGAATTATGGTAATAATAAAAGCATAATGTTTTTTACATATGTTTCATATTCTCCTCACTAAGGCAAGCCGAGGAAAGAAGACATATTAAAAATACAGAGCTGCGATCTTACCAAAAGACAATGGAAAAACCAATTTAATGTACGAGTATGTGTTTTGTTTCAGTCCCAGGCTGTTGCGGTTACTTTTACACTAGATCGTTCTCGATTTACGAAGATTTAAGTAAAACTTTCATATATTTAAAGAAAATACAGCGCACATACACCCGAGAAAAACGTCCGTATTGAATATTCAAGAAAAATAAAGTGTTTGCATAAAGCAATAGTTTTTTTGGTGGCGGGAAAATGGGGGACGCGCTTTCCTTACGGAGATTTTCTATTTCTTTCTACTACAGCCAATACGAATAGTTTCCCCAACTTATTTCCCCAATTTGCTGTTTTTTGACTACCTTACCCGGGGTGAAAATAGTGAACTAAATTACATCCAGATCGTCCACCAAATTATTCCGCAAAATCGGCTTGCAACTATGCCGCTACAGTATCGTGCAGGAATACCAAACGAAGAGGAATTTCACGGCACATATATAAACGGAACTGAGTCAAAAACGTGAGGAATGTTATTGTTCATAGCGTATTCCCAACTCTTTCACACCCACGGACAGCCTTTGATAAGTTTATCTGCAGAGTATACTTCCGCCGTGAATACATTATGTAGCTCGGGCTAAATTCCTGTTGTTTCGAATTTAAAGGATTACTACGTAGGGTGTAGACTACGTTGCTAAATGCTGATTTAATGACGGCTTGATTACGCGTTGGACGAGGTATTTTCCATCCTGTCTGGGCAACTTTACGGTAGCAAAACCACGCCACCAATGTTTTTGTACGGTGCTCCTGAGAGCTTAATACTGTATTTCGAGGATGTTTTACAATTAGGAAGTGCCGGTCGCTTCTATTTAGTAAGTTGGCCAAACAACTGAACCGGATCGAATAAGTGACGTCATGCATGGCAATAACAGTTACCTTCAACACAGGCACGGACTGCACGGCATGTTCTATTTGATACAAAATGAATATATGAATCTATGAACTAGTGAGCTATTACAATAAATAAATAGAAACATTTTGGCAGCAAAAAACGGTAGACGCCAGATGTTTAACTAATGTCGCAACTTTTTTCCCATTAACGCAGAACAGTAATCCACTACCTGCACCAGAGCTTTCGAAATAGTGTCCATAACACCACGGGGTGTCAAGGAGTAGCACGAAGAGTGTCACGAGACTAGTAAATTCAGAATGTAAAACAAATAGGAAACTAACTATAAAATAATACAAAGCATCCTTCTCTTTGTTCTGCGTAATTACAGATCACATATTAAACTAGTGACCGCTATGATGAATTCCACTGTTTTGTATATGTAATTTCTAATTATGGCACTAGAAGTCTTCTCTGTTGGTGTACATTGGCTCTCTCTTTAGGTTCATGTTTTAACAAGCTCTTCGAGCGGCGACGTTGGGAGATTGCTCACTTTTCCTTGAGTCTCTTTGTTCGTGGTATGTCATACTATGTTACTTCTTTCAAAGAGATGCAATTTATCAAAGTCGTCAGAAGTGGATGCATCTTTTAGAATGAGACCATCAGTCGAAAAAATGTGTCTGGAACTTCAGTAGATACAAATCAGCACTCAAACAGTGCGAGTGAATCCTTTGTTCCGCGCCATGTTGCAGTGGCAAGAGCAAGTATATAAGGAACAACGAAGAATACTTAAAAATTTGGTTCACGTAGATGGAGATGAAGGATGTTCTACGCCGGAGTGCGTACTATGTGGGAAAAAATTCCTAATGCAAATATGGTACTAAATAAATTTCTGCTCTTACAAGTAGAAACTTTAGACTATGTCAAAGAAATTCTAAGTCAGAGTTCTTTGTTTACTAAAAAAATTTAAGACTTCTGGAAAAACTCAAGAAGCTAGTTATATCGTAACTGAGATTACTGCAAAAAATGCTTTCCCTCAAGTACTTACAGATAAAACCATCATTCCAGACTGCTGTGTTACAGTAAAACAGTGTTAGGCCTTTACATTAAGAAAAATTCCTTTGGCTGCTAATACATTTGGAAAAAGTTTTCAGGACACGATTTAAATCATCGAACAACACATTGTAACTAGAGATGATGAAACAAATTTAACGGCTGCAGTTCAACTTGCTGAATCTACTTACGTGACCAAGCTCAGATAGTTTATTTTATTCGTTTAATTGATGAAGGAAACAGTATCGCTGTTCCAAGCAAATCCCTTACGTACCAAAGGCAAAGACATTTTTGAATTAGCAAATGGATACTTGGACGCAATGAATTTGTCGTGGATGAGTTGAGTGCTCATATACAAATATGGCGCCCCTTCAATGACAGGTTCTATAAAGCGATTCATCACACTTGTGAAACAACGAAACGAAAACCTGATTGTTACGCACTACTCACTACATAGAGATCAAATATTTGGAAGGATTGTGAATCAGTTTTAGGCAAGAATGTTAAATTTCGTTAAGAGCAGCCGTCTCAAATCAAGATTTTTCAATGAAATATGCGACGATCTAGGAACACAGCGTTGTAGTCTCCTGGTTCGTACGTAAGTCCGTTGGCTATCTACAGTCACCCAGCAGAATATTTGTTAGTCGTGTGTACGAACTGAAAGGAAGCAGCGCTGAGTAAGAAATCAAAAGCGAGTTTGTGATGCATCAAAAGACGAGCAAATGGAGCAAAATACTAGTTTTCCTTTCTGATTTGTTTTAAATAGTCAACAAGATAAATGCCAATCTACAAGGTAAGACGGCAAATCTCCTTACCTCCACAAACAAAACTGCAACCTTAAGAAATAAAGTCGACTAATGGTTGAGAAAAACAAAGGAAAGCATTTTCTAATTGTTTCCATTACATAAAAATGTGCAGTTAGTAACAAAATACAAGCACTGTTTCAAAAGAGTAGTCATTGTTTTCTACTACGTATTCGTGTGAAAGAGCATTTTCTATCATGAGTAATGTAAAGAGAATTAAATGTGGAAGTTGGAGGAAGATAAGAACTGCGAGTGAATTTGTCTTACCACCGAGCTAATATAGGGCAGATCTATGATACTCGTGGAACCCACATGTGTCATTGAATTCATAACAGTACTGAAAAGCATTGGATTTGTAAAAATATGTTCAGTGTATATTTTTTTGTCTTATGGGACCAAAGAGTTGAGGTCATCGGTCACTAAGCCTACACACTACTTTAACTTACGCTAAGGACAACACACACACACACACACACACACACACACACACACACACACACACACACACACATGCCCGATGGAGGACTCGAACCTCCGAGATCCGACAGGGGGAGCCGCACGGACCGTTACAAGGCGCCTCAGACGGCGCCGCTATCCCTGTTCAGTGTATAATTTTATTCTAAGAATGAGAAGGGTGTCTGTCGCCACGAGGAAAAGTTTGGAATGCTCTGCTATACACTGTTGGCTACTAAACTGCAAGACGAAGGAAAACTGCAAATAGTGAAATTCTACTAGTGCGTGCTGAAAAGTAATGCTTCTGAAAAGTAATGTTTCTGTCTTTTTAATTAGAAAATGCTTACAGCTTTTTAAATAGAACAAAAACAATATTAAACTTCGACATCTTTATTCTTATGTGTATGTGTTTGTTTATCAATATAGTCACCCTGGCGACGAACACATTTCTGGCAAAGAGAGACCGGTCCATTGATACCGTCATTGTATAATGCTTGACTTTGTTGACTGACCCATAACGAGTCCTCTATGGCGTTCTTTACGTTTTGAAAACAGATGAAAATCGGATAAAACCAAGTGGGACTTGATGGAGATGATCGATGACAGTGAACCCAAATCTTCGGATTACTGCTGATGTCGCAGCGCATGTGTGGTCAGGCGTTGTCATGCTGAAGGGGAGGCTCCTTCACGTGTGGACGAACTCTTCGATTTCGAAGCTGATTTACAGAATGCTGTTTCTTACACACCGATATTGCTATATACCGTGGTAGTCGGCTGCGACCATAAACAAACAAAACCGTAGGCTGCCCGAGGGAAGAGGAGCGGTGCGGGGGAATAAGTTTCCCCCTTCCTCCCGAAGGGCTGCCATCTTACGCCCATCGCTGATTCCTTTTGTTGTGGTGAGAGTCGTACTCTAATTCCTTTATGCACCAGGAGTAGTCTCTTCACTCATTCCAAAATAAGACAAACAAGCAGTCCACAACACAAAGCAAGGTGGAGCACACAAAACATTTGGTAGTGGCTACAGCGTAATTGTTTGCAGCGGTTGGTAGTGGTAGTTTACGCCGACCTCTACCGGTATCTTACATAACCGTAGTTCAAAACACTCCCCACCTAAAACTGCCACGATATAATGTCCGCAGAATACGTTACACATCGTCATATTGTTGTTGGCAGTCTGGACCCTGGTTTGATGCAGCTCTCCGTGCTCCTCTATCCTGTGCAAGCTTCGTCATTTCCGGATAACTACTGCAATTTAGATCCTTCTGAATCGTTTAGTGAATTCATCTCTTTCATTTACCCTCCCGTCGGTATTATGAGACATGCCATAGCACAAGTTTTTGCAACATGTTGGTGGTGATATAAATAAGAAGACAAAAACAAATAAATTAAATCGCAAATAAAATAAAAGAAATTCTCTACGAAAGTTATCGCCCACACTTCTCTACAATATTAAATTGGTGACCCCTTGATGTCTCCGATGTGTTCTATCAACCGGTCCCTTTTTTTAGTCACGTTGAACCATAAATTTCTTTTCTCCCCAGTTCTGTTCAGTACCTCCTCATTAGTTACGTGTCCTACATATCTCACCTTCGGCATTCTTCTGAAGTACCAAATTTCAGAAGCATGTTTTCTCTTATAGTATAAACCGTTTATTGCCCATGTTTCACTTCTATATATGGCTACACTCCTGGCAAACACTTTCAGAAAAGACTACCTAACACTTAAATCTATACTTGATGTTAGCAAATTTCTTTTCTTCAGGAACGGTTTTTCCTTGTCGCCGCCAGCCTGTATTTTATATCAACTCTGCTTCGGCTGTCATTACTTGTTCTGCCGTCCAAATAGCAAAACTCATCTACTTCATGCGTTTCGTTTCCAAATCCAATTCCCTCAGCGTCACCTGATTTAATTAGACTACATTATATTCTCCTTGTTCTGCGTTTGTTGATGTTAATCTTTTTATCTTCCTTTGAAGACGCTGTCCAATCCGTTCAACTGGCTCCCAAGTCCTTTGCTGTCTGTGGGAGAATTACGTCATCGTGAAACCACAAAATTTTAATTCTTCTCTCTAAACTTTAATTGGCACTCATAATGTTTCGTTTGTTTGCTTCAGTGCTTGCTTATATACAGGCTGAATAACATCGGCGATAGACTGCAACCCTGTCTCATTCCCTTCTCAACCGCTGCTTCCCTTTCACGCCCCTCGGCTCTTACAACAGCCATCTGATTTCTGTACAGGTTGTAAATAGCCTTTCGCTCCCTGTCTTTAACCCCTGCAACCTACAGAATTTCAAAAAGAATACATTCCAGTCGACATTGTCAAAAGCTTTCTCTAAGTCTACATACACTATAAACGTTTATTTGCCTTTCCTTAACGTATCTTCTAACGTAGGTTGAAAGGGGCTAAACTGAGTCACAGCGCCAGAGATTCCGCCAAAGATTATTATTCCGCCCCCTCCACTGGTGCAGTAGTAGTTCAGAGGATGTCGAGGGCAGTTGTTCTGTTGGGCGAGAGAGTAGATGCTGTTCGGTTGGTGTAATGTATAGATGGAAGATGTTGCAATTATCACAGTGTATTTTTCGTCAATATATATTGAGGTAAAAAAAAAGTATTACAGATTTCTTTCATGACAATGCCTCTTGGTCAGTCCGCAGCTCGTGGTCGTGCGGTAGCGTTCTCGCTTCCCACGCCCTGGTTCCCGGGTTCGATTCCCGGCGGGGCCAGGGATTTTCTCTGCCTCGTGATGACTGGATGTTGTGTGATGTCCTTAGGTTGGTTAGGTTTAAGTAGTTCTAAGTTCTAGGGGACTGATGACCATAGATGTTAAGTCCCATAGTGCTCAGAGCCATTTGAACCATTTTTGAACCTCTTGGTCACAGGTTCAGTCAACAAAGCATCTGGCTTGTGTTCATGTATTTGACTTGTAATTCTGGTTTCTATGTGCAATTATAGTATTTCTGGTTTTTCAATTAGTTCATTGTAAATGGTGTTTAAAATATCTTGTCGTATTGAGGAAGAACCTAGCCAGATACATGTACGTTGAGTCACACTACCACACACAGAACAGTTACATTTGTGCTTTGTTGTTTTATAGCTTTTATAGTTGCAGGGGACTTAATTAATCAATTGTATTAATGGAAATTCCTTGTCATTCTTTATTTTTATTTTATGCAGTCAGATTGTGTGCTTAATACTAGTCAGGGCCAACCGGTTACGAGACTTCGTAATCGGACACACAGCTACTGAAGTTATTGCATTTATTCATTATTCTTTATAATTAAGCCCCCATGCACGTGGCGACCGCTGCTTCGGATGGCCCCCTGGAATTCTTTTGATAGTAAAAATAGTAGACAGTAGTATTGTTGTAGTAATTTATAGTTTAGTGGTTGTAGTCTATTTTGCATGTGTAGATTTTGTAACTGAACATTTGTATTTGTCTTGTCATTCTTCTAATGGTATTTTTGTAGAATTTAATTTTTGATGTGTCGTATACGGGTTTGACAATTTTGTGGAATTGTAAAGGTTTTAATTGTTCGTTAATCGTGTTTGTCGGGAAGCATTTCTTGTGGATGGTATTGTTGGTGATAAAGTTTTATATTGTGTGTAATTTTCTTATAGTGACGAATTTTGTATGTTTTGTAAATGATTACGCGATCGATGAAAAAGGCAAAAACGATGGATAGCCAGAATGACGAAATTGTTAACATGGCGAACTTGCCAACCCAGGAGAACAGTATGATGAATAATGAATTTAATAAGCCAGAAAAATAGTCCGGAACCAGTTCAAAATTTTTCACAATCAAAAAATTTTCAGAATACGAGATTAACGACAGAAGATTCTGGAATAGTATCGAAAACTGATAGCTTTACAGCTATGACGAGGGAAGTTAGTTTTACGGGAAATGTTAGGGGGCGAAAAGTATTTTGAACCAGTTAGCATGGAGCATTTGATGAGTGCAATATTAAATTTGGGATCACAGTTAGGATTTGAATGCTCACAATAATAGATTAATTTCAATAGAAATTAGACAAAAGGAACAGGATAGAGAACAGGAAGAAAGAGCTCGCATGATAGTACAAAAATTTTCAGAGTTAAATTTACAACGTGCGCACGATAAGGAAGAAATATTTGAAAGAATCGAGGAATCCGTACCAAATCACAGAATAAATAACCTAATACAACAATATGAACAGTTAACTACTAAATGTGTCAATACTGAAACCCGAGTCGCGACACTTACGGAAGATGTAAATAAACAGAAAGAACAAATAGGTGACTTATCGGAAAGAGTTGAGGAGATTTCAGATAAATTGACAAACCTTAGTTTAAATGGGGACAGATTCAGATGATACAGCTCCAGAAGATGTAAATAAACAGAAAGAACAAATAGGTGACTTATCGGAAAGAGTTGAGGAGATTTCAGATAAATTGACAAACCCTAGTTTAAATGGGGACAGATTCAGATGATACAGCTCCGTTGCCACTTGCAGAAACAGAAGAGTACCAGAACATAAATAAACATGTTGAAAATCAGGGAAAATTTAGTGAACGCGTTAAAAGGGAATTTGAGGCGTTACGAAAGCAAGTTAAAAAATTGAAAGCGTAATCTTAGAAAAGACAGTAGAAGAAATTTAGAATCACCGATAGCAGCGGGTTTTGAAGAAAATAATTTATTTAATTCACGAGATGCAACAATAGAGCGCCAGGCGCGCGAACTTGACAATAATCGACATTCGGACTGGGACAGACGCGGTAGGTCTTTGTTGCCACGAGGCGAAAACTTTGATTGTAAACACTTTTTAATTGTTCGGAAATTTAAGATCTTTCGCAATTCTAATAATGACATACATCCATGTTCATGGTTAGATCAATTTATGTACGCACTTTCGCCAAATTGGCCACTAAGTCACAAACTGGAATTTGTGTGGATATTTAGAAAACGAACCGGTGACGCGCATGCACGCACTTATTAGAGATTGTAATAATTTAAATGATTTTTATCATGCATTTATATCGGCATATTGGTCCGAAAACACCCATTATTATGCAGCGTAATTTTAAACAGCCTGAGTTCCGCCCGCCGGCAGAATACTTTGAAGACATGATTCGAAAGAATCAGTTTCTTTCCAACCCTTATAGCCCGACTGAATTAATTCGCATTTGTTTAACTAAGCTGCCACAATCGATAAGATACATTGCTTTAGCCGGAAGATGTAAAGGCGACATTGAAACTTTTAAGACTTTGCTACAAGAACTTGAGTATGACAACGACGACGGGACTTTTTGTAATTTTTTCAGTAACGGTAATCACAATAGATTTTCAGACAAAAGGGATAATGATCGGAACGGACGTTATAGCGGTAATTTTGAAAATGACAGACGAAAGAGACAGGACAATAGATACCAGCCTTATGATAGTAACAGGCGTTCTAACAGAAATTACACAGACAAGTATAATAACAGAAATTCTTACCGGAATGATCAATCATACGGAAACAGTAATCGGTATCATCAAGAGAGAAATTATTCATACAATAACAGAAATTCTTACTACAGAAATAACCAGGATAGTAGATCTAACAATAATTTCAGAAGTGACAGTCGAAATTACACAAGAAGTAGTCATGTAGATAGCCAGGAAAATAGAAATTTTAATAACAGACACAATCAAGAATTTACATGTAACAGACCTAATTGGCATCCTCCGCGTGACAAATTCAGAGAGACAAGTGCAAATCGTAGAAATTAATCCGCGAAATGACGCGAATAATCAAAGACGTGACGCAAACAATCGACAATGACTTGTAGCTTCGGCTTCTGGCAGCAATGTAGACGGTTCAGAAAGGAATGACACTACGACTTTACACTACGTACGCTTGGAAGGCATGAGAGATATTTTGATAGACGCATTTTTACATCCTGCTATTGAAGTATGCGTAAGAATAAGTTCACTGCGGTTTTAGATTCTGTGAGTCCATTGAATGATATTAGTGAATCAGTTTTTCGTATATGTGTAAGAACTATTGCTTGTCCTGTGTTACCTGTTTCTAAAACTACAATTCGAGGAGCTATTTCTGGAAAAAGTGTGGAAGTCAAACAACAGACCAACTTAAATTTCATTTGTCAAGGATATGAATTTTCTGCTAATTTTATTATTGTTCCATTACTCAGTACACAAATGATATTAAGTATGGAGTTTCTTAGCACATATAAGGCAATTTTAAACTTCAAGGATGGAAGTATGAACTTGACTGTTGCCGGAATGCAAAGAAGTTTGAAATTTTTCGAGTGTGTAACGAGATCTGAATCTACATCTACATCTACATTTACATCTACATTTATACTCCGCAAGCCACCCAACGGTGTGTGGCGGAGGGCACTTTACGTGCCACTGTCATTACCTCCCTTTCCTGTTCCAGTCGCGTATGGTTCGCGGGAAGAACGACTGTCTGAAAGCCTTCGTGCGCGCTCGAATCTCTGTAATTTTACATTCGTGATCTCCTAGGGAGGTATAAGTAGGGGGAAGCAATATATTCGATACCTCATCCAGAAACGCACCCTCTCGAAACCTGGCGAGCAAGCTACACCGCGATGCAGAGCGCCTCTCTTGCAGAGTCTGCCACTTGAGTTTATTAAACATCTCCGTAACGCTATCACGGTTACAAAATAACCCTGTGACGAAACGCGCCGCTCTTCTTTGGATCTTCTCTATCTCCTCCGTCAACCCGATCTGGTACGGATCCCACAATGATGAGCAATACTCAAGTATAGGTCGAACGAGTGTTTTGTAAGCCACCTCCTTTGTTGATGGACTACATTTACCAACAATTAATTTTATATGATCATTCCACTTCAAATCGTTCCGCACGCATACTCCCAGATATTTTACAGAAGTAACTGCTACCAGTGTTTGTTCCGCTAT
The DNA here is from genome assembly GCF_023898315.1 of Schistocerca nitens. Taxonomy (NCBI): domain Eukaryota; kingdom Metazoa; phylum Arthropoda; class Insecta; order Orthoptera; family Acrididae; genus Schistocerca; species Schistocerca nitens. Next base: position 406,302,780 of record NC_064618.1, read on the forward strand.
CATATAATTATACAATAACGGATCCTTCTATGTATTCGCAATACATTACATTTGTCTATGTTAAGGGACAGTTGCCACTCCCTGCACCAAGTGCCTATCCGCCGCAGATCTTCCTGCATTTCGCTACAATTTTCTAATGCTGCAACTTCTCTGTCCACTACAGCATCATCCGCGAAAAGCCGCATGGAACTTCCGACACTATCTACTAGGTCATTTATATATATTGTGAAAAGCAATGGTCCCATAACACTCCCCTGTGGCACGCCAGAGGTTACTTTAACGTCTGTAGACGTCTCTCCATTGATAACAACATGCTGTGTTCTGTTTGCTAAAAACTCTTTAATCCAGCCACACAGCTGGTCTGATATTCCGTAGGCTCTTACTTTGTTTATCAGGCGACAGTGCGGAACTGTATCGAACGCCTTCCGGAAGTCAAGAAAAATAGCATCTACCTGGGAGCCTGTATCTAATATTTTCTGGGTCTCATGAACAAATAAAGCGAGTTGGGTCTCACACGATCGCTGTTTCCGGAATCCATGTTGATTCCTACATAGTAGATTCTGGGTTTCCAAAAACGACATGATACTCGAGCAAAAAACATGTTCTAAAATTCTACAACAGATCGACGTCAGAGATATAGGTCTATAGTTTTGCGCATCTGCTCGACGACCCTTCTTGAAGACCGGGACTACCTGTGCTCTTTTCCAATCATTTTGAACCCTTCGTTCCTCTAGAGACTTGCGGTACACGGCTGTTAGAAGGGGGGCAAGTTCTTTCGCGTACTCTGTGTAGAATCGAATTGGTATCCCGTCAGGTCCAGTGGACTTTCCTCTGTTGAGTGATTCCAGTTCCTTTTCTATTCCTTGGACACTTATTTCGATGTCAGCCATTTTTTCGTTTGTGCGAGGATTTAGAGAAGGGACTGCAGTACGGTCTTCCTCTGTGAAACAGCTTTGGAAAAAGGTGTTTAGTATTTCAGCTTTACGCGTGTGATTCTCTGTTTCAATGCCATCATCATCCCGGAGTGTCTGGATATGCTGTTTCGAGCCACTTACTGATTTAACGTAAGACCAGAACTTCCTAGGATTTTCTGTCAAGTCGGTACATAGAATTTTACTTTCGAATTCACTGAACGCTTCACGCATATCCCTCCTTACGCTAACTTTGACATCGTTTAGCTTCTCTTTGTCTGAGAGGTTTTGGCTGCGTTTAAACTTGGAGTGAAGCTCTCTTTGCTTTCGCAGTAGTTTCCTAACTTTGTTGTTGTACCACGGTGGGTTTTTCCCGTCCCTCACAGTTTTACTCGGCACTTACCTGTCTAAAACGCATTTTACGATTGCCTTGAACTTTTTCCATAAACACTCAACATTGTCAGTGTCGGAACAGAAATTTTCGTTTTGGTCTGTTAGGTAGTCTGAAATCTGCCTTCTATTACTCTTGCTAAACAGATAAACCTTTCTCCCTTTTTTTATATTCCTATTAACTTCGATATTCAGGGATGCTGCAACGGCCTTATGATCAGACCCAAAATGCTTAAAGTTTCTTACTTCTGATGTTTTCGCTGAGTATTATGACGACAATGTGTTCATTCATGATAACGACAATAGATACAGAGACGCCATGATGATATGATTAATAGTGAAGAATTAATTAATGAAAAGGTTAGTAAAGCTGAAGTGACAGATGACGTTGCAAGAGAAGAATTGCACCAAATTTTGACTTCACATGCTACAGTATTAGGAACTATACAAGGTTTACAATATTTAATTAAAGTAAAAGAACACACACCATTTCGGGGAAAAACGTGCGCTATTCCTTTGGCTTATAGAGACAAGGTTAAGAGTGAACTTCAATGCATGTTAGATCAAGGCATTATTGAGGCAGCAGTCAGTCCTTTTACCAGCCCATTACATGTCGTTCTGAAAAAGGATGGGTCAATTCGTTTGGTTCTGGATTCCAGACAGATAAATATCATCATTCCTGAAACTGGCCATCCACAAAATCTAGATGAACTCCTTCAACATTTCCATGGAATTAAAGTTTTATCCCCAACTGATATGCGCGCAAGGTTTTGGCAAATAGAACTCCACCCTGATTGTAGAAAATACACTGCCTTTTTAACCTTTGGTAACTTATCAATTTCGGCAATTACCGTTTTGACTTACTGTATCTTTAGCAGCAGTCATTCGTGGTTTAAACGAAATTTTACCTGTTTATCTTCGTAACAATATTACTTCATATGTTGATATTCTTATTGCTAAACGTTCTTGGAGTGAGCATAACAGAATTTTGAAGTCATTATTACGTATTTTTGCAAGAGTTGGCATTACAGTGAACTTGGAAAAATCTGAATTTGGTCATTCTCAGTTGAAATTTTTTGGTCATATTATTTCTACAGAAGGTATTCTTCCTGATCCAGAGAAACTAGACGCTATTCGTAATTACGCTGTTCCTACTACAAAACGTGATGTCCGTAGTTTCCTTGGTGTCCGTAATTTTCTTAGATGCTTTGTTAGATTGGACAATTTGGACGCACCTCGTTTATGTGAACTTTCTGGAAAGAATTCTAATTGGTTTTGGGATGAGGAAGCTCAATCAGAATTTGAACAACTTCGTGATTCTTTACTTGCTGCTCCACTTCTTTCACATCCGGATTTAACTAAAGATTTTTGTTTGGCGACGGACTCGTCATAAAAAGGCCTAGGTGCACACTTATTTCGTCCGCAGCTCGTGGTCGTGCGGTAGCGTTCTCGCTTCACGCGCCCGGGTTCCCGGGTTCGATTCCCGGCGGGGTCAGGGATTTTCTCTGCCTCGTGATGACTGGGTGTTGTGTGATGTCCTTATGTTAGTTAGGTTTAAGTAGTTCTAAGTTCTAGGGGACTGATGACCACAGATGTCAAGTCCCATAGTGCTCAGAGCCATTTGAGCCACACTTATTTCAAGAGATAGAAGAAAACGGAGTTGCAGTACAGAAAACTATTGCATTTGGAAGTCGTGTTCTCTCTAAATCAGTAAGAATTATTCGATTACGGAACTTGAAGCTTTGACTGTTGTTTGGGCTTTCACAAAATTTCGCATCTTTTTGTATGGCAGACATACTAAGGTTTACACCGATCATCGAGCTCTGGAATTTCTTATGTCAACAAAATTAACACATGGAAGATTGTCACGATGGGCGCTGTATCTACAGGAATTTGATTTTAGTATTGTTTACATACAGGGTTCTTCAAATATTATTGCTGATGCTTTATCACGTGCACCTATGGGTTTGAAACAAAGTGCTGAGGAGGACTGCAAAGAAAACACTTATTGATTGATGTATATTCAAGGTGTTGCGTTTGAAATTTTTATTTCGTCTTCGCTCCCGGACATCGCTAAGGAGCAGAACAAGGATCCAATCTGGAAGGACATTAAGGAGAAGTGGAGGAGAAAGGAAAGCGTAGCGATTAGACAGTATTATTTAGTTGGCAATGATATTCTTTTTAAACGAAAATCGGTTGACAACTCTGTTTGGTTAATTTGCATTCCTGATGAGTGGATTAAGAAATTGATTTGGTATACACACTTCAGTTATGCACACTTTGGTCCCAGAAAATGCTTTCATAAATTACGAGAAAATTGCTATTTCAGTAATATGGAAAAACGCATTCGATTTGTTCTTGCCAAGTGCAAATTATGTCAAAAGGCTAAGCCGCCAACTATTTCTCACAGAGCACCTATCATTCCAGCGAAATTGAAGGAGATGGCTGCAGTCGATTTGTTCGGTCCAGTGGTTCGTTCTACTAATGGTTTTGCGTACGTTTTGGTAGCAGTGGAATTGACATCAAAATATGTGTGTTGTACACCTTTACGCAAAGCAACAGCCGTTCAGTATCTAATGCTTTCATCAAACATTTTATTAAAGAAGTGGGTCATGTTGATAAAGTTATATCAGATAATGGATCACAGTTTCGTTGTAAAATTTGGGTTCGTACTCTACGGCGGCGTAAGATTAAACCAATTTTCATTTCACTTTTTCGCCCTCGATCTAAGGTTTCAGAGAGATGGATGAAGGAAATCAATAAATTGTGTCGTCTTTATTGTCATCATAATCTCAGAACGTGGGATCAGTATCTTCATATTTTTCAAAACATTCTGAATGAACTCCCTAATGATTCAACTTCTTTACCGCCTATATTGACATTAAAAAGTAAAGCACCGACAAATCGCATTTCTGAAATCGTTCCTTTTCCGCCTACACGGAAACTGCGGCATTCTGAAGTTGTCAACCTGGCTCTACAAAATATTGCATCTGCGGCTGCTACAAGAGAGAAATCAGCTAAACGTCCTAGTCGTTTAAAAACTTCGTAAGTTGGTCAAAAGGTGTTAATTAAGTCTCATCGATTGTCTCACAAAGGAAAAGGCTTGTGTCGCAAATTTTTTCTGCTTTATAACGGTCCATATAGAGTTCGCAAAATTATTCGTGATAACACTGTCGAAGTAGAAACTCTTAAATCACGGTGCTCTAAGGGAATACCTCATATATCGAACGTTAAAATTTTTGTGGAATGACATACTTTTGAGAAATTAAGTTATACGTAAACACGCAGAGAATACAGGGATTCCGCGCCGTGTTCTAGCGGCAGCACATACACAAAGCGACAGCCAGTCTGCGCGCCTCACAAGGTGGCCGTTGACCGCAAACAATTGCTTCTTACGTCATGCTTACCTACAGTTGATCGAGCGCTCAGTGCGAACGTACTGACAGCCGTAGACAAATACACCGTAATACACCGTCTAATTTCTCCGATTAAATTCAGTATAAAGCTATAGTGACTTGATAACTTATGTTACTAACTTTCAGTTTTTCCAGGATACAGTTGTATAAAGTATTTAAGAACTTCAGGTAAATTCTGCGCTGGTCCGACGTTAAGAGGACTTGCAATCGATAAAATTTAAGGAAGAATGTAATTTCGAAGAATAAAGTAATAAACTAAAGAGGTAACTATTAATTGAATTTATTTTTCAGGTAGCATATTTCTACTTAGGTATGTACTTTATACGTAATTTGCTGCTCGCGATTACGTGATTTATACTTTGTGCTAAATTTTATGTTCTATGAATTTACTTGTGAAACGACATGCTTGCGTACATTTGCTGATTTTGACAATGTTTTATTAATGAGCAGAGTGGTTACTTGTGTGTATTATGCATCGCTTAGCTGCTCTGCTTTTTCACTCATGTCATATTTTTTATTATATGCCTGCTGTGCCTATTTCTTTAAATTATAGCTGTCACCTGATTAGTTGTGCTGATATGGTTATGTATATAAGTTATACTTTGTGATTTATCTTCTTGCGCCTTTATGTTTACTTATTAAGATTACATATGAACATTTATTTGCTTATGCTGATGTGATGCTAATGACCTATTTTTTATGTAAGATATATACTTGCTGCTTTGCTTATGGATTGCATATTTACACATTTCTGTTTTGTTGTCTTAACTACTCTTTAATTTGGTATATGGAAATTCTTATATACTATGTACAAACAGAGTTTAGGTTACATTATGGCATTGATTATAGATTGTTCGATTGGCTGAACCTCGTTGTAGGGATTGTGCTGCATCCACTTGTTGACATTCTGTTCTCTACTGGTATATTTACTCGCTATTGCATGTTTTGCTTACGCTAAGTGCCTTATATTTTAAGATAAGAAAATGAACTGCTATAATTCTACGAACTATATCGGTACAAGAAACTTCATTGAATTCACATGAACTGGAGGTTTTATGGAAACTGTATTAATTCGTTATAATAGAAAGGAGGCTGACGACATACAATACCAACACTAGCTTTAGATCATTGACAGTTATTACACTGCATTCTTCGTGAGCAATTGAAATAGCAAGTGACACTTGACACAAGTAATACTCCACATGTTTGCTTCTGTTTTGCCATGATTCTTGAAGTGGTGTACACACTGTGAAATATTACGGTTCATTCATTCAAATTCTTATGTGACCATTCATACTGTGTACTCGCACCTACTTACTGAAAGTTATTCAAACTGAAGGCTGTTAGAGGTCATGTATGCATTTCTTTTATTTTATGCTGGACAAGGTAACCAAAATGTATTTTATAATTGATAATGAGTAGAAGATTTGGCTCAGGTGGATTACACAGACGTTGTGTGTGGACACTGTGTCTTCGGATTGTATGGGGTGATGAATTGAAGTTTTCACTAGGATTTTATCTGTACTTGTTCGAGGAGACTGACTAGAGGAAAGCGTTGTTATGGAAGTGATATGATATCGGTGATAAGGTTTATATGTATCGACGTATTGAAGAGGTATTATTAAAGTTCAAAATGGCTCTGAGCACTATGGGACTCAACTGCTGTGGTCATCAGTCTCCTAGAACTTAGAACTACTTAAACCTAACTAACCTAAGGACATCACACACATCCATGCCCGAGGCAGGAATCGAACCTGCGACCGTAGCAGTCGCCGGGTCCGGACTGCGCGCCTAGAACCGCGAGACCACCGCGGCCGGCTATTATTGAAGTATTGAGATTATGTGATGCTGATGATTATTGGAGTTTTGGTGGATAAGAGGTAAAGTAAGTGAGGAGCAATATTTCTTTTTTGGTTGGTTTATATGGAACAAGGATGAAGATGGCAGACTAGAACACTCCAGTGGAAGGACGATTGTCTACACACACACACACACACACACACACACACACACACACACACACACACACACTTTGTTAAATCAATAAGCAATATATATATATATATATATATATATATATATATATATATATATATAATTTTTTTGAGAGAGAGAGGGAGTATTTGCATATCTTGGCACACTGACAGTTGTTCAGCAACCGTACACTTTGATTTGGCTTGGCAAACATTGGTCTTGACATGATGACTATGACGTTCACTAACTATTAGTCACTACTATACACTGCTGCCACTACTGTTTGATACACACGTTGAACATCAAATTTTGACAGAATTGCATTTACACAGTTAACACTATTCAATTACACAATAGTACTTAATACGTGGATGAAAGATGAGTGAGTGTGTTTTGTGTGTTTTCCTTTCCTAAATATTATTTTACTTGTTTGTTGTGGCTTGCACTGACACCCATAAATATTATAGGTTTACTGATATTTGTGTATCTGTAATAGTTAATATGACAATTATCTGATATCATTTGTGTGTGTATTATAATTTGTATGTTTAGTGTAAGAGCATTGATAATAATTTTGTAAAAGCAATTGTGTGTGCATTCAAATTGTTGTTCATACTAACACGTATTATCATTGATGGGTGCCACTGGAAATGTTTAATTTGTGCTGATGAACTCTGATGAACTGTTTAATTATTGCTGGTGAATATTATGGAATGTTACCTGCAGTTGTTCAACATTGATGGGTGCCACTGTTGGAACTGCTACTATTGATGTGATGACACTCATTCCTGCCTGCACCTGCTCAACATTTCTGGGTGCCACTGTTGGAACTGCTGCTACTGAAATGATGTCACTTGTTGGTGTCTGCACCTGTTCAACATTGCTGGGTGCCACTGTTGGAACTGCTGCTACTGAAATGATGTCACTTGTTACTATTTGCACCTGTTGACCACTGCTGGGTGCCACTGTTGGAACTGTCAACTACTCTGAGAAGTGCTACTTGTTTGTTGAACTATTGAAAAGATTTTATGTGAATATTTGTGTAAACTGATTTATTGTGTATATACTGTTTATGAAATGTTATGAGACTTATCTGAACCTATTCGTCATTGCTGGTGCCATTGATTGAACTGTTTAACTACTCTGAGAAATGATACTTGCGGTAACTATTATGTAAAATCACATGTATGCAAACATTTGTATTCCTTACTGTATTTTTATATATTAGGTTATTGAAGGGTCAGTGCAAAAGGAAAATTTATTTAGTTAGGTAATATTTACTTATTAATATAATCTTTTATTTTTGTCTGTGTTTTTTGGACGAATTTGGTGGTATTTTCACCACCAATGCTGGCAAAAATACCACCAAATTCTAGCCCGTGGAGGAGGGGCATATGAAAGGTGGCTACACTGAGTCACAGCGCCAGAGATTGCGCCAAAGATTATTATTCCGCCGCCTCCACTGGTGCAGAGGATGTCGAGGGCAGTTGTTTTTCTGCTGGGCGAGAGAACAGATGCTGTTCGGCTGGTGTAATGTATAGATGGAAGATGTTGCAATTATCACAGTATATTTTTCGTCAATATATATCGAGGTAAAAAATAAAGTATTACAGATTTCTTTCATGACAATGCCACTTGGTCACAGGTTCAGTCAACAAAGCATCTGGCTTGTGTTCATGTATTTGACTTGTAATTTTGGTTTCTATGTGCAATTATAGTATTTCTGGTTTTTCAATTAGTTCATTGTAAATGGTGTTTAAAATATCTTGTCGTATTGAGGAAGAACCGAGCCAGATACATGTACGTTGAGTCACACTACCACACACAGAACAGTTACATTTGTGCTTTGTTGTTTTATAGCTTTTATAGTTCCAGGGGACTTAATTGTGTTAATGGAAATTCCTTGTCATTCTTTATTTTTATTTTATGCAGTCGGATTGCGTGTTAATAGTAAGGGCCAACCGGTTACGAGACTTCGTAATCGGACACACAGCTACTAAAATTATTGCATGTATTCATTATTCTTTTTAATTACGCCCCCATGCAAGGTCTTAGGGTCAGTAATGCCTCGCGTGTTCCTACATTATCTCCAGAATGCAGCCTGAATTTCGCCAAGGACGGCTTATAACCGCTTTTCCATTCTTGTTAAACGAATTAGTGTTAGTATGTTGCAACCATGAATTATTACACGGATAGTTCGGTGATATTCACACCGGCATGTTATACACCAGAATTCGGAATCCGCTGGTGGTGGAGAGTTGTAACCTCTTTTAGCGGAGCGGGGAGGTCTATCGAGTGACGCTTCACTCGATCTTGAGAACAGAATAAAAAATTTGAACGCATTGCTTTTCAGCACGCCCTTGCATATACTGTGTGTAGGCTACTAGGAACTAAACGTGAGTAAAAATGTAGGTGATTTACGCGGTTATAGTGGGTGCAAAATTTTGTACACAGAGCTACAACCCAACAGTTTCAACAGCTCTAATCCGGCTGGGCATCCAGTCAAATTGAGCTTTGATGAAATTAACGGCTGAATCATTCCATGGTGCTTCAGCTCTACGTCAGAGTTGCTCGATCTTAGTCGCTACAGAGTGGCCATGTGCCGTTCTCTTGACTAGTGATGGAGAGATGTTTCTAGTATGAAACAGATCGGGACAACGGTCTCACACCCTCTGCATCATGGTATTCCAGGACAGCACGGGGAACATGGGGGATGCGTTTTCTTACTGAAAGATAAGGTCACGAAACCATCAAGATACGGCTTAGTCACTGGGCTTAACATGTCAAAAATTACATGTCCAAATAATCTACTACGGAGATCGTGACGTGTAGCTAGTAGCACCAGCCAGTAGGCAGCTGATGAGCGTGTGTAACGATGACGAATGCAGTCGGGCATCGTCTGTTCTCCCTGAAGGCTTCGCACGCGGATAGGTCGACCGTGATGCTGTACACAGGGGGCCTATTCTATAACGTTCATACCGATCGGTGCAGAAGTGACGTCATTTTCGGTGCTTTATTCGAATTTCATATTCAGTAAGCTTCTGAGACCTGTAACCGAACGGTCCTCCCGCCGATTTTTTGGCACCTGTACCGAGAGGTTTTGGAATTCGGTATGGCTCTGTCGTTTGGTTAGCTGTGGTTTATTTGCACCTATGTTCAAATGATTCAAATGGCTCTGAGGTCTATGGGACTTAACATCTGAGGTCATCAGTCCCATAGACTTTGAACTAGTTAAACCTAACTAACCTAAGGACATCACACACATCCATGCCCGAGGCAGGATTCGAACCTGCGACCGTAGCGGCAGCGCGGTTCCAGGCTGGAGCGCCTAGAACCGCTCGGTCACACCAGCCGGCTGTACCTATGTTATTTTAAAAATATTGAGCGGTTTAAGCTTTTGATTTAGTGATTGTGTTACTAAAGAATCACCACAGGACGCATCCAGTTGTAAAGCTATTTCATAATAGACTATTTTCCTTTGTTACAAGTAGGGTTAGGTTAGGCTGTTACTGTGAATAATTAAACACCCACAAAAAGCGTTTTCGGTCAATATTCTCTGAAAATATCTATTATTATGCAATTAAGAGTTTAAAGATCATTAAATATCAAGACATTGGCTCTGCTTACGTATATTACATGAGTTTGAGCTGAAATTACTAGTGACTTTGCGTACTCTTCTCTGCAAATGGTTTTACTTATTAATCATCGAAACGCGTTTAAAACTTTTAAGTAACAATGCAAAGCAATTTTGTGAAGTCTGATAGAGGAAATCTTCCAAAATTTCATGCATTTACGGCTTACGCCCGCACCATTCGGCAACGATGTCAGCCTGTGTCTGTCTCGAACGGAATTACATAAAGTAAAGCGCCGACAGCATGCGAATTGTTGTAGAGAAGTTGGTAAGGCGATGAACTGCCGTGGCAAAGTGCTTAAGTTCGTGTACCGCTCGATAGGAAAACGTTTTTTTTCCCCTCTTCGTGTTTGCAACACTTTCTGGGGCTTCGTTAATCGTCAAAGTAAAGCATTTTTCTGAAATATTCGTTGTAATTTACAGGTAAGAGCGCGCTTTCTCAGTAACGGGTACCTCCGATTTCGTGACTTCCATACGTTTAAGAAATGAAAGATGAAATTACTGTGCGTGAAACAACTGACAGTGACATTTATACTACTTCTTGTTACAAATAATTCGCCATTTTTTTCGGAATACGTAGAGATTTCTGAGACTGTGGTCACACAGAAATCTAAGAGCACAACGTAAATTACTGTGAATGAAACTAGCAGCAGTCGTCTTTATACTCTAGCTTGTCACAATGTATTTATCTGCGATCGAATCCTTACAACAGTAGACAGAGATGAAAGGTTCCCGCTACATTTTCAGACTATACCACCCTATTTTACTTTTTGATTCATCAGAAGCACGTCATAAATTACAACCAACTTCTATAGCTGCATTAGCCACACGCTCCCGAAAACGCGATTTTTTAAATTTTGTTTTTATGAACCACATCGTTGATGTATCAAATAGGGAAGTAGGCTACTTCATCATTTGGATCTCTAGGAGCGAGCTACAACTACATTCTATGCATCTTCTTATTCTTTGACGCTCTCTTAAACAATTTTTCGGGTTCGTGGAAATGCGTTCCGTCTATGCAACTAACTGAAGGCAGTTTATTCCCATACGCGTTTCGCTCCTTTTATTTGTGAAGCATCATCGAGAATAAACGAAGCGAATCGCGTATGGCAATAAACAAGCTGCCTTCAATTAGTTGCATAGACAGAACGTAGCTTCATAAATTTTGAAGGAACTAAGGAAGGACGGAAAACAGAAAAAAATGACGAATTTTTCGGGTGTTTCTATAGATATATTTGTACAATGTGGTACTACACTCAATTTCTAATTCATATTCCGAAACATAAAATCCAAAACAAGACGTCGATGTGAATGAGAATAAAATGACATAATATGGCATTTACGCAGTTTCCAGAACACAGTGAATATTCTATCGTTATCATGCATTCACGGGAGCCAGAGGTTAGCGAAATTTGAACAGTATTACGTAATTTGAACAGTATTAAAGTTTCCGGTACTGTGAAGAATGGCATGCCTGTGTCAACTGCTAGCCACTTCGAGTTCGTGCCACTGTGGCGCTGCAGTGCGCATACACGGATCTGAGGCACATTCCTTCTCATCGGTTGGTGCGAGAACTGCCAACATCGTTTCGGTTCACTAGGACCGTTCGGCATCGCTTTCGAAATGCTTACTGAATAATCGTGGAGCTCTGCTTCGAAAACAAGACCGGTCGGTGCGCTCGCGTACCGAACCAATCGGCAGAATGGCGGAAAGATATAGAACAGGGTACCAGAAGCTGGACTGCTCTGAAGTAACAACATGGCACTTCAGATGATCGAAGGGTTCACGTTGTTGAAACCAGAAGTCTACGAATACCAGCTACTTAATTCTGGCCCCCATTTCGACTGCACATGAGGTTGGAAGCCTGTTACACGTTGGGTCAGAGGCCGAAACTGGTCGCACTAATAACTTACATTCAAAACCCAGATTGCTTAATTTTACATTGTACGTAGCACTACCATGTTCACTGTTGTCATTGGCCGTGTCATGGGACTGTAATATTCCCACCAGTACGTAGGAAGCGGTATATGTGAAGTAGGGTACAATTGTTAACCCTTTCCTGGTTTACCCAAATGAAATAGCGCTTAGGACTTCCTGCTAGCTGTCCACAGTAGCTCACTCGATGACATAGTCCCTTAAAGCATTTATACTCGCATATTTGATTCGCCTGAGGATGCAAGCAGCGACCTGTATGTCTGTAATTATGGAGTGCGAGTAAATAATCAACTTGTAATGAGACCTGGGATGCAATTACGGTGCATTTATTAAGGAACACCGTCAAACAATTGACAATCAAATAGGTGATGAATCGATCACAAAATGTTATTAAAATTATGAGCATGGTTAAGAATCGGACCACATGCTATGATCAGCTGGCTAGATTGGTGTGCAGCAGAAATTTCGTGCATACTTCGTACAAGTTCGTAGCTATCCATATGTGATCGGTAGCTCAATGATTATAATTTGCTGGCCAATTTATCTGATTCATGGAATAGTATTATTATAGTATTACAACTTCAGTGACGGTTTGGTATGCCAAAAAATGGGTCTTCACAGTATTAAATAGAGAAAATTTCACTACTTGACTGGACCCCCGTGAAGAACAAGTGGTCGTACGACAGTTGAAACATTTTGGACACATTTGTAAGGATATGCGGAAGAGAAATAACGAATATACCGCTGAAATAAACCCATTTTAATTTGCACACAAGACTGTAATATTTCTTAATTGCATACCTTACAGTGTTAACGTTCCATTTACAAACGTTGCTCCGTGTGATCACCATCTGCATCTACGACATCCAGAAACCGCACCAGAGATTGCTCTGCTGTTGCTCGAAACATGTCAGGGGGGAGCTTGGCTACTTTCCTTCCTATGCTCATCTACCACCTCCAACGTGTGTTAGTGTCCGTTGATAAGCCTTGTCCTTCAGGTAACTCCAGAGCCAGAAATCACACTTGTTCAGTTCTGGTAATCTTGGTGGCCATGCAGTTTAGAACGATCAGCCAATGATTTGTTTTCTCCAAATGAGAAGTGTGGAGAAAGCACCGTATTCGTTTATGCGTCGATGCTTGCGAGGAGTAGCAGTACTGTGGCTGTTGTTTTGCTGAAACAGCTTGGAGTAAAGTCCTTGCTCACTTTGTCCAGACCGGTATTGGCTGTCTGTAACTATAATGCACTCTGACGCTTGTATTTCAATCTTACGTTGAAGTCCTAGTACCGGCGCCTAGCGGCAAGTTATGACACCAACAACGCAAATCCTGCAGCGCACAGTCTGAACATTCGTACATAGTTGGGTGTCCATACAGTAAATAGTAGTTCAAGTAGTGAAAGTTTAATTATAATTACACTCTCTGTGGTTCCCCTACGTATAAATCGCCTAGCAAGATCTTAATGTCTCGCGTATGCCTCATCATATCAATGACTCAATACTGCGCCATATGGTCCATCCCTTACCAATTCCCGCGTGGGAAACAGGTTCTTACTTGGCACAGTCACATTCTACAGTGCTGATAAAGCCAATCCGAGGTGTACCATAGGTCATTGCACTGCCCGTGTGGGTACTTGTTTTGTTCTAAATAATCCCCAATGAATGCCGGTAAACGATCCAGCATGGTCAAGCAAAGAACACGCCTGTCCTCTCGGGACAAAGCAGCCGATAAAATCTTGCATTGCGCTTAGTGTGGCCGTCCTGAAACCATCGAGACAGTCTTTGGGTTCCGACCATAGGAGAAGCAATATAGCAGAACGATAACGCCACGATCCTTCCACTGCGAAATTCAGATCCATTATGGTAGACTTTTCCCCATCATACGTGAGGAATAGACTATCTTCTCAAAAACAAACAACATTAATACGTGTTTTGTGAATGAGAAACTCGTGAATTTCTCCCTATATACTGAATCCGGCTGGCGTTACTCCCAACTACTTTGTGCCGTTACGCAGAAATGCTAATCGTCTGCATATCCCAGCACGCAATACATGCTAGGCTAATTTCGCTTTTGTTGCATACCACCTCCACATCGCAAAAATTTTGATAACCAACACTTTATTTACGCCAGTACTGTACTAAATCTTAGAGTTAGAGCTTTCATTTAGTTTCAGTGACCTGGATAAGAATGGATACAACAGATCATTTTTGATAGTTTTTATCGTTTCTCCTGTAAATAGTTTTACTGTACGCTGTTCGGCTGTTCTCTGTAGCAACTGAAAAGTAAATTGTACTTAATCTAGGATTATAGTCCTAACCCCCCCATTAACCATGGACCTAGCCGTTGGTGGGGAGGCTTGCGTGCCTCAGCGATACAGATAGCCGTACCGTAGGTGCAACCACAACGAAGGGTTTCTGTTGAGAGGTCAGACAAACGTGTGGTTCCTGAAGAGGGGCAGCAGCCTTTTCAGTAGTTGCAGGGGCAACAGTCTGGATGATTGACTGATCTGGCCTTGTAACACTAACCAAAACGGTCTTGCTGGGCTGGTACTGCGTACGGCTGAAAGCAAGGGGAAAGTACAGCCGTAATTTTTCCCGAGGGCATGCAGCTTTACTGTATGGTTAAATGATGATGGCGTCCTCTTGGGTAAAATATTCCGGAGGTAAAATAGTCCCCCATTCGGATCTCCGGGCGGGGACTACTCAAGAGGACGTCGGTATCAGGAGAGAGAAAACTGGCGTTCTACGGATAGGATCGTGGAATGTCAGATCCCTTAATCCGGCAGGTAAGTTAGAAAATTTAAAAACGGAAATGGATAGATTAAAGTTAGATACAGTGGGAATTAGTTAAACTCGGTGGTAGGAGGAACAAGACTTTCGGTCAGGTGAATGCAGGAGTGGGTTTAATAATGAATAAAAAAGTAGGAGTACGGGTAAGCTACTACAGACAGCATAGTGAACGCATTATTGTGGCCAAGATAGACACGAAGCCCATGCCTACTACAGTAGTACAAGTTTATATGCCAACTAGCTCTGCAGATGACGAAGAAATTGAAGAAATGTACGATGAAATAAAAGAAATTATTCAGATAGTGAAGGGAGACGAAAATTTAATAGTCATGGGTGACTGGAATTCGGTAGTAGGAAAAGGGAGAGAAGGAAACGTAGTAGGTGAATATGGATTGGGGCTAAGAAATGAAAGAGGAGGCCGCCTGATAGAATTTTGCACAGAGCACAACTTAATCGTAGCTAACACTTGGTTCAAGAATCATAAAAGAAGGTTGTATACATGGAAGAAGCCGGGAGATACTGACAGGTTTCAGATAGATTACATAACGGTAAGACAGAGGTTTAGGGACCAGGTTTTAAATTGTAAGACATTTCCAGGGGCAGATGTGGACTCTGACTACAATCTATTGGTTATGAACTGTAGATTAAAACTGAAGAATTTAAGGAGATGGGATCTGGGTAAACTGAAAGAACGAGAGGTTGTAGAGTGTTTCAGGGAGAGCATGAGGGAACAATTGATAGGAATGGGGGAAAGAAATACAGTAGAAGAAGAATGGGTAGCTTTGAGGGATGAAATAGTGAAGGCAGCAGAGGATAAAGTAGGTAAAAAGACGAGGGGTAATAGAAATCCTTGGGTAACAGAAGAAATATTGAATTTAATTGATGAAAGGAGAAAATATATAAATGCAGTAAATGAAACAGGCAAAAACGAATACAAACGTCTCAAAAATGAGATCGTAAGGAAGTGCAAAATGACTAAGCAGGGATGGCTAGAGGACAAGTGTAAGGATGTAGAGGCTTATCTCACCAGGGGTAAGATAGATACTACCTACAGGAAAATTAGAGAGACCTTTGGAGAAAAGAGAACCACTTGTATGAATATCAAGAGCTCAGATGGAAACATAAATCTAAGCAAAGAACGGAAAGCAGAAATGTGGAAGGAGTATACAGAGGGTCTATACTAGGGCGATGTACTTGAGGACAATATTATGGAAATGGAAGAGGATGTAGATGAAGATGAAAGGGGAGATATGATACTGCGTGAAGAGTTCGACAGAGCACTGAACGACCTGAGTCGAAACAAGGCCCCGGGAGTAGACAAAATTCCATTACAACTACTGACAGCCTTGGGAGAGCCAGTCCTGACAAAGCTCTACCATCTGGTAAGCAAGATATATGAGACAGGCAAAATACCCTCAGACTTCAAGAATAATATAATAATTCCAATCCCAAATAAAACAGGCGTTGACAGATGCGAAAATTACCGAACTATCAGTTTAATAAGTCACAGCTGCAAAATACTAACGCGAATTCTTTACAGACGAATGGAAAAACAAGTAGAAGCCGACGTTTGGAAGATCAGTTTGGATTCCGTAGAAATATTGGAACTCTTGAGGCAATACTGACGCTACGACTTATCTTAGAAGCTAGATTAAGGAAAGGCAAACCTACGTTTCTGGCATTTGTAGACTTAGAGAAAGTTTTTGACGATGTTGACTGGAATACTCTCTTTCAAATTCTGAAGGTGGCAGGGGTAAAATACAGGGAGCGAAAGGTTATTTACAATTTGTACAGAAACCAGATTGCAGTTATAAGAGTCGAGGGGTATGAAAGGGAAGCAGTGGTTGGGAAGGGGGTGAAACAGGGTTGTAGCCTATCCCCGATGTTATTCCATCTGTATATTGAGCAAGCAGTGAAGGAAACAAAAGAAAAATTCGGAGTAGGTATTAAAATCCATGGAGAAGAAATAAAAAATTTGAGGTTCGTCGATGACATTGTAATTCTGTCAGAGACAGCAAAGGACTTGGAAGAGCAGTTGAATGGAATGGATAGTGTCTTGATAGGAGAATATAAGATGAACATCATCAAAAGCAAAACGAGGATAAGGGAATGTAGTCGAATTAAGTCGGGTGATGCTGAGGGAATTAGATTAGGAAATGAGACACTTAAAGTAGTAAAGGAGTTTTGCTATTTGGGGAGCATAATAACTGATGATGGTCGAAGTAGAGAGGATATAAAATGTAGACTGGCAATGGCAAGGAAAGCGTTTCCGAAGAGGATAAATTTGTTAACATCGAGTATAGGTTTAAAAGCCAAGAAGTCGTTTCTGAAAGTATTTGTATGGAGTGTATGGAGTGTGGCCATGTATGGAAGTGAAACATGGATGATAAATAGTTTGGACAAGAAGATAATAGAAGCTTTTGAAATGTGGTGCTACAGAAAAATGCTGAAGATTAGATGGGTAGATCACGTAACTAATGAGGAGGTATTGAATAGGATTGGGGAGAAGAGAAGTTTGTGGCACAACTTGATTAGAATAAGGGATCGGTTGGTAGGACATGTTCTGAGGCATCAAGGGATTACAAATTTAGTATTGGAGGACAGCGTGGAGGGTAGAAATCGTAGAGGGAGACCAAGGGATGAATACACTAAGCTAATTCAGAAGAATGTAGGTTGCAGTACGTATTGGGAGATGAAGAAGCTTGCACAGGATAGAGTATCATGGAGAACTGCATCAAACCAGTCTCAGGACTGAAGACCACAACAACAACAACAGTCCTAAATTGTAATGGTACTGTCGTTCTTCAGAATCGTTTTTACACTCAGAGCAAGCAGCCAAAGTCCATTGACAAAATAACATACAGATAAATAGACGTTAGTTAAGCTACCTACTGAATTTGATTTTGTCTTAAAAAAAAGGTGCGTTATAAGACATTAATTCTCAGAACTTTTACTACCTCCTAATGTAACATCTTTACGAAACAATAAAACATGGCATTTTAAATGAAAAAGGGACAGAAGAGGGTGTGTAAAATTGTTCCGTAATAAATACAAAATCTTCAAAATTAATAACAAATAAATAAATAATGTGTAACTTACTTATACGGTAGATAGGATATCACTCCAGCCAAACAATCCTGTAGAGGTATTACTGCAGGAGTCATTCCTCACTGATGTTTTGCTGGTAAATAGATCTTATTTAGTTAGTCCATTTTACCACACAACATGTTGTACAAATTTACAGAAGTATTACTGAAGATCACCTTAGTAACCAACATCGCTTTCAAAGTCTGTACGGAAAGTGTGCTCTTGTCGTTTGTCCACAGACCATTCATTCATACGAGACAACACTTGTTCCTTGGGGACGTCACTTCAAGGCAGACAAGTAAGATATTCTAATATTTTAATAAAATTGGTATAAGGCACGTTGTTCATATTACAGTGTGAAATAATTTCTATCCAACAGTCGCTATCCCATGGTTTTTCCAGTTCCCGTTTACTAATATAGTCGGAAATACATACTGTTGAATGTACAATTATTCATCATACTCGCCAGTATTGTCTATTACAGTTGAAAGAGCCATTTCATGAATAAAAGCTTCAGTCTTTTGTATATCTTTCAGTAAATGTTGCCCAACGGCAGTCCCGGAAACTCTCAATTAGTTCAAGCCACTTATTTAAATACTCAGCAGCAGTTTGTTAAAATGGCTGGACGAACTGTTCAAATTCTGCAATGTCTGATGATAATCCCTCCTTTTAAAATTTACAATTGATCTGGCAGCAGATGTTATGAAGAAATCTTCACCGTTGGGAACTAAATTAGCTTTTAAATCATTTAACACAGAAATTACTTCAAAAACTAGTTTTTTCAATTTCTACAGTTTGAACTAAAATATGAAAAGTTGATGATGATTGTGAAGAAAGTACGGCGAAGCTTCTGATAAAGGATTTTAAAAGAGTGATTTGATAACAAATGGACATTTATTTTGAGATTCGAAATATGATTTCCGAGGAACAAACATTGCCAGAAGACGTTCGACACCAGGGAGTAAAGCAAGCTACCCTATTTCGCTGTAGCCTGAAGGTTGTTTGTACTCCTGATCTACAAATTTACAAAATTGTTTAAGATTTTCAACTCCCGCAGTATACACATAGGAATTAGAATATATCTTACAGACAGTGCCTTCAGAATCAATAGAAAGGACAAAAAAAGGCTCTGGGCACTATGGGACTTAACTTCTGAGGTCATCAGTTCCCTAGAACTTAGAACTACTTAAACCTAACTATCTTAAGGACATCACACACATCCATGCCCGAGGCAGGATTCGAACCTGCGACCGTAGAGGTCGCGCGGTTCCAGACTGTAGCGCCTACAACCGCTCGGCCACCCCGGCCGGCTAGGAAGGACATCAGCAGCCTTATGGATAGTATTGTGAATTATATATGCAGAATACCCAAACCCGAAGAAGTTACGACCTGAATTTCCTTTCAGTTAAAATGGCTGTTGCAACAAATGGTTGTTGCAGCCTTATGGATAGTATTGTGAATTGTATAAGCAGAATACCAAATCCCAAAGAAGTTTTACCTGAATTTCCTTTCAGTTTTGTGACGACGACGTTCAAGATGCATCACCAAAATTGCAGTTCATAATACCTGCACGAAAAGCGATTGCATCTTTTTTTTCTTTTTTAAGTTATTTTCGAAACACTCACTCAAAAATGTAACAATGATTTTGATGTTTCTCCAAGCAAATATTTCGCATGCAATATTTTAGCTTGAGTCACCTCAGTAGGACTAAAGTATCTGTAAAAAACAACGGAAATATTTTTACGTCCTTATGGTTTGATGCATCCGTGATTACTGAAATAAAATTAGCTTTCTGTAAACCAGATTCTAGTTGAGTAATGGCAAATAGGGTTTAAACATTTATATAAATACCTCTGTTTTGCTACGGACGCTAGTAAATTTCGGTTCAAAAGTACATTGGATTAGTTAAGCTGTACAGTCCCCGATCTGAAAGACTAGTTGTAGTGGACAGTATGGTAATCGAACGCTCCTTCAACCGCCACTAATTTGTTATCTTTATCACCAAATCTGTCACTTAAAAAAAAAAGTTATCACTACAGTGCTAGAAGAACCACTTGAATCCAGCGTTCTTGTATGTTTTTCATTGTTTGTAAGTTGTGATATACCCGACCGACCTCCGTGGCTTACACTGAACGTAGATGTACACTTATTGCATCGAACGTCTCAGTCAGAAACCGTGTTTTTAATGCATAGGTAATCCTTTTGTTGGTCAGTATTAAAAGCACAATTCCTTTTCGACAGTGGGATATTATTAAACTCAAATGCTTTAGCGCTCGAGGTTCACAAAAACTCACAATATCTTATTATTTCAAAATGCGAAACAGTACTGTCTTCTACCGAAGTCAGAACTGGACTAAATGTCTTTTGATTTAACGCTCAAGCATACTGTATGTGTTAAGTTTTTGCTATTGCTGGCATTTACGTGAAACACTACTGCAGACGGGCACAGTTCAATCATAGTCGTCCGCAACTGCACTTTGCCAAGCTAACTCTCCACACGGTTTGAGGTGTATATGTATTGTAGAGCCATAATATAAACAACGCTTTGATTTGTCGGCTGTTAGTATCTTTAAATTTTTCATCAAACTGATGCAAAACAGAAAATTTTGACTTTTTGATAACTATAGTGAACGGCGTTTGATGTCGATATGTCATTGCCACAAAAGGGACATTTTGGCGTCGCATTCTACATTAAAAAATAAAATGATGGGACACAGACTAAATAAGGGACTGCCGCGGCTAATAGTGGTTATCTGGTCACCACTGTAGTACAGTAGGTGTATAAAACGAATTATGATCCGAACAAACCGCTGGGTACGATGTTCATCCACTTCATTTTTTAAAATCTGAGAAACGTACGCTTAAAAGGGTATACATTTCTTAATTTGTTACTGAAACACTGAAGATAAAGAAACAGTAATTTAAGACGTTTGCCTAGCGAATTATTTTTGAACTCTGAAGTACTTCGACGACAATGAGATTGAGAACTCTGCTTCGCAAATGAAATGAAGTGACAATGGGGCTGTATTAGGTTTGGGTACGCCCTATTTTATGCAAAATTACAGGTAAATCGGTAAGTTATTGTAAGCAAAATTAAGTAAACGCGAGCATCTCAAAGTAAACTGGTGTGTAAAACTTAAGAACGAAAGTAGCACTCGCCTGATGGGTCACTGCAAAGTAACACAGCTCGAGGAAACTTGGACCACACACAGAAACAACTGCAACAGTACACTACAGAAAGTAGCACAAGAAATGAGACGAACAGACACTTCTACTGACAGACAATAATTACACCGAAGTCGCTCGGTTTATGATGGACCACTGGACATTACACAAGGGGGACACGGTTCCTAATAGGACGTCTGATCATCACGGACGGCAATGCTTGCTCTGCAACCTGCTCGTATGCTGGGCACAAGGTAGGTAATTCCTTGTGATTGGATTTCCCATTCCTCCACCAGTGCGGACGACAGCTGCTGGATGGTCGTTGATGCATGTGGACCTGCAGCAATACGTCTCGCATACGCATCCCACACTCGACAGGATGGAAGTCGGGGAACGGGCAGGCCATTCGCCGTATTCTTCTCGTTCCAGGAGCTGCTCCATCTGCGCTGTTCGATGTGGTCGCACATTACTATCCATTAAAATGAAGTCAGAGCTGAATGAAGCACTGAAATGATGCACACGAGGAAGTCATACAGTGTCACAATGATGTTGATCGGTATGTGGACCATGTTCAGAGATGTGGAGGTCCACGCAACATTATGCCTTTCCACATCGTATCGCCTGGGTCACCAAAACGATCACGATCGACGATGCTCCTAGGTGTGTTGTGTGTTCCTACTAGTCGCCATATGATGGCACGTCCAGAATCACTATTTAGACTAAATCTGCTCTCATCTGAGAAGGGCATGCGCAGTCCCACTAGAGGCACGTCCAGTCTCTATGCCCTTGGCACTATCGCAGTCGGTGCCCTGGTGTCAATGGAACGTAATTTACTGGCCGTCGGGAAAAGAGACCAACCCCGTGCAGTCGCCGTGCCACAATGGAGCGTGAGATTGAGTGATGTGCAGTCTGTTAAATGTAGCTGCAATTGCACCCGCTATTTGGTGTGGGGTCCCTTCTTGCCTGACGCACAATGAAGCGGTTATCTGCTGCTGTAGTTGACCGTGGTAGCAGTGTCTGTGATTCGAAATACCCATCATGCACGTCAAACAACTGTGTGTGCCGCACTATACTTCTTAACTACGTTCGTCACACATGGTCATTCTTCCATGTTTGCTGATGATCCTTTCCATAAAGACGTATCCGGGCCATATTGTACGGCGAATACCACGACAGTGTACCGTAACTGCTCGCCGATT
Organism: Schistocerca nitens; assembly: GCF_023898315.1. Lineage (NCBI taxonomy): Eukaryota > Metazoa > Arthropoda > Insecta > Orthoptera > Acrididae > Schistocerca > Schistocerca nitens. The sequence goes on from NC_064618.1 coordinate 406,325,274, forward strand.
GCCACACACTGTCTTTTCCCGTTCCTTCAATGCCTCGTGTTGTGGGACCAAGTCGACTTGGCGATATAGTTACTCTGACCTCACTCCATGTGACGTCCAGGATTCTGTGAACTACTGGGAGACGTCTGGAACCATGCTAACGCATTTTCATTCATTTCCACCTAACTGTAAATATGTTGTTTTACCTATCTCGTTCTTACATTTTGCAGAGCAGTGTACTTAAAGCCTCATGCTTTACCGGTGTTGGTTTATTTTAGCATGAGATAAATGGAATCAGTTTCCTTTCCCCCATAAGAGAACTGCGACAGTATATGCGAAAAAAACAACACAGTAATACTCCGTTGTATACTTAGTTGCAATATTACCAGTACTCTACATTAATCGGTATTAAACATTCAAGCAGTTTTCAGCACATGAGATGGAATATTCGAAACAACTGGTGGTTTAAATTTTCTAAATGATAATCTGCAGCAGTGATTGTCATTGGTTGTATTTAATTATCATTTTGTTTTGCTTTCTCCACTGTTGTGCAATTTCGGTATAGTAGTCATTTTCAGTTGCAACGTTTTTACCGTTGTGTGGCCTGACGAACACTTCGACTATAACTCAAGTAGGCCTACACTTCCACATTAATGTGAGACCACCTGTCAAAGTCCTGAATAGAACCCCCTTCTACGGCGCGAACGGCTGCAAGACATGCAGAAGTAGAGTCAATGATGTTCTGGAAGTTACCAACGACGTGTAGGCGTGCCGGCCACTGCCGCGGCCAGCTGCGCTAGGTTTCCCGGCGGAGGAAGCATGGCGGTGGTCCACAGATTCTAGACTGGGTTCAAATCGGGGAAGCTTGATAGCCGGGTGGGTACGGCAGACTCGTCCTGGTGGTTTTCGAACCACTCACGTACAAGTGAGCTGTGTATCCGGTTGCACTGTCCTGCTTTAGACACCATCATACCGAGGAAAAGCAAACTAAATGTAGCGTTGGACATGGTTTCCAAGGATATGTGCATACTTGCGTTGATCCACTGTGGCATCCAGTACGACGAGATCACCCAGGGAATGTCCACCGGCCTGGCCCCTTGAGACTATTGTTGTAGTGTGTCTGGCGGTATTGATTACTTAGAGAACTGGGCTATTTCTTTTAATAAATAGCAAGTATTTGACTGGATGAAGCTATTGGAAATCCGAGATTGGTAATGATTGAAAACACTATTATATACCTGAGTAAAATTGGTGTGAAGATTTCAGAAGACAACTGTTGTCAGCAATATTTGTATCTGAAGAGCTTCTTCGAAACTAAGCGTGACTCGGCAGAATATAAGTTTAAAAAAACCGTGCAAGAAAGGTCCGTTTACTTCCTTAAGAAAACCGAAAATCCTGAACGCAAATTAACAGCTGCCAAAATTATATGAGTATTTGTTTTTTGTTCCCGCACACAACGCCACTGTGGAAAGAGTATTGTCGCTGATGTCGGCCCAGTGGACTGATGAAAGAAATCGGCTGCCGCCTGGGACTGTGGAATCAATCTTACAGTGCCAGTTCAAACTACAAGCTAACTTGCAAGGAGTTTTATAAAAACGTAAAAGGGAAAAAAGACTTTATGAAAAAAATGAAATCTTTCGAAAAATATGGTGTACCAACTACTTCTACCCCAAGAAGTTCCATGTAATTGTGTTCTAAATAAAATTTAGATATATTAAATAAATTTTTTACTTCATTTCGACGACCCCGTTTCAGAGTGTCCCACGAAGTCACAGATTATGGCGATTCTAGGCGGACCGGAAATCAAACCCGGATTTCCCATTTATCGGGAGCTGTCGCCTCACCATCAGGCTCTCCGTGCACGACTCACGGCCAGCCCAAACTGTCATATGTCGTCTGCCATGTGTCAACAACATTTACTCATACATCCATTACGTATATTCCAGTCCAGGCGAAACATTTTACTTTTAAAGTCGCAGATAAATACGATAATGCAGTGCCTACGATGCAATGTTGCTTTGAAGGAGCCAGTACTGCGGTGACTACAGTCATTATGAAATACATTAAATGTACTCACAATTACGAACATGGACAACTATCAGCTGTAGAATCGAATGCATTCATATACGAAGGAAAATTGCATCATTATTAGTGTTTATTTAATTCTGTCACCGTTACATTAATACGGGTTGAGCTAATCACAATGAGAATTTTCAATACTTTGTGATTTGTTTATAGAAAGTCACTACCTTTTGCTGGATGAAGAAATATTCTTGCTTGGACAGTAATTTTTGAGTCGTGTTTGTAGTTGGTTTTGTTTGGTGTAACACTCCATGATAACCAACCCATCGTCTGAAGACAGTCAAATCCGTTTTTATCCATCATTTGGGAGTCTTCTTCGTATTCTGGGGCTAGATGACACCTCAAACGCTACTCTCTACTCGTGATGTGATCCACTTTCTTCGTGTACTGTTAACAAGCCTCTCTTTCAGTTTTTCTCCTGTATGTAACTGCAGCGACCTACGCTGATTAAATGTTGTGTAAATTTTATTACGAAAATTACCTTTAAATTTATTTTAATCCACATTTAATAATTGCAGTAGGTTTATAAAAAGTATTTTAAAAAGTTGGGAAGTTGACACCTTATATGTATGAAACTGGCCCCACGTCGCCCAATTACCTCCAGCAGCCGGTTCAGTTGTCCCATGTCAAAAATCTGTAGGGGATAACTGGCCTACTCATGCTTGATGAAAAACATTAACTGAAGAATCAGAAACAAGGACTCATGTCATATCTGCATTGTGTAGTGTATGTGTAGAAACAATAAAAAATAAACTTTTACTGGATGACTGTGAGGATCAATCAGATCTCCCACCGCACCACGTTCTTTCTGAAGAAAATATCTGAAAACTTTACATAATAGGCCTGACTGATGCTTGTGAATGGGGTTAAGTTCGTTGTTTCACATACATGAAACAGGTACTTCAGTGCAGGCAACACTATAAGAATTAAATAACCGTCCATTCCTTGGGGTAAACACCATAGACCTGTTACACCCTTGGCCCAGTTATCCTGTGCTTCCTTAATTCTTACATTTCACAAGAAAGGAAACACATATAGCGTAAGAAACTATAGACTCTCGTTAATATACAAGATAGTTATTAAGTCACAAACAACATAGCAAAGTCATTGGATTTTAATCAGAAAAGGAATGATGTGGCTTTAGAAGTGGATATACCACAATGAACCATTTACAACCAGTGAAGTTAATTACAAAACGAAAAATGAGTATGAGTTACCATTTCTCCAGCTATTCATGACTTCTGAGAAACATTTTGGTTCTGTTTAAATTAATTCTGTACTGAAATCTACTGAGAAACAAGGTGTTGATGCTTTGACCCATACTATGTTAGTACATTCTTGCTTTCCATTAGGCTTCATCAGCACATTAGGAAATTCAGAACTGAAAGAAAGATTGGACAAGAAGATCTCATACCACCAAAACTACTCTCAGCAGCCCCTGAGGCAGTTCTAAGATTTTTTTGAAGAAACGTAGTTTCAGCTGCTAAACTACTTTTTTATTATTACCAATTACGCATTTCGCCCTTATGAGGCATCATCAGATTATGTAAAAATGTATGAGATGTAATTTCATTCGCGAATTACCACAAAAGGACATAAAACACGAATAAACATCTTATGAATAACGCACCTGCTCGCCAAAACTCTTATCGGAACCGAAAAAAATATGTGGTAAGACCAGATCAGCATGGTGTAAGCCGGCCAGGGTGGCCGAGCGGCTGTAGGCACTACAGTCTGGAACCGCGCGACCGCTATGGTCGCAGGTTGGAACCTGCCTCGGGCTTGGATGTGTGTGATGTCCTTAGGTTAGTTAGGTTTAAGTAGTTCTAAGTTCTTGGGGACTGATAATCTCAGATGTTGAGTCCCATAGTGCTCAGAGCCATTTGAACCAAGCATGGTGTACACAGCGTAGAAACACGCGTACAACATGTGTACCGCAAGGTTGGCAATGTACTGGTGAAACGCTTCTGCCGAGCACTACAGCAAAAGCTTTATTCAAAAAATATCTAGTGGTTGCTGCACAAGACAGCCAATGAGGAATGGAACCAGCATTACAATTTTCAGGTACTTAAAATGTGAAAACAAAGAAGGGATGCATTGTTGTTGTTGTGGTCTTCAGTCCTGAGACTGGTTTGATGCAGCTCTCCATGCTACTCTATCCTGTGCAAGCTTCTTCATCTCCCAGTACCTACTGCAACCTACATCCTTCTGAATCTGCTTAGTGTATTCATCTCTTGGTCTCCCTCTACGATTTTTACCCTCCACGCTGCCCTCCAATGCTAAATTTGTGATCCCTTGATGCCTCAAAACATGTCCTACCAACCGATCCCTTCTTCTAGTCAAGTTGTGCCACAAACTTCTCTTCTCCCCAATCCTATTCAATACCTCCTCATTAGTTACGTGATCTACCCACCTTATCTTCAGCATTCTTCTGTAGCACCACATTTCGAAAGCTTCTATTCTCTTCTTTTCCACACTAGTTATCGTCCATGTTTCACTTCCATACATGGCTACACTCCATACAAATACTTTCAGAAACGACTTCCTGACAAATCTATACTCGATGTTAACAAATTTCTCTTCTTCAGAAACGCTTTCCTTGCCATTGCCAGTCTACATTTTATATCCTCTCTACTTCGACCATCATCAGTTATTTTACTCCCCAAATAGCAAAACTCCTTTACTACTTTAAGTGTCTCATTTCCTAATCTAATTCCCTCAGCATCACCCGATTTAATTTGACTACATTCAGTTATCCTCGTTTTGCTTTTGTTGATGTTCATCTTATATCCTCCTTTCAAGACACTGTCCATTCCGTCCAGCTGCTCTTCCAAGTCTTTTGCTGTCTCTGACAGAATTACAATGTCATCGGCGAACCTCAAAGTTTTTACTTCTTCTCCATGAATTTTAATGCCTACTCCGAATTTTTCTTTTGTTTCATTTACTGCTTGCTCAATATACAGATTGAATAACATCGGGGAGAGGCTACAACCCTGTCTCAATCCTTTCCCAACCACTGCTTCCTTTTCATGCCCCTCGACTCTTACAACTGCCATCTGGTTTCTGTACCAATTGTAAATAACCTTTCGCTCCCTGTATTTTACCCCTGCCACTTTCAGAATTAGAAAGAGAGTATTCCAATCAACATTGTCAAAAGCTTTCTCTAAGTCAGTATTGCCTCATGTGTTCCAGTATTTGTACGGAATCCAAACTGATCTTCCCCGAGGTCCGCTTCTACTAGTTTTTCCATTCGTCTGTAAAGAATTCACGTTAGTATTTTGCAGCTGTGACTTATTAAACTGATAGTTCGGTAATTTTCACATCTGTCAACACCTGCTTTCTTTGGGATTGGAATTATTATATTCTTCTTGAAGTCTGAGGGTATTTCGCCTGTCTCATACATCTTGCTCACCAGATGGTAGAGTTTTGTCATGACTGGCTCTCCCAAGGCCATCAGTAGTTCTAATGGAATGTTGTCTACTCCCGGGGCCTTGTTTCGACTCAGGTCTTTCAGTGCTCTGTCAAACTCTTCACGCAGTATCTTATCTCCCATTTCGTCTTCATCTACATCCTCTTCCATTTCCATAATATTGTCCTCAAGTACATCGCCCTTGTATAAACCCTCTGTATACTCCCTCCACCTTTCTGCCTTCCCTTCTTTGCTTAGACCTGGGTTTCCATCTGAGCTCTTGATATTCATACAAGTGGTTCTTTTGTCTCCAAAGGTCTCTTTAATTTTCCTGTAGGGAGTATCTATCTTACCCCTAGTGAGACAAGCCTCTACATCCTTACATTTGTCCTCTAGCCATCCCTGCTTAGCCATTTTGCACTTCCTGTAGATTTCATTTTTGAGACGTTTGTATTCCTTTCTGCCTGCTTCATTTACTGCATTTATATATTTTCTCCTTTCATCAATTAAATTCAATATTTCTTCTGTTACCCACGGATTTCTATTAGCCCTCGTCTTTTTACCTACTTGATCCTCTGCTGCCTTCACTACTTCATCCCTCAGAGCTACCAATTCTTCTTCTACTGTATTTCTTTCCCCCATTCCTGTCAATTGTTCCCTTATGCTCTCCCTGAAACTCTCTACAACCTCTCGTTCTTTCAGTTTATCCACGTCCCATCTCCTTAAATTCCCACCTTTTTGCAGTTTCTTCTGTTTTAATCTACAGTTCATAACAAATAGATTGTGGTCATAGTCCACATCTGTCCCTGGAAATGTCTTACAATTTAAAACCTGGTTCCTAAATCTCTGTCTTACCATTATATAATCTATCTGATACCTTTTAGTATCTCCAGGATTCTTCCAGGTATACAACCTTCTTTTATGATTCTTGAACCAAGTGTTAGCTATGATTAGGTTATGCTCTGAGCAAAATTCTACAAGGCTCATACATTTCATCAATTTCATCATCTGCAGAGCTAGTTGGCATATAAACTTGTACTACTGCAGTAGGCATGGGCTTTGTGTCTATCTTGGCCACAATAATGCGTTCACTATGCTGTTTGTAGTAGCTAACCCGCACTCCTATTTTTTTATTCATTATTAAACCTACTCCTGCATTACCCCTATTTGATTTTGTATTTATAACCCTGTAATCACCTGACCAAAAGTCTTGTTCCTCCTGCCACCGAACTTCACTAATTCCCACTATATCTAACTTTAACCTATCCATTTCCCTTTTTAAATTTTCTAACGTACGTGCCCGATTAAGGGATCTGACATTCCACGCTCCGATCCGTAGAACGCCAGTTTTCTTTCTCCTGATAACGAAGTTCTCTAAAGTAGTCCCCGCCCGGAGATCCGAATGGGGGACTATTTTACCTCCGTAATATTTTACCCAAGAGGACACCATCATTTAATTATACAGTAAAGCTGCATGTCCTCGGGAAAAATTACGGCTGTAGTTTCCCCTTGCTTTCAGCCGTTCGCAGTACCAGCACAGCAAGGCCGTTTTGGTTAATGTTACAAGGCCAGATCAGTCAATCATACAGACTGTTGCCCCTGCAACTACTGAAAAGGCCGCTGCCCCTCTTCAGGAACCACATGTTTGTCTGGCCTCTCAACAGATACCCCTCCGTTGTGGTTGCACCTACGGTACGGCCATCTGTATCGCTGAGGCACGCAAGCCTCCCCACCAACGGCAAGGTCCATGGTTCATGGGGGGCAAGGGATGCATGTTAATGGAAAAGTGTCAACCACTTTTGCTACTTCAGCAACTAACGCAAGCATGGGGTAATGGCGAAAAACGATCATAACAGTAAGATTAACTAATGTATTACCAACGCACCAAAACGTCATTAAGATGACTCAAGTCAGTCGCAGTGAAGTATAAAAGTGGTTTTGCCTTCCGACGGAATACATAGTGAGGAAGCTATGGCACAAGAAAATGGAGACTGATTCAGAGCTTAAAAACAGTGACGCCTTAACGTATCACGACAAAACAGCTAATTAACAATGCGAAGAGCTTCAGTTGAAAGAGGGTATTTTCACACCTTACTTTTTCCAGATCAACATATAAGCATCGCAACCACCTTTAACCATACACAATGCGATGATCTGATGAAAGCATCAGAATTTGGAGGATAGGAGTAAACTTTGAAAATCGGAAATGTTTGAAATGTCTATACAGAAAGGGATACTGCTAAGAACTATGAGGAATTCAGGTGTATAGGTCCTGCATGAAGAGTTTATGGCATAGGTATAGATCATGCACACAGCACTGGGCGAATTTCTGTACAAGAAATGAATTGCGATTGGTTAAAAAACACCAGGAATTAATTACATAAAGAAGTACGATATCTCTCACAATTACTGAGAGAATTCGTACATATAACTCTGGTTACCGAGGATCTTGAGAGAATATCAAAGTTTGGGGATACAAAACAACGTTTCTGCCAATGTGGCAATAATGGATTATAAGACACTATCTCAGAACAGTGGTAGGTTTGTTCTCATCGCCGGCCGGTGTGGACGAGCGGTTCTAGGCGCTACAGTCTGGAATCGCGCGACCGCTACGGTCGCAGGTTCGAATCCTGCCTCGGGCATGGATGTGTGTGATGTCCTTAGGTTAGTTAGGTTTAAGTACTTCTATGTTCTAGGGGACTGATGACCTCAGAAGTTGAGTCCCATAGTGCTCAGAGCCAATTGAACCATTGTTATCATAACATTCGACAGCAAACCTACACCAACCACAACAGTTCGGGTAGACATGCCGACGTCGCAAGCAGATAATGAAAAGACAGAATATATATATATGAGAATATTTAACGAGTAATTCAGTAGGTAAATGAAGGTGATAATCTAATAGTGAATGGAGATTTGGAATGCTGTTGTAGGAGAAGGAGTAGAAGGGCGATTTACGGGAGAAAACAGGTTTTGTAGTAGGAATGAGAGAACAGAGCGACTCTGAGTTCTGCAATAAATTTCAGCTACTAATGGCGAATAGTCTGTCCAAGAACCAAAAGAGGAAGTGGTATATTGAAAAAGGCAAGGAGACACTCAAAGATTATAAGTGGATTACATCGTCTTCAGACAGAGATTTTGAAATCAGATGTTGGATTATAAGGCCAACCCAGAGGCAGGTATAGACTCAGATCACAATTTAGTAACGATGACGAGCAAACTGAAATTGAAGAGAATCGTCCGGAAGAATCGGTGTGGATCGAAGTGGGATACTGAAGTACTGAGAAACGATGAGACGCTTTTGGAGTTCTCTAAAGATTTGGATACTGCTGTAAGGAACATCACAGTAGGCAGTTCAGTTGAAGAGGGGTGGACATTTCCAACAAGGAGATATCACCTATGCTGGACAGACAAACATAGGTATAAGCACGATAATTGCGAAGAGAACTTGGATAATAGGAGAAATACTTCAATTCACCATGAAAGAAGGAAGTATAAAAATGTTCAGGAAAATACAGTACTACAGAAACATAAATCATTTAGGAATGAAATAAATAGAATCCAAGATGAAGCGGCTGCAGAGAAAGCGCGAAGAAATCGAAAAATAAATGATCGTCGGAAGGACTCGGACAGCGTACAGGAAAGTTAAAATAATCTTCGCTGAAATGAAAAGCAGGGATGAGATGAGTGCAGACAGAATCTCAAACGTAGGGGGAATAGCTGATAAGTGGAAAGAGCACATTGAAGACCTCTATTAAGCGGAGGAATTGTGGGATGACAGAAGAAATTGGAATCGATGTGGAAGGGATAGGTGAACCAGTATTAGGGTTAAAATTTGAATGACATATGGAAGACTTGAGATCAAATAAAGCAGAAGGTACAGCTAACATTCCATCGAAGTTAGTCAAATCATTGATGGGAATGGAAAAAAAAAAAAGATTATTCAGGTTGGCGTGTAGAATCTATTAGACTGGCGTTCCATCAGACTTTCGGAAGATATCATCACACAATTCCTAAAACAGCAAGGGCCGATAGGTACGTAAACTATCGCTCCATTAGCTTAACGTATCACGCATCAAAAATGATCAAATGGCTCTGAGCACTATGGGACTTAACGGCTGAGGTCATCAGTCCCCTAGAACTTAGGACTACTTAAACCTAACTAACCCAAGGACATCACATACATCCATGTCCGAGGCAGGATTCGAACCTGCGATCGTAGCGGTCGCGCGGTTTAGACTGTAGCGCCTAGAACCGCTCGGCCACTCCGGCGTCTCACGCATCCAAGGTGCTGACAGGAATAATATACAGAAGAATAGAAAACAAAATTGTGGACCCGTTAGACAGCTTTAGGGAAAGTAAAGGCACCAGAAGGCACTTCTGAATTTGCGCCTGATAATGGAAGCAAGAGTGAAGAAAAAGCAACATACGGTCACAGGATTTCTCAATCTAGAACAAACGCTGGACAATGTGAAATGGGCAAGATGTTCGAAATTCTGAGAAAAATAGGACTAAGCTACAGGGAAAGCCGGGTAACATACAATATGTACAAAAACCAAGAGGGAAGAGTCAAACGAAGACCAAGAACGAAGTGCTCGGTTTAAAAAGGGTGTTAGACAGAGAAGCAATATTTCACTTCTACTGTTCAATCTATTATACATCGAAGAACCATTGGGAGAAAGAAAATAAATGTTGAAACGTTAGATTAAAATTCAGGGTGAAAGGAGGTCAACGATAAAATTCGTTAATCACATTCCTATGCTCTGTGAAAGTGAAGAAGAATTACAGAATCTCTTTAATAAATGAACACATTAATGGGTACAGAATATGTATTGAGAGAAAGCTGGAAAAAGAAAAACAAAAGGAATGAGAAGTGATAGAAGTATGAACAGCGAGAAACTCAACACCAAAACCGGTGATCACGAAGCAGATTGTGCCACCCTGGAAGCAAAGCAACGCACGATGAGCGAGGCAAGGAGAATATAAAAAGCAGACTAACACAGGCAAGGTGGGACGTCCTGGCCGAAAGATGTCTATCAGTATCAAAAGTAGGCCTTAATTTGAGACAGAAATTTCTGAGAATATACCTTTGCAGCACAGCATAATATGGCAGAGATTCATGGACTATGGGAAAATTGGAACAGAAGACAATCGGACGTTTGGAGATATGGTATTACAGATGAACTGTTAACGTAAGGTGCAAGGAGGTTGCCTGCAGAAACGCAAAAGACAGGAACATGCGAAAAATGATGAAAAGAAGAGGGGGGGGGGGGCGCAAGATTTTACGACACGCGTTAAAACATTAGGGAATAACTTGCTTGGCACTAGAGGGAGCCATAGAAGGTGAAAACTGTAGAAAGCATACAACAAATAATGAGGACATCGGGTGCAAGTGGTACTCTTGAGATGAAGATGTTGGCACAAGAAAAAAGTTCATGGTGGGTGTAGTGGGACGCGAAATTGAAGCGTCACCCATCCACCAGTGTCAGCCCAGTTTGCAGGTGAATATAAGTTTAATTTAGTTTTTTGTTTATGTATTTTTGTAATATTTGTAATGGTTGTGAATTATCTAAAGTTTTGTATTTATTTTTTATGTTTCATGTACGGAGAGGGCGGCGCAACGAACGGAGACAGCATCTTCACTGCCGGGACCACAGAAAAAATTGCTGGCCACTATCGTCGTGGGTCGACAGTCAAAGAGCAACAGAAGATCCTGAAACCGAGTTGTTGCGTCGTGCTTCTAAAAACCGAAAAAAATAAGAATTTGTAATGTTTCTACAACAATGACGTTATAGAAAGTTTAATCATGTTGTAAATGTTCAGTCCTGTTTTGTCAAGGCTCAGGTTCACGTCTATATGTAGGAAGATAATAAACTAGTGGATGCTACTAAAGTTTAAATACGTGTTCCGAGAATTTATTTATGAAGAATTATGTCAATGAATTATTAATACATTTGACAAGATTATTAATTTTGACAACGTTCATCGCGAGTTTGAGTCCTGGAAGTTTATTCAATGTGGTTCTAATATTTATTAAATCAGATAACTTGCATTAATATAATTTCTGAGAAAAAACAAACGACATCTAAATTGAAAAAAAGTTTGCGCAAACCAATTGGACTGAGTGACGTAATTCTGCGCATACGACTCAAATGATGATGTTTTACAGTTTCGTTCAAGAATCATTCAGAGACAATTTAAAAAGAATTTAAATAATTTTGAAGTGTGTTGTAACTGACGTAGGTGACGAAGTCTGCACATGGTCATATGTCAAAAGAAAATCATTTACACAGAACTTGCGTCGTTACACTACATGGGCTGCGCCGGACTAGCCACAAGACTCAATGACTCAAAAAAACACGGCCGATTCAAATTACTCGTAGAGTTAACTGTTCGAAAGTACAAGAGAAAATTATATAATCCATAGGAGGAACTGAAACATCAAACGAACATATCTGAGCCCATGGAGAGGCTTGGTTAGTTGCTTGCCTGTCCTGGGGGGGGGGGGTTTAAGGGATTAAACGGAGAGGTCATCAGTCCCCAGGCCAAGAGCTCGTTCATCTGGTGTTATTGACATCAGCCAGACAATTGATCGAATTATGAATAATGAAATCGAAGCCTTGAACGCAGTATTAGTGCCGGAGCCGAGAAAGAATTTGAGGAGGAGTGAAAGTATATGGATAAGGTCGGCAAGCAGGGCAGAGAGCAGACGAAGTCTCCTCCAAGACTTATCTGTGGCGAGAAACCTCATCCAAATCTGACTCCCAGCCAACCCGACTAACCGCGAAGACTATTATGGAGAAATGAAGGTTTTCCTGCTGTGGGAATTCGTGACAGTAAAAGTGAGAAGACTAAAAACGTAATAAGCATCACACGGACTGATAGTTACAAAATAAAGTGAGAGGTTTAATGGGGTCAGTAGGTAGAAGGGACCAGACGAGCGTCTCCCGTGGCTCTGATCGATACGGGCCATCCCTCTAGTAGCCGACCCATCCCCGATCTCTTACAGTGCAAGTGCTAAAGCTGGGAAGAGCATCCTTTATTTAAGACGAAGTAAATTAACCTTTTCAATTCTCTCATTACCAGATAACATCACGAATAAGGAATCCTCCTTGCTTTCATCTGAATGCTACTACTACAACGTAAAATAGCATGTGGCAGAAAAGGGACCAGCCGCATCTAAAAGCAATTAATTATGCAAAAATTAATCAAATAATGAAGTTGTTTGACGAAGTTTTACTTAATAAGGGACCGTTTTTTACTTCTTACAGACGCGTAAATATAATAGCAAATACTACTTTTATAATCAACTTTCTGTTAATGTGGATTGTATTTAATACTAAAGTTTCATTAGCCTGCTGTATACTTATTTACAGATTCAATGAGTTAGTGTTGTCAGGTTTAGATGAAGTTCATATGAAAAGTGAATTCGTTAGTATTCTGTTATCCTCTTTTTACTCTTGTCTTACTATCCGACTGACGATCGGTTACTCACGGGCAGTACAAATGTGCGCAGTTGTCTTTCTCGACGTTATTTTCCTATTATTGGTAAGAGTGGTGGGGTTAAAATTCTCAAGAGTTTGACGTTCATGTTCAGACCCGAACCTGCAGAAAGTGATGTGCGGGGACCTGCACGGATCTTCTCGTATAAAAAGTGAAGTCTTCGCTGTCGTATTTGGCGCACACGTGTATTCTGTAAATGTTTTTCATGACACTTAAAAATTTTAATGTCCACCATGTATTAAATATTTTTTGGTTGTTGTACTTTTATTAAGTTACTGTCGTTATTTACGTATAACGGCAGATAGCACTTATGATGAAAAAATTTGGATGCAGGGGTCAGAGGAGTAACTGCAGAGTATGTTCCTTCTGACTGCGATTCTCATGTAAGCGATGGATATACTAGCGAGGATAATGATCAACCAGACGAGCAAGCTATAAACAATGAACTGGAAGAATCACAAGAAGAAAATTAGTACGTACAAGAGCACTTTAACAAGGCAAGTGAAGAATAAACCATTATTTTTGTACAAATAAAACGAAATGGAATAAATTACCGAGTCATCCTAATGTTAAAACAAAGTCTAGCAACATTGTTATTCATGTTTCTTGCCCAAAAGGAGAAGTAAAAACTGCAAAACCTGAAATCGACTACATTACCTTGATAATTACTGAGTAATAAATTTGATCGTCAAAAGTACCAATATTTAAATAGACAAAATCTGACATAAATTTTGTAGAGGGCAAGATTCAGAATATACAAATGAATGTGAAATGCTTGCCCTTCTTTGTATACTTTTTTTCCACTGGTATGCTAAAATCTTCCAGACTGAATACTTACAAAATATGGATCAATGAGAAAGGTAATGGAACAGAAAGAGTCTATTTGATTATGTCAATGAATAGATCTTATTGCTTGCTTCAGTGTCTCAGATTTGATGACGTAAATGCTAGAAATGAAAGAAAAACGCTGGACAAAGTGGCACCAATACGCCAGTTTATCGTTTTGTTAAAAAACTTTCAACAGTAATATACTCCTAGGAAGTACCTCACAACTGATGAGCAGCTCGTAGGTTTCCGTACAACATCTCAATTTAGACTGTTTATACCTAGTACACCAGCTCGTTATGGCCTAGAGGTGTTTGCATTAGTGGATTGTAGGATATGTATATTGTGTATATGTAAGTTTATTGTGGAAAACAGCCGGTGGAGCCTTTGGATGTAAGCTATGCAGGAAATGGAGGTCGTCATGACTATTGTGTAACCAATTTGAGCCACAGGTCGTACCGTCAGAGGCGATAACTGGTTTACTAACAGTCCTCTGATTCAAGAACTGCATGAGAAAAAGACCACTTACGTTAGAACACTCTGACACAACAAAAATAAATACCTCAGGAATTTTTACCCAGCAAATTTCGAGAAATAAACACTTCTGTTTTCGCCTTTAGGCATAATGCAATACTTGTATCCTATTGCGAAAGGAAACAGAAAGCAATAATTTACTTTCAAGTATGCACAATGATGCAGCGATTGACGAGTCCACTTGCTCTAAAAACAAACCAGAAATTTTTACATTCTGCAAGCGGTCAAAAGTTGGACATTACGTACTTGATCAACTTTGTTCAAATTACTACACAACAAGCACTAAAAGACAGCCAACAACAACTTTTTACGATATTTTAAACATCGCTGCTAACGATGCATTATGCATTTATTCAGCAAACTAGAACAATTCCAAAGACAAACGAGCCGATTTTCTTGACGAAATCAGTTGGCAAATGGTGAAACCTTGAATTCAGGAACAGATAAAAGTGACCATTATACACAGACAACTAAGTACTCGAGGGGTGATGTTGTTAGGGCAAGACCCAGAAGTAAAAACGGAAACATGTGAACTACGGAAAGAGGCCAAGCGATGTTACAAACTTTGTGGCAGATCAAGAAATCTGCACGAAGAGAGTGTGCAAAATGTGATGAACAGGTGCGTGTTGAACACTCGACAACTAGAATTGTTTGTAAGGATTGACCATGACTTCGTATTGTACATATTTACTATGATTATTTTTTATGTATTATGAGCTTCTTTATTAAAGTCATTATGCATTATTTAATTATTTCTAGTGCAATTTTTCATATTGTCGGTAGTAAATAGATGAAGTGACGAATACACATTTTCCGTTTAAAAAATTAAATGTGTAATCTCTTCTCTCGTTTCAGAAGTATGAAGAAACTAATTTACTCATGCACCGGAAAGGAAGTAAAAAAAACCCATAAAATGATCAAATAGAAAAATAGGATATTTAAGAAAATAGATGTACTCTACGCAAGTATCTGTCTCTTCAAAATACAGCGGAGAATAAATGTATCTCCACTTGCATAAGTTGCAGGAAAAATAAACTAACAGTAAAATAAAAGTAAAATGTGAAGGCACACCAACCCACTTGTCGGCTAGAACTTACACCTTTGTACAATGTTTAAACCAGTTGTTAGTTGACGCCACAATACGTAGAGATTTTGATATTCTATGAGATTTTAGGGTTGCAGCCGGGTCATGTTGACTTCTTGCCACTACATTTCGGCTGGCAACCGTTCAGCCATCATCAGGTGAGTGTCTGCCAATGGCGGACACTAACCAAAAGAAGGCTGAACGATTGTCAGCCGAAATATTGTGGCAAGAAGTAAACATGCTCTGGCTGCAATCCCGAAACCACATAGAATATTCAGTAGGCTTGGAAAACTTCAAAGAATCACATAGATTTTCATGCTGACACTGAATCTTGTTTCGTAAGTTCAAAAAATGTTGGTGGCTGAAACTTCTAAAGTTTTTGGATTTTGATGTATCGCGAGCACTCAGTACGTTCCTGTTCTGATGGTGGCACATGCCGAAAATTACTAACAAATAAAGACATTTTACTAAAATAAAAGCAAATAAATGAGGGTAAAGGAAGGATAACCAAGACAGCTGGCAGAGGAGGTGGTGTCACGATCCTCAGTATGCGGCTGGAGACGTACCAACCCCAACCACCCTGGTCCCGCCCTGGAAGTAGTTTTCAACCGTTATACTGTAGTGCAGTGTGTGTTGTATTACACAGTCCGAAACGACGTTCCTTTGGATACACTCATATTTCCAAGGAACAGACACCGTGTTAACGATTAACAGCTGCATTCAATCAAGGATGAACTCAAACTGCAATTACAGTCAGCATCGGCTGTAGAATATTTCAGAAAAATGAGAATCTGTTCTAGGCTGGGACTCGATCTGGATTGCGTCTCTATCTCGGCGGTACTGCGTTCTGGTCGTTTCTCGTTGTTGACATTTGCCTGGCTCTGGTTCCGAGTGGATTTACTGTTGGTGTTTGGTGTTGTGGTTTCTACAAGCCTCCGTTGTTTATCTCTTCCTTGTTGTGTCGGTCATAGTCGGTCGCTGTCGGTCGTTGGTCTGACGTCCGATTCGTCCTTGTGTTTATCCGGTGGTGCGTGCTCCACCGCCGGCGGCTTCCCCGCCTGGCGGCTCCGATCCGCAGCCCAAGGCGTTCCCGCGGTTGGTTTTGGTTGCTACAGAAATAATCAAGGGGATTCAAGTCAGGTGGCCTTGCAGGCCATGGAATAGGACCTCCCAGCCCTCTATGGGCTGGCCACGTCCATTTGTTCTGGCGCGTGTTCGACTTCCGCGGCGGGAGGTACTAGAATTTCCTATGGGGATATCTAAAGCCACGTGTGTATGAGACTCCTACGGATACGCAGATGGCTTTAGTTACCAAAATTGTAGCTGCCTTTGGTGTGATTCGAAACATATGATGGACATTTGTCATGGTGCGTCAGAACCTTGTTCGCCGATGTCATGCTCGCATTGAGGTTGATGGCCGTCAGTTTCAGCACATTTTGTGAGATGCAGTACAAGTGGTACGTTCATTATGTCAGTGATACTATTTGCAGTTAACTGTACCTAATGTAAATAAAAAAGTACACAGCAATGTGCTTTTATTCCTATAATCGCGCCGAGCGGTCTAAGGCGCTGCACTCATGGACTGTGCGGCTGGTCCCGGCGGAGGTTCGAGTCCTCCCTCGGGCATGGCTGTGTGTGTTTGTCCTTAGGATAATTTAGGTTAAGTATTGTATAAGCTTAGGGACTGATGACCTTAGCAGTTAAGTCCCATAAGATTTCACACACATTTTATTCCTATCATCTCCTTAAGCCGGTTTCTCCGACACCAGGTTCCGTATCTCAGATTGTTCAGTGGAGCACCTTCTACGTCCTGTTAAACTTGTGCACGCTCTTACGGAAACACTCTGCATTTGAAAATAAAAAAGGCATCCACGGATAAAACGAAGATCCAGTTCGACCTTTCACACATAGTTCGACAAAGGCAAATAATGTGGAAGCCAGAAGGGGGCATTCTGCCAGGATGTGAGCTACTGTCTGTGACGTTCCACAAACACATCATAAAGGTGGCCCAGTAGATAAGATAAAGCTATGAGTGAATGTGGTATGAATGATGTGAAATTGAACGGGACGGTGGATTCCTTTCGGGAGCAACCGAAGGAGCGGCTTGAAACTCGTGCTGGTCAATGCTTTACCTTAACGACATCTTACTTATAATTTGTGATACACGCAATAAACTGATTTAGCGGTAACATCATACATTTTATGTTCACTGCAGAACGCAAATTTTGCCAGTCGATGTTTCACATATCTCGGCAGCATAGGACAAGCTAGCTGATACAAATATACCTGCAGTCAACGATTATATATAAAAAAATTGTCGATACAAGTAAATACAGAGTGCTAATAGCAGGTATTTTCGATAATTTTGTGAACTTACGACATCACCTACGAAATAGTTGATGAATAGATCCTTTACGACAGTCCTTATTTCTTTAATTTCTTTTGTGAATTCATCTTATTTAATACATTCTTTGGAGGCCGAAACGACTTTCTGTGAACATTTGATACATTAGATATGATCTTTGTTGCTCCCTCCCCGTCGAAGTCCTCTGTACTCATTTATAAGCGACTCTTGTTTATTTTTCCTTTATTCGCATGTTATTTGGCGAGCTGGTACACGTGTTAAACGTTAGCGCAGTAATTTACTAAAACTAATAACTGTGGGTCTCAGATTTTAAAATTCTGATACGAATAACCAACACAGCGCTGTAAAAATTCATTGACAGTACGTCAGAATTAATAGCTGTAGGCGTTCCTCTGAAATGTAGGAGGCAAAATTTATGTGGCAGGCTGTTTCGTGGCGATTGTAAAACAAATGCACGTCAATAGTGACCACAGAGGCTAATCTTGACGGCTTGTATCCAGAGAAATATGTGACTACGGTATTACTTCACCCACGTTCGTTTCCAATATAACACCAGTACACGAATCAGTTATGTGCAGCAGTTTCTACATACCCTTCAACTTGAAATAGCGGTTCGGTTCCCGAGTTTCGTCTGTCGTGCGGCTAGTGCTGGTAAACATTATCGCATACAGCAGATAAAATTAAGAAAGTTCTCCAAGAATTTCTACTTACAAATATACTTCGTTGTAGAATTAGCCAGTTTTTTAAATAGAAATTAATTTTTTCACGTTTTGTGCGGAATTTTGCTTTTTATTTCTCACAACCCCCCAAGCACCATGGACCTTGCCGTTGGTTGGTGGGGAGGCTTGCGTGCCTCAGCGATACAGATAGGCGTACCGTAGGTGCAACCACAACGGAGGGGTATCTGTTGAGAGGCCAGACAAACGTGTGGTTCCTGAAGAGGGGCAGCAGCCTTTTCAGTAGTTGCAGGGGCAACAGTCTGGATGATTGACTGATCTGGCCTTGTAACACTAACCAAAACAGCCTTGCTGTGCAGGTACTGCGAACGGCTGAAAGCAAGGGGAAACTACGGCCGTAATTTTTCCCAGGGCATGCAGCTTTACTGTATGATTAAATGTATGATTAAATGATGATGGTGTCCTCTTGGGTAAAATATTACGGAGGTAAAATAGTCCCCCATTCGGATCTCCGGGCGGGTACTACTCAAGAGGACGTCGTTATCAGGAGAAAGAAAACTGGCGTTCTACGGATCGGAGAGTGGAATGTCAGATCCCTTAATCGGGCAGGTAGGTTAGAAAATTTAAAAAGGGAAATGGATAGGTTAAAGTTAGATATAGTGGGAATTAGTGAAGTTCGGTGGCAGGAGGAAAAAGTATTCTGGTCAGGTGAATACAGGGTTATAAATACAAAATCAAATAGGGGTAATGCAGGAGTCCGTTTAATAATGAATAAAAAAAATAGAAGTGCGGGTAAGCTGCTACAAACAGCATAGTGAACGCATTATTGTGGCCAAGATAGACACAAAGCCCATGCCTACTACAGTAGTACAAGTTTATATGCCAACTAGCTCTGCAGATGAAGAAATTGATGAAATGTATGATGAAATAAAAGAAATTATTCAGATAGTGAAGGGAGACGAAACTTTAATAGTCATGGGTGACTGGAATTCGGTAGTAGGAAAAGGGAGAGAAGGAAACGTAGTAGGAGAATATGGATTGGGGCTAAGAAATGAAAGAGGAGGCCGCCTGATAGAATTTTGCACAGAGCACAACTTAATCATAGCTAACACTTGGTTCAAGAATCATAAAAGAAGGTTGTATACATGGAAGAAGCCTGGAGATACTGACAGGTTTCAGATAGATTACATAACGGTAAGACAGAGATTTAGGAACCAGGTTTTAAATTGAAAGACATTTCCAGGGGCAGATGTGGACTCTGACCACAATCTATTGGTTATGAACTGTAGATTAAAACTGAAGAAACTGCAAAAAGGTGGGAATTTAAGGAGAAGGGGCGTCGATACACTGACTACATGAGAGGTTGTACAAAGTTTCAGGGAGAGCATGAGGGAACAATTGATAGGAATGGGGGAAAGAAATACAGTAGAAGAAGAATGGATAGCTCTGAAGGATGAAATAGTGAAGGCAGCAGAGGATCAAGTAGGTAAAAAGACGAGGGCTAATAGAAATCCTTGGGTAACAGAAGAAATATTGAATTTAATTGATGAAAGGAGAAAATATAAAAATGCAGTAAATGAAGCAGGCAAAAACGAATACAAACGTCTCAAAAATGAAATCGACAGGATGTGCAAAATGGCTAAGCAGGGATGGCTAGAGGGCAAATGTAAGGATGTAGAGGCTTGTCTCACTAGGGGTAAGATAGATACTGCCTACAGGAAAATTAAAGAGACCTTTGGAGAGAAGAGAACCACTTGTATGAATATCAAGAGCTCAGATGGAAACCCAGTTCTAAGCAAAGAAGGGAAGGCAGAAAGGTGGAAGGAGTATATAGAGGGTTTATACAAGGGCGAAGTACTTGAGGACAATATTATGGAAATGGAAGAGGATGTAGATGAAGACGAAATGGGAGATAAGATACTGCGTGAAGAGTTTGACAGAGCACTGAAAGACCTGAGTCGAAACAAGGCCCCGGGAGTAGACAACATTCCATTAGAACTACTGATGGCCTTGGGAGAGCCAGTCATGACAAAACTCTACCATCTGGTGAGCAAGATGTATGAGACAGGCGAAATACCCACAGACTTCAAGAAGAATATAATAATTCCAATCCCAAAGAAAGCAGGTGTTGACAGATGTGAAAATTACCGAACTATCAGTTTAATAAGTCACAGCTGCAAAATACTAACGCGAATTCTTTAGAGACGAATGGAAAAACTGGTAGAAGCGGACCTCGGGGAAGATCAGTTTGGATTCCATAGAAATGTTGGAACACGTGAGGCAATACTAACCTTACGACTTATCTTAGAAGAAAGATTAAGAAAAGGCAAACCTACGTTTCTAGCATTTGTAGACTTAGAGAAAGCTTTTGACAATGTTGATTGGAATACTATCCTTCTAATTCTGAAAGTGGCAGGGGTAAAATACAGGGAGCGAAAGGTTATTTACAATTTGTACAGAAACCAGATGGCAGTAATAAGAGTCGAGGGGCACGAAAGGGAAGCAGTGGTTGGGAAGGGAGTGAGACAGGGTTGTAGCCTTTCCCCGATGTTAATCAATCTCTATAATGAGCAAGCAGTGAAGGAAACAAAAGGAAAATTCGGAGTAGGTATTAAAATCCATGGAGAACAAATAAAAAATTTGAGGTTCGCCGATGACATTGTAATTCTGTCAGAGACAGCAAAGGACTTGGAAGAGCAGTTGAAGGGAATGGACAGTGTCATTAAAGGAGGGTATAAGATGAACATCAACAAAAGCAAAACTAGGACAATGGAATGTAGTCGAATTAAGTCGGGTGATGCTGAGGGAATTAGATTAGGAAACGAGACACTTAAAGTAGTAAAGGAGTTTTGCTATTTGGGGAGTAAAATAACTGATGATTGTCGAAGTAGAGAGAATATAAAATGTAGACTGGCAATGGCAAGGAAAGCGTTTCTGAAGAAGAGAAATTTGTTGACATCGAGTATTGAGTTAAGTGTCAGGTAGTCGTTTCTGAAAATATTTGTATGGAGCGTAGCCATGTATGGAAGTGAAACATGGACGATAACTACTTTGGACAAGAAGAGAATAGAAGCTTTCGAAATGTTGTGCTACAGAAGAATGCTAAAGATTAGACGGGTAGACCATATAACTAATGAGGAGGTATTGACTAGGATTGGGGAGAAGAGAAGATTGTGGCACAACTTAACTAGAAGAAGGGATCGGTTGGTAGGACATGTTGTGAGGCAGCAACGGATCACCAATTTAGTATTGGAGGGTAAAAATCGTAGAGGGAGACCAAGAGATGAATACACTAAATAGATTCAGAAGGATGTAGGTTGCAGTAGGTACTGGGAGATGAAGCTTGCACAGGATAGAGTAGCATGGAGAGCTGCATCAAACCAGTCTCAGGACTGAAGACAACAACAACAACAACAACATTTCTCACCAAAATTCATTCCGTCAAAATGTTAAGCAACCAGATCACATTTCTTCGTGATACTTTTTATTAATTTCAGTAATATGGACCATTTTATTCTGAAAAATTGCCATTACACAACGTGATTTCCGTAACGCCTTTAAGGCATATGTCCATATTATTTTGGTGTCATCTATTGGAGGCGTTTGCACAGGTAATGAGTATTAGTTTTTGGAAAACGAAGTGCCAGTTAAAAGAGCCTTTCCAAACGAAGAAAACCTCACTCAGCAGTTAAAAGCGCTCAGATTATGAACGTGTATGCCCAACTCTCCACACATTGTATGGAAAATACGTTCACTTTGCCGAAAACACTGTTTCCGATGTCAGTTACCATTTGTGAAGAGCTAAGAAAGTCTTTGTTAGATAAAAACATTTACGTTCATTGTTTTGGTGTTCTCCGACAGAGCCAGCAACAGCTAGAAAGCAACCATAATGGTTTCCTTCAAACCTGAAATATTTCTACCACTACTCCTTTAAACTAGAATTTTAAACAATTATAAGGGCGAATGTATTTTTTTAAGAATGGGGTTACATTTATGTTTTTAAGTAACAACATAATTTTGAAGTCGGCCCACTTACACTATGGGAAACAATGGAACAAAACCGAATTAAAGTGCATTAGCGGCCGCAAGTAGCATTGTTGATAGAAACGTTAATATTGCATGACTTGTTTCAACCTGTAATTCCTTATTTTCAGATGAGACACTATCGTGTATCACTAATTTTCTCCCCCCCCCCCCCCCTCTCTCTCTCTCTCTCTCTCTCTCTCTGTGTGTGTGCGTGTGCGTGTGTGTTTTTTTTTGCGCGAAGAATACTTTCGTAATTTATTTGTACAACACAGGCTGATCTGTACAAAGTATGTTACCGCCTACGAAGATACTATATATCACTGTATGAAGATTCATCAGAAAGTGCCGTAACAGTATGATGTACTGCAGCAGCAATCATGGCAGATGGAGACGATCTCATTGTTAAGGTATCAGAATACTACCGGCGCTTTTATGTATATTATAACTAGCTGACCCGGCGAACTTCGTACCGCCTAACAGTCAATGAATGTCGTGTTACCTTTTAGCTGAACTAATTTAGGCTTTGATGAACGTAATACAATGATACAAAATAATATTAATATAGATAGAAATACAAAAGTATTTTATTTTGATGAATGATGATGAATACATACAGAATGAGAATAAAAATTAAAAAAATAATAATAATTAAGTATCTCAAACACATGTCAGAAAAAAAATCATTGAAAACTATGTTGTGCAGGTTGGGATACACTCTGATTAATTCATTAATCGGATTTTCATTCAAGCACCTTGTGGTAAACGACATTCTTTGTTTTTTGGTCAGGCGCAAGAACAAATAATGCGGGTGGTTTGCCGACACGTGAGCATGCCACGTACAATTGACCATGAGAAAAACACGCATTTTCTAGATTGAGGCCACAAATAGTCAAGGATTGGCCCTGTGATTTGTTGATCGTCATGGCGAAGGCAAGACGAATCGGGAATTGAATTCGTTTAAACTCAAAGGGCATATCTGTTGGGATCATCGGAATCCTTGGAATAAGAACTTCCTCATCTTTAAATTTTCCTTTAAGTATCGACGCGTGAATCACATTGCTCATCAGTTTTCTTATCACCAAACGCGTTCCATTGCACAGTTTTGGTTGGTTTAAATTTCTAAGCATGATGACTACCGAGCCAACCACCAGTTGTAAATTGTGCGGTGGTAAACCAGGCACATCCAAGGAGTTCAAAAATTCTGTTGGATAATTAGTGGCTTCTTCTTCGTTTGTTACACAGTCGATAGATTTGAATGAATACAGAGTACCTACGATTTGATTTTGAATTATAAAATTGAGGTCATCTACATCTTTATTTTTAGCCGCCAAAATTGCTCGCTCACTTAACCATTTAGTATTTTTGTGGTTAGCAATGATATCCGGAAATACTTTGTTGATAAGCTCGTCTTTTGATGAGACGAAATTGCAAAAATTTGGAGGAAATGAAATCAAACCGCTCGATTCGTCAACAGGAACACGGCCATTACCGATAGTCAGCAATTGCTTCGAGAAATCATCAGCAGATAGATCGTTCAACAATGCAACTCTCATATTTACAGACAGTTGAAGTTTGTTTACATATCGCCACAGATTTGATGCTTTGAGGCAAGCGTTTATTTCGTCGGCAGCAGTAGATCTTGGAATTACTGGTGGTGTTTGTCGGAAATCGCCAGATAATAAAATCATTGAACCACCAAAACATCTCGAGTCATTGCGCAGATCTTTTAATGTTCGGTCTAGTGCTTCCAATGCGCATTTGTGCGCCATTGTGCATTCGTCCCATATGATGATTTTTGATGCTACTAAAACTTTGGCCATTGCGGAGTGTTTCGAAATGTTACATGTCGGTTGTTTAGTAGTTTGAAGGTTTAATGGCAATTTTAACGCTGAGTGAGCCGTACGGCATCCGTCTAACAATGTGGCCGCTATTCCAGAAGAAGCGAGACATAGACAATAGCTTATCAAGAAAAATCGTAGACAATCTATGAAAAGACATTTACACTTTTGTTAACCTGTAGAATAAATCTTTAATTAATTTAATAAATAATTTACACAAATTAATGTCTAAAACAAACAAATATAACAGTACCTACCTGAACTTTCGAGACATTTTACACAAAATAAATTTCTGAACGCACACATAAATACTTGTTACAGTATTTGACAGGATTGGACAACAAATGTTTGACATGTAATAAACAAATGAGCATTTATTGAAATGATTAAGTATTCATTACACATTTCTGAACGCACGCGTAATATTTTTCAATCTTTTTTTAAAAAAATTACACATAATAGTTTATTCATCCATTTTAAATAGTTTATGAACGCATGCATAAAAGTCAATCATTACTTACAGATTTTGACAAAAAAATTTGACAGCTCCGAAACTAAAGAACTTTTAGGGAAAATAACACATTTTTCAAGTATTCGTCAATTTTTCATTATTTTTAAGATGTATTCTGCTATTCGGGGCGGAGACAAATCCAACAAATCAAAAACCATGAAAATTGGTCCAGCAGATCTCGAGTTATAAGTGTTGTAACAAACCCGACTTTGTTTTATATATATATACACTCGTGGAAATTGAAATAAGAACACCGTGAATTCATTGTCCCAGGAAGGGGAAACTTTATTGACACATTCTTGGGGTCAGATACATCACATGATCTCACTGACAGAACCACAGGCACATAGACACAGGCAACAGAGCATGCACAATGTCGGCACTAGTACAGTGTATATCCACCTTTCGCAGCAATGCAGGCTGCTATTCTCCCATGGAGACGATCGTAGAGATGCTGGATGTAGTCCTGTGGAACGGCTTGCCATGCCATTTCCACCTGGCGCCTCAGTTGGACCAGCGTTCGTGCTGGACGTGCAGACCGCGTGAGACGACGCTTCATCCAGTCCCAAACATGCTCAATGGGGGACAGATCCGGAGATCTTGCTGGCCAGGGTAGTTGACTTACACCTTCTAGAGCACGTTGGGTGGCACGGGATACATGCGGACGTGCATTGTCCTGTTGGAACAGCAAGTTCCCTTGCCGGTCTAGGAATGGTAGAACGATGGGTTCGATGACGGTTTGGATGTACCGTGCACTATTCAGTGTCCCCTCGACGATCACCAGTGGTGTACGGCCAGTGTAGGAGATCGCTCCCCACACCATGATGCCGGGTGTTGGCCCTGTGTGCCTCGGTCGTATGCAGTCCTGATTGTGGCGCTCACCTGCACGGCGCCAAACACGCATACGACCATCATTGGCACCAAGGCAGAAGCGACTCTCATCGCTGAAGACGACACGTCTCCATTCGTCCCTCCATTCACGCCTGTCGCGACACCACTGGAGGCGGGCTGCACGATGTTGGGGCGTGAGCGGAAGACGGCCTAACGGTGTGCGGGACCGTAGCCCAGCTTCATGGAGACGGTTGCGAATGGTCCTCGCCGATACCCCAGGAGCAACAGTGTCCCTAATTTGCTGGGAAGTGGCGGTGCGGTCCCCTACGGCACTGCGTAGGATCCTACGGTCTTGGCGTGCATCCGTGCGTCGCTGCGGTCCGGTCCCAGGTCGACGGGCACGTGCACCTTCCGCCGACCACTGGCGACAACATCGATGTACTGTGGAGACCTCACGCCCCACGTGTTGAGCAATTCGGCGGTACGTCCACCCGGCCTCCCGCATGCCCACTATACGCCCTCGCTCAAAGTCCGTCAACTGCACATACGGTTCACGTCCACGCTGTCGCGGCATGCTACCAGTGTTAAAGACTGCGATGAAGCTCCGTATGCCACGGCAAACCGGCTGACACTGACGGCGGTGGTGCACAAATGCTGCGCAGCTAGCGCCATTCGACGGCCAACACCGCGGTTCCTGGTGTGTCCGCTGTGCCGTGCGTGTGATCATTGCTTGTACAGCCCTCTCGCAGTGTCCGGAGCAAGTATGGTGGGTCTGACACACCGGTGTCAATGTGTTCTTTTTTCCATTTCCAGGAGTGTAGATGACAGATTTTTGGAAATGAATGGCCATTTAAGTAGAGACGTACTAAACGTGGAATTTCTCATAAATTAACAGTACGCAAGTACATACCGAACATTCTCAGTTCCTGAGAAAAATCAAATTAGTGCGAATTCAGTTTTACTAACGAGGAGTAAATGAGAAAACTGATCATTGCGGTAATTGTGACTTAACACTGCTACTACAATTTGGTTACGACGTTCATAAATTCGGTAATATCATGAAGGCTATTTCTAGCCCCGTGCTTATAATTATCTTACGGCACACGATACAAGATTAACGCAATAATACTGTACTGTATTCGCTGAAATGTAGCCTGCGAGGAAGTCACGAAAGAAGGATACGGCTAACGGAACAATTATGTTAGAGATGAGAGAATAATTTTTTCCGCATCGGTGCTTGCACATAAACTGTTTCGTAACCATAATTTATACCGACTGATAGCTAACGTAAAAGAAAACTGATTTGCGACACGATAGTATACATATAGCTCCGGTAAGTAGCAAAACGACAGTATGTGCGCAAACTGAAATATAAGTGCTAGTCATAACTGAGGTTTTAGTTTACGTAAGTGTGTCTAAGCTCATCTAAAGCCTGCATCCCGCTATGCACATAATTATATCACGGAAACATGAATGAAAGCTTGTAAAGCAATAAACACTACACAATTCGTGACTTACCTTTACGGAGATTATTCCGCTGTGACGCATATCAGGCTGCTGCTCTGTTTCTTCCTATCCGCTAACTAGCCAGACTCGTAGCATGTGTTGTCTATCGTGTGCCACTCACTTGTTTGCGCCTCTCATTTGTTCCGCGTTGTACAGCATCCCCGCAGTCGGTCGAAAGGGGCGCTGTCGTCGCGTAGCATGTCAAACGAGATGGGAGGGGGAAAGCACTGGCAAGCGAAAGAAAACTGTCTGTCGTACGGCACAGGTGTGTCGATTCATCAGTCTCAGGCAAGAGGCTGTAATAACACCAGCGTTGTGTATTAGTCAATCACAATATTATTGCACCTGGGAGTCAGGGCACTTCGGTAAGCTTATTGTAAGTTTTTATCAAGATAATTCACGAGGACTCGGTGAGCCACTTGTTAGTCTTCCAACAACTGCCTTGAAATAATTCACAATCACCACCGTACTTGTATACTGTAACGTCACCGCTTGCTTACGATAACGGTCATGGGAAGCTAAGTGCAGTAATATTGTGGTCGGATAACGAAATGGTCACTGATATAATTCAAATCGCACGAGTGTTTCCTTTCTCAATAACACCTCGTTAACACGTAGGACAAATTCAAATGAAGGCAGCAGTAGCTATTATGTTTACTTGTAATACACTGATTAGAAGATCAGCTGAAAAGTACAGAGCTGACATGGATAACAGTCTCATTTTTCAGAAAACCCTTGAAATTTTTTATTAATGTATTTAGCGTATATGAGCATTTGATACATATTTTGTTGCAAGTTATGCTGAAGCTAACGCCGTACCAGCCCCCCCTCCCCCAAACATTAATACGTAGTAAACCTGTACGACACCTCTACGGCTGTACCTAGGGATGGGCTATGATCGCGCTCGAGAAACGCGCGACGCGAAGGCAATTTCTCGAGAATTTCTCGGGTACGCTCGGGAAGTTGACAGTGCTGCGCTCTCTGAGAAATTGCGCAAACCTTCGGTACACGAAGCACTGAGCCGCAGCGGTCGTACTCGTTGTACGTACGTGCTCGGAAAACTTTGAAATTCTATGGTTGATATCAACTGTACTACCGTTATTAATGTTTACTGAAGTATCAGTATATGTCTCATAAGACAAAAATCATAGAATTGTTGTTTAAAACAAAGCACAGAATTCGCATAAAACAGAAGCTTTATTCTTGCAAAATAAATTACCATGTACATTCTGCATGTATGCATGCATGCTTAAACGTAAAAGAGAAGTGCTATAGCCTTTTATATACAGAAACTGCGTACATGCGTTTACTTACTGAAGAAAGAACGGAAACAAAAGTTGTTCAGCAGAAGACATTTTTACATCGCATTGCTACATTGCCGTCGATTTTTGTTAAGAAATATGATTTTATTAACCAAGTGGCCTTTTAGTCTGCTTCTTTGTTTATAAGTAGTCCTGTTTTCGAAAATATTCTTTCACTGGGAACAGAAGTTGTAGGTATTGCAAGATATTTTTTTGCCACGACACCTAGACCTGGGTAACTGTTTTAATTTTTTTTCCAGTAGTGTAAAGGATTATCCGTACGTTGTAGGTACGGTTCTTCCAAATATCGTTGTACCTCCAGGTCTATGCTATCACAACCGCTTTTCATTAGATTTTTATTGGAAACCTCGTCATCGAAAGAAGCCCATAAGGAACTACTGGCGTTTTGTACGACATAGTACTCGTGGATAGTGTCGTTAGCAGCCGAATGAGCAGGTCGTACGGTCTCTACCACGTTTGTGCACTCTGCAATTAGGCTTTCAGCGGCATGTTTTGAATGAATGGGATTCGTAAATGGTAATGTTTTGAATCTTGGGTCGAGAACTGTGGCAACGGCATGTACTTTGTTTGTTTCTATTAATCCTAGCCGGGCTATTAATAAGTTGTGCAGATGTTGCTGTAGCTCTTGCGCTGTCGTGGTAGCCCACTTCCCATTACATACGGATAGGATTAGCTGTCTGATTATTGGAATAGCTTTCGAAAGAGAGGTGTAGTTTTCAGTTGAGATTTCACGTGTTACCACTTCAAATGGCTCTAGTACACATAAACATTCGCTCAAAATTCGCCACTCTTTAGCTGTGAGGTTCTCTACACTTGAATACAAAGTTGATAAACAGGCTAAAATGCATTCCTTTTGCTCCACTAGAGGCTGTAGCATATAAAACGTACTGTTCCATCGGGTTTCGGTTTCCTGGATCAATTTATGAACAGGTTTTTTCATTAGATCCTGGATCTCATGGAGTTTTTCATTAGCATTGCAACTTGTTTTAAAATAGCTAACAATTTTTCTGGCCTTTTCCCGCATTATGCAGAGCTCACTGTTGCTGTTCAAAGAACTTTTCATAACTAAATTGATAGTGTGTGCTGAACAAGGCACATGTTGCATATTTATGTTGCCACTGTGAATAAGTTGTACGGCCGCCGTCATGTTACTGGCGTTGTCAGTTGTGATGCTTACAACTTTGTTTTCAATGTTCCATTATGAAATCACGTTATCTGACGCCTCACTAATATTTAGCGCTGTATGCTTTTCCGGGAAACGGAATGTCTCGAGAGCTTAAGGCTTTCAGGCACCAATTAGTGTTAATGAAATGACCAGTTACAGCAATATATGGCTCACTATTGAGTCTTCCACGGCCAAGTTTACAGCCTCTTTCTGTTTATGGTAATCGTCCTCAATTATGAGGCGCAACTTTTTTCGAGTTGGTATCGAGTATTGTGGGTCCAACAGTGAAACAAAACGTCGAAAACCAGTGTGATCGACGACTGAAAGCGGTTGAAAATCGTCCGTTATCATGGCCACTAGTGCTTCATCTAGCTGTTGTTGCCGTTTACATCCCTCTATGAAGAGAAACGTAAGATTTAGATCAGTGCTCCTGCGAGGGATACGTTATGCTCGACAACTAGTCCAATAAAATTACATATCATATCGTGCTAAAGCTAGGATAGTATAGGTTTGATTTTGGGGTATGTTGTAGATTATCGGAGTACGATTAAAAATCATTTCTTTAAGCGTGGCAGACCGCTTCGGACACTATCCGAACTTTTGCACGGAATTCACCTTTTGTACCACACGTACCCGCCTCGCACTATTGGAAGAATGAGCCTCTGTATTCACGGACGTCGCTGTTTTACTGCCCTATAAATTGTGCAGTTTAAGATGTCTAATCATGCCCGTTGTATTTTTTGATACATTACGGAGATTTTTACGACAAATGTTGCAAGTAACGTTATCTCCATCCTCTGTAAAGTATTGCCAGCACAATGACGTTCATTTTCGAGGGTCCATATTGATTTGAATAACATCTTCACTCGAATGAAACCTGAGACATACTAGTTACGGGCACAGCGAGCAGCGAGCGTGTTTGTCTATCGGCGGCATTGAATTCACAAAACAACAGCGGCGCGGCGTATGTTGTGGCAGCCAACTGGCGCGCAGCGGCACACGCCGCCGAGCCGTTTCTCGTGAGATTCTCGAGAATTGCTTGAGAACTAGAGGCTTGAGAAATTCTCGGTGCGCTCGAGTCGCCGCGCCTCGCCATCCCATCACTCGCTGTACCATGTTCCGTTCCATAAGTACTTGGATGCTGAAACGAATCTGCTATGGTGGGAAGTACAATAAAACAGAAATTAGCACAGTTAACGAGTTAACAAAATCCGTCCTTTCTTGACGTTGAAGTTAACTGCTTCCCTTACTGTCATATGTTCTTTCCCGAATCTACCGCTGTTCTTCAAAATAGCAGCACGCTGTCACCATAACGACTACACTACGGATTATCGGATCATAATAATAGAATTGAATACATGACCCAGAGCGTACCGATGATCTGAGCTGCAGGGGGAGCAGGACACTACTCACTTTCAAGGAAGTGGCACGGCCGAAGAAATGAAGAACAGTTTCTTACAAAATAAAACTCAAAAGATATAACGAACGTCCAGTATGCTGGAGTAGCTCTGGGTGAGTAACTTCTGTTAACCAATACAACGAAAAACCATTCCAAAGTCGCAAATTTCTTTTTTTATTCACTCTGTCACTAATTTCGGGCCCAATTCATCGCAACACAGTCAAAACATGTTACGATGAATTGAAAATGGGCTCCGGCCCGAAGCTAGTCATCGAGTGAAAAAAAGAGAAATTTGCATCTTTGAACTGGTTTTTCGTTGTGCTCAAAAGTTTCGTTACGTTCCACGGCTGGTGTCGAACGCATCAATGTAAAAGGGCTACTACATTTATCCAACGGAAAATTAGACCGTTTTTGCAGCGGTTCTCTTCAGGGAGACCAATACGTAGTGGCCCTATTCAGTGCTGCTGCAAAGAGGGTCGAAACATCGATTGTATAGTTGATGTAGTGTTTCAAAATGACGTGGCCAACCGGCAAAATTATTTGATTTAAAAAAATTCAACAGTTGTGGAATACTGTGTTCAGCAGACACCAGATATAATAATGATTTTATTTTATGTATTACGTAATTACTACTTACAGTGAACCTAACTGAGAAAGTATGTATGACATATGCAAATATTTTTCAGCATAGGTATCGCACAGCCAGCCTGTTGCAACTAACCGTTTGGTTCAATAACCTAGTTTTCGACACCTCTAAGGATGTCTTCGACACCTGTAAGGATGTCTTCACCAGAATGAAATTTTAAGAAACCATATTAAATTATCCATAGAAAATTAAGTTTGACAAAATTATTAACCAAGATGACAATTGTGATGGCACACAAACGTTACTTGTAAAGTTTTGGAGCAGATACTAAATCCAAAAATTAAAATTAATGCCTTGCTAGGACCAACATCAGGCTGATTGGCCAAGTGGCTTACAATGCTGCCACGAAAGCAATACAAACTGCGCCACCTATCGCGCGCAGACTGTGACAGAAGCCCATTTGAGACGTTATAACAGAAATTATTGAATTAAACAACAGCTAATTATAAAAACAAAATACGAAGGAAGAGAGCTGAACGTACCTTTGAAAATACAAAAAGTCGAGCAAATGAAGTGTAACAGAGCCTTCTGTTATACCATACAAAAATTACCCTTACGTAAAACACAAGATATTAAAGAATATTTATACAAACAGCTGCCCAATCCAAAAAAATATCTATTTGAAGGTAACTTTAGTAATATACTTCCGCGAGATTCGAAGAAAGAGATGTTTCGGAATTAGAAGCAGAATAACATAGTAAAAAATAAAGAAACCGAAATACCACGAGAAGGGGATTTAAGAAAATGAAAACTGTATTATGAACATTTTTTTTTTTGGCAGGCAGATACCGTTGATATACATCCAAATACGTTCTGTATTCATATTTTTAATGGTTTTTGACACTGCCTGATAACATGACGGAAAAAACGTCTCAATGAAGATACAATGTCACGGGAAGCTTTTTAGAACTCAGGTGCTTCTCGTATTTTCATTAGCTAGGAGAACCGCGACGGACGGCGAAATAATTTTAATTTTACGACAAACTCCTCTTGGTGCATATGTTACTAGTTGAACCGTGTATTTAATTTTCAATGAATATTATTAAGAATTTATTTTATTTACTAGCGATTCATCAAGACATTAACACATTTAATCACACTATGTGAGCGTGGAAATAGTTGCCAGGGAGTAACTGATGAAACGAAAATGAAATTGCTTTTACAAATGGGAGTTTTATTCCTAAAAGCCTTTTTTTTAGAAACAGTTTAAAATTATAAGCAGAAAGTACCCTCTAAATATCAAGTTACAATTTATTCAGAGGTAGAGCGAAACAAATTTTTGAGTGTATGAGCTTTCGGGCTGAGAACCTTGCCGCTCCCTTTTGACACGGCCGTAGTCACGGCCGCTCACAACAACCTCTGAAAGACTACACAGGTGCAAATCTGCAACACACCAGATTACCTTAGAGTAAAAGTTTTAACAATTCACAGAAGCACACAAACTATGCACCCGGTAGGAGGGATGGAAATGGTACAAAACACTAAAATTAAAAGATTAACTTGCCACCGAAGGCGCAACTTGATTTTAACTTCTAAGAAAAGTCCTACGGTGGAAGGGTGGCAACTTTATATACTAAAATGATCATTTAAATAAATGTCCATGAAATGCATCCATACATAAGATTATACAAGGTTGGCCAAACATGCTCTACAGTACACATATACCGCCTCTCCAGATGATAGGTAAGATCAAAACATATTTCAACAATTAGGCCGTTACACTCCAAGCAATAAATTCGTTAACACACCATATCCGACAAACATGACAGGGGCAGCTCCGAACGACAGACAGACAGACACTAACTGCCTAACAAATGCGGACGAGAGACTGACCAAGAAAACAAGTAGAATAGAACAAGAGTAAATCACACAACATATCACCAGTCACTTAACTTCTAATAAACTGCGATATCTGGTGAAGACCTGGCGCAGCACCCCCTAATCGCTCTCACGAACCGTTCGCTGCCAGCCGCTTCAACGGACGCAGGAAGGCGCGCCGATCTCCCGTCTTTCCTGGTCCGCTCCAACCGACCGACTGCCAGCTGCTCCGTCCGCGACTGCTGCTCCGTTGCGACTGCGCTGCTGGTGCGTCTCCCACTCACTTCCACATGCACGACGGCGGAAATACTGGCTCTGACCCAACCATTTAGAGGACCACGCCCACTGGCAGAACAACATTCCTGCACCAGGAAAGGACCGAGCGAAGCTCCACAAGATGGTAACTGAAGGGGCCCAGAAGCACTCGGAGAACCAGTTACACCACGGCGTCGCAGCTCGCACCGGCCAGACTGATGTCGTGGGTTGACTCCTGTTGCTCTCGTGTCCCCAGCGAAGTCACTATCACTCGCTATACGGCGTGGCCCACTGGACACACGTGGCGACCTCACATGCGCCGACGCTCAAGGCGGACAAGTTATCTTGTGTCTCAGTGCGCGACCGACCAACTGATCGATCCAACCGCCAATGGCCATTGCCTGATCAAACTCGAAGAGACTGGCAGCCTAACGCGCTGACTCAGATGCAGGAACTAAGCCCCGATCGGGCGACCACTTTCTGAGTTCTCTTACTAGCAGAGTGGAAAGAGTCTCATTTATCTGGCTTTAAAGACTAGTCCGAATGCCCCCCCCCCCCCAAATCCTATAAGTCCCTCCAGATCCTTGAGTGTCATGCACTCCGCCTCGCCTTCCATATATGCCTCCCGTCCACCACGCGGATCCTCTATGACCTCATTCCTTTCCCCCATCTGCTCCTATTCCTTGAACATATCCGCATACTCTACTCCTCCCTCCGCCTTGATCCCCCTCACCCCCTGGTTGCTCCTCTCTTCTCCCATCCTCGCCCCCTGCCACGTCTTCACTGTTGTGTCCCCCCTACCCTCCATCTCTACATCCTTCATCTCCTTTCCCAAGGTGGCTTCCATCAACTCCCCCTCCCGGATGATGCCCTCTCTCCCTCTATTTATCCCTCCTATTAACTCTGATCCTCACTCCCCCTCCTTTCCTCTGTCCTTTTCCCGGGCTCCCTCTCCCCCCTTCTATCCTTTTTTTCCCCACCTACCCTCTCTCTGCCCCCATCTCTCCCTCGAGTCCTTTTGCATTTCCCTCCTCTGCCTTTTCCTATTCCCTCTCGCATCTGCCCTGCCCCTCTCCCCCCTTATGAGTCCTCTCCCTCCTTTGGTTCCCCCCCTTTTCGTTTTTTACTCTCCTCTCTCCTTGTTTTCCCCCCTCATCAGTCCAGCCCCCCCCCCCCCCCCCCGCCTCCGCCCGCATCTGCCCTTGGCTAGGGAGTATCATCTTTGTGCCGACATTTTCATGCAGTGTTTTACAGTGAGTGTTCAGTGTTGTGTGTCTTTTGGGAAGTGTTGCGAACGGACATCATACTGTCGCTGGGTGTGATCTTTTATCTCTTGCGAACAGAAATCAGACTGTCGCCTTGTTTTTTTTATTTTTTAAATTGCGTGTCCACTATGTTACTTGTCTGATTCCTGTGTATTTTATTAGCATTGCCAACCCCTTTGCTTTATGTCTTAACTTTCAACAGTTTTCCGCCGTTTTACAATTTAAGTCACCGTTTTATCGCCTGCTTTTATTGTTTTTTTTCTTCTTACGTTTTTACAAAGTCTGTAGACTGCAGAGCAGCGATCTAAGCTGCTGCCAGCTCGCCCCCTTCGGGGGGAATCGAAATTCAATGAAGGAAGAAAAAAAATTAGTCCGAACGAAAGACATACTAGCACTCCGGACGACAGACATTCACCAGCTGCCTCAAATCGTTCGAAGGGCTCTGAGCACTATGGGAGTTAATATCTGTGGTCATCAGTCCCCTAGAACTTGGAACTAATTAATCCTAACTAACCTAAGGACATCACACACATTCATGCCCGAGGCAGGATTCGAACCTGCGACCGTAGCAATCGCGCGGTTCCGGACTGAGCGCCTAGAACCGCGAGACCACCGCGGCCGGCCCCAGCTGCCTCACAACTGCGGACGAGGGACAGACTAGCAGACTGGGGACGAGAGACTGCCCCAGCCTGGCTGACTGACTGGTCGACTGGCGAGCTCATAGCGCCCATTAAATGCACGGGAACAGGCAACCTTTCCCCTTTCCCACCAGAGGGAGACACCAAAGCTGCGATTGCCACAGCGGCGCCACCGCCAGAAACGGAGGGTGACTGCTTCACACTACGCGCTGCGGCGCGCTCTTCAAAACAGCAATTTTTACCACGGCTCACTAGTCAGTATGTACTGCATGTTCTGGCTTTCTTTAAACTGAGATTGAATTTATACGCCTGTCTGTGTGGCTATGCAGGATGAGCACTCCATTTGAGACATTTTTTTTTTTTTTAAGGTGAGGGAGGGGGAAGCTGCTTCCTTCTTCCGCTCTTCTTGGGTACACCCGTGCAAGTGAACACATATCAGTGCATAGAGCCTAACATGGGAAGGAAGTTGTTGAACGAAATTGTTACGGAACGCGAAATGCACAGGGCTACTACGCGCAAACTCAAATAAATTCTATTAGTATGTAGGGCGATTAGTGGCACCGAAGTTCGCACCCAGTCACTCATGGATGAGACAGGAACTGAAACTGTGGGTATCAAAGCAAAATCAGAAATGCTTGACTCCATATTCAAATATTTATTTATAAAGTAAAACCCAAGGGAACTGCCCTAATTTTATACTCGTGCCACTGAAAAGATGAGTGAAATA
This sequence comes from Schistocerca nitens, assembly GCF_023898315.1. Classification (NCBI taxonomy): domain Eukaryota; kingdom Metazoa; phylum Arthropoda; class Insecta; order Orthoptera; family Acrididae; genus Schistocerca; species Schistocerca nitens. The sequence continues at coordinate 406,361,679 of NC_064618.1, forward strand.
AGTATTAAGTCAGTGGTGTTGAGAAACAACTGAAATCATTAAAATTGAACAAAACTCCGTGGTCCGATGGAATCCCTATCAGATTCAATATTGAATTTGTAGGTGAGTCAGCACCTCTGTTAATTATGATCTTAGATCCCTTGAGCAAAACCTGTGTTCAATAGTTGGAAGTAAGCACAGGTCACACCTACTTACAAGAAGGGTTTAGAAGTGATCCACAAAACTACTGTCCATTATCCTTCACTCAGATCTGTTGTAGAATCTTAGGACATCTGGAACAGAATGACCTCCTCCATGCTAACCACCAGTGATTCCGGTAACACTGATGATGTGAAACCCATCTCGCACTTTACTCACATGACATACGGGTACTGTAAGATTTGGATCAAGGCAGTCAGGTAGATGCAGTAATTTTTGATTTCGAAACGCATTTGAGTCATTATAAAAACTACGATCGTGAAATTATGAGTGGATTGAGGACTTTTTGGTAGGGAGGACGCAGCACGTTATCTTGAATGGGGAGATATCAATAGATATACTAATAACTTCAGGGGCGCCACAGGGAAGTATGTTGGGATGCTTGATGTTCATGTTATATATTAATGACTTTGCAGATAATGTTAATAGTATCCTCAGAATTTTTGCAGTTAATGAAGTCATCTATAACGAAGTACTATCTGAAAGAAGCTGGATAACTACTGAGTCAGATCTTAATAAGATTTCAAAGTGGTGCAAAGAGTAGAAAGTTGCTTTAAATGTTCAGAAATGTGAACTTTTACACTTTACAAAACGAATGTAATGTCAATGAGAGACAGTTGGAATCGGTCATCTCCTATAAATACCTAGGTGTAAAACTTCGTAGGGATATGAAAGGGAATGACCACCTAGGCCTAGTCGTGGGTAAGCTGTAACATCTATTTTTGACCTATTTTGTTTCTGTATCGATATTTCTATGTCAATTTTTAGTATTGCTTATGTATAATGTTGTATTTGTCTTGGAAATATTATGTCAATGCCAGGAAGTTCAGTAATAGGGCGAGGACATCACTACTGCTATGACTGCATCGCCGCCAGGTTAATAGCAACTGCAAATTACGCCGCCAGTACCACCAACCTTCCACTGAATTGTTTATATTTGGCACTCTGTAAATTGACCAGGTATTAGAGAAAATTGGTTGATTTTATATTAATAATTGTGGTGTTGCAAAAAACTCTATCCTATCGCACATCACAAACCTGGTCAAGAATCCTATCCTAGTGAATTTAATTCCGAGTGTCCTAATTTATTATGATAAAGTGGCTGAATTTGAATTTAATGTTGTGTTGTCATTTGCACAGTCAATTATAATTTTGAGTAGGTCGAAAGAGCGCATATAAAAGCACATTTGCTATTTAAAGAGTTATAGTTTGTTGTGCTTTATTTAATTAATAATTAGTGATAAGAGTACTTACAATTTTTCATACACAGTGGTGTACTTTTGTTAATGAGCATGGTTCTTCAAACCATGAAAGTTTCAAGGTCTTCGTGTACTAGGCTAGTTAGTTAATGAAGCACTCCAAAGGCTCCCTCAGACCAATTGCAGTTAGATTTTCCTTCTGTTTAGTTATTTTAATGTGAGGTTAAGAAAGAACTGTTTACTGTGTTATCTATTCTAATGTAAGTTGGTTAATGCACAGGCATAGATACCCTGTATAAGCAATGAAGTTATAAATTATGGTGTTTAACTGATCCTCTGATTTAAATTCAGAATCATTTCAAGCTTTTCCCCATTTAGTATTGCCACTGGTTTCATGTGTGTCGGTAACTGGTTTTATAAACGGTTACACCTAGTTCATTTAAGCTACTTGTTATTGAGAGGCATATGCTACTGTTTACTATCTCGTTGGCCATTTGTTTGTTAGCAGTTCATTCATTTGAAATGTTATGTTACTGTGTTGTAGTATGAACGGATATAAGAAAAGAGTTTAGTCTGTGTGGCAAGAAAGGTTAGGTTAGCCTTAGAACTGCTTCCGGCTTTATCATTTTGCTTGACACATTTTTCTTGCCTAATTAGGCTGGCGACCTGTTTTAATATGTAATGTTACAACTTGCTTTTGTGCTGGGGGAACGTCTGTTCCAGACCCACTGTTTACTGTTGGTTATACTGTACTGGAGTGTTTCGGAAACGACTTCCAATTTTATTGGTCTGTTTCTATTAGGTTATCTCACGGTCAACGTCCTCAAAAATTCCTCGCAGAGGTACAACGTTAGGATGAATTATCGTTTAAGGTGGTGGGTGGTACAGTTACAAAGCCAGATGGTAGACTTCTTTTTATTGTAGAATGCTGAGGAAATGCAATCAGTGTACTAAAGACATTGCTTATAAATCACTTTTACGACTCATCCTAGAGTATTGTTGACGTGTTTGGGACCTGTACCAAAGAGAAATAACAGAGGATATTGAATGTACGCAGAGAAGGGCAGCACGAAGTCACAAGTTTGTTTGATTCGTGGAAGTGTGTCACAGATGTGTTGAAAAAACTGAACTGGCAATCTCTGGAATATAGATGGAAATCATTCCGGGAAAATCTCTCGGCTTTAAATGAAGAGTGTAGGAATATACTAAAACCCCCTTCGAATCGTTCCTGTAGGAATTGTAAGGCCATAATTGGATTAATTGAAGCACGCACGGAGGAATTTCAGTAATCGTTCTTCCCGCACTCCACAAGTCATGGAACGAGGAAAACCCCTAATAACTGGTGCAGTGGGATATACTTTGCCATGCTCTCCACGGAGGTTTACTGTGTATGGATGTAGACAGAATGGGTCGCGCACAACTGAAGGCATCAGTGGCGTCTATCATGATGGAGAATTACAGCAGAGGGAAAGATTCAGAATTTATGCAGGAGCTGCTTTTGTTAACAGCAGGAAACATAGCTGACGATACAGTCACAACCCCGTAATGGTCAAGTTCTGCGTAGGTGCTGTAAAAAAATCATGTAGTCAACGACACCAGAAAACACTTGATATATCCGCTATCAGAAAAAATGTCAGAATTGTGTCTTCTTGTCTCAGAGACTGTTACGGTGCAGTTGAAAACGAAATTTGTGAACACGTTTGGTCAGAGGGACGAAGAGATAAAACCAAGTTCCGCACATACACATATCCAACATGTGCACTTGCAAATTACAGCAAGATGGAATAGAAGGCTGTGTTTTTCATACCAGTATATGGGACGGCTACGACAATATTCCTCCTATCTTAGAACGAAGGATGGCTTCGACAGTGCCGTCCTCGGTTGTGGACAACGTGTTTAATATAGTGTGTAGTAAAGTGCGAACAAAGTTAACCACAAGTATAATATACTCACACAACTCTTTAGCAACTACGCAAATAACAATTTTTTCACCCTAGATTTAAAGTTTTCAGGCATATGTTGTGCTTACGTATGTATGCTGAGCAGATATGAGACTTATATTGGAATTTGCGTAATAAACTGTCTTAGATTTTTATATGCTAGAATCTGCCTGAATAGTCCAAAAACCTTAAAAATAAGTTGCTATCGTACTCACGAAGCATTTTTCAGCCATTTTTCAGTATGCTTTCATTTTTTAAAGTCAGGATGTAGTGTTCTGGCAGTCTGAGACCATGCGAGGGCCTAACTGAGTGGCGCAGTAGTTAAGACACTGGGCAATCATTCAGGAGCACAGCGATTCAAAACCTCTTTTGGCCGTCCTTGATTAGGTTTTTACCCTATCCTTTTAACCCTAAATAGTTGAATATGGTTCTTTTGAAAAGGACACGGATGATATTTTTTTCCAATTTTATCTTGTAGTCCATTTGTAATGACCTTATGGTCTTTTGATGTTTATTTTTTTTGAGTTGTCCGTCTTCCGAGTGGTTTGATGAGGGCCGCCGCCAATTCTTCTCCTGCGCTAAGCTCTACATCTGAGAGCTGCATTTGGACCGTACGTCATCAGTTATTTGTTGGATGAGGCATTCCAATCTCTGTCTTCGTCTATACTTTTCACCCTACTCTAGTCCGTGGAAGCTATTCCGTGATGTCCTAACATATGTCCTATAATGCTATCCATTATTCTTGTCAGTGCTTTCCATATGTTCATGTCTTCGCCAATGCCTTACCTGATCATTCCACCTAATTTTCAACATTTCTTACCTTATCATTCCTTACAAGTCCATCTAATTTTCTACATTCTTCTGTACCGCCACTCCTCAAGTGTTTCGTTTATCTTCCGTCCCGGTTTTCCCCCAGTCCATGTTTCAGTACCGTATAGTGCTGTGCTACAAACGTATGTGCCGAGAAATTTCATCCTCAAATTAAGAAACTAATGCCTATGTTTGATAGCAGTAGACTTCTCTTGGCCATTAATGCCCTCTGTTCCTGTGCTAGTCTGCCTTCTATGTCCTCCTTACGTCGTCCGTCATGGATTATTTTGGTTCCAAGAAAGCAGAATTCCTTAACTTCGTTTACTCAGTGATCACCAATTTTGATGTTAAAATTCTATTATCTTTTCTGCTACTTCTCATTTTTTCGTCTTTCTTCAGTTTATTCTCAGTCCATATGCTGTACTCATTCCATTCAGCAATTATAGTAATTCCTCTTCACGCGCACTGAGAAAGCAATGTTATAAGCGAATCTTATCATTGATATCCTTTCACCCCAAATTCCATTCCCACTCTTGAATCTTTCTTTTATTTCTCTCATTCCTTCCTCCATGTATGGACTGAACAATAGGGGAAAAAGAATGCATCCCTGTCCAGAATGAGATTTTCACTCTGCAGTGGAGTGTGCGCTGATATGAAACTTCCTGGTAGATTAAAACTGTGTGCCGGACCGAGACTCGAACTCGGGACCTTTGCCTTTCGCAGGCAAGTGCTCTGCCAACTGAGCTACCCAAGCACGACTCACGCCCTGTCCTCACAGCTTTACTTCTGCCAGTACCTCGCCTCCTACTTTCCAAACTTTACAGCTCTCCTGCGAACCTTGCAGAACTAGCACTCCTGAAAGAAAGGATATTGCGGAGACATTGCTTAGCCACAGCCAGGCTGAATTGTGGCAATGGACGTATCAACAGTGCTGTGTTGACTTGCGAATGTAACTGTTAGACGGAAAAAGACTTATTGTAAACGATAGCAAATATGAATATGATGTATGTACTGGAAGACCAAAGGAATGAAAATTTTGAATAACGTTATTCGTTTTTAAGAGAAGAAGTCTGAGGAGAGACAGCAGCACTGCGCAGCTTCCGCTTTTGGGCATTCTAGCGGGAAGGCTGGCTTGGGAGTTCGAGCGGCGAGAATTTTCGAACTCCACTTTCAAGTTCCCACCGCTCTCATCGTAGACGCGTATCGGCTGTAAGGCACAGTTCCTAGCCACGAGGAGGAAAAATGGAAAACTTTTGAGACGTGTCCCGTACTCAGTGGAGCGTGTCAACTTTGTACTAAGCTCCGAAAACACATCCTCACATGCGTCCATTGGTGGATATCACTCGATTGTCTTTTTTGACGGAGAACCGAGGACCTGTTCAGGTTGCGGGCAGGGACATGTTCGCCCAGACTGCCTTCAGAAACATCTCATTCAGGTACCTCCTGTAGAAAAGACACCGACCCCACAGATGATGCCCATCCCTCCCACACATGAGTATGTGGAGGCGTTGAAGAATGACGATCGGCCCTCATCTCAGGTGACCGTGAGTTCTGCCCCCAATCTTCCGCTGCACGTCACATTTGATCAAGCAGAATTTCCATCCCGTCACCCCACAAATACAGTGGGGTCAGGAACAAGTGACTGCAATGTCACCCCTTTCTCCTGATTTGGAAGCGGTGGCTTAAGAGGATCATACCGACCAGCGACCCATGTCCGGTGTGGAGACACGACAATGTAGGCAAAAGCCATGAAAGGGCGTAAGAAGAGGTGCCTGTCCACAGCACCCTACTTCGTCCCGTACCATACCAACTGGTATGGGACCTTGCTTTGCAGGGCGGCTGGACCCTACAACACAGAGACAATCGTGGGTACACGAACCTTACCAGCCGCTCGGCCAGTCGTTCAGATAGGGTGTGCATATCGTGAGGGCTCTGCGCAACAACAGTTGGCACTGAGATATGGCCGGCGGTTTTCACTGACCACCAGGCATATATCTGTGCCGTTACCTTCCCTTGATAATAGAAAAGACGTAGTAGGGGCCATGGGAACTAAACGCTTCCCACTTGCTCAATGAAGCCTGTCTCCGTGAGGATGAGGTCTCTTGGCGCGATGCCAACGGTCCCTTCGAGCTTACAGTTCCTCATAGCTCTGGTGGACTATTTATGTAAGACCCCTTTTACGCAGGGCATTTATCGGCTCTGACAGAGATACGTCCGGTTGGCAATGGACGACTTCAGAATTTTATTATACGGCATTAAGAGGACTGGCAATGCAACCGCCGTCACCAGAACGGCAACGGGCCGTCCAACGCATCAAAAACCGCTTGCTCCAACTCACTGCGGTGCAATTGGAAGGCGTCAGAGTACGCGCCAGAAAACAAGACGGCCTCCATGGCGAAAGAATATCACTGCATTACATAGTACGAGAAAGACGTCGGCACAAGCGCAGGCTCTTATCGCGGCCAAACAACGAAGGGAAGGCAAGCCCTGACACAAAAACATATAGCCCGAGCGCCCATCCAATACTACAGCAGCTTCTGTGCTGAGGGCCCATGGAGCCACATGGGACTGGTAAACCTGCAACACGACATGCAAGCAACCGAGGCTGTGTAGGCAAGCTTCTGGCAGACCTTACCTCGAACGTACTGGCTATGGTCTTGATGAGCGGTACACTGAACAAATCACCTGGGTCTGATGCTGATGGGGGGTTCCGTGTTGAGTTTTACCGCTCCATCTCCAACCTCATGAAACTGAATGTATAAAGAACTTATGACCCCTACCTTCCGTGTCCCTATAAAATTTACGGAAGGTAAATCTGAGAGTTAGCGGAGCGTGTAGGACTATCAGCCCCTGACTTTGTTCAACACTATAAACTTTTTACATGCATCCTCCTTCACAGTCAAGTATGCAAACATTCTCTGGTGTAAAGAAGAGTGTTAACAAGGCTTTGGGGGTGTACACTGCCGTGATTGCACTGAAGTCGGCATGCACCCCCCCCCCTCCCCTGCACGCTCTTGTTGCAGCACATTCTCACCATGCATTCGAACGCGTTGATTATGGTTTACTGCGTGCAGGCATGGAACGCAAGGGAACCCCCACGTACGAGGTGCATTCAAGTTCTAAGGCCTCCGATTTTTTTTCTAATTAACTACTCACCCGAAATCGATGGAACTGGCGTTACTTCTCGACGTAATCGCCCTGCAGACGTACACATTTTTCACAACGCTGACGCCATGATTCCATGACAGCGGCGAAGGCTTCTTTAGGAGTCTGTTTTGACCACTGGAAAATCGCTGAGGCAATAGCAGCACAGCTGGTGAATGTGCGGCCACGGATGAAACAGCAAGCCGGCCGGAGTGGCCGAGCGGTTAAAGGCGCTACAGTCTGGAACCGCACGACCGCTACGGTCGCAGGTTCGAATCCTGCCTCGGGCATGGATGTGTGTGATGTCCTTAGGTTAGTTAGGTTTAAGTAGTTCTAAGTTCTAGGGGACTTATGACCACAGTAGTTGAGTCCCATAGTGCTCAGAGCCATTTGAACCATTTGAACAATGAAACAGCACATGCGCAGCCCATCCCGGACGTTTTTGTTGCAGTGCAGGAAGGAATTTGTTCTTCAAAACATTTTCGTAGGATGCATCTGTTACCGTAGTGCCCTTTGGAACGCAATGGGTAAGGATTACGCCCTCGCTGTCCCAGAACATGGACACCATCATTTTTTCAGCACTGGCGGTTACCCGAAATTTGTTTGGTGGCGGTGAATCTGTGTGTTTCCATTGAGCTGGCTGGCGCTTTGTTTCTAGATTGAAAAATGGCATCCACGTCTCATCCATTATCACAACCGACGAAAAGAAAGTCCCATTCATGCTGTCGTTGCGCATCAACATTGGTTGGCAACATGCCACACGGGCAGCCATGTGGTCGTCTGTCAGTATTCGTGGCACCCACCTGGATGACACTTTTCGCATTTTCAAGTCGTCATGCAGGATTGTGTGCACAGAACCCACAGAAATGGCAACTCTGGAGGCGATCTGTTCAACAGTCATTCGGCGATCCCTCAAAACAATTCTCTCCACTTTCTCGATCGTGTCGTCAGACCGGCTTGTGTGAGCCCGAGGTTGTTTCGGTTTGTTGTCACACGATGTTCTGGCTTCATTAAACTGTCGCACCCACAAACACACTTTCGACACATCCATAACTCCATCACCACATGTCTCCTTCAACTGTCGATGAATTTCAATTGGTTTCACACCACGCAAATTCAGAAAACGAATGATTGCACGCTGTTCAAGTAAGGAAAACGTCGCCATTTTAAGTATTTAAAACAGTTCTCATTCTCGCCATGGCGGTAAAATTCCATCTGCCGTACGGTGCTGCCATCTCTGGGACGTATTGACAATGAACGCGGCCTCATTTTAAAACAATGCGCATGTTTCTATCTCTTTCCAGTCCTGAGACAAAAATCGGAGGCCTTAGAACTTGAATGCACCTCGTATTTGTGCCTGTAGTCCTGCGCTTGATTCACGGTGCACATTCGACGGTAGTGGTGAGCGGTTATCGATCAGAACCCATTTCTATCGAACTTTCAATGAGGCAAGGATACCCCTTGTCCGCCACTTCATTTGCAGTAGACCTCGAGCCTGCTCTGTGTGGCCTTCGCTTACACTTGGAAGGGGTTTGTTTACAGACAACAAAGTGTCGATTTTGCACGTATGCCGATGATGTCTTCTTCCTGGCCAGATAAAGAATAACATACAGACGAGCTGCGATGGCTTCAACAGTGTGGTACAGTGACGGGCAGTATCGTAAGTCTGTGGAATATGTAGTACACGGACGTAAGCAGCGGGCTGGCTCCGGGAATGGCAATGTCCATGCCAAAAGTAGCCAGGCTCAAATGTCTGAGGGGGCTATTTCAAGACCATTCAAAGCACTCTGGCAGACCGAAATCGTCGGCTGCAACAACAACAGATAAGTGCACTGGTTGGACTCCAGGCGCTACGCACGATGAACGAAGGTGCGTTAATGCCTGCTTAGCTCCAAAATTAAATAATTTCGCCCATGTGCTACCGATGCCCATCACGACTATTACGAGGCTCCTAGCTGCATTTGGATATTTTGTGAGTGCTGTCCTTGTTTTTCAGATTCGTTGCGACACATTGACACTGCGCTCCTATGACGATGGTGTATGCCCGGAATTCAGCACGGGCGCTGTTTCTTGGAACAATGGGCCGACAATGGCATTGTGAGAAGGTCAACGTGACAAGTCCCGTGATCAAGTAAGTAGATCCACAATCACTGAACCCATCAGTTCCTGTCGGTCATATTTCATCAACAGTCAATCACCTTAAGAGGTTCCTCGTTGTCTACAGTTATCTCCTGGATGACCCGCATTCTACACGATCGCCCACTGAGAAGTACTATCGCCAATTACAGAGCCATCGGCCCGCCAACGTGGTTGAACGATGCAACCCTGCAGTAAGATGGAAGAGAGTATGGTGTCCATCTACCTCCCTTCCCACGGAAGTGTGGGCTTCGTGGTATGTGGTAATGAATGACAAATTCCCTGGTCGCCAACGACTAAACTCCACTCATCTGGTCGACGCGCCTTTCTGTTCGCCTTGCATAGAATTGATTTTGACACACATCGATTGACATGGAGCATGGCGGTTGCATGCTGGCTACTCAGACACCGAATGTTAGTTCTAATCTTACGACGACCGTCCGCGATTGTTTCTGACGCCCTATTCCATCTTGATGCCGTCTACTTCCCAACAGCCAGGAGAATATCAATCAATTGAATAAAAGGAGTGGCGATGTACTATTTCTTCCGCGAAGGTGTCGAAGAAATGTTATATTATTGATCTTTCCTGCCGGACAAAGACAAGGACTCATAAAGCCGGGTGAAATACTTCTCCTGTTATGCTAACTGTCCGGGTTCATTCTTCATGTACCCTCCAACTACCTGGGGTGTTCCAGGGGAGAGACGACAATGGTCCACGATTCAAGACTGATTTGAATATGTGCTCACAGAGGACATTACTCTCCATCATACGAGAAGATGATCTGGACATCCGGCCGCTGTGGTCGATCGGTTCTAGGTGCTTCAATCCGGAACCACGCGGCTTCTACGGTCGCAGGTTCGAATCCTGCCTCGGGCAGACGTGTGTGATGGTTTTAGGTTAGTTAGGTTTACGTAGTTCTAAGTCTAGGGCACTGATGGCCTCAGATTTTAAGTCCCATTGTGCTTAGAGCCATTTTTGATGATCTGGACAATTTGAATTCTTATCTGTTTTCTTTACCTACTTAGTATGGTCTTTACTTTGCAGTTTAAAGAAACCATTTGTATCATCTCCTTTAACTCCTGTTCTAGTTCAGAGAGCGGGGCGACACAGTGGCCAGGTACAATGGTGAGTACTGTCATCTCTGCCGCCGTGCTCCATATATATATATATATATATATATATATATATATATATATATATATATATATGTGTGTGTGTGTGTGTGTGTGTGTGTGTATATCCCCCGGGCCATTGTAGATCGTCTGCTCGTACGATGAAGAGAACCGTCATCTGTCAGCGCAGGTTGAAATCAGTCTTGAATCGTCGCAGTTATTATTTTTTACAAGTGAGCAACATTACATTATTTTAAAAGCAATCAGGCATTAGACTACCAAACTGTTGGTCCTTATTTCATACATAGTCGTGGCTCTTCCCCGTTCGGTATTTTTTTCAGTATATTTGATGATAATCTGGTAATGGGAATACCTTCCTTTTTTAAAAGTTAAATATCAGGAGGTGTGATTCATAATCAAATAAGTTTATAAAATGTACTGACAATTATTTTCATCGTGATACCTGACGTTATGGGACTTTTGTAGACGATGATGTTCAGCTGACCTACAACTTGAAAGTGATACCACCGAAATGTACTTCCCTTTGTCAACCATGTGACGTTCTCTTCTTTCGAGAGATAAAGAATTTCATTGTACGACTACAGAATCAAATTACGTCAGAGCAGAGGAGTTACGAGATAGGGTGATACTATCCAAATTAATGCCTTTGTCTATAGCCAGTTGTCCATGCTTGTGTTTCAAGATATGCTTTTATACTCTTGGTACCCTTCCAGGTTGATATTTGGTAGATCTGTTCTTATCAGCGTGTATCAGGTATGTTTTCCACTAGCGATGTACCAGAAAACATGTTAAAATGACGGGATTACCTTCCTGTGTTGCGCATAGTGCAAATAATACGCACATTCAAAAAGTTTTGCATCTCCTCGGTTCCGAGAGTTCCGGAACCTGTAAAGAAAATTGGAATAGATGTGAACATAATCATTTTCGCCCCTTATATTCCTCAAGAAAACCACACATTGCATGTTGTACCACCATACAGCAAGACCTACAGAGGTGGTGGTTCAGACTGCTGTACACGCCGATACCTCTAATACTCACTAGCACGTCCTCTGGCATTGATGCATTCCGCTATTCGTCGTGACATACTATCCACGCCAAGGCACTGTTGGTCCAGATTGTCCCACTCCTCAGTGGCGATTCGGCGTGGATCCCTCCGCGTGATTGGTGGGTCACGTCGTCCATAAACAGCCATTTTCAATGTATCCGGCATGTTCGATAGGGTTCATGACTGGAGAACATGTTGGCCACTGTAGTCGGGCGAGGTCGTTATCCTGAAGGAAGTCATTCACAAGACGTGCACGATGGTGGCCCGAATTGTCGTCCATGGAGACGAATGCTTCGCCTACATGCTTCCGATATGGTTGCACTATCGGTCGGAGGACGGCATTCACGTATCGTACAGCGGTTCCATGACCACCAGCGGCGTACGTCGGCCCCACATAATGCCATCCAAAAACAGCAGGGAACCTCGACCTTGCTGCAATCGCTGGACAGTGTGTATAACGCGTTCAGCCTGACTCGGTTGCCTCCAAACACGTCTCCGACGATTGTATGGTTGAAGACATTATCGACACTCATCGGTGAAGAGAACGTGATACCAGTCCCGAGCGGTCCATTCGGCATGTTGTTGGGCACATCTGTACCGTGCTTCATGGTGTCGTGGTTACAAAGATGGACCTCGCCATGGAGATCGGGAGTGAAGTTGCGCATCATGAAGCCTACCGCGCACAGCTTGAGTCGTACCACGACATCCTGTGGCTGCACGAAAAGCTTTATTCAACATGGTGACGTTGCTGTCAGGGTTCCTCCGAGTCATAATCCGTAGGTAGCGGTCATCCACTGCAGTAGTATGCCTTGGGCGATCGAACGAGGCATGTCATCGACAGTTGCTGTCTCTCTGTATCTCCTCCATGTCCGAACAACATCGGTTTAGTTCATTCCGAGACGCCTGGACTTTCCCTTGTTGAGAGCCCTTCCCGGCTCAAAGTAACAATGCGGGTGCGATCGAACCGCGGTATTGGCCGTCTAGGCATTGTTGAACTACAGCCAACACGAGCCGTGTACCTCCTTCCTGGTAGAATGACTGGAACTGATCGGCTGTCGGGCCCCCTCCGTCTAATAGGCGCTGGTCATACGTGGCTGTTTACATCTTTGAGTGGGTTTAGTGACATCTCTGAACAGTGAAAGGGACTGTGTCTGTGATACAATATCCACAGTCAACGTCTATCTTCAGGAGTTCTGGGAACTGGGGTGATGAAAAAAATTTTTGTGTGTGTATTTATGTTTCGCTTGTTTTTATGACAAGTTCCACACTATTTATTGCGACAACGCCTACGAGAAGACGATGAGATAGGATTAAGCAGTAATATACCTTAGGTGTATTTTTGCTTGTTTACATGACGATAAAATAATTTTAAGTACATTATATATACTTACCTGATTATTAATTACACCTCCCGATCTTTTACTTCAAAAAGAAGAAGAAAGGAAAGAAAAGGATTCTTATTATCACAATATTATCAGGAAAAAATTTAGAGTGAAAAAGCCACGACCAAGACTCGAATGTGGACCAACAGTTTGGTCGTCTTGAGTGCTCGACGGCTGATCTCGCTCTACACACGGTAGAATGAGGGATACCCAAGCTACAACTAGAAAACACAAAAAAGTTAACAATTTGAACATTATTAACTTTGAACCCCATATTATCGTAGCAAAAAATGTTTCTATTTAGACTATCTTTCAATGTATAGCAATGAAAATATGATTTTCCTGTCATCAACTTTGGCCTAGATTTTTTTTAAATCTAGTGAGTGCCCAGCAAAAAGCCGAAATGCGTGTATCTTTATCTACACTATAGAAAGCCCATGCAAAAACTTGATCAACACGTCAGACCTCCTGCCGCCATTGTAGGAAGAGAGAAAGACTAAGCAATGGATAGATGTCAGAGAATCGGCTGTGGTTCCAAATCTAGTCGTTACATCTGGTGCTTGGCATTTAACCATAAACTGCAGTATGCAGTTGTTATTTTTAACAAGTCAGCAGCATTACATCATTTGAAAATTTCTGCCGGCTAAAAAGAGTCAGTGACGTTCAAGGTTGTGTAGTTAGCAAAAAGAACAACTGATCGATAGAAAATGATGAAACAAACAAAACATTTTGAAAGCTCTCGACGTTACATTTCGTACGTGACTGACATAGGTGTAGATGCAAAGTTGAACAAATTTGGAACTGTATGAGGATGTATTTACTGAAATCTGGAAAGAAAACAGCTTAAGACACACACATAATTTTTGTAACATACCTGTAATTAGGGGGTATGTACCGGGTGATCAAAAAGTCAGTATAAATTTGAAAAGTGACTAAATCACGGAATAATGTAGATAGAGAGGTACAAATTGACACATTCTTGGAATGACATGGGGCTGATGCACGATGGCGCTCCACCCCATATTGCTAGACGCGTGAAAGATCTCTTGCGTGCGTCGTTTGGTGATGATCGTGTCCTCAGACGCCACATTCATCATGCTTGGCCTCCCAGGTCCCCAGACAGTCAAAATGGTTCAAATGGCTCTGAGCACTATGGGACTTAACATCTGAGGTCATCAGTCCCCTAGAACTTAGAACTACTTAAACCTAACTAACCTAAGGATATCATACACATCCATGTCCGAGGCAGGATTCGAACCTGCGACCGTAGCAGTCGCGCGGTTCCGGACTGAAGCGCCTAGAAACGCTCGCCCACCGCGGCCGGCAGACCTCAGTCCGTGCGATTATTGGCTTTGCGGTTACCTGAAGCCGCAAGTGTATCGTGATCGACCGACATCTCTAGGGATGCTGAAAGACAACATCCGCCGCCAATGCCTCACCATAACTCCGGACATGCTTTACAATGCTGTTTACAACATTATTACTCGACTACAGCTATTGTTGAGGAATTCTGGTGGTCATATTGAGCAATTCCTGTAAAAAATATCATCTTTCCTTTGTCTTACTTTTTTATGCTAATTATTCCTATTCTGATTAGATGAAGCGCCATCTGTCGGACATTTTTTGAACTTCTGTATTTTTTTGGTTCTAAAAAAAAACCCATGTCATTCCAAGCATGTGTGTCAATTTGTATCTCTCTATCTACATTATTCTGTGATTTATTCAGTTTTCAAATTTATACTGACTTCACCCGGTGTATCGTGGGAATGTGGCTGTGGACTCATGTTTGAGAGTCCATGCTACTCCTGGAAGGTGAAAAGATGATCCTAGGAAAAACGTACATTATATCGGTTGGATGTATATGTACCAGATTTATCTGGGGATGGGGCCGGTAGCACCGAAATCGATCACGACACAATAAAAAGAAACTGATGTTTACTTTTGCAGTCGGAGAGAAATTTATTTCTGATGTCAATAGTAGAAACGGTAAAAGAAAAGACTCGATAACAGGTGGCAAAACTGAAATTTTTAAGTGACGCGCCGAGATATGCTTTACTAGGAAGAGAAACGTTGATGTAAGACTAGAACTTCAAGTAAAAGTACTTCTGAATAAAAGAAAAACAGTCATCATAATATTACGTGAACGTCTGTTGAACGCAGAGTTCCAGACGCCACCACTGTCTCTAAAAGGAAGAATAAGTTATAGAAAGACTGAGGAAAAAATAAGTACCGGAGCAGAGTTTGTCTTAGCCTGAGCACGAAGAAAAGGAAAAGAAGGAGATGGAGAAAAAGAAGAAGGCGAAGAATTATGAAACGTTTCTGGTGTTTAGTCGACTTCCTTCAGCTAAGGATGTAATAATGGTAATTTCATCCTACTCTGATTTATCAGATTATAACGTTCTATCCTGGTAGTGGACGCAAAGAACATTCTACAGAATTATTTTTTGTCAAATAATCATGAAATACCCAAGTGGATGATTTTCAAAATTCGACTTAAAGACATATATTGGAAAATACATAATTTAGTTTCCAGTCACATGAGATCTACCAAATAAGAATGCTTTAAAAAATTTGAAAATATCTGTATTTTTCTCCGAATTCTAGAAGTACGGATTAGAGACGACTGATCACCTGCAAAACGATACACTGGTGTCAAGCTGACATTGCACTGGATTAAATGCCTGACTTTTGTTTTATAACTGATTATTTTTTCACAAATCCTTTTGCTTGATTTACTGATTTGTTTAGGAGTCCCCTCTCCTGTGAACGAAGCGTGAAACGTGTAGCGCGAAATGTTTTGCCCAACGCTAATGGTGTTGCAGTATTTACCCCTGTTGATACCTACTCATAAGAGTATTTCTTGTTGCACATTACTGTGAAATGTTACTCCTGTAATTCGTTTACAATACTACACTTGATGAAACAATAATTTTTCGTGCTCCGCTTCATTGGTAATCATGATGACGAAGTATAATGCTACGACTGATACTAATACTTCGTCTTGTTAAAGTGTTTCTACAGTGTATAATTTCCGTTTTTGTCTTTAAAAACTGTAACGAAATCGTGCCAAACGTGGAGTTAAACATGTCATTTCTATGCAATTAAAAAAAATTGCTGTTGGTAGTTAATAAAGAATAACTGTCTGCAGCTGTATTACACCCCGACAGAAATTAAAATTAATTTAGCGTAATTGGGATAACGTACGGTAATTGCCTGTGTCAACATAAACTCGTTATATGTTTTAACAAATAAGCAAGCAAATGTAGACTGCTCTCGCACTGATAAAACGTGGAATCTGCTGACATATAATATTTGCACGTAACACTGATGTGAAATAGGTACGTGCTAGGACTAGTAAACAACGCACTTGAGAAATTAAGAATTTCATACGATAAAAAAGATACTAACATAAAATAAGATATGCAGAGCAGTGAGGACGGGTCGTGCGCCCTGCCCGGATAGCTTGGTCGGTGGGAATATTGCCCTCGAAGTCAGGGTTCCGGGTTCAATCCCTGTGCGGCAGACAGTTCCGATCAGCCAGTGAGTTTCATAACAGCTTACACTACGCTGCAGAGAGCATTCATTACAAAAACGCTATTTTATGAGAATATATATATGGCCGTGTGATATAACTTTTCCTTTGCTGGAAGCGATATGAAGGCAGTAAAATTAATTTCACATGGTGATTTGAGATTCCAGCACAGCGGTTTATTTGTGTAAACTATAGAACTTGGAAGAGTAATACCGGCAACATACCTGTCTGTTGATGTAATTAACTCGGCGTCTACAAAGTATTTCCACATTTCGAGGAGAAACGCCTTTGTTTTTATTATGTCCATATACAATCCTGAATCATATCTGTGACACTTTCTCCCCTATTTCTTGATAATACAAAACGCGCTGCTCTTAAGTTTCTCGACGTCCTCCATTAGTCCTATCCGACAAGTATTTCACACTGCGCAGTGTACTCCAAAAGATGACGGACAAGCGTGTGGTAGGCAGTCTCTTTGGAAGATCTATTGCACCTTCTAAGTGTACTGCCAATAAGTCACAGTCTTTATTTCGCCTTCCCCACGACATTTTCTGTGTGTTGTTTCCGATTTAAGTTGTTCGTAATTGTAATTCCTAGGTATTTAGATAAATTTACGCCTTTAGATTAGAATGATTTATCGTGTAACCCAAGTTTAACGGATTCCGTTTAGCACTCTTGTGGATGACCTCACATTTTTCATTATATGGGGTGTAAATTTTAAGTTGACAAACGAGAATAACTCGAAAAATAAGCTTCACACGAAGAAATGTGTAGAATCCAAAGTTGATTATCTTCGAGTGGGACATGTGCTGGTGCTAGAATTAGTCCACCACCCCAGCCCCCTGGGGGTGGGGCGGGAGGAAACTTTAAAATTTCAAATGGGAACCCCCATTTTTTATTGCAGAATGAGATTCTACATAAAAAACTACACACATTTTGTCTTAAACATTTGCTTTCATTCTTGGTAGTTGGCGCTGTAATTCAAGAAAATCCATGTTCTCATTTTTGCGTTGAAAATGGTTACGGATAAATAAACAATACTTATTTACTTCGTAAATGTTGATTCGCTAAAACTAAAACTCTCCCTCTTTCCCCATAGTGTGAGGTTTGAGAGAGAGGAATTAGAGTTCTACGAATGTTGACCCAAATATCAATTTTTTCCGCAGATTCGGGAAAGTCAACATATGTAAAACTCTAATTCCTATATCAACATATTAATTACACTCTAAGACACGTGGACTTGTTCTTGGGACTGTAACAGTAACACAACAAAAATAATGTGACTCCGGTAAGTGTAATGGGCAGTAAAATGAAAACGAGGGAGATGTAAAGAACTACGTAAACTGTTTATTATTTGAAAAGTAGTCGCTATGACTATTAATACATTTAACCCACTGTGGAACAGTGGGGATAAATGGAAAAATGTTTGCAGTTGCGTGCGGAACCATGACTGAGTCCAGGCGTGCACCGCTTCGTCCGAAGCAAATCAACAGGTACGAATGTCTTTCTTTAGGGCTCCAAAAATAATAAAGTCTCTTGGAGAAAGTTCGCGACTCTGTGGGGGATATGTAAGGGCTTCCCAGCAAACATTCTGCAGCGTAGTCGAAACAACCTCGGCAACAAATGGGCCAGGCCACACCTACGTATTGTACGACACCAGGCGATTGCCTGTACCTCGTTGGGGATTTAATCTTAGTATAGTGTATGTAAACTGGGATAATTGTGTGTAGTGTGGTTATTATGTTTCAGGAAGTGACGACATCCAACAGAATGAAAAAAACAGAGATTTCTCTGCTGTAATGAACGACTTGAAAAAGCGATGTTTCAGAACCGCCATGAGCTGTAAAAAAATAAATCCTTGTTAGCTTGTTAGTTTCGAGAATTTTCAGGAATAAAAAAATTATTTGCAACATTCTACATGGCACGTTACTGCTGTGACGTGAAATACAATAACACCCATCCTGCATCACTGCCGTCAACAGCAAAATGCATTACATGGTTAGCAGTGAAATGCGTCTGTGTGGTTCAGAAATCTTCGTACGCTGTCAGCAGTCAACTGTATCATGCTGTTTTACTGTTGATTGCTTAATGAATTTCCTGTTGACGGCAGCTACGTTTTATTTGACATCAAAGTAAGAACGTTGTGACACAGGCTGTTTGCAAGGAATTTTATATTTGAAGATCGAAACGGTAAGTAATAATGATTTATTTATCGCCAGCTCTTGGTAGTTGGCTGGCTCTGAGCACTACGCGACTTAACTTCTGAGGTCATCAGTCGCCTAGAACTTAGAACTAATTAAACCTAACCAACCTAAGGGCATCACACACATCCATGCCCGAGGCAGGATTAGAACCTGCGACGGTAGCGATCGCTCGGTTTCAGACTGTAGCGCCTAGAACCGCACGGCCACACCGGCCGGCTGGAGGGGTACTAAATGGATGATGACGCGAATATACAGCCTCTCCCATCCACCTGTCAACCTCATCTGCTAGTGGTGTACTGTGCCTAGCACAAGAGGCTCCGACGACCCAGTGTTGTCGGTATAGGTAGAACATCGATTATGGAGGAAATGCTGTACCGTACTCACATAGGTGAGTTACGGCTGTTGCTGTAGAGCAGCGAGATGGCAGACCAATCACCAGTCTTACCTGTGATAGGCCTCTAGGTAGTTCTGAAATGACTTTTCTCAAATACTAATGTCCGGTGGGTCGTCAACAACCCAAACTAATAAATGAGCTGGATGGTTCCAAATTTGAAAATATCAGCTCAAACACGTGCATATATTTCCAACATGCTTTAGCAACTAGGGACTGCTCTCACACTATAGTGGCTGTCGCTAGGCCTTGTGAACACGAGGTGGAAATGGTCTGCCTTCACAGCTGTGCACATTATGAAGGATTTGATCGGAATCTTCGGCAGAGAGACCAGCTTACTATTCTTCTGTACGGATAGTGTGGTTGTGGCTTGCGGCGCCGTCTCATTGCGTATTCAATTCTTTATCGGGAACAGAGTTTGGCTTCCGATGTGTTTAGTGAAAATCACACTGGGAATGCCTTTGGAGATAAATCTTATCGCAGATTGCGTTATGCTGCAAATCGGAGTGCACAAGCCTGGCCGCAATTGTCAATGGAGAGGACAAGCTATATTTGCTGTAACTGAGCCCACAGCCTAGTACTACTGAATCATATAAAATGTTGTAAAATTCTGTTGCTGAAATTACGTTTTCCACTTATTATTTACACTCGTGGAAATGGAAAAAAGAACACATTGACACCGGTGTGTCAGACCCACCATACTTGCTCCGGACACTGCGAGAGGGCTGTACAAGCAATGATCACACGCACAGCACAGCGGACACACCAGGAACCGCGGTGTTGGCCGTCGAATGGCGCTAGCTGCGCAGCATTTGTGCACCGCCGCCGTCAGTGTCAGCCAGTTTGCCGTGGCATACGGAGCTCCATCGCAGTCTTTAACACTGGTAGCATGCCGCGACAGCGTGGACGTGAACCGTATGTGCAGTTGACGGACTTTGAGCGAGGGCGTATAGTGGGCATGCGGGAGGCCGGGTGGACGTACCGCCGAATTGCTCAACACGTGGGTCGTGAGGTCTCCACAGTACATCGATGTTGTCGCCAGTGGTCGGCGGAAGGTGCACGTGCCCGTCGACCTGGGACCGGACCGCAGCGACGCACGGATGCACGCCAAGACCGTAGGATCCTACGCAGTGCCGTAGGGGACCGCACCGCCACTTCCCAGCAAATTAGGGACACTGTTGCTCCTGGGGTATCGGCGAGGACCATTCGCAACCGTCTCCATGAAGCTGGGCTACGGTCCCGCACACCGTTAGGCCGTCTTACGCTCACGCCCCAACATCGTGCAGCCCGCCTCCAGTGGTGTCGCGACAGGCGTGAATGGAGGGACGAATGGAGACGTGTCGTCTTCAGCGATGAGAGTCGCTTCTGCCTGGGTGCCAATGATGGTCGTATGCGTGTTTGGCACCGTGCAGGTGAGCGCCACAATCAGGACTGCATACGACCGAGGCACACAGGGCCAACACCCGGCATCATGGTGTGGGGAGCGATCTCCTACACTGGCCGTACACCACTGGTGATCGTCAAGGGGACACTGAATAGTGCACGGTACATTCAAACCGTCATCGAGCCCATCGTTCTACCATTCCTAGACCGGCAAGGGAACTTGCTGTTCCAACAGGACAATGCACGTCCGCATGTATCCCGTGCCACCCAACGTGCTCTAGAAGGTGTAAGTCAACTACCCTGGCCAGCAAGATCTCCGGATCTGTCCCCCATTGAGCATGTTTGGGACTGGATTAAGCGTCGTCTCACGCAGTCTGCACGTCCAGCACGAACGCTGGTCCAACTGAGGCGCCAGGTGGAAATGGCATGGCAAGCCGTTCCACAGGACTACATCCAGCATCTCTACGATCGTCTCCATGGGAGAATAGCAGCCTGCATTGCTGCGAAAGGTGGATATACACTGTACTAGTGCCGACATTGTGCATGCTCTGTTGCCTGTGCCTATGTGCCTGTGGTTCTGTCAGTGTGATCATGTGATGTATCTGACCCCAGGAATGTGTCAATAAAGTTTCCCCTTCCTGGGACAATGAATTCACGGTGTTCTTATTTCAATTTCCAGGAGTGTATATTAGTGATTAGATTTTTTATTACAATCATATATAAGGAGCAATGAAAACGTTCCGTTCGAAGGCCGTACAGTCCAGAATCGTTATGACAATCAGGCAAAATCGCCTTGAGCATTGCGGCAATCACCCGACAGACGCACAAGCGTGAGAAAACTCGTCTGGTAGAACATTGTGTCCTGCTGCGTGAAGAAGTCCGTAACTGCCTGCTTCACATCGTCGACCCTTCAGCGCCCTTTTTAAGGGACCGAAGGCGGGGCAACCGCATGGGGAGGAGCAGGACTAGAGGGCGGATGCACGAGTGAAATCCACTTGAGTTGGCATATCTTCTGCGTTACGACTTTGAGATGTGGAGACGTGCATTATCATGGAGCAGAAGTACACTTTGACAACCATTCCAAATCTACACATTTAAGCCCCTCTCATATAACCCCAGGTCTCAGTGTGGTATCAAATGAGTACCGGACATCTGTCCCTGGGATTATAGTCTGCTGAGGCGAAGGGTCTGCCAACCTTCAGCTCCGAAGTGGAGACGGAAGGCTGTACTTTACGTGCAGCCATACCAATAGCCCGGTCACAGGCTTGTGCCACAAATTTTACTTTACTTTCAAATACCTTTCATTTCAACTCATTATTATGTGGTACAGGAAAAATTCAGATCTTAGCCACCATCCAATAGCGAGAGGTGAAAGTTTGTGCTGGTCCAGAACCAAAACAGGATTTTCGGTTTTATGCGAATCGGAGCACGCTTCACGTCGTGTTCAGATTCTCCGCTTGTCGCACACTACACATGTGGCGTCCACTGTCCATTATTCTCATTGCTCGCAGCTTCATCTGATTCCCACAAGAGTTCGGACGTAGTATGCGTCTACACTGAAGGGAACATGATCTGCCGTCAACGCATGTATATAAGGCGTACATCAAAACTGGTGTCTGTTCTTTCGGTAATTTCGACAGTGGCTCTTTGAGAATAAACTATTGTGTCGGTTATTGTGAGAGTCAGCACCGACAGAAACAACGAAGGAGAGAAAATGGCAGAAATGGTTCAAATGGCTCTGAGCACTATGGGACTTAACATCTTCGGTCATCAGTCCCCTAGAACTTAGAACTACTTAAACCTAACTAACCTAAGGACATCACGCACATCCATGCCTGAGGCAGGATTCGAACCTGCGACCGTAGCAGTCCCGCGGTTGCGGACTGCAGCGCCTAGAAACGCATGGCCACCGCGGCCGGCATAGCAGGAATCCAAAATGATCTGTAGACAACACTTTCAAATTATTACAACTATTTATTTCTAAAAAGGAAAGAAACAACTCAACTTCTCGTTAATAAATAGCTTCCTGCACATGCTACATGCAATTACTTTACTCTCTATTATTCGCAGAACGCAAGCTAAGTATCGTCTTCCTACTACTCGGTATTGATGGTCTCGAAGTCTGCGACCGATCTAGGGCCGACCAACGATGGGTGGATGGTTAGGTGAGCGTCGACAGGGACCGCTGATCTCTGACTTCCTGGAGGTGTAGCGCTGTCCGCTCTTTTCATTGACGCGCGGGAGAGCGCCTTCTTGACGCCGTTTTGCGGCGCTACGCTGGCCGGTGTGCAGTTGATGCTTTAGGACTGCACATAAATAATAAAGCTGTCAGAGGAACTGCCCAAACGAATCTCCTTACAGATCTTTGTGTTTTTGTTACATGTAGGGTGTCTTTTAGTATTGACAGGGCAGCAACATTTGTTCAAGGTAATGGATGGATCACTGTGGCCATTGTTAGATGTGTAACTGCTTATTCGGCTAGCCTTCAGAGATTTAATGAAAGAGATGTTATTGTTTCTAAACATTTCATGCATCAGAATTTGCTAATGAGGACTTCGGTACATCAAGTCATGATAGTGGTATGCCATTGTCTCTACATAACAGGAGAAAAGTTGGTGCAGCAGAAGATGTCTTTATTTGGATGAAAGGTAAACATAACAGTGAATATACACTACTGGCCATTAAAATTGCTACACCAAGAAGAAATGCAGAGGATAAACGGACATTCAATGGACAAATATATTATACTAGAACTGACATTTGATTACATTTTCACGCAATTTGAGTGCATAGATCCAGAGAAATCAGTACCCAGAACGACCACTTCTGGCCGTAATAACGTCCTTGATACGCCTGGACACTGAGTCAGAGCTCGGATGGCGTGTACAGGTACAGATGCCCATGTAGCTTCAACACGATACCACAGTTTGTAAGTAGGATGTTTAGGTTTTTATGTTGGTAACGCCACGTAGCGCTCTGTATGAAAATCACTGGCTGTGATGTATGCAGTCTGTGACTGGTTTACATTGTTGTTCGCTATTGTGTTGGGCAGTTGGCTATTAACAGCGCTTAGTTTTGCGCAGTTGGAGGTGAGCCGCCCGCAGTGGTGGATGTGGGGAGTGAAATGGCGGAGTTTTGAGAGCGGATGATCTGGACATGTGTCCATCAGAGACAGTAAATTTGTAAGACCGGATGTCATGAACTGCTATATATATATTATGACTTTTGAACACTATTAAGGTAAATACATTGTTTGTTCTCTATCAAAATGTTTCATTTGCTAACTATGCCTATCAGTAGTTAGTGCCTTCAGTAGTTTGAATCTTTTATTTAGCTGGCAGTAGTGGCGCTCGCTATATTGCAGTAGTTCGAGTAACGAAGATTTTTGTGAGGTAAGTGATTTGTGAAAGGTATAGGTTAATGTTAGTCAGGGCCATTCTTTTGTAGGGATTATTGAAATCTTATGTAACGGAAGTGTGGTGCAATCGTTCGATTTATTGCATTTTCTAAAGGCTGTTTCACGTATTACTGAAATGGGACTGCCAGAGTCAAGTACTGTCGTAAATTTTACGTCATTTACTGTAATGTGAATCACAGGATATGCAATGTTGTTATGATTTACGTCGAGTTCCTGGAGTAAGATGTCCCTAATGTCTTCCATTTTTATGTAATTACTAGCCACGGCAGCTATGTCGTCAGCTTCATAAGTACGGTTTGTGGCTGCCAGCGGTGTGAGTCATTGCCTATTCTCTCTTTGTTGGAGCGCGTCGTTATTGGGATTTGGAGATCTAACTTCTACAAATTCACCTTGTCGAGAGGGCCCTACCCTGTTTGAATCCCGACAGTTCTGATGAAATTCAGGTTTGTTGCTTTGTCGGTAGTTTACATAGTTTCTTTTTTGTCAGTCATGTGGTGGAGAATTTCTCCCATAATCGTAACTGTGCGGTGGACCGTTGCGTCTGACGCTATTCTGTCTCCCTTTATAATAATTATTTTGGCTCCCATATTCTCTGTTTCTCTGATTGTCTCTGTGATAGTCATTACCGCAGAGAGGTGATCTTTCCCTGTAATTATTACTACTCTGCCAACGGTTGTCATACGGGTGGTGTCTGTTTTGGTCACGATTTACGTTGTAAGAATAGCCTTGTTGTGTCCAGTTATTATTTCTGTCATCCCGGAATTGCGACGGATGTGACCTGTAATTGTTGGGTTCCTGTTTTCGCGTTCCGCGGTTGTCAGTGTCAGTTTCTAATTCTTGTAAGAGTCCCTGAACAGCTTCAATGTCGTTTTTGCAACGTCCTGCCAAAATAATATATCGTAAATGTTCAGGCAATTTGATTAAGCAAATGCGGTTGAGTTCTGAGCGACTGTATGGGTTTGACAGGTTCTGATTCCTGTGCAACATGTCTTAAAAATATTTCACAAGACTAGAAAATTCAGATTGTTCGAAATGTTTCATCATTATGATGCTATGTTTTACTCGGTCTTGTGTAGCTTGAGACCAATATGCTGAGAGGAAGGCATGATAAAATTCTCCTTCACTGTGACAATCGTGAATGACCGATCACATTCTTACAGCTGGTTCATTCTCTAAGTAGCCACACATAAATTCTAATCTGTGCTCTAATGACCAGTTGGGAGGAAAACAATGAGAGAATTGATGAAGCCACGCTTGTGGATGAATGTCTTTGCCGGAATTCTTAAATGTTTTGAAATTACGTGTAGTAATAAACAGCTTACAGTCAAAATCATCATGTCGGTCATTGTTACGTCGTTTCGGCGGTTCCATCTCAAAATTCGGTGTATCTTGCCAGCTTCATTCATAATTTCCGACTTGCCCTGTGTTATTATTTTGTGGCTGTTCCGTATTTGTATGTCCCTCTTCCCGTATTGGAGCGCGAGTGTCCTCTGAAATATGTAATTTTTGTATTACCTATGTCAACCGATCTTGTACTTCCCATATTTCTCTTTTGTACTGTGTATTGATTTGATTCTGATTTTGTTTGAATTTTCTAATTTGTTCATACTCTTCTGTGTCATTAAAGACTAGCGGTCTTGTGTCATTCAGAGTATCATCTACCTTCGTAGATAAATTATTTGCCTGATCCGAAAGTTCGACTAATTTCTCTGATAATGAACTAATTTCCTCCATGTGTCTTTCTGAACCAATTTTGAGAGTATCTACTGTGTCCTTTAAGTTTTCCTGAGCTTTTGTAAGTAGCGTAACCGAATCGGTAGATGCAACTGAGTCAATTTTAGCCCGCAAGGTCTCGTGATTTTCATGAACAATAGTTTGCAGTTCTTTTATAACTGCTTCGTGACTCTGTAATGCATTTTCATGCCGCGAAAAAAAAAGGTTGAAAATGCTGACAAATTTGTGTTTTTACGTCATTACAGACTTTTTGACATTTCGATTCAATGTTATGTAACTCAGTAGTTAAATCTTCACGTGTTTGTTCAAGCGTGGTGTCTAACCTTTGAAGATTTTGTTCCATTGTGTCTAACTGTTGCTGTGTTTGTCGCTGATTTTGTTTCATTTGTTGCATTAATTGCAGTAATAATGTATTTGTGTCTGGAATCTGTTCCTCTATGCTTTTCGGCAGTGCATTTGCACCGCCAACATTCACATTTTGACAAGTGTGTGTACCTGCATGAATGTATCACAATGCTGGAGAAAATTTTTTGGACACTGTTATATTTATAGGATTTTGTTTCTACACATTTGTAACGCAAATTCTCAACCTGTGAAATTTTTTTATTTGAGACTGTCACTGCTGTCGTAAATATTTCGGTAAGAAAGTTAAGTGACCTTCACGTAATGCGTCGTCGACGCCCAGCTGTGCCACCTGCCTGGAGAAAAAGCCATTAGTTGGAGAAAAAAAAGAGACCATTAACCTCGATATTGACATTCCTTTGTAGAAAGCATCGCAAATACGACACGCTCATTACTTGGAAACATATCGTACTTTATGCTACTTACTGAAATGCTTATGAATTGATGGGAAATATTCTTACATCTGCACACCTGATGACAAGTGCCTTTCTACGAGAGTTGAAAGAATTTCTACTGATTTATGAATGGCTATTGAATGATGTTTTTATGGTTCGTTTACATAATTGCTTATTTCATTTGATATCTGTTTTCCAGCTGTGTTGCAGCATTGGTTTTATAAAATAAAATTAAATGCATTTGCTAATGTGAACACTTTCTGTCAACAGATCTATTAAATAATAATTTTATGATCCACATTCTTCGAAAAAGGAGCACTCGGAAAGGAAAGAACAATAAGAAGGGATTAATAACAGTAACTGCGTACATAATTTTCTTTTCAGCTACTTGGTAATTTTTTTGGTAGAATAACTAGTTGTGGTGCACCACTTTAATTACATAGACATTAAGATGTCAATATACATTTCCCTTACCTGCATTGTTGTCTTTAGTGTACTATTTTTTCTGCTTGAGCTTTGTCATGTTTAGCTATTAGTCATTGCATTTGCTGCTGCTGTTTGCCAGGCATAGTGCTACTAAATTTGTGTTTGTATTACTCTGTTAAGCCCCGAATTTCACTTTGTATTACTCTGTTAAGCCAGTTTTACTACTGATTTATTTTTCTTGTTTGCTGCACAGTGCCTTATATTAGTTGTAATATTGCAATTGCTTTGCTAATTTAGACTTACTGCTGCTAGCTTTGCCAATTTGAATTTTTTGTCATTGCTGTTTGTGTTAATTGTTTTGTGCTGCTGCATTGCCTCATCCCTTAGTTTAGCATCTGAGCTCAGTAGATTTAAGTTAGCTTAAGAGGGGAAGGCTATATAAGAAAGTGAGTTGTGATGAATTGGAAGAAATGCATTGAGAAGTTACACGAAAAAAGTACAGAAAGCAGGTATGGATAGGACTTTTTGGGAATAATGATGAATGAAGGGAGATCTCCAAGAACTAAAGAAAGTTTTGTTTGGAAAATACTTCAGTAAAACAAACCCTGTCCTTTCCTTTTGTCTTATTCCGCTATGTGTTTGTGTACCCTTGTGTATTTGTGTTCTTCCTGTCTTTATGTGTTTATCTGATGAGAGTTACGTTGTAGAATTTTTCTAATACGATGTTATTTACTTTGTAAAGATGTATAGACATTATTTATTCTGGTTGGTTTTAATACTCATGTGGAAGTTGGTGTTTTGAGAGTTATTCTGATCTTTTATGCATGTACTTATGTCATAATTCCTGTACCACTGATGTATCTGTTTATTTCTATTTTTTTTGTAAAGCCTGTATTACTACAATTGTTATCTGTACTATTATGTTCCTTAATGATGTATTTTGTACCTTTGTAAATGTATTCTTATGTTGCAAATTTATAATTGTATGGACACCAATTCATCAAATTAAGTTACAGTTCACTGCACACATTTCTGTTGGTCATAGTATATGCACAATATGTAAAAAAAAAAAAAAAAGGGACTGTTAGTGTTTGCACGTGTGTTAATAATTCAGCAAAGGGACTGGTTAACAGCATTGCTGGTTCTAAGGACAACTCCAAACATTTTGTGAGTGCACAAGTGATGGTAATGGACTTGCTATATTGTCCGCAAGACTTTTCGATGGTGATTGTGCACCTGCACAGTCGCAACAGATGGCTGCTGACCGTCTCTACAAGGGCTACAGTGGGTCTGAATCTTTGATGGCCCACCAATACCATTATTTCTACAAGGACTGCAGTGGGTCTGCACCTCTGGTGGCCCACCAATACTATAATCTCTACCAGGACTACAGTGGGTCTGCTCTGTGATGACCTACCTACCAATATTCTTCAAAACTTCGACTGACTCTGCTGTGGGTTTGCTCTGTTGTGGCCCATTACCTGTCTGCATGTCAAGAGTCAGCACTGTCTTTCCGTTGGAAGGACAACACCACTTCTTCAAGACTGCATGGAAATCCACTACTTCCGTGTGCATTTTCTTTTACTGCTCAGACTTTGAGGGAAAAAAAACACTGCAATTTCACTGTGATGAATGATCAGGACTGTCTTTATGGACTGTGAGGAAATTTTAGCTTTTGAGCAACATTGTATTAATAAGTGTGTGCATTTGATTTCTTTGTTATTATAATCATGAAAAAATTTTTCAAATCTGTATTGGCCACTGCCCAAAACAATTTGTAAAAATTTTTGTGGGGAGCATGGGGGCTATGTAAGTAGGCTGTTTAGGTTTTTATGTTGGTAACGCCACGTAGCGCTCTGTATGAAAATCACTGTCTGTGCTGTGTGCAGTCTGTGGCTGGTTTGCATTGTTGTCTGCCATTGTAGTGTTGGGCAGTTGGCTGTTAACACCACGTAGCGTTGCGCAGTTGGAGGTGAGCCGCCCGCAGTGGTGGATATGGGGAGACAAATTTCGGAGTTTTGGGAGCGGATGATCTGGACGTGTGTCTATCAGAGACAGTAAAGTTGTAAGACCGGATGTCATTAACTGCTATGTATATTATGCTTTTGAACACTATTAAGGTAAATACATTGTTTGTTCTTTGGCAGTAGTGGCGCTCGCTGTATTGCAGTAGTTCGAGTAACGAAGATTTTTTTGAGGTAAGTGATTTGTGAAAGGTATAGGTTAATGTTAGTCAGGGCCATTCTTTTGTAGGGATTATTGAAAGTCAGATTGCGTTGCGCTAAAAATATTGTGTGTCAACACTAAGTTGACCAGAATAGGTAATGAGCGAAATGTCTGAGTACGTTCAGTTTTGCTCAGCTGTCTGAAAAGCAAATAATGTAAGAGGTTTATCAGTACAGTAATTCGTTAAGTTTTCGAAGGGGAAGTTTGAAGTTCATCAAGAGTAGTGACTGGCGTATTGTGACGAGCCAGTTGTTAGGCCACCATTGACCACACGTTTTCAGTTGGTGAGAGGTCTGGAGAATGTGCTGGGCAGGGCAGTAGTCGAACATTTTCTGTATCCAGTAAGGTCCGTACAGGACCTGCAATATGCGGTCGTGCATTATCCTGCTGAAAAGCAGGGTTTCGCAGGGATCGAATGAAGGGTAAAGCCACGGGTCGTAACACATATGAAATGTAACATCCACTGCTCAAAGTGCCATCAGTGTGAAGAAGAGGTGACCGAGACGTGTAACCAATGGTACCCCATACCATCACGACGTGTGATACGCCAATATGACGATGACGAATACACGCTTCCAATGTGCGTTCACCGCGATGTCGCCAAACACCGATGCGACCATCATGATGCTGTAAACAGAACCTGGATTCATCCGAAAAAATGACGTTTTGCCATTCGTGCTCCCGGGCTCGTCGTTGAGTACACTATCAGGCGCTCCTGTCTGTGATGCAGCGTCAAGGGTAACTGCAGCCATGGTCTCCGAGCTGATAGTCCATGCTGCTGCAAAAGTCGTCGAACTGTTCGCGCAAATGGTTGTTGTCTTGCAAACGTCACCATCTGTTGACTGAGGGATCGAGACGTGGCTGCGCCATCCGTTACAGCCATGCGGATAAGATGCCTGTCATCTCGACTGCTAGTGATACGGGGCCGTTGGGATCCAGCACGGCGTTCCGTATTACCCTCCTGAACCCACCAATTCCATATTCCGTTAACAGTCATAGGATCTCGACCAACGCGAACAGCTATGTCGCGATACGATAAACAGCAATCGCGATAGGCTACAATCCGACCTTTATCAAAGTCGGAAACGTGATGATACGCATTTCTCCTCCTTACACGAGGCATCAAAACAACGTTTCACCAGGGAA
This sequence comes from Schistocerca nitens, assembly GCF_023898315.1. Taxonomy (NCBI): domain Eukaryota; kingdom Metazoa; phylum Arthropoda; class Insecta; order Orthoptera; family Acrididae; genus Schistocerca; species Schistocerca nitens. The sequence goes on from NC_064618.1 coordinate 406,391,924, forward strand.
TGGTCGTCAACTGCTGTTTGTGTATGAGAAATCGGTTGGAAACTATCCTCATGTCAGCACGTTGTAGGTGTCGTCACCGGCGCCAACTTTGTGTGAATGCTCTGGAAAAAATGGTTGAAATGGGTATGAGCACTATGGGACTTAACATCTGAGGTCATCAGTCCCTTAGAACTTAGAACTACTTAAACCTAACTAACCTAAGGACATCACACACATCCATGCGCGAGGCAGGATTCGAACCTGCGACCGTAGCAGTCGTTCGGTTCCGGACTGCAGCGCCTAGAACCGCGTGGCCACCACTGTCCGGGAATGCTCTGGAAAGCTAATTATTTGCATATCAAAGCGTCTTCTTCCTGTTGGTTAAAGTTCGCGTCTGTAGCACGTCATCTTCGTGATGTAGCAATTTCAATGGCCAGTAGTGTAGATTAATTGGTGGTATTACTTTGTATTATCGTTATTGATAAAGACTGCTGTACCTACCCATTCAGAAGACTGAATTAAGAACAATGATCTGTGTACTCAGTTGCTGCGAACAGGTTCGTTTGCTTAGCAACACAGAGCTGCAGTCGAGTGGCGCGGGTCGCGTTAAATTCTTCGGCGGGCTGTTTAAACGCTGACTGCGAAACTCGCGCTTGTCCGAAAACAGACACTACACATATACTCATTAGTATTTACAAAGAAATTTTATGGTGATAAGATAAATACATATTTTATTTAATCTAGGCTTTAGAAAATTAACATAAGAATTGGTAGATATGAAAGTGATACCGAAACTGATGCCGCCTGTTTTTTGTATTGATTTTGAGTCTCCGAGTCAAGTTATGTTAGTAAACCAATTTTTGAATATTCCGCTAGTGGCTTGTTGGTTTCGCTGTCCTGCCACAAATAGCAGCAGCGGTAGGGGCGTCGAGGTGCTTGTCATAGAGAAGTGCACGACACGCACCGCGACCTGGACGATCCTCTTAGCTCCTCTCCCGTTATAGTGAAGAGCGTCTCATTCTGCTCATCCGTAACGATCGCTGGATTACGAGTATAGAATTGTGTGCACATGTGAACTGCGACTGTAAGGCCTTGGCGTCGTAAAGTGCGTGAGGAAAGGGCCCCACGGATGCTTATACAACATTACAAAAAATCATTGATTAGGAATTTGTTGGGACCTGCACCACCAATACAAGACTAAAGAACAAGATTGTAGTTGAGAGGACAACCCCCATGGAGTGGCTACATGCGAATTCTCCAACGAAGCCGAAGACACGGCCACCTGCAGCCAAAGTGATGTGCACAGTCTTCTCGTGTAGGCAGGTGATGTGGTTCTTTTGGTTATCTTGGAGACTAAAGCATCTGCCAGTTCAGAATGGTACAAGACGAAACTGACAAGGATTAAAGACTCAATTCTAATTTGCTTCCATTAAGCGAAGGACGAAGACAACTTTCGATTGTAGCACGATAACGCCAGAACCCGCAACAGCTTTTTCGACCATAGAAATCAATGTCATATTTGGCCGGTGTGTCCTCCCACATTCACCGTAACATCTAATGTAGCACCCTCAGACTGCTGTTTCTTTGGACCCATGGAGGGGTACTAAAAGGATGATGACGCGAATATACGGCCTCTCCCATCCACGTGTCAACCTCATCTGCTAGTGGTGTACTGTGCCTAGCACAAGAGGCTCCGACGACCCAGTGTTGTCGGTATAGGTAGAACATCGATTATGGAGGAAATGCTGTACCGTACTCACATAGGTGAGTTACGGCTGTTTCTGGTAGAGCAGCGAGATGGCAGACCAATCACCAGTCTTACCTGTGATGGGCCAGTACCGTATCCCATTCAGAGACTCAGTAAATGTAATTGCAGCATTCATTTTAACCTCGGAAACAGGACGGATTACCGGTATACAACATGGGCGGGATGTAAGAACAGGAGAAAATTGTTTAATGAAGCTTGGAAACGTGTCGTATGGAACGTTAGGGAAATTCCTCTTGCGGAAACAGAGTTATCTAAACGTTTGAAAGAAAGGGCAATAGATTTTTGCTGCAATTGCAGGAACAAAGACGGAAACATCTGGAACACAATATGTAGATGACTATATTATAATTTATAGCGTTGTAAAACAGGAACAAGGGACAAGTAAACGTGTGGCCATCTACACTCACAGAAAATGGAAAGGTGAAATACTGAATTACGAATATGCAAATGACCGCATTTTGATACTAAGAATTAGAGATACACAAGGAATCCTATGAACAATAGCCCCTCATGTCCCAGATGAAAGAAAAATGGAAGAGCCAAAGGCCTTTTACAAACAATTACAAATGATGTGAAACAGATGCAATAAATATCAGATTTTAGTCAAGGGAGATCTACATACTAGAACTGGAAATACCATGCAAACTGGAGGAAACAAAGAAAAAAACCAATTAAGAATCAAAGGGAAGAACACCTTAAAAAGTGTACCTCTTAGAAGGTAACAGCATAAGATATCTCCACCAAGCTCAGATGACAAAAACATTATCATATCTGGAAACGGTACAAGACGACAGAAGAATAGAAAAATTAAAAAACAGCAATATCAAACAGAGCTAATACGGTTCTTGGGAAGAAAAGGAAATATAGGAAACGTAGAGGAGATAGGGTTTGGACACAAGAGATGCAAACAGCAAAGAAAGGAAAACAAGAAGTGTTCAAGAACTACGTAAATAATCCCACAAATGAAAACTATATTGAATATAAAGAAAAAAGAAATAACGCAAAACACATAGTTCGGAAAGCACGCGGAGAATCATGGGTACATTTTATAGAGCATGATTTACATGGCAGACAAACTATCGCTTATAAAGTGATAAAGCCACTCAACAGACAAGAAAATGAATTACAGTATGCTGATACCGTACTTCAGACATTATCCGAATTAAAAAACGCAAAAGGCCTGCCGGCCGCAGTGGTCGAGCGGTTCTACGCGCTTCAGTCTAGAACCGCACGATTACTACGGTCGTAGGTTTGAATCCTGCATCGGGCATGGATGTGTGTGATGTCCTTAGGTTAGTTAGGTTTGAGTAGTTCTAAGTTCTAGGGGACTGATGACCTCAGATGTTAATTCCAATTGCGCTTAGAGCTATTTTAACCATTGCATGGGGGCTTAATAAAAATATTAATGCAAATAATTTTAATTTTTTTTTTTTGCTTTAGTAGCTGTCTGTCCGATTACGAAGTCTCGTAACGGTTGGCCCTGACTGTTATTGTTACGCAATCTGACTGCTTAGAACAATAACAAAGAATGAAATGGAAATTTTCATTAACACAGTTAATTAATTAAGCCCACAGCAACTATAAAACCAACGCAACAACAAGCACAAGAGTAACTGTTCTGTGTGTGGGAGTGTGACTCAACGTACACATCTGGCACGGTTCTTCTTCAAAAGACAAGAATTTCAAATACCATTTATACTGAATTAATTAAAGAAAATACAAATACCATAATTACTCAAGAGAACCACAATTACACTCTAATCCAAGAACCCAAGCCAGATGCTTTGTTGACTGAACCTGTAATGACACATTATTTAAAACATGGAAATAATGAAAAATAAATCAAGTTTCGTTACCTTCATATATTGACCAAAATCACTCTCATAATTACAATATATCTCCACACCGCCTCGCTATTACCACATCTGAACAAGAACCTTTCAGTATCACATCTCAGCAAGCACTCCCTACTAGCACATCTGAACACCAACTGACTACTACGAGCTCTCCCCAAGCAGTGACCTCTAGCACATCTCAATAATGACAGCCCGTGGAGGCGGCGGAACAATGCTCTCTAGCGATCTCTGGCGCTGTGGCTCAGTGTAGCCACCTTTCATATGCCCTTCCTCCACGGCTAGAATTTGATGGTATTTTTGCCAGCATTGGTGGTGAAAATACCACCAAATTCGTCAAAAAAATACAGACAAAAATAAAAGATAATATTAATACGTAAATATCATATAACTAGATAAAATTTTGGCTTTGCACTGACCTTTCAATAACCTATTATATAGAATACAGTAAGCAATACAAATTCTTTCATACATGTGACTTTACATAACAGTTTATACAAGTATTATGTGGTTAAACAGTTCAATCAATAGCGTCAGCAATGACGAATATGTGCAGGTAAGAGTCTCATAACTTTCCACAAACAGTAATACACAATAAATCAGTTTATACAAATATTCACATAAACGCTTTCCATAGCCCAAGAATAAGCAGTTGACAGTTCCAGCAGTAGCACCCAGCAATGGTCAACAGGTGCAAATACCACAAGTAACATTTTTTCAATAGAAACAGTCCATCAGTGGCACCCAGTACTGTTGAATAGGTGCAGACACCAACAAGTAACACCATTTCAGTAGAAGCAGTCCATTAGTGGCACCAGCAATGTTGATCAGGTGCACACAGCGACAGGTGACTTCATTTCAGTAGTAGCAATCCATCAGTGGCACCCAGCAATGTTGAGCAGGTGCAGACATCAACAGGTGACTTCATTTCAGTAGAAGCAATCCATCAGTGGCACCCAGCAATGTTGAGCAGGTGCAGACACCAACAAGTAACACCATTTCAGTAGAAGCAGTCCATTAGTGGCACCCAGCAATGTTGATCAGGTGCACACAGCAACAGGTGACTTCATTTCAGTAGAAGCAGTCCATTAGTGGCACCCAGCAATGTTGATCAGGTGCACACAGCAACAGGTGACTTCATTTCAGTAGAAGCAGTCCATCAGTGGTACCCCGCAATGTTGAGCAGGTGCAGACATCAACAAGTAACACCATTTCAGTAGAAGCAGTCCATCAGTGGTACCCAGCAATGTTGAGCAGGTACACACAGCAACAGGTGACATCTTTTCAGTAGAAACAGTCCATCAGTGGTACCCAGCAATGTTGAGCAGGTACACACAGCAACAAGTCACATTTCTCAGCAGAAGCAGTTCAATAAAATACACTGTCACTGATCACACTGTTCATCAGAGTTTATAAGCAGAAATTAAACATGTCCTAGTGGCACCAATATTGTAGAAAAGGTACAAGTAACAGTCCATAATTTTTTTTTACAATCACTGATCACACAGTTCATCAGCAGAAATTAAACATGTCCTTGTGGCACCAATCATGTAGAAAAAGTGCAAGTAACAGTCCATACTATTCACCATAACTACTGAGACAGTTCAGTCATGAACAATAGTTTGAATGCACATACAATTTCTTTAACAAAATATAATCAATGCTCTTACACTAAACATACAAATCATAATAAACACACAAATGATATCAGTTAATTGTCACATTAACTATTACAGTACACAATAACAGTTAACCTATAATATTTATGGGTGTCAGTGCAAGCCACTACCAACAAATAAAATAATATTTAGGAGATAGGTGGGTAGGATTAGGAAAGGAAAACACACAAAACACATCCACTCATCTTTCATCCTCATTAAGTGCTACTGTGTAATTGAATAGTGTTAACTGTGTAAATGTAACTCTGTCCAAGATTTGATGTTCATCATGTGTACCAAGTAGTAGTGGCAGCAATGTATAACAGTCAATAATAGTTAGTCAACGTCATAGTCATCATGTCAAGACCAATGTTTGCCAAGCCAGATCAAATTGTACTGTTGCTGAACAACTGTCAGTGAGCCAAGATATGCAAATACTTCCTCTCTTCAAAAAAAAATGTATACTGCTTATTGATTTAACAAAGTGTGTGTGTAGGCAATCTTCTTTCTACTTGAGTGTTCTAGTCTGCCATCTTCATCCTCCTTGTTCCATATGGACCAACAAAAAAAAAATATGCTCCTCACTTACTTTACCTCTTATTCACCAAAACTCCAATAATCATCATCATCACTTAATCTTAATACTTCAATAATACCTCATTTACCTTACCTCTTGTCCACGAAACTCGAATAATCATCAACTTCACATAATCTCAATACCTCAATAATACGTCGATACATATAAACCTCAGCACCAATATCATTTCACTTCCATAACAACTCTTTCCTCTAGTCAGTCTCCTCGAACAAGTACAGATAAAATCCTAGTGCAACTTCAATTCAGCATCCCATGCAATCCGAAGACACATTGTCCACACACAACCTCTGTGTATTCCATCTGACCCAAATTTTCTACTCATTATAAATTATAAGATACATTTTGGTTCCTTGTCCATCATTAAATAAAAGAAATGCATACATGACCTTTAACAGACTTAGTTCGAATAACTCTCAGTAATTAAGTACGATTACGGAGTGTGAATAATCATAATATTTCACAGTGTGTACACCACTTCAAGAATCATGGCAGAAGCAATCATGTGGAGTATTCCTTGTGTCAAGTGTCACTTCCTATTTCAATTGTTCACGAAAAATGCAGTGTAATACTGTCAATGGTCTAAACCTAGTTTTGGTCTGTCATGTCGTTAGCTTCCTTCCTATTAGCATAAATTTATACAGCTTCCATAAAACCTCAGCTCATGTGACTTCTATGACTTTCTTTTACTAATGTCGTTCGTCGAATTATAGCAGTTCATTTTCTTATCTTAAAAATATAAGGCACTGAGCGTAAGCAAAACATGCAATAGCGAGTAAATATACCAGTAGAGAACAGAATGTCAACAAGTGGATGCAGCACAATCCCTACAACGAGGCTCTGCCAAGTGAACAATCTATAATTAATACCACAGTGTAACCTAAACTCTATATTTGTACACAGTATATCAGCATTTCTATATACTAGATTGAAGAGTAGTTATGACAACAAAACAGAAATGTGTAAATATGCAATCCATACGCACAGCAGCAAACATGCCTTACACAATAAACAGGTCATTAGCATCACATCGACATAAGCAAATAAATGCTCATATGTAATCTTAATAAGTACCCATGAAGGCGCAAGCAGATAAATCACAAAGTATAACTTACATATCTAACCACATTAGCACAATTAATCAGGTGACAATTATAATTTAAATTAATAAGCACAGCAGGCACATAATAAAAAAATATGACATCAGTGAAAAAGCATAGCAGCCAAGCGATGCCTAATATACACAAATAACAACCCTGTTCATTAGTCAATCACTGTCAAAATCAGTTAATGTGCGCAAGCACGTCGCTTCACAAGTAAATTCATAGAACATGAAATTAGCACAAAGTATGAGTCACGTAATCGCGAGCAGCAAATTACGTCTAAAGTACGTACCTAAGTGGAATTATGTTACCTGAAAAATAAACTCAATTAATCGTTACCTTTTTTTTACTTTTTTTTTTTTTTTTTTTTTTTTTTGAAATTACATTCTTCCTGAAATTTTCTCCATAGCAAGTCCTCTTAACGTCGGACACGCACAGAATTTACCTGAAGGTCTTAAATACTTTATACAACCGTATCCTGAAAAATACTGAACGTTAATAACATAATTTTTGAAATCACCATAGCTTTATACAGAATTTAGTCGGAGAAATTAAACTGTGTATTTATTTACGGCTGTCAGTGCATTCGCACTGAGCGCTCGATCAGCTGTAGGCGCGTGACGTAGGAAGGTAATTGTTTGCGGTCAACGACTGCCTTGTGCGGCGCGCAGACTGACTGTTGCTTTGAGTATGTGCCGCCGCCAAACACAGCGCGGTATCCTTGTACTCTCTCCATGTTTACGTAAACTGTTGGTTTCTCACAAGTATGTCATTCCACAAAAATTTTTACGTTAGATATGTGATGTATTCCCTTAGAGCGCCGAGTTTTAAGAGTTTCTACTTCAACAGTGTTATCATGAATAATTTTGCGAACTCTATATACGGACCGTTATAAACCAGAAAAAATTTGCGACATAAGCCTTTTCCTTTATGTGATAAACGGTGGGACTTAATTAACACCTTCTGGCCAACTGACAAAGTTTTAAAACGACCAGGACGCTTAGCTGATTTCTCTCTTCTAGCAGCTGCAGATGCAATATTTTGCAGAGCCAGGTTCACAACTTCAGAATGCCGTAGTTTCCGTGAAGGCGGAAAAGGAACTATTTCAGAAATGCGATTTATCGGTGCTTTATTTTTTAATATCAATAGAGGCGGTAAAGAAGTTGAGTCATTTGGAAGTTCATTCAGAATGTTTTGAAAAATATGAAGATACTGATCCCAAGTTCTGTGATTCTGATGACAATAAAGACGGCACAATTTATTGATTTCCTTCATCCATCTCTCTGAAGCATTAGACTGAGGGTGAAAAAGTGAAATAAAAATTGGTTTAATCTTACGACGCCGTAGAGTACGAAGCCAAATTTTAGAGCGAAACTGTGATCCATTATCTGATATAACCTTATCAACATGACCAACTTCCTTAAGAAAATGTTTGATGAAAGCATTAGATACTGAACGAGCTGTTGCTTTGCGTAAAGGTGTAAAACACACATATTTTGATGTTAATTCCACTGCTACGAAAATATACGCAAAACCATTAGTAGAACGAACCACTGGACCGAACAAATCGACTGCAGCCATCTCCTTTAATTTCGCTGGAATGATAGGAAACAACGGTGCTCTGTGAGAAACTGTTGGCGGCTTAGCCTTTTGACATAATTTGCATTTGGCAAGAACAGATCGAATACGTTTTTCCATATTACTGAAGTAGCAATTTTCTCGTAATTTATGAAAGCATTTTCTGGGACCAAAGTGCGCATAACTGAAATGTGTGTACCAAATCAATTTATTGACCCACTCATCAGGAATACAAACTAACCAAACAGAGTTGTCGACCGATTTTCGTTTGAAAAGAATATCATTGCGAACTAAATAATACTGTCTGATCGCTACGCTTTCCTTTCTCCTCCACTTCTCCTTAATGTCCTTCCAGATTGGATCCTTATTTTGCTCCTTAGCGATGTCCTGGAGCGAAGACGAAATAAAGTTCTCAAACGCAACACCTTGAATGTACATCAAACAATAATGGTTTTCTTTGCCGTCCTCTTCGGCACTTTGTTTCAAACCCATAGGTGCACGTGATAAAGCATCAGCAACAATATTTGAAGATCCCTGTATGTAAACAATACTAAAATCAAATTCCTGTAGGTACAACGCCCATCGTGACAATCTGCCATGAGTTAATTTTGTCGACATAAGAAATTCCAGAGCTCGATGATCAGTGTAAACCTTAGTATGTCTACCGAACAAAAATGTGCGAAATTTTGTGAAAGCCCAAACAACAGCCAAAGCTTCAAGTTCCGTAATCGAATAATTCTTCTCTGATTTAGAGAGAACACGGCTTCCAAAGGCAATAGTTTTCTGTACTACAACGCCGTCTTCTTCTATCTCTTGAAATAAGTGTGCACCTAGGCCTTTGTATGATGAGTCCGTCGCCAAACAAAAATCTTTAGATAAATCCGGATGTGAAAGAAGTGGGGCAGCAACTAAAGCATCACGAAGTTGTTCAAATTCTGATTGAGCTTCCTCATCCCAACACCAATTAGAATTTTTTCCAGATAATTCACATAAACGAGGTGTGGCCAAATTGTCCAATCTAACAAAGCGTCTAAGAAAATTACAGACACCAAGGAAACTACGAACATCACGTTTTGTGGTAGGAACAGCATAATTATGAATAGCGTCTAGTTTCTCTGGATCAGGGAGAATACCTTCTGTAGAAATAATGTGACCGAGAAATTTCACCTGAGAACGACCAAATTCAGATTTTTCCAAGTTCACTGTCATGCCAACTCGTGCAAAAATACGTAATAATGAATCCAAAATTTTGTTGTGCTCACTCCAAGAACGTTTAGCAATAAGAATGTCGTCAACATAAGAAGTAATATTGTCACGAAGATAAACAGGTAAAATTTCATTTAAGCTACGAATGAATGCTGCTGAAGATACAGTAAGTCCAAACGGTAATTTCCGAAACTGGTAACAGTTACCAAAGGCTAAAAAAGCAGTATATTTTCTACAATCAGGGTGGAGTTCTATTTGCCAAAAACTTGCGCGCATATCAATCGTGGATAAAACTTTAATTCCATGGAAATGTTGAAGAAGTTCATCTAAATTTTGTGGACGGTCAGTTTCAGGAATAATATTATTTATCTGTCTGGAATCCAGAACCAAACGAATTGACCCATCCTTTTTAAGAACAACGTGTAATGGGCTGGTATAAGGACTGACTGCTGGCTCAACAATGCCCTGATCTAACATGTATTGAAGTTCATTCTTAACCTTGTCTCTGTAAGCCAAAGGAATAGCGTACGTTTTTCCGCGAAATGGTGTGTGTTCTTTTACTTTAAATAAATATTGTAAGCCTTGTATAGTTCCTGTGTGATGACTAAACACTGTAGCATGTGAAGTCAAAATATGGTGCAGCTCTTCTCTTGCAACGTCATCTGGCACTTCAGCTTTCTTAACCTTTTCATTAATTAATTCTTCGCTATTAATTACATCATCCATCGCGTCCCTGTATCTATTGTCATTGTCATGAATAAACACACTGTCGTCATAATGCTCAACAAAAGCATCAGAAGTAAGAAACCTTAAACATTTTGTATCTGATTCAGATCTTGCTAAACACTCGAAAAATTTCAAACATTTCAGCATTCCGGCAACAGTCAAATTCACACTTCCTTCTTTAAAGTTCAAAATTGCCTTATGTGCGTTAAGAAACTCCATACCTAAAATAATCTGTGTACTGAGTAATGGAACAATAATAAAATTAGCAGAAAATTCGTATCCTTGACAAATGAAATTTAGGTTGGTCTGTTGTTTAACTTCCACACCTTTTCCAGAAATCGCTCCTCGAATTGTAGTTTTAGAAATAGGTAACACGGGACAGGCAATAGTTCTTTCACATATACGAAAAACTGATTCACTAATGACGTTCAATGGGCTCCCAGAATCTAAAACTGCAGTGAACTTATTCTTACCCACACATACTTCAATAACAGGATGTAAAAATGCGTCTACATTAGTTTCCTTTTCGTCTAACAAAATGTCTCTCATGTCTTCCAGTCGTACGTAGTGTAAAGTCGAAGTGTCATTACTTTCTGAACCGTCTATATTGCTGCCAGAAGCCGAAGCTGCTAGTCATTGTCTTTGATTATTCGCGTCATTTCGCGGATCAATTTCTACTAATTGCACTTGTCTCTCTGAAGTTCTGTCACGTGGAGGATGCCAATTAGGTCCTTCCTGTCTGTTAGATGCAAATTCTTGGTTGTGTCTGTTATTAAAATTTCTGTTTTCCTGTCTGTCTGCATAACTACTTCTTGTGCAATTTCGACTGTCACTTCTGAAATTATTGTTGTATCTACTACCCTGGTTATTTCTGTAGTAAGAATTTCTGTTACTGTATGAATAATTTCTATCTTGATGATACCGATTACTGTTTCCGTATGGTTGATCATTCCGGTAGGAATTACCGTTATTATAATTGTCTGTGTAATTTCTGTTAGAACGTCTGTTATTGTCATAAGGCTGGTATCTATTGTCCTGTCTGTTACGTCCGTCATTCTCAAAGTTACCCAAATAACGTCCGTTCCGATCACTATCCCTTTTCTCTGAAAATGTATTGTAATTACTGCTACTGAAAAAATTACAAGAAGTCCCGTCGTCGTTGTCATACTCAAGTTCTTGTAGCAAAGTCTTAAAAGTCTCAATGTCGTCTTTACATCTTCCGGCTAAAGCAATTTATCTTATGGATTGTGGCAGCTTAGTTAAACAAATGCGAATTAATTCAGTCGGACTGTAAGGGTTGGAAAGGAACTGATTCTTTCGAATCATGTCTTCAAAATATTCTGCTGGCGTGCGGAATTCAGACTGTTTGAAATTACGCCGCATAATAAGACTGTGTTTGACTCTGTCTTGCGTGTTTTCGGACCAATATGCCGATAGAAATGCATGATAAAAATCATTCAGATTATTACAATCTCTAATGAGTGCACGCATCCGCGTCGCCGGTTCGTTTTCTAAATATCCACACATAAATTCCAGTTTGTGACTTAGTGGCCAATTTGGTGGGAGTGCATACATAAATTGATCTAACCATGCACATGGATGTATGTCATTTTTAGAATTGCGGAAGATCTTAAATTTCCGAACAGTCAAAAAGTGTTTATAGTCAAAGTTTTCGCCTCGTGGCGACAAAGACCTACCGCGTCTGTCCCAGTTTGAATGTCGATTATTGTCAAGTTCGCGCGCCTGGCGCTCTCTTGTTGTGTCCCGTAAATGAAATAAATTACTTTCTTCAAACCCCTCTGCTATCTGTGATTCTAAATTTCTTCTGCTGTCTTTTCCTACGATTTCGCCTTCAATTTGTTTGACTTGCTTTCGTAATGCCTCAACTTCCCTTTTAACGCGTTCATTAAATTTTCCCTGATTTTCAACATGCTTATTTATGTTCTGGTACTCTTCGGTTTCTGCAAATGGTAATGGAGCTGTATCATCTGAATCTCTATCCCCATTTAAACTAAGACTTGTCAATTTATCTGAAATCTCCTCAACTCTTTCCGATAAATCACCTATTTGTTCTTTCTGTCTATTTACGTCTTCCGTAAGTGTCGCGACTCGGGTTTCAGTATTAACACATTTGGTAGTTAACTGTTCATATTGTTGTGTTAGTTTATTTATTCTGTCATTTGGTACGGATTCCTCGATTCTCTCAAATATTTCTTCCTTATCGTGTGCACGTTGTAAATTTAACTCTGAAAATTTCTGTACTATCACGCGATCTCTCTCCTCCTGTTCTCTATCCTGTTCCCTTTGTCTAATCTCTACTGCAATTAATCTATTATTGTGAGCATTCAAAATCGGTTGTACTTCTTCTCTGATTTCTTTCTTTAATTCGTCTTTCATATTTTTGAAACATGTCCCTATTCGTGAATCTAACCGTGTTTCCATTGTTTCCATCTCTGTTTTAATTGTGCCTATTTGTGATCCCAACTGTGATCCCAGTGAGTCTAACCGTGTTTCCATTGTTCCCCTATCTGTTTTTAATTCAGATCGTAACTGTGATCCCAGTGAGTCTAACCGTGTTTCCATTGTTCCCATCTGTGTTTTAATTGTTCCTATTTGTGATCCCAAATTTAATATTGCACCCATCAACTGCTCCATATTAGCTTGTTCGCAATTCCTTTCGCCCCTAACATTTCCCGCAAAACCAGTTTCATTCGTCATAGCTGTAAAGCTATCTGTGTTTGATGCTATTCCAGAATTTTCTATCGTTAATCTCGTACTCTGTGAATTTTCTGATTGAGAAAAATTTTGAAATGGTTCCGGACTACTTTCCCGACTTATTAAATTGATTTCCACTTCATTATTCAACATACTGTTCTCCTGTGTTGGCGAGTTCGCCATGTCAACAATTTCGTCATTCTCACTATTCATCATTTTTGCCTTTTTCATTGATCGCGTAATCATTTACAAAATATACAAAACTCGTCACTATATGAAAATTACACACAATGACTCTTTATCTCCAACAATACCCTTCACACGAAATGCTTCCCTCAAACACGATTAACGAACAATTGAAATAATTGCATTAAATTGTCAAACGCGTATTCAAGGCAATAAAAATTAAATTTTGAAAAATACCATTAGAAGAATGCTAATTACCAAATCTACACATGCAATATAGACTACAATTACTAACTACAAATTACTACAACAATCCTACTGTCTACTATTTCTACAATCAGAAGAATTCCAAGGGACGATCCGAAGCAGTGGACGCCACGTGCATGGGGGCTTAATAAAAATATTAATGCAAATAATTTTAATTTTTTTTTTTTGCTTTAGTAGCTGTCTGTCCGATTACGAAGTCTCGTAACGGTTGGCCCTGACTGTTATTGTTACGCAATCTGACTGCTTAGAACAATAACAAAGAATGAAATGGAAATTTTCATTAACACAGTTAATTAATTAAGCCCCCAGCAACTATAAAACCAACGCAACAACAAGCACAAGAGTAACTGTTCTGTGTGTGGGAGTGTGACTCAACGTACACATCTGGCACGGTTCTTCTTCAAAAGACAAGAATTTCAAATACCATTTATACTGAATTAATTAAAGAAAATACAAATACCATAATTACTCAAGAGAACCACAATTACACTCTAATCCAAGAACCCAAGCCAGATGCTTTGTTGACTGAACCTGTAATGACACATTATTTAAAACATGGAAATAATGAAAAATAAATCAAGTTTCGTTACCTTCATATATTGACCAAAATCACTCTCATAATTACAATATATCTCCACACCGCCTCGCTATTACCACATCTGAACAAGAACCTTTCAGTATCACATCTCAGCAAGCACTCCCTACTAGCACATCTGAACACCAACTGACTACTACGAGCTCTCCCCAAGCAGTGACCTCTAGCACATCTCAATAATGACAGCCCGTGGAGGCGGCAGAACAATGCTCTCTAGCGATCTCTGGCGCTGTGGCTCAGTGTAGCCACCTTTCACCATTTGAACAAAAGACCTGGACAATATTCATATAGAGAATTGATGGAAGCTCTAAAAGCTACAAAGAACAGGAAAGACAATGGTTTAGACGTTTAGTTGGTATTAACATTAAACTTCGGAAATATGGAGCATTATTCACATCAGTGTTGGCGACATAAGAAGGTACCGAAAGGCTGGCGAAAAGCCGAAGTAATGTCTATCTTTAAAAATGATGATAACAAGAAACGGAAGTGTAAACCACCTGGTTTCAGCCTACATATTATCTGCCAAAATCCTGAATGTAAAACTAAAAAAAATATTATAGAAAAACTCTTATCTGGAAAACAGGTTTAGGAAAGGAATGATCAACTATTGTCAATGATTTTACACCACAGTAAGGTATAGAAAACAACGGGTATTCGATAGGGAAACTCGTCTTCCTTTTATAGATTTTGAGAATGCGTTTGATAATGTAAATAGAGAACTGCTGTGGAGTGTAATTCCCATTTGAAAATTTAAAGTTGCCTCCCGCCCAATCCCCAGAGGGCCGGGGTGGCGGGCCAATTTTAGCACCAGCAGATGTCCCCTCGAAAATAATCAACTTCGGATTCTAGACATTTTTTCGTGTGAAGCTTATTTTTCGAGTTTTTCTGGTTTGTCAACTTAAAATTTACACCCTGTATATAGGAGCAGATATTTTTATTGGCACTGAGGACTGTGTACTGGGCAACATTACATGAGTACTTATTTCATTTGCAGAATATTGGTTCAAATGGTTCAAATGGCTCTGAGCAATATGGGACTTAACTTCTGAGGTCATCAGTCCCCTAGAACTTAGAGCTACTTAAACCTAACTAACTAGGGACATCACACACATCCATGCCCGAGGCAGGATGCGAACCTGCGACCGTAGCGGTGGCGCGGTTCCAGACTGTAGTGCCTAGAACCGCTCGGCCACTCCGGACGGCTGCAGAATATTATTTACAGATATTGGGAGTAGTATGTTTTTAGGTTGGTTAGTACCTTCAAGTGCAGTTGGCAACAGCAGGTCATTAACGTTTCATTCCCGCCACCGAATAGTAGGTCAGGTGTAGGAGTGTGGACCCATGAACGCGAAACTAGAAATCTATGGTGACAGGCGTAGTCTATGTAGTGGCGAAATTACGACAGCGCAGAAAAAATCAGTTAGTAAACTATATGATGTGTTTGCAGGAAGACCGTTAGAAGCAGCGAAAACTACATTACTAACACACTGTGGTTACATATTAACAAGTTACCAGTGATAACAATACCTTCACTTGAGTGATGACTCCCGAACCCCTTACACTCTGTGTATACACTAACACAAATAACGATGCACCACCAAGAAATGAACGAAATGGGACGGAAATCGGTAGAATTGACAAACAAATGATTATAGTTTCAAGAAAATTGGATTATTTATTCAACAGAAAGAGATTGACAAACTGAGCAAGTCAGTAACGTGTTGTTCCACCTCTGGCCCTTACACAAGCACTTATTTGGCTTGGCACTGATTGACAGTGTTTTTGGATATCCTTCTGAGGCATATCGTCTCAAATTCTGTCCAGTTGCCTCATTAGATCAAAACCCCCAGCTGGATACGGGGCCCTACTGATAATTTTCTGTACATTCCCAATTGGAGAGAGATTCACCGGCCTTGCTGACCAAGGTAGGATTTGGCAAGCGCGAAGACCAGGAATAGAGTGTTTCGCGATGTGAGGGCAGGCATTATCTTGCTGATGGTGGTTTGTTATGAAGTGCAACAAAATGGGGCATAGAATATCGCCGGCTTATTGCTGTGTTGTAAGGGTGCTACGGATGACAACTAGAGGGGTCATACTATGAAAATAAATGACACCTTAGACCGTTGCTGCAACGGCCTTGCCGCAGTGGATACACCGGTTCCCGTCAGATCACCGAAGTTCAGCGCTGTCGGGCGTGGCAGGCACTTGGATGGGTGACCATCCGGGCCGCCATGCGCTGTTGCCATTTTTCGGGGTGCACTCAGCCTCGTGATGCCAGTTGAGGAGCTACTCGACCGAATAGTAGCGGCTCCGGTCAAAGAAAACCATCATAACGACCGGGAGAGCGGTGTGCTGACCACATGCCCCTACTATCTGCATCCTCATCTGAGGATGACACGGCGGTCGGACGGCCCCGATGGGCCACTTCTGGCCTGAAGATGGAGTGCTTTAGACCGTTGCTCGTGAACGTCGGGCCGTTTGGCGGGCGACAGTCAGGTTGGTATCCCACCGCTATCTGAGGCATCTCCAGACACCTCTTCGCTGGTCATTGGGCCTCAGGTTCGGGAGTCATCACTCAAGACAACTACACTCCTGTCAATGAGATTCCAGGCTTAAGGTATGTCTGGAGAAACCTTGGACAGCGATGGTCTAACAACCTGTCAGCAGGTATATGGCCCGACAACCAGGAGTGATGGTCCTTTCATAGTAGGATACTTCGGTTCTCATCCATGGCAACCTTACAGCAGAGCGGTACATCGTAAATATTCTCCCTCCCGTTTTGCTGCTGTTGATGGTCTTACATTTCAGCAAGCAAACGGCAGCCTGCACAGGGCGAAAGTTTTTACTGCGCTGCTTTATTCGTGCTTGACAAACCGTGTCTTGGCCAGTTGGCCAACAAGGTCGCCAGGTCTCTCTTTGGTTGTGAACGTTTGGATTGGGACCGTCTAGCGCGCCAATTGGACGGAATTCAGCACGACATCCCTCAGACCATCCAACAACTCTGTTAATCAATGTGATGTCGAATAACTGCCTGCGCAGAGCCAGAGGTGGACCAACGCGTTTTTGATGTGCTCCATTTGAGAAGCTCTTTCTCTTGAACAAATCACCCAGTTTTTCTGAAACTGTGGTCATCCGTTTGTTTGCGCATGTACATCACATCTACCAGTTTCCGTCGTCGTGCTTCGGTTTTTTGTCTTGATAGTGACTGGGCCAAATATATCACGAAATAAGCATCAAACGAAAAAACTACAAATTACGAAACTCGTCTAGCTTGAAGGGTGAACCCAGATGGCGCTATGGTTGGCCCGCTAGATAGTGCGTAGTCCTGTAGTACGTAAAGAAATATGAATGTTTTAGTTGGACCACTCTTTTCGCTTGTTGATAGATGGCGCTGTAATAGTCACAAACGTATAAGTACGTGGTATCACGTAACATTCCGCCAGTGCGGACGGTATTTGCTTCGTGATACATTACCTGTGTTAAAATGGACTGTTTACCAATTTCGGGAAAGGTCGATATCGTGTTGATGTATGGCTATTATGATCAAAATGCCCAACGGGCGTGTGCTATGTGTGCTGTTCGGTATCCTGGACGACATCATCCAAGTGTCCGGACCGTTCGCCGGATAATTACGTTATTTAAAGAAACAGGAAGTGTTCAGCCACATGTGAAACGTCAACCACGACCTGCAACAAATGATGATGCCCAAATAGGTGTTTTAGCTGCTGTCGCGGCTAATCCGCACATCAGTAGCAGACAAATTGCGCGAGAATCGGTGTTCAGAATGCTACATCAACATCGATTGCACCCGTACCATATTTCTATGCACTAGGATTTACATGGTGACGCATTTGAACGTCGTGCACAGCTCTGCCACTGGGCACAATAGAAATTACGGGACGTTGACAGACTTTTTGCACGCGTTCGATTTAGCGATGAAGCGTCATTCACCAACAGCGGTAACGTGAACTGCATAATATGCACTATTGGGCAACAGAAAATCCACGATGGCTGCGACAAGTGGAACATCAGCGACCTTGGCGGGTGAATGTATGGTGGTGCGGTATTATGGGAGGAACGATAATTGGCCCCCATTTTGTCGATGGCAACCTAAATGGTGCAATGTGCGCTGATTTCCTACGTAATGTTCTACCGATGTTACTACAAGATGTTTCACTGCATGACAGAATGGCAATGTACTTCCAACATGATGGATGTCCGGCACATAGCTCGCGTGCGGTTGAAGCGGTATTGAATAGCATATTTCATGACAGGTGAATTGGTCGTCGAAGCACCATACCAGGGCCCGCACGTTCACCTGATCTGACGTCCCCGGATTTCTTTCTATGGGGAAAGCTGAAGGATATTTGCTATCGTGACCCACCGACAATGCCTGACAATATGCGTCAGCGCATTGTCAATGCATGTGCGAACACTACGGAAGGCGAACTACTCGCTGTTGAGAGGAATGTCGTTACACGTATTGTCAAATTCACTGAGGTTGACGGACACCATTTTGAGCATTTATTGCATTAATGTGGTATTTACAGGTAATCACGCTGCAACAGCATGCGTTTCAGAAATGATAAGGTCACAAAGGTACATTTATCACATTGTAACAACAGAAATAAAATGTTCAAACGTACCTACGTTCTGTTCTGAGGTCATCAGTCGCCTAGAACTTAGAACTAATTAAACCTAACTAACCTAAGGACATGACACACATCCATGCCCGAGGCAGGATTCGAACCTGCGACCGTAGCGGTCACGCGGTTCCAGACTGAAGCGCCTTTAACCGCACGGCCACACCGGCCGGCTCTACGTTCTGTATTTGAGTTTAAAAAACCTACCTGTTACCAACTGTTCGTCTAAAATTGTTTGTGACTATTGCAGCGCCATCTATCACAAAGCGAAAAAAGTTGTCCTTGTCCAACTAAAACATTCATATTTCTTTTCGCACTACAGGAATATGTAATAAAAAATGGGGGATCCTATTTTTTAAAAAAGCCGTTGATATCCGTTTGACCTATGGCAGCACCATCTACCGGGGCAGCCATAGCGCCATCTGCTTTCCCCCTTCATGCTAGACATGTTTCGTTCTTTGTAGTTTTTTTTGTTTGACGCTTATTTCGTGAGATATTTGGCCCGGTCACTGGTGAGTAACATAGCTCTATGAAACGGATGATACATAGAAAGAACTGTTACAGTATGAACAGAAGGCAAATGAAAGAAATACACAATGAGACGACAGAAATGACATATTCAAAGACAATTTCTTCAGCATCATCTCCTTCGAAGTATTAGGTGTTGTAGTCACATTTTCCGGTCTCTACCATTCCTCCATCCATCTCTTAGGAGTTCTACCTAGTTATCCTTTTCGAGTCGGTCGATAATTCATATTTTTTTGGCTATTTGTTTTCTGTCATTCTGTCAACATGATCCATTCATTTCAGTCTCATTCCATTCTCTTCTATCCTATCATTAACTGAAAAGATTTTTCTGATCTTTTTGTTTCGTTTCTAATCTTATCAATTTTCTTATAGCCTCTTACATAATTACACTGAAATCACCGCGATTTATGTTGGTCCCTTGACATAACAAATGACAGGACATGGTTCTTAATAAGGAGTGTGAACACCGCGGAAGGCAGTGCATACTTCCAACGCGCTCCCATGCGGGCCACGAAGTTGGTGAGTAGTTCTTGTAGTAGGATGTTCAGTTCCTCCACAAGCGCAGTTGCAGTTCCTGGATGGTCGCTGGTGCAGTGAACGTGCTGCAATACGTCTCCCCAACGCATCACACGTGCTCGACGGGATTTAAGCCAGGGAAAAGTGAAGGCTACTCAATTCGTCGAGCATCCTCTCCTCTGAGGGCTACGTAGAAACTTAATTACGTGTATAGATAGTTCATCTATAGTTCTAATAAGTGAGTTTGCAAGTATGAACATATGTGACCGAAATAGCCATAAATTTAGTTGCATCGACTTAGAAGTTTAAACTTATTACAACGCCGAGGGACTGTACGCCATAGTGTTTGACATCCATTTCAACTTAATACCACTACTTTTTCCCTAGAAAAATGGTTTTTAACAGACCGACTGACAGGCAGTGGAACAACAATTGGTAAAGATATTTTTATGGGATATAATTACAAATCAACATTTTTCGAATTTTTTGCTTTACTTGCAGTGTGAAATCTTTCCTCTTGCCAAATTTCTGCTCTGAGTTGACAGGAGGACCCTATCGTTTTTGACGAGTGAGTTTGCGAGTATCAAAATATGTGACATAAATGGTCGTATCTTTCGCATGTATTGATGGAGAAACAAATTTTTTAGACTGCGAGGGATCATAGATCTTCATATTTGACATAAATTTCGATTTGATAAGGGTCTTGACAGGCGGACAGACAAACGACAACAAATTGATCCTAAGAGGGTTTCATATTTACCGATCGATATACGGATCCGTATAAATGATAGAGCCGAATGTACGCCCGAAAAGGTGCACAGAGTCACTGAACCTACGAGCAGTGACTGTGGCTTATTCAAAGATCTGGACAAACAATATTGTGCATGCCCACACCATGTAACTTGAACCACCGAAACGACCATGTTCTATATATATCTGGGAACATTAAGTATCCTCATATCTCGCTAAGTGAGTGGCACGCAGGAACGTTCACTCACATGTTCGTTTTGGTAATGCACGTGTTATGCTGTATAGGGACATGGTCATACTGACCTCCAAACCGTAGAACGCGGAACACTCTCTGGTCAACGTTACTGCGACACTGTTCTCCTTCATGTTGAGCGACTTTTGACGGGTGTATCCGGCCTTGATTTCATTTTTAGGATAAAAGTGCGCTGCCGCGCAGGTGGAGAAGCTCTTGAATTTTCGGGGAATGGACTGGCCTGCCCGTACCCCGGTTTTAAATCCCAACGAGCACGTGTGAGATTCGTTGGGGAGACCAACTGCAACACCTTCAGAAGAACTCCTACCATTTCCCGCCTTTAATAATGTCCAGGTGACCATCGTAAATAGCTGTGACGTCAGTATAATTATTGACTTCGAATAAAACTAGCGTTTCCGTTCGTCTCATTGCTCACTACTTTCAGTCACCTTCTGTACTCTACTGCAGCAGTTCTTTCCAGGTATGGTATAAGTTTTATCAAGCTGTTTTACTTGGCAAGGACACATAATATGGAAGTTACTTTTGGCCTTAAGTTCTTGCGCTGTGCTGAAGCTCGTCGAATGCTTAACAAAGTAAAATTCTGGTAGACATATAATTTTGACAGCTGCGTTAGAGGTACTATGCAATTTGGTAACTGCATCCAGATTAGTAAACATGTTGTTAAAAGCAGTTCAAGTTAAGTCCAATATAACGCTAGCGGCCTCTACAGTTCAGTGTCTTCTAACTTCCGCCCACTTATGCAAGAGAACGTAATTTTCCAATCATCCTGCACGCACTATCATAGAACCGTTTTACACTTTTATTAAGTCTAAAAAATGACTTAGCTTTTCGTTGGTAAAAAAATACAATTTAAAATTTTCAACGTGTAACAACATAGCTGTTTTTAAAGCTAAATAATGACAATACTTTAAATGTATCCATTTGTACATTTTTTAAAAATCTTCACCGGCCCATTGTTCCTAATACGACTTCAAATGGTTCAAATGGCTCTAAGCACTATGGGACTTAAAATACATCATTGGACACATCACTTACAGGTCTACCAGACGTTTACTTTGCAAGACTGCACTGGTGTTGCGGTATGGTTTGAAAGGTTACAGGCGACTATGAGTTTACGTCCTAACAGAAATCCTTTTAACTAGTTACCCTTCCACTTGAGTACCTGGTCCATGCGTCTCTGAAACTGATTTTGCCCTTTGACTGTGGTGGTTGTTATTAGTCTGCATTAGAGGTTATCACAGTTCTCAGAATCTAAATAAACTTAAATGCTGAAATAATGAAATGGTGGCTTTGTGAGTATTGTAGTCAATTGTAGATGGGTGATTAATACACTCTTGTTCAGAAAAAAAAACAGAACACCTTGAACAACTAGAGATAGGACGTTTATGTTCACAGGACAAACACATTAGTACGTTCTGCAGAAATGATCAGCATTTGCACCATGTCGCCCAGCGGGTTCAGGGTCAAAATGGATATCGCAGCGCAACATCATTTACCGGTAAAATGTGCCTGCGGCTCTCGTTGTCGCTATGAACCGAAGGTAATGGATCAGTGTGACTTGAGGAGACGTGAACGATGCTTCGCAGACGTATAGGCGAACTGAATCGTGAAGTCTGTGAGTTTGAAAGAGGGCGCTTTATTATCACGAGGGAGCATGATGCATCAATCAGGGAAATTGCTGCTCGTGTGGGACGAAACGTTTCGGCAGAGGGACGAGAGTGTGCAGAATGCTTCAAAACAGGCCGTAGATCGCGATAAGATGGGTCAGGTGGCACCACATAGACCACCCCCGAGAAAATCGACACCTCATCTGAATGGCACTGCAGGACAGATCTGCGTCCTCCTCGGAATTGGCGCAACGGTATACTACCAGGGGTGACAGTGTGTTGCCGTTTATTGCGACTGGGTTACGTTTGCGTCGTCCTGTTCTCCGCCTACCTTTAACGAATGTGCAGAAACGTGCTAGACGGCAATGGTGTACGTAACGACGTCACTGGGGACAGGAATGACATCAAGTAGTGTTTTCGCATGAATCCAGGCTCTGTTTGTTTTAAAATGATGGCCGCATTTGGGTTCGCCGCAGACAAGCGGGGCGGCATCCCAATGACTGCATTCACACAAGACGTACCGCGCCAACTCAAGGCCTTATTGTGTAGGGTGGTATAACCATAAATCACAGCCGGTGCGTTCGAGGGCACCGTGACTAGTGTGGCCTACATAAATTGCATCCTGCGTCTCGTAGCCTTACCCTTTGTGCACAACACCCCAAACGCCATTTTTCAGAAAGACAATGCACAATGACATGTTGCTGCACAAACAAATGCCTTGTTGGTGTCACAGGATGCCAGCCTCTTGCCCTGGCCCACAAATCACCAGACCTGTCGCCAACTGAAACTGGGTAGAGTATGGTGAAACGACAGGTGTATTGCTGTGGCCCAAGGCCAACCAACATAGATGAACTTTGGAATGAGGTGAATGCAGTATGGCTGGCTGTACCATAGGACGCCATTCGCGCCACATACGCGTCGATCCATCAAGCATGGAACAAATCCATAACAGATCCTGTGTCTACTAGGTAACAAGACACATGCTGAACAAGGTGACTGAAATGTTAATCATTTCTGCAGTACATACTAATGGACATGTTCCGTGAATATGACTGTAGTCGTTCAAGGTGTTCTGTTTTTTTTTCTGAACATGATTGTGTATCACTACGGGATTGACCTTTTATAAAAGTTATGGCACAGCTTTGTTGATCATGAAAGAAGACAAACAATACAAATTAAGCGTGATGACAAATAAATCATGTTCTGTTGGCAACACAACCAGATGCTATAAATAGTTAACACTCTGCTGGGTGGTGACTGGTTGGCAAAGGCTGCTGCTTGTCTGATTAAGCTATTTTCTCTGGCTCAAAACATGGATAACACTATTTGAAATTATCTGACGCTGAATCGACGTTGATGGATTTATTCTACACTTACTACAATGATGCAGTTGAGAAGAAGTGGTGATATTGTGATTATGTTTGCCCTAACAAGCCAGAGCAGCTATACCATACCCCATTGTGGATATGTAGAGCTGTCTCAGGTGACAGGCATAGTTCGAGCGTCTCCAGAACAGTGATGTGCAACGCCTGTAATTCGTTATCGTGGGCACGTACTACGCAAATACGACGCTGACGATCAGTTAGATGGATCGTAATTACTCTCTAATGGAGCTCTGAAGTCTCGACAGATTCCAGCGTGTAACACTGCCGTTCGCCGGTCATCCCTTGAATCAATTTGACTCACTTAGGCATGCCGGTGCACAGAAAGAGATCAAACGTCAAGACGGTAGAAGTGACACGAATAAGATTGCCCTCGCATTCCCGCAACCGCCCCCACAAGGGTTCTGACGCCAGTTATAAGAATTCATGTGTCTTCCCTATGACTCGTTTGGTCTACCCACTGGCCAGTCCTAATCAAAGGTAACAATATTCTTCTCTTTTCTGGAAAAGCATCGAATCCCTGACTCGTAAATTCCTACAGAGAGGACAACACGTTGTGCTCCCAACTTGTCTTTTTCCCCATGGTCACTTTAGGCAGCATGTTTCGAGTTTCCATTTAGCCCTGAAGTGAACAACACATTTATCATGGGGATCATTACGTGGACAGCCCAAACGTTACGGCGTCTCTGAGCAGGGGCATCGGCTAAACTAAAGGAAGTGCTTTTATTTCAGAGCAGCCATAAATATTGCGTTCCATTCTAAAATTGTTTCCAAGGCCTTCGTCGATAGCAACCGGTCCCCGGCGAACATGGAGACTCACGAGTTTTTATGGCCACCACCCCTCTTCGCAAAGGGCGTTTACGACACTGTCGACGCGCCTTGGCAGGGTGACCTGAATTTCTCTTGTGCTCCTGCTCCTATTATGGCTAGAGGTGTCTGACAGGTAGGTACAGATAGGCAGTTTTTCCGCCTCTTTGGCGAAAAGCAGTGTGTGCACAGTGGCGTGAAGAATTCTTGAGACTAGCATTCTGCCCCCGGTAAATGCTTCGAGATGTTCGTTTGCTTAATAGCTACATGTGGCTTCTAAGGCCCAAACATCCACTGCAGGATATGCTGTTAGATGACCCAACTGCCTGCTTGTTGTCGACACCATAAAATACTATTTGAAGGAGAGCAACGATAAAAATCATACATGCGTTAACAATGTACATGCTGCCATCAGTGCCTGCTCATGTTGATAACTTCCTGTCGCCTCACAAAAATGCTGTCTTTGGTGTAAAATCAGCATTAACGAGTAGCCTTGAATATGAAAAGGAGGGAGAGAGTGACTCGTGTCACAGTGTGACATGGAACAGAGGAAAAGATCAAATAGTACTGATATGTCACAATGATGAAATGAGTGTTGGGAGCGACTTTGCCAACCAAGACCGCACACAGGGAAACATCCTAACTTGACCCCATTCACGTAAGTAGTCAATCACTCACACGAAACAGCACATCTTCAAGAAGTAAAGATAAACATTGCTGAGTGTAGTATGAGTCTTGCGGACCCTAGGATCGTTACTACGTCACAGCCTTCATATAAACAATTACTAAGCGGTTAAAAAGGTTTTGTAGCAATATTTTTACTCAATTATACAACTTCTGAGGTTAAAGACGACTAATGTCCCTAATCATATCACAATTCCGTTGATTTTGAACTGTTTTCTGCCTCAGTGATTTACCGCTGCTCAGTCATACACCTGGTTTCAGTCATCTGTAATACGTAAGGGGACAATAATTATAACTTAAGAAATACACTCACTTTCAAAGTCTAAATAAGCATGTAGCATGTATCATCTGTTGTGTTTATTTTCTAGTGCAGTGTAATGTTGTTTCTTCTACCTACAAGACATTTGAAAATCATGCTTGTCATGTCGAGTTTACATAAGGCGCTTGACAAGTTATTTTCCCTAGATCAGTTACATCAAAAATTAAATCAGTTTCACTAGGAAATACACAGAATTACATGAAAATCAGAGTAATGAAACATCCTATTGCTCCCTCCACAAGGGTTCCTTGGGAGGCAATTTACATTTACAGAGTCACACAGATAGGACGTGGCCCTAAACACACACTCAAATGGTGTATAGACTAGATCAAACATCAAGGTGCAGCGACATGCTCCAGAGTGAGATCACCCTTCACTCATTGCTTGATGCAGGAGCTGCAGCGGTTGGCTTTAGTCCTCCACCTAGTCCATGGCAGCATCAATAAGGCAACTGGGCTGTTGGCATCATCTCAACCTGACATCATATGAGTCTGCTGGGCTGTCAGGCGCGATGGGCATGACATCTGCTTGGAGGGAATGAGACTCCAGTGTCTTTGCACGACGCCATATATCTGTTAACTCAGGTAATGGAGCCTCTGCCACTGTCCCATCTTTTGGTCTAGTAGCTGGAAGAGTGCAGTCTTGCCTTCGATTAGGCGACGAGACAGCTTTGCATTTGGTGTGCAACCCATCTTGTAGTGATGATTTCCTCTCTCTCCCTGTGCCATTGGATAGCTTGTGATACCTCCACCCTCACCAGTGCACATCTACGACATAGTGCATGACTGCAAGAACTCATCTGGATCATGGCCACCTGGTTCTGAGCGCCATCTGTAGATTGGTGTTTCCGCCTCGAGGATCCCTCTGGGCCTTGTTGTAGCGCTGGTTCGGTTGCGGGTCCTTTGAGGGTGTGGCTTGACATCAGGGGTGAGCCTCCAATCCGGTGGTCCCATTCACAACCGATCGACGGATGGTTGGAGTTGGCTGTCATTTACTCGGAGCCAGACCTTCCGCCATGCTGTCCAGGCAGTGACGTAACATCAATGGCTGGCGCCTTGTCCAGTGGGCTGCCTCTATTCACAGCCACCCGGGGTAGGCTGCATGGCGCAGCTCCCCCTCTGCTTTAAATTTCATTGGGCTGTCATTGCGGCAGGCAGACTCCCGGCTGTCCCGGCATTCATTCAGTGCTTGTCGACAGACAACTGGGCCGCCCGCCGCAGGCGTTCTCCTTAAACCTGCCGCGTGGCCGTTGTCGCCGGCCGCAGGGTGATGACTTGCATCGCCCCTCAGGATGTATCGATAGTGGGTTTGGAAGCTCCCAAAATCTCCGCAGTTCATTGTATATTTCAGTGCCAATCGATCTTTATACATAATTTCTTATGAGTACAATGATAACCCAAAATGAAGGTCTTTGAATAAATACATCATGAGTGCATATATCATTAATTGAGTTACAGTAATTAAAAATGAAAAGAAGAAATATGCGTTATTGTATTAACTAAACATGACATTCTTAACAATTAAAATTGTCTTAAATATGTGATGTGAAGTGCCACTAGTCTGTGTGTGAGAGTTGTGTAAGTACTATTTCACTTCACGCGTACCCCTATGGTAGGCCGGCACTGCATCAACTCTTCACCCAACACGGCCTTTCCACGCAACTCTTAGCCCTGAGTGGCCGAGCGGTTAAAGGCACTACAGTCTGGAACTGCACGACCGCTACGATCGCAGGTTCGAATCCTGCCTCGGGCATGGATGTGTGTGATGTCCTTAGGTTAGTTAGGTTTAAGTAGTTCTAAGTTCTAGGGGACTTATGACCACAGCAGTTGAGTCCCATAGTGCTCAGAGCCATTTGAACCATTTTTGAACTTAGCATTAATTTATTTTCTTTACCGAACATCTGTCAACTTTACCTGTGAGTCCTTTTTGGATATTTGTGGTAAGATCTTATGGGACCAAACTGCTTAGGCCATCGGTCGCTAAGCTTACACACTACTTAATCTAACTTAAACTAACTTACGCTAAGGACTACACACACACGCATGCCCGAGGGAGGACTCGAACCTCTGACGGGGGGAGCCGCGCGGACAGTGACAACACGCCTTAGACCTGTAAGCCCTGTCTGTTCTTAGATTACGACTACGTTACGTGTACTCCTCCTGTTCTTAGTACTTCCTGAAACGTTGTTACCCAACGCCAAAGTGGTATGAAAACCCATTCGTCTGCATAAAAAAATGGCTCTGAGCACTATGGGACTCAACTGCTGTGGTCATAAGTCCCCTAGAACTTAGAACTACTTAAACCTAACTAACCTAAGGACAGCACACAACACCCAGCCATCACGAGGCAGAGAAAATCCCTGACCCCGCCGGGAATCGAACCCGGGAACCCGGGCGTGGGAAGCGAGAACGCTACCGCACGACCACGAGATGCGGGCTCGTCTGCATAGATGCTCTGTCTCATGACATCTGCTTTTGTAACTTACTTGTTGCTTTACGTTACAAAAATGCCTTCAGTATCCTTTTGTTGGATGGCCGCTGTAATAAAATACAAAAACGTAAATTAGTTCTCTGATGTAGTTTGATCCTCATCCTCACCGGTATCTCCCTTATTTCTGCTAGACTCCTTTACCTGAACCTGAGGTTAGTCACACAAACGTGACTCTCATTGAACGTGCTCATGCCTGGTAATGCAATTTGCTTACGGCGCTCTCGTGGCGCCAGCAAACTACAAAGAGCTTGAGAAAGGCTTCACGACTGGCGATGGCGCAGAATCCCAGCAGACTTAGTGCCTCCACGCATCTAATGCGTGGGCAGCTAATACCACTCACAGCACACCCGAAAATCGAGACAAAAATGCAAAATGACATGGTCGCAATTTCGCCATCGCTAGACAGCAGTCTCTTGGGCAGCCCATAAGACACCGCGGAAAAAGGGGCAGAAATACTCTCACAGACAATAATGATATTATGGAAGAGGACACTACTACTAGAATGATACAGCTGAATAGATGTTTGCAATGCGATCGTTTCTTGACTTTTTTTTTGTTCATCACTCTATTGACTGGTTTGATGCGACCAGCCACGAATTCCTTTCCTGTGCTAACCTCTTCATCTCAGAGTAGCACTTGCAACCTACGTCCTCAATTATTTGCTTGACGTATTCCAATCTCTGTCTTCCTCTACAGTTTTTGCCCTCTACAGCTCCCTCTAGTATCATGGAAGTCATTCCCTCATGTCTCAGTAGATGTCCTATCATCCTGTCCCTTCTCCTTATCAGTGTTTTCCACATATTCCTTTCCTCTCCGATTCTGCGTAGAACCTCCTCATTCCTTACCTTGTCAGTCCACCTAATTTTCAACATTCGTCTATAGCACCACATCTCAAATGCTTCGATTCTCTTCTGTTCCGGTTTTCCCACAGTCCATGTTTCACTACCATACAATGCTGTACTCCAGACGTACATCCTCAGAAATTTCTTCCTCAAATTAAGGCCGCTATTTGATATTAGTAGACTTCTCTTGGCCAGAAATGCCTTTTTTGCCATAGCGAGTCTGCTTTTGATGTCCTCCTTGCTCCGCCCGTCATGGGTTATTTTACTGCCTAGGTAGCACAATTCCTTAACTTCATTGACTTCGTGACCATCAATCCTGATGTTAAGTTTTTCGCTGTTCTCATTTCTACTACTTCTCATTACCTTCGTCTTTCTGCGATTTACTTTCAAACCATACTGTGTACTCATTAGACTGTTCATTCCATTCAGCAGATCATTTAATTCTTCTTCACTTTCACTCAGGATAGCAATGTCATCAGCGAATCTTATCATTGATATCCTTTCAGCTTGTATTTTAATTCCACTCCTGAACCTTTCTTTTATTTCCATCATTGCTTCCTCGATGTACAGATTGAAGAGTAGGGGCGAAAGGCTACAGCCTTGTCTTACACCCTTCTTAATAGGAGCACTTCGTTCTTGATCATCCACTCTTATTATTCCCTCTTGGTTGTTGTACATATTGTATATGACCCGTCTCTCCCTATAGCTTACCCCTACTTTTTTCAGAATCTCGAACAGCTTGCACCATTTTATATTGTCGAATGCTTTTTCCAGGTCGACAAATCCTATGAACATGTCTTGATTTTTCTTTAGCCTTGCTTCCATTATTAGCCGTAACGTCAGAATTGCTTCTCTCGTCCCTTTACTTTACCTAAAGCCAAACTGATCGTCACCTAGCGCATTCTCAATTTTCTTTTCCATTCTTCTGTATATTATTCTTGTAAGCAGCTTCGATACATGAGCTGTTAAGCTGATTGTGCGATAATTCTCGCACTTGTCAGCTCTTGCCGTCTTCGGAACTGTGTGGATGATGCTTTTCCGAAAGTCAGATGGTATGTCGCCAGACTCATATATTCTACACACCAACGTTAATAGTCGGTTTGTTGCAACTTCCCCCAATGATTTTAGAAATTCTGATGGAATGTTATGTATCCCTTCTGCCTTATTTGACCGTAAGTCCTCCAAAGCTCTTTTAAATTCTTATTCTAATACTGGATCCCCTATCTCTTCTAAATCGACTCCTGTTACTTCTATCACATCATATCTTTTTCGATGTCTTCACATTTTTCCTGCAGCCATTTCGTCTTAGCTTCCCTGCACTTCCTATTTATTTCATTCCTCAGCGACTTGTATTTCTGTATTCCCGATTTTCCCGAAACATGTTTGTACTTCCTCCTTTCATCAATCAACTGAAGCATTTCTTCTGTTACCCAAGGTTTCTTCGCAGCCACCTTCTTTGTACCTATGTGGTTCAAATGGCTCTGAGCACTATGGGACTCAACTGCTGAGGTCATTAGTCCCCTAGAACTTAGAACTAGTTAAACCTAACTAACCTAAGGACATCACAAACATCCATGCCCGAGGCAGGATTCGAACCTGCGACCGTAGCGGTCTTGCGGCTCCAGACTGCAGCGCCTTTAACCGCACGGCCACTTCGGCCGGCTGTACCTATGTTTTCCTTCCCAACTTCTGTGATGGCCCTTTTTAGAGATGTCCATTCCTCTGCTTACTGCGCTATTCCTTATTGCTGTATCTATAGCGTTAGTGAACTTCAGACTTATCTCGTCATTCCTTAGTACTTCCGTATCCCATTTCTTTGCGTATTGATTCTTCCTGACTAATGTCTTGAACTTCAG
Organism: Schistocerca nitens; assembly: GCF_023898315.1. Taxonomy (NCBI): domain Eukaryota; kingdom Metazoa; phylum Arthropoda; class Insecta; order Orthoptera; family Acrididae; genus Schistocerca; species Schistocerca nitens. The sequence continues at coordinate 406,422,830 of NC_064618.1, forward strand.
CCTACTCTTCATCACGACTATATTGTGATCTGAGTCTATATCTGCTCCTGGGTACGCCTGACAATCCAGTATCTGATTTCGGAATCTCTGTCTGACCATGATGTAATCTAATTGAAATCTTCCAGTATCTCCCGGCCTTTCCCAATTATACCTCCTCCTCTTGTGATTCTTGACCAGGGTATTCGCTATTACTAGCTGAAACTTGTTATAGAACTCAATTAGTCTTTCTCCTCTTTCATTCCTTGTCCCAAGCCCATATTCTCCTGTAACCTTTCCTTCTACTCCTTCCCCTGCAACTGCATTCCAGTCGCCCATGACTATTAGATTTTCGTCCCCCTTTACATACTGCATTACCCTTTCGATATCCTCATACACTTTCTCTATCTGTTCATCTTCAGCTTGCGACGTCGGCATGTATACCTGAACTATCGTTGTCGGTGTTGGTCTGCTGTCGATTCTGATTAGAACGTCCCGGTCACTGAACTGTTCACAGTAACACACCCTCTGCCCTACCTTCCTATTCATAACGAATCCTACACCTGTTATACCATTTTCTGCTGCTGTTGATATTACCCGATACTCATCTGACCAGAAATCCTTGTCTTCCTTCCACTTCACTTCACTGACGCCTACTATATCTAGATTGAGCCTTTGTATTTCCCTTTTCAGATTTTCTAGTTTCCCTACCACGTTCAAGCTTCTGACATTCCACGCCCCGACTCGTAGAACGTTATCCTTTCGTTGATTATTCAATCTTTTTCTCATGGTAACCTCCCCCTTGGCAGTCCCCTCCCGGATATCCGAATGGGGGACTATTCCGGAATCTTTTGCCAATGGAGAGATCATCATGACACTTCTTCAATTACAAGCCACATGTCCTGTGGATACACGTTACGTGTCTTTAATGCAGTGGTTTCCATTGCCTTCTGCATCCTGATGTCGTTGATCATTGCTGATTCTTCCGCCTTTAGTGGCAATTTCCCACCCCTAGGACAAGAGACTGCCCTGAACCTCTACCCGCTCCTCCGCCCTCTTTGACAAGGCCGTTGGCAGAATGAGGCTGACTTCTTATGCCGGAAGTCTTCGGCCGCCAATGCTGATTATTTATCAAAATTTAGGCAGTGGCGGGAATCGAACCCGGGACCGAATACGTTTTGATTATGAATCAAAGACGCTACCCCTAGACCAGGTCAGACTAACATTCTTATACTTCTCGAAGCATTATAATCAGTAACGAGATTGCGGTTCCAACACATAAAGGTAAATGGAGGTTGGACACAGAAGTTAGTTCAGTCAACGTGCAGATGTTGTCATGCCACAAAAAAGGTGTCAGTTAATACTAGGAACTGTCACTTATGACGAATTTCTGTCCAGACTTGACTTTAATTTTCAAGCATACAGTGAACGTGATGATGTAACAACCATGCTATTCAATTGACAACGTTCCTCAATAGCTAATAAATGACAATTACAAATATATCAATTAGAGAAATTCGGTAAACGGATAATGCAGACCGCGCTACACAATGTAATCTAAAATTTGTTACTCCATCGAAGTTCTATGTACAAAGTGATTGTAACCTAATCGAACTACTATATACGCCTATTCTACGAATGTTTTATCTTCGTATACTAACATGCTGATGCTGATCGTTCCGATAGTTCCTGTGGCTTTGTATTGAGCTGTGACCACAGCAGCGGAGCTTCTGATGTGCAGGGTGGCCTAATCTGGATATTACGATCTTGTTGGTTTTATTACTGACATTGACTGTTGTTCTGAATTGTTCTCCCAGTCGTTTCCTTGCTGTTGTGGTTCTCCAGTATCCCACTGGAATTAGTTTGGAGTTCGTTGTTCTCTCCACTTTCCGTTTTGGCATTCACTGTAATTATTGTTGTAATCGCCTCGTCTGCCTCTGTCCTCCCACAGTGGGTGATTAATCCCTCTATTGTTCGAGTTGTTGTTTCCCTGTGATCGATAGTTTACCCCATTTCGTCTGTTGTCGTTCCTTTCTAACGAGCCTTGCCAACTGCAGTCATTGTTTCTGTTATTGTCTCTTGCGTTTTGTATTTTCTCGACACAGTCTAACTCGGGTAGCGCGTTCTTGAATGATTCAGTGGAATAGTAGCAACTGCAGATGAGGAGTTGTTCGTACTGCAGAGGTAATTTGACGTAACAGTACCTGTTTGGGACTGTACGGCTGGTGCAAAAACTGATTCTCCTTAAGTAGCGCCTCAAAGAACTACACCAAACTATGGAATCCTGACCCTTTTAGGTCTTTGCCCAGCATAATCTTCTGCTTAGTTCTTTCTTGCGTGTCCTGCTACTAACGTGTATTATGGAACGCGTCCTTGAAATTTTTGCATGAGAGAACGCTCTCAGCAACGTTTTAGCTTATAAATTCCAGCTTGTACTTCAGTGGCCACGATTCTGGAAACATTATTCTCTTTGTACACTTGTAGATTCTGAATGGATAAGAAATGTTTGTGGTCGGACAGTTCGAAATTTCCTGCCAACGAATTTTCCCTCGATTATGCAGCACGTGTCTCCAAATGATAATTGTGCACTGTTAAGGCCTCCTCTTGTGTCATCGGTATCACAGAGTAGTGTTTCCGTTCTCCGAAGACGTACACAATTGTTTTCAGGTACGGTTCCTGCCACACTTCACGCCACCGATGGCGCACACTCTGTCTTGGCGCCATATGGCGGCTGCTGTGTTCTTCTGCGGCGTTCACCTTTGTGCTGGCGATGTAGCCTCATACTGCGATCGAAATGTCGTAATGCGTCTCTTCTCTCCTCCACTGACCATGATGGAATGCTGCCGTACCAGACAGTGATTCTAACGGCGCAACCCGTTGACGTGGTTGCTGGACGGCTTAGTACTTTTTTGGTTCTGCAGATCTCGGTTTTGGCCTGTTTTACTTATTCTTTAGCTAACAAAGTGTCCTCGAGTGCATCTTGGCATAATAATCTTGCCGCCGTGGCATCGTGTTTTGCCTCGATCGCGACCTCTCGCGTCTCTGTCGATATTTTCTTAACGCGTTCTACCTCTTCCTTAGCATCCGCGACTACCTTCTTATCCTGCTATTAACTTTCACCAAACTGTTCAGCTACCATCCGCATTTCCTTTGTCTCCTTACTGAGTGGTTCGTTCATATCTTTCATCTCCTTCGAGGTTAATTCCTGCACCTCCTTCGTGGCTAATTTCTCTCTCTCCTGCCTCTTCTTCTCCACTTCCTGTATGAATCGCAAGAGGTCCTGAAATTGAGATCCTCCGCTAATGTCTCCAGGACTGAACGCGATCCCATTACTCTGCGACGTTTTGTTCGTGAGTCTCAAAAATGTTCAGATGTGTGTGAAAATCTTATGGGACTTAACTGCTAAGGTCATCAGTCCCTAAGCTTACACACTACTTAACCTATATTATCCTAAGGACAAACACACACACCCATGCCCGAGGGAGGACTCGAACCTCAGCCGGGACCAGCCGCACAGTCCATGACTGCAGCGCCTTAGACCGCTCGGCTAATTTCGTGAGTCTGATTTGCCACTCCCACTAAGGGTACGTCTTGCCATATCTGCACAATCTACATTGCGCTCTGCTGCGATTTTACGTTCGTATTCGTTGTGTGACAGAATTTTCTCGTCATAATCAGAAAATATCAAGTTCGACTGACATATACGCAGTGTCAACTACTACATTCGACTAAGAATTCTCCGCAACTTCCTCTTGATCAGTGCTACCAGTCCGACATCGATCCATTTGTGACGAGATCCCAATATTCTCACTACTTTGGAGCAAACTCCAAAGAGATTTCAATCGCTCTACGTCGCAATGGCACACACTTCTGGTGAACCATTAATTCTAAATCGGTGACAACGCATATCAAATAAAAACGTTCCTAACATACGATAAAATGCAAGAGCCACAGATAATCTACCATCCGTCATGTTAACACAAGGCATCTCTCCGTCAGGGATAGTCAACAAATGACACAGAAATCACAACGACAAATGAATGAAAATAAAAACAAACAACACACAGAAATATACAAATCATCAATGTATTTAGCACCAGCAGTTCTTGTGGTTGCGCGAAACTAATTTTCCTCAGCCCACCAACTGAATTTCAACATGGGAAAACAGAAGACTAGTGTTGGAAATCACATCTGACAGTCACAGAAGGTGCCATCTATTGAGGATTCTGGCAGTGGTCGACAAACTGCAAATCTAAACTCAACTTGCGGTAGGATTTGGAAGGTTACAGGCGACTTTGAGTTTACGTCCTGATAGCTATCAGTTTCACTAGTAAGCCTTCCACTTGACTACTTAGCCCCTGTGTCTACTAAACTGACTTTGCCCTATGGCTGTGGTTATGTTATCCTGCATTAGAGGTTATTAGTTTCTCAGAATCTAAATGAACTTGAATGCTGAAGCTATTTAATGAAATGGTAGCCCCATCAACATTGTAGTAAACTGTTGATGGATGATTAATATAGCAAACGGGATTGATCTTTCACAAAAATTATGCCACAGGTTTATTGATCATGAAATACGACAAAAAGTATAAGTTATGGGTGATGACAAATAAATTATGATCTTTTGGCAACATAGCTAGACGCAACAAATAGTTAACACTCCACTGGGCGGCGATTGGTTGGCAAAGACTATAACTTGTCTACTTGGACTATTTTCTCTGACTCAAAACATGGATAACGCAATCTGAAATTATCTAACGCTGAATCGAATTTCATGAATTTATTATACACAAAAATTATACTACTTTAGTGCAGCTCAGAACAAGTGGTGAGATTGTGATTCTGTTTACCCTAACAAGTCGGAGCAGTAATACCATACCTCTTTCTAGATGTGTAGCGCTGTCCCAGGTGACAGTCATAGTTCAAGCATCTGCGAAGCACCAATGAGTGGCGCCTGTAATCCGTTAATGCAGGCACAAAATATGCAAAGTCGAGGCTGGCGATCTGTTACATCGATCGTAATTACTCTCTAATGGAGCCATGAAATCTCAGCAGATTTCAGCGTGTGACACTCCAATTCATCGGTCATATCATGGAAAAATTTGACACACTTATATGGCAGTGCGTACAGATGGAGACCTGACACGAATAGGATTGCCCTCGGCACAGCGAGTTGGCCCCGAGATGACTCAGATCTAAACTGTCAGTCCCCGGTCACGACATATGCTAGTGCGGATTTATGCCCAGGACAAGTGTTTCAAGTGCAACTCACTTATAAAAAGCGTCGAGACCAGAATCCCAGCCAGAATCAGAAGACCGAGTTTCCCCTCACTTTTCATCAAATCTCAGAAAACTCCAAAAAAGCACTTCCGCAACTGCCCCCACAAGACTCCACGAACTCCATGTCTCCCCTCCAACTCGTCTGCTCTACCCACTGGCCAACCCTAATCAAAGTAAACAGTTTTCTACTTTTCTCTGGAGAAGCATCCAATCCCTGACTCAGTAAATTCCCACTCAGAGAGGAGAAGACGTTATGCATCTGACTTGCTTTCTTCCCATGGTCACTTTAGGCACCATGTTTTAAGTTTCCATTTATCCTTAAAGAGAACAATACATTTATCATAGAGCTCAGTATCTGGTGGCCAGAACATTACAGCGTGTCCAAGAAGGGGCATTGGCTAAACTAATACAAGTACTTTTGTGTCCCAACATAGACCATTTCACAGCCACCATTCTAAAATTGTTTCAAAGTTCTGAGATTTCCCAGAAACTCGACAGGCAGAGGGACGACACCACTTGATGCCTCAGTCAACAGCGTCTGGTCCACAGTGAACTTGGAAACTCGCGAGCTTTTGTGGCCATCATCCCTCTTCGCAAAGGGCGTTTACGACACGCCTTGCTCTGGCGACCTAAATTTCTCTTGCACCCCTGCCCCTGCTGTGGCTAGAGGCGCCTAAACGGTAGGTCCACACAGACAGTTTCTGCGCCTCTTCGGCCGAAAGCATTGAGTGCACACTGGTGTGAGAAATTCTTGGTACCATCATTCCGTCCCCAGTGAGTGTTTCGAGATGTTACTTTCCCTAATAACAGAAAATGGCTTCCAAGGCCCAAACATCCACTACAAGATCACTGTTAAAGACCAAACTGCCTGCTTGTTCTCAACATTAGAAAATACTATTCGAAGATGAGCCACCATAAAGGTCCCGCATACATTAACATTCTACATGATCCTGTCAATGCCTGGTCATGTTGATAACTTCCTGTCATCTCCCAAAAAATGATGCCTTGTGTGTAAAATCACCATTTAAGAGTAGCCATGAATATCAAAAATAATGAGAAATTGAGTCGTCCTCTCTCAACTTTCTTAATCATCTCACGTTGCTTTATCACAGCAGTATATATTTGTGACTGTAGTTTCCACATGTTAACCTAGTTCCTTGCCACCTATTATGTAAAACATTTATATATACACTACTACTGTTGTTACTGTTGTTGTGATAGTCAGCCCGTAGCTGACTCGATGCAGCTCTCCTTGGTACTCTGTTTTTTGCAGATCTCTTCATCTCTGAGTAATTATTGCAACTTACATTCTTCTGGGTGTGCTTGTTGTGTTCGTCTCTCCTCTAATATTCTCACACTTCACACTACCCTGAAATAGTGAATTGTGATTCCTTGATGTCTCAAAAAGTGACCTCTCAACCGATGCCTTCTTTTAGTTAAGTTGTGTCGCATATCTCTTGTCTCCCTGGTTCTGCTCACTACCTCGTAATTAGTCATGCGATTTTCCCGTCTAATTTGCAGCATTCTTCTGCTGCACCACATTTCAAATGGCTCTATTCTCTTCTTGTCTAATCTGTTTATCATCCTTGATTAACACTCCAGACAAATATCTTCAGAAAAAATATCCTAACATTTAAAACTATATTCAATTTTAATAAATTTCACCTCTCCAGAAATGCTGTTGTTGCCATTGCTAGTCTACACTTTATTTTGCTACCCAAAAATCAAAACTCATCTACTACTTTAAGTTTTTCTTTTCCTAATCTAATTCCCTCAGTATCACCTGATCCAATCTGACAATATTCCATTAGCCTTGTCTTGATTTTGTTGATGTTCATCTTACATAATCCTTTCAAGACGCTCTCCGTTTCATTCAACTGTTCCTCCAAGTCCTTTTCTGTGCAATGTCGTTGGCAAACCTACCTCAGAGTTATGATTTCTGCCCCCCCCCCCTCACCCCTGAATTTCTTTGGATTATTTACAGCCTTTCCAATGTAAGCATTGCATAACAACAGAGATACAGTAGGTCAAAACCCTGCCACACCCCCATCTCAACAATTGCTTCCCTTCCATGCCCCTCGACTTTTACAACTGCCGTTTGGTTTCTGTAAAAATTAACGCTCCCTGTATTTTACCCCTGCTTCCTTCAGAAATTCGAAGAGATTAATCCAGTCAACACTATCACAAGTTTTCTCTCATTCCAAAAATGCTATAAACGTAGGTTTGCTTCTGCTTAACCTATCTTCAAAGAGAATTCCTATCTACATCTACAACTACATCTATATACATACTCCGAAATCCACCATACGGTGCGTGGCGGAGGGTACCTCGTACCACAACTAGCGTCTGCTCTCCCTGTTCCACTCCCAAACAGAACGAGGGAAAAATGACTGCCTATATGCCTCTGTACGAGCCCTAATCTCTCTTATCTTATCTTTGTGGTCTTTCCGCGAAATGTAAGTTTGCGGCAGTAAAATTGTACTGCAGTCAGCCTCAAATGCTGGTTCTCTAAATTTCCTCAGTAGCGATTCACGAAAAGAACTCCTCCTTTCCTCTAGAGACTCCCACCCGAGTTCCTACTCCCACCCGAGTTCCTGAAGCATTTCGGTAACACTCGCGTGATGATCAAACCTACCAGTAACAAATCTACAGCCCGCCTCTGAATTGATTCTATGTCCTCCCTCAATCCGACCTGATAGGGATCCCAAACTCTCGAGCAATACTCAAGAATAGGTCGCACCAGCTTTCTATAAGCGGTCTCCTTTACAGATGAACCACATCTTCCCAAAACTCTACCAACGAACCGAAGACGACTATCCGCCTTCCCCACAACTGCCATTACATGCCTGTCCCACTTCATATCGCTCTGCAATGTTACGCCCAAATATTTAATTGACGTGACTGTGTCCAGCGCTACACTACTAATGGAGTATTCAAACATTACAGGATTCTTTTTCCTATTCATCTGCATTAATTTACATTTATCTATATTTAGAGTTAGCTGCCACTCCGTACAACAATCACAAGTCCTGTCCAAGTTATCTTGTATCCTCCTACAGTCACTCAACGACGACACCTTCCCGTACACCACAGCATCATCAGTAAACAGCCGTACATTGCTATCCACCCTATCCAAAAGATCATTTATTTAGATAGAAAACAACAGCGGACCGACCACACTTCCCTGGGGCACTCCAAAAGATACCCTCACCTCCGATGAACACTCACCATCGAGGACAATGTACTGGGTTCTATTACTTAAGAAGTCTTCGAGCCACTCACATACTTGGGAACCAATCCCATATGCTCGTACCTTAGTTAGGAGTCTGCAGTAGGGCACCGAGTCAAACGCTCTCCGGTAGTCAAGGAATATGACATCCGTCTGATACCCTTCATCCATGGTTCGCAAGATATCATGTGAAAAAAGGGCGAGTTGCGTTTCGCAGGAGCTGATGCATGGACAGCATGGACAGCAACTTCTCTGTCTCAAGGAAATTCATTACATTCGAACTGAGAATATGTTCGAGAATCCTGCAACAAGCCGATGTTAAGGATATTGTTCTGTAATTTTGAGGATCCGTCCTTCTAACCTTCTTATATACAGGCGTCACCTGCGCTTTTTTCCAGTCACTCGGGACTTTACGTTGGGCAAGAGACTCGCGATAAATTCAAGTTAAGTAAGGAGCTTATGCAGTTGAGTACTCTCTGTAAAACCGAATTGGAATTCCATCAGGACCTCGCGATTTATTTATTTTCAACCCATTCAGCTGCTTCACAACCCCAGGGATGTCTATCACTATGTCGTCCATACGGGAATCTGTACTAGACTCAATCGGCGGTATGTTTGTACGATCCTCCTGCGTGAAAGATTTCGCAAATGCTAAATTTAAAATTTCAGCTTTCGGCTTGCTGTCTTCCGTGTTCCTATATTTCTCCGTAATCCTAACTGATCTTTCTCCAGGTAGGCTGGTACCAGTTTTTCCATTCTTCTATAAAGAATTCGTGTTCGTATTTTGCAACTATTAATTATTGAGCTGTTAGTTCGGTAATATTCACACCTGACAGCAACTGCTTTCTTTGGAATTGCAATTACTACGGTGTTCTTAAAGAGTGGGGATACTTCGTCTGTCTCATACATCTTGCACACCAGATGGAGTAAGTTTGTTACGGCTGGCTCTCTCAAGGCTACCAGCACTCTAGGGGCCCTGTTTCGGTTTAGGTCCTTCAGTGCTCTGTCAAATCGTTGTCTAATGCTCCTTCCGGAACTCTCAACAACCTCTCGTTCTTTCAACTTACCAGGATTCCATCTCCTAAATTTCCCACTATTTTGCAATTTCTTCAGTTTTAATCTACAGTTTATAACCCATAAACTATTGTCATAGTCCACAATGACCCTATAAATGTTTCACAATTAAAATCTGGTTTTGAAATCTGTCTTACGATTATATAATCAATCTGACTCCTTCCGGTGCCTCCAGTCTCTTCCACGTATACAACCTTCTTTCATGATTCTTAAATAAAGTATTAGCGATAATTGAAGTATATTCTGAACAATATTCTACCGGGCATCTTCCTCTTTCATTCCTTTCAGCCAGTCCATTTTCAGCCACAATTTTCCCTTCTCTTCCTTTTCTTACTATCGAACTCCAATCCCCCATCACTATTAAATTTTCTTCTCCCTTAACTATCTGAATAATTACTTTTTATCTCATCGTGCATTTCTTCATCTCTTCATCATGTGCGGAGCTAGTTGGCATTTAAACCTGTACAACTGTGATGGGTGTGGGGTTATTGTCTATCTTGGCTACGATAATGCGTTCACTATACTGTTCATTGTAGGTTACTCATATTACTGTTTTCTTATTCATTATTAGACGTACTCCTGCATTATTGCTAGGTGGTTTTGTATTTATAACCTTGTATTTATCTGACACTAAGTCCCATCCCTCCTGCCACCGAAATTCACTAATACCCTCTGTCACTGTAACTTCTGCCTATCGATTTCCCGTTTTAAATTTGCTAACCTGTCTGTTCAATTAAGCGATCTATCATTCCACTCTCTGACCCGTAGAACGCTAGTTTTATTTTCCTGATGGAGACGTCGTCCAGAGTAGTCCCTGCCTCAGGTTTTAGTCAAAACCCATTCACTGTGTAGTCACAAGTGTATTCCTTGCACATGGCTGAGCCGTTTTCGACAGTTTCTCGGAACGCGTGAGGTATTTGAGTTGGTAAAAAGCCCTCCTCGCTATGGAGGTCGTGGGCCTATGACGTTGAGGTGACGTTTGATGTTGTTCCCTAATGCAGAATTAAAAAATTAGTAATTCAAAGGGATTGCCGAAGTTATTCTTTCAGTATGGAAAGCTTAAACACGTGCCGACGTGTGATTCTCGTGTTCGGGCTTAGACTTCCGAGTAATCATATACTATTTTTGTGTGCAAATATTGTGGTCGTCATTCAGCGTAGGTCACGTATTAGGTTGTGGGGTACTGAACAGCCAAAGCTGGCAGTAATAAAAAGAAAGACGAGCCTGCCAATGCATAAAGTAAATCAAGAGTTCCTTCGGAGGTTGACCTGTTTTTGATTTTGGATGTGACTCGTGACCTACGATGCTTGTAATTGTTAGGTATTGGTGATCATTTCCTTGGAAGCCGCAACAAAAGTGTTGGAGACAGTACGTTGACACTTTTGTACATAGGTTTTCCGGTCGGTTTGTCGGCTCTAGGAATATTTATGAGTGTCGTTACATTATTAAAGGGCTTTTTCCATTAGTGCAAGAGGGGTGATTTAAGTCAAACCGGTCTCGCGAAGCTACTGTTCCTTGTGAATACATACAAGTGCAGCAGAACTTAGAACTGATCCGGATGCGCCAACAAATTTTTCTTGTTATAATCAGCAGTGCTTAGCATAACGTGTCTCTTACGCCAAACATAGCTACGAAATCGCGTAATCGGTATACACACACCGGTGTTACTTCTTCCTGTTCCACGGTAGCTCGGCGGAAGACATTAAGGAACGTTTCACTTGACTCACCAGAAGTTTATATCCACCAACTGCGAGGATCAGCACCGTTCAGTGAAAAAACTCTATAAGGTATTCATGATGGTGTAAGACGTCGTGGTCTCCAGACCTTCATTGATTACATATTCCGCCTTCACAATCATATTCCACACTCACGACGCTTCATTCGAACCCGAACTCGATAAGATAAAGTCAACGTTGTATGAATTCATGTAAACGATATGCAAATAACAAGTGCGCACCGGGGTTGAAACACTTGAGGCTGGTGTACACACATACATTCCAGACACGACAGTCACAGCAGCTTTTAGTTAGGCAGACCACACACCACGAGGCTGGTCCCTTCAGAGGACGAGTCAACCTCGGCCGCCAGTGGAGCAGACAGAGAGTGCCCGAGTGAAAGGGGGAACGACCCCATGTTCAGCTTAAAAGCAAATTCCGCTACATTGTGTGGGAGCGTCCAACCTACGCATTCTTTACACATAGCATGCAGTTTCAGAGATATTCACAGGATGACAGCAAACGCAAAACGCCGATACTACAGATTTCCGGATTGGTCGCCTTAAACGAAACGTCATTCTCCCGTTTTAGAAGAGCAATGCTGATTGTCAGACGATATTTCTGACGCCTTGAGCTGAAGGAGTAATGGAAGAGACCGAAAGATATACCCTTTCATGTCTGGCGTGGAGAGGCGCCGTTCTGTTGTCGCTCTTGGAGCGGGGAACAAGTCTCTCCTCACTACTTCCCTGGGAGAGCACCTCTGTCGAGAGCGAATCGAAGTGCGACTCTGTATTGAGTCCTTGCGATTAAGCGTTGTTCACCGTGTTGGCCAACACACTTATTGTGCAGTGTGAAATGACAGTGGAATGGTTATCTGACCGGTGTACCACGCCAATAGTTAGACTAGGGGCGAATAGGAATCCTTGACTTCATCAAGGCGTAGGGAGAGTTTGATTGGCGAAGGTCAATCCAGATAGAACGAGAGTTATCTTATTTGTCAGCAGCGAGCGGCGCAGACAGCAGTCATCGCAGCTTATGGTATTGTGCGCTACAGTTCTTCCTCCACAACAGTACACTTCACTGCATTTCACACGCGACAGCCTCGACCGTACCTAGCAACATTCTAAAGGATAATTATTCAAGTTGAGTAGGCGCGCCTCTCAGCCATTCTGCCAAGTCAATAACAATCTTAAACTTTCTATAGAAATTTCATTAGCGAATTCTTTCCTTGAGAGGTAACTTCACATTCCGAAAAGAACCAGGATATAACTTGTTCAACTCATAACTTTAGTACCATTGTGATTTCTCAGAATTTTTGCAAAATAAATAATAATTTTCATTGGTTTCATGTTTTTCTTACACTAACTAGCACTACTCCAGTACCCAAGTATCCCACTAGTTAGGTAAAAAATTTTGTGAATTTTTGTGTCATTTCCTTACAGCGGATGACTCTAGAAGATATTTATTGCTGAAAATTTTTTGGGCATTTAGGACGTTAGGAGCGTCTGTCTGACTTCTGTAGTAGTGTGGGGGTGGAAATTGCATCTTGCAGGAGTCACAGGGTAAAGGGTACATCTCAGATTAATCTGTTCTGCAGAATGACAGAATAGCAGATCAACCCCACACTCACAATGGCATAGCGAGACGCACTTCGAGCAACTTCACGAACGATGGCATGATTTTTTATTGGTGTAGGACAGTTATTTTTATGCAATTCGAGCCGTTGTTCGTTTGATACAGGGGTAATATACGAACATACAGCTTGTAGATTTTTGTGTATGTTCATTACCGGTATACTTCAATGTGATGTTAATGACACAACGAAAATGATGAAAGTCAACTGAATATTTATCAAATAAAATACGAACGCTGCAAATAGCAGATAAAAATATTGAAAGGTGTAAGGTTTTCATATGTTTTCTGCTGCTGTAAGTAATTCACTTTTACTCCACCGGCACAAAGATGAATGAGAGCACTGCACGTGTAGTGAATAAGATCTTTGACTCTGTGCTTAGTTTTATCTGTGACTCACTTGCTAATCGATCAGTTGTACAGCGCTGGGACATTGTTATTTGGGGCATGCTAGCCAGCAGTTGAGTTTTTCAGACAATGAGATCTGTTGTTTGTGAATCTGGGAGAAACTATCAGGAATTCCTTTTTATGGAGATGAAAACTTGTTTATAAAGTTTTTCATTCGTTGTATTAATGGAGAAGATATTTGGAAGAATTTTTAAAGGTAACCAACGCATGCACAGTAATAAGATGTTTGTTTGTCAGAACTATTTATTGAGGGAAATCTTTGTCGCTCAGATTACTAAAAATATTTATGACTATGGTTAATTAGGTCTCACAAAATACGCAATTGGCTGAGATGTCTGTAATTTTTCTAATGGGAGAATTTCACAATTGTTAGAGTCTTCTTATGTTGCACAGGCCTTTTTGTCAATCATCAAAGTTTAAACTTTCAAGTTTCTTTTGGCAGTTAATTACATTCGTTTTCATTATTTCAAATTCTGCATTTCATTAATTTTAAAGTTTTGTTTCATGACGCTGTTCACATGCGCAACGCAGGGCCAACTAACAGTCAGTATTGGTCAGTAGTTGAACACCATGTCTAAAGTACATGTTACAAGAGGATAAAGTTTTGGGAAACAAAATATTCAGTGTGATTCTTGAGTTTCTCCCGGCGTATTTGATAATCAAAATATCCACGGGTGAACTGCCGGTCTACAGTGTCCAACGGGGACAATATTTCGGCGATCATACATGACGCCATCATCAGGTGAACTGACGGACTGAGCTCCTGTGAAGGTGCCGGCACGGAGATCCGTACGCTATGGCTGCTCAGTGGCGCGGGGCGCGGACAGCGGAGGGAGCGCGCCGCGGGCGGAGGGTATTTAAATCGGCCGCCGCCGCGACCGAACCCAGTTCCCCCTGAGCAGCCACAGCGTACGGATCTCCATACCGGCACGTTCACAGGAACTCAGTCCGTCAGTTCACCTGATGATGGCCACATGTATGATCGCCGAAATATTGTGCCCGTTGGACACTGTAGACCGGCAGTACACCCGTGGATATTTTGATTAAAATATTCAGTGTTCACACACATAGACAATTATTTCTGAAAAGATTTCAAAGGGAAATTAAAAGGGAAGAAAAAGATAAATGGAATAGAAAAGGTAGGGAAAAGAGAGAGATACGAGAAAGAAAAGAAAGGTAAGAAAGAAGAGGAGGGAATATAAACTAATGGGAGGGGGAGAAGAAGAGGTAGAGAGGGAGTCCGATAAAGAGAGGAGGGGAAGAGATGAAGGAGTAGAGCAGAAACTGGGAACAAATATTCCTGGTTAGAAATAAAGCTCTAGGTTGACGGTTTGTTGAATAACTTACTCAGCATAAAAAATAAAGAAACAGAAAGTGGAGAGTACAAGACTTCCGAGCAGATAGAAACTGCGGTACTGACACTCTGATCCGGATTTTAACCATTCGTGGGCAACGTTCTTACCAAGTGAGCTATTCAGGCTCGACTCACGATGTGCCATCACAGGTTTACTTCTGCTAGTACCCCTCCGCTACGTTCCGGTTCACTAGGTTGTGGATTAAATATATTTCCGAGTTAGTTTTTCTTCAGGTGTTGATTGTGCAGGGGCATGATCTCTGAAAGATTTAGAGTTCGAATCCAAGTCCGTCACACAGTTTTAATCTGCCAGAAAGTTTCAAAACAGCGGACAGTACGCTGTAGAGTAAGATAAACCTTGAACGTCTAGACAGTCCTCTGCAGGGGCACGTTAAAAAAAGGTCATGACAGGAAGACTCCGCTGGCCGAATTTGTAACGAAGCGTAAATAAAAGAAAATATCGTAACAATTACGTGCTCCGCAAAAACATTTGGAGAAAACTTAATATGGTGCAAATGGCTCTGAGCACTATGGGACTTAAGATATGAGGTCATCGGTCACCTAGAACTTAGAACTACTTAAACCTAACTAATCTAAGGACATCACACACATACATGCCCGAGGCAGGATTCGAACCTGCGACCGTAGCGGTCGCGCGGTTCCACTCTGAAGCGCCTAGAACCGCTCGGTCACACCGCCCGGAAAAACTTAATAACTACTCGTGGTTTTTCAGGAAGCTCAAATGCACAGTCTTCGTGTAGGCTGTGGCTCAATCGCTTTTATCTGCTGTCTGCATCATTCGTATAACTATAAACATTAGTGGAATATTCAATCGCCTTTCCCCTATTTTTCCTGACCCATTTACCAGCATAAAAAACTAGAATGGAAACGAGCATTTATAAAAATCTACAAGCTACTGATTCTTATATTTCCCCTGTAAAAAATGAACAACGGCACGAATTTCATAATACCTCATTACTAAATCGAACTGTCTTACATAAGCACGTAAGACAGAATGAATTTTGCAAGGGAACCAACAAGTCAACCACAGCTCTGTGTGTGAAAGCTCTTACGACTACGACGGTCGGCGCCACTCGTCGTAATACTACAGTGCTGGCTCCATTACGTGTCTTCTCCTGTTCGTAATGTGTTTGCTTGTACCATACGTCTCTCTCTCTGTCCAGAAACTAAGAGTATAAAGCCACGGCTGCTGCCATCATCATATGTCTCCTCTCGGCCATAATGTATAGAGCCCTGCGTGATTTCACGATTCCCTCTGAGATTCTTTCTTCAGCCGGCAGAGAGGAAGTCGTTGGGTGGGCGCGGGTAAACAGCGGCCGGCGCCTGATGGATGTGAAGGTTCTCAGCAGCTCCACAGCAGCGGCAGAAGGCGGTGACAAACAACAGAGGAGACGACGCCGCCGCCCTCTGTCAACAGACACCGCGAACACACAGGGTGGGCTGCCCTCCCCTCTTGTAGCGGTCGATGTCTCGAGCCTGTTGTGCTGTCGCCGCCTCTACACCGAGCATAACTTGTCTTTAGCGCCGAGCAGTGGGCGCGCTGTGTTTGTTTACTTGCAACTAACACGGCCGTCGAGGAAGTGCAAACTGGAGGTGCCGCCCAGCACATTCCTGGGTTAGCTCCTGTTCGAGAAGCTGGAGACGTACGGCTACACTAGGCTGTTGTTCGAGTAATCCGCAGAGGGATTACGTATCATCCGTAGCGGCAGAGACAACGATGGGCGTTCTGCGTATTTCCATAACAGTGCCTAGCGATATGCGGACTCTGAGACTCGCAGACACAGGAGGCTCAGAGACACTACCGTTTCGCGGAAGGATTTATCTGCTCCGAGGGGCTTGGCACACTCTCCCATAGCCCCCTCCCTGGTAATACTTTTGCATCTTTCTCTGCCCCTCAAGAGCTATGTTAACGTTGCCCTGGCGGGAAAACAAGTACCTGTCCTTATTATGCTTCCGAAGCTAGGGCAGGACGTGGTGGCGTATAACATGAGAAATGTTAATTGTTGAGCTAATAGTTCACGTTTTCTAGTCTGCAAACAAGCAGTAAACATTGTATAGCTTCTGAATCTGTCCGAAAATGTAATACGTACAGTTGTGCATGTCTTCATTCTGCACATTTAAAAGAAAACAAAAACCTTGTTCATCAGATTATGTGTTTTGAACAGTATTTTAGCGCAAAAACCTTAGGTAGGTTATGTTTATGCAGTAATAATCATATTTAACATTTAGAAATTTGGTTTCCACACTACAACTATAGAAAACTGCGTCGGTTTCTAACATTTATATAATAACTGGTAATCTGTAAAATGTACGTGAGCCTCATGAAGTTATCGCAAATGAATATGGAATCTGGACTTCCAGCTGTAGCAGTGGTTCGCTAAATTGTGTTTAAAAATTTATATCTGCATATATTTAAAACATTTATCATTGTTTGTTTATATCTATATTTTACTCTAGAGTAGCATTGATCTTCATGTCGCCCGCATCTCGTGGTCGTGCGGTAGCGTTCTCGCTTCCCACGCCCGGGTTCCCGGGTTCGATTCCCGGCGGGGTCAGGGATTTTCTCTGCCTCGTGATGGCTGGGTGTTGTGTGCTGTCCTTAGGTTAGTTAGGTTTAAGTAGTTCTAAGTTCTAGGGGACTGATGACCATAGATGTTAAGTCCCATAGTGCTCAGAGCCATTTGAACCATTTTTTTTATCTTCATGTCACAAGAAAAAATAATCACAAAACAAGAAAATTGTGTATTTATTTTTCTTTAATTAATTAAAAGTATTATTGCATGCCGGATATAATAGCTTTGCAAATTTTCATGACAATGTTTCCTGATATTATAATAGTACATCACTGTAATGACATTCCTGTCGCTGCAGTTTAGACCCAACATTTTTTAACTGCAATTGCCATTGTAATTGCCATGTGTTCCCTTTTTATTCTGACATCATTAATAATATTTCATAAGCCACTAGAGGCATTGGATCTAATTGAGCAATTCGTACAAATTAACATTAAAATAATTTTTCTCAACCATTCACGTATCAGTTTTTTCTTTACTAAATTTCTGACAGTCAGAGCTATAGAAAACATTACATCGGGATTTCTAAAATAGTTGTGGCACGTGCCAACCAAACGGCTATTGAACTTGGTATGTAGAATGTATCAGAAAGGCGACAAACCATCAGACATTCGACAAAATATCGCCCACGTAATTCTGAACATAGCAAACGCTATTAAGTGCGAAAAATATTGGACAAACAGCTTGACAACACATGCATCTAAGTTGCTGACAAGAGTAAAATACAGAAGAATGAAAAATAAAACTGAGGAAGAGTTAGATGACGATCAGTTTGGCTTTAGGAAAGGTAAAGGCGCCTCATAGCATTCGTTGACTTACAAAAAGCGTTCGACGATGTAAAATGGTGTTAAGATGCTCGAAATCCGGAGAAAAATAGGAGTAAGCTAGAGAGAAAGACGTGTGATACAGAACAGGCACAAGAACCAAGAGGGAAAAATACGATTGCAACACATAGAACGAAGTGCTTAAAAAGGGTGTAAGACAGGGATGGAGTCTTTCTCACCCACTTTTCAATATATACGTCGAAGAAACAATGACTGAAATAAAAGAAGGGTTTACGAGCGGGATTTAAATTCAGGGTGAAAGGATATCAACGGTAAGATTCGCTGATGATATTGCTATCTTTAGTAAACATGAAGGAGACTATAGGTTCGCTTGAATGGAACGATCAGTGTGATGAGTACAGAACACGGACTGAGGGTAAACCGGAAAAAGACAAAGGTAACGAGATGTAGCAGAAATGAGAATAGTTAGGGACATAACGTAAAAAATGGGGAGAAAGAAATACACGAAGTTAAGGAATTCTGCATCCTTGGAAACAGAAAACCATTTGAAATACTTTGAGTCTTTACTAGGCGAAAGTTCGTCGGGACGCCGAAGGCAGTCCGTCGTGGTGGCAGCGTATCTATTGTAGGTCCATCAGTCGCCAATTTTCAGCAAATATCTCCTCTTGCTTCGTATGTTATTCTCCTGGCGGTGATATTATCCTTCGCCGCATTCTTTTTGTCACCAGATGGTCAAACGTAAGTTTTGTTAGTGAAGGGCGTGATAAGACATCCTGTGAAACTTCACAACTAGAACAAGCAGTAAACTAGGCAAAAAATCAGTACTGTCATATTTCAATGAGTAACTTGAAACTTTCAGCACAGGTCAGGAGCGGGTAGAGGAACTATGGCTCAAGTTCAAAAGAATAATCATCTTGGGGATGAAGCTCTTTTTTTTCGTGTTTGCTTCAACAATACGTATGTTTTTGGTTGAGGTCCGCCTTTAGCAAAACACTGTTTAGTTTTTTATCCCATGCATGTTTCACTGCAGCTGCACCACGTTCAGTGGGTATTTATTTTATGGCATTCTACCACATGGTGTGGTTTTCCTGATGAATTACATTTTTACGTGACTGCTTCGTTTCACATTTTGTCGTGTTTTCTTTTTTCCCCATCTTCTTCACTGTGAATCTCTCACTATCACTATTTCACAGTAAAACAGTGACAGTGACTTTCTATCACATGGTGTGGTTTTCCTGATGTATCAGGGTTTTACAGTTACTGTTTCGTTTCACAGTTTGTCATGTTTTCTTTTTGCCCCCATCTTCTCCACTGTGAAGCACTATATATTGAGCTTCACAGTGAAGAATATGGGGGCAAAAAGAAAACATGACAAACTGTGAAACGAAGCAGTCACTGTGAAACCCTAATACATCATGAAAACCACACCATGTGGTAGAAAGTCATAAAATGAATGCCCACTGAACATGCTCCAACTGCAGTGTAACATGTATGAGATGGAAAAAAATTGTGTTTTGCTGAAGGCGGACCCCATCCAAAAACGTATGTATATTTAAAAGAATAGTTGACCACTCCCTAGATAGATTTGTACCCAGTAGAACAGTCCATCATGGGAGGGAACGGCTTTGGTATACAGTCACTGTAAAGAAACTTCTGAAGAAACAGGGACTACTGCAGAATAGGTGCAAAACAAAGCGTAGGGCTATTGATACGGAGATTCTAACACGTTTGGCTATCAGTAGAGTAATGTGCAATGCGTTCGATAACTACCGCAGCAGAATATTGTCAAGTGATCTGTTGCAGAACCCAAAGAAATTCTGGTCGTACGTAAAGGCTGTTAGTGGCACCAAAGTTAGCGTCCAGTTCTTAGCGAATGAGACAGGTTGTGAAATTTAGGGTAGCAAAGTAAAAGCTGAAATGCTTAACTACGTTTTCAAATGTTCCATTACAAAGAAAAACCGAGAAGAATTGCCCCAATTTAATCCTCGTACCACTGAAAAGATGAATGAAGTAAGTATTAGTGTTAGTGGTTTTGAGAAACACATGAAATGGTTACAATTGAACAAAGCTCTAGGCCCCGATGGAATTCCTATCAGATTCTATACTGAATTTGAGGCTGAGTAATCCCCTCTTCTAATTACAGTCCATCGTAAATCCCTCGAACAAAAAACCGTGCCCAGTTCTTGGAAGAAAGCACAGGTCTCACCTGTCTACAAGAAGGGTAGTAGAAGTGATCCACAAAACTGCCGTCCAATATCGTTGACATCGATTTGTTGTAGAACCTTAGAACATATTCTGATCTCAAACATAATGAGGTATTTTGAACAGAATGACCTCCTCAATGACAACCAGCATGGATTTCGGAAACATGTGAAACACAACTCACACTTTTCTCACATCACATACTGAAAGCTTTGGATCAAGGCAATCAGGTAGATGCGGTGTTTCTTGATTTCCGAAAAGCATATAACTCGGTACCGCACCTACTATTATTGTTTGTTAGGTAGAACACAGCATATTATCTTAGATGGAGAGTCATCGTCAATCGCAGAAGTAACTTCTGGTATGCCCCATGGAAGTATTTGGGGATCCTTGCTGTTCATATTAATGACCCTGCAGACAATATTATTAGTAAAATCAGGTATTTTGGAGATGATCCATTTATCTATAATGAAGTACTGTCTGAGGGAAGCTACATAAATATTAAGTCAGATCTTGATAAGATTTCAAGGTGGTGCAGTGATTGGTAACTTGCTCTAAATGTTCAGAAACGTAAAATTTTGCATTTCACAAAACGAAAAAAGGTAGTGTCCTATGAATATAATATCAGTGAGTTACTGCTAGAATCGGCCAACTCATACAAATACCTCGGTGTATCACTTTGTTGGGATATGAAATGGAATGATCGCAAAGGTTCAATCGTGGTTAAAGCAGGTGGTAGATTTATTGGTAGAATACTGGGAAAGTGAAATCAGCCTACAAAAGAGATTGCTTACAAATCACTCGTGCTACGGTTCTGAAATATTGCTGAAGTGTGTGCGGTCCACACCAGATAGGACTAACAGGGGGTATTGAACGTATACACAGAAAGGCAGCACGAATGGTTACAGCTTTGTTTAAATCGTGGGAGAGTGTCACAGAGATACTGAAAGGACTGTACTGCAGACTCATGAAGACCGACATAAACCTTCCCGAGAAACTGTATTAACAAAGTTTCAAAAACTGGCTTCAAGTGATTACTCTAGGGATTTACTACAACCCCCGACGTATTGCTCACAAAGAGATCATGAGATAAGATTAGAACAATTACTGCACACACATGGGCATTCAAACAATCATTCGTCTCGCTATCCATACTTGAATGGAACCCTGATGATTGGTACAATGTGACATACTCTCTGCCATGCATCTCACTGTCGTTTGCAGAGTGTGGATGTACATGTGGATCTAGACGTAATCGCTGTGTACAGGTCCAAGAAGGCATCTGAACGACTATAACGATTCTTGCACACACGTTTCTGTTATTAACGCTCCATACTCAACTTTCGTGTTACACTGACTTTAACTCGCGTGTGGCGAAGCTACAGTCCGTCCTCTTTCAGTTTGAGTATTACGAACGTGAATTCGTAATTCTGACGAAAACCGTACCGTATTACACGAAATAATAGTTTGAATGTTTCCACACTGGTGTTTGATGTTGTATCACGGGCGCCAGTTCATAGAATTACAAACAAGATAAGAATGTTTAAGTACAGTAGTGTGTGAACTCTGATGCCAAAACGGTTCGGTTTTAACAATGAGAATCACTGTTTTTTCGCATGTATATAGTCATGGATTTTTAAAGTACTACACGAAGCTCACATTATTCATACAGTCTAGTTTTCTTTCATAACTTCCACGTCGAAATTTAGCTCAAAACGTGATCGAAACATAAGAACGCACCCACAAATTTTCTAGTGCTTCTGTCTACACGATTACCATACACAACACAAACACGCGTACTCCACGCCACTGCACACCCTCTGCCTGTCACTGTTCGACTGCAACTGCCGACACCGATCTCACATCACTTTTCGTACAACACTTCTGCATATTACATATGGTTTTTCACTGTAGATTTCACAAAACCACTACAAAAAAGGTCAAAATGAAGCTGAAACTCGTTGTTGTTGTGGTCTTCAGTCCAGAGACTTGTTTGATGCAGCTCTCCATGCTACTCTATCCTGTGCAAGCTTCTTCATCTCCCAGTACCTACTGCAACCTACATGCTTCTGAATCTGTTTAGTGTATTCATCTCTTGCTCTCCCTCTACGATTTTTACCCTCCGCGCTGCCCTCCAATACTAAATTGGTGATCCCTTGATGCCTCAGAATATGTCCTACCAACCGATCCCTTCTTCTAGTCAAGTTGTGCCACAAATTTCTCTTCTCTCGAATTCTATTCAATACCACCTCATTAGTCATGTGATCTACCCATCTAACCTTCAGCATTCTTCTGTAGCACCACATTTCGAAACCTTCTATTCTCTTCTTGTCCAAACTATTTATCGCCCACGTTTCACTTCCATACATGGCTACACTCCATACAAATACTTTCAGAAACGACCTCCTGACACTTAAATCTATACTCGATGTTAACAAATTTCTCTTCTTCAGAAACGCTTTCCTTGCCATTGCCAATCTACATTTTATATCCTCTCTACTTCGACCATCATCAGTAATTTTGCTCCCCAAATAGCAAAACTCCTTTACTACTTTAAGTGTCTCATTTCCTAATCTAATTCCCTCAGCATCACCCGACTTAATTCGACTACATTCCGTTATCCTTGTTTTGCTTTTGTTGATGTTCATCTTATATCCTCCTTTCAAGACACTGTCCCTTCCGTTCAGCTGCTCTTCCAGGTCCTTTGCTGTCTCTGACAGAATTACAATGTCATCGGCGAACCTCAAAGTTTTAATTTCTTCTCCATGGATTTTAATTCCTACTCCAAATTTTTCTTTTGTTTCCTTTACTGCTTGCTCAATGTACAGATTTAATAACATCGGGGATAGGCTACAAACCTGTCTCACTCCCTTCCCAACCACTGCTTCCCTTTCGTGCCCCCTTGACTCTTATGACTGCCATCTGGTTTCTGTACAAATTGTAAATAGCCTTTCGATCCCCGTATTTTACCCGTGCCACCCTCAGAATTTGAAAGAGAGTATTTCAGTCAACATTGTCGAAAGCTTTCTCTATGTCTACAAATGCTAGAAGCGTAGGTTTGCCTTTCCTTAATCTATTTTCTAAGGTAAGTCGTAGGGTCAGTATTGCCTCACGTGTTCCAACATTTCTACGGAATCCAAACTGATCTTCCCCGAGGTCGGCTTCTACCAGTTTCTCCATTCGTCTATAAAGAATTTGTGTTAGTATTTTGCATCCGTGGCTTATTAAACTGATTGTTCGGTAATTTTCACATCTGTCAACACTTGCTTTCTTTGGGATCGGAATTATTATATTCTTCTTGCAGTTTATTTATTTATTTATTTACATGTCAAGTTCCGTAAGACCAAATTGAGGAGTAAATCTCCAAGGTCATGGAACGTGTCAGTACATGAACTTACAACATAAAAGTAATAACAGATAAAAACAAATATTCATAAACCTGAAAGAAAATCAGTCCATAAGTTTAAGCAAACGCTATCAGCAATACAATGAGAATCAGCTTAATTTTTCAAGGACCTCCTCGACAGAATAGAAGGAGTGACCCATGACGAAACTCTTCAGTTTCGATTTGAAAGCGCGTGGATTACTGCTAAGATTTTTGAATTTGAGTGGCAGCTTATTGAAAATGGATGCAGCAGTATACTGCACACCTTTTTGCACAAGAGTTAAGGAAGTCCGATCCAAATGGAGGTTTGATTTCTGCCGAGTATGAACCGAGTGAAAGCTGCTTATTGTTGGAAATAAACTAATATTGGTAACAAGAAACGACAATAACGAATATACATATTGAGAGGCCAATGTCAAAATACCCAGACTCGTGAACAGAGGTCGGCAAGAGGTTCGTGAACTCACACCACTTATTGCCCGAACCGACCGTTTCCGAGCCAAAAATATCCTTCTAGAATGGGAAGAGTTACCCCAAAACATAATACCATACGACATACGTGAATGAAAATAAGCAAAGTAGACTAATTTACGTGTCGAAGTATTACTCACTTCCGATACCGTTCGAATAGTGAAAATGACAGTATGGGGGGCTTTCCACGACAGCTTACTATCTATCTGAACACCTAGGAATTTGAACTGTTCAGTTTCACTAATCATATGCCTGATCCGTGAGATTAAAACGTCAGGTTTTGTTGAATTGTGTGTTAGAAACTGTAAAAACTGAGTCTTACTGTGATTTAAATTAGTTTATTTTCTACAAGCCATGAACTGAGGCCATGTACTGCACTACTTGAAACCGAGTCAATGTTGCACACAACATCCTTTACAACCAAGCTAGTGTCATCAGCAAACAGATATATTTTAGAGTTAACTGTAATACTAGAGGGCACATCATTTATATAAATAAGGAACAGGAGCGGCCCCAACACTGATCCCTGGGGCACCCCCCACTTGACAGTACCCCACTCAGATCCCACATCACAGCCGTTATCAACATTGTGAGTAATGACCTTTTGCTGCCTGTTGCTAAAGTAAGAGGTGAACCAATTGTGAGCTACTCCCCTTATTCCGTAATGATCCAACTTCTGGAGCAATGTTGCGAGATCAACACAGTCAAACACCTTTGTTAAATCAAAAAATACGCCAAGCGTTCGAAACTTTTTGTTTAGCCCATCCAGTACCTCACAGAGAAAAGAGAATATAGCATTTTCAGTTGTCAAACGACTTCTAAAGCCGAAGTGTACATTTGATAGCAAATCGTGTGATATAAAATGATCAATTAACCTTACATACACAACCTTTTCGATAACTTTTGCAAACACTGATGGCATAGAAATAGGTCTAAAATTATCTACATTATCCCTTTCTCCCTTTTTATAAAGCGGCTTTACTACTGAGTACTTTAATCGCTCAGGAAACTGACCATTCCTAAAGGAAAAATTACAAATGTGGCTAAATACAGGGCTAACATGTGCAGCACAGTACTTTAATTTTCTACTAGACATTCCATCATAACCAGGAGAGTCGTTAGTCTTCAGTGATTTAATTATTGACTCAATCTCCCTCTTGTCTGTATCACAGAGGAGTATTTCAGACGTCAATCTCGGAAAGGCATTTGCTAAGAAATTTATATGATTTCCTATAGAAACTAAATTTTCATTTAATTCACCAGCAATGCTCAGAAAATGGTAGTTAAATACCGTACATATATCTGATTTATCACTAACAGAAATATTATTACTGCAAACTGACTTTATATCATCAACCTTGTGCTGCTGATCAGACACTTCCTTCACAACTGACCATATGGCTTTAATTTTATCCTGTGAATTAGCTTTTCTATTTGCATACCACATACTTTTTGCCTTGCTAATAAGATTTTTGAGCACCTTACAATACTGTTTGTAATGGGCTACCGTAGCTTGACTGTAACTACTTCTAACATTTTGATATAATTCCCGCTTTGTTCTACATGATATCCTTATCCCACTAGTCAGCCAACCGGGCTGTCCATTACTGCTAGTACCCCGTTTAGAATGTTCTAATGGAAAGCAACTCTCAAAGAGAAATGTGTTATGGAAAGCATTGTATTTATCACCTATATTATCGGCATTATAAACATTTTGCCACTCTTGTTCCTTGACAAGTTTTGAAAAACTCTCTATTGCTGTTGGATTAACTTTCCTACGTAGTTTGTAATTAAATACGACGTTGGTTTGAGTACAAAAACCTTTTAATGTTAAAATTTGTGCATCACAGTCTGAAAGGCCGTTGACCCTTTTACTAACAGAATGCCCATCTAGTAATGAATAATGAATAAAATTATTGTCTATGACTGTGCCACTGTTCCCCTGCACCCTAGTTGGAAAAAACACATTTTGCATCAGATCATATGAATTTAGGAGATCTACCAACATCCTTTTTCTTGCACAATCATGTACAAAATTAATATTGAAGTCACCACATGTAACTACTTTCTGGTACTTTCTGAAGTCGGAGTTAGGGGACCTATAAACAATAGCAATTAGAAGTTTAGTTTCACTAAATTCAACTAATGCTGCCCAACTTTCAAATATCTGTTCAGTGCAGTGTCGTGATACGTCTATGGACTCAAATGAAATACTGTTTTTTACGTACAGAGCCGCTCCCCCACCCCGCAAGGAACTCCTTGAGAAACAGCCAGCTAATCTGTAGCCTGGTAAAGGAAGCCTCTGAATTATAAAATTATTTAAGTGGTGCTCTGATATATCAATAATTCCAGAGTTAACATCTATTAGCAGTTCACTAGCTTTATCTCTAATACCTCTTATAATTTTGATGAAGTATGCTAATTCCTTCTCTACTTGAAAACATTACATCCTCTGGAGGTGAGCCCTTAGTTAGAGGCACTTCCTTTAAGCAGGTATACCTATCAGCTGACTTCAGTCTAAAAAAGGTGCAGCTCTAACACCAACTACTATAGGAATTTTTCCATGAGTGATACCACTACCACCACCACCCACTACACAGTCACCTATAAGCCTAGCCAGCCTCCCCTTCTCATACCTATTGAGGTGCAGGCCATGCCTAGTTAAACCCCATCTACTGATAGACCCAACTGGCACCACTGAGATGTGATCCATGCCCTCCGGCATCAGTGCCCTCCCCAGCCCCACATTAACGCGCCTAACAGCTGCATTAAGGTGAGGCCGATCATGACGCTGAAACAGTTGCACGAAATGCACATTAGTGTCACCACTGACATCATATTCCCCGTCCCTATCGAGACTGTTCCCTGCTCCACCCACTATCACTACCTGATCCTCTTTCGTAAAATTCTTACATAACTCCCCTATGCTTTCAGTCACCTGAGCCAATCCTGCACTAGGCTTCACAATGCTGGTGACCTGGTACTCACTCCCCAACACTTTCTGCAACTGCTGGCCCACACCTCTACCGTGGAAACTACCTAGCAGCAGAACCTTCTTTCTGCTAGACTTTGCAACTAACCTAGGCCTCCTAATTGCTGAGGACTGCTGCAAGTTACCTACATCTACGGCTACACGAGGCTCCTCTCCACTCTACTCTGACAGTTGGTCGTACCTATTGCATGTATGCAAAGTAAAACTGTCTGAATACCTCCTCTTCCTAGCTACCTTCTTGCCAACTGCCAGTTCCCATTCCCCACCATCCTTCACCCTCCTCAACCTATTTAGTTCCTCCTTTGCGCATTGTAACTGTACCTGAAGGGCACAGATCTTACGCTCCTGCTCCTCTATTAACTTGTTTCTACTACAGATTCTACATTCCCAGGAGAGGATCTCCCTAAAATGACCACTGGCTTCCCCACTGCATTCCCCCCAATGAAAATACTTTGAACAAATCTCACAACATAATCCACTGCTCAAAAACCTACGACAGAGCCCACACTTTTCACTCATGGTAAAAATTTTACAGTTACTGAAAAAAACTATACGTCTACGTTACCAAAGTTAGTTACACCAGTAGAACTATTTAAGAACTAACAGTAATGGTCTCGAAATTCTCTGCTAACTGAGAAAGCACCTACTTGTATTAACACTACTACAACACAGCAAATACCAGCAAATACCAGCAAAACTTCACAAAATTATTAGCTGAAACCAAAAAATTAAAACGACCACTGTAACACTAAGCGAAGTTAAAACACTAAATGAAAATTTTACTGAAATATTTCGCTAGAGAGAATAATTAAACGTCAGTTGAAAACTAAAGCACGAAATTTACTAAACGACTTCAACACACTGAAAACTCTATAAAACACAGCGAGCGAACGATTACAAAAGTTTATTGAGTCGTTATTTCGCCACAAACGGCACGCAACACCGTTGAAATCTACTAAATTTAATAACTGTATTACAAAGCACAAATAAGTTTGTCAGTACTTAGCGTATATCCGCTACCGCTGCAGTGCACGCCGCAAAATGTAAACACACTACTGAGGCACGAGCAAGGGTATTTCGCCTGTCTCATAGATCTTGCTCACCAGATGGTAAAGTTTTGTCAGTACTGGCTCTCCCAAGGCCGTCAGTAGTTCCAATGGAATGCCGTCTACTCCCGGGGCCTTGTTTCGACTGAAACTTATGCATACTAAATTAGTAGGAGATGCGTGTTGCAGACGCCCTTCTTTTACATGACCGAAGTCATTGGCCTCTCCTTGACCTTGACCTTTGCCTTGGAGATATTACATAATCATGCCCTTTAGCTCGTCCTTTCTCCTCCTTCCTCCCCTCCCCTTCTCTCCAGCGAATATATGTGTATCATCAACACTCAGTTTCATTTGTCATAATCGATTAAGGTTGCAGCCGTGTCATTACTGTTTTAAATAACTAAAATGATTAAATAAATAAGCGAAATTGTACGTCTCACTCTCCCCCTCCTCTTCCCCGTCCTCGTTGGAATATTTATTAAACACTTGTATAAGCGGGCGCGCTCGAGCGCGCGTACGCGCGCACTCTCTCTCTCTCTCTCTCTCTCTCTCTCACACACACACACACACACACACACATATGCTGAAGATCTGTAAACGAGCGAGGTGGCGCACTGGTTAGGACACTGGATTCGCATTCGCAAGGACGATGGTTTAAATCCAGCCATCCAGAGTTAGTTTTCCGTGATTTCCCTAAATCAGTCCAAGCAAATGAAGGGATGGTTCCTTTGCAAAGAGCACGGCCGATTTCCTTCCCCACCTTTCCCTAATTCGAGCTTGTGCTCGATCTCTAATGACTGCGCTGTCGACGGGACATTAAACCATGATCTTCTGCTGTTTCTTAAGCATCTGTAGCTTCAATAAATAAACAAATTTGTAAAAAATCCAGGTAGCACAGTTGTGCTTCGCTCTACTTTCCCACTCCAGCCAATCGCAGTGTGATGAATGAAATAACATATCAAAATCCAAGATGTGCAGCTAGCCCAGTTTGTGACAGTGGTAAAATAAAATAAAAACAAACCATTACCCCCTTTCCCCATCCGCCTTCTCGTCTCCAACTAGTCACTGCATGGTATTAAAACGACAAGTTCAAATACATTTATGGCAAAAATGTTTGCCATACACACACACACACACACACACACACACACACACACACACACATTGCACAATGTACCACTCTCCTCTCTTCCAGTCAGAGTTAAGTATTTTATCTAACATTAAAATGAAAGAGCCGATTACAATGCAACCCTGTTTTGACTGTGCTCAAAAGTACCAAAAATTATTTATAAGAATACATGTCGGACACTTAAAAAAGCATCTGTCAGTAGTCGTTGTCATCTGCTGCGTGTGTCAGTTACTGGGGTACCATGTAACAATTAACCCATGTTGCAGCAAATATTGTGACAAGTTTAACAATGAACCCTCCTATTTAAAGTCTAGTAGCTAGGGGCCCAGCAGCTAACACGCTATGAGCTATTACAAAGCCGAGACACTCAGCACCTATCACCTCCCCCAGTAGGTGACATTCCCCCCCCCCGCCCCGCACTCCCCCCCCCCCCCCCCGCCCCCGCCATTTCCAATAACTGACTCACCTAGTAGCTGATAATCATCGCTAATACACACAGATTTCAATAGGCTATACAGTATTTACGCTCTCTGTTATGCTTACTTTAATGAAGTGACAAACATTATAACATAAATTTGCAGGTTGATGAACCACAGGAAAAAGTCTCTCCTATGGATAATTTGTATATAGGCTGTCTTGGCACCTTTCGTGGATAAAAGGAGAGAAATAAGTATTTTTCTGTGGTAGTCGGTGGGTTTTCAAGGTTTTTCTGGTTATTACTAATCGGAGGATGATGCCAGGTGTTAGTGCAATTGCCTTAAAAACATCTTTGTGAGCTTTGGGTACTCCAAAATTTTGGAAAGTGATAACGCGTCTGCATTCTAGTCAAATCAATTTGTAAATAGGCTATTTAGGTTTTTTATGTTGGTAACGCCAAGTAGCGCTCTGTATGAAAATCACTGACTGTGGCTGGTTGGCATTGTTGAAATATTCGCTATTGTAGTGTTGGGCAGTTGAATGTGAACAGCGCGTAACGCTGCGCAGTTCAGAGGTGAGCCGCCATCAGTGGTGGAAGTGGGGAGAGAGACGGCAGAATTTTGAGAGCGGATGATCTGGTCGTGTGTCCATCAGAGAGAGGAAATTTGTATGACTGGGTGTCATGAACTGATATACACTCCTGGAAATTGAAATAAGAACACCGTGAATTCATTGTCCCAGGAAGGGGAAACTTTATTGACACATTCCTGGGATCAGATACATCACATGATCACACTGACAGAACCACAGGCACATAGACACAGGCAACAGAGCATGCACAATGTCGGCACTAGTACAGTGTATATCCACCTTTCGCAGCAATGCAGGCTGCTATTCTCCCATGGAGACGATCGTAGAGATGCTGGATGTAGTCCTGTGGAACGGCTTGCCATGCCATTTCCACCTGGCGCCTCAGTTGGACCAGCGTTCGTGCTGGACGTGCAGACCGCGTGAGACGACGCTTCATCCAGTCCCAAACATGCTCAATGGGGGACAGATCCTGAGATCTTGCTGGCCAGGGTAGTTGACTTACACCTTCTAGAGCACGTTGGGTGGCACGGGATACATGCGGACGTGCATTGTCCTGTTGGAACAGCAAGTTCCCTTGCCGGTCTAGGAATGGTAGAACGATGGGTTCGATGACGGTTTGGATGTACCGTGCACTATTCAGTGTCCCCTCGACGATCACCAGTGGTGTACGGCCAGTGTAGGAGATCGCTCCCCACACCATGATGCCGGGTGTTGGCCCTGTGTGCCTCGGTCGTATGCAGTCCTGATTGTGGCGCTCACCTCACGGCGCCAAACACGCATACGACCATCATTGGCACCAAGGCAGAAGCGACTCTCATCGCTGAAGACGACACGTCTCCGTTCGTCCCTCCATTCACGCCTGTCGCGACACCACTGGAGGCGGGCTGCACGATGTTGGGGCGTGAGCGGAAGACGGCCTAACGGTGTGCGGGACCGTAGCCCAGCTTCATGGAGACGGTTGCGAATGGTCCTCGCCGATACCCCAGGAGCAACAGTGTCCCTAATTTGCTGGGAAGTGGCGGTGCGGTCCCCTACGGCACTGCGTAGGATCCTACGGCCTTGGCGTGCATCCGTGCGTCGCTGCGGTTCGGTCCCAGGTCGACGGGCACGTGCACCTTCCGTCGACCACTAGCGACAACATCGATGTACTGTGGAGACCTCACGCCCCACGTGTTGAGCAATTCGGCGGTACGTCCACCCGGCCTCCCGCATGCCCACTATACGCCCTCGCTCTAAGTCCGTCAACTGCACATACGGTTCACGTCCACGCTGTCGCGGCATGCTACCAGTGTTAAAGACTGCGATGGAGCTCCGTATGCCACGGCAAACTGGCTGACACTGACGGCGGCGGTGCACAAATGCTGCGCAGCTAGCGCCATTCGACGGCCAACACCGCGGGTCCTGGTGTGTCCGCTGTGCCGTGCGTGTGATCATTGCTTGTACAGCCCTCTCGCAGTGTCCGGAGCAAGTATGGTGGGTCTGACACACCGGTGTCAATGTGTTCTTTTTTCCATTTCCATATATATATATATATATATATATATATATATATATATATATATATATATCCCCCATGAACCATGGACCTTGCCGTTGGTGGGGAGGCTTGCGTGCCTCAGCGATACAGATGGCCGTACCGTAGGTGCAACCACAACGGAGGAGTATCTGTTGAGAGGCCAGACAAACATGTG
Source organism: Schistocerca nitens (assembly GCF_023898315.1). Lineage (NCBI taxonomy): Eukaryota > Metazoa > Arthropoda > Insecta > Orthoptera > Acrididae > Schistocerca > Schistocerca nitens. The sequence goes on from NC_064618.1 coordinate 406,454,801, forward strand.
GTTCCTGAAGAGGGGCAGCAGCCTTTTCAGTAGTTGCAGGGGCAACAGTCTGGATGATTGACTGATCTGGCCTTGTAACATTAACCAAAACGGCCTTGCTGTGCTGGTACTGCGAACGGCTGAAAGCAAGGGGAAACTACAGCCGTAATTTTTCCCGAGGACATGCAGCTCTACTGTATGATTAAATGATGATGGCGTCCTCTTGGGTAAAATATTCCGGAGGTAAAATAGTCCCCCATTCGGATCTCCGGGCGGGGACTACTCAAGAGGACGTCGTTATCAGGAGAAAGAAAACTGGCGTTCTACGGATCGGAGCGTGGAATGTCAGATCACGTAATCGGGCAGGTAGGTTAGAAAATTTGAAAAGGGAAATGGATAGGTTAAAGTTAGATATAGTGGGAATTAGTGAAGTTCGGTGGCAGGAGGAACAAGACTTTTGGTCAGGTGATTACAGGGTTATAAATACAAAATCAAATAGGGGTAATGCAGGAGTAGGTTTAATAATGAATAAAAAAATAGGAGTGCGGGTTAGCTACTACAAACAGCATAGTGAACGCATTATTGTGGCCAAGATAGACACAAAGCTCATGCCTACTACAGTAGTACAAGTTTATATGCCAACTAGCTCTGCAGATGATGAAGAAATAGATGAAATGTATGACGAGATAAAAGAAATTATTCAGGTAGTAAAGGGAGACGAAAATTTAATAGTCATGGGTGACTGGAATTCGTCAGTAGGAAAAGGGAGAGAAGGAAACATAGTAGGTGAATATGGATTGGGGGGAAGGAATGAAAGAGGAAGCCGCCTTGTAGAATTTTGCACAGAGCATAACTTAATCATAGCTAACACTTGGTTCAAGAATCATGAAAGGAGGCTGTATACATGGAAGAAGCCAGGAGATACTGACAGGTTTCAGATAGATTATATAATGGTAAGACAGAGATTTAGGAACCAGGTTTTAAATTGTAAGACATTTCCTGGGGCAGATGTGGATTCTGACCACAATCTATTGGTTATGAACTGCAGATTGAAACTGAAGAAACTGCAAAAAGGTGGGAATTTAAGGAGATGGGACCTGGATAAACTGAAAGAACCAGAGGTTGTAGAGAGTTTCAGGGAGAGCATAAGGGGACAATTGACAGGAATGGGGGAAGGAAATACAGTAGAAGAAGAATGGGTAGCTCTGAGGGATGAAGTGGTGAAGGCAGCAGACGATCAAGTAGGTAAAAAGACGAGGGCTAATAGAAATCCTTGGGTAACAGAAGAAATATTGAATTAAATTGATGAAAGGAGAAAATATAAAAATGCATTAAATGAAGCAGGCAAAAAGGAATACAAACGTCTCAAAAATGAAATCGACAGGAAGTGCAAAATGGCTAAGCAGGGATGGCTGGAGGACAAATGTAAGGGTGTAGAGGCTTGTCTCACTAGGGGTAAGATAGATACTGCCTACAGGAAAATTAAAGAGACCTTTGGAGAGAAGAGAACCACTTGTATGAATATCAAGAGCTCAGATGGAAACCCAGTTCTAAGCAAAGAAGGGAAGGCAGAAAGGTGGAAGGAGTATATAGAGGGTTTATACAAGGGAGATGTACTCGAGGACAATATTATGGAAATGGAAGAGGATGTAGATGAAGACGAAATGGGAGATAAGATACTGCGTGAAGAGTTTGACAGAGCACTGAAAGACCTGAGTCGAAACAAGGCCCCGGGAGTAGACAACATTCCACTAGAACTACTGATGGCCTCGGGAGAGCCAGTCATGACAAAACTCTACCATCTAGTGAGCACGATGTATGAGACAGGTGAAATACCCTCAGACTTCAAGAAGAATATAATAATTCCAATCCCAAATAAAGCAGGTGTTGACAGATGTGAAAATTACCGAACTATCAGTTTAATAAGTCACAGCTGCAAAATACTAACGCGAATTCTTTACAGACGAATGGAAAAACTGGTAGAAGCCGACCTCGGGGAAGATCAGTTTGGATTCCGTAGAAATGTTGGAACACGTGAGGCAATACTGACCTTACGACTTATCTTGGAAGAAAGATTAAGAAAAGGCAAACCTACGTTTCTAGCATTTGTAGACTTAGAGAAAGCTTTTGACAATGTTGACTGGAATACTCTCTTTCAAATTCTGAAGGTGGCAGGGGTAAAATACAGGGAGCGAAAGGCTATTTACAATTTGTACAGAAACCAGATGGCAGTTATAAGAGTCGAGGGGCATGAAAGGGAAGCAGTGGTTGGGAAAGGAGTGAGACAGGGTTGTAGCCTCTCCCCGATGTTATTCAATCTGTATATTGAGCAAGCAGTAAAGGAAACAAAAGAAAAGTTCGGAGTAGGTATTAAAATTCATGGAGAAGAAGTAAAAACTTTGAGGTTCGCCGATGACATTGCAATTCTGTCAGAGACAGCAAAGGACTTGGAAGAGCAGTTGAATGGAATGGACAATGTCTTGAAAGAAGGATATAAGATGAACATCAACAAAAGCAAAACGAGGATAATGGAATGTAGTCAAATTAAGTCGGGTGATGCTGAGGGAATTAGATTAGGAAATGAGACACTTAAAGTAGTAAAGGAGTTTTGCTATTTAGGGAGTAAAATAACCGATGATGGTCGAAGTAGAGAGGATATAAAATGTAGACTGGCAATGGCAAGGAAAGCGTTTCTCAAGAAGAGAAATTTGTTAACATCGAGTATAGATTTAGGTGTCAGGAAGTCGTTTCTGAAAGTATTTGTATGGAGTGTAGCCATGTATGGAAGTGGGACATGGACGATAACTAGTTTGGACAAGAAGAGAATAGAAGCTTTCGAAATGTGGTGCTACAGAAGAATGCTGAAGATAAGGTGGGTAGATCACGTAACTAATGAGGAGGTATTGAATAGGATTGGGGAGAAGAGAAGTTTGTGGCACAACTTGACTAAAAGAAGGGATCGGTTGGTAGGACATGTTTTGAGGCATCAAGGGATCACAACTTTAGCATTGGAGGGCAGCGTGGAGGGTAAAAATCGTAGAGGGAGACCAAGAGATCAATACACTAAGCAGATTCAGAAGGATGTAGGTTGCAGTAGGTATTGGGAGATGAAGAAGCTTGCACAGGATAGAGTAGCATGGAGAGCTGCATCAAACCAGTCTCAGGACTGAAGACCACAACAACAATATATATATATATATATATATATATATATATATATATATATATATATATATATAATGACTTTTGAACACTATTAAGGTAAATACATAGTTTGTTCTCTATCAAAATCTTTCATTTGATAACTATGCCTATCAGTAGTTAGTGATTTCAGTAGTTAGAATCTTTTATTTAGCTGGCAGTATTGGCGCTCGCTGTATTGCAGTAGTTCGAGTAACGAAGATTTTTTGTGAGATAAGTGATTCATGAAAGTTATAGATTATTGTTAGTCAGGGCCATTCTTTTGTAGGGATTATTGAAAGTCAGATTGCGTTGCGCTAAAAATATTGTGTGTCAGTTTAGTGATGATCAGAATAAGTAAAGAGAGAAATGTCTGAGTACGTTCAGTTTTGCTCAGCTGTTTGAAAATCAAATAACATAAGGGGTTAATCAGCACAATCACTCATAAATTTTTCTAAGGGGAGGTTTCAAATTCAAGGATTTTATTTTAGTCACGCCATTATCCATCTAACAACCACACCCCATTATCCACAACCTCCCCTTGCGGATAGGGTAGGCGTCCTTGACTACATACCACCGTAAAGATCAAACGAGATGGGGCCAATCTATTCGGTGCCTGAGTTATGTGTTTAATACTGCTAATCATGGGAGTCGTGGGATTTCGCTGTTACTGTTGGTGGGTTGACAGGGATAGTAAACGTGAAGAGTAGCGACTACTCTAGCAGCAACAAAGCCACCCCGACCAGTGCTAATTGCTAATGCCATGCTCAGTCCCTGGTGGATACTCGATTATTCTCCATATTTCACTGTCCCTGTTAATGTATGTCGATAAAACCTATATAGCACTAGATTAATTTTGGACTGCTCTGTCGAATGTGCAAACCAACTCTTTCCGTCGACACTGGACGTCGCATGATGGATGTGAAGAGCATCGTTTGTTTGGGCTGACACCAGCTAAACTCTATAAAAACTAAATTGCGACAACCTGCCGAACTATCGAAGAAAATGCGCCCGTCGTCTCCTAGGAGGGACACTGTGTATATAGGAGGAGATGGACAGAGAGAGTCTGTGGAAGGAAATGCACAAGGAAAGGAGCGAGGAGGAGTGAGAGAGGGGAAAGAGAGGTGATGGGCACAGAGAAGGAGGAAGTTGACACAGAAAAGGGGGAAGAATAGACGGATAGACGAGAGGGGGAGGGGAGAGAGATGGACGCAGAGAGGGACGATGAGGACATGGGCGCAGATGGAGGTAGGGGGAGGAGATGGGTAGAGAGAATGGGGGGGGGGGAGTTAGATATCGACAGAGGAAGGGAGAGGAGGTAAAAAGAGAAAAGGAGGAGGAGGAGATAGTCAAAGAGGGAAGTGATCCGAAGTGATGGGCAGATACGGGAGTAGAAAGAGATTGACAGTGAGAGAGGGGTACGAGGAGGTACATGCAGTATGTGTGAGGCTAGCGTATATGATTTAAAATCTCAGGAACTACTGAGGGATTTTAATAGAGTTTTCACAAATACATGGAATTATTCACTAGGAATTTTGTGAATATAATTTAAAAATATTTCGTGCAAATCGGCTGAAACGCTACACCTGCCAATCAGTCCGGCTGTAGCCATTTAGTGTTACCAGTGCGAAGCCACTGGACGTGGCTAATTACGTATATTACTGTACAGTTTAAGAACATTAATTTTTGAGGAAATGAACAGTTAAGTCCGATTTTTTCCTACAGTCGAGACGACTAGGACTGGCGCCTCTTTTGTTTCATGGACTGTATTTCAGCCTTGATTACTCCCTCATTTTACACGTGCAAACAATTAAATGGTAGCCTCGTTCGCACTACTCGTACAGACATGATGGTCAGCGCTGCTGCAGCTGTCACTCCTTGATGAGATGCAGATTGAATGTGTCAAATACAGTGTCGCTTCACTAACCCTTGATCCATTCTTGTTGCAGGCTATGATGGAAAACTTCCACACCTTATAAACTTCGCATTGCAAATAAGCAACTTTCATGTCATCCTCAAATTGCGTTTTGAAATGGGAAAACAAAGCCTATAAACTTTCTGCTGCTGCGAAATTATTACAGTAACCAGTTTCGGTATTACAAACCTGCCAACAAGCGACAAATATTTTTGTCAAAAACAGTTCGCACAATGTGGAGGAAATCATGAAAACAGATTTTAACCTACAGACAATAAACATTGTGCAATTCGTACAGCACTAAAAAGAAGTTTTGAAAGGTGATCAGGTTATACATACAAGCAAACGTATCACAAATTAACTATCGCAGAAATAGCCAAAAGATACAGTATGTCATGTAATGAATCACAAGCGACAAGCGATACACAACAGCAGCACGTTAAAGGCACTTTCATTTGACGCTATACACAAACGGCAATGGTTTTCCATTTTTATGGTTCTGTACCTCAATCAGTAAAAACGGTTCCCTCAAGGGATCACTTTGTTGTCCGTCTGTCTGTTTGTCTCTACTGTTAGAAACTCTTTTTCTCAGGTACTACTGTCTACGGTCCCTTGGCGGTGTCAAAGCTTGAAATTGCTAATTCAGTGCCATTTGTGTCATATATTTTGCTACTTGCAAAATTATAGGGTACTTCCCGTTGACATAGAAGCATGAAATTTGGTAAGTGGCAAACTTTCACAAGAAAAGTACAAGAAAAACATCCGATAATTGTTAATTTATAATTGTCTTACATAAAAAATTCTCATTTGCTACCTGTCTGTCTGTGCGTCCGCCTTTTTGTCGGTAGCGGGTAGACGTTTGAAGTTGAAATCTACGTCACATACTATGGTCCAGAGTCCCTTTACCATGTGAAACATTCAAGCTTCTACGTTAACGGAGTCAAAAGATGCGGCTATTTACTTCACATGTATTGTGATACCTTGCCAGTATCGCCATCGATAACAGGCAAAAATCGGCAAAATTCTCGGTTCCCGGGATGGATGAATTATCTACTCACACTTACACGTTTTTTGTTTTTTTTTTATATGGCTAGTGGAGAAATCTACTTACGTAAAGAATCAGGTAACTGTTTGTAAAGGCACTAAGAGTGCCTTATCAACTGATCATCACTCTCCCGCAAAGATTCTCTTAATCTTTTGTGAGTTCCATATCATCAATAGCTACCATACTATTCAACAATCACTTCGATAGGGCCAAATGTCCGGGGTGTTTGTAAATCGCTATAGGCAAACCTCGGGATTATTACTTTGAAAATGACGCTAACATCACTACTCCTTTCCTTCGTTAATAGCTGCAGTAGAGGAACCATCTTAGACATCTGTAATGATGGGTCAGGTGCAAGAAGCGCTGGCGCGCTGCAATTCAGGTCTAAAGCTTTTTACAGCAAGAAAAAAAGTATTTTGAGTATAACCGAGTTTTAGAATATAATATAGCTCAATACATTGTTTAACAATCAGTATTCTGTTTATTATTGCATTGTGCTTTCATATGACGCAATAACAGACTGCTATGGGAACACAGTGGGTTGCTTGAATTACAATCACACTAGCTACAACACAGTCTGCTGTGCTATTACAACCATTCTTATTGTCAACAGTACCCTTGGAGCAGTCTCTAATCGTTTTAAATGCATTTATTTAACCCTTTTCACTCTGAATGAGAAGACAGTGTTCTTAGACGTGTGTACACTTTGTTAAAAAATGACGAGGGAAGCTTCATATACGCAAATATTTAGAAAAGAAGCGTTGAAAGGCGAAGAGTTAAAACACAGTATTCAAAAAGTGCCGATAGATAACGTAAATGTGCGATGTCATTTTTGTCAATGCGTTCCCAACTGCACCTACTCGGGGCTGGCAGACCATTCAAAATCTGACAAGCATGTGAAAGCGGCTAAGCCTTTTTCTTGTGCTAGACGGTCTAAATTGAGTTTTCGGCCTGAAGTTCCACTAGTCAGCTGAGTCCGGAAAGACGTTATTTCGCAGTACAGATTGTACTATGAAGTGTGTTGCATATCTCAGTGAATTGACCAAATGGTATTGCGTAACAAATGTTCTGAAAATACATCTCACAAAATCCAGTGAACTGATGGAAATGTTATATATCCTCACTTTCAAATTTTATTGAAAAATAACGTTGGTGATAGTTCGTATAGCATACTTGTATACGAAAGCAGCGACGGTACTTTTACGAAACAGCAAGGTTTTGTATTTAGTTCTTCTCAGGAAACAAAGGGTGTGTAACTTCAGCTTTTTTGGAGCGGTTAGAGATTGACTCGGGCGATGCAAAAACAAATGCTGAAGGTATGAAAGCTGTTTTAGCTGGCTTTGAACGGAATTAGCTGGAAATGAGTGTAATAAGCACAAACAACACGTATGTTCTGGTCAGCAAAGAGAACGGAGTCTACTCTCTCCTTAAGCAAGAAATTCCACACTTAATCCTCATACTATGTTCTTGTCAATCCATCCAGTTGCCTCTTTCTTGTTCTTGTAAAGAAGAACTATCAGCCCATACGTAATATGTTTTTTTTCAAAAATACAATGATCTATATAATACGCGTGATGATGAGGATCCCTTCAAGGTACTACAAATCACCGGAACAGCAGTCTATAAACGCGCATTTTATCAGTCTCCACTGCCACAGTATCTCAGGGAAGCCTCAGTGAATGAAAATTACTGTACCACTCAGACACTATATAAAATGAATAAAGACAATAACAATTTGTTTTTCGTTTTCTACGACCAGTTTTGCAAGATTGCAACGTAGTTAAGGGCTCTGCAGTCAAGAACTATCGACCCCAGCAAGAAGCTTCAAGATCGCCCTATTTTACCAGAAAACTTTTAAAGAAGAGTGAAAAACAATATGACATCATTAGATTCGGAGACAGGTAGCAGACAGACCATCCTGTCCAACATAGAACTCCAACGGCAGAAAACCAACGTTGCGGTGTGGGAGAATGTGACAGAGACTATTAAATTTTGGTTTGAAGCATTGAAATACGATGCAAGTAAACAAAAGCCTTTAGCGAAATCTGCAGTTTGGCTTGGCTACTTCTCATACTATGCTGGTCAAATACAGAAGTAAAGAGTTGCTTAGTGAACTGAATATTGTCAGAAGATCACATGAGAACAAAATGGGGAACGCCATGCTCAATTCCGACGATTCGCGCTGGCCTTTGGCGCCACGGAAGTTGCTGTCACAACTTTCAATTTGAAGATGTAGTTCGGAATAAAACAGGTAAGATCAGAGATTTGTATAACCAAACAAATTTACAAATATTTCGAGTTTTCTACACTGCCATGCTTTACAAAACAAATATTGTTTGTTTCATAGGTACGATCCAGGCCTTCAGCAAGAGTAGCGGTGTTCGCAATGACAACTCAGGACTCTCAACATTAACACAGTTCGTGGAAAAAGAAGTGGATCAGCCTGAAATACCTGTTTTTCATATGGAGTGAATTGTTCCATCCATATTCACATATTGTAATTAAGAAAAATACTCTCATGATATGGGAATGTTAATGTTCAGTAGCCTGAACAAAGTAAGATTAAGAAAAAGAAAGAACAATATGCCTATACAGCATTTTCCTCATACAAATATTTTTTTCTTTCCGATTTCTAACAGACTTTGAAAGTTGGTTAGCCAAAATTGTATGGCAGAGTTGGAAAAACTGACCACGCCTTCCTCTCTGGGTGTTTGTGTTGTCCTCATCTTTTCATCATCATTCATGAACCTGGCGATTTGAACCATTTGAACTGCAAGAGCTGACAAGTGCGAGAATTACGGCGCAATCAGCTTAAGATCTCATGCATCCACGTTGCTAACAAGAACAGTATACAAAAGAATGGAAAAGAAATTTGAGGATGCGTCAGATGGCTATCAGTTTAGTTATAGGAAAGGTAAAGGCACCACAGAGGGAATTCTGACGTTGCGGTTGATAATGGGAGCAAGACAAATAAATAAATAAATAAATAAATAAATAAATAAAAAATAAAAAAAATTAATACACGTTCATAGGATCTGTCGACCTGAAAAAAATGGTAAATTGGTACAAAATGTTCGAAATTCTGAGAAAAATAGGGGTAAACTACAGGGAGAGACGAGTAATATACAATATGTACAAGAGCCAAAGGGAATAATGAGAGAGGACGACCAAGAACGAAGCGCTCGGATTCAAATGTGTGTACGAAAGTGATTTAGTCTTTCGCCCCTTTCAATCTGAACATCGAAGAAGCAAAGATGGAAATAAAAGAAAGTTTCAGGAGTGGAAGTAAAATTTAAGGTGAACGCAAAACAACGATACAACTCGCTAATGACATTGATGTCCTGAGTAAAAGCGAAGAAGAATGACATGGTCTGCTGACTGGAATGAAAAGTCTGATGAGTGCAGAATATGGACTCAAGGTAAATCGAAGAAAGACGAAAGTAATGAGAAGTAGCAGAAATGAGAACAGTGAGAAGCTTAACATCAGGATTGATGGTCACAAAGTAGATGAAGTTAAGAAATTCTGCTACCTAGGCAGCAAAATAACGAATGACGGATGGAGCATGGAGGATATCAAAAGCAGACTAGCGCTGGCAAAAAGGGCATTCCTGGCCAAGGGAAGTTTACAAGTATCAAACATAGGCCTGAATTTGGGGAGGAAATTTCTGAGAATCTTGCTTTGGAGCACAGCATTGTGTGGTGGTGAAAGATGGACTGTGGGAAAACCGAAACAGATTTGAATGCATCCAGCAAATAATTGAGGACGTAGTTTGCCAGTGTTACTCTGTGACGAAGTGGGTGGGACAGGAAAGGAATTCGTGGCGGGCCGCATCACACCAGTCAGAAGACTGATGACTGAAAAAAAAAATCTCCGATCAGTGTTTCAGGATGACACAGAATGTTGCAGGAAGTTCGTTACTTGTTGTTGAGTGGCAGGCGCAGATGTCAGTGTTTGCTTGGTGCATAACAAGGCGATCCTCCCTTCTGGTGGTCAGATGTGGTCGACCGGAATGACGAGTATGGGTGCACTGTCACATCCGAATGAGCTGCAAATCTGGATACTGCGCGTTTCAGTCCACTGGCCAAATGGAGGCTCACAATGAATCTCCTTTCAAACTCTGTCAGGTGCTGATAACTCTGTCTCACTCGAGTATTCGGCATCTCCGTCTCCTTCACAGCGAACGCTCAGCACCTCACACTGTTCACGCTGCTTGCATACCCAACCGGGCCTGGTACCAGCACTTAACGTGAAAAACACTCACTCTGCTGGTCGTTCGATGTGTCGCAGAGAACTGCAGTTCTAAACATTTACATAACCGCCGCAGGTGTGTACGCGCACAAAGCTGTACTGACATCTGTCCATGTCTTCTGGGTGCGTCTTTTCCTTTTCTTTGTCAGACCACGTACATGGAGATTTATTTTCGAAGTGTAGCAGCTAAGAAAAGCGAAGTATGCAACGAGAGAAAAGGCCGAATATACAGGGTGGGCCATTGATAGTGACCGGGCCAAATATCTCACGAAATAATCATCAAACGAATAAACTACAAAGAACGAAACTCGTCTAGTTTGAAGGGGGAAACCAGATGGTGCTATGGTTGGCCCGCTAAATGGCGCTTCCATATGTCAAACGGATATCAACTGCGTTTTTTAAAACAGGAACCCCCATTTTTAGTACTTATTCGTGTAGTACGTAAAGAAATATGAATGTTTTAGTTGGACCACTTTTTTCGCTTTGTGATAGATGGCGCTGTAATAGTAACAAACGTATAATTACTTGGTATCACGTAGCATTCAGTCAGTGCGGACGGTATTTGCTTTGTGGTACATTACCCGTGTTAAAATGGACCGTTTACCAATTGCGGAAAAGGTCGAAATCGTTTTGATGTATGGCTATTGTGATCAAAATGCCCAACGGGCGTGTGTTATGTATGCTCCTTGGTTCAAATGCCTCTGAGCACTATGGGACTTAACTTCTGAGGTCATCAGTTCCGTAGAACTTAGAACTACTTAAACCTAACCAACCTAAGGACATCACACACATCCATGCCCGACGCAGGATTCGAACCTGCGACTGTAGCGGTCGCGCGGTTCCAGACTGTAGCGCCTAGAACCGCTCGGCCACTCCGGCCGGCCATCCAAGTGTCCGTACCGTTCGCCGGATAGTTTCGTTATTTAAGGAAACAGGAATTTTTCCGCCACCTGTGAAACGTCAACCACGACCTGCAACAAATGTTGATGCCCGAGTAGGTGTTTTAGCTGCTGTTGCGGCTAATCCGCACGTCAGTAGCAGACAAAGTGCGCGAGAATCGGGAATTTCAGAAACGTTGGTGTTGAGAGTGCTACATCAACATCGATTGCACCCGTACCATATATCTATGCACTAGGAATTGCATGGCAACGACTTTGAACGTCGTGTACAGTTCTGCCACTAGGCACAAGAGAAATTACGGGACGATGACAAATTTTTTGCACGCGTTCTATTTAGCGATGAACAGCGGTAACGTAAACCAACATAATATGTACTATTGGGCAACGGAAAATCCACGTTGGCTGCGACAAGTGGAACATCAGCGACCTTGGCGGGTTAGTATATGGTGCGGTATTATGGGCAATCTAAATGGTGCAATGTATGATGATTTCCTACGTAATGTTCTACCGATGTTACTACAAGATGTTTCACTGCATGACAGAATGGCGATGTACCTCCAACATTATTGATGTCCGGCACATAGCTCGCGTGCGGTTGAAGCGGCATTGAATAGCATATTTCATGACAGGTGGATTGGTCGTCGAAGCACCATACCATGGCCCGCACGTTCACCGGATCTCACGTCCCCGGATTTGTTTCTGTGGGTAAAGTTGAAGGATATTTGCTATCGTGATCCACCGACAACTCCTGACAACATGCGTCAGCGCATTGTCAATGCATGTGCGAACATCACGAAGACGAACTACTCGCTGTTGAGAGGAATGTCGTTACAGGTGTTCCCAAAAGCACTGAGGTTGACGGACATCATTTTGAGCATTTATTGCATTAATGTGGTATTTACAGGTAATCACGCTGTAACAGCATGCGTTCTCAGAAATGATAAGTTCACATTGCAACAGCGGAAATAAAATGTTCTGTATTTTAGTTTAAAAAACCTACCTGTTACCAACTGTTATCTAAAATTGTGAGCCATATGTTTGTGACTATTACAGCGCCACCTATCACAAAGCGAAAAAAGTGGTCCAACTAAAACATTCATATTTCTTTACGTACTACACGAATATGTAATAAAAAAATGGGGGTTCCTATTTAAAAAAACGGAGTTGATGTCTTTTTGAACTATGGGAGCGCCATCTAGCGGGCCAACCATAGCGCCATCTAGTTTCCCTCTACAAGCTAGACAAGTTTCGTTCTTTGTAGTTTTTTCGTTTGACGCTTATTTCGTGAGATATTTGGCCCCGTCACGATCAGTGAACCACCATGTATTGTTGTGATTTACCGGTATTTCAGTGGCATGCGTGACTACAAATGCGAGTGATTTCTGCTCGTGTGACTAATTTTTCTAAATACGACGGTAACATTTCTTATTCCAAACCGCTAATGAAAGTATTGACCTTTTAATGAGTGAATACTAGAAACTGTAGATAATTGAGAGACTGTGACTAGAAATTGATTGGATGATATGTAAGCTGTTCACAATACATGTACAGCACTATGGCATATTGTTCTAATTTCAAATACCCCACTAATTATATCAGAATTGTATTGTTGATTGTTTCAGGCAAGTTCCTGATATGCGTTAGGTGCGTGGTATACGTGGTAAATTTTATTTATCAAAATCAGGATACGATGTATTCTAAGCAGTTAATCATCTGCTTTTTCTAATGTGACTAATGTGTTTTGTAAAAAAGTACTCGCAGTACAACTTATAAAAGGAGAAGAAGCTATTGCAAGGCACGCACAATCCTGACCACTGTCATTTTCACTCCTCACCGACTGTGTTAGTTAATATACACTACTGGCCATTAAAATTGCTACACCACGAAGATGACGTACTACAGACGCGAAATTTAACCGACAGGAAGAAGACGCTGTGATATGCACATGATTAGCTTTTCAGAGCATTCACACAAGGTTGGCTCCGGTGGCGACACCTACAACGTGCTGACATGAGGAAAGTTTCCAACCGATTTCTCATACACAACCAGCAGTTGACCGGCGTTACCTGGTGAAACGTTGTTGTGATGCCACGTGTCAGGAGGAGAAATGCGTACCATCACGTTTCCGACTTTGATAAAGGTCGGATTATAGCCTATCACGAATGCGGTTTATCGTATCGCGACATTGCTGCTCGCGTTGGTCGAGAGCCAATGACTGTTAGCAGAATACGGAATCAGTGGGTTCATGGGGTAATACGGAACGCCGTGCTGGATCCCAACGGCCTCGTATCACTAGCAGTCGAGATGACAGGCATCTTATCCACATGGTTGTAACGGATCGTGCAGCCACGTCTCGATCCTTGAGTCAACAGATGGGGACGTTTGCAAGACAACAACCATCTGCACGAACAGTTCGACGACTTTTGCAGCAGCATGGACTATCAGCTCGGAGACCATGGATGTGGTTACCCTTGACGCTGCATCACAGACAGGTGCGCCTGATAGTGTACTCAACGACGAGCCTGGGAGCACGAATGGCTAAACGTCATTTTTTCGGTTCTGTTTACAGCGTCATGATGGTCCCATCCGTGTTTGGCCTCATCGCGGTGAATGTACATTGGAAGTTGGTTGGTTGGTTGTTTGGGGGAAGAGACCAAACAGCGAGGTTATCGGTCTCATAGGGTTAGGGAAGGATGGGGAAGGAAGTCGGCCGTGCCCTTTCAAAGGAACCATCCCGGCATTTGCCTGGAGCGATTTAGGGAAATCACGGAAAACCTAAATCAGGATGGCCGGACGCGGGATTGAACCGTCGTCCTTCCGAATGCGAGTCCAGTGTGCTAACCACTGCGCCACCTCGCTCGGTGTACATTGGAAGTGTGTATTCGTCATCGCCATACTGGCGTATCACCTGGCGTGATGGTATGGGGTGCCATTGGTTACACGTCACGGTCACCTCTTGTTCGCATTGACGGCATTTTGAACAGTGGACGTTACATTTCAGATGTGTTACGACCCGTGGCTCTACTCTTCATTCGATCCCTGCGAAACCCTACATTCCAGCAGGATAATGGACGACCGCATATTGCAGGTCCTGTACGGGCCTTTCTGGATACAGAAAATGTTCGACTGCTGCCCTGGCCAGCACATTATCCAGATCTCTCACCAATTGAAAACGTCTGACTCAATGCCCAGGCGTATGAAGGCCGTTATTACGGCCAGAAGTGGTTGTTCTGGGTACTGATTTCTCAGGATCTATGCACCCAAATTGCGTGAAAATGTAATCACATGTCAGTTCTTGTCCAATGAATACCCGTTTATCACCTGCATTTCTACTTCGTGTAGCAATTTTAATGGCCAGTGGTATAGTTTACCGGGTTAGTTTTCAAAGAGTTGGTCCGTTTTCGTTAAGATATACGATACTCACATGACTGCAGGTTTTCCTTCTTGATTTGGATGTAAGGCACACACACAACGAAAATATGAATGAATGTATGAATGAATAAATGAATGACTGAATGAGTACACCACCTTACTTCGTGGAGTGCAAGTGTCATTCGCTAAAGTATAATAGTTTCAAAGCTGTAATAATATAATAAATTCAAATGGAATGCCGGGAAACCTTCCCGAACTACCCCGGTTTCCACCCAGTTCGGAAATACGATTAGAATTTTTAGCATATGAGACCACCTGCTCTGAAATTCCGATAACGTGTTATAAATATTTATCTGAAATTGCAGTCCGTTCCGTTTAGTTATTATCTGTTCGAATAATCGCAAATAACTAATGGTAAAAAGCAGCAATTCAAATGGTAGACAGCAGCATTTCATTTACATTTATAAACGATGTTATGTGTAACAGACCATTGTAACCTCGTTTCACGCATTAGTAGACAGAAATTTATAACCTGATTTACTTGCATGTGGTTTGATTAAACAGATGATAGACCAACTTTAATAGCCTCGCGGCAGCTTATAGGAAATGGTGATGAGCGACTCGAATCTGCGTGTGAGGTTAATGAACGTAGGTGTTGCAAAACCGCCAACAAGAGTATGGCTTTCAGTCTGCTACTCGCGCCCGTTTATTCAAATGCTGGGCTCTGGTTTTCAATGTCTGTCGCAGGAAACACAATACACGGACAGTTAATGCATGATAATAGAATGAATATAGATCACAGATCTATAGACACATGCTCCTTGTCATTCTTGCATCATGCTCACTGATGAATAAAGCTGCAGGATGGCCTTCCGGCCATAAGTTTAAAATAAATAATTGCCGAATAATGAAACCGGGCACACATCACAAACACATATTAGGGGTTTCCAGACAGACTGTTATAAGCATCTCGACATCGTTTCTGAGACTTTATCAACCTGGTTCGACTGCATCTCCGAGCTGAAGATTCCACTCAAAGTACAATGTTTTGGTGTTATACAATTCATCGCCCCGAATACGCTTGTAGATCGGCCCTGAGATGTCGCCAAGGCAATCGAAATATCTTATATAAACACCTTACAAGAGACACCAATAGATTTTCACCAAACTAAAGGAAACGACGACGGGATGCGTTAAAGATAAGAGGGAAGTTAGTGTATTATACAGACAATAGGCGGATCATAGCAGGAATACAATATCGATGGACTCGCGTCACATTCCTCGACATGTTACATGAGAAATCGTACCAAAAACGACCCGTCTTTGAGATAATTTAGTTCGATGCTGCATTGAAACATATTATCGTGGCAGCAGTTTTTGATACAGACTCCAATGATCCAGCGAAAGCTTGCTTACATATTTTCAAGAATGAGGAATTAAGTGAAGAGTTTTGGCATGTATTTCAGCTCCCTACCTGCAGCTCCCATGAAGACCACCACAACGGGTTAGACCGACCGACTAGAGCGCCCACAGAGACGATTAAGCCGTCATTCTACTCACGCTACAAACACAGTTGAAGGAACACCATGCGCAGTAAAATGCTAAGTACCCTCTGCCGTGCGCTTCCAGTAGTTTGCAGATTATGTATGTAGGTACGTATGTGTGCGAGACGACATTTGTTAACAATCCGCACATAGTGAGTTGATTACTTAGTGTCGCAACAACATTCGTCTCAGCCAGCACCTGTACGGCAGGCCTTGAGAATAGAACAGACTATGAGACTTCAGTTCTCTCTCACACACACTCTGTGTCTGCATACCACGAAGGTGTACACAGAATACGAGGTCTGTTCAGAAACTACCGAAACATTCGTAATTTCGCGCCAATGGTGTGTTGGGACGCCGGACGCTGTGGTCGAGCGGCTCTAGGCGCTTCAGTCCTGAACTGCGCTGCTTCTACGGTCGCACGTTCGAATCCTGCCTCGGGCATGGATGTGTGTGATGTCCTTAGGTTAGTTAGGTTTAAGTAGTTCTATGTCTAGGGGACTGATGACCTCAGATGTTAAGTCCCATAGTGCTTAGAGACATTTGAACCATGGTGTGTTGGGACGAAAAGCGGTTGGCATCCCTGCAAACGCCTGCGCTTAACGTGAAGCTGCCGGAAGTTTCAGTGTTGTCTGCCGGTTAGTTATTGTTCAGTGCTGTTGCGAGTATGCCGGCCTGTGTGGCCGAGCGGTTTTAGGCGCTTCAGTCTGGAGCCGCGCGACCGCTATGGTCGCAGGTTCGAATCCTGCCTCGGGCATGGACGTGTGTGAGGTCCTTAGGTTAGTTAGGTTTAAGGAGTTCTAAGTTCTAGGGGACTGATGACCTCAGATGTTGAGTCCCATAGTGCTCAGAGCCATTTCGTTGCGAGTATAAGTTTACGAATTTCGAGATGGCAGAATTTTGCGTGAAACTCACTAAATCTTTACAGAGAAACGCCAAATGATGTAAAAAGCCTACGGTGATGAGTGCTTCAGTCGTACTAGCTATTACGAGTGGTTCACAAGGTTTAAAACTGGCCAGACGGTAGTTAAAGATGACTCTCGTTGAGAACGGCGTTTGAAACTACCGACGATGCTCGTGTCAGGAACGTCAACGAAAACTGTGCGTGCCAATCGAAGACTGACTTTCCGAGAGATTTCAGAAGAACGTAACATTTCAATAGGATCATGTCATGAAATCCTGACACAGTGCCTTGGAATTATCATGTTGCCGCCAAGTGCGTCCCACGACTTTCGAGCCAAGGCTAGAAAGATATTCGCCTCGCAATCTGTGAATAGCTTGTAGATCGCACAAATGACAACGAGATGTTCATTAAGATGATAATAGCTGCAGATGAGACGTGGGTCCACGGTTTTGATGTTGAGACCAAGGTTCAGTGTTCACAATGGTCGGTGAAGCTTCTCCAAAAAACCTCGTCAAACCAGGTATTTGACTTGGAAGTATTACTTCATGAAGAATTCGCGCCACATTTGCAAATTGTTAATCGATAGTACTGCCGGGACGTGTTGCGACGCCTGCCAGAAAATGTGAGAAGGGAACAGGGTTAAATGTGGCGAGACAATTCATTGCATTGGCAAAATGGTTGAAATGGCTCTGAGCACTATGGGACTCAATTGCTGAGGTCATTAGTCCCCTAGAACTTAGAACTAGTTAAACCTACCTAACCTAAGGACATCACAAACATCCATGCCCGAGGCAGGATTCGAACCTGCGACCGTAGCGGTCTTGCGGTTCCAGACTGCAGCGCCTTTAACCGCACGGCCACTTCGGCCGGCGATTGCATTGGCAAAGGCAGACGAGATAAAAGAAAGGTCGCAGTCGACGCTTCGCGCGATCCAGCAAGACGCGTACGAAGACTGCTTCACGAGGTGGAAAATGCGTTGGGAACGGTATATCAATTGTGGATGAGCGGCCACTGTACGGTAGAGGAGCTGCAGTTTGTCAGTTGTAGGCTAAGCACAAGTGGTTCAAATGGCTCTGAGCACTATCGGACTTAACATCTATGGTCATCAGTCCCCTAGAACTTAGAACTACTTAAACCTAACTAACCTAAGGACATCAAACAACACCCAGTCATCACGAGGCACAGAAGGCTAAGCACAAACACATATCTTGTGTAAAATGCAAGCAACACTATGCAAAGCTACAAACAATTGTATTAACAGGTTATGTCAGCATGATCAATAATTCGAGAAATATAAACGTTCAGAGTTATCTGTTTCTCACTTGAATACAAAAAAATTGTATAAAAATAGTGTCAGCCAGAGCAAAACTAATCCAACCATTCACAGTCAGAAGGATAGCCGCATAAGAAAAGGGAGAAAAAATTAGCGAAGCACACAACATTAATTACTAAGTCTGACAAGTGAAGGAAAGAATGGGTGTCAATCCCCTGACAACCTGTTCGGCAATCTATACCTATTACTAAATTAAAGTACTCCTCCTCATTTTCCATCTATGCTTGTAAGCTAATTTCGAACTGCTGCAGTGATTTTTATTCTGTTTGCAGTAATTAATAGACTGATAACAGAATGAAGGTTTTATTACCGCTATGCGAGACAAGTTAGCTAGTTGTACATAAATAGTGCTACTTGCGCAGAGTGGCGGCAGGTATATTGTGTTCTTCTTCTGAATCTCTCTTAAGGAATAAAGCAGTTGGAATTACGTTTAGCTAAGTTTCCTCCTGCTTTTTTATTCTCTTTATTGTGTGACTGGAATATCTAGCGGTTCCTCAAATCGTCTAAAGCACATTTCTTAATCAGATTTTCGCTTCTTTCCTTCCTTCTTCTGACAAAAATTTAATGGCATCAAGAAATTTTCGTAGCACTTGTATTGTGCCATGACTGAATTGTCTTGCTATGTAGTAAAGAGATCTCGACGAGAACGCAAATGAAGACCCCAAGTCGGCAGGCGACAGTTAACTGCGGCAGCTCTCCCTTCTGAACAGCTAGGTCAGAATTGGCAGCGGCAAGCCTAACAGCTTGCGAACGAGATTCTTGGCTCTCCCTGAAACAGGTGGTCTCTTCCACCGCACAGAACGAGAACGTATTTCTGCGCATGTGCCACCCCGGTTTGTGCGACCTCATCCCATGTCCACCTGCTTCCACCTACCGTGCATTTGCTCCTTTGCAGCGGTCTTACGGTTCCACCAATAAGCAGCTGTGCTGTTTCCACAGCACCGTCCACTATCGATAAATCATTACAAAATTTTAAAATGGATCTGTCTGTGTGAGATGTTCGCATATAAAAGTGTCTAACTTGATATTGGAGCAAAATATTTGTCATTACGAGAATTAACTTCCTTGAGGGGAAGAATATTCGGAAAGGGAATTAAAAATCAGTAGTACAGACCTGTTGTGTTTAGATTCTACAGCCTAAGGTGGTTTGCAGTCGAGAAGAAACTGAAAGGAAGCTCATGACCCTGCAAGAACTAGCGCCTGCAGTTCTTCTGATGATTCCATGAAATACCACTGCCACTCGGGAGTCTGTCTCCCACGGTTCACTATAGAGTGCGTCACGACAAAACGAGTCCCAGTTTTTGATCGTTCTGCGCATGCCTCTCTAAAAGCAACGATCTTTCGAATTGTAGGATGTGAGGTTCGCCTATGCAAAACACCGTTTTTTCCCAAGCACCCAAACATGTTTCAGCACCACTGTGCCATCGTCAGTGGGTTTCAGTTTTATTTAATCTGTAATGTGAATATTTTTACTAAATGATTACAAAATTATGTAGATATTTAGTTCAAAGAATACTTCGTTTGTTTTTGTTAATACCTTTACACTTCGTGTGCACGATTTTTCAGGACCACTTGTGTGTTATTTATTAAAGGTAGCTTGTCATCTACAACCAAACAATGTTGATGAGAAATTTTGTTGGGAGTTAACCTATCAGCTAAACGCAATTTCGTTTGTCGCGATATTTCGCACCTTTACTCGTTTTTACTTACGTTTTCGTGTGGCAAGCACTTTTACTCTCAGCATTATGGTGAGGTGTCGTGATGCACGCGTAAATATTACACGTATTTTCACAGATAAGGTCGTAAAAGCACTTCGCACTTCACCAAAACACAGTGTAAATGTGGTAGTTGTGTGTCCCAGCCCAGTCAGTGTTCATTTGTTCACGAGAGTTAGGCGCCAAATTTGAATTTTGTTTACATTTTATCTTTGTGTATGTGTGTTTTATGTACGCTTCTTAACTGTTTGTGTTGTCTTTTACACGATGTTCCTTTTGTGTGTAAAATGGTGAGTCTTTGAGAAGTGTAGTGTATCCATTTCTCGTGTGTGTGTGTGTGTGTGTGTGTTTGTATGTGTGGATAGACTTTATCTGTTTATGTTGTCTTTTTTGTAAAGTTCCTTCAATGTGTCAAATAGTGTGCCCTTGCAGAGTGCAGTGTATTAATTTATGACTTGTTTTCCTTCTGCTATTGCCTTCTGTATTTGGAAGTTTTCCTCAATAGTCAGTTTGCTGTATAGGCTGTGGCTGGGTTTTAGTTTGTAGTTGGGTGGTGATTGCGGGCTACAAGGTGGTCAGCAAATGTGCCATGGGACCTGTTGCTTTTAAAGCGCTGAAATGTTCTGAATATATGGTTTTGAAGTTTCTGCATGTGAGTTCAAATCCTGATCTGTTGAATTTATTCGTGGGTGTTTCTTGTGTTCTGATCTTTTTCTGTATTGTGTTCTTTGTTCTGTATTCTATTTGTGGTCCCGGTTTCTTTAATATGTAGCCTATTTTGTGAACAATCTTGTTATTGTAAGTGAGTATGTGCCATTTCGTTTTGTGCGTGTGCTGTGGCTCTGTTGTGTCTTGTGCGTGGTCATTGTTTGTGTTGTTCTGTGTTGGGTGAGGATTTGTGGGTGTGTGCTATGTTCATTTTTGTATTGTTTACATATTTTTTTATTTAGCTTGTCTACCATATGGGTAACATAACCATTTTCTACTGCTATTTGTTTATTGTGTTTGGCTCTTTGTGTAGTTCTGTTTGTTCATGGGTGTTCTGTTTAATCTATGAAGAATGATTCTGAAGTTTGTTTGCTTATGCGTCAATGGGTGGTTCGATAGGTTTTGAGTGATGGTGCTTGTGGTTGTCGTTTCCTGAATATTGTGAAGATGTGTGTGTTATTTGTTTTACGTATGGTGAGGTCTAGAAAATGTAGTGTGTTGTTAATTTCTGCTTCTAAAGTGAAGTTAATTGTTGGTTGTAAGTTGGTTATTTCATTGTGTAGCTGTTCTATGTGTGTATGTGGTTCATCAATCAGGCATATTATGTCATCGACATAATGGTACCAGTATATAACTTTGCAGTTTTTTGGTTTTATTAGGTGTCTGAAGATCATGTTCTCCAGGTTGTTCATAAAGATGTTAGCTAGGGGGCCACTAATTGATGATCCCATTGGCAGTCCTTCATGTCGAGAATAAAATTCTTTGTTGAACACCAATTAATTTTGTGATGTTATGGTCTTGAGTATGGTTGTTATTTCATTGATGTGTGTGTCTGGTGTTCCTTGTTGTTTTAATCTTTGGTGATGATGTTGATTGTTTCATTTATTGGAATACAAGCGTACATTGACGTCACATCAAATGATATGAGGGTTGCTGTGTCTGGTATGCGTACGTTCTTGATTCTGTCGATTAATTCCGTTGAATTTTCCAGGTTCCTGATGTTATCAAAAGTGAACAATGTAGTAGTGTGTTTTTTTGTTGGGCTAGATGGTAGGATGGAGCATTTCGGAAGTTAATAATGGGCCCTAATGGGATACTATCCTTGTGAACCTTTGGTAGGGATTTTAGGGTGGGTGCTTTTGGATTCTTCTGTGTCATCCTCTTTACCTGGCCTTTTGAGAATGTATTTTTGATGTTTATCAGTGTCCGTTGAATGTTTTTCTGGCACCTCGCTGTTGGGCCACTGGTCAGTTTTGTGATGTTGTTGTCTTTCAGAAAATCTAGTGTTTTTTCTACGTATTATTTTTCATCCATAATTACAGTAGTATTCCCTTTGCCTGCTCTTGTTACTATGTCATTGTTTTATTTTAATTTTTGTTTTAGCTTGTTGGCTGTGATTTCTTTTGATGTTCTACGATTATAAATAACTGTGGATTTGTGTGTTCTGATTATGCATGTTATCTCTTGTCAAGTTTCCATTAAAATTTGGTGTGCTCAGTCCTTCTTGTTCCTTTATAATGTGTTTTGATTCCGTTATGGGGTTTTCTATTGTTTTGTGTGATATGTTTGTGTTAATGTTGTGTTTTGGTCCTTTTTATAGTAGGCTCTTTTCTTATTTGGTTAGATTTATGTCAGTTAGGTTAATGATTCTGTCTTGGAATTTATATTGTTGGTTGTGATTTTTTTAGTGGGTGTGTTTGTGCTGTTAATTATTCTATTGAGTTTCCTGCTTTGTTTCTCATGTATTTCTTGCATTACTTTCTGTAAGTATGCATTTTCTCTCTCTGTTATATCCTCAAAGTGAGCTGGTACTGTAAATTTGTTGGCCAGCTCTAAACGTGATTGGTAAAGTTCAGTGTTGAGCGATTGCTTTTTAGCATATAATGCCTTAATTTCTTGCTTTAGCCACGTCTTCCTCTAGCGTCTTGTCGCGGAAAGCATTGTACCATGATAAACCATGACAAATGCTCTCCAAAATACACTGTAGCTGCAATTGAGTGGCATTATATATTTATTCACTGTTGTGAGACCTTAACTTTTCCCGGCGACTTGAATGTTCATATAACTTACGGGTTTGCTGCCGCGTAACGTCGTCGACCACCGCCGATATTGCGACAGGAGCACACACTGCAGATCAAACGTGCGTTGCGCTATCAGCCTTCGGTGCAACGGGTGAGTGACGACAGCAACGAAGTGGCACCTAAGTATAAGGCCTTTTTGCCTTACGCAGGAAGCATTTCCAACAGGATTGGCCGTATTTTGGGGAAATATGATGTGAAATGTGTTTTTCGACCACCTTCTAAGATTGAGACCCTGTTGGAGTCCGTAAAAGATGATCTTGGTTTGCGTAAGGCTGGTGCCTATCGTATTCCTTGCACTTGTGGCATGTCATATCTTGGTCGGACAATCAGGACTGTGGAAGACTGGTGTATTGAACATAAGCGTCACACACGCTTACAAAATGGTTCAAATGGCTCTGAGCACTATGGGACTTAACATCTATGGTCATCAGTCCCCTAGAACTTAGAACTACTTAAACCTAACTAACCTAAGGACATCACACACAACACCCAGCCATCACGAGGCAGAGAAAATCCCTGACCTCGCCGGGAATCGAACCCGGGAACCCGGGCGTGGGAAGCGAGAACGCTACCGCACGACCACGAGATGCGGGCCACACACGCTTACAACAGCCGAGCAAATCCGCTATTTCAGAACATTGCCTTGACACCGGTCATTCTATGGAATACAACAACACGGAGATTCTGGCTTGCACGTCCAGCTATTGGGATAGTATTATTAAGGAAACTGTTGAAATCAAACTATCAAGCAACCTTATAAACAGAGATGGTGGATTTTGTTTAAATGGTGCTTGGAATCTGGCTCTGTCTCTCATCAAACAATAGAGGGACAGAATTAGTGCTACCTCACCTGTTGATTAACAGTCACTATCGATATTTCTGATGTTGGTTATCTTTGGTTGTGTGTTGACTCTACGGTTACTTGTTCTGTGTGTGGTATCTTCCTTGTTTCTCCTCCGTGAACTGAGGTATTAAATTCCATTGCACATTGCTTCCTTCTGGAAGTTGTGCCTTGAGAGTGGCAGGGTGTGCTCCTGTCGAAATATCGGCGGTGATCGACGACGTTACCCGGCAGCAAACCCTAATTTATTTGATTATTTACTGTTGATTCCTTTTATAAGATACTGCCAGATGTGTGAAGGAACATTGCATCGTAATTGGCAGCAACACAGGCACTGCGATATCGTATTTATCTGCCAACATCGGACAAGCGACTTTCCCTGTACGGTAAATACACAACGAATGTACGAGTACAGGTCGCAGACACATGGATGACGGCATATGGGAGTTTTGGTCGGGCAGTATATCGTGCTCCAATAGCCTAACGATGAGACGACCACTCGCGATAAGCGGGGAAACCGGTTTCGAGTCCCGGTATGGCACAAATTTTCACTGTCGCACTTTATTATATAGTTGATGGCTGTTCCTACAGGGTGTTTCAAAAATGACCGGTATATTTGAAACGGCAATAAAAACTAAACGAGCAGCGGTAGAAATACACCGTTTGTTGCAATATGCTTGAGACAACAGTACATTTTCAGGCAGACAAACTTTCGAAATTACAGTAGTTACAATTTTCAACAACAGATGGCGCTGCAAGTGACGTGATAGATATAGAAGACAACGCAGTCTGTGGGTGCGCCATTCTGTACGTCGTCTTTCTGCTGTAAGCGTGTGCTGTTCACAACGTGCAAGTGTGCTGTAGACAACATGGTTTATTCCTTAGAACAGAGGATTTTTCTGGTGTTGGAATTCCACCACCTAGAACACAGTGTTGTTGCAACACGACGAAGTTTTCAACGGAGATTTAATGTAACCAAAGGACCGAAAAGCGATACAATACAGGATCTGTTTGAAAAATTTCAACGGACAGGGAACGTGATGGATGAACGTGCTGGAAAGGTAGGGCGACCGCGTACGGCAACCACAGAGGGCAACGCGCAGCTAGTGCAGCAGGTGATCCAACAGCGGCCTCGGGTTTTCGTTCACCGTGTTGCAGCTGCGGTCCAAATGACGCCAACGTCCACGTATCGTCTCATGCGCCAGAGTTTACACCTCTATCCATACAAAATTCAAACGCGGCAACCCCTCAGCGCCGCTACCATTGCTGCACGAGAGACATTCGCTAACGATATAGTGCACAGGATTGATGACGGCGATATGCATGTGGGCAGCATTTGGTTTACTGACGAAGCTTATTTTTACCTGGACGGCTTCGTCAATAAACAGAACTGGCGCATATGGGGAACCGAAAAGCCCCATGTTGCAGTCCCATCGTCCCTGCATCCTCAAAAAGTACTGGTCTGGGCCGCCATTTCTTCCAAAGGAATCATTGGCCCATTTTTCAGATCCGAAACGATTACTGCATCACGCTATCTGGACATTCTTCGTGAATTTGTGGCGGTACAAACTGCCTTAGACGACACTGCGAACACCTCGTGGTTTATGCAAGATGGTGCCCGGCCACATCGCACGGCCGACGTCTTTAATTTCCTGAATGAATATTTCGATGATCGTGTGATTGCTTTGGGCTATCCGAAACATACAGGAGGCGGCGTGGATTGGCCTCCCTATTCGCCAGACATGAACCCCTGTGACTTCTTTCTGTGGGGACACTTGAAAGACCAGGTGTACCGCCAGAATCCAGAAACAATTGAACAGCTGAAGCAGTAGATCTCATCTGCATGTGAAGCCATTCCGCCAGACACGTTGTCAAAGGTTTCGGGTAATTTCATTCAGAGACTACGCCATATTAGTGCTACGCATGGTGGATATGTGGAAAATATCGTACTATAGAGTTTCCCAGACCGCAGCGCCATCTGTTGTTGAAAATTGTATCTACTGTAATTTCGAAAGTTTGTCTGCCTGAAAATGTACTGTTGTCCCAAGCATATTGCAACAAACGGTGTACTTCTATCGCTGCTCGTTTAGTTTTTATTGCCGTTTCAAATATACCGGTCATTTTTGAAACACTCTGTATTAGCAACTGCAAATACTTTTCACGTAAATCATTGCTTCTAAGCTTCCATGTACCCCCCCCCCCTTTCTCTCTCCCTCCCTCTCTCCTACTGTCACTGTGCCGAGGTGCCTTTCGAGGTCACCTGACGTGAAATGAAAGAACTACCGTGGTGTGCAAAACTTAAGAACAAAAGTAACGTTCGCTTGATGTGACGCTACCAAGAAATGTAACTCCATGAAACTTGGACCATACGTAGAAAGTACTGCTCAAGTAGAGTAAAGAAGGCAATTGAATGAAATTCGCAATAAGACGAAGAGAAAGGACAGTTTTATTCACAAACAATAAATAAAGTCACTGTGATTTATGACATTCCCCTGCAAATTACAAAAGGCGGGATGCGGTTCATAATAAGGTGTGTGATCACCATTATCGGTAGTACACGCTCTGCAATGTGCTTCCATGCTGACCACAAGGTTGGTGAGACGTTCTTGTGGTAGGGCGTCCCATTCGTGAAGCAATGCGGCTGACAACGGC
Source organism: Schistocerca nitens (assembly GCF_023898315.1). Taxonomy (NCBI): domain Eukaryota; kingdom Metazoa; phylum Arthropoda; class Insecta; order Orthoptera; family Acrididae; genus Schistocerca; species Schistocerca nitens. Next base: position 406,481,218 of record NC_064618.1, read on the forward strand.
TGGATGGCCATTCTTGCATAGGGACTTGGTGCAGTTAGTTTCCACAACGTATCCCACACGTGTCCGATGGGATACAAGTCGCGAGAACCTGTCCAATAGCACAATATCATCTCGTTTCACGAGCTCCTCTACATATGTCGTTAGATGCGGCCACACATTTCCATTCATAATAATGAAGTCAGGGCCGAATGCACCCCTGAAAAGACGCACGTGGGAATGGAGTGGAGTGTCACAATGCCGTTGAGGTCATGAGAGTACTGCGTTCAGAGATTTCAATGTCAGTACGCCCATACAACATTATACTCCCCCACACAATAGCACCTGGACCACCAAAACCTTTATGCTCGACAATACTGGACGTATCCTCACATGCCGAGAGGTGTGAACGTGTAATGCACCCAGGAACATTATCGAACGTGACGAAAACAGTGTCATTGTTTGTTTCTGTATACGATCGTGTGGAGCTTCTATTCCACGATTTTAATACAGTGGAGTTAATGCAAACACAAAAGAGGAAACCTTAGACCATTCTTCAAGGATCTAGGGCACTGCATTTAGGCTATCTCTGTACCCTGTGACTTGCAGAGACTAGAATACTATGGCCTCAGTAGCCCATAGCGAGGAGCTGGTTGCCAATAGGGTATCTGTTTATCCATTTTTGTCATATAGGATCGAATTCATTAGTGGTTTTCTGCTCTTTGTCCAGTGTTGTAACTGGGGTATGACAGCTGGTGCACTCGTCCTGGGCACTGTCTTCCTGGTGAATAATTTTTGTGGACAGCGAAAAAAATGACTAGCGGACGGAAGGACGATTAGGGTTTAACATCCTGTCCATGACGAGATCATTAGAGACGGAGCACAAGCTCGGATTGACGAAAGAAACCGTCTGTCCACTTTCGAAGGCATCATCGCGGAGTTCTTCTTAATTTAGAGAAATTATGACGAGGGGTGAAGAAAAAGGGGAAGAGGAAGATCGAAGTAAAACCCGGAAGAAAAACAAGGAAAAAATTGGAGGACACTATCTTTGAACAATAATTCCGTTACACCTCTCTTTCCCAGGAACAGAGACGCACGTGAATAAGATGAATGCAAGTATATGAAACGGATCTAACACGCAGGTAAATAAGTAGCAGACTTATTTGGATTGGTAGAGTACTAGAAAAATGGAGTCAGTCCACTATGGAAACTGCTTACGAAGTGCTCGTGCGACCCATTCTAGGATATTGCTTAAGTGTGTTGGGGCTCCGTACCAAATCGGAGTAACTGCAGATATTTAACGTATACAAAAAAGGGCAGCACGAATCGTCACAGATGTGTCTGGCCCACTGGAGAGAGTCACGAAGATCCTGAAAATACTGGACTGGCCGACGCTGTAGGACAGATGCTAAATGTCCCGTGAAAGGTTAGTTACGAGGTATCAAGAACAACATTTTACATGAGGAATATATGAAAATACAAATCCCTGCGTATAGCTTCCGTGGGGATTGTGACAATATAATTGCAGCGTTCACACAGACACTGAAACGATCATCATACTCGCATTCCGTACGCAGATGAGAAGAAGCCCCAGTAACTGCTTCAATGAAAGCATCATCTACCATCCACATAACAGAGGTTTAGAGAGTACGGATGTAGATGTGCCTTCTTTCTTGGGTACCAGATGGCGCCATGCCAAGTGACCGAAAGCAACGAAAGTGTAAGGAGAATTTTGCGTTTGTTGTCTTCTTGCTTACGCCTTTAGATTGATGAAAAAGCAATGGAACTTTTTAGGAAGCCACCGACAGCGATTATCGTCGTCGACGTCTCCTGTCATTATCTCGTTGCTCCTAGCGGCATCTGATATGGTGGAGGCAGCAGGGGTGGAGGGGGCGGTTCCCCATGTACTCTCGATGCGCCATTGACATTGTCTCATGTGGAGCGCACGTAGCCTGTAGGTCTGACCGCGTCCAAATACAGTGATAGCAAGCATCTTGCCAATCCTGTGGTCGTCCATCATACAGGCGGCCAGGATAAGGTGTGACAAAATCAAGTTTCAATTGCAGCTTCCGGCTCGAAAGGCAGCGGTAAGTGTATAAACATATTTACCGACATTTCGTCCCGATGTGCGGGAGATCTCTCAGACATAAAACTGGCAACCACACCGAATCTCCGCGGGGCCCACTGTTTGTAGGTGCACCCTACAAACCCCCCTCACCCTCATATATCATGTGATATCAAATGCATAATTGTTAGCATCACGTGACGAATGGATGTCACTTTTGTACAGCTCGTAATGCAGCATCAACCACAGCTTCGCTGGCTGGAAGTAAACTGCAGTAAACATCGGCAATGAAAGCCTTCAAACTATCTAATTTACTTGCTCATGAGTGTGGAAGTTGCCTGTCGATTTGCAATTTCGTATTTCTGCTCACAATATTTACGCTTTTCTTAAATCACCTGTTTATCTCTGCAATATGTTCCGTGTTTATACTAATATCAGCATCGATAAATCGATCCAACCCCTTTGAATAATTTCTTCGTCTCTCCACTGATGCATCTCGCATCTTTGGAAGCGTTGTGGGTTTGGAGCTACATGACGTTAGACGAGAGCATGCCGAAAAATACTGCCTCAAAATCTTTTGTGTAACAACTCTTAAAGCTTTTTAAATAAACCAGCCATGACAAAAACTCTTCCATCTGGTGTGCAAGACATGTAAGTCAGGCGAGATACCCTCAGACTTCAAGAAGGTGAAATAATTCCATTTCCAAAGAACGCAGGTGCCGACAGGTGTGAATATTACCAAACTATCAGTTTAATTAGTCATAGTTCCAAAATATTAACACGAATTATTTACAGAAGAAAGGAAAAAATCTTGCTGAAGATCAGTTTGTATTCCAGAGAGATGTAGGAACACGCGAAGCAATACCGACCCTACGACCTAGAAGATAGGTTAACGAAATCTGTAGACTTGGAGAAAGTTTTTGACAGTGTTAACTAGAATACTCTTTTCGAAATTCTGAAGGTAGCAGTGGTAAAATACAGGGACTGAAGTGCTAGTTCCGACTTATATAGAAACCAGACGGCAGTTATAAGAGAGGAGGGGCATGAAAGCAAAGGAATGGTTGAGAAGGGAGTGAAACAGGGTTGCAACATATCCCCAATTGTATTCAATCTGTTCATGGAGCAATCAGTTATAAAAACCAAAGAACGATTTGGAGTAGGAATTAAAGTTCAGGGAGAAGAAATAAAAATCAGTTTGCTGATGACATTCTAATTCTGTCAGACACAGCAAAAGACTTGGAAGAGACAGTTTGATGAGAAAACAAGACACTTAAAATAGATGATGAATATTGATATTTACGCAGCAAAGTAACTGGTGATGTCCCAGGTACAGAGGATATAAAACGTAGACTGGCAGTGGGAAGAAAAGTGTTCCTGAAGAAGAGAAATTTATTTACATCAAATGTAGGGTTAAGTGTTGGGAAGTCTTTACTGAAAGTATTTGTGCAGAGTGTAGCCATGTATGAAAGAGAAATATGGATGATAAACAATTTGCACAAAGAGAGAATAGAATCTTTTGTAATCAGGTGCTACAGAACACTACTGAAGACTGGATTGGTAGATCGCATAACTACTGAGGTACTGAGTAGAACTGTGGAGACAAGAAATATATAAAATCGTTCAAATGGCTCTGAGCACTATGGGACTTAACATCTTAGGTCATCAGTCCCCTAGAACTTAGAACTACTTAAACCTAACCAACCTAAGGACAACACACACATCCATGCCCGAGGCAGGATTCGAACCTGCGACCGTAGCAGCCCCGCGGTTCCGGACTGCAGCGCCTAGAACCGCACGGCCACCGCGGCCGGCTAAGAAATATGTAGCACAACTCGACTAAAAAAAAAAAAATGGTTCAAATGGCTCTGAGCACTATGCGACTTAACTTCTGAGGTCATTAGTCGCCTGGAACTTAGAACTAATTAAACCTAACTAACCTAAGGACATCACACACATCCATGCCCGACGCAGGATTCGAACCTGCGACTGTAGCGGTCACGCGGTTCCAGACTGAAGCCTCGACTAAAAGAAGGGATCGGTTAACAGGACACATTGTGAGACATCAGGGGTTCATCAGTTTAGTATTGGAGGGAAGTGTGTGGGGTAAAAATTGTAGACGGAGACCAAGAGATGAATACAGCAAGCAAAGTCTGAAGGATGTAGGCTGCAGGATATGAAAAGGCTTGTACAGGATAGAGCAGCATGGAGAGCTGCATCAAACGAGACTTTGGGCAAGGTAACAATAACATAATAACAGTCTACATCTTTATTCTTAATGTCTTCGTATTTATTTCTCAACGTAGTCACCATGGCGACGAAAAATTTCTCCCAAGGGGGGAACAGTTTGTTGATACCGTCACTGTCGAATGTTTGACTTTGTTGACGAAGCTCTCCGAATTCGAAACTCTATTATAGCACGCAGTTTCTCAATCACAGATACAGCTACGTTAAACACCGCCATGTTACACCCTACAATTCGGAGACCTACAGCGCCAGGGAAGGTTAGTAGCATTTATTTTATTTAAAAACCTTTAAGAGCTTTTACATACAAAATTCAGGGACATCACTTTTCAGTAAGCTCTCGTAGTTTCGAATGAGTTTCCAGCCTTGTATGTCTAGATTCTTTTACGGTTTTCTGTTTGAAACGTGTTGGGGGGGGGGGGGTGAGTGATTTTGGGGAGGGGACCAAACAGCTAGGTCAGCGGTCCCATCGGATTAGGGAAGAATGGGGAAGGAAGTGGGCCGTGCCCTTTCAAAGGAACCATCCCGGCATTTGCCTGAAGCGATTTAGGGAAATCACGGAAAACCTGAATCAGGATGGGCAGACACGGGTTTGAACCGCCGTCCTCCCGAATGCGAGTCCAGCGTGCTATCCACAGTGTCACCTCGCTCGGTTGAGATGTGGTCTGGTCGGTTCTGTTTCGAGAATGACGTCGGTTTCAAGAATGACATCGATACGAGCCGGTTCCGAATTCCTCCAATGATGAAGATTACATGTAGTTATCCGTATTCGGCGAATGTGTAGGTTGTTTCAGAAGGGCGTTCTAAATATTACTAAAAATTATCCTGCGATCACTCTGCACACAAACTCGCGGTGATAGCCTTTTGTACGTTGAAACGAAAGTTCGTTGTTTGCTCACTTTCTCTAAATGGAAGCTGTTTATAGATTGAGTACTATCTTTTCAGTTGTTGTAGATTCAATCTTACCATCATCCGCTACATTATAAATGAGTTATTGTTTTGCTAGAAGTCGTGTATTGAGAAAATCTAATTCCGTTACTGATTATGAGAACTTACGTAGTACTTGCAACTGTGACAAGTCATATGGGCTTTGTGAATCAACAATAACATCTTGAAAACAACATACTGGGTAACAATTATTTAACTACATGCAGAAAAGTAAATTAGTTACAAACTACGGTTTGCACACGCTTTATTCAACATGTAAACATCACTACGGATATTCGGATTTAGGCTATGACATGTTCGATATGCCTTCCATAATTGAGATGATGTGGCGCAGACAAATAGCAAAAGTCTGCGTGATCCGCTGAAGTGTCGGGACATCGATGTTGTCGATGATCTACTGAATGGCTGTTTCCATCTCAGCAATGGTTTGAAGGCTATTGCCATACACGTTCTCTTTAATATAGCCCCACTAAAAGGAGTCGCATGTGTTCAGATCCGGAGAAAATGGCGGCCAATCGATGCCCATACCGTTGGTCTCTGGGTACCTCAGAGCCAGAATGCGGTACCCGAAGTGCTCCTTTGAACATCAAACACTCTCTTGCTTCGATGTTGTGCACACTTGCTGGAGCCAGACTCGACACTTAAATGCACAGAACTGGCATGAACAGTTAAGTGAATTAATCACATTCTGCTCTTGCAAATTCATTGCCAATACACATTCCGTTCCATGCACGGATTTAGGTTTCAGCTGGAGAAATATACGTATTCTGCTGCGTATCCTGACATGATACAGTCCTTGCTTGCTTCTGATAGCTTTACAGCTATAGTTTCTTTCATTTAATGTGTACTTTTATCAAGAGTCTACCTAGCCTTTCATTTCTCTCTGTTAAAAACTTTAAATTCTCTGCAGTGTTCATTAGCATTGGCATAAATTTCAATAAATTATATCACTACCCGTGCTGAAAGCATGTAACGTCGTACAATAACACCAGTAAGCCTTTTTTTTTCAGGGAACCTTACTGGACCTTAATAATATATGCAGTTTGTGGGACTTAGTGCAATTCGAATGAATGCATTACTATGAAAGTAACTTACTGTAATGGCTATTAAGCATGCGAAAGTGGTAAACAGTTGATTTTATGTTGCTGCTACTAGATCAGTTAAGTGAAATTTAAAATACACTTGCAGGTTTAAGAAATCATAGTAAGTTAGAACACTGAACTGTAGTAAGGAATAGTAACGACTGCATTGCCAGACGGATGTAAATAGTTGTGCTAAGTATTAGAGGGTCCGGAAAGTAATGTCGTTTTTACACAATAAAAATGAAACAGATAAAATGTTAACAACATTTTATTTTTTATTAGTTATGTAATCACTCCCGTTTTTAACAACTTTTGACATCTAGTGTGTAAATTTTCAATGCCGGGTCAACAAAAATCAATTTATTTTTGGGTAAAGGTCGGGAGATGGCATTTTGGCCTTCATCCAAAGTTTCGTATTTTTTTCCACGTAGAAAATATTGCAGCAAACTGAATAAATGGGCACCTGACGGCGCAATATTGGGCGAGAGTGGTGTGTGAGGCAATAACTCTCTCTCCAATTCATTATTTCTTTTTTCTCAGGGTACGTCTTGCGCAGTGCGTTCTTGCATTATTGTGTAGTAGGATAACGCTTTTCTATTGAATCGTTGGAAACTTTGCAATTATAAACTGATTTACCCGATGCAGTTGTTCACAGTAAAAGCCTGTATTCAGAGTTTTCCAGATACTCCACCAAACGAACGAAAACGCCTTCTTTTGGGTGTAAACCTGGCTTTGCTGTAATTGATAGTGATTCAGAGCCATTGCCTCTAGCATTCTGGGTTATCATAGAGGATCTATTTCTCATCTCCAGTGATCAAGGGATCATTGAGCCGTGCACGGCTCGTGTTCATGCCATTTATTGTTTGTCATCTTCTATTACGGTACTGCCGCCTCGTTTTCTTATTCCATTTGCTGGCGTCACTAACTTCCTGCCTTACTTGCCCATGAGTGGCAGCAGTAGCGCGTATCGATAGTACACTGTCGTACCATTTCTAGAGCGACCGATAGTGTTTCCTGGCCGTCGTGTGTCTGGAAGTCAGTGTGAGATCCGTACCAGGTCGGGTTGGCGGAGGAGATAGAGAAGATCCAAAGAAGAGCGGCGCGTTTCGTCACAGGGTTATTTGGTAAGCGTGATAGTGTTACGGAGATGTTTAGTACACTCAAGTGGCAGACTCTGCAAGAAAGGCGCTCTGCATCGCGGTGTAGCTTGTTGTCCAGGTTTCGAGAGGGTGCGTTTCTGGAAGAGGTATCGAATATATTGCTTCCCCCTACTTATACCTCCCGAGGAGATCACGAATGTAAAATTAGAGAGATTCGAGCAAGCACGGAGGCTTTCCGGCAGTCGTTCTTCCCGCGAACCACACGCGACTGGAAAAGGAAACGAAGGTAACGATAGTGGCACGTAAAGTGCCCTCCGCCACACACCGTTAGGTGGCTTGCGGAGTATAAATGTAGATGTAGATGTAGATGTAGCAACGGTCGGCGGCAAAGGAGCGTTGGGGACGGAGCACCAGCGAAGTGAGGGGCGGACAGTCAGTACTTGCCTACCGCTGGCGACACACATGCTCTGTCCGACTGAAGGAGACTGGAGCGGGAACGGCCGTTGGTTGGTCGTTCGGCCGGTGGTCCCATCCGCCTACGTCTGTTTGGTCCTTTGACCGTTTCCGTGAGTGGCAGTCGGTCGGTTGGAGCAGAGCAGCGAGGAAGTCTCCGTGGCACGTAGTCAGGCCAGAGCCGCTAGCGACGTGCAAGCGCGGTTGGAGTTGTGAGGTGCTTCTTGCGAGGGTTACGAAGTTCGTCACCCACCAATACTGGACACTAAAGCTGAGTGCTCACTTAACCTACTATCAAGCCCCAACTGCTATCACATCTCTTCGTTTGATCCTGGTTGCCGCTTTCTGGGAGATTCCCTCGAGCAACAACGAGTGTGCATTGAAGTCAGCTTGAATTGCACCCATCTTCCTGTGTGGTGTTTAACTTAATTTAATTCGTTCCTTCATTAATGAAGTGTAGCAGCGATATCTTCTGCCCTGTGACCGTTGATGTTCCGGTGACCTGCCCTCGTCGTTGACGTAGTTTTTGGCAGTGTATTTTCCTTGTCGTGTTAATGCTGGCCAGCACGGCGTGTAGTTCGACAGCTGAGGTCTTGTTGGTAGTTTTGGGCCTTTATTCTGACTTGGCTGGATTGGGCACCAGTATCCAGAACGTTGTGCTATTGACATTTTGTTGTCGTTTTGCCGATCAGGTGGAGCAGAACTGATCTTGTTTGGTTCGTCGGCTGGCTTTCGGTTGGGTTGCCTTCTGATTAAGAGGTTGTCGGTCTGACTGCCTGTCTCACCTAAACGTGCATTAGTGTTACCTTCCCAGGCCGACCCTTGGAACCTTCTGAGCGCCCCTCCTTGTGTTTTACATAGTGATTTCCTTTTTAGTCTTGAGTACTCTGTCTGGACTTCAACCGAGTTTTAGCTTATTAAAATTGCAAGGCTTCTTATTAGTCCTTAAGCCATAAAGAAAATTGTTTCTTGTTTGGTATGTGGCCTTCAGCCGAGTTTCAGCCTTTCAAGATTAAAATTGAAAAATTCCTTGTGTCTAGGTCTTGTAAGTAGGCTGTTTAGGTTTTTATGTTGGTAGCGCCACGTAGCGCTCTGTATGAAAATCACTGACTGTGCTGTGTGCAGTCTGTGGCTGGTTGGCATTGTTGAAATATTCGCTACTGTAGTGGTGGGTAGCCGGATGTGAACAATGCATAGCGTTGCGCAGTTGGAGGTGAGCTGCCAGTAGTAGTGGATGTGGGGAGAGAGATGGCAGAATTTTAAGAGCGGACGATCTGGACGTGTGTCCGCCAGAAAGAGTAAATTTGTAATACTGGATATCATGAACTGATATATATATTATGACTTTTGAACACTATTAAGGTAAATACATTGTTTGCTCTCTATCAAAATCTTTCATTTGCGAACTATGCCTATCAGTAGTTAGTGCCTTCAGTAGTTAGAATCTTTTATTCAGCTGCCAGTATTGGCGCAGGCTGTATTGCAGTAGTTTGAGTAATGAAGATTTTTGTGAGGTAAGTGAGTCATGAAAGGTATAGGTTATTGTTAGTCAGGGCCATTCTTTTTAGGGATTTTTGAAAGTCAGATTGTGTGTCAGTTTTAGCAGAGTCATTTATAATATTTCTAAGGGGACATTTCATATGGCGACCCTGCCAGGATACGCCACTGGAAGCTTCTGATTTTTTCTTGTAGTTTGTGTAATTAGTGTAGCTATTGTTTATTGCTAGCATGTAATTATAGAAAGAATTGCCTTTGTAGTTGTAGTTTTTCATTGTTGTACAGTAAAACAGTCGTGGCATGCATGTAGATTTGCACCAAGTATTTCGCAGCTGCGCTTGCAATTAACGAGATAATATTTTCAGTGCTATGCTAATGTGTTTTCTTGTTTTTGCTCTTCAAATTGTGCTTTTCTTGTTATCGTGTGAAATACGTGATAATTATGGCATGTGAAAAACGTAACACTAGACTCCAAAGTAAATTAAGAAATGACAGTGAAGATGAGAGTAGTGTGTTAGCATCACCGTGTAATGAATTAACAAACATTCAGAATAGTAATTTGGTAACTGTGCATAGGGAAATGGACCAGGCAATAAATAATGGTGTAGACAGTGAAACAATTAGTGGACAGGGAAGCATTGTCGATCGATCGGTCTGCAACAGCTCACCTCAGGAATCCGAAATGATAGGACAAAATTTTGCAAATACTGTAGATTCAGGATTTGCGTCCTCACCTTTTTCTCAAATAAGTCAAGACACATTTTCTGCTTTTCAAAATGCGAATATTGCCGGCTCAAATGCACTGCCGAATAGCACTGAGGAACATGTTTCAGACACCAGTGCATTGTTATTACAGTTAATGCATCAAATGGGGCAAAGGCTACAAAAGTTAGACACAACGCTTGAACAAAATCAGAAACAAATGGGACAAAATCTTCGAAAGTTAGACGCAATGGAACAAAATCTTCGAAAATTAGAGGCAATGGAACAAAATCAAAAACAGTCACAGCAACAAATGGAACAAAATCAGAAACAAATTAAAGAAACACTTCAACAAACACGTGAAAATTTTACTACTGAGTTACATAACATCGAATCGAAATGTCAAAAAGTCTGTATTGACGTAAAACACAAATTTGTGAGCATTTTCAACCTATTTTTTCGCGGCATGAAAATGCATTACAGAATCACGAAGCAGCCATAAAAGAACTGCAAACTATTGTTCATGAAAATCACGAGACCTTGCGGGCTAAAATTGACACAGTTGCATCTACCGATTCAGTTACGCAACTTGCAAAAACTCAGGAAAACTTAAAGGACACAGTAGATACTCTCAAAATTGGTTCAGAAAGACACATGGAGGAAATTAGTTCATTATCAGAGAAAGTAGTCGAACTTTCGGATCAGCTAAAAAATTTATCTACGAAGGTAGATGATGCTCTGAATGACACAAGACTGGTAGTCTTTAATGACACAGAAGAGTATGAACAAATTAGAAAATTTAAATAAAATCAGAATCAAATCAATACACAGTACAAAAGAGAAATCTGGGAAGTAGAAGGTCAGTTGACACAGGTAATAGAAAAATTATATATTTCAGAGGACACTCGCGCTCCAGTACGGGAAGAGAGACATAGAAATACGGAACAGCCACAAAATAATAACACAGGGCACTTCGGAAATTATGAAAGGAGTTGACAAGATACACCGAATTTTGAGATTGAACCGCCGAAACGACGTAACAATGACCGACATGCGACTCGCCAACATGATGATTTTGACTATAAGCTGTTTATTACTACACGTAAATTCAAAACATTTAAGAATTCCGGCAACGACATCATCCACAAGCGTGGCTTCATCAATTCTCTCATTGTTTTCCTCCCAACTGGTCATTAGAGCACAGATTAGAATTTATGTGTGGCTATTTAGAGAATGAACCAGCTGTAAGAATGCGATCGGTCATTCACGATTGTCACAGTGAAGGAGAATTTAATCATGCCTTCCTCTCAGCATACTGGGCTCAATCTACACAAGACCGAGTAAAACATAGCGTCATAATGATGAAACATTTCGAACAATCTGAATTTTCCAGCCTTGTGAAATATTTTGAAGACATGTTGCACAAGAATCAGAACCTGTCAAACCCATACAGTCGCTCAGAACTCATCCGCATTTGCTTAATCAAATTGCCTGAACATTTACGACATATTATTTTGACAGGACGTTGCAAAGACGACATTGAAGCTTTCCAGGGACTCTTACGAGAATTGGAAATTGACACTGACAACCGCGGAACGCGAAAACAGGAACACAACAATTACAGGCCACATCCGTCACAATTCCGCGATGACAGAAATAATAACTGGACGTGACAAGGCTATTCTTACAACGTAAATCGTGACCAAAACAGACTCCACCCATATGACAACCGTTGGCAGAGTAGTAATAATTACAGGGAAAGATCACCTCTCCGCAGTAATGACTATCACAGAGACAATATGGGAATCAAAATAATTATTATCAAGGGAGACAGAATAACTTCAGACGCAACGGTCCACCATGCAGTTACGTTTCCGGGAGAATTTCTCCACCACAAGATCGACAAAAAAGAAACTATGTAAACTACCGACAAAACGACAGACCCGAATTTCATCAGGGCAAGGCGCTTTCGACAAGGTGAATTTATAGAAGTTTGACCTCCAAAACCCAATAACGACGCGCGCTAACAAAGAGACAATAGGCAATGACTCACACCGCTGGCAGCCACAAAACGTATTATGCAACTGACGACGTAGCTGCCGTGGCTAGTAATTACGTAAAAATGGAAGACATTAGGGACATCTCACTCCAGGAACACGACGTAAAACATAACAACATTGCATATCCTGTAATTCACATTACAGTAAATGACGTAAAATTTACGGCAGTACTAGACTCTGGCAGTCCCATTTCAGTAATTAGTGAAACAGCCTTTAGCAAATGCAACAAATCGAACGATTGTCCCGCACTTCCTTTACGTAAGATTACATTACAGGGTGCAATTTTTGGAAAATTTGTAGATGTACGCCAACAAACCAACTTAGAATTATTTTGTCAAAGCGACAGCTTCTCTATGAACTTTCTTATTGTTCCATTATTGTCGACGGAAATTATATTTGGAGTATACTTTTTGAATGAATAAAAAGCAATCTTAAACTTTCACGATGCTGAAATAAGTTTAGAGAAATAAGGTAAGTCAATAGCTTTGAAATTTGAAGATTGGCTCTCAAACCATGACGAGGAAATTAATTGGCTTTACCTTCTGTTAGACAACAGTTCGGAATTTTCGACGGAACTAGACACTAACAGTCACTCTGCAAGTACTGACAGGGATGATATCGACGGCGTATTTGATACTAATGAGTTAATCCAGAATAAAACTCAAACAATTGAGAATTGTAATGACACTGATAGGCAGGACCTTCTTGAGATTTTACAAGCACATTCCACAGTTTTTACTCACAAAACAGGAACAATCAAGGGATTTCAATATCAATTTCGTGTTCGTGAGCATAAAACATTTTGTGTTAGACCATAAGTAATTCCGGCACATTATAGGGACCGTGTTAGAACAGAAATACAATCTATGCTTGACGAGGGCATTATTGGGCCTGCAGTAAGCTCATACAACAATCCATTACATGTTGTTGAGAAGAAAAATGGATCGATCAGGCTTGGCTTAGATTCGAAACAAATCAATACTATCATCATTCCTGAAACAGACAGGCCTTCAAGCGTTAGAAGAACTTCTTCAAAATTTTAATGGTGTAAAAGTGTTGTCTTCCATTGATCTCAGATTCAGCTTTTATCAGAACGAACTTCATCCAGAATGTAGAAAATACACAACTTTTCTTTGTTTCGGCGTTTGTTATCAATTTCGGAAACTTCCTTTTGGTTTGACCATTTCTTCAGCAGCATTCATTCGTGGGCTAAATTCCATATTACCTGAGTTCTTAAAATGTTACATCACCTTATATGTGGACGATATTCTGATAGCAGAAGCCTCATGGGAACAACATAATCGCATCCTCAACAGCGTGCTACATATTTTTGCAGAATCTGGAATTACAGTTAACTTGGAAAACTTTGAATTCGGTAGGTCAAAGGTGAAGTTTTTGAGACATATTATTTCTTCTGAAGGCATTCAGCCGGATCCTGAAAAGTTAGAACCATTCAGAGCCATTCCAGTTCCATCCACAAAAAGACAAGTCCGCAGTTTTCTAGGTCTCGTAAATTTTTACCGTCGTTTTCTGAATATGCAAATTCTAGTTACAGCAAAACTTTGTTCTCTCACTGGAAAAAATACTATTTGGAACTGGGACGAACAGGCACAGTTGGAATTCAATTCTTTGAAAGAATCGCTACTTAACGCGCCAATATTAGCTCATCAAGATCTGTCACAAGATTTCTGCCTTAGCACGGATTCTTCTAAAGTCGATCTTGGTGCCCATTTATTTCAAGAAGCCATAGAAAATGACGCTATGTTCAGAAAACCATTGCTTCTGCTAGCCGAGTGCTAACGAAATCTGAACAAATTATTCCGTTACTGAATTAGAAGCTTTAGCTATCGTTTGGGCATTGAACAAATTCCGGTTCTTTCTTTCTGGTAAGCACGTAAAAGTATACAGTGATCATCGTGCATTACAATTTCTTATGTCTTCAAAATTAAATCATGACAGGTTAAAACGTTGGGCATTATTTCTGCAAGCATTCCACTTCACAACAGTCTACATTCCCGGCAAGCAGAACACTGTTGCGGACGCATTGTCACGCGCACCGTCTGGGCTTGAGAAAAGTAACACAGAAGGCAACCTCGAGAAAAATATCAGTATTCTTTACATTCTGAAAGTCACCTTTGAAAATTTCATCACCACATCTTTAAAGGACATTGCTCATGAACAAGATAAAGATCCGATTTGGAAAGACATCAAAAGTAAATGGCATGAAAAGACACACACACGAATTCGGCATTATTATCTGGTTGGAAACAACATACTCTTCAAACGCTGCACTGTTGATGACAAGCTATGGGTACTTTGCATTGCTGACGATTTTGGTACATTCATTTCAGCTACGCACATTTTGGTCCACGAAAATGTTATTATATTCTTCGGACGACTTGTTATTATAACAATATGGAAAAGAGAATTCGAAGAGTCTTGTCTATTTGTAAACTTTGTCAAAAGGCTAAACCATCTACTATCTCACATCGTGCTCCGTAGTTTCCTATCATTCCCTCTAAATTAAAAGAATTTGCTGCTGTTGATCTCTTGGGACCGCTTGTCAGAACATTGGATGGATTTTCATACATTCTGGTAGCTGTTGAACTTACTTCAAAATTTGTTTCTTTCACTCCGTTACGTAAAGCCACTGGGCGGTCTGTATCCCACGCCTTTGTTTAAAATTGCTTACGTGAAGTTGGCCACGTTGCTAAAGTCATTTCAGATAACGGACCGCAATTCAGATCTGCTGTTTGGTCACGCATGCTTCGGAATCATAAAATCAAACCTGTTTTTATTTCAGTGTACTCACCACATTGTAACCCGTCTGAACGGATTATGAAAGAAATCAATAAGCTTTGCACACTTTATTGTCACAGAAGGCATCAGTATTGGGACAGATATTTACACTTATGTCAAAACGTGTGGAATGAAATGCCTCATGACTCCACTGCTTTACCACCTACTCTTGTACTGAAGAATGAAGAACCACCGAACAGAATCAGAGAGCATGTACATCTTCTGAATACACGTAAACTTCGACACAAAGACGTAATTGATTTGGATATTAATAATATAAATTCTGCTGCAGACAAAAGGAGATAACTACACGGTAAAGCAAGTGCAAAGAAACTATATAGTGGTCAGAAAGTTCTCGTTAATGGTCATTGATTGTCACATAAGAAGAAACACTTGAGTCACAAATTCTTTCTGGTTTACAATGGACCTTACAGAATACGCGTATGCCACATGATAATTGCGTTGAAGTTGAAATTCTGCGTACTAAGAAGAGTAAAGGTTTACACCATATTTCACATATAAAACCGTTTATTGAAAGATAATCTGCTTTTTAACTTAGTCTTTGCTATAAAATTTTTCACTTCACGCTACTAGTACAATTTGTCACACTTAGAAACGGTTAACATGCAACAATGTCTTGAAGTTAACTATCCAGTCTTGAACCTAGGGAACATATTTAGAGAGTAATTACGAATGCATTGT
The DNA here is from genome assembly GCF_023898315.1 of Schistocerca nitens. Taxonomy (NCBI): domain Eukaryota; kingdom Metazoa; phylum Arthropoda; class Insecta; order Orthoptera; family Acrididae; genus Schistocerca; species Schistocerca nitens. Next base: position 406,496,843 of record NC_064618.1, read on the forward strand.
TATAGTGAACAGACGACACAGTGTTATTGTGTGTGTACATTCTTGCTTGTTAGTTGCATGATTACGTAACGACTACAAGGCTCACATACTTAGAACATATACCGGTACTGCTAATGAGATTTTAATGCAACATTTTGGTTTACTTGAAAATACATTCTGGATTTAAAGTACTTTCCGAGAGAGACCAGATGACACAGTGGTTAGTTTATTTGACAGCTACACGATTATACCACGACGCTACTAATGTGCGACACAATTTACATTGTTGCTTTTGCGGTGTATCTGTTTTATCTCTGCACAGTTTTTCTGAATTCTTCTGGAAAGGAAAACATGTTTTAGTAGTAACTTTTGTGGTACAGCTACAATGAGACAGCCTTTTTCGTAGCACAGCAATACATTGCAGTATAGTACTTTCTTCATCACGGTACTGAACGTAATAACTGCAATATCTATACGCATAGCATTTCACTTTTGTTTATTACGAGGTGAGTATATTGACTTCTACCGAACTTTGCTTACGGACGACGATAATTACGACAGTTGGCACATTTTTACCGTTAAGTAATGACAGAGATTATCTTACAACAAGACGCACAGTTTAACGCTGCATTACACGTATTTGAGTGATTAATTTGCTGATTTTTTAATCACAAAGATACAAAGAAAGTTTTCGGTGATACATTTCATTTGATTGCTGTAATCTGTAACACCTGAGGGTATAATTACATTAATCCTCAGGAGGGTACACGCTTACTTTGTGTACCATGTGTGAGGCAAGCACAAGGAGCCCTAGCTAATATGGTATTTGCTTATACAACTTCACACATCGGTACCATATTTCTCTAACACAGAATTACACAGCTAGCTGAATATTTAACAGAGAAAAAACATTTTTTTACTACGTCAGTGACACATGTTTACGCAATTACACAGTTGGATAACTTCGTACTTATGAAATTGTATTTTGTCTGTACTTTGTGAACTGTTCATATTTTTTAGGAACCATTGTGATACTATGAGAGCACTGAATGATGTATTGGGCATGGGATCATGATTTTTAAAGTACGTTTGAGGTAGATGACACTACTGAAATGAGCAGACAATTATTTTTAAGGTTTTGAAATTATTGCAGAAAGCTACGACGTTTTTGAGATTTGGCTGAGGTTTTATGATGTTATTATTACGATGACGAAGTGTTTTATGCTGTTGAGGTATGTTTATGATCAATAAGCTGATGCTACCGTATATGAGGAATGTGATTACGTGTTTATATGTATATGAATAATGAATAAAAGTTAGGGACTCTGGTTTGTGAAAAATGATGTTGGAACCAAGAATCGTACTTTAACAGTTATGAAATGTGTGTATATGCGTGAATGTATCACAATGCCAGCGAAAATATTTTGGCCACTGTTATATTTATAGGATTTCGTTTCTGCACATTTGTAACGCAAATTCTCAACCTGAGAAATTTTTTTGTATGTGACTGTCACTGCTGTCGTAAATATTTCTAAAAGGCAGCTAAGTGAGCTTGACGTAATGCGTTATGGGCGCCCAGCTGTGCCAGTCGCTTGGAGAGAAAGCCATTAGGTGAAAAAAAGAGGCCATTAACCTCACTATTGACACGCTTATACTTGAGAAATATGATTACAGTTTTGAGGTCATACTTTCTGATATTTACTCAAATGCCTAATGAAATGATGAGAAATATTTTATGTCTGTACACCTGATTATGACTACTGTCTTTCTAGTTGAGAGATTTTTTTTACTGCCTTATGAAACGCCATATGGCTAGTGAATGATGTTTCATGCTTTGCTTTGTATGTATATTTGCCTATTTTGTTTAATATCTAGTTTCTAGCCACACCACAGCATTGGTTAAATAAAATTTTATAGATGTACTAATGTAAATATTTTCTGTCTACAGCTCCATTAAACAATAATTTTATGATCTACTTTCTTAAAAAAAGGGGAACACAAATAAACATTTCCCTTCACAGGAACTGCATAAATAATTTTTAACGATTTGGTAACTTGTAACTATTAGAGTAAGTTATCATGATGCATCACTCTAGTGTTAAGATGTGACATAGGTATTAGACATAGCCATCTTTACTGTAATATTTTTGCTGCTTGAGCTTTGTCAAGTTTAGGTGCATGTTACAGCATTTGCTGCTGCTGTTTTCCAGGCATAGTGTTACTGAATTTTACTTTGTATTACTCTGTTAAGCCAGTTTTACTACATATTTATATTTCTTGTTGCTCCACATTGGGTCATATTAGTTGTAATGTTGCATTTGCTCTACTAATTTAGATTTACTGCTGCTAGCTTTGCCAATTTGCATTTTTTTATCATTGCTGTTTGTGTTAATTTGTTACCTGTTGCTGCATTGCCTCATCCCCTAGTATCTATATACACTCCTGGAAATTGAAATAAGAACACCGTGAATTCATTGTCCCAGGAAGGGGAAACTTTATTGACACATTCCTGGGGTCAGATACATCACATGATCACACTGACAGAACCACAGGCACATAGACACAGGCAACAGAGCATGCACAATGTCGGCACTAGTACAGTGTATATCCACCTTTCGCAGCAATGCAGGCTGCTATTCTCCCATGGAGACGATCGTAGAGATGCTGGATGTAGTCCTGTGGAACGGCTTGCCACGCCATTTCCACCTGGCGCCTCAGTTGGACCAGCGTTCGTGCTGGACGTGCAGACCGCGTGAGACGACGCTTCATCCAGTCCCAAACATGCTCAATGGCGGACAGATCCGGAGATCTTGCTGGCCAGGGTAGTTGACTTACACCTTCTAGAGCACGTTGGGTGGCACGGGATACATGCGGACGTGCATTGTCCTGTTGGAACAGCAAGTTCCCTTGCCGGTCTAGGAATGGTAGAACGATGGGTTCGATGACGGTTTGGATGTACCGTGCACTATTCAGTGTCCCCTCGACGATCACCAGTGGTGTACGGCCAGTGTAGGAGATCGCTCCCCACACCATGATGCCGGGTGTTGGCCCTGTGTGCCTCGGTCGTATGCAGTCCTGATTGTGGCGCTCACCTGCACGGCGCCAAACACGCATACGACCATCATTGGCACCAAGGCAGAAGCGACTCTCATCGCTGAAGACGACACGTCTCCATTCGTCCCTCCATTCACGCCTGTCGCGACACCACTGGAGGCGGGCTGCACGATGTTGGGGCGTGAGCGGAAGACGGCCTAACGGTGTGCGGGACCGTAGCCCAGCTTCATGGAGACGGTTGCGAATGGTCCTCGCCGATACCCCAGCAGCAACAGTGTCCCTAATTTGCTGGGAAGTGGCGGTGCGGTCCCCTACGGCACTGCGTAGGATCCTACAGTCTTGGCGTGCACCCGTGCGTCGCTGCGGTCCGGTCCCAGGTCGACGGGCACGTGCACCTTCCGCCGACCACTGGCGACAACATCGATGTACTGTGGAGACCTCACGCCCCACGTGTTGAGCAATTCGGCGGTACGTCCACCCGGCCTCCCGCATGCCCACTACACGCCCTCGCTCAAAGTCCGTCAACTGCACATACGGTTCACGTCCACGCTGTCGCGGCATGCTACCAGTGTTAAAGACTGCGATGGAGCTCCGTATGCCACGGCAAACTGGCTGACACTGACGGCGGCGGTGCACAAATGCTGCGCAGCTAGCGCCATTCGACGGCCAACACCGCGGTTCCTGGTGTGTCCGCTGTGCCGTGCGTGTGATCATTGCTTGTACAGCCCTCTCGCAGTGTCCGGAGCAAGTATGGTGGGTCTGACACACCGGTGTCAATGCGTTCTTTTTTCCATTTCCAGGAGTATATATATATATATATATATATATATATATATATATATATATATATATATATATATATATATATATGAGCTCAGTAGATTTAATTTAGCTTAAGAGAGGGTAGACTATATAAGAAACTAACTATGAAGAATAGGGAAAGAATGCATTGAGAAGTTATATGAAAAAGATTTGGGCAAAAGTGTGTGTTGTAGAATGAGAAGTATTTATTTTGAAAGAGGATATGAAGAAAACAGGAGGGTTTAGGGACAACAGGCTTAGATAGGAATTTTTTTTTTGGCAGGAGCAAATGTTGAAATAAGAGGGAAGAATTATGGAATGAAGTTTTGGGTTGGACTGCAGTACCAGACGTCTCACTGAAAACAAACCCTGTCCTTTCCTTTTGTGTTATTCCGCTATGTGTTTGTGTACCTTTGTGTATTTGTGTTCTTCCTGTCTTTATATGTTTATCTGATAAGAGATATGTTGTAGAATTTTTCTAATACTACGTAATTTACTTTGTAAAGATGTTTAGACATTATTAAATCTGTTCTGTTTCAATGCTCATGTGTGAAATTAATGTTTCGAAAACTATTCTCATTATTTTATTTATTTACTTATGTCACAATTCCTGTAACACTGATGTATCTCTTTATTTCTATTCTCTTGTAAAGCCTGTACTACTACAAACGTTACCTGTATTGTTTTGTTCTTTAATGATGTATTTTGTACCTTTGTAATTGTATTCTTCTGTTGTAAATTTGTAATTGTATAGACACCAGTTCTTCAAATTTAGTTTCATTTCACTGCACACGGTTTTGGTGGTCATAGTACACGCAGAATATTCGAGAAAAAAAGGGGACTGTTAGCACTTTCACGTGTGTTGATAATTCAGCAAGAGACTGGTTAACAGCATTGCTGGTTCTAAGGACGTACCAAAAAGTTTGTGAGAGCACAAGTGGTGGTTTATGGACTTGCTATATTGTCTGCAAGACTCTTTAATGGTGACTGTGCACCTGCACAGTCGTAACAGGTGGCTGCTGGCCATCTCTACAAGGACTACAGTGGGTCTACACCTTTGATGACCCACCAATACCATTATTGCTACAACGACTGCAGTGGGTCTGCACCTCTGGTGGCCCACCAATACCATACTCTCTACCAGGACTACAGTGGGTCTGGTCTGTGATGACCTATCTACCAATATTCTTCAACTTCGACTGACTCTGCTGTGGGTTTGCTGTGTTGTGGCCCATTACCTGTCTGCATGTCAAGAGTTAGCACTGTCTTTCTGTTGGAAGGACTACACTAATTCTTCAAGACTACATGGAAAACCACTACTTCCGTGCGCATTTTCTTTTACTGCTCAGACTTTGAGAAAAACACTGCAATTGTGATGAATGATCAGGACTGTCTTTATGGACTGTGAGAAAATCTTTGCTTTTGATCAACAGTGTATCAATAAGTGTGTACATTTGATATCTTTGTTATTGTAATTATGAAAAATTTTTATCAAATCATTATTAGCCACTGCCCAAAACAATTTGTAAAATTTTTTGTGGGGAGCATGGGGGCTATGTAAGTAGGCTGTTTAGGTTTTTATGTTGGTAACGCCACGTAGCTCTCTGTATGAAAATCACTGACTGTGCTGCGTGCAGTCTGTGGCTGGTTGGCATTGTTGAAATATTCACTATTGTAGTGGTGGGCAGCTGGATGTGAACAGCGCATAGCGTTGTGCAGTTGAAGGATAGCCGCCAGCAGTAGTGGATGTGGGGAGAGAGATGGCAGAATTTTAAGAGCGGACGATCTGGACGTTTGTCTGCCAGAAAGAGTAAATTTGTAATACTGGATATCATGAACTGATATATATATTACGACTTTTGAACACTATTAAGGTAAATACATTGTTTGTTCTCTATCAAAATTTTTCATTTGCTAACTATTCCTATCAGTAGTTAGTGCCTTCAGTAGTTAGAATCTTTTATTCAGCTGGCAGTATTGGCGCAGGCTGTACTGCAGTAGTTTGTGTAACGAAAATTTTTGTGAGGTAAGTGAGTCATGAAAGGTATAGATTATTGTTAGGCAGGGCCATTTTTTTGTAGGGATTTTTGAGAGTCAGATTGCGTTGCGCTAAAAATATTGTGTGTCAGTTTAAGCAAAGTCATTTATAATTTTTCTAAGGGGACGTCTCAGTCTTAAGCCGTAAATTTGTTTCAAGCTGGTATGTGGCCTTCAGCCGACTTTTCAGCCTTTTCAAATCAAAAGTTGAAAAATTTTGTCTAGGCCTTATGTCTTAAGAAATATTTTCTAGTTTGTATGTGGCCTTCAGCCGAGTTTTCCAACTTAAAACTTGGAAATTTCTTTGTCTGTGCTTTAATCCGTGAGATTGTTTCGGTTTCATATATAGCCTTCAGCTGAGTTTTATGTGAAGCATTTTAGGATAAATCCTTTAGGGTATTTTAGTTGAAAATTAGAAGCTCCTCCCTTTAGGCCTTAACTCGTAAAACTGTTTCCGGCATGGTGTATGGCCTTCAGCCGAGTTTTAATCTCTTTTAAATTAAAAATTCAAAATCCTTGACTTGCCCTTAAGTCATAAGACTGTCATTCCTTAGTATAATGCCTACAACTGAATTTATACGAAATATTTTAAGATAAGGCCTTCAGCCTTTTCAAATTCTACAGTTCTTCTTCCTAGGCCTTAAGCCGTCAAATTGTTTTGTTGACATGCGTCCTTCAGCCGAGTTTTCAGCCTATTTAGATTGAACATTGAATATCTTTGTATCGGTCTTAAGCCATAACACTGTTCTTGATTAATGTGAGGCCATCAGCCGATTTCTATGGGAAAAATTTAAGCTAAGGCTTTTATCCTATTTATATTGCAGATACAAATTTTTATCTAAATAAGTGAAACCTCCAGAAGAACGCCTGTACCTCAATTCCTTGCTTAAGCCTTGTACCCTGGATTTTCGATATGGTCTTCAGCCGAACTAAATTGAAACGAAGGAAGTCTTTCGTTAAAAACTTGAGAGTTTTGATTCTTTCTTGTGTGATTGTGTGTTTTAACAAATAAAGTTTTTACGTTGAGTGCAACTGACAGTAACTTATTTTGGCCCCTTTCTAAAAATATAACCTCACCCACTCTGTCCTGCTAGCCCAGGGATTTCAATCATAAAACGCTTTTGTACACACACCAAAAAAACTTTTTCATCACCTCGGATCCGAGTGTTCCGGAACCTATAAAAAAATCTGGAATAGAGATCAACATAAACATCATTTCCGCCCTTTTATTGCTCATGAAAACCACACATTGCATGTTGTACCACCATAACAGCGAGACTTTCAGAGGTGGCGGTTCAGATTGCTGTACTCACCGGTACCTCTAAGAGCCAGCAGCAAGTCCTCTTGCACTGATGTATGCTTGTATTCGCCGTGGCATACCATCCACAAGTTCATCAAGACAGTGTTGGTCCAGATTGTCCCACTCCTCAAGGGCAATTAGGTGTAGTTTCCTCAGAGTGGTTGGTGGTTCACGTCATCCGTAAACAGCCCTTTTCAATCTATCCCAGGCATGTTCGACAGGGTTCATGTCTGGAGAATATGCTGGCCACTCTTGTCGATCGATGTCGTTGTCCTGAAGGAAGTCATTTGCAAGATGTGCACAATGGGGGCGTGAATTGTCATCCACGGAGACGAATGCCTCGCCAGTACGCTGCCAATACGGTTGTACTATCAGTCGGAGGATGGCATTCACGTATCGTACAGCCGTTACGGCGCCTTCTATGACCACCAGCGGCGAACGTCGGCCCAACATAATGCCACCCCAAGACACCAGGGAACCTCCAACTTGCTGCACTCGATGTACAGTGTGTCTAAGGCGTTCAGCCTGAACGGGTTGCCTCCAAACACGTCTCCGACGATTATCTGGTAGAAGACGACACTCATCGGCGAAGAGAACGTGATGCCAATCCTGAGCGCTCCATTCGGCATGTTGTTGGCCCCATCTGAACCGCGCTGCATGCTGTCGTGGTTGCAAAGGTGGACCTCGCCATGTACAGTCTTAGACAATAAAACTGACCGCCGGCCGGCCGCCACCGAGACTAAGTCCGAGTCATTCACTTAAGGTGGCCAATAAAACTGACCGCCCCTGACAATTCTAAGTCCGGCCATATGCACAATCTGGCAACACTGTAAGATGCGGAAGTGTTAGGAGGAAGTATTGTCTACTTCCGAGACGTTGTCGGACTATGTGAGCCCGTGGTCTAGTGGCAAGCGTCGTGCGTTCTAAGCTTATAGTCGCCTGTTCGCGTACAACTGTTTTTTTTTTTGGTTTTTTTTTTTTTCCACAGTCGGTCTAAAGTTATGAGTCTGACTGAACATCAAAGATAATTCGCTTAACATTCTACCCACCAGCAATAACAAGTATTCCAGAAACAATTCCGCAGGACAGCTCGTGGCTGCGTCGCGATCATAACAGCTTACGCTCGAGCGTTTCCTCGCGCTGCAGCGGCTACCGGCCACCGGCCAGGCGCCACCCGCCGCCTGAAATCCGGCACCGCTCAGGTGAACGCGGCGCGACGCTGTCAGTGTATGTATCAACTGTCATTTTCGAATTTGAAGTTCTAGTTATCATCTTGCAGTTAAGCATTGGATTTTGCATACTTGAGAATCATGAACTACAGTTAAGCATTGTAAAATTGAGTCGTAAGTGGAAATAGGTGTAACATCTGCAACACAACGTTTACTTTTGGTATAACAGAGGGGTGAATGCAGAGGAGGCAGCTAGAAAGATTTGAATTGTGTATGGAGCGAGTGCTTTTGGGAAAAATACGCCAGAAAAAGATATTCTTGTTTCAACAAAGATCGTTCTGGCATCAATGATTTTCCACATTAAGCAAGTCTCGACTACTGATATATGTGACAGATTACCATTTTACCATCATGCGACATTTGCATTCAACAGGCAAAGTTCAGAAGTCTGGTGTACGAGTACTACATGCTCTAATTCGAAACAACAAAAATCAACGGAGTGACTATTATTGAACGTCATCAGGTCGCTCATTGAGCATTCGTATGCAGTACTGTAACTGGTGACGTGTTATGATGCCTTTATCATTAACTTCCTAAGAAGAAATGAAAGGCTGAGCCCCTCCAAAAGACATAAACTCGAGCAAAGAGTAGTGTGAACATAATATTTTACATCTGATAGCTCCAAAAGTGAGTTTTGGGCTACGAATTCTACCAAAACACAGCTGGAATTTGTTGCCAACAACTGAGACACCTTTCGGTCTCAGCTTAAGAAAATCGAGCAACACAACTACATCACATGTTCTACTGCATGATAACGCACTTCTTGATTTGAGAAACAAAACTATCCAGGAGATTGAAATTAAAGTCGTCTCTCAGGCACTTGTATTGATAGAGAAGTCCTCTCTCAAGCACTTGTCCCTCTCGTCATATATTCGTTATCTTTGCCTTTCCCGCTCTTGATCGATCAACCGTCGACGCAATTCATTTCTAGACGAAAATACTCTTAAAACTACTCTGGTATAATTATATCGTTGAAACCAGTAGGTTTCTACTGGCGTAGAATTTGTAAACAACTTTAGCATTGTCAGATCGTTTTAGATATCGTGAAAGAAAATTCTTTTGCTGATTAATTTCTCATTGATGATTACTGTTGCGTTTAGTAAACTATCGGAAAATCCAATTAAAATATTCACTGTACTAATACAAAATAAATTCAGCTTACTGCAGAAACATCACGACGGCAGACTATCTTAATAAAGCATTAAGTATCTGTGAGACGATTGAGCGTATTTTAACACGAATTAGTAGGACATTACCGACTTTTGACTTCGAAAAGATCCGTATTTACTTCATTTCCTGTATCATCCGCTATTATTATGAAAAGTGGCATTTCATGGATATAATTATGTATTCACAACAACAAAAAATATGTCGTCATTATGAATTTGGCAGTACCGTAAGGTTTTCGCTCTGACACTAAGGGTTACTGAAAGTAGCAAGGCGCGTTGTCTTACGATTCTCTTATTGCGTTTGTATCTGCCTGCTTGTAGCTCTGCTACAAAAGAATTAAAAATCTGGCTTTCAGCGAGTCTCGAAAGGCGAACGAAAGCAGCTTGCACCTGGTAGCCAAACATGTTTCTTGGGAACAGGCTACTTCCTAAGTGGGAAGACATTCTTTTGTGGTTGAATTGTTGGCAAATGTCAGTCAGACGTGTGCTGTTGGTCTAAGCGTTTCGGTGTGTTGAATTTGTACCAATGATTTTTCTACAGGTTTTTTCTGTCCCAAATAGAGAGTTGAAGCCTCCCATTAGTATTTTCACGCCATCTTGGTAAATTTTGCTCATAGTATTTTCGAGTGTGTTCCACAATTTTTCGACATTTTCGGTGTTTTCCTTATTTTCGATGTTGGTGGGGGCATGTGCATTTATGAGTGTATATTTTTTATAGGGGCTCTGAATGAGCATAGTCATAACTCGATTGTTGATGGGTGTGATTTCTTCGACAGAGTTGTTGATAGATCTGTGTTCGAGAAATGCAATGCCGAGGATTGGTGCGAGTTTCGCTACCTTTTGTTGTATTTTGAAGATGCCGTGGTTTCCGTAATGCAAGTTTTAACTGTCAATTAATCGTGGTTCTTGAAGAGCAAGGATGAGAATTTTTTGGCGGACGATTTCTTTTGTGAGATTATTTAGGTTTCTTGTTTGGATCAATGTATCGATGTTTAGTTTTCAAATGAATGTTTTCTGCTTGTAGGGAAATTTACCAGAGATCTTCGATATTCTCTGCCGTGCTAACCTGGACTCCCCAGAGTGCGAAAATCCAACTGCCGCCTATCGGTGGCCAGGTTGTGTACCACCTGGGATAAAGTTACCTTTGCTTGCATAGTTCATGTTTTCTTGTGTTTTATTGGTTTGGCCTGGGTGATACCAGGACCGGACAGGACCAGAGGGTGTTGAAGCCTTTGGAAGCAAATATTTTCAGCCAAGCTCATTGAGCTAACAAAAAAATGGCTCTGAGCACTATGGGACTCAACTGCTGAGGTCATTAGTCCCCTAGAACTTAGAACTACTTAAACCTAACTAGCCTAAGGACCTCAGACACACCATGTCCGAGACAGGACTCGAACCTCCGACCGTAGCGGTCGCGCGGTTCCAGACTGTAGCGCCCAGAACCGCACGGCCACTCCGGCCGGCTTGCCATATGAACCATTTGAACTATTTAACACAAAATGACATTAAAAATTTAAGTTATTCACGAGCAGCTAGTTGAGAATATGTATGAACATTAAATGACACGACGAACCGTCTTGTTCTGCATATGGATTCAATCCCAGCTCATGCAGACTAAGCAAAGATTTCGTGACTGACGGAAACTAACAGTCATTCCTGATTAGGCATACAGAGAGTGATATACCTCGATTTTAGACAGTATCAGTTAGCAAATATCAACTTTAAATTTCATAACGCAAACATTTTTAACAGACGCGAATTCCTACCCAGCATCTATTGTCCCTGTTAACGAACTACGAGAGATGTTAAATATTGCTTCTTCACAAGTAACTTACTTGAAATGCCGTGAGGTATAGCTGTGTGTTGGACACGGATTCGAACCCGGAACCTAATCGGATTGCTATCGAAGCACAGTCAAATGTGACATATCGGAATTTCGCGGCAGTAGCTAGATGTTTTAACTGAAATGACGAGACGAAACATTAATTTTTTCCTTCCCAGGACTCCAACCCGGCACCTATCGCTGTTATATTCTAGAGAAAACGAACGTTAAATATGGGTTTGTTGCACCAGCAGTGACATGTGAGCATGTTTGAACTGAAATAATATGACGAAGAGTTCAGCGCTCACTGGGAATAGAGCCCCACACATATCGTTGTTGACTACACACAAAGAGACATCAGCTACCGAATTTTTCTCCACCAGCTGCTCAGAATAGCATCTTGAACTTACAGTCATCTCGCAAATAGTTCTGTGTCTCACTGGGAGTTAAAAACGTCAGATATCGTTAGTGTTGACAGCGAATGAAAATACATTAAAAATCGAAATTATTATCCACCAACAGATAGGTGTTCTCATGCTAGAGCTTGATAATACACAATTAAATCTTTAGTGCCGGGCCAGGATTCGATCCCATTCACGCGTAATATGTGAAGGTGTTGAGGAATCTGCAGTTTTGAACAAACAACAAATTGTAGCCGAGCTGTATTGCCACGAAGGGACCAAATTCCGCGTTAAGGGCGGTCTGAGTTGCATTCCCAGTTCAGAACCAATTTTATCGACATACAGAAGCTCAAATAAAAGATGGAATAAGTGTCGTCACTTGAAATAAATAACTAGTATAAGAAAGGTTACTGGTGATAGAGTTGCTACATGTCGCCACTCCAGACTTTATTGTGGTTCAACCTACCGTCTACTTGGTAAAGAAGGAATATCATCTTTAATGTGAATTTCCAGACCACGCAGCCATTATATCTCCTTCACTTGGTGTAGCCAGGAGAGAATGGAATCTGTCTCTCCCTATCTAAAATCATTGACAGAAGTGGGAATCGAACCCTGACCATAGGTATAACAACCTACCATCCGTCCAACAGACCACGAAATCCTCTTCTCTGCGAGTCATTTTTCTATCGTAACGCAGTTGCGCCACACTGGATGAAAATTCTGACACACAGGCTCCCTGTAGTAATTTGCAGCATGTTCAGTAAATTCATTTACTTGGTTGACCGAATCACCATGAACTAGCTGCCTCGCCTACCCATTGCATACATTCGACTATTTTGTAATCACAGAAATAAAATCACGTAACTGCCACCTACACACAACTGCCAACAGTGTAGGATGCAGAAGTTTAGCTCAAGTGGAAAGGAACACTTCCTATTTATTCTATTGCGCTATCTGTTACTAGAAAACGTCGTTCAGTCCAAAAGAAAAGCTGTAACTGTTTGTCTCTCAGAAGTCAAGACCTGGCCATATGCATAATCTCACAGTGCTGTGGAATCCAAAAGTTCTGGAGGAATAGTTGCCGAGCTCTGGAGCTGTTGTAGCTACGTGTCAGCTTGTAGCATAGATAAGATGTCGCGAGTTCGAATACATTCAGTGCTACATTTTTTAAAACGCAATTCTGCTCTCTGCTGAAGTTATCAATCTAATGGAACTTTGAACATAATTCCCTTCACTTCTCAACCCAAAGTAGTCGCATGTGGAAAAAGGACTATTAAACCTGAATAGAGCAAAATGTCACAGTAGTTAGACAGCAGGCAGCAGATGCATCTCGAAGATGTGCAGGGAGAGCGCATCGTGCCATAATATGTCAGAAAAGTATTTTCTACATTAGCCGTCGTGTGGTAGTGATATTTTAGTCTTCTTCAAACTTTGTTTGACAGCTTTAACTCAGTCTGACAATGCACATGCAGTTTATTGATTACATGCATGGAGAAAACTTGTTCTGTCATAGGTAACATCAGAGAATTCGCATATATCGTTGATGATTAATGTCTCTCTCATGTTTACTATTGTTTTAATAACACTAAAGGAAACCTTATGAAATTGTGCACTGTATTATAAGAAATGAAATAAAACTAACCATGATAACCTTACGACGAAAGTATCTGTACACAAGCATGCCTCTATCGACACGAATTAGTAAAATACTACTCACTTAGATTTTGATTGGGTCTGTGTTTAATTGGTATGCTGTGTCATACTCAAGAGGGATGCAAATGTGGCATTTCATAAATATAGTTACGTATTCCTAGAAACCCAAAATTCGCTTGTCAGCAGTGGAAAGAGGCGTTACCTGTTGTGCAGCATTGTAAGTTTTTCAACATTGCACTGTGAGCTGAAAGCATTTTCTTGCGATTTCCTTATTGATGTTTGATCTGACTGCTTGTAGCTCTTTCACAGAAGGGATAAAAACGTTACCAGTCAGTGAGACTGGAACTGCGAAGCGTAAAAGACGCTGTTTCACAGGTCAGCACGTTACCACAGAGCTGGCGAGAAGGTATGGGTCTCAGCTTCCTATTACGAGGGCAATTGTAACTAGAACTCGTAAACCGCTATTTAAAGGTCGAGATTAGTTACGATTTCCACTTGCAACGACTTTCCTGGGCTGAAAACCGTAAATTTTCAATCTTTTGTTACCCTTCAAGCGATAATAACTCAGATTATTCAATGGAAATGACAGGTAAAAATCAAGTGAACTTTGAGGCTTAATTCCGTGCACACCAGGAAGTAACTCGTCGATCACAGAGTTGCCAAACATACGTTGCCTTGTTGCCAAATCTCAGTTACAGTACCAGCAGGAAGAAGACGAACCGATGTGATCCTACAGCGGTCTGGGAAGTGACCATAGCTGGTGTCTCCAAGTCGCGGCTGCTACGGCCTGGAATACGTAATGCGTCTGATTCGCTTTCTGTAACTAGGTTTAGGGACTGGAGCGTAGTTACTAATAATACTCAGAACTGACTGCAAACTGAGCATCATAAATCAGCAACTCTCATTGTTGTTTTTATATTTCTTTCGTAAGTGTACTCAAAACTAAGAAAGTCATTCACAGGCGTTTTCGTGCCTCGCCGATAGTCGAGCACAACATACAAATAAAAATAAAAAAGAATGTGTGTGTGTGTGTGTGTGTGTGTGTGTGAGAGAGAGAGAGAGAGAGAGAGAGAGAGGGAGAGAGAGAGAGAGAGAGAAAGAGAGAGAGAGAAATAAAAAGCAATGAGAGAGAGTGTAAAAAATTGTTGTAAAGAAATTGAATCATGGTATTTAAAGAAATCTTTCATTAAAATGACACGTTCCACATCATTACGAAATGTCGTATTCATGATCTATGGAACAAGAGTTAATCTAATGTAATCTTCTCACATCATATTGATGATTAGCCATGAAGAGTCATGAATTACCGAAATTTTTGCCAATACCAGTAACCAAATCTAAACTTGACAATAAAAGACGACAATTTTTGTAATAAACCGTGACTCCTATCAAGACCCTTTCGTCCCTGTTATCTAACCACGAAAGATGTCTGATATACCTCCATTCTGAAGTAACAAAGTGTGCATGCATTTAAAGATGAAGTGCATGATGTGAAGTTCTGTGACGGAGATACGAACCCAACACGTAATCCGATTGTTAACTAAGAAAAATCAAATGTTACGTATCGGTTTTTCTTACGAGCCGCTAGGTGTCTGAATCTAAAATAAGGATACAAACTTTTGTGCCTAAGCGACAATCGAACTGCACACCTACCGTGCATCCACGAATATAGCTTAAGTATCAGTTGCCTACCCATGAACAGTAAGATATGTGCGTGTTTGACCAGAAATAACGACACCTGTTGCGATTGTTGGCAACACATGAACAGACATTGAAATTGTGCGTTAATTTTCACTAGCAGGTGGGTGTGCACTTGATAAAGCTAGAAATGAAATTATGAATATTTTTGTACTGGATCAGGTTTCAGACCCACATACTTACCTTTGGAGGAGACCTAGAGAAGATTGCAGTCTTGGGAAAAGGAACGAAATGACTGAACTACTGTTCCGAGAGAGTCAGATCCTCGAAAGAGGAGATACGAATTCGAATCACAGTCCAGCACCAAATGTTTAAACGTCTCTAGTTCAATCAAGTACAAGTAAAATAACAGCCCTGTCCCTTTAAATGGCTATCGGTTCATCAAATAAAATAAAATTTTCTAATGTAAGTAAGCTTACTGGCGACTGTATTTCTGGTTACCATGACTTCCGCTGTGTCATTTCCCAAAGTAAACCGGCTCTGCCTAGTTGGTAATGAAGGAACGTGATGTTTAATGCGGATTCTGGATTATAACGTCTTTCTCTTGAGGTTACCAGAGGTAAAATAAATCTGTTTGTGCCTCTTAAAAGTAAATGCCTGAACCCACGCATTGCACCTGTGATAGTTCGTTCCACCAGACCATTGTGACCACATTACCCAGCCCCAGGAGTGTGCTGTAACGGATGATGTGCTTAGCTTACAAAATTAGTCACCGGTGGAAAAAATGCGAGTCTATTAAATGGTCAAGTAGAAGCAAGCTTCTGACGCAGAGATTATGCTATTCTCATGTCAGCAGGATGTAAAGACTCTTCTAGGCATCATAGGCTGGTTGTGAAGCCATTTTGATTTTTCACAAATTCAACAAATTTCTTAGTTCGAGAAAATCCACTGTGAAGCGTGAAGTTGCCGGATAATTCGATTATTACTGTTATTATTAATATCATTTTATTCATACCGCCGCTGGAACACGACCGTAGTCTCGAGGTAAATCACGAGACCAGCTAATATGACGTCTGGCGACCGAAAGCACATATCGACAAAATTTTTATCGCCTCTTTCCTCTCTGTGCTGAAGCTATGAGTGTAATTCAAGCGAATCTACAATATCATATTAGCTGGTCTCGCGTTTTACCTCAAGACTACGGTCGTAGTCAAGAGTAATGTACTAAGACCGGAGTCAAGACCTCCTCTGGGAAGTGCCGCAGTCTATATGTTGCCAGATCGAGCATATTGCCGGACATAGATTTCTGAGAGGAGCACGACTGTATTGTCCACCTTACGTGAACGACTCGGCGGTCAATTTTTTGGTCTGAGACTGTATCTACAACACATATTGCACACTGAAGACCCAGAAGAATTTAAAAAAAAAGTAGTTTATGAGAGCAACGTTAACCATAGCGTTCGAAGTATCCATAGTATTGTATACGTGTGTGTAAACGCCTTCCAATGACCACTCAAGGAAGACAATGATACACAGTCTAGCTTCAATATTACAAATACGCCTCAGTTTGTGGATGAACTCAGACTTAGGTTGATAATAATTTTGAAAATTTAGCAGCACTGTACCCATTGGTGTTAAACTCGTTTTCAACCAATGATTCCCATAGCTACAGGGATACTACTTGTGATACCTCTTAGACAAAATACTTAAGCAGTTTTATCAGACGAAAAGATCAACCTGACACAAACTGTGGGACGTTTGTTTTACAACCTTCGTACCTGGATATTCAGCTTTTTCCTATTTGAGATATCTGTGAACGTTGCTGCTTAAGACGATTTAAGCAGAAACTAAATTCCCTCAGCTTCGACAATGTTTAAAGAAATCGTCTTATCGGCACTAAATCGTGGTTTGTGAATTGTTTACCGGCCGTACTCTTCCGTATTTTGCCGGTTGGAAGGCGAAAGCATACTGAAAAATGTCACACAGAAATTACTGTTACAGTGTACTTATGGAGCCAAATGAGTGAATTGCGTATTTTCCGGGGAGAAAGAGCACTGGCAAACAGTCTTCGCTACATTAGGTTATTTAAACTGGCGTCACTCTGAGCTAGAATTTATGGTCAGCGACTAAGTGTAAGGTCAACGTTTCGGATGCGAGTTTTGCAACTGTGAAATACTTTCCTACATTATAGAAGCGAATATTAAATTTGAACTAATATTGCGAAAATTTTGTACTTGGACAGCTTAGAATGAAAATACTTCTGTTTATTGCAAAGGGAAACAATAGATTTTCTAAAACACTGTCTGTCATACACAACTTGAAACAGGTCATGTCGACCAAATCATGTGGCAGAACTGACAGCAACGTATATCGGAAGGCAGTAAGATCTCTTGCCTTTTGGTTTGACAGTACTCGATAGCCATTTCTAGGCGAAAGTAAATGAAGAAAGGCAGTGCGTTTGTGTTACCAAGTAACGTCTTCGTCAATTACTTTAGTTTTAATGTAATCTACGAGTAATTGCTGGTGTTTGATATTAACATGAAAAGGATTCCGTAGACAGGGAAAGAACCTGTTCTTGGTTCAAATGGTTCAAATGGCTCTGAGCACTATGGGACTCAACTGCTGAGGTCATTAGTCCCCTAGAACTTAGAACTAGTTAAACCTAACTAACCTAAGGACATCACAAACATCCATGCCCGAGGCAGGATTCGAACCTGCGACCGTAGCGGTCTTGCGGTTCCAGACTGCAGCGCCTTTAACCGCACGGCCACTTCGGCCGGCCCTGTTCTTGGGAAACTACTTCATAGTGACCAAAAGGCATTAAATGATGTTCAAGCACTTGTGATACAGCAGCGGTATGAATAAAATGATATTAATAATAACAGTAATAATCGAATTATCCGGCAACTTCACGCTTCACAGTGGATTTTCTCGAACTAAGAAATTTGTTGAATTTGTGAAAAATCAAAATGGCTTCACATCCAGCCTATGATGCCTAGAAGAGTCTTTACATCCTGCTGACATGAGAATAGCATAATCTCTGCGTCGGAAGCTTGCTTCTACTTGACCATTTAATAGACTCGCATTTTTTCCACCGGTGACTAATTTTGTAAGCTAAGCACATCATCCGTTACAGCACACTCCTGGGGCTGGGTAATGTGGTCATAATGGTCTGGTGGAACGAACTATCACAGGTGCAATGCGTGGGTTCAGGCATTTACTTTTAAGAGGCACAAACAGATTTATTTTACCTCTGGTAACCTCAAGAGAAAGACGTTATAATCCAGAATCCGCATTAACCATCACGTTCCTTCATTACCAACTAGGCAGAGCCGGTTTACGTTGGGAAATGACACAGCGGAAGTCATGGTAACCAGAAATACAGTCGCCAGTAAGCTTACTTACATTAGAAAATTTTATTTTATTTGATGAACCGATAGCCATTTAAAGGGACAGGGCTGTTATTTTACTTGTACTTGATTGAACTAGAGACGTTTAAATATTTGGTGCTGGACTGTGATTCGAATTCGTATCTCCTCTTTCGAGGATCTGACTCTCTCGGAACAGTAGTTCAGTCATTTCGTTCCTTTTCCCAAGACTGCAATCTTCTCTAGGTCTCCTCCAAAGGTAAGTATGTGGGTCTGAAACCTGATCCAGTACAAAAATATTCATAATTTCATTTCTAGCTTTATCAAGTGCACACCCACCTGCTAGTGAAAATTAACGCGCAATTTCAATGTCTGTTCATGTGTTGCCAACAATCGCAACAGGTGTCGTTATTTCTGGTCAAACACACACACATCTTACTGTTCATGGGTAGGCAACTGATACTTAAGCTATATTCGTGGATGCACGGTAGGTGTGCAGTTCGATTGTCGCTTAGGCACAAAAGTTTGTATCCTTATTTTAGATTCAGACACCTAGCGGCTCGTAAGAAAAACCGATACGTAACATTTGATTTTTCTTAGTTAACAATCGGATTACGTGTTGGGTTCGTATCTCCGTCACAGAACTTCACATCATGCACTTCATCTTTAAATGCATGCACACTTTGTTACTTCAGAATGGAGGTATATCAGACATCTTTCGTGGTTAGATAACAGGGACGAAAGGGTCTTGATAGGAGTCACGGTTTATTACAAAAATTGTCGTCTTTTATTGTCAAGTTTAGATTTGGTTACTGGTATTGGCAAAAATTTCGGTAATTCATGACTCTTCATGGCTAATCATCAATATGATGTGAGAAGATTACATTAGATTAACTCTTGTTCCATAGATCATGAATACGACATTTCGTAATGATGTGGAACGTGTCATTTTAATGAAAGATTTCTTTAAATACCATGATTCAATTTCTTTACAACAATTTTTTACACTCTCTCTCATTGCTTTTTATTTCTCTCTCTCTCTTTCTCTCTCTCTCTCTCTCTCCCTCTCTCTCTCTCTCTCTCTCTCTCTCACACACACACACACACACACACACACACACATTCTTTTTTATTTTTATTTGTATGTTGTGCTCGACTATCGGCGAGGCACGAAAACGCCTGTGAATGACTTTCTTAGTTTTGAGTACACTTACGAAAGAAATATAAAAACAACAATGAGAGTTGCTGATTTATGATGCTCAGTTTGCAGTCAGTTCTGAGTATTATTAGTAACTACGCTCCAGTCCCTAAACCTAGTTACAGAAAGCGAATCAGACGCATTACGTATTCCAGGCCGTAGCAGCCGCGACTTGGAGACACCAGCTATGGTCACTTCCCAGACCGCTGTAGGATCACATCGGTTCGTCTTCTTCCTGCTGGTACTGTAACTGAGATTTGGCAACAAGGCAACGTATGTTTGGCAACTCTGTGATCGACGAGTTACTTCCTGGTGTGCACGGAATTAAGCCTCAAAGTTCACTTGATTTTTACCTGTCATTTCCATTGAATAATCTGAGTTATTATCGCTTGAAGGGTAACAAAAGATTGAAAATTTACGGTTTTCAGCCCAGGAAAGTCGTTGCAAGTGGAAATCGCAACTAATCTCGACCTTTAAATAGCGGTTTACGAGTTCTAGTTACAATTGCCCTCGTAATAGGAAGCTGAGACCCATACCTTCTCGCCAGCTCTGTGGTAACGTGCTGACCTGTGAAACAGCGTCTTTTACGCTTCGCAGTTCCAGTCTCACTGACTGGTAACGTTTTTATCCCTTCTGTGAAAGAGCTACAAGCAGTCAGATCAAACATCAATAAGGAAATCGCAAGAAAATGCTTTCAGCTCACAGTGCAATGTTGAAAAACTTACAATGCTGCACAACAGGTAACGCCTCTTTCCACTGCTGACAAGCGAATTTTGGGTTTCTAGGAATACGTAACTATATTTATGAAATGCCACATTTGCATCCCTCTTGAGTATGACACAGCATACCAATTAAACACAGACCCAATCAAAATCTAAGTGAGTAGTATTTTACTAATTCGTGTCGATAGAGGCATGCTTGTGTACAGATACTTTCGTCGTAAGGTTATCATGGTTAGTTTTATTTCATTTCTTATAATACAGTGCACAATTTCATAAGGTTTCCTTTAGTGTTATTAAAACAATAGTAAACATGAGAGAGACATTAATCATCAACGATATATGCGAATTCTCTGATGTTACCTATGACAGAACAAGTTTTCTCCATGCATGTAATCAATAAACTGCATGTGCATTGTCAGACTGAGTTAAAGCTGTCAAACAAAGTTTGAAGAAGACTAAAATATCACTACCACACGACGGCTAATGTAGAAAATACTTTTCTGACATATTATGGCACGATGCGCTCTCCCTGCACATCTTCGAGATGCATCTGCTGCCTGCTGTCTAACTACTGTGACATTTTGCTCTATTCAGGTTTAATAGTCCTTTTTCCACATGCGACTACTTTGGGTTGAGAAGTGAAGGGAATTATGTTCAAAGTTCCATTAGATTGATAACTTCAGCAGAGAGCAGAATTGCGTTTTAAAAAATGTAGCACTGAATGTATTCGAACTCGCGACATCTTATCTATGCTACAAGCTGACACGTAGCTACAACAGCTCCAGAGCTCGGCAACTATTCCTCCAGAACTTTTGGATTCCACAGCACTGTGAGATTATGCATATGGCCAGGTCTTGACTTCTGAGAGACAAACAGTTACAGCTTTTCTTTTGGACTGAACGACGTTTTCTAGTAACAGATAGCGCAATAGAATAAATAGGAAGTGTTCCTTTCCACTTGAGCTAAACTTCTGCATCCTACACTGTTGGCAGTTGTGTGTAGGTGGCAGTTACGTGATTTTATTTCTGTGATTACAAAATAGTCGAATGTATGCAATGGGTAGGCGAGGCAGCTAGTTCATGGTGATTCGGTCAACCAAGTAAATGAATTTACTGAACATGCTGCAAATTACTACAGGGAGCCTGTGTGTCAGAATTTTCATCCAGTGTGGCGCAACTGCGTTACGATAGAAAAATGACTCGCAGAGAAGAGGATTTCGTGGTCTGTTGGACGGATGGTAGGTTGTTATACCTATGGTCAGGGTTCGATTCCCACTTCTGTCAATGATTTTAGATAGGGAGAGACAGATTCCATTCTCTCCTGGCTACACCAAGTGAAGGAGATATAATGGCTGCGTGGTCTGGAAATTCACATTAAAGATGATATTCCTTCTTTACCAAGTAGACGGTAGGTTGAACCACAATAAAGTCTGGAGTGGCGACATGTAGCAACTCTATCACCAGTAACCTTTCTTATACTAGTTATTTATTTCAAGTGACGACACTTATTCCATCTTTTATTTGAGCTTCTGTATGTCGATAAAATTGGTTCTGAACTGGGAATGCAACTCAGACCGCCCTTAACGCGGAATTTGGTCCCTTCGTGGCAATACAGCTCGGCTACAATTTGTTGTTTGTTCAAAACTGCAGATTCCTCAACACCTTCACATATTACGCGTGAATGGGATCGAATCCTGGCCCGGCACTAAAGATTTAATTGTGTATTATCAAGCTCTAGCATGAGAACACCTATCTGTTGGTGGATAATAATTTCGATTTTTAATGTATTTTCATTCGCTGTCAACACTAACGATATCTGACGTTTTTAACTCCCAGTGAGACACAGAACTATTTGCGAGATGACTGTAAGTTCAAGATGCTATTCTGAGCAGCTGGTGGAGAAAAATTCGGTAGCTGATGTCTCTTTGTGTGTAGTCAACAACGATATGTGTGGGGCTCTATTCCCAGTGAGCGCTGAACTCTTCGTCATATTATTTCAGTTCAAACATGCTCACATGTCACTGCTGGTGCAACAAACCCATATTTAACGTTCGTTTTCTCTAGAATATAACAGCGATAGGTGCCGGGTTGGAGTCCTGGGAAGGAAAAAATTAATGTTTCGTCTCGTCATTTCAGTTAAAACATCTAGCTACTGCCGCGAAATTCCGATATGTCACATTTGACTGTGCTTCGATAGCAATCCGATTAGGTTCCGGGTTCGAATCCGTGTCCAACACACAGCTTTACCTCACGGCATTTCAAGTAAGTTACTTGTGAAGAAGCAATATTTAACATCTCTCGTAGTTCGTTAACAGGGACAATAGATGCTGGGTAGGAATTCGCGTCTGTTAAAAATGTTTGCGTTATGAAATTTAAAGTTGATATTTGCTAACTGATACTGTCTAAAATCGAGGTATATCACTCTCTGTATGCCTAATCAGGAATGACTGTTAGTTTCCGTCAGTCACGAAATCTTTGCTTAGTCTGCATGGTTCAAATGGTTCAAATGGCTCTGAGCACTATGGGACTCAACATCTGTGGTCATAAGTCCCCTAGAACTTTGAACTACTTAAACCTAACTAACTTAAGGACATCACACACATCCATGCCCGAGGCAGGATTCGAACCTGCGACCGTAGCAGTCGCGCGGTTCCTGACTGAGCGCCTAGAACGCAGTTGTGACTCTCAGTGATTACAGGTTACTGATGTTTGTCAAGAATAGCGGAAAGCGCCTCTGAAGTTCCATTTGCATTACGACTAGCACGTGGCCGGCCTCGGTGGTCTAGCGGTTCTAGGCGCTCAGTCCGGAACCGCGCGACTGCTACGGTCGCAGGTTCGAATCCTGACTCGGGCATGGATGTGTGTGATGTCCTTAGGTTACTTAGGTTTAAGTAGTTCTAAGTTCTAGGGAACTGATGACCACAGATGTTAAGTCCAATAGTGCTGAAAACCATTTGAACCATTTGACTAGGACGGAGAGAATGCTAAATAACAGTAATAGGTCACCCAGCGAAGAGTAGAGTCCACGTATTGTCTGAAGTTCTTGCAGTTTGATATAATGCAGTTCCCGATAGTTTCACACTAACGGGTTCTTTTGGCTATCGAAATACTCATATGGGAATCATAAAAGTGGAATTGCTAGATCACCCAACTACCTTAATAACACCTCATTCTGGATTGAATACGACTCGGAAAGCGACGTTAATTTGACGTTTTCATCCATCTCCTGACGTCTCACTGAATGAAGTCTGAAGTGCACGCACAGTTGTGTTGCCTGCCGCAAGGATTCTGTGAAGTGTTGTGGCAGCTGGCAGTCATTGCTGAATACACACATGTGCAAATAACCTCACTGCTCTAGCGGAACTCGTCTTTGTTGCATTTTTTCCATACGGTAATTAGCACAATAACATAAGGCTTGTTCTGCTGAAGAACTTGATGCCCACAAGTCCTTAAATAATAATCTCCTAGCGGGAGGAATAAATACATGAAAGGAAACAGACTGTTGGACGAAAGAATGGACAGCTCCCTGCTTTTGGCGTTTCCGATAGCGCCTACGATAAGAATCTGGTGTCATATTATGCTTCAGAACTCTAAACTGTTTATTTTTTTTACTTCATACTAAAACAAAAGTTGTGATATGAGACGAGGAAATGACTTATATGCTTCTCAGGAACTTGAGTTTTTCGTGTTTATTTTCTCACTTCATATTAAAACAAGGGCGTTAATATGAGAAGAGGAAATGAAATATACGCTTCCAAGACATAATATTTCCTTGTGTGCTATTACTGCAAACATGAAAGCCCTGCAGTTAATTTTTGTATGTTGGATAAGTTTTGATATCACCTCACATTCCTTTGTGACAAGGTTCCTATTGTCTTGGTATTCAAATAGAGTGGACGTTTCATCACTGGTTAATATTCTGATGACTAATGACGTGATACCCGTTGCAATTGCTCCATGGCACCTGTGAGTAGAGTCTCACGTTGGTTACTATAAGAACACGCAGGCAGTGATATCCGATCACTGGAGTCAGAGCCAAGGTGATTTCTTTCTGTTTAGGGCGAAGCGTCTGCTGCAGTGTCCACGCTCAGCCAACATAAACAAATCGCGGCGGCATTGGGCACTGCTAATCGCTGCACTTGTCGCGAGCCTCGACAACAAGAGCGCACTGTCTCTGCTAACGATACTATGGAGTTAATAGATCTTACTTAACGGAATACGCAGGACGTGGGATGGGTAAAAATTCAGTTTGTAGCTTCCCATCGCATTAAAATACTTTACAGTCATATTTGATGCAATATTTATTGTTGGTTGTCTCTCTAATGTTAATAGTATTGATTCACATCGTACGTTAACACGAAAACACACACACACACACACACACACACACACACACACACACACAGTCATTGATTCCTGTGAGGGTGACAACTACTGTGTGTTGAAAAACACATGCACCAGTCAGTTCCTCAGTTGGCGTCGAGTGGATGAGATTTTTCAATTACCTTGCACTGCAAGAATTGTAAGGAGGGGACTGAAAGTAAATGGACTTGATGTATGCTAAAGGGCTGCGACAAAGCAAAGCTTGACCGATTATCAGATAACTGTCCACATGGGCTTTGTGGACGAGTATACTTTTAGTAACCAACCCACCCACGATCATTACGTAAGATTTCTCGAGGGCGTAGGGAAATTGATTTCATTAAGTCGTCGACAGTGTAGCGTGATGGTTTACTTCCCACCATACGTTTTCTATATTCGTCCAAAGGTCGCTTGCATTTGTAGGGACACATGGCAATGACCTTGTTACCTCTGCCCACATATTCTCTATCTGGTTGATGTTCGGTGATCGTGGAACAAACGGCTACAGCTTCATCCTCTCTTGGCCCTGAAACCAATCTCGCACTGCTCTACTATGATGGATGGGTCTCTGCTCCTGTAAATACATTGTTATGTCGTTAGTTCATATATTTATATTTAAATAACGTATTTGTAATAAGCACAGTGTTTAAGAATTCATTCCCTGTCATAGATAAGTGATCTGGATTCAACAGTCCGATTAAGAATGTGGTTCACCCAGTCTATCATATGATGAGAGTCGTAGTCGGATAGCCACATTAAGACTGACTGGCTGAATCCGATTA
Organism: Schistocerca nitens; assembly: GCF_023898315.1. Classification (NCBI taxonomy): domain Eukaryota; kingdom Metazoa; phylum Arthropoda; class Insecta; order Orthoptera; family Acrididae; genus Schistocerca; species Schistocerca nitens. Next base: position 406,522,357 of record NC_064618.1, read on the forward strand.
GGACGATCTTGTATAGAAATGAAATTACAGAAATCGGATAATTTGAACGTCTGTATTGCAACAATGCTGCGCACATAAATTCCTATGATGGGGTAACAGCTAGTAACTGTCTAAGAAAAAGTGAGAAATATGTCTACTAGCAGCAATGTAACGTAATTATAAACCATGTTTATGTGATGGAAATACTGAATCGAACAACACACATCTATTTCAGTGGAGGGAAGATACACCATATCGGATTTGCTGATGACATAATGACAATAATAATAAAAATCCCGTGTGGCCGATAGGGGAAACCCTCCCCCATATGGATGGTACCGTGGAAATCAAATACTTGTGGTGAACCAAATACTAACACAATCCTGAACGGCTACTCAATCCGTTGAACCCAAAATCCAGACACATCTGAGTGAAAATCACCGCTACTCTGGTCACCGTCTGTTAGCTCAATGAGCTTGGCTGAAAATATTTGCTTCCAAAGGCTTCAACACCCTCTGGTCCTGTCCGGTCCTGGTATCACCCAGGCCAAACCAATGAAACACAAGAAAACATGAACTATGCAAGCAAAGGTAACTTTATCCCAGGTGGTACACAACCTGGCCACCGATAGGCGGCAGTTGGATTTTCGCACTCTGGGGAGTCCAGGTTAGCACGGCAGAGAGGAAAACTAAACATCGATACATTGATCCAAACAAGAAACCTAAATAATCTCACAAAAGAAATCGTCCGCCAAAAAATTCTCATCCTTGCTCTTCAAGAACCACGATTAATTGACAGTTAAAACTTGCATTACGGAAACCACGGCATCTTCAAAATACAACAAAAGGTAGCGAAACTCGCACCAATCCTCGGCATTGCATTTCTCGAACACAGATCTATCAACAACTCTGTCGAAGAAATCACACCCATCAACAATCGAGTTATGACTATGCTCATTCAGAGCCCCTATAAAAAATATACACTCATAAATGCACATGCCCCCACCAACATCGAAAATAAGGAAAACACCGAAAATGTCGAAAAATTGTGGAACACACTCGAAAATACTATGAGCAAAATTTACCAAGATGGCGTGAAAATACTAATGGGAGGCTTCAACTCTCTATTTGGGACAGAAAAAACCTGTAGAAAAATCATTGGTACAAATTCAACACACCGAAACGCTTAGACCAACAGCACACGTCTGACTGACATTTGCCAACAATTCAACCACAAAAGAATGTCTTCCCACTTAGGAAGTAGCCTGTTCCCAAGAAACATGTTTGGCTACCAGGTGCAAGCTGCTTTCGTTCGCCTTTCGAGACTCGCTGAAAGCCAGATTTTTAATTCTTTTGTAGCAGAGCTACAAGCAGGCAGATACAAACGCAATAAGAGAATCGTAAGACAACGCGCCTTGCTACTTTCAGTAACCCTTAGTGTCAGAGCGAAAACCTTACGGTACTGCCAAATTCATAATGACGACATATTTTTTGTTGTTGTGAATACATAATTATATCCATGAAATGCCACTTTTCATAATAATAGCGGATGATACAGGAAATGAAGTAAATACGGATCTTTTCGAAGTCAAAAGTCGGTAATGTCCTACTAATTCGTGTTAAAATACGCTCAATCGTCTCACAGATACTTAATGCTTTATTAAGATAGTCTGCCGTCGTGATGTTTCTGCAGTAAGCTGAATTTATTTTGTATTAGTACAGTGAATATTTTAATTGGATTTTCCGATAGTTTACTAAACGCAACAGTAATCATCAATGAGAAATTAATCAGCAAAAGAATTTTCTTTCACGATATCTAAAACGATCTGACAATGCTAAAGTTGTTTACAAATTCTACGCCAGTAGAAACCTACTGGTTTCAACGATATAATTATACCAGAGTAGTTTTAAGAGTATTTTCGTCTAGAAATGAATTGCGTCGACGGTTGATCGATCAAGAGCGGGAAAGGCAAAGATAACGAATATATGACGAGAGGGACAAGTGCTTGAGAGAGGACTTCTCTATCAATACAAGTGCCTGAGAGACGACTTTAATTTCAATCTCCTGGATAGTTTTGTTTCTCAAATCAAGAAGTGCGTTATCATGCAGTAGAACATGTGATGTAGTTGTGTTGCTCGATTTTCTTAAGCTGAGACCGAAAGGTGTCTCAGTTGTTGGCAACAAATTCCAGCTGTGTTTTGGTAGAATTCGTAGCCCAAAACTCACTTTTGGAGCTATCAGATGTAAAATATTATGTTCACACTACTCTTTGCTCGAGTTTATGTCTTTTGGAGGGGCTCAGCCTTTCATTTCTTCTTAGGAAGTTAATGATAAAGGCATCATAACACGTCACCAGTTACAGTACTGCATACGAATGCTCAATGAGCGACCTGATGACGTTCAATAATAGTCACTCCGTTGATTTTTGTTGTTTCGAATTAGAGCATGTAGTACTCGTACACCAGACTTCTGAACTTTGCCTGTTGAATGCAAATGTCGCATGATGGTAAAATGGTAATCTGTCACATATATCAGTAGTCGAGACTTGCTTAATGTGGAAAATCATTGATGCCAGAACGATCTTTGTTGAAACAAGAATATCTTTTTCTGGCGTATTTTTCCCAAAAGCACTCGCTCCACACACAATTCAAATCTTTCTAGCTGCCTCCTCTGCATTCACCTCTCTGTTATACCAAAAGTAAACGTTGTGTTGCAGATGTTACACCTATTTCCACTTGCGACTCAATTTTACAATGCTTAACTGTAGTTCATGATTCTCAAGTATGCAAAATCCAATGCTTAACTGCAAGATGATAACTAGAACTTCAAATTCGAAAATGACAGTTGATACATACACTGACAGCGTCGCGCCGCGTTCACCTGAGCGGTGCCGGATTTCAGGCGGCGGGTGGCGCCTGGCCGGTGGCCGGTAGCCGCTGCAGCGCGGGGAAACGCTCGAGCGTAAGCTGTTATGATCGCGACGCAGCCACGAGCTGTCCTGCGGAATTGTTTCTGGAATACTTGTTATTGCTGGTGGGTAGAATGTTAAGCGAATTATCTTTGATGTTCAGTCAGACTCATAACTTTAGACCGACTGTGGAAAAAAAAAAAAATAAACAAAAAAAAAACAGTTGTACGCGAACAGGCGACTATAAGCTTAGAACGCACGACGCTTGCCACTAGACCACGGGCTCACATAGTCCGACAACGTCTCGGAAGTAGACAATACTTCCTCCTAACACTTCCGCATCTTACAGTGTTGCCAGATTGTGCATATGGCCGGACTTAGAATTGTCAGGGGCGGTCAGTTTTATTGGCCACCTTAAGTGAATGACTCGGACTTAGTCTCGGTGGCGGCCGGCCGGCGGTCAGTTTTATTGTCTAAGACTGTACGTCGGGAGTGAAGTTGCGCTTGATGAGGCCTATTGTGCACATTTTGAGTCGTAACACGACGTTCTGTGACTGCATGGAAAGCATTGTTCAACATGGTGGCGTTGCTGTCAGGGTTCCTCCGAGCCATAATCCGTAGGTAGCGGTCATCCACTGCAGTAGTAGCCCCTTTGCCGCCTGAGCCAGGCATGTCATCGACAATTCGTGTCTCTCTGTATCTCCTCCGTGTCCGAAAGACATCGCTTTGGTTCACTCCGAGACGCCTGGACACTTCCCTTGTTGAGAGCCCTTCCTGGCACAAAGTAACAAGGCGATCGCGGTATTGACCGTCTAAGCATGGCTGAACTGCAGACAACACGAGCCGTGTATGTTCTTCATGGTGGAAAGACTGGAACTGATCGGCTGTCGGACCGCTCCGTGTAATAGGTGCTGCTCATGCATGGTTGTTTACATCTTTGGGGCGGGGGGGGGGGGGGGGGCGGTGTTAGTGACATCCCTGAACAGTGAAAGGGACTGTGTCTGTGATACAATATCCACAGTCATCGTCTATCTTCAGGAGTTCTGGGAACCGGGGTGATGCAAAAATTTGTTTTTGCTGTATATTTTTGTGTGCTGGTCAAGCAGTAAGTAGCATGTGGTGGATCGCTTAGCTTTGTTTTTCGTTACCAGTCTGCTGCTCGAATGAGGTTGTTTAAGAATGTGTGACATATCATTGATTATCTGACACGGACTTACTTCAATTTGCACTCTAAACATACCATTGCCTAAGATTATTGGTCGTCCTGATCGATACGATTCGGAAACATGTTCCCAATCGGAAAAAAAAACAAAAAAAAAAAACTGAACGATGTTTTGTTACTGGTGTTGTTGCAGTTCCTCAACAAATAATACAAGATCTGTTGAAGAACATACAACATATTCAGCCATGTAAATCGCGATGTAGAGGCCATTTTGAACAACTTTTTTGTAACTTGCTCGTTATGTATGTTGTCACATACCGCCAGACGTCAGCGTCGTCTCTGCAAGTCCGTTGCATAGTTCACGCAGAATAACCTGTCAACTGCGGAGAAACACATTCTCCTCGTGGTAGCTGAGCATTTCCATCGTTGGTATGGTACAGTCGTGCTCAAAAGTACCCGAACGACCTGAATTGCATTTCGCCTGATTCGCATACAACCCTCATAACGCAACTGTCTAGCAGGTCCTCTAATCGCTTCTTGGTACAGTCGTTTGACTATTGAAAATGGTTCCAACAAATCGCCACTAGAAAACACTGCTCTGTATCGCAATAACTCAAGATGAAGAGTAATACCACGATACTACAAATAGCAGGGAACACCTTATCACAGATAAGACTGTCCTTAAGGCTTGTAAGCTCACATTTATTACAAAAAATGACATACCTGAAATGTTACCGCTCTCATTATTACGTCAGATAGGTAATGCACGTAGTAAGTTCGTCGTATTCATGATTTCCTCTTCAAAGTAGCAACCCGTACTTATTATTTAACACAAAATGACATTAAAAAATTAAGTTATTCACGAGCTTCTAGTTGAGAATATGTATGAATTTCAAATGACACAACGAACCGTCTCGTTCTGCATATGGATTCAAACCCAGGTCAAGCAGACTAAGCAAAGATTTCGTGACTGACGGAAACTGTCATTCCTGACTAGGCATACAGAGAGTGATATACCTCGATTTTAGACTGTATCAGTTAGGAAATATCAACTTTAAATTACATAACGTAAACATTTTTAACGGACGCGAATTCCTACGCAGCATCTATGGTCCCTGTAAAAAAACTACGAGAGATGTCAAATATTGCTTCTTCACAAGAAGCTTCCTTGAAATGCCGTGAGGTAAAGCTTTGTGTTGGGCAGGGATTCGAAACCAGAACCTAATCAGATTGTTATCGAAGCACAATCAACTGTGACATATCGTATTTTCTCGGCAGTAGCAACATGTTTTAAATGAAATGACGAGACGAAACATTAATTTTTCCTTCCCAGGACTCCAACCCGGCACCTATCGCTGTTCTATTCTAGAGAAAACGAACGTTAAATATGGGTTTGTTACACCACAGCGACATGTGAGCATGTTTGAACTAGAAATAATATGACGAAGAGTTCAGTGCTGACTGGTAATCGAACCCCACACATTTCGTTGTTGACTACACACAAAGAGACGTCAGCTACCGAATTTTTCTCCACCAGCAGCTCGGAATAACATCCTTGAACTTACAGTGATCTCGAAATTAGTTCTGTGTCTCATTGGGAGTCAAAAACGTCAGATACCGTTAGTGTTGGCAACGAATGAAAATACATTAAAAATCAAAATTATTATCCACCAGCAAATAGGTGTTCTCATACTAGAGCTAGATAACACAAAATGAGAACTTTAGTGCCGGGCCAGGATTCGAACCCATTCGCGCGCAATATGTGGAGATGTTGAGGAATCTGCAGTTTTGAACAAAAAACTAATTGTAGTCGAGCTGTATTGTCACGAAGGGATCAAATTCCGCGTTAAGGGCGGTCTGAGTTGCATTCCCAGTTCAGAACCAATTTTATCGACATACAGAAGCTAAAATAAAAGATGGAATAAGTGTCCTGTGACCCTACATAGCGTTTGTTTCGTCACTAGAAATAAATAACTAGTATAAGAAAGGTTACTGGCGATGGAGTATCTACATGTCGCCACTCCTGACTTTATTGTGGTTCAACTTAATGTCTACTTGGCAGAGAAGGAATATCAAGTTTAACGTGAATCTCAGACCACAATGCCATTCTTCACTTGGCGTAGCCAGTAGAGAATAGAATCTGTTTCTCCCTATCAAAAGTCATGGGCAGACGTTGGAATCGAACCCGGACCATGTGCATATGAATCTATCAGCAATCCAACAGACCACCAAATCCTCGTCTCTGTTGCACATTTTTCTATTGTAACGCCATTGCGCTACACTGGATAAGAATTCTGACACACAGGCTCCCTGTAGTGGTTTGCAGCATGTTCAGTACATTCATTTACTTGGTTGACCGAATCACCATGAACTAGCTGCCTCGGCTACCCAGTGAATACATTCGACTTTGTTCTGTAATCACTGAAATAAAATCACGTAACTGCAACCTACACAGAATTGCCAACAGTATAGGATGCAGGAATTTAAATAGGCAGTGTTCCTTTCCACTTGAGCTACTCTATTGCGCTATTTGTTTGTTGAAAATGTCGCGCAGTGCAAAAGAAAAGCTGTAACTGTCTGTCTCTCATAGGACTACATCCGGCCTTATGCATTACCTCTCAACACTGTGGAATGCGAAAGTTCTGTAGATGCTGTAGTTACGGTTCAGCTAGTAGTCTAACGATAAGTGTAGTACACCGTAGACAAAACGTCGCGAGTTCAAATACAGTCGCGGCTACATTTTTTAAAACTCAATTCTGCTGTTTGCTGTAGTTACCAATCTAACGGAACTTTGAATATAATTCCCTTCACTTCGCAACCCAGAATAGCCGCATGTGGAAAAAGGACCAACTACTGCGACATTTTGTTCTTTTCAGGTTTAATACAAGGCCATGCAGCAGATGCATCTCGAAACTTTTGTATCATGTATGGGGAGAGCGCATCGTGCCAAAATACGTCAGGAAAGTATTTTCTACATTTGCTGTCGCGTGGTAGTGGTATTTTATTCTTCTTCAAACCTTGTTTGACAGTTTTAACTCAGAACAAGTTTTCTACATGTATGTAATCAATAAACTGCATGTGCATTGTCAGACTGTTACAGATAACATCAGAGAATTCGCATATATCGTTGATGATTAATTTCTCTCTCATGTTTACTGTTGTATAAACAACACTAAAAGAAACCCTATTGTGCACTGTATTATAAGAAATGAAATAAAACTACCCACGATAACCTTACGACGAAAGTCGGTTTTAATAAAGCTGAGTATCTGCACACATGCGTGCCTCTATCGAACCGAATTTGTAAAATACTACTCACTCATATTTCGATTTTTAATTGGTTGCTCTGTCATACTCTATAGATATGCAAATGTGACATTTCATACATAAAGTTATGTATTCCTAAAAAGCCAAAACTTGTTTGTCAGCAACGGAAAGAGGCATTGTAATTTTTTCACCATTGCACTATGAGCCGAAAGTATTTCCTTGCGTTTTCCTTATCGATGTTTGATCTGACTGCTTGTAGCTCTTTCACAGAAGGGATAAAAACGTCACAGTGAGGGAGACTGGAACCGCGAACCAGAACAGACGCTTATTTAGAGGTCAGCATGTTACCATAGAGCTATCGAAGTAGTGCGTTTCAGTGTTTCCTATTACGGGGCTAATAGGGGCTAGAACTCGTAATTTGCTATTTAGAGGACAAGATTATTTGCGAATTCCACGTGTAACGACTTTCCTGGGCTGAAAACCGTAAATTCACAATCTTTGCCGGCCGAAGTGGCCGTGCGGTTAAAGGCGCTGCAGTCTGGAACCGCAAGATCACTACGGTCGCAGGTTCGAATCCTGCCCCGGGCATGGATGTTTGTGATGTCCTTAGGTTAGTTAGGTTTAACTAGTTCTAAGTTCTAGGGGACTAATGACCTCAGAAGTTGAGTCCCATGGTGCTCAGAGCCACAATCTTTTGTTACACCTCAAGCGATAATAACTCAGATTATTCAATGGAAATGACAGGAAAAAATCAAGTGAACTTTGAGGCTTAATTCAGTTCATACCAGGAAGTAACTAGTCGATCACAGAGTTGCCAAACATACCATGCCTTGTTGCCAAATCTCAGTTACAGTACCAGCAGGAAGAAGACGAACCGATGTGTTCCTACATAGGGTTGGGAAGTGACCATAGCTGGCATCTCAAAGACGTGGCTGGCACGGCCTGGAATACGTAATGCGTCTGGTTCGCATTTCTGTAACTAGGTTTAGGGACTGGAGCGTAGTTACTAATAATATTCAGAACTGACTGTAAATTAAGCATCATAAGTCAGTAACTTTCATAGTTGTTTTTATATTTCTTTCGTAAGTGTACTCAAAACTAACAAACTCATTCATGGACGTTTTCGTGCCTGGCCGATAGTCGATCACAACAAACATATAAAAAAAAAGAATGTTTGTGTGTGTGTGTGTGTGTGTGTGTGTGTGTGTGTGTGTGTGCTTGAGGAGACAGAGGGAGAGGGAGAGGGAGAGGGAGAGAGAGAGAGAGAGATGAGAGAGAAGAGAGAGATAGAAATAAATATAAAAAAGAATGAGACAGTAAATAATTGTTGTAAAGAAATTGCATCGTGGTATGTAAAGAAATCTTTCATTATAATGACATGTTCCACACGATTACGAAATGTCGTATTCATGATCTATGGAACAAATAATAATCTAATATAAACTAATCATATTGCTGACTTGCCATGAAGAGTCATGAATTTGCGACATTTTCGCCAATATCAGTAACCAAATCTAAACTTGAAAATAAAAGACCACAGTTTTTGTAATAAACCAGGACTCCTATCAAGACCCTTTCGTCCCTGTTAACTAACCACGAAAGATGTATGATATACCTTCATTCAGAAGGAACAAAGTGTGAATGCATTTAAAGATGAAGCGCATGATTTTAAGTTCTGTGATGGAGGTACGAACCCAACACGTAATCGGATATTTAACTAAATAAAATCAGATATTATGGATCGGTTTTTCTTACCACCTGTAGGGTTTTTGAATATAAAATAATGATACAAATTTTTGTGCCTCAGCGACAATCGAACGGCACACCTACCGACTTTCTTTATCATCCACGAATATAGCTTAAGTATCAACTGGTTACTCACAAAAAATCATACGTGTGCGTGTTTGACCAGAAATAACCACACCTATTGCGAATGTTGGCAACACATGAACGGAAATTAAAAATGCATGTTAATTTTCACGGTGTGCACGTGATAGGGCTTGAAATGAAATTATGAATATTTTTGTACTGGATCAGTATTCGGACCCACATACTTAAGGTTGGAGGAGACCTAGAGAAGATTGCAGTCTTGGGAAAAGGAACGAAATGATTGAACTATACTGTCCCGAGGGACTCAGATACTCGAGAGAGGAGATACGAATTCAAATAACAGTCCAGCAGCGAATTTTTCAACATCTGTTTTTTAAATGGCCATCGGTTCATCAAATAAAATAAAACTATCTAATGTAAGGAAGTTTACGCTGGCGACAGTATTTCTGTTTACCATGACTTCCACCTATGTCATTTCCCAATGTAAACCGGCTCTGCCCAGTTGGTAATGAAGGAACGTGATGTTTAATGCGGATTCTGGATTATAATGTCTTTCTCTTGAGGTTACCAGAGGTAAAGTAAATCTGTTTGTGCCACTTAAAAGTAAATGCTTGAACCCACGCATTGCGCTTGTGATAGTTCGTTCCACCAGGCCATTGTGGCCACGTTTTCCAGCCACAGCAGTGTGCTGTAACGGATGATGTGCTTAGCTTAGAAAACTAGTCACGGTGGAAAAAAAAGGGAGTCTATTAAATGGTTAAGTAGAAGCAAGCTTCTGACGTGGAGATTATGCTATTCTCATGTCAGCAGGATGTAAAGACTCTTCTAGGCGTCATATCCTCGATGTGAACCCGTTTGAAATTTTCACAAATTCGGAAAATTTCTTAGTTCGAGAAAATCCACGGTGAAGTGTGAAGTTACCGGATAATTCGATTATTTCCGTCATTATTACGATCATTTTCTGCATACCGCTGCTGCAACACATGTCCTTGAAGATCATTTAATGCCTTTTGGTCGTTATGGAAGTATTTTCCCAAGAACAGATTCTTTCCCTGTCTACGGAATTCTTTTCATGTTAATATCAAACATCAACAATTACTCGTAGATTACATTAAAACTGAAGTAATTGATGAAGACGTCACTTGATAACAAAAACGCGCTGTCTTTCTTAGTTTACTTGTGCATAGAAATGGCTGTAGAATACTGCCAAACCAAAAGCCGAGGGATCTTAACTGCCTTCTGATATACGTCGCTGTCAGTTCTTCCATATGATTTGGTCGATGTGACCTGTTTCAAGTTGTATATGACAGAGAACGTTTTAGAAAATCAATTGTTTTCCTTTGCAGTAAATGGAAAGATTTTCATTCTAAGCTGTCCAAGTTCAAAATTTCGCAACGTTAGTTCAAATTTAATATTCGCTTCTGTAATGTGGGATAGTATTTCACAGTTGCAAAACTCGCACCCACCCATTGACCTAACACTTAGTTGCTGACCATAAATTCTAGCTCAGAGTGACACCAGTTTAAGTAACCTAATGTAGTGAAGACGGTTTGCCAGTGCGCTTTCTCACCGGGAAATATGCAGTTAACCCATTGGGCTCCATAAGCACACTGTAACAGTAATTTCTGTGTGTATGCAATGCATATGGATTGTAGAATTTAGTGGTGCTCTCTCTTCCACTTCTGTATACAAATTGCCTGATCTAAACGGGTCCTTTATCATTACAGGCCATGGACAGTGCAACATCATACTGACAACAGTAATGTGCTCTTACTGGCAATCCCACTGTTCGTTTTACCTGATTTTGTAATCATTTAAATAAAACAACATGACCTTCCAGTGTACGTTTTTTCTCATAAGATGCATAATGGCAATGAAGACTGAGGCATCAAAGAGAGACCATTTATGTTGTTTAATTTTTCTCCTTTTCTGTTTATGCCAACTGGAAGGCACTACATTCAATTCAATTCTCTTTACTTTGGTGCAGGGACGCGCAAGTGCCAATGCAGGCACAAACAAGAGATCCTTAATTTTAATGCCAAGCGGAAGCAACAGTGGTGGCTACATGGCGGCAAAGCGATAAATAGCTACGAAGGTCTCGGGTTCGATACCTGGCCAGTCCCACGAATTTTATCTCCCATTTTACACTTATTTCCCCTCGGGCAGTGTTTGTTGAACTGTAAAATGCCGAGTTACACTGTCGTCCGAAAGCCACGTTAAACTGTAGGTTCCCCTGTTAACTGTCTAGGCAAGTCAACTCAAAGGTCGGAGGAATGCAACAGCATACCACCTCCAAGAGGACCGAGCCTACTAAAGCACTCTAGTGTTCAAACCAATCTTCTAACTGATGACTGATTTACTTTACTATGGGTTCCAAAGTTAATGATCTTCAGGTTATTAACATTTTTGTGTTTTCATGCTGTAGCTTTGATACCAGTAAACGTAAGTAACCGGCCGTGCACTGTCACCGTTCGAGTTGTCAAGTTGGTAGACGACGATGCTGTCGACCCCAGTTACAATCTCGTTCATGGCTATGTATCAGTAGAATACCCCTTTGTGCCTTTCTGCGTATTTCAAGATATACTTTTATACACTTGGTACGCATCCACATAGATATCTGATAGAGCTGTATTTAGCAACATGAATCATATTTTTTTCGAGCAGTATATCAGACAATACGTCAGTGCAGCGAGATTTCGTTTGTGTGTTGCGCATGGTGCAAGAAATATTTGTGTTTTGCTTGCTTCTATGATAGGCTTCACCCCACTGAATGCGCGCAAGCTCACGAATATACTATCAATAATTGTAATTACGCAATAATACACTTAGAAGATGTATTTTTGCATTATATAACCCGATGAAAATAACTGTAAATAGATTATATGCCTATTTGCCTATTACTCGCGCTTCTTGGTGCTTTCCTCAAAAAATTAAAAGAAAAATAAAAGGAGAGAAAGAGAGACAGAGAGAGAAAGCAGAAATGTATTTCAGATATCAGCTCGGTGGCGCCATGTTCGTCTCATGATGTAAAGCAAGGATAGTTGATAGGTAATATCTCGTTGTACTAGCGATATGTATGGCTACAGGGTTCTCTCTTCTTCCCCTCTGCAAACAACCAGAACAGAATTCAGTAAGAAAGTGGTAAGAACACCTATGCAGTGCATCAATTAAACACTCAGCCTTTCTTGGTTATTTTGTTAATCGTTAACAATTGTCTGTAATGCGGTAAATATCCTTGATTACTGATTTGTTACTACTACCTTCGTTATTGTTATTCGTCATCTCACATCAACTTTCCTATCACTGATTGCTGCCGATGCACGAAACGAATGGATCAGGATGAATGGATTGTGGGATGTTTCTCACGGAGAATATACACATTTATCTCGGCGTCTTGTGTTCAGGGTAATATGAAAATCTCAGTAAGGGAAGACAACAATGGGATGCCGGTGATGCAGGCAATAATACCCATCTATTTCTGTCAACTTAACACCACGACGACGGACAAATTGGCGTCTCAATGTATTTTGATTATACTTCGTTAGCTTTCTTGCGACCTCGTTCTAATACCTCGTGGGAGCAGGCATTACATTTTGCTTTTTGAACACCGAGCAATAACACGCGAAGATAGTAGATGGAAGGGTACAAATAAACAACCAGACTCATGGGTGTGGATCCAGTTCATTATTAGAAGACTAAACAAGAGGGAAACAGTACGAAAGCAATGAATACTTACGAAAGAAATCATTTCGTTCCTTTTCCCAAGACTGCGATCTTCTCTAGGTCTCCTCCAACCTTAAGTATGTGGGTCCGAATACTGATCCAGTACAAAAATATTCATAATTTCATTTCAAGCCCTATCACGTGCACACCGGCCTGCTAGTGAAAATTAACATGCATTTTTAATTTCCGTTCATGTGTTGCCAACATTCGCAATAGGTGTGGTTATTTCTGGTCAAACACGCACACGTATGATTTTTTGTGAGTAACCAGTTGATACTTAAGCTATATTCGTGGATGATAAAGAAAGTCGGTAGGTGTGCCGTTCGATTGTCGCTGAGGCACAAAAATTTGTATCATTATTTTATATTCAAAAACCCTACAGGTGGTAAGAAAAACCGATACATAACATCTGATTTTATTTAGTTAAATATCCGATTACGTTTTGGGTTCGTACCTCCATCACAGAACTTAAAATCATGCGCTTCATCTTTAAATGCATTCACACTTTGTTCCTTCTGAATGAAGGTATATCATACATCTTTCGTGGTTAGTTAACAGGGACGAAAGGGTCTTGATAGGAGTCCTGGTTTATTACAAAAACTGTGGTCTTTTATTTTCAAGTTTAGATTTGGTTACTGATATTGGCGAAAATGTCGCAAATTCATGACTCTTCATGGCAAGTCAGCAATATGATTAGTTTATATTAGATTATTATTTGTTCCATAGATCATGAATACGACATTTCGTAATCGTGTGGAACACGTCATTATAATGAAAGATTTCTTTACATACCACGATGCAATTTCTTTACAACAATTATTTACTGTCTCATTCTTTTTTATATTTATTTCTATCTCTCTCTTCTCTCTCATCTCTCTCTCTCTCCCTCCCTCTCCCTCACCCTCTTCCTCTGTCTCCTCAAGCACACACACACACACACACACACACACACACACACACACACACACACACACACACACAAACATTCTTTTTTTTTTATATGTTTGTTGTGATCGACTATCGGCCAGGCACGAAAACGTCCATGAATGAGTTTGTTAGTTTTGAGTACACTTACGAAAGAAATATAAAAACAACTATGAAAGTTACTGACTTATGATGCTTAATTTACAGTCAGTTCTGAATATTATTAGTAACTACGCTCCAGTCCCTAAACCTAGTTACAGAAATGCGAACCAGACGCATTACGTATTCCAGGCCGTGCCAGCCACGTCTTTGAGATGCCAGCTATGGTCACTTCCCAACCCTATGTAGGAACACATCGGTTCGTCTTCTTCCTGCTGGTACTGTAACTGAGATTTGGCAACAAGGCATGGTATGTTTGGCAACTCTGTGATCGACTAGTTACTTCCTGGTATGAACTGAATTAAGCCTCAAAGTTCACTTGATTTTTTCCTGTCATTTCCATTGAATAATCTGAGTTATTATCGCTTGAGGTGTAACAAAAGATTGTGGCTCTGAGCACCATGGGACTCAACTTCTGAGGTCATTAGTCCCCTAGAACTTAGAACTAGTTAAACCTAACTAACCTAAGGACATCACAAACATCCATGCCCGGGGCAGGATTCGAACCTGCGACCGTAGTGATCTTGCGGTTCCAGACTGCAGCGCCTTTAACCGCACGGCCACTTCGGCCGGCAAAGATTGTGAATTTACGGTTTTCAGCCCAGGAAAGTCGTTACACGTGGAATTCGCAAATAATCTTGTCCTCTAAATAGCGAATTACGAGTTCTAGCCCCTATTAGCCCCGTAATAGGAAACACTGAAACGCACTACTTCGATAGCTCTATGGTAACATGCTGACCTCTAAATAAGCGTCTGTTCTGGTTCGCGGTTCCAGTCTCCCTCACTGTGACGTTTTTATCCCTTCTGTGAAAGAGCTACAAGCAGTCAGATCAAACATCGATAAGGAAAACGCAAGGAAATACTTTCGGCTCATAGTGCAATGGTGAAAAAATTACAATGCCTCTTTCCGTTGCTGACAAACAAGTTTTGGCTTTTTAGGAATACATAACTTTATGTATGAAATGTCACATTTGCATATCTATAGAGTATGACAGAGCAACCAATTAAAAATCGAAATATGAGTGAGTAGTATTTTACAAATTCGGTTCGATAGAGGCACGCATGTGTGCAGATACTCAGCTTTATTAAAACCGACTTTCGTCGTAAGGTTATCGTGGGTAGTTTTATTTCATTTCTTATAATACAGTGCACAATAGGGTTTCTTTTAGTGTTGTTTATACAACAGTAAACATGAGAGAGAAATTAATCATCAACGATATATGCGAATTCTCTGATGTTATCTGTAACAGTCTGACAATGCACATGCAGTTTATTGATTACATACATGTAGAAAACTTGTTCTGAGTTAAAACTGTCAAACAAGGTTTGAAGAAGAATAAAATACCACTACCACGCGACAGCAAATGTAGAAAATACTTTCCTGACGTATTTTGGCACGATGCGCTCTCCCCATACATGATACAAAAGTTTCGAGATGCATCTGCTGCATGGCCTTGTATTAAACCTGAAAAGAACAAAATGTCGCAGTAGTTGGTCCTTTTTCCACATGCGGCTATTCTGGGTTGCGAAGTGAAGGGAATTATATTCAAAGTTCCGTTAGATTGGTAACTACAGCAAACAGCAGAATTGAGTTTTAAAAAATGTAGCCGCGACTGTATTTGAACTCGCGACGTTTTGTCTACGGTGTACTACACTTATCGTTAGACTACTAGCTGAACCGTAACTACAGCATCTACAGAACTTTCGCATTCCACAGTGTTGAGAGGTAATGCATAAGGCCGGATGTAGACTTATGAGAGACAGACAGTTACAGCTTTTCTTTTGCACTGCGCGACATTTTCAACAAACAGATAGCGCAAAAGTGTAGCTCAACTGGAAAGGAACACTGCCTATTTAAATTTCTGCTTCCTACACTGTTGGCAATTCTGTGTAGGTTGCAGTTACGTGATTTTATTTCAGTGGTTACAGAACAGAGTCGAATGTATGCACTGGGTAGCCGAGGCAGCTAGTTCATGGTGATTCGGTCAACCAAGTAAATGAATGTACTGAACATGCTGCAAACCACTACAGGGAGCCTGTGTGTCAGAATTCTTATCCAGTGTAGCGCAATGGCGTTACAATAGAAAAATGTGCAACAGAGACGAGGATTTGGTGGTCTGTTGGATTGCTGATAGATTCATATGCACATGGTCCGGGTTCGATTCCAACGTCTGCCCATGACTTTTGATAGGGAGAAACAGACTCTATTCTCTACTGGCTACGCCAAGTGAAGAATGGCATTGAGGTCTGAGATTCACGTTAAACATGATATTCCTTCTCTGCCAAGTAGACATTAAGTTGAACCACAATAAAGTCAGGAGTGGCGACATGTAGATACTCCATCACCAGTAACCTTTCTTATACTAGTTATTTATTTCTAGTGACGAAACAAACGCTATGTAGGGTCACAGGGCACTTATTCCATCTTTTATTTGAGCTTCTGTATGTCGATAAAATTGGTTCTGAACTGGGAATGCAACTCAGGCCTCCCTTAACGCGGAGTTTGATCCCTTCGTGACAATGCAGCTCGACTACAATTTGTTGTTTGTTCAAAACTGCAGATTCCTCAACATCTCCACATATTGCGCGCGAATGGGTTCGAATCCTGGCCCGGCACTAAAGTTCGCATTTTGTGTTATCTAGCTCTAGTATGAGAACAACTATGTGCTGGTGGATAATAATTTTGATTTTTAATGTATTTTCATTCGTTGCCAACACTAACGGTATCTGACGTTTCTGACTCCCAGTGAGACACAGAACCAATCGCGAGATCACTGTAAGTTCAAGGATGTTATTCCGAGCTGCTGGTGGAGAAAAATTCGGTAGCTGACGTCTCTGTGTGTAGTCAACAACGAAATGTGTGGGGTTCGATTACCAGTCAGCACTGAACTCTTCGTCATATTATTTCTAGTTCAAACATGCTCACATGTCGCTGCTGGTATAACAAACCCATATTTAACGTTCGTTTTCTCTAGAATAGAACGGCAATAGGTGCCGGGTTGGAGTCCTGGGAAGGAAAAAATTAATGTCTCGTCTCGTCATTTCGTTAAAAACATGTTGCTACTGCCGAGAAAATCCGATATGTCACAGTTGATTGTGCTTCGACAACAATCTGATTAGGTTCTGGTTTCGAATCCCTGCCCAACACAAAGCTTTACCTCACGGCATTTCAAGGAATCTACTTGTGAAGAAGCAATATTTGACATCTCTCGTAGTTTTTTAACAGGGACCATAGATGCTGCGTAGGAATTCGCGTCCGTTAAAAATGTTTACGTTATGTAATTTAAAGTTGATATTTCCTGATACTGTCTAAAATCGAGGTATATCACTCTCTGTATGCCTAGTCAGGAATGACAGTTTCCGTCAGTCACGAAATCTTTGCTTAGTCTGCTTGACCTGGGTTTGAATCCATATGCAGAACGAGACGGTTCGTTGTGTCATTTGAAATTCATACATATTCTCAACTAGAAGCTCGTGAATAACTTAATTTTTTAATGTAATTTTGTGTTAAATAATAAGTACGGTGTGCTACTTTGAATAGGAAATCATGAATACGACGAACTTACTACGTGCATTACCTATCTGACGTAATAATGAGAGTGGTAACGTTTCAGGTGTGTAATTTATGGTAATAAATGTGAGCTTACAAGCCTTAAGGACAGTCTTATCTGTGATAAGGTGTTCCCTGCTATTTGTAGTATCGTGGTATTACTCTTCATCTTGAGTTATTGCGATACAGAGCAGTGTTTTCTAGTGGCGATTTGTTGGAACCATTTTCAATAGTCAAACGACCGTACCAAGAAGCGATTAGAGGACCTGCTAGACAGTTGCGTTATGAGGGTTGTATGCGAATCAGGCGAAATGCAATTCAGGTCGTTCGGATACTTTTGAGCACGACTGTACCCACTATTGGCGTAAGGTTGCCTAAGACTGGAAACATCGGGGAGAATAGGGACTGAACACCATTTGTTTCAAGAATTTTTTAGCACTCCTCGGGAAAGGCAGCTTTACCATTTAGGTCAACAGGACCTTGACGTATTATGAGAAAACCACCCAACTAGGTAAAACAATTCAAGAGTAATTACTAATAATTGATGAAATGTTCTTTTCAAAGATCCTTTTCTTTTGTTAAAAGCATAAACGAGTAGTTGCAAAACTCAAGAGTGCTCCAAATACTAGTGTTTCATGATAAGTATAACATGTTAAGAAAACAGTCTTTAGAACAGGCGGGCAATAAATATCTTTAAAATTGTTTGACTGAGATACAACAGATAATTCAGGCTTACCTAAAAGGATATCACTAAAAGGAAAATAAAACAATTACAACTGCTAATATGAAATCACGATGTATCGGGCAGTGTGGTCCTGACGAACGGCCTTGAAATTACCTAGGGCAGCCCCAATGCTCTTCCCACCACACTACCCCTTTTTTCAGCAACCGGTGGTTACACGCCCCAAGGAACAACATACAGTGATAGCCTGATGAATAGAGATGTAATTTTTAAGTAAAACGAATAATAACTAAAGTCATCAGACTACACGCTGGCAGCATAGACAAACAGTTATGATAAATCGCTAAAAGATAATAGTGTAACTGGCCAAGGTAATAACATCCACATACATCTGATTGTAAAAAAGTTCAGTGGCCAACCGAGATTCAGCTTCGTATCACGCCACGAGGCGGAAAGGATGAATACTTAACAGTCGCATGGGACGGAAAACGTAGGTCGAAGGCAGACGCGAATGGTTGGCAGGTGAACCTGACTTACTTTAAACGAAAGCTTAGCTTGGAGGCATAACCCACCAAAATACATGCAACAAGTTTTGCTCCCGTAAGACGCATAAGTTTGCAGGCTCAAAATAACTAAAGAAGGCGCCTCGGCAATTTACTGTACAATGTACTACAAAAAAAGGAAGTTTTTGAACGTCACGAAAAATGACGCACTAAACGTAAAAAAATTACATAAGCCCAAGGAATCCAAAAGCCCACTAATTTAAAACACACAACCAAATTGCAACTCTATGATTATTACCAAATTGAGACTATTATGTTTTAATACGAGTGACACGCTCGTAAAATCACCTGGCCAGGCACAACAACAATAGGAACTCGAACAGAGTCCGATATAGAAGCAGCAAGACAGAAACAGCCACAGGAACCGAACCAGTCACAATTCTCACGCGGGGAGCAAGATCAGTCGTTACGAATGCCGCTTGGTCTCAACACACGAGCGGTGAACTAAAGGTGGGTCACCAGCAATACAAAGCCGCTGTGCGGTGACAGACAGTGAAACGAGGAGGTGCGTGGATGACGATGAACTACCAGACAAACTACGAAGTCACATGGGTGGTAGAATAAACAGCCAGCCAGCTGCCCTGCAGACCTGCTGTGTCCGCACTGCTTCACTCATTGCCTCTCCCGCAAAACGGCCACAACGCAACTCGCGGCAAACATGCCACGCCGCCTGTATTCCCAAGATAGCTTTCCCGGAGACGTGGTGCGACCTGTCGATCGCAGAACGGTGCAGCATCTCATTATTCCATACCACAGCACTGCGGTCGAGGTGTACGGTAGGTGCAAGCAAAGTTCTTTGTAACCATTCACGAACGATTATATGCAATGCCATTACATTGATGTCGGAAGAGACAATTGAGGAAGCAAACATCTCATCAAAAAGTGTGCTTGAGATGCTTGCAGGATGAAGTAGCTATTCCATTTATTTAACAATGAAGGGTATAAACAGCTACAACTACTTTCCGAGGCTTCGCTGATGCTGAAAGATGCGGGGTGAAAAGTAGGTTCAAATGGCTCTGAGCACTATGTTGACTTAACATCTTAGGTCATCAGTCCCCTGGAACTTAGAACTACTAAAACCTAACTAACCTAAGGACATCACACACATCCAAGCCCGAGGCAGGATTCGAACTTGTGACTGTAGCAGTCCCGCGGTTCCGGACTGCAGCGCCTAGAACCGCACGGCAACCGCGGCGGGCGGTGAAAAAGTAGGTTTATACACTACTGGCCATTAAAATTGCTACACCATGAAGATGACGTGCCACAGACTCGAAATTTAACCGACAGGATATGCAAATGATTAGCTTTTCAGAGCATTCACACAAGCTTGGCGCCGGTGGCGACACCTACAACGTGCTGACATGAGGGAAGTTTTCAACCGGTTTCTCATACACAAACAGCAGTTGACCGGCGTTGCCTGGTGAAACGTTATTGTCATGCCTCGTGTAAGGAGGAGAAATGCGTACCATCACGTTTCCGACTTTGATAAAGGTCGGATTGTAGCCTATGACGATTGCGGTTTATCGTATCGCGACATTGCTGCTCGCGTTGGTCGAGATCCAATGGCTGTTAGCAGAATATGGACTCGGTGGGTTCAGGAGGGTAATACGGAACGCCATGCTGGATCCAAACGGCCTCGTATCACTAGCAGTCGAGATGACAGGCATCTTATCCGCATGGCTGTAACGGATCGTGCAGAACGTCTCGATCCCTTAGTCAACAGATGGGGACGTTTGCAAGACAACAACCATCTGCACGAACAGTTCGATGACGTTTGCAGCAGCATGGACTATCAGCTCGGAGACCATGGCTATGGTTACCCTTGACGCTGCATCACAGACAGGAGCGCCTGTGATGGTGTACTCAACGACGAACCTGGGTGCACAAATGGCAAAACGTCATTTTTTCGGATGAATCCAGGTTCTGTTTACAGCATCATGATGATCGCATCCCTGTTTGGCGACATCGCATATTGGAAGCGTGTATTCGCCGTCGCCATACTGGCGTATCACCTGACGTGATGGTATGGAGTTCCATTGGTTACACGTCTCGGTCACCTCTTGTTCACATTGACGGCACTTTGAACAGTGGACGTTACATTTCAGATTTGTTACGACCCGTGGCTCTAGCCTTCATTCGATCCCTGCGAAACCCTACATTTCAGCAGGATAATGCAAGACCGCATGTTGCAGGTCCTGTATGGGCCTTTCTGGATACAGAAAATGTTTGACTGCTGTCCTGGCCAGCACATTCTCCAGATCTCTCACCAATTGTAAACGTCTGGTCAATGGTGGCTGAGCAGCTGGCTCGTCACAATACGCCAGTCACTACTCTTGATGAATCGTGGTATCGTGTTGAAGTTGCAAGGGCAGCTGCAACTGTACACGCCATCCAAGCTCTGTTTGACTCAATGCCCAGGCGTATCAAGGCCGTTATTACGGCCAGAAGGGGTTGTTCTGGTTACTGATTTCTCAGGATCTATGCACCCAAATTGCGTGAAAATGTAATCACATGTCAGTTCTAGTATAATATATTTGTCCAATGAATACCCGTTTATCATCTGCATTTCTTCTTGGTGTACTAATTTTAATGGCCACTAGTGTATGTAGGTAATACTGCCGAAAACGCTCTCATATGACTGCTCATGACATCCATGTGGAATATGGTGCTTTTTTATGCTCTTAGAGCTGTATCATGAGGCGTTGTTTGCTACTTACAAGTTGAATGCTTTTTTTTAATGATATTTCTTCAGTAGGTGGTTGATCTTGTTTTCCTATGGTTCATTCTTTATTTACGTTACTCTTTCTCTTTTGATACTCTAGGGAGAAACTATGTGTTACAGTGCGGCAGCCACCGTCCGTTACAGTGATGTGGGGGAACTTTTCTTAAATCTGTCAGGATGTGTTGCACACGAGCATTTTGAGGCTCGGCCTGTCTCGTTTTTGCTCGGCCCTTATCGGAACTACTCGCAACAGCGTGAGTTTTCATTTAGCACTGCGATGTTTCTTCCTACATCTGGTGTCGCACTTTGCGGTAGGCGCCACTTTCTTCAGTTCCGAAGAACTGTAGTGTCAGCGTTGTTCATCCTTCGCCATTTGTTCGTGGTATGAAGGAAATTCATAGGTACAGTGGTTATGTGCACAAAAAGAGGCAGCCTAGTGACCTACCGTCCCAACCTTTAAAAATAAATGTGAAACATGAAAGGGAAGAAAGGGACTTCCGCAGTATCTGTTATACAGTCGCGTACTCAATGGGTACAGCAAAATCGCTACGTAATGACATTTGTAAGACATTTCTAGGGGCAGATGTGGACTCTGACCACAATCTATTGGTTATGAACTGTAGATTAAAACTGAAGAAACTGCAAAAAGGTGGGAATTTGAGGAGATGAGACCTGGATAAACTGACAGAACCAGAGGTTGTAGACAATTTCACGTAAGCACATTTATTTGTATAAATATATAAACATTATGTGTTTACATTATTCTAAAAAAAAAAGAATCCAATATACTGTACGCACAGACCAGCACTGATGCGTTACAATAGGGGCTCGATGAGGCGGGGCACCAACGTTATTACAGGCAATGTACTTACGTAGCATGATCTGCTATTCAGTCTCCATCCCACCTGGTGTCTCTTCAGTTCCTAGCGCAGCGGCCAGAACTTATGCTAGCGGATCGTCCTCTATCTCTACAAGAGTCCTGTAGATTAAAATCTGGATACGATCCTGCAAGGAGTAGTCTGACGTAGTACACGTCATCCTGTCTACTCTATTGCCTGCCAGGACAAGCAACTCCGAGACATTTCTCTTTCACTTATCAGTCTTGGACGCGTTACACATCTGAAATGAAACTGTCGTAGAACGGAAACGGTGCGTTTCCGGACGTGGGTTTCTGTTCCAAATATTATGTACACACTACCCTCTATAAGTCCTAGAAGTTTGCTTCCGAACACCGCGATTAGCAGTTCTACAGGGTGTCTGATACGTCAATCCCTATTTTTAAACAGTTATAATTTCTTCATTTACGCACCAATTTTCTTAGTGCTATTTTTGTTAATAACAGCACTGCATGAGATTGTGTTTAATATCATTTCAAACCTCTACATAAGCTCCAGTATTCTCTATGCATTTTTTAAACGAACTGATACGTGCGACACTGCTGCCTGAAACATGTTAGGTAGAAAAATGCCTAGAACCTCAGATATTATTCCTTCCAGTTCATCCAAGTTCTGTGGTTCTGTCTTGTAAAACCACCTCTTCAGCCCACATACAGAGGAAAAAAATCGCGAGGCATCAAATTAGGGCTGTGGGCAGCCCGTTCTTGCACACCATGTCCGAGAATCCAACGACCTGGGAAATGATTATGCAGTCATTCTCGGACATCATTTGCTAAGTGTGTATATATAGGTGCTCCGTCCTTCATGACTTGAAGCTGTGGGTTGTTCCATTGTGAAATTACCGGCCATACATGATCTTGCAGTATTTCTAGATATCTTTCTCCATGCATTCTGTTCCGCCGAAAGAAAGGACCAACAACTTCGGATAACACGTTACCACACCATACTGTCACCTGCAGAAGCTCAAATGGTTCAAATGGCTCTAAGCACTAGGGGACTTAACATCTGAGATCATCAGTCCCCTAGACTTAGAACTACTTAAACCTAACTCACCTAAGGACATCACACACATCCATGCCCGAGGCAGGATTCGAACCTGCGACCGTAGCAGCAGCGCGGTTCCGGACTGAGGCGCCTAGAACCACTCGGCCACAGTAGCCGGTTCCGTCCGAAGCCCAGTCTTCTTGCGACCGTACCTTCCCAAGACCACCGCTTCCAGCAATCGTGTGCAGTGGCTACATTCCTGCCAAGTCTTTCTGCAATATCGTGGAAGGAACATCCAACTTCTCGTATCCCTATCAGGTGCCCTATTTCAGTCTCGGTGACCTATTGATAACGGAATTTTCACCATCTCAAAAGTATTCTTGGGTGACATCAATACACCGTGACCAATTTCACAGATAACTAACTCCCACGACGGTTGTATTTAAGCAAAATTATTTGCATCCGCATAGTGGCGGTATTAACGCGTCTCTTAAGCGACTGGTGCTAAACTTGAATATAAATCATCAATCAGATGTCAAAACATGCCGACAAATATTCGTTTATTTCACAAAATGCCTTCTCTGTGAGTGGATTTTTTTCCGGCACTGTCTGTATGAAGTACGTTTTCCCACTGAACGAAGAAATGTTGTCGAGACCTGCGTATGGAACAGGCTGATATCTCAAGTTGAGGCCAGTTAGGCAAGGAGGATCTTTTCGGTGTCTCGGTGAAGGGAGGCAAGTCTTCAAGAGAGTCCCAAGTTTCTCACAATGTACAGGGAAAGAAGGAGAAGAACGGAAGAAAATATTTCTTTGTCGCCGAGGAAAACTTTTGAGGCTGCCGGAACGCAGAGAAGCGAAGAAGTGAGGACGGGAAGCAGTTTAATCTCCGTGAAACTCTCTCCCCGAACCGAGTAACTGCGTAAGGCAGCTGGGAGGTAGGCGGCCGGTGTCAGATCAAAGGGAACGGCCGTAGCAGAAGCCACGGTCACAGCCGGCGGAAGGCGAGTCACCTCTCGTGGCGTTATTACCGAGGAGGCCGGAAGCGCGTTAGATGGTGCAGGGCGAAGTGTAGCAAGAAAGGGAATGTGTAGTGCGAGGATAGAGTCGCTGTTCCCAGAAGCGGAAACAGAATTATTCGAATGCAGCTGTGCGAAGCAGTCGCTGTGGATGTTTTATGAGATTTCGTCTTTCTTCTTCCAATTTCGTGACTCACTAACGAAGAATTCAGCTTGCTTTTCTGTGTCTAAGCTCCAAATTTGCTTTCTACGCTCGTTAAACGCTAATTGCGTGGTTATCAAAAATTTCTCTTGACTATGTTGCTGCCTTTAGAAGTGCTGAAGCATGTGGTAGGTGAACACCTTGAATGCAACAGGTCTGTTGCTTTCTCATTTCTAGCAGCATCAGTGTAAAGTTTCTGTGGCACGCCACATCGTCTTTCTTTCAACTGTCACATAGCAGCCGTACTCACTCGCTTATTCCTAAGTTTCCATGAAGGAACGTAACATTCTTGTTGCGCTTAATGATTTGTATGCTTGATTATTCCAAGGACCTCATAAAGAATTTCAACAAGATACGGTATACAGTTCGCTGTTGACAGGAATGAGAATTGTTCAGTTTGTCGACTGCAATTGAAAATGGAAAAAACAGAGTTTCTTGCTGCTATTAAACATTTTCATTTGAAGGGTTGGACTGCCTCACAAATTGAAACAAAATTGGATGAAACTTACGCAGTCTCAGAACATGAGTCAAGACAATGTGCTTTTGGATTAATATTTTTCATCGCGGCTGGACAAGCACCGAAGAAGAAGCACGCTCTGGCCGTCCAGTTGAGGACACTAAAAAGGAAACCATTGACAAAATCCATGACATGGTAAAGCAAGACCGCCGAATAAAATTCGCAACATTCCTAAGACGGTGGGCATGTCAACTGAGCGAGTGCATAAAATCCCGCATTGAGAACTGGCTATAAAGAAGTTGTGTGAGACGTGGGTGCCGCGACCACCCACAGTCGACGAAAAGTGCATCCGGCTAGACATTTCAACGCAATATCTGGCGGCGTTTATTCACAATCCGCGAGACTTCTTGCACCGATTTGTGATTCTTGACGAAACTGGATCCATCATTACACAAGAGAGTAAAAACGGCAGTCAAATTAATGGACAAAGAGTGGTGAAAGTGCCCCGAAGGAGGAAAGATAATTTTTTCAGCAGGTAAGGTGACGACCACTGTATATCGGTGGAAGTGCAGAGTTTTAACAATTCACACAAGCACACAAACTATGCACCCCCCATAGGAGGGATGGAAATGGTACAAAACACTAACAATTAAAATATTAACCTTGCCACCGAAGGTGAAACTTGATTTTAACTTCTAAGAAAAGTCTTAGGTTGAAAGGGTGGCAACTTTATATACTAAAATTATCATTTAAATAAAAGACCACGAAATGCAATCTTATATAAAATTCTACAAGGTTGTCCAAACAATAGTTACGATGCTCTACAGTACACAAATACCGCCTCTCAAGATCATAGGCAATAATATCATAGTTTCCAAAGATCAAAACATATTTCAGGTATCAGGCCGTTACACTCCAAGCAATAAATTCGTTAACACACCAAATCCGACAAACACGACAGAGGCAGCTACTAACGTACAGTAGATTGGTAGGGAGATTACCGAACAACCCGAACCGCAGGTTACTTTAACCCGCCCCTACTCCACAAGGGAAAAACGGACCACCCAATTTATAAACAACCACCTTCCCGCGGGTGGGCAAACGGAAAAGAATGGTGGGACGACCCCAAAACAAAACGGCTAGTGACCTCACCAAAAAAACAAGCACAATTTAACAAGAGTAAATCAAACAAGATATCACCAATCACTTAACTTCTAATAAACTAGCCGGCCGAAGTGGCCGTGCGGTTAAAGGCGCTGCAGTCTGGAACCGCAAGACCGCTACGGTCGCAGGTTCGAATCCTGCCTCGGGCATGGATGTTTGTGATGTCCTTAGGTTAGTTAGGTTTAACTAGTTCTAAGTTCTAGGGGACTAATGACCTCAGCAGTTGAGTCCCATAGTGCTCAGAGCCATTTGAACCATTTGAACCATCTAATAAACTGCGATTTCTCGAGAAGACCTGGCGCATCACCCCCAAATCGCTCTCCCGAACCGTTCGCTGCCAGCCGCTTCAACGGACGCAGGAAGGCGCGCCGATCTCCCGTCTCACGGCATCGCAGCTTGCACCGGCCAGACCGACGTCGTGGGTTGACTCCTGTTGCTCTCGGGTCGACCGCGAAGTCACTACCCCTCGCTATACGCCGCGGCCCACTGGACTCACGTGGCGACCTCACATGCGCCGACGCTCAAGACGGACAAGTCATCTTTTGTCTCAGTGCGCGACCGACCAACCGATCGATCCAACCGCCAATGACCATTGCCTGAGCAAACTCGAGCAGACTGGCGGCCTAACGCGCAGACTCAGATGCAGGAACTAAGCCCCGACCGGGTGACCACTCGCTGAGTTCTCTTACTGGCGGTGTGGAAAGACTCTCAATTTGCCGGCTTTAAAGGTTGATCCGAAGGACAGACGTACTAACACTCCGAACGACCGACAGACACTAACTGCCTAACAAATGCGGACGAGAGACAGACTAGCAAGCTGAGGAC
The DNA here is from genome assembly GCF_023898315.1 of Schistocerca nitens. Lineage (NCBI taxonomy): Eukaryota > Metazoa > Arthropoda > Insecta > Orthoptera > Acrididae > Schistocerca > Schistocerca nitens. Next base: position 406,549,370 of record NC_064618.1, read on the forward strand.
GAGAGGCTGACCCAGACTGATCACCTGGCGATTTTTTTTTCTTTATTGTATTTCAATTCCCCATCGGGGCGGGCTGGCAGCAGCATATGCGCTGCTCTTCAGCCGAAAGACATAGAACAAACAATAGAAGACATTTAAAAATAGCAAAGGAGAGAATATGGTGAACATAGATAAAAAAAGGGGGAACATCATGGAAGGCAATAGACAAAAAACGGGGTGACTGTAAAATGGAGATAAAAAACTGTTTAAAAGTAGCACACACAAAAAGCCACACACTGCGACAGTTAAAAGAACACAAGGCACAGTATGACTGGAGCATAAAAGGTATCAACGGATGGCGTAGCACATAACAAACACTGATGGCGAACCTCAAGGCAGTACACAATTAAAATCACACCTCATGACGCACAGGAGAAACAGCACTAAAAACACAACACTGATGTGGCACACTGACGATGATCAAAACAGAGGATCTGCCAGGCGCTAGGAGATGAGGGAGACCGGAAGAAGGACGGGAGGGAGGGAGGGGAAGAGAGGGGGGAGATGAGCGGGGGGCGCGCTGAAGAGGGCCAGGTAGGGAGGGATGTGGGAAGGAAAGAGGCAAGTATGGGGTGTAGGGTCTCAGGGGGGGGGGGTAAGGAGGAAAATCCGCTCTGGGAGAAGGAGGGGAGGGGAAAAAGGGGGCCCTTGGAGGGGGGGGGGAAACAAGGCCAGGTTATAGTTGAAGGAAGGGTAGATGTCACGGCGAAGTTCGTCGTCTGGGAGGGGGAGGTGTTGAAAATTGCCCTGATGAAGCAGATGGAGGGTGTGGACGTGGAGAGAGGCACGGCAACAGGCGAGGGGTGGAGAGGAAGGAGGAAACTAGAGGGTGGGGGGGGGGGGGATCAAGCCTGCGGACAATGTAAAGGATGCGGAGATGTTGGAGGAACAGGAGGAGGTGGGGAAGGGGATAAGTTCATACAGGAGCCGTGTGGGAGAAGGAAGGCGGATACAGAAGGCAAGGCAGAGCGCATGGCGTTCAAGGATTTGGAGGGCCTTGTAAAAGCGGGTGGGGGTGGAGATCCAGGCAACGCTGGTATAACAGAGGATAGGACGGATGAGGGATTTGTAGGTGTGGAGGATGGTAGAAGGATGCAATCCCCATGTCCGGCCAGACAGGAGTTTCAGAAGGCAGAGGCGGGAATGGGCTTTCTGCTGGACAGTCTGGAGATGAGGGGTCCAGGTGAGGTGTCGGTCGAGGGTGAGGCCAAGGTATTTCAGGGTGGGGGCCAGCTGGATGGGACGACCATAAAGGGTGAGGTAGAAATCATGGAGGCTAAAGGAGCGAGTGGTGTGGCCTATGATGATTGCCTGGGTTTTGGAGGGGTTGAGACGGAGGAACCACTGCTTACACCAAGTGGTGAACTGGTTAAAGTGGGTTTTGAGGGTACGTTGGGACCGTTGAAGGGTAGGATAGAGAGCCAGGAAGGCGGTGTCATCAGCATACTGGAGAAGGTGGACTGGTGGTGGTGGCTTGGGCACATCAGCCATATACAAGAGATAAAGGGAGAGGACAGAACCCTGGGGGACGCCAGCCTTGGGATAAAAGATACGGGAGTTGGTGTTGTGGAGGGTGACATAGGAAGGACGGTGCGAGAGGAAGGAAGCGACCAGATGGACAAAATTGATCGGCAGGGCGTAGGTTTGGAGTTTAAAGAGGAGACTGGGATGCCATACACGGTCATAGGTATTTTGGAGGTCAAGGGAAACAAAAATGGCGGAGCGATGGGAGTTGAGCTGGAGGGACAGAAGGTGAACGAGGTTGAGGAGTTGGTCTTCAGCAGAGAAGGAGGGTCGGAAGCCACACTGGGCAAGGGGGAGGAGGTGGTGTTGAGCAAGATGCTGATGGATACGGTGGGAGAAGTTGGATTCAAAGACCTTACTGAAGACGGAGGTGAGGCAGATGGGACGATAGGCAGAGGCGGCAGAAGGGGGTTTGCTGGGTTTGAGGAATAAGAGGACGCAGGAGGTCTTCCACAGGTCAGGATAGAAGCCAGTACAGAGGATGACATTATAGAGATGGGCGAGGACAGTCAGGAAGGAATAGGGGCTTTCTCGAAGGTGATGGTAGGTGACACATTCGTGACCAGGGGCCATGTCGCATTTGGACCTGAGGATAAGTTTACTGTCTTGTGCTGTGATGAGAGTGTTTATGTCGGAGGGGGGCAACTGCCCCAAGTACTGGAGACTAGGAGCAAGTGGAGCGACCGAGGTATCGGCACGTTCCATGACGGTTGGGAAAAGAGAATAATCAAAGTGGGGATCATCGGGGATGGAGAAGACCTCGGAAAGGTGGGAAGCGAAGTGGTTGGCCTTACTGAGGTTGTCAGGAAGGGGGCGATCGTTATGGAGAAGGGGGTAGTGGGGAGCGGAAAGGGAACCAGTAAGGCGATGGAAGGCGGACCAGTACTTGGAGGAGTTGATAGGGAGGGTGGCATTGAGTCGTGTGCAGGTCTGGCGCCAGTCTCGGCGTTTCGTTGCTGTAATAAGGTTCCGTACGAGTCGCTGTATTTGCCGGTGGCGTTGAAGTGTATCCCTGTCACGAGTGTGCAGGAAGGAGCGATAGAGACGGCGGGATTCACGGAGGAGGAGGACAGCCCGCGGAGGGAGAGTGGGACAGTGTGGGTGGATGGTTTTAGTAGGAACATGGGCCTCCACGGCGTCAGTAATTACCTTCTGAAGGAAGGACGAGGCGTGGATGATGTCGTCAGAAAGGCGATATGTAAGAGGGTGGCTTTCGACCTGGGTGGCATCCCAGTTAGCACGGTGATAGTCATGGACGACCTTGGGAGGGGGTGCAGGGTGCGGAGCCGGATGGTGGCGGTGAGCAGACGTTATGGTGAGAAGGACAGGGAGGTGATCGCTACCTGTGGGGTCAAGGACGGCGACAGCGATACGCCCAAGGAGGTAGGCGGAGGCAATGATAACATCCGGGGTGGTATCACTTTCGGGTCGGGTATGCTGGGGAAGGGGAACAAGGTCATCTTGGATTGTGGAGAGGAACTGATGCCACCGCCGAAGGGCAGCAGGAGTGCGGCTATGGATGTTGAGGTCGGCGGCAATCACATAGGTGGAGAAGGTGCGGTCAATGTGCGAGATTAAGTCATAAGGAAGAGGAGCAGTGGAGCGGATATAGATGGTGGCACAGGTAATGGTGAGGGAGGGGAAGAAGACGCTAAGGATAAGGTGTTCAGTGGGGCCATCGAGGAGAGATTGTGGCCGGACGGGGATATGCTTAAGATGGCCAATCGCGACTCCACCCCGAGCACGAGGACCAGGAACGTCAGTGCGGTGGTGGATATAGGGAGAGGTGCGGATACCCCCTGGGGAGCTTATAGCGCCCCTTAAATGCACGTGAACAGGCAACCTCTCCCCTTTCCCACCAGAGGGAGACACCAAAGCTGCGATTGCCACAGCGGCGCCACCGCCAGAAACGGAGGGCGACTGCTTCACACTACGCGCTGCGTCGCGCTATTCAAAACAGCAATTTTTACCACGGCTCAACCTGGTGTGGTTGTTCCGCATATGCTACAAAAAGAAATTGTCGAAAATATTACAAAATGGCGGCACTATAGCAATTCTCCCGAGGCATTTTGAATTTGAGGCGGTCTGCGGCACGCACTATAACAGATGCAAATTTGAATCTGAAAAAAAAAAGAAACAAAATCCATGTATCCTACCTGAGTCTAGCAAGCGAAACTCGTAGAGGACTTTACAAATATTGATTTTTGTGTAACTGGCGAGTGTTTCAATGATGTCATTCAATTTTCATCAAAAAAAGGACCGTCATTTGTTAGTAAATATTGTTTGAACTAACTCATCGGAAATGCCCTGCGCGGTTTACTTTGAAATGTTATTTCAAAGTGTGGATAAATTTTTTAATAAAAATGTGGAAAATTGTTGGAGTTATGCTGCGTGCCGTATCGAAGAATCATACTCCGAGAAAAATGCGTTTTGTGTTTTGAAATACATTACACACATGAACAAATGAAAAAGTTCTACTTTTAGAAAACTCTTATCATTAATCTATCCCAGGACTGGCCTGTCGTACTGTTGCCGAAGGGATCGACATCGTATCCACTGCCGGCCGGAGTGGCCGAGCGGTTCCAGGCGCTACAGTCTGGAACCGCGCGACCGCTACTGTCGCAGGTTCGAATCCTGCCTCGGGCGTGGATGTGTGTGATGTCCTTAGGTTAGTTAGTTTTAAGTAGTTCTAAGTTCTAGGGGACTGATGACCTCAGCAGTTTAATCCCATAGTGCTCAGAGCCATTTTTATCGTATCCACTCGTTTATAACAGGACGAGGGAAACATCGGTCGTGGTAAGTCCAGGAACACACAAAACTTTAAAATTCGGTTTAGCCCTATTCCAAACAAGCGCATTGTGGACGATTCGACGGTTGATTTCATATGCGTTCCGTATAAACTTACTACTTGGTATAACAACTTTTTGGAATTTGGACAAGCAAAAATTATTGTTAAGCGCAAGCCTCGAGGACTTGGTTCTTGCAACTCGATGTCTGCATTGCACATTTTACAGTCCATGTGTTAGGAAATAACTGAGAAAGCGACAGTAAAATTTATAATCCTGTAGCGCAATCCATCGTTCACTTCAAAATCCTGGTCACTGTCTTTCAATTTCTTCGCAGAGGCACTGCTAAAAAATGGCTCTGAGCACTATGGGACTTAACATCTGTGGTCATCAGTCCCCTAGAACTTAGAACTACTTAAACCTAACTAACCTAGGGACATCACACACATCCACGCCCGAGGCAGGATTCGAAACTGCGACCGTAGTAGTCGCGCGGGGCACTGCTCTGTCTCATGTCTATTCTTCGGAGGCTTTGATGACATGCTGATGTTTTCGTACCTTTTCTCCCCGTGTACACTTTCTTACCACTCATTCTTACGTGAAAGACAAAACTGTACATTATAAAATCACAGAAAGAACTTTTTTTTTTTAATTTTAAACAGGGCTGCGAAACAGCAACTGTGTAAATCTGAAGATGTTGAAAAATCAGCCAAACAGTTGCAAATAAAGCTTGGCCTACGTTTCGATTTTTGTAAAAATGTCTTCTTCAGGTGCAGACCCACTACTTCTATAGACGATATTTTTACAAATATCGAAATATAGATCAAGGCCTAATAAACCATTATTTGCAACTTGTTGGCTGATTTTTTAAACTCTACAGTTAAAACTATCAAAACTAAATCGTGCACACAAAAACCGAAATTCGAAGCGAAGGAATTGTCTTCTTCGTGCACGTACCGACGCTAACCTCACGTATCATTGTTTTGAAATGCTTCTAACTATACACAGACACTACAGGCAGGTAGGCCGTTTCGGGTCATCCGAGGCGCTCGAGGAGAAGCTCAGATTTCTATAGAACAATTTTTACTTCAGGAATTAGACTTTTTGCATCATATTTTAGAAGGTTCAAAGAAACTTTTAAGCCAATAAAAAAATGATTTTTTTTTAAATTCTACTGTCATTTTACGCCTAAAACGATGTGATGAGCTCCCCAGGAACCTTATAATCAAATACTGGGCAGTTCTTTTTCTGTGTGAGATATATCATCTTGCGATTATCCACATTTAAAGAGAGAAGGAAGACATCAATCTTCCGGTCGTAGACGAACCAACTAGGCCCGATCGATCGCCGTGTCATCATCAGCCAATTACGTCATCTGGATGCGCCATGGAGATGCGTGGGGTCAGGTCACCGCCCTCCCGACCCTTGTCGCTTTGACAGAGCTGGTGTCTCTACTACCGGTCAAGTAACTCCTCAGTTGGAATCACATTGCTGGATGCAGTCCGGGTATCTAACCCCGACACCCTGAGTGGCAGTTAGCTGCAGTGACAACTCAGCTACAAACGCGACCAAATTTTAAGCGAGCTATAATTGACTCTACATTATTACCTGTAGAAACTGGAGCAGCCAGAAGGGACTGTCTAAATCATTCCAAAATCGAGGTATTCATAGGACAGTGGAATCATAACAAGTAATTAAGACTGCAGAGGTATGGCGTGCCTGTAGGGGCAGCAGCGTCCTCTTTTGTGTGGCTGAACATATGAGTTAACGCTATGCCCAGGCGGTACAGAGCCGTCAAACGGGGTGGATACGTTCAAATAAATGCCGGTATGCCTCGTCGACGTCAAAGGACGTAATATTAGCTTAGGAGTGAGCACGAACAGGGCAGAATAATTGGTCTCCGGGAAATAAGCTTGTCGTGCTATGATAACGCGGCTTCTACAGAACACACTGTATAAGTGTCCTACTAAATTTCCAGCTGAGTTGTTGTATCGAGAGCAATCTCAGTTTACCCGATTTCGTTAATTACCGCCCTCTGTACCTGGGAAGATGATTACTGTTACCAGAATCAGTTGCGGAAGATCAGTGCATGAAATTCCCCCATTCTACATGTGATTCTAAACGTAGATTGAGTTCCTTGCTTAGAGTATGAACAGCTATTTTTAGTTTTGTTATTTGGTTAACAGTTTATAAATTTCGTAAATGTTGGTGTTTAGCCTCAGCCTTGTGGTACAAAGTCCCTTGCGTCCCCGTTAGTCATGGGGGACACACCTGCAGCCACCGAATGCCCTACAACCAGAGCTGGCAATGGCGCTCCATAGGACGCCATCCATGACAACAGCCAGTAGTTGCTTCATTCTATGTAAATGATCCTAACAGAGGACGAAAGAGAAATCCTTTGCCGACGCTTTGACGAGCCGCCAGACTGCAGCTAAGCATTCTGTGTGTCCGCTAACAATGGGAACATTCCGTACAGCGTTGTGTGCTACCATGAGGACAGGGCGTGGCAAAACAAATAATTTTTCCCCAGGCAGGCACTCGTCCCGGCTCAAATAATGGGAGTTCTGACGTATAATGTAGTTCTGATGCTAGGAATTTTCTAAGACAAGACCGAATTCCTCGGCCAAGTTGGCGCCATACTTAGGGATTCACATAAAGGTGATCTCTCTCTCTCCCCCCCCCCCTCCTCCCTCCCTCTCACTCTCTCATTCATTCATTATCGTCGTTCTCTCTGTGGTCGTACTTGGTAATTTTCCATTCGAGTTTTCTTGGAGTGGAGGTAAGGATTTCTGCTTCTCTCCATCCGACTGAACAGACACTAGAAATTAAGGTGGAGGGGAGATAAACGACAAATTCTCGGTCATCCAATTGACGACATCACAGTTACAGGTAGTCTGCGTAAACCAGTTGTTGGCTACTGATGCACCGTATATATGGATGGTGCTTCAGCATGAACTAAGACCTGAAGACAGTGCAATGAAGGGCCGAAACTGGCTGCTACACAATAAACAACAACATAAGGACGACTGTTGGTGTTTCATTTTCTTACAATAGTGAACGGCCGTAGTCCCCCAGATCTCCTGGCACAAGGATGCACATACAAAACCTTGACGGCCATCTTGTCCGCATGGCCGTAGCTGAAAGAACTGCTTCTTCTACAGTGCCGACTCAACGTTGGAGAGCTGCGACAGGTATGGAAATGGCTGCGTCGATGGCTCGACGCCATCACCTACGGGCTGGATTGGTGGCAGTCGGCTTCCCTAGAAAAGAAACCACAAAACCCTCAGACGAACTTGGGCGCATAAACATCATCACTGATATGTAAGTGGCAAAATGTAGTGTTCCTGGACGAGTACGTTTTAGGTTATGTCTGCTTACATGGTAGAGGCTGCCGTGCTGATCACAAAAGAGCAGCCTGCATTGTTGAGTAGCAGGGAGGTCAAACGCCACTTTCGATGGTTTGTGGTGCCAGTGGCTATACATTGCGATGTCGTTTCCAATGTATCGAATCCGCAGGTCGTGGCCTCGCAGTCGCGTTCTCACTTCCCGAGCACAGCGTCCTGGGTTCGATTTCCGGCGGAGTCAGGGATTTTCACCTGCCTCGCGATGACTGGGTGTTTGTGTCGTCCTCATCATTTCATCATCAGAAAGTGGGGAGATTGGGCCGAGCAAAGGTTGGGAGTTTGTATGGACGCTGATAACCTCGCAGTTGAGTGCACTACAAACCAAACATCATCATCATCATCATCATCATCCAATGTATCGAGGGCCATCTGAATATCAGCAGCCCCATTTGGGACAAATTAGAGGCCGAGGCACTGCCTCTCATGCAGGTGGTTCCATATGCCACATTTCAGCAGGATAAAGCCCGGCCACATGCAGTGAGCAATATGCAAGCCTTCTTCGGAGGATGACAGGCACTACTGGTTCCCCAGCGTACACGTTTGCTGACATGTCGCCTGTCGAACATGTCTGGGATACGACTGGTCGACCTTGTTCGTTTTGGTCTTCCAACAACCACTGTCGATGATTTGTGGACGCACTTACGAACCGTAAGCATTCTTTGTTTCCATGCCACGACGTCTCAAATGGCTCTGAGCACTATGCGACTTAACTTCTGAAGTCGTCAGTCGCCTAGAACTTAGAACTAATTAAACATAACTAACCTAAGGACATCACACACATCCATGCCCGAGGCAGGATTCGAACCTGCGACCGTAGCGGTCGCTCGGTTCCAGACTGTAGCGCGTAGAACCGCACGGTCACTCCGGCCGGCGGCACGACGTCTGGACGCTCGGATTTTGGAACGTGTTGACTTCACATGATACTGAATTCCCGTCGTCAAAGTGCACGTACAGTTCTGCAATTCTAACACTAAGCGTTTCTGCATCGGAATGCCCCTAATCTGGGGAAAAAATTTAATTTTACTCACTGATGTCCTTCATGGTGTTACAAACAGTAGAGCACGAAGAGGAAATTTGGTCGAAGCCTTCCTGCATCTCCTTACGATTGTCTAACGACGATACTTTTCTGTGGCAAAAGCATCATGATCGATAGAGATATATATTGATATTCTTATGTGATGAATCGCAGAATGTGTACATGACAAAGCGATATGCACATGCAGAGATCGAGGTAGTGTCGCCTAAACAAGGTATAAACGGGGAGTGCATTGACGGAACTGTGATTTGTACTCAGCGGATTAAAGTTAAAAGGTTTCCTACGTGATTATGGCTGCACGACGGGAATTAACAGACTCTGAGCGCGGAATAGCAGTTGGAGCTAGATGCGTGGGACGTTCCACTTAGGAAATCGTTAGGGAATTCAATATTCCAATATCTACAGTGTCAAGAGTATGCAGAAGTAACAAATTTCATGCATTAACTGTCACTACGAACAACGCAGTGGCCGAGGGCCTTAACTAACGACAGAGAGCAGCGGTGTTTGCGTAGAGTTGTCAGTGCTAACAGACAAGCAACGCTGCGTGAAATAACCGCAGAAATCAATGTGGGACTTACGATGAGCACATCCGTTAGGACAGTGGGGCAAAATGTGACGTTAATGGCCATCAGCAGAGGACCGGCGCGAATGCCTTTTCTAACGCCGTGACGTCGCCTGCAGCGACTCTCCTTGGCTCGCGACCATGTCGGTTGGACCCTAGACGACTGGAAAACCTGGTCAGATGAGCCCCGATTTCAGTTGGTAAGAGTTTATGGTACGGATCGATTGGGACGAAGACCGCACGAAGCCATGTACCCAAGTTGTACACAAGGCACTGTGCAACTTGGTGGCGGCTCCATAATGGTGTCGGTTGTGTTTACATAGAATGGACTGTGTCCTCTGCCCCAACTGAACCGGTCATTGACTGGAAATAGTTATGTTCGTCTTTTTGGAGACCATTTGCACCCATTCATGTGCCAGAAAATGGTGGAATTTTTATGGATGACAGTGCGTCATGTCACCGGGCGACAATTTTTCGCAGTTGGTTTGAAGAGCATTCTGGACAGTTCGAGCGAATGAATTGGCCAAAGAGGTTGCCCGACCTCAAACATTTATGAAACAAAATCGAGAGGTCAGTTAGTGGAGAAAATCCTGCACCGGCAACATATTCGCAGTTACGAACGCCTATGGAGGTAGCGTCGCTAAGTGTTTCTGGGTGTCTTAATTTAATAAAATTAATATTTATTACATTTGATAGTGATATAATTATTATTTTAATCATTTCAGGGGTTAGTTTATTTAACTTAACAGGACTTCCAAGGCTTGTTCGGTCTATGTCACATCGAGATGCTGCACCACGTCGGGCTAAAGGAGGTCCGAGACGGTATTAGGATGTACCCCATGACTTTTGTCACCTCAGTGTGCACTGAGAACGTTGAAGTTCGTATCACACTTCCTCGGGGCACTCCCAATGTTAATTCCATACCTGTTGAATATTCGTCTTCCAATGTTACGAACTGAGTCGTATGGTCGCGTCTTGGTTATCAGTCATGGTGTGGTGGAAAAGCTTTCTTAAATCTAAGAAGTCAGAATCTACTTGTCGACCTGTATCTAATGTCTGCAAGGTAATCGTGTGAGAACAAGCAATCTGTATTGCCCCTGAATGGTTTCCCATGAACCCATGCTGGCTCTCTGAAATAAGTTTGTTTTCCTCCTTAGAATGTGCTCCAGAGGTAAGCGATATTAGTCTGAAATAACACGCCCCTTTTGCTTTACCTTTCTTGTGAGCAGAAGTTATCTACTACACTTTATATTCGTAGTCACTAGTCACGTGAGACTAATCAAGACTCAGGAGATTCTCAGTAAGAATAAGTAAAATAGAAGCTAATTCGGGAGAATATGTCATTTAAAATCTAACTGTAATTACAGCGGAGACAGCTGCCTGGTATACTTTGAACAGTCTTAATTGATCGGCGAATATATGTAACGTTAATGCTGTTTGTGGGTGACGCTGGAGTTGTCGTCCGATGATGTCCCAAGTGTGTCCGGTTGGAGACAGATCTGTTGATCGAGAAGACCAAGGCAACATGTCAATACGACGTAGAGCAAATTCGGATACAACAGCGGTATGTGGGCGAGCGTTATCCTGTTGGAAAACACCACTGGAATATTGTTCATGAATGGTAGCACAACAAGTCGAACCACCAAAGTGACGTGTTTGGGATAATCACAAGAGTGCTCGCTATGTCATACGAAATCACACCCCAGACCAGAAATCAAGGAGCAGGTCTCGTGTGTCTAGCAAGCAGACAGGTTGGATGCATGTCCTTAACTGGCCTCCTAATCAACATACGGCCATCGCTGGCACCGAGGCAGAACCAGCTTTCATCAGAAAACACAACAGATATCTACCCTGCCCACCTATGAGCTCTCGCTTGACATCTCTGAAGTTATATGTGAGTGCAGGCTTTCTCTGCGAAGATCATCGTCCCCTGAAGATGATGGAGACGCATTGCATCAAAACTACTACGAGACGGCGACGCCACTCAGCTGAGAACCCGTGAAGACTTCATGTATCTCTGAAGTTGAAAATCACCTGGTTTGAGGTCAGTGAGATGATGCAGGCTACCAGGTGCCTGTCTCGAAGATGTCATTGAAGTAACCGGTTTGTAAGCGTTCGTAGTGTTGCTGTAGTGCCAACTGCTGCTCAAATTGCTTCTGCAGATGCGGTATGAAGCACCAGAGCCATATGCGGAGCACGACGGTCTTCCTTCTCGGTAGTGTCTGGTCTTTCACCGCAACCAGCAGTCATGTTCAGTGGCTACATTTCTGCAATATCGCAGCTTCCCGTAGTTCTGTTACACGACGTAGTTCAAGCTCAGTGAAGTGTTGATAATGGTGTCTTTGTTGCCTTAAAGGCATTCTATAATACATCAACTCACGACCGTCACAACGTGTATTTAAAGAAAAAATTAGTTGATCCTCATAGTGGCGCTACTAGCGCCATTCTCGTGCTGCTGGTGCGAAATTTGAATCAATTTTAGGATGTAGAAACACGCCTACCAACTTTCTTTTATGTCGGAAAACTCCTTCTTGGATTTGTAATTTTTTTTCCGTCACATAGTTTACATTAGCCTCCTATCTCGGTACCTTGGAAAGATGATTTTTGTTGCCCTGAAGAATACATCACTCTATTAAAAATCGAGGATTTGTTCTCTTTTTCAAACTCATTATGAAATGAATGAATTAGGTATTAAGACCTCTTAGTACAACATCAGAAATAGTTGTATTTTCACAAAGCGTTCATTACACGACATACACTGGAAATTTCTATACTACTCACAGGTTTTAGATGTATCAGCCATGAAATTTACTCTGAAAATCCTACTGAACTCTACTTTCAACCTCATCTGTAGTAGCTGTTGCTGGTCATATCAACACCTTCTAATGATGTGGTCTGTTCTCGTATGGAATTTGTGTAATTGTCTTGCGCAGTGCAGGTGGCGACTATTGGGACGCGTGGCAGATGCGTGGTGTGTCAGGAGGCACTCTCCCATTTCGCCACTTGCCGGTTCCTCGGATGAGAGAAGGTGGTTGTAGCCTGTGTACGCCGGTGGGCGCAGTAAAAGGAGAGTGACTTTTAACTATTTATTTCTGCAAATACATCTCTCTTTTAGCGATGCTACGATGGTCCTCGATCGATTTGAGGACGTCCAAATCTATAATCATAATGTTCTTGGTAGTACTTTCTATAAAAGCCATATTGTATTTCCTTGCAACGATCTAATCAGTTTTACTAAAAAGGTCATACATGGTTTTTGCGTTAAGTGCAGCACTGAAATATCTTATATTCTGATTGGTTTAGTGTGTTTATTTAAAAGGAAATTCGTTGACGTGTACATCGATGAAAGTACGAATGATCATCAGTATGGCATTACCGCGATGTCCATGTCTGCCGCTACTATACAAAGGAACCTAGTTTGCAGTTATTGATGACGTTATTTGAAAGACTGCTTTATTATTTGCACAGAATACAATCCTAAATGCGTTTTTTTCACATAGTCACGCGTTCACTGTCTTTCATTAAACTCAAAGCAGCACTCTGATGCACTGGAAGCACAAGAATTTTAAGTAAATGAACAACAGATACGAACACCACCTGCTAGCGTGACCACAGCTTTTAGGGTGGACGAAATTGAAATTGGGATATGCTACTTTCTTCAAATTAACGAATATTTCCAAGTCCGATGAAGTCGGCGCGTGAGTAGCTTTCGTTCCCTTTTTATAGCTCACAGCGTGGATCTACATGCTAACAAAAAAAATCGAGTTTTGGCGCTTGTTCCTTTGTTCAAAGTGCCCATTCAAATGCATTTTAATACTGGAAATACTGGAGGTAATTATGTCATCATTTCTCATTTGTGGTTGTGGTGGTCGCATGTTGGTTCGGTAGTGCTAAAAAATTTGTGACAGCCGTAGCGCAAAATGTTATGTGGTGCAATATTGCATAAATCTAGGTGATGAACGTCTCTTGCATCCTGATCAAGCGCTGTGTGTGTGTGAATGATCACGTGAACGACTGTTTTATTGTCTCCTATTGGCTGTTAACAGCATGCCCGTACAAGAAAGCTTTGCCTTACCTGGTCCATGACTGGCTAAAAGTAGAGAACAGGGACCCGAGAATGGCTTTATGGCGTCACTTTTAATGATTGACTGTGCACGGAGAAAAACATACGTAGTGCGACTTTGGGTTTTTAATGCAGTTTGGAATCTGTGTAATCACTGATATGTGGTTGTGACAAAGAGTAGCGTCTCACATTGCACAGCTGTACATAACTGCCCCTCATAATGTAGACACTCCAAGTATTGCGCCAACAGTTCAAGGTATTAAAATTGAATTTTCGGTAACTTAGTAAACGCCTATAAACAACCACTGGACGACAGGAAGTGTTTTCGCTCTGCAGCAGAGTTTGCCCCGATTTAAAACTTCTTGGTAGATCAAAACTGTATGTCAGACCGGACTGTAAACTTGCACATTTGACTTTCATGGGCTAGTGATTTACCAACTGAGTTACCACACACGAGTAATGACGCGCCCTCACAGCTTCACGTCTGCCCGTATCTCTCTCCTAGATTCAACACCTCACAGAAGTTCTCCCGCATAAAGTGCAGGTCTAGCGCTCGGGCACGTAGTTCACCCAGTAAAGGCAGATCGCCACTGGGTGCTTTGTGCATGGGAAAAGTTCACTTGGAGTGCGTCAAAAGGTGTTGCACGCTGATAACATGGTTTGAATCTTCCTACAGCCACGTGAGCTGTAACTCATAGAATATTAAACAGTCACAAAAATGTGACTTTTTTGTTTTAACCTGGACAATGTGCTTTATTACTGAAACTTCCTGGCAGATTAAAAGTGTGTGGCAGACCGATACTCGAACTCGGGTCCCGAAAAATTTCATTCTTGCTTTATTACTATTAAACAGGCTAATAATTGTTTATTGTTTGGCATCAGAAAGGTTAGGTAAACGTATCATGTATGGGAGAGTGAACATTATCGACTAGATGTGTAAGCTTTGCACCCAGCTTCTATCAGGCAACACACATGTGACTTTAGATACTGAAACACCTTTCTCATCTGAAGAACATTTCTCTCTGACATCCAGTTACATACACCATTTCGTTATTCGTACCTTTTCTGTCTCGTTTTCATATAATCTGGATGGGGCACATCAATTTATCCTCATCATTCCACGACTCTGATTATTACAAATTCCTTATCTTCATACACCATTGTTGGTGAATCTTCACATGGCCTCTTCGCCAATGGTCATTTTATTTAATTGTCTCTGAAAGAATGTATGTTACTCACAAGACTTCAAACTGTTTCGGACCTATAATTTACATCTACTGTGGCAGGCATTTACTTCTTCTTCTCCGCTCTAGCAGGAACTTACCTCAGTGTCTGTTGGAGGACACTTACATCTGACACTCAAAAATCTTTGCAGCTGGCACTTCAAAAATCGAAGAAAACCTTTCTTCGCGTCCAGCATAAGTCGTATTCTCGTTTCAGGAATCCCTCTTGTGACTGCTTCAAAACTTCTTCTTCGCATCTCAATAAATCTGTCTCAAATGAATGAAAACAACGTTGAGGAACATCCTGCTATCCACAGCGCATTCAGACATCAAGGCAGCCAAATATTAAACCGTTTTGAAGGACAAAAATTAACTCAGCAACGACTCAGATGGGTCAGTGATGGAGAACTATACAAATGGCTGTAAGTATTGCAGCTGTCTCAGACGACATTTACTTACCTGCTTCCTGTACATCTGTCTTAGCATCGAAATTATGTAATATTAGACAAATGATGCACACGAGATCTTTTCGTGCAAAGTGTGTCTACATCAACCATGTTTGGTTGAAGGACTACAGATCCGAAATGTGTGTGTGACTTCCTAAGGGACCAAACGTCTGAGGTCATCGGTCCCTAGACTTACACACTACATTTTTTTTTGGTCATCAGTCTACTGACTGGTTTGATGCGGCCCGCCACGAATTCCTTTCCTGTGCTAACCTCTTCATCTCAGAGTAGCTCTTGCAACCGACGTCCTCAATTATTTGCTTGACGTATTCCAATCTCTGTCTTCCTCTACAGTTTTTGCCCTCTACAGCTCCCTCTAGTACCATGGAAGTCATTCCCTCATGTCTTAGCAGATGTCCTATCATCCTGTCCCTTCTCCTTATCAGTGTTTTCCACATATTCCTTTCCTCTCCGATTCTGCGTAGAACCTCCTCATTCCTTACCTTATCAGTCCACCTAATTTTCAATATTCGTCTATAGCACCACATCTCAAATGCTTCGATTCTCTTCTGTTCCGGTTTTCCCACAGTCCATGTTTCACTACCATACAATGCTATACTCCAGACGTACATCCTCAGAAATTTCTTCCTCAAATTAAGGCCGGTATTTGATATTAGTAGACTTCTCTTGGCCAGAAATGCCTTTTTTGCCATAGTCAGTCTGCTTTTGATGTCCTCCTTGCTCCTTCCGTCATTGGTTATTTTACTGCCTAGGTAGCAAAATCCCTTAACTTCATTGACTTCGTGACCATCAATCCTGATGTTAAGTTTCTCGCTGTTCTCATTTCTACTACTTCTCATTACCTTCGTCTTTCTCCGATTTACTCTCAAACCATACTGTGTACTCATTAGACTGTTCATTCCATTCAGCAGACCATTTAATTCTTCTTCTCTTTCACTCAGGATAGCAATGTCATCAGCGAATCGTATCATTGATATCCTTTCACCTTGTATTTTTATTCCACTCCTGAACCTTTCTTTTATTTCCATCATTGCTTCCTCGATGTACAGATTGAAGAGTAGGGGCGAAAGGCTACAGCTTTGTCTTACACCCTTCTTAATACGAGCACTTCGTTCCTGATCGTCCACTCTTATTATTCCCTCTTGGTTGTTGTGCATATTGTATATGACCCGTCTCTCCCTATAGCTTAGCCCTACTTTTTTCAGAATCTCGAACAGCTTGCACCATTTTATATTGTCGAACGCTTTTTCCAGGTCGACAAATCCTATGAAAGTGTCTTGATTTTTCTTTAGCCTTGCTTCCATTATTAGCCGTAACGTCAGAATTGCCTCTCTCGTCCCTTTACTTTTCCTAAAGCCAAACTGATCGTCACCTAGCGCATTCTCAATTTTCTTTTCCATTCTTCTGTATATTATTCTTGTAAGCAGCTACGATGCATGAGCTGTTAAGCTGATTGTGCGATAATTCTCGCACTTGTCAGCTCTTGCCGTCTTCGGAATTGTGTGGATGATGCTTTTCCGAAAGTCAGATGGTATGTCGCCAGACTCATATATTCTACACACCAACCAATGATTTTAGAAATTCTGATGGAATGTTATCTATCCCTTCTGCCTTATTTGACCGTAAGTCCTTCAAAGCTCTTTTAAATTCCGATTCTAATACTGGGTCCCCTATCTCTTCTAAATCTTCACCCTCATAGAGGCTTTCAATGTATTCTTTCCACCTGTCTGCTCTCTCCTCTACATTTAACAGTGGAATTCCCGTTGCACTCTTAATGTTACCACCGTTGCTTTTAATGTCACCAAAGGTTGTTTTGACTTTCCTGTATGCTGAGTCTGTCCTTCCGACAATCATATCTTTTTCGACGTCTTCACATTTTTCCTGCAGCCATTTCTTCTTAGCTTCCCTGCACTTCCTGTTTATTTCACTCCTCAGCGACTTGTACTTCTGTATTCCTTATTTTCCCGGAACATGTTTGTACTTCCTCCTTTCATCAATCAACTGAATTATTTCTTCTGTTACCCATGGTTTCTTCGCAGCTACCTTCTTTGTACCTATGTTTTCCTTCCCAACTTCTGTGATGGCCCTTTTTAGAGATGTCCATTCCTCTTCAAATGTACTGCCTACTGCGCTATTCCTTATTGCTGTATCTATAGCGATAGAGAACCTCAAACGTATCTCGTCATTCCTTAGTACTTCCGTATCCCACTTCTTTGCGTATTGATTCTTCCTAACTAATGTCTTGAACTTCAGCCTACTCTTCATCACTACTATATTGTGATCTGAGTCTATATCTGCTCCTGGGTACGCCTTACAATCCAGTATCTGATTTCGGAATCTCTGTCTGACCATGATGTAATCTAATTGAAATCTTCCCGTATATCCCGGCCTTTCCCAAGTATACCTCCTCCTCTTGTGATTCTTCAACAGGATATTCGCTATTACTAGCTGAAACTTGTTACAGAACTCAATTAGTTTTTCTCCTCTTTCATTCCTTGTCCCAAGCCCATATTCTCCTGTAATCTTTTCTTCTACTCCTTCCCCTACAACTGCATTCCAGTCGCCCATGACTATTAGATTTTCGTCCCCCTTTACATACTGCATTACCCTTTCAATATCCTCATACACTTTCTCTATCTGTTCATCTTCAGCTTGCGACGTCGGCATGTATACCTGAACTATCGTTGTCGGTGTTGGTCTGCTGTCGGTTCTGATTAGAACAACCCGGTCACTGAACTGTTCACAGTAACACACCCTCTGCCCTACCTTCCTATTCATAACGAATCCTACACCTGTTATACCATCTTCTGCTGCTGTTGATATTACCCGATACTCATCTGACCAGAAATCCTTGTCTTCCTTCCACTTCACTTCACTGACCCCTACTATATCTAGATTGAGCCTTTGCATTTCCCTTTTCAGATTTTCTAGTTTCCCTACCACGTTCAAGCTTCTGACATTCCACGCCCCGACTCGTAGAACGTTATCCTTTCGTTGATTATTCAATCTTTTTCTCATGGTAACCTTCCCCTTGGCAGTCCCCTCCCGGAGATCCGAATGGGGGACTATTCCGGAATCTTTTGCCAATGGAGAGATCATCATGACACTTCTTCAATTACAGGCCACATGTCCTGTGGATACACGTTACGTGTCTTTAATGCAGTGGTTTCCATTGCCTTCTGCATCCTCATGTCGTTGATCATTGCTGATTCTTCCGCCTTTAGGGGCAATTTCCCACCCCTAGGACAAGAGAGTGCCCCGAACCTCTATCCGCTCCTCCGCCCTCTTTGACAAGGCCGTTGGCAGAATGAGGCTGACTTCTTATACCGGAAGTCTTCGGCCGCCAATGCTGATTATTTATCAAAATTTAGGCAGTGGCGGGGATCGAACCCGGGACCGAAGACGTTTTGATCGTTGTGTTTGGTCGTTGCGGACGTCGCAAGATATCCTGTGCAAGTTCGGTGGTTGATCCTTCCACTTAGTTTTTTATTACAGAGGCCAACCGGCTCTCTGACCGAACACGCTGAGCTACCGTGCCGGCAGAAATAACTAACCTAAGGACATCACACACACCCATGCCCGAGGCAGGATTCGAACCTGCGACCGTAGCGGTCACGCGGTTCCAGACTGTAGCGCCTAGAACCGCCCGGCCACTCCGGCCGGCGCCCCTAGACCACGGGACTACATACACTATCTTAAACTAACTTATGCTAAGAACAACACACACACACACCCATGCGCGGGAGGGGCCGTGCAATCCGTGACATTTTAAAAATTTATTATGAAAGTAATTTTGTTTTGTGGACAAATGGACAAATAATTTGTTCTAAAAAAGACATCTCCCCCTGTCAGGCATATGTCATGAACCGAACATTTCTGATTGCTTATCTACCTCTGTGCGGGTCACCACATTTTATCAGTTGCCATGTGAACAGTTTCGGCGTACATTTCTCTATATAAAAGTTAACTTCATCTCAGATCTTGTCTGTATCAGCTGATTCTTTAAAACTAAAATGGGCAACAGCCTTGGGGTACGTGAGTTAATTAATTTATTATGTCCTGGAACGAACAGGAATATATCCCTGTTTCTATGCTGTAATTGGCAGTGTGAACGACAGATTTTGCCTAGCTCCCTCGTCATCCTTTCTGGTAGATCTGATACAGGGTGGTAACGGGAAATATGCACTGAGATGATAAAAGTCATGGGATAACGATATTTACATGTACAGAAGGCACTAGTATTGCGTACGCAAGGTATAGGACGGCAGGATATTGGCGGAGCTATCATTTGTCCTCAGGTGATTCGAGTGAAAAAATTTCCGACGTGATTGCGGCTGTACGACGGAAATTAATAGACTCTGAACGCGGAATCGCAGCTGGTCCTAGACGTATGGGACTTTCCATTTCGGGAACACTTCGGGAATTCATATTTCGAGATCCACTGCGTTAAGAGTGTGCCGAGAATACTAGATTTCAGACATTGCCTCTCACCACGGACAAGGCAATGGCCGACGGCCTTCAGTTAACGACAGAGTGCTGCAGCGTTTGTGTAGAGTTTTTATTGCTAACAGACACAAAACACTGCGTAAAATAAGACATAAATGTGGATCGTACGATGCACGGATCCGTTCGGACAGTGTGGCGAGATTTGGCGTTAAAGCAGGGCCGGCCAAACGCTACACAGTGTGCAGACGTGCGGAAGTGCTGCACATGTGCGCACGTGTGCGACAGCGAGCGACAGCGACATCTGTTATTAGACATGAACGGCGGCGGCTCCACTTCCCTGTGGCAAAAGCAAGAGCGCAACATATTCAGTCTCGTTTACTCCTGGTCACCGTAAGCTTAACAGAGAAGTACTG
Source organism: Schistocerca nitens (assembly GCF_023898315.1). NCBI lineage: Eukaryota > Metazoa > Arthropoda > Insecta > Orthoptera > Acrididae > Schistocerca > Schistocerca nitens. The sequence goes on from NC_064618.1 coordinate 406,569,333, forward strand.
AGAAATGGCAAGTACTGTGAAAAAGCAAAGGACGGGAGTTCTATGTTCTCAGTCGTTTAAAAATGACTGGGAACTGTAATTCTTTTTTGTAGCCGTTGGTGAAAACTCACAGTGTTTGCTGTGCCGCCGAATAATAGGCGTCCAGCATAAGCTTTCAATTGAAATACAATACATATCACAAAGACGAGTGTAGTGTACTCAACAGTGTAGAACGGCAAGCAAAATTAAATGTCCTTCAGAAAATGGATGAGACACATCAGCTCGATTTTACTGTACGTCAGAGTAACTGATACTTCTTGAACTCTTAGTTTCTTGTGTTACATTTATGTCTGTTCTACTGTACGCTGTACAATGTACTGTTTTCAATTTTCCAAAATGACAACCACACTAAATCTTCACTGCGAGCAAGTTTTAAAATCGCAATAAGAATTGCACAATCTGGGAAACCCTTTTCCGACGGGGAGTTTGTGAAAGGGTGTCTAATTGATGCTGCAGAACTTTTGTGTCCCTCGAACGTTATCAGGTTTTAAGAAATCAGTCTATCCAAACAAACAGTGACAAGACGTATCAGTGCTATGGCCGGCGATCTGCACAGGCAGCTAATAAATAAGGCTAAATACTTTGTTGCTTTCTCTGTTGCGCTCGATGAAGCAACAGATCTTACAGTTACAGCCCAGGTTGTGATATACATACGAGGTGTCGATAACGCACTTTGTGTAACAGAGGAGCGACATCTGTGCGTAGAAACATGCACTACATGAACGTTGACGGCTGCGGCGTGCACGCTGTGACCCGGAAGTTGCACATGTGCAAGAGCACCGCACGCTTGCAGAATTTCTGGCCGGCCCTGCGTTAAAGCCATACGGCAGAGACGACCAGAGACGACCGACGCAAGTGCCGTTGCTAACAACAACACGACATCGCCTGCTGCGCCTCTCCTGAGCTCGTGACCTTACGGTTGGATTCTGGACGACAGGAAAACTATGGCCTTGGCAGATGAGTCCCGATTTCATTTGTTAAGAGTTGATGGTAGGGCTCGATTGTGGCGCAGACCACGCGAAGCCATGGGCCCTAGTTATCAACAAGGCATTGTGCAAGCTGGTGGTGGCTCCATAATGTTATGGGCTGTGTTACCATGCGTCCTCTGGTCCGACCGAACCGATCATTTACTGGATAGGGTTACGTGTGGACACCATTTGCAGCCATCTATAGACTTCATGTTTCCATGCAACGATGGAATTTTTATGGATAACAACGTACGATGTCACCGAGCTACAGTTGTTCGTGATTGGTTTGAAGAACATTCTGGACGGTTCGAGCGAATGATTTTGCCACCCAGATTGCCCGACATGAATCTCATATAACATTTATGGGATACAATCGAGACGTCGGTTAATGCACAAAATCCTGCACCGCCAACACTTTTGCTGTTACGTCTCAATATTTCTGCCCGACAGCTCTTATATATACGGAAATATCATACTGAGCTGCTACAAAATACTTTCTTTATATAATCAGTTTCGGTCGTCCGACCATCATTAGGTCCATAAAAGTATTCACAGCATCATGTTAGACCGAATAAAATATCGTTGGCGTCAGGTGAGAAAACTATAAATAATACCATGTCATTATATCGTAATATAAATTACTTCGTCGGTCTACATAAACTGTTCAAATGGTTCAAATGGCTCTGAGCACTATGGGACTTAACTACTGAGGTCATCAGCCCCCTAGAACTTAGAACTACTTAGACCTAACTAACCTAAGGACATCACACACATCCATGCCCGAGGCAGGATTCGAACCTGCGACCGTAGTGGTTACGCGGTTCCAAACTGAAGCGCTTAGAACCGCACGGCCACACCGGCCGGCTACATAAACAGTGTTGGGGAGGGGGGGGGAGGAGGGGTTAGGCCTGCTCATTCATGTTATAACTGTAATCGGCGTCAACACTGTTACAGATTTAACATTACTGAGTACGCTGCGTAGCACAGATTTTGCAAATCGTCGACGTAATTTATACAGGGCGCGGCACATGAAAGTGGCCCGGAGGAGTGGATACGGTTGGACGTGAACGTATGCATATAAACACACCCCGTGTTGCACCCACCACTTGTACGCCTGCCATGTGATCCACACTGGTTCAGAGAGTAGTGCGGGCTGCGTCATTGTGACTGGAACAGTGCAGAGGAGATGAAGGTACTCATAGTGAGGCAGCAGGTATTCGTCGTGCAAAGGTACGTGACAACAAAGTCATGGAAACGGTATGGTCAGTTGTTTGCTGAGAAGTTTAATTACGTCATAGTGTCAGCGAAGAATGTCATGCAACGCTTAGTCCGAAAATGGCATCATACAGGATCTATTTTGAATAGGTCAAAAAACATTCCGAAACGTGCACGCACACCAGAAAATGTTGCTGCAGTTCACCAGAAAGTGTGTTTCTGACTCCTACCATATTAACCCGACCCGTGTCGCTGGAGACCAGTATATCACGTAGATCATATGGACGAATCTCCACCTCGACCCGCACATGCATCCCTACCGAGTGTCGTCGTTCATGCATTAAAACCAGCAGATGCTTTTGTGAGTGGCTGTTCACTGAGATAACAATGAATGGCTTCGATTTGGACCTGTTCTTTATGTCTGATGAAGCCTGGTTTCATCCAAGTGGCTATACCACTTCACAGAACCACAGATTCTGGGCAGCGGAGAAGCCGCATTACCCGATTAGAAGGTTGATGTCTGCACGCCTCTTTGTTGGTCCCATCTTCTTTCATCGGACACTGACTTCGGCGCGTTACATTCCCAGCATTTTGCAACCATTTGTGACACCGTTAAGGGAGGAGGAAAAGACCTACAGCAACTTCCAACAGGATGGAGCAACTGCCCATACAACCGCCCAGACCATGAAGAATTTACTGTCTTCTCGCCTAACAGAGTTGTTAGCAGAAGCAAGTCTGGTCGCGGCTCTAGCTGGCCACCCAGGTCACCTAATCTGTGCGATTACTTTGTGTAGGGATCCCTCAAGTCGAATGGATATCGCAATAACTCTCACAGTCTTCAAGAACTGCAGCAGAACATTACGAATGAGACTGCAGCAATTACAGCAGTCCAGCTTTGGCCCGCCTTCAGCAACCTTCTGTCCAGGGCCCAAAAGTGCCAAGAGATGAATAGTGCTATAGGCAGGTTAGTAGTGTATTTCCTTTCCTCTTCTGTGTTTCTACACTACTGGCCATTAAAATTGATACACCAAGAAGAAATGCATATGATAAACGGGTATTCATTGGACAAATGTATTATACTAGAACTGACATGTGATTACATTTTCACGCATTTTGGGTGCATAGATACTGACAAATCAGTACCCAGAATAACCACCTCTGGCCGTAATAACGGCCTTGATACACCTGGGTATTGAGTCAAACAGAGCTGGGATGGCGTGTACAGGTACAGCTGGCCATGCAGCTTCAACACGATACCACAGTTCATCAAGTGTAGTGACTGGCGTATTGTGACGAGCCAGATGCTCGGCCACCATTGACCAGACGTTTTCAGTTGGTGAGAGATCCGGAGAATGTGCTGGCCAGGGCAGCAGTCGAACATTTTCTGTATCCAGAAAGGCCCGTACAGGACCTGCAACATGCGGTCGTGCATTATCCTGCTGAAACGTAGGGTTTCACAGGGATCGAATGAAGAGTAGAGCCACTGGTCGTAACACATCTGAAATGTAACGTCCACTGTTCAAAGTGTCGTCAATGCGAACAAGAGGTGACCGAGACGTGTAAACAATGGCACCCCATACCATCACGCCGGGTGATACACCAGTACGGCGATGACGAATACACGCTTCAAATGTGCGTTCACCACGATGACGCCAAACACGGATGCGACCATCATGATGCTTTAAACAGAACCTGGATTCATCCGAAAAAATGACGTTTTGCCATTTGTGCACCCAGGTTCGTCGTTGAGTACACCATCGCAGGGGCTTCTGTCTGTGATGCAGCGTCAAGGGTAACCGCGACCATGGTCTCCGAGCTGATAGTCCAAGCTGCTGCAAACGTCGTGGAACTGTTCGTGCAGATGGTTGTTGTCTTGCAAACGTCCCCATCTGTTGACTGAGGATCGAGACGTGGCTGCGCGATCCGTTACAGCCATGCGGATAAGATGCCTGTCATCTCGACTGCTAGTGATACGAGGCCGTTGGGATCCAGCACGGCGTTCCGTATTACCCTCCTGAACCCACCGATTCCATATTCTGCTAACAGTAATTGAATCTCGACCAACGCGGGCAGCAATGTCGCGATACGATAAACCGCAATCGCAATAGGCGGTACGCATTTCTCGTCCTTACACGAGGCTTCACAACAACGTTTCACCAGGCAACGCCGGTCAACTGCTGTTTGTGTATGAGAAATCGGTTGGAAACTTTCCTCATGTCAGCACGTTGTAGGTGTTGCCACCAGTGCCAACCTGATATGAATGCTCTCAAAAGCTAATTATTTGCATATCACAGCATCTTCTTCCTGTCGGTTAAATTTCGCGTTTGTAGCACGTCATCTTCGTGGTGTAGAAACTTTAATGGCCAGTAGTGTATGTATCCTGGAACTTTGTTCTCTGAGCCCCACTCTGTATTACGGTATGATAACAGGGTATTAGTCATGTTTTTATCTCCTGACGGTAACGATTTTGTATTGCGTCTACCATGATGCTTTGAATAACTTTATGAGCCTGATGATAGACAACTGAAACTGGTTCTGTAAATTAAGTAGTTTAGCAACAGCTCAAGGCCGCAATATAGCATTTTTCAAAGCATATGACGTTGTCTACCGCCCCCACTTCTCTTAGAAAGCATTCTACAAATTACTAATATACGTGAGACCTGAGTTTCTCCTGGCGTATACAACTTTCCAATAACTTCCGGGAATTCAGCCAGGTAACACTTTCAGCGACCGCCGATATTTCGGCGGGAGAACACCCCGCCATTTTCAAGGCAAACTGCAACGGACAGGCGGCGTACATGCAAATTTAATACCTCGGTTCTCCGACAGAAGCAGGAAAGATAACACACACACACACACACACACTGAACACTAGTGCCACCAAAGATGACCAAAGTCAGAGCTATCGATAGTGAGACTATGCATTCGCAGGTGAGGCAGCATTGACTCTGTTCCTCTGTTTTTTTACAAGGGAGAGAGCCGGATTCCAAACAGAGTTTAAACAGAAACCTCCATCCCTGTTAACGAGGTTGCTCGCTAATTTAGTCTCAACTGCCTCCCTAATGACACTGTCCCAATAGCTGGACGTGCATGCTAATATCTCGGTGTTATTATATAACATGGGGTGACCAGTATCCAAGCAATGTTCGGCAATTGCAGATCTATTTGGCTGCTGTAATCGTGTGTGCCGTTTATGCTCAGTACATCGGTCCTCCACGGTCCTGATAGTTTGACCAATATATGCCATGCCGCAGCTACAAGGAATACGATATACACCCGCCTTACGCAGTCGGTCTTTGAGGTTCACATATTTCGATGTCCGTTCGACTGTTGGGGGTTTGTACTGTTAACCTCGTCTTGTCCTTGGAAAGATGCCAAACCAATCAGTGACAGTGTACTCCCAATGTTTCAGAGGTATCATTGGAAAAATTGTGCTCCTATGCATTACAATTGATGGTTTTGCATGCTGTCAGACTCTGCTTGTTCCCTAAACCTTACAAGTCCTCCTCTCCATAACATGAAAATATACTGCCTCTGTTAATTTAGCAAAGCATTTTCTAGTACCAAAACATGAATGGATCAAATGTACATTCCCAATGAACTTGTTAAGAAAGTTCTCTGATATGCATAATGCCCAGTTGCGATCAGTGCGCTTCCTTTTCCCAAAGGTATATTATTTCTGAGGATACATTAGCTGCCCTCTGTCTCTCCATCTTACTTTCAAATGTTTTAGTATTCGATCCTTATGTTGCTCTAATGATATCTCTCTCAGTAAGGTTCCAAAAAAATTCTCAAGGGGTACTCATTTCATGTACGTTATTTAAAAAGCACTCTCACATATCTCTCAGTCGTTCTCAACTATTAGCCCTGCTGGTCCACGCCATAGCACATCTGCCGCCACCAATTCTGTGAGGGTTGTATACAAGAATTAAAAACATGTCATTGTATTCATTGTTTTTAAAGAATTTTATGTATATTAGTTGTATGGATTATTTTTGTTGTATTCCTGTCTCCTCTGACCAAAAACTTTGTTACAAATTACATTACGGACGACACATAACCTAATCACCGTCAGTCCTCTATACTGCTTTTTTTTTTTTTTTTTTCATCTTTCATTCCTTCCCCAGATGGGAGAAGGCGGGCATATGGAGAGCCTAGTGCTCTTTGGTGCCTTATCTTATCTTATGGTGTTCTGTTGGGGCTCCATTTATTTCTTCATAAGGGGAGTTTCTATTTGTTCTCTTCATATTCTTTTGTTTTTTTTTGTGGTTTTTTGTGGTGAGAGGAAGTGAGGACCCTGGCATTTGCCCAAGTGCTAAGGGAAACCTCTCAAAAACCTTAGCAAGGGTCCTTGTGTTGAATGTTGTTGTCTTCTGCCTTTGTTCTTCGGTATTTCTTGTGTTATTCTTCTATTAGGTGGCTGATGTAGTTGGTGTGGTTGGTCCTGTTGTCATTGTCGTTGCTATCGTCGGTGTAGGCAATGCATTCTTTTATGGTTCTAGGTGGGAACGCATATTTATATTCCGGGAAGTTGAATTCTGTTGGTGTATAATTGAGTAGATCAGTCGTTAGTGTTTTGTTGATTTGTCGGTTTCTTCCTATTTTTGCCGTGAGTTGTATCCACCTCTCTTTTATTGGGGAGACCTTTGTGCTTCGGTAGACTGTGTTGTTGTCACGTTGAATTGATCACTGTGCCTCCTTAAAGTAAGATGAGTGGCCTAATCTGCATGTGGTCCATAATTGTGATCAATTAGGAAAAAGACGAGGCCAAAGAACTAGCCACCTTTCAGCCCATCTACAAAAGATCGATTGCTGATAGTAGTCGATCCCCGAATGTCTATGTTTTTAACGTCAGTGTTAAATTACGAATTTATAAATTGGCACAAACAACAACGTACAAATAAATCTAATATGATATTTGATAATGAATAAATGCAGCAATAAACATTATACATTTCGCAACTATTGTTATGATGGTGTAGCAGCAACATGGGCTGTGGAGTGGGAGTGGGCGTGGTGTAAGAAGTGCAAGAGCATAGTAAGGTACAAATACGAAACTGGATACAAAAACTCTTACACAAAATGTAATCATTTTTCATTGCACACGTATGTGTCAACTAATATCATGGAATAATCTAGAGCCAGAACCTCATCACAAGAATTAAAGCAACTGAACACTAAATCAGGAAAGTTAGTTCAATCCTTAAGGCAGTGTTCACTCTCGCGCGTGGCGTGACCGTGTCGGTGTAAACCATGCACCCGCCGATGCCGTACCGTAATCGCCTTCTTTCTTGCGGCGTATATTTTCTCACTTCATGGCCGTGGCACTGTCAGGTTGTTGTGTTGCCGTGTAGCAGTTTACCGTCACAAAAGTGAATGATGCAAAAATTATTCAGTTGGTGAGCAACTATGCTGTGTTAAATGATTTCTCCAGTCCCGAATACATGGACACAGAGCTCTGTTAGGTCTTTCATTGCACGTCGACCTCGGCCTCTGAATGCAAATACGAAGTGTGCACTACTCCTAAACAACTTGCACTAATGCCTAGCCGGTACTGAACACATGCAGTCCAGCGCGACAAGTTCTTTACCTGTGTTGTTGACTGTCAAACACAACCATCCCATTACTACGACTGTTCCCATTACCTCCTCTGCACTATAGTTACATAGAGCATCTACAAGAGGCAACAAAGTTACGGAAAATGTCTTTATGTAATTGAAGATTAGTAATCTGGGTTTTGAAGGAGCCTGAATAAAAACGTGTTTCCATCCAAAGCTCCTATGAAGTAGAAAAATGCCACATTTCGTAAAACTGCCTAGCGTTGTTCCTCCATATTTCTTCTGTCGGAAAAGGCATCAATTCGTCCATCATATTGCCTGTAATTATCTTGAAGTTTTCTCGCAGGATCTTGTGAACTGTACTCTCCTTCATGTGATAACTAAATAAAATAGTGTTTAGCGCATCTCCAGTGGCCGAAAATCTGAAAAAAAGATAGAAAGTGGAGATTTAACAAACGAAGATTTCACAGGTGGTGTTCGCCGTAAGTGAGTCAGTATCGTGCGAAGTATGTAAGCGTAGACTTCCGCGGCCATTGTAATGTGGCCGAAACATCGGAAGTTTTACACACTGACAATGCAATCACAGACGCTGAGGAATTTTATTGATTTTGTCAACGTACGTGTCAATTATATTCATACCAACTAACATCAAGCAAACGGCCAACCGTTCCCTTTTCCAGTGCGTGTTTCGCTTTTTCGGAAATGTTTGAAGCGGCCTCTACGTCGGTCGGCGGCCGGTCCGTCCTCTATGCAGTCAGCGGCGCCGTCTGTGTGGTGCCAGGCATCAACTGCCTGTCGTCTTCCAAGTGCTGTCTCCAAGTTCCGGCTGTTCCACTGCTCCCTGCAAGTCCCCGCTCACCGTTTCTGCAGTCGCTCGCTTGTTGACACCAGCAGCGTTGTCTGCGGTTCCTTTGATGATCCGCGCGCCCTCTCGCCGCTGTGAGCGAACACTTCCGACAAAAGCGCCACCTACTGAGCGGCGCAGGACTTGACCTCTGCTGCACAGTCGTGGCACACTATTTATTTACAGACTGTACTGTTTCGCTATTACTCGTTGGTAGTTTCAGTAATAGTGCTGGTGTAAATGGATTCTTACAGTTCACTCCACTTTAACGCCACATGGAATTCTGATCCAGTTTTGCATTTCACTTCGTAACAGAGTAAGGGTAAAAAATAAAAAATTAAGTATGAGCAGCGCCTGACGTCTTTTGTCGCCGAATACTATGTTCCTACAATGTCATAGTATTCCGTAATCCTATTAAAGCCGGCCGGGGTGGCCGAGGGGTTCTAGGCGCTAAAGTCTGGAACCGCGCGACCGCTACCGTCGCAGGTTCGAATCCTGCCTCGGGCATTGATGTGTGTGATGTCCTTAGGTTAGTTAGGCTTAAGTAGTTGTAAGTTTTAGGGGACCGATGACCTTAGAAGTTAAGTCACATAGTGCCCAGAGCCCTTTGAACCATTTGAACCAATCCCGTTAACACAGCTGCGCGAAAATGAAACACCCTAGAAACTGTTTCTTATATATAAAAAATGCTTGTCAATGTACTAACATAAGAAACGAGTAAAATTATTCGAGAAGTGACTGTAGGAGAATCTGAAAACCGTTGCTTGAAGATACCTTTGTTTCCGCTACGTAAGTACTTATGTTTACGTGGATCAAATGTAATATTGCGAATCATATGCAGCAAATGCATTAACACAGTACGAAGTGTCAATTGTAGCAGTTTCACAAAGAAAGATTCCAAACAATAAGAGCCTGCACTATTAGATACCATGAAGGCAAGAACTGAATGAACAGTGAAAGGCGTTAGTCCACGCTTATACAGGGTGTCTCCATAAGAGCGTGCAAAAATTTAACGGGACATAGAGGATGCTCCACTGAACAATTTGAGGTCGGAAACTTGAGGTCGAAGAAGGCTCCTTAAAAGATAACAGGAATAAAAACACATTGCTGTGTACTTCTTATTGACTTTAATCACAGATAACTGCAAATACCCTCATTGACACAATGAAGGTACCATTTGTACTGTATCTCACAGAATCTCACAAAATCTGCTGAAACTGTCGACCATCAATCTCAATGCAAGCGTGACATCGGCGAACAAGATTCTGACGCACCTGACAAATATCCCTGGTGTGTTTCGAATCACATCACAGGTAACCACAATTCTGGCAACTAATGCCTTTTGCGTATTCACTGGAGTCTCATATACAAGTGGCTTTAGATATCCCCATTGGAAATAATGAAGGGGATTCACGTCATGTGACCCCGCAAGCCCTTGAATGGGACCTCCACTTTCAATCCAGCAACTAGAATATACAGCACTGAGTTGGCTGGGGACATCCACACTGAAGTGAGGCGGTGCACCATCATGTTGTATCAACATCCTCTCACGAACAGCGACGGGTAGGTTCTCCAACAACTCAGGTAGGACCTCAAGTGCAATTGGCCATTCAGACGGCCAGGTAGAACATATGGCCCAGTGACATTGTCGCCTGCAATGCCGGCACAGATATTCACAGATAAACGTACTTGATGGTATGACCACTACAGCAAGAGGGTTTTCTCCATCCCACATATGGCTATACCTGCTGTTCGAAATACCGTCACGATCAAATGATGCCTCTTCAGTAAACAGCACATTTTGGAGAAAATTTGGTCGATCGATCCACTGTTGGAGCAACCGCTGACACTTAGAGCAAAGTCAGTCACAAGCATTGCATGGTGTCGTCGTGGGTGATACGGGTGCAATTGTTATTCGTGGAGTACTCACCATACGCTAGTACGCGCAACGCCCATTTCACATGCAATACGACTAGTACTTGTAGTGGATAAATTTACAGTCTCCTGATCACAAGGTATGGATTAAGAGCTTTACGGTAGAAAGACGAAAATAATGAGGGGTAGCAGAAATGAAAACGGGGTTTTACTTAACATCACAACTGGAATCCGGAAAAAAATAAATAAAAATTATTCCGCATTCTCGACGGGATGTGGCACTAACAAAGATGCAAGCGGAACTATTTGGCCAGGATCTCAAAAAATTTCATTTGTTTTCACTGGGTGCAGCGACATCATACTTTCGTCTACATCTACATCTACATGATTTCTGCGTAATTCACAATTACGTGCCTGGCAGAGGGTTCATTGAACCACCTTCAAGCTAGTTCCTTACTCCCACATCATACTCCACAAGCCACCTAATGGTGTGCGGTGGAGGGTACATTGGGTACCACAATCTAATCCCTCCAACCCTGTTCCACTCGCGAATAGTGCGTGGGAAGAATGATTTTCGGGAAGCCTCTGCACTGGTTCTAATTTCTCGAATTTTCTCCTCGTGGTGGATAGGTGAGATTTATGTGGGGGAAAGTAATATGTTGTCTGACTCACCTGAAAAGTGCTGTCCCGAAATTTCAAAAGTAAATCTCCCCCTGATGCACAACGTGGAGTTTGTTTAGAATCTCCGTAACGTTCTATCGCCAGCTAAACGATCCCGTGACGAAACGTGCCGCTCGTCTTTGGATCTTCTCTATCTCCTCTATCAGTCCTACCAGATAAGGATCCCAGACAGATGAACAATACTAAAGAATCGGGCGAACAAGCGCCTTATAAGCCACTTCTTTCGTGGATGAATTACATTTCCTTAAGATTCTTCCGATGAATCTGAGTCTTGTATCTGCTTTTCCCACTATCTGATGTATATGGTCATTCCACTTAAGGTCGCTCTGGATAGTCACGCCTAGACATTTTACGGCAGACGCTGTCTCCAGCTGTTTGTCACCAATAGTGTAGCTGTACAGTAGTGGATTTCTTTTCCTATGTATGCGCAATAAGTTACATTTATTTACGTTCAGGGCCAACCGCCAGAGTCTGCACCATTCATCAATTCTCTGCGGGTCATTCTGCAAATTCTTACTACCTTCTGGCGTTGCTACTTTGGTATAAACAACTACATCACCTGCGAATAGCCTTAAAGAGCATCCGACGCTTTCTACTAAATGATTTATATATATTGTTAACAGCAACGGTCCTATCACACTTCCCTGTGGTACTCCGGATATTACCTTTATCTCTGACAATTTAGTTGCGTAAAGAGCGATGTGTTCAGTTGTATCTGCAAGAAAGTCTTGAATCCAATCACAGGTCTGCTCCGATACTCCGTAAGCTCGTATTTTTTCATTAAACCTCAATGCGGAATGGTGTCAAATGCCTGATTGAAATCAAGGAACATGGCATCAGCCTGAGCGCCGTCGTACACTAACATGTGGACCTCATGGAGGAACAGAGCGAGCTGAGTTTCGCAGGATCTCTGTTTGCTTTTCGAACACTACAAGGAGAAAACAAATCTTCCCGCTCGAGCTCTGATTTCTATTATTTTATTATGACGATGATTTATCCCTATGTAGGTGGGCGCCAACAAAATATTTTCACACTCTGAGGAGGAACCTGGTGATTGAAATTTCATGAGAAGGTCCTTAAGCAGCTAAAAACGCCTTTGTTTTAATGACTGCCACCCCAATTCATCTATCACATCCATGGAACTCTCTTTCGCGATAATACAAGACGAGCTGCCCTTCTCTGAACTTTTTCAGTGTCATCCGTCAGTCCCATCTGATGCCGAACCCACATCGCACAACAGTACTCCAGAAGAGGGTGGACAAACGTAGTGTATGCGGTCTCTATCGTAAATTTTTACATTTTCTAATTGTTCTGCCACTAGACCGCAGTATTTGGTTTCCTTTCCGCTCAACATTATCTATGTAATCGTTCCAGTTTAACTTAATCGCAATTGTGAACCATAAGTATAAACTTGAGTTTACAGCCTTTAGACTTGTGTGATTTATCGCGTAACTGAAATTTGTCGGATTCTTTTTAGTGCTTTTTCATGATTTAGGATCAACTGTCACATTTGGACCTTACATACCTGTCTAAATCTGTTGCAATTCGTTGTGATGATCTGATGACGTTAAATGACGGAAGATGACTGCATCATCTGCAAGCATTCTAAGAGGGGTGCTCGCTATAGTTATTTGCAATAGATGGCACTATCTGCTTCTGCAAAGACGATCAGTGTCTTTCATCAACCTTGGGGTGGAATGCAGCATTGAAGCATGCCGACTGTTTGTCTGTTTATATAACACAGGTATGAAGACAGTATTATTCGACACGGAAACAGATGCGTGTCAGTAATGGCAGTTTTTTTCTGCCAGCCAGAAGAAAACGAAAGAAAGTGTATCACTAGCGCCTGGAAAAGTGTCTGTCACTACTCCCTGAATAACTAAAGAAAAAAATAACAAATTCAGTATCGAGAGAGCAAAGACGTATCTCTGGTGATTAGAAGGTGAGCACTGAAGCTGCGACCCCTGTAATGGTATCTCTGCCCCAATAGGATACGCGACTTCATTCACTGTCAGCTTCATGCCTTGCAATCGAGCATACCTACCACACCACTTTATGGTTCATGATAGTGAATCATAGCGTGATATTCCTGGCTATGGCCGCCAATATTTTATCTTGCTAGAAGCAGGCCTTGATGCAGCTTGATACACGTGAAGTAGCATATGGTAAAAAGTGGAGTGAGACACAAGCAGCAGATGGTACAGTACGTACTATTCCCGTGGGAGAGTACGCCAATTGTACTGAACTTGCTTCTGATTGGACGTCACATTCTGGTGTTAGGTGACAAAACGTCTAACTTCCTTTATTAATTATGTATATACTTCTCATTGTATTTAACGCAGTTTTCAGTATGACAATCTCTCTTGGTTACCCTATTAGTCTACCTTTTTATTTATTAAATTTCACTGGTTTTGAGAAAAATAAGAGTAATGGTATTACAACCGAAGTGCTTCGGACATCTTGGGTTCGCTTTGGCGCGCCTGGAGGACGACGTACTTCGACTGCGCTTATCACTCTGTTTCGGGTGTTCTTCAGAGCCAGACGTGTGTCTCTGTTTCGGACCGACATGCCGTACTCTGTATCGGAAGTTGTCAGAAAAGATACCGTACTATTAAGAAAGCTATGTCGAGCATTGCAGAAGACAGTGTAAAAAGTGATATTTTAAAATATAAACAAACAGGATACATTAATGATAAGTGTCGCCTACCATTATTGTCAGTACTACAGATCTTGCCCTCTGTAGATACAGAGACTAACCTGGGCAAGTAGCATCATCCCAAGAAAAAAATGTACAAACGCAGGTTCAAGTTAGAGATGACAGCATAGGACCCTCCGCCGAGGAAGATCCCACGACCGACGAGCTGTCTTCTGCGCTGGGGACACAAGTTTAGCAGACGACAGATTGGTGGAAAGAACGGCTAGGGACTCCTATTCAATCTTTACAGGTATCTCCAGCTCCCAGATCTGACTTCCAACACGATAACGTACAATTTATAATAGCGAAAATGACATCGTCACTCATCTTCGAACCTTGCATGCGTATCCAAAGGAACTTTGGATGTTACTCGGAATAAGACGGTCACTGCAATATCATATTTCCCCTCCGACACCGGACAAGCAACTTCCACGTAAAATATCTCGCCTGTAGCGGAATATACACAATGGATGTGCGAGTACACTTTGTCGACACATTATTGATAACATATGGAAGTCAGGGTCTGGCCGTGCGTCGTCCTCGAATAGCCAAATGTTGTGGCGACCGCTCGCGATAAGCGGGAAATCCGCGTTCGAGCCCGATCCGACTTAATTTTCATTGTCGTCATTCCGTTATGCTGCTTATCGCTGTCCATATTAGAAATAGAGACTACATTTAATGTATTGCCAACAACTAGTTACACTAGCTAATGTAACCCGCCACGTATTGTCAGAAGTGATATTGTGAATAATGAATATTCAGTCCTTGCAAGTTTTAATATGTTGATTCTGAAATAAATTCTGTGTACCAGGTGCATTCAAGTCCTAAGGCCTCCGATTTTTTTTCTAATTAACTACTCACCCGAAATCGATGAAACTGGCGTTGCTTCTTGACGTAATCGCCCTGCAGACGTACACATTTTTCACAACGCTGACGCCATGATTCCATGGCAGCGGCGAAGGCTTCTTTAGGAGTCTGTTTTGACCACTGGAAAATCGCTGAGGCAATAGCAGCACGGCTGGTGAATGTGCGGCCACGGAGAGTGTCTTTCATTGTTGGAAAAAGCCAAAAGTCACTAGGAGCCAGGTCAGGTGAGTAGGGAGCATGAGGAATCACTTCAAAGTTGTTATCACGAAGAAACTGTTGCGTAACGTTAGCTCGATGTGCGGGTGCGTTGTCTTGGTGAAACAGCACACGCACAGCCCTTCCCGGACGTTTTTGTTGCAGTGCAGGAAGGAATTTGTTCTTCAAAACATTTTCGTAGGATGCACCTGTTACCGTAGTGCCCTTTGGAGTGCAATGGGTAAGGATTACGCCCTCGCTGTCCCAGAACATGGACACCATCATTTTTTCAGCACTGGCGGTTACCCGAAATTTTTTTGGTGGCGGTGAATCTGAGTGCTTCCATTGAGCTGACTGGCGCTTTGTTTCTGGATTGAAAAATGGCATCCACGTCTCATCCATTGTCACAACCGACTAAAAGAAAGTCCCATTCATGCTGTCGTTGCACGTCAACTTTGCTTGGCAACATGCCACACGGGCAGCCATGTGGTCGTCCGTCAGCATTCGTGGCACCCACCTGGATGACACTTTTCGCATTTTCGTCATGCAGGATTGTGTGCATAGAACCCACAGAAATGCCAACTCTGGAGGCGATCTGTTCAACAGTCATTCGGCGATCCCCCAAAACAATTCTCTCCACTTTCTCGATCATGTCGTCAGGCCGGCTTGTGCGAGCCCGAGGTCGTTTCGGTTTGTTGACACACGATATTCTGCCTTCATTAAACTGTCGCACCCATGAACGCACTTTCGACACATCCATAACTCCATCACCACATGTCTCCTTCAACTGTCGATGAATTTCAATTGGTTTCACACCACGCAAATTCAGAAAACGAATGATTGCACGCTGTTCAAGTAAGGAAAACGTCGCCATTTTAAGTATTTAAAACAGTTCTCATTCTCGCCACTGGCGGTAAAATTCCATCTGCCGTACGGTGCTGCCAGCTCTGGGACGTATTGACAATGAACGCGGCCTCATTTTAAAACAATGCGCATGTTTCTATCTCTTTCCAGTCCGGAGAAAAAAAATCGGAGGCCTTAGGACTTGAATGCACGTCGTATTTTGAAATGATTTTACTTTCGTAGTCAGTAAATTCCATGTCGCAGAATGTAGTAACAGAAAATTCAATGAAACCTCTCAACATACAGTGCTTTGGGGCCCTTATAACAGGTCGCATTAATTAAATTCCATTGTGTAGCTTTATTAATCAGCACTGGCGCCCAGGAGTGAACTGCTGCCGCAATTAGAGCGAACAGATCAGCCACGTGTGTAGCCTGGTTAAGGAGGGGGGGGGGGGAATTGGCACATCTCACCCTTAAATAACGATGGAGCGGAGCAATTTGCTAATGACATGTAGAGTTGGAATGCTGCACTTAGAATCATAAGGACTGATATGGCACTGACTACAGTGGGATGACTAACTTTCTGTTATTCTTCTTTGTGGTAATCTGTGGTAAGTTCCTGTGGGACGAAACTGCTGAGGCCATCGGTTCCTAGGCTTGCACACTAATTAATCTAACTTAAACTAACTTACGCTAAGGACAACACACACACCCATGCCCGGAGGAGGACTCGAGCCTCCGACGGGGACAGCCGTGCGAACCGTGGCAAGCCGCCCGAGATGGCGCGGCTACCCCGCGCAGCTTCTTCTTTCTCTGTTAGGGAGGGCTTTCTGAAACCCGCACCGATGTATGGGAGGCGCGCCTGAAGACCACGCTTAGCAGCACCTCCACACTGAGGTCAATATGGTGTCGAGCAAGTAAAAGCTCTATCGCATTTCGAGACCTCAGCTACAGCAGCCAAAATCTTAGTACAGGACCAACGAGTCACTAACGTTTCTGACGAAATTTGCTTCGTAAGTCTTGCATTTTGTACTCCAACAGAACAGTTTGTTAACGAGTGTATCAAGTGGTAAATCGCCAGTCAATGACGGTTATAAATTATCAGACAGTCCTATAGCAAAAATGGTTATCACCCTTCAGAAAACCTTTCAATTGATTATGTAGTAAAGTGAACTAATATTTCATGTGTTCTAGTTCGATGTGCCAACTAGAGATGGGGGATCCGCTCTTGAACTAATTCATAGAGTTGAATCTTTCAAAGGAGTGAACAATCAGTGATTCAGAAAAAAAGAACGGTAGCTCCAAACGTTTCCCACGGCAGTGAGAGAGAGAGAGAGAGAGAGAGAGAGAGAGAGAGAGAGAGACGGAGCATATCAGCAGCGCCTCTGCTGGTCAGAGCACAGTGCACGCCACACAACACAGCCAGCGCCGGCCTCTGCCCTGCTTCTACCTTGGCTGCCTGCATTGTGCAGTGCCCCATTGGATTTTGTGTTTCACATATGCCGTGCCGTCTCTGTGCGTCGTCTGCCGTGTGCAGTGTCTGGCGCAGCTTAACTTCGCATCGCACTCTGTCGGCGATCGTTTCAGTCGCATGTCCTGCCCTCTGGGCAGTTGATGCGAGCAACAGGACAGAGAGCCACCTAGCGGATAACATAGGAACTACTTGCAAAAACCTGCTCGCAAGGGAACCGACGATTTGGCTCGGAGCGGGTGAGCTCCCCCCACCCTCGGAACTCGCCCGCTCAACGCTCACCCCACCGTCTCGACTCTAGCCAGAGCGTTGAGCAAAGCGACTCAGGTGTCACTCTGGTCTCTGCGGTCTCAGCTCATGCAGTAATACAGCTCGCGGCTCGACCTGCTCGACTCAGCGCCTCTGCATCGGAGTTCCTCTCTACTGAATATTGTTCTTCGTAGTAATACCGCTATGTATATTACATTATTATGTTATGGATACATCAATCGTTTTTATTTTATTTTTATTTGTTTAAACTGATTAGATTAGGTTCCTGATGACTCCTCTTACCATAGGATTTTTATTATGGATACTCGAATTTACGCCTTAATTACGAGCGAACCGATAAACGTATCGCAAAATGTGATACACCAATATTTTCCTTGTTTTATTCTGCGTAAGGCTATATGCAGCACTTTCGTTTTACAGTCAAATTTATATTTTTTTTTCTTATTCTGGTACGGATTTTGCGATTTTAGGCGTCTTCGGAAGGAAACGTTCACTTTAAAAATATATGGCTTGCGATGTATTTGTATGAGGTTAATGAAATTTTAATACATTATAGCCAAATATATTGTTAATGGAAATCTCAAGTTACAACATTTTCCGATCACCCAAAAACCACGATAGTGCAAAATAAATCAATAATCAAAAACTTTGTTATATCGTGGAAATTTCAATAAACAATACAAAATTCTTACTCATTATCTGTGTTACTTCAAAATGGGATCAAATAAGATCAAAATACAGGTATAGTACTGGAATAAACCAAGTTTAAAGGGCAATGTGCCTTCCATTTATTTTCTATTGTAAGTGAGTGGTGAGTCATGAAAAAGAGCTAATTCATTTCAGGGAGCGAACAGTTCTGATCCAATCTCTGAAAAGAACAGTTTTGCCCATCTCTAGTGCCAACTCACAGAGCAATCAAACCACTCACGGTTGTGGCCAAAAGAAGGCAGTTTCGCCTGGTGGCAACACATACCATGAAGTGCAGAGGCAGACGCTGTGCCATTCGAGGCAAACCGTCCACTGGGACTGAGGACAATACAGCAGGCCATAGTTACGGTTCTAAAAATACAACATCCCCCTCCCGTCCCCCGCTGTTCTCCGAAGTCCTGCCTCCTGGCGGTATATCGTGCCCTTAGGCGGACCAGGAAAACTTGGCGGTAGTGTGACGGCCTTCAGAGAAACGCTATTCTGGACGTGCAAAGGTGTAGGATCTGGCCACAGGTAACATCTTTAGAAATCAGACCGAAGACACCCTCGACTGTGACTTTATTGCGTGGCTAGTGGACGTCCATGCTGACGCTAAAAGAGTAGAATTTTTTCCCTTTTCTTTTCCCATGTGGCGAAGTGACGCAGGCAGGAAAAACCCGCAATATCTTTGATAGGCGGTCTGTGACGTGAGTACTGAGTTCCACTTTTCTGACAGAGAAGGGAGTTATTAGCCCCCCCCCCCCCTCTACCCCCCCTCCCGCCCCACCCAATCTCCTTCGTAGTCAACCTTTTTCACAATGTCACTGAATCATGACGTCTTATTTTCAGGTATCACACATACTCGTACGTTTTTTTGACGTGAATGCGTCTTTAAGGCCAGAGCCAGTTATGTGGCTCTTGTCACTAAAACGAATGTGAAACATTTACAGCGTAAAACATTTTGAGTTATAACTTCAAAATTAATTATGCAACGAAAACTGAGTTATGTCACCCGCAGGTGTATAACTAAAGTAGGTTCACTTTTCTCATTCCCTGAGCAGAGTGCAGATGCGGTGTTGGAGTTGCAGCAACCAGCACATTCGAGTACTGTTTTGCCGACGGTATCGTCGCTTCTGGTATACAAAGTGGAAGGTCAAACGACTGCGAACGGCTTAGATATAAGTGCCTTATTTGTTGAAGAAAGAGTGTATAAACCGCCATTGCCTATGTAATGTGTCCGTAGTGCATAAAAGGAAAAAGGATGTAGACAAATATAAGGTTCATACAAATATATAAGGATTATACAAAGATTTCCGACATGCCACGACTATCATTTATGAAGCAAGACAAGCTGTTCTTAAATCACTTTCAATTAACGTAGCTAAAATAAGAGCTATATGCTAAATGATGTTGTTGGGACGCAAACTATATGAAATACAACGAAACTGGATAAACAGTTTGTGCAATGCATTTCAGTTGCTTCAGCTCCAAAATAAGGTTTGACAGGTTTCTTCCGTAATATATTAAATATTAATATCTGTTGATTATGACCTCAACACCGAGATAAAAATGGAATCAGGGGAAACTTAAGAAGTTACAGACAAAGCAGAAAGAATTAATGTCGGGGACAGTGAAAGAAAAGAGCAATGTAAATAGTATTAGTGACAGATCCGAAGGTGAGGGATTGGTGGGGGGAAGGATGCCACACTTCTTTCCTCGTGGAACGCCCATTCATCACAGCGTCTGGATTCAAAAGATGTGACATGTGACGGGCAGTGCATATGTTAGTTATTATTTATTTATTTCACGGCGTTTTTCTCTTACGGGTATTTGAGGAATAGTTACGTCATTTTATGCTGAGATTTATCTTTATTTCTTTTTTATACAGTTTTCTGCTTCTATAGGGGGCTTCTGGCTGATGAAAGTTCATTTCAAGTTTTGTGCAGGCGCATGGTAGAAAAAGAGTTGCCAACACTGTCGGTATCAATGTTTACTACCTTGAAATACCGTAGACGATTTCCAATAAGACACTAAATTCGATGAATGATTTGCATTTCCAACTTCTTTTCATAAGTCTTCATTTGTACAAAGCTTCCATTGTCTTGTTTATTTCCCCTTTTTGAAATATATTAAAATTGAAGATATTGTCACCCCCAAAAACCACCGCCCAGGGTGGTGACACTGTTCAACCCCCGCCCCATTCCCCCGCCACCCTTCAGCCTTGATTGGGAGAAGAGTTCTTATAGAGCCGCTGGAGGGAGTAAGAAAAAAATTACTAAATTATGCCATTGGAAAACGTTGGCAGGGAAACGGGAGATTGGGTTATGACATTGCAGGCACGTAAAAACTCTCGCCAAGGGTAGAGGAGTGCGCTTTTCACACACTCGTATTCTAGCTTTCGATGGAAACATTCGTACTCGGCCTTTTGAATAAGCAGATTCGGCTCCGGCATTCGGCTCCGGCTGTAGATAAGGAAAGATTCAGGTTCACGTTCTGATGTTTGATGCAGATTTTGGCCCGGAAAGATTTGGAGTTGAACGGGCTCAGAGAAGCGCATACCTAACCAGCAGTGATTCTGGTTCGACGCTGACAATCTAAGCTCATTGTAAAATTACAATGCACCACCAACATCAGAGGGGTGAAAAGGGGTGAAATCTCGCATAATATTAGGTTGGCCCATCAGTTCGTAGCGTTGTTGTGTTGCATGTTGGTATTCCGGCTGCTTTGGGTTTATTTATGTTTTAGTTTACATGTTTTTGGTTTGCATGGAAGCGGTGCGCTCTGCCCCAATAAGATATTTGCCTTCTTTTGCCGTTAACTTCATGCCCTACAATCACTGCATTCCTATCACATGACCTCGTGAATAGTTATAAACAAATAACTTACGAGTTTGGTGCCGGGTGACGTCGTCGAACACCGCCGATATTTCGACAGGAGCACACCCTGGCATTCTCAAGGGACAAATGCAAGGAAAAAGAAATGTGCAAGCAAATTTAATACCTCGGTTCACAGAGGAGAAACAAGGAGGACACCACACACAGAACAAGTGTCAACAGAAACAAAGATTACCAACATCAGAAATATCGCTAGTTACCATTAATCAACAGGTGAGGTACCACTAATTCTGTCCCTCTGGTTTTTGATGAGAGACAGAGCCGTATTCCAAGCAGCATTTAAACAAAATCAACCATCTCTGTTAATAAGGTTGCTTGATAGTCTGATTTCAACAGCTTCCTTAATAACACTATCCCAATAGCTGGACGTGCAAGCCAGAATCTCCGTGTTGTTGTGTTCCATAGGATGGCCGGTGTTAAGGAAATGTTCTGCAATAGCGGATTTGCTCGGCTGTTGTAAGGGTGTGTGACGCTTATGTTCCATAAACCAGTCTTCCACAGTCCTGACTGTCTGACCAATATATGACATGCCACAACTGCAAGGAATACGATAGACCCCAGCCTTACGCAAACCAAGATCATCTTTTACGGACGCCAACAGAGCCTTAATCTTAGAAGGTGGTCGAAAAACACATATCACATCATATTTCCGCAAAATACTGCGAATCCTGTTGGAAATGCTTCCTGCGTAAGGCAAAAAGGCCGTAGACTTAAGGTGCCACTTCGTTGCTATCGTCACTCACCCGTTGCACAGAAGGCTGATGGCGCAACGCACGTTTGATCTGCCTCTCACTATAACCATTCTGACGAAAGGTGACTTCGAGATGTGATAGCTCAGCTGCCAAACTTTAAGGGTCTGAGATAACGTGGGCCTTGTGAACCAAGGTGCGAAGTACTCCTTCACGCTGAGCTGGATGGTGACAACTATCAGCTCGCAGATACAAGTCAGTGTGGGTAGGCTTCCTATAAACAGAATGTCCCAACGTACCATCAGTCTTCCTTTTGACCAACACATCAAGGAAGGGAAGGCATCCATTCTTTTCCACCTCCTTAGTGAACTGAATACCCGGGTGGATTGAATTCAGATGTTCCAAAAACCGATTTAAATTCTCACTACCATGAGGCCAGTCCGCAGCTCGCGGTCGTGAGGTAGCGTTCTCGCTTCCCACGCCCGGGTTCCCAGGTTCGATTCCCGGCGGGGTCAGGGATTTTCTCTGCCACGTGATGGCTGGGTGTTGTGTGATGTCCTTAGGTCAGCTAGGTTTAAGTAGTTCTAAGTTCTAGGGGACTGATGACCATAGATGTTAAGTCCCATAGTGCTCAGAGACATTTGAACCATTTTTTTGAACCATGAGGCCAAACAACAGAAGTATCCTCTACATATCTGAAAAAACACGCAGGTTTCAAGGTCGCTGAATCCAATGCACGTTCCTCAAAGTCCTCCATAAACAAATTGGCCACAATAGGTGACAACGGGCTTCCCGTTGCAACTCCATCAGTCTGTTCGTAGTCTGAACATTGAATAAAAAGTAAGTGGAAGTCAGCACATGTCGAAACAAATTTGTTAACTCGACACCAAACTTAACCTCAATTAGCTGCAACGAATCAGAGAGACGAACACGAGTGAAAAGAGGAACCAGATCAAAACTGACTAAAATACACTCCTGGAAATGGAAAAAAGAACACATTGACACCGGTGTGTCAGACCCACCATACTTGCTCCGGACACTGCGAGAGAGCTGTACAAGCAATGATCACACGCACGGCACAGCGGACACACCAGGAACCGCGGTGTTGGCCGTCGAATGGCGCTAGCTGCGCAGCATTTGTGCACCGCCGCCGTCAGTGTCAGCCAGTTTGCCGTGGCATACGGAGCTCCATCGCAGTCTTTAACACTGGTAGCATGCCGCGACAGCGTGGACGTGAACCGTATGTGCAGTTGACGGACTTTGAGCGAGGGCGTATAGTGGGCATGCGGGAGGCCGGGTGGACGTACCGCCGAATTGCTCAACACGTGGGGCGTGAGGTCTCCACAGTACATCGATGTTGTCGCCAGTGGTCGGCGGAAGGTGCACGTGCCCGTCGACCTGGGACCGGACCGCAGCGACGCACGGATGCACGCCAAGACCGTAGGATCCTACGCAGTGCTGTAGGGGACCGCACCGCCACTTCCCAGCAAATTAGGGACACTGTTGCTCCTGGGGTATCGGCGAGGACCAATCGCAACCGTCTCCATGAAGCTGGGCTACGGTCCCGCACACCGTTAGGCCGTCTTCCGCTCACGCCCCAACATCGTGCAGCCCGCCTCCAGTGGTGTCGCGACAGGCGTGAATGGAGGGACGAATGGAGACGTGTCGTCTTCAGCGATGAGAGTCGCTTCTGCCTTGGTGCCAATGATGGTCGTATGCGTGTTTGGCGCCGTGCAGGTGAGCGCCACAATCAGGACTGCATACGACCGAGGCACACAGGGCCAACACCCGGCATCATGATGTGGGGAGCGATCTCCTACACTGGCCGTACACCACTGGTGATCGTCGAGGGGACACTGAATAGTGCACGGTACATCCAAACCGTCATCGAACCCATCGTTCTACCATTCCTAGACCGGCAAGGGAACTTGCTGTTCCAACAGGACAATGCACGTCCGCATGTATCCCGTGCCACCCAACGTGCTCTAGAAGGTGTAAGTCAACTACCCTGGCCAGCAAGATCTCCGGATCTGTCCCCCATTGAGCATGTTTGGGACTGGATGAAGCGTCGTCTCACGCGGTCTGCACGTCCAGCACGAACGCTGGTCCAACTGAGGCGCCAGGTGGAAATGGCATGGCAAGCCGTTCCACAGGACTACATCCAGCATCTCTACGATCGTCTCCATGGGAGAATAGCAGCCTGCATTGCTGCGAAAGGTGGATATACACTGTACTAGTGCCGACATTGTGCATGCTCTGTTGCCTGTGTCTATGTGCCTGTGGTTCTGTCAGTGTGATCATGTGATGTATCTGACCCCAGGAATGTGTCAATAAAGTTTCCCCTTCCTGGGACAATGAATTCACGGTGTTCTTATTTCAATTTCCAGGAGTGTATCAGAGTCATTCAAACGCAATCCCTGCAATCGACGTAAGAAATCTGCAAGGTTCTTAATGTGGTGTTCACACCTACCTACTAGTGGGCTCAACAAACTAACAAGATGTTTAGCTACACGATATGCCAGAGCACCAATATTAGAAACAATAGGCCTCAACGGGACAGCCTCCTTATGGACCTTAGGGAGGCCATATAATCTAGGTGGTACAGCACAGTGAGAATTAAGACTCTTGATAGTCTCCTGTGACAAAGAACCTCCTGAAGAAAAGTTCTTCAGAGGTGGTGGTCCAGATTGCTGTACACACCGGTACCTCTAATAAACAGTAGCACGTCTTATTGCATTGATGCATGCCTGTATTGGGGCATACTATCCATAAGTTCATCAACGCACTGATGGTCCAGGTTGTCCCACTCCTCAACGGCGATTCGGCGTAGATCCCTCAAAGTGGTTGGTGGGTCACGCCGTTCATAAACAGCCCTTTTCAATCTAACCCAGGATGTTCGATAGGGTTCAGGTCTGGAGAACATGCTAGCCTCTCTAGTCGAGCGATGTCATTATCCTGAAGGAAGTCATTTACAAGACGTGCACGATGGGGGCGCGAATTGTCGTCCACGAAGACGAATGCCTCGCCAATATGCTGCCGATATGGTTGCACTATGGGTCGGAGGATGGCATTCACGTATTGTACAGGCGTTACGGCGCCTTCCATGACCACCAGCGGCGTATGTCGGCCCCCCACATAAGGCCACCCCAAAACAGCAGGAAAGTTCCACCTCGCTGCACTCGCTGGACAGTGTGTCTAAGGCGTTCAGCCTGACCTGGTTGTCTCCAAACACATCTCCGACGATTGTCTGGTTGAAGGCATACACGGCACTCATCGGGAAAGAGAACGTGATGCCAATCTTGAGCGGTCCATTCGGCATGCTGTTGGGCCCATCTGTACCGCACTGCATGGTGTCGTGGTTACAAAGATGGACCTCGCCATGGACATCGGGAGTGAAGTTGCGCATCATGCAGTCTATTGCGCACTGTTAGAGTCATAAAACGACGTCCTGTGGCTGCAATAAAAGCATTATTCAACATGGTGGCGTTGCTGTCAGGGTTCCTCTGAGCCATAATCCGTAGATAGGGGTCATCCACTATAGTAGTAGCCCTTGGCCTAAGCGAGGCTTGTCATCGACAGTTCGTATCTCACTGTATCTCCTCCATGTCCGACCAACATCGATTGGGTTCACTCCGAGAGGCCTGGACACTTCTCTTGTTGAGAACCCTTCCTAGCATAAAGTAACAATGCGGACGCGATCGAACCGCGGTATTGACCGTCTAGGCATGATTGAACTACAGACAACACGAGCCCTGTACCTCCTTCCTGGTGGAATGATTGGGATTGTTCGGCTGTCGGATCCTGTCAGTCTAATAGGCGCTGCTCATGCATGGTTGTTTACATCTTTGTGCGGGTTTGGTTCAAATGGCTCTGAGCACTATGGGACTTGGCATCTGAGATCATCAGTCTCCTAGAAAGAGCTACCTAACCCTAACTAACCTAAGGACATCACATACATCCATGCCCTAGGCAGGATTAGAACCTGCGACCGTAGCGGTCGCGCGGTTCCAGATTGAAGCGCCTAGAACCGCTCGGCCACTCCGGCCGGCTGGGCGGGTTTAGTGACATCTCTGAACAGTGAAATGGACTGTCTGTGATACAATACCCACAGTCAACGTCTATTTTCAGGACTTCTTGGAACCGGGTTGATGCAAAAATTTTTTTTATGTGTGTAAGATCAGGAATGAAAAGATTATATGCAAAATCGGCAAAGACAATAACATACGAAAGACATTGACAAGTAGAAAGAACACAATGATAAGACATACACTATGTTGATATAAGGAATGGGGATATACACATATACAGATGGCGGTAATATCGTGTACATATGATGTAGGAGGGCAGTCCATTGACGGAGCTATCATTGTACTCATGTGACTAGCGTGGAAAAGTTTCCGACGTGATTATGGCGGCACGACGGGAATTAACAGGCTCTGAACGCGATATGTTAGATGGACCTAGGCGTATGAGACATTTCATTTCGGAAAGCATTAAGGAATTCTACAGTGTTAAGAGCGTGCCGAGAATATCGTGCTTCCGACATTACCTATCACCACAGACGCCCTTCAGTTAACTACCGAGATCAGTGGCGTTAGCGTAGAGTTTTCAGTGCTAACAGACAAGCAATAATGCTTGAAATAAGTGCAGAAATCAATGTGGAACATACGAACGAAAACATCCGTTAGGACTGTGCGGCAAAATGTGGCGTGTACGGGCTATAGCTGCAGGCGACTGGTGCGAGTGCATTTTATTAACAATGCGACATCGCCTGCGCGCCTCTCCTGGGCTCGTGACATATCGGGTGGACTCTAGAGGTTGCCTGGTCTGATGAGCCCCGATTTCAGTTAGTCAGAGCTGATGGTAGGGTTCGAGTGTGGAGCAGACCCCACGAAACCACGGACTCAGGTTGTCAACAAGGCACTGTGCAAGCTGGTGATAGCTCCGTAATGCTGTGAGGTGCGTTTATATGGAATGGACTGGGTTCTCTGGTCCAACTGAATCGATAATTAAATGGAAATCGTCACGTTCGGCTACACGGTGACCATTTGCAGCCTTTCGTGGACCTCTGTTCTCAAACAACAATGGAATTACAATGAGATTTTCACTCTGCAGCGGAGTGTGCGCTGATATGAAACTTCCTGGCAGATTAAAACTGTGTGCCCGACCGAGACTCGAACTCGGGACTTTTGCCTTTCGCGGGCAAGTGCTCTACCATCTGAGCCACCGAAGTACGACTCACGCCCAGTCCTCACAGCTTTACTTCTGCCAGTATCTCGTCTCCTACCCTCCAAACTTTACAGAAGCTCTCCTGCGAACCTAGCAGAACTAGCACTCCTGAAAGAAAGGATACTGCGGAGACATGGCTTGGCCACAGCCTGGGGGATGTTTCCAGAATGAGATTTTCACTCTGCAGAACCTAGCAGAACTAGCACTCCTGAAAGAAAGGATACTGCGGAGACATGGCTTAGCCACAGCCTGGGGGATGTTTCCACAATGAGATTTTCACTCTGCAGCGGAGTGTGCGCTGATATGAAACTTCCTGGCAGGTTCGCAGGAGAGCTTCTGTAAAGTTTGGAAGGTAGGAGACGAGATACTGGCAGAAGTAAAGCTGTGAGGACCGGGCGTGAGTCGTACTTCGGTAGCTCAGATGGTAGAGCACTTGCCCGCGAAAGGCAAAGGTCCCGAGTTCGAGTCTCGGTCGGGCACACAGTTTTAATCTGCCAGGAAGTTTCAACAATGGAATTGTCACCACGCCATAATTGTTCGCGACTGGTTTGAATAACATTCTGTACATCTCGAGTGAATGATTTGGCCACTCAGATTGCCCGACATGAGACCCATCGAACAAAATGGTTCAAATGGCTCTGAGCACTATGCGACTTAACTTCTGAGGTCATCAGTCGCCTAGAACTTAGAACTAATTAAACCTAAACAACCTAAGAACATCACACACATTCATGCCCGAGGTAGGATTCGAACCTGAGACCTTAGCGGTCACGCGGTTCCAGACTGAAGCGCCTAGAACCGCACGGCCACTCCGGCCGGCCCCATCGAACAGTTTTGGGACATCATCAAGAGGTCAGCTCGTGCACAGAATCGTGCACCGGCAGCTCTTTCGCAACTATGGACGGCTATTGAAGCAGCATGGCTCAGTATTTCCGGAGGGGCTGCCAACGACTTGCTGAGTCCGTGCCACGTCTAGTGCTACAATACGCCGGGCGAAAGGAGGTCCGATACGATATTAGGAGGTATGCCAAGATTTTTATCATCTCAGTGTATGTTAAGACATAAGGGAAAACTTCCGTGGTACCAGAGGAAGTTGTAGAGTCTAAAAACTATAAGGAAAGACAGAGGTTGGAATTCAGCCAACAAATAACCAGTGATATAGAGTACAAGTGTTATTCTGAAAGGAAGAGGTTGACTGCGTCAAACTATTCAGAAAATAGATGACAAGAAAAAGGAGGGATCAATTTAAAACATTGTATCTCGTTGCAGTGACTCTCTGTAAAATATCTAAATTCGTAGAATATTTTCGCAACTCTACAGAAAGCGTAACCTCCCTTTCCTTTACTGCTTGAAATAAATATTATCCTTACGTATCATTTTCACTTATTGCTGTCTGAAACAACCTGTATCCCTAGACGACGCATGAATATAGTGATTTGCCTTTGGAATCTATGCAGTCAGTGACTGAGAAGGGCAACACAGGAATGTATAACCACGCCATGCTCCGATCGGTAAAGCCACATGATCGTGTGATCGTAAACCTATGGATTTCGGAAACAAGGCTGTCGGTTCCGAATAATGCCAAATCGAAATAAGGAAACACAACTTACTGTCGAGAATGGCTCAGAAGTAAATATTTACACTGGTTGAATAATTTAGTAGCTTAAAATGAACTTTGATAATTTTGAAATAATACAGTTACTATTCCAATTCGACAATTTTCGCTGTAAAATAAAAATTGATTACAGCAGTAGCATTTGTAATTCTCGATTCCGAGTACAACTGGATTACGTAATTTTGTATCACGCCTGCTGATGCAAATATTAGCTGGGATTACTGAATTTAACATGTCGTAATTACTCTGCTCAACAATTATGACCAAACAGTTTCGATGCGATAAAACGCACTGTGACACTTTCCTTGAAAATGGAAATACATAGACGTCGCAGCACATTAATATTTACCTTGACAATTTTTTGAATGAATTAAGCGCAGCAAAAAATAAACCTTTTCAAGGACGGAAATTCACTATGAAACATCAGCTGTTGGTTTCCTGCACACCAAGCGATCACCACACAACGGTATACAAGCAAAACCAATTTTCTTTCAAGATTTAACTCTTTTAACGCTAGCATTGAAATAAAATAATTACTTTGAAATATTCAACTGAAGACCTGTCACTGTGGAAACTGGCAGTCGGTTAAATTAGATTTATTCATTTGTCAAAGCAACAGGATTGATATAATTCTGTTAAATTGTGTTTCATATTTATGATACTAGGTCATGCCGATAGAGAATCCTGGAATCGGGAGCCTATCCGAGATAATAAAGACAGTGTAGTCTTCCACACTGAATCTGTAATGATACAAAACGTTATATTATAGGAAAATTACTGTTTTCAGAAGCGTCCCTGGTATGCCTCCTTGCATTTGGTACAGTTTAAATGTTGGTGCCCGATAAATTTTAACATTGAGCCAGTAAGGTAAGGTAATTCGCTGTGTGGCAAAACGTGTGAGAGCGCTCGCACTACGGTGGCCCTTTTTTATATTTCTGTGTCTCGATTGTCATGAAGTTTGAAAATTCTATCTTAAAAGCAAATGCTTAGTAAAAGACTTGGTGTCTTCCATCAGCCCTCGAACGCGCTGTGCAAGAGCGAATCACAGATATAATTGTTTTGATTTCAGTTTTAGAAGATATAATAACGCTGATTTCAGTATATGCACCGATCAGTCAAAATTTTATGACCACTGCTCAACGTGACGTTGGCTGCCACCTGGTGGCGTTGCGGGCATGTGACGCGGTAACATAAGTAACGTAAACGGAGCAGACACGGACATGGCATCACCTTAGAGAACATGTGGGCTGCAAATGGAGAAATCCACTGAGATAAGCGACATTGACAAAGGACAGATCGTCATTACGCAGATCCTGTGAACGAGTATCTCGAAAACGGTGAAGCTGGTCGAATGCTCGTGTGTTACTGTTGTGAGCATCTACCGAAAGAGATAGAAGAACAGTGAAACTAGGGGCTAAATGGTTGGACGTCCACGACTCTTCATAGAACGTGTGGTTCGGAGGCTTCTTTGCTCTATAAAGTAGGATAGATTGTGTTCTGCCACATGTCTGCCGAAAAACACAATACTCGTGCACGCACAAGTGTTTCAGAGCACGCCGTTCATTGTACATTATTGAGCAAGAAGCTCCGCAGCAGATAACCCCTACGTGTTCACATGATGACCCAACGAAATCGTCAATTACGACTGCAGTGGGCACGGGACCATCGGGATTCGACGACCGATCAATCGAAACGTGTCGACTCTTCGGCTGAATCCCATTTTTGCTTCAATAGGTCGATGGTAGTCTCCACAAACGCTGTCATCGAGATGAACGGTGGCTGGAAACGGGCTATGCGCCACGGACGCAGGCTGGTGGGAGCAGTAATATGCTATGGGAAACATTCTCCTGCGCTTGCATGGGTCCTGTGGTGGTAATCGAAGACACGCTGATAGCTGCGAACCACCTGCATCATTTCATGCTTGATGTCTTCCCCGACGGCGATGTCATCTTTCAGCCGTATAACTGTCCAAGTCTTGGCTCCAGAACCGTGCTGCAGTGGTTTGTGGAGCATTGTAGTGAACTCAGGTTGATCTCTCGGTGACCAAATTCGCCTGATGCATTTGTGTCGCTATCGGGCTCCATCACATGCGTACGCAATGAGCGTCTCATTAATCACGCGAACAACATGATTTGTGCTTAAACATCTTGCCGTATATCTCCACAAACATAACAATAAACGGTAGGATCTCTGAGATACAGAAGTATTTAGTTCCAAATACGCACAGTCAAGCTATTAAGCAGGTGGTCATATAGGTTTGGGCTCGTCGGTGTATATGACCGTATAAGTCTTGATTTATTTTCTCTGGAGACAGAATACAAATCGAACAGTTCTTTAAGTACATCGCCTTCTCGAGAAACCAAACAGTTTTCAAGGTAAGCAGCAGTGATCGCTCTATATGGTTCGCAGCTCAAAGCCTTAATATCTGCAATCACGAAACTCAGTTTCTCGCAATTCTTTAAGAAGACTGACTTAGTCACATACAAACATATCACTTTACATTACGCGGCTAGAGCCTAATGAAGATAAGAAACATGTAATTGGTACATCTTACAATATTTGATACGTACACAGTTGTAGCAGGCCTGAGTGGCCGAGCGGTTCTAGGCGCTTCAGTCTGGAACCACGCGACCGCTACGGTCGTAGGTACGAATCCTGCCTCGGGAATGGTTGTGTGTGATGTCCTTAGGTTAGTTAGGTTTAAGTAGTTCTAAGTTCTAGGGGACTGATGACCTCATATGTTAAGTTCCATAGTGCTCAGAGCCATTTGAACCATTTTTACACAGTTGTAGCTTCTGAAATTTTCCCGGTGTATTTCTTCTTCTAGGAATTTTCGGACGTGCAGCCCGACCCAGTCGACATCCTGCCTGAATATTTCGTCCCAGAGCCGGCCGGCTATTTTCACTTGAGTAGACAAGTACTGAAACCCAGGTGCATTCACGGTCTTTATACCAAATCACGCGCATGCGAAGTGTGCTGGTGTCTCTCGGTGCACGCTTCAGGTGATGACATGCGCGGAACAGCCGGGTACTGTGTGCTGACTTCGTTCGTGGCAGTAAGAGATGATGTAATCATTCAGTATCGAATGACCCCGTCCATTCCGTTGACACTGGATAATTTTAACTATAGGATTCCAATTTGTATCCAGTTTAAAGCTGTTTTCACGATTTATAAGATTATCGGGAAGACGTATTTCTACTGAATCTTTGATTACTGAATCCCATAAACTGGAAACTGGAGCTAAAATTTTTGTTCTATTGTGTTCATTGACTGTCCCGGGGAAATGCTACTGCTGATTTTAACGGTTCCCGGAAACGGGGGTATCCTTCGTGTTCTATACAACGCTCCAAGCAGTTCATGTAGGCTGCCCTATATACAGGTATGCAGCCCCACACTCTTGGAGAATTTTTGTAAACGCCCCATGTTTTCAGTTGTAAGTCGTCTTTAATGGATTCAGTCAGGGCCAAGCTCTTCGGTGCACGGAAGATAACCTCGATTTTATTTTTCCTAAACAATGTGCGTATTTTAGAGAACACATTCCCGACATATGAAAGGAACGTAATTGATTTATAGTCGCCATCAATGTCCTTAGTGCGGTGCCTCTTGTTACTATAGCTGTGCATCACCTTATTTGTCATGAAGTTTAGCCATTCTCTTTAAAAACCTTCTCCAAGTGCACTAATTCTAAGTGGAGGTTTTCATCGTCCAATATTACCTGCGTCCATTGTATTAAGGTATTACGAGGACTATTCTGAAAGTAAGGAACGATAGGTCGCGAAATGGAAACCACACTGAAAATCAAAACTGTTTTATTTGCAACAGTTAGCTACTATTGCCAGCTACTTATCTCCATACTCGCCGATCCGACTTAGACGCTTGTCGTAGCGTTGTGCCAACTCTCCAATACCCTCTTTATAGAATGCAGCCGCCAGTGCTTTCCGCCAATTCTCTACGCTGGTCTACAGCTCGTTGTCTGTGCCAGAATGTTTTCCTCATAGCCAGCGGTTCATATGAGCAGAAATGAAACTCAGAGGGAGACAATTATGGGCTGTATTGTGGGTAATCAAACATTTCCAATTGAAAACGATGCAGGAGCATCTTAATTGCCCCTGCAGAATGCAGCTGAGAATTGTCTTCGAGAAGAAAACGCACGACAGTTATGTAATGTTGGCTGCATAGCTTCAGGCTTTCTCACAAGGCTCTCGTACTTGCCGGGAGACGCTATTGTTCTAGGTACCTTTATGTGCTCCCTGTGTACTCAGAACTAAAAAGAACGACGTAACGCGATCGACGGGCATATTAGAGACACTGCCCAACACACCTGTGCAAAAATTCATCGGATTTTCACTGTGGTTTCCATTTCACGACCGATCGTTCCTTACTTTCCGAATAACCCTCGTAACATACCAGAGGTTTGTGCTGGGCAATGGCAGCTAAACGCCTGGAGTTATAAATATGTGTGCGTGAGTTTTCTGCACACAGAATGTCCCAGTGACCCATCATTCTTGCGGCTTACTAGCACGTCTAGAAATGGTGAAGCCCCGTCTTTCTCGATCTCCATCGTAAATTTGATGTTCTTATGTAATGAGTTTAAGTGACACTGGAATTTCTCCAGTTCTTGCCTGCCATAAGGCCACACAACAAAAGGGTCATCTACATAGTGCCATACTACCGCGAGCTTTAAAACAGCAGACTCAATTGATTTGTCTCCCCGTGGCGACGCTGTCTGTTCAAGGAATTCGTTATTAAATAAGAAGCAGGTTGAGAATATGCGCCGACAGAGCAGTCAGTTCATCAATGAATAAGTTACCAATAAAATGTAATGCGTCCATTCAAGGCACTTGCGTAAAAAGTGAGACCACATCAAAGCTAAATAATAACCCAAGCATCTGATCTTCACTGTGTTCAAGCGACTGACAAAAACCACAGAATTTCTTATATGAAGGGCTTATTTCAATAGTGGTACAAGTCCATTTTTGTTCATCTTGAGATACAGAGTCCTAAAGTTATATGAGTGCTGAAAAATCTGCAGTTGAGATACCAGAAATGTTCAAGCTTATGGCTTCTTGCTAGAGATGAGCCTTTCCTTCTATTTGTTTGGATCATTAATTTCAGTAGCATTATAGGCAGAAAAGTGAAGGTAATGTAATTGTACCACTATTAAAATAAGCCCTTCATATATGGTCAACACGTACCCACATAAGGTTTGAGTGGAGAGGCCAGATGTTTTGCAGTAAAATAGGTCGAAACAACAATATTACTCACTATTAATCGTAGGACACCATCCATGTGGATCTTGGGAAGCTCGCATAGTCTTGGTGGTACTGCATTGTGTGGTTTCAGCCTCTTGATAACTTGTTTTGGTAGAGAACTACAGTTCAGTAGAGTAGCAGTTTTTCTTGAAATACGCCTCGGTGCGTCCTCTTCAATTTTACGGTACGTATAATCCGTTATCTGACTATACAACTTCTCGTTGTAGCGCTCCTTGTGAAAATAACCGTGGCATTACCTTTTTTCTGCAGGAGTACGTTTGTGCTAGTATCTTATCGGAGGCTGCAGAGAGCAGCTCTTTCGGCTGGCGAGATGTTACTCCATTGCGGCGCACATTTCAACAGCGTTCGGCAAGATTCTCGTCGAACTTCGTCTGCAGAATCCATAGAGAGAGATCTAACTGCTTCCTCAATAGAACTAATGAACTCCATTAAAGGAGGTGAAGTAGGTGTAGGAGCGAAGTTCACAAGCACTAATATCGTCAAAAGATTTCCCTGTGAGGTTCACCGCGAATCGTCCAGAAATACGAGTAGCTTCTGACGGCTTTCGTGTTGCAAGTCAGCTAAACTTTGCACTATGTATCCTACTCTCCCTGTGGGCCCAGTCTTCCTCGGCCCAGGATATGTCATCAACCCAGTCCCAGCCGAAGGAAGAGTGCCTTGCTGCAATCTTCAGACCTAAGTAAAAACAAAAATTGGAATCCTGTAATTAAAATTATCCAGTCACAACGGAATCGACGGGGTCATTCGATTCTCAACGCTTAGATTATCTTTCTATCCGCCACCTATGGCAGTACACACAACTCGACGGTTCCGCGCAGGTCGCCACCTAACGCATGTGCAGAAAGACGCCAGCACATTTTGCATGCGCAAGATTCAGCATAACTACCGTGAATATATGGAGCTTTTTCAGTGGTAGTCTGCTCACCTGTTAATGGCTAACCGCCTCTGAGCCGATATATGGCCAATATAGAGGGTGAGTCAGGAGGAAATAAGTGTTTTGGCGGGTGATAGCATTACTGATTCTGAACAAAAAACTTGATGTGAACATGTACCCTAGGCCGAATGGTTTCCGAGATAGAACACTTTTAATGTACATTTCTATTAATTTTCTGTATTATTCATTGTCATTGCTTACAACGTACCACAGAAATGCAGACGTTAAGACGAACATTTTGATACAGGACGCTTGTGGTCTATGAAGTCGGAAAACTACATCAAACTAGCCTACAATAAGTACCTAAGCTACAGCGCATGAGCGTCACGCGAGATTTTGAATATCCTCGCGGTCTCTCCGCGCAAATAGTTAGCGCTAGACAAAAAATAAATAGGACCTTTTTTCGTAGCAAATTTAATTTAGTTTAATTTTGTACTGAGACACGTTTTCGTTGGAGTGTGCGATTTTCGAGCTATTAACGGAAAACGTGCAAAAGTGATATTAAACGAGTTATATATTGGAAACCATTCGCAATAGGGCATATGTCCATATGAAGTTTTTGTTCAGAATCACTAATACTATCGCGTCTCAAAGCATGTACCCTTCTTGCTGTCTCACCCTATATATCAGTCACTAATTCTATCGCGTCTCAAACCATGTACCTATCTTCCTAACTCACCCTATATATCGTGGCACATTGTCGACGTAATCTGCCTGCACATCCGGTGTTTAAAACTTTCGAATGCTTGCGAGACGGTAAAGACTAACCTGCTTCTGGCGTAATACCAAACGCAACAGGTGAAAACAGTATCCTGATTGCGATAGAAAAACGATGAAGCGCAAGATCAGTGTTCAAAAAGTTAGTTTAATCTGAACGCGCTTATGTGTGTGTGTGTGTGTGTGTGAGAGAGAGAGAGAGAGAGAGAGAGAGAGAGAGAGGCACGAGTCTTTGCAGTAAAGTACGCCTTATGCATATTAAGATCTTGTTTGTTGTAGTGTGCAAATGATAGTTCAAATGGCTCTGAGCACTATGCGACTTAACTTCTGAGGTCATCAGCCGCCTAGAACTTAGAACTACTTAAACCTAACTAACCTGAGGACATCACACACATCCATACCCGAGGCAGGATTCGAACCTGCGACCGTAGCGGTCGCGTGGTTCCAGACTGAAGCGCCTAGAACAGCTCTGCCACAGCGGCCGGCTTAAATGATAGTAAAGTGGTGGACTGGTGGCTGCTGAGTATGAGAGAAAGGTAGCACACTAAACTTTGTGCACACCAACCGAGAGCCTTTTAGGGTCAATATCTTTCTCTTTTCTGTCAGTTTTATTTCGGTCATGCAGCAAGAAAATTGTATCATAAGGAAAATTTGTTAGCGGATCACTTCAAGTCTCGTATGGGCTCTCGAATGGTGTCTCGCGAGAATAGAATCACACAGATAATTGTTTTGGTTAGTCTTCAGCGCCAATTTCACTATAAACATCTATAATTAAGATCATTGTAGTGTCAATTTTCTCTTTAATTTTTTGATTTGCGACAGATTAGGTTATCAGGATCTATGATTCTTAAGCAAGATCATAGATCCTGAGAGCACTTTTGGAAATTAAGATTTAGCGAGCATATTAATGCAATGTAACGTAGACAGTTGCAACATTCACAGCTGTGAAAATTGTCAGCGCCTGCCAGTTGAAACGACACTAGTGCTCCTGGCGACTAGAAAGCCAGCCGTAAGATTAATGTTTGTTTTTAATTATTTTTCTACGTAATTAACTAAATGGTTGTTACACCTCTGCGCTCCAAGCATTAGTAAATGATCAAGAAACATGAATATTCGCGAATAAATGCAAACATAGTCGGATGTCTAATTCGATGACATGAGTTACAACTTCTTCATGAAGAGAATGTAAACACATATTTCATGCATGAGAAGCATATATATCTGTTTTTGTCCGTTCTTATTGTAATAGGCACTTTCGGATACAGAAAAACCTCAGGGAGGGGGCGCTAAAGATATCTTGAGCTACGTTTACTTTTACTGTTATAAAAAATAATCAAGTCACATGCAAAGTTTAAGAAAGTTTTATTTAAGCTAATTATACACATACACAAGATAATGCTATCTTATGATATAAAAAACTTACAATTGTTGTACCCCTCCTTAAATAATGAATTCTACGAGCCTATTCTTCCTGGCAAATTGATTAATTACATCGTCAGTAGAACAATCAATGTCAAGGTTAGTGTTCAATAGAGCTAAGCCATTCAGTCGATCCTCCTTCACTGTCGATTTCAGCCATGTCTTTGTATGCTGCAATGTTGAAAAGCTTCTTTCTACTGTAGCAATAGATGCACGTAGACAAGCAAATATTTTGCACAGCGTGTGGAAAGTAGGATAGTCAGCACTTGCCACAACTAGGACTTTTTACTTATTCATTCTCCAGTTAATATTTCTGCTTCTGAATGTAAACTAGCTTCCTATTCAGTGAGTAGTCCTTATTTATAACGCTTCTTATCGAATGTTCTCTGTACAACAAAACAGTAGAATATTCGCGACTTTTCTCGAACAACTGCCAGACAGAATAACGTATCGAGGTCACCAGAGTGGCCGCGACTATCCTCGTAGGTATGTGTTAGCTGTCTATGTGCCAGACAGATATGTATAAAATACGATGACACGGACGCGCGTGCTACATAGGAAAGTACAAATATTCGATAACTCGAATCAGTCGTGGGGGCTGAGGAAAGAAACGAACGAACAGCGTGCGGGCTGACTATCGGGGGCGGCGCCGTGGGAATGAGGGCGGCCCCACAATGGTGGGGGGGGGGGGGGCGCCCCGCGCCCCTCCCATATGTATCCGCCACTGTCCTTGACACGTAAAAATATTTTGTGGAGTGTAATGGTGCTCACATCTTATAATTCACTCGACTTTCTAATACACGAATATTTTTGTAAATATAATTTTTTTGCTCGAAAAGCGAAGATACTTGCAATTTACGCCTGAGCTGTAGCAACAATTGTGGAATTGGTTTCTTCTGTGTTGGGAAATATTTCTATTGGTTATGAAGTTTTATTGTCACATCTGTGTGGTTCTTCCATAAGCTACGGTTGTTGTGACTTATTTGGTACGTTAATTAATGTAGGTATTGCGCTCTACCATAGTTTCTTTTGTTCCACATTCACTGATTTGTCTGGAAGTGTAGTGAAGGACACTTTACGTTGAGTACATGTACGATGTCTTTCTGCAAAAGATAAGGTCTTCTGTTGTTTACTCGCCATTTTTTGTTCTTAAAAGAAAACGAAATTATTCATTAAATATATCGTGGGTACAAGAGTCTCTCAAAATGCAACGTCTCATATCTCCCAGGGCCGAAAGAAAGGCAAATGTCTTATTATTTATTGCCCATTTTTATGGCACTACGTACGCCCCTATTAACCAATACCTTATATACCAATACTACTGTTCGCACTCATCCGATAGTGTATTCAGAAGTGTAGCTTCCTGTCCGCTTGGAGCGCAGCTGTCGCACTGTACAACATGTTTTGTTTATTTTATTACTTGTAAATTTTAGCTACTGGGTTTACCTACAAGTGAAAGTTGTTTGATTTATTATAAAACTTAGAAATTGCAATTAACAGCTTAAGACAAAAAGGAAACGAGTGGTTCTCACAAATCATGTGATTGCAGTAAATGATGCAAATGATTTTTCAGATGTTCTTGCTGCACACAATAAAATCTCATTAAACGGTAGAAACTAGTGTAAGTAAAAGAAGCAAGGCTACATTAATATCTGGAGTTAGTATTTCGGTAAAGGTTCTCCTTCCAAAGAAAACGACTTGTTTCGCATTTGCTCATATTCCTGGCTACAGTAGTATAATTAGATTGTGAGGAAAATAACTGGCGCAAAAACTGATTTCTTTCCCATCTGGTAGTTTCACATCACAGCTCGTTAATTAAGTGTCTGTTTTTATCAATACTGGTCATAGGTACTGTGATATTTACTTTCCTACCACTGCAGCAAAAAATTTGGAGGGTTGGCAGCGGAAAATGTGGTCGCTTGCTACTTTGCAATTGGTTCATTTTAGATGGCCCATTGCTAAGTACTAACTATAGCTACCACATCGAAACCGTTTTTAAAATTGGAAGGAAAGCCACATCTCACTACAGTAGGGAGAAAATATAAGTTAAAGCATTTTGAGAATGCTGCTTGACGGAGTCACCTGCAAGCACCCAGCCTGGAAACCGAAAGGTCACGTGATCGAGTCCCGATCGGATCATCCAACTTTCAGTCAGCCTTTAATCTAACAGTCGCCACTCAGTGAGGTGCAGATTTTCCAAGAACTACACTTGTTGAGATTTGACATTTGTGTGTTAACTTTCCCCATTATGATTACTGTCGTAGGTTAGGGACTCGCTAGCCGGCGAAGTGGAGTGCAGTTTGGAACACTTGCACCTGGCCATTTATCTATAAGACATTATTATCTCGTGAATCTTGACAGGACTGTGTAATTCGCTGCTCCTGTTCTCCGATCATGTCTACGGGAATGTTGCACACATCACATCTGAGATGACTCAAGACAGTGAAATAAGCCGGCCGCTGGTGGCCGAGCGGTTCTGGCGCTACAGTCTGGAACGGCGCGACCGCTACGGTCGCAGGTTCGAATCCTGCCTCGGGCATGGATGTGTGTGTTGTCCTTAGGTTAGTTAGGTTTAAGTAGTTCTAAGTTCTAGGGGACTTATGACCTCAGCAGTTGAGTCCCATAGCGCTCAGAGCCATTTGAACCATTTTGAACAGTGAAATAAAGATCACAGATTTACACTGAGGTGACAAAAATCATGAGATACCTCCTCATAACCTCCTTTTGCCCAGTGTAGTGGAGCAACTAGCCGTAGTATGGACGCAGAAAGTTGTTGGAAGTCCCCTGCAGAAATGTTGACCTATGCTGCTTCTATAGTCGTCCATAATTGCGAAAGTATTGGCGGCGTAAGATTTTGTGCACAAACTGAACTCTCGATTATGTCCCAAAAGTGTTCGATGAGACGCATGTCAGGCCATCTAGGTGGACAAATCATTCGCTCGAGTCGTCCAGAATGTTCTTCAAACTAATCGCGAACAATTATGGCCCGGTGATATGCCGCATTGTCAATCATAAAAATTTTATGGTTTTTTGGGAACATGAAGTGCTTGAATGGCTTTAAATGGTCCCCAAGTAGCCAAATACAACCACTTCTAGTCAGTGATCGGTTCAGTTCGACCAGAGGACCCAGTTAATTCCATGTAAATACAGTCCACACCATTATGGAATCCCCACCAGCTTTCACAGTGCCTTGTTGGCAACTTGGTTGCATGGCTTCGTGGTGTCTGCTCCATACTCGAGCACTGCCGTCGGCTCTTACCAACCGAAATCGGGGCTCATCTGACAAGGCCACGTTTTTCCAGTCGTTTAATGTACAACCGATATAGTCACGATCCAAGGAGAGGCGCTGCAGGCGATAACGTGCTGTTAGCAAAGCCACTCTCGCAACTCATTGGCTGCCATAGTCGTTTAACGCCAAATTTTGCCGCCATGTCCTGACGGATACGCGCGTGGTACGTCCCACAAAGATTTCTGCGTTCATTTCACGCAGTGGTGCTTGTCTGTTAGCACTGACAACTCTACGGAAACGCCACTGTTCTCGGTCGTTAAGTGAAGGCCATGGGTCACTGTGTTGTCCACGATGAGGAGTAATGACTGAAATGGGATGTTCTTGGCACACTCTTGACACTGTGGACACCGGAATATTGAATTCCCCTAGAATTTCCGTCATGGAATGTCCCATGCCTCTAGCTCCTACTACCAATCGGCGTGCGGCCGTAATTACGTCGGAAAATATTTTCCATCACAGTTCCACCTGAGTACAAATGCCAGATCCATGAATGCACTCCCCTTTTATAGCTTGTGTACGTGATGCTACCGCTGTCTGTATTTGTGCATACCGATGTGCCGTGACTTTCGTGACCTCAGGGTATATATAAATTATGTTTATGTCTAGTTTGCAAATGGTTCAAATGGCTCTGAGCACTATGCGACTTAACGTCTGAGGTCATCAGTCGCTTAGAACTTAGAACTAATTAAACCTAACTAACCTAAGGACATCACACACATCCATGCCCGAGGCAGGATTCGAACCTGCGACCGTAGCGGTCGCTCGGCTCCAGACTGTAGCGCCTAAAACCGCACGGCCACTCCGGCCGGCTCTAGGTTGCATTTTCATTTTTCTAATTCGCGCTTCTGCAGGTTATCGTTATCAAAGCAAAGCTTCAATAATCAGTACGACGTATTACCTCATGAAGTACATAATCGTGCTAAGTATAAGTGCATACCCAAAAAAAAAAGAATGCTATTATACCCGGTACGATCTGTACTGCTTCGTGTAATACTTTGTATTAAGTAAGCTAATGATCTCATGATCGCAGGTGAAAGGGGCTATCAGAACAAGTAAATTTTGACCAAGACAGATAAATTTTTTGTGAAAGTGCATATGGCCACTTCCAGTCCCAGAGGATTGAGCTCAGGTGACCTTGGAGGTCAGGGTACAGGCTATGATCAACATCTACTCCTTGGACCATATGGACGTGTTATAAGTCGTCTTAAAAATCAGCAGCAAGATATGCCGGGCCCCATCATGGAAGTACCACATTCCCCAACGTTTCTCAAAGGGAACCTCCTCAAACAATCCCAGAAGATATCGGCACAGAAACTCAAGGAACCGTCGACCATCAGATTTTCTTGGAAGAACATGTGGTCCAATGAGACGATTACCTACGTCCCTACCCATAATCTGATGTTGTTGATCTGGTGACTCATTAACAGCTTGTTGGTCTGCGTCAGTTTTGACCCTATAAGATGGAGATTTAGTCAAAAACTTCTGCATAATTTCGATAAAAGCATCGTTGAAATGATGTACACTCTAAGAAAAAAGAAAAAAAAACAACGATTCGCCACGAAGGAATTATCCATGACACGGTTCGGACATACAAATGACTACAATTACAGAAATTATTCAAAAGAAAGAGCAAATCAATAACGCACTGGTCCACATCTGGCCCTTATACAAGTAGTTATTCGGTTTGGCCTTGATGCAGCTGTTGGATGTCCTCCTGCAAATCGTGCCAAATGCTGTCCAATTGGTGCGTTAGATCGTCAAAACACAGGTTGGTTGGAGGGCCCTGCCCATAATGCTCTAAACTTTCTCAATTGAAGGAAGATCCGGCGATCTTGATGACCACGTTAGGGTTGGGCAAGGACGAAGACAAGCACAAGGATCTCTCGCTTTGTGTGGGCGGACATTATCTTGCTAAAATTTAATCCCTAGTTAGCTTCCCATGAAGGACAACGAAACGGGGCATAGAATATCGTCGACGTATCGCTGTGCTGTAAGGCTGCCGCGGATGACAACCAGAGGGGTCCCCCTGTGAAATGAAATGGCGCCCAACAGCATCACTCCTAGTTGTCGGACTGTGTGGCGGGTGACAGTGTGGTTGCTATCCCACCGCTGTCTGGACCCCAGTCAACGAGACTAAGGGCTGAAGACGTACCTGGAGGCACCCTATCCTTCTCTTGAGTAAATCATCCAATATATCTGAAATGGTAATCATATGTTTGTGCTGGGCGCTGTGGGCGATCGGTTCTAGGCCCTTCAGTATGGAACCGCGTGACCGCTACGGTCGCAGGTTCGAATACTGAAGCATGGATGTGTGTGATGTCCTTAGGTTAGTTAGGTTTAAGTAGTTGTAAGTTCTAGGGGACTGATGTCCTCGGATGTTAAGCCCAATGGTACTCAGAGCCATTTGAACCATCATTTGTTAGTCTGTACACGTACATCACATCTACACATTTGCGGCCCATTTGAATAATTCCTTCGTGCAGAGTCGTTTTATTTGTCTTAGAGTGTTTATTTGTAATAACTGGGACAATATTTCATAGTGAAGTAAGTAATGGCCAGTAACCACACATTCGCAATTATCGCGCAAAAAGGATGTTGCTCCATTGTCGGTAACTCACACCCACGTAAAATTTTGCAACTAGTTATCATACACCTACAAAAGTTCCGTGTTTACAGTATTCGAATTCCGGTGTTCCGTCAGGTTACATTAGGGAACGTAACACTACGAGGCGCTGTCAGACAGCGAAGGGGTGCGCTGTGTCTACGAGCCCTGCAGCGGTCAGGCGAAGTTTCGGAGCCGCGGAAGTTCGCCACGTGCCGGCACAAGTTCTCCAGCCTGCCGACGTCGACGTCACGGATGGCCCCGCCAGCACTTCGCCCAAGGCGGCAGCCAATCTTCGTCTACACGGCTTTCTGCGGAGGGCGGGAGCGCAGGCGAAAATAAGACACCTTTTTCTGCAGTTCGGAAAATCGTCACTTCATCCATATATATTGGTTACAATGGTGCTCACTGCTGATCATCCAGGGCTTAATAGTTGTTATCTTTTGTTTTGCAACTCTATTCAGTCTCACAAGTTTTATTATATGAATTATATACGTAAGTGGTGTCAGTTCTTTCAGACATTCATATAACTGACTCGCCTCAAAATGCTTCAAATGGCCCTAAGCACTATGGGACGCAACATCCGAGGTCATCAGTCCCCTAGACTTAGAATTACTTAAACCTAATTAACCTAAGGACATCACACATATCCACGCCCGAGACAGGATTCGAACCTGCGACCGTAGCAAAAGCTCGGTTGAGGACTGAAGCGCCTAGAACCGCTCGGTCACAGCGGCCGTTGACTCACCTCGGCGGGTAATCAGTCCACCACCTTCAGTGCGGATGCACAATTACGTTCGACCTCCAGCGGGAACATCAAACATGAGCGAGGACTGCTGGTAGGTGGCAGTAGGTGGGAATGAGAGTCGGCCGAGGGGCGTACCGAGATAGTCCGTGCAACTGCGATAAATACTGTTTCCAGGTGGCGCACTGGTTAACACAACTGCTTAGTAAGCAGGAGATCCCAGGTTCGAATCCCGGTCAAGCTCATACTTCCAATCGTCGCCACTGATTCCGCGTGAAGGCCCGATGCAGCTGACGTCAATAATTCCATTCCTTCCCCCCCCCCCTCCCTCCCACTTCAATTTACATAAAACATTTTGTATTTTATCCCACTGTCAGATACACGGATGTACAAAACTTAAGGATGGAAGTAACTTAAGCATGATGTGTCACTGCCAAGAAACAAAGCTCGCTGAACCTTGGACTTTACATGGGCAGAAATGCTACAGTGTAAGTAGGCTGTTTAGGTTTTTATGTTGGTAACGTCACGTAGCGCTCAGTATGTAAATCACTGACTGTGCTGTGTGCAGTCTGTGGCTGGTTGGCGTTGTTGGAATATTCGCTATTGTAGTGTTGGGCAGTTGGATGTGAACAGCGTGTAGCGTTGCGCAGTTGGAGATCAGCCGCCAGCATTGGTGGATCAGGGGAGAGAGATGGCAGAATTTTGAGAGCGGACGATCTGGATGTGTGTCCATCAGAAAGAGTAAATTTGTAATATTGGGTATCATGAATTGATATATATATATATATATATATATATATATATATATATATATATATATATATATATATATATATATATATATATATATGACTTTTGAACACTATTAAGGTAAATAG
Source organism: Schistocerca nitens (assembly GCF_023898315.1). Lineage (NCBI taxonomy): Eukaryota > Metazoa > Arthropoda > Insecta > Orthoptera > Acrididae > Schistocerca > Schistocerca nitens. Next base: position 406,613,825 of record NC_064618.1, read on the forward strand.
ATTGTTTGTTCTCTATCAAAATCTTTCATTTGCTAACTATGCCTTCAGTAGTTAGAATCCTTTATCTAGCTCACAGTATTGGCGCTCGCTGTATTGCAGTAGTTCAAGTAACGAAGATTTTTGTGAGGTAAGTGATTCATGAAAGGTATAGGTTATTATTAGTCAGGGCCATTCTTTTGTAGGGATTATTGAAAGTCAGATTGCGTTGCGTTAAAAATATTGTGTGTCAGTTTAGTGTTCATCAGAAAAAGTAAAGAGAGAAATGTCTGAGTACGTTCAGTTCTGCTCAGCTGTTTGAAAATCAAATAACGTAAGACGTTTATCAGCAGAGTAATTCATAAATTTTTCTAAGGGGAGGTTTCAAACACAACAAGTGTCTGGTGCAGTTGTTAGTTTGATTACAGTTGCTACAATGGCAGGTTATTAAGATTTAAGTCAGTTTGAACGTGGTTGTTACAATCGATGCACGAGCGATGGGACACAGCATCTCTTAGGTGGGGATTTTCCCGTACGACCATTTCACGAGTGTACCGTGAATATGAGGAACCCGGTAAAATAGCAAATCTCGACATCTCTGCGGCTGGAAAAAGATACTGCAACATTCGGACCAACGACGACTGAAGAGAAACTTTCAATGTGACAGAAGTGTAACTGTTCAGCAAATGGCTGCAGATTTCAATGGTGGGCCATCAACAAGTGTCAGCGTGTGAACTGTTCGACGAAACATCATCGATATGGGCTTTCGGAGCCAAAGGCCTACTCGTGTGCCCTTAGGATTAATTTACGCCTCGCCTGGGCCCGTCAACACCGACATTGGACTGTTGATCACTGGAAACAAGTTGCCTGGTCGGACGAGTCTCGTTTCAAATTGCATCGAGCGGATGGACGTGTACAAATATCGAGACTTCATGAATCCATGGATTCTGCATGTCAGAAATGGACTGTTCAAGATGGTGGAGGGTCTGTAATGGTGTGGGGCATGTGAGGTTGGAGTGATATGGGACCCCTAACACTTCCAGATATGTCTCTCACAGGTGACACGGACGTAAGCATCCTGTCTGATCACCTGCCCATTGTGCATTCCGACGGACTTCGGCAATTCCAGCAGGACAATGCGACACCCCACACGTCCAGAATTGTTACAGACTGGTCCCAGGAACACTCTTCTGCGTTTAAACACTTCCACTGGCCACCAAACTCTCAAACATGAACATTACTGAGAATATCTGGGAAGCCTTGCAACGTGCTGTTCCACCTCCTCCTGCTCTTACGGTTTATGGACGGCCCTGCAGAGTTCGTGTTGTCATTTCCCTCCATGTCTACTTGAGACATTAGTCGAGTCCATATCACGTCGTGTTGCGGCACTTCAGCGTGCTCGCGGAGGCCCTGCACGGTATTAGGCAGATGTACCAGTTTCTTTGGCTCTTGTATCATTCTGTGTTCTAGTTGATTTTCAAACGCAAGAGGTTAATTACATAGGCAATAAGTGAAGGACTCCTGGGGACTGGACTGTTTTGTCTTGTAAACGTAAGGTGGAAATTTCCATTGGACTTTACATTAAGGTCTGACAACACAATAAACGTGATGCGTTTACTTTTTTTTTTGAAAACTTTAGATTTAAGGGAAAAGAGTTATTCTTGGATGTTATCCCTATTGTCCTCTACTTGAAAACCCAGTCAAAGCAAATAATTACAAATAATGATTCTGTACCAACAGAACTATCATTCTGTGGGAGACTATTTCAGACAACAAACTTCTTAAAATGTTTGTGTTTTTAAAGGCTAACTAAGTTATAAGTATACAACGCTTTAATCTTCTTAAAAAAAACTGAATTATATGTTTGCGTATAAAACAAATGCTTAGTGTGAGACTGTGTCCCTGTTAATAAATTAGCTGCCACCCATGAACTCAAAACAGTACCCTATTTCACAAATAGTGAACCTGTCGACCTGCAACCCCAGAGTACGCAAATAAATACAAATAAAAATATATCTATTTCGACGTTTATCAGATTTCATGGACAGGCGCTTAAAAATCAGCGAAAACTGGTCAAGTGTACCGCAAAGAGAAAGAACAATTAGTGATAAATGCCTGTCTTATATCAATGGTTTTTGGTTATCTCTGTGTCTGTACAATAAATGACTAATGGATTTTTCCTGGCGTGTTTGGCATTAATTTATTGAGGTATCGTCAATGGCCTGCAATGCAATACACGTAAATTTTCGCATAATGCAGCACTCTTGACTTACCTAGTGTGCTGTTGTACTTATAAGGCGCAAACAATCCTGAGACTGACATTTGTTTCACATGCTTACTTGCTCGTTACTTGGTTAAAATATAAAATAGATTGAACAGAAACAGTGGGATGAACAGAATCGAAATTTCCAAAAACGTTGTACGCTATCGGGCCATATCACTCACGGATTTGCCTGTCTTCGTAGGTAGTGAACCAGTCTAACAGGGAAATCATGAATTTCAGAGTTGGCGACTTTATCAGTTGATGTTTTGTTCAGTTAATAACAAACATAAAATGTGGTGCTGAACATGTTTCCTTCGAACTTTATTTGTTGTGGTCTTCAGTCCTGAGACTAGTTTGATGCATCTCTCCATGCTACTCTATCCTGTGCAAGCTTCCTCATCTCCCAGTACCTACCGCAACCTACATCCTTCTGAATCTGCTTAGTGTATTCATCTCTTGGTCTCCCTCTACGATTTTTACCCTCCACGCTGCCCTCCAATACTAAATTGGTGATCCCTTGATGCCTCAGAACATGTCCTACCAACCGATCCCTTCTTCTAGTCAAGTTGTGCCACAAGCTCCTCTTCTCCCCAATTCTATTCAATACCTCCTGATTAGTTATGTGATCTACCCATCTAATCTTCAGCATTCTTCTGTAGCACCACATTTCGAAAGTTTCTATTCTCTTCTTGTCTAAACTATTTATCGTCCATGTTTCACTTCCATACATGGCTACAATCCATACAAATACTTTCAGAAATGACTTCCTGACACTTAAATCTATACTCGATGTTAACAAATTTCTCTTGTTGAGAAACGCTTTCCTTGCTATTGCCAGTATACATTTTATATCCTCTCTACTTCGACCATCATCAGTTATTTTGCTCCCCAAATAGCAAAACTCCTTTACTACTTTGTCTCATTTCCTAATCTAATTCCCTCAGCATTACCCAACCTCAAAGTTTTTATTTCTTCTCCATGGATTTTAATACCCACTCCGAATTTTTCTTTTGTTTCCTTCACTGCTTGCTCAATATACAGATTGAATAACATCGGGGAGAGACTAGAACCCTGTCTCACTCCCTTCCCAACCACTACTTCCCTTTCATGTCCCTCGACTCTTATAACTGCCATCTGGTTCCTGTACAAATTGTCAATAGCCTTTCGCTCCCTGTATTTTACCCCTGCCACCTTCATAATTTGAAAGAGAGTATTCCAGTCAACATTGTCAAAAGCTTTCTCTAAGTCTACAAATGCTAGAAACGTAGGTTTGCCCTTCCTTAATCTAGCTTCTAAGATAAGTCGTAGGGTCAGTATTGCCTCACGGGTTCCAACATTTCTACGGAATTCAAATTGATCTTCCCCGAGGTCGGCTTCTACTAGTTTTTCCATTCGTCTGTAAAGAATTCGCGTTAGTATTTTGCAACTGTGACTTATTAAACTGATAGTTCGGTAATTTGACATCTGTCAACACCTGATTTCTTTGGGATTGGAATTATTATATTCTTCTTGAAGCCGGCCGAAGTGGCCGTGCGGTTAAAGGCGCTGCAGTCTGGAACCGCAAGACCGCTACGGTCGCAGGTTCGAATCCTGCCTCGGGCATGGATGTTTGTGATGTCCTTAGGTTAGGTAGGTTTAACTAGTTCTAAGTTCTAGGGGACTAATGACCTCAGCAGTTGAGTCCCATAGTGCTCAGAGCCATTCTTCTTGAAGTCTGAGGGTATTTCGCCTGTTTCATACATCTTGCTCACCAGGTGGTAGAGTTTTGTCAGGACTGGCTCTCCCACGGCTGTCAGTAGTTCTAATGGAATGTTGTCTACTCCGGGGGCCTTGTTTCGACTCTGGTCTTTCAGTGCTCCGTCAAACTCTTCACGCAGTATCGTATCTCCCATTTCATCTTCATCCACATCCTCTTGCATTTCCATAATATTGTCTCAGGTACATCGCCCTTGTATAGACCCTCTATATACTCCTTCCACCTTTCTGCTTTCCCTTCTTTGCTTAGAACTGGGTTTCCATCTGAGCTCTTGATGTTCATGCAAGTCGTTCTCTTATCTCCAAAGGTCTCTTTAATTTTCCTGTAGGCAGTATCTGTCTTACCCCTAGTGAGATAAGCCTCTACATCCTTACATTTGTCCTCTAGCCATCCCTGCTTAGCCATTTTGCACTTCCTGTCGATCTCATTTTTGAGACGTTTGTATTCCTTTTTGCCTGCTTCATTTACTGCATTTTTATATTTTCTTCTTTCATCAATTAAATTCAATATTTCTTCTGTTACCCAATGATTTCTATTAGCCCTCGTCTTTTTACCTACTTGATCCTCTGCTGCCTTCACTACTTCATCCCTCAAAGCTATCCATTCTTCTTCTACTGTATTTGTTCCCCCAATTCCTGTCAACTGTTCCCTTATGCTCTCCCTGAAACTCTTTACAACCTCTGGTTTAGTCATTTTATCCAGGTCCCATATCCTTAAATTCCCACCTTTTTGCAGTTTCTTCAGTTTTAATCTACAGGTCATAACCAATAGATTGTGGTCAGGGTCCACATCTGCCCCCGGAAATGTCTTACAATTTAAACATGGTTCCTAAATCTCTGTCTTACCATTATATAATCTATCTGAAACCTGTCAGTATCTCCAGGCTTCTTCCATGTATACAGCCTTCTGTATACATGGAAGATAACACTTGGTTCAAGTATCATAAAAGAATCATACAAAAGGCTGTATACGAACTTTATTTATAAGCACCATTCTAAACTGTATCGTTTTGACGTGATGTGAGTACAGATTGAGGAAATTTGTAATCCTCTTTCGTTAACCAAAAGTTCAGTTTCAGAGTCTGCTCTAATCTGACTTGTCTTTCGGCTGACTGACAATGTTAAGTTGTGTTATCAGTCAGTGTTTCTTCAGACGAAGATCAAGAATTTGACGGAAATGGAACACCATCTGGCACTGTTCTCAACCCAGGCGATTATGCTGTGTTGAGGAGTCATTTTTTGTTTTAGGGGACGTTGTTCAAAAATCCTTCGTTACTACTGGGAGTAGGACTTCTGGAAATTATTTTTAAACGTGATGTCAGTGAATTAATGCATTAAATAACAAACAAAGTTCATCTATTTAATGTTACAATAAAGTGATTAGAGATATAACAATTTTTATTCGGAAAACAGAATAAAAAACAAAAATTCGGGCAATATTTTGTTTCTTATTCTCCTAGATCCATACCAGATTGATCCGTCCCTCGAAGACCAATAATCAGAAATGAATAATAACATTAACAATATTGTTTCTATTCAGCCCCGTTTATCAGAAACACCAAGTTTTAATTTCTTATGTTATAAATTTTAAGTTAGGGAAAAAAACCTGGAATCCCAAGTTTTGATTTCCATATTTCTTTAAAAAATTATCAATATGTTTTTTTAAACTGATAACTGCTCCTATTCAGCCCATTTTATGGTGTACGTCCACGTATCCAATAAGAACTAAAGTCAGTACAGCACACTGTTCCGTGTAATGTTTCCAAACATCGAGTGTACTTGTATTTCTGTGGTGTCTATGGCCAAAGGTATTATTTGTGTACGTATGTGTGTGTGTGTGTGTGTGTGTGTGTGTGTGTGTGTCTTGCGCGTTTCACATATTTGACTAGGTTTAGTTGTGGACAACTGGTAGCTATTCATTTACAAAGAAACCAAAAACGCGACATTAATAAGGTCTCTCAAGTAGGACTATAAAATCACTTTCCATAGGATTGTGGGATACTCATTAGAAGTACTTAGCCTCAATGTCGACAGGTGTGAAAAGTTCAGGTTATTAATTTTATCAACTGTGATTCACTTTATCACTTCCACACACTTACCTTCGACAGATATAATGTTCTCACTGCACAACGCGATTATGGCTCTCAAGATTATAATTTTGTATCATCACGTGTTTATCGCAAACTATATTGAAATGGTTCAAATGGCTCTGAGCACTATGGGACTTAAGACCTGAAATCATCAGTCCCCTAGAACTTAGAACTACTTAAACCTAACTAACCTAAGGACATCACACAACACCCAGTCATCACGAGGCAGAGAAAATCCCTGACCCCGCCGGGAATCGAACCCGGGAACCCGGGCGCGGGAAGCGAGAACGCTACCGCACGACCACGAGCTGCAGACAAAACTATATTGACATGCACGCAACGAATCTCAGTGCACTAGAGCAGCGGCAGAGTCTGAGGATCTTTACGTCATCGGCCTCATTGCCTACAAGATTGGACTGAATGCAAAATCAGAATAACTGACCTGATGACATGAGCCACATGCTTCTATCGTAAACTGTCAAGTCTACAGACGTCAATAACTGATTACAATCTGAGCTAAAGACAATGTATGATAAAATTTGAAGAAGAGCGCTGGATCTGGACTCAGACTGTGATCTCAGTCAAGAATTTGAAATCTATTACACATACATTTCTCGATTCTTTGTGGCACCATGTTTCAATGATGGAGTGTAATTGTGAAGATAAAAGGTGAATATGAGATCTAAAAATTATTCAAAAATAGGGAAAGTTGGGCTGAATGTTGCTGGGACATTTGCTCACATGAACGCCATCAGCGAATACCAGTGCCGTTACTTGCCTAAAAATCCTTTTTGACAGCAACGCGATCGTTAACGATCTATGGTCAACCGTTCGAAAAGTGCTGCCGACTATTGTGAAATGGTATCTCTACTGCGATTCCAGGCTGTCGTAGATGCAGACGGTCGTCACACTGAGCAATGTTTGTAAACTGGAGCGTAAACATGGTACGAATTAACACATTGGTCAAAGCGTCTGACTGCCATGCAGCGGGACCGGGTTCCATTCCTGGCCGAAGTGAAGATTTTTTCCGCTTGGGGACTTCGTGTTGCGTTGTCCTGATCATCATTTCACGCTCATCGACACGCAAGCCGCCCAATGTGGCGTCAACTGAAAGGACTTGCAACTTGCAACTTGGCCTGACATTCACAGCTGTTGCTAACGTTTTTCATGGTGAATAAATCTGCCCCAGTTGTAGTTGACAAATACTTTATTTGAATAAAATAGTACACGCTATCCGGATTTCAGGATATGAATCCTGTCTTTATTGGATACCAGAAAGTCGTACGAATCATGTAAAAAATGCAGTGGATTTGTCAAGTAGCATGCGAGATCCCGTGCGCATGAGACATGAAAAGGCTCTCTGACTCAACCAGTTCATTCACCCCTTGTCCTGGACGCCCGCACAAATGTGGGGTTTGTGGAAATTAAAATGTGTTTCTCTTTCAAAGGTTTATTCGTTATTTCTCTTCCGTATATACTTACAAATATTTCCACAAAGCTTCATTGCTCGACGATCAATTGTTTTTTCTTGGGGTCCTCTCTAGAAACGAAAGTTTAATTGTAACCACACTATAAACTAGAAACATGGTCGCTTTTCCCTTCTTGTATTAATATAGAGGTTATAGCCAAGCATTTCTGACAGTGTCCCTGCCCCCCGGCATACGAGGGACGACGAAAATATATCACGTTTTGAGTAGTGCAATTATGACAGTTCTGGACGGAGTAATTGTCTGGAAGGAAAATGCGTACAGGGCTGCACAATAGTAAATGTAAACCTAGGAATATGTAAGGGATTAAAAAGCTACTGTAGTAAAGCATTTTACCGATCTAGATGGTTCGTCATCCGGCCAACCACGAGAACAAAAAAATATCATAAAATGTAAACTTTCACGACCGGACATACCACAGTTAATAAAATGTTCCAGGCTATTATGCCGTGGTCGAATGGATTTCACCTTGAAACTCCACGTTTCGTCCCCATCTGCGGAGGACATTTGAAGGGAGTTCGTAGGTTCTTTGAATGTCCGATTCACGCCTAATTTTCAACATTCGACTGCATCACCACATCTCAAATGCTTCGATTCTCTTCTGTTCCGGTTTTCCCACAGTCCAATTCCTCAAATTAGGGCCTATGTTTGGTACTAGTAGACTTCTATTGGCAGGAACGCCAATTTTTCCACTGCTAGTCTGTTTCTGACGTCCTCCTTGCTCCGTCTGTCGTTGGTAATTTTTCTGGCTAGCTTTTAGAACTCCTTAACAGCACTTACTTCGTGACCTTTTCTTCTACTCCTTCTCCTACAACTACAGTCCAGTCCTCCAGGACTACTAGTTTTTCATTTCCCCTTACCTACTATATTGTTCTTTCAATATCCTCATATTCTTTCTCTTCATCTTCAGCTTGCCACGTCGGCGCGAATACCTGAACTATCGTTGTCGGTGTTGGTTTTCTGTCGATTCTGACAAGAACAACCCCATCACTGAACTATTGACGGTAACACACACTCTGCCTTACCTTGCCATTCATAACAAATCCTACTCCTGTTACACCATTCTCTGTTGCTGTTGATATTACCCTATACTGATCTGGCCAGATATCCTTGTTTTCTTTATCATTTCACTTCACTGGCTCCTAGTATATCTAGATTGAGCCTTTGCATTTCCCTTTTCAGATTTTCTAGCTACCCCACCATGTCCAAGTATCTGACATTCCGCGCCCCGACTCGTAGAACGTTATCCTTTCCTCGGTTATTCAGTCTTTTTCTCATGGTTACCTCCCCTTTGGCAGTCTGCTCCATTTATAAACTATTATAAAAGCTGTCACTAGTTCTGAAAGGAGTCTGATATGCACAAACAAAAATATTAGATCATTTAATCAATAACATAAAATGTCTGTAATGCAGCAAAACAAGAATGGGTTGTTAAGGATAAACATCTTTAGTATAAGTTTGAAAACACTTCTGTAATGTTTTAGATATTTGATTTCCGTAGGTAGGCTGTCAAAGAGTTTTAAAGCTAGATACTTCACCAGTTTCTGGCCAATTCACATTTATTTCTTATCATCTGTATTATCTTTCAATGAAAATAACTTTGGGGCAGAAATTGCTGATGAACTTTAATTACACATTTCATAAGTGAATAAATGTACTGTCAGGCCATGGTTAGTATTTACCGTACCTTAAAGAGAGACCTGGAAGATGTAGCTGTGTGAACTCCACACGTAATTGTAATTATTGTATTTTCTGCAATGGACGCTTTTTACCTAAGCAAGAATTTACCCCAGAATATTTCCGCATAAGTCATCAGTGAAAGAAAACACAGAAAATGAGTTACTAACTTTAATTTCCTCAAAGTTGGCAATTATTGTTATGGCAAAATAAGCCAAATATAAATGTTTTAGAAGGCTAGTTATACGGTTTTTCTAGTTGAAGTCTCATCAGTATGGACATCTAATAATTTACAATTTTCTAACATGTTTATTTTTTCTTGTTCACAGTAGATGGTTACTTCCGACAGTATAACACTTGAGGAACTGATATCTTTCAAATTTGGAACCTAGACCATTTGTGCAAAACCACAGATTAAGTTTCAGTGAAACACCGTTTACTATTTTCCCTCTTACCGCTTCTTTGCTCAATTTCACAACCATGCTTGTATCAGCTGCAAAAAGGACTAATTCTGCCTCCTCAAAAAAATAAAATGGCAGACCATTAACATAGAGCGAGACCAGTACTGGGCCAATGATCTAACTATGTGGGACTCCGAATATAATTTTCCTTCATGCAGATGATGTCTCCCACGGGACAGCAGTTAGAAGAGACGGGCCTTGAGAGCACCATTCGACGTCCCTCAGCTCCGCCCTCTCTCGGTCTGTGTTGAATCTTAGATAGTCCTAATCCTTGCTGGCACTTTCTCACGTTCAGATTACTTTTTGTTCTGTAATTCTGAACTTCTTTTCCCAAGTCATCAGTCTTCTAACTGGTTTGACGTGGCCCGCCACGAATTCCTCTCCCCTGCTTTTGCAACTTATGACCTCAATTATTTGCTCGATTTGTTCCAATTTTTCTCTAATCATACTGTTTTTACTTTCTGCAGCTCCCTGATGCCATAACCAACGTCCAGTCATCCTGTTCCATCTTATTGTCAGAGTTCTCCATATATTCCTTTCGTCGCCAATTCTTCAGAAAACCACCTCATTTCTTACATTATCAGTCCACTTGACTTTCAACATTCGTCTGTAGCGTCTCATGTCAAATGCTTCGATTTTCTTCTGCTCCTATTTTCCCACACTCCATGTTTCTCTTCCGTACAATGCTGCGCACCAACCCACGTTCTTAGAAATTTATTCCTCAAATTACGGTCTATGATAGATACTAGTAGACTTCTCTTAGTCAGGAGTGCCCTTTTTACCCGTGCTTGTCTGGTTTTTATATCTTCCTAGCTCCATCCGTCATGGGTTATTTAGTTGCCTAGAAAGCAGAATTTCTTAACTTAGTCACTTCGTGTCTCGAAATCTGATGTTACGTTTCTTGTTATTGTCATTTTTGCTATTCCTAATTACTTTTGCCTTTCTTCGATTTACTCTCAATCTATATTCTGTACTCGTTAAATATTCGTTCTGTTCTTGTTCACTTTCACTCATCAGCAAATCTTATCATTGCTATCATGTCACCTCGAATTTTAATCCCACTCTTAAATGCCCAGATTAAAAAGGATGTACACTATGTGATGAAAAGTATCCGAACATCCCCAAAAACATACGTTTTTCATATTAGGTGCATTGTGCTGCCACCTGCTGCCAGGTGCTCCTTTTCAGCGACCTCAGTATTCATTAGATATCGTGAGAGAACAGAATGGGGGCCCTTCGCGGAACTCACAGACTTCGAACGTGGTTAGTTAATGGGGGGTCACTTGTGTCATACGTCTGTGCGTGAGATTAAAACACTGCTAAAAATCCCTAGGTCCACTGTTTCCGACGTAATAGTAAAGTGGAAACGTGAAGGGACACGTACAGCACAAAAGCGTACAGGCTGACCTCGTCTGTTGACTGACAGACACCGCCGACAGTTGAAGAGGGTAGTAATGTGTAATAGGCAGACATCTATCCGGACCATCATACAGGAATTCCAGCAGAATAAACTGTAAGGACTATGACAGTTAGACGGGAGGTCAGAAAACTTGGATTTCATGGTCGAGCGGCTGCTCATAAGCCACACATCACGCCGGTAAATGCCAAACGACCCCTGTCTTGACGTAAGGAGTGTAAACATTGGACCGTTGAACACTGGAAAAACGTTGTGTCGCGTGACGAATCACGGTGCACAATGTGGCGATCAGATGGCAGGGTGTAGCTATGGCGAATGCCCGGTAGACATCATCTGCTAGCGTGTGTAGTGCAAACAGTAAAATTCGGAGGCGGTGGTGTTATGGTGTGGTCATGTTTTTCATGGAGGGCGCTTGCACCACCTGTTGTTTTGCGTGACACTATCACAGCACAGGCCTACATTGATGTTTTAAGCATCTTCTTGCTCCCCACTATCAAAGAGCAATTCGGGGACGCATCTTTCAACTCAATCGACTACCTGTTCATAATGCAAGGCCTGTGGCGGAGTGGTTACATGACAGTAACATCCCTGTAATGGACTGAGCCGGCCGGTGTAGCCGAGCGGTTCTAGGCGCTACATTCTGGAACCGCGTGACCGCTACGGTCGCAGGTTCGAATCGTGCCTCGGGCATGGATGTGTGTGATGTCCTTAGGTTAGTTGGGTTTAAGCAGTTCTAAGTTCTAGGGGACTGATGACCACAGCAGTTAAGTCCCATAGTGCCCAGAGCCATTTGAACCTTTTTTTTTTTATGGACAGGCCTGCACAGAGCCCTGAGCTGAATCCTACAAAACACCTTTGGGATTATTTGGAACGCCGACTTCGTGCCAGGCCTCACCGACCGACATCGATACCTGTCCACAGTGCAGTACTCCGTGAAGAATGGGCTGCCACTCCCCAAGAAACCTTTCAGCACCTGATTGAACGTATACCCGCGAGAGTGGAAGCTGTCATCAAGGCTAAGGGTGGGCAAACACCATACTGAATTCCAGCATTTCCGATGCGTTTAAAAGTGAAATCCCCATTGCACTCTTTATACTAACGCCATTGCTTTTAATTTCATCGAATGTGATTTTGACTTTTCTGTATGCTGAGTCAGTACTTCCAACAATATTTTTTCCCTACTTCTTCAGATTGTCAGTCAGGTGTTCGGATACTTTTGATCACATAGTGTATGACAGGAATGTACGCTGTCATACATCCTTTTTAATCCGAGCACTTTGTTTTTGGTCATCCAGGCTTATTGCTCATTTTTTGTTGTTGTATAATAATATAATATATAATAATAATATAATAATATTTTGTTGAGCCATTCCAAAAGAAATCCGTTGGAATTCGATTACTCGATAAATAGTACAATTCTCAAGGCTGTCAATTCAACTAAGTACCTGGGTGTAAAAATTACGAACAACTTCAGTTGGAAAGACCACATAGATAATATTGTGGGGAAGGCGAGCCAAAGGTTGCGTTTCATTGGGAGGACACTTAGAAGATGCAACAAGTCCACTAAAGAGACAGAGTACACTACACTCGTTCGTCCTCTGTTAGAATATTGCTGCGCGGTGTGGGATCCTTACCAGGTGGGATTGACGGAGGACATCGAAAAGGTGCAAAAAAGGGCAGCTCGTTTCGTATTATCACGTAATAGGGGAGAGTGTGTGGCAGATATGATGCGCGAGTTGGGATGGAAGTCATTAAAGCAAAGACGTTTTTCGTCGCGGCGAGATCTATTTACGAAATTTCAGTCACCAACTCTCTCTTCCGAATGCGAAAATATTTAGTTGAGCCCAACCTTCATAGGTAGGAATGATCATCAAAATAAAATAAGAGAAATCAGAGCTCGAACAGAAAGGTTTAGGTGTTCGTTTTTCGGGCGCGCTGTTCGGGAACGGAATGGTAGGGAGATAGTATGATTTTGGTTCGATGAACCCTCTGCCAAGCACTTAAATGTGAATTGCAGAGTAATCATGTAGATGTAGATGTAGATAACTTACCCATATTTTTCTCCAAATTCCGAACATCTTGTAACATTTTACATTTTCGAACCCTTTTTCCAGGTCAACAAACCCTGTGAACGTGTCTTGATTTTTCTTTTGTCTTGCTTCCTTTATCAACCGCAATGTCAGAATTGCCCCTCTTTCCTAAAGCCAAACTGATCGTTATCAAACATATCCTCAATTTTCCAATTATTCTGTATATTATACTTATCAGCAACTTGGATGTTGAGCTGTTAAGCTGATTGTGAAGCAATTGTCCCACTTGTTAGCTCTTGTAGTCTTCGGAATTATGTGGATGAAATTTTTCCGAAAGTCAGACGGTATGTTGCCAGAGTCTTACATTCTTCAGACCAAAGTGAATAGCTTTTTTGTTGTAACATCCCTAAACGATTTTAGCAATTCCTGTGGAAAGTTATCTATCCCTTCTGCCTTATTTGATCTTAAGTCGTCCAAAGCTCTACAAAATTCTGATTCTAATACTAGATCCCAAATGTTTTTTCTCCTATCACGTCATCACGTCATAGAGGCCTTCAATGTATTCTTTCCACCTATCCTCTCTCACCCCTGTGCTTAAAAGTATAATTCCCATTGCACTCTTTATACTAACGCCATTGCTTTTAATTTCGTCGAATGTTGTTTTGACTTTTCAATATGTTGAGTCCGTAGTTCCGACAATCTTTTTTCCCTATTTCTTCACATTTCTGCTTCAGCCATTTCGTTTTAGCTTCCCTACAAATTCTTTTTATTTCATTCGTAAGTGTATTCCTGAATTTCCCTGAATATTTTTGGACTTACTTCTTTCGTCGACCAACTTAAGTATTTCTTCTGTTATCCATGGTCTCTTTGGAATTGCCTTCCTTATACCTAAGGTGTTCTTTCCAACCTCTGTGATTACCCTATTTTAGAGATGTCCATTCGTCTTCAACTAAATTGCCTACTGAGCTTTTCATTATCGCAGTTTCTATAGCCTCATAGAACTTCAAGCGAATCTCTTCATTGCTTCGTGCTTCCATATCCCACCTCTATGTGCATTGATTCTTCCTGACTAGACTCTTCAACTTCAGAGTTTTGTTCATCATTAATAAATTGAGATCTGAGTCTATAAACCGTACAGTTCTGTATCTCATTTTGGAATCTCTGCCATACTATGATGTAATCTAACTGAAATCCCTCATGTACCTCCCAGCCTTTTCCAAGTATTCCTCCTGTTCTTGTGAATCTTGAACAAACTACTCGCTGTTACTAACTGAAATCTATTGCATAACTCGATTAGTCTTTCTTGTCTCTCATTTCTAGGGTGTTCAAATTTTCCTATTTGTGAATGTGATCTTTTAAAGCCCAAGCAATATTTCGTCTTCAAATGGTTCAAATGGCTCTAAGCACTATGGGACTTAACATCTGCGACCGTAGCAGCAGCACGATTCCCGACTGAAGCGCCTAGAACCGCTCGGCCACAGCGGCCGGCCTTTCGTCTTCCATAACCATCATAATGTAACGATTGTGGTGTAACCAGGAAAAATTGATGGCACTATTTTGGGCCATATGATGGCTTCATTTTTCTCTTGGGAGAGCGAGGGGATGTAGGGGGGGGGGAGGTGTATGACAAAGAAAATACAAAGTAGGTTTTTTCCAATTGTACGTCTTCGTCTGGAAGATTCAGAAAAGTTCTCAGTCTTGGCCATATTGGCACTTTGTTCTCTCAGCTTGTCCTGCCATGCAGGGCAATGAAAACACATTAATACACATAGCGTGAAAGTCTCTACTATGCTCCCTGAAATGGTTTTCCTTATAGGGATACCAACTTAAAATTATGATAGTTCTCACACTTTAACATACTTCGTAACTACAAGTTAAAAACTTGGTTAAAAAATAAGTGTTAGGCTACAAGGTAATATACAGCATTATCGGAAACAATCTGAAAATCCTGTAAGAGCGTTGCAATTTGGGGTTTGCTTAAAATTAACTGTTAAGGAAAAATTGTTATGTTGCGCCGTTTCTGTGTTAATTAATTTTAAGTTAGCCAATCAGGCCGTTGTGTACGCAAATTGAAGCGTCCCGCCAGAGACGGTGTCACCAAACGTGTGCTTCACTGGTTTCCTAAAACCGAACATCAGAGCGGTATAGCGAACGTGGGGCGGTAGTAAGGATCACACGCGAGCCAAAAGCTGAACAAAAAAATGGTTCAAATGGCTCTGAGCACTATGGGACTCAACATCTGATGTCATCAGTCCCCTAGAACATAGAACTACTTAAACCTAACTAACCTAAGGACATCACACACACCCATGACCAAGGCAGGATTCGAACCTGCGACCGTAGCAGTCGGGCGGTTCCGGACTGAAGCGCCTAGAACCGCTCGGCTACCGCGGCCGGCTAAAGCTGAGCAGTCTCGTGAGATATCATCTACTCTACGCTGTGAGAACAACGGTCACTAATTGTATATGGCGGGCTGCTAGAATCTGCGCTCCCAACGGCCTTGTTGGCTAACATCAATGAAAATTAGCTCCAAAACGGCGCAACATCTTGAATTTTTTTCTTAAAAATTATTTTTCAGCCAGCCTACCCCGCAACATTCTCACAAGCATTTCAGAATGTTTCTGACTACCCCGTATATAAATGCGGCACACTTTTCATATGTTGCTTAAATAACTAAGTTATACACAAAAGTGCTCAATGGCAACTTTATCGTCATTAAACAATAGTCTCCAATGTTTATATTATTACTTATCTTTCATTACGTACGACAAAACATTATCAATGAACTTATTAATATCATCGGCGGTTGCCGGTCTAATATGGAACCTTTCGCCTTTGTCAACTTATGGTAGAAGATGGATTTTGGATAGGTAGGCCACATCTCGGCGTGCTTCAGAAAATTATTATGTTAGTAAAAAGTTATACTACAAATATGAAGACAGAAATTAACATCCTTGTGTTCTGTACGCAAAGCTACATCAATTCTAAGCAGATTTATTCTATCAGTTTCCGGGAAACGGAAGCAAGACTGTGAGCTAACGTCCCATCGACGATGAGGTTATTATAGAGGATCAGAAGCTCGAGTTTGGAAGGACGGGGAAGGGAATGAGTGGTTCAGTATCTGCGCACTTTCGTAGTATTGCTAAGCCGCTGCCTAGGTTCCCGCCATCCGGCGCTGCTCTGCGACTTCGGGAGCCGGCAGCTGTTATAAAGACAGGGATAATATCTTCCGGGCAGGGAGTGGAATCTCGTCGATACCGCTGTCACTCCGTCTCAGGGCAGTAATGGAACGTTGTACTGCTTCTGAATGTAACCCGTCCCCAATCTCCATGCTCCTAACGTCATTCTCCACCAACCTTTCTTGCTAAATTGTGGGTTACTGCCCCAGACGTACAGCTCTAGTGCCGATCGTACCATTGGGCAGTGAACATAAATATTATCACCCATGGAAAAATACAGTATGAGGCTCCCTTTCAGTATTGTATTTGGACTGCCGGTTTGGACTTGTAATACAGGTCATCTTCTGATCCACTTAACTGATGAAAGAGGAAAAATGGATGGGTTTTACAAAACTGACAGCAACGTGACGTTGATAAGATACGATGGGCGATCATTTTTGTCTCGGACAACTTCAGGTGAGAAAAATGCGGAATTTGTTGTGGAACATGGTGGAATATTCCTGAATAAGCCCTTGTAATTTCATAAGGCGGCGCCATACATAGCTTTCATAATAGCGTCCCCAGGAGAGAGCTGTGATTGACTTTCTTTTGGCAGAAACCCAGAGCAACGCAGATATTCATCGCCGCTTGCAGAATGTTTACATAGGCATGGCAGTAAACAAAAGCTCGGTGAGTCGTTGTGCGACGCGTCTGTCATCATCGCAAGGTCGCGCAGATCTGTCCCATCTCCAGCGTGCCAGCCGGCTGCACACAGCTGCGGCTCCTGCGGTGTAGGAACGTGCGAACACACTAACTCGAGGTGATCGACGGATCACATTCAGACTCCTCGATGCAAACCGGCCCTTCTGTTGGTAGTGCTGACACACTCACAGTCGTCCACCAGTTGGGTTGCTCAAAGGAGTGTGCCCGCTAGATTCCTCTCCGCCTAACAGAAGATCATACAGAACAACGAAGGACCATCTGCACGGAATTGCTTGCGAGTTACAATTTCCTGTTCAACACTGTCACAGGCTATGAAACTTGGGTTCATCACTTAGAACTGAAAACAAAACGGCAATCCATGAAGTGGCGCCACGCTAACCTCCACCTCCCACCTCCCCCCCCCCCCCCCCCCCTCAATCTGTAAAGTCATTGCGACCGTCTTCTGGAACTCTGAAGAGGTTATTCTGTTGGATCTCCTCCCTCATGGTGCTACGATCAACTCTGTACAGTAATGTGCTACTCTCAGCAGAAAATAGGAGTAATGACTTCAGCGTGTTCGTCGCTACAAAAATGCAAACTAACTTCTTCTTCTCCATGAAAACGCAAAGCCTCACACAAGTCTGTGCAGCCGAGAGGAGCTCACAAAACTTCATTGGGCTGTTCTTCCTCATCCACCCTACAGCTCTGCGCGCGCGGGGTAGCTTTGCGGTCTTGGGCGCCTTGCCACGGTTCGCGCGGCTCCCACCGTCGGAGGTTCGAGTCCTCCCTGGGACATGGGAGTGTGTGTTGTCGTTAGTGTAAGTTTAAGTTAAGTTTAAGTCCATGAACCATGGACCTTGCCGTTGGTGGGGAGGCTTGCGTGCCTCAGCGATACAGATGGCCGTACCGTAGGTGCAACCACAACGGAGGGGTATCTGTTGAGAGGCCAGACAAACGTGTGGGTCCTGAAGAGGGGCAGCAGCCTTTTCAGTAGTTTCAGGGGCAACAGTCTGGATGATTGACTGATCTGGCCTTGTAACATTAACCAAAACGGCCTTGCTGTGCTGTTACTGCGAACGGCTAAAAGCAAGGGGAAACTACAGCCGTAATTTTTCCCGAGGACATGCAGCTTTACTGTATGAGTAAATGATGATGGCGTCCTCTTGGGTAAAATATTCCGGAGGTAAAATAGTCCCCCATTCGGATCTCCGGGCGGGGACTACTCAAGAGGGCGTCGTTATCAGGAGAAAGAAAACTGGCGTTATACGGATCGGAGCGTGGAATGTCAGATCCCTTAATCGGGCAGGTAGGTTAGAAAATTTAAAAGGGAAATGGATAGGTTAAAGTTAGATATAGTGGGAATTAGTGAAGTTCGGTGGCAGGAGGAACAAGACTTTTGGTCAGGTGATTACATGGTTATAAATACAAAATCAAATAGAGGTAATGCAGGAGTCGGTTTAATAATGAATAAAAGAATAGGAGTGCGGGTTAGCTACTACAAACAGCATAGTGAACGCATTATTGTGGCCAAGATAGACACAAAGCCCATGCCTACTACAGTAGTACAAGTTTATATGCCAACTAGCTCTGCAGATGATGAAGAAATTGATGAAATGTATGACGAGATAAAAGAAATTATTCAGATAGTGAAGGGAGACGAAAATATAATAGTCATGGGTGACTGGAATTCGTCAGTAGGAAAAGGGAGAGAAGGAAACATAGTAGGTGAATATGGATTGGGGGGAAGAAATGAAAGAGGAAGCCGCCTTGTAGAATTTTGCACAGAGCATAACTTAATCATAGCTAACACTTGGTTCAAGAATCATAAAAGAAGGTTGTATACCTGGAAGAATCTTGGAGATACTAAAAGGTATCAGATAGATTATATAATGGTAAGACAGAGATTTAGGAACCAGGATTTAAATTGTAAGACATTTCCAGGGGCAGATGTGGATTCTGACCACAATCTGTTGGTTATGAACTGCAGATTGAAACTGAAGAAACTGCAAAAAGGTGGGAATTTAAGGAGATGGGACCTGGATAAACTGAAAGAACCTGAGGTTGTAGAGAGTTTCAGAGAGAGCATAAGGGAACAATTGACAGGAATGGGGGAATGAAATACAGTAGAAGAAGAATGGGTAGCTCTGAGGGATGAAGTAGTGAAGGCAGCAGACGATCAAGTAGGTAAAAAGGCGAGAGCTAATAGAAATCCTTGGGTAACAGAAGAAATATTGAATTTAATTGATGAAAGGAGGAAATATAAAAATGCAGTAAATGAAGCAGGCAAAAAGGAATACAAACGTCTCAAAAATGAGATCGACAGGAAGTGCAAAATGGCTAAGCATGGATGGCTAGAGGACAAATGTAAGGATGTAGAGGCTTGTCTCACTAGGGGTAAGATAGATACTGCCTACAGGAAAATTAAAGAGACCTTTGGAGAGAAGAGGACCACTTGTATGAATATCAAGAGCTCAGATGGCAACCCAGTTCTAAGCAAAGAAGGGAAGGCAGAAAGGTGGAAGGAGTATATAGAGGGTTTATATAAGGGCGATGTTCTTGAGGACAATATTATGGAAATGGAAGAGGATGTAGATGAAGACGAAATGGGAGATAAGATACTGCGTGAAGAGTTTGACAGAGCACTGAAAGACCTGAGTCAAAACAAGGCCCCGGGAGTAGACAACATTCCATTAGAACTACTGATGGCCTTGGGAGAGCCAGTCATGACAAAACTCTACCATCTGGCGAGCAAGATGTATGAGATAGGCGAAATACCCTCAGACTTCAAGAAGAATATAATAATTCCAATCCCAAAGAAAGCAGGGGTTGACAGATGTGAAAATTACCGAACTATCAGTTTAATAAGTCACAGCTGCAAAATACTAACCCAAATTCTTTACAACGAATGGAAAAACTGGTAGAAGCGGACCTCGGGGAAGATCAGTTTGGATTCCGTAGAAATGTTGGAACACGTGAGGCAATACTAACCTTACGACTTATCTTAGAAGAAAGATTAAGAAAAGGCAAACCTACGTTTCTAACATTTGTAGACTCAGAGAAAGCTTTTGACAATGTTAACTGGAATACTCTCTTTCAAATTCTGAAGGTGGCAGGGGTAAAATACAGGGAGCGAAAGGCTATTTACAATTTGTGTAGAAACCAGATGGCAGTTATAAGGAGTCGAGGGGCATGAAAGGGAAGCAGTGGTTGGGAAAGGAGTGACACAGGGTTGTAGCCTCTCCCCGATGTTATTCAATCTGTATATTGAGCAAGCAGTAAAGGAAACAAAAGAAAAATTCGGAGTAGGTATTAAAATCCATGGAGAAGAGATAAAAACTTTGAGGTTCACCGATGACATTGTAATTCTGTCAGAGACAGAAAAGGACTTGGAAGTGCAGTTGAACGGAATGGACAATGTCTTGAAAGGAGGATATAAGATGAACATCAACAAAAGCAAAACGAGGATAATGGAATGTTGTCAAATTAAATCGGGTGATGCTGGGGGAATTAGATTAGGAAATGAGACACTTAAAGTAGTAAAGGAGTTTTGCTATTTAGGGAGTAAAATAACTGATGATGGTCGAAGTAGAGAGGATATAAAACGTAGACTGGCAATGGCAAGGAAATCGTTTCTGAAGAAGAGAAATTTGTTAACATCGAGTATAGATTTAAGTATCAGGAAGTCGTTTCTGAAAGTATTTGTATGGAGTGTAGCCATGTATGGAAGTGAAACATGGGCGATAACTAGTTTAGGCAAGAAGAGAATAGAAGCTTTCGAAATGTGGTGCTACAGAAGAATGCTGAAGATAAGGTGGGTAGATCACGTAACTAATGAGGAGGTATTGAATAGGATTGGGGAGAAGAGAAGTTTGTGGCACAACTTGACTAGAAGAAGGGATCGGTTGGTAGGACACGTTTTGAGGCATCAAGGGATCACAAATTTAGCATTGGAGGGCAGCGTGGAGGGTAAAAATCGTAGAGGGAGACCAAGAGAAAAATACACCAAGCAGATTCAGAAGGATGTAGGTTGCAGTAGGTACTGGGAGATGAAGAAGCTTGCACAGGATAGAGTAGCATGGAGAGCTGCATCAATCCAGTCTCAGGACTGAAGACCACAGCAGCAGCAGCAAGTAGTGTATAAGCCTAGGGACCGATGACCTACAGTCTGGAACCGCGCGATCGCTACGGTCGCAGGTTAGAATCCTGCCTCGGGCATGGATGATTGTGATGTCCTTAGGTTAGTTAGGTTACAGTAATTCTAAGTTCTAGGGGACTGATGACCTCAGAAGTTAAGTTCGATAGTGCTCAGAGCCATTTTTGAACCGATGACCTTAGCAGTTTGGTCCCATAGGAACTTACCATAAATTTCCAAATTTTCCCTACAGCTCTGATCTCGAACCTCCCGACCTCCATCTCTTTGTCCCAATGAAGCTTGCACTCTGTGAGAAGCAGCAAGTGGATCATGGGGAGGTTATTGATCCACCAAGACGACTAGTAGTGTGGGACAATGCAGGCCTACGGGCGCCCCACGTAAGGTGGCGTAAGGCCATCGGATTGAACAGAGTTCGTTGGAAAATACGGATTTGTAGTCAAAAGAGTGCGTGTATTTGAATCCTGAATAAAATCAACCTGCTTTCAAAAACACAATGTGGTGCTTCACTTATAGAACGCTTTCCTACAAACGAGATGCAGTATGAAAATAAAATACGAATTAAACTGTACCTGTTCTGAGAAGCGTAGTTTGTCAGCGAGGCTATGTTTCACAGGTATGGATGAACGTAAAAGGTTATGTTGTGTGCCACGAGAAAATATGTGCTTGTTTCAGCCTCCATAGGTAACTAAAAAGTCACCTTTATGATCAATTCAAATTTTAAGGTGAGTTAGAACGAAAAAATGGTGTCTGTTTTTCGGGTTTTTATCTCATTATAAAATTTGCAGTTTTCGGAATAAAATGGTATGCATGCCACTTATAAACTCACACGGTAAGTATTTTACATATATATTTTTTAAAATGTCGTTTACACCGGTTGAAAATGTTAAAATTCTTACATTCATTACTACAAAATCTTATAAAATTAGTAACTTTTTATATGGAAGGCCGTGGATTGCAGTGTTGTAAACGTGAAATTTCGTTGTTTCTATTGGTAGCATTTTCGAAAACATTATCATATCGTTTCATAGCATAAACACTAGTTGGAAGTGGAAGTGCTAACCTTTTTTCGAGGAAAAGTGAGGAATAAACACGAACATATCTCGAAAAGTAAAGTGTAACGTCGAAACGAAGTGGTTTTAAGAAACTTGGGTTTCATGGTAATAGATTTTCGAAGAAAGGAAAACAATGTGTTCGACATGTAGCGTATGAAGTTACAGACAGCAAAACACAGCCCAGATTGTCAGTATCTAGAGAAACACCCGATAGTGCTTCGAAGACTAAAATAAAACGTTGTGAAATACAGTTTCCTGAAACAAAACGTGATGTAAAAGGTAGGTTAGATTATATTCTAATAGATTTAAACATCCTAACAAAAATGTGAATGTGTGTGTTGTGAACTATGTGGAGGGCCAGTTAGTTTAGATAAAGACAGTGAGGTAACAAATGGATTAGCCAGGAAACTTACCATTGATTGTGCTGGTTGTAAATATATTTATTCATTTTGGAATTCTGATAAGTGTAACGATAATTTTTTGAAGTAAATTTGAGGTGGTTTTATGGATTGAAAGATAATGGCATAAGACATTCTGCAGCTGAAACGATGTGTGCTGTGAAGAATATGCCATGTCCACTTCGTAAAATCGACAAGTATACAAGATTGGAGCTGCCGTGGAATCTATTGCATGTGAGTCCACGAAGGGTGCTGCAAACGATGCTGTTGAATTTAATGATGGTATGACTAACATACCAGCAACTTTTCATGGCACTTGGTAGAATTGCAGCTACAATTCTAAGAATTCTGTTGCTATGGTGACCAGTATGGATACTGGAAAGGTAATAGACTTCCAGATTGTAACAAAATATTGTTATAAAAGTAGCTCAGGGAATGAAGAAGAACATACCTGTAACAAAAATTATGAAGAAACAATTTGTGGTATGGAGGCCTCTGCAGTGACATTTTTAGATGATTTATGAATGAAAGGGGTGACTGTCACTAATTTCTTAGGTGATGGGGACTCAAAAGCACTTAACAGTGTTGTAGCCGCTCAGCCTTGTGATGATAAGATTATCACAAAACTGGAATGTGTTGATCATGCCCGGAAGGGGATGGGCACCAGGTGAGGAAGTGAAAACAAAGTCCGAGAGACAAGAAACTTTCTAATGGTAATACCATAAGAGGCATGCTGACAGACAAAGTTATTAATGAACTACAGCAACATTATGGGGTGATCATTAGAAGTAATAATGGTGATTTGTTGAAAATGGAGCCTGCAATATAGGCTACTTTATTTCACAGACTGTCAACAGATGAAAAACCAATACACCAACTTTGTCCTCCCAGACCAGATTCATGGTGGAATTTTCGCAATGCAAACTAACTTAAACTAACTTTTGCTAAGAACAACACATACACCCATGCTCGAGGGAGGACTCGAACCTCTGACGGCAGGGGCCGCGCAGTCTGTGACAAGGCGCCTCAAACCGTGCGGCCACTCCACAGGGCTCCAGACAGCTCATTCAACTATACATTACATTCCAGTAGCAGTCACGGATGTCATAAAACATCTTTATAGAGGTCTGCCAAATCCTGAATTGCTGAAGAAGTGTCTGCGTGGTCAGACTCGAAATCCTAATGTGTCTTTCACCAAACTCACAGGGACTCGCTTACCAAAAAAGTTTTTGTTGGAATGAAGACACTAAGCTGTAAGGGTCACTGAAGCTGTTATTGCTTTTAATCATGGCAGCATTGGTAGGGTGGAAGTGTTATAACATCCGAGGATCAACTGGAAACAGACCAAGAGGAAGATACACAGTATGATGCATGGTGTTTCAGAGAGACTAAAAACAAAAACTTAAGTATTTATTAAACAAGTTTTCGTCTTTTGAAACTTTAAAAGACATTCCTGAAAATTTACATTTTCCGTTGCATTTTTCCCTCAATCGCAGAAACCACTTGGAGTATTCAGATTTTCAGGGAGTACCAATATGCATATCCTAAGTCTATTAAACTACACTGGTGTCCAAAATTAAAGTAACAGTCCGCTATTTCCCCACCCTTTCTGTAATTAACGATATAAATACACAAACTGTCAACAGAAGGCCGTACGATCGTTTGCTACACGGAAGATGACATTGCGGTCAACGGACAACCACGCCAGCGACGAAGTCACGGCACCTAGCAAACGGGGTAGTGTTTGGCTGGTAGCCCCACATCCACAGTCGCTGCGAAACACAGTCACAGACAGTACAGTATGACACAGAGAAGACGCCTAGCAGACTCTCTGCGGTGAGGGCCATAGGAAGAATGGAAGCAGGACAGTCGCAAAGTGATATGTCCCGATGAAGTAATGTGAATCGTTCTGTTTTCCTCGGATGTGGTCACAAGTTATGAAACCGAAACTGTATCTAAAAGACGAGGGTATGGTCGACCACGTGTGAAATCCGAATGAGAGGACCGTTATTTGGATGTACAAGGTGCATTCAAGTTCTAAGGCCTCCGATTCTTTTCCTCCAGACTGGAAAGAGATAGAAACATGCGCATTGTTTTAAAATGAGGCCGCGTTCATTGTCAATACGTCCCAGAGATGGCAGCACCGTACGGCAGATGGAATTTTACCGCCAGCGGCGAGAATGAGAACTGTTTTAAATACTTAAAATGGCGACGTTTTCCTTACTTGAACAGTGTGCAATCATTCGTTTTCTGAATTTGCGTGGTGTGAAACCAATTGAAATTCATCGACAGTTGAAGAAGACATGTGGTGATGGAGTTATGGATGTGTCGAAAGTGCGTTCGTGGGTGCGACAGTTTAATGGAGGCAGAACATTGTGTGACAACAAACCGAAACAACCTTGGGCTCGCACAAACTGGTCTGACGACATGATCGAGAAAGTGGAGAGAATTGTTTTGGGGGATCGCCGAATGACTGTTGAACTGATCGCCTCCAGAGTTGGCATTTCTGTGGGTTCTGTGCACACAATCCTGCATGACGACCTGAAAATGCGAAAAGTGTCATCCAGGTGGGTGCCACGAATGCTGATGGACGACCACATGGCTGCCCGTGTGGCATGTTGGCAACCAATGTTGACGCGCAACGACAGCATGAATGGGACTTTCTTTTCGTCGGTTGTGGCAATGGATGAGACATGGATGCCATTTTTCAATCCAGAAACGAAGCTCCAGTCAGCTCAATGGAAGCACACAGATTCACCGCCAGTGCTGAAAAAATGATGGTGTCCATGTTCTGGGACAGCGAGGGCGTAATCCTTACCCATTGCGTTCCAAAGGGCACTACGGTAACAGGTGCATCCTACGAAAATGTTTTGAAGAACAAATTCCTTCCTGCACTGCAACAAAAAGTCCAGGGAGGGCTGCGCGTGTGCTGTTTCACCAAGACAACGCACTCGTACATCGAGCTAACGTTACGCAACAGTTTCTTCGTGATAACAACTTTGAAGTGATTCCTGATGCTCCCTACTCACCTGACCTGGCTCCTAGTGACTTTTGGCTTTTTCCAACAATGAAAGACACTCTCCGTGGCCGCACGTTCACCAGCCGTGCTGCCATTGCCTCAGCGATTTTCCAGTGGTCAAAACAGACTCCTAAAGAAGCCTTCACCGCTGCCATGGAATCATGGCGTCAGCGTTGTGAAAAATGTGTACGTCTGCAGGGAGATTACGTCGAGAACTAACGCCAGTTTCATCGATTTCGGGTGAGTAGTTAATTAGAAAAAAAAATCTGAGGCCTTAGAACTTGAATGCACCTCGTAATGGCATGACGGTACGGCCTTAGTACTGCACGGCAACTGGCATCTGACCTCGCAGCATTCAATGGACGTGTTTTATCGAGGCAAACGGTGCACAGAAGGCTTCGGCCAGTGGCTTTTATTGTAGGATACTTGCTGTGTGTGGACCTCTGATACGTCTTCACAGTGGGCAAATTTTCTTTTCACAGCTGAATCCCGATTGGGTCTGGAGAGAGATTATCGCCGAATTCGCATCTGGAGGGAATATGGAACACGATTTCAGGGCAGAAACATTAAGGAAAGATACCAAGGAGGATTCCTAGTGGTGTGGGCAGGGATTATATTGACTACTCGAACACCTCTTCACGAAGTTGTATGTATTAAAACAATGTGGAGCAATTACAGCTGATGTTCTACGTCACATATGCATTGCTAACTCAAGGTATTTTCCCAGGCACGTTAAAATATGCCGTTGACAGGCCTCTCTATAAATAGAGGGACACCACAGATGTCAATAATTATCGGCCAGTATCCTTGCTTACAGCATTTTCAAAAATCTTCAAGAAAATAATGTACGCAAGAGTGTTTAGCCATCTCAGCAGTAATGGGATACTTAGTAAATCACAGTTCGGATTTCAAAAATGCTGTTCCACTGAGACAGCAATATATAGTTTAATTGTCCACATAATAGAGTCTTTAAACAGTAAAACGTCCCCAATAGGAATTTTCTGTGACTTGTCCAAAGCATTTGTTTGTGTGAACCATCACATTACATTACAGAAATTACAATTCTATGGCATAAATGAATATCATACGAGTGGTTTAAGTCATACCTACAAAACAGGAAACAAAAAGTTTCTTTATATAGGTCAATTGATTTAAATAAGTTTACCACTTCATCTAACTGCGGTGAAATTACATTCGGTGTTCCACAGGGTTCAATCATGGGGCCCCATCTGTTCTTGATATATGTGAACGACCTCTATCCTTATCTGGAACAAGAAGCTGAACTGACACTGTTTGCTGATGATACAAGCTTCATTATTAATTCAGTAAAAGAAACTCCAATTGAAAATGATACAAATAAGGTCTTTGGAACAGCCATTAATTGGTTTTCTGCAAATAGGCTTGCTTCAAACTTTAAAAAAAATGGTACATCCAATTTTCTGCTGCAAAAAGTAGAGTTGCTTCAATAAATATAACACATCAACAGAAGTCGGTAGACAGGGTAGAGCATATTAAGTTTTTTGGTGTACATATAGATGCAAATCTTAATTGGAAATTTCATATTTTGGATCTTCTAAAGCAACTTTTGCAATCAGAATAATTGAAAATGTTGAGGATGTAGAAATTAGTAAGGTAACATACTTTGCAAACTTTCACTCTCTGATGTCATACAGAATAATATTGTGGGGTAACTCAACACTTAGAGAAGAAGTATTCACTTCTCAAAAGAAAGTGGTTGAATAATGTGTGGGGTTCATAGTCGCATCTTTCAGTTTCGGTGCAATCTGAACAAAGTGTTTCTGTATACTGGCTTTGAGATCAGGTAGAGACCAAATGTGTCCCTGGTAAAAGCTTTGTCTTTGAAATCCCCAGAGTCAGAAGGCAAATTGAGTCAGATCAGGTGATCTTGCATGCCATGCACCTGGAAACCTCTAGAGATAACACGTTCGTGGAAGGTTGCATTAAGCACATCGTTCAGTGAGCGGGCAACATGAGGTGTTGCCTCGTCTTGCATCAAAACAGTGGTTACCACACTTTTACTCGCTTCCAAAGCAGGAATCACATGCTGTAGAAGGAGGTCTCGATAACATGCAGATATCACGGTACAACTGACAGTCTTAGTGGCCGCATGATCTTCAAAGAAGACGAGTTTCACATCGTACAAATACTAATCGGGCTCAGACCTTACAGGAATTGTTGCTGTCAGTGGATACATGTCCATCTCAACCATCTTACGAGCAAGCATTGCGAAGGCGAGTGCATACAGTGGACATTTGGAGGCGGATACCTAGCAAAAGACCGTTGCTTACAGCGGCACAGAAAGCTGCAGGTCTTCACAGGGCCAAACAACACAGGAACTGAACAGCGTATAGTGTTATCCGACGACACGTGATTTAACCTCTTTTCGACTGATGCCACGGGTCCTATGCACTGGCGACCCAGTGTGGTATTTAACTAGCAGTGTGTGGAGAGTGTAGGTTAGACCTGAGGCGGTTTTGTATCGACAGATTCGTTCAGGTTTATGTGAACATGAACCAGCACATGCGTTTCAACATGCACGGGCACCTAGTGGTGCCCTTTCTTCCAGAGTTTCGCTATGACTATGCTGTGGACACTCCTGTCTCCCAAGATAACAACAGATGTATTTGCAGGGCTGCATATATACGTTCCTGCATTATATAGCAGCTCGAATGGCCCGCTAAATAACCCGATATTACAGCCGCAGAACTACCGTACATGTAGACTACAGTAGTTTTCCTAGTAGCCTTTATCAGTTAAGATCGTAACAGCGTAACCTCTACCTTAGGTGTGTTGCATACCTATCGGGCGTTACTCATTTCGTTCGCTTTGTTTGCGTCAGTGGCGGATTAAAAAATTTTGCGCCCTTGGGCATACCACATTACGAGGGTCTTCCACACAGTAAGTTCCGTTTCTATTTCCATCCGCGGCAGCGCTCGATCGCAGTTCCGAGCATGCGCGGCCGTTACTCTGATTCAAGGAGAAGACATGTTCGCCATTTTCAAATCGTTGCTGCCGACGTGTGCTTTGTAGTGCTTCTTTATAATGTGAGCCGTAATTGAAAATTCGGCCGCGTGTGGAATCAGATCTGTGATTCGTTTTCTAAATGCAGAGAAAGTTAAACCTAAGGAAATTCACGGGCAAATCTGCGAGGTTTACGGACAAAATGCTATGAGTAATTCAATGGTTAGAAGATGGGTCAGACTGTTCAATGAAGGACGTGATCAAGTGCGCGATGAAGAACGAAGTAGACGCCTTTTTGTGGTTACTGATGAACTGGTTCACACAATTGAAGAGAAGATTAAGTACAACCGTAAGTTTACACTTAGTGCCCATGCTATCGAAGTTTCGCAGATCTCACGATCACTAATTCATGAAATTGTTACTGAAAAGCTGAAATGTCTAAACCTTTGCTCACGTTGGGTACCCAGACTTCTTATTGAACAACACAAAAAACAACGGATGGGCAGTGCACTTCAGTTTTTGACATGCTACAATGAAGAGGGCGATGGTTTTCTTTCTCGGATAGTCACGGGGGAAGAAACTTGGGTATCGTACGACACCCCTGAAACAAACCGGCAATCAATGGAATGGAGGCACACTTCATCCCCAACGAAGGTTAAGCAAACCTTGACACCTCGAAAAGTCATGTGCACCGTTTTTTGAGACAGAAAAGGCATTTTGATGATTGATTTCTTACCACGAGGCCAAACAATCAATGCACATGGTTACTGCGAGACCATTAAGAAATTGCGCCACGCAGTTCAGAACAAGCGCCGAGGATTACTGTCAAAAGGTGTTGTTTCCTTCCACGATAATTCCCGACCCCACACGGCGAATGTGACCAAACAACTCTTATGGGAATTTGAATAGGACGCATTTGATCATCCTTCGCACAGCCCTGACCTCGCTTCTAGCGACTTTCATCTCTTCTTACACGTACAATCTGTCCTTTAACCTCCTATGAAGAAGGCATACAAAAAATTGCGCCACACTATGATAAGTGCCTACAAAATTTCGGAAGCTATGTAGAAAAGTAGGTTAATAGTTGTAGAATTTTGTACACTAATATATTTTTTCTGTATCTGTACACGTTTGATTTGTATAACCAAAAGGAACTTACTTTGTGTACATACCGCGTATATGCCCCCCCCCCCAAAAAAAAACATGTTTTAAATAATAACTATTACCCGATCACTTCACAATTGTCGTTTCGTGTGGGAGTGCTGTGAGCTGTTTCCGTACTCTGCTATTCGGTGTTCTGAAGGACGCGTCAGCGGTCTAGTCGAGCTCAATCAAAACGTAATATGGTTCCTGAACTGCGCTTGGTGTACGGCAGCGGATAAAACAAACTTAAAACTGCATTGTTTTAACACATTCTTCTGTCGAAAGACAACAGAAACGAAGAAATGAAAAATAACTTTCCTTTTATGGCCCAAAAATTCAACAGAGCCTGTAAGAGTTAACAGATTTTTGTTATACATTCACTTAATATGTTCTTTTACACGAAACCGTTGAAAATGAAAATAAAAAAGTTGTGTTACGACCTAAAAATTGAAGCGAACGTGTCATACATTAGAAATTAATACTTACTTTTACAGAGATACGTTCAAAATTAAAATTAAACTGTCGTTTTACGATCTAGTAGCTTGAATGTGTAGCAGATAAAAAAAAAAAAAACTCCTTCGGTATTAAGACGTGAATCTATAGGAACGTGTAAGAAATGAAGACGAAATAGAGATTTCGGTGCACGAACTGATAACTGAATACAGACGAACAAACACAGAACTGGATTTGCTATTACATAATTTTACAGACAAGTGTGGAAAAATCAAATTTGTTTTATAATCTAATAGTTAACGAGTAAAACATTAGGGTCTGTGTAGCTAGGTGCTGCATGATACCTTTAGTTTTGCACTGCAGCTACTGCTCTCACTGTAGCTCTTTGTAACGGTAGTAGCAAAGTTTTTATCTATTTATCGACAGAACTGAACTACGTTATTTATTAATATTTTTTCATCTGAGTATACTCTCCGATAGCGTATATTTCCGCGATAATTACACATTTCAGCAGACGCCAAGAATGCGCGTCAGTTGTAATATACTACAGTATCACTATGACTTGACCGTACAGCGCCGAGCGGAATGGGTCATTCGGGTATTGTCTAGTATTGTCGGACGCCTTCAGTCACGTCTCCCCATAAACGAGGTTTAGTTCCACGTTCTGCCATCGGAAATTGTAATATAAAGAGGTAATACGTAGTTCGCAAAACCAATGAATGTGTTCTAAGTTATAATAAAAATCACATTATAATCTTAAATTTCTAAAACTAATATCAATAAATAAACAAACTCACCAGTTAGCAAAGTTTGCGTCTGGCTCTGACGACAGAAAACTCGTTGATCATATCTTCATTGTCCAGACGGTTGTCAGTTAGGAGGTCGGCTTCGATGTGAAGAACAGACAAAGCGTTCAACCTTTTCCCAGAAAACGTGGAACATAGATACGATTTCAGTCTTTTAAGAGCAGAAACGAGCGTTCTGATGAACAATTTGTGTCATACATAGAAATATTCTAAGAGCAATGTCAACATTCGGAAACACGGACTGTCACCTCTGTTTTCGTAAAAAAATTACTCATTTCGACTGGTATATCCCTAATCTCAGAAGATTTCAAAAGTTTCGCGAAATGTACCCATTCCCTAGGGAAAGAAGGCTCTAAATATATGTCATATGGCGCTTGGAGGTTTGCTGCACGTTCAGTAATATCGTCAGGTGAACTGTTCCTAAGTTTACTGAAAACTGCGAAGGAGTCCAACAATGTCCTATAGCTTTCCTTCTTCCTCACTAATTCGGCGTACAAGTTGTCGAGTACTGGAAGAAATGTTTCTAATCTAAATTTTTCCCTTCCAGTCAGAAAACTTTTTCAGAGTCTGCTTTTTCGTCATCATGATGTTTGAATTTTCATGATCTTTAATAGGTGTATTCATAGTCTATATCAGTCACAATCTCCATGGAATTATTTTCATACTCGAACATGCCACGAATATACGCAATAAATCGCACAAGTGATTCATATAATTCACGCACTATTTTATTATGAGTATTTACACTTTGATATTTCGGATTTACACTGTTAAATATATGGAGTACGTCCTTCCAAACTGTCATCATGAGTACTGTTTCTAGTCTGCTGATTCAGTAAAGCTGAAGCCTCATTTCGCACAAGTGGTTTTTCAAACGTATTATTGGCAATATGTATGAGGGCATTGATAACGCCCTCCCAGTTTTCATATAGAATTACACACGCTTCCTCTCTTGTTGACCAACGTGTTGAAACATCCCCTTAGAAAAATTATGAATGACAGTGCTGGTAAACCTCTTACGTTATTTGGTTTTCAAACAGCTGAGCAGAACTTAACGTACTCAGATATTTCTCTCTTTACTTATTCTGATCAACACTAAACCGACACACAATATTTTTAGCGCAACGCAATGTGACTTTCAATAATCCCTACAAAAGAATGGCCCTGACTAACAATAGCCTATATCTTTGATAAATCACTTACCTCACAAAAATCTTCGTTACTCGTACTACTGCAATACAGCGAGTGCCAATACTGCCACCTAAATAAAAGATTCTAACTACTGAAGGCACTAACTACTGTTAGGCATAGTTAGCAAATGAAAGATTTTGATAGAGAACAAAAAATGTAATTACCTTAATAGTGTTCAAAAGTCATCATATCAGTTCATGACATCCAGTCTTACAAATTTCGTTTTTCTGATGGAC
Source organism: Schistocerca nitens (assembly GCF_023898315.1). NCBI lineage: Eukaryota > Metazoa > Arthropoda > Insecta > Orthoptera > Acrididae > Schistocerca > Schistocerca nitens. Next base: position 406,646,274 of record NC_064618.1, read on the forward strand.
ACACGTCCAGATCGTCCGCTCTCAAAATTCCTCCATCTCTCTCCCCTGTTCCACCACTGCTGGCGGCTCATCTCCAACTGCGCAACGCTACGCGCTGTTCACATCCAAACTGCCCAACACTACAATAGCAAATATTCCAACAATGCAAACCAGGTACAGACTGCACACAGCACAGTCAGTGATTTTCATTCAGAGCGCTACGTGACGTTACCAACATAAAAACATAAACAGTCTACTTACAGTGTTTCTGATAAACTTTTTACCGTTTTTCTTCCTGGTTTCATGAAAGAAAGAAGTTTATCCCAGCGCTGTGCAGAAGCCGAGAAAAAATTATGAAGGTTTTGCACTACATTGTAAAATGAACATGCTTCCCAACAACAGCTTGCAGCTCTAGTGCCAACTGAATTCAAAGAATGTGCTGCACAAGGCACATAATGCGCTTTCGGATTTTGTTCTTTAATGCGTGCCTGCAAAGCAGTTTAGGTTCCTGACATATTGCTTGCGTTGTCAAATGAGTGGCCTCTACAGTCAGTAATATCAATGGGTTTTGTAGACAGGACTTTTAGTACGGCCTCAGCTAAATTTTCGGACTTGTGTCCCGGGTCTGGTAAAAACAAAAAAAAAAAAATGTTCAGCAAGTTCACATTCTCATTCACATATCTTAATATTAAAGATAATTGGTCAATATGTGAAATGTTCGCCGTAGAATCTACAATTATAGGGAAATATTTGACCTCTTTTGTTTCACTTATGATAATTCTTTTTATTCGTTCAGAGAGAAGCTCTATTATTTCATCACAGATTGTTGAAGAAAGATAACTTGTATGTCCCTGCCCTGGATTTCCATATCGTTCAGTTTGCTCTGCGAGAAAAGGATCAAACTATGCTATAACTTCAAGAGACATTATAAATTGATCATTATGTAATGAATGGAATCTTTCAACGTGTCCACGTAGGGGAAGTCAACGACTTGTTAGCTTCTTCACTACTGTAGACACACTTTTCAACACACTGCGCCAGTTCATTTTTTCTGTCTCACCATATGACTCGAAATGGTTATCTATTGTTCCAAGTGACTTTTTCCTTGTTAAGAGCGATAAATCAGAATTTTTGTGTTCAAGCGAATTCTCATCATGAGATAAAATATTAGAAATATTTTTACAATCTGCAATACCATTAGTAGCAATCGCGGCCTTACCTCTGAAAAACTTACATGATGCACAAAAAACAGCACCGGTGCTACAGGAGTATTCTAGAAAATCACGCAAAGTTGATTCACCATGTAAAAGTTTACCGTAAAATACATTTTTGTTCAAATACCTGGTTTTATCGCCTATTGATCTCCTTGAATTAGAAAAATCACCGTTAAAATGTTGATTAATGCCACGTTGTAAGAGAATGTCGATTGTTGATTCATTGACACACCATTCTGCAGAATCATCACTAATGAGGTTATTTATTTTGTAATGTCTGACTCTACACTCACTTTTTCGTGAAACTCGAAATCAGGGACAATTTGCTTCTCTTCATTTTTAACTTTTGCTCGTCTGTATTTACTTCTTTAATAACAGCTGCAGTGCCAGAAAATATCATCCGTACTACTTAAACTCGAAGTCGAAGCAGCAACATTTTTTGCGAAAAGTTTATCTCCTCTGCCAAGCGTTTTTAGAACATTGGCTTCTCGTTCACACCTTTCCTTCTATAATTTCCGAAATGTCGCCCAATTTCATTTTGCTTGTTTGCTTTTTTCACTGTTATTCATGTTAAGGCACTTACAAAATTGTCAACCAACAGTCAAACCAAAATAAAAGAAAATATTGCAAAAGGGAAGAAAGAAAGACTGTATCCAGTTCCAATCGTACTACACCGCACATGAGTACAAAGCTTTTTACTTTAAACACGGCACTCGAGCACAAAGATTTTTCCCTTAAACACAGAGCGATTAACTGACCAACTCGGATTACTCGACGTAACTGTGCTATGAAAGACCGACAATGCAGAATGACGCCTGTATCTTTGTTGTCAGTGAACAGTAGAAACACATCTGCCGGCTGGAATTTGTCTCGTAAAGAAAACGGGACAGTCCCTTTTTTGGCTTCTGTTGCCCGCGTCGCCGGAATTTTAGCTGGGACGCAGATATGTTCTGAATATTCTTGACACTGTCTTTCTAATTTAAAGAGCAAATAATTTTTGCAATTTCTTGCAGTGAGGTGTACTGGATCGACTCTTATCCCACTTATTCTTATAGCAATTTAGCGGTTTCTGTTGGCAGAGAAGACAGACTACAAAGTTTAAGTAGTCTTTTTGGCAGTTGATGTGGTGTGTTGTCATCTGTGTGAACACTGATGTTATGTCTACACGCAAATGCACCTTTTGTTCCAACATAAAATAAAAATAACCTTTCCTCGAAGAAAAAAAGCTTAGTTAATAAATTTAATATAAAATTTGCAATGTCACGTACTATTCTATTGCACGGAGTGGGAACTTTGGTATCGTGCAGGCTGCAGCATAATAAATGAGGCAAGCGAAAGTTGGTTTCTTCTTATTTTTCGCCGCAAAAGTAACTAGATAAATAAATAAATAAAAATTTTAAACTGTTGTGAAGTGTATCTCACACATTATTAGATATTCTGCTTATGTTCTTTTCGTATAAACATGTGTTTAAAAATGTAAAACATTCCCTGTATCGACATGTTTTGTTAAACGGGTATCATTAAATCAAAGCTCAGATACTGAAGACCACATTAATTCACATTAATCACAGTACTGGAGGGCTGACTTGACACTTCCCCGTAATTTCTACATGAAGTTTAAGTGGAGTCTGGTTTTACATACTGAGGCCCACACATGTTACAGTACTTAAGAAACTGCAGATTAATTTATCACAGCTTTTCAGGGATCCCAGTATTTACATGGGGAAAATATGGTAGGGTTGAGTAGAAGCCGACAACATTGTCGGAATAATAACGTTACAAACATTGTATTGTAAATTGCCTTCCTGACAGCTTACTTCAAAATATTTTGAACAATCATGAAGATGATACCTGACAGAAACCCAATGTTAAATTTCCATTTAGTCACCAAGTGAACTATGTGTATTTCCAAGCTTATATTGTCGAATTTCGTTCTTAACTCTTATTTAAACTAGCAAGTTCTTTAACAATATTGAAAAAAATTGTCGTTTGTAAGCGCAGTTATTTTAAAGCGTGAAAGGTTAATATGAGTACAGAGCAAAAAATGCCGCCCCCCTTAAGGTGCCACGCCTAGGCCCGTGGCTAGTGGGCCTATAAGTAAATCCACCACTGATCAGCGTTTGCTGTTCGTGTCTTACTAAATTCCACTAGAAACTGAAAGCGTTGAACCGACTAGAAACTGAGTGAGGACATGTAATGTGCCGAGTAATCAATGGAACAATTTTGTTCAACATAGTTATCCTCCTGTCTGTTGCCTGAAAATATACAGCATTTATAGCAAAATTGAAACTGTCAATGTTTAGTTCAGTTTTTATTCGGAAATTAATGATTTGTAAGGTGAAACGGTGGGAGGCTGGAGAAAAAGAAGAAAAAGAAAAAAAATCAGATATCACATGGCGCTCCAAAACTACATTTCTTAAAAAAAAGGTAAAATCTAAAAAAATGGGAATAAAAACGTATCAGTCATTGCTTTAACACTTCACCGAGCTTGTATAAAACATGAAGCCCGGAAGTTAGGCGGTCAACTACTTTTTAATACTTATAAAACGCAACAAATACTTTGTGGGGATATAAAGTAGACAAATAATTAACACTGAACGATGTGAGGATCTAACAAACAAAAAACAGTCAGAAGACGTCCACTCCCAGTTCTTCTCAGAAATGCAGTTATGTTTCTTTCCCTACCAGTACTACCAGGAGTCCTATCATTCACTACGTCACTTAGGTACTCTACCAAAACCACTGATTCGCAGTTTTGGTAGAGCGCAACTGTACCCGATAATAATCCCACAGAATATTGCCAAAAGCAAGTGAAACGTAGCAACCAACATCCCCCCCCCCCCGCAATTTTTTAGCTCTATAGCTGTACTGGATATAGTCAGTGAGTGGGTTCAACGGAATGTGGCATACTTAAAAAAATGTTGACTCTCGTTTTCGTTAACCTGAGGTCATTATCATAGCTAGATGCATCTTTACACGGTATTAGCGGTATGTGTTTTGAGAGTGACGAATTTTATACGGCTTGACTATGCAGTATCTGTAGGGGAAACACGGGCCCATTTAAACGGATTTCTTTACTGAATTTCTTGAATTGTATTGGTTAGATTTATTGACTTTAAAATTGTTTAGTCTTAGGACATGGTCATTAAAGTATAGTTTGGTAGATAAAGTATAATTTGGTAGATACACTTCTAACTCATCATTCCATTTAAGAGGGCAAATTAGTTTTATATAGGCTCAAGACACTAGCATAAAAGTGGCAGGTTTACGTATCTGTGGCAAATCTACGCAGCTATGGGACACGTTTATGCATGTCATAGAACACAATAATGAGTAAACAAAACACATTACTAAACTCTACTAAATTTGTGTTATTGGAAGTACATCTACATCTACATCCACACACCGCAAGCCACCTGACGGTGTCTGTCGGAGGGTACCTTGAGTATCTTTATCGGTTCTCCCTTCTATTCCAGTCTCATATTGTTCGTGGAAAGAAAGATTGTCGGTGTGCCTCTGTATGGGCTCTAATCCCCCTGATTTTATCCTCATGGACTCTTCGCGAGATATACGTAGGAGGGAGCAATATACTGCTTGACTCCTCGGTCAAGGTATGTTCTCGAAACTTCAACAAAAGCCCATACCGAACTACTGAGCGTCTCTCTTGCAGAGTCTTCCACTTGCCTTTATCTATCATCTCCGTAATGCTTTCGCGATTAATAAATGATCCTGTAACGAAGCGTGCTGCTCTCCGTTGAATCTTCTACATTTTTTCTATCAATCCTATCTGGTACGGACCCCACACTAGTGACCAGTACTAAAGCAGTGGGTGAACAAGTGTACTGTAACCTACTTCCTCTATTTTCAGACTGCATTTCCTTAGGATTTTTCCAATGAATCTCAGTTTGGCATCTGCTTTACCGGCGATTAATTTTATATGGCCATTTCATTTTAAATCACTCCTAATGCGTACTCGCAGATAATTTATGGAATTAACTGCTTCCAGTTGCTGACCTGCTACACTGTAGCTAAATGATAAAAAATCTATCTTTCTATGTATTCGCAGCACATTACACTTGTCTACATTGAGATTCAATTGCCATTCCCTGCACCATGCGTCAATTCGTTGTAGATCCTCCTGCATTTCAGTACAATTCTCCATTGTTACAACCTCTCGATATACTACAGCATCATCCGCAAAAAGCCTCAGTGAACTTCCGATGTTATCCACAAGGTCATTTATATATATTGTGAATAGCAACGGTCCTACGACACTCCCCAGCGGCACACCTGAAATCACTCTTACTTCGGAAGACTTCTCTCCATTGAGAATAACATGCTGCGTTCTGTTATCTAGGAACTCTTCAGTCCAATCACACAATTGGTCTGATAATCCATATGCTCTTTCTTTGTTCATTAAACGACTGTGGGGAACTGTATCACACGCCTTGCGGAAGTCAAGAAACAAGGCATCTACCTGGGAACTCGTGTCAATGGCCGTCTGAGTCTCGTGGACGAATAGCGATAGCTGGATTTCACACGATCGTCTTTTTCGGAAACCATGCTGATTCCTACAGAGCAGATTTCTAGTCTCCAGAAAAGTCATTATACTCGAACATAACGTATGTTACAAAATTCTACAACTGATCGATATTAGAGATATAGGTCTACAGTTCTGCACATCTGTTCGACGTCCCTTCTTGGACACGGGGATGACCTGTGCCCTTTTCCAATCCTTTGGAACGCTACGCTCTTCTAGAGACCTATGGTACACCGCTGCAAGGAGGAAAGTTCATTTGCGAACCCTGTGTAAAATCGGACTGGTATCTCATCAGGTCCAGAGGCCTTTCCTCTTTTGAGCGATTTTAATTGTATTTCTAACCCTCTGTCATCTGTTTCGATATCTACCATTTTGTCATCTGTGCGACAATCTAGAGAAGGAACTACGGTGCAGTCTTCCTCTGTGAAACAGCTTTGGAAAAAGACATTTAGTATTTCGGTCTTTAGTCTGTCATCCTCTGTTTCAGTACCATTTTGGTCACAGAGTGTCTGGACATTTTGTTTTGATCCACCTACCGCTTTGACATGAGACCAAAATTTCGCAGGATTTTCTGCCAAGTCAGTACATAGAACTTTACTTTCGAATTCGTTGAACGCCACTCGCATAGCCCTTCTCACACTACATTTCGCTTCCTGTAATTTTTGTAAGTAAACAGAATTACAGCCTTATTTACAACAATTAACCTGCCAGTAAATAAATTTTTGGCAAACTTCCACCTGTTAGCATGATAAGTCTTACAAAGAAGTTCGAATGTTGACTCAAGGACTATTCATCACCACTGTCCGAGTTAATTTATGCACACAAAAGTAGTCTTTCCTGTGCCACAATCGTGGTGGGCCCACCTTTTGCTCTAAGGCACTGGAGCCATTTTTTTGTTTTGTTTGATCGATTGTGTCGTTTCAAATAGTAAACACAAAGGCAATTTTCATTCTCTTCACGGGGCAACTGGAGAAGAGAAGAGCACCTTGATAGGACATTCGTTGAGGTGGGAGGGCTGGGTAACAGACGGTATGGAAGAACTGGCTTGGCAGAGAAGGCTGAGACGAAAGAATACGTAAATGATAGACGACATAAAGGGAACTGGAACTTATGCGAATCTGATGAAGATGACAGAAGACAAGACAAGATATGGAGCTACCATGTGAAAACCAGCCTTTGGATAGAACACTAATGATAACATCAGAATTTGGCCTATCCACATTCTCCCATGTTCTTGCTTTAAGCAATTGCTTGCCCTTATCAGTTCTTGCTGTCATAGAATTAATTCTATCAGCTTCAGAGTCATTAGGTTCAAATTGTGTTTTTAGTAATTTCTATTCCTTATCTCCCGTGCCTTCATTTTCCTTAGACTGCATTTCACACTGATCTCGTCTTAAAGTTTCCTTGAGTGGTACATCAGTTCGGATGTCAATGCAAAGCATTGCGTAAAGGTGCCCCAAGAGAACTGCGGAAACATGCCCCACTGTTTTGTTTGCGTTAGTTTCGAAGACGCAGTAGTAACATTCCGTTTTTCAAATTTCAAATTACGAGGTGTGTGAGAAAAGTAACGAGAGCTTTTATCTGCCATATTTTTTCATTTTTTTTAAGATCACTATTGCCCCCCTTCAAAGTAGTTCCATTCGGCAGCTGTACACTGGCGGAGTCGTTGTTTCCAGTCTTTCCAGTAGGCGGCAACTGGTTGATCCTTTAACATGTCAGTCACATTCTGCTGAACGTCCTCTAAAGCCCGAAATGACGTCCTTTTAAGACATTATTCAATTTCAGGGAAAGAAAAATGTCACAAGGAATCCGATTAGGTGAATAGGGAGGCAGTGGAACTACAGGATTGCCATTTGAGGTCAAAATTTCATGATGGAAGTGTCCGTGTGACATAGGACGTTGTGTTGATGCAGCATCTTTTCTGCAATGTCCGGTGTCACTCACTCGATTCACCCTTTTTCTCAGTCTATCAAGGATATCTTACTAAAACAGTTCTTTCACATTTTGTGTTAGAGGAACAAATTCTTTGAGCACGAGACCCCTGCTGTGGAAAATGTCCTTCTACTCAGTTGTGAAGTTTTTCGACACCACTTTAACACAAACCTTTCGCATGTGCAAAACGGCGGTAAAAATTTCATGTACGGGGAAAGTGTTTCAGCTTAACACATATTGTTAAACGTTGGTCTGATCTCACAAGAGCACATACATGTTCGTCTTTTTCGTCGGTTTTTGAAGCTAAAGATCTCCTGGAGCGTGGTTCATGTTTAACGCGTTCTCGACCTGGCAAAAATGATTTGTGCCAGCGAACAACTTGTGCTCTTAGTAAGGAATTTTCTTCATAGGCCTATTTCAGTTTTTCATAGGTCACACTCGCGGATTCGCCAAGTTCAACACAATACTTGATGACAATAATGTTGCCCTCAATTCCGCTGTTCCATTTTTGTAAAACACACACACACACACACACACACACAAATCACTGATGGTGCCCTCAAAAATCACGTGATGGACGTACGGGGCTGAGTCTCGAACTGAGCTTCTGGAAGGCATGAACACGCCGGTCTACACAAGTAGAACAGCACAACGTTGTCATATCGCTCGCAGTTTTGGTCGCATTACTTTTCTCACACACGTCGTATATAAACGTATCTTGTAAAGTCGAATAATTTCATGTGAACAAACATACATCTATCTATTGTCATTTCTAGAACTAGCTTTGATATTTGACAACAAAATTTACTCACCTTGTGCAAGAACACGAATATGGTCTCGTGCTAAGACGTTCGCTCATCTGGTGCCATGAAGTTTGTTATAGTGCTCAGTAGATGGCATTACAAAACTAATCTTCCATTGTCGGTGGCACTCTAGCAGGAAACGTTCCCGAGAAAAGTGCTCTGCGTAATATTCCTTCATCGTTTTCTGTTGGTACCATGAATCTTCGTTTAATCTCAATAGGAATCCATTTTTCTACTGCAAGGCAGTGCAATGTCAGAGTTTGGAAACACTTTTAGCATAGCCTTTAACTGAAAATACCTGAGTGTTAATGTTTGTCGAGACGTCTCTTGCTAAATTAATGAAGATAGCTTAGAAGAATATTCTATTCCTTCTGAAAGAAGAACGAGGATTCCACTAACATAGTGCATTACATGACGTCGCAATCTAGTGAGGATGTACGCATATGACGAAACAAAATTGCGGAACACATTATCCTTATCAGCTACTACACACAGAACAGTTTTTTCGATACGTGTTGGTAATGTGCAGGAAATTCAAGGGACAATATGGAAACAGATTTCACAAGAATTCTTCAGATTTTTAATGTTAAGATTTTAGCTTACAAAAATGTTCAATGTAAATATTAACAATCGACTCTATAACTATAATACACGATCAACAGTATTAAAATCCGTTAGTAACTTTTTTTTCTGACCAGATAGTCTTTTGTGCGAAGTGCATCACAAGAATTACCAAATTTGTATATATTCAATGTCATACTTGGACAAATTTACTTTATAGTTTTCTCGTCACTATGCAGGACATCCGATGCAGATCAGTCACATTCCACACAACTTGAGCATTAAGGAGCTAACTACAACCTCGATTTATTCTTTCATATCGCGAGTGACACCAGGTCTTTCAGTAAAATTTTCTAGAATATGGGTAGTATTATTTTTCACCACTGTGATAAAATGGAGATAAATAGTTAGTCACACGGCCTTTAAAAATCCAAGCACTACACAGACGATACATCACGAATATTAATTATTACACTGTTTCAGTGAACATTAAGAGCGCACTCAATTGCGCCATGTAATGTCGTATTAATGGAATCAGGAGTATTATGTCACACTGTAAATGAGGATGCAGATATATGACTATTTATGTCAGTGTCTTTCTGTCACTAATTTCGCAAACACTATCTGATATTGCCACTAAACACAGTCATTTTCTTCGCTAAAACCTTAATCACTCGTGTCTCTAATCACACCGGAGTAGCGACGGAATATATGCATTTGAGTATTTAATTTTTAGTCATAACTATTGGATAATTGTTGGTTCCACCATAAAAAATAAATAACACACAGATAGCTGGCTTAAAATATATGGTGCATAACTACCTGGATAACCGAATGAAATTCGATAACAGAAGAAAGACAGTATTAGCAATACAGTTGTTTTTATTCACGCATGATATATCCTACAAAGAACGTAAGTATTCTTCCACAGAATAAGTTCGTAACGAATTATAAGAATGGCAACTGGAATGGAAAATTGTAGGTTTTTGGTTATCTTTTGGATCGTGTTTGCTGTTTCCAGTATTTATTGCCTTTTGAGAATCATAATTCTAATCACATTGTAACTGCCCTTTTGCTTAAATGGATTATTCTTGAAATCAGAAAATGTGTATGGTAACAAACAATGTAACGAGAGAATAGCAAATCCTGGCCTCATTTGTCAATAAATGATTAACTGTTCATTATTCTATGTCAACTGAATAAACAGATAAATAAATGATTTGTGAGTGTCATCCGAATTATTAGATTTATGGACTGTGGAAGGAAAGCATATAAAGGGCAAACAGCGCTGTTGCCAGTTGACTGTGTATTTTGTCGCTGTGAGTGACAACAGAAAACAGGTCCAATGATCTGTCAAACACATCAGTTTATGTGCATAAAGCATTATAATTGAAATGGGACTCTATCAATTAGAAGGAACATGGTGAAAAATGCGTGGGAAGTGATAAATCATTTTGACGGCCTTCATGAAAATTTAGTGTCAGAGTCAATGGGAACGTCGTTCTTTGTTTTATTTTGTAGGAAATTTTAGCGTCTGCGTTGTATAGTCCACAATGTTAGAGAACATGTCAGTTCACATGACAAATCGCCGTACATATAGGAGGACGACTTCTAGCAATTATCGTGTAGAAAAATGACAGTGAAAGTATATGTCAGTGAACTATGGCTGATATACCGGGTGATCAAAAAGTCAGTATAAATTTGAAAACTTAATAAACCACGGAATAATTTAGTTAGAGAGGTAAAAATTAACACACATGCTTGGAATGACATGGGGTTTTATTAGAACCACCCATATTGCTAGACGCGTGAAAGATCTTTTGCGCGCGTCGTTTGGTGATGATCGTGTGCTCGGCCGCCACTTTCGTCACGCTTGGCCTCCCAGGTCCCCAGACCTTAGTCTGTGGGATTATTGGCTTTGTGGTTACCTGAAGTCGCAAGTGTATCGTGATCGACCGACATCTCTAGGGGTGCTGAAAGACAACATCCGAATCCAATGCCTCACCATAACTCCGGACGTGCTTTACAGTGCTGTTCACAACATTATTCCTCCACTGCAGTTATTGTTGAGGAATGATGGTGGACATATTGAGCATTTCCTGTAAAGAACATCATCTTTGCTTTGTCTTACTTTGTTATGCTAATTGTTGCTATTCTGATCAGATGAAGCGCCATGTGTCGGACATTTTTTGAACTTTTGTACTTTTTTTGGTTCTAATAAAACCCCATGTCATTCCAAGCATATGTCAATTTGGCCTCTCTATCTACATTATTCCGTGATTTATTCAGTTTTCAAATTTATACTGACTTTTTGATCACCCAGTATACTTGAAAGTAATGCAGTCCTGCTTAAATAATGACATATGCTTTCTACAACTCAGTTAATGGTTAAGTAACGAACATTAGCCAAACGTTCCTCCAATGATTATTTGTGTGTTCACTTAAGTCAAATTAAAGAAAAGGGAGTAAAAGTCTTGGTTGTGAATGAAAGATAGCAGGCACTGATGGTCCATTTTCATAATGTTACAGAAGTTAGGAAGGCATTGATATGTGACGCAACATAGTACTCAGATTTCATCATATGTGTAGCACGCGGTAAGATGTCTTTCTCTGAAATTATTTTCTTGGGGTGTAGCTTCATAATCAGAAAAATGGAGTTTGCTCCGTCTGGGTAGACTGATTTGTACTTTTCATGGGTTTCCTACTTCATTTCAGGCAAAAGCAGGGATAATCCCTTCGTTAAGACCGCAGTTGATCACCTGTCCTATCCTCATAAAAGCATACTATTATATTCTGTGTGTGTGCGTCTTTTTGAGCCATTTATTTTCGCTATATTACAGTGATAAAACATATACGACTACAAGATGATTCCCGAATGAATAAACAAATAAATGGAAGTGAAACGTTGGTAATAAACACTACAGATAACAAGGGGATAGAAGATCTTCAAATGCCATGCTACAGAAGAGTGTTGAAGATTGGGTGGATAGATAGATTAACTAGTGAAGAGATCGTGAAGCGAATTGGGGGAGGGGGAGAGAGATAGGAACTTCAAAGCGCAGCTTAACAGCTTGATTACAGGTTGATAGGACACGTCCTGGGGCATGAAGGTAGAGTTAATATGATAATGGGGGCAAATGCGAGGTTAATATTGAAAAGATTGGCCGAAACTTGACTATACCATGAAATGGATGTAGCTTGTGTGAAAATATTTGAAAAACGTAGACTAAAGATGGAGAACTGCGTAAAACCAGTCATCACAGTGAAGGCTACAATGACAGCAAGAACTACACATTACGTGAGAGAAATTTACCTAACAGATGCTACTATTTAAAGTTAAGCAACTAACAATTCCGAGTATACCTCAGAGATCTAGGGCTTGTAGGCCTGGAATGCCATTAGTTTGTTCTGAAATTGTTGAAAATGATAATATTGAAAAAAACGCTGACTTTAGTGCGAAAAGAACAAGTTACAGTAAATGAATTATTGTGATCATAAGCAAAGGCTAGAAAAGAACGAAAGCTACTTTACCGTTCAGCAGAAGGAATGAAGGAGTGTGTAGTGTTAACGTCGACATAACCAGAGACGTCGGTCGCACTAGATAATCCGTACTCGATAATCTAACATGGGAAAGAATCGACTTCGTTCTTCCCACAAATCCGCTGAAATCTTTTGGGAAACCGTGGAAACATAAGCTAGCACGGACGGGGATACGAAGATCGCACTTCACTCTGATATCTCAGTTGAAAGAGCTGTTTACTGGAAAGACATGGATATAGTACCGCGAAAGTACGTTACTTCATCAGAGTATAGGGTTTCATGAGCTTTACTATCGACAACATGTTACGGTAGTATTGTAACGACTGTGAATATCTTAGAAATGTAGGTGCCGAAACATTGCTTCTCAGGTTAAACAACGGTACCTACTCATGATTCTAATGTGACAACATTTGTACAAGTTATGAAGTACATATTACTATCAAAACATTTTTGATATTTATCGACAGAACCTTGTACTGTCTGGAAACTGCATATATGAATGTAGCAGGAACATTATGCCCTATGGCTGAGAAGTGAACCCCTCAAAAACTAACACAGAGGAACACATGTGATATGGAATTTCTCGGAATCAGAGAAAAAATCATGGTAGTCTACGTTTCGAATGTAGCTCTTTGCAAGAAGCGGAAGATGGACAGTGGAGTACACTGGAAATAAAACGATCAGAAGCCTTTTAAATATGATGTTACAAGAGAGTGTCGAAGACCACATGGACTGATCGAGTAAAGAATGAAGACGCTCTGCAGAAAGTAAACGACAAAACTTAACTAATAAAGAACATAACATAATGAATAAGAGAAACAGAATGAGTGGGCACGTGTTAATAAATGTTGGTAGTAGAGGAGGACTTAAGATTTGGAACGAAGAGATAGAAGGCGCCATACAAAAACGAAAATAAAGCATATAGGGAGTTCTTACAGAAACAGACTGAGGAAGCTAGAGAAAAATTTAATGACATCAGACATTAAACCAAAAGAACAGTAAGACAGGCACATAGATCTTTATGGGCTGCATTTACAAGTACAGTTGAACATGACGTACACGGCCGACAGGATGCAGCATATAAACTGATCAGACAGCTAAAAAAAAAGACAAAGATACTGCAAGTATTAATATTATTACTTCAGAAGACTAGTAAGTCCCTAAATGAAATATGGAATAACCCGACTGCAGAAGAGCCAACGGAAGAGAACGCAGAGGAACGGACAGATTTGATAGATTTGACACAATTAAAACAGGCATTCAAGGAAGCAAAAAACAGAAAAGCACCTGGATTAACAGAATTACTGCATAACTGAAAATATATGGGGGCACATTTCTAGAATTCATAATGTTCCATCTATGTAACAAGTGTTAGAATGCAGATGAAATACCAGAAAAATCGTGATGCGCTAAAATTATATCAGCGTTTAAAAAAGTAGACAATAGTAACTTACAGGGGAATCAGTCTTCTGAATGCTTCTTAAAAAAATTTAAACAAAATATTCATTGAATGGCTTCGAAACATCTCTGATTCAGTTTTATTAGAACAGCAAGCAGTATTTCGTAAAGGAAGCCCTTCTGCTGACGATGTTTTAGCTCTGAAATAAATTATACACAAAAGTCGAGAATTCGATTTGGAGACACACCTAGCATTTATCGACTTTGAGAATGTATCGGATCTCATCCACAGAAAAGTCTCTGGTAAGTAATGCAGGAAAGAGGTTTCTTCAGACACGTGATAAAAGTACGCCCAGGTTAATACAAAAACACTAAAATAAAAATAGATACTGGCAAAGAGCTGAACCTAGAAATGGATACAAACCAGGGAGTAAGGCAAAGCTGTAGTCTGACCAACACTATTTAATATCAACATCGATGACTTGGTCAGGGAATAGATGAACGCCAAAATTCTTGAAGGTATAAGAATTAGTCCAGGCAAATTTTTAAATACGACTCTTTCTGCCGACGATCAGGTGATCATACAGGACAGTGAAGCTACATTACAAAAAGATGAAACAAATTATAATCTAAAGATATCAACAAAAAATGGTCTTTGTAGGAAAATATCCCTTAAGAACTAACATAATCATCAATGATATACTAATATACCAAATGTCCTTTCCAGTACCTAGGATGTAATATAACTTTTGAAGAATAGAAATACATAAGTAAGAAAATTAATACCTACCAACATATTGTTGCCCGATAAGAACACTGAACCGTAAAAGGAGAAGAGAAACCTTAATGAAATTTTATAAAGTCATGGCACTACCCGCAGTACTATAGGGGCCAGTAGGTTATATATTAAGATCAAAAGAAGTAAGACAACTTGAAACATCAGAAGTGAAATTACTTAGGTCAATGAAAGGCGGCGCAAGAGAAGACAGAATAAGGAATGAAGGAATAAGGAAAGAATTGGGGGTACAGTCATTACGTGAAAAAGTAATCCAACGAAATCAGGGTCGGAAAGAGCAGGTACTGCGTATGACATCTCAGAGAATCCCTCGACAAGCGATGGAATACAACGCATTTTGGAAAAGGAGTGCTGGAAGACCAAGGGAGATGGTGAGGACCAAACAGGCCATAAGACCTAATACAGGATTTGCAAAACAAGAATAAGAAGAAGAAGAATTGAAGGAACACTGGAAGGAAAGAATCATAGGCACGTATCTAGATGTGACTGTATGAAGCACATTGTTGGCAACGTAAGATACAGCAGTCGTAATGAGGCAGATAGTTGGCGACAGGAATTGAGAAAATGGGACTCATGACCGAAACAGCAACGTGGAATCCCATAATGCAACGGATACACTCGGTTCTTATCTAGATTAGCTTTTCCTTTTTGCATATCACGTCAAATGGATTTCAGCTGTATTACATGAAGTGTAACTTAATTCTTTTTATGTTTAGTCATTGACCGTTTGGGTTAATACTAGTTCTAGATTGCACAAGCTATAAAAAACCAGAGAAATGCTAATGTCCTATCTACTAGCCTTGTAGCTGGCGGAAATGTAAAGTTCAAGTGTCAATAATGCACTACGTAAAAATGATATGATAAGAAGAAGGTAGCAATTATCCACCATGTGTGTCAAGAGACAGGGTTTTGATTTGATTATTCGAGCCAGATGAGTCTGTTTATATTTACATAAAATTTGAATTATGGGATTGGGAAAAGTTTCTGATTGATCTACACCTCACTCGCGATTGTATCAAACTGGAATATTCGTGTTCAGTGGCTCAGTTTTTAGTTTTAGTGGCGGATTGGCTGTTAGTACTGATCTGCGATTTCCTGGAACCACGTTAAGAGAGCAAATAAAAACTTTACTCGAAGACATTATGGAATAAGACATCTCATGGTAATTAGTATGTAGTATCTGACAACAAAGTGGTGAGTGTAACAGTAGGTGAGTTGTTTTTGTTTTGGAAATTAGATATTCCTTTGGACTAAGTACTCACGTAATGACACAGGACCAGGAAAGAGTTTTTCGTACTACGCAGATGTTCGGGTGTCCTTCCTTAAATTAATTATGGGCAGCGAGGTAGAGAATAAAATCAGCTTTCTACTTACAGTAGGCAGAAGAATTAAGGTTAATGTCCAATGTATTCCTAGTAATACTTCTCTGAAATACAGTTGTAATAATTGTAGGGATGTATTATTGCTGCTGCACGACAGCGCTCCCATTAAATGTTCCCTAGAAACTCCCGGAAACTAATACTTATGTTGGACAGTTGAGACCCTTATACTCCTTCCAGACTAAAGTCTACAGGGCTGTACGGAGATGTGCACTCCTACAATCTCTGTCAGGCTGGAGACGCCTACGGGACCAACTTTCAATCACTGACGAGCAATAGTTGCTTCAGTTGATGGGTGAACACAGCCTGCTCGTCATTGTCTGTCAGTTCTATAATAGAACATACAGTCACTAGTGATCTTTATTTTACAATTATTATTGCCTACTTTGGCCCATATGAACAGATACTCGTCTGCATTGAGCTTCTTCCTTCTTCATGTAGACAGAGTAAACGGCTTTTCTGGCATCAAACTCCACGTCTTCGAACCCAAGATGTTATAGGTCTGGAAAAGCTTCAAGGCCACCATAGTCTGCGTGGTTGCCCATACAACTGCCAAGGTAAGCCATGTACTGCCTCCAAAAACCGCTTGAAGATCACAAGTTAACTGCATTCGTAGTCCACGAAACACATTAGGACCAACTTCGTATTTTGCTGCACGAAGATGGTTGAGACTTTCAAGGCACTGTTAACGTGTTACAATTGCTGCCCACGCTTGGTGATGACTGCGTACTAGAATGTGTGGCCTAGATGGTTTACAGCATCCTGCAGTATGATTGGAAAATGTCAGTCTCGGCTTTCGTGCCGGCAATTATCCCAAGGAGCTACTATTCCTGCAGAATGACGGCAGCTCCATAAAGGCAATGCCATCGATGACGCCTAGTCGTTTCTATAATTAACGGACTGAAGTACCTCAGATGGCCAAGGTTTCGAAAATACCTGGAAAGCTATAATTCTGTGTGCATGAAGCATCAATCGACACTGTTCTTCCTCCTTGACTTGAAGGAAGAAAAGAGTCGTGCTATAGATGTTTTAAGTAGCTGCTCCTTTGGCTACAGATGGCCTCAGACGGACGAAGTCTGGCAGCTGCTGCTGGTGGCGAATAGTGATGACCTCGTGTGAGTATGCTCTTCTACGACCTTTGGTTCCTTGTGAGGGACGATCGTTTCAGATAAGAGTGTCCATTGTTGGTGTACGGCAGCTGTTATCCTGAGGGCCATAGATAAGCGTGGTTGTCGGTGACGCGTGGGGGATGCTATTCCTGGTGAATGGCGACAGCACAGGCAAATGTGGCTATCAGGGGTGTGTGACAGCTGCTGCTGCTGTCATGGCAACTGCCTCAGACGAGCCTGGACTTCAGCATCTGGCGCTGCTACTCGTGGCGATGGTGACGTCCTTACATAACGACCACATCAGACGGGCGTGGCTAACGGTGGCGCCCAACAGTTGCTACTCCTGACGAATGACGACGGGCTCGGGCAAGTTTCGCCATCAGCGACACCCGGCAGCTGCTACTCCTGGTGAGAGGCGACGGCCTCAGACGAGCGTGCCCTCGAGGACGTCCGGCAGCTCGCGGGGCCGGCTCTCCAGGCCTCACATGTGCGAACCGGCGGGGGGCGGCGGCTCGGGCAGTGCTCGCGGGGGCGGCGCCGGGGGCGGCAGCTCCGGGGGCCCGTACAGCCTCTGCAGCGCCTGGAGGCTGCTGGAGGAGACGGCGCGCTCCAGGATCTCGCCCCAGCGCTGCTCGCTCAGGCACTCCAGGTCCCGCGGAGAGCCGGGGCAGCGCGCCTTGCTGCGCCGCCGGCACCAGATCTGCGGCACAAACACACAGCCCAGTGCTGCTTCAGACACAAAGTGTACGGTGCTCACACCAAGACTGAGTGTCCACATTTGAGGGCTGTAGTTGACCCTTTTAGACGAGGTTTTTACGTCATTCCGGCGGGACAGGCAACATGATCATTCTGAAAGTTTAAATGGAAATTTATCTTACTTAAACATGTAAGCTCTCATCACTGTGCCTTCAGTGATGGCGGTGGTAGTCAACGAAAGTGATTACGTGTGCGTTGAGACAAGCGCGGAAGATACATTGAGAATATCACTGTACTGCAACGTACATCGTTCGGTCAGTTCACGAACCTTTCCTTCAGTAGGAAGACTTGAATTTAATTTACGTGGCATGTAACATGAGACAAATATTTTGATTCGTTACCGCACAGCCAGATACGTGTTAATAAGACAGTATTACACTTCTTTGAAGATGTAGTCTGAGAACAGTAATGAAAATAGAGAAGGAAATGACGACGAAAAGCACCGCGCGCTTTCGGCGACACATGGCCGTTGATTATCTGGTTCGGCGATTTTGAACAACTGCCACTTCTTGGAAGAAAAGAAAACGGTCTGTCACAGGCTTTCTGCAGAAATCGATTTTACCAGTACACCTACATCTACATCAACATAGAGACTCTGCAAATCACATTTATGTGCCTGGCAGAGGGTTCATCGAATCACCTTCACAATTCTCTATTATTCCAATCTCGTACAGCGCGCGGAAAGAACGAACACCTATATCTTTCCGTACAAGCTCTGATTTCCCTTATTTTATCGTGGTAATCGTTTCTCCCTATGTAGGTCGGTGTCAACAAAATATTTTCGCATTCGGAGGAGAAAGCTGGTGATTGGAATTTCGTGAGAAGATTCCGTTGCAACGAAAAACGCCTTTCTTTTAATGCTGTCCAGCCCAAATCCTGTATAAAAAAAATGTTTCAGATGGCTCTGAGCACTATGGGACTTAACTTCTGAGGTCATCAGTCCCCTAGAACGTAGATCTACTTAAACCTAACGAACTTAAGGACCTCACACACATCTATGCCCGAGGCAGGATTCGAACCAGCGACCGTAGCAGCCGCATGGGTCCGGACTGAAGCGCCGGGCCGGCCAAAATCCTGTATCATGTCAGTGACACTCTCTCCCATATTTCGCGTTAATACAAAACGTGCTGCCCTTCTTTGAACTTTTTCGATGTACTCCCTCAGTCGTATCTGGTAAGGATCCCACACCGCGCTGCAGTATTCTAAAAGAGGACGGACAAGCATCCTTAGTAGATCTGTTACATTTTCTAAGTGTCCTGCCAATTAAACGCAATCTTTGGTTAGCCTTCCCCACAACATTTTCTTTGTTTCTTCCAATTTAAGTTGCTTGTAATTGTAATTCCTAGGTATTTACGAGGCCTGTTCAGAAAGTAAGCTCCGATTGATTGCCAAATTGAAACCACAGTGAACATCAGAAATGTTTTACTTGTAACAATTAGCTACACCTTTCAGCTACTTCTCTACGTAGTCGCCGTTCTGACTTAGACTTTTGTCATAGCGTTGTACCAACTTTTCAATAGCCTCATCATAGAAGGCAGCCGCCAGTGCTTTCCGCCAATTCTCCACGCTGGCCTACACCTCGTTGCCTGTGTCAAAATGTTGTCTTCAAAGACAGCGGTTCATGTGACCAGAGATGAAACTCAGGGGGAGACAATTGCGGACTGTATTGTGGGTAATCTCACATTTCCATTTGAAAACGATGCAGGAGCATCTTCATTGCCCCTGCAGAATGCGGCTGAGAATTGTCTTGAAGAAGAAACAGCACGACAGTTATGTAATATTAGCTGCATAGCCTCAGGCGAAATTTCTCACCAGGCCCTCGTACTTGGCGGCAGACACTATTTTCTAGACATCTTTACGCACTCACTGCGAGCTCAGAAATGAGAAGAGCGACGTGATGCTAACTGGGGTTATACTAGAGACACTACCCAACACATCTGTGCAAAGCTTTATCGGATTTTCATAGTCGTTTCCATTTCGCGACCGATCGGAGCTTACTTTCTGAACGCCCCTCGAAATTGAATTTACGGCCTTTATATTTGACTGATTTATCGTGTAACCGAGGTTTAACGGATTCCTTTTAGCACTCATGTGGATGACCTCACACTTTTCGTAATTTTGGGTCAACTGCAAATTTTCGCATCATTCAGATATCTAACAGAGAGTTCTTCTGTCCTTTCTATGTTCACAGAGGGAGATCAGCGTGCTTCAGAAACCAATTGAGCTAATCTTTTTTATTTTCATGTCTAGATCGCTATATTTTCTTTATGTAAGGTGATTGGTTTCAACCACACCGTCATCTCCGGGCCTAATGATAACAATAGGAAAATAATTAGGAAAGTTTAGAAGGTTACAACAGCAGACAGAATAAAGTGTATGCAGTATACTACACAGGTGAGGCAGGTAAGACAGGGCACCAAAAACACTGTCTAAGATAAAAAAGAATTTAAAAAAAAGCCGAAGCACCAAATAGGAATTATCCATTTGGGACGAAAATCAGTACATGAGACGTCCATGTACAGACAAACATATGATTACTATTTCAGAAATATTGGATGATTTATGCACGAGAAGACAAATTGTGCAACTCAATAATGCGTTGGCCCACCTCTGGTCCTTATGCAAGCAGTTACTAGCTTTGGAATTGATAGAGCTGTTGGACGGTCTCCTGTAGAATATCGTGCCTAATTCTAATTGGCGCGTTACATAGAATAACGAGATATTGAAGGGGTCTTGCCCTTAGTGGTCGATACGTTTACAAATGGGGAGAGATCCAGCGACCTTACTGGCCAAGGTAGGGTTTCGCAAGCACGAAGACATGCAATGGAACCTTTCGCCTTGTGTGAACGGCCATTATCTTGCTGAAATGAAAGCCCAGGATGGCTTTCCATGAAGGGCAACAAAACGGGGCGTAGAATAATATCTACATAGCTGTAACCAGAGAGATCGTGATATGAAAAGAAATGGGATCCCAGACCATTAGTTTTATTTGTCGCGTCGTATCGCAGATTGGTACACCATCGCTGTGTCGGACGTCTCCAGACTAGTTGATAGGCGTCTTTCTACATTTGAAATATGATGTCTATTCATATTTCGTGACAGTCGCTAGTCGCTGGAAGCTCCACTATGAGGATGCAAATGGGGTTTGCTTTAACTACACGCTATAACGGTCATAAACGTTAGTTACCTTTGAGATTGGACGAGGTGAGTTGATGTTAGTCACGAATTTATTAAAGGCGACAAAGACGCCAAAATCAACACCTCATTGAGTTTAAACGAGGTGGTACGATACGGCTACGAGAAGCTAGCAGGAATGTAGCTACTGCACATGGTTGCTGGCAACATGTACGGTGGCGAGAAGACGGAGCTCCGGACGGCCGCGTGGCACTGCCGATAGGGAATACCGTAGTGTTTGGCGTAGGGCTGCCACCACAGTGACATAACGAGCTGTTAAAATCGGTTACTTCAATGACAGCTCCGAGTCTGACGCCCTGCACCGTGTATTCACTCACCCCAAACCACCGCTATTTGCAACTTCATTGGTGTCAAGCCAGAGCTCATTGGAGAGCAGGGTGGGAGCTTGTTGCGCTTTCTGATGAAAGGTTGTTCTGCCTCGGTGCCAGAGATGGCCGTATGTTGGTTAGAATGGGGCCATTTGAGGACCTGCAGCCAGCCTGGCGGCGTGATACACACACCGGACCTACACCTGGAACTATGACGTGGGGTGTGATTTCGTGTGGTAGCAGAAGCAGTCTCGTGGTTATCCCACACACCCTGACTGCAAATCTCTGCGTCACTCTGGTGCTTCGACCTGTTGCGCTATCAGTAATGAACAGCATTCTAGGGGGTGTTCAAGAATGGTTCAAACGGCTCTGAGCACTATGGGACTCAACTGCTGAGGTCATTAGTCCCCTACAACTTAGAACTAGTTAAACCTAACTAACCTAAGGACATCACAAACATCCATGCCCGAGGCAGGATTCGAACCTGCGACCGTAGCGGTCTTGCGGTTCCAGACTGCAGCGCCTTTAACCGCACGGCCACTTCGGCCGGCCTAGGGGGTGTCTTACAACAGGATACCGCCCGCCAACATACTACTGTTGTAATCCAACATGCTCTATAGAGTGTCGACTAGTCTCTTAGCGCCAGCCATTGTGACCGAGCGGTTCTAGGCGCTTCAGTCCGGAATCGCGCTGCTGCTACGGTCGCAGTTTCGAATCCTGCCGCGGGCTTGGATGTGTGTGATGTCCTTAGGTTAGTTTGGTTTTAGTAGTTCTAAGTCTAGGGGACTGATGACCTCAGATGTTGAGTACCATAGTGCCTAGACCCATTTGAACCATTTTGATAAATTCCTTCCATATTCGGGCAAGCATGTCCTTCGTCACGGATGTTATGGCAGTACGGATCCGGTTCTTCAACTCTTTCAAGATCTGTGAGAGTGATGGTACAGTCATGCTCAAAAGTATCCGAACGACCTGAATTGTATTTCGCCTGATTCGCATGCAACCTGCATAACGCAGCTGTCTAGCAGGTCCTCTAATCGCTCCTCGGTGCAGTCGTTTGACTATTAAAAAAGATTCCAACAAGTCACCACTAGAAAACACTGCACTGTATCGCAATGATTCAAGATGTAAAGTAATACCACGATACTACAAATATCAAGGAACACCTTATCACAGATAAGACTGTCCTTAAGGCTTGTAAACTCACATTTATTACAATAAATGCATGGTTAAGAATCGGAGACCGGCCGCTGTGGCCGAGTAGTTCTAGGCGCTTCAGTCTGGAACCGCGCTGCTGCTACGCTCGCAGGTTCGAATCCTGCCCCGGGCATGGATGTGTGTGGTGTCCTTCAGTTAGGTTTAAGTAGTTCTAAGTATAGGCGACTGATGACCGCAGACGTTAAGTCCCATAGTGCTAAGAGCCATTTGAACCATTTGTCACTTAGCCTGCTCGATCATCAGATCTGTCTCCAGTCGAGCACATATCGGACATCATCGGACGACAACCCCAGCCCCAACAAGTAACAGCGTTAACCGCCCCTGTATTGACCGACCAAGTGCAGCAGGCATGGAACTCCATCCCACAAACTGACAACCGGAACCTGTACGGAACAATGCATGTCCATTTGCAAACTCACATTCAACATTTATTTAACAGTATTTTACATCTGAAATGGCTTATCTCGAGCTTAGATGAACCTCTGATCTTGCAATGTTAATTACTTAAATATGTTATCTAGACAAATGTATTCCCGAAGTTTCATTACTCTATATTAATTAATTCTGGTGTGGTGATTTTTTCCCGTCAGTGTATTACAAAGAGCAGTTTTATCAAAGAGTGGTTTTCGCCAAGCTGTAGCGGACGATAAGGAGAATTTCCTTACGTTCGGAAGTAATTTTTGTCGTTTATAGTCACCGAATTACGAAATGGACTTTGTGTTTTTGTGAAGAAACTATATACTTTCTGTGGCATTTGAAAGAAATTTCCAAGAGAACTTCAAGGACGTAACAAGTATGGGACTTGATCAAATAGTACCTAGATAACAGCACCGCAAACCACTGTCCCACCGGCAAGAGAAGAGGTTGTACAAAAGTCTGTTCTCTTACACCAGGCGTAATGGTTCAAATGGCTCTGAGCACTATGGGACTTAACATCTGAGGTCATCAGTCCCCTAGAACTTAGAACAACTTAAAACTAACTAACCTAAGGACATCACACATATCCATGCCCGAGGCAGGATTCGAACCTGCGACCGTAGCGGTCGCGCGGTTCCAGACTGAAGCGCCTAGAACCGCTCGGCCACACAGGCCGGCAACCAGGCGTAAGCAGACACGATAACTCAGGTATGGTTCTATTGTTTACCTGTGCGTCTGAAACCCATCGGTCTGTTTTATGCTGTGGTAGCAATCAGGTAATTGTTGCTTGTGAAGCTATTTAGAAACTCACAACGTATATGATAGTCGAAAAAGTTAGTATCGTTTACGGTAAATTTCGCCAAACTACTGGGTTGGTGCGTAAGTTCCTAGCGATTTTCCGTAAGTTTAATAAACTCAACAGATACAGGTAACAGAGACAAGTCATCAATAATAAATTCTCCTTCACTGTCTACAACAGTCTTTCGACGCTGTGGTAACTTTACGATTCCGCGACTGTCGAAATCACGTGGCTTTGAGGTGAAGAACTCTTCGAGGCATGTTCGGAGCGCATTTTCATCCGGAAAGGAGTTTCCTTGAAGGCTGTTCGACAGAGAGCGTAATGAGGTGGATGCGGAATGACTTCGCAACCCAACGACTGTGTAGCGTTTTTTGTCAGTCTAGCAGAATGTGAGCGAGCGGTGGCGTGGAGTAGCATCACTTCACGCAGACCTCCTGGTCGTTGTTCTCGGATTACGTTTGCAAGAAGACGTCTCAGATGTTGACAATAAATGTCAGGAGCGTAAAGCAGTTCGTAGTACAGCACACCATCACTGTTCCACCAGATGCATAACATTATCTTTTGTGGATGCACACAGGTCTTGGTACGGGAGTTGTTGCTTTGTTTGAGCTCAACCATTCCTTTCGTTTCCTTACGTTAGCATAAAGACACCATTTCTCTTCACCGGGAGCGATATAAGGTAGGAAAGGGCGCTGTTCTTCACGAGACAATTTAAGACGAGCAAGCAGAGATGCACACCCGCACATTTTATGATTTTGGCTTAGAGCATGCGGTACCCACACCACAGATTTTTTAACCTTCTCCATTACATGCAAATGTCACACAATGGTGTACTGATCATAGTTCATCAAATCAGCCTGTTCTCGAGAATACTGACGTGGAATATTGTAGATTAATGCGTTTAAACTGTGTTCTTCAAACCCTGAAGGTTTTCCTGAACGTAGATTGCCACTAATGTCAAAACGATCTTCCTTAAAACTAGAAAACGAATTCCTTGCCGTGCTCAGTCTAGTGGCATTATCCCCATACACGGTGCAAATGTTTCTGGCTGTCTCCGCTGCTGTCACCCCTCTGCTGAACTTAGTCAGAAGAATACGTCGGTCACGTCCCTATTTCTCCACTTGCAACTCTGTTTTCTAACGTCGACAGTTGCACTTTTTATTTCCAAACGTCAAAATGACAATATGCAAACTCAAACAAGATCAGTGAACTGCAAATAAGAAATGACAACCGATTAATAAACCCATATCAAACGAGATACCAACAATTAAAATAAAAACGCTACGGTCTGGTGCACCACCCTAATATTAGAGCAGCGGTTCGGCTGTATGGTGTATAATATCCCTAAAGTGCTAATTACTCACGATCTGTCTTTACAAACGTTATAAAAATGTTCTAAAATGAAATGCGCCAAGAAAAATAACAGCAATTGAAAAAAGAAATGAAACTAGCATTTTAACAGCAGTAGCACATAATGTCACTAAGAAGCATTTCGGAATTACGAGAGGGATCAACCAGAAGAGTGTTCTGCGAACATTGCATTTCATCGTATTTCATCCTTTTCACGTGTCACTGCCTCTACAACATGTGTCGATGACTTCCAAAATTGATTACAGTTACCGAATGTTATCTATGAAGTTTCAAAGTGACTCACCATATCTATGCAAAATTTTATATAAGGAATAAACATCGTTTGCAAAGTATGAGCAACTCAGTTTTCGCAACACGCAGTAATTGTCAACTGAAAATCAAGAAAATTGAAAGAAGTTGATAAAACAACGTTCTTGACCTGTCAACATTTGCTACATTTCATTGATGGGAATCCAAGTACATTCAAGTATCTCGAGTGTCTAAGATATGCCGCTGCCACAGTTTTTGGAGGACATCCCATAATAAAAACACGAAGCATACCTGAATTATAAATTTGCTTTCATTTGGTATCAGAAGGCAAACGTTTGTGAACCTCTTCTCATGAGGCGGGACAGTGGTTTGCGGCGCTGTTATCTTGATACTACACTCCTGGAAATTGAAATAAGAACACCGTGAATTCATTGTCCCAGGAAGGGGAAACTTTATTGACACATTCCTGGGGTCAGATACATCACATGATCACACTGACAGAACCACAGGCACATAGACAAAGGCAACAGAGCATGCACAATGTCGGCACTAGTACAGTGTATATCCACCTTTCGCAGCAATGCAGGCTGCTATTCTCCCATGGAGACGATCGTAGAGATGCTGGATGTAGTCCTGTGGAACGGCTTGCCATGCCATTTCCACCTGGCGCCTCAGTTGGACCAGCGTTCGTGCTGGACGTGCAGACCGCGTGAGACGACGCTTCATCCAGTCCCAAACATGCTCAATGGGGGACAGATCCGGAGATCTTGCTGGCCAGGGTAGTTGACTTACAGCTTCTAGAGCACGTTGGGTGGCACGGGATACATGCGGACGTGCATTGTCCTGTTGGAACAGCAAGTTCCCTTGCCGGTCTAGGAATGGTAGAACGATGGGTTCGATGACGGTTTGGATGTACCGTGCACTATTCAGTGTCCCCTCGACGATCACCAGTGGTGTACGGCCAGTGTAGGAGATCGCTCCCCACACCATGATGCCGGGTGTTGGCCCTGTGTGCCTCGGTCGTATGCAGTCCTGATTGTGGCGCTCACCTGTACGGCGCCAAACACGCATACGACCATCATTGGCACCAAGGCAGAAGCGACTCTCATCGCTGAAGACGACACGTCTCCATTCGTCCCTCCATTCACGCCTGTCGCGACACCACTGGAGGCGGGCTGCACGATGTTGGGGCGTGAGCGGAAGACGGCCTAACGGTGTGCGGGACCGTAGCCCAGCTTCATGGAGACGGTTGCGAATGGTCCTCGCCGATACCCCAGGAGCAACAGTGTCCCTAATTTGCTGGGAAGTGGCGGTGCGGTCCCCTACGGCACTGCGTAGGATCCTACGGTCTTGGCGTGCATCCGTGCGTCGCTGCGGTCCGGTCCCAGGTCGACGGGCACGTGCACCTTCCGCTGACCACTGGCGACAACATCGATGTACTGTGGAGACCTCACGCCCCACGTGTTGAGCAATTCGGCGGTGCGTCCACCCGGCCTCCCGCATGCCCACTATACGCCCTCGCTCAAAGTCCGTCAACTGCACATACGGTTCACGTCCACGCTGTCGCGGCATGCTACCAGTGTTAAAGACTGCGATGGAGCTCCGTATGCCACGGCAAACTGGCTGACACTGACGGCGGCGGTGCACAAATGCTGCGCAGCTAGCGCCATTCGACGGCCAACACTGCGGTTCCTGGTGTGTCCGCTGTGCCGTGCGTGTGATCATTGCTTGTACAGCCCTCTCGCAGTGTCCGGAGCAAGTATGGTGGGTCTGACACACCGGTGTCAATGTGTTCTTTTTTCCATTTCCAGGAGTGTAGTTGATTAAGTCCCATTCTTATTATATCGTTGAAGTTATCTTAGATGCTTGTTTCGAATTCCACAGAAAAAAGCATATAGTTCCATTAGAGGGAATGTAAACACTGTCGGTCTCGTAATTCGATGACTATAAACAACAAAAATTACTTGCGAACGTCAGAAAATTCGCCATATTGTGCGCTATAACTTGGTAAAAATCGCGCCCCGATATATTTATTAATTCTGGGTATATTTCTGGTGTTCTGTCTTAGCTGCCCATCCAGTATTTTCGTTACCAGAGTAGCTACACGTCACCATTTGCACAGTCTTATATAAACGCATGAAATACACTGTGTGGCAAAAGGAGTGAAGAACCCAGAAAGGAGTAGAGGAAAGGAAATGGATCATGTATGCCATTTCATTTTAAGACGTTGACCACATTGCCACGTGTAATTTTATTCGAAATGTGGAAACTAAAGTATTTTAAGGTGTTGTACGCTGTTGCAGTGAAAAACCAGTGTAGGGGTTGCAGATTCCTCTTCTTCTTTAGGAAGTTCACGTGTGTGATCGTAAACTGTAATTCACCAAACGGTAATAACAAATGAAATTAGTATCTATATGTTTTTAATATGAACTATGCTGAATAGTGAAGTATATGCAGGCTGTATTCGTTACCACCATTATCAAACAAAACTTTACTAAGGACTCCGTTAGATGGAGCTCCCTCCGCACAGATTTGTGAAATATGGGATATCATGTGACTATACCTTTTCACTTACATGTATCTTTGTTCTTATGATTTTTTTCTGTTCTTTGAGCTACTTCAACTTTTTGATATTTTTTTTCTATTAGGTGGCTTGAAAAATGTGAAAGGGAACGAAATTAGCTAACAGGAAAAGCATGCAATGAACTGTTTATTTCAAAACTAAAAACACCTTATACAGGTAAATGACTTTGCTCAAGAAATTCGCAACAGCAATGGACCCATGTATAAGGAAGGCTATCGATGAAAGGAAGGTGAACGTCACACTTTCAAAGTTCTTATGCAGAGGGTGTTGAGATCTGACAGTTCAAAAATTTTAGCATGAACAAAAATATTATAATGAGGTTAATTTCGAAACATTATTTACATTTTAAAAATTAAGAAACAATAACGCAAATAAAAATTCCAAAAAGTTCCATTCATGGTATCAAGCGTAAAATCCTCTTCACATCTTTCATTTATAAATGACCCTGCTCTTAAAATACCTGTTTTAATGTTATTTAGTGTTCATCAGTCGTTATACGAATAGAAATCTCCTGCATACATTTAGTTTCTGAATATGTTAATATTGTGATTCATTTAAAAATCGTGTGAAAATGGTAGTATGAATGGATAATTGCCTTTTTTGTGAAAAAGCCAACAGCAGAATAACTTGCTTTTGGAGACAGGTAGAATCTTATGAGGAAACTCTTTAAAAAGAAAGAGAGAAAACATTAGCAACAAATTAAACTACGCTGGAAATCACGATACAATTTATGGCAGATTTCTTCAACAGCAATACGTTTGAAACAAGGAATATAAAGAGCAGACATGCTCATAATCGACACGGATGTCACTTTGCTAACAGGCAAAAGTAAAACTGTTAAGAAAGGGAAAGAACATTTTAGCATATTACTGAATGGTTCGGCAGTATGTAATTTACACGAATAAAATGACGACTAGATGGTGATTTGATTGTGGAAACTAGCTGGGTGTTTGCTATCGTGGGACCCTTAACTGATATACAAGTAAGGGGGCAGAACCAAGCTGTTTTGAAAATCACACTCAAATGGGTTTGTACTGAATCTGAACAAGGTATGTAACGCATTCTTATAATGGCCCAGATATAAATCCTACGTGGGATGGTAACTTCTCATATAATTTATTCATTACATTATAAATCAAAGTTTTCCTCCAAAAGTGATGATGGGAAAGATTCTGGTGAATGTGACTGTTTAACAGAGAAATGCCGCCTAAAAGTTTACAGTCACATTTATTTGCTTTAAATGGAACACAAAAGTGACCAATAATTTGTACTAGGAACAATCATATATATTGTTGTAAACCAAACATGTAAGCAGTATTCATGTGACAGAGGTGTTGGAGACAACCTAGTAAAAACGACACAACGAGGAATCAAGTGTGCTTCTCTACTGCGAGAAGAGGGAGCAACGAGAACAGGTGAAATGTATAACATCAATAAACAGGTGGGAATTCGGATGCAGTACCACGATATCACCTAAGAAGGCAAAGCGATTCTATGGATGACACCGCTGAGAAAACTCAATTTGAATTTTGAACGGCTAAGAATTCAGCAGAAAGCCTATAGGTCGGAGCTGCGTGTATCTGACAGTACAGCGCAAGGCGGCGTGCTGATGGCTGCTATGCGTGGTCGGCTGCGCTGCATGGAGGTGGGGTTCCCCCCCTCGGAGAACGATCGAAGTCAGAGCGCGAAAAGAGTGTTCGTCCGAATGGCCGGAAAAGCGAATCTGTGTGCAGCAAGGGCGGCAAAGTACGCTACTGATTCCTGGGGCGGTCAGGAACCAACTCCCCCTTTCAATTCTCTTCCGTCCTACGCTCAGAGAGCGACAGCTCCGCATGTGGCAGAACTCGTCTAATAGTCGCCGATAAACAAAGCTTTCGCCAATCATGGCCTCACAACAAATTCGCCTGGACTCCCACTACCATACTCCAAGAACCTAGGTGGCGCCGAGCCGATGCGTTCCTGCCCAGCACATGAGGATTCCGCGAAAAAACTGTCGCCAACTGCTGTAAAAATAGCGACCGCCTGTTGTCTTGGACTCTGAGACCCGACATCAAAAGAGAAAGCCGCCAGCAACGGGTCGGGGCTCGGTCCGCAATTCCCAATGAACGGATGTCCCTTCACCTCCTACTCGTACTATTGTGAGCGGTTCGCCTCCTCACAGCCCAAACGTTCCTGCTCGTCTCCTAAGTGAAATGAACAGAATTACGATATGCATGCATCCCACTCCCGATCATGTACAGGCCGGTAGATAGTATCAATTACCTCCTTGAATGACAGTGTAATATGGTAGCGACACGACATCAATTTGCGAGTATGTAAATTCAGATTAAAAAAAAAATGCAAGACAGGCTGGTTTTATGACCCTCAATTAATGTATAATGAAGCCAGAGGGCTTGTCGTCTTGCATCACCCTGACCCAGTTAATTATAATTTGAAGTAATCATAAAGGAAAAGAGATATAAAAACACTAGAATTGATGGCACAAACACGGGCATTTGTAAGCTCAACAAATTTCTTTTTATAATCAGCCCCCACAAAATTATTAGGTTCCATAAGTGCTATACACAAAAGTTGTTCACAATAAATAGTTTAAACTATAGAGGAAGTGTATTAGTGAGTATAACTTATAGACTGTGACGAATTTACTGTTAGCGGGTATATAACAATAAATTTAAGTGTTTCTTGATGACTGGGCCTGCAGTGAAACATGTGTCTTGAAAGACACTGTAAGTAATGTTCCAGTATCACTACTTAAAACATTAATTGACTGTTATCACAGCTGTTTCGGAAGATTTCCATTTTCAAGTACGTCTACGTTGTCCTGGCGTATATCTGATGTAACTGTATCTTGTGACTGTTCTCGTTATATTTCAAGTGAAATTCTAACATATCGATTTCACTTCTATTTTTGATGTTTCATACAGTGTGGCGTCATATTTTAGTGTAATGTTGTAGATATGTCTCGTAATTTTAAATAGTTCACACCATAGATGAACTGTCAAAATAATCTCATACCCTTGGGGTGGCGAACTGGCCTAAAACGCTGAAGAATCAGCAGTGATCAACAACGTGACGAAACAGAAGGCAGCGGTAACCACTGTATTAAGGAAACACAATGCGCATCCACAGGACCTATGATCTGTAATTGAAAAATTGCCATTGGCCAATGATTCCGGACTAGTCCACCTTTCAGATTTCGGGGAGGGGACTGCCAAGGGAGAGATGACCATGAGGAAAAGATGGAATAACCAGTGAAAGAGTAACGTTCTGCGAGTCGAGTGGTGGAATGTCAGAAGTTTGAGCATGGTAGGGAAAGCAGAAAAACTGAAAAGGGAATTGCTAAGGCTCAATTTAGATATATTGGGAGTCAGTAAAGTAAAATGGAAAGAAGACAAGAATATCTGGTCAGATGAGTATAGGTTAATATCAACAGGAGCAGAAAATGTTATAAAGGGAGTAGGATTCGTTATGAGTAGGGAGGCAGTGCAGAGAGTAAGTTTTTTTGAACAGTTCGGTGATAGGATTGTTCTCGTCAGAAATGACAGAAAACTAACACCGACATGATAGTTCAGGTACACATGCTGACGTCGCAAGCAGAGGATGAAGAGATACAGAAAGTATATGAGGATGCGGAACGGGTAATTCAATACGTAAAGGGAGATGAAAATCTAATAGTCATAGGTGACTGGAATGTGGATGTACAGGAATTACTTATTTCGCTTTAATTGTATTAATATTAACTAACGTATATGAAACGTGGACTTGCAGAAGAACACAGGCTAACGGCTTCTGAACGCAAAAACTAGAGAAACAAATTTTAACCCATGGGGGACATCACACATTATGACTGGACACTTGGCTAATGAACGTTGTAAGTTATCCAAATAATTTATAAGGTGTTCGCAGTCTCTAGTCACACGACGAGGCCCATATAACGGGCTTAAAGTGAATTTCTACAGTTGGTTTAATAGAAGTGACAAAACCTTATGGTTATGCATCAAGTTTTATGAAGTTGACTTAGGACATGGCCTGTTTTAGACAAACATTTAAATAATAATTTATGTAAGTACTATACGATGCATCCTATAGGATGACCATATCTAATATAATTTACTAGCGCATTATAATATTAACTTGTTGCAGGATCTGAAGAAGACGTTATTACTAACGTTGAAACCTAGGTAAACGATAAAGTTAACCTGCAACTGTAGGCTGCATATTCTTATATAAACAATATCAGTTGCTGTCGCTGCATAAAAATGTTAAAAATCAAAATTAAAGCCAATAGCAATGTTATGACAGCACCACTAAACAGTATGATCCTAAAAGTGACAAAACTTCATATTGGAAACGACTTTTTCAACATTTTCATGCGAGATGCCTACGTCACATCGAAAGTGTTTTGGAAACATTATGACAGGAGAGAGAATGCAAAAAGATTCTAACATCAAAGTTGGTCAATATATATTATTTTACAGTGACGGACCTTGGTTTGCAAAACTTAATATTAACGAGGGTTAATTATCTCACCCACAAAATACTGCGAAAGGAAATATCCCTTGCATATTCAGCACACGACAAAGGAAGTGCAGGTGAAGCACCTGATATTTTAATGAACATCTGAAAATTCTTGTTCTCTCTTTGCAGACTACAGAGTTGTAATGCTTCCCAACCATAATTTTATGTTATGTAACTGCCTTTAGTAGAAATTCAGAGATAAAGAAAAAAAATACTTTGTAGCAGAGATCATCCAGTATGAAGTTTCTATCCGCCGATGGAAAAAGTAATCCTATAAAATAAATCTGTTTACAGAAACTGACCGCACGCGCTTTATTGCCCCGCAGAACATACATTTAAACAGTGAAAACAATATTCACCGTGGTAAATTCTGTGGATTCCGAGGTCACAAGAGCCACCAAAGCTGTTGTAAGCTTCGAAATTTGGCAGCGGATATTTCTCAAGTAATGTCCACTGATTCGATCATTAAAGTCTGCTTTGCGCAACGTCGTACATATAAATTCTGAGGGGCCGTTTTTGGTCGAGGAAACTATGGGCAGTGCTAACGGGACAAACGTCAGCAGAGGTGAACGGTGTTGTTCAATGAGCAGTTGAATGGAAATGCATCGGCGAATGGTCATAGTCGATGCTTCCCTAATGCCCTCCATTAATAACGTGTAAAATGGAATCGAGAATGTTGGAGATAACTCTCCACACGCGGGAAAGCCTTTAAAGCGGTAACGACGAGGATTTAATACCGAAAATGAAACATGGCCAGCTCAGGCAAAACCCCTCCCGTGCCTGCACTTGGACTGTTGCTGATAGCGCGGTTGTACCCGGGCATCATGTTTTGTTGTAAAGCTTAACGAATAACGAATAGATGCCGCCAAAAAAAAATAATCTCCCGTTTGTACTGGATTAGGGAAATGGTCTCCCAGTTTTCGGTGACTGAAGGCCAACACAGATGCACTGTCAGATCCATGGGTGAGGTCACTTGTAGGGGTTTGCCATAGCAGGGCCTGGGCTAAATGAAATATGTGCGGTTCATCCAGAAACTAACTATCCCTATTATCTTTGTTCATCAATTATTTATTCCAAAAGATGAAAATTACGCAAGTAAAACATTTTTTGTGCAAATCATATTTTTTCCACGTAATCTTCTTTCAGTTCCATGGAGTTTCTTCAGCGAGACACAAGGGCGAGAATGCCTACCGGTACCTCGCCCTGGTGACGAAGCTATTTCCTCACTGCACTAGTCACTTCCTCGCTGTCCTTACAAAGTTTTCTACGAATGTCATCCTTTCATGGCCCAAAAATAGAAAGTGTGAGAGAGATAGGTCGGGCTGTAGAGCGAATGGCGTATCCCCGATATGAGTAGTGCTCAGAACAGATTTTGTGTAGCTGTGAGCGCAGCACGTCTGAACTAACTGTATTCCCTGTGGACAAATGGTTGGTGCTCCCGTAGCCAATGAAGCCGAAGTGTTAGGGGTGTCAAGAGGCTTCATATCGAAGATGTATATAGCATGCAAGGAAAGCGGAAACACGTCAACCACTAAGTCACAGGACAGAAGTCAATGTGTGCTGAGTGATTGTGACAGGTGCTTAAAGAAGAGGATTCTGACGAAAAATAAGAGGTGGACAGCTGCTAAAGTCAATGCAGAACTGAAGGTCGCTCACCCGAAATATATTAGCACCAAAAACGAGGAGAGCTTCATAAGCAGGGCATTGTAGTGCAAGCTGAAATTCCAGAACCACGTATCAGTGATGGAAATGCCCGTAACAGCAAAACGTTGCGTCGAAGCCAAAACATCTGGACTGTGGAGCAATTGAAGAAAGGCATTTGATCGTATAAGTCTTGTTTCGCCCATTATACAAATTGTAGCCGAGTTTACGTTTTAAGAGTGTAGCATTGCGGAGGTTAGGTGGTGATTCGGGCAGCCATATCGTGGTATTCCATGGTCAACGTGGTTGCTGTGCAAGGTCGCACTATTGCCAAGGATTAAGTGACCATTTTGGCTGACCAGGTCCATGCCATGGTACCCATGTTTCTACCCCAATGGTGATACTGTGATCCAAGACGACTGGCCCACTTATCACACAGCTGGCATCGTCCAAGACTGATTTTGGGTGCACAGGATCAGTTTTCTCATCTTTCTTGACCACCACTGTCACCAGATCTGAATATCATCGAGCCTTTGTGGTCTATGACGGAGAGTAGAATGCGTGATCGCTATAAACCTACAACATCGTTACTTTAATATGCCACTACTTTGCTGGAAGATCGGTTTGCGATTCCATTGAAAAATATATTGGTGCTGTATTTGTCCATTCCGAGAAGACTAGAAGCTGTTCCCAATGCCAATGGTTTTCCACACCGTAGTAGACATAGTACTGTGTCGTGGTTTTGTTTGTTTTCATATTTTTGGCCATCTCTTGTACGTGTGTATATGAAACGATGTGCCTGCACACAGACCAATTTTCTCTAATGGCAGCAGGCAAGCCATCAGCTCCTGACATTCCCATCCGACGGATGTGTCATCACTAACAGTGGCATGTGCCGTACTTAGACATTCGCGTTGATGCGGGTCCCGGGACTAATAACTACTTTGCGGATAGACGACGATGCTGATGTGGATATCCGTCAATATGTTTGTGAATATTCGTAGCAATAATAATTATTTCGTTAAAAAATATTAGTGCTAATGATAGTATTTTCAGTCATTTGGGTTACATACAATCGATAATAACAGCACTTATTGTTTAATTCCCTATTACTGTCAGTTTATGACTGGTGACACTATGTCGGTTGCGCTACACAGTGTCCTGGAAGGGGTTGAGATTTGCAAAGGCTTAATGTATCGACATGCCCTCCATCCTGGTTTTATGCACAGTTGCATTTACATCCTACTTGCGTCTTGCCAGCAGCTGTCTTCTTTCCCAGTCATTTCTGATTCGTTCGTGTTAAACGCTAAAACTTATGTAATTACCGGAGGTTGCACAAAGTAACATGAAGGCTTATGTGGAACACTAAATCATTTGGAGTCTTCGCTCCATGTTCTGGCTCTTGTTTACTTTTCACAGATGCCATAAATATGTCGATTGCACTACACAGTGTCCTGGAAGGGGTTGAGATTTGCAAAGGGTTAATGTATCGACATGCCCTCCATCCTGGTTTTATGCACAGTTGCATTTACATCCTACTTGCGTCTTGCCAGCAGGTCTTCTTTCCCAGTCATTTCTGATTCGTTCGTGTTAAACGCTAAAACTTATGTAATTACCGGAGGTTGAACAAATTAACATGAAGGCTTATGTGGAACACTAAATCATTTGGAGTCTTCGCTCCATGTTCTGGCTCTTGTTTACTTTTCACAGATGCCATAAATAACATTCAGTATAAAATCAGTATATCTCCCAACATTTTCCGTAAATATACACTGGTCACCCAGAACATTATGACCATATAAACCCGTCCAGGCGATAGCAGCGTCAGCTGGCAAGGAATAAATGCTAGTCAGACACTCACACAGTGCATGCCGCATCATTGAGTCTTCTGTCCGTTTGTAGAATGGTTAAGACGCGCGATCTATCTGACAAGGGGAGGCCGCCAATTGTGAAATTCAGATTCGATTCATACTGCGCATAATAAAAGCTGATGGCCAGAGGTGTAATGTGGCAAAGCATCAAGATGCACTTCTCAGCCGTTGTCGAGAAAATCGACAGTTAAAAGAAACCGTTGCGGTGAAATACTCTCTACGATTATCAATTTTCTACAGCGTCGTGGCGCAGCGGTAAGCGCTCGGGTTCGTAATCGGAAGGTCGCCGGATCGAATCTCGCGCCATGCAATTTTTTATTAGTTTTTTGTAATTCAAATATATATAAAAACTATTAATGAATTGCTTATGCATGTTGGTGAAGGCGGATCGCTCTCCAATTGTACCGCCTCCATTTTTCCGTTTGTTTCACAGGGTGTACCAAAGCTTTCCCGTCCGCACTGATTTTCGACGATGTTATAAGTTGCGCTAGGGACCGCATCTACCTTCTTTCGAAGTTAGCAGGCAACTACGCTGTTATGCGGCTGCTCGTTTCGGCCCATTCAACATCTGTCCTTCATGTGTAACGAGCGAGTAACGGAGTTTATATTTCATACCTGCCACAGCAAATTTGTGTTCGTGTGGTCTCTGTTCTAATTCGAACGTTTGACTTACACTATACGTATTCGTTTCGGAATATCGTTTCTACGTCTTCCGTTAACTATACGTCGTTAACATTATGAAGACAACTAATAACATTTATGAAATACAATTTTGTTTGCGGAAAACATAATGATGTTCGAAGTCGCCAGTTTTTCCACGAGAAACAAATTGTTGCAACGACTTACGAACTATATATATATATATATATATATATATATATATATATATATATATATATATATATATATATATATATATATTTGAATTACAAAAAACAAATACTAAAAAAAAAGTTGCATGGCGCGAGATTCGATCCGGCGACCTTCGGATTACGAACCCGAGCGCTTACCGCTGCACCACGACGCTGTAGAAAATTATTAATCGTAGAGAGTATTTCACCACAACGGTTTCTTTTAACTGTCGATTTTCTCGACAACGGCTGAGAAGTGCATCTTGGTGCTTTGCCACATTACACCTCTGGCCATGAGCTTTCATTATGCGCAGTATGAATCGAATCTGAATTTCACAATTGGCGGCCTCCCCTTGTGAGTCTGACCGATAGTAGATTGTGACGGCCAGGAAGCTCGGCACGATCGTTTCCGAAACTGCACGACTTGTTGGATATTCGAAGAGAACTGTGGTGAGGGCCTTCGACAAGTAGCAAAACCAAGGTGAAAACACCTCCAGACGCAGTATATTTAGACAGCCGACCCTCACAAAAGATGTCGGACGTCGCGAAGATCGGCAAAACGGGAAAGGCGGCGAACTGTGGCGGAACTGACGTCAGACTTCACTGCTGGGCAGACTACAAGCGTATCTGAACACACAGTGCACCGAACACTCTTAACGATGGGGCTCCGCAGCCGAAGATCCATGCATGTACCAATGTTAACACTACGACGTCGGCAACTACAACTGAAATGGGCACGTGACCATCGGCACTGGACATTGGCGCAGTGGCAGAGCGTTGCACGATCTGATGGATCCGATACCTTCTTCATCATGCCGGTGGTAGGGCGCGAATCCGTCGTCCTCCAGGAGAACAGCTTCTTGACTCCTGTGCTGAGGGTCAGAGACAAGCTAGAGGCTGTTTTATTACGCCCTAGGGAACATTCAAGTGGGCATTTATGCGTCCAGTAGAGCTCGCCAAAGGCGAAGGAGTACTGTACACTGGTTGCAGACCACGTTCACCCTTTCATGACGATCATGTTTCCCGTCAGCAATGGCATTTTTCAGCAAGATAATGCGTCATGTCGCAAGGTCAGGAGTGTGATGGAATGGTTCGAGGAACACAGTGGCGAGTTCCAATCGACGTGCTGGCGCCCCAAATCGCCAAATATGAACCCATCGAATTTACTGGATTTGGGTGACTCGTGTATGCCTATGTGGCGACCTACCATGCCCTCACTGCTTCCATGCCACGACGCATTGCTGCTGTTATCCGTGCAAAAGGTGAACATGCCGCCTGTTACGTAGGTGGTCATAATGTTCTGACTGATTTGAGTATTTACTGATACAAATTGCATAAAAGAGTGTGAAATGTGTGACAACAACGCGTAACGAATTCATTTGACTTCCAAATATTGTGCGAAACGTTCACAAAAGACAAAAGAAACTGCCTCTGCGTTCTTAGTCAGTGAAGTGCAAATCACTAGGTCAGCCTTCAAGTGAAGATAATTTGTGAGGGTCACTCCAAAATAAATGCACACAACTTTTTTAAAAATCATCTTTTATTCTACATGCTTGAAAGTCTTACAGCGTGTAGATACATCCTTTAGGAACAATATTTTCATTTCTCCACATAATTTCCATCCCACTCAACTGCCTTACGCCATCTTGGAACCAGCGCCTGTATACCCACACGGTAAAATTCTGGACCAATCTGTTGGAGCCACTGTTTGGCAGCGTGCACAAGGGAGTCATCATCTTCATTGTTCCACGAAGAGAGCCTTTCAGTTTCCAAAAGAGATGACAGTCACATGGAGCCAGGCCAGGACTGTAAGGCGGGTGTTTCAGTATTGTTCATTCGAGTTTTGTGATCGCTTCCATGGTTTTTTGACTGACATGTGAACGTGAATTGTCGTGCAACAGCAAAACATCCTGCTTTAGCCGATGTGGTCGAACACGACTAAGTCGAGCTCGAAGTTTCTTCAGTGTCGTCATATATGCATCAGAATTTATGGTGGTTCCACTTCGCATGATGTTCACAAGCAACAGTCCTTCGGAATCGAAAAACACCGTAGCCATAACTTTTCCAGCAGAAGGTGTGGTTTTGAATTTTTTTTCTTGGGTGAATTTGCATGATGCCACTCAATTGATTGCCTCTTCGTCACTGGTGAAAAATGATGGAGCCGTGTTTCATCACCAGTCACAATTCTTCCAAGAAATTCATCTCCACTATTCTTGTACTGTTCCAAAAGTTCGTTGCATACCGTTTTTCTTGTTTCTTTGTAAGCCTGTCAACATCCTGGGAACCCACCTGGCACAAACCTTTTTTAACGCCACCACTTTCAGTATTGCGCAAACACTTCCTTCCCGTATCCCAACGTAGCGTGAGAATTCGTTGACTGTGATGCGTCTGTCAGGAGTCACCAATTCGTTAACTCTCTGCGCATTGTCTGGATTGTGTTAAGTACGAGGCCTGGCGCTGCGAGGACAATCCTCAACATTGCCGTTCCCACTTTCATCACGTAACCTGCTTTCCCACCGACTAACTGTACTGCGATCGACAGCAGCATCTCCACACACCTTTTTCAACCTCTTGTGGATGTTTCCCACTGTCTCGTTTTCACAGCACAGGAATTCTATGACAGCACGTTGCTTCTGACGAACATCAAGTGTGACGGCGCCACTCACGAGAACAGGTTGAACTAAGTTTGAAAACAAGCAGGAAGGATGTATCTACATATTGTAGAACTTTCACACATGCAGAATGAAAACTATATTTTTACAGAAACAGTGTGCATTGCTTTTGGAGTGACCCCCGTAGAACCAGCGTAAGCATACCTCTAGGCTTCTGGCGTTGCCAACGGATTTAAGAGACTTAAAATGTGAATATCTGTGAATGAGGATAGTAGACTTGAGGATGTGGATACACTGACTACGAGGACCATGCAATTTCGGTGCAGATGCGGACAGCGTTTCCCTTATCCACACAGACCTGTTGCCGTCACTTTATGTGATACTTCAAGGAGGTTGCAAATTTAATCCAGCAAATTTATCACAGTATAGGGTCAAGATACATGCGCTCTTCCTCGTTCAAATGTAGATAATAAAATTTTGTTCCACCACGAGGAATTTAACCAGTTACCACCAAATGATGCGCTACCACTCTACCGCACATTAGATACCCAAATTGCGCAGACATCACTTTTAAATCTCCCTGCAGTATGTGTCTTTTTAGATGGAATTTTCAAATGCGGTCAATGTAGGAAGTCTGAGGCGCACTGTAGCATGATGAGCTACGTTTCTTCTCACGAGTACCTCGACAAAAGGAGGACGACTGGAAAGAAACCGGAGATAAAAGATGGCGGAGCATCTGGTTCGGAAGGAATGCGCTGGCCCAGTGGGGCGTGTTGACGGCGGGGCAGCGCGGCTGGAAAGTGGGGCGACCCCATACGTCAGGCGGAGGGCCCGCTGCAACTGACCTTGGTGAGCAGCAGGGTGCGGCAGACGCGCCGGAAGTGGCCGTCGAGCAGCCAGAAGAGGAACGGGCTCCAGAAGCTGTGGCTCAGCGCCAGCCACGTCGCCAGGAAGTCCAGGAACGGCGGCGCCTGCAACACGCGCACCCACGTGCCAAACACTCTGCGTAGCAGCCGATCGCGCTCGCTTCCTCTCACATGGTAGAGCTCGACCAGCCTAAGTCTGCCTATTTATTTCATGTACACTGCTAGCCATTGAAACTGCAACACCGGGAAGGGCAGTGGATAGTGAAATGTTACTATTTGTGTGTGTAAAGTACAGTAAGAACAGCCATGTGGTTAAATTTGTAGGTGGGTTGGTCGTATACACGGTACAAAACCTTGCCCGGTTCGGCATGGAGTGGAACCGAGCTCGGGTGACAGATACGTATATGTCATTCCACATTGGTTCAGCTGCCTGATGCCGAGCAGGGGCGTGACATTCTTCTCGGCAATCCATGGGTAGATGTTTCCAGAGGGTGAGAGATGTAGGCCGTGTGCTGACGAAGGGTGGAGTCGAATATTCTCTGGATCGAGGTAAACCGCGGCTGCACAGGGACAAAAAGCGGTTTGTCGTTATCTTGTGGGAAGATAACATCATGGAGAACCCAAAGATACTGGCACAGCCACCGGCCTTAACAAATCAGAGATATGTCGTTTGCTGTCAAATTACTAGCACGATCACTGAGCTCGTGTGATGGAGCCGAATGTAATGTAGCAATGTTCGCTCTTCTCAGAGCATCGAGACACGCATTCGCTGTAATGTTGTTCACAGGAACGGGCCTCGTCTGGAGGGCGACGTAGCGCCACTCCTGCGCACACTGTTTGTGACGGTACGTCACATAATTGGACATTTGGAGAAAGGGAAAAGAAGTTTTTGTTATGAGACGTGTGAAACATAAATTATCTAAAGACTAAGTACGTCTGCGCGATGTATAACAAATATTAAAGAACGTAAGTTATTATTATCAAAACACAAATATCGATGTAACTAACAAAACAGTTTTTTGGTATAATCTCAGTGTAACATAGGCCATGAAGATCAGAGACAATGCTTTGATTGAACCAGCACTACTGTTTTTGTTTCGTCTGGAGGTAGGCCGCCATTGTAGCGCTGAATAATATTTAATGTAAGTTTGGTTGTAATTTAGTAAGGTATACATATAATTGTTATTAGAAAGTGTGTAGTACAGACTTAGTTGTCACCTCGCATGATCGCAAGCATTAATTCTCATCAACCAAGTTTTTACAGAACTTCGTAGTGCAGGGAGCTCATCTCACCTAGCAGGATTTAGTCAGCCATTACGCTGACTGTATTATTTAATTAAAATTTCATGTCATAATATTAAATATAAATGCGAAAGACTTCTCAATTTTAATCTTAATTTCAAAGTTAAAAAGAGTAGTGATAGATTTATTTACCAAAATTCACAGCACTGAATGAGTTCAGTATGTTTCATTTTGGCCGCCTAACGGCGGATGAGATTCTCTCCAGTTTTGCCTTGCAAATAATGAACAAGAAATATTGAAAATATTTTTCATTCAATAGGTTCCGCAATATCTCAGTTAATCTTTATGTAATTTGGTACATAAACAACCAGTAGTCCCTGAGACCCATATTAATAATTACAGTTTGCGTAAGAATACGCATATTTTCTTTTCTAAATAGCAGCACTCACGCAAACTATTTATTAGAAGGCGGTGAGTCGCGCGTTGTGTTTAAAAAATATTATATCGACGAACTCGAGGCAGCCGATGTCCGTACGAGTGTTATCGCGGTATACGTTAATTAAAAGTCTCATGGTAGCCCACAATATTTAAAGCCACCCCAACTAAAAACATAAAAAAAGTATACTTATAAAAACAAAAATATATCATCATCCCGTGATAAAGTGCACCCACATATATATACAGGGTGAGTCACCTAACGTTACCGCTGGACATATTTCGTAAACCACATCAAATACTGACGAACCGATTCCACAGACCGAACGTGAGGAGAGGGGCTAGTGTGATTGTTTAATACAAACCATACAAAAATGCACGGAAGTATGTTTTTAACACAAACCTACGTTTTTTTTAAATGGAACCCAGTTAGTTTTATTAGCACATCTGAACATATAAACAAATACGTAATCAGTGCCGTTTGTTTCATTGTAAAATGTTGATTACATTCGGAGATATTGTAACCTAAAGTTAACGCTTGAAACCTCCGACGTTCAGTTGCGTGTTGTAACAAACACGGGCCACGGAGGACGCATAAATTGGCCAGCCCGTTCTCCTGATCTTACTTCTCTGGACTTCTTTCTGTGGGATACGTTAAAGGAGAATGTGTACCGTGATGTGCCTACAACCCCATAGGATATGAAACAACGTATTGTGGCAGCCTGCGGCGACATTACACCAGATGTACTGCGGCGTGTACGACATTCATTACGCCAGAGATTGCAATTGTGTGCAGCAAATGATGGCCACCGCATTGAACATCTATTGGCCTGACATGTCGGGACACACTCTATTCCACTCCGTAATTGAAAACGGAAACCTCGTGTGTACGTGTACCTCACCCCTCATGGTAATGTACATGTGCGTCAGTGAAAAAGACCAATAAAAAGGTGTTAGCATGTGGACGTAATGTGCTGTTCCAGTCTCTTCTGCACCTAAGGTCCATCACCGTTCCCTTTGGATCCCTACGTAATTCGGTGCTCTCCGATACACGCGATCGAACAGCGGAGGAGTGGTACTCAAGCGTCAACTTTAGGTTACAATATCTCCGGATGTAATTAACATTTTACAATCCAACAAACGGAACTGATTACGTATTTGTTTATATGTTCAGATGTGCTAACAAAGCTAACGTGGTTCCATTTTAAAAACGTAGGTTTGTGTTAAAAAACATACTTCCGTGCATTTTTGTATGGTTTGTATTAACCAATTAAACTAGCCCCTCTCCTCACGTTCGGTCTGTGGAATCGATTCGTCAGTATTTGATGTGGTTTACGAAATATATCCAGCGGTAATGTTAGGTGACTCACCCTGTATAGTTATGCCATGATATGTTGTTGGGCGTGTCACTGTTGGAGCGTCTCTCTGCAACCGCTTCTAGGCGATCCGTCGTCATACTGGACAGGCCTTAACGTTCCAGATGTCGTCACTGTGGCAGTGTGCATACTTTCCTTTCTGCTTATGAGCCCATTTTCTCACTTTAGATATGTGACCTGGCTGTGAGATCCTGTCCTTTCTAGCTCAGGTCCTGCTGGTGGTCAATTTGCTACACTGCTTCATGGCCCATATCTTGTATTCATTACTCTGTTCATTTCATTCAGCGGGTCCTGTGATTCTTCTACACTTTCGCTGAGGACAGCAATATCATCAGCGTATTTTATCATTGATATCCTTTCACCTGGAATCTTAATTCCAGTCTTGAACTATTCTTTTATTTCCGTTGTTACTTCTTCGATGTATAGCAGGGGCTAAAGACAACATTCCTGTGTTACATGCTTTTTAATCCGACAACATCGTTCTTGGTCTTTCAGTCTTACTGTTACCTTTGGGGTCTTGTGCATATTGTATATTACCCGTCTTTTCCTATAGCTGACCCCTATTTTTCTCAGAATTTCGAACATCTTGCACCATTTTACGTCGTCAAACGCTTTTTTTCAGATCGACGGATCCTATGATTTGTCTTGATATTTTTTTAGTCTTGCCTCCATTGGCTCTGAGCACTATGGGACTTAACTTCGCGCGGTTCGAGAATGTAGCGCTTAGAACCGCTCGGCCACTCCGGTCGGCTTTTTATCATTCTTCTGTATATTATTCATGTAAGAAAATTCGTTACATGAGCTGTTAAGCTGATTGTGCGATAATTATCGTATTTGTCGGCTCCTGCAATCTTCGGAACTGTGTGGATCATGGGTTTCCGAAACGGAGATGATATACACTCCTGGAAATTGAAATAAGAACACCGTGAATTCCTTGTCCCAGGAAGCGGAAACTTTATTGACACATTCC
Organism: Schistocerca nitens; assembly: GCF_023898315.1. NCBI lineage: Eukaryota > Metazoa > Arthropoda > Insecta > Orthoptera > Acrididae > Schistocerca > Schistocerca nitens. The sequence continues at coordinate 406,690,804 of NC_064618.1, forward strand.
TGGGGTCAGATACATCACATGATCACACTGACAGAACCACAGGCACATAGACACAGGCAACAGAGCATGCACAATGTCGGCACTAGTACAGTGTATATCCACCTTTCGCAGCAATGCAGGCTGCTGTTCTCCCATGGAGACGATCGTAGAGATGCTGGATGTAGTCCTGTGGAACGGCTTGCCATGCCATTTCCACCTGGCGCCTCAGTTGGACCAGCGTTCGTGCTGGACGTGCAGACCGCGTGAGACGACGCTTCATCCAGTCCCAAACATGCTCAATGGGGGACAGATCCGGAGATCTTGCTGGCCAGGGTAGTTGACTTACACCTTCTAGAGCACGTTGGGTGGCACGGGATACATGCGGACGTGCATTGTCCTGTTGGAACAGCAAGTTCCCTTGCCGGTCTAGGAATGGTAGAACGATGGGTTCGATGACGGTTTGGATGTACCGTGCACTATTCAGTGTCCCCTCGACGATCACCAGTGGTGTACGGCCAGTGTAGGAGATCGCTCCCCACACCATGATGCCGGGTGTTGGCCCTGTGTGCCTCGGTCGTATGCAGTCCTGATTGTGGCGCTCACCTGCACGGCGCCAAACACGCATACGACCATCATTGGCACCAAGGCAGAAGCGACTCTCATCGCTGAAGACGACACGTCTCCATTCGTCCCTCCATTCACGCCTGTCGCGACACCACTGGAGGCGGGCTGCACGATGTTGGGGCGTGAGCGGAAGACGGCCTAACGGTGTGCGGGACCGTAGCCCAGCTTCATGGAGACGGTTGCGAATGGTCCTCGCCGATACCCCAGGAGCAACAGTGTCCCTAATTTGCTGGGAAGTGGCGGTGCGGTCCCCTACGGTACTGCGTAGGATCCTACGGTCTTGGCGTGCATCCGTGCGTCGCTGCGGTCCGGTCCCAGGTCGACGGGCACGTGCACCTTCCGCCGACCACTGGCGACAACATCGATGTACTGTGGAGACCTCACGCCCCACGTGTTGAGCAATTCGGCGGTACGTCCACCCGGCCTCCCGCATGCCCACTATACGCCCTCGCTCAAAGTCCGTCAACTGCACATACGGTTCACGTCCACGCTGTCGCGGCATGCTACCAGTGTTAAAGACTGCGATGGAGCTCCGTATGCCACGGCAAACTGGCTGACACTGACGGCGGCGGTGCACAAATGCTGCGCAGCTAGCGCCATTCGACGGCCAACACCGCGGTTCCTGGTGTGTCCGCTGTGCCGTGCGTGTGATCATTGCTTGTACAGCCCTCTCGCAGTGTCCGGAGCAAGTATGGTGGGTCTGACACACCGGTGTCAATGTGTTCTTTTTTCCATTTCCAGGAGTGTATTACCAGACGCATACATTGAACACACCAACGTGAATAGTCGTTGCTACTCCCCACCCTCTAAATTATTTTATAATTATGATAAATGTTATGTATCCCTTCTGCCTTATTTGATTTCAATTCTTGCAGGGCTCTTTTAAATTCCGATTCTAATACTGGATCGCCTATCTCTTCCATAACGACTCTTCTCTTATCACTTCATCAGACAAGTCTTACCCCTAACAGAGGCCTTCAGTGTCGTCTTTCCACACATCCGCTCTTTCCTCTACATTTACTCGTGGAATTCCATAATTACTCTCTTAATGTTACCGCCCTTGCTTTTAGGCTGACTTACTTTTTCGATTTCTTTACATTTTTCTTGGAGACAGTTCGCCTTAACTTTGACGCATTTCCTATTTATTTCATTCCTAAGTGATTTGTATTTCTGTATTCCTGAATTTCTCTCAACATTTCTGTACGTCCTTCTTTCATCGATCAACTGGAGTATTTCTTCTGTTACCCATAGTTTCTTCACAGTTACCTTCTTTCTACCAATGCTGTTCTTTCCAACTTATGTGACTGCCCTCTTTAGAAATGTCCATTCCTCTTCAAGTGTAAAGGCTAGTGAGGTATTCCTTATCGCAGTATCTACAGCATCTGAGAACAACGAGCGTACCTCTTCATTCCTTAGTATTTTCGTATCATACTTCGTCGCACATTGATTCTTCCTGACTAATCTCTTAAACTTCAGGCTACTCTTCATCACTACTAAATTGTGATCTGAGTGTATATCTCTTTCTGGGTACGCCTTATAAACCAGTATCTGATTTCAGAATTTTTGTCTGACTTTGATGTAAACTAATTGAAATCCTCCCGTATCTCTCGACATTTTCCAAGTATACCTCCTTCTATTGTGATTTCTAAACAGAGTATTCACTATTACTAGCTGAAATTTGTTGCAGAACACAATTAATCTTTCTCCTCTCTCACTGCTGGTATCAAGTCCATGTTCTCCCGTAACCCCTTCTTCCTCTCCTTCGGCTGCAACCGCATTCCAATCGTCCATGACTACCAGATTTTCATCTCCCTTTACGTACTGAACTAATCGTTCAATATCCTCGTATACTTTGACTTTTCGTCTTCTTTTTGCCACGTCGGCATGTATACCTGAACTATCGTTGTTGGCGTTTGTTTGCTGTCGATTCTGTTGAGAACAGCCCCTTTACTAAATTATTCACTGTGACTCTGCTGTCGGTATCCCATTTTCTGCTGTTGTTAATATTACCCTGTACTCAGCTGACCAGAATTCTTGTCTGCTTTCCAATTCACTTCACGGACTTTAACTATACCTAGACTCAGCCTTAGTATTCCACTTCTCAGATTTTAAAGCTTCCCTACCACGTCTACACTTTTAATATTCCACGCCCCAACTCCAAGAACGTTACCCTTTTGCTGATTTATCCATCTTTCTTCATGGTCGCCTCCCCCTTCGCAGTCCCCTCCTGGGGATCTGAAAGGAGAACTATTGCGGAATATTTTGCCAATGGAGAGATCATCAAGACTTTTTTTATTCCATTACAGGACACATGTACTACGGATACACATTATGTGTCTTTAATACAGTGGTTTCCGTTGCCTTGCCCATGCTAATGCCGTTGATCGTTACTGATAATTCAGTCTTTTGGGGGCAGTTTCCCACCTCAAGACAAGAGGGTGACCTGAAGCTCTGGCCTTTTTGACAATGCTGTTGGTCGAATTAGGGTGACTTCTTATGCCAGAAGTCTAAGGCCGCCACTACTGATGATATTTATTCAAAATTGAAGCAGTGGCGAGGTTCGAACCCGGGACCAAGGTTGTTTTAATTACGAATCAAAGACGCTACGCCCTTTTTTTACTAAACCATCGCCTTAACCATACCCTGCGGATTTTTTAAATTTATTTTTTTGCAGGAAAGAACGGACACAATCGGCTGCAGGCTGGGTGTAGACAAGGTGGGTGGGCATCAGTCGACTCGAAACCCAGGGCCTGACGACACCCCATGCGCCTGTCACTGCGCAGGTCCCTCACATGGACATTGCACTAGGTTGGTTTTTTATTTTTTATTATTTTTATTTTTTGTACTTTTTAATTTTTCTTTATTTTTGATTTTACTTTTTTATGAAAAGAAACCTGATAGACATAAATTCCAGAATTCCGAGGGTGAAAAGAAAACATTTTGTCTCTAGGAAGAACACAATGAGGGAAGGCTCCAGAACAAGGAAAAGGAAAAAAATAATAAACAAACAAAGCTATCCAATTCCTTGACGATTAACGACAAGGTTCAACATATTTTCAAACAAAGCACAATAACGTGGAAGCGTCTGCTACTTCCAGTGAGCGTTCATCACGTATTGGTGACAAACGTGGGAGTCGGGGTCGTTGGAACACCAGACTACGCAGTGGGTGTAGTGTCCGAGAACCATACAATCGAATTAGTCTTCGTCCGAATGAAAACGGGTAAGTCCGGATACAGAAGAAGTTCAACCAAGAAAGCACTTCAACTGATCGCATAAGGAAATCCAGTTGTCGGCGAATCCAGTGCTAGTGTTCTCAAGCCTGTGGGGTAATGTATCAGACTGATGAAATTTGTCGCAAAGACCAGTCGGACTAAGATCAAGGCGAATGTGGCGTTCGTCGGTCGGGATCAGACTGCGAACGACAATACACCACAAAGAGGCGGCTTCCATCGGGAGGACAGAAAGACTAAAGTGAAGTCAAACTGTTTTTCAGGATATCAATGGAGCGGCCAATTCCACTGGGGAGAGGGACGATTGAGCTCCCCAAAGAAGAAAGAGAAGGCAAAGATCTAGTGGTGAGCTGTATCACGGACAAAATGTCGGCTCTCAGAAAACTTATTGTTACATAAATTTCAGATATGTGCCTCAATTTTCTTGATCCGGCCAACATCGGCACGGGGAGTCAGACAGGCCGGTCGAAGACATTGTGAGATTTAATACAATGAGCAGCTAGCTAGAGTACATCTTAAAACCGTACGCCATATAAACAATATTGAAGCCTACCCTTTGATATTGAGAGGTCCCAACCCTCCAAGGCGACGGGGCCTCGCAACCACTTCATACTGAAGTAAAAAAAAATGTGACTTTTCCAAAGGAAAGGATTGGGCAATTGCATCAATTTGCGCGCCATCATCACGGGGAGCGGAAATATTTGTGCAAGTTAGTACACTTTGCTGAAAATGTAGGGACCGAAGATCCGCACTTAGTGTAGAAAACTAAGCGAATGGCGTTCGTGTTTACGAATTGTCCCTCGAATTCGATTCGTCACTTCCCACCTCTCACCCAGTGCAGCCATTTTCATCGGGCAGCGATCCACGGTAATTCCCACGATATGTGGCGAGCAGCACAGTTGCCCATGGTATGACAGCGTGTTGAAAACCCTGCAATGGTAACAAGGTACATTTCCTTTCATTAATGCGAGCCCCAGAGAGAGAACAATGTCAGTCCTATGTGTCCTTGAGCAAAGATATGTCGTTTATATGACGTAGCAATACAGTATCATTATCCGCGCACGCTCGTACCGAGAAGGTCTCTCCTAATATCTTGCAGTCGCATAATTGATCAGCAAGACGGCGAAGCAGAGGTTCTAAGGACAAGACAAAAAGCGACATGGAGAGGTAAGCCCCGTCAGACGATCATCTGGGGACTAAGTTGCCCATCAGCTACGACAGATGCTTGAATGCTAGTAGAAACATTGGATAAAACCTGACACGCAGTATTATTGAGACCATTCGCCTTGAGCACCTGCATCAAGAAACTGTGACTGACCTTGTCAGATGCCTTATTAGAATCAATAAAAGTCAAGGCTCCAGAGAAGGAAGTTGAAGCAGCCACCGAGACAACGTCCGCGATTCGACGACAGAAGTCACAATCGTGGGCCCAGGTACACAGATCTGGTGAACAGCAACAATTTTCTCTAGCAGTATCGACGAACCGCTATTAATTGTCCGGGCGACAGTTTTGTAATCGAAGTTAAGTAGTATGATCTGATGGAATTTATCACTGTCAACGTCGGATTGTCTTGAGAATTAGAACGACTGAAGGGGTCAGGAATGAAACCCACTCTCGGGTCACCTCACTCACCGGTGACGTAAGAGGCCAAAATTGTACATAAAATACCGGAATACCGTCGAGTCCTGGCGATTTTTGCGATGGTGAGCCAACAATAAGGCTATATATATCATAGTGACTAAAGTCACTTAGAAATTCATCATTTAATGCAAGAGTAACAACGCAATCCAGGAAAGGAGTAGATCCACCAGCGACAGTCATATCAGTAGCTGCAGCATCATAAAGATCGGTAAAGTAGTTTAGATCGCTCTCGAAGTGTCATGTTGGAACTTCAGTACGTGACCATCAGTGTGAGTAAAGGACATGATAAATGCGCTTTGTCGACGTGTCAGGAAGGAGCGGGATTTTGATCGCACCCTGAGTCCTTCCATTTTTTGTCTCTTTAACTAAAGAAGCTTCACCTTAACACGGCGGACATCCATAATCCGTAAGGGAGCACATGTGACATCGTCATAAAGTTGTCGCAAGGCGGAATAATAAAATTCCTGTGTCCGATCGAGATGCCTCACCCTCTCAGCGCTGTAACGCATTAATGCTTTTCGAAGCAAAGGTGAGGTGAACACCATTCCCTAAGAGACGGACAACGGTGCTGCAAACGCAGGCTATGGGCCCAAATCTTCTGAATGATAATGTCTACGGAAGGATCCTTTCAGAGGGATGTGTTCAACATCCAGGGGAGGCAACACGGCCTTACCGGCTGCAGCACAGGATTTAAGATTACAGCTACGGCACAGTGATCATTGAAACAAGTGGCTATCACGTCTGTCACTGACAGCTGTCTATATAAAAATTCAAGATAAAAGCGATCGAGTCTGCTACTGGAAGTAGTTGTAAAATACGTTTACCTGACGAGAGTGGGATGGTGACAGATCCATACATAGCGTATTTGCGGAGAAAGCATCAAACACAATCAAAATCTCCGCCTTCAGAGTTTTACGAAATAAATAAACTATATCCTCTTTATAAAATCGTGCAGTATGCGGAACGGCCAGATACAGTATGGGCATAAGAAACAATTAGAGTAATGTCACAAACATGCATCCTCAGCCGTTATCAAGAATGTCTAACTCGGTCAGTGGCATTCCCTCTCTGTGAAATAACGCAGTATCAGTAGATGGTTCAGGGGCCACTTTAAAGAAAGTAGAAAAGCCTCGATGAGAAATATGGTCAAATAACACTTCTTGCAAAAATATCACTTCTACTCTTGAATCGTAAATCCTCGTAAGTGGTTGCAGCGTCACAACTCTAGGCTCGGAACTGGTTCTGTTCACGTTGAAGAAAAGAACGGTATAGGCCTGCATCTATTTATTGCCAAAACTGTCCATTTGATTACTTGCAAGTGATCTTTAAAACCGCGTGTCACAGTCCATGCCAGAGTCAACGGATGAATCTGAATGTAGAGAGGTGGATCTCTCACTTCCACCCTCTTTCAGTTTTTTCCTCTTTCACGATGCCGCGCGTTCAGGTTGGAAACGCTGTTTGTTGCGGCTGTGCCGGAAGGCGACTGTCGCATGGGGCAATGAGGGGCGGGCCGGGAGGAAGGGGTGGTATCGGAGCGGCGGGAGGTATATGGTACAGAGGATACACCCCACTGTTCTACAGGTGGTCGGTGCAGCTCCCGGGAATCAACGGAAACTAAAGCTGCCGGCACGTCTTTTACCGTCACCACATGTTCCACTGGCACACTTGTGCCGATCTGGTCCTTATCAGTAACGGCCTGTGGCAAGCTTTCCCCATTCGGGGGCGCGAACGAAGGGTGGGAATACGTTACGGACTCAGGAGTGTCTGGCAAGTCCGTCGATATAGTATGGAGCTCCGGTACACGTCTATCCTCATGTGATTCCGAAGAGGCGATCTCAGTTTCGGGAGTCACATCGGAGGGGATGCTGGACGCTTTCGAATCTTAAACAGCAGCCGATATGTTATCATCCGGTCTGAACTCGGGGAGGGGTGAGGCCTCCTCCAATGGAACATTTTCAGTAGAGCGGAGAAGGGAAGAGGAATCGTGTGACTGTCACCATCTTGCGTCCATTTACGCTCGTTTCGAACTGAAGACGGTGGTGGCGCGAAAGCCACAGTGGCGAAGTACCTACTCGAGGCTAACGGTGGAAATGCTCTAGGACCATCACGCAATAGCTCGCGTTGCCTCTCAGAAATGACGTTAGGCACAATGGCTGTCACTTGTGGAAACAGGTCCGCTTAAGTTAGCCTTTTACGTTGTTCTTAAGTGGACTTTAAGACTATGACACAACACGGGCAATTTGTGTAGAGATGTCCGCTCTCATTACATTTAAAACAGGTTCCTTCTCGTCCTGTGTAAGTTATATATACATGGTATCCACACTACTTCAATTGAGAGAATATTCCGTTTGACCAACATGTCCACGGATCGATCTCCATTATGAATTTTTAAACGATGTTGAGCGGACCGGCATTCCCACAATATATTCCGTATATCCCTAACCGGGAGCACGACAGTCTTGAGGAAACTGTCGTCAATTTTGAGTCGAAGTGAAACACCCTAACATTCGTATATTCCACCTGCGCGATCGTCAGAATAACCATACTATTAGAGCCATCACGATGAATAAAAGGGACTTCTTGTCCGTGCCACAAAAGGAGCCTAGAAACTTGGCATAAAACACATACGATTCAGAATCGAAGAGCTGAGTGTTCCTGTTCTGAAGTGACCTTGATTCTATCTACAAGCCAATAATGAATTTCTAACGTGGCTGCACATGCCGTGTGGACTTGTCAAAACTAATACTGACGATACCTGTGGGTGGAATATTCCCGGGAGCCATCGACTACATCACGGCACAAGACAATGCCGCGTCAAAATTGAATCACGCACACAAGACGCAAAGGGTCAAACAACGATACGACGCACAGAATGATTCACACAACACTGAGGGCAAACAAGGAAGCTCTCGCAGTGTTACGGCAGATTCAGAACCTACTCGCCCAACGAACGAAGGGGGAGTATGCCTGAACCACAACTCATAGCCTTCCTACACCTTGCTAAAAACAGTGTTCTTTCTCTTTCCACCTTTGAGTCAAAAAATGGTCGCCGTTGGACGCCTCATGCCATAGGAGATCGTATCTGTGTTGCCTGTAGTGCGTCCTGTGTCAAGTCGCTACCCTACAAATGAAAATCCAATGGAGTGCATGGCTCTGAACTACGTCAAGCCTGGCGCATTCTTCTGCGAAATCCCTCGAGAGCGGTTCCTCTGTCCGCCTACGTGACTCTACTGCTCGCCTCAGCACTGTCGCATCATCCAATGTGATTCCGAAGACCTCTTTCACTTAAATAAAGCATGCAGTTTCCAATTACTGGTCCTGATTTTTATTACATTTCTCAGTTTCGGAGCAAATGGGTATTTATTTTCTGATTTTATATTGGTTATGGCGCAGTTTTAGGAAACGGTCACATAGCATTATGCATTTTACAGCCCACGTTCAGTGGACGTTTTTTCTTATTTCCACTCATACTATCTCGCATCAAAATTTGCAGTAGAAATATCGAAAATGATGAAGTGTTCGTAGCTGTTGAGGTATGCATTTTAAAGTCCACATTTACTTGGCATTTACTTCTTGGTGTGATCCATACTATAAGCTCCGAAAGCTTGTCAGCAGAGTTCTGGTAAACCCTGTAGATTGTCTTATTTGCCTCACTCTATACGTGACTGGACTTCACGCTAAAATAGTTAATTCTGTTAGAAAGTACCATTCGCCACATAATTTCCAGTGGTTTGCGGTTAGATTCGTCGCCCTTTCTTTCGGTGCGGTCTGTTCTAAGAGACATAGCGGATATATAAGAACTCTTTTTTCCTGTTATAATGGAAAAGATAAACATAATCTGATCAAGAAAAAAAGCTGGAAACACGCATTAGAACTACACCCACGTGCAAAAAGTAAGAATGAAAGTAACTTTCGCATGACGTTTCGCTGCCAAGCAACTTACCTCGATGAAACTTGGACCATAGTACAGAAGGTAACTGAAAGAAATACGCAATGAGACGAACAAATGAAATTTTTTTCTTGATGGGTCCCCGGGACAATACAAACAGAAAGACATGATTTTCATTAGGGTATGCGATCATTTCCAACAGAAATACACGCTCTCCATCACGCTCTCATGCTGGCCATAAGGCAGGCAAGATGTTATTACGGTAGGACTCAGGTTTGTTGAAAACTGCTGGATGATCATTGGAGCATCTGGACATGCCACAGTGCGTCTTCCCAAGACATCCCATATACGCTCGATGGGATTTAAGGCAGGGGAACTAACAGACAGTAAACCCGCCGAATAACCTCGTTCCATTGGATCCTCCACATGTGCTTTTCCATGCGATCACGTATTGTCATATATAAAATTGAAGTCAGGCTGAATATACCCCTGAAAAGACACATCTGTTGAAGGAGTACAGTATCACAACAATGTTGACCAATGAGTGTACCATGTTCAAAGATCCGGAGGTCAGTACACACATAAAACACTATGCCTCCCCACACTATAACACTCGGAACACCAAAACGATCACGTTCGTCAATGTTTCTGCGTGCATTACGTGTTCCCACTTCTAGCCACAAGGGGTTATGCCTGCCATTGTGGAGCGCGATCGTGTTGGTGGCACAGGTGCTACTTTGTGGGTGTCATAATGTTGCATGAGCGCAGTGACCTCCAAGTCTCTGAACACATGCATGAGCCTATTGACATCCAATTCTCTTTTCAAAGCAGGATTCGGCTCTCACTTCACTTTTGTGGATGACAAACTGCGACAGTATCGAACTCCGCAGGGGGAGGAGCTGTTGGACCGAGAAGATATTCGACGAATGGACTGACCTGTCGGTTCCCCTCGCAAACATCTCACCGATCACGTGTAGGCTGTGTTTGGAAGGCTTACTTCAGCACGTCTAGATGCCCCGAAGACCATCCAGCAGTTGTCAACAGAGCTGGTAGAGGAATGTAACGTCCTGCCACGAAAACCCCTTGTCAGCCTTGTGGGGAACACGCGAGCTTGGTGCAGAACATGCACTGCCGTCCGTGTGTGATCACACAACGTGTTAACGACCATGTCCCGCCGTTCTTAACGTCCAGTGGATACCTGTGAATTCAATAAAATTGTTGTCCTTAAATAACAGTGATATTTCTGTTCATTTCAATGCGTATTTCTTTCAGTTACCTTCTGTACTGTACTATTTTTTATTTAATCGTATGGCTAGGGCCCCCCGTCGGGCAGGCCGTTCACCGGATGCCGGTCTTTCAATTTGACGTCATTTCGGCGATCTGCAGTCGATGAGGATGATAGGATGATGATGAGGACAGCACAACACCCAGTCCCTGGGCGGGGAAAATTTCCCGACCCAGCCGGTAATCGAACCCGAGCCCAGAGGACTGACAATTTGTCACGCTGACCATTCAGCTACCGGGGGCGGACTGTACTGTACTGTGACAGTTCGTTCTATGTGTGGTCCCAGATTCATCGAGCTGTCTTACTTGGCAGTCCTTATGTTTTGCACAAGATTTTACTATTTGGTCCGAAATCCTGGGCAAAATAGTACCCCGGCCGCGGTGGTCTCGCGGTTCTAGGCGCTCAGTCCGGAACCGCGCGACTGCTACGGTCGCAGGTTCGAATCCTGCCTCGGGCATGGATGTGTGTGATGTCCTTAGGTTGGTTAGGTTTAAGTAGTTCTAAGTTCTAGGGGACTGATGACCACAGATGTTAAGTCCCATAGTGCTCAGAGCCATTTGAACCAAAATAATACCGGTATAGCGAGGAAGTCACCACACAGAAATAATAGAGAAGGTTTTATAGCTAGACAAAACTTTTGCATATGTAAAACAAACTATCAAGAATGTTGTGTCTCGTTCGTCTTAAGCGCCGAAAAATTATTATTGGATAAGAGAAAATGAGGCTAACTTTTAAAGAAACCGAAAGCACTATGAATGTGTTAAAAAAGACGTCCCTTTTATTACTTGTTTAAAACACTTGCAGTATTCTAAAAACAAGTCGAAAAATATTATATTCGCTAACTGATTGACTGAAACACCTGATATCTCTTGTTTCCTTTGCTCTGAATATTTCCAGTTTGTCCGGTTCAGTGTTCAGCTGCTGATATGCACGTGTACTTAATATGCATTCACGTAGTTATGGGCCACTTTGAATGCAAATGTCACCGTATATTACATGTGTTTATTCTAGTGAAATAACGGAACACGAGTTGTTTAGCCTGCCTTTAACAAGAGGTAAACAGCCAAAACATCTGCGGAGAGATAACAAAAAGTAGTGAATGATAAACACTGTCCCCAAGTGAGTATCATCCAAGTGTTGTATCCCTAACTCATTCTACCGTTTCTATTTGCAGTGGTAAATGGTTTCGGTAGATATACGGGTGTAATTAGCGATACCTGTCGGTCCACAAACTGCACGATGCGGCAGTGATTAAAACATTTCACATACTTTGAGGAAAGATGAATTATATATTCCGCATACGGACGTACTCGGTTGTGTTTTCAGTCCTTAAACATTTTCATATGAATTTCAGGATGGCTAGTTTATAATGTTAAGGTGTACTCATCTCCACCTTTGTCTAAAACAGTTATTTGGTTTTATTCTGTTTTCTGTTTCCTCGAGACCGAGCTAGTCAAAGCAATTGAGGATGAAACTAGTCACTACATATTTCACAGACGTCCGGCAAGAGAATTAGATATGTTCCATGGAACATTTGTTTGCTTTCTTGCTTTTTCCAGTACATTCCAATGAGGATCTCTCCATAGTTCGTACTCATCAATTTTCAGTGTTTCAATGTCTTTCGTATAGTGAATTCCATTTATCACCGCTGTAATACAAAACAGATTTTAGGATCTCTTTCCAGAGTCATTGGAAAAGTAGTTAAGTAAGCTTTGTTTACGTTACTAGATGTACTACAAGCAATTTTTATTTTCATATGCATTTGTTTTGCAGTTCATCAGTTCTGGTCTTCAACAGCACCAAAAAGAAAAACTCATCAACCGGTCCTATGATTTCAATATTGATTTGTATTACTTCCTTTTGAATGTATCGATTAGTAATTATTTCAGATCTATTTAATAAGACTAAAATAATGGTAAAACCACGTTATTTAAAGTGTCCGATTGCTATACTAATCAGTCACCATACAGGGCGAATCATCCAAAACTTGCATTGCAAATATATCGAAAATCGAAAGTGCTAAGGATGCACTGTTTTCACAGAATGGATTGGTAGCCAGGGGCTCGTATTTTCCAATAAACAGATTGTAATAAAACTTACAAAATGTACTTTTTGTTCAAACATACACTTTTTGAAATGGAACAGTGGCTATTGACATTAATAGACAAAAACTAGGGTAAATTAGATTGTCAGTGGCGTTCGTTGTAGGAGTTTAGTGCGACTCGTTTACGAGATATCGTATTGTGCAAAGTTTTCACGCCGACAGTTGTCTGTGCCATATAATCGGCGCAGTTGCTAGCTACGATGTTGTTAGGTTTGCTTACAGTGTCCAAGTGGGTTCCTTGATTGCACTGCAGCTTGCTAGTCAGTTAGTTTGTGACAGTCCAACGAGTAGGTCGTCAGTGGACGATAGGATTATTCAGGGCGTAAAAAGCCGAAGTGCTCATTGCGTGTGTAGAGTGTAGGAAAAATGTAAGTCGTTCTTGTATAGTGTATGCTGCAAGATATCGTAATAGACGTCAGTTATTTGTCAACCTCTTCAACCAGTTATATGAAAATGGTACTGTAACATCAAGACAAGGTAACAGAAGGAAACGAGTCATGACACTAGAGAGGAAATTAACGTACTTGCAGCTGTTGCAGTTGATCCGCACGTTAGCTCCCACGCAATCGCACGAGGAAGTGGCACGAGTAAGGGACGTGTTCTACGCTTTCTCCATCGACATAGGATCCATCCTTATCACATATCTCTCCATCAATAGCTGCACGGAAACTATTCCGAAAATCGCGTTAACTTCTGTACATGAACATTGAGAGAGGATACTACAGGTGTATCATGTACCTTGTTCAGTGATGAAGCCACATTTTCCAGTCATAGCCAGGTAAACCACCGAAAATGCACTACTGGTCTATTGACCATCCCCGCTGGCTTCGTCAGGTAGAACGTCAGCGTCTAGCGTCTAGGAGTGTAAACGTGCGGCGTGGAGTAGCGAACAATCAACTCCTAGTTGGGACAATGAACGGGCACAAGTACCACAACCTCCTAACAGACCATGTTCCACGGATGCTAGAAGATGTTCTCCTGCAGACTAGGAGGAACCTGATGGCTGTCCAGCCCATAGTGCACGAAGTACTACAGCATGTCTTCAAGAATCGTTTCCAAGACTTTGGGTTGAACGTAGATGAGCTATGCCTTGGTCGGCCCGTTCCCAGATTTCACGCCTATAGACTTTTTTTCTGTGGGGAAAGGTGAAAGACGCTGGTTACAAGTGCTTATCAACAACACCCGACGAAATGCAAGGACCTATTACTGCAGCCTACTCGGACATCTTCGCTGAAATGCTAGGCGTATGTAGCAATCGCTCCATACCAAACCGGAAGCGTATAGTGCCTCTGCTGGCGGTAATTTTCAATACAACCTGTGATGCTCAGTTGTCTCATTACTGGTCAGAATCCACGTAACTAGAGTATGCACTTTTTCTGCTGTCTTTGGGAAATCGAAGTAGAATCCTGCAAAAAATGCCACCGACATTCTAATTGACCCTGCTTTCAGTTTGTGTATGTCAATAGGCATTGCTCCATTTTAAAAAAGAATATGTTTGCACAAAAAATACACCTTCTAAATATTGTTACAATCTATTTATTGGCTAAAAATATTAACCCCTGACTACCAATCCATTCTTTGAAAACCACATACTTTCCATTTCCGCAATATTTGCGGTACACATTTTCCGAGATTCACCTTGTGTATTTTTATGCCGTGTGTTTCAAAGTCAATATCGGCGTTTAAGGCTTTGTATCATTTATTAAATTCAACTAACAATTGCAAATAATACATCAAATGAAAGTGCAGCGGGAAAGGTTAGTTGGTGTACTTGTGCACATGCACTGTTTTCTGTGTCTTCTGTTACAAAGCACTAGTAGCAGAGATGGCGACTAGTGAACGGAAAGTTATTTTTATCTTACAGTTTGCAAAGACTGATTGTGTTGGTACAGTGCAAATTGCGTCCCGTATTAAGTTCCATTGTAATCCTCCAAGTGATAATAACATCCGTACATGGTATTAACTCTTTGAAGACACGGGCTGTCATTCCCACGGCAAGAGTACGGGACGACCAAGAGTGACTGAAGAACATGTTGGATGAATGGGAGAGTCTTTCACGCGTAGCCCAAAAAATCAGTTCTGAAGGCTAGTCGTTAGTTAGGCATTCCAGTGATGTCTGCGTGGAGACTCTTAAGGAGACGCTTACAACTAAGTCCTTGTCGTTCGCAGTTGTTACAACCTAAAAACCTACAGAGTAAGGGTATACATGCCAACTGTGCAAACGTTGCATGACGATGAAGATTTTCTGGACAGTATCGTCTTCAGTGATGTATCGCCATTTCACCTAAGTGGAAATGTGAACACACATTATGCGGATCTTGGGGTCATCAGATCCTCACGAGATGGTACAGTTGCAACGTGACTCTCCTAAATTGAATGTCTGTTGTGACGTACCACGGCGGAAAGTTTATCGCTCCGGAACTATGGCTCTTTCCACAACTGGAAGAAGTTGAACCACAGAAACTTATATGGCGTCAAGAAAGTGCGCCGTCTCACTGGCATAATAAATCAGCACGCAGTTGGTTAAACGACGTTGTACCCGACCGCTGGATTGGCCGTAAGAGGCTGGACGACGTAAGTCGTTTCGCATTGTTTCTAAGTTCAACCGATCTGATATCATACAGGTTTTACGTTTGGGCGGGTTCTTAAAGGATTATACGTACTTCCGCTACCAGTGCATCTACCGAACTTAATAAACAGAATTTGAAGTACTTGTTTTAACAATTACTTCAGACACACTGATCTAATTTTGAGGAGAATACTTCCTGTCAATTTTTGACTTTTTGATTTAACACCAGTTGCACTGTCTGCGTATGAAATCTTCTGGCATTTTCTCAACCAGCTTCTCACGAGATGGGCTGAACTCCATTCCGGACGTTTCCAGCACATAAATAAGCGAGGTTAGTATCACGAATCGAACTAAGGACCACCGCATTACTATCCAGTAACGCAAGCCAAGAATCCACGAGGCTGGTTATCAGTCATCGTGATCTCCATTTATGTTTCACGTCAGTAAGCGGCAACCGCTAAAAAGACCTTCTGAAATTAATAAGCATTTTTTTAATTGCGGTCTTTCAAAAAATGTGAAACTTAAAAAAATATCTTTATATCAATAAGGAAGCGGAGAGAATCAATTTTAAATCTTTGTGCTCTGTGAGTCATATGGTCTTCAGAATATGTGTTATTCTAACGTATAGAGTCTGTTCCATAAAGTTTAAAATCTTAAAGTTACGGCTACTAACTTTTTTGTCACTTGAGCAACGAAAATAATTCTGTGTGAAGTTAGTGATTTTCGTAGGATGTGCCGTTTAAAAAGAGAGAAGAAGTTTGAGCAGGATTACCAGACACGTCTAGACAACGGCAGACAGGTACATCCTGAAGACAATGTTACCACATTTACGAAGATGTCGTACACCTGTATCGTGCAGAGAGGCGCGACTCAAATAACGCAAACACATTTTTACGAGCCGCGGAACGAGGAGGAGAATGAGAGAAGATGAATGCTCAAGAGTGCAAACAAGACATCAGAATGAGCCAGAATGATGAATTTACCCTCCTACCTGCTTCATTCACTATGACATTATGAATTCTGGTTATAAAGTGGTACTGATTTTTATTTTAGGTTATCGTCCGAAGTCAGCCCATTTGTGTGTGTGTGTGTGTGTGTGTGTGTGTGTGCGTGACCATTGACACTTTAAGAATGGTATATAGGGCATCATCACCAGTGAAATCACTGCATTTCTTCGATTCGAATATCTAGAAAAGGAGAAATTCGTTCAAACTAGAAAACAGTGGATAGCGAAAAAAAAGGTTTTTTTATCATTCTCATGGGCATTTACTGGTAATCATATAATGCTTTGAAACGGTAAAAACAATAACAGTAATTTCGTGAAGTCCACAACTGTTTTTTTCTACCTAACACGCATTAAGTTGATGGCCGTGTTCGTAACATTTTCCAAGAAGTTCTTCTAGGCTAAAAACAGAGAAATGTTGCTA
Organism: Schistocerca nitens; assembly: GCF_023898315.1. Taxonomy (NCBI): domain Eukaryota; kingdom Metazoa; phylum Arthropoda; class Insecta; order Orthoptera; family Acrididae; genus Schistocerca; species Schistocerca nitens. The sequence goes on from NC_064618.1 coordinate 406,707,554, forward strand.
TTGTTAGCTCGTTTTTGATCGTGAACGATTCTATCCAGTTATGAGTTACTGAAAAAAGAAAAACAGAAACCAGTCAGTTGCGCTCTTTCTCGTTTTCGTCTAACGGATGCTCTCTCATGAAATCGACCTTCTATTACTGTTAACTTTAGCTAATAAATTTAGTTACAGCTTCTGGGCTGAGCGGCCGTGGCTGACATACAAAACTGTTCCCTGGCGTTTAGTCCCCAACTGCGAGAAACATCTTTAAAGTTAAAAAGACGTCTGCATCTCCCAAGATGTCTCCCGCAGTCGGAGAGTAGTTATCCGTCACCACGACTGGAGCGGCTTATACATCAAAGGAACAAAAGCGACGCGCCGCCTAGCCGCGGCCGCACTAGTAGACACGGACAGTAGAAGAAGGGCTCTAGAAGAGCAGCAGTGATATTAACGATAACGCTGACTTTTGAACTCATGCGATTAGTTTGCATAGAAATTGTATCTATCAAAGGACATTGATTATTTGCATGTAGCCAATTGCTTGCGACCCATCATGTAGAAACAAAAGTTTTGTCAATTCAATTACTGTAATAAACTCCATTAATATGAGTTGATTATATGTTGTCTAGTTATTCTAGGAAACAGCTTCCTGGGCAGCCTATAGGAGACGAGTGGGCAGGATCCCACAAGAAACACTTGAAGGTGCGTCTTACCTGGCTTGAAGAAGGAGAACGAAACGTTAACAGCTCCGGCGCCAAACTCACAAAGGCGTGTCAGAATATCCATCGCTACTGGTTGTTGCAGCGAGCTTCGCAGCGCAGCACCAAGCATGGGAGATATTCAGCCACCAGGAATTAGGCAACCACTCGAAATATGGGCACTTTACCCTTTTCTCCGATGAATGCTCTCCGCCAAGGGATTCTGTTTGTCAAGAAGTCTTCGAGGCAGTTAACAGTCTGAAGAGTAATACAGTGTTGAAAGTCTTCCATAAGTAATCGAATATAGCCTGCATCATTGGATCGCAAGAAGTCTTAGATATAAACAGGAATATACAAAAACTAACAAACAAATACGTAGGGACCTCGGGCGTAAATGCCGCCACTCTGAGATGAAGAGGTTGCCACAAAAGAGGAATTCATGATGGGCCGCATCAAATCAGGCACAAGTCTGTTGACAGACAGACAGACAGAGAGCGAGAGAGAGAGAGAGAGAGAGAGAGAGAGAAAGTGAGTTGTACTTTGCACAAGTGGATCAATCGTTCTCTTTTGTGGACAGAAAATTTCTCTTTCTCTTTCTCTCTCTCTCTCTCTCTCTCTCTCTCTCTCTCCCTAGGAAATTAATCAGAAACGAGCTTGGAATATGGTCAAGGGTCCTGCAGGAAATCAAAGTTAAGGATATTGGTCTCTAATTTAGCGCACCTGTTCTTTTTTCGATTCATATATACGGGAGTAATCGGGCTTTTTTTTCCACCCGCTTCTGACTGTTCGCTGCGAGAGATGAACCAGTGCTGCGGAGTACTCTCTGTTTTACACCGAATCGTAATTTCACTAATCCCTTATTCTTTCTTAAATGATTTACAATTTCTTCAGCAGGAGAAATCCTTATTCTTACGTCATTCATGTGAAAGTTTGTGCAGTGGTCAAATAATGGTAATTCATTTCGATGTTTCTGTGTGAATAATTTTTTAAATGCCTGTTTTTTAAGGCATCGGCTTTAGTTTTCGCAGTTTTCTATTTCCGCACCAGACCGGTACACGAGTGACTGATTAAAACCTTTCGTCCATTTCTGAGATTTTGAGAACTACTAGAACATTCATTGAAGACAAACTAAAGTCTTCCTGACCACAGTGACCATGGCATCCGTAGAAACCTCGAGAGTATTGCAGTAAATGACACAATTTTGAAAACCGCCTATGCATCATTCATCGAGCTTACCGGATAAGTCTGTGTGGTCGCATGTTTACAGCGTAGCAAAATAAGTTAGATAACTATCGCTCCGTGTCATAACACGAGTACACCGAGGGGGAATACTGGCATTAATTTATGTTCGTACATTTCCACGGCTAGTGACAATCTGAGTAAAATCATTTTGGGTATTAGGCTGCACCTTTATGAAACACTAAAACAAATGAAATGCCGCGTTTCGACCGACTTTGAAGCAGTCCTCTTCAGAGCGACTTACTGCAGGCGGTGAGCTCGTTGGCATTTTATTTTTTTGGAATTTATAATGACGCGGCCTAATACCCAAAATGGTTTTATGCAGATATTAGCTTTGTATATAAGTAAATGGTTGACCATGTGGAAAACCGAAAGGAATAAATTCACAAACTTTGGAAATGTGATGGTATAAAGGGTGTCGGGAACGAAATTGCTTGGTAAACTACAAAATGAAGTTCTACAATTTTCGTGTGTCCGGGGTGCGACGTGACCCACGCGGACAACCAACAGTTCTACAAGTTAGAAATATGCCCGATAAACGGATCGCACACAAAGTGAAGTACCAGAATGAAAGGACAAGAAAAGAAGTTTATGGAAACGCTAGAATAATGGACAGGAATAGTCAACCTGGTGTTGGAATCTGCGGTTCAGTCAACTGCATGGGGGAAACAAGTATTAAATTACATACGTTAAAAGCCTAGGGCTGAGAGGCCGCGGCTGATGTTTAACATTCTTTACTAATGTTTAGTACGCGTTTTGAGAGAGACATTACACGAAAATAACATAGTACCAAGCGCTCTCAGGAGAATCATCAGAAACGTAACATAAACACTGTGATAATTTTAAGAGACAGGGAAACAAGAAGGTTATTTTAACAGTCGATAACTTTTAATGGAGAATGAGGTAATTAGTCAAAGGTAACAATGCACTCTGCATCAGGTGACAAATCTTGATGCGGTCTATGGAGCTCTTGTATATTGGGGGCTCCTTGTGCTGCTGCTGATGTTGTCAGTTGTATTTATAAGGGTATCTCCCGCAGGTGAAGACGAAACATTGGTAAATTATTTTATTTTAACAGAAAGGGATAGCAGCTGTGGAAGCATTAACCCATTTTTTTCGAATTATCAGTCTTCAGACTGATTTGATGTGTCCCGCCACGAATTCTTCTCCTGTATCACCCTTTTCATCGCAGAATAGCAATTGCAGCCTACGTCAATTATTTGCTGGATATATTCCAATCTCTGTCTTACTCTTTAGTTTTTACCCTCTACTGCTCCATCTAGTATTATGAAAGTTATTCCCTAAAGTCTTAACACATATCCAATCATCCTGTCCCTTGCTCTTGTCAGTAATATTCTTTTCTTCGCAGATTCTGTGGAGAATCTCCTCATTTCTTACCTCATCAGTCCACCGTATTTTCAACATTATTCTGTTGCACCACGTCTCATAGGCTTTGATTCTCTCCTGTTTTCCCACAGTCCATGTCTCACAACCACACAATGCTGTGCTCCAAACGTACATTCACAGAAATTTCTTCCTCAAGTTAAGGTCTGTATTTGACATCAGAAGACTTCTATTGGCCAGAAAAGCCTTTATTGCATGTGCTGGTCTGCTTTTTATGTCCTCCTTGCTGTGTCCGTCATGAGTTATTTTGCTGCCTTGGTAGCAGGGTTCCTTAACTTCGTCTACTTCGTGACCTCCTATTCTCATTTCTCCTACTTATCATTACTTTCGTCTTTCTTCGATTCACTCTCAATCAATATTCTGTACTCATTAGACGGTTCATTCCATTCAGCAGATCCTGTAGTTCTTCTCCACTTTCACTCTGGATAGCAACGTCATCAGCAGATCTAATCATTGATATCCTTTCACCCCGAATTTTAATCGCACTCTTGAACCCTTCTTTTATTTACCCCATTGCTTCTTCGATGTGTAGACATAACAGTTGGGGCGAAAGACTATATCCCTACCTTACACCCTTTTTAATCCGAATACTTCGTTCTTCGTCTCACACTCTTATTGTTCCCTTTTGGTTCTTATACCTACTGAATATTACTCGTCTTTCCCTATAGCTTGCCCCTACTTTTCTAAGAATTTTGAACATATTGCGAACGCTTCGTCCTCGTCAACATATCCAATGAACGTGTCACTCTTGTTCCCATTATCAACCGCAGCGTCGTAACTGCCTCTCTAGAGCTTTTACCTTTACTAAAGCCAAACTGATAGTCGTGTAACAGATCCTCATTTTTCTTTTCAGTTATTCCGTCTATTAATATCATCAGCAACTTGGATGCATGTGCTGTTAACCTGATTGTGCGATAATTTTCGCACTTTCCGGCTCTTGCTATCTTCGAAATTATGTTGACGATGTTTATCCGAAAGTCTGACAGTATATTGTCAACGTTATACATTGTACACACTAACGTGAATAGTCGTTTTGTTATGACTTCCTCCAATGATTTTAGAAATTCCTGCTCACTTATTTGCTTTTAAGCTTTCCAAAGCTCTTCTAGGTTCTGATTCTAATACTGGATCTCCCATCTGTTGCCTTTCGATTCCTGTTTTTTCTTCTATCCCGTCATCCGACAAGTCTTGCCTCTTGCAGAGGCTTTCAATGTACTCTTTCCATCTATCCGCTCTCTCCTCTGAGTTTAACGGTGATGATTATGTTTGGTTTGTGGGGCGCTCAACTGCGCGGTCATCAACGCCCGTACAGAGTCCCGATTTTTACCTCTTTAAAGTAAGTACCACCATTACACTGTTGTTTATTTACAATGTTACATTTACATTTACACAATCATGATTTCGGTTTCAAAGTACCATTATCAAGTGTTTTAAGTGTTATAAATTGCCTAAGATGGCATACTGTCGAATTTTTTACGTAGTTCCAAGCGAGCCACTGTCACGAATGATGATGACGATGATGATGACGATGATGATGAAATGATGAGAACAACACAAACACCCAGTCCCCGGGCAGAGAAAATCCCCAACCCGGCCCGGAATCCAACCCGGGACCCCGTGATCCAGACGCAGCAGAGATTAACGATGGAATTCCCATTGCACTCTTAACGTTACCGCCCTTGGTTTTAATTTCACCGAAAGTTATTTTGAATTTCCTATATGCTGAGTCCGTTCTTTCGACGAACGTTTCTATTTCTATGTCTTCACATTTTTCCTACACCAATTTTGCCTTAACTTCCCTGCACTGCCTGTTTATTTCATTCGTAAGTGATTTGTAAGTATTTCTGTATTCTAGAATTTCGCTGAACGTTTTTGTACTTCATTCTTTCGTCAATCAACTGAAGTATTTCTTCTCTTATCCAAGGTTTCTTCGCATTTACTTCGTTGTACTGACTGTTTTCTTTCCGACTTCTGTGATTTCTCTTTTGAGAGATGTAAATTCATCTTCAACTGAACTGCCTGCTAAGCTTCAACCTATAAAGTTTTAAAATATGTTAAATAATCGAGGAAGCTGACTGTATATAGATTGTCTGACGAAAAAGTGAAGCGGCCGTAGGGTATGGTCAGACCTCAGTGTAACATAACACGTACACTCCGTCATTGGGTAGTAAGCGATTAGAAGAACAATTATCTGTAGCAGGTGATCGGCCAGAAGAGTGCGTTATTGCTGTCCGTGTTTAGTGTTGTCACCTGGACTGGTACAGTATTTAAGTGGCGTATTAGTGTGACTCAATATTATCAGAACGTGGCATAGTTTGAAAGTGGCATCATTGTACGTCTCTGTTTGGCTGGCTGGTTGAATCGTACAATACACAGATTTGTGGTGTATTCCGATGTGACAGTCTGTAATGTTCAATGTGGTGTCACCGCCAGACACCACACTTGCTAGGTGGTAGCCTTTAAATCGGCCGCGGTCCGTTAGCATACGTCGGACCCGCGTGTCGCCACTATCAGTGATTGCAGACCGAGCGCCGCCACACGGCAGGTCTAGTCTAGAGGTACTCCCTAGCACTCGCCCCAGTTGTACAGCCGACTTTGCTAGCGATGGTTCACTGTCTACATACGCTCTCATTTGCAGAGAAGACAGTTTACCATAGCCTTCAACTACGTCATTTACTACAACCTAGCAAGGCGCCATATTCAGTTACTATAAGTACTATCTTCAAGAATGTATTCTGAACAGATAATGTTGTGAATCATGTACCGTCAAGAGCGACGTTCATCATTAATAGATTAAAGTTAAGTACGCTTTCTGAATTCTCATTCCTTGTCATGTTCCAGACCTCACGTCAGTATAGTTCTTCCCTCCTCACGCCAGCCTGCGTGAGCTGAAACGCGTGCATTTCGGCCTCCACTCGTAACACGGTGTTGGCTCTTCTGCTAACATAAAATTCAACTGCATGGGTATCTGAGGGTAGGAAAAGACGCCGTAGATTTTCCGATCGACCTCGTCTGACCATCAAAATTGAGGGTCCCCGAATAGTACGCAATGCACAACGTAACATCCTCAAATCTGCGCCTGGCATCCGTGAACAAGTCATGGATCCACTTCTTTGTCATGCTGCTCCATTGGTCAGAGACCAGCAGCACCCGGGTTAGGGAGTTACCATCTCACGATTGAGCTGCCGTTAGCACCACAAAACAAACGACGGCGTTTGAAGTGGTACCGTGATGGGAAATCACAGACTGCTGATTAATGTCGTCCCATTGTATTCAGCTAGCCACCCCTGCAGTACCCCTGACGACCATCGACAGCGCCTAGGACGACATGATGGGGACAAATTTATTTTTCCAGTGTTTTGGTGAGGCACAGCGAAGTTACTCCTGGCGTCATGAGCCGTGCGTGGCTCGTGTTCCTGCCATCATCTATTTTACACCATGTTTTTAACGTACTTCCACCTCACTGCGTTAATTTAAATTACTAATGTCCCTGAGTTGCTGCCTTGCCTGACCGTGACTGGTGCTAGCAGAGCGTATTGATATATCCCCTCTCGTAGTATCTTTGCTGGACTGCTATTACTTCTCAGTGGTTGTCTATCGTATGTGAGTTCTGGTGGCGAGTTCGGGTCTGCCAGTCAGTCAGAACATGCCTGGAGCACAGTCCGGACCTATCAGTCGGGAGTTGCAATGCACCACTAGTGCAGTTGGATTGGAGCTGTGAGGTCTGTGTCGACATGGCTCGCCCGACCATTGCCGCCACGCATCACTTGAGCCGGGCCACGGTCTTGGTGGATCGTCGGTCGGTTGTCCTACCGGACGACGCATTTTGGCTCGCCGATCGTTCATGAGTCGGCTGCGTGTGTGTGCATCGACTCCCGATTTATCTTCATGCGTGTTTAGTTACTGTTGGGTATCGTTCAGGTCTTCGTTCAAGTGTTTGTCAGGTTGTGTGTCTAGTTGGCGTGATTTCCACTGATGACTATTTTAGATGCTGTGGGCATTCTGAGGAGTCGGTCGGTTACTGCGGACCAGGGAAGTTATCTCCACGCGGTGTAGTCGGCTGGGTCCGCTGGCGGTCCCTGGGCAGTGTTGGAGCGTGTATGGAGCAGCCCGATCGCTACGAGCTTCGTGGTCCACCGACCCCGGACGTAAAAGTTGAGTAGGGGTTTCAACTATCCAAGCCACGTCCATTCATGTTGTGTGGTTCGTTTAGATGGTTCGCTGTTGGGGAGGTTTTCCTGCGAGCAACACGAGTGTTTCTATTGATGAAATTTAGCCGCCATGCAGAGCAATTAACTATATTGGTTGACTACAATTCGAGTGCACCAGCGGAATTTTCTACTTTATGACCGTTAGTGTGCCGGTTACCTGCCCTGGCCACTAACTTAATTTCAGGCAGCGTCCTTTCCTCACCTGTTGTTGCTGCCCAACGTGATGTGCGGTTTTAACAGCTAACACATATTTCATTGTGGATAATCACGTTCGTAACTTTTGATGGTTGAGTTCTCATGCACCGATTGGCGAAAGCAACTCGTTTTGTCGGTCGGTCCGTGGCTGTCCTCTGGTTGGGCTCCGACGGATCAAGTGTAGTTGGGCTCACCACCTGTCTCACCTAAGTTAACAAGGGCAGAGCGACCTCCCTGGAGGCTTCTGAGTGCCGTTTTCTTTACTGTCCCTCTCACTGGTGTTTAATTGTCTGTCTATAATCTATCATAGCCAGTGATTTAAAGATTCTTGTTCTTACTGGACCTTATGTATTTTTGAATTTTGTAAAATAAATTGTGGGCCTTAAGTCGCCTAAAACCCTATTCTTGAAATTACCCCTTAAGCAAAATCATTGCGGCCTTCTGTCTTAAAAGATTATGGTAATATATTTTAAAATTTTCAAATTTAATTGTGGCCCTCAGCCGCTTGTATTGCACCTTGCATATGTTTGTTCTATCTACTTTTGCCTTGAGACTTTCCAGCCTAGCTGTGATACCATATATATTTTAATTAATTTATTTGCTATTTTAACTGCATTTTTATTTTGTTGACATAAGATTTCTTGTTTGAGACCCTCAGCCGTGGAATAATTGCCTTTTCGAAACTCGTAGTTCTAAAGGTTCGGCTATGTGCCGTTTTGGTTTAAAGGTGTTATTAAATTATAATAAATTACAATTTTGAGTTAACCTGACTGAAACCTTATTTGGCCCTTTCCACAGTCTTATCACCTGTTCTGCCCTGCACGGCTTTGTGGGCGTCTCAATCATGATGTGGGGAGCCATCAGATATGACTTCAGGTGACAGGCGATAGTGATGGAATTGATGCCACACTAATACGTCACTGATAGCCTTTGTCCTCGTCTCTCAGACTACAGTATTGTGGTACTGTTTTTCAACAGGTCAGTACTCGTTCATGCATGGCACGCGTCTTTATGAACTGCCTGCTTGATGTTAAGGGACTCCTGTGGCCAGCAAGGTTCTCAGATCTTTCCCTCATATAACATGACTGTGAGCAGCTCGGATGTCAGGCCTGTCCCAGCGCCGCCATCGGGAATATCAGGGACCACTCACACCACTCACAACAGAAGTGGGCCAGCTTGGAGAGGGGATACAACGGCTTTACGACACTCTTCCCAGCCAAATCATTACTTGTGTCCACACCTTAGGGTGTACAACGTGGTACCGATAAGTGGGCTCATACTACCACGTAGTTTGTTAACTTGACATTTTTGAAATAACTGCGCATATCCTGTGATTCCGTGAGGTTTTATTTCTTTTCCTCCTCCCCTTCTGGGTTCTTCACGGTTTTGTCAGGCAGTGTATATGAATCAAAGCATTATGATCACCGTCAACAGCGAGACTTACGAATGGAAAATCATTCTAGAGACGTTATGAGACGCAAATGGGGAGATTCACCGGCATAAATGTCTATGACAAAGGACTAGCTGCAATAGCCCGGCGTCTGGGAACGGGCGTCTCGGAAAGGGCGTAGCTGGAAGTTGTTGAAAGACAATGCAGCCACGATTAAGCGACAAGTTGTTGTATGTGCACGATTTGCCACAGAACATGGAGGTTGAAAGTTTGCCCTCTTTGTAAAGTGGGATAAGCGGCTATATGCGGAAAATATGACGACAGAGTGTAGTAATGGTGTAGGCGCTGGTGTTTCGGAGCACATCGTACAGCAAAAAAATGGTTCTGAGCACTACGGGACTTAACATCTGAAGTCATCAGTCCCCTAGAACTTAGAACTGCTTAAACCTAACTAGGGACATCACACACATCCATGCCCGAGGCAGGATTCGAACCTGCCACCGTACATCGTGCAGAATACATCGTTGAACATTGGGCTTCGTAGCAGACGACCGCTGTGTGTTCCCAGTGACATCATCAGATACAGTTTCAGGATCATAAAGACTGAAGAGAGGATGAACAGAAACATACGTCGAGGCTCATGTACACCGCCACCATGGCGAAAGGCTGCTCAATACATGCGCCGCACCACAGACGCAAGCCGGTAACGGCCTATTATGCTGTTCGGTAACGGCCTATTATGCTGTTTGGGAGACTCATCTGCGGCATGTGTTAGCAACTGAAAGCACCGTGAGAGCTGTGGACTTAATGAGTGTTATTGCGGACCCACTGTGTCCCTTCACACTTGATATTTTCCCCGGCGGGGATGGCATCTTACCGAGGGATAACTGTCCGTATCACCAGGCTATAATCTTGCTACACTGGTTTGAGCAGCTTGGTAGTGAACTCAAGTTGATGTGTTGGCCATCAAATTCGTTCGACCTGGAACGTGATGGAACATATCTGGGACGCTGCTGGGAGCCAACTGCGCGCCGCTTGACACTGGTCCGTGATGTATAGGAATTGCCTGACCTGTGCGTAGACCTATGGAAACCTGTCAAGGACTTTTCGAACCCATTCCACGCAGGATCTATGCTGCATCACGCTACAAAGGTAGACCAATATGCTGTTGAGTAGTTGGTCATAATGTTTTGGCTCATAATTGAAAATATACGGCCCTGACTGTTGTTTTACATAGAAGTTAAGAAAGGAGGGAGTGAACGGATACTGTGTCTCGTTGAGAGTTCACTCACCTTGGAACCCGTGCACGCTGCGACGACCTCCTGCAGCGTCCAGGGCGTCACGAGGACGATGAAGCCGAGCGACATGGCGGCCATGGAGCGCGTCGCGCTGCAGTTGATCCGTCGCTCCCGCGGGGCCATCTGCTGCAACACGTGCCGCCGACAGCACACATGTGAGAAAGCGCGCACCAAGCAGCGCCACTACTGTACACGCTTCAGCGACCGATAGTACTGGAACGTTGTGTTTTACACAGAAGCTGAGCAGCTGGCCAGCACCTAGCTTTTCACAAATAACGTAAGGACTTACATTTTTAATGATTTCAGTTGTTCTACTGCAGTTCGCAGTTCAAAGCTGTTGACGTTGTAGATAACACGAAACGGGTAGATGGCTACTCACCGTAAACATGACACGTTGAGTTGCGGACAGGCACAACGAAAAGATAGTTACACACCGAGCTTTCACCCAAAGCCTTCTTCCGAAAAGAAAGGAAAACACGTGCACACATTTACACAAGCAGACAAACCTCACGCACGCATGACAGCTATGGGGTCAGAGTGGCCGGAGGTAGGTCACGTGAAGTGTGTCTTCTTGTGTGAATGCGTGTATGTTTTCCCTTCTTTTCTGAACAATACTTTGTCTGAAAGCTCAGCCTGTAACAGTCTTTTCATTGCACCTGCCTACAACTCAAAGTGTCACCGTTACGGTGAATACCCATCTATCCTTTTCGTAATATTGTTGACATCTCAACATAGAATTTCCATTGTTTGAGGTAGTAGATAGTAATTATTTGCCTTGTTTTGCAACGAAATTAAATTTTTAATTCTCATCTATATTTCATCGATATTAAAATATTTTTGGAAACCACAACCAGGCAGTGAATGTTGTTGACTTACTTAAGTAAGGTACGACATCCTTCTTCAGACTACTGCGTTCCATTGGCAGAACACTTAGAAGATGCAACAAGTCCACTAAAGAGACAGCTTACACTACACTCGTTCGTCCTCTGTTAGAATATTGTTGCGCGTTGTGGGATCCTTACCAGGTGGGATTGACGGAGGACATCGAAAGGGTGCAAAAAAGGGCAGCTCGTTTTGTATTATCACGCAATAGGGGAGAGAGTGTGGCAGATAAAAGCAAAGACGGTTTTCGTCGCGGCGAGATCTATTTACGAAATTTCAGTCACCAACTTTCTCTTCCGAATGCGAAAATATTTAGTTGAGCCCAACCTACATAGGTAGGAATGATCATCAAAATAAAGTAAGATAAATCAGAGCTCGAACAGAAAGGTTTAGGTGTTCGTTTTTCCCGCGCGCTGTTCGGGAGTGGAATGGTAGAGAGATAGTATGATTGTGGTTCGATAAAACCTCTGCCAAGCACTTAAATGTGAATTGCAGAGTAATCACGTAGATGTAGATGTAGATGTACAAAAAACATTTGCACAAGAGTACACACAAATATTAAAGTTCTTCTTTACAGTCTTGGCATCAGATGTGGTCATCCTGCGGAGAAAGAGAAGCACAATGTGAGGAAATATTCACGTCGTTTCTTCGTGTGCTCCTGACATAAAAACTTTTAAATATTTTTCTTCGTCTGAAATGGTTGTCTTTTTGTGGTATACACAGTTACGAACTATGGGTCCTTGGATCTTGTTAACCACTGTTCGTAAACTGTGCACTGCCCTGTAGAAACAAGAAGGCGGTCAAATTAATAGGTGTATTTCAACTTGACTATCGATGTGCCTGTTCTTGTGTTATCTGCACCTGAAATATTTTCTTCGTGTCTTGTTTTTGCACCATTGATATTGGTCGAAGAAGTATATTACAGTAAGGGAGACTGAGACAATTTGTTGTTGGAAACGACAGTATAAAAATTATTTTAAAGGATTATAATGATATTGCTATTGGAAAACACATTCATACATATGCATAACCGTTACGTATTTTCTATTTTAACGTTACCGATGTGATTTTTCGATTTTCGTCATGGATAAATATTTCCATTTGCTCCAAGAGGTTTGTTTTCCAGCCTGAAGTTGAAGTTTGTATCTTGAAAAATGTTGTTTCGTTGAAGAATAGGGGTCGCTAAAAGACCTTTTCAGATTTCTCAAACGTTTACGGCTGATTAACACGGTCAATATCGTTTTAAATACACTGCTGGCCACCGTAAATGCAACACCAAGAAAGACAAGAGGTAGCACAACAAGATTTGTTTTGTAGATAACATGTTGACCAAGTATCAGATGATTACGTGTACAGACGTCTGTGACATGTGGTTCCTGCCAGAATCAGTAGCCAGAGTAGCCGCCATTGTTGGAGATCACCGCTGCCACACGTCTCGGCATTGAGTCAAAGAGACGTTGGATGTGTTCCTGGGGTACAGCAGCCCAAGCAGCTTCCACACGTTGCCAAAGATCATCTGGTGTGGCAGCTGGGGATGTAATGTGGGTCACTCGTTGAGCAACCATGGACCACATGTTTTCTATCGGCGAAAGATCCGGAGAGCGAGCCGGCCAGGGAAGCAATTCAATCTGGTTATTGACGAAGAACCTTTGGACAATGCGTGCCACGTGTGGTCGCGCATTATCCTGTTGAAATATGGCTGTGGCCGAGCCCTGAAGGTAAGGAAGGACAACTGGCTCCAGCACCTCGGATATGTAGCGCCGGCTATTTAAAGTACCGGCAATGCGTACTAGAGGCGTGCGAGAGTAATATCCAATACCGCCCCATACCATAATACCCGGTGCAAGACCAGTGTGGCGGTGCATAATGCAGCTGTCCAGCATCCTCTCTCCACGGTGTCTCCACACTCGAATCCGACCATCGTGGTGCTGCAGACAGAAGCGTGCCTCGTCAGTAAAGACAACGTCATTCCATTCTGCCGTCCACATCCGTCTGTCATCACACCATTGGCGACGGAGACGTCTGTGGTTCTGCGTCAATGGTAGATGAAGCAATGGACGTCTTGCGGACAGACCACTCTGCTGTAAACGGCGTCGAATGGTTCGCGCAGACACTGGATGATGCGTTACAGACGCAATGTGCTGTGCTATGGTTCGGGATGTCACTGAGCGATCCGTCACTGCCATGCGCACAATTTGCCTATCAGCACGTGCAGTGGTGCACCGAGGTGAATGCGATCGACCACGTCGGTCCGTCGTACCCTCCTGCATCCAACGGTCACATATCCGCATTACAGTTGTTTGGTTTCGTCCAACACGACTAGCGATTTCTCTGTATGATAATCCACAATATCGGTAAGCCACTATCCTTCCTCTGTCGAACTCGGATACTTGATCAAAAGATGTTCGCTGTTGTCTACGAGGCATAACTGATCGTCTTGTGAAACAACCACAAGGTAAACACACGTGCCGAACGTACACTCGTCGAAATCGCCAAGCCTTAAATGGCGCTATGAGTTGGCGCCACAGGCGCGCGTGATGTGCGTCTGCGCTGAAATTCTAATCAGTTGCGTATCTCATCGCTGCAAACCCATGGTGTAAATTTCACTTGATTCGGATGCTTCCTTCAGGGTGTTGCATTTACGGTGGCCAGCAGTGTATTTCATGAACATGTGTGGCTCGCAACCAGGGTTGTACCGAGGGGTTGGCGAGATAGACCCCTGTAGAACGCAGGCACGGAAGGGACGAAAAATATACCAAAAAATGGTAAGGAGGAAAAATGGTTTAAGAATTAACTCGAAGAGTCACATGTGTACTCATGCTCATGTTCCTATCTTATGCGTACGAAAATAAGTCTTCCCCCGTCCACAACTCAGTCGCACGCTGTTGTCACATTTTCATTTCTACGGTGTCATTTCCTTCAACTAGCATCTTAAACAAGCGGCTGCTAAAGAACAGACGTCTATCGTTAACTTGTGGCAATAGTGCTTTTGGTTCAAACAGTTCCCTCCTACACAGCCCGCTCATTTTCAGTAGTGGAATTCGCTACGATATTGCACGAACTCAAATTTCGACGAGTGGGAGTTGAAAAAAAACACGATATTTGGGAGAAGGGTTCCGATTTCTGAAGTTTTCAACAGAGTGAAACGAGCGAGACGCGACGGTGGAGGGAGCATGCACAAAGGAGGAGGCCGTATAAAATTTACTTGCCCCTCTAATCGGTACCTTTGCTGTTCCGAAGATTAGGATAGCACACTCTTCTGTGCAAATAAAAATGAATTCAAAATTAAGCATTCTGTGACTGGTTACTAATAATGCGAACCAGAGGTTTATCCAGATCCAATCTCCTTAAATTCCCTTCTTTTTGCAGTTTCTTGTGTTTTAATCTAAAGTTAATGACGAATAGATTGTGGTGAGAGTCCACATCTGCTCCTGGAAACGTCTTACAATTCAAAACCTGGTTCGTGAATCTCTGTCTTACCATTATATAATCCATCTGAAACCTTCCAGTGTCTCCAGGGTTCTTCCACGTATAAAACCTTCTTTCATGATTCCTGAACCAAGTTTTAGCTATGATTATGTTGTGCTCTGTGCAAAATTCTACCTGGCGGCTTCCTCTTTCATTCTTTACCCCTATTCCTAATTCACCTACTACGTTTCCTTCACTTCCTTTTCCTACTGTCAAATTCCAGTCACGCATGACTATTAAATTTTCGTCTCCATTCACTATCTGAATAATTTCTTTTATCTCATCATACATTTCATCAATCTCTTCGTCATCTGCAGAGTTTGTTGGCATATAAACTCGTACTACTGTAGTAGGCGTGGGATTCGTGTCTATCTTGGCCACAATAGTGCATTTACTATGCTGTTTGTAGTAGCTTACCCGCACTCCTATTTTTTATTCATTATTAAACCTACTCCTGCATTACCCCTATTTGATTTTGTATTTATAACCCTGTATTCACCTGACCAAAAGTCTTGTTCCTCCTGCCACAAAAAAAATGTGTTCAAATGTGTGTGAAATCTTATGGGACTTAACTGCTAAGGTCATCAGTCCCTAAGGTTATACACTACTTAACCTAAACTACCCTAAGGACAAACACACACACCCACGCCTGAGGGAGGACTCGAACCTCCGCCGGGATCAGCCGCACAGTCCATGACTGCAGCGCCATAGACCGCTCGGTTAATTAAGCGCGGTCCTCCTGCCACCGAACTTCACTAATTCCCACTATATCTACCGTTAACCTATCCATTTCCCTTTTTAAATTTTCTAACCTAC
The DNA here is from genome assembly GCF_023898315.1 of Schistocerca nitens. Classification (NCBI taxonomy): domain Eukaryota; kingdom Metazoa; phylum Arthropoda; class Insecta; order Orthoptera; family Acrididae; genus Schistocerca; species Schistocerca nitens. Next base: position 406,723,131 of record NC_064618.1, read on the forward strand.
CTGCCCGATTAAGGGATCTGACAAATGGCTCTGAGCACTATGGGATTTAACTTCTGAGGTCATCAGTCCCCTAGAACTTAGAACTACTTAAACCTAATTAACCTAAGGACATCACACACATCCATGCCCGAGGCAGGATTCGAACCTGCGACCGTAGCGGTCACGCGGTTCCAAACTGAAGCGCCTAGAACCGCACGGCCACACCGGCCGGCGGGGATCTGACATTCCACTCTCCGATTCGTAGAACGCAAGTTTTATTTCTCCTGATAACAGAATGTCAGATATAATTTCGCATTTCAGCATAACCCACACGATGACAAGTGCCTGCCATTCACAGACAAATGATTTCACAGAACACGTTAATAAGTTATTGGCAGATATGCTCTTCATGTACGTCGATGTCGAACTGAGAACTGGGATACAATAACGCCCATCGTGACATTCTCATGCAACCGAGCAGAGAAAGACTGTACATGTTTTGGACATTTTTGTACTCCATGAGCATGAGGACGAAAAAGAAATAGGTACACTGTTCCCGTTTCAGTCACATGTTACTCAGGATGACTACGTGAAATACGAGGGTATTTCAGAAAGTAAAGATACACCGTACGCCAGAGGAACAGAAGAGTTTTGGCGAGCAAGTTGGCAACACTGCTGTTAACCTTGAACCGTTAGCTTTCTCCTCGTGGTCGTTCGGCAGTATAACGTTGCTTCTGGTTGGAGTAGGTCGTGTTTGAAATGGCTGCGCCGATTCAGGATCCCACCAAATGCGAAGTGCGGTCTGTCATACGTTTTCTTCATGCAAAAGGTCAGCGACTAGCGGATATTAGTAAAGAAATTTGTTCTGTTTGTGGGAAATGAATCGACAAAATGTAACGAAATGCTGTCGTCATTTCTCCGAAGGTAGGACGGATGTTCATGACGAACAAAGAATAGGTCGTCCATCTGTGATCTTTGATGCCCTTCTTCGGAGAACGGAGGAAGCAATTCGTGCGAATAGGCGTCTCACATTGAAAGAATTGCATCAGATCATACCGGACGTGTCAATGACAACTCTTTATGACGTTGTGACTGTCAAATTAGGGTACAGGAAATTGTGTGCGCTCTGGGTTCCAAAACGTAACGGAAGAACACAAAAGGAAACGATGGGCTTTGCACTCGACTTCCTCACACGCTATGCTGAAGCAGGTGATGAGTTCCTTGATCACATTGTGACAGGTGACGAGACGTGGGTTTATCATCATACACCTGAATCGAAGCAACAATCAATGCAATGGCGCCATTCGAATTCACCAAAATCCAAGAAATGCAAAACGTCGATTTCAGCGAAAAAAAATGATGGCTTCTGTTTTTTGGGACATTCAAGGCATTCTTCTTTTGGAATTTATGCCTCCTGGAACGACAATTAATGCTGCTGCATATTGCCAGACTTTGAAACGTCTTCGAAGGGCAATTCAAAACAAACGCAGGGGAATGCTGACAAATGGAGTCCGCTTGCTTCATGACAACGCTCGGCCTCACACAGCGCTATTAGCCAAAGCACTACTCAAAAACTTCAAATGGGACGTATTGGACCATCCGCCATACAGCCCGGACCTTGCACCCACCGACTTCCATTTCTTCCGTTACCTGAAGTCGCATCTTGGTGGAAAATCATTCCACGACGATGAAGAGATCAAAGATGAAATGTGGTTCCGACAACAGGCGGATACAAAAGCTTGTGCACTGACTTAACAAATGTTTCGATAACGGGGGTGATTATGTCGAAAAATAACAAATAATCCAGTTAATAAGATGTAACTGACGTTTTCTAAATAAATGTTCTATGTACGGACTCTGAGCCATTGTATCTTTACTTTTCGAAATGCCCTCGTATATGTTCAGCAGAAATGAAGAAGCAAAGCACATGCATGCGAATCCTTGACAGTTCAAAACATGGTTCAAATGGCTCTGAGCACTATGGGACTTAACAACTATGGTCATGAGTCCCCTAGAACTTAGAACTACTTAAACCTAACTACATCACACAACACCCAGCCATCACGAGACAGAGAAAATCCCTGACCCCGCCGGGAATCGAACCCGGGAACCCGGGCGTGGGAAGCGAGAACGCTACCGCACGACGACGAGATGCGGGCGCTTGACAGTCTGGAGAAAGACCAAGAGCAGTACAACGGCAAGCACCGACTAATGAGATACAGACCAGGACACTTGATGTGGATTTTTGCCGCTGTGCAGAAAGTGGTACTGTCAGAAAAGTCAATGAAGTGCTACTTTCGGCCGCAGCGTGTCCATCGTTCGTCTGACATCACATATGGATGTCATCCTTGTCCTCTGTATGAAGCCCTACTAGAGTCGTGAGGCACAGACTGACATTGGGGGCTCTTCGTTCAGGGAAACTGAAGAGCCGCTCGACGATCGTTAAGTTTTGATGGGAGAGGCTACCTACGACGCTCTTGATAATGATGAGGATGCAGCGGTATGAACTGACATGAGGATCCGCCAGTGCCACATCCACGGGATCAATAACATCTGTATCCACGGTGTTGTATTCAGTTCCGATGAGAACTTCTAAAACAGCGGTCCTCTGTTTCTCCAGGAGAGAGAGAGCGAAGCTGCAAGCTATGATACGGCGTACTGGTTAGCGTCATTACCTGGCATGCTGATCATCAGCAGTTATTTGTTACTTAGTATTTTTCATTTTTGGAAGGTTCTTGTAACATATTACGTTTGTATGTTCTATAATATTTATATTCAACAATATTCGATGTTTGCCTAAATACAAACGATGTGGAATATTCAGTGTTTGTAAACAGCTGCACTCTCCGGCCTGGAGGTCACTTGTGTTCAGGCCGTACGTTGGTGTCAATAAAAAACTGCTAAGTACTGTATTAAGGTAATTCAAACAGAAACGAGATGGAGGATGTAAAACGGAAACCGCTGCAGGGATCGTAATGCCATTACCTGCGACAAAAGGTGCGGTCTCTATAAGTGCACTGAGACCCCAAGTTCGCAGCTAGAGGGACAAGAGTGGTTACTCACGTCACGACAGGGCTAGCAAGTGCACACGTAGACTTTCCACTTGACGCAGTCATGCTGTAAACAGATTAATGGAGGCTGCATAAGAACAGCGAAGGGATGTAGTGCATTTCCCTACAGCGGAATAAGTGCAGGGAGCGAAGTTTATGGAACATCGGCACAAGTGTACTAAGAGGAATGCCTGTCCATTGCAATTACAATGGTCAGTACGAGCTGTTGTGCAATGGCTGCCACCGTAACTGGCCGGTCTTCGGTAATGGCAGCATCCATGTGCTGGACGATGGTATACGTGACGCAGTATGGCATTCCAGGACGTGTCTCATCATCCTACGACATCTGTCCATTCATTTGGTTCAGACACGCCTTGACCTTGCAAAGGTGATGCAGTGCTCTTCGTACACCTGTTGCATTCCTGTTGATTCTAATAGACGGTAAACGACGGTATCATTTGCAAATAATCTAATAGGACGGCTCAAGATTGTCACTTAAATCCTTTATAGAGATAAAGAAAAGCAGAGAGTCTATAGCGCTTCCGTGAGGAAACACAGATATAATTTAGGTTTCACTAGATGACTTATCGTCAATTACTACGAACTGCGACCTTTCTGACAGTAAATCGTAAATCCAAACTCACAATTGAGATAAAAACGCAATTAGATTTGAAGATGCAGTATCAAAAACCTCCAGGAACTTTAAAAAATTGTAATCAACTCAGTATCCACTATTGATAGCATCCATCACTTGGGCTCAAGTACGATACGTGGACAAAGAAAAGTAGAGGTACAACTTTAAATCTATTTCACTGGCTGTTGAGCTCCCTAGCTATAGATTATGTTATTTTAATAAATACAGCAGCCAACCAGTTTCTTTTCACACATCAAAAAAAGTTTTGTATCACCCCAGTTCCCAGAACTCCTGAAGACAGACGTTGACTTTGGATATTCTATCACAGACAAAGTCCCTTTGACCAGAGATGTCACTAAACCCGCCCAAAGAAGTAAAGAACCATGCATGAGCAGCGCCTATTAGACGGAGGGGGGCCGGCCGAAGTGGCCGAGCGGTTCTAGGCGCTTCAGTCTGGAACCGTGCGACCGCTACTGTGGCAGGTCATGCCTCGGTCATGGATGTGTCTGATGTCCTTAGGTTAGTTAGGTTTAAGTAGTTCTAAGTTCTAGGCGACTGATGACCTCAGATGTTAAGTCCCATAGTGCTCAGAGCAATTTAGACGGAGGAGGTCCGACAGCTGATTAGTTCCAGTCATTCCACCAGGAAGGACGTACACGGCTCGTGTTGTCTGTAGTTCAACCATGCCTAGACGGTCAATATCGCGTCCGCAGTGCTACTTTGTGCCAGAAAGGGATCTCAACAAGGAAAGTGTCAAGGTGTCTTGGGGTGAACCAAAGCGATGTTGTTCGGACATGGAGGAGCTACAGAGACAGGAAGTGTCGATGACATGCCTCGCTCAGGTCGCCGAAGGTCTACTACTACTGCAGTGGATGACCGCTACCTACGGATTATGGCTCAGAGGAACCCAAACAGCAACGCCACCACGTTGAATAATGCTTTTCGTGCAACCACAGGACGTCGTGTTACGACTCAAACTGTGAGCAATAGGCTGCATGGTGCGAAACTTCACCCCCGACGTCCACGGCGAGGTCCATCTTTGCAACCACAACAGCATGCAGCGCGGTACAGATGGGCCCAACAGTATGCCGAATGGACCGCTCAGGATTGGCATGACCTTCTTTTCACCGATGAGTGTCGCATATTCCTTCAACCAGACAATCATCGGAGACGTGTTTGGAGGCAACCCGTTCAGGCTGAACGCCTTAGACACACTCTCCAGCGAGTGCAGCAAGGTGGAGGTTCCCTGCTGTTTTGGGGTGGCGTTATGTGGGGCCGACGTACGACGCTAGTGGTCATGGAAGGCGCGGTAACGGCTTTACTATACGTGAATGCCATCCGACCGATAGTGCAACCATATCGGCACCACATTGGCGAGGCATTCGTCTTCGTGGGTAACAATTCGCGCCCCCATCGTGCACATGTTGTGAATGACTTCCTTTAGGATGACGACATCTCTCGACTAGAGTGGCCAGCATGTTCGCCAGACATGAACACTACCGAACATGGCTGGGATAGATTGAAAAGGGCTGTTTATAGATTACGTGACCCACCAACCACTTTGAGGGATCTACGCCGAATCGCCATTGAGGAGTGGGACAATCTGGAGCAACAGTGCCTTGATGAACTTGTTCGTTGCATACCACGACGAATACAGGTATGCATCAATGCAAGAGTACCTGCTACTGGGTAGTAGAGGTACCGGTGTGTACAGCAATCTGGGCCACCACCTCTGAAGGTCTCACTGTATGATGGTACAACATGCAATGTGTAGTTTTCGTGAGCAATAAAAAGGGCGGAAATGATGTTTATGTTGATATGTATTCCAATTTTCTGTACAGGTCCCAGAACTCTCTGAACCGAGGTTCAAAATGGTTCAAATGGCTCTGAGCATTATGGGACTTAACTTCTGAGGCCATCAGTCCCCTAGAACTTAGAACTATTTAAACCTAACTAACCTAAGGACATCACACACATCCATGCCCGAGGCAGAATTCGAACCTGCGGCCGTAGCGGTCACGCGGTTCCAGGCTGTAGCGCCTAGAAGCGCTCGGCCATTCTGGCCGGCCTGAACCGAGGTGATACAAAACTTTTTTTAATATGTGTATGTATATTTATGTAATATAGAGACTGAACACTTGAATATGTATTACACTAACTGAATATGGATGAAATACAGAAATGCATTTAGCTTAAATTATACAGCAAAGTGGCTGGTTTCTGTATTTATTAAAATAATGGATCTGCAACTTATAGAAAACTCCGTAAGTAGCCACCGCTGTAGTCACAAAATTGTCTGTTTGCTGTTTTGATCGTTGTTATGAAAAACCAAGCTCCCTTCTTGGACCAGTTTCGTTTTCATCACCATGCTGGTCAAATGATGAGAAATACTGTATCGATTCTCTTGTCTTGCACGTTATTTGAGGCCTACATAAAGAGGCATTAAAGAAGGTAAGCATTTTTCTAAATTCTCATTTATGCGTCTGATCCTTTTCGGTCAGCTTTTTAGCGCTAAAGAAATGTGAAACATGTATCCTGCAGCAACAAGACAATGCAGCTTTGAATATAACTCTTGCTCCATAGTTGCTCTTTTATTTGAACTAACACAGCATTTCCTTTAGTTGGCCTTTATTGAGATGGCTTTCTACTTTCCTTTCTTAGATCATAGCTCTGAGTACTAGCAATGTTGTGAGAATAATATGCCCGTATCTGCGCATATTCCGTGTAAGATTGTATGGACGGTCCCCCGTCACTTTATATTGGCGGCATTCCAACCATATCGGCGTATAAAATCTTCGCCCCTTTTGAAATATCTGCAGCGATCCGTTGAGATACTGAAGGTACGAGATAGAGAGAGAGAGAGAGAGAGAGAGAGAGAGAGAGAGAGAGAGAGGGAGAGAGAAGGGGAGAGAGAGAGAGTGCGGGGCGGGAATAATAATTTAACTTTTCTCCTAAAAGAAGAGAAGAAGTAAATGGAAGTACCATTTTAAAGGATAAGATTTACGGCTGATATCTCATTCACACTACAATTTTCTGACAGCCTACATACTCTCCCCTGCTTAATACGATGTACACTTGTAACAGATTCCTTTGAAGAAGTTGTCATTGTGGAAGAAAGGATGAAAAAAATAAAATAAACTGGAGGAGCCGCACAGCGAACTTGGTTTCTCCCCAAGATGTAAGCGGTAAGCGAACCCTACCAACGAACGGCCGCTCTTTGCTGAGCGACACTCGATGTGCTGCTTCTAAGAAGAAACCTGTCAACTCTAAAAACTCAGAAATAAAATTGTTGTTTCCAGAACTGAAATCTCTCCCCAGATATACTCAGAAACGAAAATCAATAATTACCCTTATCTCTGAAACGTAACACATTACTGTGGTCGTGTGGGCAACCCTGCTAAGGATTACTGCTTCTATTTACTTTGTGTGATGTTTATGATACACTGTGGGACTCTTTTCTACACCACTAATGTCTTGGCTGTTGTCTTCATCTTGTTACTTCTAACTAATAAAAGAACGGAAAATCCTTTAGGCTACACATTCCAGGATGTTTCACTACTGCTTCTGCTTCGCGAAATTGCAGAAATCCTATAGGAAAGGCGCAAATCATATCGTCGTTCGTATCATTTAAGGTGTCGAATTCGCTTGCGACAGGCAATGAAAATCTGAAAATACCAATAACTGATGTTAAACAAAAAAGTCGTCACTTGATGCACAGTGTTGTAAGCGAAGGAAGAAGAAGACCTCTGCTGCCCATATATGTAGTCATCTGCCGGTCGTGAACGAGTAGCGTGAATAGGTTTTTATTTTTCAATTTTTAATGGTTAGGCAGCATCATCATCGTCCCAAAGTTGGCTTATATGTACTACGAAAGTGTCTGGGTCGCTGACGAGCCGATCGTGAGGGTTATTTGTGCGGAGCGCGCAGCACGGCGGTATCGTCCTGGCTAAGGACGCGCACCCGCGATACGTGGATCGATCACCGGCTACATCAAAGTTGCCCGCAAAAGTGTTTCGCGCTCGGCAGAGCGTGCTTTGTTCTCTGGAGCACGTCCGCTTTGCTGCAACGAGAAAAGAGAACGTCGACGTCAGAGAAGGTGAACTTACACAACGTTGTGCTCTGTTTACATTAGCTGAACCGTTAATCGATGGAGTTCTGCCAGTGCCCCTGAACAGCTGAAGAGTGGAACTTGTAAAGTGCCAAGTGCTAATCATCACATTTCTCAGGAGAATGAAAAAAATATATATCTCTTTTTGTAAATAACTGATTTGTATCCAAAACACTGAGACAATATTGTGACACAACAGAACTAATACTACAGAATAACGAGAAAAATTAGAAAATAAATGCGTTATTAACATTCTAAGTACCATACGAGGAAACTGACTGGTTCTATGTACCAATAAGAAAGTTTTTGCAACCTGATTCTTGAAAAGAAGGGAACAGCAGCTTGTGGGAATGCTTTTTAATCCCTTCAAAGACCGGGGTTTCGAAGCGACAGGTTAATTTTCAGACAGATTCCCACTTAAATATTACATTTGTAGTTGTTTACTTTAGCTGTTGGCTACTTTTTGTTCCAATAACTGTTTTAAACTAAAAAAATGTAATATTAACCTTAACAACTAACTGAAGATGAACATGGCTGTTCGTAACCTGTAACGACGCTCTCTGTGGAGCTCGGCTTTTAAGTCCCTCTGTCATTTTAAAAACTCATTACTTGAAACTAGAGATAAAGCATCGCAATTTGCTATAAGACGTTTAGCAGTTCTCAATTTTTTTCTGTTTTCTCTTTGCTGTAGATTTGACATGGAGTGCCAAAGAAAGACATCAGACCACGAGAAAGTGCAATGTCTCATCTGATATGGGAGGGAGCTACCGAAAAAAGAAACAGCAACATAATGAGGTGGTTCAAAACCTTCAAAGAAGAGGAAAGTTTCAACGGCTTTCCTCGAAGGGGTCGTCCCCGAGTATATCAAGTATTTGTTCAATCTGCATTTCAACGCAGTCCCCATAAGACAAGTCGTCGTGCATCACGCAATTTACAGGAAGCAGTATCAGCTGTCTATAAAGTACTATGAAATCAGTTACGGCTTTTTGCGAACAAAGTGCAAGTGGGCCAAGCATTGCAGCCAAACGATCGTCCTCTGCGGTAATCAACCGCGTGTTCTACGCTGGCGTCTATAGATGCCGACAATAATAACCTGAAAAAGGACGTGTTCCCGGGTGAAGCAACGTTCCACATTTCTGGACATGTGAATCACGCCCGCCTTAGGATTTGGGGTTCCGTAAAACACATCAAATATACATGAATACATCTATTATAGCCGTAATCTTAATATCTGGTGTAGTCTAATGCACGATAGTGTGTTAAGCCCATTTTTCTTCGCAGGAAAGACCATAATGGGAGCCCGCCGGGGTGGCCGGCGGTTCTAGGCGCTGCAGTCTGGAACCGCGCGACCGCTACGATCGCAGGTTCGAATCCTGCCTCGGGCATGGATGTGTGTGATGTCCTTAGGTTAGTTAGGTTTAAGTAGTTCTAAGTTATAGGGGACTAATGACCTCAGAAATTAAGTCCCATATTGCTCAGAGCCATTTGAACCATAATGGGAACTGTTTACCATGACATGTTCGAACAGACTCTGCGACCACAAATCGGAGAGCTGCAGCCGTCTATCAGCTTCCAGCATGACGGTGCACCCACACACTAGAGTTCGAACAAGCGATATGCGCTGTATGACATATTTCCTGAGAGGTGAATGGGTCCTGATCGTCGCTTCGTATGGCCTCCGCTATCTTCCAGCGTCACGCCACTAGAATTTTGTTGGTGAGTTTATGTCAAGGATCACGTGTGAACACCACTAGTCAGTGAGATTGCTATTTTTTGATACACTCATCAATGAAGCTGTCAGAACTGTTGATGCAGCAGTACCACCCTTACACGGACAGAACACGAATACTCCCTTAATGTTCTACAGGCTACGAGTGAGATAACTGAAATTCTGTAGAAAAACAAAAACTCCGTGTACACATTTTACAAGAAACCATGATTCCCTATCTATAATAGTTTACATGTTATGATTTTCTGAAATAAAAGTGGGATTTGGCTTTCTTGTAGACACAATCCTGAGGCGGTGTGGATAACAAGTACATCACAGTGTAGGAGTGAACACAGATCATGACATTATTTTGCAACAAGTCTCTGTAAATAATGGTTGGAACGTTCTATCAATCCTTCAGTTCCTCGATGACTGAAACCCGCTCAATAGTCACGGACCCATTTGAGAATCGCTGTGTGTACGTCCTTCCTGTTGGAAAATTTCTTTTCCCCAGATGTTGTTTCACCTTGCCAGAATGTTCCTCGATTGTCTGGACATTGACGTCTACGCCGGTGGGCCTCCTTCCCGGTCAGCATCAGCCACGGTTGTGCGGCCTTAATCAAATTGTTGGGACGTTTTCACTACGTCTGAAGGCGACATTGTATTGGGTACATACACCGCCAGAAATTCTCGGTGAACCTATGTGCAATTTGGAAGTTCTGCCCGCAAGAACCGTGCTCTCCCGAGTACTTCAACTTTCGAGTATGTTCCCAGGTATCACGCCATTTCACTCCTACACTGTGATGTACTTGTTATCCATACCGCATTAGGATCGTGTCTGCAAGATAGCCAAAACATACATCGTATAATTTGTTCTGACAACACGCCGCTCTTGCTGCGCAGTGTTCTAAGTGTGGAGTGCCACGTGTCATTTACAGTTTGATGTTTTCTTGTATTATGTTATTCACTTTTGGCCCTCTGTTTCAGTTATTTCTATCTTAGTAGTCCATTTTTCAGTTAAGTAACTAGAAAGAACTCTGCGAATCCTACTGATTTCATCTCTACACATCGATAACTTAACATTAAACTATAGAGAGCGTTGGTTAGCTTTGAATACATTGCCACCTTTCGAACTGTACGTCACTTTATTAAAACAACCAGTTCCCCCCTCCCAAAAAAAAGATTATCGTTTGGCCAATATCACTAGTTTTAATAGAGTGTTATGCAGCTGTTGTTCCAATCATGATTTTTCATAAAGTTTTAAAAGCTGTGATGCATCGCCTGCTTAAAATTATATGGACTATGGCAAGCATATTCATATACACTCCTGGAAATTGAAATAAGAACACTGTGAATTCATTGTCCCAGGAAGGGGAAACTTTATTGACACATTCCTGGGGTCAGATACATCACATGATCACACTGACAGAACCACAGGCACATAGACACAGGCAACAGAGCATGCACAATGTCGGCACTAGTACAGTGTATATCCACCTTTCGCAGCAATGCAGGCTGCTATTCTCCCATGGAGACGATCGTAGAGATGCTGGATGTAGTCCTGTGGAACGGCTTGCCATGCCATTTCCACCTGGCGCCTCAGTTGGACCAGCGTTCGTGCTGGACGTGCAGACCGCGTGAGACGACGCTTCATCCAGTCCCAAACATGCTCAATGGGGGACAGATCCGGAGATCTTGCTGGCCAGGGTAGTTGACTTACAACTTCTAGAGCACGTTGGGTGGCACGGGATACATGCGGACGTGCATTGTCCTGTTGGAACAGCAAGTTCCCTTGCCGGTCTAGGAATGGTAGAACGATGGGTTCGATGACGGTTTGGATGTACCGTGCACTATTCAGTGTCCCCTCGACGATCACCAGTGGTGTACGGCCAGTGTAGGAGATCGCTCCCCACACCATGATGCCGGGTGTTGGCCCTGTGTGCCTCGGTCGTATGCAGTCCTGATTGTGGCGCTCACCTGCACGGCGCCAAACACGCATACGACCATCATTGGCACCAAGGCAGAAGCGACTCTCATCGCTGAAGACGACACGTCTCCATTCGTCCCTCCATTCACGCCTGTCGCGACACCACTGGAGGCGGGCTGCACGATGTTGGGGCGTGAGCGGAAGACGGCCTAACGGTGTGCGGGACCGTAGCCCAGCTTCATGGAGACGGTTGCGAATGGTCCTCGCCGATACCCCAGGAGCAACAGTGTCCCTAATTTGCTGGGAAGTGGCGGTGCGGTCCCCTACGGCACTGCGTAGGATCCTACGGTCTTGGCGTGCATCCGTGCGTCGCTGCGGTCCGGTCCCAGGTCGACGGGCACGTGCACCTTCCGCCGACCACTGGCGACAACATCGATGTACTGTGGAGACCTCACGCCCCACGTGTTGAGCAATTCGGCGGTACGTCCACCCGGCCTCCCGCATGCCCACTATACGCCCTCGCTCAAAGTCCGTCAACTGCACATACGGTTCACGTCCACGCTGTCGCGGCATGCTACCAGTGTTAAAGACTGCGATGGAGCTCCGTATGCCACGGCAAACTGGCTGACACTGACGGCGGCGGTGCACAAATGCTGCGCAGCTAGCGCCATTCGACGGCCAACACGCGGTTCCTGGTGTGTCCGCTGTGCCGTGCGTGTGATCATTGCTTGTACAGCCCTCTCGCAGTGTCCGGAGCAAGTATGGTGGGTCTGACACACCGGTGTCAATGTGTTCTTTTTTCCATTTCCAGAAGTGTATATTTATATATATAAACTCTTAAAATCAAGTGTGTGTGTGTGTGTGTGTGTGTGTGTGTGTGTGTGTGTGGGTTGGTGGGTGGGCGGGTGGGTGGGTGGGTGGGTGTGTTTGTCACAGAGAGAGTGAAATAATGAGAGGGGGCGGGAGGAACGAAAGTTAGTGTAATATTCTCCGTCGGTTTGAGTTTCAGATAGTGCTGAAATTCAGTTTGGGTAACAGTGGTAAAAGAGCGTTGTATGCGTGGGCTCTTCATAGGCACATTACGCCATTGGAGTATTTAATTACTGGGTGTATAATTTAGATGCTAAATTTTGTTTTGCATTTGTACCGATAGTATATCTTTATTATGTAATTTTATGATGTGAATTATCCCAGTTTTAGTCACAAACTTTGATTTTTGTTATCAGTTCTCTCGTTATGCTTTACTGTCATGCTATGTATGTTTCCATATAGAAGGGGGTCCGAAGATCACAATCTTGCGGCGAAACTGGTAGCACGTTTTGAATAAACGACGTTGAATTACAATATAGCTTTTGGTTTCAGTTATCATTATTTAAATACTTGATTTCTGGCTGCTGGCCCACCGTCCTCTATGGATTACCACTTCGGCTATCTGGGCACGCTTCTGAAAGTCTGAAGAGGTGCTCATCACTGATTTTTTTGACCCCGTTCATTTTCCCCGTTGCTCGCAGCTTCATTGTATTCCCACAAGGGGAGGAACGACGGTATGCATCCACATTGAAGTAGTCGTATGCTCGTCGACGTGTATCTATACAGTTATATGCGTGGTGAAACAGACACGACGCATATGACTGTATAAAGCACTCTCCGCTTAAGGTTCCAATATTCATTCTGGAAACAATCCTCTAGCTTGTGCAAGAGAACTTTTGTGAAGTCTGGAACTTAGTAAGAAAGGTACTGGTGGGCCTGAAACTGGAAAGCTCAGAGGGTAAGAATATTTCCCCCTTAAGTCAAGGTTCCGGGTTCGTGCCCCGCTAGCTCTTAAACAACACACAATCTGCAGTATCTACATCTACATCTACATTTATACTCCGCAAGCCACCAAACGGTGTGTGGTGGAGGGCACTTTACGTGCCACTGTCATTACCTCCCTTTTCTGTTCCAGTCGCGGGAAGAACGACTGTCTGAAAGCCTCCGTGAGCGCTCGAATCTCTCTGATTTTACATTCGTGATCTCCTCGGGAGGTATAAGTAGGGGGAAGCAATATATTCGATACCTCATCTAGAAACGCACCCTCTCGAAACCTGGCGAGCAAGCTACACCGCGATGCAGAGCGCCTCTCTTGCAGAGTGTGCCACTTGAGTTTGCTAAACATGTCCGTAACGCTATCACGGTTACTAAATAACCCTGTGACGAAACGCGCCGCTCTTCTTTGGATCTTCTCTATCTCTTCCGTCAACCCGATCTGGTACGGATCCCACACTGATGAGCAATACTCAAGTATAGGTTGAACGAGTGTTTTGTAAGCCACCTCCTTTGTTGATGGACTACATTTTCTAAGGACTCTCCCAATGGATCTCAACCTGGTACCCGCCTTACCAACAATTAATTTTATATGATCATTCCACTTCAAATCGTTCCGCACGCATACTCCCAGATATTTTACAGAAGTAACAGCTACCAGTGTTTGTTCCGCCATCATGTAATCATACAATAAAGGATCCTTCTTTCTATGTATTCGCAATACATTACATTTGTCTATGTTAAGGGTCAGTTGCCACTCCCTGCACCAAGTGCCTATCCGCTGCAGATCTTCCTGCATTTCACGTCTGTAGACGTCTCTCCATTGATAACAACATGCTGTGTTCTGTTTGCTAAAAATTCTTCAATCCAGCCACACAGCTGGTCTGATATTCCCTAGGCTCTTACTTTATTGATTGGCGACTCCATGTTGTCTTGTGCACAACGACCAGATAACAGGTATACTTGAAAAAAGAGACAGCATTGGTCGTATATACGACCAATGCTGTCTCTTTTTTCAAGTATAGCTCTTACTTTGTTTATCAGGCGATAGTGCGGAACTGTATCGAACGCCTTCCGGAAGTCAAGGAAAATGGCATCTACCTGGGAGCCTGTATCTAATATTTTCTGGGTCTCATGAACAAATAAAGCGAGTTGGGTCTCACACGATCGCTGTTTCTGGAATCCATGTTGATTCCTACAGAGTAGATTCTGGGTTTCCAAAAACGACATGATACTCGAGCAAAAAACATGTTCTAAAATTCTACAACAGATCGATGTCAGAGATATAGGTCTATAGTTTTGCGCATCTGCTCGACGACCGTTCTTGAAGACTGGGACTATCTGTGCTCTTTTCCAATCATTTGGGACCTTCCGCTCCTCTAGAGGCTTGCGGTACACGGCTGTTAGAAGGGGGGCAAGTTCTTTCGCGTACTCTGTGTAGAATCGAATTGGTATCCCGTCAGGTCCAGTGGACTTTCCTCTGTTGAGTGATTCCAGTATAGTTAACGATTCATTCGGAAACCCTTTGGATTTTTCGGTACTGGTCCTACTCCGTATAAATTATGTTCTTCAATGTTCTTCACGATTTGGGCAGTAATAATCCTATTAAGATGAGAGGTAGACGTCAGGGCTGTGAAGCTGTTTTCCCTGCTGAAAGAATGAGCATGCCGCCAGAGAGGCTTCATGGTAGTTCCCCAGATTTGCAGGAATTTCTATGCGCTTGTGTGTCCCAGATTTTACTATCAATGATTTTGTGCCGGATATTTTCTGTCAGTCTGTCGAATTTAAATATTTTTCAATCTTTGTGGCCCTTTTTCTGCAGATACGTTATTGGTTTGTAACCGTCAATAACACGCACTGGTGTCCAAAATCAGGGCAACAAACGGAAATTTTGCAGCGTTGTGTTTATTTTGCCACAAAACCGTGATGGAAAAGTAGAAACAATGTGAAGAATACAGAACGTAAGCAACTGCAACATGCAAAACAACAGGCAAAACTGTTATTAGTTTTTTCCAACTTAACGGATTTGCACACTCATTCCGATAACTGGCGAACGTACTCAGTATGGGGTGTAACCACCTCTGGTAGCAATACAGGCCTGACAACGACGGGGTATGCAGTGAATGATATCGTTGATTTCATTTTGAGGCAATAACGCCCATTCTTCCTGGACAGCTGCTCGCAAGTCTTGGAGAGTGGTTGGTGGATGCTGAAGTGATGCAACTCGTCTTCCTAGTGCGCCCCAGACTAAGACATGCTCTTGGGATTCAAATCGGGAGAGCGAGCATGCCACGGCATGCGTGCAATATCTTCGTTTCCGAGAAAACATCAATCGCTCTTGCTGTATGAGGTCGATTATTGTCGTCCATCAGTATCAAGTCTGGCCCCGCACCAACTCGCAACAAGCGTGCATAAAATCCCAAGATCTCGTCACGATATCTGACAGCAGTTAAACCTTGCCGATTCACCCGTACCATTTCATGAATAAGTGTTCATGTGGTCAACATAATCTCTGACCACAACATTAGGGATCCTCCTAGATATCGGCCTGTTTCCATAATTTTTGGGTCCTGAAATTGCGTTCCACTTTCCCTCCAGATGCGAATGCGTCGGGAATCACTCTCCAGACGAAATGGAGTCTCATCTGTGAAAAGAACATTGGCCCACTGTTCGACCGCCCAGGTAGTATATTGACGATTCCACTCTCGACATTCCCTCCTGTGAAGCATTAGAGGCACTCACACAACTCTCCACAAATAAACGCCATTCTGGAGAAGCCTTCTGGACAGCGTTTGTCTCGATACAATGGATTCTGCGTGGTCAGATGCCAGTTGCCGTGCAGTGCTAAGGCGATACCATCGTGTCGTTACATCCAAATAAAGGTCCTCTCTTTCCGATGTCACACGTGGTCCTCCCTGCCCTGGTCTTGGGGTACTGTTTCAGTCTCTATAAGCTGTTGCCACATCCGAGTAACAGAAGAACGAGTCACATTAAGCCATCGCACCTCATCAGTTTGCGACCGCCCTTCTTCCATTCTTCTTTCCTGCACCATAGAGAGTCTGGTAGTTGTCTTCTTTGAGCCACACTGCACCGTCTGTGACTGTGTACACGGCGATTGTGGATGTGGGGATACCCGGATAATACTACCCCGTTTAATAGGTGCCATGACGTCATCGTTGACGTGGTTGTCCGTTAACCGGAACCAAATTTTCGGTGCAAAAGACGATCGTACGGACATCTGTTGACAGCGTGTATCATTGCACGGTGAATTACACACAAGACGGGGAATGAGCGGTTCGTTGTTTTAATTTTGGACACCAGTGTATAACAATATGAGGTTCGTGATTGAGTCTCAACTTCATTTAAATGTTTATTGATTACAGTACTGCTAAATTCACACAGCTGCATCAGATATGACATTATTAATTGTAAGAAAGCTGACAGATGTGTTTATCGTGTTAACAAGCACCATTGTCGTAGATTAAGGCACACAAAAGCTGTGATTTCACGCTAGGTCGTCATTTTAACAGGATTTCACTGTGATGTACATTGTCGTAATCGTATTCTTCATATTTTTACTTAGACATTTTAACTACAAACATAACTCAGCTCATTACACCCACTACTGTGTAACACATTCTTCATTACACAGGAAATACAGATACACGACCATCACTTGATATGTAAGTCTGCAGCCTTTCGTGGCCATTGTCACGGAAGGTAAAGCCTTCTGAGTTATTAGGCCGCTTCATACGAGGTGCGGCTAGAAAAAAACCGGACTGATGCTGGAAAAAACATTTATTTACAATTAATTACAATTTCATGTTATCTCCTTCAATGTACTCTCCTCCTCGGTCTCTACACCGCTCCATACGAATTTTCCACTGTTCATAGCAATGCTGCAGATAATTTTCGGTAAGTCCATACATTACTTCCGTCGCTTTTTCTTTTACTGCTTCAACAGTCTCAAATCTAGTTCCTTTCAAAGCTGACTTGACTTTAGGGAAAAGAAAAAAGTCACAGGGGGCCAAATCAGGTGAGTAGGGTGGATGATCTAAGATGGGAATGTTGAGTTTTGTCAAAAACGTCTTCACTGACAACGCACTGTGAGCTGGGGCATTGTCTTGGTGAAGGATCCATGACTTTTTTCTCCACAAATCGTTCCGTTTTCTCCGTACTCGCTCACGTAGGGTAGCCAGGACGCTAATGTAGTAATGCTGATTCACTGTTTGTCCCTCTGGTACCCAATCAATGTGCACAATCCCTTTGATGTCAAAAAAAACAATCATCATTGCCTTGAATTTCGATTTTGACATTCGTGCTTTTTTTTGTCGTGGAGAACCAGGAGTTTTCCAATGCATCGATTGGCGTTTAGTTTCGGGATCGTAAGTAAAAAACCACGATTCATCGCAAGTAATAACATTTTGTAAGAAGGTGGGATCACTTTCAATGTTTTCCAGGATGTCAGAACAAATCATTCTTCGGCGTTCCTTCTGTTCAATTGTGGGACACTTTGGAACCAATTTTGAACACACTTTGTTCATGTTGAAACTTTCATGAAGAATCTGCCTAACACTTTCCTTGTCAACTCCTGTTAACTCAGACACTGCTCTGATTGTTAAACGGCGATCTTGTCGAACAAGTTTACCGATTTTTTCAATGTTTGCATCAGTTTTTGCTGACAATGGTCTGCCAGTGCGAGTGTCATCACTGGTGTCTTCGCGGCCATCTTTAAATCGTTTAAACCACTCAAACACTTGTGTTCGCGATAAACAATCATCGCCGTACACTTGTTGTAACATTACAAACGTTTCACTTGCAGATTTTCCTAGTTTGAAACAAAATTTGATGTTAACACGCTGTTCTTTCTGTACACTCAACATTTTCCGACGCACAGACAAAACGTCAACTACTTAAAACAGACGCCACGGGCAGACTGAGTGCAGGAGGCAGATGAAACTCGAGCAGTAGGCGGAGCGAGAGTCACGTGACAGGCCACGCGACTTTCAGCCTTATTGCATTCGTTTTATTGTTTCACCAGTACTAGTCCGGTTTTTTTCTAGCCACACCTCGTATTTCTTCTACAAGTTCGGCGTTTCCCAGAAGAAGATTCCAACAGAGGAGTCGAAACGGTCGATCGTGTAGAAGGACTACGACGATGCCGAACCACGCTAAATACTTTACATTCAGTAACCTGATAGTCCACAATTCGTAAATAGTAGAGCACACCAACAGAGTAATGCATAAAGTGCAGGTTCAAGCAAATCCGTCATTAATCCGTAGATCAACAATCCAAAACGCAGTCCAGCCGGATCACAAAAGTAACCAGGGTAGAGGCTGTAGGACAGCACGATTCGAAGTGTCTGGCATGCGCCCTGCAACAGGGTTACATCTCTCGGCTTGACACCATCGGCCAGTGCTCATACTGGCAGCCGTAGGAGTCTCCGATAGCGGACGTCACAGGGTATCGATCTCGCTGTCAGACAACAGAGATACAGCACAGACATTAAAATATTTTCTCGAGTAGTAGCATGTAGAGGTACAGAATTCTAGCAGGGGGCGGTTCCCCCGACCTGGGAGAGTATGGACAGAGTATTTTCCATGCCACGTGGTGCCTGTAAGAGGTCGGTGGTATGAGGAACGGCTGACTGCGTTTGAAGATATCTTGTACGCTGATACATACATCTTAAATGGGCATAAAAATTCATAACTATAATGATAAACAGTAATACTGGTAATTAATTTTTGATACACAAAATGTAGAGTTTCGGTAAATGAATAACAAGGACAGAGTAACCTAAGAATACACGAAGAAGTACGAAACAGTACAATGTTGTACGCTAGACTTTGTTATGCTTCAGCTCAGTCACTTGGTACTTACACACAATCCATCCAACATCTACATGTAGGATATCGTCTTAATACTTCTTATTTTCATTTTCAAGATACGTATTTTTGTTAACGTCGGTGTGTTTCTAGAAAGCTCACGAAATTTATTTACAGTTAACTCCCCATGAGGTCCCAATTTCCCATTTATTGATAACGATTCCCGCTGCCCTATTAGAAGGCAGACATTATCATTTTGCAGTACGAGAGCGCTGCCTACTGCGAGGAACTTTACGAGAAGAACTACAAATACGGGGCAAGTACAACTTACTCAAGAGGTTAATTCAAGTACGAACGAACCTCACCTCACTCAACCTGGCCCTGTGTACCTGTGCGGCGGGTAAAGCACCAGCTTCTAATCAGCAACGTCAGGGGTTACGAATAAGAGGAGTCGTGCGGATTGATAGGTAATGTCGAACTAATGTCGAGCACGGTAGTGCCTGTTTCATGTGGAATAAACTTATAATAATGGGCGTTTGTAGAAAGAGGGTGCTAGGATCTAAAATTGTCAAGTTTGAAATAGCTCATTGGTTAGTTTGCAGACGTGTCGATCCACAAGATTTGATGATGTAAATAAAATGAATGCTTTGTGAAATGGTTTGTCTAAAAGTAAGAAATAAAATACAAAACATTTGACGCTCCTATGAATGATGCTCGTATCATGCACAGAAAATGAGAGGCTGGTTGACAATGCACATGCCCATACTGGATTTTTTAAGAATTCTATTTTGAAAAATTTTTGAGTCAAATAATTTTTGGAACTTTTATGCACCTACCATAACAGAAAGATGTCAAGGCCACACAAGACCAGACTGAGACCGACTGAAAAAATACAGTTACACATTAAAAAAAGTAACAGAAGAAACTTTTCGAAGTGGAGAAATGGAGAACAAACTTTAAAAAAAATAGTTAATCAACTATAGTGCCATCTTCAGCTGCTCGCCTACAAAACTTCACATGTGATCACGTTACGGGATTTCTTGCACTATTTTCATGCCTTATATGTTTTTGCTAGAGGGTATTGTGGACGGACGACGCTTACGAGTACGGCTGCCATGTTTAAGTTCTGCTGGGATTGTGGGAATCCGTACGTCAGAGTGTTGGATCGATCCCTTCTTGCGTCTCTATGAGGGCGTTATAAGGAAGTGAGAGAGAAAATATTGAGGTAGCTATTTCGAAATTGTTCTGTAAAGGTTCGCATCCACCCGGAACCGTTCCCCACACTCCAGTTCCTGAATACGAAAAGAATAATTGAGTTCCTATCCTGGTGAAACGAAAATAAACAGGGGCTATTACTTAAATGGATGAATATGCCCAACTGTCTATCAATAGCCGAAAATTATATATGACTCTATGTTGAATAAAATTATGCCCTACGTAAAAATCTAAAGTTGAGAGTCCCACGAGTAAGTCGCAAAGAATAGATTTTCTGCTCAGTTCCCGTAATTGTTATTCGCATTAAATAAATTGGGCACTGCGTATTAATCATCAAAGCAATTACCATTCCCCAATTTAGCACTTAAATAATACCAATCTACCAATGAGAGGCATGAAATACTGGGAACTGTTAGTGTGGTGCATACGTTCGTAGCATTTTTCTTTTGCATTATAGCACCCCGGTTGCTATGGGTTTATTTATCGATTATTATTTTTTATCTGTAGTTTATGATTGCTATTCGAGGTTACATATTGTCATTTTGTCATTTGGAGATACTGAACGGAGCTGTGGACGCTATAAAATGGAGTTGCAAGTGGATGAATCGGAACATTTCCGACATATTGTTCTGTTTGAGTTCATTAGAGGGGTGACGGAAGTGGAGGCAGACAGAAACTTTTGCGCCGTGTGTGGGGATAATGCCACTGGACAGAGCACAGCAAGAAAATGGTTTTCACGTTAATGAGGAGGACTGTTTTGACATTAGTGGCTCTCCACGTTCAGGAAGACCTTTGATGAAAGTGATTTAAACCCATTAAGCCACAATGATCCACGTCGCTGTACTTGAGAACTGGTATATGCGATGAACTCTGATCATCATGCAATCGTGCAACATTTGAATGGAATGGGGAACTTTGAAAAATTGGGTATATGGGTACCGCATGCTCTAAGTATCAGTTGGTGGCCATGTTTGCATCTCTGCTGGCTCGTCATCAATTGGCTCGTGAGCAACTATGACCATTCCAAACCTGTATCGTTATTCTTGAGGAGAAGTGGTGTCTCTGTGGTAACATAGGGGAAAGGAAAGAATGGTTGAGCCCAAACATAGCAGCACCTCTCCTTACAAAGATAACGCATCCACAAAAGATAATGTTAGCATCTGGTGGAACAGCGACGGTTTGGTGTACTACGAATTGCTTCCCTGAGGTGTAACCATCACTATTCACAATTATTGTCAACAAATGAGACGTCTTGTAGACGCAGTCCAAGGACAACGACCAGGAAGACTGCATGAAGTCATGTCGCTCCGCTATGACGCCTGCCCGCATTCTGCTAGACTATCAAAATACATTATACAGGAGTTGGTTTGGGAAATTATTACGCACCTACATTATTCACCTGATCTTGAGCCTCAGATCTGCACCTTTTGCGCTCTCTATCGAACAACCTTCGAGGAACTTCCTTTCTGGGTAAAAATGCGCTCCGAACATGGCTCTAAGAGCTATTCGCCTCAAAAACACGTGATTTCTTCAATTGAGGAATCGAAAGGTTACCGCAGCGTTGCAGACTGTTGCAAAAATTGAAAGAGACTATATTACTGCTGTCTAACGCCTCTTATGAAAAAATGCTACGAACTTATGCACCAATTTTTTTTTCAAATACTCGCATATCACCTGGTATTCAAATGGTTCAAATGGCTCTGAGCACTATGGGGCTTAACTTCTTTGGTCATCAGTCCCCTAGAACTTAGAACTACTTAAACCTAACTAACCGAAGGACATCACACACATACATGCCCGAGGCAGGATTCGAACCTGCGACCGTAGCATCACCTGGTATTCCCTAACTGTCTGTAAATAGTCAATTAATTATAATATTCCATTAAATAAATAAGCTTTCCTATCGCAACATACCACGTAGTTACACAATACAACGACTAACGGGTGCCCGCATCTCGTGGTCGTGCGGTAGCGTTCTCGCTTCCCACGCCCTGGTTCCCGGGTTCGATTCCCGGCGGGGTCAGGGATTTTCTCTGCCTCGTGATGGCTGGGTGTTGTGTGCTGTCCTTAGGTTAGTTAGGTTTAAGTAGTTCTAAGTTCTAGGGGACTGATGACCTCAGGTGTTAAGTCCCATAGTGCTTAGAGCCATTTGAACCATATGGAAAATGCCTTGGTACTGCTGGGGTTAAGCTCCAAGTTTTGACTTAATTGTGTAGCTCAGCGACATTTCTCTTCACGTATCTCTAGCCTTATTTCTTACTAGAACTCAATGCAATCCGAAAACAAAGGAAGTAGGTTACAGTACGCTTGTTCACCCACTGCTTGAATACTGCTCAGCAGTGTGGGATCCGTACCAGATAGGGTTGATAGAAGAGATAGAGAAGATCCAACGGAGAGCAGCGCGCTTTGTTACAGGATCACTTAGTAATAGCGAAGGCGTTAAGGAGATGATAGATAAACTCCAATGGAAGACTCTACAGGAGAGACGCTCAGTAGCTCGGTACGGGCTTTTGTTGAAGTTTCGAGAAAATACCTTCACCGAGGAGTCAAGCAGTATATTGCTCCCTCCTACGTATATCTCGCGAAGAGACCATGATGATAAAATCAGAGAGATTAGAGCCCACACAGAGGCATACCAACAATCCTTCTTTCCACGAACAATACGAGACTGGAATAGAAGGGAGAACCGATAGAGGTACTCAAGGTACCCTCCGCCACACACCGTCAGGTGGCTTGCGGAGTATGGATGTAGATGTAGAAATAGGCGTATGAATGGCCGATAACGGCGAACCTCTACAATAGTTACAGTATTTTACGTCGTGTTCGCCATCGCTCAACATACAGTCACAGATAATCGTTGCTAGATGTTAGCGACAATTCAATATCAATGAAAATTCTAGGAGGGGTCCTTCAGGCACCTACCCCGCACCCTGTCCTCTTTGTGAACACCAACACCTACGCTATCTTCAGATGAATTAACTTTCCTTTTCACCTTCTGTTCCTGCTAGGATCACTCCAGGGATTTTCCATTAATTTACATCAAAGTCTCCCTCTCCCAACAGTCAACTGGCTGAAGCTCGTTTTATTGAACCTGTCGTTCAACGCCTAGGTGAAACACGACCCCGGAAAGTGTCACTGGATTATTCCGACTTTGGTAGATCTTCAGTTGTGCGGGGTCCAGCACTGCGAAAGAGAGATTTAGTGCGAGAGCCGCTTTAAGGGCTCTTTCGCCGAGGCCGTTGTTTGGCTACGTGTGTCCGCGCTGTGTCCCGGGGCGCCGGTCCCCATACACTGTGACAGCGCGGCCCGTGGCCCACGTGGGCTTTGGCTTTAATTACAGAGGAGCTCGCTCGCGCTCGGCCGCGTCTCTCGCGTGTAAGCGGTTTATTGCGCGCACTCAAAGGCGGCGGCGCTAAGTGGATGCCTCACGGCGACAGACGCGTCGCTGGCATCATTACCGAGCAGAGCGCGGCGCGCGCGCGTGCGCACAGTGGCGTCGGGAGCGGCGCGTATCTTATCGCCGAGGCGCAGTGTTGGCGCACACCGCGTAATCCGCACCGCTGACGAGCTCTGGCAGGCAGTGAATTATTTTAGGCCTCGCAGCGCTTCGAGACAGGGTGTGTGCCCATTGTAGGACGTCGTCACGCTCCCAGGCGACACCGAGGCAATTCCTCCCTGAAGTGAAGCGTTCTGCAAATATCCACGTCACTGAATAGAGAAAGGTACGCCTTATTACACCAAGGACACAGAAGGGTGTGATTTTGATGTTGTTATCTTCAGTTCGAAGAATGCGATCCACGTGAGCAAATACTGACCCTGTGACTTACCTCAGAGGACAGGCTGACGAAAGGCAAACTCACATTTATAGCGTTTATACAGGATTTTTCCGTAAGAGCGCGCAAAAATGTGATCCGAAGGCAGCTTAAGAGGTGTGTGTGTGTGTGGGGGGGGGGGGGGGGTAGGACTTCAATCGGTAGGACTTCAATTCATAAAACTTTGCCAGCATGACCAGGAAGGATACAGCATTCACGCTTATAGCAGTGGAAGTTCAAAAACATAACTAAATAATTTTTCTTTTAAATGTGAAATTTCATCATTTTTTCACTTATTATTGGCTGCTTATGTTGCTATAGGTACACTTTTCTTCATAAATACGACACATTCTTCGATGAATTTTGAAAAAAATACAAAAGATACTTACAGGTGTATGGAAGTCTAGAATTTATTTAATTTATGAAAAAATGAAAGTGCTGTTACATTCTAACTTCATTTTTAGAAAAAAAAACTAATTTTATAGTTAATTATTTCAATTTTTACCACGATTTTTAACAGATTTGGAAAATTCTAGAGTTTTGCATGGAGGAATTTGTGCTCAGTAAGCATACCAAGTTTGAAAGTAATAGTATATTTATTTTGTATGTTACATGTACCGAAGTACAGAAATTTGTGTTTTGCGAAATATGGCCGTTAAAGTTTCTGCTTGTATTTGGCGTTCTTTTAGAACTGTCCAGCACCATAAACAGGTTCTTTTTCATTTTCTAAATCAGTTTTTTTCCTTTTCACATTCCTATGACGCACTCTTCTCTATTTCATCACCTGCAACAATGATTTATCTGCTTTCACTTCACACTCTCTGTCTATCGGAGACAAAGCTTTGATGCAGTTCACTGCGGGATTAATTCCCAAGTTTTCTAAAACGTATTTTCTGCTTTTCACACCATCATTAAAACATGAATCTGCATCATAAACACCAACAGCAAGTGCATTTCTTCCCACAAAAATGATTACTGTCAATCTTTCCCATGCACATTGGTTAAACTTTCATTTCTTGAGTACGTTTTGATTTGCAAGGTACCTGAATATAAGTTTCATGACTTCATTGGAATTCTACAGAGCGAAACACACTTACGTATGACAGAATAATGCTGTGTAAAGGGATGTGGTGCTGCATCTTGATACTCTTAATATCAAACAACGTACCTTACAATCTCTCAAATATATGTTTTGTACATCAAAGCTATACATCAAACTATTCAGAAAGATGTACGTTAAAAATTGGCATATTTTTGAAAAATAGATTTTTTAAAAATTTTTGACGTCCTATCCCCCTTAAGGGGAGACAAAAGGCAAGTGGGCTTAAAAAATTCAGTTTTTAGATTTTAGCATATTTGAAATGCCTGGTCTTTCCTGCATGAAACAGTTTTTGTTTTATATAAATTCGACAATTTTTTCGTGACGCTCTGTGCGATCTTGGGACGATGACAGCAAGGCTTACGCCCAGGTATGTGCAACACAACCCTGTGGATGTCACAATTTCTAAATTTTAATGTATTGGGCATGTCCAGAAGAGAATGGGGTCCAGATTGAGAAGATTATTGAAAGAAAAGTAAAAAATAGTATTGGAAGATGGCAAGAAGATAGGTGGTAAAGGTCGCCTGACAAATGTTGAAATCGATAGGTTACAGAATGATTATGGCTTGGCCATAAGAAGATATGTAGGGAATTTAGAAAACATGAAAAAAGCTGTATGGGCTATCTTTTTCCATAAGGTTTCCACAAATGAAAATCCAGTGTACGGTCTTTGAGCGAATGACGCTGACACTTGGTGCAAGTACAGGAGAAGTGCCAGGTACGACCACAAACATTTTTTACCTGCAGCAGTAATGAATGAAATTAAGCCAATATTTAGAGACCTTTGTAAAGATACCTTGTTGAAGAAATGTCTTCATGGGCAAACCTAAAATTTAAATGAATGCTCGAATTCTGTCATTTGGAGCTAGTTACCGAAAACCGTATTTGTTCAGCTTACAACTTTCAAATTTGGTGTTTATGATGCTATTTCATGCTTCAGTGATGGTGCAATTAGAAATCTGGATGTTTTGGAGTTATTGGGCATAAAATCTAGTGGAAATACTACAAAATCCTTGGTGCAAATAGATAAAGAGAGGATCTGCAAAGCAGATATTACTAATTTAAAATGCAAAAAAGAAGCCAGACAGAAAAGAGGAGGGACCAAGAGAAGAAAAGGTAAGTATGATTCAGATGATGCTCAGTATGGATTTTTGGCAAAAGTACATTTTTTACTTTCAGGTACCATTATTTGATAAACTAATGGGGTTAGAAACATGAAATTTAGTCAATTTGTACTGCAGATGGTAATAAGTTATTACAAGTAAATTGAGAATCACCAAACAATCAGAAACTGTTTGATAATAATTAATGTACAAAAAAAGTTAAATTTTACTAGTGAAAAAATGAAATTTTCTTCCTTCACAACCATAAGAGGTATTATGCTCATTTTTCTTGTAAATTGAGGCATATATATAAGTTAAAACAATTAAATTTTTGCTGCATATATATATATATATATATATATATATATATATATATATATATATATATATATATATGCAGCAAAAATTTAATTGTTTTATCACTTATATTTCTTTGGAAAAGTGTACCTATTCAAAGTGTAAAACAGCATTGGCAGAATGGGGATAAAAATTGCCTTCCGTCTCCCCTTCAGGAGATGTGGAGGTAAACTTGTTCACTGCTTTGCCTAACATTATTGTTTTCCAGCTTATCTACAATTAATATGTGTACAAGTTCACACATACTGTTCTAGTTATTCTCATGTACATTCTTTATTTCCTGCAAGGAAATAAGGAAGACGAGCCTCCATATCTTCTACCTGGCATCTCAGTGGCTACCTGTACTTGAGGTTCGTGCAGAGAGTTCTACCTGAGTTGTTGGAGAACGTACCCTTCGCTGTTCCTCAGAGGGTGTGGATACAACATGACGGTGAACCACCCCTTTTCAGTGTGGATGACCGCAACCATCTCAATGCTGTATTTCCTGGTCGCTGGATTGGAAGGGGAGGTTCTATTCCATGGCCTGCCTGGTCACCTGACCTGAATCCCTTTGATTATTCGCTAAGGGGATATCTAAAGTCACTTGCGTAGGAGAGCCCACTGATATGGAGATGGAATTAGTTGCCAAAATTGTAGCTGCCTGTGATGTGATACGAAACACATCAATGATATTTGTCAGGGTGCATCAGAAATTTGTTCGGCGATGTCATGCTTGCACTGAGCGTCTGTTTCAGCACATTTTTTAAGATACAGTACAAATAGTACGTTCAATGTGTCAGTGACTGTATTTGCAGTTAACTCTAACTAACGTAAATAAAAAAGTACACAGCAAAGTGATTTTATTCCTATTATCTCCTTAAGCTGGATTCTCCAGCCTCAGGTTTCCTACTTTAAATTGTTCAGTAGCGCATTCTCTATGTTCTGTAAATTTTTGCACGCTCTTACGGGAACAGCCTATAGTTGTAGATAGGACTATACAGGGTGTCCCATTTATCTTGACCATCCTGAACAACTGTCCGCCCCTGGTAGCTGAGTGGTCAGCGTGACGGAATGTCATACCTAACGGCCCGGGCACGATTCCCGGCTGGATCTGAGATTTTCTCTGCTCAGGGACTGGGTGTTGTGTTGTCCTTATCATCATCATTTCATCCCCATCGACACGCAAGTCGCGAAAGTGGCGTCAACTCGAAAGACTTACACCAGGTGAACGGTCTACCGAACACGAAGCCCTAGCCACACGGCATTTTCAGTTATCTTAAATAACTCTGTGTCCAGATGCAAAGTACAAAATGTTTCAAGCAAATGTTCTTTAGCCGTCAGCGGTGTGACTTTTTTAAATGGCACCTGTATTTTTTATTCGGTAATTAATTTCCTCTCCTAAAGAAGACCTATTCAAAAATGTATCACAGTGTACCATTAACTGAAACACAACGTTATTAATTACGTAACACAACACTGACTTTGAGCCCGGGATCACAAAATCGTCCATTCGCTAAAGTTGTCAGAAAACAAATGAAAACAAAGTAAAAACAAAACGGAAAATTGGCTTTGACTCTCATGTACCATTGCCCAGGAGAACATTCAAAGGCGCTTAAAGTGATGACCCTGGACACCGACAAACAGGTGCAATCGTTGTATAAAAGAATTATTTACTGCTCTCAGTGTTGCCTGCTGAAGAGAATTACAAGCAAGCATGATACGTTTCTGCATGTCCTCTGGAGTTGTTGGAAATACCGACACAGACAACGTCTTTAATGCATTCCCAACGTAAAAAATCAAAAGGATTTAAATCAAGAGCCCTAGCAAGCCATGTAACTGTTCCTCCTAGACCAATCCATCTGGCAGGATACCTTCGGTTCAGAACACGACGTGCTCGCAAGGCATTATGTGCTGGACATGTGCTGACTCGGTAGTCACTGCCATCAGCTGCAGCAGTTCTGTATGAGGACCTTTGCTATTAGTAAGGCTGCATAATTTGTATTTATTACAGTCAAATAATTTAATATTCAGTAAAACTTGAAGTTTTTAAGTTTTGTTTGTCTTGCATTATGGACCGTATGTTGAGAATAACCCTTCGGATCAGTGGTGGCCGGTTATCATATGCTAAAGTGGTACAGCAGACAGAAAATATCACACTAAAATTACGTCATTTCTCTTTGAATGGAAACCAGATATCGCATTACAATTACGACACTTCGTTTCAGATAAAACGGGTGTTAACATGATTTGTAGCGCTGTAGCCACGACAGCTATGATTGCTGATCGACCCAGAGAAGGAACACAGCTGTCTGTTTTCGACTGTTTTTACACTAATAAGACGTCATCCCTTCCGGCACTATGAGTGCTACGTCGCTCACAGCACCAGATCGGTGTTTTTCTTTGAAATTTCGTTAGCGTACTGTGCAAGTATAGAGTATAAGATGTTGGAGGAGCAATTATCGTAAAGGCACCGTGGCCGAGTGGTGGCGGTAATCCATACACACTTGCGAGAAGATGTGCATCGATGTGTCACCACCACGAGGGTTTCCTCCCACACAAGTGGAAGGCGATGGCAAGTCTTTGCGAGGGTATGCTGGTGCGACAGACATAGATTAATTTTAAAAAATACAAATAATAATAATAATAATAACTTCCTTGTGTCCTCTTTCCTGTTCGGTAGACGTTATTGGGGGTCTCTATTGGCAAGGACTAACGTCTGAAGCGGTGCAGATTTTTTTCGGGGGGAGGAGGGGGGGTTGTTCTTATGTTTCGGTAAAAGTGGCGGTGGCGTAGGAAAAAAACGTGTAATAGAGCAATGCCAGCAAAAAAATTGAAAAAAGCGGTCAAGCGCTGTGACAGAACTTCATTAACTGTTGCAGATGTGGGCACAGGCACCACAAAGAACGCAAGACCGATATCAAGTTCCGACTCACAGTTAGCTTTTGGGAAATTTGGTTTTATATTAATGACAAACAATTTTGTACGCAGGACTGAAGGCCATGATGAACGAAAATAACACTGACAGCTGGTAAAACTTGGTTTTAATTGTCCACCCTATCGGTTTCACGACTTACAGCCGCACCTACATATTTAAGATTTGAGATAGGTATGAAATACACTGGAAATTTGTGCTATTATATAAAAAATTTTTGAAGACTTTTTCCTACAAAAATTACTACATTAATCCATCATAAATGAATCCGAAGTCCTTAGTCAAGGTGTTCATAAAACTAGACGAACGAAGGCTACTTGGGAAGATGGTCCAAGAACTACCCTCTAATAATATTGCTGGATAGGTATCGATATACTGACCATTCTCTGCATGTCCAAGTATCTGTAACAAAAAGAATCAGTAAAGGATAAAACCGATTTCGAAGATACAGCCCAAATGCAGTTAACGGTGTAAATAGTGCTAGACCGTAAGTACGAAGTAGAATACGCTGGGCAGGTCACTGTCTTACCAACTCAAACCAGACACCGAAGACGTAAGTTGTAAGAAGCGGCCCTGCCTTCACCGGCCACCAGAGAACACTGACTGCCCAGGTAAATAATAGCTACAGCTGAGTCGGAATATGCGCGAGTAAGAGCGCTGGGTCACTACCTGACAGTAAACTTAACTACACAAAGTTTGCCAAAATATTATTATGCTTTAAGTTTTAGTATTCAACGTGTTACGTACACTATCTTTTCTGTGTGTAAAAATTTCCACGTCCTCCAGTAGATTCAGAACTTGGAATTTTTGTTTTCTATTGGGTATTAGAAGATTTGTGAGAGTATGCCCGTTTTCCCGTAGGTGTGGTTAACTGTTGAACAACTGCCCGCCCAATGAATGAAGGGGCTACTAAACGACCGGTCAGCGAACGTTGCTGTGTGTGGGCGTCCGCAGCAGACGCTTGATTCATGCACCCACGCTGACTACTGTTCATCGACGACGAAGGCTGGATATGTACATCAATTCCGCAACTGGATGTCCTCTTAGTGGCGACAGGTGTCATTTTTAGACGACAGATGGCCGTTGGCGTGTAAGGCGTGAAACGCCGTAAAGCTAACACCCTGCAACAATCGTCGGAAGGGTGTTGCTCGGAGGAAGGTCCTTTATGGTGTCGTTAATGTTTCCCTGTCATTCCCTTGGTGAACTCGTCATTATGGAAGGTGCAATGGATCGACACAAGTATACACGTACCCTTGAAGACTACTTCCACCCCACGGCACGATGTTGTTGTTGTTGTTGTTGTTGTTGTTGTGGTCTTCAGTCCAGAGACTGGTTTGATGCAGCTCTCCATGCTACTCTATCCTGTGCAAGCTTCTTCATCTCCCAGTACCTACTGCAACCTACATCCTTCTGAATCTGTTTAGTGTATTCATCTCTTGGCCTCCCTCAACGATCTTTACCCTCTGCGCTGCCCTCCAATACTAAATTGATGATCCCTTGATGCCTCAGAATATGTCCTACCAATCGATCCCTTCTTCTAGTCAAGTTGTGCCACAAATTGCTCTTCTCCCCAACTCTATGCAGTACCTCCTCATTAGTTATGTGATCTACCCATCTAATCTTCAGCATCCTTCTGTAGCGCGACATTCCGAAAGCTTCTATTCTCTTTTGGCCTAAACTATTTATCGTCCACGTTTCACTTCTATACATGGCTACACTCCATACAAATACTTTCAGAAAAGGCTTCCTGACACTTAAATCTATATTCGATGTTAACAAATTTCTCTTCTTCAGAAACGCTTACCTTGCCATCGCCAGTCTACATTTTACGTCCTCTCTACTTCGACCGGCCCGCATCTCGTGGTCGTGCGGTAGCGTTCTAGCTTCCCACGCCCGGGTTCCCGGGTTCGATTCCCGGCGGGGTCAGGGATTTTCTCTGCCTCGTGATGGCTGGGTGTTGTGTGCTGTCCTTAGGTTAGTTAGGTTTAAGTAGTTCTACGTTCTAGGGGACTTATGACCACAGCAGTTGAGTCCCATAGTGCTCAGAGCCATTTGAACCATTCTACTTCGACCATCATTAGTTATTTTGCTCCCCAAATAGCAAAACTCATTTACTACTTTAAGCGTCTCATTTCCTAATCTAATACCCTCAGCATCACCTGATTTAATTCGACTACATTCCATTATCCTCGTTTTGCTTTTGTTGATGTTCATCTTATATCCTCCTTTCAAGACACTGTCCATTCCGTTCAGCTGATCTTCCTCGTCCTTTGCTGTCATTAACAGAATTACAGTGTCATCGGCGAACCTCAAACTTCTAATTTTTGCTCCATGGATTTTAATTCCTACTCCGAATTTTTCTTTTGTTTTCTTTTCCTGCTTGCTTAATATACAGATTGAATAACATCGGGGATAGTCTGCAACCCTGTCTCACTCCCTTCCCAACCGCTGCTTCCCTTTCATGCCCCTCGACTCTTATAACTGCCATCTGGTTTCTGTACAAATTGTAAATAGCCTTTCGCTCCCTGTATTTCACCCCTGCCACCTTCAGAATTTGAATGAGAATATTCCAGTTAACATTGTTAAAAGCTTTCTCTAAGTCTACAAATGCTAGAAACGTAGGTTTGTCTTTCCTTAATGTATTTTCTAAGATAAGTCGTAGGGTCATTATTGCCTCACGTGTTCCAACATTTCTACGGAATCCAAAATGATCTTCCCCGAGGTCGGCTTGTACCAGTTTTTCCATTCGTCTGTAATGAATCCGTGTTAGTATTTTACAGCCGTGTCTTATTAAACTGATAGTTCGGTAATTTTCACATCTGTCAACCCCTGCTTTCTTTGGGATTGGAATTATTTTATTTTTCTTGAAGTCTGAGGGTATTTCGCCTGTCTCATACCTCTTGGTCACCAGATGGTAGAGTTTTCTCAGGGGTGGCTCTCCCAAGGCTATCAGTAGTTCTAATGGGATGTTGTCTACTCCCAGGGCCTTGTTTCGACTTAGGCCTTTCAGTGCTCTGTCAAATTCTTCACGCAGTATCATATCTCCCATTTCATCTTCATCTACATCCTCTTCTCGGCACGATAGCGTCTACCAAAAGGACACTGCAATACGTCACGCAGATCACAGTCTACGTGGGTGGTTCGAAGAGCACCTGAATGAGTTGATCGTACTCCTCTGCTCACCAAACTCCCAGGGGTAAATCCCAGTCTGAAATCTGTAGGACCATCTCGATGTGGCTGTTCGCGTAATGGATGCTCAGAGGAGAAACCTGGTGCAGCGTGCCGCGGCACTGCAATCGATATGATTCCACATGCCTGTTGGTACCTTCTCGTACACACTGACTCTCTTCCTGAACGTGTCATGGCTTTCCGCGCTGCCAAAGGTGGTTAGATAGGCTTTTGACAGGTATCACATTAACGTGACTGGGCAGTGTATAAAGAAGAAGTTCTGAACATATCGGGGGGTAACGAACTTCCGGCAAAAAACTGACTGAAATACAGTATCAAAAATAAGATAATCAAACCTTTTAAGATGTGGTGCTCTAGAAGAACAGTATCGGCAGCAATTCAGAGATTTCTACCAATTACATTAATAAACGACGGAGCTGATCCTCGTTGGTACATAAAACGGGTTAGAACACTGTTGCAGAAACAACGAAACAAATATGCCAAATTTAAACAGACGCAAAATCCCCAAGATTGGCGATTACAGAAGCTCGAAATTTAACGCGGACTGCAATGCAAGATGCTGATAACAGTTTCCACGACGAAACTTTGTCTCGAAACCTGGCATAAAATCCAATGAGATTCTGGTCATATGTGAAGTATGTTAGCGTCAAGGAACAATCAATGCCTTCTCTGCGCGATAGCAATGGAGATACTACCGAAAACAGTGCTGCCAAAGCAGAATTACCAAACACAGCCTTCCGAAATGCCTTCACAAAAGAAGACGAAGTAAATGTTCCAGAATTCGAATCGAGAACAGCTGCCAGCATGAGTACCTTAGAAGTAAATGTCCTCGGAGTAGTGAAGCAACTTAAATCATTTAACAAAAGCAAGTCTTTTGGTCCAGACTGTATACTAATTAGGTTCCTTTCGGAGTATGCTGATGCATTAGCTTCATACTTAAAAATCATATACAGCCGTTCGCTCGACGAAAGATACGTACCCAAAGATTGGAAAGTTGCACAGGTCACACCAATATTCAAGAAAGGTAGTAAGAGTAACCCACTAAATTACAGGCCCATATAGTTAACTTCGATATGCAGAAGGATTTTGGAACATATATTGTGTTCAAACATTATGAATTACCTCGAAGAAAACTACTGACACACAGTCAACATGGGTTTAGAAAACATCGTTCCTGTGAAACACAACTAGCTCTTTATTCACATGAAGTGTTGAGTGCTATTGACAAGGCATTTGAGATCGATTCCGTATTTGTGGATTTCCGGAAAACTTTTGGCACTGTACCACATAAGCGACTTGTAGTGAAATTTCGTGCTTATGGAATATCGTCTGAGTTATATGACTGGATTTGTGATTTCCTGTCAGAGAATTCACAGTTCGTATTAATTGACGGAAAGTCATCGAGTGAAACAGAAGTGATTTCTCTCGTTCCCCAATGTAGTGTTATAGGCCCTTTGCTCTTCCTTATCTATATAAACGATTTGGGAGACAATCTGAGCAGATTGTTGTTTGCAGATGACGCTGTCGTTTATCAACTAATAAAGTCGTCAGAAGATCAAAAGAAACTGCAAACGATTTAGAAGAAATATCGGAATGATGAGAAAAGTGACAGTTGACCTTAAATAACGAAAAGTGTGAGGTCATCCACGTGAGTGCTAAAAGGAACTCGTTAAACTTAGGTTACACGATAAATCAGTCAAATCTAAAAGCCGTAAATTCAACTAAATACCTAGGCATTATTGTACCCGTGGTCTAGGGGTAGCGTCTTTGATTCATAATCAAAACATCTACGGTCCCGGGTTCGATCCCCGCCACTGCCTGAATTTTGATAAATAATCAGCATTGGCTGCCGAAGACTTCCGGCATAAGAAGTCAGCCTCATTCTGCCAACGGCCTTGTCAAAGAGGGCGGAGGAGCGGATAGAGATTCAGGGCACTCTCTTGTCCTAGGGGTGGGAAATTGCCCCTAGAGGCGGAAGAATCAGCAATGATCAACGACATGAGGCTGCAGAAGGCAATGGAAACCACTGCATTAAAGACACGTAACGTGTAACCACAGGACATGTGGCCTGTAATTGAAGAAGTGTCATGATGATCTCTCCATTGGCAAAGATTACGGATTAGTCCCCCATTCGGATCTCCGGGACTGCCAAGGGGGAGGTTACCATGAGAAAAAGATTGAATAATCAACGAAAGGATAACGTTCTACGCGTCGGGGTGTGGAATGTCAGAAGCTTGAAGATGGTAGGGAAACTACAAAATCTGATAAGGGAAATGCAAAGGCTCAGTCTAGATATAGTAGGGGTCAGTGAAGTGAAGTGGAAGGAAGACAAGGATTTCTGGTCAGATGAGTATCGGGTAATATCAACAGCAGCAGAAAATGGTATAACAGGTGTAGGATTTGTTATGAATAGGAAGGTAGGGCAGCGGCTGTGTTTCTGTGAACAGTTCAGTGACCGGGTTGTTCTAATCAGAATCGACAGCAGACCAACACCGACAACGATAGTTCAGGTATACATGCCGACGTCGCAAGCTGAAGATGAACAGATAGAGAAAGTGTATGAGGATATTGAAAGGGTAATGCAGTATGTAAAGGGGGCGAAAATCTGATAGTCATGGGCGACTGGAATGCAGTTGTAGGGGAAGGAGTAGAAGAAAAGGTTACAGGAGAATATGGGCTTGGGACAAGGAATGAAAGAGGAGAAAGACTAATTGAGTTCTGTAACAAGTTTCAGCTAGTAATAGCGAATACCCTGTTCAAGAATCACAAGAGGAGGAGGTATACTTGGAAAAGGCCGGGAGATACGGGAAGATTTCAATTAGATTACATCATGGTCAGACAGAGATTCCGAAATCAGATACTGGATTGTAAGGCGTACCCAGGAGCAGATATAGACTCAGATCACAATATAGTAGTGATGAAGAGTAGGCTGAAGTTCAACACATTAGTCAGGAAGAATCAATACGCAAAGAAGTGGGATACAGCAATAAGGAATAGCGCAGTAGGCAGTACAGT
The DNA here is from genome assembly GCF_023898315.1 of Schistocerca nitens. NCBI lineage: Eukaryota > Metazoa > Arthropoda > Insecta > Orthoptera > Acrididae > Schistocerca > Schistocerca nitens. The sequence continues at coordinate 406,758,867 of NC_064618.1, forward strand.
TGAAGAGGAATGGACATCTCTAAAAAGGGCCATCACAGAAGTTGGGAAGGAAAACATAGGTACAAACAAGGTAGCTGCGAAGAAACTGTGGTGTCACAGCCAGACACCACACGTCCTAGGTGGTAGCTTAAATCGGCCGCGGTCCTGTAGTACATGTCGGACCCGCGTGTCGCCACTGTGTGATCGCAAACCTAGCGCCACCACAAGGCAGGTCTCGAGAGACTGACTCGAACTCACCCCAGTTGTATGGACGACAGAGCTAGCGACTAGACGTACGAAGCCTTTCTCTCTCATTAGCCGAGAGACAGAATAGCCTTCAGCTAAGTTAATGGCTACAACTAGCAAGGCGCCATTAGCCTTACAGTGAATGTAATTAGAGTCTCACTTGTGTTCACCTTAGAGATGTACCACAATGAATGAGTAAAGATAAGTATTATACCAGCTACGTACTTTTCTTCATAGCATTAATTACGTATCCTGTTCCAGTACTTCACGCCCGTCTGCGTTAGTCTAGCGTGCATTAAGCCACCTCTATCTACAAGGTGTTGGCCCAGCTGCCGGCACATCACATGGCGACGAGTCTACAAAGGCTCTTGTGTTTTACTTTGCCCTAATTTCTTTGTGTCATGGCTTCGCCACAATCTCCAGATGTACTGTCCGAATCTTATCGCTTGCAGAATCAGCAGACGCAGGCGTTATTGGATGCTCTTGGACAGCTCGTCCAGGGTCAACGTGCGCTGCACACCGATGCGGCCGCCGCCGCTTCATCGCTACCGCCGCCACAACATGCTGTTGCACCTCAATTCAGACCCTTTGACGCAACCCAAGAGTCATGGCACGAGTGGTCCCGTCAGTTCGACTTCCACCTAGCCGCCTACAGAATTCAAGGTAATGAGCGGCAGCCGTTTTTGCCTTCTTGTGTCGGTGTGTCCACCTACCGAGTGATAGTGAAGTTGTTTCCCCGGCGTGACGTAGCGACTCTGTCCTACGAAGAACTTTTGTCTGCTTTAGATGCCTATTTCAAGGAAACAGTAAATGTCGTTGCACAAAGGTATACGTTCTTTCGTACAAAACGTACGGCCGGTCAGACTAATAGGGAGTGGGTTGCGACATTGCAAGGACTTACTAGGGAGTGTGCGTTTGAATGCGAATGTGGACTTCCTTATTCAGATACTATGGTGCGTGATGCAATAGCACAGAACGTTTCTGATGTTCGCATACGGGAACAGATTTTGAAAATAGTTAATCCCTCCCTTCAACAAGTGATAGACATATTGGATAGGCAAGACACACTTGACTTTGCTCAGGACTCATTTGCAACTTCGCCGGCAGTGTGTCACATTAACCGGCCCGCCTGGCCCGCTGCACGGGACGCTCAGGGGCCCTCGCGCCCGTCGGCGCAGCGGCAGCCTAGCTCGCAAACACGTGCGCCGCGTAAGCAAGCTAATGCAGTGAAATCATGCCCGCGGTGTGCAACTAGACATTCGCGTGAAAATTGCCCGTCACGCCAAGCTATTTGCTTTTACTGTCATAAGAAAGGACATGTCCAAAGTGTTTGCCAGAAAAAGCTCAGATCAGACACTCACACCAATTCCAGGCCCTTTGCTTCGCGCCGGAATCGAACCAAGGAAACTCAGGCTCGTGAACCTTCGCCCATGGGTATTCATATAGTTCATTCCACCCCGTCCGGTGACAGTGTTCATTCCACAAAAAGTGTGCGTCGACGTCGACGGAAGTCCTGTCACGTCGCACGTGATTCTATCCCAGTGTCTGTTCCAGTTGCACAAAACAGTCGCTTTTGTCGTCAGCAGGACAATAAACTTTGTGTAGACTTAGACTTTGCAGGCAAAGTGATACCATTCCAGCTCGATACCGGAGCTGCAGTTTCATTGCTCAATCACGACACGTACAACCGACTGGGCAAACCTCCGTTGCGTGCCGCAAATGTTCAGCTCAATAGTTACTCGGGCCAGAAAATACCAGTGTTAGGACAGTGCAGCCTTCTTGCAACATACAAGGGACAAACAAAACTTGTGTCATTTTACGTTCTTCGTTCTTCTACTGCAGTGAACTTGTTTGGTTTAGATTTATTTCAGTTGTTTAACTTGTCTATAGTAAATCAGGTCCTATCAGTGAATCAGACTGTGCCTTCCGCCAGTGTTTCTAGTCTGTGTGAAGAATTTGCGGACATTTTTGCACCAGGCCTTGGTTGCGCTAAGAACTATGAAGCACATTTGGAACTGACAGCAAACGCGCAACCGAAGTTTTTCAGAGTGCGCAATGTTCCCCACGCATTGCGTGATGAGGTCGAAAGAACATTACACGATTTAGAATCTCAAGGTGTAACTGAACGTGTGCAGGCTTCTCTCTGGGCCTCACCCTTAGTAATTTTGCCAAAACCTTCCGGAAACTTGAGACTTTGTGTGGACTTCAAGGCAACTGTGAATCCACAACTAGTGACTGCTACTTTTCCTTTGCCCCGCCCGGAAGATCTTTTTGACAAACTGTGCCCGGGAAAATATTTTTCAAAGTTGGACCTAGCAGATGCGTACTTGCAAATACCTGTGGACGAAGAATCCCAGCGCGTCTTGGTGGTAAACACGCATCTTGGTTTGTATCACTTCAAAAGACTGCCTTTCGGGTGTGCGTCCGCACCTGCATTGTTTCAGCAATATTTACAAACTGTTTGTGCGTCGGTCCCTACTGCTGCGAACTATCTGGACGATATTGTGATCTCTGGAAAGACAGACGCCGAACATTTGCAAAATCTCCGAACATTATTTCAGGTCTTGCGACAAAATGGTCTTCGCTTGAGGAAGGACAAATGTGTGTTTTTTGCTCGGGATTTACCCTACCTGGGCCATGTAATAAATGCCCAGGGCATCCATCTGAGTCCAGAGCACCTCCATGCCATACTGGATTTGCCTTCACCGCAGAACTTGAAGCACCTACAGAGTGTGCTGGGTACAATAAATTATTATCATAAATTTCTGCGCCATGCTTCTTCCATTTCAGCTCCGCTTCATCGCTTACGCCGTAAAGGTGTTCCGTTCATCTGGACGACGGAATGCGAACGCGCCTTTCGCCAGTTGAAATCGGCGTTGCTTTCAAATACTTGCCTTACGCCATTCGATCCCCGAAAACCCCTTTTGTTGATGGTAGATGCATCGGATTTCGGGATCGGTGCTGTGCTTGCGCACAAAGATTGATCGCATGATCGCCCTATTGCCTTTGCGTCAAAATTGCTCTCATCTGCGCAAAGAAATTATTCACAGATAGAGAAAGAGGCTTTAGCTCTCGTGTTTGGTGTTACTAAGTTTCACGATTTCTTGTATGGTCGTCACTTTACCATCATCACGGACCACAAACCTTTGACATCGCTTTTTCATCCGAACAAGCCGGTACCTCCGCGTACGGCGCAGAAATTCATTCGCTGGTCTCTTTTCCTGTCGCAGTACCGCTACGATATCTTGTATCGGTCCACTGCTAAGCACGGAAACGCTGATGCGTTGTCCCGTTTGCCTGTTGCCGAGGATAAAGCATTCGATTCTTCCGAACTTGCTTGCATGTTCATTGATGCGGAAACCGATGACGTGGTCGCATCGTTTCCGATTGATTTTCGTCGTGTCGCTACAGCCACGGCAGCTGACCCTGTCCTTACTCCCGTTTTGCGTTTTGTTGCTACGCAATGGCCCTTGTCCAAGTCGCGGATCGAGGATCCGCTGGTTCGCCGATTTTTTGCTCACAAGGAGAGACTTTTTGTACGACGTGGTGTTTTGTTGTTGCGTTCTGATAATGATCAGTCTAGAGTCGTGGTACCACGTTCGTTACAGTCCTCTGTCTTACGGCTTCTTCACCAAGGACATTGGGGTATAGTGCGAACGAAACAACTTGCTCGTCAGCACTGTACTTGGTTCGGAATCGATGCTGCGATTACGAATATGTGCTCCTCTTGCGTGGCGTGTGCCGAACAACACTCTGCACCGCCGCGGAAATTCTTTGCATGGCCGAAAGCCACTTCCCCTTGGCAACGCTTGCACATCGATTTTGCTGGTCCATTCTGGAATGCTCGTTGGTTGGTTGTGGTCGATGCTTTCAGTAATTTTCCTTTTGTTGTCCGGATGTCTTCCACGACGTCTTCTGCCACAATCCAAGCCTTGTCTGCTATCTTTTGCATTGAAGGTCTTCCGCAGACTACTGTTTCCGACAATGGCCCACAATTCATGTCCGCAGAATTTCAGTCCTTCTGCAAGGCCAATGGTATTCAACATCTGACGTCCGCGCCGTTTTCGCCTCAGTCAAACGGTGCAGCGGAACGATTGGTCCGGACTTTCAAGTCACAGATGTTGAAATTGAAAGAGTCGCATTCTCGGGAGGACGCATTATTGCTCTTTTTGTCCTCGTATCGCTCTCAGCCCCGCGATGGTCGCTCGCCGGCTGAGTTGCTCCATGGTCGTTCTCATCGAACCTTGATGTCTTTGCTGCATCCGCCGCATCAGGTTCCTGTGCAGCGGCAGACTCCTGCTTTTGCTCCTGGCGACGTTGTCTTCTATCGCACCTATCGTGGTTCACGGCGTTGGCTCGCAGGGCGCATTCTTCGCTGCCTCGGCCGCGCAATGTATGTGGTTTTGGGGGCCTCTGGTGAGGTGCGTCGGCATCTCAATCAGCTGCGCCTCTGTCGTCGCCCGGGTTCTGCCGCTCCCCGTCTGCTTTCAGCGACGGAGCCGTCAGGTCAGCACCCTGGGGACCCATCTACTGGCTCGCCTCATCCCCAGGTGTTACCGACGCTGCCTTCCATTTTGCCTCATGGCGTCGCGCCGCCGCCGCAGCCGCCGCAGCCGCCTCCGGCGCCGCCCGCAGTGGACGCTTCGCTGCAGCCGCCACGCGCCTCCCTGGGTCACGCGCCGCCGATCGCTTCCCGTGACCAGCTGTCCTCCGCCATGGAACTCTTGCCCGCTCCGGACCAGATGTCGTCATCGCGCGTCGGATTCTCCGACCACATGGAGGTCGACCCTTCGGCCCCTCCTGTCTCTTTACGGGCGCATACACCGCATGTTGACGTGCACCCTGGACTAGGTTTTCAGGCGTTTCCTAGCTCCCCTCGGACCGAATGGCCGGGTGCGGGTGGCACAGCCTCGCCTGTTGTTAGGCTCCCCACCTCATCGCATACGTCAACATGGGGTCCTCCCCACGGCGGGCGGGAGCCTTATCTCACGACCGTTCGCCGATTTGCGGGGGAGGAATGTGGTGTCACAGCCAGACACCACACGTCCTAGGTGGTAGCTTAAATCGGCCGTGGTCCTGTAGTACATGTCGGACCCGCGTGTCGCCACTGTGTGATCGCAAACTAGCGCCACCACAAGGCAGGTCTCGAGAGACTGACTCGAACACACCCCAGTTGTATGGACGACAGAGCTAGCGACTAGACGTACGAAGCCTTTCTCTCTCAGTAGCCGAGAGACAGAATAGCCTTCAGCTAAGTTAATGGCTACAACTAGCAAGGCGCCATTAGCCTTACAGTGAATGTAATTAGAGTCTCACTTGTGTTCACCTTAGAGATGTACCACAATGAATGAGTAAAGATATTATACCAGCTACGTACTTTTCTTCATAGCATTAATTACGTATCCTGTTCCAGTACTTCACGCCCGTCTGCGTTAGTCTAGCGTGCATTAAGCCACCTCTATCTACAAGGTGTTGGCCCAGCTGCCGACACATCAGAAACCATGGCTAACAGAAGAAATACTTCAGTTGATTGATGAAAGGAGGAAGTACAAACATGTTCCGGGAAAATCAGGAATACAGAAATACAAGTCGCTGAGGAATGAAATAAATAAGAAGTGCAGGGAAGCTAAGACGAAATGGCTGCAGGAAAAATGTGAAGACATCGAAAAAGATATGATTGTCGGAAGGGCAGACTAAGCATACAGGAAAGTCAAAACAACCTTTTGTGACATTAAAAAAAAGCAACGGTGGTAACATAAAGAGTGCAACGGGAAATCCACTGTTAAACGCAGAGGAGAGAGCAGATAGGTGGAAAGAATACATCGAAAGCCTCTATGAGGGTGAAGATTTGTCTGATGTGATAGAAGAAGAAACAGAAGTCGATTTAGAAGAGATAGGGGATCCAGTATTAGAATCGGAATTTAAAAGAGCTTTGGAGGACTTACGGTGAAATAAGGCAGAAGGGATAGATAACATTCCATCAGAATTTCTAAAATCATTGGGGGAAGTGGCAACAAAACGACTATTCACGTTGGTGTGTAGAATATATGAGTCTGGAGACATACCATCTGACTTTCGGAAAAGCATCATCCACACAATTCCGAAGACGGCAATAGCTGACAAGTGCGAGAATTATCGCACAATCAGCTTAACAGCTCATGCATCGAAGCTGCTTACAAGAATAATATACAGAAGAATGGAAAAGAAAATTGAGAATGCGCTAGGTGACGATCAGTTTGGCTTTAGGAAAAGTAAAGGGACGAGAGAGGCAATTCTGACGTTACGGCTAATAATAGAAGCAAGGCTAAAGAAAAATCAAGACACGTTCATAGGATTTGTCGACCTGGAAAAAGCGTTCGACAATATAAAATGGTGCAAGCTATTCGAGATTCTGAAAAAAAGTAGGGGTAAGCTATAGGGAGAGACGGGTCATATACAATATGTACAACAACCAAGAGGGAATAATAAGAGTGGACGATCAAGAACGAAGTGCTCGTATTAAAAAGGGTGTAAGACAAAGCTGTATCCTTTCGCCCCTACTCTTCAATCTGTACATCGAGGAAGCAATGATGGAAATAAAGGAAAGGCTCAGGAGTACAATTAAAATACAAGGTGAAAGGATATCAGTGATACGATTCGCTGATGACATTGCTATCCTGAGTGAAAGTGAAGTAGTAGAAATGAGAACAGCGAGAAACTTAACATCAGGATTGATGGTCACGAAGTCAATGAAGTTAAGGAGTTCTGCTACCTAGGCAGTAAAATAACCAATGACGGACGGAGCAAGGAGGACATCAAAAGCAGGCTCACTATGGCAAAAAAGGCATTTCTGGCCAAGAGAAGTCTACTAATGTCAATTACCGGTCTTAATTTGAGGAAGAAATTTCTGAGGATGTATGTCTGGAGTACAGCACTGTATGGTAGTGAAACATGGACTGTGGGAAAACCGGAACAGAAGAGAATCGAAGCATTTGAGATGTGGTGCTATAGAAGAATGTTGAAAATTAGGTGGACTGATAAGGTAAGGAATGAGGAGGTTCTACGCAGAATCGGAGAGGAAAGGAATATGTGGAAAACACTGATAAGGAGAAGGGACAGGATGATAGGACATCTGCTAAGACATGAGGGAATGACTTCCATGGTACTAGAGGGAGCTGTAGAGGGCAAACACTGTAGAGGAAGACAGAGATTGGAATACGTCAAGCAAATAATTGAGGACGTAGGTTGCAAGTGCTACTCTGAGATGAAGAGGTTAGCACAGGAAAGGAATTCGTGGCGGGCCGCATCAAACCAGTCAGTAGACTGATGAAAAAAAAAAAAAAAAAAAAAAAAACCCTAGGCATTACAATTACGAACAACTAAAATTGGAAAGAACACATAGAAAATGTTGTGTGGAAGGCTAAGCAAAGACTGCGTTTTATTGGCAGGGCACTTAGAAAATGTAACAGACCTACTAAGGAGACTGCCTACACTTACGCTTGTCCGTCTTCTTTGAGAATATTGCTGCGCGGTTTGGGATCCTTACCAGATAGGACTGACGTAGTACATCGAAAAAGTTCAAAAAAGGTCAGCACTTTTTGTGTTATCACGAAATATGGGAGAGAGTGTCACAGAAATGATACAGGATTCGGGCTGGACATCATTAAAAGAAACGCGTTTTTCGTTGCGACGGAATCTTCTCACGAAATTCCAATCACCAACTTTCTCCTCCGAAAGCGAAAATATTTTTTTGAGACCGACCTACATAGGGAGAAACGATCACCACGATAAAATAAGTGAAGTCAGAGCTCGTACGGAAATATACAGGTGTTCGTTCTTTCCGCGCGCTATACGAGATTGGAATAATAGAAAATGGTGAAGGTGGTTCGATGAACCCTCTGCCAGGCACTTAAATGTGATTTGCAGAGTATCCATGTAGATGTAGATGTAGAATGTTAGGTGCACTGATAACATAAGGAGTGAGGAAGTTCTCTGAAGAATCGGCGGAGGAAGGAACTTACGGAAAAGACTGACAAGAAAAAAGAATAGTACGACAGGACATGTGTTAAGACAGTATGGAGTAACTTCAGTGGTACTAGACGGAGCTGACGAGAGTCAATACTGTCAGGGAAGACGGAGACTGGAAAACATTCAACAAATAGTCGAGAAATACGGCGCAAGTACTACTTCGAGGTCAACAGATTGGGACAAGAGAGGAATTCTTTCAAATGGCTCTGAGCACTATGGGACTTAATTTCAGAGTTCACCAGTCCCTTAGAACTTAGCACTACTTAAACCTAACTAACCTAAGGACTCACACACATCCATGCCCGAGGCAGAATTCGAACCTGCGACCGAACCGCTCTGTCATAGTGGACGGCGTAAGGAATTCGTGGCGGTCCGCATCGAAGCATGGGAGACAGATGATGAAAAACACAATTATATTCGGAAGTCGTTCGTCGTCCAAATGTCCTTCTAATAACAGAGTCCCTTACGTTAATTCAGGTACATGGGGAATGTTCCGCGCAGATGAAATAAAGTGGATGCAGTTTCTTGGGACGTAGCCGAAGTCAAACAGAAACCCTTACCACAACAGGCTTTGCCGAATTTGAATATCCTTCATTGTTGCAAATTGTGACTTCATGTCCTCCACCAGCATGAAAAATAATCGCAGCTGAGAGAAGCAAAAGGTACCTCATTCTTATTCTGAAGCAGTTTTCGTAACGACCATTGAAGTTCCCGAAATGAAAAATAGGTCATCGCAGTTTACGTCATAAAGCAACGGGAGATGTCAACCACCTATAAATTGTGTTGTTTAATCATGATCCTTCACATTCAGCTGATTAGTTTTTTCCTAATACGAAACTGGAAACCGAAAAGAAGAGAATATAAGAGTTTTAAATGTTGTGTTACAGAAAGATGTGGGACTTGTCTGTGGAATTGGTGAGAACAGGAATGTATGGATAGAACATGTTAAGCCATCCGTGAATAATTTCCAAGGTTACTCGGAACCATAGAGACAAAATCTGTAGCTGAAATACAATACAGTGTACCCATCAAACACACTGACATGACAAAAGTCATGGGATACCTCCTAATATCGTGGCCACCTCTTTCTGCACGGCGTAGTGCAGCATTTCGACATGCAGGGACTCCGAAAGTCCCTTGCAGAAATACTGCCACTGTAGCCGTCCATAATTGTGAACGTGTTGCAGGTACAGGATTTTGGGCACCAACTGATTTCTCGATTTCTTTCCATAAATGTTCGATTAGATTCACGTCGGCGGTCTGGGTGGCCAAATTATTTGTTCGAATCGTTAGTAATGTTCTTCAATCCGGCCGCGAGAAACTGTTGCCGGCTACGTGGCACATTTTTATCCATCGTTGTCTGGGAACATTAAGTCTTTGAATGGCTGCATTTGGTCTCCTAGTAGCCGAGCATAACCATTTCCAGTCAATGATCGGTTCAGTTGGACCAGAGGACTGAGTCCATTCGATGTAAGGACAGCCCACACCAAAATGAAGCCACCACCGCTTGCATAGTGCCTTGTTGATAACTTGTTTCCATGATCTGCGCTTGATGGCTGGGTGTTGTGTGCTGTCCTTAGGTTAGTTAGGTTTAAGTAGTTCTAAGTTCTAGGGGACTGATGACCATAGATGTTAAGTCCCATAGTGCTCAGAGCCATTTGAACCATTTTTTTGATCTGCGCCACACTCGAACCCCCCCCCCCCCCCCCCCCTCTCAGCTATACCAACCGAAATGGAGACTCATATGACGAGACTACGGTTTCCCAGTCGTCTAGGGTCCAACTAATATTCTCACTAACCCAGGAGAGGCGCTGTGGGCGATGTCGTGCTCTAGTAAAGGCACTCGCGTCGGACCACTACTGCCAGAGCTCTGCTACCATAGTTCATTGATGCCAAATTTTTCTGTGCTGCCCTAAAGGATACGTTCGTCGTACGTCCCGCATTGATTTCTGCGGCTGTTTCACGCAGTGTTGCTTGTGTGCTAGCACTGACACCTCTGCGCACGCGCCGCTGTTCTCGGTCGTTATGTGAAGACCGTCTGCCACTGTGTTGTCGGTGGTGAGAGGTAATGTCTGAAAATTGGTATACTCGGCAGAAAAAAAGTCTGCATTGGAACTAGTTCGAAAAATGTAATCCTCAGATTTTATTTTCACGAGTCCGTCTTGATCACATGGATTTCTTTACACTTTATGACCGGTTTCGGCTTATCGCCATCTTCAGATCTGTTGTAAATATAAATATTGTGTAAGCACTGCCGCTTACCCCTGATGACGAGATAAAGGAATTAAGTGTGACTAAACACGTATCCACGGCAAATGGATATAAAGATCGTGACGTAATGAAACTGTATTACAAACTAAAATCAAAAATATGTGACAGGAAAAAGCCAATAGAACCAGATGGCAAGAAGTTTGTGGTTATGTCATACAATGGTGCGTTTTCAGATAGAATTACGCAGACCTTCGGAAAAATAAAAACAAAACTAAAAATTGGGTTTCAAACGAAAGGTACAGTTGGTTGTAAGCTAAGGCACAAAGTTGGCAACTACAGCAATAAATGTATGGGCTATGGTGCTTACAAGAATTGCCAGGACTGTGATAAATTTTATATCGGTTAGACAGGAAGAAATTTCCAAACTCGTTTCAGAGAACTTACATGTAATCAAAATAAGAGTGCTTTCGGTACACATTTGGACAGAGAAAGACATTCGGTAGGACGTATAGATGGTAATATGAAAGTGTTGCATAGGGCGCCAAAGGGACAGATAATAAACCTGCTCGAAGAAATGGAGATTTATGTGCACAGAAAACAACAACCGGAATTACTGCTGAATGAACAGAACGAGTTTGACCTGAATGCTTACTCTGATTTATTCAGAGACCTACTAGTTTGAGTAGCGTGGAGCAACCCAGCGGATTGGCCTGTGCCGACCGCCGGCGACGAGGACACTGGGCCGTCCTCCGTCAGCTCAACCGCAGGAAAATAAGGAAGTCATGCAGGGAAGCCACGACATATTCGCCATCGATACTGCACTCTAATATAATATCGATTGTCAATTTTCTATTTTTAATTAAGGGTCACTAATTTATTAATTGTATTACGATTTCGTTCACTGTTAACTGATCTTATGATAGAATATTTTGTGATACAGCTGAGGGCTGTATTGTATATTATTTGTAATTTTTATGGATTTCAAGTATGAGTCTAATTTCACATATAGTATATCAGTATATGTTTTTAATGACAGACGCTCGTTTAGCCAAGGGGAAAAGAAATTTTGTACTAAAGACAATACATGCCGCATTTTATTCTTTATATTCGCGACACTGCTTTACAATGTACTCTGGCTAAACTGCCCTCTGCAGGCATTAGGTGTTTGTATAAATACTGACGCAGTCTGAGTATTAGCTTGCACATGTTTAACTTGACGATGATTTGTATGAGAATATTTTAACGGTATGTATGACTGCCATACATGGCTATAAATATTTTATATTTGATGTGCTTACACAATATTTATATTTTCAACAGATCTGAAGATGGCGATAAGCCGAAACCGGTCGTAAAGTGTAAAGAAAACTATGTGATCAAGACGGACTCGTGAAAATAAAAGTGCTCAAAATAAAATGATCGCGGACTCATATACAGACGTTATGTCTTCAGTTGACAAACATGTTTTTATAACTAATCGGCATGCTGTTGCAGCTGAGGATATTAGTGTCTCTCTACTTGGATGTCTGACCTAGTGATGAGATTAACGCAACGGATAAAACCACTCACAAGATCGTCGTCAGATACAGCATTGTGATATAACCCACCTGTCCGCAGCGATCACTGACGAGTATGTTCAAAATGTTCAGATGTGTGTGTGAAATCCTATGGGACTTAACTGCTAACGTCATCAGTCCCTAAGCTTACACACTACTTAACCTAAATTATCCTAAGGACAAACACACACACCCATGCCCGAGGGAGAACTCGAACCTCCGCCGGGACCAGCCGACTGACGAGTATGAAACAGGAACGGAAGAAATTGCGAAATTTTACAGCACAGCCTCGACACATGGCCAAATATTCGGCAACGCCGAGATATTAAATGGCGTACGGGAGCAACTGCGTTATTGAAGTATCTTGGAATATGAAAGAAGAAGTCCCCAATGCCGCTGTATCGCTCATCGAGCCGCTGTTAACACTCGCCTGAGAGGCATCCTTCACGAATGCCAGACACAACTGTGTCACCACGTTTGCTCGGAAAACACAGCCCTCTTTCTGAACCGCTCGTTGTTTAATAGCAACCTGCGGAAGAGAGAGCTCAAAAAAAGAAGCTCGGTAAACAAGCCAAGCCGTTGGGGCGGAACGCAGGCCCTTCAATAACCGCACATGCGCAAACGCGCACGTACGCAGCGTGTGTGTTTCTACCGGTGCGGGCGCACCACGGGCGCAAACAGACGAGCTGCGAACGGGAATGGATGCGTGGGCCGAGCAAATATGCTAAGTTCAGAGAGCAGCGTCTGGATATACCGGCCGGACACACCGCAGCGCGCGTACCGTTCCGGTAAACAGCTAAAAAATGCCGGCCTCAGTATAAACGCACAGCTGGCCTGAGGACTCACGGGTACATGGACTAGTCCGCCACTGAGCTGCGTGCTGTTGCTGTTCATTAACTACCTTTATTTCTCTTACTGTTGCCAAATATTTCACAATATCCTACCTCTTGGTCAGCACTGCCTCAGCCGATCGGTGCGGCCGAGCGGTTCTAGGAGCTTCAGTATGGAACCGCGCGACCGCTACGGTCACAGGTTCGAATCCTGCCTCGGGCATGGATGTGTGTGATGTTCATAGGTTAGTTAGGTTTAAGTAGTTCTAAGTTCTAGGGGACTGATGACCTCAGATGTTAAGTCTAGGGGACTGATGACCTCAGATGTTAAGTCCCATAGTTCTCAGAGCCATTTGAACCAGCACTGCCTCAGTGCTAACGAAAATCTTCTTTCACTAAATTTCTTATGCTTCCAAAGATTCCTTTATCTATATTTATGTTATGGATTGAAAACCCATGAAGTCAAGATCGCACATTAAATCTTCTTTATGTGGATGGATTACTGTTATCGACAAAATCTGGCTATCTACAGATCATAAAACATTCTTGATTAGCGTTTGTGCTATTACGGCTTCACACATGGTTAAAATCTTTCTTTACACGACAACATCCATACATGACATCATTAAAAACAGCTTTTCTTCGTTTGTGGCCAGCGTAATTCAACGATGGTTAGAAAACTAAGGCGTCGTGCCGGTACAGTTTAGAAACTGATAGAATCAATATTTACATCATTCCTTAACCGAGATCATCATATGATGATCTCTCTTACGAAATGACATAAATACTGACTGAGTTAGTTTCTAATATGTACCGCCGTAACGCCTTTCCTTTATCTCCATCGCTGAACTATAGTGGTCACGAACGGTGAAAATCTGTTTTTAATTTTGTGATGTATAGATCTTATCTTTTTAAGAAACATTTTAACCATTTGTGAAGCCGTAATGACATTAGTCAAGAATGTTTCATGATCTGAAGATGAATAGATTGTTAGCCGATACTAGTAATCCATCAAAATAAAGAAGTTTTCATGTCAATTCCTGACTTCATTGGTTTTAAATCCACAACATAAATAAAAAAAGCTGTAACGGATTGCTTACCTCTTGGTGGAGAATGTCTTTTGATTCTTTTATTTTTCAGTGCCGATCTCATTCCAAATTGCAAATCTTTCCTGAAGGACAGGAGTTCTAATAAGTCCCCACGCCAATAATACTGTGGAACATAAAGATAATACCAGCTTAGACAATGAACAAACAGGAGTTTACAAGATTGTTAGCTCAGTTGCCCCAGCATTTATCTCGGTCAGATTAGTAGAAGCTGTAATATAAGAGATCATGAAAACAGGGATATCATAAACTAAAAAAAATTATTAACTCTTCAGTTACTACTCACGTGGGTCAGCATGGACGTTCTGTTTCTAACATTAAAGATAACTTGCAAGAGCTAAATACCACCAACGGAGGTAAGAAAATGGACTTCCAATCAGAGCTAGAAATATACTTTGACACCCTCAATTTACCCCAATACATTCTGAATGAGGAGTAAGAGTTAGCTAACAAACAGTTTCTTCACAATTCTCTTGGGATTTTCACGTAACTTATATTTTTATTTTCTAATAATTTCTAAACCATGCCATATTTATAAGCTGTATATCTTTATATCTGAAATAATCTGTCTATGTTTTCAGTAAAAAAATAATTAAATCGTTTGTGAGGAAATGCACTAGTTTACACAAAACATTGCCGGCCGCTGTGAGCGAGCGGTTCTAGGCGCTTCAGTCTGGAACCGTGCAACTGCTACTGCCGCAGGTTCGAATCCTGCCTCGGGCATGGATGTGTGTGCTGTCCTTAGGTTAATTAGGTTTAAGAAGTTCTATGTTATAGGGGACTGATGACCTCCGATGTTGAGTCCCATAGTACTCAGAGCCATTTGAACCATTTTTTTTACACAAAACATTAGATCACAATGTTTCATTTACTATCACCCGAATTTGTCCTATTTACCATTGTTCTCATTAGTTCCCTTCGAAACTCTTCCTCTGTCGACAGATTTTATGTAAGCCACAATGCCTACAAAAAACCATGTGCTAGATTTTCATATTCTCTCGCTCGCTACGCACCAAAAATTAGTCGAACAGAAAAAAATGAACAGGACTTCTTTGCAAGAAATTTCGTACTGGGATTAGTTTCCCTGGAGGCCACAGTTTTCGAGTTATCCAAGAAAAACGCGTTTGAAGGTCACGTTTGTATGTTTTATTTTAATAATTCGAAAACTATGGGCTCCAGAAGAAACGTGGTATTTGAAGTCACGGGGTTGCATAAAACTCATGGGTAGAGGCAGCTGAATCACCATATATACAGGGCGCAATGGGCGTAAGTGCATATATTTCTGTTGGTGACCAACGACGATGTAATGAGCAACTTATATCGGTATTAATTCATTTGCAGACTAATAACTGTAGCTATTAAGAGTAGTATGTGTTTAGAGTGATTAATACCTCAAGGTATATGTGGCAAGAGTAAAGCATTAATGCTGATTTCCCCTCGGGCAGGAGGTCAGTTGTTGAAGTGAGTTCACGTGAACCAAAAACGGATAAGTCTATACCGAAGAGCATAGTCCACTTAGTGTGTAGTTATGGCCATGCAGAGATCATGACGTCATGAAGTCTGTGACGTCTTTGTGGGAGGACTATTTGATGCAGAGAAAAAAACAGTCAACTCACTGACCTGCGTAAATATTATGGTACCACACATAAAAATATCTCCAGTTATTAAAATTCGCACTGCCAGTTGTTGCTAAAAATAAAATTAAAAACGCCCCTGAAAACATGGAAACAACTGCACTCTCCTCATTTTCTTTGCTCAATTTAGAATTTGGTCAGCAGGAAGTGAATGATATCTTTGCTTAGCAGATACACTTTGCTTTGTAAGCAAAATGAATGCGAAGCACAAATGTGAAGTTTATGCTGTCATGGAGAATTTTATAAAGTGATTTTTACGTGCCAGGACCACCAATAAACTGTTGCAGTGCAGTACCAGACATATTCTAAATAATTCAGTGTTCTGGAAAAGCTTAAAGACCATTGCAAGATAACGCGCTGTCCACTGTAACGAATAAAAGTGTATAACGCTTTCTCACCTTATAAAGGACGGGATTAAGGAATCTTGGGCCCCCTTTTGATGTCTGAGTCGCCTGTGTGTGTGTGTGTGTTTGTTTGTTTTCAGCACAGTTTTGAGTAAATTCTCAGATTTAATTTTCTTTATTTATTTTTATTTATTTATTTATTTATTGTTCCGTGGGACCAAATTATGGAGAAGTCTCCATGGTCATGGCACGAGTCAATACATGAAATTATAACACGATATTAGAAACAGATAAAATGAAATGTAAAAAACATATTAAGGTGACAAGTCGTAAAATTAAATAAAGAAAATCAACAATGTAACACTGGAATTTGCTTAATTTTTTAGCTCTTCCAGGAGCTCCTCGACAGAATAGAAGGAGTGAGCCATGAGGAAACTCTTCAGTTCAGACTTAAAAGAGTTTGCTTAATTTTTTAGCTCTTCCAGGAGCTCCTCGACAGAATAGAAGGAGTGAGCCATGAGGAAACTCTTCAGTTTAGACTTAAAAGAGTTTGGGCTACTGCTAAGATTTTTGAGTTCTTGTGGTAGCTTATTGAAAATGGATGCAGCAGAATACTGCACTCCTTTCTGCACAAGAGTCAAGGAAGTGCATTCCACATGCAGATTGGATATCTGCCTAGTATTAACTGAGTGAAAGGTGTTAACTCTTGGGAATAGGCTAATATTGCTAACAACAAACGACATTAAAGAAAATATATACTGTGAGGGCAATGTTAGAATTCCCAGACTATTGAATAGGGGTCGACAAGAGGTTCTCGAACTTACACCACATATAGCTCGAACAGCCCGCTTTTGAGCCAAAAATACCCTTTTTGAATCAGAAGAATTACCCCAAAAAGTAATACCATACGACATAAGCGTATGAAAATATGCGAAGTAGACTACTTTTCGTGTTGAAGTGTCACTTATTTCAGATACTGTTCTAATGGTAAATAAAGCAGCATTTAGTTTCTGAACAAGATCCTGGACATGGGTTTTCCACAACAGCTTACTATCTATCCAAACGCCTAGGAACTTGAACTGTTCCGTCTCGCTTATAATATGCCCATTTTGTCTGATCAAAATATCGGTTATTGTTGAATTGTGAGTTAGAAACTGTAAAAACTGAGTCTTACTGTGATTTTGCATCAAATTATATTCCACAAGCCACGACCTTATTTCATGAACTACATTATTTGATACTGTTTCAATATTACACACAAGATCCTTCACTATCAAGTTGGTGTCATCAGCAAACAAAAATATTTTTGAATTACCTGTAATACTAGAAGGCATATCATTTATATAAATAAGAAACAGCAGTGGCCCCAGCACCGACCCTTGGGGAACGCCCCACTTAACAGTGCCCCATTGGAACTGAACATCACTACCACTCTCAATATTGCGGAGAATTACCTTCTGCTTTCTGTTCTTAAAGTAAGAGGCGAACCAATCGTAAGCTACTCCCCTTACTCCATAATGGTCCAACTTTTGCAGTAATATTTTGTGGTCAACACAGTCAAAAGCCTTCGTTAAATCAAAGAAAACACCTAGCGTTCGCAACCTTTTATTTAATCCGTCCAAAACCTCACAGAGAAAAGAGAATATAGCATTTTCAGTTGTTAAACCATTTCTAAAACCAAACTGAACATTTGACAGCAAATTATGTGAATTTAAATGCTCCAGTAACCTTGTATATACAACGTTCTCGATAATTTTAGCAAACGCCGATGGCATAGAAATAGGTCTATAATTGTCAACAGTACACCTGTATCCTTTTTTATAAAGTGGCTTCACTACCGAGTACTTTAATCGGTCAGGAAACCGACCACTCGTAAAGGAAGGTAGTCCATCAACAAAGGAGGTGGCTTACAAAACACTCGTTCGACCTATACTTGAGTATTGCTCATCAGTGTGGGATCCGTACCAGATCGGGTTGACGGAGGAGATAGAGAAGATCCAAAGAAGAGCGGCGCGTTTCGTCACAGGGTTATTTGGTAACCGTGATAGCGTTACGGAGATGTTTAATAAACTCAAGTGGCAGACTCTGCAAGAGAGGCGCTCTGCATCGCGGTGTAGCTTGCTCGCCAGGTTTCGAGAGGGTGCGTTTCTGGATGAGGTATCGAATATATTGCTTCCCCCTACTTATACCTCCCGAGGAGATCACGAATGTAAAATTAGAGAGATTAGAGCGCGCACGGAGGCTTTCAGTCGTTCTTCCCGCGAACCATACGCGACTGGAACAGGAAAGGGAGGTAATGACAGTGGCACGTAAAGTGCCCTCCGCCACACACCGTTGGGTGGCTTGCGGAGTATAAATGTAGATGGAGATGTAAATGTAGATGTAGAAAAGTTACAGATATGGCTAAGTACTGGGCTAACATACATAGAACAATACTTCAGTATTCTGCTAGATACCCCGTCATATCCATGAGAGTTCTTGGTCTTTAGTGATTTAATTATTAACTCAATATCCCTCTTGTCAGTATCATGGAGGAGCATTTCAGGTAACAGTCTCGGAACACTTTTTTCTAAGAGCGCAATATGATTCCCTGTTGGGACTAGGTTTCTATTTAGTTCACCTGCTATATTCAGAAAGTTATTATTAAATACTGTACATATAA
Source organism: Schistocerca nitens (assembly GCF_023898315.1). Taxonomy (NCBI): domain Eukaryota; kingdom Metazoa; phylum Arthropoda; class Insecta; order Orthoptera; family Acrididae; genus Schistocerca; species Schistocerca nitens. The sequence continues at coordinate 406,777,442 of NC_064618.1, forward strand.
GCGACGTATCAGTAACACGGACATTCCCACTACGCACTGATTCTATATCCTCGACCTGTCTCTGCAGACCAGCCACTTCCTTTACGACTGACCATATGGTTTTAATGTTATCCTATCTGCATACCACATGCTTTTTGCCTTCCTAATAACATTTTTAAGCACCTTACAATACTGTTTGTAATGGGCTGCTGCATTTAGATTTTGACTGTTTCTAACGTTTTGATATAATTGCCACTTTGTTCTACAAGATATTCTTATCCCTCTAGTCAGCCACCCAGGCTGCCTGTTTGTGCTAGTACCCTGTTTTGAACGTTCTAACGGAAAGCAACTTTCAAAGAGCACGAGAAAAGTCTTGAGAAAAGCATTACATTTATCGTCTACTGTATCAGCGCTATAAACATCTTGTCACTCTCGTTCCTTGATAAGGTTTACAAAGGTCTCTACAGCAAGTGAATCAGCTTTCCTAAACAGCTGATGATTATATTTAACACGTGTTGCAGCACAAAAATCTTTTAGAGTTAAAATTTGTGCATCATGATCTGAAAGGCTATTCACCTTTTTGCTAACAGAATGCCCTTCTAGTAATGTGGAATGAACAAATATGTTGTCTATGGTTATTCTACTGTTCCCTTGTACTCTCGTTGGAAAGAATACGGTTTGCATAAGATTATATGAATTAAGGAGGTCTACCAGCATCCTCTTCCTTGCACAATCACTTATACAATTAATATTGAAGTCACCACATATAACTAACTTTTTGTATTTCCTATAAAGTGAACCAAGAACCTCCTCTAGCTTTAGCAAAAATGTTGTGAAATCGGAGTCTGGGGATCTATAAATAACAACAGTTAGAAGTTTAGCTCCGTTAAATTTAACCACACCTGCACAACATTCAAACACCTTTTCAGTGCAGTACTTTGAAACATCAATTGACTCAAATGGGATGCCTTTTTTCACATACATGGCTACCCCCCCACACCGCAAAGAGCTCCTAGAAAAGCTGCCAGCCAACCTGTATCCTGGTAAAGGAAGCCTCTGAATTATCTCCTTATTTAAGAAGTGTTCAGATATACCAATAATTTCAGAGTCAACGTCTATAAGCAGTTCCCTAACTTTATCTCTAATACCTTGTATATTTTGATGAAATATACTAATTCCCTCATTACTCGGATACCTAAGCTTTGTCAAAAGTGGTTCCATTGTTAGAGAGACTTCCCTTAAGCAGGAATACCTATCAGCTGACTTCAGTCTAAAAAAGGTGCAGCTCTAACACCCACTACTGCAGGAATTTTCCCATGAGTGATCCCACCAACCCCACCTATGCTGTCACCTATAAGCTTTGCCAACCTCCCCTTCCCATACCTGTTGAGGTGCAGGCCATGTCTAGTGAAACCCGTCCTGCTGATAGACTCCACCGACACCACTGAAATGTGACCCATGGTTTCTGTCATCAGTGCACCCCCAAGTCTCATGTTATTACGCCTGACGGCTGTATTAAAATGAGGCCGATCGTGACGCCGAAACAGTCCCACGAAATGCACATTCGTGTTGCCAGTCTGAGTGGCTATCTTTTCCAGGTCACAATCTATGTTATACTCCCCATCCCTATCAATACTATTACCAGCCCCACCCACAATCACTACCTGATCCTCTTTAGTAAAATCCCTACATAAACCCCCCATGTTAACAGTCACCTGAGCCAATCCTGCATTAGGCTTCACAATGCTGGTGACCTGGTACTCACTCCCCAGCACTTCCTGCAACTGCTGGCCTACACCTCTGCCATGAGAACTGCCTAACAGCAGAACCTTCTTCTTCCTCTTCGACTTTGCAACTGTTCTAGCCACCGTAACTACTGAGGTCTGCTGCATCATACTTCCTACATCTACAAAACTGGCTCTGAGCACTATGGGACTTAACATCTATGGTCATCAGTCCCCTAGAACTTGGAACTACTTAAACCTAACTAACCTAAGGACATCACACACATCCATGCCCGAGGCAGGATTCGAACCTGCGACCGTAGCAGTCGCACGGCTCCGGACTGAGCGCCTAGAACCGCTAGACCACCGCGGCTGGCCCTACATCTACTGCTACTAGAGATTCCTTTCCACTAGACTCTGACAGTTGGTCATATCTATTGTAAACACCAATATTAAAACTATCTGAAAATCTTCTTCTCCTAGCAGATCTCTTGCCAACAGCCAGCTCCCATTCCCCAACCCCCTTCTCCCTCCTCATCCTATCTAGCTCCTCCTGTGCGTTTTTCAACTGTACCTGAAGGGGACGGATTTTACGCTCCTGCTCCTCTATAACTTACTCTTGCTACATAACCTGCAGTTCCAGGAGAGGATCTCACAAGAATGCCCACTGGCTTCCCCACTGCATTCCCCCCAGTGAAAATACTTCGAACAAGTCTCACACCGCAATCCACTACTCACGAACCTACGGCAAAGCCCACACTTCTCACTCATGGTAAAATTTTACTTTTTCTAAGTTCCGCTACTACAATAACATGATGTTAAAAACCTGACTACAATAAACAACATATGTACAAACGGAAAAGAAATTTCTTAAGTACGATAATTTCGCATGGCAAGCCCCTGTAAATTTCCGTGTAAGATAATACTCCTTACTAAAGTCACATTCAATTTTTTTTATACGGCGTATAGTACGTTAACCCCAAGTTTTAAGGGTACTGGAGAGTGAAGATTTCACAATATTTCCGTTCATCTTTTTTGAAAATGTGAACAGACGGTGCTGCTGCACAGGTAGGTCACCAGTTGGCTTTGCCGAATTAAATTTAAGCACTTACACATTAAAATATGAACAAAAATACCAGAAATATGCACTAAAACGGGGAAAATTTGCATCAGAATAAAATAATATGAACCTAACGCCAACAGCAAACACAATCGGAAAAACAGAAAACTAAAAATTTATAAGGCGTTTCTGACATTACAAGAAAAATGAACGAATTCTGAACAGATTTCAGTTGTATCTGTCATACTAAATTGCTGAATATTTTTCCAAATCTTTTAGGAAGGACCTATTTACGTCTGTCAAAATAGTAGTCACTTTTGAGAAAACGTCCTCTGCATCACATTATCGTAGTGAGCAGATCTTCATTATTGCAATGTCACTTGCAAAATAACTCTAAAAAAGTACATCGATATCATAAAGCCTGATACAATGTTTTTCTTTAGCTCACAAAATAAACAGCAAGCAAGTGTATGGCGATTGTGAAATATACTAAAAAGCTTACTTACAGTATTTCATACGAATTGGGGGTTGTTACAGATACTGCAGAGGCTGTAACGACTAAGCGTTTCATCGTAATTTTTACTTTTTAAGAAGCAACAGAGGCTGGTTCAACGCTGGGTTTCCAGATTGCGCGAAAAATTGATCTGTTTTTACATTCAAGACAAGCGGCCAGTGAGAGCTGTCATAGAAATAAACTGTATTCATATGCATTATTTTCGTGACCTTCTATAACCTTGGTAATAGTTCACAACAGTTGGGAGCGAAGCTTGGATGACTTGGTAGTTATAACTTTTACATGCACCGCTATAACCATGCAAAATTAGGCATATAACCCAATAGATTCCGTGTAACGATAAAAAAACCGGGCAAAAGCCTACTAATTTTAAAAACATTATTTTATAAATTACTCACCTAAATCTTAACTTTTATTGCTTTTTGAGCAGTGAAGATCTTCACCGGTTTCTCCATGTGGAGCGAACGTGCATTCTGACTTTCCACGGCTGAGATAAGTTTTAACGATCTTTACCTTGGGAAACCTACTTTCTGTAGGAGCCACAGACAATGGAACTCACAAAAATATTCTTAATGCAATGTTACATTTGGGAAAACGTCTTGCAAGTTAATTTCGATGATGTGCTGAAATACTTCGAAATGTGTGTTCACATTTTGTGGAAGCGTTGGGGACAACTGTTAAACTTGCCTGCAAGATCTAGCGAATTTAGCAATCCTGAAAGCATGGAAGTGTCTCTCAAAGTTTCCAGAAGATTTCTGCGTCCTCTGTTGAGCTCTTATTTCTTTGTTGCCAAGTTCTTAATGTAAAAAATAACACTGAACACGTCACAGTAGTTACTGAGCTGCTGAAACTTTTCCTTCAAAGACGTAACAGTTGTGTCTACCGCAACATAGAAGTTTATTCTTAAGCGGTTCTCTTCCCGTGGAATGGGTACATCTTTATTTTCGGAAGATGTTGCAGATCTGGAGTCTGTTAACTCAGTAACATTTCCTAAAGATGCAGCCAGATCCTCTACTTCTTTCTTAGCCTTTCCAAAACCTTTGTCTCTATATTCTTCAATAACACAAAGTGATGATTTAATTATTGTTATTGTAATATCTTATTAGCTGGCACGGTAGCTCAGCGTGTTCGGCCAGAGAGCCGGTTGGCCTCTGTAGTAAAAAACTGAGTGGAAGGATCAACCACCGAACTTGCACAGGATGTCTCGCGACGTCCGCAACGACCAAACACAACGATCAATAACGAAGAAAATGAAAAAAAAAATGTGTACCTTCTGCTGCACTGCCTTATTGACTCTGTTGACATGGCAACCACAGCAAACAGGAAAAATTTAAATTTTGAGTATTACTACACTGAAACAGACTGGATGATTTATGTACGTGTTCTTTTGTTAAAGCACGTAGTTAAGCTGAAATATTACGAGCCGAGAACTTTCAGTCCTAGCCTCCCATTTTGTATGACACAGTGGATTCTGAGTCAGATTTAAGTGATTCTTAAGTTCTTACTAGAACTTCAAAGAGGCAAAAAATAATGTGAGGAATGTTTGAACTACACTGAAAAATGTAGCGCCATTATAGCTGATTTAACTGCATCGTTAACAACCAAGTTGAAGCTATGAGCACAGCGTGGTATACAATGACTCTTGGACTTCCTTCGATTGTACAGCTTGAGTACCACTCTTGCTGCACTTCATGTTGCTCCCATTTTCGTAAGATTGTTCCCTAAAATCTGCAAGTGGTATGCCGTGTGTTATGTAGCATGTGAAGTAACAATTCTGTAAGACCTCTTTCCGTAGTGTCACTCTCTTCAAAAAAACAAAAAAAAAATTCTTCAATAGTAGCTCGTTTGGAAAACACATCTACAATTAATAAAACCACTACATGTATTAAAGCCACTGCTAACTGATCGCGCTTAATTGTTCCTCGTGACTTATAGTCCAATATTATTGATTAATAATGATTTTTGACTATATAACTTAGCTTTATTTTAAAGTATAATTATTTAGTATTTTAGTGCACTTCAGACTGTTTTGTTTTAAAAATGTCGCTGACTACAAAACTTTGATTTTAGCTGCTCTGTGTAATAAATAATGACATAAAATGATTGTTTGCTACTTTTTTTGCGTTGGAAATATTGTTTTTTCCGAAATGTTTTACTTTCAGGCTTTTATTGTTTCGTTAGTTTTCACATATTTTAATTTATAATGGGAAGGACTGCCATACGAAAACTGTTTTTTAGCAAGGAACACAACTAATGAAGAAACTAATGCTGGAAAAATCTAAGCAATGAAATGTAATATACATAATAACTCTGTACATCAACATTGGCTGCCTGGAATGCGAGAGTATGTTAATTTTATGTTGTATTGGGAAATTTCATCTGGAAATTTTTTTGTCATTAGTGAGAATCGAACGTGACAGTCCTGCTATGACTCAGGAAGCTACGGAGGTGGCCTGTGAAAGCAGTACTAAACTTAAATCCACAAAGTATCTGATTAGCTATGGTAATTCGCTGGTGCTTCACCTGCGGTGTGAGCACAGTATAAGGATACGTGATGTCTTTTAATCTATCTGGACACACATGGTAGAACTGTAAGTTTCTGCACGACTTACATAATCGGATATACACGCAGGTGTGCGAAAAACAACGCTACGCCTTCCGAAAATGTCTGTCGTTCACCATGACGACACCGAGGCGCCTGTTCACACTGCTACCTTGAGACACCGAAGTGGAGATATGTTATGCACACGATTTCTTTAATAATTTGTGTGATTCTGAGTTCATCAACTTTCAGCACCTTGAATAAAATGGTCAGTCGTTCACAACGCAACCCTTACCGCTGGATCAGCGCGCCTACAAAGTGTTATGTAGGCTTCCCTCAGATTGGCTGGGCCTCCCGGCTCCATCATGAGAGGCGCTTGACACGAGAGGTGTACGTATTCTGCTTTTAACCTGACCGTGCTCGCCCGTAAGCCAGGCAGGCAAGGTGCTGATAAGCAGAACGGGCAGGCTGCCTTACTTTCCAATCCAAGCCCAATTGTGCCCAGCTCATGCAGGCTAAAGGAATCTTGCTTGCGTGCCCGCCAAACCCGCTGTGCTACGCTACGTAGCAGTTTATTATGTACGCTTTCATTGTAGTGTTATGTGTAGGGTACGGAAGCCGATGAAAAGACTTTTTCCCAGAACATCACAAGACGAGGCTCAATGAAATATTTATAAATTCTGGGCCACTGTATGCCAGAAAATTGTGGATTTTATTTGTCCTTTTTTCCCTTTTCGAGTTCATTTATTTGTTTCGATATGAACGGTTTTCTCTGCAACTTCACACTCTTTCGACTAGTACTGGCTATTCTCCATTCGAATCATTAGTAGGCAACCTAATAAATGTTTTCTGTAGCAAGCAGAAGCATCTCTGAAAGTCGAGATCCTGTGGACCTGAGAACCTGAAGATGTCTATTATACTGCAACGCCAAATAAAGCAAGGTTAGCTTAATGTGTTCCTAACAAGTATGATTCTACTCATACCAATTTTAAGTACTTTTTCTAGAAAGTTGCCAAAATAAATCATTCTAAATTCCCCAAATGCAATTTATCAAACACAATGTTCGTATTTCATATTATGTTGATGTAAGCAGTCCACGTCTGAAAGAAGAAGCTTTTCATTTTTACAAATTTGTTAAGTTTTTCGTGGTCACTTGTTGACAAACTGCCTATTTGCTTCTGGCTCGGATTCCTCGGCCGACGTTTGTCTGATGATTTTACTGACTTTTCGCCAGCACGAGTGGCTGGCGAAACGTCAGTAAAATCATCAGTCGAACGTCGGCCCAAGAACCCGAGACAAAAGCAAATGGACTTTTCATTTTTGCCAAGCTTTCTTTGGACTACGTCGCATATCACCAGAATGGGGATTTTAATAACCATGGAGACATTTTTTCCTGTTTCAATTAGTTTTGTCCTTAATTTAGAAAGCCTATATATCGCTAAATGTCTTCAAGTTCTTAGCACAAATTTCCAATCAGTTGTCGACCACTAAGATTTCGTCTGTTTCAAAATATTTATGGAGTGAGGGAACTGCTTGTGAAATTTGCAAATATGTCGTAAAATAGTTGAGGTTCACTAATGAGTGTCTAGCAACTTTTACACATTTTTTTAGTAATTGAAGCTGCCTCGTAAACCCACGACAATCTTTCCCCTGCTGGACATGGGCTGTTTACTGACTGTTCTATGTTCTCATATTCTTAACTTATCCTCAATCTCCTTTAAGTTTGGTTTGTACATTTGGCTGTTCCCACCGTTATGATAAATCACCTGCAGTGAAGCCACCAATGCAAATACCGTGTGACAGCTATAGAACTATGTGAAATAGAATAGTCATAACTTATGAACGATTTGCGTCAGGACGTCCAAACTGCATGGCTGGTCGCGGAGCAATCCAGGAATTATTGTGCCCATCCATGGTTTCATTTGAATGCGTTCGTCAATAAGTAAAATTGGCGCATTTGGGGGATTAGAATCCACATTTCGCACTGTGTGGTGCGCAGTGTCCAGTCACGGAATAATCTGTGCGATATTACTTGATGTAACGGTACCTACCGAACTGCACCTGAAGGCTTTGGAAGATGATTTCATCCCCATTATCCAAAGTGACCCTGATTTCGACAAGATATGGTCTTGACCGCATTGAAGCAGGAGAGTGTTTGATGTCCTGGAGGAGCATTTTGGGGACTGCATTCTAGCTCTGGGGTACTTCGAGGCCACTGGCATCGACCTCGATTGGCTGCCATATTCTCCGGATATGAACACATGTGACTCCGTTTTGTGGGCTACATTAAAGACAAGATGTACAGCAATAATCCCAGAACCATTGCTGAGCTGAAAACAGCCATTCAGAAGGTCATCGACAGCATCGATTCTCCGACACTCCAGCGGATCATGCAGAATTTCGGTATTCGTCTGCGCAACATCATCGCCATTGATGGCAGGCATAGCGAACATGCCATAACCTAACTCTAAATATCTGTAGTGACGTTTACATGTTGAATAAAGTGTGTGCACGCCGGAGTTTGTAACTAATTAACGTTTTTATATAGTTAATAATTTTTACTTTGTATATACCTGGCTATTCAGGTTGGACTGATAGCGCAACCTTTTCTCAGGTTCCGCAGGCTGAACGACTACCGTGAAACTTGCCAGGTCAGCGGGAATAAAAGTTGGTCAGCTTTAACCACTGTGTGTTTCAGTACACATGTTCCCTTGGGTTTCCTTTGCGGCAGATTGAGCTGCTTTGAAGGTTGCGACAGGGACAGGGGCAGGTAAGCTGGAATGAGAGTTTGTACAACTCTGCCTGATATTAAGTGGGAAACTAAAAAGCTGTCTCTTGTTCCTGTCAGGCAGGTGTCAGATAACGAAAATAAGGGACGATCCTGGATGTACCCTCCGTCAAGTGTATCTACGTTCATCAAAATACTTTGAGTGGTTCAATCACTAGTGACCACTAATAATGTCAGAGTGCTCTATTTCTTTCAGATGAGACCAAGACGACGACTCCACTCACAGTTGACTTGGTTTGAAATGATATCGGCAGAAACTCTCATTTCGGCGCGATGGCCTGCTCAGAACAGCTATCGATTTCGTAGGCGTTTTAAAACTGAAAATCTAAAGATATGTGGCTATTGCTGTAAGAAGAAAGTATTCTTTGTAGCCATTCGTGGGCAACCGATGAGAAATCTGTGCTAAGAAGAACCATCTAGCGCCGCAAAGCTTCATCATGACACAGGAACTCTACACAGAAAAGGAAGAGTTAGTGCAAGGGCGCTTTCTCCAGTGATGATACGCACCGCACTGTGGAAGAAGTCGCCAGCACGCTCTTTGCGTAATGAAAGCGCAAAATCCGTCGGATGCCATCAGATAATGAAACTGCTGTATGGTACATCAGCTGTACGAGTGGTGTGGAGCAGCTTCACATTTGTGCCAGACGATCCGCGACCAGGCCAAATGACACGAGACAAAAATATAGCAGTAGAAGATAATGCGGTGAACGAATTAGAATGCATATTAGAATGCAAAATGTACTTTGATTGCACAGAATGTATCGGAAATTGTCGTTGTGCCAGTTAAATCTAGAACTGAAAGTTATGTTTGCGCCTATGAGGAATTTTGTGCAGTTTTAGACCATAAGACAAAAATTACAGACCAATATCCTTAACATGGGTTTGATGCAGAATTCTAGAACATATTCCGAGTTCGAATATAATAAATTTTGCTACACAACGAAAAGCTTGATTCCACGAATCAGCACTGTTTTTGAAAGCATCGCCCTTTTCTCAGGTGATATACTGCGAACTATGGATGAAGGGCAACAGGTAGATTACGCATTTCTAGATTTCCGAAAAGTATTTGACACGGTACCGCACTGCACACTATTAACGAAGGTACGAGCTTACGGAATAGGTTCCCCGATGTGTGAGTGGTTCGAAGGTTTCTTAAGTAATTGAACCCATCATATAGTGTTCGACGGCGAGTGTTCATCAGAGACAAGGGTATCGTTAGGGGTGCCCCAGGGGACTGTGATTTTCTATACACGTAAATGGATCTGGCGGACAGGGTGGGCAGTCGTCTCAGCTTGTTTACTGATGGTGCTGTGGCGTACGGGAAGGCGTCGAAGTTGAGTGACTGTTGGATGATACAAGATGACTTACAAGGGGAGGCCGCCAATTGTGAAATTCAGATTCGATTCATACTGCGCATAATAACAGCTCATGGCCAGAGGTGTGATGTGGGAAAGCACCAAGATGCACTTCTCAGCCGTTGTCGAGAAAATAGACAGTTAAAAGATAAAAGAAACCGTTGCGGTGAAATACTCTCTACGATTAATAATTTCTTGCAGCATCGTGGCGCAGCGGTAAGCGCTTGGGTTTGTAATCCGAAGGTCGCCGGATCGAATCTCGGGGCACGCAAATTTTTTTATTATTTTTTTGTAATTCAAATGTGTACACACACACACACACACACACATATAATTCCCGGCAATCAGTTGCAACAATTGTGCATATAATAAGCTGTTGAAAGTCGTTTGTCGTGGAAAAATAATACTTGAAATAAAACACAATATCACAAATAATATTCAAGTGGATACAATTTATTGAAAAGTTCGGTATACACTCGCACATAATTGACAATTAGTGACCAGAAGTAGCTGGAGTATCGCGCGAACCAGAGTGATAGTTATCATAGAAACATGGAAAGCAGAAAACAGCACGACATCGAGCACATCTGATAAACGATGCATTTTTATAAGAACAATTGTTTTTTAAATTATCTGTTGGGAAACACACCTGATTGACATTCTGAAAAATTGTTCCATCGTTCGTCAAGTTTGATGCATACCACGCGTGTCGTATCATATCGGCAAAAATCGGAGAAGACAATTGGTGGTGGACGATGGATTGGATTTTTATACAATCGTCTCTGGAGTTGATGTCACTGTTTCGCTCGATTAAAAAAGCACAATTTTGAAGGCGCTTGATCAAATTTTTTACCTGCCGGTAAAAATACACGTCACACGGTTGGACGAGAGGAGTGCACTTTGGAGGAATGACTTTTATAGTGCACGTTGGTAACTTCATATCGTCCTGGAACATTTCATCGTATAAAGCCGGGTTCGTTTGCCCACCCCAAGGGTCGATCAGAAGGAGAAATTATTTCTTTTGTACGTATGGTTGCAAAGCATTACGCAAGAAGTCCACGAACAAACCCGTTGTTAGATTACCGGATTTGGAGGATGTAATAACAACGTTGGTATACTTCTTGGCGTAATCGTCGACTGTCTTCTGTACTCTGGGTCCAAACGTACCTGTGGACTCTTGGAGGCATACGAAAACAAGTGGCAAGACTCGTCCAGACATCGTGATTGAATATTGTGACGTATACGAATGCGTCACCTTGTTCATGTCGTGTCGGGTTACCAGGACAGCCTTTGTGTGTGTGTGTGTGTGTGTGTGTGTGTGTGTACATTTGTATTACAAAAAACAAATAATAAAAAAAAGTTGGAGGGCGCTAGATTCGATCCGGCGACCTTCGGATTACGAACCCGAGCGCTTACCGCTGCGCCACGACGTTGTAGGAAACTATTAATCGTAGAGAGTATTTCACCGCAACGGTTTCTTTTAACTGTCTATTTTCTCGACAACGGCTGAGAAGTGCATCTTGGTGCTTTCCCACATTACACCTCTGGCCATGAGCTGTTATTATGCGCAGTATGAATCGAATCTGAATTTCACAATTGGCGGCCTCCCCTTGTTAGACAAAATTTCTAGTTGGTGTGACGAATGGCAGCCGGCCCCAGACGTAGGGAAATGGAAGTTAATGCGAATCTGTTTGGAAAATAAACCCATAATGTCCGGATACGGTGTTAGTAGTATCCTGTCTGACACAGTCACGTCGTTTAAATATATGTGCGGAACGCTGAAAAGCGATATGAAATGGAACGAGTATGTGAGAATTGTGGTAGGGAAGGCCAATTGTCGACTTTAGTTTATTGCGTGACTCTTAGGAAACTGAGGTTCATCTGCAAAGGAGGCCGCAGGTAGGATGCTAGTGCGACCTGTTCTTGACTATTGCTCGAGTGTTGGGATCGGCACCAGGAAGACAGCGAAGCAATTCCGAGACGCGCTGCTAGATTTATTATCGATTGGTTCGAACAACACGGAAGCGTTACGGAAATGCTTCAGTAACACAAATGGTAATCACTGGAAGAAAGGCTACGTTGTTTTCGAGGCTCACTATAGAGAAAATTTGCAGCACTGCCATTTTAAGTTGACTGCAGAACGATCCTTCTGCTGCCAACGTACATTTCGCGTAAGGACCTCGAAGATAAGATATGAGAAATTACGGCTCATACCGAGACACATAGACGGTTTTGCGAGTGGAACAGGAAAGGAAAAGGTAGCTTGCAGAGTATGTAAGTAGATGTAGATGTAGAGTCATATAACGTACAGTTACGTTTCAAGCCTGGGTGTATAATGGTAAAACATGATACGAAGAAAGGGGGACAAATGCCTCTATACCTCATCACCAAAACACACAGCATTTCAATCGACCATCAACAGAAAAACCTACGTTTATGTTGGGATGAAAAATTGGAAACTTTATTAACGCTCCAGGGACACGGGAGCAACAGTGTATCAATTTCATCTATGGAGGTACATCGCAGCACTACTTTTGATGAGTTCAAATGTTTTCTTCTCTTTGTCACTGTTTGACATTCAACTAGACATGAAATTGCTGTTACCTTCTGGGATCTTGAAGGTGGATGCTTGTACACACCCAGTTTACCACTACTTTCAGACGTTGTGACTACAGCAAAATAAAATGCCGTGTGGCTAGGGCCTCCCGTCGGGTGGACAGTTCGCCTGGTGCAAGTCTTTCGAGTTGGCGCCACTTCGGCGACTTGCGTGTCGATGGGGATGAGATGATGATAAGGACAACACAACACCCAGCCCCTGAGCTGAGAAAATCTCCCACTCAGCCGGGAATCGAACCCGGGCCGTTAGGTATGACATTCCGTCGCGCTGACCACTCAGTTACCAGAGGCGGACGACTATAGCAAGTAGTGTTGGGATTAAAGCTTGTTCTAACAGGCGAAGAGGTCTAAAACACGTAACGCGGATCGCTGTACTTACAATTAAAACTTTATTTTCCAAGCATTAGAACTGCTAGATTACAACGATTACACGCCATGGGCACTGTATCGGAAAATAATCTAACCACGCGTATTTTATTACTACAGGACCATATAAATATAATTATCATTTCAACATCAACAATGTGTGTAGTGTTGAGACTTTGCAGATTAAAGTAATATATGTGTGGACGTTGTGACGGTTCACGAACTCGTTTATATGTTAGTATTCGAGTAATGTAGTTTTGGTGTAAGTAAGAGACGAGGGTATCAGCACAACCAACCAAACGCTGCTGGGCATCGGAAAAAAGTAACATCGCAAAATTTACGATCAGAGATGCTATTACCAACACACTATGTGCATCAGCTCTTTCTTAATAGCACGGGTGACTAATGCATTACCTGTGATACCTGTAACTGATTCCTTATTTATAGATTGCCAGAGGATTTTTGACACCGTTCCTCACAAGCGACTTCTAATCAAACTGCGTGCCTGTGTCGTATTGTCTCAGTTGTGTGTCTGGATTCAGGGCACAGTTCACAGGGACCGACGGATAGTAGTCGGGTAAAACACAACTGATACATGGCGTTTCCCAAGGAAGTTCGGTAGGCACTCTGCAGTACATGATCTACATAAACAATTTAGGATACAATCTGAGCAGCCCTCTTAGATTCTTTGCGGACGGTATTGTCATTCACTGCCAATAAAAATCGTCAGAGGACCGAAGCCAATTGCAAAATGATTTACATAAGACGTCTGTATGTTGCGAAATGTGGCAGCTGACTATAAATAATGAAAAGTGGGAAGTCATCCACAAGAATACTGAAAGGAATCCGCTAAATTTCTGTTACACGAATCACAAGAATATAAGCCTGCCAACTCATCTAAATACAAAGGCATACACTACGAACAATTTAATGTGGATCGATCTCATATAAAATGTTGTGGTAAAGGCGACCCAAAGACTGCCTTTTATGGGCAGAAAAATTAGAAGATGCAACAGGTTTACTAAAGAGCCTGCCTGCACTACGCTTGTACGTCCGCTTCTGGGAGTATGCCACGAGGCAAGAGATACGTATCACATAGGACTGAAGGAGGACACTCAAAAAGTTCAAGGAAGCGCAGATCAATTTCTATTGTCCCGAAATACAGGAGAAAGTGTCACCGATATGATACACGACTTGGGGTGACAATCATTAATGAAAAAGTGTTTTTCATTGCGGCGAGATATTTTCACAAAATTTCAGTCAATAACTTTCTTCTAATGAGAAAATATTTTGCTGACGGCAGTGTACATAGGAAGATGGTTCAAATGGCTCTAAGCACTATGGGACTTAACAGCTGAGGTCATCAGTCCCCTAGAACCTAGAACTACTTAAACCTAACTAACCTAAGGACATCACACACATCCATGCCCGAGGCAGGACTCGAACCTGCGACCGTAGCAGCAGCGCGGTTCCGGACTGAAGGGCGTAGGACCGCTCGGTCCCAGCAGCCGGCGTACATAGGAAGAATTGATCGTCGTAATACAATAAGAGAAATGGAGCTCGCACGGAAGGATTCCACAGTTCGTGTCTCCAGCGCGCTGTTCGACAGTGAAGCGGCAGAGAAATAAGTTGGAAGTGGCTCAATGAACCCTGCGCAAGACACTTAAGTGTGAACTGCATGAATTTCAGAGTAGACATGTAGATGTAAAACGTTTCACACTGATTCAACGCCGTACTCGAGGCCGACGACGCACGCTTCGGCTATGGCGCTCGATTCCAAGACAGTGTATTCGAACTCAGGTGGTGGAAAAAGTTTACAACGCCAGTGTTTCGCGGTCAGGGGGAGCTTCCAGCGTGAAGTTCTACATAACTAGCCTTTACGCTGAGGTCCTGCATTAAAATACAAACCTCTCCATAGTGGCTTATTATCCTCCATGGGTACCATCTTTAAGTAATAATCAAAACGTATTGAGTCCCGGGTTTGGAACCAGCCAATGCTTAAATTCTAAACACAAATCATAATCACTGGTGGCCGAATACCCACGGTATAGGGAGTAATTCTCGTTTTACCAACGACCTTGTTAGGTAGTGCACAAGATCAGCCAGTGTCAGGGTACTCTCTTGCTTTGGGATGGGAAATTACCCCAAAAAAAGGCGGAAAAATCAGTAGCGATCAACGGCTGCATTAATGCACCTGAATGTGTATCCACAGGACATGTGGCAATTAACTAAAAAAAAGTCGTCTTGATCTCTCCATCGGAAAAAAATTCCGGATTACCCCCCCCCCCCCCCAATCGGATCGCTAGAACGAGACTGCGAAGGAGGAGGTGACTATGAGAAAGACTGAACAACCAATGAAAGGATAATATTCCATATGTCAGAGGGAGGTATGTCAGAATCATGCATATTATAGAGAAGCTAGAAGACATGGAAAAGGGAAATGGAAAGCCGCTCTCTAAGCACAATGGGGTCAGTGAAGCGAAATAGAACGGAGACCGGGATTTACTGTCAGTCGATTACAGGATGATACCGGCAGCAGCCAGAAATTATGTCATAGGAGTAGTATTCGTCGTGATTCAGCAGATCACGGTAGAGAGCGAGTTACTGTGAACATTAATAGGATTACTTTTATCAGAATCGACAGGAAGCCAACGCTAATAACAATAGTTCAGGTGTACAAACCGACGGCAGCAGAAGATTAAGAGATAGTGTAAGAGAACACTGAACTTGTAATTCATTATGTAAGGACAAAGGAAAATTTAAGAGTCGTATGTGCTTGGAACGGTATAGTGGTGGAAATAATAGAAAAAAGAGGACCGAAAGAATACGTGCTCGCTTGCAGGTGTGAGAGACGAGAAAGACTAATTGAGTTCTGCAATAAATTTCAGTTAGTAATACCGAATATACTTTTCAAAAATCACAAGAGTAGGAGTTATACTTGGAAAATGCAAAATATGTTGATGTGTTCCAGCTGAATTACGTCCTAATGAATACACAGATTACGAACCCAGGAGTAGGTACAGACGCCGAACACAACTTAGCAAATATGAAAATTAGACTGAAGTTTAAGAGAATCGTCCGAAAAAGCTTGGGGAGAAGTGGGACGCAAGTACTGCGGAGTGATGAGACACGTTTTAAGTTCCCTAATGATGTAGATCATGCGATAGTGAATACCGTAGTCAGCCGTTCAATTGAAGGGAATGGGCGCTCTAAAACGTCATCACAGAAGTTACGCAGACAAACATAATTACAAGGAACGTAACTGGAAAGAAAGCTTAGGAAATATAAAGAATATTGGAATTAATCGACGACAGAATAAATACAAAAATGTGCAGGGAAAGGGAGATATACTGTCACTCAGGAATGCAATAAATATGAAGTGCACGGAAACCAAAAGAAAAGGCTCCGGGAAAAGTGTAAGGAAATCGAAAAATAAATGGTCGTCGTAAGGACTGATCCAGGATATGAAAAACTTAAATTAACCCATCGTGAATTTAAATGCAAGAGCGTCATCGTTAATAGTGCAATGGGAATTCCACTGGTAAATGCAAAGTGGACAATGGATAGGTAAAAAGATTACACGAAGATTTTTCAGAAAATATCATCCACACCATCCCAAGCATAGCAAGAGCAGATAAATGCGAGAATTATCACACAATCAGCTTAACATCTCATGATTACTAGTTGATGACAAGAATAATATACAGAAGAATGCAAAGTTCTGTCACTGCGATTGGTAAAGGGAGCCAGATGTATTCATAGGATTCGTCACCTTGAAAATGGAAAGTTTTACAAGATCTTCTAAATTCTGAGAAAAATAGGAATAAACTAGAAAAGAACCAAGAGGAAGAGTTAGAATGGAAATCTAATAACGACTTGCACTAGAGGGAATTAAAATGAAGGATAAAATGGTATCAATGATAAGAATCGCTGTGACGTTGCTGTCCTCAGCGGAAGTGTAGAAGTATTACAGGATCTGTTGAACGGAATGATCAGTCTAATGAGCACAGAGTATGGATTGCGAATAAACTAAAGAACGGCGAAAGTAACGAATAGTATCCAGAATCAGCTTTTAATTCTGCAGCGAAGTGTGCGCTGATACGAAAGATCCTATCAGATTAAAACTGCGTGCCGATCCAGGACTCCAAACCGGGACCTATCCCTTTCGTGGGCAAGTGGCCTGCCAACTGAGCTTCCACAGAACGTGTCACAGCTTTAATGAGGAATAGCCACAGTGATATAAGCGATAAACTTAACGTTATGCTACCTTTGAAGCGAAATAACACATGAAGGAGGACGCAAAACGCAGGTTAATAGAGGCAAAAATGGTAGTCTACTAGTATCAAATAAAGACCTGAAGCCGAGGAAATATTTTCTGAAAATGTCCGTCTGAGTACAGCGTTGTATGTTAGTGAATCGTGGAATGTGGGAAAACTGGAAAAGAAGAGTATTGAAGCGTCTGAGGTATAAAGTCGTTGAAAATTAAGTGGACTAATAAGGAACGTTAGGTTCTCCGCAGAAGCGGCGAATAAAGGCAAATACGTAAACGACTGAAAAGAAGAAAGGACAGGATGATAAGATATGTGTAAAGAATTCAAATGATAACTTCCAGTGTGCTTGATGGTGCCATAGATGGTAGACACTGTAACGGAGTTTCGTATTTTCTGTGATTAGCCGCGGTGGTCGAAATGTGAGGCAATTTCATAGAATGACATTTATTGTCAATGTGTCCTTAATGCTACATAAATAATTTACATTAACTGGAACGTTGTTCGCCGAAATAACCTGGACGCTAATAACGGGTAACATAAGCCGGACATGACTAATGAATTCACTTCAGCGCTGCATTGAAAAAGCGTGAAAATATGTAGAGATTGTGGGGCTTCCATTGGCTGACCTTAAAATGTAAAAGTTCCGGAGGAGAGATATTAGTGCGTCGAGAATGTTAGTATTTGAGTACTCTGCGGTAAACGTAAAGAATATGCGTTTACAATGATGAATTGCATCGTAAGTAACGGCAGTGTGCTACTCGCAGAAGAGCCCCTTTCCTGTCTTGGCTATGATCCATGCCAGCTTCTTTCCACATCTTCATCGGCACGTAAGCTAACGACTTTGTGATATTGTTCGAATTTTTCGTTTTTTATTGTCTGTCCTGAAGAATGACTGAGTAAGGTAAGGCTTACATCCATCTGTCTTTCAAACTATTCATCTAAGAAGTAAAAATTATTTTCTGAAACGGCATTGGAGAGCATGACTCTGAGGAAAACAGTGGTCAGATTAAGTTCCCCAACGTTAATCATGTTTGAGGTACGCTTGGTGACCTCTGATCTGCATTGCTGTCTTGCCACGAACTCAACAAGAGTTGAGCCTTTCCGACGACAGAGGAAGCACAATTTACATAGTTTGCCCCCTAATGGGCACGTTATTGTTCAGCCACAATGAGTAAGGCTGTCAGTTCGGGTGTGCTCAGAACAAAACAATATTATTTCTCTCTCCTCTTTCTTTAGCATCAATGTGTTATACGTATATCCTAAATTTTTTATGCTTTATAAGTTAACAGTGTTACCCAATGCTTTACAATTTCTTTCCTACTCTTCTCTTTACTCGATAACGACCTTTAGGACTACCTTAGGCGATAGCTTCCCCTTGCTGGAAGCCTTCTTTGCACCGCAAAATCTTTGCAGTCTTTCTCTGAGAATCGGCCACCTTTCGTCGTTCCATCCCTACTTCGTTTTCTGGTTATGATGAAAGTCTTTAAACCTGTCAGTCACTGACCGACGCGGGCAAATCAGAAAGTCTTTGCCGCTATTTTTATTAGGCTAAATAAGGTACATACAGGTAATTACAAATATACGTATTATTTCAAGTATTTTCTCTATTTTCCCACATAGTCTGTGCACCAATTCAGACATTTGTCACATCTCAGCACAAAATTTGAGATGTCCCTGTGATAGCATTATCCACGTTGTAGACATCGAGAAACCCTCGGCGCTTCTTCTTGATGGCAGCGCGGAGACCTGACCGTGTGTATCAGTAACTGTCGGCATCGATGGTGGCACCTAGTGGTATAAAATGCAACAGGAATGCTCATCGACGAACGAGACCTCCCTGAACGCTCATCATCATGAAAGCCTTGACGGCCTTTTGCGAAATCAGAACACGCTACCTAACACTTCTCAAAGCGAGACATTTTCCTGATATGTGGTGTGTATTTCGTTATCGATTTCGACTGGGGTACGGTTCTTGTTCCAAAGACAACAAACACACTTTGTTGTTCGTACGCTGTGGAGGTGTGAAGCACAACCGCCGTCTTCAACCACTGCAGCGCCGTGGCGCGGACCCACCGAAAGATAAAGCCGGTGCGGTCCAAGAAAGGTCCACCGCTGGGAAAGCATAAGTAGGCTTTGCGTTTACTGCTGTAATTTGGCTAAAAAAAGGAAAAGACGTTTAGATTCGACCTCGTACAGTTTGTCCAGTCTGAGATATTTCCTTGATTCAATGTAGCCTTCTCAAAATCCTTTCTCACCTTCCTGAACAATCTGTCGGAAACATGAAGTTCGCTGCTAACGTTACGGTTATATAGGCGATCTGAAGGAGGAGACTACTGTTTGATGTCCTGTCGACAACGAGGTCATTTGAGAAGCTCGGAGTGTGGAAGGATGGGAAAGGAAAGCGGCTATGCCCTTTCGAAGGAACGAATTTGTGGTGCATGAAATCAAATGTGCTCGGCTCGACCCTATGACAAGATCGACCTCTTTTTCTTTAGGGGGTGGGGGGGGGGTCTTCAGTCTTCTGACTGATTTGATGCGGCCCGCCACGAATTCCCCTCCTGTGCCGAACTTTTCATCTCAAAGTAGCACTTGCAACATACGTCCTCATTATTTGCTGGATATATTCCAATCTCTGTCTTCCTCTACAATTTATGCCCTCTACAGCTCCCTCTAGTACCATGGAAGTCATTCCCTCATGCCTTGACATATGTCCTATCATGCTACCTCTTCTCCATGTCAGTGTTTTCTTTCCTATCCGATTCTGCGCAAAACCTCCTCATTCCTTACCTCATTAGGCCACCAAATTTTCAACAGTCGTCTGTAGCACCACATCTCAAATGCTTCGATTCTCTTCTGTTCCTTTTCCCACAGCCCATGCTTCACTGCCAAAGAATGCTCTGCTCCAAATGTACATTCTCAGAAATTTCTTCCGCAAATTAAGGCTTGCTCTGTCCGTCATTTGTTATTCTGCTGCCTAGGTAGTAGAATTCCTTAAGTTCATCTACTTCGGGACCATCAGTTCCCACGTTAAGTTTCTCGCTGTTCTCATTCCTGTTACTTCTCATTACTTTCGCTTTTTTCGATTTACTCTCAATCCTTGTTCTTTACTCCTTAGACTGATCATTCCATTCAGCAGATCACGTAATTCTTCTTCACTTTTACGCAGGATAGCAGTGTCGTCAGCGAATCACACCATTCATATCCTTTCATCTTGAATTTTAATTTCACTCCTGAGCCTTCCTTTTATTTCCGTCATTGCTTCTTCGATGTACAGACTGAACAGTAGGGGCGAAATACTACATTCCTCTCTTACACCCGTTTTAATCAGAGCACTTCGTTCTTGTTCGTCCACTCATATTATTCCATATTGGTTCTTGTACATATTTTATATTACCCGTCTCTCATTATAGCCTACTTTTCTTTTTCTCAGAATTTCGAACATCTTACCCATTTTACATTGTCGAACGCTTTTCCACGTCGACTAATCCTATGAAAGTATCTTGATTTTTCTTTAGTCTTGCTTTCATTATCAACGTCATAATCGCCTCTCTCGTGCCATTACCTTTCTTAAAGCCAAACTGATCATACTCTAACCCATCACCAATTTTCCTTTCTATTCTTCTGTATATTATACTTGCCAGCAATTTGGATGCATGACTGTTAAACTGGTTGTGCGATAATTCGCGCTCTTGTCGGCTCTTGCAGTCTTCGGAGTTGTGTGGACAATATTTCTCCGTAAGTCAGATGGTATGTCACCAGACTAATACATTCTACACACCAACGTGAATTCCGTTTTTTTTTTGTTTTTTTGTTTTTTTCCACTTCTCTTATTTATTTCAGAAATTCTGATGGAATATTATCTATCCCTTCTGCCTTATTTGATTTTAATTCGTCCGAAGCCTCTTAAATTCTGATTCTAATACTGGATCCAATACCTCTTCTAAATCGACTCCTGTTCCTTCGTCATCGTCATAGAGGCCTTCAATATACACTTTCCGCCTATCCGCTCTCTCGTCTGCATTTAACAGTGGAATTCCCGTTACTCTCTTAATATTACCACCCCTGCTTTTAATTTCAATGAAGGTTACTTTGAATTCGTGTATGCTAAGTCAGTCCTACCGAGAATCACTTCTTTTTCGATCTCTTCGCATTTTTCTTGCAGCCATTTTGTGTTTGCTTCCCTGCAGTTCCTATTTATTTCATTCCTCAGCGACTTATATTTCTGTATTCCTGAATTTCCCTTAACTTTTTCTGTACTTCCATCTTACATCGATCAACTGAAGTATTTCTTCTGCTACACATGGTTTCCTCGCAGTTACCTTCTTTGTACGTATGTTTTACTTTTCGACATGTCTTATTGTCTTTTTAGAGATGTTCATTCCTCGTCAACTGTACTGCCTACAGAGCTTTTCCTTCTTACTGCATCTATGGCCTTACGGAACTTCAAGCGTATCTCGTCATTCCTCAGTACTTCCGTATCCCATTTCTTTGTTTATTGATTCTTCCTGACTAATCCCTTACACGGTAGCAAAATTTTTATGACTACTACATTGTGATCTGAGTCTTTATCTGCTCCTGCATATGCCTTACAATCCAATGTCTGATTTCGGAATCTCTATCTGACCATGGTGTAATCTAACTGAAATCTTCTCTTATCAACCGGCTTTTTCCAAGTATACCTCCTCCTCTCGTGATTATTGAAGAGAGTATTCTCTTTTACTGGGTGAAACTTGTTACAGAACTCAATTTGTCTTTCTCCTCTCTAATTCCTCGTCTAAAGCCCATATTATCCTGCAAAATTTTCCTCTACTCGCACGCCTACAACTGCTCAGTCCCCCTTGACTATTAGATTTTCGTCTACCTTTACGTACTGTATTACTCTTTCAGTATCCTCATATACTTTCTCTAGCGCTTCGTCTTCAGCTTGCGACATCGGCATGTGCACCTGAACTATCATTGTCGGTGTTGGCTTGCTGTCAATTCTGATACGAACCACCTTACCCTATAGTCACCTGACCTGAAATCCTTGTCTTCTTTCCATTTCACTTCACTAGTCCTTACCGTACATAGATTGAGCCTTTGCATTTCTCTTTCCAGATTTTCTAGCTTCCCTACTACGTTCAAGCTTCTGACATTCCAAGCATCGACTCGTAGAACATTATCCTTTCGTTGGTTACTCAATCTCTTTCTCATGGTCACCTCCCCTTTGGCAGTGCCCTTCTGGACTTCCGAATGGGGGACTTTTCCGGAATATTTCACCAATGCGTAGATAGACGTTATGTCCCTTTAATGTTGCGGTTACCATTGCCTTCTGCACCTCATGCCGTTGGTTATTGTTGATCCTTTCGTCTGTAGAGGGAGTTTCCCACCTCAAACACATCGAGATATTCTTTTTAAAACAGAGCCGTGCATAGCCGAAATACCTGAAGTACGAATAACCGCAAGTAAAGACGCATCTGGTTTGCTCGTATGGACAGCAACTACTCAAGCAGTCACCGTTAGGTACCGTGGCACTTATCACATAGTTTAAAAATCCTCGTCAACCACTTCTCGTCCGTGCTAAACGGATTACCATAAACTGTTTGTTTTATTTTTCTAACTGACTCAATTTATCTTTCATTTTCCTGATGAAGTTCTTCGCTTTATAGTAAACTATACTGTCCATCTACGGTCCCTGGAGCAGTAATCTTGCGGGGGATGTCTCTCTGGAATTTTTCGGTTTCCCATAATTCTGACATTCCTGTTATTCTAAGGCATTTACCAGAGTACAGAGTGTTTGCTTTAATCACAGTGTTGCAGTTCTTAGTTTCGCTCCACTTGAGATGGTTCTTCTCCTGTATCTTACCTCGCTTGATGTTGTTGGCATCTCTTTTGCTATTTTTCGGTTGCAAAATTTCACCATGATATTTAAAACTGTCATCTTACCGTGCCCTGTCTTAAGGAAACGACGGGCGTTACTGATACCTGTGATATGTTTTATTTTACGAAGGAAGTTTGGAATCTGACTCTTTCTGCTTGCTGTATTGTAATCAGTGTAGTCACAGAAGTCTTACTGTACATAGTCACAAACGCAATTCCAACCACTGTCACCCTAAAGTCCGCTGTGTGAAAATTGTGCCGGTGCGTCAGTGAATCAGCTAACCCCTCAAAAGCGTCCGGTTTTCACGTCGATCGTTATCCGAGATTCATATCTGGTTAGTACATCAAGGTTTAATAATTTATCTGTGCTGGCACATTACATTTCGCGTCCCTCTTCATAAAGAGAATTTTGCGCCCACGAAATGTGGCCGCCAGTCCCAACGCTGCATTGCCCTAAAGGGATAAACTAGCTTTTGTGGGACAGCTTTATCTGGAGTGAATTAAAATTTTATCGTTATTACCAGCGGCCAAGCACGGGCAAACGGAATTTATGCGCGCTTTGTTTTCAAGACCGCGTGTGTTTTTCATCGTTGTATCATTGAAAAGCGAGTAAAAAAAAAGTGCATTTTGTGATTTGCAGCTGCAAGTTCACAAATGAGTCAGTCCTGGGATTTGACTATAGTTTTTCCCGAATAGTTAAAGGGTTCCACTAGAATCCTTTCATGACATTTAACATGTCTGGGTTCTCATTTCTCCCCGTCGCTACACTGTGGGTGTCACCAGCAGACCTCGAGGACGGAGAAGTGTGTGGATGCGTTCATTTCACCGATCGAGAAAAAAGTTTCAGTATTATTCCTGCCCTCCCCATCCAGTGTGTAAGCCAGTCTGAATGAATGATAAAGTGAATGAAGGTGCTTCTATTCCTACTTCCCACGTCCTGTGTACACCGAAGAGCCAAAACATTATGACCACCTGCTTAATACTTAGTTTCTCCGACTTTGGAACGAAATACACCACTGATTCTTCGTATCAGGAATCCGACAGTTTCTTGGTAGTTTTGCGTAGGTATGTGGCATCAAATGTCTACGCAAAGGTCATGTAACTCGCCTAAACAACGGGCTGCTGATATGTGTACGCGGTGATAGCACCCGATAGTAACCCACCTGGATGCCAAACGATTTACGGATTTGGTCGCCGAGAAATCAACGAGAGTTCACTATATGCTCCTCAGGCCACTGCAGCAAGGCTATGGCTCCAAGGCATTGATATTTATACTGCTGAAAGATGACATCACCGTTAGGGAAGACGTCAAGT
This sequence comes from Schistocerca nitens, assembly GCF_023898315.1. Classification (NCBI taxonomy): domain Eukaryota; kingdom Metazoa; phylum Arthropoda; class Insecta; order Orthoptera; family Acrididae; genus Schistocerca; species Schistocerca nitens. The sequence continues at coordinate 406,801,830 of NC_064618.1, forward strand.
ATGAAGTGCAGCTGGTCCTCAGTTGTCAGCCTGCCTACGATTACTACCACTGGTCCGATGGAAGCGCAGGAGAATGTCTCCCGTAGCATAATACGGCAGTCTGCGTTCGTGGCACGCTGCACGCTTCGAATCGCCAATCATCACGATAACGGACTTTGTGAAGACGACCATCGACCTAGTGTAGCAAAGATGTAATTTACATGAAGCGTCGTCACGTTCCGACTGATCGATGGTTGAATTCCGACAGTCCCGTGCCCACTGCAGCTGTAACTGATGATATCGTTTGATCAGTATGAGAACGCGTAGGGGTGGTCTGCTGCGGAGCTACATGTTCAACAGTATATGATGAACGGTGTGTTCCGAAAGACTTGTGCGTGCATTGTGTTATTTCGGCAGAGATGTCACACATCACCATCTATCCTACTTTACAGAGCAGACAAGCCTCCGAACCCCACGTTCTGTGAAGAGTCGTGGCGTCCAACCATGTCGCGACTACTGATCGTTTCACTCTTAAGTCTACCTCTTACCGTAGATGTTCACTACAGTAGCACATAAACATTCGACTAGATTCACCATCTTCGAGATACTCGTTCACAGTCTCTGCGTAATAATAATCTGCCATTTGCCATTGTCGCTTATCTCAAAGGATTTCCCCATTTGCAGCCTATATCTTTGCTACGGTGATCCCCTGTACGTGTCTGCTCCGCTTACATACTTTTGTTACCGCGTCACGTGCCCGCAACGTCATCAGGCGGCGTCCTATGTCGAGATTGGCAGTGATTACAGCGTTTTGGCTTATCAGTGTATGTGTGAAATGAAGTATTTTCAAATAGGGCGTGTATGTTCTTTAGGTGAGTGCAGCATGTTCCCTAACGCAGGTTGGCCAATCCTAAAATATTAGTGCGTGGATAAAGGATGTAGACAAAGGGTTTTTTCACGAAGTTGGTCAGAGCACTGTAAGCCTCTTTGAGGCATTCTGACCCTCCACAGCCGAGAGCGGCCAGGGAGTGGAAATATTTTCTAAACCGCACTTGCGGCCCAGGGAACTGGTGAGACGATCGTGGACAAGATCCAATCCTATTTCGTATTATGTGGATATCTACACGCGTTTTTAGGTTGTTTAATCGGTTTTCCTTGAGTGATGATATTCCTATCGATGTTATGCGAGGGCAGATTTAGGGGAAGTATTCTCTTATTGGCATGACTGCCTTGTGTAGTGAAGCGTTGGGGCTACGTGTGGCGATTGTACAAAGGAAGTGGGTATTTAGGCAACGCTTGTACCAAGAAACCATTTCCTAGTTTGTAGGAATAATTATTGGGAATCAATGCACTTCACGGCAGTTCGTACGTTATAATCGCCTTTACGTTAATGAACTTGGAAATTCCAAATACTCGTGGCTTTGTACGATTGCTGGGTAACGTGTATCACGGTCTGAACTACTTTGCATACGGGTACAAAACATTAGAAACGCTTGGTTTCTTTGTGTCATACATACCATTAGATTTACTGCAGAGTTTATATTTGGATTTTCAATGGTTTTCTGGGTGATTGTGTAGTGATAAGCAGCCACGTGTCTTTCAGACACTAAGCCGGTATCAACAACTGACAACTTTCTCTTTCTTGGTCATTAATTAAAAGTCAGCAGTAGTTAGAGACGTTTCCTGTGACACAACTTAGAACATTCGACTTGTCGGTCTGGTGGTGCTTCTCCGTCCCCGTCTTGTAGTACTGCATGTTGTAGGATTATAGCGGACAGTTTGTCCCAGGCGATTTGATGAATGCGTGTGCGAATGTATTATTTTCATATACGTTCCTCGCCTCAAAAACCGAATAATGTTGGTAATATCGTCCGTAATCGTGTATAGAAACCATTTAATGATAGTGTGTTCGTCTCAACAAATCAAAGTTGAGCTACAGCATATTAATAGTAAGAAGCAGTCTTGTTCTATTTCGTATATGCGTTTAATGATCCTTTACACCGGGCCAATTTAAAAGCAAATAAACCATTTGTGTGGGTGCATGATAGTCCTTGCGCATTAATTCACGATTCCACAATGTAAATGACTTCGTGGATATTCTCTGATGCTCCATCACGCTTTTCGCGGGCAACATATACAGAGAAGTGGAAAATTGTGTCGAAATGCATGAATGTCTACAGGGGATCGTCAGTTGGTGCATGGATTGACAATTGACACCCAACGAAAAAAATGTGATCTATTGCGCATAAATACACTCGTGGAAATTGAAATAAGAACACCGTGAATCCATTGTCCCAGGAAGGGGAAACTTTATTGACACATTCCTGGGGTCAGATACATCACATGATCACACTGACAGAACCACAGGCACATAGACACAGGCAACAGAGCATGCACAATGTCGGCACTAGTACAGTGTATATCCACCTTTCGCAGCAATGCAGGCTGCTATTCTCCCATGGAGACGATCGTAGAGATGCTGGATGTAGTCCTGTGGAACGGCTTGCCATGCCATTTCCACCTGGCGCCTCAGTTGGACCAGCGTTCGTGCTGGACGTGCAGACCGCGTGAGACGACGCTTCATCCAGTCCCAAACATGCTCAATGGGGGACAGATCCGGAGATCGTGCTGGCCAGGGTAGTTGACTTACACCTTCTAGAGCACGTTGGGTGGCACGGGATACATGCGGACGTGCATTGTCCTGTTGGAACAGCAAGTTCCCTTGCCGGTCTAGGAATGGTAGAACGATGGGTTCGATGACGGTTTGGATGTACCGTGCACTATTCAGTGTCCCCTCGACGATCACCAGTGGTGTACGGCCAGTGTAGGAGATCGCTCCCCACACCATGATGCCGGGTGTTGGCCCTGTGTGCCTCGGTCGTATGCAGTCCTGATTGTGGCGCTCACCTGCACGGCGCCAAACACGCATACGACCATCATTGGCACCAAGGCAGAAGCGACTCTCATCGCTGAAGACGACACGTCTCCATTCGTCCCTCCATTCACGCCTGTCGCGACACCACTGGAGGCGGGCTGCACGATGTTGGGGCGTGAGCGGAAGACGGCCTAACGGTGTGCGGGACCGTAGCCCAGCTTCATGGAGACGGTTGCGAATGGTCCTCGCCGATACCCCAGGAGCAACAGTGTCCCTAATTTGCTGGGAAGTGGCGGTGCGGTCCCCTACGGCACTGCGTAGGATCCTACGGTCTTGGCGTGCATCCGTGCGTCGCTGCGGTCCGGTCCCAGGTCGACGGGCACGTGCACCTTCCGCCGACCACTGGCGACAACATCGATGTACTGTGGAGACCTCACGCCTCACGTGTTGAGCAATTCGGCGGTACGTCCACCCGGCCTCCCGCATGCCCACTATACGCCCTCGCTCAAAGTCCGTCAACTGCACATACGGTTCACGTCCACGCTGTCGCGGCATGCTACCAGTGTTAAAGACTGCGATGGAGCTCCGTATGCCACGGCAAACTGGCTGACACTGACGGCGGCGGTGCACAAATGCTGCGCAGCTAGCGCCATTCGACGGCCAACACCGCGGTTCCTGGTGTGTCCGCTGTGCCGTGCGTGTGATCATTGCTTGTACAGCCCTCTCGCAGTGTCCGGAGCAAGTATAGTGGGTCTGACACACCGTTGTCAACGTGTTCTTTTTTCCATTTCCAGGAGTGTAGGTGGAAAGACCAGGTATTATAAGAGTACACGAGTGCCGAAGAAGACGCCAAATCCACTCAATACGTGGAAGTATGGGTTCGTTCACATAAAAATGACTACAGCGAAGGCAGGTGAAACGCAGAGTTTCATTAGAAAAATCCTCGGGAAGCTACTTATATTCGGACAGGTACTACATCTATACAAAATTTCGGAACTGACATCTCCCGTCCTTGACTGTATGACTTACTAGGTTGGTGCATAAGTTCGTAGCTTTTCTGTTTTGCATGTTGGTATTCCGGTTGCTATGGATTTATTTATCGATTGTCATTTATTATTTGTAGTTTTCTGTTGCTATTTGAGTTTACATATTGTCATTTTGTCATTTGAGATAGTCAGTGGAGCTGTGGATGCTGAAAAATGATGTGCCAGGTGGGGAAATCGGAACATTTCCCGCATATTCTTCTGCTTGAGTTAAATAGAGGCACCCAGCTGCACTTACGCCGTGTATGGGAATAATGCCATTAGACAGAACACAGCAAAAAAATGGTTCTCTCGTTTTAAGGAGGATCGTTTTGACATTACCAACTCTCCAATTTTAGAAAGAACTTCGGGATTTGATGAAGACTGGTTAAACGCAATAATCCACAATGATCCATGTCAGCGTAATCGAGAGTGGAAAATGTGGTGAACTGCGATCATTCCACCATCGTGCGACGTTTACATGCAATGGAAAACGTCCAAAAGTGGGGTGTATGGGTACCGCAAACTCTTGACCAAAAGTAGTGGGCTTGCTTGTCATGAACTGGCTCGAGAACAACACCGACCATTTCTAACCTGTATCGTTAGTGGTGAGGAGAAATGGCGTCTTTAAGTTAAGATAAAGAAACGAAAGGAATGGTTGAGCCTAAACAACACAGCAACTCTTCGTACAAAGACTTGCGCACATCCCCAAAAGATAATGTTATGCAACTGGTGGAACAGCGACGGTGTGATGTACTACGTATTGCTTCCCGAAGTGTAACCAACACTACCGAGATGTATTGTCAGGAAATGAGACGTCTTGCAGACGCAATCCAAGAACAGCGACCAGGAACGGTGTGTGAAGTGATGCTACTCCACGATAACGACCGCCCTCATTCTGCTAACCTGAGAAAAACACTATGTAGGAGTTGTGCTGGGAAGGCATTCGACACCCACCTTATTCACTTGATGTTGCGCGCACAGTTTTAATTCAAATTTCCTCACTCTATCGAACAGCCTTCAAGGAACTTCCTCCCGGATGAAAATGTGCTTCTAACATGTCTCGACCGAGTTCTTCGACTCAAAACTACGTGATTTCTACAGTCGCGGAATCAAATAGCTATCCCAGCGTTGGCAGACTGCTGTAAATAGTGAAGGAGAATACATTATTAATGTCTAAAGGCTCTGGTACGTGTATCTTCCGTCGGGCATGTCCGAACGAACAGACACCATAGCCATATAAGTACATAGTTCTGGCAGTACTAGCCATGACCTTCTTCTTCTGTGCGGATGCACATATATTACCCGAACTCTTACGGGACTTGGTAAGAATGTCTTCCACGAGTAATGAGTGTGTTGGGTAGGGACACTATGAATGTAGTGTGTGGACACACAAGGTGAGATTGTGGGTCTCGCGGGTGGCGTGCGCGAGATAGTCCCTGCAGTCGCACTATCCTCTGTGCCCTCGGTGGCTCAGCTGGACGACGGCACGGTAGCTCAGCGTGTACGGTCAGAGGGCTGCTCGCCCTCTGTAATGAAAAATTTAGTAAAGGTAGCAATGATCAACTTAAACGGATGTCTTGTAACGTCCGCCCAGACTAAACGCAACGAACAATAGAGAAAAAAAAAAGAAAAAAAAAAGATAGATAGAGCGTCTGCCATGTAAGCAGGAGATCCTGGATTCGAGTCCCGGTCGGGGCACACATTTTCACCTGTCCCCGTAGATATATACCAACGCCCGTCAGCAGCTGAAGGTATTAATATATAACTCTATATCGGGAAAGGCTTTCGCATAGGCAAAGGAAGGACGCCTGTGGTACTAATACTGCAACAGCTAAAGACAAGTAACAGGCAAACTTCTCGTGCTCTTCCTCCTTCTCCCTCTCCTTCTTCTTCTTTTCTTTTTTTCCTTCTCTTTCCAAAAGAAGCTGTTTTTTCTCCCATTCTGAAACTAGTCACTGAATGTCACCTTAGTGACAAATCCATCAGGGACATTTCACCCCTTCTAAAGCTGCCCAGCTTGACTGCTGGTGATGTCATTTTTGTAGGAGCAGTTACAGCAAAGCAATACCAGAAGGACCTCATATACTGACGGACAGGGACCGTTGAACACTGTTGTCGGTGGTTGTAAAAATGGCATGAAATCAGCGCAAAGAATCACTCGTGAGTTTCAACGTGCCCCCACCAGTCGAGTTAGCTCAATGGCTATGCGTAGTGAGTTGCATATTTAAGTTGCATATTTCTGTAGTCAGTGCTAAATGATGCTTGAGGTGTTGTAAAGAGCGACGCCATTGGACAATGAATCACTCGAAATGAATGATTTAGAATGGTGAATCGCTCTGTACCCTGTAGCTATCGGATAGAAGGATTCGGAATTAACCAATGCATGGAGAACGTTACCTGTCATCGTGTGTAGCACCGACAGTAAAGTACGGAGGAGGTGGTGTTATGGTACGGACACGTTTTCTTGGTAAGGCTGAAGAAAGACATGAACACATTTTACAGCACTGTGTGTTGCGTACAGTATAGGAACGATTCGGAGACGATGATTGTTTTCTCTGCGGATACAGTCACTCTAATTTTATCCCGTAAAGTAAATCACTCGAAACGCCTTAAAACTATCATGTTATTACATTAATGATAGAGCAAGTTTACGGGCATCATGCATTTTAATATTTTCCCTATGTATTTTTCAAAGTGTATATGCATCCTTCATTCAGTTGTTTCCAGGCTTCTGCGTGAGCATTAAACTTGATGACCAATTTTTTAAATGAAGTTGCATGTTGCATATTTTTCCACATTGAACATTTGAGCCCTGTGTAGATATTTTCCTTCAACAGTCACTGCTTTCGATTTGCTAGTGTGGTCCGATCGTGATATACGTCCCTTGGATTTTATTTAACGTTGTTACATTCCCCTGTGTAACCTGTCTGCTGAATCCAGTATTAGTACCTGGTATAAAGATATATAAGTATTTTTCTTGTTTATCATATGCTGTTGAAATTACGTTTACCAAACTTACTGAATTAATTATGCATGAGCCATTAATGTCAAAGAAAGAAGTCTTATTTGTGTAATATGAATCCATAGTGTTTCAAAATCTGGAGGAAGGGATATAAATTACAATATCTTTATGATACAATCTCTACCTTCTGTCCGTCTCTGTTCTTGTGTCACTTCCTTCGTTACCTTTCCTCCTACAGGCCTTGGTCTGTTAACATATATGTAGCGTTTTAAACACACAGCGAGTAATTATTTATGTCGTTTAAGTAGTGACTCTTGCTTTGCAATTCCTTTACATTAAACTACTTAATATGTTACTGACAGGTTCCCAAGTGGAAATGAGAGTGAGTTTGTTGCACGACCGTTGCGGTTCTAGTCTCTTCAGTGACTGCTACGGTCGCAGGTTGGAACCCTGCCTCGGGCATGGATGTGTGTGATGTCCTTAGGTCAGTTAGGTTTTTTTTTTGGTCATCAGTCTACTGACTGGTTTGACGCGGCCAGCCACGAATTCCTTTCCCGTGCCAACCTCTTCATCTCAGAGTAGCACTTGAAACCTACGTCCTCAATTATTTGCTTGACGTATTCCAATCTCTGTCTTCCTCTACAGTTTTTGCCCTCTACAGCTCCCTCTAGTACCATGGAAGTCATTCCCTCATGTCTTAGCAGATGTCTTGTCATCGTTTCCCTTCTCCTTATCATTGTTTTCAACATATTTCTTTCCTCTCCGATTCTGCATAGAACCTCCTCATTCCTTACCTTATCAGTCCACCTAATTTTCAATATTCGTCTATAGCACCACATCTCAAATGCTTCGATTCTCTTCTGTTCCGGTTTTCCCACAGTCCATGTTTCACTACCATACAATGCTGTACTCCAGACGTACATCCTCAGAAATTTCTTCCTCAAATTAAGGCCGGTATTTGATATTAGTAGACTTCTCTTGCCCAGAAATGCCTTTTTTGCCATAGCGAGTCTGCTTTTGATGTCCTCCTGGCTCCGTCCATCATTGGTTATTTTACTGCCTAGGTAGCAGAATTCCTTAACTTCAGTGACTTCGTGACCATTAATCCTGATGTTAAGTTCTCTCGCTGTTCTCATTTCTACTACTTCTCATTACCTTCGTCTTTCTCCGATTTACTCTCAAACCATACTGTGTACTCATTAGACTGTTCATTCCGTTCAGTAGATCATTTAATTCTTCTTCACTTTCACTCAGGATAGCAATGTCATCAGCGAATCGTATCATTGATATCCTTTCACCTTGTATTTAAATTCCACTCCTGAACCTTTCTTTTATTTCCATCATTGCTTCCTCGATGTACAGATTGAAGAGTAGGGGCGAAAGGCTACAGCCTTGTCTTACACCCTTCTTAATACGAGCACATCGATCTTGATCGTCCACTCTTATTATTCCCTCTTGGTTGTTGTACATATTGTATATGACCCGTCTCTCCCTATAGCTTACCCCTACTTTTTTCAGAATCTCGAACAGCTTGCACCATTTTATATTGTCGAACGCTTTTTCCAGGTCGACAAATCCTATGAACGTGTCTTGATTTTTCTTTAGCCTTGCTTCCATTATTAGCCGTAAAGTCAGAATTGCCTCTCTCGTCCCTTTACTTTTCCTAAAGCCAAACTGATCGTCGCCTAGCGCATTCTCAATTTTCCATTCTTCTGTATATTAATCTTGTAAGCAGCTTCGATGCATGAGCTGTTAAGCTCATTGTGCGATAATTCTCGCACTTGTCATCTCTTGCCGTCTTCGGAATTGTGTGGATGATGCTTTTCCGAATGTCAGATGGTAAGTCGCCACACTCATATATTCTACACACCAACGTGAATAGTCGTTTTGTTGCCACTTCCCCCAAAGATTTTAGAAATTCTGATGGAATGTTATCTATCCCTTCTGCCTTATTTGACCGTAAGTCCTCCAAAGCTCTTTTAAACTCCGATTCTAATACTGGATCCCGTATCTCTTCTAAATCGACTCCTGTTTCTTCTTCTATCACATCAGACAAATCTTCACCCTCATAGAGGCTTTCAATGTATTCTTTCCACCTATCTGCTCTCTGCTCTGCATTTAACAGTGTAATTCCCGTTGCACTCTTAATGTTACCACCGTTGCTTTTTTTTAATGTCACCAAAGGTTGTTTTGACTTTCCTGTATGCTGAGTCTGTCCTTCCGACAATCATATCGTTTTCGATGTCTTCACATTTTTCCTGCAGCCATTTCGTCTTAGCTTCCCTGCACTTCCTATTTATTTCATTCCTCAGCGACTTGTATTTCTGTATTCTTGATTTTCCCGGAACATGTTTGTACTTCCTCCTTTCATCAATCAACTGAAGTATTTCTTCTGTTAGCCATGGTTTCTTCGCAGCTACGTTCTTTGTACCAATGTTTTCCTTCCCAACTTCTGTGATGGCCCTTTTTAGAGATGTCCATTCCTCTTCAGCTATACTGCCTACTGCGCTATTCCTTATTGCTGTATCTATAGCGTTAGAGAACTTCAAACGTATCTCGTCATTCCTTAGCACTTCCGTATCCCACTTCTTTGCGTATTGATTCTTCCTGACTAATGTCTTCAGCCTACTCTTCATCACTACTATATTGTGATCTGAGTCTATATCTGCTCCTGGGTATGCCTTACAGTCCAGTATCTGATTTCGGAATCTCTGTCTGACCATGATGTAATCTAATTGAAATCTTCCCGTATCTCCCGGCCTTTTCCAAGTATACCTCCTCCTCTTGTGATTCTTGAACAGGGTATTCGCTATTACTAGCTGACACTTGTTACAGAACTCAATTAGTCTTTCTCCTCTTTCATTCCTTGTCCCAAGCCCATATTCTCCTGTAACCTTTTCTTCTACTCCTTCCCCTACAACTGCATTCCAGTCGCCCATGACTATTAGATTTTCGTCCCCCTTTACATACTGCATTACCCTTTCAATATCCTCATACACTTTCTCTATCTGTTCATCTTCAGCTTGCGACGTCGGCATGTATACCTGAACTATTGTTGTCGGTGTTGGTCTGCTGTCGATTCTGATTAGAACAACCCGGTCACTGAACTGTTCACAGTAACACACCCTCTGCCCTACCTTCCTATTCATAACGAATCCTACACCTGTTATACCATTTTCTGCTGCTGTTGATATTACCCGATACTCATCTGACCAGAAATCGTTGTCTTCCTTCCACGTCCCTTCACTGACCCCTACTATATCTAGATTGAGCCTTTGCATTTCCCTTTTCAGGTTTTCTAGTTCCCCTACCACGTTCAAGCTTCTGACATTCCACGCCCCGACTCGTAGAACGTTATCCTTTCGTTGATTATTCAATCTTTTTCTCATGGTAACCTCCCCCTTGGCAGTCCCGGAGATCCGAATGGGGGACTATTCCGGAATCTTTTGCCAATGGAGAGATCATCATGACACTTCTTCAATTACAGGCCACATGTCCTGTGGATACACGTTACGTGTCTTTAATGCAGTGGTTTCCATTGCCTTCTGCATCCTCATGTCGTTGATCTTTGCTGATTCATCCGCCTTTAGGGGCAATTTCCCACCCCTAGGACAAGAGAGTGCCCTGAACCTCAATCCGTTCCTCCGCCCTCTTTGACAAGGCCGTTGGCAGAATGAGGCTGAGTTCTTATGCCGGAAGTCTTCGCCCGCCAATGCTAATTATTTATCAAAATTTAGGCAGTGGCGGGGATCGAACCCGGGACCGAAGACGTTTTGATTATGAATCAAAGACGCTACCCCTTTTTTTTAAATCTCATTTTGTTCACTGTTGTTCGTTGCATCTGTTCGGGGCGGACGTCGTAAGACATCCGTTTTAGTTCGTTGTTGATCGATTAGCTCAGTTTTTTTATTACAGAGGGCTGTTAACCCTCTGACCGAACACGCTGAGCTACCGTGCCGGTATCCTTAGACCACGGGTTTAAGTAGTTATAAGTCATAGGGGACTGATGACCTTAGATGTTGAGTCCCATAGTGCTCAGAGCTATTTGAACCATTTTGCACGACTGTGAGTAAGTAGCTTGGGCACTATTTGTTCAGCCACAATTGCAGCCATCTCACCGAGATAGCTACGAATAGTAGTGATTGTTTATTACCTGCACAGCATTTGATTAAGAAAGTCCGATCGCCCAGTGCGAATCAGATTAGTGTACTTGAAGTATTCCTAATGTTCACGGTTACGAAAATACGAACCCAATTCAGAGAGAATAATGCGAGGACAGATAGGAAAGAAAGGCATAATAATTTTACTACCAAAAAATTTAATAGGGGACAAAACAAAAAAAAATCACAAATGAATTTACATCTTCTACCTACTTTTCTACGTAGTCACCAACTTTCTCAACACATTTCTCCCATCGTGGTGCCACTTTCAATATCCCTGTCCGTATAAGCTCGTTTGGTTGTGGTATAGCCATCTGCGGACTGCTGATTTCACTTCCGCATCTGTCGTAAAACGTTCGCCGCCCAGGAATTTCTTCTTGGGACCAAACAGATGGAATCCAGATGGTTCAAGGTCCGGGCTGTATGGTGCATGCTCGACGATTTTCTCACGAACAGGGGCAGCAACATGGGGACGAGCGTTGTCATGAAGAATTTTGTGACACCGTCAGCATTTAATGTTGTTGTGATTGTCACAACATTAACTTAACCAAATTCTCAATGTAGGCTGCATTATTCACAGTGGTCTCATGTTCAGCAAAGTCCACCAATAACACACCCTGCATATTCCAGAACACTGTCACAAACACTTTCCTAGCAGTTTGGATGACTTTGATTTTTCTGTACTGGGGAACCGGTATTTTTCTACTCCACAGAGACTTGCTTTGTTTCTGGCGTTTCGGGCGGCTCATGGCCATCATCAGTGACTATTCCTTTAAAAAGTCATACCCTTTTGCGGCGTAACGCGTTAAGTGATCCAAGCTTTCCATCATTCTTTTGTGTTTGTGGTTGTCTGCCAGGTTCTTAGGCACCCAGCGAACACTAAATCTAGGAAATTTCACAAACAATATCGTACACTGCACCATTAGAAATGTTGAACTTCTGCGATAAGGTGGTCGTTTAAAATTGCTGCCTCAAAGGCTCTCCGACATTCTGCACGGTTGCAGCTGTTACCGGCCGTCCGGAAAGTGACGAATTCTAAGGTTCACACGGCCCTCTTCGAAGAATGCCCACCTCCTGAAGACATTGCTACGGTTCATACAGTCGTCCCCATATACACCATGTTTGTCCCTGTCAGTTTCACTCGGTTTATTCCATTTGGCCCAGAAATATCGAACTACATTCGCTGTTCTTCATAAGTTGACGGCAGTAATATGTGTGCCGTGTTTCCTTCGTAGTTAAGCTTCTCTTGTTTGATCTGCGCATGAAAATAAAATACCTGCTGTAGCGCAAACTTCAAACCATATTGTGAAATTTCAACATTCCAGCTACAATACCCGGGATGAAGAAAAATTATTGTGCGTTACTTTCCGATCCTCCCTCGTATTTTGTGTCTCACTAATTTTAAATCCACAGACCTTTCGTCAATTTAACTCGCATTCTTCTAATTGAGGTGAATTAAACTGTTCGTCTGCGAGAAAGATAGTATTAATCGCGTTGCGGTTCTCTAAGTATATTCATTTTCAGTTCGTCTCTTCACACCTGTATAGAATAATATATATCTACATGGTAAACAATAAACACGCTAGCGGTACTTGCGTTAGTCATTCATTCACTATTAGAGACTTTCCCATTTTATTACCTGTAAAATCCATGCTTGTGTGAACATATGGGATTTGATACCATTAATTAAATAAAATGGCATTTTATAGTATCTTAGCGTACGAGTACATTATAATTTTGGTTCACCTCACTCCGTCACAAGCAATGCAAAAAATATCGGTTATAAGGGTAATTTGTATTCTTTATTTTTCTGTAATATCTGTTTGCATTATCTCCCTTTCCTATAGCTGATCTTGGTTTCAGGAATGTTCAGCTAAGACCTACAATCCTTAAATAATTATTGTTAAAGAAACATTACATGTAATGTTCATGAATGAGTTTCCTGTAAAATTACCACAGACAATTTCCTGTCCTTTGTCATGAGTATTAATTATCTTTCTCACTTTCCAAACCTCTAGTATTAGCATTGTTTCCTATCTCACTTCTCTGTAACAAGATTTCGTTTTTTCTCTGCTTTCCATATTTGGGAAGTTGCACATTCAGAAACATCTTCTAACTTCCCTGTCTTAAACATTCGCCATTTTGCTTTACAGTCCTATAAATTGCATCCCACTGGTTAGTGTTAATAGTACTTGCTACATATGGACGTACCAGTAGCTTACCCTTTCATGTTTTGATAGGCTTTGTCCCAGCTTTCCAACGTTCTCGGATTTTAAGATTCTGAAGTCCTTAATAGCAAGTCTTTGGAACTACTCTGTGCCACTTTTTTCTGAAGTTGTTACCAACTATTTCTGTGACTTTCGCTCGACATTTCTTGTAATACGGCTCGTCTGCTTTTGAATTCAGTGTGGTACTGATGGTTAAATCGTTTTATGGCCATTTGCTTTTTGACTAGTTTGAATCCATCTGAAATCTTTTCCTATCTCGTGCTATTTGTTTCATTCCTTTATATATATATTAAACATTTTCAAAAATGGTGTCTCCTTCTACAATAATTGCTTTATTCTACTCTCTCCAGAGCTAAATTATTCCTGGGCACTTTAGCGCACATCTCATTAACCTATTCCAATTCCTCTATTGGTTTTCATCACGCTTTAATCTGTATTACCGTTTAACTAAGTGAACCATCCCTACAACTATCTTTCTACTCTGTAAGAAACCGTGCAGCATATGGCTGACGTTATTATTGCCCAATCCATGAACCATTGTTGTGACTATAATATCTCCTCACGATAAATTTTGTATTGTCTTTCCGACTAATGTCTCTGAGGATGGAAAATCTAAACATTTAAAATGGTTCAAATGGCTCTGAGCACTATGGGACTCAACATCTTAGGTCATAAGTCCCCTAGAACTTAGAACTACTTAAACCTAACTAACCTAAGGACATCACACACACCCATGCCCGAGGCAGAATTCGAACCTGCGACCGTAGCAGTCCCGCGGTTCCGGACTGCAGCGCCAGTCTAAACATTTAATTTAACTCTTACGACTAAGTATGACTTGTCGTCGATTGCAATTCTCCTCCAATACAGTATGTTATATTGAGAGCTGCCGTGCTTTTCAGCGAACTCTGAATTACCTAAATGTCTTGTTTCACTCCACAACAGTTTTTTACATTTTCACCCCTATTCGTGCAAACATGCCGTACTCCAGAAATGTCCTGCAGGTGTTGATCTTGTATTAAACATCATGTAATGCATGCTACATACAAACTCCGCCGAGAAGGCGCTACTATGGTTTCTGACTAATATGAAATAACCGTTTACATCGCCTGTCTATCTTTTTATCTCGTTTGCCACTCGGCAAATGATAACTTGGGAACTATTTCAGATATTTTCCGGAAACCTGGTTCGTTACTCCTCAAGCACGTATTTTGTTTACTAGATGACAACTAGAACAATATTAACATCTAGGAAATATTTCAAATCGCTGTCTGGAACTTTAAAAAAAATTGTCTTAAATATATGTGCTTCTGTCTCGATTCCCATACTTCAAGAACGAAGAATTTTTGCGTAGTTTCAAATCTTCTATACATACGATCTCTACGAAAAGCATATGCTTTCGCAAAATTAGTTTCATAATCGTAAATGACTCAACAATGGTATCAATGTGTGAGATATTTCAGCTACGTCCGAAAGTATTTCCTCTCGACTTAGGCCTAAATCAAACATTGTCATCTTTGGAAATAGAGATACTTCGCAGATGCAATTGTGTAAAATCTTTGACCTATATAAATTTCAAGGCCATACATATATATATCTTTATGCCAGATGCCGGCCGGAGTGGCCGTGCGATTCTAGGCGCTACAGTCTGGAGCCGAGCGACCGCTACTGATTCTACTGATACCAGTCACTGAATGCTGCCCCTATTTTGAATGGACCAGACGCGGTTTTCTTGCTACATGTTGCCCAGGGAGCCTGAGGATGACGTAATGTAGTGCCGAATCTGGTTGCTCAAATAAAATAACAACTGGAAATTCAGACGGATCAAAGGTGTTTTGATTCGAGATTTTGTATTGAACAGCCAAGGTCCTGTAACCTTCTTTATAAGGATAGACTTACAAAAACCTGAGGTAAGCTGTGTTTCTCCGCATGACCTAAATTCAACATCTGAACTGCTCGGCAAGTACGAGTGTGCAGCTGAACCATACATTTGTCACCGACGGAAACCGAAGTAATTTTCGGCCGCCGAAGGTAATTATCTTCGCGCATTCGAGCGACAGCGTCGCGCTGAAATGCAATTTCCCATGCGCCGAACACCAATTACTCAGATCTGCGCAACGGTACTGATTCACGGGCGGGACGTAATATCACGGGTAGTTGACTTAACAAAGCAAGCAACGCAGCGTGAAGTGAGGTGAGGTGTCTGATGCAGATTACACCAGATAATGCCAATTCTTTCGTTCATAAGCGTCAGCTAACAATTCTTTTGACGTCGATTTCTTTCTACCATATGCCAGTCGCTTGACCTCTGCATACATAATCTACGCATTGCCCCTCATCATTACAGAGTCGAAACTTTTAAACTTGTATAACTGTACATAAATGCCAGTGCCCTGCTCAGGATGCCAACAAAAGTTCTTCTAGTACTTTTTACCAGTACATCTAAGTTCCCGTATTTTGTCATTTCTCTTCATTATCACTTCATCTGGCAGTTTAGGCATCTCTTTACAGAATCATGTTTCAGAGATTTTTATACTAATTTTCTCTAGTTACGTCAGTCGTTACTTCCTCCGTGTGCTCTATACTGTCGTTGTTGTTGTGGTCTTCAGTTCCAAGACTGTTGAAGCTCTCAATGCTACTCTATCCTGTGCGTGCCTCTTCATCTCCAAATAAGTACTGCAACCTACGTCCTTCTGAATCTGCTTACTGTATTTATCTCTTGGTCTCCCTCATCGATTCCCCCCCCCCCTCCCCGCCCCCCACCGACATTTCCCTCCAATATTAAACTGGCGATACCTTGATGTCTCAGAGTGTGCTTTATCAACCGATCCCTTCTTTCGTTCAAGTTGTGCCACAAATTTCCTGTTTTCGCAGCTCTATTCAGTGCCTTCTCGTTAGTCACGTAATCGAACCTTCTAGTATTCAACATTGTTCTGTATTATGGCATTTCAAAATCTTCTCTTTTGTCTGAATTGTTTCACTCCATTCATGGCTACACTCCAGATAAATATCTTCAGAAAGGACTCCCTAACACTTAAATCTATATTCGATGTTAGCAAATTTCTCTTCTTCAGAAATCCTTTTCTTGCCACTGCCGGTCTTCATTATATATTCTCCTTACTTCGGCCATCACCAATTATTTTGCTGCCCAAATAGCAAAAATCATCTACTACTTTAAGTGTCTCGTTTCCTAATCTAATTCCCTTAGCATCACCTGATTTAATTGGATTACATTCTATTACCCTTGTTTCGCTTTTGTTGATGTTTATTTCATATTCTCCTTTCAAGACAGTGTCAATTCCTTTCAACTGTTCTTCCAAGTCCTTTGCTGTCTGTGATAGAATTAAAATGTCATCGCCAAATCTTAAAATTTTAATTTCTTTTCCTTGAACTTTAATTTCTACTTCAAATTTTTCTTCTGTTTTCTTTACAGATTGAATAACATCGCGTACAGGCTACAACCCTGTCTCCTCGCTCCTCAACTACTGCTTGTCTTTCACATCTCTCGACTCTTATAACTGCCGTCTTGTTTCTGTTCGTTGGATGTTTTGTGGGATTGAACGGACCAGACTACAAGGGCCATCGGTCCGTCTTGTTTCTGTACAACTTGTAAATAGCCTTTCGCTCACTGTATTTTACCCCTTCTACCTTCAGAATTTCAAAAAGAGTATTCCAGTCAATATTGTCAAAAGCTCTCCCTAAGTCTATAAATGCTGTAAAGGTAGTTGTCTTTCCTTAACCTATCTTTTAAGATAAACCGTAGAGTCGGTATGGCCTCGCGTGTTCCTATATTTTCCTGGAATCCAAACTGATCTTTCCCCAGGTTGGCTTCTACCAGGCTTTCCATTCTTCTGTAAGGAATTCGTGTTAGTATTATGTAACCATGAGTTATTAAACTGATGTTAATTTTCATACCTGTCAGTACCTGCTTTCTGTGGAATTAGAAATTACTACATTGTTCTTGAATTCTGAGGGTATTTCGCCTGTCTCATACATATTGCCCACCAGATGGTAGAGTTTTGTCATGACTGGTTCTTCCAAGGCTATCAGTAGTTCTGACGGAATATCGTCAACTTCTGGGGCCTTGTTGCAACTTAGATCTTTCAGAGCTCTGTTAAACTTTTCTCGCAGTATCAAATCTCCCCTCCCATCTTCACCTCTATACTACAGGTTCAAAAACTACACCATACTGCACAATCGAATTAAAGGATGACTATTTCGAAACTCCGTAACTGTGTCCCCGCGCGGCGAATAAGTTTGAAATTTGGCTCGATGGTTCCTGCAACCTTCATCTACAATTGGGGCCCTTCGACGTCACTCTCAGGCTCTGCAACGCATCAAACAGTAAGGTGTCTAACATGCGAAGAAAAAGATAGGAGCTGAGAAGTTCATTGAGGTTTAAGGCGGGTTAATGATATCACATTCGTACACAATTACACCAGCATTCTACGAGACGGTACTGTGGATATGTCACACGATGGAAGCGTCGACACAGACCGACTTACTCACACATCACCCATCTTTTGACATCTATGCGATGGAGGTCAGAACCGCGAGGCCCGTTGTTGAAATCACGTGGTTTTCGTGTGGATGACCGAGGAAAACATTTCGGACACACCATCGCTCAGAAATGACGCGAAAAAGCTTTAGGGATTCACACAAATAGCAACTACGAAACCACCCCTGACCTTGGGACATTGATTCTCACATATTTCACTGTCGAAAACGTTACTTCACAGTGCTATGAGGAATAGTAAGACGTTTGTGACTACCTTCGACCCTGCTGACGTCCCCGAATGGTTCACCTCTACTATAATGACATGGGAACTTTGCCGTTTTATTCACGAATGTGCCAATGGCGGACCCTTCTGTGATCACGCCACAGAAGGGCGCGTAACAGGTGGGCTGAGAAAGCTAAGCACCCTTAATTGCTTCAGATCTCATTCAAATTTCGGCGAATCGATTTTACCTCTCCCTGGCAGATCCATCCTGTCCAACAGAGCAAACATTCGAGTCGATTCTGAGCGACGGTGTGTCTGAAACAGTCTCCGCGGCCATCCATACGAAAACGACATGATTTCAACAATGGGCACGCCGTTCTGACCTCTATCACAGAGGCGTCAAAACAAGGGATGAAACGTGGGTAAAAGGGAGTTGGACGTCTTTCCCATCGTGTGATATGTCCGCAATTAAAGACTAACTTCTTAAAAATACCGCAATTGTCTCCCATAGCGACGTATAAGTTTGAAATTTGGCCCGAAGGTGCCTACAACCTTCCTCTGTAATGGTGCAAAAGCGTGGCGCCCTGCCACGTCACCGTCGCTCCCGGTAATGATTCAAACGAAAAGGTGTCGACACATGCGAAAGAAAGACCAGAGCTCCCCAGTTCCAGTAAAGTGTAAGGTGAGTTAATGACGCCACTTTGGAACTAAATTACACCAAAATTCCTCCCAACAGCACCGTGGACATATCACACGATGCGAAAGTCGTCCAACTCCCTCTTACCCACGCTTCTCCCCTTCTTTTGACGCCTCTGCGATGTTGTTGTTGTGGTCTTCAGTCCTGAGACTGGTTCGATGCAGCTCTCCATGCTACTCTATCCTGTGCAAGCTTCTTCATCTCCCAGTACCTACTGCAACCTACATCCTTCTGAATCTGTTTAGTGTATTTATCTCTTCGTCCCCCTCTACGATTTTTACCCTCCACGCTGCCCTCCAATACTAAATTGGTGATCCCTTGATGCCTCAGAACATGTCCTACCAACCAATTCCTTCTTCTAGTCAAGTTGTGCTATAAACGTCTCCCCAATCCTATTCAGTACCTCTTCATTACTTATGTGATCTACCCATCTAATCTTCAGAATTCTTCTGTTGCACCACATTTCGAAAGCTTCTATTCTCTTCTTGTCTAACAATGCACAATGATCCATGTCACTGAACTCGAGAATTGGCAGATGATCGAATGGTGATCGTTCTGCCATCGCGCAGCATTTCTATCCAAAGGGGAAGGTTCAGAAAGTGGGTGTATAAGTTTGTTCTCCAAAGCGAATAAAATACGTTAACTGTAATTACGCTTTTTATCATTTAATTTCGTGCCCCATATATAAGAATTTGGCAGCACTGTCTGAGCAAGTTGCAATTCTGATAGCATGGTATCATCATGCGATCGAGTATATGTTTTTTCTTATGTCAGCTGCATGTTCAGTACTGTTGTTGGTAGATTACAGTATTCATTTCGTAAGAGTTGTTATAATAAGGTGAATGCGTTTTGTTGCCCTTCGAAGTGCTTTCACGAGAATAATGTGATATATTGTCACTACTGGGTGTTGTGTGACGTCCTTAGGTTAGTTAAGTTTAAAGTAGTTCTAAGTTCTAGGGGACTGATGACCATAGATGTTAAGTCCCGTAGTGCTCAGAGCCATTTGAACCATTTTTATTGTCACTACTGACTCGACGTGCAACTCGTAAATGTGTTAAAAATTCAGATGAGTTCCGTATTTGTAGTGAAGTCACGTGAATGAAATGGCGATGCACACAACAGTGTACAAGGCACGGTCCGTTATGCGGAACTCTTTGGTAAACGTCTTGTGGGTAAACACTCTCATCGAGACTGGTGTACTATCTGGGATCCATAGCAAGCATTCAACACAGTGTACTTCAGAGAGCCCAAGGGCAGCAAAAGCGAGAGAATTACACTCGGTAACAGAATGCTCAACATTTTGTTGTGGTGAATAAACATTATTTTATTCCTGTTTTTACTACACACAGCTGTTTATTGTTTTTAATTTATTTGCTGTCAATTTAGAACGAAATACGATACTTAAGCTCGATGACTTGCCAATATGCTGCCGATATGGATGCACTATCGGTCGGAGGACAGCATTCACGTTTCGTACAGCCGTCACGGCGCCTTCCAAGACCACCAGCGGAGTACGTCGGCCCCACATAATTCATCTCCAAAACAGCAGGGAACCTCGACCTTGTTTCACTCGCTGGACGGTGTGTCTAAGGCGTTCAGCCTGATCGGGTTGCCTCCAAACAAGTCTCCGACGATTGTCTGGTTGAAGGCATGTACGACACTCATCAGTGAAGAGACCGTGATGCCAATCTTGAACGGTCCATTCGGCTTGTTGTTGGGCCCATTTGTACCGCGCTGCATGGTATTGTGGTTGCTAAGATGGACCTCGTCATGGTTGTCGGGAGTGACGTTGAGCATCATGCAGCCTATTGCGCACAGTCTGAGTCGTAAGACGACGTCCTTTGGCTGCACGAAAAGCATTATTCTACGTGGTGGCGTTGCTGTCAGGGTTCGTCCTCGCCATAATCCGTAGGTAGCGGTCATCCACTGCAGTAGTAGCCCTTGTGCGGCCTGAGCGAGGCATGTCATCGACACTTCCTGTCTCTCTGTATCTCCTCCATGTCCGAACAACGTCGCTTTGGTTCACTCCGAGTCGCCTGGACACTTCTCTTGTTGAGAGCCCTTCCTGACACAAAGTAACAATGCGGATGCGATCGAATCGCTGAATTGATCGTCTAGGCATGCTTGAACTACACACAACACGAGCCGTGTACCTCCTTCCTGGTATAATGACTGGAACTGATTGGCTGCTGTCGGACCCTCTCCGTCTAATAGGCGCTTCTCATGCATGGCTGTTTACATCTTTGGGAGGGTTTAGTGACATCTCTGAACAGTCAAAGGGACTGTGTCTGTGATACAATATCCACAGTCAACGTCTATCTTCAGGAGTTCTGGGAACCGGGGTAATGCAAAACTTTTTTTGATGTGTGTATAAAGGAAGAGTTCTCTCTATAATGTGATACCATATGTGCATAATACAATATGTTATTTGAAATACTGATAAGAGTATGTTAAGAAAGGGACATACAACAACTGGGAAATAAGGCTAAAATACGCTTCGATAAGGAAATAACTGATAACTCCCTCTACAACGTGAACTAGTTGTCCGAAAATGCTGTTCCGAGTTGCGAATTCCATGCATTTGTTGATGAGAAGAAGGTTCAAGATACTATGGTCAGCTGTCGGTCTCATATTCATTGAAAAAATCCTATGGAAATGTAGACTGTCAGACAAAATAGTGAAGCATCTAGAAGACTAGGTTGGATGGCAATTTAACTTCGTATACGTACACACCATCGGCGAGTACGTAAATAATGAAAGTTGCAGTTCTCTGTGACAGAGTCCATTAGTCCATTAGTGTTGCTTGTGTTTAATGTTGTTACCGCGCGAAGAGCGTCGGATGTTGAGTAATCACTGTGAAGAGTACGGAGGTGCCACGTACTCCCGTGACACAGAGTTGGGGCCCGTTGTGGTTCTCTATTTGGCTGGTCGAATCCTGCAGTCCCCTGATTTGTGTGAAGGTGGCTCAGGGTTGGACTGAATGGGAACGCGTGTGCAGGAGTACTCATGACAGTTCTGGTCGACCACGTTTGACCACAACAAGGCTGGATCGTCGTATTGTGCAACTCCTCCACCTCCACACTGCCATCCGAGAACAAGTAGTGGGCTCCCTCTAATGTTCTGTTTCATTCTGCTCCATTGATCGGAGATTAGCAGCAGCCACACTAAGGTATTACTGTCCCACGCGTAAGCTTCTGTTAAACCACAACACGAGCGGCTGCGTTTGGAATGGTGCCGTGACCTCGAAACGTCGACTGCCGATAAATGGCGTTGCAGTGTGACCAGTCACGAATGTCTGTACTGCCCGCTTTTTTTCCTTTTCTTTTCAATTTCTAGCTTCCACTACGGTTTTTACCCTCTACAGCACACTCTAATGCCATGGAAGCTATTCCCTGACGTTTTAACAAATATTCTACCATCCTGTCCCTTCTTTTGTCAGTGGTCGTCTCCTCGGGGATTCTGCGGAGAGCCTCCTCTTTCCTGATCAGTCCGCCTGTCTTTCAGCATTCTCCTGTAGCACCACATTTCAAACGCTTCTATTTCCTCTGTTCGGCTTTCCTCATTGTCCATGTTTCACAATCATACAATTCTGTACTCCAAACGTGCAGTCCCAAAAATTTCTTCCTTAAATTCGGGCCTAAGGGTGATACTTGTAGACGTTTATCGAGTTGACAGTACTAGTCTAATTTTTATGTCCTCCTCTCTCCGTCCATCGTGGGTTATTTTGCTACCTAGTTAGTTAAATTTCTTAACCTTATCCACTTGTTGATTATCAATTTTGATGTTATTTTTATCGTTGTTGTGATTTCTGCTGCTTCTCATTACTTTCATCTTTGTTAGATTTACTGCATCTTGTATCATTATACGTTGTCGACTGCTGTTTACAGGTCCAAAAAGCGTACGCAAGTGTCTTTATTTTTCTTCATCTCGCTTCTGTTACCTATCACAACTTCAGAACTGCCTCTCTGGTGCCTTTGCCTGTCCTAAAGGCAAACTGATCTGCATCTAACAGAGCTTCAGTTTTCATTCCATTCCTCTGTAGATTATTCTTGTCAGCGAGTTGGGCGCATGAGCTGTCATTCTGATTATGGGGTAAGTCTCCCTCTTCTACAAGAGCTCTTCCAATCTTTGGAATTGTGTGGATTATGTTTTTCCGAAAGTATGTTGGTATATCACCAGACTCGTACATTCCACACCAATGTGAATAATAGTTTGGTTGTCACTTCCCCCAATCATTTTAGAAATTCTGATGGAATGTTGTCTAACACTCCTGCCTTATTTGATCTTAAGTCAAGCAAAGCTCTTATAATTTCCGATTCTAATACAGGATCCCCTATCTCTTCCCTGTCTATCACTTCATGAGCAAGTCATCTCCCTCACAGAAGCCTTCGATGTACTCTTGCCACATCCTCTCTCTCCTCTGAATTTAGTAGTGGAAGTCTCACTGAACTCTTAATGTTACCATCCTTACTTTTAATTTCACCGATGGTTATTTTGACTTTTCTATATTCTGAGTTAGTCCCTCATGCGGATGCAGCATCTCGTGTTTCGCCCCGTGAAGGCCTGGTAAGGGGAAGCGCAAAGCCTCATTCTCGTACGAGGAGGGAGGGGGGAGTCACCTAATTCCGTTTTTCGCCGTCGAAGCAGAAGCTGCCAGTGTAATTTGGACTGGCTGACAGCCCAACATTGGAAAAACTCAATACCCGTGGCCGGAGGATTTCGATTTGCAATTCCCTGGCTGCCTTGTCGTCCGCCATTTCCCAAAGGAAGTAATTTAATCAAGAGAGACGAAATTTGAATTATCCTATAGACGTTCACATTCCCGCCATTTATTTACTGCACACCACGCACCGCTTTATTGTTATATTTATAAGTCTGAATATTATTATATGGACGGCTTAACATTTTCTAAAGCAAAAAAAAAAAAAAAAAAAAAAAAAAGACTCTAGTTTTCAATCAGCTCAATATACTCAATTCATTCTAAAAAAAAAAAAATCAAAAAGAAGAATCACTTCTAGATGAGAGAACACATTACTCAATGATATGTAACAACAAATAGGAAAAAAATATTATAATGATGAAGCTGCAGTGTAGGCATTGCAACTCGTACTGATGTTGTACTCATTCATATGTTAGGTCTTCCCTCTTGTGCATCATAACCTGATATGGTCTACATTGTTCCGCTCCCCAAATTCACGATGTTAAATTACAATGCCGTGTACGTAGCTTGCAGTAGGACTTAAGTCACTCTAGAATCGTGCACAGAGATCGAATGTAATCATTTTATTCTGTAATGAACAAAACAATTAATATCGTTTTATGTACCTTTCATCCGTTTTCAGTCAAATGAGACCTTATTCAGATTTACAAATAAAATATTGCGTTAGAACTACCAACGGTGTGCATCGTTACAGCTAATGATTTATTTACCGCCGTACATTAGTCTCACAAGATAGAAAACACTGTTATAAATATAAGGTTCCTTGAGGCCCAAATAAACTTGATTAGGGCTTGACCAACATTAAATATCTACTTGAAATAACAACAGTGATTAATAAATAGTTCAAATGGCTCTGAGCAATATGGGACTTAACATCTGAGGTCATCAGTCCCCTAGGACTTAGAACTACTTAAACCCAACTAACCTAAGGACATCACATACATCCATGCCCGAGGCAGGATTAGAACGTGCGACCGTAACAGTCGCGCCGTTCCGGACTGAAGCGCCTAGAACCGCTCGGCCACCGCGGCCGGCAATGATTAATACAAAACAATGCAGTCTGGTCCCAGAATGGTAGCTCAAACAACGAAATAACAGTTTACAATACACAGCCTTCGGCCTTCGACAGTTATGACAACAGTAACTCATTATGCCAGAAAAGATTCACTTATCTATAGTAGAAAACTGAGTAAAATCGCTACCAGCCATATCTTGCCTGTTTACTACTTGGTACCCTCAATCACCAAGATATCAACTATCAATGTACTACTCAGCTACCCATACCTACGTCTCTCTGATCAGTATGCAGTTACATACAAGGTGGTCGTTATTAAAATGCAACAATTATAATTAAAATTCAACCACTCACAGAAGTCAACTGTGGGCTGGATTGTTGTATGGCACCGAAACTTGGTAGACATTCTAAAGCGTTAACGCCGAACCGATTTGCGCTGGAAAAAGTTATTTCCAATTCTGGGCTCCAGGCGCAAATCTGGGGCCATGGATGTAAGAAAGACGTATTGAAATGTTTCCATATGTAATGCATTAGGAACAGGACGTGTGCAGAAATGGTCAGAGTGAGAAAGGCATAGTGCTGATTTCATTATTAACTGCTTCTTACACAAATTGTTCTATATGAGTACCGGAGACGTCGACGAGATGCTGCATCCGTAAAACAACGTGATAAACATTTCATCACAACAGTTCCGGTTGAATCTGTGGTGTTCCTGAATACTGGCCTTAGGATCAGGTAGAGGCCGAAGGTGTCCCTGATAAACTTTTTCTTTTAGATAACGCCAGAGCCAAAAGGCAAATGGATTCAGATCAGGTGATCCTGCAGACTATATATGAAATCATGAAGTTTCAGTTGCTGCATTGTGTGGATCTTGAACGAGTACCAAAGTAAAATAGACGACAAAACATTCCGTACTGTTGACCATAGGATGAACAACTCTCGTGACACTGAACGAACACTAACACTACCGGGGACACGTGCTGCATGGTCACTTACAGCAACAGCAACCTCGCGAATAACTTTCTCCAAGATAGGACGCCTTCCTCGTCCAGATGCTGCGCCTAGCACACACGTGTTTTCGAATTTCATTATCGTCTTCTTTAAACCATTCAAAAACATCGAGACTCTCCACAGACATTAGAGACGGCGATTCTCAATGCAGCTCTGTAATCGCTACCGTTCACATAAAGCAATTTCATTAACAGCGAACGGTCTTTCTTCTCGACAGCCTTACCGTTCACTCACATTACGGCTTGTCAAATGACAGCATGGATGTCATACCGTCCTGCAAATAGTGTACAGTGCCAGATTCACCCCTGGTGGCCACAACTGGAACTAAATTTCTTCCAGTGCAGATCGGTTCCTCACTAACGCTTTTGTATATCTACCAACTTTCGCAATGATACGATAATTACAGCCCACACTGGACCTCTGTGAGTACTTACACATTAATAGCAACGATGTGGTATAAAAAGAATTCACTCGTATAAAAAATTATAGCAATTCACAATACCCGTGAATGAGATAACGAATCATTAACAAGATCCGTACTAAATTATCGTAATAACGACAGACGACAGAACAGATACGCAGTTGAATCAAGATTTTAAATTACATTAAATTTTTGCACAAATACACACACTGTGCATACTGATATGAGATGGGCTGGTTTACGACACAATATCCCTTTAGCATGTCCCACACCAATACGCAATATTCACCCGTGTGTAATAGCCACTACGAACCATAACACTCTCAACTACCGGACGATAGGAGCTAAAATTGACATTACTTAGCGGTCCTTTGCACCTAACACTGTGATTCACCTTGAACACACGAGTAACAAGATACCAGCATTAACTCAAAAGTACTCTGACTGGGCTCCTTGCAATCTGTGAAGCCGTTCCTCTCCTTCGTGCAATGCTGGGTTTGCAACCCGAAAAAGTAGTACCCTCTTCAGCAGGTTACTGTCTATAGGCCAGCGCTACCCGCGTTGACCATGTCCGTCTCGTGTCAGTGCACATGCCAACTCCGTGACGATCTTTGACTTCCACCAGAATTGCTTTCCTTGTCTCTTCGCAGGGACTTCTTGCCAGTGGTTGTCCATCTCAAAGCCCAGGCTGAAGCTCCAGCCTCGGCCACTGCCACAGCTCTCCACACCCCAACAGACTGTCGACGGAGCCAACTTGCTTGCTTCCAACAGATGTGTCTCTTATTCCTGAATCGAGCTGATTACCTGTCCACCGTCGCCTGTGCCCCTCCCCAGCACGCTCCCATCAGTCACACGTCTCGCAGCAACCGCATTAAGGTGGTACCAGTGCCACAAACAGCCACTGGCGTCGGAGAATATAGCAGTGTTGTTCTCGCGTTGCATTTTCCATTTTGACTTACAGTGGATAATGTTGTGCCCTTGCCCTCGTTTTCGATTGCATCAGTTTTTCTATCGGTATCCGTTTCTGAGTTAGCCATCTATAAATTCAAATGACCTACACACTCACAAGTCTATTTAGCAACGGTGCCATCGTCATAGTAAATTATTGCTTTCACCACGCAATCTTTCTATTTTTACTATCTAGGCAACATTTGTGCTGCACAAGTCTAACCTGTTTGGCACAATTTTACTATACTTTGACGCGGTGTAGTACGAGGATTGCTGTCTATGCCGGCCGCGGTGGTCTAGCGGTTCTAGGCGCTCAGTCAGGTACCGCGCGACTGCAACGGTCGCAGGTTCGAATCCTGCCTCGGGCATGGATGTGTGTGATGTCCTTAGGTTAGTTAGGTTTCAGTAGTTCTAGGGGACTGATGACCACAGATGTTTAGTCCCATAGTGCTCAGAGCCATTTGAACCATTTTTTTGCTGTCTATGTTCAAGTTCAGTACTCATCCACGTTGCTTCCGAGTAATCACCCAACTAATTCGCCTTCTTGTTGATCTGTACGTCTGATTTGCCATCCCCATGAAACATTTAATTTTTAAATCAGATGGCATTGTTAATGGGTCATATTCAGTATCTGTGGGTATAGTTCATTACTGGAATAGACTTTATGATCGTATATGAAGCCTCAAGTACAATTATAAAAGAAGCGAGAGGCTTGCACACAGGATCATTCGCCATACCCTGCACTCCAGTTGTAGTACTGATGTCAAGCAACACTATCTGAATTGATCGGTGGATGGCTTAGTATTACTTTGTAAGGTGTCAATGCGAGTCTGCGCAAAGCTGTTTGAGCAGGAGCTACGAACTAACACAATGATTGGGGCAATAATTTCCTGAAACTTTTTCCAAGGGTGGTCAAATTCGGCTGAAACCGATATGCCAACTGCTCAGGTACTAGGTAATGACCGAAGAGTGTGCAGCGACCATTATCTGCCTCTCCGTTATTTGTTCTCTCTCAACACCTCACACAGCTCTCACGCGGTACGTAAATATTCTGTCTTTAAAACGACCCACATCCCAGTTTCCAAGAAACAGTCACTTTTTTCAGATCCTTTCTGTAACTTCTTGTAATACTACGTACTCTTATTTGGAAACAATGGTGTTTTTGAGCATTTTTCCCTTGGTTGGGGCTAAGGTCACCATATCCTTTCTAATCGAAATTATTTCCGCCTGTAAGACGTGTATATTTCTATTGTGTATTGTCAAACCACAATTGATGAAAGATGTTTATATTTTATTAATAGGATTAAGTAGGAATAATTAATAATTGTCATGTTGGAAATAATTGTGGTAGCAGGGAATGTCTGCACCAAAGTGTTGTTGGCAAGAGAGACCGCACTTTAGCGTTCGTAGGAAGTCAGTAGTAAGCGAGATGTAAAGCGAGTTGGTAGCAGGTTTGAAGCGAGAGGTTGAGAGGAGCAGTGTGCCTGCCAGCCACCAGCTATGATTTACAAGAGATTGTAAACAGATGTACAGAGACATCAGCTAACTATTATAATAAGAGGAACTAATATTATTGAATTAATTTTTTGAGGAACTCTAGACTACTGAAGGTATGTTTGCGCAATGCTAGTTGTAAGATTATTGTAAAAAGTAAGTCCCATTTGAACGTTTGTAAAATAATTTCATTACCAGCAGTAAATATTTGAAGAAACGTTTTCAGAATATAATTAATTTTTGCCATCAATGTTGCATTACTGATTATAATCCATCCCAAAAACCATCAACGTAAAACTTTGCAAAAATTTTATTGTTCTCAAGAAAAAGTGTAACTATGAATTACGTAACTTCAGTCAAATTAATTAAAGAATAACGTCAGCTTTGCTATTAAAGAATAACGTCAGATTTGGTAATAAATGCAGCCACTTATTATGATAGCCCACCAGCAGTTAACAGAGTATAGTAAACCAGAGTAAGTATATTCATGTCGCAGTTCGATGTAGCAGTCAGATGGCGATCCAGTAAAAGTAAAAAAAAGGTAAGGCACAATTTTGGGTTATTGCAGATAACGACTGAGGGCCACGACGACGACACATTCTATGTTTCGTCGAAATAATCAGAAAATCACCTTTAATAAGCAACAATTAAATTTGTATGTGAAGATTGCTAAAGGGAATAAATTTCAAAGGGAAAATATCATTTGTTATTGTTAAGCCAGAGATAGAAATCCTAAGGAAAGGTTTCATAGGTTATTGTAGAAGGGAAAGTTACGTAACAAATAAAAAGGGATATAGAGGAGACGGGAGGTTTCACGCCATTTGACTAAGTTTGGGGTGGCCGAGCGGTTCTAAGCCTTACAGTCTGGAACCGCGCGACTGCTACGGTCGCAGTTTCGAATCCTGCCTCGGGCATGGATGTGTGTGATGTCCTTAGGTTAGTTAGGTTTAAGTAGTTCTAAGTTCTAGGGGACTGATGACCTCAGAAGTTAAGTCCCATAGTGCTCAGAGCCAGCCATTTCACTAAGTTTTTATTTCTTACAAGCTGAGTACATGGCGTTGTCCGGGTATGTGTTTATTCCAGTCTTCTATTATTCCACTTCCTCCTCTCCCTTTCTCTGTCGATCTGCTCCTTCCCCCTCTATCCATCCGCTCATTTCCGCTCTGACCTCCTCCCCCTCCATCTCCTCCTCTCCTCTGCCTCCTCCTCTCTCCCTCCAAGATAATTTCCTCCTTCCCACTCTCTCTGTACATCTGCTCCTCCCCCTCTCTCTGCCTGTCTCCTTCTGCACCCCCATCATCCTCTCTGTCCATCTCTTCTTCTTTCCCTTCAATGTCCATCCTCCTCTTTTCCCTCTCTC